>NC_135266.1:49736017-52236017 GCF_051311805.1 Agelaius phoeniceus
ACAAATCACTTTAAAAGCACTTATTTCCAACATCTACTGAAAAAAATAAGTTCATGGTAACTGGTTCATGGTTGAACATCCCATGCAAGTGAAACAAATTCCACACTTTCAGATAGTTTTCATTAGTTTTCATTAAGACCTGAATGAGGATTTTTCTGGATGCCTTGCCAGGGGATTTCACATAAATCATACCTTTATTCTTCAGCAGAGAATGCCTAAAGTTGTGACTGATATAAATGGTTTAGTGATATCTCAAAGAGCAAGCCATTGACAAGGATCTGGATAGAACTTGTAGCTGAATAAGCCTGCAAAATTGCAGGTGCTAGTAATCCTGACAATTTACCTTACTTTCAATGTTTATAGAGAATTTTCAAACCTCATGTACCCCCAAGTTAAGTATTATAAACGTATTATTAGGATTTTTATAACCTTTAAGGCTTCTAAGAATAGCAGCTGGTTACCAAACAAGAAGAAGGACCACTCTCTTCTGGTACATTTATTTCTGGCAGTTGTTATTCCTCCAGTCGTGTACATTTCAAATGACTGATCAGATATTAAGTGCAGGAAATAACTTTCCTTGCCTGACTGTATCCTCTCTCCATGACACAAACAGCAGCAGGTTCCAGGACTTGGCCACACTCACAGGCTGCGTGTCACTCCTAATTACCCTGCTCATCCAACTGGCAACTCAGGCAAAAAAATACAGAAGAGAGGGGAAAGACAGGAAAAGTGCCTGACAGCCCTCAAAGCAAATAGTGTTTAGTTCCTTTCTTGTTTCAGACTTCCAGATGTGTTTTTCCTACAATCTTTAAACAAGCAAGCAGTGCCTTGGTTCCACATCTTAGCAGAAGTCATTAATTGACCTTGCTTGCTTCATTTGTTGACAGTGTTACCACACAGACCAAAGCACTGGTCCCATACAGGAGCCCAGGCTCTCTTCCCCCTGAAACAACTCAGATTCCTCTGAAAGTCAAATGCTCCAGAAGCAGAGGATGTGAGCAAGCTTAGTAAGTATTGAAAATCCTGTACAATAAAATCAATGCTCTTAAAACATCTTTAAAAAGTGCCTTTTCATCACTTAATTTTTCTGCTGCACCATGTCAACTTGTTTGGGTGGGTTTCACTATGTTGTGTACACTGTAAGCTTGGGGTCATATCTGCTTTCCCTGAGAGACCAAACCATTCATGTGCCAGTTAGAGCCATCATGCCAAAGGAAATTTGTGTTGAGGGATTCAACTGGTACTGCAAGAGTATTCTTATTTGTTAGACTGGCTTTTTATGACCTAACATATCAGTAAAAACAGAATAAACTGGATGGCCCTAGAGAAACTGGTAGGCTAGATAATACCTATTCATAAGGTGTACCTAAAACATTTAATGAATGACCCTTTGTTGACCCTTTGTTTTGAAGGGCAAATGAATAAGTTTATGCAAGAATTCTCCCCAATCTTTTCTCTCTCCTTCTCTTTTGTCTTCTTTTTTCTTACACACATAAACACAGGAAAGTAGATGCACAGTTTTCCAACATGACTCAAGATATTGATAGATAGATAAATAGATAGATAGATAGATGGATAAACATAAACGAATCTGTAATAGCTTATACATATCACTGCATTCAGCAGGTACTCAGAAGGCCAGTAGCTGCTAGGTGGTTAGAAATTCTTCCACAATTTTTGGGAAGTTGTCCTTCCTTTTTCTTTTCCTTTTCCTTTTTCATGGTTATTGATCTTTAAAGTCAGGCTGGAATTTACATCAATATTTTGACACTCTCCACATTTTTTGAAAACGTGCAAAACTATTTATTTCCCACCTACATTTCTTACATAGAATTTTGTCTCTACTATATTTATGTCATTTAGATACTTGTTTAGTGGTGGAAACATGATTTTGATCAACTTATTCTCTTCCTAGCTCTACAGTTCTCTCTCTATAGAGTGAGGAGACTTGCACACTCTTAGAGAATTCTGAATAATGATTTTGCTTTGGTACTGCTACTACAGAGTCAACTTTACCTGGGGACAGACAGGAAGTAGCCTGTGACAAAGACATGACTTCTGCCTTTGCTATTAATATATTGATATGAAGACTGGAGTTTAGAGTGCACTATAAAAACACTTAGTCATAGAACTGACATCCCCTGACGAATCAGTAGCCCAAATACCTGATTTTTCAATAATCAGTTAATTTAGTTTCTGATAAACTGTCAAATAGATTCCACTCCCCATTCTGAATCATTCACAACCAAAGCAAGATTGAACCACTCAGGGGACGAATAAGATTAGTGTGAAAAGCATGTAGGAAATATGTCAATGTAGTGAAAATAAGGCACTCTCAAAGAATAGAGAATTTATTTTCCAAACAAGTGGTTGTCATTACATTATTTTCAAAACAATTTCCAAGCTAATCTGGTTGCAGCACTGTACATCAGCAGTACAGTTCACCTTTCAGAACTTCACATGCTTACCACCACTCTGCCATTCAAAACTCTCTGTGCCAAAGAATGCCACTCATTTTACTTACAACACAATCCTCACAAATTTGGTGTGTCTTTCATCCTATGATCTTAAAATGCATCAATTTCAAGTAAGGAGTGCACTGTAGCCAGAGGAAGAAAGATGGGCAAAGAATCTTAGTAATTTCTTAAAGTAACCTTATCTTAGCAACTTCATACTGAATGGTTGTCAAATCCAACCTTAATAAATATTTGGATAACTAGGAAGTTACTATAAAATTCAGACAAGGTGTTTGATTACAAGTAGCAATAATATTTTAGTACTTACACTATCAAACATTTCTAATGCTGCTGAGCAGTTCAAAATTATATGCAGCAAAGGTTGCTCCAAATGGCTTTATAAATCTAATCTGCTCTTAAGCATCACAGGCAAAGTCTGAATTGCACTTGCATTTCAAATTGTTTATATTTGTATTCCATTATCTCTAAATGAGGTGAGTTCTTGCTATTAGCTGGCATGTTCCACTGTGTATACAAGATAAAGTGTGTTTGATATTCTGTCTTTTTGTTTGAATTTACTGAGGTGGAAAGATAACTAAACGTGATTTTTCTTCTATTCCAAGGGCTATCATATCAAATGCTTTGAGAAATTTGAGGTTGGGATTCCTTGATGTTTTCTTTATGTAGGATTCTCATCTCAAGAAGTACAGATTTTAGATGCCACATATGAGATTTCTGCTGAGTCAGTGTTTGACATTGAAAGTGCCTGCAGATGTAGGTTCTAAGGACAGATAAGCAAAACAAGAAATTTTTTCTACTGCAGAGAATCATCATCTCTGCTGCATCATCATTTTATCTTTACTGCAGAAGCAAAAGCTTTTACATAAGGGAACATATCTGGTGGGCAACCAGCCTTTGCATACCTGGTCACTCCAGACCTGCATCCCATCCCCTTCCACCGTACTGCCCAAGTGATTAAACACGCTTTTGGCAGCTGGATAAGGAAGTTTGTGTGATTGGAAGCCAACTCAGAGTCAAATCAGGGAGCTATCAAACTGTCCATGAAGTCACATACTTGATGGCATAGAAGAGTGACAATATGTGGCTAGCATTAAGGGAAAGGCAGTGCTAGTCATCATAGCTGCAGTGGGGACATGTATTAACTTAGACTAATTGTAAAATTGCACCCTATAGTCAGCTGTTTGGAGGCAGTTGGAGACATTATCCATTTCCCATTAAAACATCCCAGCTGTAATACAATAGGGGATTTAAGGCCTCCTTAAGCATGTAATTATTATGGTGTTGCTAGTAGTTGCTCTAATACTGGGTTTTTTGTTGACTAACAACTACTGTCTGCAAGATTGCAAGATTACAGCAGTACCTACAACTGACCAGCTGGACAGCACTTTGAGCTCATAGCATGGTGCCCTAAAATGTGTGCTCAAAATCTCTCTGAAGGTAGCCCTGAGAAATGGCACTACAGCATTTCCCAGCTTTTAATCATGCAGGAGCCTTGCCCCAAAAGGACTGAAGCCCCCATATTCCAGGCATCTTGCTGCTTAGCATGACTCACAGCTCTAATGCTTGCCTGGCTTGCAACAAAAGATGATTTCCCAGAGAAGACAGCAATCTAAGCTATCATATTGGTTAATAATGAATACTGGGATGAAAGGTAAAACAGATTCTACAAAACAGATTATTATTAAGTTAAACAATTTCTTGTGTTTGGATTTTGTGTTGTGAAGTCCTTCTAAGACATATGCCTGATATGGCCCTCTCTAATAAATCTATTCAGCATTGTAGAAAGAAATTATGATGCCTTCTCCAATTCTCCCAAAAGCCTAATGTTCACTAGATACGTGTGAAGAATGTGATAAATGAAGAAATAAAAATGAAACTTTCTTTTATGCTTCCTGCCAGCTCTGATATCGCACACAGAAGATCTGACCCTGGTGTTGTCAGAACTCAGGTTCATCTCTGTTGAACATATTTCACTTTGTAAAAGTGGAATTAGGCATATTTCACTTTGTAAAAGTGGAATTCACTGGATTAGGCAGTCTTAAACAGGCCCTCCCACTGCCAGCTGAGATTCCCCATCATTAGGTTCCAAAGTTCTCAGTGTTTCTTTGGCCCAATGCACATTTAATCCTGCCATGTGAAGAAAAACAGATCCAGCAGAAGAGCTAAAGAGACCATGTTCCTTCCTCACCCCTAAGCACTCACAAGCCATTTTTATTCCAAATTTTAGAGATGCTGTGTCCAGACTGACTCGTGTAGAAGCTCTAAGGAATACCACCTCAAACAGCTCAGGTAAACACTACGATGAGTTGGTTATTGAGTAAAGAAGAGAATGAAACTGAAGGCTTTTACACAAACCAGTTTGTGTACTAAGCATGATGTATAATATGAGCAGCTAATAGGAGAGACCTACCTATCAAAGACAGCTGTAGGACATTCTCTGGGTATGGCCTGGGATGCCTAGCATTTCCAAGACAGCACTCCAGCAAGTTCAGATTGGCTTGTATGTAACAGGAGAGTGAGGTAACTGCTGAGGTGTGGAAATTGAGAACCTTAACATGAAATTGTTGTAAGGGCTGAATCCTCTTGTGCATCTGGACTTTTGCATTTTAGTGCATTAGCCTACTAGGTACTAGGATTTGGGGCTTTTTTCATTCTAGTTGAAGTGGTTTTCATTTTAGAGATGCAGTTCACTGTATTGGTACCCTTCACTTCAGCACTTCACTGGTACCCTTCCTTCAGCATTTCACTTTCTGCTTCCATCTCACATCTGTTCACAAATATCTATTAGAGGAACTCAAGAGAAACAGATGGATCTGTTGAATTTTTAACCTTAGTTCCTTTTTGGCAAATTTCTTCCTAACTTCCTTGGGAAACACAATATCCTCACAGACGAACTCCCTGTTCACAAAATGCAGTTTAATAAATTATGGATCCTGATGACCTAATGGCTTATTTGGGAGACAGAGTAGACTTTAAAAGACCTATAAATTAAGGACTTAAAAAAGCAACTGGGTCAGGGTGTATATAAAATCTATTGCATAGAGCTGGACACTCTTATCAGTTAAGAATGGATTGTTATCTTCTGATATCCCGATATGTCTCTTTTCCTATGACCATAAGTGTCCTTTGTCACGAGTGGAGGAGAGGTATATGTCAAATCACAAAACCACAGAGCTAATCTCAATCCCAGTTCTGCTTATATCTATTTTACGTAGTTTAGTTTATCTTCTATGTTAGTGGTAGGATAAATAAGGATAGAATAAATTCTGAAAAACAGAATTCTCTGAATCTGCAAATAATAGAACTTAGAAATAAAAAATAGACAATTCTACCTTACTTAGTTATATGAAAATTAATCATTCCTACCATAGAAAGCCTTATAGATGTTTTGTTTATTATTATTTTCTTCAAAAGAAAGAAAGTGAGTGTTGTAAAGACCTAGTCTTTTGCCCACTGCGTGTCTTCACATCTAAGTGGTAATGATTCCTTGCAGGACTTGCTACCCCTAGAATGAATTTGTGTAACTTTTTTACACATAATTTCACACACAAAAATGCACTTATACCCTAATTATCCATATTTTACAATTTAACTAAAATAGAAAGAGACTAAACATGGGAAGATGATGCTTCAAGTTTAGGAACATACATGAAAGGAGCATGTATCATCAACATCCAAAGTAGTCAATCCATGCTGCTCAAGTCAGTGAGCAGAAACAGACAGAGTTCAACTCTTAACCTATTTTGACGTAAGTTAGAAGAAATAAACCCAAAGCTAAGAGCTAAGGACTTAGTTAAAATTAGTTCAGGACCAGAGGTCTTCATTCTCCAACTGGAAAATTAAATTGCCTCTCATGTTGTTTCATGCTGTATTCAGGATACAGGTCAAGATCAATGGAGATCCTCTAAAAGGACACCTAGCCAGAGCAAATTCACATTATGGGAAAGGGAATCTTCCCTTCATTTAGTTACCTTGCTTTTCTACTTACACTTGTAGGTGTAATGAAAGGGATAAACATTTTTCCTACTTCTTTTCCATTTCACCCTTTTAATTAATGAAAGTCCCCATACCATACCATTTTCCTGCCCTTTCAGTACTGAGTCTCCTGGTTAAAATTGTCCATGCTTCTGAGAAGAGCAAACAATCATTTCAAAGCAAGCTGCCAACATATAAATAACAGCTAGTACAAATGGATTTCATCAATCTTCTGACACAGTGACACGTGTTCCAGTGTTCTACATATTTATGAGACAAAATATACCTAAAGGCTAGAGAAATGACACAAAGAATTGTTGAAAGAGTTTTCACAGAAGTGTATTGCCTTGAAAGGCAACACAAGTTTTGATAAAGAAATAAAAATTGGAATTTTGTTTCAATTTATTCAACTAGTTTTGGCTGATGAATTATGAGAACAGCACTTCAGGCAGATGTTCAGCAGAGGTTTCCAGCTGCTAGCAGAAATTATGTCAGAGCCTTGCATAATCCCCTATGTTTGTAAATGGTTGGAATAAACAGTCACATCAATAGCTCAGTTATTAGTACCCAAATTCCTTGCAAAGCTTCTGTGTTATGAACTGAACATCACTGTGTATCTTATAGCTCATCTCGGTGACCTTAAGAGCCTGTGGGTTTTGGACTTCTGCTTCATTTAGAGTTGCTTGTCTTAGCAGTGTGTACAGCATGAGACTGTACAGGTAGCAAATTAACCCTTTACTTTTATCAATCTATGATAAACCAAAATTGTCTTTTCAAGGCCTAAAATTCTCACATCAGCCAAAGGCTAAGATGATGCATCAGACTTATAAATTTGCTTCTGCACAATGATTCATGGTTCAGAAGCTGCTTCATAACAGTTTCCTAAGAAGAGGAATGCGTGAGCCATGTAACCATGGCATGTTCCTCCATAGACTCTGTCCTCCTTAAAATTTAAAGCCAGAAAGAGAAATTATAGTCTGTGGACAGCATCCCCCACACCTTATATCTCTTCCATAACCCTTCAAATTTTTCTTTATTTCTCCACAGTTCTACAGTTCTTCTGTCATTGAATCTGTTATAAAGCATCTGCTTTGATTTATAAATTATAAAGAAAATATGTATTAATAAGGAAATGTCTTTCCTGGAATGAGGAGAGATAGTATGTGCACTTGATGATTGGTTTTGATGAAGCAAAAGTGGCAAAAACACCCGCTATCCAGGTGGCCCAGTCACATTGCTGTGAGTGAGATTGTAAGGAATCAGAAGACAATACCCATTGCCCCAGCCAGAATTTTCATGCTGTGAAAGGAACTCATCTCTTTCAGATTATTTGAAACTCAATGGGAAGTTGCTGACTCTACAGGCAGAGCACTTAGATCTCTTAAGACATGCAAAGACATTTTTGTTTACTGACCCTCCCTAATCTTCCCACATGGAAGCTTATAGAACAAAAGGGCATTGTAAAGGCAAAGATCAGGAGGCTGCATTAAGTCATGTACTTGTATTCATTTGTAGCTCAGTTACCAGCCTTCATGTAGATGTTAAACTACATTTGAGAAAGCACTATTTCATAATGGGTTTAGAAAGCCTCTGAACTCAACAGCAGATCAGTTCTGAACAGCTTACTGTGGGGCAAACAGAAGGAAATATCAGTTTTCCAGTCTGGTAACAAATAGGAGAATCAAAATATGCAGAAAAAGGGACAAGGGAAAGTCTGGAAAAAGTGGGAAAAGTCTGTCTGATCAGATATTCAGAAATTGCAATTTAATCATAACAGTGTTAATACATTTTTTTGTGTATTTTTATAGATATTGTGGTAATCACTAAGCTTGACAGATTTTTTCAGTGAAGAAGACAATACTTTCTGAGAACTGAAAGAAAAGAGGTAAAGAAACTGTGGTTTATATTTATTCAACCCCCCTAAATAGAATATGTTTCCCTGGCAATTAATTCTCTCTAATCAAAGTCTAGATGAAAACTAAAACGTTCATCTATTCTGCAATGCCCTGATTAGATGACATTTCAACATATTCTTCAAATATTACCTAAGATGCGAAAATGCACCTCAGACTTTCTGTTGTATGTTCACAACAATCTCAAGGACTTCTCTGCCTGCCAGGTCTGAGAGCAATTCTAAAAGGGATTGGTTCCTGTTAGATGTTTATCCGTAGCATATCTACGAACTGAATTCATTGCAACAAAAGGGAAATGATAACCTATCATCATTCTTCCAGGCCATGATACTGGGGCAGAGACCCCTCCCGTGACTTCTTGTCCTTAGTTCAGCTCACTGAATCAATCATTCTTTGAAGACAATGAGGGAGCTTTCTCTGAGGAAGAAACCACAAACCTCAAACAAGTTGCTCATGGGTGGATCATGGGAAACAAGTTGTGAGGTTATATTTATCTCTACCTACATTAGAACTGTATTTTCTCTGTTGACAAGCTTTAAGAGTTTACAATACATATTGATAAGTATGGGTCAAATGTTAGATGATAGAGGAAACCTGGAGAAGAGAGAGGAAAGACTTGCTAAAATTGAAGGCTGCTAATATCCTTTCTTGATAAGGATTTCAAGCTATTTTGAGAATAGCGTTTCTACTCCTTCAAAAAAAGCACACGTCTTCAAAAGCAAAATTAATTTTAAATTGATGCTTTACCTTGTATATAAAATTTTCTCTGAACTTCTCCTATGTGTACACAAATTAATATGAAATTGACTTTAAACTGACACTTCACCCTGCACATCTTCTCTGAACTAATAAAATCACCCAGTTTTGCTAGATGTTTTCAAATGCATGAATTTGAATTATAGCTCCTTTTGAATTTAATTGCAGCATATGTAAAGGGACCAACTTGAAAATATTTTTCATCCACATCACAAAGAAGAAAGAATTTCATTATCACACAGAGTATTGTAAAAGGGCAGGCAATTTTCTCCTGACTTGAAGTAAATTTCTTAACATACAGAATACCAATTTCCTTCCCCTTTTATGCATAAAAGAAGCTGTAACACTTTCATTTGTGCCAGTATCTAATTAAATCAGTTCCATTGATTTCATTGCAGATACTCATTGGAGATGACCAAAGAAGTGGATACCAAAGTCAGAACTTTTCTGAAAATTAGGCAATAGCAGTTCTGTTGTAAAGGTCTCTGTAACCACGCATGAAGGAGACAGCAGCAAACGGGGCAGCTCACCTGGCATAGGGTAGTGGTTACTGCAAAATGAGGTGGGGCAGCCTTTGGTAGCAGAGCCCAAAGATCAAGCTTTCTGCAAGTCTATAGGTTGCACTGGTACTTAAGTTATAGCGGTGAGAAGATGGAAAAAAAAAGTTCCCTTAAGGAAATGAGGGCCTCTTATGAAAATCCCTCTTTCCTGCTTCTAACTTTGTCAATTAAAGCCTATTAATTCCTGGGTTTTATTACTGTTTTCAGTGTGCTAAAAATAGGGTTATAAATGGCACCATAATTTCTGGCATAAATATTTGGTCTGAAATTTCCTTATTTACCTGAATGACATTAAGTAGCACACTATCATAATAGAGCTCAGCTACCGGTTGTAAGTATTTATGTTAGAGATGAGCTAATAACCTTTTCCATCCATGTGCAAAGAAATTCACTGACTGCCAAATATTTCAAACTTCTTTTGAATACATATCCCTGAGCTATGTTACAGTTAAATTATTACTGTACATGACATATTGTCATGAGGACATGCTAATTCCTACTCTGCCTGAGATATTATAGGTATGTTTCCACCACCCTGATACTGTGGCAACAATATTGTTGGGGGAAAAAAACTTGAAAAATAAAGTACCTAAAGGGGGCCTACAAGAAGGCTGAAGAGGGACTTCAGACAAAGACACATAGTGCTAGGACATGAGGCAATGGTTTTAAACAGGGAGGGAGTAGATTTAGGTGAGATACTGGGAAGAAATTCTTTACTGGGAGGATGGTGAGGCACTGGCACATGCTGCCCAGGGAAGCTGTGAATGCCCCATGCCTGGCAGTGTTCAAGGCCAGATTGGATGGGCTTTGAGCAACCTGGTCTAGTGGAAGCAGGGGTTGGAACTAGATGATCTCTAAGGTCCCATCTGACCCAAATCGTTCTATGATTTTAATAAAGATTTCAGATGATAGCCTAGGACTTTGCAATTCATCAGTTAGGCTTTCCGCTTCTTCAGAAGCATCCAATGTGACATCAGATTTTCATTTAGACACATGTTCCTGCTGGTTTTTGGGTACCTTTCCTGTGGCTGGAACCAAGAAGACATATCTAACAGAATCATAAAGCACAAGATCTCACAGCCAAATGCATCCTCCTAAATGCTTCTCCCAAGCAGGGAAAGGTTACCTTTTGGGATGGATATCACAATAAACTTTGTTCTAAAATAACCAGTTGAAAACATCCAAGTAGATGTGCATCAGAAATCTCTTCCAGAGACATCATGTCTCAGTTAGTATAAAGAATACCATGAAACTGGGCTTTCACAGCCTGGAAACCTTTCCTTGTGTTTAGACTCTGTATTCCTCCTTTTAAGCATGAGGAATTAGATAAGGGACTTTTTTCTTAAGGAAAAAAGACTTTCACAAGGAACTTTTCTGTCTGAGGTGTTCACCAGGAAGAAAGAAATGGAGGTAAATTTCTCCCATCCTATCTCAGAGAGGAAAATACTCACACCTGCTTCTCTTGCTTGTAAATGTTACAGCATTAGCAGCTAATTACATAACAACTTAATGGAGGGTCCACTCCTTCCTGTACACTTAGAGTGATTGAGGAACCAAGAATATAAAATTCTGGGGTCTGTGAGGAGAGAAAGCACATTGGGTGTTACTAGGAGTAGGGCTAGTTTCATCTGACTTAAACAACCCATGGGCTGGGCACCTAGAGCAGAGCTTGTCACATTAAGCTTTTCTAAGGACAGCTAGAGAAATACACAGATATGATTCACCTGCATTGTTCAGGACACCACTGTAGATATCTCGTTTGGTCACATGTTGTCCTTCTCTTCTGTAGCCAAAGTGTCTACAGAGGGCTACTGTAGGCTGGCCTTCTAATATAGTATAGGCTAGACACTAAAATAAAGTCTCTGTCAAGATCCCTAGGTGGTTTTGAAAATACCACTATAATATATTGTGTCAGCTGCTAGCACTACTCTCAGGAGTTAAGATTTTATAGGAAATACTTTATTGCTGATATTTTCATTATTTTTCTACATCCAGTGCAGTCTAATGGTGAACAGATTTTTAAAAGGAGTCACAGAGGAGGATGGGGAAACATAACCCGCTAGAAAATTATAGTAAGCAACCTAACAACAGCAACATATTGAACATCTTGTAGGATAAAATGTTTACAAAAACTTCTGTTCATAGTTTTCCTCTGATAAACAAACCTTTATTAAAAATGACAGAGCTATGTCAATCTTTCAATTTATGAGTTAACACTGAAAGTTGCAGGTCCAGCAGAATAACTGTAGGCAACATAAATCAGGATTTTATATATTTAAGACAGAAGAAAATAATTCAAATTGAAAACATGGTAGATGTAGATATGTATCTATGGTCTCACATACTGATAAGCTCATTTAAATTTTTCATCTTTCTCTGAGTAAAGAAACTTGAAGAAATACTCATAATAAAAATGCTCAAAAGAACTTTTAACCTTAACCAGTGTAGACAGCCGTAGAGAGCAACAGAAGTAGTGTGATTTAAAAAGTACATAAAACCTCTGTGCTATATATAGCATAATTCTGAACCAGAGGCCAACTAACTATTACATAGAATATTTTACCCATATTTTTTACTATGGAAAATATATTGACTAAAACTTAAAGTTTCTGTAAAATTTGATTGGCTGACTGATTAGCTTATTATGGTGAAACTTTGCAAAAACCAGAATTATTTTGCTTAAGGGTAAACCTGTAATACAGGAATCTGCACAAAGTCCTTTCATTCTTCAATATTCAAGAAAGTTCTTCACATCAATTCACCAGAAAAGTGAAACAGAAAGAACAAACCTGTCCGAGCAGGTTGTGTGGTAGTGACAGGATCACCAGGAAACTTTCAAGGGACTTTGCTTTTCTTGTTGATTTTGTTTCTCAGGCATTCAGATAACCGGGCAGCAGCATGAAACTCTAAGGCAGATATTTACTTTAGATCAGTTGTTGTGATTTTTATTGTTTGTTTTTTTTTCTTTTTCTCTCTGACATTATATCAACATTTGTTCTCTACTAATTCCATGTAATTTTTGACACCTCTTTACCTAGCGTAGATTACTGCGTGCAAAGACAAGCTTCTTTTAGATGTAGGAAAAATAATAGCTTCCCTTTGTAAAGTGCTTGTGGAAACACGTAATAGAGTTATTGTCCTATCTACAGTAATAACTTTCCAGAGAAATTTTGACCAGCTGAGGATTATTTACTCTGTATCATTTAACTATGAAAATATCTCAGGTCGTTCTGGCTTGCATGCCTATAAATAAAGCATTTAAAACTAAATCTATCTGCTTACAGCTCTTTCTTCATCCTATTGAAGTGACTTTTTCACATATGTTGTCATTTTCCTTTTAGGTGATGTTAGATGTTGGTGTTCCTGCCCATCCATGTCTTAATTATTTTAAACAACAAGTTATGTTCTGGTTCCAAGCAAAGTCTTGACCTTGGAGTGCAGCTGGACGTTCTGCAAGCTGGAAGTGTGGGAAATGGTGGAACAATGTTGCAGAGCTGAAGAAGTCTGAGTGCTCAAGACAAAGGCAGGTGTTTCCTTTTCACGGTCCAATTTTTCACATGAAAAACTGAAGTCTAGCAAAAAAAAAGCCCAAAAAACCAAACCTCATACCCCCTTCTGACTTCATGGTTCCACACAAAATCTGATGTTCAAAAATAACAGCATGAAATGAAGGTATTATCACATGTCAGCAGAGCCCAGATAATTTAAAAAAAAATTAAAAGTTGTGTATCTCATTAGACTCCTTTCTCATATCCAGTCTTTGAAAGAGGTAGATCACAGAAATTTTTCTATAACAGTTCAAGAAAGAAAACACATCAGGTATGTGTTCAGCTTCAGGTATAAAATTATAATAGAACAATCAAAAACTACTATAGGCAGCATTTTTGATAATGTTAAGGGGTAAATAGTCTGAAGGAGTGGGCAATGTGAAACCATGACATATTTTGTTGCACCTGCTTTCTTCCAATGTCAATCTTCTTGAATTTCACCATAATTTATGGAAAAGCATCAAGATAAGAATCCAGTAGATAGACACATCTTCTAAATGCTAAACAGTAAAGGAAGCGGGGGCGTAATTTCATCCTCTATGAATTTAATACTGAAAAATAGAAATAAACATGAGGTCTTTATTAAATTTTTAGTGTAGTTCTAGACAAGTGAAAGAATGGGTTAAATAGTAACAAAAATAATAGCAGACTTTGCAGACAATAATTATTACTTTCTTATTAGGATTATTTTAAAAATATTATCCAGTAATAATATTGAAATTCAATACGAGGATCATTTTTGCACATCATATTGAGAAAAGCAGGAATACAATTTAAAACCAAATCTTGACCAATAAAATGAATACTTGAGACTGTTCTCTAATCTACAGTACTTAAACAGTGATCACTTTTTCAAAGAACATTTTTTAAATAAAAAAAATAAATTTCAATTTTCAATATACAAAACAAAATTGGTTCTTTTATTGGGAAAAATTATTTAAAATCCCAATTTTTTAAAATTTTGATATCTGTATAATCTACCTGTGGATTTACCTTATTTACATATTGAGAAAAAATCTGTTCCATATTTTCTGCTGTGACAAAACCATTATTTCATATTAAGTTTATTATCACTTTTGTAAGTCTTTATAAAACTACTTCTTAAAAATAGAGTTGAAGGATATATTTAGCTGCACACTTACAGAGTTCTTTAATCCACAGAAGTTGTGGATTAAAGTTCTTTAATCCACAGAACAATTGTGACAGAGCAATTAACATCTGGTGGCGAATTAAATATGTCCCCATCTCCAAATGCATATGTTCAAATATTGTGTCATACTGGGGCCATTATCTTCCATTCATGGAAATATTTACAACACTAAACAGGTTATTATTTCTGTATATGTTCTCCATGTTAATCACTAAAAACAGCCCACAATTCTTTTTAGAATGCTTTTCACAGTCTCACGCCTACTTTGAGTGCAGGGACATGATTGACCTCACATTGTTTCAGGCATTAGACACTCACTGTGTAGCCTGCAACCTGGTTACACAGAAATACCCACAATCTGAGCAAAATTATTAGAGCACTGCTTGGGGGAAAATTCCCCTGCCCATGATGAATAGCCCCAACAAAGTGGTTTCTTCTCTTCTGTCTCTGTTTGCACAGGGCTTGACCGTGAATAACAGCTTTATGAATCTCATAACTACTTTTCAGTAGAAGAAATAAAGCTTTATCTCCGTGTGCAGCATCGAATCCTAATGGCACAGGGAGCTGATTAGCATACCTGAAAACAAAAAATATGTCATAAAATATGTTTCTATGACTAATGCATTTAATTGGAATGAGGCACAATAATTTTCACACTGACATTGTTGTTCAAAATTAAACACTGGACAAAAGCATCACAACCTTTGAGGATGATGGAATTCGTGGCAGATAATCAACATAAAGGGGTAGAGAGCAAGGACATAGGTAATTTGACCAAATCATATGGGAATGGAAAATCTTGCTCAAACTACTGGGTAAAAACCCTACTCCAGGAAAGGTGTCCTGAAACTTTTGCAGGTTGATAATGAAGAACAAATTATATATCTTCTTTGAAATCCCATAATGGCAATGCCAAAAAAAAAAAAGAAGCATACAAATGAGGCATTACAACAAACAAAACTTTGCAAGATGCAGAATCTATTTTTAAGACTATTCTAAGCAGTCACACAGTTACACATAAAAAACTCTAGAAACCTCAGATTTTCTATATTAAAAGATAAAGGATTCAAGCATTCTATTTCAAATTAATGTTAAAACCAGGATGCTACTTTTTCTGGAAATTTCAGCTTTGAAGCTCCAGTTGGCTCTTTATTGAATTTCTCCTATATACCAGATGCAAAAGACAGGCAGAAATACTTTTTTCTTTCTCCTGGTATGTAGTACCTATTTTTACTGCAATGAAAATGCCCACAGTTTTTTTTTTCCTTTGTAGTATATACCACTTGCTCCAACATATGTAAAAGGACACTTAAGTTTAGCCAGGAAATGAAAACCTACTTCTTCCTATTCTTTCTTCCTTTAGTTGTATTTATTTGGCACTGCACTGTCTAGTATAAATTACATCAGGCCAAAAGGAAGGAAGGAAAGACTTAGTTTGCAATGCTCCGCTGCTGCTGGCACTAATATTTTAACAGTCAAGAGTAAAGAGGAAAACATGAACTAGTGTGTATTAAAATGTGTGCACAAAAAAAAAATGTTAATGCTAAAGACTGAAACTTAAGTCTCATAAGAAAATTATGTTCTCCAAGTCATATAACTTGACCATATAATCTTGACCTATAACATAATTTTACTTTTCTTCAAATCAATGGTGAAACCAATAAACACTGCAATGTGAACTGCTATGAATACTTAAATGCAAAAATTATCAAGCTGGTTACTTCAGTTTTGATGGTCTGTTGCTGTTTTGAATGGAAACCAAACAAAAAAATGAACAATAAATATATGTTTATTGGAAGATTTGACTCAGCCAAAACCAAATTCTCAGCCTTTGTTTTTGGGTAGTTTTGAGTAGCACAAACTTTGAGTAACCATTCTGGTTTCTCTAGTTTAGTGTTTATTTTGGTAGAGATGCAGTTAGTCAGAGTTGTATCATGAGGTTCCTCAGACATAACACGCAAACAGGCTTGAGAAGGCATGGCCTGAACTTCAGTCATCCACAGAAAATTACTCAAATATAACTGGGAAAGCTTGACATATTTGTATCAGTGGATAATTTTCAGTGCTCAGTAACTCAGGAAGGCAATGAAAATAAACATGCAGGTTGTTAGTAGGCAGTTACTAGCCCTTAGTTAGAGTGAATATTTTATATTCTGGGACCGTGTCTTGAGAAGAATGGCTAAAGTTTAATGACTAACATAGTAGAATGTGTTAGGGCAAAGTTCTGGAAAAGCTGCACCAAAAGGCAACTTCAGCATATGCCACTGATGACTTAATACAGTTTTTCCATCTGTGATGGATTCTATAGGTCCTTTATTTATGGAGAATTTTAGACTCAAGGCATTTTGCTAGGAATGACTAGACAATTCACAGTTATTGATGGCACATTATGCTACAGACATTCTTTGCACAGAGATGCTTTATTTCTTGCTCTCTCTTAGTGCCATAAAGAAGTGCCACAGACTAATTGAATTTTCACATGTAAATGGTCTTTCAGACCCTATTTAACTTATATGAAATTGAGAGAAAGCAGCGTCTTCCAATGTAAGGTTTAGCAGAAGTGATGTTTCTTTGATTTCCTTGACTGCACATAAAAGCTTAAACATCCTTACATGATATTTTATACCAGCCTAAATCCTAAAAAAAAAAAAAATTAAAAAAATGAGCCACTTGTTTTGTCACGTAGGACTAAGAACTCCAGGAATAGCTACAGTATAACAGCAGCATTTTTGTCTTTTCTCCACAGCAGTTATGACTGGGGAGGGGAAGCCCACCAACAGCTGCAGAGTCTGCCATGTTCTCAGAGGAGCTTTCAGCAGAATAAATTATGAAGCTGCAGTAAGCCCTGTACGGGGTAAAGGTTGATCTTTGACCGTGCTGACAGCCAGAGCTCTTATCATCTTGCTCAGCAACAAGTCAAATTGGGCTTTAATTGCCGTTCAGAGAACAGTGCTCAATTAAACATACACAGCTCAGAAACTGGTACAGGGCAGAAAGGAACAAGAGATGTCAAGGAGTCATGAGACAAACCCTCTTTCTGACACTCTATTCTAAAGACAATGTGAGCTTTATATGCAAAATGAAACACACAGAAAGATTCCCTAACTACCAGGCACTGTCCTGAAACTTAGTGCTTAATAACTGCTTTCTTATCAGCAGGAGCTTGAAATGTATTTGGGTCAAATCTGTAAAAAAGAGGGCTTCACCAAACCACCCTGTCAGGGCCCATTTCTTTAATTTACATGTCATTAATTCATCTCTTTAGTTGGTCACAGGAAGACTTGCAGATAAGTTCAAATTAAAAAGTTTAAAGGCACAATATACTGCACTCAAGGGAATTCAAGGGGTTTTTTTTCTGCAGATATTCTTATTTAGATGTAAAATGACCTAAATTCCTTGCAAGTTAATAGTCACTTTAATAAGTGTTCATGTCTGAGTAAGCCTACCATCTCCTGTACAGCATCACCATAAAACAAGTCACCCATTTTCTTCAGTTCAGTCCTTTCATGCTTGCCAAGAAATTACAACTAATATTTAAGCTGTTTTTTCTGATGTATTGGCAACAGCTGTCCAGTAACATGTGTTTTCTTCACCAGTTCTATGAGCAGTGGCAGAGTTTGCAACATGCCTACACTAATTATACTTGCCAGATACAAATAGTAAGCACAGGTACCTAAAAGACATCTGCCTATCCAAAAAACAGAGACAAGTCCAAGCACATTTGATATCTTAAACTTCTGTAAGGCTAGCTATGAAGGCCAGAGAATTGTAAAACCATAGAAATCCCATCAGTTGCAGACACAGGCCAACGTAAGCATGGGAAGCTGGAATTTAATTATAAGAGCAGAGACCAAATCATTCTGCCATAACTTTTTCTAAGTGCAAAAGAAGGAGTTTTTTTTCCAGGAAAAAGCAAGGCCTTATATAAGAGCCCAAGTTCACTTTTGTTGGTGCTAAAAATTTGATTGAGATTGACAGCAAAAGAAACAGGAGCACAAAGCCAGTCATCTCCATCCAGCTTCATGAAACTGTGACTCTCGTCAGTGACATTCTACAGGTCATCTTGTAACCAAGAAAGGACACATATTTAGTATTACCCAAGATCTACCCAGATATTGAGGCTTTAAACCTGGTATTTTCAGGCCAGTTCTTTCAATCCCAAGAAACAAACATGTTGCTCATATTTGGGTTTGGGGGATTTTTTGTATTCTGTTTTTTACATAATAGCATTTTTTAAAATATCAAATTAATTATATTTCATTTTAGTACAATCTTAAATGTTCTTT
Source organism: Agelaius phoeniceus (assembly GCF_051311805.1). Taxonomy (NCBI): domain Eukaryota; kingdom Metazoa; phylum Chordata; class Aves; order Passeriformes; family Icteridae; genus Agelaius; species Agelaius phoeniceus. The sequence continues at coordinate 49,754,683 of NC_135266.1, forward strand.
TGAAAAATAAAAGAACATTTATTATAATAATAAAAGAACATTGATCTTGGAACACCTTTTTGCTCTCCCCTCCTTCACAGCACTGAAGAGGTTTAGAAAAATGTATTTCTAAGTCTAAGAAAGATGCAGAAAAGATGTACCCATCCAAATATAAACCATGGATTAGGATGTCACAGGTGTAGGTATAAGGCCCTACTTTTACTGACTTGTTGGTGTGGCTTCAGTTTAGATACCTTACCTCTGAAATACATTCCTTATGATAAAAACATTTGATTTCTTTTGTTGATTTTTGTTCCCCCTGTTTACACAAGTTTAAAAAGTCCCTTGTGTCACATAAAACAAAAATCTGAATCTACAGTTTTGTGGTTAGAAAACTTCTGTTGGAAATCTTGCGTGAAGTTCTAGTCAAGTACCTCCAGTAGAATATCATAAAGACCAGGCTACAAGATAGCTAATCCCCAAAATTCCATTATAGGTAGACATTTTCATCAGTTTCATAAAAAATAAGGCTTATATTTTTAAATTTATTTTGAGAGGTTATAATTTTAAATGACAAAGATTCCTCTAGTTCTGTTGCTTCTTCCTGTTTGAATCATGTTTTCTTTGTCTACACTTTCAGATGTACGATAAAGTGCATGAAGTTTATTCTGTTATCTAATTGTCTTTTATTTTCACAACTGATTTCTTTTAAAGGAAATATGATTCTCATTAAGCCATGTTTATGATCATTCATGACAATGATTCGTTTTAAGCCATGTTTAACTGAATATAAGTCAAAGGTACTAAATGCACTAAATGCAGAACACTAAATGCAGATACCACGACTCAGAAATCTTCTAAAGAAAGAAACATGCATATTTGAAAACATCTGAATAAAACTTCTTATTTTGACATTGACATTGACAATCATTGACATGTAGGTCAATGATTTATTTAAAAAAATAATTACTTGAAATATTTGATATTATAAAGAAAATGGAGAACATATAAGCTGTCTCTTAGATATAATTTCCTACTACAACAGATTTGAAGATAAAAACTACAATCCAGACAATAATAAAAATGCCAAGTACTAAAGTTATCTTTGAGTTGTGATTAGGAATGTGTGAAAAGGTATCTTGTAAGAATCAGTTGGTCAAATTTTTGTTTAACTAAGGATTGTGACTATCATGTGACTGAGAATAGGTAATGTTTTACTGTTTCCTCCCTGTTTTTAATGCCAAATGATAAATATGCTAGTGCATTTTATTTCTTTGACTTTGCCCCAGGCTTTGAGGTTAATAGTATGCAGCAGTGATGATAGATACCATCATTCCATTCAATAAAGTATCCCCTATCAAAGGGAGAAATGGTAAATAGAGAAATGAATGCAATTACTTTGACAAGCTCTAATCTACTGCAATGAACTAAATAAAATTATTTTTAAAAGCTGAATGAAAAAGATTTGGATCTGCAAATTAAATTGTAAAACAGTGGTTTTATGCAGACCTGGTCTCAGGCCAGCCAAGATCCAGAGAAGGGTTAAACTAAAGGGTTAAATTAAGCAGTGGGGGTTTTTAACCAAATGCACTGTTCACCAAGCAAACATAATGGCTGATGATTGTTAAACACTTACCAAGCAAATCCCCAGTATCACATACCAGGCTGGCAGTTTGGATGCAAAGAGGAGCCTGAAGGAGACATTTCAAAAGCATGATCTCCATTCAGATATATTTTGGTTGAAAACTTACTTAAAACATGTTTCAAATAGATGAAGCAATGATCAAAATGTGTCCCTTTTTAACTTTGAAAAACCCCCATTATTTTACAATTCGTTGAAATTCAAAGTTATAAAAATTGAAATATTGAAATAAATGCATAATAAATCCCTGAAATAAGTTGCTTCCCTCAAGACTTTCTATGCCGACCCTTCAATCAGAAATAAATCTCTAATAAATGCATTCATAATCTCCAAATAGTGTAAATTGCAGTAATTGTGACAAAAAGTCATGCATTATCCAGATTCTAGTTTAAACTCTTCCATTTTATATTCTTTTTATACTGTTTCAGTCTTGCCAGACTTACCATAAGAGAACAATTTTTTCTTGGTGCACAAGCACAGAGGCACAAAATATCACACAGGAAAAACAATACTCATGCTGTGCTATAAAATCTTCCTCCAAATCTAATTCACATTTTGAAAAGTGCTTTTGCTTAACAGTGCTGTTAGAATAATCTCAAATATTATGGGAATAGAGTGAGGTATTTGACTCCCCTGATTCAGTGAAAGGATTAATCAGCTTTATCTCTCCATGAAATCATTAAACATTTAATCCAATTTAACATCCATGCAGTGTCTTGGTATTGTTCTAGCACACTGAGAGCTCCAAATTTCAGGTTGGCAAAAGAATTAGGTGTTAATTCATTGCCTGCCAGTTTCCAGGTATGCTCTTTAAATCATTGCCTTTGGATAGCTTCTGCAAAACGGACTGATGGGACAATGCAATCTCTTGAGCAGGAATTTAGCATGCTCTTCATATTTGGTTGCTAAATTTGCCATTGCACACCTGAAGATCTCTCAAACAGAAGAACTGGGAGGGAATCTTCCAGCAGTGCAGAGAACTCCGAGCCAGAAACCTCATAAATAGCATTTGCAAAACCACATTGTAGCTTCTGCCCTGACTCTGACCTTTATTACACAGATGTTGGTCAAGTAAGTTAAAGTTCAGATGGCACTATTAATAAAAGTCTGGTGCTCCTACTTGTGATTAAATACATCTATAGCAACGAATTCTGGGTAACCGCGTGTCATGTAATCTCTCTCAGAAAACATTTCTTATCAACAATAGTATAATAAATGCTGTAAACTATGCGTAGTACAGCTAAGGAACAAACTGATCAGTGGATTTGTGGTGAACCTGGCAAGCACTGAGCAGGAAAATTCAGTATTATTTAAGAGACTGGAAAATAAAGAAAGGGAAAAAACGGCTAATAAAACTCTGCATAGATGGAAAGTCTCCTTATCTTCCACACTCTTGACAGTTACTTTCTTCCCATATATTTTTCTTGCACATCATGTTCTTTTTGCACTCAGCTGAATGAAATATGAATCCAAGGTTGTCTGCAGTTTATCACAGGCATCTATTTTTTGACCAGATTACAAGCGGGTTAAGTCCTGTCTCATACTCAAGTCAAGGTATTTGTTATTTATTTCAGTACAGTTAATACTCTGAATGTCTAATTTATATGCTTACATCATTACAAAAACAGACAAATTTTTGATGGTGTCTAAATTTTCTTGTTTTATGTTGGATTTTATACAAGGTTTAGAGTCACCCAAAAGAACAACTTTTCTGTAAAAAGTAGAACAGATTCATATTTCCTGGAAGTAGAGTCCAGTTTCTATTTGAAAAGTTTTGTTTCTTTCTGCTATATTCAGAAATGAGAAAACAAATTTGCCAGAAGTTTTCTCTTCTGATAGATAACAAGTTTATTGATCCTTGTTATTGCATTGTCTTTTTACCTTATAAATTTGTTAATACATGAAGACTCACAAATTCTGCACCACTTTATGAAATGCTGCTGAAAATACAGGGCTGAGCATTGCAAAAAACATACAAAATTAAGAGCATTGATAGCAGAATGCTTTATGTTAAATCCGACCCACAAGCCATATTTCCCACTGAAATGTACTTTTGAAAAAGAAATTAGTTATGAAACTCAACCTAAACATAGAAGTAGTAAGACTGAGAGGCATGCCTTCATTAGGATAGCACAGAAATTCTATATACAAAAATAGAACTGTAATTAATAAGAAAAGAAAGACAAACTTGCTGGGCTTAAATCTAGAAACTGCTCCTCCAGGAGTGGATTCTGTTGAGATGGATTTGGAGTGTTTTCTAGCGTTCCCTAAAGAGATCAAAATTCATGAATTAGTTAAACAACTAAGTCAAAAGCTGATCATATACTGTCAAAGCCTTTGTCAGAGAAGATAGTAAAGTTCTGATAGTAGTTCATTTTTAAAAGAAGCTTCGACTCCCTCAGCCCTTTAATTGGAAAGTGATAACACAGTAAAAGCTCACATTGCCCCACCTCCACTGACTATTTAGGTAGTATGGAATAAGGTCAGAATTGCTCATATAGGTGGACCATATACTTTTACATTCTAACCATGAAAAGCCTGGCAGCCTTAAGGATTAAATCAAGACACACAAATAATAGGAGTTTCTGTGGAAGCTGTAATCAAAGGCTGAAAATCCAGAGCTGAGACCTAAGCAAAGAAACATATGCTCAGATTGGTGTTCTTAGGAGGATTTTGATGAAACATTATGATGACAGTGGGTATAAGGAGTATAAGAATTACTGTGCTGCAGTCCATACCAATTCTTTTAAATGTCTTAAACATTTGCCTACTCCTCAGTCTGCTGCAGGTTAAATTGCATGTGGAAACCATCCTGCCCAGTTGAATAATAGTTAACAGAAATTGCATGTGCATTGCTTCAGAGAATGATCCAGGTCCCCTAACACACCTGTCCAAATTTTCTACAATAGTTGGAGATTTTAAAGTACATATGAAGATCAGCATAAAATAAAGCTGCTTTCCCAATAGAGGTATTTCTTTTACCTGAACACAGGCACTTCTACATGGTGATATTGCCTCCATTTCAATTAAGCCCCTGCTTCTATCAGAGAGCTGAAATATTCAGTGTAGGTGCCTCTTTCTCCTCCTCATAACAGCACCTGTCAGAGGACTGAAATTTCTACTTTTTTCAATGTGGTGAATATGCCTGGAACTCCACTTAGAGAGAAAAACATTCCCCATGTTATAAGCCATTGCCCAAAATACCAAGGAGCAAAGAAACATCAATAAGAGCATTCTCTCCTCTTAGCACTAGGCCACCAAACGACAATGTATATTTACTGTAATCCCTCTTCAAGAAGGGGTCACCTGCTCTACCTTATGGCCTGCTAATCAGGACACTCTCCAGCGTTTTGGAGATGAGGATTCAATATCCTGCTCGACTAAATCAAGTCAAAAGTTATCTAAATCCTTTACTACTCTTCAGACTTCTTAATTATTACACACCCTTTCCATAAAACAGTACTAGCATTTTAGAACACTGTCAGAGTTCAGTTACCTGTGTACCTATGCCTGGATCACAATTCATTTGTTGGCAGTGTTTAAAGGCTATCCCTCAAGAACTTTTAAGCAGTCAACTCTGACTTCCTTTAAGCATCTTAGAGATATTCCATCTTTGTAGGGAGGCACCTAGGGAAAGTTGTCATATAAAGAAAGAAGCAGTCTTTAAAGACTGTTTACTATAGCTGAAATGGAAATCAGGTGACTGTGTCCTCCATCTCTACCTAAACCTACTGGATACCATCCACAGCTGTTTTGCATTCCAGTGGTTTGCACAATTTGAGGGGTTTGGGGATATTTTCCCTGTGAAACATCTGGCCTTTGAATACATATTATTATTCCTGTTTGGAAATGAACTATTAAAATGCAAGATATATTTATCCGCAGGAAAAATACATCCAAACTAGTAACAAACAGTCCACATCTGTCAAGTCTGTATGCTGCTGTCTTGCTAGATAGCTAAATCTGGTTATGTAAGTGTCTTCTGTGATTCCTGGACCTTCCTGAGTAGAAGTCTATTAAATTTAAATTTAATCGTTTCTTGAGCATTTATATTTTAGGTAAACATTTAAATATTGGTGGCTCATTGGAACCTGTCCTTTCATTTCAGGCTTCTGTCATGTCTTGATAATTGACTACACACTTGTTTATACAGGTTCTTCTTCCTGTGTTTTGACATTTTCTAAGCCACTACTAAACCTGCAAGTAATTCAGGAAAACATATCAATTCTCCTGTCACTTTTTTTCTGTGCTGACGTTATTTTGGTATTTCCTTTTCCATACTCTCTAGCCAGAGTGTTCACTCAGTCTATGGCCTTTACTTGTACCCCTGACCACTGCACCTTCATTTAAGTGCTGGCAAATCAAGGACAAACAAGAAAAAGCATTTCAATTCCAATTTTTTTATTAGTTTTGCCTTTGTAACTGCAAAGAGTTTGAAGCACATATATCTATAGTTCACATTTTTATCAATTCCTTCAGCCATTAAATATGTTCTTATCAGGTAACTGGCAAAAGTACTATCTTGAAACACTTCAAGAATGAAAGACTAAGTAAAAGATTTTACAAGCTTAATTCATCACATAAAAGAACAAAAAATATAATCAGTCATATTTCTGGACCACATTTCATCAGTTTCCTCAGTTCTGAGGGAATGAAAGCTTTAGTGAAGTAAAACATTCCAGTAATGCTAAGCAAAGATCTAAAAAAAAAAAAAAAAGAAAAAAAAAGAAAAAAAGTAGTTTTAAGTTTTCTTAAAGAATTCACATGCTTTTTTTTTTTTTTTGGCCTGTAAAGGGCTTCATACTTTATACAATATCTGGCAAAAAATTCAGAGCACCAGATTCTCTTACTAATAAGAATAGCAATGATAGCAAAAATTCCCAAAGGAGAGTTTTATATTGTGCAAACCCTGACCAAGAAGTGTCAGGACTGAAAACACCATGGGCTATGCCAGCCAGATGATCTGTAGAGATAATTAACTGCAGAGTCCACAGCTTTGGCTAGCCTGGGGACAATGTCATGCATTCTGCATGCAGGACTTAAGCTACGAGCTTCCTTTTGAACCAGGCACTCAGGGAGAGCTACCAACACATTCAGAACAAAGCAGAAATCCCTGTGTGATCATTACATGGTCTAGACATGCCTCAAATTGTCAGCAGTACTGAAGTTTCAACTTAGATTGTTTTGTTTTGCTTTTTTGCACTTCAGGCAGGTATCATTTTAATTTTTTCATAACAGAGCCTCTGCAATAGGAGCAGAGATAATGGTTGTAAATGGAAGGAGGGTCAATTTAGATTACATATAAGAAAGAATTTTTTAAACTAAAAACAGAGTGGTGAAACATTGGAACAGGTTGCCCAGAGAGGTGGTGGATTCCCCATCCCTGGAAACATTCAAGGTCAAGGTTGAACAGGGCAGGATGTGATTTCAAATTAGACACATATTTCATAGTTTGACATAAAAGCACTCACATATCTTTTAAAAGACTAAGTCCCAGATTCCTATGCCAGTGTGTTTTTCTCTTTTGCTGAGATAACTATTGGTTTTAAGTTTCTTATTTCCTCTTTCCCTTTCCTACTAAGTGATTCATCGTTTTTCCAGTGATATTCCTATCATTGTTCTGCTGAACTGCACCTAAATGCTGCCTGGTTTCAAACAGAGTATCTACGTCTACAGGTATTAGTAGTAATGCACTATGGCAATTGCAATTTTCATACTGAGATCTTAAACTGAGTTTAGGAACACAGAGATATCTAGGATGAATAAAGAACCAGCATTTGATGAAGACTTACTCTTCCCTTCATGAGTGTTTCAAAGAGCCTCCTGGCATGTTTCAGGTGCCTTTGGGAATTTCCTCCACTAGATTCTAGATAAAAATCTAGGTTTTTTCTGCTTGATTTGCTAAAATCACTCTCTGAAATACTTAATACAAAATTCAGCATTTCATATCATATAACATTGATTACAGGGCATTGTAATGTAATTAAAATGAAATCATATGACATAATATAGCTTTTGCTTGAAAATTCCTTTATAAGCCTGAAGGTACTATATGGGTAATAATCAATATCCTCTGTTTTCTGGGTAAAAAGTATTCTAGCTGGCAGTTGTCAGTGCAGAATGCAAACTATCACTTCACACAATCAGCAAATGGTTGAGGTTAGAAAGGAACTCTGGAGATTATCTGTTTGATTTCATACTTACCTTAATTGAGCAACAAATCACAGTCCATTTATTTGTTCCCATTTCTGCCAGAACTATTATGTAGTTATTTTAAATTTCCAGTTGTATCCATCTGGATGGCAATGACCAAAAGTCATCCTTGCACAAGGTTGTTTTTATGGAGCTGGTTCACCTTCACTCCCCAGGACTGGGCTGAGATTTTTTGAGATGTGAATCCATCCCAGTTAAAAGACCTCAGAGAATCACCTGCTCCATGATAACTTCCTTCAAGTCAAAGCCTAGTGCACAGGCACTAAATAACTAAAAAAAACTAAATAACTTAAGTCATGTTTGCATCAGTGAGATGACTACAAATATGTATACAAATATATAAACATATAACCACACACAAATAAAAATATTTGAAGACTGGATGTGTGTTTTTAGATGACTGATGTGTATGCAGCACTAATGATTGTTTCTTTCATGTTAACCATCAGTGGTTTCCCTGAAAATGGGTCTTACAAGATGATGAAATTAGAGGATGGTGGAAAAGGCCCTCTGGCCATCTGTGTCTTACATCACCTTCCTAACATTATTGTTTTTCTCTCTTTCTATTTAGTCTTAAAATATTGAAATATTTTCTTTCACATTTAAAAACCCAGCAAAGGATACTGGAAAAATTCCAAGATATTTCTAACCTCTGCTCTAACAACTCATATGTCTACAATGTTCCTCTTGGAATCCAGAAAAATTAACCATGTTGGCTAGCAAAATCTTTAACACTGGACTTGACACATCACAAATCAAAATGAGAAACTCTTTACAAGTTCAAATGTTTGTGAGGACCACAAAACCCAAAAAACTCTTCACATCTTTGCATGATGTGCACCAGAAAGATTATATTTCACAGACAATTCAGGCAATGAAGCCATTACTTGGAGGCTCAAGCTTTACTTGATGAAAGGAAATGTAAAGATAGATAAAAATATCAAAAGAAGTCAGCAGCTCTTTAAAGTTTATGCATTCATGAAGTATAAGAGATTATCCCTCTGCTTTGAAGGGTGGACTAGGATACAGAAAATTTTAAATAACTACATAATAGTTCTGGCAGAAATGGGAACAAATAAATAGACTATGATTTGTTGCTCTATTAATGCAAGTGTGAAATCAAACCAGACAATTTTTTTAAATTTTTTTCTGCTGCTACTTTATGAAGAGTCAGTTTCAGTATTCAGTCAGTCTGCTCAGACAGTTTTAAAGTACCCACAATGGAAAAGAGTGAGGATCTCATTAGATACTCAATATTGCATACCCCCAACATATATTATTCCTTCTTTGAAACAACTGCTAATCAGACATTAATAAATTCCCTGTACTTCATGGAAAGCTGGGGACTAAGAAGGGAAAAACAACATGTTGCAGCTCTTAAATTAATGATTTTTGAGGTCAAGTAAAAACATTTATAGTTTACTCCTTCAGCAGTGTCTGTGCTGAATGCTAATAGAACTCTTTAACACATTTCAACTAGGAGATTTCATAACACAGGAGGGATTGTTTTGTCTTTGCTTTTAGTCTGGGAAGGTGACAAAATTACCTGGCTTCTCCTTTACATGAATTTGCTTATATTATTCCACAAGCATAGAAGAGTATAGAGACACCTATGCCAACTCTGATTTCTAAGAGACATTTATAATGAAAAGGTCAAATTACCCATGTCAGTGTCAATCTCTTAAAAACAGACAGTGCAATGAAGATAATTTTAATTCTTGACTCTAGAACTGGTGCACATCTGGCCTGTGACTGAACTAGAGAATGAAAAAAAAAATTCATACTGTAGCCAATACTAGCTCAGCTACTCCAACAGAGAGAAATTCTGGCAGCTTCTTTTGTTCCCACCAGTGCATCTGCTAATCCTTCATTTTATGAAGAAATAAGAGGCACAGTCAAGCTGAGCACCAAACAACTGCAGTAATCCATATAAGACCAAAATAATCTTTGCAAAGAAAAATATTGTTACATAGAGGTTGGATTTTTACCATTTTTTAAAATTAAATATATAATGCTCTCTTTTTTTAATTTATTAAGTATATTTGAACAGGATCCTTCTCAGCTTACTCTATCTAGGTGCATGGCAGTTGTTAAACATGAAGAAAGCTCCCTCCATCATCAGTAAAAAATATCAATAGGGCAACTTTTGCAAGTAATCTTGGACAAAGCTTCTGCAAATAACTTTTCCACTGACTATAAAGAAGCCTAGATTCTCACTTTAGATTAGATATTTAATTTCAGTAGAGTTCAAAGCAGGCAAGGTAGGTCAAATCACCTGTATAATATGTTTATTAGTTCAATACATAACATACATAATACATATATTATACACTTATATGTATATTTAGTCTTTGTACATGTCCATATGTGTGAACACATATGAATTAAAATTACAGAGTATGTACATCTTAACTGCTTTACAGATTTAATATAGGTATACTGAAGCACACAAAAATATATTCATGAGTGTCTCAATAGAAACATGCTCTTTAAAAAACAAAATAAATCATTTTATATAATGAATAATCCAAAGCTTTTAGACAGGAATTTGCCAGTGTACCAAAGAATATTTCCTTTCTGATCTCTCAGTTGTGTAGTTACACATTAGGAGTACTTAATAATTCAGGCACTTAATGTTGACACCACTCAGAGCATGAAATAGAAATAATGCCCCACAAGAGTAAGAAAAGATATGAGATTTCAACCCAGCAGCAATGATATAAAGTCTTATTTATGCCTAGTGCCCAGTGAAATAATTTGTATTCATAGAACAATTTTCTTTTTGCCTACATATGCTCCCTATTTGTTGTGATCTGTGTTCTCCAAACTCTTCCTGCTAAAGTCAAATCCATTGACTCAATTTTCTTAGGAATCACTGACCAGTTTTCATAATCTTTTCTATAGCAATATAAATAGGAAAAACTCCATCAAGAGGATGCAAGAGGAAAGTAAAATGAGGAGCCACTGCCATGATGGAATCAAATTTCTAGACATGCCATTAAAATGAGAAACTAATTACCAAATTCTGGAGTCAGATTTTACACTTGGATACATGTACATTACTCCCACAGGTTTCATTAGGACCGACTCTTACGTACCAGAGAAAATGCTTTGGCTTAAAATTTGTAGTCATATCACATTAAAAAAACTTGTTCTTCAGGTGCAGCCAGAAGTTCAACAAGTTAGTCATGCAAATCCCATTATGTAAATATTTGGATTCATTCCTTTTTTTTTTTTTTTTATAAACCATTTCAGAGTAAGCAGTGAGTCCTATTGCAGTACTTGTTTTATTGGGGACAGTGTTTCTTGCAAATTGCCAAGTCAAAACAGAATGCACAGCGGAACAGCAGAAGAGCCATGAGGCAAAATGCAGAAAATAATGTGTATTGAGATGAGTCATTGAAAAGCAGGCTGACAAGACGCTAAGGATTCCAATAATTAATTTCCTGTTCTGCTCCACCAGCTAATAATGATATAAAGAAGCCAGGAAGTACTTAGCAATACTGTTACAAACATGATATACTACACAATATTAAGTATTCTTTGCCAAGAACACCTTGATTCTCAGTAAAGATATACACAGAAGGTATCATTGATGCTGAATGTTGTGGGATTTACAGCTGTTTGTGCATCCCATGGCATCACACATTGATATCAACATGTCTTTGGGTAGGATTGTGTTGCATATTCAAGCATGCAAAATAGGGGGAATATCACACTGCACCTGTGAACTATGAATCTAATCTCACATTATAGACAAGATGTTCAACTTAATTGACTGAACATAAAGGGTGGTATCTTCTCTAACACCTAAGGATAGCTAAGATCCCAGCTATGACAGGGCTGAGACATATGAGACAGGATGTACACGGCCTAGACCCTTCTAAGTAACAGAAAAAGGACAAGTAGGATATTCTGGAATACTCTGCCAAGGCCTTGGCCAATACACAGACGTAATATGCTTCCATGAACAGGAGCATCAAGTCCAGTTTAATGTTCCCAGGATGCTGAAATATCTGTACACATCTGTTGGATGTAGCTTGAGACTGATGGGAGATCTGTGATTTTCCATAAAAGCAGCTGGAGACCAAGGGGAGACTGATCCTAGGCAGTCTGAAATGGCACCAAATATAGGTATTTAAGCAATGGCATTGCATCAGATGTGGTCTGGAGAGCTGCTGGACTCATCCTAGAGTAGGATCCTGAGGGAGATTAGTTTGGCTAAACATAAGTACAACATTTGAGACCCCTTCAGGTATTCTAGAAACTTTCACAAGTCAGGCAAAGTATGTGAGGACGTCTGAGAGACTTATGCTCCCCTGAGGCAGCAATTTTATACCTCTATGAGTCAAAAATTACATTAATCCCCTATCAGCAAGCAACTCTTATGTTAGATGTGCTGAAAACCTCAATACTGCCATTATGGACTTCACTAATTATAGTGGGAGGTCACAGTTCATGTGGATTTTTATAATGTAGCACCTACATTTGGGCAATTGAACATGGAGTTGAAATTAAACCAAGTCATTACTAATATCAGAGTTTCCAGTGCATCTGAATTGTTGATAGAAGGCTGGACAGGAGTATCACCACTGCAATGCTGTGAAACCTGGAAATCAGGGAAGTCAGCCCACTCTGCTTTATAATCATAGAGTATGGTACTGAGAAAAATAGCTTTAAAGACGTGCAAAAAACACAGAAACACTCTTGAGCCCTTGTTGCATTGTGTACAAGTTGCAAAATGCAAATGTAAAAATTATTTGCATTTTTTTCCTATCATGAATAGTCTTTATCTCTCATTTGTTCTATGTAATGTGCCCTGAAAACCAGACAATGCTTACATGACAGACAAATCCTTACATGACAGACAAATAAATATTTGGTCTGTTGTAAACAACTAGTTTACACAATGTTTTACACTGTTGTACACTCACATAACACAGCCAAAAGCTTGAAAGACTCAGCTGTCTTACCTCTGTCCTTATGCCAAATAAAAATAAATGTCTTAATTAACATTTAGGCCTTTAAGCAACATGACTTTAATTTGGAGTCATTTTTTCACCAGGAACACATCTAGCATTATAACCCTTTATTATTTTTTATTCTTTTCTTTTTCACTTTTGCAAACTTGAGATTGAATACCATAGAATCAATCACCAGAAGGTCAGATTTTGCACTCACTTATTCCAGAATGCTTCCAAAAAAGGACTAGGGAAGGCAATGCATTTACATTAATGATATATTTATATATCTGACAAGTGAATCAAGCTCAATGTATTTAAAATGAGCAGGACACAGATCTAAGAAACATATACTTCCAAAAGAATTACCTTCCAAGTGAGATTGTTAAGACTAAATAAGAATTGATATGAGAGTTTGAATAAAAGTATCATGATGAAAATTATTCCAAGGTGATTTTGAATCCTATGTACATTTAAATCAGTGGAGCTCTGTTATAGGCTCCATAGCCAAATTCAGTGTTCAGCCATGCAGAGGACCAGATGTTTATGTGTCAACCATGCAGAGAACCAGATGTTTTCATGTCAACCTGGAAAAGGACTTAGGATAATAAGAGCATGATGACTGAGACTACTTAGGGTCTAATAATTTTGCTGGCATGGGACATGAGTATGCACCCAGCAGCAATCAGTGTGAAATTAGTGGTATTGTACTATGTGAATTAGTGGTATTGTAAAATGTGAATTAGGGATATTGTAAGAGAATAAACAAAAATATTTCACTGTATTTTACTGAGCTCACCATCAGAAGATCCTGAGAATTGCTAATTTTGCCATTCTTTGCTCCCAAAGCAATTCCCAAATCACAGCCTGCCACAATGACCATTAAGTAACAGGGAACTGAGGGTGCAATTCACATGTCCTGGAGTGCACAAGAGTCTGCAAAGGACCTCTGAGCTGGGGGGATTCCTGGGGAACATGTGAGGACCTGTGACATGTGGGGAGTCAAGCATGGCACCCCCACACAGGGAACAATTCCTGGAGACAATTATCTCCTAAAATGCACCTCGGACTTACGTGGAGATGCTTGCTTAGTTCCCACTAAGCAGAAGAACATACTCAGCCCTGTGGCCAAGATCCAGGAGTTCTTGGGAAATTATGTTCTTGGCAGTGGAAACTTCACTTGCGTCATGTTTAAGACTGCGGTAGCTATTTCGTGGAAATAGAGGCTGCGAAACACAAAAGTGTGTTCTGAAACAGCAATCCAAATGGAGAAGTTACAAATGTAAAATAAAACACAAAATGGTATGGAAAGAAAAAAAAAACACAAAAGCAAAAAAGAGAGATTTTTCTCTGAATTTTTTTAAAGATTCTTGTCTCTAGCAGGTGAAGGGCCCACTAGAAAAAAAACAGTCTGACTCATCAGGTGCCCTTTGAGAAACAGCCAGAACAAATAGAGATTGCTGATAATGTACTGTAAATGTCATCCACAGATAACATTCAGCCTAAACACACTCTGGAAAGGAAGAAAACTAAAACATGAATATGATTTCTTAGTCAGCCTGACTTAATTATCCATGCCCTCAGAAAACCCACAAAAGATAGTAACTTCCTATGGAAGACTTTATGAAGAAAAAACTTTAAAAAATTTTCTGAGGCACACTTTTCAGTGGATAATATGAAATAAAAATTTTCTGAACCAATACATCTCACAGATATCTTGACAATCCTCCAGTCAGGATTAATGATTCAGCATTAAAGTGATTTTGAGGTAGGCAGAAACTCTGTAACTATTTTCCATTTTGTCAGTCTGCCCTGGAAGATTTTTTTATCATTTATGTCTTCCCTTATGTAGTTACAGATATGAAAAGAGCCAATCTGTATGATGATGAGGGAGGGCAATGGCAGTTCCTCTAGACAATCTCTCCCTCCCAGAACACTGCAGGGATTCATATTGCAGAGCCGTGATAAACTGTGGGCAAACAATGAAAAACTGACAGTCTCCTACAGTTGTTTCAGAACTCAGAGCAACCATATAGCTAAGTGACCTCTGCTTCTGCTAGGTCACCACGAGGTAAATAACAAGAGAAAGGCAGTAAATGAAGCATTATTGTGCAGACTCTCCCTGTACTGTATAAATTCTGTGGAAAAATAAAGGTTTCCTGTGTTCTCTTCCTCCATGGTCTCAATTGCATGATTAAGTGAAGCACTACCCTATGTGTGGTGTGAGTTATTTTGCCCCAGGCTGAGTACTGGGAGGCTCAGGGGAACAAAAAAATTCCCAGAATGATGTGGTTTACTCAGTGAGAGCTTGGGTAAACTTCTTTATCTCTATGGCCTGGAACATATGGGCAGAGCAAGCCTCAATCCTGTGCCTTAAACTGAGAAGGAGGAGGGAAGCCTGGTCCTGCAGATTAACTATCCCTTTCCAAGCCACTCCTCCCACACTTTACCCAGGCCATAACTTGCAACACCATCTTTCAGTGACTGCATTTACAGAACCTGGTCCTGCTCATAAAGAGCTAGTTGCATGTCTTGTGGTGGTATGCTCAAGGAAATGTTTAGCCCTTCTCTAGCAAAGAGAAGGCATAGAAAACTGGTGTTTTGGTTACATTCTAAACTTAAAATAAGCAGCCATATGAAACACAGAATTTTTTTAAAAATTAACATTTTGGGGTTTTATGCCTTTGATTTCTAGTGAGTCTCATGGATCCTAATTTACAGTTTTTAAATGTGCGATACCCAACATACCATGTTAAAGTAATTTTTGTTTCAGCAAAAAAGTGGTTGGATTGTCAATCAAAATATGCAGCATGGTCAATGCTGACTTGAAACCAGAGTTGAGCATGATCCTAGAAGCCTTTATTCTTTCCAGTAATTCTCACACACATGAACAGCCCCAGTTAGTCAGGATTATCCACTTCAGATGAGATAGCTATGACTGGCCCCTCATCTTCCATATTCTGAATCTCACCCGAAAAACTCATTAATGCATGGCTTGGCCACATTCCTTTTGAACTGCTTAATTTAAAGCAATAGGTCTTCCAGGTATTTGGGTCAGAATTGAACATTATGTTTGGAATCTGAAGTCTATTCCAGCCAGGTTTTGACATGCAGAGATTAAGTGCTTTCATGATCCACTTAGTCCTTTTTCCTCCAAGGATCCAGACTGCAATTTATCTTGTGCTTTTCTACTCCAAATGAAATATCATATGTTTAATGGGAACAAAGCAATACGTGACTTCCCAGATTCAGGACCAGATTTGAAATAGCCATAGCTTTGAGCTGCAGCCCTGCTTTGTTTGCAACCCTTGCTAATATACAGCATTGGAACACATTTCTCATAAAAGCCAGCACATTGTGCACTTACAGGCAGAATTATGCTATTGGCCACCAATATCATCTTTAGTAGCTACTTTGCACTCACTTGTCCATTACATGTTTGCATAAAAATTACATGTGCCTTTACACATCAGTACTGAAAAATGAGCCAGGAGATAAATTTTCTAGAGACAGTAGATGGCTGCTTCCTGGAACAAAAAATCCTCAGAAATCACAAGAAATGTGGGTCTTTTGGATATAATGTAGAATGATGTACAGGACAGAATAGCAACTGCAGTACTGAATTTGAAGAAGAGAAATTGTGTAAACAGTGCTGTAACTGGTCAAAAATAAACAAATAGAAAAGAAAAAAAGCTCATAAAAGCAGCTTTCCAAAACAAAAGAAGCCTTGGAGCAGCCTGGAGGCTGTTGAAAAATTAAGTGCTAGAAGCCAGTTAAAAAGTATACCAAAACTCAGAAAGAAAACAAAGAAATCCAGAAAATCCCTTCAGCCTTAACTGGAAGGTTGTGCAGGCTATCACATGGGAAATAATGAAAAAAAAATGAAACAACATATTATGGACACATCGACAAAGTTGATATGGTGACAAATCAGTGAACAGGAAAGGCAAGACTGATGCATAAATGATGGAAGCTGTGTCAAGATACATGTGTTTACAAGAGTAAAGAGGAAGATGAAGAAAGAGACCACAATAGATAGTGTATCTGGAAAATGTGTAGAATATCTGTTAAATATCCGAGTCTGAAAATATTTTTCCCAACAAGCTTATCTGACACAGGGAGAATTAAGAATTTATTTCATTACATCTGGCTTTCAACAAAGTATCTGTAACCACATCAACCCTGGCTTGGGTGGCCAGGCCGCTTTGGTGGTCACTGACTTTCCCATCAGAGACATTCAAGTTTATCTCAGATTAAAGTTCAACCATAATGAAATTTTACTATCTGCAACAGCAATCTCTTCTCATTCAGACTGCTGATATATTACCCTGAGCATTCTGACAAACAGAGGAGGTCTTGAAAAACAGGCCAAAAAATGCCATGGATGTTTATGTACATCATACCATTCAGCTATTTCACAATGTTGAGCTATTTCTATTTAAATTTTCATTAGAGATAGGAGTTATTTATATTTTCCTCTAAGAACAGTTGATTAAATAATACTTGTCAACTAAACTTTAAGTTTGCACTGTTTTCAAGGAATAATCTGAGAATTAGCTTTTTAAATGTTGAATTAGACTTCCTTGTAACATGCCAGAAAAACCGCAGTCTGACAACTGAGGCCTTTCCAAGGATAGCTGTCCTCAAACTGGAGTCTCAGGGTTTAAAGTTGATTTGATTTTAGTTACTAGTGGAGATAGCCACCAGAAAAGTACAACTTTTCTGCACTTCATCTGGAGATACTGGCTCATGTGCATAGCACTTGCTTGAACAACATGATAGAGGAGAAGAGCTGGGCATGCCATCCAGCCATGAATTATGTGACTTGCACCAATGTCAGAAATAGATCCTTGTGTCTGCCAGTGTACAGACACAGAAGGAACTGAGTGACCCAAGCACATACACCTGAGCCTGTAGTCACACCCTCTTCTCCTTCTTGCTGTGATTGCAGCTCTTACACAGCATCATTCTTACACAGCTATCATCCATGCTCACACCTTTCCTGGGAAAATATGGCTCCTTACATGGCAAGTTCACTTTGGCCCCTCACAGAATGACTTAGTCTTCCCTTACAGACCCCTCTACTCTGAGAAATATTTCAGTGTAATTCCTTCCCAGCTGAAAGATTCACTCCATCCAGCTTCCAGAAGAAAAGCTCTCTGTACCTGAACAGAGCCCTACAGCTTGATTGTTTCATAGAGCACTATGCAAGCATCACACAAAACCCATATAACAGAGTATAGAATTCTTAATATTAATATTTAATAATAATATCTTAAGATTTTAAGAATCTGTTCTTCTCAATTAATACTGACACTGTCTCAAGGAAAACACTACAAATGCAGGGAAGAAAAACCTTAATGAGGGAATTCTGACAGCATTTGTTAGAGCATGCACACCAAAGTCATTGCCCAAAACATACAAGTACTTCATTTTCTAAATAATTGGTGCTTGGTGAAATATTTGCACACACTTATCACTGTGTCAGAGATGCCAAGGCCAATTGAAGGTCTAAGGCATTCCTCAGCTGAGATGACAAAGGCCCTCCACTGGGCAATTCACACTGCTGGGGCTCAGTGAAACCTTTTATGTCACATGTCAGGCAGAAATACTCAAATGCATTTGCTCTGCATGACATTGGTGACATTCCTTCTTGATAGCAATGGACTTTCTTATTTAGGCTGGATCAGCTAGAGTTATGTGAACAGGAAGGATATGAAGCCCATACCACGTGCAGTATACTACGTGATGCATGCACAATCTTTGCTTAAAAAAAGCCTTCAAATATTTCTTGTATCAGTGGGTTCATTGCCATTTTAGTCTTAAGGGACACTTCTGCTGTCTTAGTATCTGCCAACAATTAGCAGGCAACGACCATTTAATCAATGCTAAAATAGCATGAATATATGACTGGATTTATGATTTTAGTTCATATCACCAGGAATTCTGTTATAAGCAAGAACAAACACCCTTTCCCTTTATCTCCAGCCCATCACTAAGGAAGAGAGCGCTCCCTCTGGTATGCTGTAATAGCCCCATGCCATGTCAGATATGCAAAGCAATCATAAATCCACTTTAGCTTGTTAGTTTACTGCTGTTTTCTATCACCAGACAAGCACAAAGCAACTGGAATGTGTCAGTGAATCTGGCCCTAAATCACACTTCTTTTTTTTTTTTCAAGTGGTATTTTTAAGCTGTGCCAAGCAATAACATTCCTAGACTAGAGAAGAGAGTTACAGCACATTCACTGGCTTTCTAGCATGTAGATGAAATGATTCTATTGATTCTCTGTGGAGCTCTCTGTTTTGGCAAAGCAATATAAGCCCAGCTCAGCTGAGTAGTTAAATGGAGTTTACTACAGTAGTATGTACTAGTATCATGTTCCTGAAAAAAGTGGACACGGATTCAATCATTCAATTTTTTTGTTTGTTTCTTTTATAAATATTTTTCAGAGCATTTAGAAATTGTAGTGGAAGAAAATTTTCTAAAATATTTTCTAGGAGGAATAGAGTTTTTTGCTTTTATACTTTCCTTTTATTTTGAAGAATGCTACATCTATATTTTACTGCTGTATTTTAAGAGGAAAACCAGAAGTACATAAGCAACAGTCAGGAAGATAAAGTTGCACTATTAACCCAAAGTTAAATTCAGATCTGAATCAGGGTTTACAGGATACAAAAAGTCCACATAGAAGATGTAAAGACAGTAGCTGATGAACCAAGAGAGACTTTCTTCCTTTAGCAAGACATGGAAACACATAAAAGTCTCTTTAACCTCACATTCCTGACTAACTATGTCTGGTTCCATAGTCAGACTAAGTGAAATGGTAATTGCTCATCCATTATATTTGACAAGGATGCTGCTGTTATTAAAAAAAAAAAAAAATTGGTTTGTTTGTCCTATTCTATTCCACAGAAAACCTTGAGAGTACACAAATGATACATGAGATGTTATGATGATATGAACACCTCTGTTACCAGGGAATGATTTACAAACATATGACTCCTAAAACTATGGCACTTACATTGTTTTGCTTAATGTGATGGAAAAGAGCAAGAATCTCATTCTATTTGTCTCAAATCATGCATAACAACTTTAGTTGCTTTAAATAAATAAATGGATCAAATTACCTACATAGATTTAAAAATTAATTCTCAAGAAATCAAATAAAAAATGTCAACATAGAGTCAGTAGCAACTCAAGTAACCTAGGGCATGAGAGAGACTATTTATTTACTGGGAGACAGCTACTACATTTGTTACTTAACTCTCCAGCCCAGCAGGACTTCAAATAGAGCCAGCAATTAAAGTTAGTTAGGCAATCAAAGGTTACATAGAGACAAATGAGGCCATAAAGGGGCCCTGCTCATAAAAATGTTGAGAATTACAGATTTCTTTTGCATATATTCTGTTCTTCCACAGAAAATGCACTGTATAGGTATTCCACAGTGTTAACTAGCAGCATATGCTTTCTCAGAGTAGTCACAGGGAGAACTAACCAGAGATTGGTAAAATGCCATGGCTTAATTTCACCAAGGTCTGAGGATGTGGTCATCTTTTTCCCTGTAAAAAGTAAGCCTGTACTTTTTTCTGATTTTTACAAAGCTAATAAAATGCTGTCAAGGATTTCAACCCTTGGTGCAATAGCTGTATTTAAAATAAGCATCTTAAAAGCAGCATGGGAACATGGTTCACTCTCAGAATATCCCATGTTCATATCCCTGCCATGTGGGTGGGTGAAGAGCCCACCTATGCATGCCCTTGCCCTGAGCCTGCTGCCATGCAGTGAGTGATGATGCCCAGAGGCTGAATCTATACTAGATCATAGAACAGCTGGGACTGCACAATTGCCTTTGTCTGTGAAGCTCTTCTGAGGGTTTATTGTGGGAGAAGTTGTAATCTGTGATGTGTAGGTTCCAGCCACTGGATGTGTCTGTTTGCAAGTTAGAAAATACCTGAGAAAAGGAGGAAGGAAGTCCTAGAAGTCAAACATGACACAGTATCTCAGTTTCCATTTAGTTTAAGAGTTAGTCACACTCTCAGGCAACTTTCTGTTAAAAGTACAAAACCATATTTCACCTGTATCAGTGGCATTGCCATTTGGGAAGCAGCCATAGTGTAGCATGATCACAGTATATTCAGGTGGAAAGGGACCTTGGCAGGTCTCTAGTCCAAGCTGCTGCTCTGTGCAGGGGTAGCTCTGAGGTCAGATCAGACTGCTCAGGGCTGGGTACTGTGGGGTTTGAAAACCTGACAGAGACAGCACAGCCTCTCTGGGCAACCTGCTACACTGCTTGACAGTCCTCAAGGTATCTGGGTGTTGGTTTATTTTTGCTTGGTGTGACTTTGTTGCTCTTCTGTTCCAATGTCCCCTTGTAGTTTCTTGTTCACCTGCCATGCCTCTCCTTAAAGAACCTGTCTCTGTCTCCTGATGAGTGCCCTGTTAATCCCCCCAAAGCTGTCCTCTATCCAGGCTGAACAAGCCCATGTCCCTCAGGCTTTCCCAAAGTGCAAATGTGCTTGTCCTCCTGAGCATTCTGGTGGCCTTCCACTGGATGATTCTTGAGTTCTGAACAATCACATCTTCTGCAGCTGAGAACAGAATTTGTGTGGGAACATTGCTTTTAAAGGTTATTCAATTCAGTATGTGTTTGTAATACACAAGAGCTCTCACTTAAACCTGGCATCACAAACACTGCAGAGCTTTCAGATGTTCCTTTTTAGACTTTCACATCACAAATGAACATGTCTCTATTATAATCATATGTAAAACTATACTCCATATTATGTTCCTTTTCTCCCTTGGGGCTTTCACCCTTCTCTGCCTATCTCCCTTTTTTCTCTTTCTCATTCCTTGCTCTACACATCACATCTTCCTTAATATGGAAAAGAACATTCCAACAACCTTTTTTAATACTTTTGTTGAGAGTACTTTTAGATTCACAAGGCTACAAAGTTACAAAACACACAAAAGAAAAAAACACTTAGATGCAGCCTTGTTTTCTCTGATGGGTCTAGGCTTGTTTGGAATAATAATATTAATAATAGTAATAGTAGTGTAGAATAATAATAATAATAATAATAATAATAATAATAGTGTAGTGCATCTTAAAGCAAGACTTGCAAACTGTGCAACAATTTGAAATGAAAAATAGAAAACAAAAAAGAAAAAATCCTGAAACAAAACAATCACAGCAGTTGTGACAGGTACAAAACATTTCTTTTTCATGATTGTTTTCAAACTGCTATCCCAGCAGTGAGCATTTAAAAAGAATAATTACCTTAAGCTGACAGGCTAAAACAATCTGAAATCTTCTGAACTATAATAATAAATGTAAAAGACCTACTTAAACCAGAAATATGACATTTCGTTTGAAAAGCACTGGTTAAAAGAGTTCAGCATTTGGCAACTGGTTGCCCTCTGCTTTGGACAAGGACTTACAGTTTCCTTACAAAAAATTTCCCAGCTTTGGGCAGGGAGAATACATTTCAAAATTGGCATTCCAGTTTTGTGTTTTGGTCATTATTAAAATGGGCTCTAAGCTAGGCAACAAAGCAGAGAATTAATCCAGGTACCTGCTGTGTCCTTGTGCCTGTGTGCATTCAGAGCGCTGCTCTTCTAAGATTAAATTTTTCTTTCTGCTGCTTGGACTCCTACAAAAAAAAAGTGATCTACAAAAAATGCTTCTACTCTGTAAGACAAGTATTCAAGCCAGAAAGGAAAGCATGCTGAGGAGCACGATGGTCTAGTTACATGAGAAGACAAGGCAAAGAAGAAGAGGCAAAATTTCCCTTTCCTGTTTCCATTTTACTCTGATTGCATGAAGTTAAACACAGCAAAAGTCCTGGCAGATGGTGCCAAAGCCCATTGAGTTGTTGTGTAACAAGGATAATTATAAAGCCCTGAGTTGTCATTTTAAAAAAAAGTGTCAGCCAAACCTGTCAGTGTGTGTTATACATGCCCAGAATACATTAGGCGTACTGGGCCTATCAGGGAGCACAGACAGAGGAATATTCACCATCCAGATTGTAACTCAATCTCACACACTCAGTTCTGCTCAAAGCAGAGCAAATCTGGGTGTAGCTGGAAACATGAAAGTCACAGAGTGAATTTTTAATGGCATTTGACTGTTTCAAGTTGTGTGGTACCTGAGTGTAGTTTTCTTTGTATGCATTTCATTTCAGCTTAAACTGTCCATTACCTACATAATTCCTGAGTTGTGATCTAGTTCCCAATGTACCTACACCAGCTCTTTTCCTCTTTTTCCTTATTTCACTTCTCTTTATGGCAGATACCAACAAAATAAGGATAGAACTGGTCACACAACCCTAAGAAAACAGCCCCTATCTGACCCAGCCTCCCAAAGTTAGGAGTTCTTTCAAAGTAGTAATTTCAAAGGAGCAAGATAAATGCTGATGAATTGACCTTGTTTAAATATCTTGGACAAAACAAAAATGCTCATGCTGCATACCAAAACCCACGCCAAAAATGGTTCTGTTTTGCCTTGAGGAACAGTTTCTTTAAAATCTCTATCTAACACAGCATATTTCTCAGAAGATTTTTGATTTTGACTGCAGTTTTCCAATGAAAATCACTTTCTTGAGAAATGCCTGACTGCTTTTACCCAATAGCAGGACATGAGGATTTTTTAAAGTTAGGTTATGACATATGAGTCAGCTTTATCTTTTTGAGAAACACAGCAGACAGTTTCACCAAGCCCCAGATTTGTCTGTTGTGCCCTGGTTTATGAGCAGTCAGTAGCCAGTAAACTCTGCTCCTTCAGTGCAATAACAAAAGCAATGTGTACGACAGACTAAAGCATAAAAACCTCATGCAGTTTGGCTCAGGATTGTCCTGGCAAGTTCCTATCAATTCTTCTTTAAAGTCTTGAAGGAAAGTTGGATAAAAACATCATTGTTTTGCTCTCCAGCCATGACATGGTCTTGACTTTCACCAGACAATCAGTCCCTTACAGAAGCTTCATCTTCTCTTAGTTGAAAGTGAGACTAGTATGGGCAGAAAAAACAAGGAAGGATTATACTGAAGCATCTTAAAAGGAATGATGTCAAGAGGGACAAATCAAAACAAGGCAAATTAAGAATGATTTATTATTTTTTCTCTCCTGGAACAAATCACAGCTTGTCAGAAAAATTGTTCCAAACACTCGTGTGGTCTGGTTTTGGATTATCATTATCTTTTGGGGCTTGTTTATTCAAAACAGTAAGTGATATATAATTAAAAACACTAGGGTACTCAGTATTTCACACTGATGAGGGACAATTTGGATCAGATTACTGGCTGCTCATTTGTTCTTTTGCTTGTCTCATTGTTCTTTGGCTAAGAGAGCAACACTTGTTTATATGCCTTGATATGGGCTCATCAGTAAAGTGAGGACTTAGCCCTGCCCTAGGACTGTCCTTAGTCAGGGGAAATTCAGGCCAGAATCCACTGGAGTATTTGTTTAACCACCCTACTGGGTCAGGAAAAGAGATCAGCATATTGGCAGATCAAGTCTGCCTGTATGATGCTTTGATAGGAAAAAAATTCCTATGGAATCTCTGAAGTTAGTGTACATTGCACTTCTGGAGCAAGCAAGCATTCAGGATTTGTTATGGAAGATAAAGGAAGTACTTTCTCTCTGCTGTTATTGGAGAGACAGGAAAATATTCTTAAGGTTATACCTGGGTAAAGATAAACTATCTAAAGACCCCAGGGGTCTCACAAAGAACCCAAATCACTTTTGAAAGGTAAAGTATGGATCACCAGGGCATCGCCAGCACTTTACATAGGACATATTCTAACATGCTCTTCTTGCTTCAGAAATTATCCATATCTAATTATTTTGGGCTCATAATTCTTCTGTTATTTTCTGCATTTCAGTCTCAGCCAAGGAAAAAAAAAGGCTTAGGACAAAAAGAAAGCACAACTGAATCAAATGTATTTAGAAATTCAGAAGTGGAAACAGAAAGAAACTACTGACAAATACATAGTGTATTTGTAACAAACAAATAAAATGTTACACTTAAAATCTCATCAGTAATGTGGTGGATAATCAAGGCCCTTAGACAGCTATTGTTCAATTTTAGCATGATTTTAACAGTAAAAAGATAAGGGAGTGCTGTCACTATTGGTAGTGGAAGAAAAGGTTTAAAGGTTTCCATGAATGTGTTAGGCAAAAAGCAGTGTGATCTCACAGGGTTAAAAAAGATCTATCAGGTTTTCTAAACATACCAACAGACTTTTCCTCTGATAGCAAATTGATTATTGCTGCACAGGCCCAGCAACATGTGGCAAAAGGTGCCTAATAATGTTTTATCTCTGCAGTGACAGCATAAATGTATTTTACTAGGATCAGTATAATTTCCATCTATTCCACATCTACATTAATTGAGACTCAATTTAATTCTAGTTCAGACAGCAATTTCCTACTGCTAAATCACCTTAAAAAGCCTTTCATTTTCTAGTTTCTCTGAAGGGTAGAAATCTTATTCTCAGCCTTATCATCAGCACACAGGAAAACTGCACAACCATATATAATGAGATTGCATCGTGTCACAGGCTTCTCCTTACCTGCCTCCAAACATTGCTAGCATGCAATTCAGATCATTCCCTGCATCTTTGCCTGTTCCATCTGAGTATCAGGACACATTTTTTTACTGTGAGGGTGACTGAGCCCTGGCTCAGTTTGCTCAGGGAGATTGTTGAATCTCTAACCTTGGAGATATTTAAATTATCTGGACATGGTCCTGGACATCCAGCTGTACGTGGTCCTGCTTAGTAAGAGAGCCAACGAGATGATCTCCAAAGGTCCCTTCCTAACTTCAGCTTTTCTGTCATTCTGTGGTAGTGTAATCTTCAATGCAAAAAAAAAAAAATCTTTCAAAGGTCAGAAAGTAGGACTTTAAAAGGAAGGATGATATGAAACTGGCTAAGAATGTAAAAAAAAGCTGGGACAGAATAGGAAATTCACTTACATTCAAATATTTAGTAAGAAAAGATATCTAAGGCCACATATCATCATAGCTCTTCAGCTTATCCTGTTTACCATACATTTTGCTACATGAGCCTGCTAAAATTCAGTTGTACATTTGCTTTTCCTAATAGAATGAAGACACTGCTTGGACTTCTGCATGATAATGTGGAACAAAACGCACATCAAATATTAAATACCTGCCACATTTATATTCAACTTATTTCTTTGTGATTTGGTCCCTATTAAACAGCCTGGAAACCTTACCAAAGCCACTAAGAGTGGATCCCACAAATATATCTGAAATATGGCCACATCAGGTCTCTGCAGCAGTGAGATTTACCTACTGTCAGAGGCAGCAGCTCTTTCTGAAACCCTTTTCTCCTTAATAACTTCATTCTCTGGTAAAGCCAAATTCTATTTCCTTCAGGTTCTTTATTGCCTCATGAGGAAAAGAAAAGTTCAAATAGTTCTTCACTCTGTAGCAGATACTCTTCCTTTTTGATCCATAGCTGTCAAGATACTCCTGAATTAAGGTTGTTCTTCATCTGCTTTTCAGACAGGATTTTCTTGTATTCAGTCCTGGATATGGGTAGGGATGTCTGAAGTCTCTATCTGCATGATCTAAAATAACTTAGACACTTTTTTCAACTTCCCAGTTATTTTTTGAGTACTCATCCTCTTATGCCATTTGAAGAAGTCTTCCAGGCCTTCATTCATCTATCAGTTCAGGAGAGACCCATATTTCATAATATTGGCATGAGTTCATCTCACCAGAGTTCATAGAAGTCCTTTGAGAGGGAACCTTAAGAATTCTTTTATTTAAAGCAATCTTGTAAGTGAAATATCTTGCTTGATCTGCAAACCACCTTAAAAGCAAAACCCTGTTCTGTTACTTTTCCAAATAAGGGTTTACTTGATTAGCAGCCTATTCACACAATTTGCAATTAATTGACTTTAGATTACTTTAGTTGGACATTTAAAACCACATTACAAAGAACTGGGATGTTTCCGTCAGGTCGCGTTCACTTCAGACTTGGTAACTGGCTAAGTACTTAATGAAGTGTTTTCATACAGAAAATCATGGGCAAATTTTGGAAAGCTTGGATAAATGGACAGATGTCCAAATATTTAAATGTTGTTTGAACTTAATAAGTTGTGTTTCATGACAACCTCATGGCATGAGTTTCTCTCAAATACTTCCTAACTGTGATGGTGCCAAAAAGACATAAATGTTGTAATTTCTTAAAATATACTGACATATGCATATCTAATTCTTCAGCAAATTATGCCCTGTAACCATTCAAAAATGATGTTAAACAGATTTAATTGGTTTGATTTTGGAAAAGGCATTATGAATTGTGGGTCTAACTGTGCTTCCTATAATCTCACTTCTTTTTTACAAAAGAAGTTCTTTTATAAAACACCAGGAATTTTACTGAACAATTGGCAATCAGTTATGCTAAAGCAAGCAAAACCCTGTGATGGCTTCTTGAAGTCCCTAACACCTTTGCAACTTTATAGTATTTATCAGCATAGAAGTAATGGTTGAAGTCTTTTGTGAGATGAAAAGGAACGCCCAGAATCTTACACCTTCCAAATTTATCCAATTAATCTAGCTCACCTCATCAGTGTTTTAAAGCATAAATTATTGTGACAAGATTCTTTTAATAGATCACAAACAGCCAATAAAAATGGGTTTTTCCTCCTCACACGTGTAGAAATAAATCATCAGCATAAAATAGAAAATGCCTGTGTGCTTTTTATGAAAATAACAGAGCAGCTCAGACAATGTGGCCAAGGGTGGGACTACCAACAGTTATAAATAAAACATTAACAACGTCATTGTATTTCCCTTGACTTCCACACTTATATCTCTGGGGAAATAAAGGCCCTGTTACTTACTAACTTGAATTCCTGTCATTGTACTTTGGGAATCGGTTACTTGAGATGAAAACCTACAACATATGCCTAAGGTTATCATATCTGGGGACATTCACAAGCACTGATGTAGAGTTTAAAAAAAAATGTTTTTTCTTTCTTTTTTTTCTCTTTTTTTTTTTTTTTTTTTAAAGCACAGAGTTGGAGACACTTGTAATAAATCAAGATAAACAACAATCTGTGTGATGGCAGAAATTGCAGTGGAAAAGTGGAAAAAGTCCCACTCTTTTTAAAAATTAAAAAATAAACACAATGTACTGTTATAATCATAACCAGGTTTTTTTAAGTTTTCAGCCCATCTGAAGTGGTGATGTGTCAAGCTTTGCAAAAACACCTATTCATCATTTCCTTCCTGATATCTTTCCCTCCTTTCTGCCACTCTTCTGTTAAAGTGAACTAATCATAGCAAAACCTTAAGCAATTTTTTTCCTATTCTAGAATATGCCAGTGGGTAATTTTCCTCCAGGAAAGGAGGAAAGGGGAAGGGGAAGGGGAAGGGGAAGGGGAAGGGGAAGGGAAGGGAAGGGAAGGGAAGGGAAGGGAAGGGAAGGGAAGGGAAGGGAAGGGAAGGGAAGGGAAGGGAAAATTATTTTTCTCAGACAAATTCTACCCATTGAACTTCACTGGTGTGACCTATGTATGTGGTTAAATACAGTTAACTAGTTAAGTCAGGTCAGGGACTATTCTAACAAAAAGATTGGCCGAGGCAGAACAGTGTATGAGCTCACATTTTCATACTTCTTAGTTTTCTTGTAACATATGATGAAAGAGACATCTAAACCAAATGCATTATTGCTCTAAGTTTCCTTGCTTGTCACTAGATCCAAATCACAGTGTGCATATGTCAATCATTTCCCATCAAATATATGAGTTCAGGGAAGAATAAACTCCAAATAAAAATGACTCAGTTGAGTTCACACATTAATTGGAACTAAACCAGTTCAAATTTTGCCACTCACATTTATCAAACACCTTGTATGAGAATGTGAAGCTCCTCTCAGGTCAAAACCTGTATTCAATTCCTATTTGTGCATAGTCAACAAGGCCTAGGCCATCAAATTCAGCAAACTTATTTTTTGCACAGAAATTGTTTTTAGAGTTTCAGATAGTCTCAAAAAATTTAATCATCTTGATGATTCATAGAAAAAAATTCCATTTAGCAGAAAACATTGTTTTTCATTTTTAAGTGCAAAAAAGTTAGAATGTGAAAGTCTCTTCAGTAATGTAGGGTATCCTGTGTCCTTTGCTCATGACATATTTATTACACCTGGATTTTGCCCAGAAAAATAAACTACTGATGTGAATTTATTTATTTTGGTATCACTGCTATTAAGATAATTGAATTCATAAAATATATTTATTATTAATGACCCTGTCTGTCCCTCCAGAAGACCAATGGGAGTGCTATTATTGATTTTCCAAAGAGAAACATTAGGTTAAAAACATCTGAATCAATTCCAAGAAAAAGTTTGGTTTGGTCTGAGCTTATGGCTAATTCCTTAAGCCAAAAATAGAGATAAAGGAAATGTTTCATCCTGATCATTAATATTAACCCATTTTAATCAAAGTATATGTTACCCTACCTGTGATTTTAAATATGGAAACTGTATGGATTATGTACCCAGCCATTGTCTAGAAAAGGTGATCCAAATTTACTGGTGGCTCAAGTGGTGACTAATGTTACACGTGGAAAAATAATTGGTTAGGAAACAGATGTTAAGATGAGGAATGAATGATAGAAGAGACAATATGACATCATTTGTCCTTGAGTGTATCTAAAATTTATGTGACAAGACACAGACAAATTTAAGAAATCCCAATAAACTCAATAAACAGATGTAGGAAACACCTTTTATTTTTAACTTATTTATCCTATCCTAAACTTTCTTCGAGCTAAAACCCAGACACTAAGCTTCACTTTATCTAGTTTTAAACAGCTAAAAGATTGAAAATTAAATCTGAATTAGTCGCTATACTCTCACCGGACCCAAAGGAGAGAGAATAATAGATTACCCAGAAGAGAAATCCTCTGAGCAAGCTTATACCCATAAGTCCAGATGCAATTAATCACCTCCAGAGACAACTGATTTTATTCATGCAAAGAAATCTTATAAAAGCTGCTTCAGGTTTAGCATCTATCATGCAGATGCCTCACTTGGAAATTACTTTAATGCAGAGTACAGCCTCCAGCACATTTTTCGTGGGTAAACAAGGAGATCAGGAAAAATAGAGCTCCATTTATCCAGAAAACATCAGCCATTGTCTAGTCATTGATGAAGGTTTTATTTGCCTCCTACTCTTGGAGAATTAACACAGTGCTGCTTAGACATACTATGGTCAAGCTGCAGAGACTCAAAAGGCTACCTAGGTCTCCACCTAGCTTTAGAAAGGGAAGGGTTCTTTTTTTTCCCCGTTCCACAGCTGCAATTCCCTTACAGTTCAGACTGCAATGCTCCATTGTTTTGCCAGATGACCCTTTTCCATCAGCTGCTCCTCTTCTCTGCTATCTGCATTACAAGTGGATCCTGCTGTGAGTCTGTGAGAGCTTTCTCTGCTTACATTGGGGCAGTGACTCATGAGCTGGATGTCATTCCTTGCTGGCAGAAGGCAACTCCAAGATCCACTGTAACTCTGTCTTCAAGGCTTCCCTGGAAACTGCAGGATATGTCTGTAAATAAGATTAGCCAGGAATCCAGGCATGCTGCAACTTAGTTGCACACATCTAAACCCTCTTCTCCACAATGCATCCCATCCTGTATCCACCAAAAAAAAGTGGTTGTGTCCAGATTCTTTACTGGAACAGTCTGAATCATACATCATCCCATCCATAGCACACCCAGGCAATGTCTAGGTGTCTAGCTGGCACAGTCATAACCACACTGCTACATGGGTGTTCTCTCAAGACTGGTGAATTTAACTCACCCATCCATCAGCTAATTAGAAAAATGCAAAATTACACTTTCTTGTTTCCCAAAACTTGCTGTTGAACAGTAACATTTAGGCCCATAACTGTTCATGGTGTTCAATGGGCTGGCCTGCTCACAAAGCAGGTCACCTGCCAAGGGGCTGGCAATAAGTGGGACATTAAGCCCTCAGAAATGATGGTTGATGTACATTCTTAGGAACATATTCATCAAGATCCAAGGGAATGGCTTGAAGCTGTGTCAAGGGAGATTTAGGTTGGATGTTAGAAAAAGTTTCTTCACCCACAAGGTGTTTGGGCACTGAAACAGGAATCCCAGAGAAGTGGTCACAGCACCAAACCTGTCTGAGTTCAGGAAGCATTTGGACAATGCTCTCAGGCACATGCTGTGACTCTTGGGAATGGTCCTGTGCAGGATGAGGAGTTGGACTCCTTGGTCCTCGTGGGCAAATCCAGCTCAGCATATTCCATGATTCTGTGATTACTCAGCTGCTGATATGTGGTAGGACCCACTGATTACACCTTTACAGCTAACATGAACAATTAGGGAAGGAATCTGATTCTCTAGTTGTTCCCTTTTATTCCAGATGCAAGAAATATATACACCAGTTTCATCTTTCACCTATTGAGCCTAATGAGGTTTAAAACATTAAAATGGGCAAAAGGTTCTCTTAAAATAGCAGCTGAAAAAGGAATTATGAGAAAGGGAGTGGAGCATATCTTTTATTAATATTGAGGGTAAGCACAGAGATACATTGGCAGGTTCATTATTGGTCTGAAGCACAACAGTGTTAACTAACCCCAACTGCCTTATGCCACCAATAAGCAGCAGTAAATCTGCCTATTTGCATTATCAGTCCATAAAAAGAATTCCAATATAGTGAGAATCAATTTTAACATTTTTACATTTGTACTGATAACATACTTTTGGCAAATTGGATGTTACTACAAAAGTACAAAGGAAATCAAAAGCAGAGAAAATTACAGTTGCATTCCTAAATGTTATGGCATCTTATTTTTGTGCTTATTCTCATGGCTTCTTGCTCTTTGTATCTGGACTTCTGGCATAACACAGCTTTCTATGAAAGAAATGCTTTCAGTCAAGTGACTCAAAGAAAGGTTTGCATCAATCTAAACGCACAGCAATCATTTCTGAAGGATTCATTTGTATTTAACCAGGAAATTCACACTAAAATAAAGTGTCTTGTTTGAATAACATTCTGTGTTTAAAGCTCATTCAAGTCATTAGAGTAGTTAGGCAAGGAATCTGCCTGAGAACATGGGCTAATGGGTTATCATTCTTTTATATTTAACCTAAAAATATAACTTTGGTACTTTATTTTTAACATAATAGAAGCTAGCTCATCCTGCTGACTATGAACAGAAATAGGGGAAATGGCTAAGATATATTGAAATCCTCTTTGACATTTTGCCCAAATTAGAATGACCCTTTTGGAAGATGCAATATTTGCATTTGCTTTTCTTTGCTGTCATTTAATTTTCCGCCTTAACTGCTGGGCAGAAAAAGAAATGATGAAGAACCAAGTAGAAGATAGTTATTGCACAATTTCATTCCTGACTAGGAACAAACAAACAAACAAACAAAATAGACATGAACATAGACTGAGTTCCAGAGGGTGAAAGTTGTTTCCAAAAAGTGCCCAGGGCTGCATGTGCTAACCCAAACTGATTGCACATGCCAGCTAACATGAGGTAATACAGTACTGTGAATTTCTGTTCAGTTACTTTGCCCATTTTACATGGTCCTATTCTAAAAGTCAATTGTATACAAATATCAGCCACATCAGAAAAGAGGAACACAGGGCATGGGAGTAAATCCCCAAGTCCTTTTATCCATTGTGCAGATAAGTGAGCACAGGAAGACAAAATATGCTAGAGTAGGATTTCTGGGCCACCAGGAGACTGGCATGGTGGAGAATGAGAAATGAACACTACAGACCTGGAATGGTGAGAATGATGCAGAAGAATCTTGGAAAACAGAGCATCTACTTGTAATTTTCAAGAAGTTGAATATTTATTTATTTATTTTAAGGACATTATCATTATCTGCAGGTGAAAAACCCTGAAGAATTTATTCCCAGGTTACAAAGAGCCTTTAGCAAGATAGATTCATGTGCACCACACCTAAGTTTGGAATAGGCTTTCTAAGAACTCCTCACCTGTTTGAATAGTCTTTCTGAAACATGAAGATGAAATTTCAGCACAGAATTAAACACATTTTATTCTGTCCACCTACTATGGAATTACAACTTATTCCATTACAGTAAAAAAAGTCTATAAATACATCTGTAGGAAAATACTGGCATTATGAAGGAGAGGAGGTTTCAGCTTCTGCAAACAGTAAGGGAGCAAGATCAAGTGTCCAGAGGTAAAAAATGAAACAGTAAAAAAGTCAGCAAATTTCACCTATGAAGGAAGTTAGGATAATAGTAAAAATATTTGAATATCAGTTTTGTCAGAACAGGTATCTGGGTCATGCTGTTTGGTTGTGAATCTGCAATATGAAAGTCTCTCAGGGTAATACATTCCTGTCATATTCAGAAGCTTTGAAGCAGGAGAGTTGGAGAAGAAGTCAGAGGATTGCCTTGAGAAGAAATAGTATTCTGTGGCTGTGTCCTCCAGTAGAGTTCAAGTTCTTCTATGGGAAGATTTCAATAGATATGGTCAAGGCTTCAGAAAGTATATCAGGTATAACAGGAAGAGATATGCCAGCTGCAGAATTTCAATGACAGCATGATAAAAATATAATAATAATTTGAAAAAAAATAAAGTAATCAAATAACAATAACAAAAAAAAAAAATCAGGGAAAAGCGAAGAAAGTAGCTGTGGAGAAGAATAAACAATGGAACAGAGATAGTGCTGGACCTTGAAGACTGCATTTGTACCCCATGAGAACTAGGGGAAAATGAAGTGTGCACTGATATTCTGCCATAATAGGGTAGAATATCACTTGAAAAAAAAAGAATGGCAGTAGCAGAAAGTGTCCAGCTTAAAAAAATTATGGAAATAGTTTAAGGAATTAATTTATGACTGGCATTGAGGGGAATATGATTTCACTGGCCTGGAATTTTAAAAGAGATGCAGGTACACTTCTCTAGCAAAACGGAGAAAGGGTCATGAAGGAGTGGTTGCAACAAAATGGTACCTAAAGGTCAAGGATGGGAGAGAGCTAAAAACAGGTTAGGGAGAACATTTCCCTGGAGAAATCAAAATGTATTTTTGAGCAGGAAGTAGCTTTGGAGAGTTCCTCTTGAAACAAGAATACTCCATTTCCTGGAGATAAAAAATAGATTGCTGTTAGGAGCAAAGAAGTCCACTTCTGGGAATGGTGGCTTGGTCTAAGAGCAAATACATGACCAGGCTTCTAGAGCATCTACAAAATGTTATTGTAGATCTGTGAACTCAAAAAACAGCAAGGTAATGTTCTTCTAAGGGCTGCAAGTGGGTTGACTGTACCAAATTCATGTTTGTGCCAGCTGGGTACCAGAGTTCTGGGCTCCTCAGCCCAAAACAGATACAGAGTGGCTGGAGCCCAAAACAGATACAGAGTGGCTGGAAAGACAGCAGAAAAGAGACACAAAAATTATGACCTTCACAAGTCCTTTCCAACCTCAAACTTGATGTGATTCTGATGGTAGTGTCTGTGGCTACCAAATCTACCCAACTGAAGGACCAAAGACAGCAGGAGAAAATGTCACACAAAACCACAGTAATTTAGAAATCAAAATGAATTCCAGAAAAACAGATCAAAACAACTCCAATGCACATGGAGAAAAAAAGGACAGCAAACTAAGAGAAGAGTCCATCATGTAGCAACAGAGTGTTCAGTCTTTTATGGGGACTTTGAGGTTGCAAGTCAATACCTGTAAGGGTTATGTTAAAGGATTATTTTAATAGTGACCATCCACCTAAACAAAGGGACCCTCTTAGGTCTTTCAGCCCAAATTCCTCAGTCTGTTAAAATAATGCGACACACTTTTGTAAGGGAAGGAAAGTTTTTGAACCCAGAAAATCTTGGTACAAGCAATAAAAGGTCAGATGTTGAGGCTTCTTCCAGAAGCCAACTTCTACAAATAAAACAGCATCTGGAGACAGAATTCCTGTATTGCCTTGGCTAACAGCATACAATCCTCTAGCACTAAAAATAGATCTATGTAAAGCTGGATATTAACAATTTGAGCCTTTACCATATCAAAGGAGAAGACACTACCCAATTACAACATTTTTAAATGCTAGAAGCTAGATTTTGTTGCAAAATGTACAAGGTAACAATAATACATGCCTGTTTTCAATATATTAAGGTTGTGTTTGTTAATGTCCTGAGAACACACACATCTGTAGTAAATACAGAATGTCTACATAGAATAAAATCCTTCACAAAACACTTTGGAAAACGTACTTAAAGTAGCCATGTCATTAAGCAGCTGCACTGATTTGAAAGAGTGTGGTTTCAATTCATTAGATCCGGGCCTCTCAAACACCTCCTGCCAAAAATGTGCTTTCCAGTAGAACCAGCAGTGTTAGGAGCTTCCAAAAGATAATAATCAGCATCAGCCTTTGAGACCTGCAGAAGACAGTGCTCTGATGTTCTCTGAATTGGGAGCTGATGAGCTACAAAGATATTTCCATGGCCAACACCCAAAACTGAGAAAATGTCCACACACTATTTTCATTCTCAATCCAACATTTGCTTGAAATGAAAGTGAAGAGCTTCTTCAAGGGTGTGATCAGCAAGGACTTACATATGTGAGATCTTTTTATGTTCTATAAGAGAAAATCTTAGAGCCCGAGGTCATGACAGAAATTGTAGAAAGACTTTTAAAGATCTCTGAGCATTTGAGTAGCTTCCAGTCAACCATATAAACAGTACTTCTACCTCTTGGATATATGGCATCTAAACATTATCTCTTGCTTATTTCCCTGAGTCTGTCAGTGCAGTTTGGTGAAAGTC
Source organism: Agelaius phoeniceus (assembly GCF_051311805.1). Classification (NCBI taxonomy): domain Eukaryota; kingdom Metazoa; phylum Chordata; class Aves; order Passeriformes; family Icteridae; genus Agelaius; species Agelaius phoeniceus. The sequence goes on from NC_135266.1 coordinate 49,790,285, forward strand.
ACAGAATCATGGAATCCCTTAGGTTGGAAAAGACCCTTAAGATCATTAAGTCCCCTCAAGAAAGCAGTTCTCACCTTAGAAATGGAAATGTCTCCCTCTCCAATGCAAGCAGAGGATCCCAGGGACTATTTTAGTTGTTAGGAAGGGCAGACAGATTACTGCCTGGAAGGAACCCCAGTGCCTTTTGGCAAAAACCAGCTTCCATCACCACTTAGCTCACAGTAATAGATTTGATTTGTAGCTAGGTGGAACCATCCTGTGCAGAGCCAAGCATGAAGTAAACAAGAAGCCTGTGGACAGCCAGCTCTCTGGCACATGAAATCTGTCTTTTAATTCACAGCATGGGTTTCCTTGTTCTGAGGATTCTTAACTGAATGATTTTATTGGTGTGCAGCTTATCAGTACATTTTAAAGCCAGAATGTGGTGGCAGATTTTCTCTATCCAGATGAACACAGTGTTAGTATTACATGGCCACACTTGCAGAAAAACATGGATGAGTGAATAACAGCACCTTTTGCTGAAGTCAGGCATTTTGTCTGGAAATGAATTTAATCCAGACTTGAAAAGCTTGCCTGGAGTAATCTCTGTGTACAACATAAACAATGTATGGCCAGTTATCACCTCCCTTGTATAAATGCATACATACATTACACAGCAGCTGAAACATGTATTTTTTTTAAATAACTGATTTTATCTAGGCTTCCTGGGAAATTCTGATCCAAACTTATATTACAGCTGAAATCTAAAAATAAAGTTGTTCACCTTTATTCTATTGAAGTGTTGTGGGGAAAAAAACAAACAAGCAAAAAAATGTTTTAATCATTTCCATAAAATTCAGAAATGCTCTTCTTTCAAACCTGCAGCTACTTCCCCAAACCCATTTCAGTAACTTTTCCCTTAATACACAATGATTCAGTGTGTTTTATACCTCAGTTTAATTACATGCTGCTATATCAGTTTCAGAACTGTAATTTACCTTGTGTTTTCCTTTGCTGCTGCTGAATAGGAAGAATGAGGGGAATAAATTTAATAAGTGGCATATTGGCTTTAATTTTAGAGTTAGATGGGAAGAAAAATTTCAGCTATCAACCAGTCTGACTCAAAGGCTTGAACTTAATTTCATTTTTAAAATCCTCAAAATCTTATTAAAAAACTATAAAAAACAGATGTTTTCTTCTTAGTACAAATTTGATTTTCTTTGTTTTGATCTTGCAATCATACACAATGTAATCTACATTAAAACAGGTATCTGCATCCAAGCTTTATGTTTCATTGGTGCTATCTACTGGTTAGGTTTTATTATAACTTTTTATGATAAATTTTGTTTCATTGTTTTAAGAATTAAGTATTATGTCAATACACTGCAATTGACAGTCAACACTATTATTTATGGAAGTTGCTTAGCTTTGTAGAAAAAAACAAAGGATAGCTACACATCATACTAAAAAGAATTCCATGTCTTTGCATAAGTTTAGACTAAGAAAAAAAATGAGACAGATAATGTCCAGTACATGAACATATGCAGTTACAAAACTGCAGTATCTTAATATCTTAATTTCTCGAAGTACTTTTATTCTTTCAAAATTGCCATTGGTAATGTTTCTATAGTAACTTCTGTAACACAGAGGACTATTTTCTGACTTTAATTGAACTCATGCATCTAATGAGTGGCTCACACTGAGACAGCTATTCTTTCTATTCATCCCAGACTTGCCCCAGTTAGTGGGCAAATTTCCACCAGACTCAATAAAACGAAAAGCAGGCCTGATGAGGCAGACTTCTGAGGCTGCTTTAGTTGCTGAACAACATAAACAGAAAGTTAATGGGATTTGCAAAAGTACCTGCAAACTCATAACAAAATTCTCATTGATTCAATAAAGTATTATATGAATTAAAACATACAATCCTGCAGTGTGTCTCATAAGCTTATTAATTAAAGGACTTTTTGATGCTATAATTGTGACCACTTCTCGTGATTTATCCTACATGTAAAATAATAGTCTTTAAAGTCTTTCTGTTGTTAAAAGTCATCCTGGTGATGGTTCCAAGTTATCCAGTCTTTTTACTTTGCAAATGGTATTCCAAATTAGGAAAAGAAAAAAAAGTCTGAACATTATCAGTCATTGATGGAAATGTTGCATCTGACTTATTATTAAAACAGTGACTGGCTACTTCATATAATTGTTAATATCTGTTGGGATGAAATGGAGTGGAAGTGCAGAATACAATAAAATGAGTAATAGGCAGTCTGGAGGATTCATCTTTTCCTGCTTTGTACAAAAGTGAACTTTCCATAGGACAAGAAGTATTTCTGCTACCCAGAAAAAAAAAAAAAGGCCAGACACATTAGCAGCAGCTTACATAATCTTATATAATGTATTCCATACAGTTCAGTAAGGAATTTCTTTCATAGCTTAATTAGCAGAGGCCACTTAAAGGGCACAAGTTTATTATATTTACAGATGTTTTCTCTTGTTGCAGTCTAAATTAACCTTGGTAGTTGATCTTCATTCAAATTACAGTTAATTTGCCAAGATATCTGCTATGGTCTTGGTATTTAATACAGTATTATCTTAATCCTCAGATAAATTTATGTGAAAATGTGTTTTCCTTTAATTTTTGTTAATTAAAGCAGACTTATTCCACAGCATATGCTGGGTTTAATTCCTCAAATATCTGAAAAAATACTAGAAACAAGCAAAGGGTGGTAAATTTGGCTAGTTGCAGCCAGAAGCAGCTTAGATGCTTTGTCACGTAGACTCATTTTGGGCAATATTAAAGATTAATGTGCTTCAGGTGTCAGCATCTGCCCAAAGTTCTGTATATACTAAGTTTGTACATAGTAACATCAAACATTTCAGAAATTAAATTGCTGTTACCAAAACTTCTGGAGCTGGAGTAAGTGGTGGCAATGGACATGCCACTAGTACCAAATATCTTACAGAGTTGTGATAATAAAAATGTTAGCAGGCATATCTCACTGTAGTCACAATATATTTCTTGATTGTCTGGATCAGCATGAAAGCCTTTGAGACTTGTCTGGAGCCTTGCAAGTAAAAAAGCATTTTGAGATTAAAGTTAATGCTGTGTTAATTGGCAAGAGTTTCTGAATGAATATTGCATCTAGCAAAACATTGTTCTCTTACGGATTGCTGAATTGGAAATTGAGGAAATGCAAACTTGAAAACCAAAAAGACTGTTTAAATCCCCAGGGCTCAGAATATAATATTGAATTCAGTGTTCATACTTTTATCTTTGGGAGAGGAATCTGCCATGGTGTTTAAAAATGAATCATGTTGCACAACACAGTCTGGAAAAATGTGAACTTGGAAAGATCAGTCTTCCAGCTGGAATGCAGCCTCCAGGTACCCCTGTACAGTTTAGAAGTGACTTTGATGGCTTTATTCCACAAATACTGTAATTTAAAATGGGGAAAAAAACACTGTGACATAAATGAGGAAACTGATCAAGAATGATTGAATGGGAAAGGTGATTAATAGAGCAGTCTTTTAAATAAAGATGGAGATGTGAAAAGGAAGCTAAATGAGGACAAGAAAAGGCTGTCTGCTCCAGTAGTGCAAGGGTATGTTAGCAGGAGATACTGGAAAGATTAGATAAATCAGATCACCAATTTTGGAAAAAAAAGCATGTGGTTTTCAGTGTTTTCCCAGATGGGTTTTGTCAATAATGTAGGTGAGCAGGTTGCTTCTGTAACAAAGCATGTACATATTCAAGATTTAGCATTGAGAGTGATTTAGGAAAAAAGATCATCAGGGAGATGTACACAGAGATGCTGACAAACAGCTTTAAATTCAGCTTTCTTTAGTTAGACATGCAATTGTCTCCAGCCTGCAGAGGCTGTTCTTAGTCTTCACAAAATCCGGTACAAATCTCTTTCGTCCTTTCCTTACGCTTCACTGAAGGGTGCAACGACTGGAACGAGTTCGCTGAGATCAGACGCCTTGCTAAGGCTGCCCAAAGCGGCAACCAACCAGATAACCGAACTGCAACTTCAGGGCAGCCAAAATACTAATTCTGATGTAAGAAAGGTTTTGTGAAGCGCTTTAAGACGTGGCACTAAACTCGTAGATGTTGTACAGGCAAGCTTCTTCAGCATGTGCGCCCCTCGGGCTGTGCAAGGGGGTTTCTGCAGCAGGGAGAATCTCATACCCAGCTACTGGGAGTGAGCCTCGGACAGGACAGCGGGGAAGTGCCCTCTTCTTCCCAATTGTCCTCCCGCAATTCCCATACCTCTTGTAACAACTCTCCTGAAAAATTGTTTCAAAGCCCGCCAAGTCAGCCTGGTACAAGACAAGGGGAGGTCGCAGGGCATTTTGCCTGGTCGGTGCCGAGGCTGGGAGCCCTTGGGCCGGGGGACACTCCGGACAGCGGGGATGGGAGGCTCCGCGGGGCCGGCAGGCGGGGGGGCTGGGCCGGGCTGCGCTGGGGGCGGAGGACGCGGGTGGGGTCTGGCTGTGACTGATGGGCCAGATGCGGTTGAATCTTTTAGAAAAGGGGGGGCCCTGCACCGCCGGCGCGACTTTGGCCACGGCTTCTGGTGCGCGGCTGACGGACACCGGGCTCTGCCGCCAGCGCCCGTCCCTGCCGCCTTCCTGAGCGGAGCGCCCATCGCCGGCGAGCGGCGGCAGCCGGGCCCGGGCGGGGACGCGCAGCCGGGGCGCGGAGCGCGGCGACAGCCACAGCCAGCGGAGCGCGCCTGCCTTGCCTGGCCGGCGGGCGGGGAGGATCGGCTCGGCTCCGCTCGCCGAGGTGAGGGGGACACGACACGACACGCCGAGCAGGTCCGGCCGGAGGGGCTGCTGGCCGCAGCCGCCGCCGCGCAGCTTTTCGCCCCGGCGCTGCTCTGCCGGCGGAGCCGCCAGCACCGCCCCGGGACAGGCAGCGCCCCGGCCCCGGGGCAGCGAGCGGCGGGCGCGGTGTCCCCGCAGCTGACGCCCTGTCCCCTCTCTCCGCGCAGGTCGGCGCTGACGGCGGCGGGGGCAATCTGCCGTGCCGCGCAGCCATGCCCGCCCTCCTCCTGCTCCTGCTGCTCCTCAGCTGCCGCGCCGCCGCCGCCGAGGAGGACGGCTCCCTGCTCCGGCCCGGCCCGGGCAGGCAGAGCGCCGCCGCCGCGCCCCCGACGGGCGCGACCCCCGCGCTGCGCGGCGCCGAGCACAACGCGTCCCGCCCGGCCGCGCTCCCCAAGGGCCCGGGGGCGGCTGCGGGGCGGCCGCGCTCCGCCTCGCCCCCCATGTGCACGGGGCAGACGGAGATCAAGGAGACTTTCAAGTACATCAACACGGTCGTGTCCTGCCTGGTCTTCGTCCTGGGCATCATCGGCAACTCCACGCTGCTGCGGATCATCTACAAGAACAAGTGCATGAGGAACGGCCCCAACATTCTCATCGCCAGCTTGGCCTTGGGCGACCTGCTCCACATCATCATCGACATTCCCATCAATGTCTACAAGGTGAGGAGGGGCCGGGGATGGATTCGGGAGCCGGCGCGGGGTGCGGCGGTCACCGCTCGGTGCTCCTTGCCGGCCCCCGCAGGTGCCCGTCCCCGCCGCGGGGAGACGCGTCCCCTCCTGGCTGGGACTGAAGTCCACACCCGTGGACTTCACCTCACGACAAAACCCTGCCGGAGGGTGGTATTCTGGTCAGATGTGGTCGAAGATGGCACCCTCTCTGTGCCTCAGTCCCATCTCTCTCATCGTCTAGGCTGGGAATGGGGCAGAATGGAGGTGACGAAGCTCTGAAAATCACCTGGAAACAGGTGCTGTAGGGATAAAGGAAGTAAATGCAATAGATAGATGTTCAATGGGCTGGTCGAGGAATGGAGGGGAAGCACAGAAGACCCTCTCCTGTGGGTACCACTTGGTCCCTTGTCCTCAGATGTTGCAAGCCTTGGTCATGATACTTTTACATGGGTCTGTATAGTCCCTTTTGATGCCGGGGCTTTTCTAGGAGGAACCAAGATCTTTCAGCTAAGCGGTTTTATACATCTCTTGGTTGGGAGGCAGGATGCTTTCCTGAGCTGTGAACGCTTTCACCCCTTGCCAGTGTTGCAGCATGGGCAGCCGGGAGGGAATGAGCCGCACCTGCTCCTCTTGTACCTTCAGTCGTCTGTACTTTGACTTGATAAGACTTGCCATGGAGGGGAGACAAGCCCCGTCTTCTCTACCCAGCTTGTGCAATTTGTCCTAAGGAATTAGTTGGGCAGTCGAATCCAGCCTCTAGTTGTAATCTAGCACTCTTTGAAGGTATACTGGAAATAATAGAGCTCCTTCTGCTCTTAAAGTTTGCAGTCTGGATCCCTGTGCACCCATCAGTGGCTTCATAAAGTGAACAGAAGAGCCTTCATCTATCACCTTCTCTTCACTTTGTATGCATGATTGTACACTAGGGGTTCTTACTTGTACTTTCAGAAAGCCACATTGAAGGGACAGATTTTGAATCCTTAGAGTTATCCCAGAAGCTGCTGAGAGGAGAGAATCTCCTCTCTTTATCATTTTAAAATATTTAAGTATTACAAAGTAGGGAATGTAATCATTGTGTTAAATTCACGATCCAGTTAATTTGGATTACATGTTAGTTCTCAGATTTGAAGTTTCAGTAGTTTTTATACTATACACTCTCAATTCTTGTGAGAAGAGTGTGCTCTTTTGAATGAAGGTGGAATTTAGAAAACAAAATAACTGCTTTAAAAATGTGTTTTTGCAAAAAAATATGCTGAACAAAAAGATTCTTTTCATCTCAGAAAAATCAAAAAGATTAAATCAATAACAGCTGTTCAGTGTGAGACTTTGCAATGTCAGTGATCCATTCAAAATTAATGTTAATATGCAGTAATATACCTCAGTTCTTATCTTGATTGAATGTCACCAAGTGTATCATCATGAGTAGGTTGGATTAGGAGGAGTAAAGGATCAGACTGCTAACCAATAAATATTGCACTAGCTGCAATCTGGGATCTTTATTGTACTATTGATAATGCTAGGAGCTGTGCAATAGCTCTCAGGTGCTAAATCTCCCTCACTACTACTCATCTTACTGAAGAGCCCATAATCTCTTTATATTATCCCTTATAATAATGAGTGAGATATTTGCTATTTTAAAACAGAATTTTTGAATAAATGCAAGTTTAAAAAAACAAGGAAAAAATACCTCTTAGATACTATGTTTATTTAATCAAACTTTTGAGGGCAGTTAGAGTTGATAACTTTTTATCAACTCTACGTCCCATTTCATTCCAGAGCAACAGGGAGAATACATACAGTAATGCAATAAAGCAAAGGCTCCCTCAGTAAATCAAATATACTTAGCAATTGTAGCTTGCAGTTTGAAACAATTTAAGACTGCATGAAACAGATCCAGATTCAGAATTTGCTGCCACATTGTCAGTAAGGCAGCTGCATGAAACAGTGTGAGAGAATTTCTCATGTTAATAAAATGGAGCAGTTCTTTCCTCTACACTTGCCCTAGAAAGTGTGAAAGTGTCTGTGAATGCTCTCCAGACAGACCCATAGGAGACAATTCAAAAGCTGCACTAGAAGAAGTTTTTATTAGGTATTAAAAGGGATAGCTGCAAAAGATGTCCCCTGTGACTACTTAAGTGAACACATAAATAGCTGAAAAAGTGCACAAATGAAAATTGACATCTCCTAAACTGAGGGTATCTAAAGAAAAACAGGTGTTACCTGGATAGAGAGGCAAATGCACTCCAACACATAGGATGCTAATTAGTTGCATTCCTTAATTTGAATATAATGCAATATGTTCAGTGGAAAATGGAAAATATCAGAATCTGTCACACAGTCAGGAAACTGGCCATGAAATGAGGGCTTGAAGGGAGTTCAGTTCCAGCATGTAGAACCTGGCAGATCTTTTTGGCATTCTGGGTCCTGGTAAATGGTCGGGCTTTGCCTGGATCTTGAGCTGCAGAATGGGAAGCAAAGTCTGAGACAGTCATTCTGCAGTATGTAATGTTTTGGCAGTGTAGAAACTTTGCAAAACTGCTACTGATTGGATGTGCAGGTGATTCTATGCAGCTCCACTAAACAGAGTAAGTCCTTGTTAATTTGAGGCCACAAACAGCAATTAAGGAGCAGAGGGATAGACTAGGTGGTCAGTGAGATTTTTATGTTCTTCTCTGCACTTGAACTTTGGAAGACAAGACAGTGGCAGCTTGTGCACCTAACAATACAGGTCTACAGTTCTGGACAGTTTATGCTGACTTTCCCAAGTAGATAAAGTTGTTAAGTCCCATGTCTAAGACATCAAAACATCAGGACTGGAAATTCCAAACTTTCACTAGCTTTGTCTCTCATAGGCTTAAAATCACATACTAACATGCTTTCTCTTGTGATGCACAAACAACATCTCTCTCTCTTATTTTGTAATATTTACTCCTGTATATTAAGTCAAATTTATTGTCATATCCCAGCGGAGTTTTAACAAGGGGAGCAGTTTAGGCTCTGCACATTATTGTGGGGTGTTCTGAACTCTTGACTACCAACAAATGTCTGAGGAAGAATGCCTACCTGGCAATACTGTCATAGGTTCCTTTTTCTCAGAGCTCAATGGAAAAGTGGAGAAAAAAATTTTAAGGGAAGGAAAAAAATCTAGTCTTCATCCAAGCCACTAATCAAGGGCCTGAGTCAGCTTTGCAGGCACTGATTTATTTTCATTAACTTTATTTAGGGATTACATAAAAATTATGGTTAACATAATACAGCGTTATCAAGCACTGGAAATACAAGAAAGACCAGATTAGGGACTCTATATACCATGCAGACACAAATTGGCTCCTTTTTTAATCCAGCTATTCTCTGAAAAAGGCTCTGAAGAAGATTTCCGTGGAAATTTATTTGTGATGAATTTACTAACTCTTGTAATGCAAGTACCTATAGGCCATGCATTATGACAAAGCCAACCTTTTTTCTGACTTTCTAATCAAGGTGCTTCTCCTTAGAAAGGATTGTCACTCTTCCATATTAGAACTCTTGGTTTCTGGTTCTTCTGATGTCAAAGATAGTGGCCATTTTATTGGAAGAAATGCATTTTTTCCTTTCTTTCAAGGTCTGAAGCACTTACTTGAGGTCTTGCAAAGCTCATCTCAGAATTTCTTACACAAAGCTTATTGATTTCTAACAGTATTAAGCTAAAAGTCTGTTTTGCTTAAGAACCCTTTATGGTGTACGAGTGGAGGTTATAGGCACTTGAGAAAGATATGAATTGTCCAGTGGAGGAACCTGTCTGGACTCTGCAGACAGTGGCAGGGAGGGGTAACTTTGCTCTGGATTTAGATGGGAGCAGTCCATTCTGAAGTCAAGTGTATGGAGTAGTGGAAACGTCTGAATGCTGTTAAAAGTACACATACATAGTTTTCATGGTGGATCTCCAAACTGAAGTTAGATGATGCTAGTATAGATTTGTAAATTGAAAGTAGTTTTTTTCATTATGTATACATTTGTTGTGTATACATTCACTTGTATAAAAGATGCACATGACAAATTTCAAAGCAAGGTTTGACCTGTTTTATCTTCTTCTTCTATCCTGTATTATGCATCCCAATCTGACAGCAGCATGGCTTTCTAAGTGATTACTTTTGATGCAGTCTTTCCACTGGAGTTGTGAAATTGCAGAATTTTTTTACTTCAACAGCACATTACGAGGTTTCTGTCATTTTCAAGATGACTCTATAAAATTGTTTTATCTTAAGTGGTTTTTAAATTAAGTTTCTAGGAGGAGTTATAATAAAGATACAAGAAAATAAAATTATTGCATGGCTCATATTAAGATTTTAAACAGTTTATTGGATAGATCACTAAAGCATTCCAAGCTATGCTTGAAAGCAGGAAATATATTTTCTTGTCTGTAGGGAAGATCCTCACCCTGACATAATTATCACTAAATAGTAATAAGTTTGTAATGTTGTCTGACTTATCCCTGACCATAACCTTAATTTCCTGGGCAAATTTTCTGTTTTGAAAAATGCTTGTTCCTGTAAAATATCTGTATGATCTCCCCGTGTCAAAAAAAAAAAAAAAATCAGGTGAAAATCTACCAGTCATTTCAGAGATACATTGAAAAACTGTTGTGTGTGAATTAGATGTAGAGCTGCATGTCTGGTTTCTCTTGTGCCTGCTGTTTATAATGATGAAAATCAAGTCCAGTGTCCTGCAAAGGAGGTTTGCTGTGAGCGCACGGCTTGGCGGAAGCGCGAATTCCGGCTCTGCGTTTCCCGTGGGCATTCACTGCTCAGGACTGGGACACTGGCGGGAATATTCGCACGCTTTGCTGTTTCTTCCTGCCCCACTGCAGCCCGTGAGCAGCAGCAGTGGGTTGGAGCCAGGTATCAGCCTCCTGGCTGGGGACCACAGCAGCTGAGCCCCAGAGCAGCACATCGTGCTCTCAGCCTGGCTCGTTCCAGCAGCAGATTGAGAACATCTCTCAGCTCTTGCTCAACTAAGAGAAAGCAGAGTGGGAATTGTGATTTGCAGGTGTGTCTGTGAGTCACAGAATCTCTTGGGGCTTCTTAATAGTTCTGCAGCTTGCACATCAGTTTAGGCTCAGATCTGTCTGGTCTGAGAAAGCGTTGGCTAGGCATGCATCAGATGTATTGGTTCTTTTAAGTATTATTTCACTTCATTCATTGCCATGTTTTCCCCTTCCTTTTGATCTATATCATCTTAAACACATCTCTGCTGCTCAGCCATTAAAACTTTGCCTGCGTAAAATAAGTGACTGTAAAACATTGGAAAGGTCACTCGGAATACAGCCAGCGGTAGAGTACTCTTGGCATCTTACTTCTGAAAGCACAACATTATTTTTCTCTTTGCTGCCACTTGGCAGTGGCTCTCATGGCTCCAAGTCATTTGTCATTTGTAAAATGACAATCTTTTTACAGCTACCCTATTGTGAGGCATAAGAGAATAATTTTACTCGTACAAAATTGCAATAGGCTACATCTGTATTTACTAAGAGTTATCATTGTCCATAAAGGTGATGTTCCCAAATACTTTACATTGGATCTTCACTGTACTTTGAGGCCATATTTGAAGGGGCCATAGCAATACAGAGAACAAACAGAAGCATCAAGGAAACATACTTCAGCAATCAAAACTTTTTTTTTCTGTTACTTTCTTAATGTTTTCAAGCTTTTGATGTAAAGCTTGTGTCATTAACCACTTGCAATACTATGGTAAACTTGTGACTCATGCATTAAAATGCTCGAATTTCACAATACATCAGCTGCAAGACATAAAGCACATGTTTTTGCAATCCAGTGCAGACAGCTGCATGTCCATTCTGCCCTGATATAAGCTGGCTGAATGAAAGTAATGTTTTTATATTATGATAAACCGAAGCTAATGCCCCCTTTCTCTCAGTAGTCTGCATTCAGTCGTGTGCCACGCCTCCATAATCCCAAACTGGAGCTGGCTCAAATCCAGTCAGTTTGGAGCACAGGTGTGACTGTCTGCACCTGAGTGATAAGTATTAGTTCAGCAAAATCTACAACATGTGGCTGAACTGCAGTGATTTTAGGGAAGAGAGACAGGGAGTGTCTACACACAAGCTAGATGTAAATAAAAGTTTTTAACAGGTCCTGCCAATAGAGATTTCACCAAATTTCTGCATTTCAGTAACAAAGAAAAGAATATTTTACTTCAAAGTGCTTTTAAAATGAGTTCTCTCTAGTCTAGTATACACTCATGTACAATGTACAGTAGGTGCCATAAATAAGTATACAATGTACTTGCTACCCAGTCCTTGATTTCTGTGGCAAATAGATGTGAAAAGCTGGAGAAACATTAATCCTTAGAATTTATTTCTCTGCTTCATTTCTGCATTGAGGCATTGTTGTATTTATTGTCTTACTTAAGTAGATCATTGAAGAAATAGAAAGCTGGGCTATGTTGCATTTTGTCTACTGCTCTTCTTTAAAAGATTTCATTTTCAGCACTAAGTTAAGCAGGTATTTGGAGGTATTCTGGTATGTGAAAATACTGGTTGGCACTTCATAGATGTTTGCAAAAGCCCACAGCCATAAAGTGTTCTTAATTTCCTTTGTGTTCAAATAAAATTATATTTAAATTACATCAGGACTCTTCAAAAAACTCTCATGGACCTTGTAAGTGTTTACCCTTAGATGGACATGCCTGTTTGCATAAGGACTTTGCTGAACCAAACCAAGGTGAGCAGGCAACTCTCTGGCTACCTTCAATTATAGAATCATGGAATGGTTAATGTTGGCAAAGATTTCTTGAGATCATCAAGTCTAACCATCAGCCTTGCCACCACGGTGTTTATCCCTAAACCATTGGTCATGTCCCCAAGAGCCACACGTACATCTTTTTTTGAACTCTTCCCTGAGCAGCCTGTTCCAATGCCTGACAGCACTTTCAGTGAAATTTTTCCTAATACGCAATCTGAACCTTCCATGGTGCAACTTGAGGCCATTTCTTCTTGTCCTGTGGTTTCTTACTTGGAGAAGAGGCCAACCCCCACTTTATTACAGTCTCACGCAGTGGTAGACACCAACAAGGTCTCTTCTCCAGACTAAATCTCAGCTTCTTCAGCTGCTCCTCATGCAACTTATTCACCAGACCCTTCACCAGCTTTGTTGCCCTTCTCTGAACAGACTCCAGCTCCTCAACCTCAATGTCTTTCTTGTAGTGAGGGGCCCAAAACTGGACATAGCACTTGAGGTGTGGCCTCACTAGTGCCAAATACCAGGATAACCACTGTCCTGGTCCTTTTGATACAGGCCAGGATGCCTTCTTGGCCACCTGAGCACACTGATGGCTTATGTTCAGCCAGGTGTTACTAGCTCTCCCAGGTCCTTTTCTGACAGATCTTTCTAGCCACTTCCTCACCACTCTTCCAGCCTGTAGCACTGCATGGTGCTGTTGTGACCCGTCTTGTTGAACCTCATACACTTGGCCTTGGCCCATCAATCCAGCCTGTCCAGAACCCTCCTTAGAGACTTTGTAGCCTTTGTGGTTCCCAGAAACATCCATGCAGTATGATGAGCTATTCTTCCGTTCTTACAACCCTCTTAAATGAGTTGTTTGAAGAGATCCTTGTTTGAAGCCAAGGGAAAGATTTTCCAGCCTCTTTTGGGAAGTCCTCATTCTTCCTTCTCCTTTTCCATTTTGTAGCCCTGTATCTGCAACAGATTCCAAAGACCTCATTTGAAGAAAGTTATAAAAAACAGAGATGGGTTTAGATAATCTAACTAATTACAGAAACTCCAAAAGTTTACTCTTCTATATAACAATTGCGTCTATTTCTTGGCACAACCCTTGTTGTGGAGAATGTTGTTTTAATGAAAACTGGAAGATTTGGCTGCTGCTCTGGTGTATTTGACCATCAAAGAAGCTCACAGCAGAGTTCAAAGGCTAAATGTTGCTAAAGTGAGGCTACAGATGTTTGTCTGTTCATAGAATCAGCTGTGAGTAAGGTGCTTTCTGTGTCCAGTAAATCTTTTCCCCTAAATCAGATAAAATGTGCAGCTGTGTATGTGACAAGATTTCCATTTAAGTCAACGATTCAAAGCATAAGTGAACAATCCTAAAGTGCTGTTTTCTCTATTTCTTAGTGCTTAGAGGTATGCTGAATGTGCAGGTAGTCCTTTTGGTATTATTATACAGAATGTTGGTGAACTGGTCAATAAAAACCATTAGTAAGGGATTCATCTGATGTTTTTACCTGCTGCAAAATATTTAGATCAAACATATCTACCTGTGCTCCTTAAGTATACAGTGGGTCCTTTCATTTGTCATCAGATGGTCAGCTAAAAACTGGGGGGGGGTAGATTTCTCTCCAGTGTTGCCTGACTTTTCAGCTGATGGAGCCTAGACACTAAGCTTCAATAAAACCCCACCCCAGATATGCACCTATGGTTTTGTCCCTGTTCTGATCAGCCTCAAGTAATTTTCTGTATTTTTCTGATCAAGAAATGTGTTATTTGGAACGTGTAAAAAAAGCAGTGAATGCTCAAGGCAGATAAAGACAATTCAAAGATGAGGAAGATCCTTACCTGCTCTATAATTTCTTCCCATAAACACTGGGGTGATGAAGTTAGAAGCAAAAGGAATGGAGTTTGCAGGGCTTAAAGAGGCAGGACTAAGATTTAAGTCTTGTCCCACCAGGGTGTGGGAGTGCTACTGTCTAGTTTTTAGGACACACCCCTCAGGGGCTCCCTCGTGAAAAGGTTCTTCTTGACTAAGTTTTGCATAGAATCCTAAAATGGTTTAACTTGAACATTAAAGGTTGTCTAGTTCCAACCTCCACAGCATGGCATGGGCAGGGAGACCTTTCAGTGGACCAGGTTGCTCAATGCTCTGTCCAACCTGGCCTGGAACACTTTGGGCATTCACAATATCTCAGTTTAAAGCCAATCCCCTTTGTTCTATGACTAAATACCCTTGTAAAAAGTCCCACTCCAGCCTTCTTTCAGGCCCCCTTTGGGTACTGAAGAGGTGTCCCCATTACCTTCTCTTCTCCAGTCTGAACAAACCCCATTCCGCCTGTCTTCACAGGACAAGACCTGGTGGAAAAGGAAAACAGTCAAGATAGAACTCCATGTTTCATCATTGGTAATGACCTTTTTAAAAAAATAATTGTTGTTTTCTTTTCACAGCTACTTGCAGAGGACTGGCCCTTCGGTGTTGAAATGTGCAAATTAGTGCCCTTCATTCAAAAGGCATCAGTGGGCATCACAGTGCTGAGTTTGTGTGCCCTCAGTATAGACAGGTGAGACCCATTTGGCATTGAAGTCTCTAATTTGTTTCCTATACAAGCATTGGCTCAAATTCACCTTTCCGCTCAGCTGATACAATGCAAATAAAATTAATTTAAGCCCGTTAAACTGGGTGAGTTTTCTCATATTTTGGATTTGTAAATGTGTGCTGTCACTTCAGGTACCGAGCAGTCGCTTCTTGGAGTCGCATTAAAGGAATTGGAGTGCCGAAGTGGACTGCTGTGGAGATTGTCCTCATCTGGGTCATATCAGTGATCCTGGCTGTTCCAGAAGCTATTGCATTTGACATGATAACAATGGAGTACAGAGGAAGGTATCTTAGAATCTGCTTGCTTCACCCCACACAGAAAACATCCTTTATGATGGTAAGTCACGAACATTGATAAAATCTCTGGGGGAGTTCCTTGGATCTTGATGAAATACTGACATTTCTGAAGCATACTGGTTCAAAGAAGAGCATTCAGAAATACTTGATTTTTTTGTGGGCATTGAATGTATTGCTGTCTTGTCCTGTTTTCTCACCTGTAATGTACACCTTACAGAAATACTTTTCAGGACAGGCTGACCAATTAGTTACAGCCCACTTAGCAAAATGCTCAGCATTTAATTCCTAACCATGTTTTTGCTTTGCTTTTTTCTTTACAGTTTTACAAGCAAGCTAAAGACTGGTGGCTGTTCAGCTTTTACTTCTGTTTGCCACTGGCTATCACAGCATTTTTCTATACCCTCATGACTTGTGAGATGTTACGAAAGAAAAGTGGGATGCAAATTGCTTTAAATGACCACTTAAAACAGGTAAAAATTTATCTCTGGCCACTCTGTAACTGGGCTAACTAATAACTTTATTGATTTTCCTGCCACATCATTCTGTTCTTATATGACTTCAGGATTAGAAGCAAAATGAACTTTCCTAGCAGTGGTGCTGCTGAACTCATATACATATGTATATATCAGAGCCCTCAGGAACCTAAGATTTTAACTGAAAAACAAAAAATTGTTTCATTCTTGTTTGATTCTAATGTTTCAGTTTTTTTAGGTTTTATTTCTTCTTTGCTATAATGAGAGTTGGCTATTTTGTGATGCAAACTGAAGTCTTGCTCTAGTCTAGAAGGTGGTGCTATAAAACTGTTAATTATTTTGAAGAAAGTTCTTGCTGAACCCTGGTGAAGTTAGCAGCATATATTAGCAGAACATATTCCAGCAGACATTCTGAGGTACTAGTGCCCCAGACACAAACATCAGACATCACTAGAATTAAGCTATGATTGTTCTATAATGTGTATTTGTGCTCCTTTCCTCTTACCTGGTTAGAGCTGTAATTGGAATCTCTTGGGGCATTTAAAATAAGATGTAAGATCAAAGCATAAGGAAATGCAATAGAAAACAAGCTGGTTTCTGAAAGTGATCTGGGAGACAAATATGTTCTCAATTTTAATTTAAATTATTGCTTAAACTAGTGTTTTCATGACCTCTATTTTTCATATTATTACTCATACTTCTTGAAATAAGAGATATATCAAATCAGTGCGAGACATCTAGAACAAAAGAAAAGATAAAGCACATATTCCAAGAAAATAAGCTATTTGATGTTTTCCTAACTCCTATTGTGATAGGCTTTTTTATCTTGTTTGTTAAACTTTTGGATATTAGAAGACAACAACAATCCAGAGGGAGAGAGAGGAACTGTAACACTGTTTTGTCCAATTTTCTTTCTCAGAGACGTGAGGTGGCCAAAACTGTGTTCTGTCTGGTACTTGTTTTTGCCTTGTGTTGGCTCCCACTTCACTTAAGCAGAATCTTGAAACTCACTATTTATGATCAGAAGGACCCCAACAGATGTGAACTTCTAAGGTGAGAATGCAAAAATAAAATGTCTGTATATTGTGGGCATTCTCCATAAGCATGTTTGGATTTCCAACTGAACTAGCTTATTCTGTATGTCACTTGTCCCTGCTTCTTCATCCAGGACCCTCTGCTTTCACTCCAGTAGCAGAGAAAGAAAATTGTGAGGAATTCCCTTGCTTTTCCCCATCTTCCTCCTGACCCTTTTTGGGACTGTTCTTCTGTCATGTGGTGCTATGAGAATAGAAAGGGGATTTCTGTCCCTGTTTTCCCTTTCAACAGAGCAGCTAGGATTCAATTTGTGCAAAAACACCCAGTGAACATCTTCCAAAAGTTAAGATGGTTGGATTTCCTAAAACTACTTTCATGAGAATGGTCTTCAGACCATTCAGACTTTATTGTTGAGTATAAATGTTACTTGCTTGAGTTAATCCTGTTGATTTAAGCTCCATTACTATTACATTTAATAGCTAGTCTTGATTAGTGAAATGGAGTCCAATTTCCATAGTTGTAAACCTCTACTAAGCCTTTTCAAAGCAAATGAGAAGTGTCTCACTTTAATTTCCACACAGCTTTTTTCTTGTGATGGACTATATCGGTATTAACATGGCTTCACTGAACTCCTGCATCAATCCAATAGCTCTGTATTTGGTGAGCAAAAGATTCCAAAACTGCTTTAAGGTAAGTGGCTGCTGGGAGTTGCTCCTCTGGCTTAAAGATGATGTCAATAGTAGAATTCATTCCTTAACATGCAGAAAGTGTTTTAAATAGTCATTAAATTTTACTTGAAATTTTAATTGGGTTATGGTAAATGTTCTCTCCCTCTCCTGCTGAAGCTCTGTAGGAAGGAACTGAAGTTTGAAGGTAACAAAAAGAGAAAGCAAAAGAGCAGAGTGTTACAATGAACCCTCTGGGGACCATGCTAATCAGTGCTACATCACTTCCTGACTGAAGCTGGCACCCAGTACTTCCAGAGCACTGACAAAGCAGACTCAGTCTGTGCTGCAGAGATTCACGTAGCCATATCCTCTGCATCCTGCCAGGGAGGGTGCTGACCCTGGCCTCCCTCATCCTGACTGAGCACCTCAATCAGTCATGTGAGGCACAGGGTGCAAATCTGTCCTTGTCCCTTTCCAGCGCCAACATTTTATGAGACAAACCTGTCTCAGACCAAGCTAGGACCACAAAGTCCTAACTTGGTCTGAGAGAATAGAGCTGGACATTAAATTCTCCACACAGGATTTCAGGCTCTGGATTGCATGTGGCTGGCAGCCCATCAGTCTTTCAGTCTTTGTGTCTGATTGGAAAATATGAAGAGTTGGGCTTTTTTTGTGAACCCTTACTGTCTTTACACACTATATTGAAGTCCTTACATTGCCTATGGCAAATTTTTAGATTTTTCTTTTCTTGCCAAGCGTTTAACCACTGGCCACAGCTAGGGTTATTGCCTGGCTGTTTAAATTCCTTACTAGCAAGTTGGAAACATCTTTCAGTCAGTAGCCAGTCAGCTCTACTTCTAGTAGTATTAATGTATTTCCCACATAATTGTGACAGCACAGGTTGCAGAGGTTTTAGTGTTGGTCTTGTCTTCCCTGTCTATGCTGCTGGCTCCCTGAAAGAGTCACTGGAGCTGAAAGCACATAAGAGATCTCCAGCATCCTGAGCATGGAAGTAAGTGGGTGTGAGGAAGGCACTTCTAGCACCCAAAGGCCAGACATGACCATGAGAAAAAGGGCTGCAGTACATCTAGTAAATGTATGAATTATATGTAGGTTTTCATCTTTCTACCTTCTCTTTTTTCCATCTCAGAACAATGAGCTAAATAGCAGCATCTTGCTTAGAAAGCATAGATAAGAATGCTTTTCTTTTCCCAAGAAAGATTACCAGAGAAAGGAAAACAAACAGTCATAATTTTATTTTCAGATGCATTTAGAATTGCAGACCAGATTTGAAGGGGTATGTGTGTGTGTGTGTCTGTTACTGTATATAACTACTCAGTATAACTCTTCCTGTACTCCAGCAGTAGTAAGGTTGTTAATGAAGCCATTTGAGCAGCTCAGAGCTGAACCCCATTTCTGTGCTTTGTGCTCTAATCCCAGAGCAGCAGCTTGCACATTTGCCATTTCCTACTCTACCTCTGAGAAAGGGCAGCCTTTCAGTGCATTTTGCTACATGTGCAAAAACAGAGTGATGTAAAACGTTTATTTCTTTTATTTTAACAGTCATGCTTGTGTTGCTGGTGCCAATCCAAAGATCTGTTGTCCCTGGAGGAAAGGCAGTCCTGTTTAAAGTTCAAAGCTAATGATCACGGATATGATAATTTCCGCTCCAGTAACAAGTACAGCTCTTCATAAAACAAGCATAAAAGGTATATTCCCTTACATTAATGCTGGTGCCTTTTTAAGTAAAAGTGGCAATTACTTTTGACAAGATGGCAACATCCAGAAAAATCTAGTTTTGAATTTGCACAAAAAAAAGAACATTTAAAAAATTGCCCTAAAACTGTGTCACATTGAAAATCATGGACGTTTATGAAATCATCATTTATGGAACATGAAAAGAAGCATAGAAAGAACAAGTCATTGTTAGCACTTGAATACTTCTGAATCAGCACTTCCAAATGATCTCCACTTCCTGTACATTAAGTTTGTATTCTCTGTAACACTTGTAGGAACTGAAGTCACAGTAATTATTAAGCAGCATAATATCAAGTTAATTGGATCAAAGCCATTATTATATATAACTCAATGTATTATCTTTTATAAAGTGAATTAACCACCATCACTATTGTGATTTTTTTTTAAAATAAAACACTAAATACTTTGTGATAGAAGTCTAAATGTTAAAAAGTAGAATTTTTATGAGGTATATTATAGAGGTAGCTACTGAAAGGATGCAGTAAAGCCAAAAGTGCATTTTACTTTGATGATTGTTTTTACCTATTATTGTCAGAAGGAACCTCCCAAGGGCTCTATAAATTCCTTTCTATAGCCACTGTCTTAGTGCATTTGCCAGCACTTTGGGTATGAGTATTTGTGTCTACTGATAGCAAAGAGGAGAAAAACACACCAGAAGCAAAAAATTAACACTAGTAGAAGCATACAGACAACAGGTATTATTTCAGCTGTTGTTTCATTTTTTGTTGAAAACAAATGGATGGTATCCTGTGTAAAAAGTGGGCATTCTAGAGCCTGATGGTTCTTTACTGGAGATACTTTTGTGACAATTTAAAACTGTTTTTGCAATCCAAATACTGTCTTGGGGCAAATAATTTTAGAAATAGTGTGTGAAAAAAAAATTATAACCAAGGTAAAAAGAGAGAATTTGAACTTCTATCTCCATTTAGATTCAAATCTTCATAAAAAAAATAATTCATGAACTGTACTTCTAGAGAAGAGTACTATGTAGCATACTTATCTTCATACTGTTTTAAAATATATTCTACTTCTGTAGTTCCATATTTATGGGCCTAAGAAGATGTGTGATTAGTTTCTGCTTCTGTAAATAGTAGTGAAATGTAATTAATTGTAAAGTATTACGGTGTGGGCAGGACCCTGCAAGAACAGAAAAAGATAAAGATGCCTGTAGTAAACATGATGTGTGTTGCCAGGAGCAATGCATGTTTTGGATGTACATGACAGGTCATTCTTTGACTTTGCATTTCCTGTTAATTTGTTGCAGATGTCCCCAAAGACTTATTAACATATTTCATGCAATAAGGCATGAGTTTATCAAGAAAAATTGTCATATAACATGCTTTTATAAAAGACATGTTTTCAATAGGCTTGGTATTTTATTATAATAAAATTATTTATCAAAACTCAGGAATTTTTTTATTTTAAATTTCCAGATCTCAAATGTAAGGATTTTTATATTTTTTTCCAGTCTTGATTAACTTCATATTTTGTACTAAAGTGCCTTAAAGGTGCTCAGGATGAAAACATTTTCCATTGAAATGTTCAGCTGGTGTTACCTTAGATGGGTTTCTGACTTTAGGTAGCTACAGCTACCTTGCAGACAGCTAAAAACGGGGTGGTGAGCCCCATTCCTGGTGTTGCACCCAGCAAAAGCTGGTAAGTGAATGCTTGTATAATCAAGCTGAGGAGGACCCCTGCACATGCATTTGGGCATGGGCACCTGTGTGTTTGTGTGTGAGCGTGTGTGCAAGCATGTGTGGTGTGTACCATAAGGTTGCTGTTTCCATCTTGTTGCAGCACAACCACTCAGCTGCTATAATGCTGAACTTTTATATATATAAATCTATTTTAGGTTTCCTTCTTTACATTTTTACCTTAATTTTCATGGTAACTTTCTCACAGTAAGCCATGGATATCACTTCACATCACCCTACCTGCATCTATTTCTGTGAAATGCGTTTCATCTGTTAAGGATGGATAATAAGTGAAATCTTAGATTTGATACTGGTCAGTGTTATTTTCATCAAGTTATATCATTACAATATTGTACATGTATATTATTGTTATTTTTATTTAAAATATAGCTGTTGTATTGGCAACTTGTAACATACTTTTCATTTTTTTCCTGGGCTAATTCTTTTTAAGTCCTGCTAAGTCAGATATTTAGGTTTTGCAAATAAAGACCATATATACTGCCCCCTTTTTGGGTTCATATATAAATAAATGTTAGTACACTCTTTGTCATTTTTTCAGTATTATTCAAAGCAGTATTTTTATTGAAGCTTTTATTTCCTGTAATAAACATTTTCAAAACTTCTGTTCTTATACAGTTCTAAGATTAAATCTCTTAATATACCACAGAGGTGTTTTCTGAAATCCTCAGTACAGGTTTGTTCCTCCATTCACTGAAGTCAGTAAACATTTAACCATTCCATTCAGTTCGAGCAAAATTAGGGCCCAGCATAGCTCTTTGAAAAACCTATCTGAAACTTGCTACTTTGAACAAAAAAAGAGAAAAAGCTAAATACTTTTTTTTTTTTTAAGGAGTTGATTAGAAAACATAGAAAAAGAGGGTGAAATCAGCTTGTGGGGTAAGACATCCAGGCCAATGCTCTAAGCCTCAGATGGGGTCACAGGGAGCAGAACAATTGCACAGAGACACAGGAGTTGGATGTGCTTGCCCAGAGCAGTGCCACAGAGTAAGAGTCATCTGTCCCAGTGGTCTGAAGAGTTCACACAGAATGGCTCAAGGCAGAAAAAAAAAAAACTTGTAAGAAACTACATCACAACTCTGTGTTTTGGCCTTCAGATAGCAGTTAGATTTAATTCCCATCTGTTGTGAATTCTGCCTAAACTGAACTGAAACACTGGTACTACACCTCAGAGAATCAAATGCAAAAGTTGATGGTTGTGGAGCATCTGCTGTGAGCGGTGACATTTCAGTGTCCCAAACAGCTCTTAATCAAAACACAGCTGGCTTGGCAAGAGAATGTTGTATGTGCTGAAATAATGTTTAAATGATTTTTAAAAATTGTTCTGTATAGCTGTGTAAAATAATTCTATATTTCATTTTCTGTGACCACTTAAAATAGCAACTTCTGTAGATCAAGCAGTGTAAACATTCTAAATTACCAATAAAATATTTGTAATTTTGATTCTTTACAAAAAGGCGTCTGACCTTTTTTCTCCTAGGGGGTCCCATTTAATTGTTAAATAGTGACAGTGATGTAAAAAGAAGTAAGCAATCCTAATCTAAATATCAAAGCTTTTGGCTGGGATAGTTTTATATAGCTGTTTGAAAATTGGAGAGAGTTCAGACTTGCATATGTGTTGCAAAATTGTCTGATGTTTATTGGAACAATCGTGCCTATCTTTGCTCTGCTTGTTTTTGCTCAGAATGTCAGTCGCAATCTGTTCTCTACACACCCTTATATAGTCACAAATTCTCTTGTGTTTGAGACAACACAAATAAAAGGCAAGAAGCTTTTAGTTCGTTAATTTAGAAGTTTATGCACTCAATGCTGGAGTATGCCACATGAAAACCATCATCCCTTTGTATGCTGGCAGTGTAATTTTGTGTATATCTTAATTTACCTTCCTTGAAGTGGGAAACTATATCAGACTAAATATGCTGTAAGTGGTCAAACACATAACTTTTTTTGCTTGTGGTATCTGTACATCCCAAAATGTGTTTGATTTGATGCTACTACTATTTTGTTGCAAATAGTTAATTTTCCTTCTGTTTACTTGGTGGCCTGTTGCATCCCTGAAGATTTGTCTTTTTTCATGGTCCCAGGACCTTTAGCATATAGTTTCAAGTTTCCTGTGCCTGGAACAGAAGCAAGGGATCTCGTGTGGACACGAGATCCCTTGTAAGCAAATGTTCTACTTAGAATTACTCATGGCCTCTTCATTGCTTTGCCCTTTACTTTTTGCTGTAGTCCAAGGTCTTCACCAACCACTCATTATGAGGAAGAGGAAGCAATTCTTGCACATTTTTTTAAAGATCCTACAGCCTTCTACAGGTAGGCCATAACTGCAGCTTGTTGTCAGTTTTCTAAACATGCTAGAACTTTCCCATCAATGTGCATGTACAGGTATCTTACATTCTTCAAACACTGCCTTACTCTGAATGCTCTTGAGCCGGGCAGATTTGTCACTCTGGTGTGGGTGATTCACATTTTATTGCACTGCTGCTCTGACCACCACATTTTTGTACTCTGCTCAGGAACGCGACAGAGTTCTCCAGGTACGTGATATGCTCTTGGGTTCAAGTTTCTAAGCCAAGTTGCTGAATACTTCAGAAGACAAAGGCAGACAAAAGGACTTAAAAGTGCTGTCATTAAATAAAACCATGACATCTCTTTGGTCTTGTCAGCCCTCCTATGTGCTGTCATTTAGCTGTGCAGGCAGTGAAAAGGCACCACACACACACCCCCACTTTTATTACTATCAGTAAGAAAAATCTACTGTAATGAAAAGTAAAACCTTCATAAATTACTGTTTTACCTTGGTGATCAGTATCCTAAATCTTCATGAAATCATTGTGACAATCCAAGGATGTTCTGATTGTGGGAGGTAGTATCTGGAAGGAATTTTAAAGTACAATGTGGCAAGTAGCCAGACACATCAATATCTATATGATACCCATCAGTAGATATCTTCAACTTCAGTGTTGCTATAAAACTTCGCATCTTATGTAGGCACCCTAGAGGAGTGCTTTGGAAAAAAGTGGGAGTCAAATCCTAAACCCCAGTAAAACCTGAAAGGACACACTGACGAGGAATTAGGGTAACCAGACCTTCTTCAGAAATCACGTCCTCCATTGCTCATACTATTTTTGCTCTTGGGTGAGTGGGATGAGGGCAAGCATTTGTTGCCCTTTTGCCTTTTCATGATCTTCATTTCCCAAAGTTTGTGTGAGTAACTCATACACCAGATTGCCCCGAAGAAACGGATTGATGGTGAAACTAAGGGAGTCAGAAAATGGCTCTCATTTGAAGCTATCAGGGAAAAGAATAATGACAAATCCCCAGAAAGCTCACATCTTCCCCAGATAAATGGGTTCAACTGTTGCAGGAGCAAGAGAGAAACATGCCAAGTTAACAAAACCAAAACTGGTGGATTTTATTGGTTTTAGCTGGAGCTGCAAGTGAAATGGCAAAGCAATTCAAGCAAATTGGAAATTTTTTTCTTAATTCAACTGTACCAAGCATCATAATTGCTAACAGGTGTTCACAGGACCAGAGTGGATCTTACCAAAGATGCAGGAAGCTTCTTCCTGGAAAGCACATACAGCAGGTAGCACATCCTACAAATTTGGCCCCACTGGTCTTGAGGAGCTAGCATAGATACATCATAAAAGGTTCATATCTGCTGCAGTCAAATACTCAACGCATGCAATAACCAGGTACATACATTTTTGGTGTGTATTTTATATGATTACATAGATAAGAATACATATGTATTTATATATTTATACCTGTGCATATGCAAATAAAATAGATTTCATGTTATGTAGTATCAATTGTGTGGCATACAGAATGCTTTTCATTAGTTTTTATCTGAAAAATTTTCAATGAAATAAAGAATTTTTGAAAAAACCATATCACTCTGAACAAAATATGACCCACTGTCTAAAAAACTACAAAGACACCATTTGTAATGTGTTTTATCACTTTAATCTCCTATTTTTGAATTTTAAGGGAGTTTTAATATGTTTGGAGACAATTTTACATTTGTTCATGCCATACTATGAGTAATGTAAGCTATGTGTCACCCATAAAAACAATGAATGTCTGCCTAACCACTGGACTTGTCTATTGCATTTTTAAACTTTGTGTTCATTAGCATGAATAATAAAGATTGCTGAGCACTGATGGAAATATTTTTATTGTTTTCTGATGTGGATATCAGTTTATATTAATAAAAGTTTGAAATGTTGACAAATCATGCACTACTTACACTGAATGGCTAAACTATGAAATGTAATGAAAATATGTATAAACATTTATTAAGGGGTATTCATAAATTCAAGAGAGAATTGGTTAGGAATATTTTTATAATTTTGTCTTTTTAATAATTTATAATTTAAATAATTCATAATATCTAATTTTGTAACTTTTTTAGTGATTAAATGACAACAGAAAATACACTTTTCCAAAAAATTCACACTTAATGTTTTTATAGGAGATGGAAACAGATTATAAAATGACCCATGACATTAATGCTCTGCATTGAGTACCTCCACATAGGTTATGAAGACACTTCCTGTCAAACTAACTACTAAAATTCTCTTGTTAAGTTTGCTTGCCCAAATTTCATGTTAAAGAACAAACAGACAAAGTCTAGTGCAAGCTTCTTGATATTTTCAACTCATATTTTAGTATCTTGGAAGCACTTGATCTTTATAACAGTGTTCATACTGAAGTTGAAATACATCACTTACAAATGTCTTCAGAGGAAAAACAATATGTTACAATAGGTGAGGCCATTTAATATTTGTTTACATGTGCACTCAGTTCATGCAAGAATTCAACAAATGATTTTTAGTTGACTGAAAAAGAATAAATTGATATTGTAATGTGCAAGTCAAATGCCTTTAAATTACTCTATTAACATATCCATGCATATATGCATTGTTACTTCTGTGTGTGTGTAAATACTGACACAAATATACATAAATTACATAGATCACAATACAAAAGATGCTGAAAAAACTAGAGAAGGTATAGCTGGGGATAAAAATACCAGAAATATATAGCATGTGAGACTTCTACTGTGCTTTTGCCTGAACTGAAGAGCTTACAGCTTCCAGCCAGAAGTAACCAAATTTTCCAACTCTTCAAGGTTCGACCATCCTTACTCCAGGCTTCCCAATGAGTTGCAAAACCTGCAGTAGAATGACATTTCATGGCACTCTTGGAACAGAGCAGGAATGCCAGTCATGGTGTCTTGGCCAAATTCCAAATTAAATAATTACAGTCTGTTTCCTCTGTTCCTCTCACTTCCTGCCAATTGCAGCCTGGGTTAGCAGAGCATCCTGCCCCACTCCTCAGTTTCACACTCTGCATGGAGACATCTGCTCTGTTGTGTGCTGGAGGTGACCACATTTCCATGCTAGAAAGTAGAAGCCTCCCAAATTTGTTGATAATTTGTAGAGTATTTGGGAGTGTTTCAGAATGAAAAGTGAAATTTAAATGTAAAATCAGTATCTCAGAAGTTCTTTAAGCACATGTCAACTCAAGGTTAAGTGGATCTAAATCACCTTTTTGTACTGACTTTGTTAAGTTTTATAAACATGTCTTAAAAGGCTTTTAAAACTTTTTTGTATCATTTATTTGTATAAATAAATGGAGAGATTCGTTGTGGAGAGATTTATTATGATCTGGAATTCCTTAAATAGTGCTCAAATATTTGAAAAGGCATTAAGGATGTCTACACGGCTGAGTGTAGAAAGCCATGAGCTGCAGAGATCAGTGTTCTCCAAGCTCAGACTTGAAGAAGTTGCAGTGCTTCCAGAGCAAACCAGAATAACTTCTGTTCAACTCAGATCTTAGCTAGACTGAGCTGGTGTCAGTCTGCTGCCGTGCAGGTGGATCCTAAGTGAGGGTTAACAAATTAAAAAGGCAAAACCAAATGTTTGAACCATTAGACTGTACAAGTATAATGAGTTCATCATCATTTATTGCCTGTATTTAAAAAAAAAAAAAAAAAAAAAAAGAGTTGCTTGCTTATACTCAGAAATTTCATAGACTGATTTGGGTGGAAGGACAGCAACCTGGTTGCTCAAAGCCCCATAGAGCCTGGCCTAGAACTCTTTGAGGGATGGAACATCCACAGTTTCTGTCAGCAAACTGTTCCAGTGCCTCACCAGCCTCACTGTAAAGGAATTTCTTGCTAATATCCAGTCTAAACCTGTTGTTTCAGTTTAAAGCTGTACCCCCTGCTTCTATCACTATGTGTCCTTGTAAATAGTCCCTCTCCAGGGCCTCTCCAATACATTTGATTGCATTTGTTGGAAACAATCACAAAGAACTGGCAATATTTGCTTTAAGGTATCTAATTACTTAAATGCACTTTTGGAGGATTTGACAGATAAGGAGAGGTTGAGAGAAATGGGAAAATGGGACTCCATACCCTGGAGGAAAGAGGACTTGGGAGGATAGCTGATGTGTATAAATACCTGCAGTCTTCAGTGGATATTTTGGAAAGATTTTCTTATAACACACCAAAACTGACTTCATGAATCAATGGAATTTGGAAGACAAAGTTGTATTGAACATTCTTAGATAATAGTTTAGTTTAGTTTAGTTTAGTTCAGTTTAGTTTAGTTCAATGTGGGCAAATGCATATCAGGTGTAGTGCAAACAATACTAGGCAAGTATGTTTACTTTTTAGTTTAAATATTCAAAGTCTGCATGTCTTCTTTTTGTGGACTATCTGGGGTTTGTCTACACTTTTATATTCTTCGACAGGGCTTAAGTTATGATGGTGCCTCTCACTGCATTATTATTTCATTGTATAGGAAATACAAAGCCCTGATCTCTCAAGAATTTCTTTTTCTGAATAGATTTTTTTTCTATAACTTGATTAAATATGATGAACCTGCTGCATCTTTTGGAGGATGAGAAGCAAAGGCATATGTTATTTGTAAGGTGACACTAGTGATAATGTATACACTCTCCTCCATTTTGTCCCATAAACAATTGTATGCATTTCAAGTGACGTTGAAGTAATAATTCTGTTGTTCAGAAACCTTTGATTTTGTTGCACTTCTTGAAAAGCAGGAAGGAAGTTGTGAAACACATATCACATATATACAGATGTCAAGTACAGTTAATGAAGAGAAGCAGATGCATTCCTTAATAGCAATTAAACAGGAGGAGGGAACACACTGTCCACTTTGATTAGGAATTTTCTCTTCAAGGCTCCCTACTTGACAAGGATTGCCAGCTCCTTCACCTCTTTTCTATCAATATATTTTTACTTTACACCTGAAAATATACACCACATTAAAAAACCCCACCAGACCTCTATGTAAGACAGGATTATAGATTTTCAGCTGCAACTATAGGGTAAGTACTTAAAATAGTGACATTTTGCTGTAACAGGCACATGATAGACACTGACAAACTACTGCACAATATTTAAAAGATATTAAAATAGAAGTTATCTCACAAAATACTTATCATACATATGATTCTCCTTTAAGCATGTTCCAAAATGAGATTTTGGAAAACTGACTTGATGAATCAGAGACCACTAAGGCAGATTGCCTTAGTGGTCTCTGATTCATCAAGTCAGTTTTGAATTCTAGTACCATCTCCCAGATTGCTTCCAGAGTCTATTTCATACTCAATTTCTTAAGTGTACACTGAGTATAAACAGCCCAAACCTGGAAAAGTGCTGAACAGAATCAAATGCACAAATTATTCTTGCAAAGTCTTGCTTGAAATGATCCACTTGCTTTACAGAGATAGGTCCTCCTTGAGGATGTTTTTAGAACATTATGAGTTCAGAACAACCTTAGAGTGATTATCTTTTAGATAAATCTTGTTCAGGGTGTTCACGAGGATATTACATGAGACAAGGTCAAGGAGAGTTGAAGTCCAGCCTCTAAGCTAGTCCTTATTTCTGTCTCATGTAAATCAAACACAGCATTGCTTGAACCACCACTGAATACACAGATCTCTTGAGTGGACCCTTCTTTCTGTTCCTGTTCATGCTGTATCCAAGTGATTCTGTGGTGCCTTCTGCTGAAACTACCTTCCCACTCTGAGTTTGGACAACACAGATTGTGAGAAACAGTAAGGAAGGACTGGAAACAATCCTATGGCCATTGTGACTATCCCAGCAAGACACATCTTTTAAAGAGCTATTTTCTGGGATATCCCTTTTTCTGAAGCAGAAGTCAAGCGAAATTGGTGTCCCTGTCATGGCTACTACTATGAGCACAGGCAGCTAGAGGCTCTGGGCTTGAAGAAATGTTTGTGTGCAAGGGGGCAGGATTCTCAGTGCTGAACTGAACAGTATTCAAAGGAGCTCAAAGGGAAGGGAAGGGAAGGGAACTCAAAATCTATTTTCAGGTCTGCCACATGAGCAGCTCACTCAGTTCATGAAACTATATCTGAAATACCTTCTTAAACAAAAAAGACAGAGGCAGAGGGAACACTTTCTGGTGCAGCTTGGTGCTATGTAGATCATATTCTGTACTCGTGGTCCTGAGGTTTTAAAAAGCACAGTCATGGCACATGATCTTTAAAATAGCACAAAATGTACTCTGGGATGACACAGGTTTTCTCAGCAGCCTTGTACTGTCACATGTCTGTCAGATATGCATTGTTCATGACATGGATTCCATAGGTTCACACACTAATATCCCCATCAGACACTGGACACTTCAAATGGAGATAGATTTTGTTTCTTGAAAAACTAATCTACTTTGAAACCACTGAAATGCCCTAAGGACCAAACCAAATCCCAGCAAGTGAAGAACATTTAAGGGCTTATTTACAAACTGCTGTAGACAGGAGACAGAAGCATTTACTTTAGGAGGAATAATTCAGGAGACATCTAAAATTTAAATACAGATTACTCCCTTAATCTATCATGAGTTAACCTACCTATGTGTTCACTACTTTTACACCCATTCTCAGCCTTCTCACCTATTTTTTGTGTAATTCCTATTTATTTTTCAAATTATTAAAGTGTTTCTGTGCTTGCATTTAGTGAGAAGGCTGTAATTTTAATTTTGAGCTTTCATCATATATTTGTGTATTGGCATTGCTTAGGGAAACCATTTTAGAAAGATGTTGTAAAGTTCCAAGTGACTATAGCATGTAGGAAACCCTTGTTATAGCAAAGTATATCATATACAGCCCTAGCCCACACAGGTATCATGGAATCAGAGAACATCTCTGGAAAATTCCAAGGATGAGACCCAGTAATACAAATAATTACTTGCATGTTGCAAATATTTATCTGGAGTAAATAAAGAGTAAGAGAGGTTCTGGTGCAATGACTCACCTACTGACTGATATGATAAACAGTTACAAACAATTCTGAAAAGGTCTCCATTTGATTTTTGTCTTTTCACAGTTTTTCACAGAAGAGTTATTCATTTCCTCATCATCTATTTCCTTTTCTCAGTATGAATAATGTCACAATAAATCCTCTGTTCCATGTTTCTCATTAAATGATTCAAGTAGGAACATCAGAGCCAAAAAATAGCAAAGAAAACCAGGAATAATGTGTCATAATGTGGCTAATATGCAGAGAGAACCAGACACCCTGTCATGTCTCAGCTATATCTGGACACATAAAAGAGTTTAAAATACCACAATACAAGTTACAGTAATGACTCTACCTTCATTAAAGAGAGAAGCACTTTATTGTGACCATTTTTTTTAGTACACGGAAACAACCTTCCTTAGGGTCTATATTGAACTATACATGCATCAAACAGCTGCACAGCCCTGGACTGTGTAGAGCCAGCTCCATCAAGGGAAGCAGCAGAGTCACATTATCACAGATGATTGACTGGCCCTTGTGCTGACACGGTTAATTAGCCAGAGCTCATCACCGGAACAACACTGCTGTGCTGCTTATCAGATCTCAGGTGGCATCAGCCCCATGTCATGACATACAGATAAACAGCTCTCTCAGAGCACATGTCCATACAGCCACAGATAAAGAGCAGCAGGGCTCAAATGCCCAGTCTGATCCCATCAATGACAGAGTACACAGAGTCTCACAGGGTTATTTTTGCTTCAGGATAAGCAAACTTGCCTTTTGAGACATGCCCAATCTAGATTTAAAAACTACCAGTGATACCACACCTCTTCAGTGAGTGAATATAGCCATTAATTTAATGGATTGCTAAGGAAAAAAAGTGCCTTATTTTGTGTTGAAGTTTTAACTTCACCTTTTTGACAGAGGAGTTTGTCAGACCTCTGACTGCTGGAGTGAGCAGCTCTTTGCTATTTGTCCTGTTTTGTGTACCATGACCAGTTATCCTTAAGTCATCACGTTGATAAACTGAGTAGATTGCACTGCTGGAGACTTTCCAGGTCCTTAATATTCCCATGGCTTTTTGTTGACCCTTCTCCAAATTATTCACATCCATCATGAATTCTGAGCACTAGAACTGGACGCTCTATTCCAGTAGCAATTGCTTCTCTGCCAAGCATGGCAACCCTGTAACCTTCCATTTCTGTCTGGATATACCTAAGGATAATATTAGCCAATTTTTTTCCATGTGGTCTAAATAACATGTCCTCTTCAGAATCTCTATTTCACAGGAAATTCCTCTCTCTTGTTTTTATGGCTTACTTTTCTGTCCCTAAATGATAGACCCTCTATTTGTCTGTACAGAACTGTCTCTTTTTTTTTTTCCTATTCTTGCTTACAGTGTCCCTAGATACTCTTTGTTCCTGATCCATCTTTTCTTAATTTTTCACTCCTGTTATCCTGTGTCATCACCAAATTTTTCCAGACAAAATGTGATGTCTTTTTGCTCAGTTATTGGTAAAAATGCTCAATTACATAGAGCAAAAATTGTCCCCCTGGGACCTCTTGGAATACACAGTTAACCAAACAAGACACAGATACACTCATATTTACAATTATGTTTGGAGATAAACAGTTTTGCATCAGTGTAATGTGTGCTGCACTGACCTGTTTTTCTGTGGTATATAAGGGAAAATCTCACACAGTACCAAGTCAAACCTCTACCAGAAGTTTCTCAGTTCTCCAACCAAACTTGGGTCTTCATTCAAAATATTCAGTACCTTTGCCAAGATATATTTCTCTCAGTTTTATTGACTGAAATTAATTATATTAAAGTATCTAAATATTTTTAATCAGTATGTATACTGCTCCATTATTTTTCCTAATACTGTGCTCTGACTGCCAGACATGCATTATTCAGGTCTGGGCTTTCATCCATTTTCTGTTTTAAAATAATGGCACAGTTTTATCTTCTCTGCAGTCCTCTGGAAATTCCAAGGCTTCTTGAAAAGCAACCAGAGGTTCTTTACATGAATCTCAACATTAATCTTGACAAGGGTTTGGTTGCATGATTATTGGAACTGCTAACTTAAAATCATGTGATGTCTTGCACCTGCTAGCTATGCTTAGTGCCACTGGAGAATATCAGCATCATCCAACAGGAAGACATAATTTATTTTTCTCCCCAGTCCATAATAAAGAACTGAAGCTCTTATGGAATGCTTCTGCCTTCTCTATGGCAGACATTGCAATTCTATTAGGGTCATCCTGCTTTTATTATTGTTAGTATTGGTTTTGTTTGGACCAACTCAGAAAATACTTTAACCCAGATGGTTACTCTTCCATTGCATAATATTTTTTCATTAATTTTCTTTATTTGCTGGCTTTTATGCTGTTCAACTGACACCACTCATAAATATATCTCTGATATCACTCATAAATACGTCTTTTTTTTTATTATTTGTTCTGCTCTGATTTGTCGTACATCAAAACTGCTTATTTTCTTAGATACAATACTGTTTTCTTTGGGATACTGTAGCTTTTTCAACCTCTAGTAACATATTTAGAAGCAAGTGCTAGTTATTCATATTTCTTTTCACATTTTTTCTTCTAACTGAATATATATATCATATTGAGTGATAAGGATTAGTTCTGTGCATACAGCTAAGAGATGCAGACTGAATTGCAAAGGCTGCCACTCCCAGACTAATCAGGCATCCTGCCACTTCAGCTATC
The DNA here is from genome assembly GCF_051311805.1 of Agelaius phoeniceus. Taxonomy (NCBI): domain Eukaryota; kingdom Metazoa; phylum Chordata; class Aves; order Passeriformes; family Icteridae; genus Agelaius; species Agelaius phoeniceus. The sequence continues at coordinate 49,823,060 of NC_135266.1, forward strand.
TGGCAACGGACCAGCACAGGTTTAGCAAGAGAAAACAGCCTCAGAAGGATCTAGTTACCATTGCTTTGTACAGAAAGCAGTAAGAGTCTCCCCATCACCAGACAGCCGTACCACCGTCATGTCAGCAGAAAAATACATACAGGAAAGCTTTGCTGACACTGAAGAATTAAACTTGTGTAGCATTCAACAGCTACATCTTTGTAACAGCATATACAAGACCGGTGTCAGATATGAAAAAGAAATATATTAAAAATTTGTTGCAGTCCTTGGTAGTCTTTTTAATAATATATACTATTTGTGCATGCTTAAAATGTGTTTTTTGTTCTTTTTTTGTTAATATATATTTATTGCCTACTTAGAGGCAATTAGAGGAAGCCACAAAATAAAAAGATAAATCCCTCATCCAGTATTTGGTTTGTTTTTTTCTCTGGTTGTAGTAAGTAGAAGCTTTAGTGTGTGTGTGTTACAACTTACCCTGTTGTCTGATCCCAGGAAAGGGCAGAGTATCATTCCATTCTTTTTCTTGGCTCCACACATCTAGGCTGCCAGCACGAACACTTCCTGTAGCACCTCTGCAAAAATTAATCCAACAGTTACAAATCCCAGCTGTTCTTTTGATGTATGGCTCTGCTGTTTCTCCCATTAGCCTTCTATGCCAACTTGCTTTCTCAGCACCAACTTCATGGCAGAGCAGCATGGTGACAGAGGCCAGGTGGAAATAATCTCTCCTAGCCTAAAACCACAGCTTTTGTTAAACATGAAATGTTTTATTTGGGCAAAAAGGATGTGCCTATACAGAAACTCCGAGATCCTTAGAACAGAATACCTCCAGTGAAAACTGCTACTCTCTACTGTGATGCTTTGGCAATCAGCTGGTAAGAAAATTAAGAAACTGAAACATAAGCACTTACTTATCACTAAATAATAAATTTAGCAAACTAAAACCCTTCATGTTTTCTCAGAGATTAAATATGTCAATTAAATTATTTCATGTATTTAAAAAATAAAAAGCAATGTTTCAGAAAAGTTATGTAATACATTGTCCTTTGCCTTTTTGTAAGTCTCCTGTCTACGTGCCAGTACCTCCAGAGATCCCTTCCACCTTTTCAGCATTCACGGACACCCACTGCTTTTCCTTTGACAACACATCCAACCATTCTATTATAGAAGGCAATCAGATTTGGTTAGGCATGATTTACCCTTAGCAAATTACATTCTTTTCCTCCGTGTGCCTGGAAATGGTCTCCAGGAGGATTTGCTCTATAACTTCCACAGACTAAACTGAAACTGACTGGCCTGTAGTCTCCCAGATCCTCTTCCTTGCACTTTCTGAAGCTGTATATTGCATTTGTATTTCTCACATCTTCAAGAAACTCCTGCACTCTCTACTGCTTTTCAAAGACCATGCTGAAGAGTATCCCAATGCCATAAACCAGCTACCTCAGCAATCTTCAAATCATTCTGTCCAGTCCCTTGGACAGAATTCATGTGTTTAAGCAGTCTCTAATTAAGTAATTTGTTTAAGCAGTCTCTAATTCTAACCCACCCTACCACAGATAACAGTTCTCTGCAAGAGAAGAAGCTGCAAAACAGAACTTGCCAGTAAGAACCAAGTCACTCTGTCAATCTGTCTTTATTCTTCATCATTAAGTCATCCATCCTATTTAGTGGTGGATTTGTATTTTTGCTGGTTTTCCTTTTGCTCCCAATGTACCTGTAGAAGTCCTTCTCATTGCCTTTCCTATCACTCACCAGTTTAAACTCCAGCCCAACCTGGGTTTTCATGACTTCACCCCTTCAAGCTCAAGCTACAATTTCCATACTCCTTAGCTGATCCCCACTTCCATTTTCTGTGTATCCCCATTTTGTGTTTGAGCTCAGCCAGGAGCTCGAGTTCCCTGTTCAGCCGAGCTGGCTGCCTGCCACACCTGCTGTTTCCTGCACCTCCGGATGGTCCCTCTTGTGCTTTGAGGAGTTGTCCCTGAAGATCACTGCCCTGCCCTGCTCCTTTGAGAGAGGGCTTGCTACGGAAGTCACTGCCAAAGAGTTCAGATTTTCTACAGTTCTGCTAGAAGAACAGTTTATATTAGGGTTTCCTAATCCGCTTCAGACAAAGCAAACCAGGTAAACTGCCTTAACTGAAGAAATGAACCCAATCAATTTTTCCCAAAATGAGTTCACAAATTGTTTTAGGGCTGGATATAGGGTAGTAAACGGCATAGAGGTGGTAACAAACAGCTGGAGGGAAACAGACCACTGGAACACTGGTGTATCTATCTCTTCAGCCCAGGAAATACTTAGAGCGAATTCAAATGGGCAATACTTGGAGCGAAATTAGGAAAGGTTGATCTGGCACCAATCAAAGTGAATGTTTTTCAAGTTAGGTGGCAGAACTCCCACCTCCCGCACACAACTTTATATTCATATATATCTTATATGTATATATATGCAATTGTCAAATAAATAATTTTAAATTCTTTTTAATATTTTAAATACCTTATATACCTCTAGATACCTGGGATGTTTTTATACTTTCTTTCATTGTCTTTTACTAACACTGTTTCATTTTCTCTTAAATACTTCAGTTCTTCATATGTGAGAAGGACAGGTTCTTATAATATTCCAAACATGGGGTTTCAGCCAGATGAGTGGCAAGAGTCAAGATCATCTCAGAAAAGAGTACTATGTTGAAGTTGCAGCTTTGTGATGTAGATTATGGGAAAAATCCCTAATTTTCAGGGGAAAAAAAAGTAGAAGCACTTTAAATTTTTTTTGTTGGATAAAGCCCTGAAAACATCTGAAAAATAAAAACTACTCTTGTAGCTACTGGCTGCTCTTGACCTACTTGTATCCCTTCCTTGCAGTCCCACTGGATATCTGTACTCCTGGAACCAAGTGCACAAGCACTCCAGCAGTGATTGCGGCGATTTCTGGCTGTCCTCACCTTGCCAGCAGGCTTGGAAAGGTTGAAGAATGGTACAGCTAGAAGAAACTCTCCACAGTTACCCATGGGCATTGTCACTGTGCAAAATCAAGCTCCTGGCCTTTAATGCGCCACTTCCCTGTTGCTACAAATGTTTTGCTGAATGGCAAACTGATCACAGACACCAATTTTATGGTAGATATTCACTTGGGAAATGGTTTCTCCCACACTCTCAGCAGACATGATATAGAGCCTTTGCTAAGCCCTTGCTGTGCACCTCCATCAGGGCTCTCATTTTGTTGGGACCATGAGGGCTAGCACAGCAAGCAGAATTTGGGGAGGCTTAATGACTGGTCCCCTGGTTGTGGGATACACCAGAGGCCACCTCAGCACATGGGTCCTGTGTGATACCTCTGCCTAAATCCCAAGAGATGGACAGTGTCCATCTATCTGTTCCCAACTAAACAACCAAATTTTGTTAGTTGCAAATATAGGTTGAATTTACATGTACATTTACATTTCAGTCATATTGCTGGCAAATTACCAAACTAATAGGAGAAAATATTATTCAGGTCCAGCCTTATATTTATTGAAACACTTTTATAAAAATTCAGTCACAAATAAATTTAAAACATTGGTGATTTGGAAAACCAAAAAAGCAGCAATTTTCCTCTTTTTTTCAAATACATACACTTTTTTTCCCAGTTATTTCCTGGCCAAAAATTCTAATGTTCCCTCCACAACTTGATTTTTTTTCATAATGATTTTGCCATTGTTAAATCTCCTCCCCTTTACTGGAAATAACATTTCATTTTACCCTCTCTTCAAACATCCTACTCTGCAGATGAGCAGGATACAGAAAAAGGCACACCTACTTACTGAATCTAAACATGCCTGAGTTATCATGACATCTTCAAAGTGCTCCTCTTCCTTCCACTCTTCCCCCCACCCTTGTTGCCACATACATATTACAATTGCTTTTGATGTCAATGTGTCTGGATTCCTGGTTCTAGTGACAACCATCATTTAGGATACTTAAAAGAAAAATTGAAAGAGGAAGAACGAGTCAGACTAGGTCTATGTATTGTTGCAGGAAGCCTTCAAGACATAACTCATTTTAGACACAGGAATAATTGGATTAAAATCAGGGGGATTTAACCCATTTGCTTTAAGAAGCTGTGGAAATATGTTGCAAGCCCAAGGTCTAAGGGCCAAAGCTAGATCCGTGGTTTTGTAACCATAGCATCACTTGGTACATTGAGGCATGCTAGGAACCAGAAGCCCAAGAGCAGATTAATGGTGTCAGCCATGCTAAGGCCCCAGAAGAGGTCTTCAATTTCCCAAACACCAGTGACCAGAAGAGCTGGAGATGTCCTGCCTGCTCTCCCCAGTGTCCTTTTGTGTGGCATAGTTGATGTTCTCAGTGTAATGTGTGGTGAGACACCTCCCTGAGGTCCCTGGGTCATCTCCCACAGATCCCTTCCCTAACCACCCTTTCCCCCCCCTCACAGACCCAAAAAACAACTCTACAGTTGGGCAGTGGCATTTTGGATACAGGCCCACATCTACACCAGTGAATGTCCTGTGACAGCCTGTGTCTAAGCAAGAACAAGATTGCTCCTATTTTGGCACAGCTGAGCAGCTCAGCATATATCTCATGTTTACTCATAATTGGGATTTTAAATTATGCCTGTTTTCCAAGAAACCCAGTCTGGCAGGTAGACTCTGTGCGCACATAACACACTTCTAAGGCATAAATTCCATGAAGAATACACCAGTCATGACCACCTTCCTTCTAAAATTCAAAACCATGGCATTTTCTATGCAAAAAAATGGTATTTATTATTAAAAAAAAAAAAAAGTTATTCATTTTTTCTTATTTTTTCTCAACCCTTTATAGAGCAACTCAAGAGACACAGTACCTTTCAAAGAGCAGTGGTTGACAACACTGTTTTCAAATGTCACTTTGCCTTTCCTCACCTCCAAAACATGTACTAAACATCAGGCTGCAGGCTGTTATGTCAAGAAGGAAAGCTTATCTGTCCCTGATGTTCATCTGTGCTACCATACACAAATCAAAAGTGCAGCCAAGATTGATTAGTCTGGAAAACAGCAGAAAGCTGATTACTCTTCTCCAGCAATTAGGACACTCACTCACAAATATGGGCTTCTCATCCCTAGTCCAATGTCTGCATTTGACATGAAACAGTCACTAGCTAGCATGAGCACTGAGTGCATTCATGATTTTCTTTTCTTGCTAAATTTTGCAAAGCCCTGAATGTAAAGAAAAAAGCCAATGAAGTCTTTCTTCACCAGAAAGAATACCTCATCAATACATTTCAAAAGTCATCACAAAAAAACTGAATTTGCTGTCTGAGACTAAATAGGATCTATTCAAGTCTCTATTTAGAACAAGGACAGTAAGGTCATGGCAAGTCAGTCAGCAGAAGTATTTAATTCAGAAATCAAATTATTTTGGATTGCTCTTTGTATTTCTTGCTATGTGTAAAAAGAGAAGAAACCCATTAAGCTGCAGCTTGTGAGACATGCTAGGTATTAGTTCTAAATTCAGATTTTTTTAAGGTGGCATAGATAGCAAAGATACATCAGTGTTAACATTGACACAGATGCACACAAATCTAAAATTGCTGATGGAAAAAGTCTTATACTTTTCTTAAAACAAATTGTAAATAAGACAGAGTCTACCTAAATGTCATGCAAAAGATTGCTTTGCAAATCTGGGATTTCTGTCAGTGTAATTATGCTTTTTTTTTTCTTCTGCACTTAGAAGATTTCCTAAAATGTGTCGAGGGGGAGCGTGCGTGCAATATTTTGGGCACATAGAAAACTATTTAAATTCAGTTTCATTTCCAGCACCAGATATTATCTCTAAAGCAAAACAAACAGTGAAACATGTCTAAAATATCAAACCTAGAACTGTACATGCGGGTTTTTTTTCTTTAAATAACTTTATTTAACGTTTTAAATTTTAACAAGATCCGTGGAGAATATTATGACTTCTTGGTATACAGGTTCTTTGGGCTCTTTTAAATAGATTAATTAACTTAATTTGAGAGTATAATGATGTTTTTAGTCCCAAATTCTAAATGTAGTCAATCCATATGTGTGCACATTTCTCCAGAACATGACACAAAATGTCTGGGAAAATCCAGCCTCAGCAACCAAGGGAAACTACACTCTTATCACCTCTAAAACCAGCAAAGCCCTATCTGTGTTGGCATCTGGTCTTTCACTAAGGTCAGAGAGCAGGCTAGCAGGCAACATTCCCCCTCCAGGACAGAGGACCATTACTTCCCAGGCTATGCATTGCACTCAGCTTTTGCCTGGTCCAGGCAGCCAACAGAGAAGTGTGCAGGATTTTTACTGTCTCTCAGAACGCCTGAAAATACGCACAGTTATCAATGGCCATGTTGCTTCACACAGCTTCATTTCCTGCCTGGAAAGTTAATTTAGATAGATTTAAATATATCTATTAGGTAGATTTAAGAGATTTTTTTATATCCATGTAAGATTCAGTGAAGAAATCCTGAATATCCCGATCTCCTGTCTACATAAACTGGATTTGTTTGCAGCATGACTAGAGGTCAGCTGCACAGGAGGTTCACTGAGAACATGTCCTATTTGCAGCATGTTTCATGTTTACTTAAAGAGGGTAGATTTAGATGAGATATTGGGTTTACTCTGAGCATGGTGAGGCATTGGGAGAGGTTGCTTGAAGGTGGATGTACTCCTCCACCCCTTCTCCATTCCTGGGACACAGAGAACACTCACATTCCTAGGACATTCCCCAGATCAGGGATGCAAATGCTCCCCAGAGGAATTTGAGTTATGATGCATGCATCAAGCTCTGTTGCAATCCTTTTCTTAAGAAAAAGTGGTTGAGCAGTCTCAGCAGAACTGAGCTGAAGCCAGGATGCCCTTCTTCCCCAAATTTCTCTTCTCCCAAGGATTCAAAAGCAGTGACCTGGCTGACACCCCCATTACCTCACAGGCACTGTCATTCATCACAGAATCACAGAACAATTAAATTTGGAAGGGACCCTGGTGGTTGTCTGGTCTACCACCCCTGCTCAAGCAGAACCACCTAAAGCTGGTTGCCCAGGACCATGTCCAGACAGCTTTTCCAGTGGGGGAGACTCTATAGCCACTATGGGAAGCCTGCTCCAGTGCTCAGTCTTTCTCACAATAAGAGTAGTGTTTCCTGATGTTTGAGTTTGTGCCCATTGCCTTGTACATTCAGCCCTGCCCAGAGATTCAGCTTTAACAGCAAATGAGGACCATCCCTGCATCTTTACTTTGGCAGCGATTATATAAAATAGCAACTAAGGATTCAAAGCTCTTTGCAAAAAGAAGGACTCAGAAAACAAAGCTCCCATTTCCTATTTCATGAGTTCCATGTCCTGTCTATGTTCACACAGCGAAGTTGAGCAAGTGTTTTCCATGTGCTCAGTGGAGCACAGGCATCTATCAACTGCAGAGGGCTTTATCTTCATTTTATCTTCATTTTGTGCTGGTAGCTAAGGACTTTCCAGATATAGAAAGGCTTACAGTCCACAGGAATCACAGGTACCTCAACTGGTAGGCTTAATGTAGCCCTGCATGTTCTCATTGGCCTGTAAATGGATCAAGTAATGCACCAATAGAAGACAGAGATTCCTTGACATGTCAGATGGCAAAAGCCATTATATGAAATAAATTGTTAGTAGTATTTAGCAAACAGGTCTTGTCTTACACACTATCTTACTTTATTAGAATGTAACAGAGATTGGAAGACATGAAGACAAGTAGCAATTACATTAATAATTTTGTTTATTGCTTGCTGAGTCACTTGAGCCATTCTGAAAGAGACTGAATTTCTAGTTTGGCAAGTCTCTCTGAAGAAGAGGTACTTAACATTTAACAGAAGCATTATTAGTTTGCCCTTTAATACCCCCCGTACTTCAAACCTGACAGCAGTTCAGCATTCAGCCTCCTCTGCACTCAATCTAAATCCCATTAAAGTCAATGCAAGTCTCTCCCATTTTAATGGGATTTAAATCAAGCCTTTAATCCTCAGTGTCTCTGTCCTTTGTGTCATTCACAGACAAAAAATTATGAATGTGTGTTCCTGATGTAGATATTGCTGCAATGGGAGGTGAATGATAGCAATCAGTGCAACTTACTGCGAAAAATATACCTCTGTGTCTCTTTCCTACTGAGAGTAGAGTATCTTGTATACTTTAAGAAAAGTTAAAGAAAATATTTAAGTTGTAAAATCTTGGAGCCCTTCATTCTGCTAAATCTACATCTCTGAAGGGATTCATCTGCATTAATGAACTTGCCTAAATATTGGAATCTACTCCTTCAAGTTCCCTTTACAGTGCAAAAGAGTCACCTCCAGAGGGCAATTCATCTTATCTGTTTTATGTGTATGTTTTCAGCTGAGATGAACACCTTTCTTCTGATGCTTATGTCTTGCCATTGATCATACTGGTTTAATGGATAACTCAACTATCTCATGTTTAGGTGTCTATAATTAAGGCAGATATATCTCACCCCTTACAAGGCAGGTTTTAAAACCATAAGAGCCTGGAAAGCAGGTAATCCATCTCTAGTGTGATGGCGTTCAGTTACATTTCTAAGGCTAGATGCAAGAGCATAACATGATGGTTTTGAAAACTAATTTTTTCTTTAAACTCAAATGCATATTTTAGGGAAAGCAACTGTTTTTACACACATATTTTGAATTACAGAGATATAATCACATCTTGTTAGGTTGTTGCTATGATTAATTATCCTTACTATTAAACATATTATTCCAGCTCTGGTAGACCTTCATCATTTCTTTAGTATTTGATGCAAATCCTCTCTAATAATTTGGTGTCCATACATGTAAGGATTGCATTTACCCTTTTAATCACAGGAGTATGTGAGGAGCACATAGATAATTTGTTCACTGAAACTCTTTAGTGCTTTTAGGCATGTTGCTTTTTAAGGCATATATCCTTGAATAGTAATATGATCTATATTCACTTCTCCTGCAGTGAATGCTTCATAATTAGCTGTACTATAAACCTGTTTCTCTCTACTGAAGAGGCTCTGTGAATTTGCTCTGCTAGCAGAGCTATTTCAGCAAAACAAAATACTGAAAGTGTTTTTCCACCAGTGTGTCCACCACGCCTACTTTAATGATGCTCACTAAGCCTGGATTAGACCTGCACATTGTGTGGACAGATAAATGAGTTTAGGATGTGTGATACTTTTTTCCCCCCAGCTCAGCTGAGATATCATACCGAGAGAAAAACTTTCCATCATCCATATCCATACGTAAAATTTTGCCCACAGAGCTTTACTAATAAAATTATTCTAAGGGAAAGAAAAGCAACCAAACAAAAAGAAAACTTAATGTACACATAGCTTTCAGTATTTACACCAGTATAAAAATATTGCTTCATTTCTAAGTATTTCATTGGTACAGAAGTTCCACCCCAAAAATCTGTCCCTTGATGTTATCACAGGGCTGAAAAAAGTGTGGGACACCTGTTTGAGTCTAGCATGCAACATGAGCTGCAGGAATGATCTTTCCTCCTCACAATTCAACTGTTAATTCTCTGTGTTATTGATAACATATAACTGCAATAAAAACTTATTATGAGAGTAAGTTATACATGATGTAATTATCAAATCATGAATTCTTTTGTTCTTTTCCTGCCTTGTGTTTGAGGGAAAAAACAAAATACTAGTTAGAATTGAATAGAGGCAGGTAATTTTTTTGCTGAATTTTCTAAAAGTATAAAAAATACCTGGTTAGGACTAAATTGCCCCTTATAAACTAGACACTGGAATACGTGTTAAAACACAGGAAAAGTTATTATCCTTTGGGTCACATAAAAGATGTATAGCTATGAGCAAGAATGTTCTTCAAGTCACATGTAATTTTTACATATAGCACATATATTAACGGGTATGTTTTCAGCTGAGGGGAGAGTTATGGTGACACAGAAATGTAAGGATCTTGAACAAGTGAACAACTTAATAGGGAAAAGTCTTTTATAAAACTCAAAGACTTGTATGTGTTTGAAAGTCTCTAACATTTTTCTGATAAAATCATTATCAACCAAGATACCCTTGAGAGGAAAAAAAAAAAGAAAAGAAACAAGTAGGAAGAGTGAAGTGAGTAAAGAAACTTGAGAACCAGGAGTTAATTTTTAATTTGTGGGACTACTTGAGAGCTTACAGCTCACAGCTACTGGCAGATGTAACCGCAGCAGCAGCAGTCGCAGTAGGTTGCTTGTGCCTTGTCTTCACAATGCTTCCTTTTGTGTGATGGCTGCAAATGTTTGACAGTCATTAGAAAGTCATCCAAGGAAATACTTCCTTTCCATGTGCAAGATCCTTTTTCGTGGATTTTTAACACTGAGCATTCTCAGTAATTCAGCTATCATTAGCAAAAGAATAGTTTCTTACAGCCTGCCTCTGCCCTTAAGGGTCTTTTATAAAGAGGACAGAAGCTCTTTGTTGTCACTCCTTCACACGTTATTAACAGAGGTTTAACAGAAAGAAGAGGGGCTTGTTACATGCCCGTTGCAATTTGTTCTTTTTTGGGTTCATTCAGATTTCATGATGTCCACCAGAAGATGGATTAACCCAGATCCAGGGAGACTGTTTCCATATTGAATAGAAAATGAATTCAAACAAGGCAGACAGAATAATCTCTCCTTGTAAAGAATCAAATAATCTAACGAGATGGTGAATATTCCTGCATGCCAGACAACATTTTTGTAAAAAAACTGTTGTTTGACAAAGGAAAGTTAACACCAGTAAGCTATATTATCTTGATAATTTGATATGATCATCATTTTGTCATCATTTTTACTTTTTCGTCTCTGCTGCCTAATTCTTTCCATGCTACCTATGCACATCCGTTGCTGATCCTCCCGATTGTTCTGCACAAAGCAGTAATTTACGGTGATTGCTTCCAATCCCATCACATTTGGGTCTGCAAACTGATAGCTGTGATGGGGCTGTCAGATGGTGTAAAATGGGAATGCTCTACTGATGGCAGCTGACTCAACACTAGCTGAGCCACAGCTTCCTCAGTTCAGCCTTTGGCAGGGTCCAGGCCCCCATAATGACTTGCCACTTTTAGAATTCTAGCAATATTTTCGATGAATTTGGGACCATGTCCAGTATGAATCACACACAAGTCTCCAGCACTGCTGCTCAGGGCAGGAAGTTGTAGAATTTTCCATCATGGCCCAATGAGTCATTTAGGTTTCTGTGTAAATTTCTGTTGGTTTAGAACTTCATAAAGGGATGAAGAAAACTAAAGACACACATATATGAAAAGGGAGTTCACAACAACTGTCAAGCCAGTGCTACACGTCATGCTGATATACTAAAAAATTTCTTGACAGTCATGAGGTCTCAACCTAAGATATTTAAGAGTATCTGAATGCTGAAGCTTAAAGACAAGATTGCTTATGTGCAGCTTATCCAGGAAAAGGTATCTAACCCATCTTTTTCTTAGAGCCTCTAAATCTTCCATATCAAGAACAGTGCAGTGCAGGTCTCTGGTTTAGTTCACAGTAATTAGAGGACACTCCTTCCCTGCAAGTAAAGTTCTTCCAGCTATTGGATGGGTCCTCAATTCAAGGAATGTAACAGTCTCAGAGCCAGCATAGATTTGGTCATGTGTGTGTAATGCAAGATGTTTTTTAAAGAGCCTGGCAAAGAGAGCCAACAGTGGAGCCTGTGGATGATACTGAGTCGTTCACAGTAGCGTAAGCAAAGAGAAGTGTCTGCAGAAAGATTCTGCAGAAAGGAAAAGCTTAGGCTAGATAGCACTGTGAAAGCAGCAACTCAGTGTTCAAAAACCAAGCAGAATATCAGAAAACATTAGGAAAGCATAACCAGATATAACAGGAAAATCTTTATGTCTTTGTTTAAATCCATCATTCAGTCACACCTTGAATAAATATTGTGTACAGCTTTGATGCCTTAATCATAGAAGGGGTATTAGGAACTGACAAAATTTTGCCCAATTTTTCTTCTTTCATGTCCAGACATGGACACGGACACTGGTAGAGCAGGATACCGTACTGGACAGACTCTTTGTCTGAACCATTCCCACGCCCTAATGTGAAGATTATTTTGTGACTGAGAGGTACAGCTTACAGTTCTGAAAAAGGAGTGTCAGCAGCCAGTTCCAGCTGAAAAAATGCAATTTGGCAATGGTTTACCTGTTGAATACTCAACATCATGCTTCCATCTGGGGATAGAGGGAAAGAAGACTCAATTACAAAAAGAGCATTTGAAGCACTAAACATATGAGATAATCCCAAGTACAATCAGCAATCAGGGTAAACAACTTGCTATGCCACCTATACAGATGTAAAGTTGAATGCTTATGCACGTGGAAGTAATGCTGTAGAATAACTGCTCAGTACTGTGATCAGGATTAAAATACAGCTCAAAATCTTCACTGTTTGTGATCAAGCCATCACAGGTTTAGACACATATTACAATCATCTAAAGCAATACTCTAATGGGGTTATAAAATAACCAAAGGCTGCTGCACAGACAGGGCTTTTGATGCCATTCTCCCATGTCCAGCTCAAGCCCTCCCCATCTTTCCCAGAGCTGCATACAGGGCACCACCAATGCTGGAAATCTCACAGGCAAATTTATGTGAATTCTCATTAATGATTGCAAATCCCACAAGAAGCTGATTATTCCCCCTTTGTATCAGCAATATTTGTGATGTGGGAAAGTACAAGCAATTCAAAGGATAAATTTCTGCTGCTATGCCAAAATAAAATGTCATTTTCAGATCTCTGAGAATATCACAGACTCTGGTAACACAACAGTACCCCATTGTTGGTGGCAGTCATGAGTAACACACACCCCATTCACTTGGCTGCTCAGACACTAAGGGAGGTATTCTCTTCCTCATTCTGCTTCCCCTCCACTCAGCTGCTAAAATGACAAAAGGAGGCCAGCTGAACACTGTGGGCATTTTTATGGAGTAGAAAGCTAATGCCTTCACACGGTCTTAGGAAAACAGTAGTGCAGACACACTCAGCTGCTTCAGAGAGACTGAGCAATATGGAGATACAAGTTGGACTGAGAGAGATCAGCATCGACTTGCATCAGCACCGTGTCTATGCTGCTTGCTGACCATGAAAAAAATGGAGCTGAAAACCTAGATATTGCTGACAGGCTCTTCCTCAAATTTTATTTGGATTAGGGCTCACAAGCAGTTTGAGTGGCTAGTCACCCCTAGTACTGGTATTTCAGGTATCAGCTGAGAAAATGGGCTCAAGGTTAAGGAAGACTTTGATCAAAGCAGTGGTGAGTTCTGGTGGAAGAAGGTCTAACTGGTCTAACTGGTGGAAGCAGAGAGAACAGTTTTTCTGAAATGGAACTTGTGTACAGTATTTTTTTCAGAAACAAGGAGAATATACAACAATCACTGTGGCAGTAACAATGAAATACACCCTTAAGTGTTATTAAAAAATATGGCCCACTGTAAATGAAAAGCAACATCCATAGTGCAATGGGTGTCAAAAATGAAGGATGCAGAATAATAGTAGAAACAATAAGGACAGTTAGCTCTGTGATGCCATTCACTATACAGTGAATCCTAGAAAATCCGACAGGCTGGACAGTATGCGTGCAGCTAATAAGAAAGCTGCAGTTCATCCCAATACTGGTGTTTAACCCAGGATTGCACAGTGAAGGCAGAGGAAGCCACAAAAAGCATAAGAAGCTGGAAGTAGTGCTGGTAACAGAGGACCCAAATCCCAAAGACATCTTCAGCCTCAAACAGTCTTTATTCAGTGCCACCACCTTCTTTGTGTGTTGTTAAATGAAATTAGTGCTCCCCAGGTGTGTTAACCAGCCTGGTCATGGTAGATCAGCCTCCAGGAGCTCAGGTTCCCACAGATCTAGATTGGGAAACTTTTGAGGTTATGTGGGATCCTGAGTTTTCAGCTCTTAGGGAACCCTGCACTGGAAGTCTAATAGAATTGGAGATTTGCAAGGGCCATTAGCTGTCTGTTGCATCCTTAACTTTTTTCTTTTGAATCTTGCATTAAAACTCAACTGAATCCAGGTGAATGCATCTCAAATCTCAGTGTGAACGTTCTAATGCAACACTGAGTGTGCCTTTCTGCACCTAAGCATAATCCCAAACTATACCAGTTCTCAAAATTTATTAAACAAAACTGCACAAATGTGTTGCTATTGCAGATAAGGTGGTACACATAAAACTTCAGACATGCTCACCTGGTGCTTTTCTCTCTTCCACATGGTAGGGCTTAGAGAAACCCTCCCTTAGATACCTGAATTTATGTGAAATAAACTCAGAACATATGGCCTGGACAAAAGGATGCTCACAGTGAACACTATCTAGCAGAAAAGCCACTGAAGTGTCTCTCTTACTCAGTGAAGTCAACCAGGTAATCATAAAGTACTATTCATTTACAATATATATGTGGGAACAAGAAATACTTTCTACAGAAGAACATTCACTGCTGCATTTCTTCAAAAAGCCAAAGCAGATCATTTTACCAGGCAGTGTTCAAGTTTGAACTCAGAAGGGAAAGCAGGAAAAAGAAGGAAAAACAACATCAATGACCTCCGTCTTATACTTTAGGAAATACTTGTTTGGAAGAGTTGCATGAGAACATACAGAATTAATGTTTTTGGTTTCTTATCAGGCTGGACCAAGCTCAAACCAATGACCTCAAGGTTAAAAGTCCTACATGTATTTTCAGGTTTCTAAACAATCTAACCCTTCCTAGTAATAAAATACCTTATTTGGAAGTCCATATGGCTGAATTACATACAGCTTGTAAAAACAACTAAGTCTAGATAAGGATGCTATGAGGTTATGCAGGCAAAAGATTTTAAATTTTTTAGCCTAACTAGAACTTAATGCTGTCACTGCCATAAAAGACAGCTTTAAAAGTTTCTATAAATAGGTGAGCAAAAGAGGAGAATCTTCATCATTTATTGGATGGATATTCTGGCTTGCTGGATGAGCTCAGATGATTGTGGTAAATGATGTTAAATCCAGCTGGTAGTTGATCACAAATGGGTGAACTCCAGGGTTCAGTTCTAGGGCCTGTTTAACATGTTTATTGGTGATCTGAATGAGGGGATTAAGAGCACTTTCAGTTGGTTCACAAATGACACCAAGCTGGGTGGGAATGCTCATCTGCTGGAAAGCAGGAAGGCTCTGCTGAGGAATCTGAACAGGCCGGATTGAGGGGCCAAGGCCATTTGTATGGGGTTCAAAAAGGCCAAGTACCAGGACTTTGACTTGGGTCACAAATCCCTTGCAGAGCTACAGGCTCAGGGCAGAGTGGCTGGAAAGGTGTCTGGCAGAAAAGGACTTGGGAATGCCAGTTGACAGTAGCTGATCATCAGCTGACAGTGTGCCAGGAGGCCAAGAAGGCCCATGGCATCCATGACATCCTGGCCTGTCTCAGAAACTGAGTGGCCAGCAGGACCAAGGCAGAGCATTTTGGGGGACCTCAGTGCCCATGGGTATGTCTGAGATCTGTGTGAGCAGGAATTGCTTTGCCAAGAGCACATGCATGCATATAAATGTATGTAAGAGCATGTGTGAGCAGAACTAGGCCAAACTCCATCCTGGCGAGGTGTAGTGGGCATAACTGGCAAGGTCTGGGTGGCAGAAGGCTACAGGAGTGACTTGAACAGGAGAAGGCCATGAACTATCCTGTGCCATCACAGCCAGCTCAACAATCAACCCAAGCTGTGCCAAAACCTCAGTGGTCAGAGGAACACACAGTGCCTCTGCTCTGATGAAGGGAAAAGGAAAGGGAAAGGGAAAGGGAAAGGGAAAGGGAAAGGGAAAGGGAAAGGGAAAGGGAAAGGGAAAGGGAAAGGGAAAGGGAAAGGGAAAGAAAGGGAAAGGGAAGGAAAGGGGATAGGAGCGGAGCTGCCAGATACCCAAGTGCATGTGAGGAGACCCAAGAGGAGGCACAGGAGGAGACACGTGAAAATACTGGAGGAGGGACAGAGAAGGGGACATTTTGAAGGGCACAGGGGGAGATGCATTTGAAGGAGGCACTACTTGCCAGAGGACTGGAGCCCATGGATAAGACTGTGCCAGGATGGATACACCCATCAAGGGGCAGTAGTCTGTGGAGAACCCCACACTAGGGCAGAGCAATTAGAGCAAGTAAATGTTCAGGAAAAACCTGGCCTGGGTCAGTTGTTGGTGCTTCATTGAAGCCCCAAGTGCGACCCAGATAGATGAGCAGTCTGTTCTCAGTAGGTGTAATTTAGACAGGGAGTATAAAGTGGCAAGTTACAATTGTCCACAGTAAATCACAACTTGCTCAGTCTGGATGAGTCCAAAAGATTCAACTTCATCAACATCAAAGAATAAGTTCACCTCATAACAACTTCAACATTTCAGAGATAGGCACTTTAAAATGGTTAAAAGATGTACTTTCTTTTATGACTCTTTTCCATGTAGCCACACAAAAAAGCCAGACTATTTTGTTATGTGAATTAGCTTGACAACTCAGCTGGGTAAATTATGAAAGTAGTCTTTGCATCACATTCTGAATACCTGGATTCCTATAATAGAGTTGCTGATTAAAGCATATACTGTGTCTGAAAATTTCAATTTTTTCAGTTTAATGAAATTTTTGTTTTACTAATTCAGTTCTCTATGTTTGGCTGTAAACACTGCATATATTAGTATTGAATATAGTTTAAATCAAAATGCTGTTTAATTACCTAAAGTTTTACTTTATTACAAAGAAAGGTAGTTAGTTCAATATATAGGAAAATGAATGTGTAATTACTATGATGTTACAAAGATGAATGAGTTGAGGGAATTACAATAATATTATGGGGATGCATTCCAAAAGACACTAGTTGAAAGAACTTTGTGTCATTAACTTTATTAGGAGTCCTTCTAAAAGACTCAAGTTGAAAGAACTCATACCATTAATATATTTGGGAGTAATTCCAAAAAACAGTAGTTGGAAAATATTTTTGTAGGTTGATTTATTTGTTGGTTGAAGCAGTTAACACTTTTTGGTATTAGATGCCAGATTTTGACAGAAATTCACTCTACTACCGGCTTTTGTAAAGGGAAGTAGGATTTCCTAGACTAATGCTCATTAAATGTTGAAGTTAACCACTTGAAATCAGGTAAATTTTCTTCTGTCTTCTCCAAGCCACTTTAAAGAATTTTTTTATAGCATGAGCACAAACATTTATTTTCTTGATTCTTCACAGCTCAGCTTTTCTCTATTCTCTCTGTCTTGTATTTATCACTGACATGTGTTGCTACTATTACTTTTTCATTTGAAGCATGCTTTTTCTGCCATAACAAATCATGTTCCTGCAGACAAACTCTCAAAATTTTTAATTTACTGGTCAGTGCTTCTTTACTGATAGTAGGTTGAAATGCTTACTTGTCTTCTTCCACTTCAAGACTGCCTGAAAAAAGGATATTCTCTGTAGCACATAGTACTGAATCCAGTACTAGGAAATTTTCTGCAGTCTCTTACATAATCAGGGAGATAGCTTGCATATTATGCTGGATCATATTGTATCACAGCTCCACCTTATTTTCATATCTCTTCATACCCCTATCTCCCTTTTTTTCTCGGATAATTTTGGGACAGGACTTGTGTTTTCTGTCCTTTTGGAAGAGCACTGAATATAGAGGAGTCCTGGCCACTGCTTAATTCCAAATAGTGTCCTATTTTTGTAGCAATGGGGAACAAAATCTCTCACATATCCTTCTGTCATGTTGCTGTATCCCATATTTCACATTCCAGTCTCAGTCTATTGATCTTCCTGGCCATATGCACGCTGTTTACCATCCAGTATTCCACGTGTGGTTGTGTTGGAAGGTCTGAAGCCTAAAGAGTTTACTTGTGAAAAAAAGAAGTGCAAGCATGAACTGGAAAACAGTGAATGCCAGAGTTTTGTTCCTATACAAAACAAAAAATAAATCCTGGCAGATCTGGTTTGTTCAGCCTGTAGGCTTCATGGCCTTGTGTGCCCTTCCTGATTCTCATGCTATAGACCAAAATAACATGCCTTAACCTTGGCAACGTGCTACAATACATTCCTGTGTTAGATTGTGAGACACTTGTCTTGTTTGTGTCCGTTGGTGAACAAAATGGTGCCAAACAGCATTTAAAGAAGTGGCAGCTGGAGCCAAGAGGAGATCAACACTTATGGTTTCACCACTTTAAATTCGGAAAACATCATCTGAAGCCAGCAAAGAAGCTGAAATTTGAGGGAAGTTTCAATATTTCCCAAATATGCACAACATCTTGGATGGAGAATTAGCTATGGAACATGACTATGAAACCATGTGCTCAGGCCACACCCTATACAGAGGTGCTAGAGTCCAAGAGACAGGTCTGTGTCCCAGCATCTCCAGACTACCCAAAGCCGTGCAACATCCCACAGGATTAGCCTCCAGATGGTAGAAACCACGGGATTAACTGGACAAGCACATGGTCGTGACATTCATGAATCTCCTCACTGATCATCAATGCTCTGCAGGATCAGGAAGTGATGCCTCTACTGATTCACACAGTTTTAGTTCTTAGCACAGGGAAATCTGCGGGAAAGTGTCCCTTTAGTGTGGTATATGCACAGTGGGAAGGTGCACTTATTGCTTCAGAAAGGCCAAGAGCCCAAAACAGGGAGGACAGGGGAAGGGTCTTGCCTTACCTTTCCTCTGAGTCAGCTAAGTTAACTTTCTCCAAACCACTGTGGGGTGGACAGTTCTCTAGGGCCATTTCCTGTCCATGAGAGAAAGGTTCTGAAGATGCCACGTTGCTGCTGCAGGGCACAAATGAACCATCCCCCCCACCAAGAACTTCATATGCTCCCATTCCTAACTTCAAGTTATGGAGGCACTTTGAGCATCCCAAGTCTAAAATATAATGCTGCCATCAGATGCTGCCATCCCTCTCATCAAGAACTGCTCCCCAACAACAAAGTCTGTGGCTTCCCTCCTGACAGAGTGAGATAAAGAGTTGTGTTACCATCAAAACAGCTTTGTCTGAGAGCATTGGAGACAGGAGGGGTCCATCTTGCCAAGGTCTGCTCATCCTCTGCTAGACATCTTTCCTCAAGCAAAGGAGGTGTGAACAAACCTGAAATATTCTTCCCAGTCATAACACAGTCAATAAGAAATCAGGAGCCACACCAATGGACAAATTATTTAACAGGTCCAAATAAGAGGCTAAGTGCCTGTCTCTGTCATACAGAGAACTGGAGATATTTAAAACCCATGTGGACAAGATCCTGAGCAACCTTATCCAAGGTGACACTGCTTCAAGCAGAGTGTTATATCAAAGAAAATCAAGAGGTCTCTTGCAGCTTAAATTACTCTTTGATTCAGTGAATCTAACATATATCTATGTTAGAATATCATTATAGTCATGTGTAGGAGAAAAAATAAACACCTAACTTAGAAGACCAATGTGCAGTCAAAATGAAATCATTGCTAGTGATTGTGATACTAAAATATAAAGCTTGAAAGTTCTTCAGAGGCTGAACATACCACCTCTCCCTGCCTTCACTACGTATGTGAAAAATAGAATACATATAATAAATAGCATGGAGTAATTTTCAAATTACTTTTTATGTACAGCATTTTTCTTTGCAGTAAATCATTCACTATACAAGATACATTATGACAAATAATATGTGCAGCATGAAATCACAATTTTAAAATGACAGTCTACATCTTGGACTCAATTTCAAAGGAGAATGCAATTATCTGTAGACTTAAACATGAAACCCTGTTCTGTAGTCTGTCTTTCAAGACTAAATAGTGTAACAATGTGTATCTAAACACAAGAACACATATCGAAAAAACAATTTTGTCTCGTCCACACAGAGCAAAATTCTGCTTCCCATTGTCATCACAGTCTCTGACTCTTCATTCTCTCCCTCAAAGTTTGATTTTTCAAATGCATTGATTTTGAAATTTGGTATGCATATACTGTGCAGACCTAATAGAAGCTCATACTTGCCTTCAGAACCACTAAGAAACATTTGATTTACCACACTTGTATAAATATACAATCAGAGAAAATATCAGGACCACAAAACTTAGAGCATACACAAGTCAGCATACACGAAGGGCAGAGGAAAGGATGAACATACAAGCACAGCAAACAACGTGGTAGTAGCAAATACTATCTCTGTTAGCATTGCTATAATTTGCTTTATTTGTTGCTTAAATCTCTCCAATGAAGTTCTGAGAGGAATTAGATAGGTGGGATAAAAAAGAATAGGAGTAAATCTGTGAGAGCAAATGGCAGATCTACATGGACAACAGGTTATATGGAATTAAGACAGCAGAAATAAGCCTTTAAAGTCACCACAGCTTTCAGCTTCCACAGTTTCTGCATTGACTCTGTCAGCTTTACTGTTTGGCTGGCTCAGGTCTGCTGCTTCTTTTGTAGATTTTAAAACCTGTATGGTGAAGAAAGGAAACATTTAAGCTGTGTCCAATTTACCATCAGTGATGTAGTCCCAGATGTCCACACGATGGTCTGTTTAAGCAGAGTAACTTCTGCCCAGTCTCTCTCTCCATCACCCCAGTTGTAGATGCACTTCTAAGCCTGATCATCTAGACATAGCCTTAGTGATTCCTAGTCCATACTTCTCAGTTTGGAAAGTTATACAGCTTTACAGAAATCTTTAAGCATCACTTGCCTATGCAGAGTATATAGCAAGGCTGAGTACTAGCTGAGGATAAAGCTTTTAAAAAATAACAAATGCAGTTAGCAGAGGGTGGTCTCACCAATACTGTAGGAGGGAATTTCAGACTCAGATGGAATTTTGGACAGAAAAAGGAACATTTTTGCACTCCTGCTTTTATAAAACACCATACAGGTTATTTAAGGACTGAAAAAAACTAAGAGAACCAGAAATGCTTTATATTGGCTCAGCTGAACAGAGATATTTAGCAAACTTTCAAGATGTGTTGCATATGCCAGAAGACTAAGCCAAGTCAAGCAAATGAGCCCCTATTGGTGGCACAGGAAAAATTGTTCCCTTGGAGCAACATGGGCTTAGATTTGTTTAGATTGGCCAAGAAAATAAATGCACTTTTTTTTCTGGAGTAAGTTTAATAAGAAGCTGTATTTTGTAAGTTTGGGTATAGACAAGTTACCGCTAGTATGCCCTTGGTCATAATCCAAGTGACTTTTGAAAAATTTACTACAAATAAATTACAGGATATGACAACTAAATACAGGTTGTCATCTGTAGGTATTTGTTTTAGTAGACAGGGAGAATTCTAACACTTTTACTGATGATAGAAGTCAATGTCAGAGTTTTGTGGAAGTATAAATACAGCTGTATGCAATATGATCAATCACCTGACTCAAAGCACTGTCTATGCACATAATGGAAATTAGTGAGCAGAACACTAAAGAGATGGAGGAGCACAAAGTCCAAGAAAAGTGCCTCATGCCATGCACTCTGTTCATATGATGATTGACCAAATTTCTCCAATTTTCCACCTTTCCCTAGTTACACTGTGCTAGACAGAGATGGACTAGGATATTGCTGTTCCACATCAGAATGACATCAGTAGACAGGTGCTGCTGCCTCCGGTTTCAGGAGAGGATGCAAGAATCATCGAGCGCTTTTTCTTTTTTTGTCTTTTCTAGTCATCTTAGGCAGAATAAGCACATAAGACTTACAGCACATAAGACATTTAAACCCCAGGTTCTTAATACTACCTAAATAAACAACTTACAACTTCCAATTAGCAACAGTTATGATATTTCCAGAGAGACCTGTCATCTCAGAGACTAGTCAAAAATACCTCAGCACATGAAAACCAGTTTATGTAGTAGATTCATTGCAATATTATTGGAATAATAATATTGCAATATTGCAAATATTGCAAATATCTGGAAGCAAGCCCCATGCACGTAGCTTAAGGATTAAGTGTTTTGGTCAGGATGTTGAGCAAAGAAGATCATGCTCTGCATGCATGGAAGACCTCTTAGATTATGCCTCTTTGCTGGCACAGAGGAGAAAGTAAGGAAGCTGGAGGAAAGAGCAAAAAGACATGCTTAGGTATGTTTTATGTTCATTTCTTGTTGTATATCCATCTAAAAATTCATACTAAACACAAAAATATTATGCAACTGCAACTCCAGTAAAAAAGCCTCCTAATCCTTCATCCTAAACTGGGAGATATTTGGCTTTGACACTTGGATGGTTCTACAGTGACTGAGATTCAACCAAAAGTATCAAGTAACCAGAGCTCTGCAGTTCTTGGACTCAAACTAGAGGCTGTGTACTTCAGGGAAGAAGATGTACATTGTTTCTGATTCTTTATTTCCCTTCCTCCCCTTCCTCCTTCCCTCCTTTCTGCACTCTCTAGCACTGTTTAATTTATTAATTTGTTTGTTTCATCACAAATATCCGGAGAACTATTTTTCCAGACAAAATATGATTATTTTCCCAGGTTTCCAGGTGAATATGCAAATCTCTTTTAGAAAAGAAACTTCTAGCAGCCTTGTTTTGCTGCCATTAAGGCCTGAGAAAAAGACTTACTGTCGTTAAGTTTTAGCTTGGAAAATAAACTGTGATGTTTGAAATCTTACCTTTAAGGAGTTCATCTTGGAAAGTGTGTAACTGATCAAAAAGGGTGTATCCACAATCACAAACCCTGAGGTTACCTGGTTTGCCTGTTGACCACAAACTACTCAACAAAGCATCCCACTTTGGCTGCCACCAGCATACTTGCCTCCAACTGGCCTAGGACTAACCTCCTAGAAACCTGTCTTGGAGATATCTGGTTGAAACATCCAAAAGAAAGACAGGGAATGAATTAAGAATTAAACTATGTAGACCATGTTGGGTGTAGTTCCTGAGCTTCTTCCTCAGCTGTCTTCTTTTCAGGAGCAAGAAGTCTCTCAACCAGGACAGAACAGAGAAGGTATCTCTGCTAACTGTTTGAGGATTGCTCCTCAGAAAGCTTTGATTATTCCAAGCTATTATGTGGTGTGGCTGTGCTATTATGTGGCTGTCACACCAGCCTTGCACCGCAGTTTACTCCTCTGCATGCATTGTGTTGCACCATTCACAGACATACAATAAAGTCATAGGGAATCTCCTGCAAGTATTTTCCAGAAGCTGACATGAACACAAAAGTTCCTGAGTCTAGCTGTTAGCAGGGATGGTGCTGACAGCTCTTTGGAAGGGCCTGATGATAAGGGATCTCAAGATGTCAGCCACCCTCCCCAGAGGTGGTATGGAGCCATCCCATTGCATTTGACTTTCCAGATCCCCTTTCAGATGGACGGCTTGTTTATCCACAAAATGTCTCTTTAAGAGTCACCCCTCTTTAAGAGTTGCTGTCTCTTCTGCCAAGGCAAGGGAGGGACTGAGCTGTTACCTCAAAGCCTGTGCTATACTCATCCTCTTTAGATTTAATGCAGATTTAAAAACTGTTCCAGCAACTATAGAACATCAAAAGGACTTCTAGCCTGTGACAAAGCATATTCCTGGACCAGAGCTGCTAGAGGCATTGTGTTACATGAATGGTCAGCTGTCAGTTGTATTTTCTTTTGGACATGGGAACATAGTCATTTAAAAATAAAACCCAAACCACTCTACCATGCTAGTCATACTTCTTACAGATGTTATGAACTGCCTTCTGTGACAAAAAAATAATTTTGTGTATGCAAAAGCCTCTTGCAAACACCATCTAGAGATGATTTTTAATAATATTTTTATCACTCCTTCAGCCATTACCTTTCTACAACATTTTAGCGCATATGAGCTGTCATATGTTTCATTGAGCACATACATCATATGTGCTAAAATGCTGTAGAAAGGTAATGCCTGTTGTATGTGACATTCTGTCACGTCACAGAATACCATATGACTAGCTGTAGGAATAAATTGATGTATGCTACTGCATAACTTAATATAAACATCCTAAAATGTATAAACATGTACTCCTTAAAACCCACCACATAAAATTCAAACAAATGAGAATGAAACGAGCATGAAAAAAGGGTTTATGAGCTAAATAAACCCCAAGTCACTCTTACTTAGTTTTAACATAGTCTCATTTATCTAACTGGTACTGAATCAATTTAACACAACGCAAGTGTACACCAATTGGAAAAGCTTTCTTAATAAATAATTCCACTGCTCTCAAATAAAATGCCACCATATGCCTGCAAATAGAAGAATTTGGCTTCTACAAGTCAGATCAAAACCCATTATAATCAGCAATCTATTTTTCTGAAAATTTTCTATATAATTTCTAGCTCTCCAGACAGCACTGAGAGTAGTAATTAAATGTGCTTTGATTGTAAGGGGAGCTTAGACATGAATTCATTTGCAAGCATTCCATTCAGGCATTTACAGTCTGGTACTAAATCCCTCTCCTAAATGGTTTAAATGGTGAAAACTTGAGATTATAGGACTTGATTCAAAAGCTTAACTACAACAGGGCATCAGGCTGGGCCTCCTGCCTTCTGTAAGGGAAGAGCACCGGCCTCCCACAAATTCTGGTACTGTATCTCTCAGTCTCATGTGTATGGCTCAAGGTACCTTATGAGGCAGGCAATTATGTTCAGAAAATTGAATTGGTTCCCACATTTCAGTTTCTAGTTGTCATGAACAAATGCCTGCTTTTCTCTGCTGAGTATAAAGAAAGAATAGCAGGTAGCTCAGGTATCAAAGCTGGGCAGAAGAATCCCACAGCAAATGATGTGAGTGTGATGTGATGGTGACTTAGCAGTAGCTGGAGAATGAACTCTTCCCATTTGAAAAATCCTGAAGAGAAGTTCAGTATGTAAACTTTAGCCCAGTCTTTGTGCATATCCAGAGACAGATAAACGATCTTAAAAATTCTTTGAGTATATCATCTTGAAGAGAAAACAAGGAAAGCAACATCATTTCCTATCTGAGGCTCATCTTGGAGAGAGAAAACTCCTTTTAATACCAAGTTTACAGTTTCCAGCTAAATTTCAGTGCTTCCATGTGTCAGTAGTCATTGATTACCAGCTCACAAAAGCTCCTGTACTGCTGTTTACCCTTCATCTTTTCCTCAGCTTACAGCATGACTGGTGCACGTACTCTCCAGGTATAATCTCACCCCAAAGAACCTGGTCTAGGGCCAGGGCAAGATGGAACCTGCAGCTTCCAAAGCTCGAGTCTATCATCAATAAATAATATGTGTTTCAGAAGGAAATTAATTTTCTGGGGAATTAATGTTAGAACACACCCAAAAACTCCACAACAGCAAGATGTGTCAAAAGAAGTTTCATGTAAAGGAGTCGTTCTTACTAAGATGGATTTTGTGATGTGTTATATCAGAAAGGAAAGGTAAACGAGGATGGGGAAATTGTGTATGTTTGTATACACTGAAAGAAGCTCAAAGTTTCTTCACCTCCATGGAAAAACACTGTGAAAACCAAGCTAAATGGATGGAAAAATTGTGGGTTACACAGTAAAGATCACAGTTTTATTTAAAAAATCAGAGCAAAAATCATTTTTTCAGACAATTAACATGTTGTTTTAATCTCCAGGAAAGATGGTATTAGACCTTTCTTTTGCATCTTGACACCTTTTCCAGGCTAAGGTTTTGAATTTCCTTTACCTAAGTGCCAAGAGTTTCCATTTTCTATAGCCAGTCTCCTAGAGAAGAGCTAAAATTCCAGCTGTCTTTGCTCTAAAAATCACAGTCCTCATTCTTTCCTACCATACTGAAAAATTTACTGTTTATAATTACTCACCGTCAAATTTCAAGGGCCATTCTCCCACCTTGGAACTATTTTTGGACAGAGAATTTGTTTTGATTTTACTTCTCTGCTTCCTAAAAATTATTCTGTGTGATCCTCAGAGTCTTTTGCTTTTTCCTCTGCAGCAACATATCTATAAATGCAGAGTATTTCTGCAAGCTCTCTCTGTCTCAAATCCTACCTGCTACTGGTCGCATTGAATTCTCTGAGTTTTCAAAGCATGTGATAACTGCTGCACTTTCCATTTCCTCATCTGGACATCCTTTGTCTGCATTAGATCCAGCACTTTGTCAGAAATCATCATTTAACATAAGATCTGAATGTACAACAATAGAGCCAGGATTCATTCCCTGTAATTATTAATATTTTGGTGAGGAACTGAGACAGAAGTGTAAATATCTGATACTGCAGTCAATGAAGAGAAGTAAGCATTTCAGAAAGACTGAATTACCTTCCTGCTAAGTATTTCCCTCTATTGACTAAATAGGAAATGAAATTCATATTTAAGATACTGTAGTTAGACACCTGACTTTCATGAGAATACCTCCAAGAAAAAAATCTAGAAATTATACTTCTAACATAAATCAAAAGGGTGAAGTTAAAGCCAGGAGTCTCTTGTGGATATACCTCTACTTATTTCACATAAATTACAGTAAAAAAAAAAAGAATGTACTGATATCAGGCTGAGGTACCTAGCTTGATTATCTTAAAATCCTTTAAAAAACTCCCTCTAGTAAAAAATAGAATATTAAATAATGTATTTTCCTAGTATATTACCAACATCAATACAAAATTTATACCCCTTTATTGTTGTGGCTCTTCCTCAACAAAATTCTGAAATAGGTAATAGCTTTTTTGTACTGGAGTCTAGTAAAAAGAAAACTCAGTTTCTAGAAAAGTTTGGTTTTTTTTTTTTGGAATAAAGACAAAAAACAGGCAACCTGATTTTCTTCTCAGTTATCTGTTAAGAGAGTACTACTTCTTGTATGTAGCTGTTACTTTGCAAAGCCATACCATATCAGCATGAGATGATTTATTCAACATTTACATCTGTTTAGGAATGCATTAAATGTGAATGACTCTAACTACCAGGGAAACAAGTGGTTCCTATAACTCCAGGAATCAGGAGTAAACAATTTGTGAGCAGAAACCACAGAGAAGCATACTTGTGTCAGGGATGAGAACAGCTGTAAGTGATGACAAATTGACATTTAAGGATAAGAAACATAATAGAGAGAAAGTAAGAAAGCGATGAAATTAAAAAAAAACTGGGGAGAAATGTCTTATTCCTACATAATTAGTGTGATGGGTGCCTCCCATGTTGCCCATCAGCACCTTATTTCTGCACAAACTCCAGTGGTTACTTGAGCAGTTAGTGTTCATCATATTTGCTTTAATGTCTACAGTAACTTAGCAATCAGAATGCTTCAGACAAAAAAAACCCAAAACTTGTTTACTATACAAGTGGTACAAACATTGTATGTGAGTACCTGCACAAAGAAGAAAGAGAAGGTTCATTTCCAGCACCATTTAAGTCTTTCTGAAGTTTCCCATGGGCACATATCATATGACATTGAATCACTTATTTTAAATGTGCAAACACACTCTCACAAGCTATCACTGGGAAGAGAAGCAGTGTTTGGAAGAAATGAACTCTAGTTTTGTCAATGAAAGAGTCTTTTAATTAATTTAATATCAATCCTAATGTTCCACTGGCAGGAATCTTGAAAGGATGGGTAACACTCTTTGCATCCCAGAGGCTCTAGGCCATGACAGGGATGAGTTAGACTGGGGACAGGATTCCTCTCATCACAGAGTATGATTTAGTTCTTAGATCCTCTCTGGTCCTCTCAGCTTTAATGAAGAGACTCTGACACTTCCATGGGGATGCCGACCTGAATAAAGGTGAAAGAAAAATTGCTCCAAAGAGAATCTTATCTTTCTTTGTTGAATATGGGGAAATCCTGTATGGACAGCTTGACAGAGATACCTAACTTTGGGATGACTCAATTTCATTTAAATACATCCCTTCAGAAATTATATTTTTTACTATATATTTTTAATATTTCAGAAACAAAGAAGAACAGATGACAGAGCAACTTCGATACACCTGCAACAGCACTGAAGGAGGGGGCAAGGCAGTGGGCCCAGCAGGAGCAAATGGTGTGTACAACAGGGTTGTTCTCTATCAGTTGCCCCATTTGGCAGCTTTTATCTCCACTTAGATTAATAAATCAAATAACAAAACCGCCTCTCTTGTTTTATTACTTGTTTGTACTGTTTTATGCGTTTACTGGTGCTGAACTGTGAATACATGAAAGCAATGAAAAAGCAGGCATATACAGTAGGCAAACACACAAATCAAACAAAAGAGAAAGGCCCCTTTTGTATTCGAAGTAGCAAATTTCATTTTCATGCAGCCAGATCAGCTGCTGGAAACTCTGTCTCATACTGACTGGAGAGATTGTGCCCTTGTGCCATTCAGATGTTACTGCTGGCAACTGCTAACGTGGGTTTGCATTTCCACCCGCAAGCTGATCATATTGACAGATTGAGGTCAAAGCACTGAGGAAGCAATTCACACCTGGTCTGAAGATCTGGACAGGCAAATACATACTGATGAAAACCTTCACTGTATTTAGACTTAGAGTCCAGTTTTTTCAGTGCTGCTGCAGTTTGTTCACTATATTAGCAGTCATGTACAGACAAGCTAACTTCTAAAAGCTGGAAGGGTATTCCTTCCTACACTTTGTGTTTTAAAATTGGCCAATTGCCTTTGTTGGCTTTGGAGTTTCTTTTGTATAATTTAGCTACTGTTTCATGAAAAAACCTTAAAACTAATGAAAACAAATAGTACCCAAGAAACCTTAGAAGACATGGAAGTAATGATAAGCACCGAGTTATCTCCACCAATGAATTTCCTCTCTTCCTGTGCTTCTCATGCACTCTAGGCTATTCACATCCAATAGTAATGTATATAGAAACATTGTGCTGAACACATTGCTTGGGTTAAACCAAATATCATCATCGTTATGTTATAGGAGACCTGTAAGTCTTGATCATGTTTCTATTACCATTGCAAGACACAGATCCCTCAGTCAGTTCCCTTGTCCAAAGCCTCAGTCCAGAACAGGTACAGCAGTTCAAGCATTTTGAACAATGCCCACTGTGAGCAGGCAGCAGGCCATCCAAAAGGCATCCCAGACACCAATAGGCACTTTATTGTAAAGTACTTTCTTCTTCACTTCCAACCAAACTTGAAAGAACTGAGATGTGTGAGCATGTTAGCGTTCAAAAACACATAATCACAGAAGCGATTATATGCAGTGCTTTTTATTCAAGAGCTCTGGGAATCAGCATAGTTTTCCACCCAAATCTGATTCCGACCATACATTTGAGGTGAACGTGTTTTATACTCTATCGTTATATAACTTTCATGTTAATTATTAAACTTATATTGTTCTATTGTTTACACAGATTTCAGCTAAACATAGCCCCCTTTAAATTTCCAACATAGTTTCTCACGATTCTTCTTATGGTTATATAATAATTATATTTAATTACTAAACAATCATCACATCTAACAATTATATCTTTTATCATACTGCTTACGCAGGTGCAGTGATCTGAGGAAACACAAAGCCTAACATTTTCAAAGACTATTTTTAACATTTTCCAGGGCTCCACTATCAAGCACTGTGTTAGGTCTTCCTTAGAGGATCCTTGCTCAGCAAACTGAGCAGCTGTGTTTTGTCCTAGCTGAGTTTCCCAGGTGGCCTTTTCAGCGCGACCCCACCAAGAGAGAGCTTTCCAATGCCATGGCCCAGTAGAATAAAAAAGGACATTACTGTGGCTAGACCATTGCTCCAAAATTAGGCACACAAGCAACCCATTGAAATCAGAGTAGCTCCTTTGATTTTGTGGGCTGAATACATTCATATTAGACCTGAGGCACAAAAGTCAAAAACATTTCCACAACAATTTACCATTGTTTCAGAGATTTTCAAGGGCAATGAGACCAAATAAAATCCTTAGTAAGCCAATGCAAATAATGACTTTTAATTTTAAGAACTTTTTCCAGCTGACAGGGTTGTCTTTCTTGACCAACAAGCAACACACCCATCCATACCTGAATTCAGGACTGCACCTGAATATAGATTTCCTCAACCTGAAACCCACTAGTCTGTACAGAGAAATGCTTGTCAGGAAGGGACATAAGCAGAAGCAGCATGAACACAGGCATACAATTATTTAATGTTCAGGAGAGATGCCATGGAAAGAGAGACAGTGGAAGAGCCCCACTGCATGGGATAGAAATGTTGACAGAATTTGGGAAAGAGGAACACAGGCATGACACAGGCACCTGCGGTCCTTCTTCCTGCACTGTGCTACAACTTCTCTCCAGCCTTGGAAGGGCAGTGCTCAGCTGTTACAAATCTAAGTCACCTGCACAAGACAAGAGGGAAGAAAAACAGGATTAAGAAGAAAAGAGAAATCCGTAAGTCATTTTCTCAGTAAAACTCTTTCTTAAAGAAATGGAAGAGAGTGCACTGAATGCACTAGTGTACTGTTCTGCAGTAAAGCAAAAATGTAAGGATGCGAGAGAATTTGTATAAAAACAATTCTAGAGTAAATGAAAAATTCTTTTTGATAGGCAATAAGTGGGAAAATACATTTGAAATTAAAAAAAAATTAGTTCCCTTCAATATAGTAAAGAAAAAACTTCCAAAATAATGAGTAAGCAGGAGGGCAGACAAGCTTTATTAAAGATTAAACAAAAATGAAAAACCAAAGCAAGTCCCTTTTTCTTTTTTTTTATAAGAGTACTTCTTAAGCTGGAATTAAGGAACCACACACCAGAGTGTTTCTGGTTTTTGAGTGTGCCTTAGTGGCACTCAGTATTGAGAATCATTCCTTAGCTGCCTTAAAATCCATGTATACTTTGGCTGTTACTGCTCAGGACTGTGTTTCATTAGAGCCACTTGGGGATCATTTGGGTATCCATAATTGTGGGTCAATACAGTGCATTCTGCTCAGATGTTTGACAAGATAGTCCCTGTCCTAAAGGAAATGTGATTTTCTTCACCAAGTATGAAAGGTCTGCAGACATACATTGAGGCAAATTTCACCATCTGCAAAATCACTGAGGTAAGGGGAATACCACAACCCTACAAACCCTATAGTTTTTATTTTCCCTACAACAGGAATGTACCTATTCAGAGGGGAAGGAGATATATATTTTACATGTCAGGTGGTTAAAAAAAAAAAAATCCTATTATCTCAGAATAAAAGCTTTCAAACTTGAGAATTCTTACTCTGCCTCCTGTTCTCTGGGCAAAAAGATGCAGTGCAGTTTACCAGTGCTCTGGGGGGGGTGTGTCATGCACAAAACTTTAAAAGTTCCTGTTTATTCTGAGTAGACATTTGAGATCCTGGGACACAGATCATAAAACTAGGCCTTTTTTCTTTTATACTGTGCCAGCAGCAGACTGTTCACTCTTCTGTGGTAGCATACATACATATGTAACAGCTTTTGGATCATCTGAAAGACCACATAAATGTAAGCTATAAGGAAGGTAGTGAAACTTGAGAATCATGTGTAGCTTGTCAGACTGGGAATTATGACAGCCATCTACTTTAAGAGTGAGACTATAAAGATCTCTTATGAGGAAATCCATTCTAATTAAAGCATCCACAGACAGCTGCTCATATTTTTTAAAAAAATACTATTACCCTGCAACACTAGCAGTCCTAGTTCTAGTAAAAAAAAATCCAAAAAACCCAAACAAAAACAAAACAAACAACAAAGCCGTGCAGTATTACTGAGTCATATGTTAGTGTGACAACTCCTGTTTATCTTAACTTTCTGCAGCTTTAAACATGAAATCTAAGAGGGAGGAAGCAGGAAGACAATTTAGTGGTCAAGAATAGCTGGTGTGAAAGGAAGGGAGGGAGCTTTCCCCTTGGGCTGTGAAAAGATAACTTGCAAAGTCTTGCTGTTTCTTTCAAAATCCACTTAAAATTGAGGATGGTGATTTACTGAATACACAGGTTCTGATACTTATTAGAAATAATTTATGCCAACTTTTTTTTTTCAGAAATACAATAATCTGCTTTTGGTCCAAAATATTTTTTTAGAAAGAAATAGGTTCCATAAAATGAACAAGAAGATTGTAGGTGACCTTGTGCATGCATATTATTTTGTGATGTATCTTAAAAACATAAACTGACTTGGGTTGGAAGGAACCTCAAAGATCATCTATTTCCAATCCCTTTTCCATGGGCAGAGACACCTTCCATTAGACCAGATTGCTCACAACCCCATCCAACCTTGTCTTTTTTCCTTTATTTTCTATAATGATTTTGAAATCTAATTTTTATAGCTTACAGCAAAAAAAACCCAAAAAAACAAAAAACCAAAACACACACACAAGAAACCAAACAACACCCCCCCCACCGAAAAAAAAGAAAAAACAAACAAAAAAAAAAAACAACCAAAAAACCAAAACCCTGGTAAGTTCAAGCAAGTTCTTGTCATTCAAGTTAAAAAAAGTTTTGTTTCAAGTTCTGGGTTTTAAAATGGTTTTAGAATGTATCTTTTGATACACTTAAATTTCCTTCAGGGAAGGGGGAAGATATTCCAGTATTTTAGACAGCTGTGCAAATGTCCCCTTTTAGGGGTTTTTGCATTCAGCAGTTGTAACGAGGAGGAGCAAAACTGACTCAGCTGTGCTGCCTTGTACACTGACAGGGATGGATTTTCTCCTCATTCACAGGGAGTTTCTCTCCCCAAAACGAGCAACAAATATGGTACAAAGTAAAGCTTCAGACAGCAACAACAAGGGGTTCTACAGCTCTTCACATGCCTGCCTGATTTTGAGGAGCTAGCCTGTATAAATCTGCAATCTTGCCACCAAGTGGAATGAAGATTTAGAGCCGAGCACATTCACATACACAGAAGCCACAGGAGCTGCTGCCTGTAGCATCCCTTCTTCCACTGTGATAATTCAGTTACAATGTTGTAGCACTTCCACTCCCTAATTCATTTCCATAGCTTAAAATGAAGCTATGTGATTAAGCAAACTGCTATCTGTAAAAGAAAATTTGAGAACTATAGAAAAAAGCTCAATTATTTTTAGTGATGAGAAAGCCACAGATGCAAGAGACAACTGAACATATCTTAAACATAGGTTTTTTATTTACATAGAGGCTCTCAGGTAGACACTGTGACTGTCTGGTGGTGACTGATGTGAATGCTGCTTTTCCAGAAGGCAGAGCACTTGGCACAAACCCAAAAGTCATGAGACTTGCATGAGACACAGACATTACCATCTGTACCTTCGACCTCTTTTGTAAAATGCTAAGAACTGCCACTGTTCTCCCTTGAATGGCTTCTAAAAAGCCTAACTAATCACTGTTAATAAAGTACACTGAGGCTTTCTCACAACACGAGTGTTTGGGTCCCTGGGACAGAAGAAAATGGGACAAAAGACAAAAAAAGAGCTATCAATGCAGAGTTGCAATTCCATCTTAGAAAATGAAATTTTGTTTTAGGAGTACTAAGACACACAGAATGAGTTCCTCAAAATGGCAGCTTTATTGAAACCTGCTGAACTTATTCGACGTAACTCAGTAAAATATATGGACCTGTGTTTTTAAGAAGTAGCATTTTAAAAATGTTTGAGAACTGGAAATTAATGCATGAGTGCTTTGGCTCTTCAGATTCAGAAGAGCCCATACAGAGTTTGCAATTAAGTTTATTAAATATACATTGCAATTAATCTTAGGCACCTATTTTCATGCTTTCTTGAATAGGAGCAATAGCAGTGCTGTTTAAGAGCTTTCTCAGTCAGTTTCTTCTAGCTGCAGTTATTAAAACAATAGATAGGGCTGTTTCTGAACCTTCAAAACAGAACTCCATGTCCCCTGTGTGTAGTGAAACAATATCTATTTAATGTTCATTTCAGAGAACACAAACTCTCTAAACTATTTTTCAACTGTATGTTCACAGTGTTCATTTCCCTGGTATCTGGAGAGGTTAAAGAGCCTTGCTCATCTACAGCAAAAGCAATAATGTTTCTGCCAATACCTGGAATGAAAGCTGAAACAGCACTCAAAATACATCTTGAATAAATGTTCAAAAACATATCCTTAGGGTAGTTTCCCTTGTTACTGGCAAATCAAGTTTGCGTGTGTCTGATAAAATGGTTTGAACTAGGGAAGTTTAATACTGCAAAGAATGTTTGATGATGTTAGGACATGCCACATGACAAGCTCAGAGCAACTCACGATTCTCCTGGTGCGCCAGTACTCGCTACTAAAAAAAAATCTATTAGATGTGTTAAGTTGGACATTCACTTTCTTCATCTTTCTAGCATTTTACAGTTAATTCCTGAAGTTTTACCCCCTACTATTTTTTTGTAAGCCTGAGAATTTGTATTAACTTGTCTTTGTTACAGCACATGACATGAAACTCCGTGAACTATTTTTCCTAAATGATCAAAATGATAGTCAATGACTTTTACATTACTCAAGTGAGAAACAAGGCACATATTTTTGCCAGTGAGGAGGACAATTAGCAAAAGAAAACCATATGAGGGAAAAATTCTTGTCTTTTTCTCTCTCCTGAGCACTTCAAATCGTCACTAGATAACTTCCCAGAGATTCAGGTAAACACGGAGGTCAATGGTGAGATAAATGCATAAACTTGTAGAAAACAGGAAAGATTTTAATCAAGATAGAGTCATAAAAGCAAAGCATACTAAGCCAAGCCAAATGGAAAAAAATAAGGCAAGAGTAGTACTGCATTAAATGAGCTTAAACCTTTTATTGAATTCTAACAATCCAATTGGAGGACTTTACTGGGCAGAGATGCTCTTCCACTACCATCTTTGTAACTGCCACCCCAGCAATGTTTTGTGTTCAGCCCACTATGTAAAGTTCCACCCACACGTGAGGAGAGCAAGCCAGTTATGAAAGACACCCCAGACACCAGAGGCTCTAGGATGGTGGGAAATATGGATCCATTTCTATTTATTCAATCAAATAGGGACCCCTAGAAACTGAGGATTTATATTGCACAATACTTTTTTCAGTTGCAACATTAATTCCATTTTCTTCTACTTGTGAAATTTCTACTTTTCAGAAACAAGTTTCCCAATGTCTTATCAGTGCTTGTGGTGGTGTCAGAACCATGGAGAACAAAAAGGAAAACTTTTCAGTTCTCTATTGGTTTTTAGTGATTGAAATAGTATTTTGGCTGACCCAGAGCTCTGGTCAAAAGAGAGAACTGGGATCATTCTAGAAACAAACCAGTGCTCAGCAACAGCTTGACTGCATTAGGCTTGATTTGGTGGTGACTCCGCCCCATTTTAGGTTGCGGAATGTTCCTTGATTTCTTCCAGGACATACAAACTGCAAATATTTTTTTTGTGGAAACTTTTCAAAGCCAATGCACATTGAAAGCCTCTGAAAACTGAGCACAACCTTTTTAAAGAGGTACTCCATAAAGGTATTTGCAAAGTATTTGTGGATGGATACAATTACCTTTGGCTATTATGTTCCAGTTTGCATCTGCAGAGCAATAAAAAAAAAGTGTGTTTGTTTGGCTTATGGCTTTAAGTATAGCAACTAAACACTGAGGCAATTAATAATCCTATTACTAGGATTTTAAGACTGCTAATTTTCCCCACCATGATCTCCCCTCTTCTGGTCACATTTTGAAATAATAACTCTTGTAAGCCATGGCCACGAATAAAACCCAAACAGGCAGAAACCACAGGTTCTGTCTGCTGATGCTAGTTACTACCACCTGCACAGAGGTTTGCAATGTTGAGTACATCTAACAGCTGCAGCCTCTTCCAGAAAAAAGCAGTGAAAACGGCTCTATTACAACAGATGCATTTCAGATTCTCCTGCTGAACACAAGCCTTTCTGTGATAATATACACAGCCTGCATCTATATTTTGTACCTACAATTGCCATGACTGCTTCACAGAAACCTCTTACCTCTTTGGGGATTTTTCAAAGCTTTTTTTTTTTTTTTTTTTTTTTTTTTTTTTTTTTTTTTAAGAAATAGAACAAATAAAGGGAACTGTAGGCATTTAAACTGCATGGTAATTCCTGTAATTAAGACTTGTTTCATCTACAGAAATAGTTGCAGGAGAAAAGCAACAAATCAAACCCAACCAACACAGTGTTTTCTTTCCCTTAACTATTAGCATTCAAAGCTATGCAAAGTTATTCTCTATTTCTGGCCTGAAGTTTCCAGTAGTTTTTCTGTCCAGTTTAACAGGAGAGGTTGAGGGAACTTCATGGCAGTGGCACTCCTTTGAACCTATAAAATAGGCTACCACTTCTTCAGGAAGAAGTTCTTGCAACCATTGATGGCTGCATAGAGGGCTGTTGTCTTGGAGAATCTTTTAAGGCTGGTAGTTCTTTTCAGATCTCACAAGGCACATCTTTACTGCTAAATATGAGGCAGAATTTGGGTTAAGCAGCAGGCCCAAAAATAATGCACAATATTTATATGTTAGTTCACACCCCAGTTCCTTTTCAGGCTGCTTCAGGTGTCTCTCTCCATGATAAATTTAGTTCCAGAAGAAGCCTCAGCTCTGCAGTCATGAGCCAGTTTGTGCCATTCGGCTTTGAGGCCAGGGGTTGGCTCATGGCCCCTTTTTAATTAGCATCCTAAACATCTCTTTAAAGAGCATATGTGGGTGTCAACCCTCATTAGAGGATTTGTGGTTGTGAATTCCAAGTGAGCAGAGTCATCTCTGCTGAAGACTTAATTCAAGCACCTGCAGAATGGAAAAAAGGAAGGACTTAATTAGAATTTCTTATTAGTTAGACCTAATGGGAGCAGTCCTCTGAGGTGTTTCTCTTTTCCCTCAGCAATTAGGATGCTTCCTAACTTTATTTAGTATTTTGGATTGCCAACTAGGACAGGAATGCCAAAGGTAGACATCACATTTTGTATCATGTAGGCAACCCACCTCCACAATCAGATCCACCCCTACACTTCTCCACAAAGAATTAGTCTTTTGCAGGTTTTCACCAGACTTAGACTTAATCTCTGCTCATTCAGCCTCTGCTGATGCAAATTTAAATGAAGAACAGAAGCTTCCTGGTTGGAACTTCTCAGGAGTGGTCAAAAACCCAGGCAGGACAGAACGTCACACACCGGGGAAAAAAAAGAGTGTCACAAGATTTTATAACATCAAATAATAGAACCATGTTATTTTTCCTCTGCTGGTTTTCAAGTCATCATAGATGCTATCACTCCTGCTCTTCCTTTCCCCTTTAAGGGGTCCACATCAGCTCCGGGATAACCACAGTCGTGTGGTCGCTGGCTCAGAGTCCTTGATCTCAGAACTAATACTTCAAGCCCAGCTCCTGTGGCAAATCCAAAAAAGAGGATGCCAAAGAAAGTTGCCAGAGACCTTTCCCTTTCAAGTACAAACAAGCTAAACCATATCTGATTTGTTCTATAAAAGTACACAGGGTTTGTTTTATTTAGTATTATATTTCTTTTTTCCCTTGCTTTTCAGACTTTTAAACTCTTCAAGGCAGGAACCTGTTCTTGACTTGATCCAGTTTTACCTCCTGACCAACACCATGTGCACAGCAGCTGAATGGCTCCAGTTCTGAACTAACACTGACTGCCCTGAGTATGAGAAAACAGAATGGTATTTGTATTTAGATATTTTAACACACAAAACACCAAAGTGTTTGGATTGTGATGGAAAGGCCAGTGAATGCATAATATATACTGTTAGAACACTACGTGTTCTAGCCTAGATGCTCTGGTTCAGTATTACATTTGTAAGCCACCCCAATATAATGTAATATAATAATAAATACAGATGAGCTGCAATTATCTCAGTTTTCTACCATCCTCTCTCCTTCTTCTCCTCAGTCTTGACAGCTGGATTAGTAGCTGGCACCTGTAATAGTGGAAACAAGAGAACACTAATATTTCCTCCATTTTCTGCTACTTGAATTCAGGTCGTACCTCTCTCACCTTGTCTCTCCCACATCCCAGGAAAACCCACTATCCTTCAGGGTAAGAATCAGTACGTGCGAGATTAAGGATGAGTAGCACTTATCAGTGCTTTGGATGTCTCTGGAGATTTTTTTTAAACCAGCTCTCTGTTTACAGCTCAAAGGGTACAGCATAGGGACAATTAAGTGGCTCCCTGTTGTGGCCTTTCCACTGTTGCACATGACAGATCAGTACCTCCTATGGAACTCTCCTTGTCTTCAAACAAGTGCTGTTTCCTTCCATTACCTTTATTTCTGATTCTCTTTCTCCCTTTTCCTTTCACTTGTAGTTGTTCCTATTTTTTGCATGACATGAAAATATGAAACTTCATCAGCACACAGAACAATTCCCAAAACCCAACAGGCTGTGCATAATTATTTCCTTATGGATTCCTAAACTTGTTTTATGTTCACCCCACTATGTAAAGTTCCACCCACGTGTGAGGAGAGCAAGCCAGTTATGAAAGACTTCATAACTGCTAGCCAGACTTTGCTCATTGACTAAATGCATTGATAACACAAAATAATCCCATTTACACAGCATATATCTACAAGATACATGAATCTACAAGTACAAGAATTTATTTTCAAATTTGACTTATGAAGTTCTGTTATTCTGCTGCTCTTCTTCACTGCTACCTGTGTTCAATAGAGTAAAAAAAAATATTTGCTTCACTGTAGTTCCCATAAAACTTAAACAACTCTATGTGTACATGGTAAGTTTGCTAAAACAAGAAGTATAAGGAGAAACTCAATTATGAAAGAACACAAAAATGATCAGCCTTAGAGAAAATGTATAGGAAAGAGAATCCAGGTTTTCTGATTTTCAGTTACTGAACTGACTGTTCCTATTTTGGAATCAGTTCTGCAATTCACTTGCAGCTGGAAGAGCTTTATTCACATGACAAGGTGCACAGAGCTTAGGCAATGCCCTCCCTTAGACTGCCAGCTGCTTTGGACAAGGCTTTTTGGCTTTATTCCATGAAATCCAAGTTGCTTGCAGCCCACAGACACTACCATTTAATCCCATTACTCAAGTGTGAGCATGTTAGGCAGGTTTTCTGGTACTACTGAGGTTTCAAGAAAACGCATTCATTTCTACTGCTTTGTGATTCTATCCGCAGGCTAACACATGCCATGAGACAAATTTTCCCATATCTCTTTTTCTACCCAGAGGAAAGGGGAAAAAAACCCCAAACTATTTCACAACAAACTTAACCGCTCTGTGGAACTAAGGAAAAGTTTCAAAACAGAGGGCAAAGCCGCCGCTTACTGCTTCACAAAGGATTAAAGGAATATACAGGAGATGTACTTTGTAAGTTCTCTTCAAGGAGATGGCCTGCTTTTATGTAAACTGCCTTTCATCTTATCATATATTGTTCACACTGAGGATATAAAGTAGACAGGATATTGAGTGAGGCTATGAAATGATGCAGCAGGAAACAAGGCTCTTTTCAGCAGCTTATGTTCCAAAACATTGCTGAAACACTCCAAGATTTCCACATCTCCCTATCTTTCTTGGAAATATGCTTGTGCTTATGTAAACCCCACACACACCTGTGATTTGTATTTTGAAGCAGGACATCAGTTTCTGGAGCAAACTGTTGGTTTAATCTATATGG
This sequence comes from Agelaius phoeniceus, assembly GCF_051311805.1. Lineage (NCBI taxonomy): Eukaryota > Metazoa > Chordata > Aves > Passeriformes > Icteridae > Agelaius > Agelaius phoeniceus. Next base: position 49,862,458 of record NC_135266.1, read on the forward strand.
AAAGAGTAAGTCTGCTCTTGGGAATGATGCTAAGGCTTTCCATGATGGAGCCCTCCATTATGTTAATGTCCTTAAGGGTAGCTTTTGCTCTGCTAAATCATAAAGTCAACATGGAATTTTATGAATACCTGATACTTTTCAATCAATATTGGCATTTACAGTCAATTCCGTATAAAGATGTGTGCCAGGGAAAATGATCATCCCAATTGTCTGGAATAGCTTGCCAAATAAATAGCACATTTCTTCCTGTTTCCTTTGGAAAACAGATCACTGACAATGCAAAACAATCTAAACCACTTCTTTTAACAGAATGTTCTGTGCAGTGAGTTTGGAATTCGACAGAAGTACAAAATATCCATGCCCAGACACTGAATCTTATTCCAAGCCATTCTCAGTCAATGCCATTGTATAAACTGCTTTCTGAGAAAACTTTAAGATACTGACCTGTGAAAATACAGTAATGAAACTTCATTTTAAATGGGACCTTAGTAAGACAATATCAGGAAGATAATTTTTTCCCAGTGTCTAATTCCAGAGGTGCTAGAAGTCTTAGCACTTAAACTAGATGCAGCTGGGGCTGCAAGTACTCAGTGCTTCAGAAAAGCATGCCCATGTTGTCAGACTGCGCATAATTACATTTGGCTCCTCATCAAAGAGAATCACTCAGCTCACACACAAACCACAGGGCTGGATAACAAAGCCACAGATTTGTTATCAGCTCCCAGGCTGATAGTACTGAACATGGTAAGGCAGATGCATGGTCTCCCTCTACCCCACCCACCCAACCACAGAGCTCCTCCTGCACGGGACGAGCCAAAGTAATACCATGTCTTCAGAAGCAAGATAAGCTCCACTAACACACACAGAGCTTCTGGATCAGACTGCACTTATCAGTGAGATGAGAGCATAATTTAAGGAGTTGAGCCCAGCTGCATCAACCCAAGTAGCTGCATCTGTAAATTAAGTGGGATGGGACCCATTTTATGTCATCAGTGCTGCTTCTCATTGATTGAAAGGATCAGGTGCTAAAAGTGTTCCTTTTTATAAGGCAGAAGTAGGTTGCTTAATGTGAATTGAGATCCGGTGAAGAGTGAGCCATTGATAAAGCTATACATTTTTGTCTGATGCTTTTTTCCTTCTTTCATATACAGAAAAATCCTTTCCATTGAATATGTATTACCTACTCAGACCTGCATAATTTACTGCAGTCAGTGACTGCCTAGAAAAACATGGATTAAATCAAAACACATTTTTATGATTTTCTTTGGCTTAAAAAAAATATCAGTTTTTCTAAATATTTTTTTCTTCTGAGTTCCTGAACTTTCAATTATTTACATTTTAAAGGAACTGAATGGGATAGTGGCAACATTATGTAAAGAAACTGTATTATACCCTGATGGTAGCTATTGGAATATTTCAGTTCTAGAAACAATGTAAGTCTCCTAAAGAGGTCAGTATTCATTAAACATATTGCTAAAATTGAATTCAACACATTTGTATTGGCTTAATGAAATTCGTAGGAAAAGAAAAAGCATGTATCAAGGGTTCCAAACTTGAAATTAGTATAACCTCCTGCAGGAAGGGTTGAAAAGCAAAAGAAACATTAGAAGTACCTTTTCTGTTTTCTATTATTGCAAAACAAATGGTTCCAAAAATTTTAGATTAGGTGTATTTTAGTTGACATCCTCATCATGTTATCTGCTGCTTCTATTACTGAAAATTTCAGTCTTTTTGGATACAGATAATATACCTTGTTTAGTAACATCTGCGTGCAGACTGCAAAGTATTAAGGGTTGGCTGGATTGCTAGAGCTCAGTTTGGGAATTTGGCCACAGGCTCATTCTTTCTATATGTCTGGCCACAAAGACAAAAGAATATTTTGTTTTTCTAGGGGAACAACAGAAATGTCAGGGGCAAGAAGTGAACAGAAACAAAGAAGAAATATTATTTCAAAATTTTTTTAACACAGAAGAAACATTATTTTAATACTTCTAACTAAAAAATATTAGTCAAAATAGAAAACCACAATAACAAATGCATGAGCATAGTGAAAGAATTCTACAGAGCAGAAAGATCATGTCTGAAAAAGCAAAACATTATCTTTTAGCTATGCTCACAGAACAAAAATAACATGTTTGAGAATCAATGTCTCATTGGACTCTGCCCCAGAAATGAGACTCTTTTAAGCACTCAATCTTAGCAAGAAAGGAATGTCTCCTCTCTGGTACCTCCACAGAAAGCAGTGGGCAGCCAGGGCTGCATCTGGGTGCCAGCTGTGCAGGGGGCACCTGTGCTCGTGGAAAACAACAAGGCTACTGCAGAGCAATGGATCTGTCCTGCTGATCCACACTGCATGGCCAAGTCTACTCCATGGCTAGGAGCCACAAGGCTTTTTTTCTGATCAGCCACAAAAACAACTTGCACAGTCTCTTTCAGATGTTCAATCCCTCTTCAAAGAGAGCTGAATTGAGTAAAGAAGCAGCAAATACCTAACAGAGTTGCCTTCATTTTTGTATATTTGTCATATATTTTTTCAAGTAACAGTCACTTAATAGTCTGTGAACATTATCTGTTGCTTATCTAGCTGTAGTTTCATACAATTTTGACATCTGCATCTGGGAAATGTGCACCCCTTTTGACTGTGTTAGATACCGAACTTCTTTCTACTTCCAAAAAGTCAAGATAGGTTCACTTTTGAAGTATTTCTCTGCAAAAAGTTGAAAGTTTAACCAATTCATTGTCCAAACTTCTTACCATGGTTCAGACAGCCAAATCTGTCCATTGTTCACATGAACCAGTGAAAAACAAGAACTACCAGCTGCTTTTATACATATCCTATACCTGCTAAAGGTAATGGATGAATTAAGAAATGTGTTTACTTCTTTAAAGAATTAAGCAAGAATCATAGAATCATGAAGTTTGGAAAAGTCCTTCAAGATGACTGAATACAACCTTTGGCCAAGTAACAGAAAGCAATACATATCCTGGGCTGCATCCAAAGCAGTGTGGCCAGCAGGGACAGGGAGGGGATTCTGCCCCTCTGCTCTGACCCCACCTGCAGGGCTGCATCAGCTATGGGGTCCCAGCACAGCAAGGACATGGACCTGTGGGAGCAAGTCCAGAGGAAGGCCAGCAGCATGATTAGAGGGATGGAACACCTCTTCCATGAGGAAAGGCTGAGAAAATCAGGATTGTTCAGGCTGCAGAAGAGAAGGCTTCAGGGTAACCCAACTGTGGCCTTGCAGTACCTAAAGGGAACCTACAAGAAAGCTAGAGACTCTCTACTAGAGCATATAGGGATAGGAAAAGGGGGAATAGCTTCAAACTGAAAGAGGGTAGGCTTAGATTAGATGTTAGGAAGAAATTCTTTACACTGAGGGTGGTAAGGAATGGTAACAGTTGCCCAGAGAAGTTGTGGATGCCCCATCCCTGGAAATGTTTAAGGCCAGGTTGGACAGGGTTTGGAGATCCCTGGCCTAGTGGAAAGTGTGCTTGCCTGTGGTGGGGGGTGTTGGAACTAGATTATCTTTGAACTCCCTTCCAACCAAAACCATTCCATGATTATGCCACAATCAACATTTGGGTACCAAAGGATTCTTGTTTGTTTGTTTATAGGCAAGGGATTCATAATGCTTAAGTCATCTAAATAATTATGGCTTATATAAAATGGCTTATTTAAAAGAGGAATGAGGTTTCAAGAATACGCTTATCTAATCACTCCCTTCCTTCCATGAGATACTTTATATAAACTATTGTTGAACTGCACATGTAGAAACAGCACCTCTTGGGCCTCTTTAGGTCAAAGATAATCCCTTGAATTCCCTTTGCAGCAACCAGGCAGCCTGGTCACATCCAAGTGCAGAGGTATGACCCCTACTCACAGACATTCATTCAGATTAAGCACAACTGCTTATCTTGGCAGGTAAGAGCTGAAAGTCCCACTCATGGAGACAGAAGACACACTGAGCACTCACTGCTCCCCAGGCTGGAGAGTAAGGAGCAGAATAGCAGGGTGGGAATCTGTAGGTGGATGGTCAAGAACTGCACCAGCCACACAAGCCACAAGAGCTACAAAGAGCATGTGTAATCACTGAGAGAGATCATGAGGTTTGAATCTCAGGAGTGCAAGAGGTAGAAATATTGATGAGGGGGAAAGGTGGCTGAGTAGATGGGCTGGTCAAACAGGAAAAAGAAAACTAAATCAGACTAAGCAGAACATACCTGTGACCGTGGCCACAGGGGTTTTCAGGTGAAGGAAGAGACGAGAATGTTGACTCTATGATTAGAAGGCTTGATTTATTATTTTATGATATATATATATTACATTATAACTATACTAAAAAGAAAAAGAAGGGAAAGGTTTCCTCAGGAGCTAACTAAGCTAAGAATAGAATAGAAAAGAATGATAACAAAGGCAGCTCTCTCGGACTCTGTCTGAGATAGCTCAGTTCTTGATTGGCCATTAATTATAAACATCCAAGATGGGCCAATCACAGGTGCACCTGTTGCATTCTACAGCAGCAGATAACCATTGTTTACTTTCTGTCTTTGAGGCCTCTCAGCTTCTCAGAAGGAAAAATCCTAAAGAAAGGATTTTTAGTGAAAAGATGTCTGTGACACATACCCTTTCACTTTCAGTGACAGGGAAAGTCACCCAGGCTTAGTCACCTCCTTTTTTAACCAGTATTTCTGAATTAGTAAGTCATGCCAGAGGATTAAACACCACATATCTGCTTTCAAGAGTGATTGTGCTACTACCCCAAATCCTTTTAATTATGAAACCTCACCCATCATTCACAGTGGATATTTAAATAGTGTGTTCTGTATGAAAATGCTGATTTTTATTATGTTTATTAGTATACAGGCATTGTAATGGTGGGCCCGAAATCCTACTGGGCTTCATACCTTAAAAATCCAAAGGAAAAAGACAGCAGTCCATGTCTCCAACAATCTGTAGCTCAGGTACAGCTATAATCACCAGTCAAATTTAAAATGGTGGGCTTAAAAGCAAAAGATGACAACACTGATAATTTAACTGTTGTCCTGCTTGGCAAAGAAAAAAATCTTTTAAGAAGTATTTGATGGTGAATTTAAAAATGGAGATGCCCAGCAATTCCCTACAACACAGAAGGAGCTAGCAGGTGCTTTGCTTGCAGCATGCACAACCCAGGCTGGCATCATGGACTTTGATATGGGAATTCACTTCAACACTCAATGAGAAACTAATAGTGAGGATGGGATAGTGTCCATGGCTTTGCAGAAGAGTACAACTACATCACAACAATTATTTTCAACAGAGAGGGGAAAATCAGCAATACCCATGAAATGGTCAAAGCAGTGACACTGTCAAAGAAGAGAGAAAAATTATCTTAGCAGTTTTACTTTGGACAGATTTCACACACCAAAGCCACTGCGAGGCCGAAGATTACTTCAGGTGAGGAGGTAATGGATGAATTCCATATGTAGGGGTGATAAAAAGAAATGTGTATCTTCAATGCAGGACTTCAGACTCTTAGCTTGTGGAAAAATCAAAGACAATGCGCCAGATTATGGGGCTCAAAGACTGGAAACACAGGGGTTTTATTCCCATTGACTAAAGAGAGAGGGGAAAAGACATTTAGGAAAAAGGTTGTGACTCACCCAGTAGCTCAAGAGGTGAGCCCAAGAGTACAGTTTGGACTGAAGGAGATACATCATTTTTGGGATGCAGTAACAAGGATGCAGGAGCAGGATTTGCATTCGTGGACCGAAAGAGAAGAACCAAAGAGAAAGAAAAGCTCCCTTACGCTAAGAAATTATTTTTTTCCTTGCGAAAAGTAAGTTTGAGTCTTTATTTTTAAAGATAACTGTATTTTCCATTGTCCCGGAGGAGATTTTGCCTCTCACAAAATTGAGCCTGACAGAAGTAACTTTGTGCTGCATATTCCACTCAGCTTGCTCCCACTGAGACTTGTGGTGAAGTCTGTGACACTGTGCAGTAATACCCTGTTCAGTGATGTAAATTCGAGGGGAAACAGCCAGCTCCACCAGCTACAGGCAAACAGCAGCAGTATCACAGCCCATGGTTGAAATGAGTGTGATTCTCTTGATTCTCAGATTCAGGTGCTCACACCTTGGGCTTCCTTCTAGAGATTAATGGAATCCAGTGTGACAGATACTTGACAAAAACATTTAGAACCGAAAAGCTGTAAGGTTACCAATGATTGACATCATGTGTTACAAGGGAACAGGGTAATTAAAAAGGAGAAAACAAATGGATCTTCTCAAAGAGCTCCTAATACTTAGAGCCTGGAAAACAGATCAGCTTTAGCTACCAAAAAGAAAATATTTTCAAAGTATATACTGCCCTCTTGTGTACAACCCGGTATTAAATACAACAGCTGCAACCTATTTCAAAAATTGAAAGTAATGTGGTGCTGTGGTGTCCCAGATAATGTAGGAACAGAGGTAAAATCCTATTCCTACATTATCTGGGACAAGGAACAAATTGAAGAGACAGTTCTGACCAGGGCTGTCATCAATGAGAAACTGATCACTGCCATGGGCCTTCATCCATCTTTTATGAAGATCATGCTGGATCCCTAGCACCAGAAGCCATGAGAGCTGCAGAACTCCCCACAGGCAAAAGGGAAAGCACCCCCAAGCTGCCTCTGAAGCCCACCACAATCACAGATTGTACACAAATGACTGACTGCTTTAACTGAAAGTAATTTCTTTCAATTAAAGCATCTAACAAACAATGTCAGTTTGGTACACTCCTGCTTAAATACTTACCTGTGCCAGGTTAATTTCTTTTTTTGATTACTCTTGATACCTTCTTCAACAGTTCTGTTCTTTTGGAAAGGAAAAAAAAAAGGATTTTAACTGTATTAAAAGAACTTCAGCATGAAAAATTACCTGTTTATTTCTGTTAAACAATGCTATGCTGTGCAGAGATCCTAGTGCACTAGTATATATCACTTCTCAGCATAATGAAAGTTTTACTCACAAGTATTTCCCCTCTGCTTTTTATTTTAGCTTGCCCTTTTCAGAAAAGCAGGTCCTCAAGCAACCGTGGAGCAAAACTGAGAGCAAATTCATAGCCACAGTGAAAGGTACACAATCTCTGTTTTCCATTGCAAGTCATACTTGCATGCTCTAAACATTAAATTGAAAAACTCTCTTAAGATCATAGTTAGATTGATTTGAGAATAATACATATTTGTCTTCTAGCCATACCATGGCTTCCTAACACAATTAAAAAAAAATTTTTTTAATGTAACTCAGTTACTATTTGCAAAAATCCAGAATAATCTTTATAACAGTTAAGTAAAAACTTATGGAGCTAAGTAGATGTGAGTAGCTAAATTCTCACAATGTTTACACGGCACACTCTAGAACAGCATTATTGCTGAAATAGATTCTTTATTTCCTGAAACATTCCAAAACAGCAGTATACACAGTTGTAATCAAATATTAAGTCATATGCCATTATAAGAAAGCATTGATTAGTGCAACTGGATTTTGTAAAAGATCTATCAAAAAGATTTATTTGCATTAAAACTCATTTTCCATAAGCAACTGTTAATAAAACATTACAATTTTATTCTTTGTAATAAAGTACTGAAAATCAACAGTAGTTTTAGGATCACTGTACCTTTTGTAAGTGCAATGTGATTTATGCTGCCATTTAAATACAAAACACTATGACAATAAATTAACAATTCAACAAATGGTGATAGACCAACAAAACCATGCTGACCCAGCTGGATGGCAATTTCCAGTGAATGCTACCTTTTTTTTTGTGCTTCTGCAACATAAATATACTGCTTTGTATTGCCAATTGGTAAGATTCTGTAAGATATGTTTCTAGCACTAAAAAAGTACATTACCCCAAAAATATCATTTATGGCACAGAAAAAGTTAAATTATCTCTCTGTAGTTCAAGGTTCAGGCAAGTTTAAATGAACTTAAGTATACAAAATAAAATGTACTGAAAACACTAGAAAAAAATTCAAGCACATACTTAAGTACCCCAAAATTCAAAATAAAATGTGTGATGCCTTTACACTGAATAAATTATCTCAGAACTTCAGTATGGCAAAGCTGCCCAAAAGCAAAATCTCCTAGTTCGTTCCAAGGAAATATTCTTGTATTTTGCACACATATAATACTTTCTTCAGTTCCAAATGCCAACACTGCCATTGTTAGTCTGATAACAATGCAGCTGTTCAGGCAACTGATTAAGTGCAATATTTAGTATTTGACTTGAAGATGTTCATTTTTTAAAAATGACACGGCATTTTAGATGGTTACACATTAAGATCCTGGGGAAAATAATACTGTATGACCCTCCTTTTCCAAATCATTGTTACCCAGCCAGCTGGGTAATGAAATCCACATTATGTGTTCTCCACTGTTGAGGGGCATCCTTCATCAATAGCAGCCGTCTCTCCAGTTCCCATCTCGTATCGTGCTCAGTGATGACAGTGTCTTTGGAGGCTGAAGGAAACTGTATTAACCAAATGACAAGGGGGAAAAAAAAGGAAAAGAAGGTCATAATTCCTGTGAAAGATCAAGGTAAAAGACATCATTTGCTTCTGCAGTAACAATGGCTTTGGGGCTTGCTTAGAGACATCCCTCTGGTGCATTTCTGGCTACATATTAATGCACATATAAAGATCTAAGGTGAAATTAAGGGCACTTCCAATGAGAAGAGCATGAAAGATTTGTAAAAAGGAATTGGGTGAATAACTGTAGTCTTGAATGAGATGCCTCTAAATGGCTAGATTTCGTTTTCAGGGATAAAGATAGTAAAAACATATTTTTGTCACTATGGGCAGCAGAGAGCTAATGGGAAACACTTCCCAAAAAGCTCAGCATGCTCATGAAAAACCAGCAGTTTGTAGAAGTACCATGCAAGCAGCAAAGAATTTCATCAGCTGGAGAACTCCACCAATTCTGCTCCAGACCCTCTTTTATCTGTCACAAGACATGTGATGATGTGTTTCCAGACCCACCAGTTCCAGCACTGCAACTCCTGACAGGAACTCATCATCCCCCGGGTCACCACCCTCACACCTGGGCTGCATCTCTCACTCATAAATGAGAACTTCCAAAACACTTCCTGACCATCTTCCAAACCCTCCAGGTACTACTGAGGCAACTATTTCAAGTAAAACTAAACAAAGGAAAAGCAACCATCTGACTTGATCTAAGTACTGGTAACACAGCAGGCTCTGTACCTAATCTGCCACAGCCATAATTATGTCACATCCCAATCGGCTGAAAAAAATGTGTTCTGTTTCATATAAAAGCAGACCTCAAGCCTTGTTTTCACATTACTCTGCTTTTATTATAAGTTACTGATGCCTCCTCTCCCTTCCAAATGCTTTTTGCTGTAAAAAGGCAGAGATATCTTATAAAGCAGGCAGTCAGTAAGTCAGTCAACAGAGCAGCTTCAACTCTCTGCTACCACTCCTTTGCTAGTAGCAAAAACATTGCACCTAAGAAAAACATTTGGTTAAAGTTAGATTCAGCCAAGCTGCTTTTGTGCAGCTCCACTTCAGTGCAGCATCATTTATCTTTGATGTAAATCCAGTTACTTGAGACTAAGAACATAATCTGCTTCTGCTGTTTTCTGCAACTGCTGCTTTCGTTTCCAGAGAAAAAAGAAAGCATATTTAATAATCTTCGAAAAAAAACCCAAACCAAAAAGGGCAAAAAAAAAAAAGCTAACTTGTAAGAATACTGTTATGTATCTAGAGGTGAATCTCTGCTACAGTGCACTGACAGAAAAATGTGCCAGCAATGAAAACCATTTCAAACAAGCACAAGCTGTCAGTATGACATCACGTGGTTTGAGACAACAGAGTTTTGGAGGAGTCATTGTGCATTTCTACTTTTCCATCACCAGCTGGATAGCAGCAACTGGCTCCAGTCCAAGGCAGCATGAATAGGCAAGCCCTGACTCCACAGGTATGCTTACATTCCTGCCACACTTGTGCCTGGTATCTGGCATGATCCAGACCCTGAGCTGCTGACTGACATTCTGGCTTTAGCTGGAACCTGTCTCATCACTGTGGCCTTGTCTGGAAACTGGGAGTGTTGGCTGACCCTGCTCACCATCAGGGCTGCTCTAGGCTGGGCACTGCAGGGCAGCCCAGCTGTCCCACTCAGCTCCCTGCTCACCCTGCCCTAAGAGCAGCTGCCCCCACCACCCTTCACAATGCATAAAGTTAAAACACACAGAACTGGAAGGTGGGGTCTGCAAGAAGCCCTGCAACTGGAGTTGGAAAGGGATGAGAGTTTTGTGGATCCACTCAACAGGAGGAAAAAAAAAAAAAGGTGCTGTTTGAATTCTAAGGCTAAGAAGAGATGGATTACACTATCACAATTTCTTTACACTGCTTGAATCGCTGATGGTAAGGAGAAAACCAGTTAATATTTATTTACTTTTCCTGGCTATTATAATTTTTTATTACAAATTGTTAAAAGCACTCCCTCCTCCAGTGTTTCATTCTATGCAGTAAGTACTAAAGTTCCCTAATGCAACCCCAATAAAATGTGTCTAAGAATCCATTTTAAGTATCTAAAATACCAGTAACTTGGCTACTTAACAGTCCAACCAAAGGCAGGAAGACAGATTTGCTCTGAGTGTGCACTTCTCCCTAAACATCTGATTTATTTAAAAAAACAAAAGACCTGTTCTATTTTTAATCAAGTCATGACTACAAACACTATTTAAATTTCAAAGAAGACTCTTAAACTGATAATCAGAAATACAATTAATTAGAAAATACCACAGTGAAAAAAATGACAACTGAATTCCTTCCAAGAAAAGTCTGTATGAACTGAAACTGTGTTTTGTGTTTTTCCAAATGAATCTATAAAATTGAACAAGGGTTCAGAGGAACTGCAGGCTGACATCCAGTCTACCTGGGGGTTTTGAGTCCCGTGAACTCCGCACTCCGACAGTGCCAAGACCTTCCATCTTCAACCATCACTGGTTTGGCTCTATGGCAACAGAGGATGCTCCTAAGGCACATTGGTAGGAAAGGAGACAGGAGCCCAGACTTCCTGGACTATAAATAGTTTTGTTACTGATTTGAATCAGCATCTAATAAAAACAGTGTTGAGAGTATAGTGTCTCAGTCTCCCATTGAAACCCCTTAATTTTGTTTTTCTTTAATATTGTCTGTTGTAGGAGAAGTTACAAAATAGCAAGGGACTGGTCTTCATGACCCAGAAAGGCTTTCTCACATGTTGCTATGAAAGATTTAAGAGCTCTGCAGAAGAACATGAAGTAGAGGAAACAAAAAAGAAAAAAGGAAAGAAAACCCTCAGCTATAAAGAAGTCTAACTGAGAGAGATTCCTGCTGAGAGCAAAGAAGGTTATAATAGAAATCTCATGGTACAGTCTTCATCAAAGAAGAAACCTGACGGCTCTTTATCAAAGTTTCACCACAGTTGGTCAAAATCTGCTGTTAGTCACATCAGTGTAATCCCCAAGTAACTCAACCAAAGAGAGAATGTGAACAATTGAACTTATTCTGGATCTAGCCAGTATGTAGTGAAAAGTACAAGAATGATGAGAGCTAAACAGTGACAGTCCATCCAACAGAAAATGAAGTGGCCACACAGCAGGCCCTCACAAGAGGAGGGATGTGTGCAACGCAAAGAAATAATTGGAGGAGTTAACACAAGTTGAGAGAAGTTTTTCCTTGAGAAGACTTAATTCCTATTAGTTACAGAACATGCAGCGAAGACTTTAACTCCCAGCTATGATAAGGTGATTAAAACAATCTTTCATCAAGACTATTTTATTGCTTGACCCAAAAATAATTAATTTGAAAATGAATTTCTCTCTTTTTTACATGCAAAAATTTGCATTTGCTTACAGTACAGCTTATTGCAACTCTGTGAAAGTCCAGGATTCCCTGTGTGCTTATTGTCTCCCAGCTGGAATTGAAAAAATGCTGGTTCAACCCATGACTGTACTATCCACAGTATTTCCTTCTTCACAATGCTGTAATGGTACCACATGCATTTTTACAGACTACTGCCATTTACAACAACAGGGATGCAGCTCTTTCTATGTGAGCACTCTAAGATTAGCTCATGCCATGACACTGAAATGGCAGTAGGCACAAGTCAGGGAGAAGGTAAGCCACATCAGTTAATGATATGAGGTTTGTGTTTGTTTGGATTTCTTACTGACAAGTGGCAATCCATTCCTATTCACATGTGATTACACACTATCCATGATCAGAGTTTACCAGGGGCTACCAGCATGCATTGTCCATTGCTATTTCTGGCAAGTGATCTTCACCCATTCAGTGACTCAGCACAGAAGATTATGGTTTATAGTTCCATATTCAGGAGGTAAAAAATTTCCACAATTTAAGTCTAAGCCTAAGCCATCCACACAGAGACTGAGGCCTGCTTAACTCTCACCTTCGCACTGGCTGTGCAATTTTACTTCTGGGAATGCCACTCCCATTGACGGCCAGCGATGGTCTTGGAAGAGCACTGCGCCCTACGATGCCTTGACCAGCAGTCTTGTTTGGCATTGGGATCCCAGTGTTGGAATACAGCTGTGAGTTGCTGGACACTGGAATACTGCTACTGGTACTACTCCCTTGTACAGTTGGGCTTACATAGGCAGTAGCTTTGAGAGGCTGTCTGACAGATACTGGAAAATGTCCCACACTGTGAACTCGGTGTTGAAGCTGTCCTGGTGATGGAACTGTGAAGAGTGGTAGAAAACAAAGCAATAAGGTCAGTATGCAACAAATAAGACCAGGTAGTAATGCTCATTTCTAGATAGATCTGAATAAGGATAAATTCATCATTATACAATTTACTTGCTGATTACAGACTGCTGAAAAACCTCTTGAATCCAATACCGTATCCAGTAACACTGCACTGAACTAAAATATCTTGTTCCACCCCCATCCTGAAAAAAAATCCCAGTCCATATTCATCCTTCTTCCTCCCCTCAGAGAGATTAAATTAGCCATTATAAGCACTAAATCCACCCACGCATTTAGAGCTTTCAACAGGAGAAACTGCTGAAGGTATAAATTAGTCACTGTTAGGTGATTTTGAGTGAGGTGGCATGCAACCACCACATCTTATTCAAGCAACACTGCATTAAAGCATTACAAAGCATCACAGAAGTGTAAGCTCTATGCAGAAAAACACTTAAAAGGCTATAAAAGGTCTTGAATGTAACAGCATATTCCACAGCTGATGTTATGTAAACCATCATTTTAAATCAAGGCTATGAGCTCCAGAAGCTTTATATATATAGATTTTTCTACCCAATCCTGCCCTCTGGTGTACATTTGGTTAGCATCACTTTCTGAGTCCACTATCAACAGCCTGAAGCATATAAATTAAGATGCTACATTTAGAGCAATCCTTTTTCAAGTCTTTAAAAAAAGGACATCTTTAAACCATTTAAAGTCACAGGAAAAATTGCAGGGGAGTGATTCAATTAAGACTATACAGTCAATATATTGTTATGGAACACTTATCATCACATAGCTCCTAAAATACCCCAACACAGCCACTTACTATGAATGTTTTTTTTTTAAAGTATTTCAGAAAAATTGAATTTTATACACACACATATATAAGAGCATGAACATACAAAGAAATATGTATCTCTAAAATAATAAACAAAATTTAACTTTTAATGCACAACCATAAAAATCCATGTGGAAACCTGAACTATTTCCATTCTCATATTCAAGCAGGAAAAAAATACAACAAAATAACCCACCAGTCGAATATTTTCCAGAAAAGAAGCAATTTAATTGAAAAAAATTTATAACTTGTGCTCAACTTTGAAAGAAAACACCCAAAACAAGCTTTTGCCAACTTCTCCCTCCAAAACCTCACAGGAAGTGGAGAGCATAAGTTAAATCCCTTCTTCCCAAATTATTTATTTTTTCCTCTTTTTCCAGAGGCTTCTGCCTGTGTTCAGTGAAATTCACTTCTCCCATTTCCACTCAAGAACCTCAACCACTGTGCTAGAAAAGATGGGTTTGGATCTTGATCTATCTTGCTCACATACTATTTAATAATTAATTAATATTTCAGCTACTAGATCAATACTCCCTTCATCCCCCCATCAAGAAGTTACCTAAATTAAACCAATTACAGAAAAATTTTAATTCCCCCACTCAACAAGTATATTATACTTCAGAATATAACCCTCTTTTTACTGCATTTCCTCAGAAGAAAGTGGCTCAACTTCAGTAGGAGAGAGGTCATGTACTTTAAGATAGCGTTTATACAGAGTACTGTACAACCAGTATCATATAAATTACCAAGAAAAGCAGATTTCAATTGTAGTATCAAAACTAAAAATGCAAGCTTACATGAATTGATTGCATTTTTGCTGTTTCTACAATATTACTACTTATTATTACTATCATTATTATTATTTCCGTTTTAATGCTGGCACAAGATAAATGGACAAAGGAAAAAAAAAAGTGAAGACACTTTCAATAACAAGACTGGCAGAATTTGCTTTCCAAAACAGAAACTTTGAATATCCTGAGGATTATTAAAATCTGGTGCAAAAGAACCATTTGCTTTTAATTTTTCATCAAACAAAGGATCGGTGACCAGGACATGTATTCTACCACTTTCTCCATCTCTTGTGCTCAGGTGAAGAACACAGGTACTTACTACACGACTGCATCCTTGAAATCCCATTACTGGCTCCATGTAAATTGGAGTCAAAGCTCTGGCTATTCCTCACAGTGACAGGAGAACCAGCAAAGCCAGCAGTACTGCTGATGGTGGGGGTGCTTGGCATCCGAGCAAGGTTAGGCATGCTTCTGCGGAGTTTGTCTGCAGCAAAAGAAGACAACACCCACAGTCAGGTCAGAACTTCCAACAAACACAAGCAGCCTCAGTGTCAGTCCTGTAGAAAATCAGGAAATCAGTATCATAACAAACCATTTCAACAAGAGATGTTTTGCTCTACCAGAAGAACACGAATATGTTATTGACAGCCTTCAAGTTGAACCATTATGTCTATTGCAACAGCATGATTATTCATAAGTAATTTTTAAAGACACCAATAGGCAGTACATTTGCAGAACTGCAAGGATTTAAACAATAAATAGTGATGAGTTTCACATGGATGTGTAAAGTAGGTCAGATGAACCATGCCCTAAATGTGCCTGTTTCTTTGCAGTGAATACAAAGCAAGTCTGCACTGGCAGTCAGACACAGCTATGTACTCTATGGATGTCAAAAGACAGGTGAGAAATCCATCCTAAGTGATTGAAGTCTTGCTTTCAGGTGCCAATAAGATGCTAAATAACTCCATTCAGAACCTAACCTTGCTAGCATGTTAAGTTTCTGCAGGCAGCTACATGCAAAAAGTGCTAAGTCTTGATGCTGTTCAGTTGCTTGGAGCCCTGGGTTGATACAAGAATTTTCAGATCTGGTGTTTCTCCCTCCTACCTCACTTGTGGCACCTGATTTGGTAGGCATTTTCAGAGTAGTTTTTTTTGTAGGGTTTTTCACAAAAAGAAAGCTGCAAATTCCCCAGATGTTTTTGGGGCAGGTACAACCGCTAGCGCAAGTGTCTTAAGAGGTCAGAAGGCATCTTCAATCCCATTCACACCAGTTTGTTTTAAGAGAGAAACTGAAACCTTCCTGACATCTCAAGGTAGCTTCCCAACCACACCACTGTGAGGGAATCTAAGGGAAAACTCTTCTGGTCTCTTCTGCCATCAGGGCAAAGGGAGATGACTCAGTTATGTGCAATCAGAAGGGACTGGGAGAAAGGCACAGACTGAAGGACCTGGTCCTGTGACATGGCAGATTTCAGTAAAGCACTGCTGTGGGAAAACAGTGGGCATTTATTAAACTGTCATTGACAACATCACTGAGGTTTGCCTCTTGGCCAGCTTCAGAAGCACAAGTGCTGCGCCCTCCCGAGGTGGCTACGTCCCCCCTCACAGCATGGCCAGCACAGAGGCCATCAGCTCCTGTTCCACATCGGTTCCAAAGGCTGGCAGATGACAGAAAGACTTACACTTCTCACACTGCAACAGAAAGCAGGGGTGTGCTTGTCCTGTCACAGCAGCTGTGACTGCTCTCTCCCACAGAGAGCAGGGCATTTCCAGACTGATGCTTTGGTTCTATGCATAGGAACAACACAGCACACTGCTTGGAACTGCAGCATGGGTCAACCTCCTGGCTCGTACAGGGCAAGTTCAGTTCACAGAAACTGCAGATTTATTTAGAAATCTCTGTTGATCAGTCCACATAAATACACAACATATTTAGCACCATAATTAGCTCCTCTAATCCTTAAAACTGCTAACAAGTGAAAAGTAATAAGACGTGACAGTACAGTTCTATCTATACAAGTTATTACGAGTCACTGACAGTAACTTCAATATATGTGATGCCTACATAACTCCAGTAACCTGTGTCACAGAAAGGCTATATCTCCAGCAAGAAAAGGAAATGTAAGGTTTGAATCCCTGGAATCCAGAGTACAGTCAAATCCTAATAAAGAACTACAGTACGGACAATCTTCCACCAAACAAGTCAGAATTGTGCTTCAGTGACTCACTACTGACTGAAACTGTCAGTGGTACAGCAATGAACAGCAAGGGGATCACCACTGTGGTGCAGCCAGGTAGTAAGTATCAATATCAGTGATGTAACAATGATAAAACAGTTATCAGGCTTCCAAAACTGTCCTGGGGATGCAAACAATAGCACCCATACAGCTACTGTATGTATCTATCTCTAAAATATTCAAGAATTCTGCAAACTGAAGAGGGAACTGTCGCCCTGTGATGCAATCCTTGGGCAAGATTGGCAAAAAAATCATTAATATGGGATGTCTGTAGCTACAGTTAATTCTGGAATCCTAGCCTACCCTTTCAAAGTCCTAGGTCCCGAAATCCTAATTCAACATCACAGAACTTGGCAAAGAAAGGTCTGAGCAGCAGGATGGTAGGGAAGATGGCACTGCATAAAACAGCTTTTTAAGTATCATGTTGTATAGTAGAATTCTTTGGACTCTACATGCTCTTTCCCTCTGAGATGGCATCAGCCATCCCAAGCATTATTTGTGCCTTGAACTGTCCAGTAGATGCAGCTACAATAGGGGAAAAATAGGTACAGAAGTAGCTTGGGATTTCCTCCATGTCTTGGGTGGCCACGTCTTTTGCCTCCTGTTCATTAGTCCCTTCTTGTTCCAGCAGTTTGCTCTGCTGCTGATTCATTCATTCCTCAGGCAGCAGATTCCTGCTGCACCTGCAAATTCTCATCCATCAAGCAGCTGCATTACTTCTTTGATGGGTCCTTGTGTCTGCTGAGATAAATGGCCCTGAAAAGCAATGAAAATAGTGGGTCAGTTCTGTGTTTGGAGAAAACCCAGAAACGTTCGTCTTGATGGCATTTTGCAGCTTTCATCTCTGTGGATGATGCATCCTCTTTCATCTCCTTCTTGAAGTTTGCTCTGTCACCTGCTTCCCTCCTAAGAACAGTAAAAGAGTCTTAGAGTTGTTTTGTTTGTAAATGAAATGATGGCTCTTGTGAGCTTAATATATGGAACCAGAAGGTGGGAACGATGTGATTTTAATATAATTTCAGGCCACTGAGATGTGAATAGATATGAACTTGCTGAAAATTTATGAGAAGAAAAAAAATATTTTTCCAAGCTGCTTCACTTTTCAGACCTCTTTGCTGTCCTAAGACTGATGAGAAAATTAATAGAGAGGAGATGGAATAGAGATGCATTCTCAGTTGAGAAATAATTTGCTCAAACATCCTGTTTGTGATGAACACTGGAATTTGCTACAGTTTCTGCTACCTATTCTCCACTAATCTGGTTCAGTGACAAACCTAAAACAATCATCAGTTGCTTGCAGCTGGTTTTTTAGGAAGAAGTGGATAGTAACACCAGTAAGGGACTTCAAAGTCCTACACCCATTCAAGAAATTACTGGATGTGGCACTTGGTGCCATGGTCTAGCTGGCAAGGTGGTTGTCAGTCAAAGACTGGAGTTGATGATCTCCAACAGCATCCATAGCTGTTACTGTGACCCACTACTGAGTCTCGACTATAACTTAGGCTGAAAAAAAGATGGTGTTTAAGTAGAATGCAGCCATATAAAGCACCACAGGTGTATCTTCACCTTTCCCAGCCTTCTTTGAGATAAAATATTATGACCTACAGACACTGACTGCATTGTTAAGGTATTTGTACGTGTGAAGAAAATTCAAGGATAGGTCATGCAAGGGGAGTTAATAATTGGTTCCTGGCTCTAACCACCTTCTAAGAAGAATTCATGCAAATACACATGTGCTTGTAATTTCATGAGCTTTCTTTAGGCAGCACACATTGCTCTTTCACATATCTGCAGTAGAACTGCCTACTGCATGTTTACACTTTTCCCCACATGTGGCATCCATGCTGAACTAGCCCATTGCCTCTAGAGCACAAGAAAAGCTGGGAACTGTGAAATACAGATCCTATGCCCTCAACTGAAAATGTACATGAAAAGGCCACCTCACAGAACAGATCATATTCACTACTACTAGAAACAAGTCAAAAAGCAGGAAAAGGCGTCCCTTCTTTGTCAAACATTCCACAAAATTACAGTGAAGACAACGGTTCACCTCTCACCCAGCAGCCTCAGTTCTGATTTTTTGCCAGGAAGTTCTTCCTCTGATGCTATTTCTTCTCTGAAGTCCGCTCAGGATCAGTGGCCCAGCTTCTTTCTGGCAGGACACCAGAACAGGCAGCACCTGCTTTCTGTCTTCTGATCCCTGCACCGCTGGTGGCTGTCCCCGTTCCACTGCTGCTTTTCTTTTCTTTTCCCTTCCCTGACCTGATACTATCACTGGCCAAAGATTAATTCCATGCAAACAGACCTTGTCCTCAGAGCAAAGCTGCTCCAGAAGAGGTGCACTCTTGGTGGGCTGCCAGATGGGGACTTCTGTAACAGTCTTTGGCCAGTATCATCTTCTAGCTGCCAAAATGCCTCATCCAATGAGGTTCTCCTTGCAGGGAGGGCTTAAGTTGACTCTACAGTGAAGTCTCTTAAAACACATTTTTTCCTTCACAGTTATTCTCTACAAGTGTTGTCAATGTTTTATTTGAAAAAAAGGACTCCCAAACCTCACCAAAAGCACAGAAATGTAATACAATGAATCAGAATTATTGGTGTCTCAGAGAAATCTGTATCACTGTTTGAGGTACCTTAGCAGTTTCTCACACATATTTAAATCTTTCACAGAAATCCTGCAAATTCAATTCTGCCTTAGCTGCATTGTATGTACAAATAGGTCAGGGTAAAGCCATAAGGAAAAAAACCCATGCTTCTTGATTTTAAATATTATGTTCCATATTATGTAGACATTCAGAGTGTCTTCTAAAATCCTTAACAAACTTGTAGGCTTTATAACAACTTCTCTTGTAGACTCTATTACAACTTCACTTTATGGTATTAATTTCTCTTCCTCATCTCTGAAGACTTGAGATGAGTATCTGCAATATATTTGTCACAGTTATAGCATTTGTAACATCCCAAATACACCAGGGTCTTTTAAATGGTCTGTGGAATCACAAGCTGATACAACAGAGACATCAGTGTGTAAAAGCACAAATACAGATTAAAGCAAGTCCTCCAGTTAAGTGAGTGATGCCATTCTCAATAATGTCAATACCTACATTTTATTCAGAATTATTACTTCATCTCATCCTGGCTCCACATGCATACGTCTCCCGCCACAGACAGAGCCAATTAAAGATTTTTCCATTAGCCTTCCATGAATTCTCCCATTGATCATTGTCCTCAATATTATCCAAAGGCAGCAAAGTAATATTGTTTTAGTCCTTTTCTGTAATAAAGTCTGCAAAAATTTCCTTTCTTACCGAGCAAGAGAGGTTATGAGAAGAGAACACCTCATAAGTCTATGCTGAACCTATATCTAAACACAATTTACTGCTGCTCTTCTATGTCTGCCTGGAGTTTGCTTAAAAAACTCAAACAACAAATGGAAACCACAACTGCAGCTTTGAAAATGAGGCAATTGCCAATGACATTCATCGTATTTTTGAAGTATAGGCAAGAAAGTTACTCATAACCAGTAATTTCTGGAAAAGCTAATTTTTTCAAGTGAATGATATCTGTGGCTTTTTTATGAAGGTATACGCCAAGCCAAAAACTTAAAAAGCAATGTGAAAAGGGAATAGAAAATAACATTAGGATTAACCAGATTGAATGTGTTGCTACTTCATGAACCATGTATTTTTCATCCACCCCTTCTTACTGTATTATAATAACTCAATCTTTACCTGGATAATTTGTCCAAAATACAATGCTTCCAATTTTCACATATTATAAAAATGGACACTTTAAAATGCACATAAAATAAGTGGTGCCAGGATAAAAGGTTGTGAGCAAGTTGATCTCAAGAGATGGAAAGTAGGCCTGAAGAAGAAAAATCAATCCCATTTTCAGTATCTTGTCTATCCTGGATCTTGATTACTCTGGATGATTACACAGCACTATAGTTAACCATTACTTCTGGTTTCAGAAAATCAGATGCATAAAAGGCAAAAACACTATCAGCTAATTAATAGAATTACTAAACAGAAATAAAATATATTTTTAAAAAGTTGAAGTGAAAGCAGTTACTTTTGAATCAAAGTAAGAAAAAGAATGTATACTTATGGACAACATAAAGCAGAAACCAGCTTGGTTTTATGAATTTTGGTGGTATTTCTTCTACAAAAATGATTATATATAAAGTATTCTTGATATTAATAGTTAGCAGTGTTTTAAGGTGTTAACCAGTAACTTCTTCAAATTAGACTAAGGGGAGAGAGACATAAGAATAAATCTTTCCACTGCAAACACATTAGAAATTTATTAAAGCATAAAACACACACTAACTAGACAAACTCACTTCAGTTAATTGAAACAAATACTTAAAAAGCTGTTCACACCTTATCTCTCTCAGTTTTTCTTTAAATTATCTATTTTCTGACACATCAACTAATTACAAAATCCCCCAAAATCAGGATACCTTAAAAAGTTCACAAATGTAATTTTTCTGATGTAACTCATCATTACAGAAAATTCAGCTGATTTAGGAAGAGGGTGTGATTCAACAAGGAAAACAAATCCAGACAGATTTCACACAAAGCTTACCTATATTCTTGCCAGAACTGGCAATAAAACCTATTAGAAAGCAAAGATAACATACACACTCCACAGACAGTGGCTGTGAAAATGCTGTTTGAAAGGTAACAACCAGTACACCTACAGCTCATGCTACAAGTGGCCCCACATACACCTTAAACACATTGCAATATATTTCACATCTAAACATATTAAGATTGGCACACACCTGCCACTTTATGCTAATGTTTACCAGGAGCCTTCCAGTACAGCAAGCTGTTGGGGACTGGCAGTAAATGTGACTGACACCATTCATTTAGACATGAGGGGAATAAGGTGAGATAAAGAACCTGGACCTGAGAGTGGGGGTAACATGGTGTGGTGTGGTCCAGAAGTACTAATTTTATCTTCAAAAAGATGTACAGCAATTGAAAACAGAGCAGAGTGTCAATATTACAGCAGGGGCAGCACTTTGCTACAACACATTAGCAAGAACAATGTGTGAGCTCACTAAATTATAGCTTCATACACAGCTGGAAAACATTTGAGAGACTATTCTCACCCCTAGAAAAGGCAGAAGATCACTAGAGGACCAGAAACTGCAAACCATTTATTTGCTACCTAAAATATAATCCTGTGAATGGAGAACAAGCTACAGTGAGAGACAGACACCTGGTGCACAAGTCAGTGCCTATGTGAAGGTACCACATGGCATCCCACAGATCCTGGGGTGTTTATGGAAGCTAAACAGCATTGACACAGGGTGATGGTGAAGCCAGGGTGCACCAAAGTACCTCATGCAATTCTACCTGGACAGCTGAATTAGGCCCTTAATACAGAGGTGGGCACCCATATTTTAGCACATAAAAGTAGGTGCTTCTCATCAGGCAAAAAATACTATACTCCTAAAAGAATTATTGATGTTTTCCAGGTTTATCACACCTTCACCATACTTTCACATGCAGGGAATTAAGTACCTCACCTAGAGGACCATGCCAAACAAAGGTCACCAAAAGAAAGTAGGGCAGCATCCCTCAAACTATTTGCCTAAAGGCAAAAAGTTGTAATTAAGCTAAATATGCAGACTAGTTTAGTGGAAATACTGTGTCAAAGCTAAATACTGGGGTTTTTACCCTAGACCGAGTGTCAAAATTCAACAGTTACTTGCTGCTTGTTCTTCTTTTATGAAAAGCTCTGTGAATGCCCAGATGAAGCAGAGGCCAGACCCCTAACTACACATACAAGAACTAAAGTGATCTCTTTGGGGGAAGACAAACAACTAAAGATTTCAGAAGACTGCTGGAATGGCCAGCAGTACAGCATGTGGTACATGTGACTTAATAATTAATTATGGATCATGCTTTCCCCATTTACTGAAGGCAGAAACTAAAGGTTCTGTTTTTCCATCTTTCATATCCTTCCTTCACAACTGCCCTTGTAAACTAGCAGTGTGGAACACACCATCCATCACGGAGAGCTACAGACAAATTCTTGTTTTGCAGTCTACCTCCATTTCAACGTGCGGAATTCTTGAGAGACAATGAAATTGTTGCCAAGATGGTAAGTGCTGATAAGATGCAATACTACACAGACACCCTCAGTACAGTGAACACTTGCCTCCTTATCTCCTTGTCTGCCAAAAGAACACAGTCAAACAAAATGTTTCTCACCATCAGTATTTGCCACTTATGCAGATCAGAGTTTCATGTGTTAGAGGCTGAAGGTGTAGAAGCTGAGGAGATCATCCCTCCTAAAGACAGTGGTACTGACTATTACAGCACTGTCATTCCTGCAAACAGGTAACTGAAGTCATGTCCCCAGCTTCTGGGTTATGCCAAACACATTATCCAAACACTTCAAAGATCCTGAGGAAAAAGTCAACCAGGTGATAAAACTGGTGGTCTTTTACATTTATACACTTCACAGTTAATAAACTAGAAGTCTAATGTTTTTAGTACCTTAAAGGTTTCCATGCCTTTCTATGCAGGAAATCCAATGCTTAAGTTCCACTGACATGGAACATAAAAAAAATAATTCAAAACACATTTGGGAGCCACATAAAAACATGGCAGCAACAAATCATTCTCTTATTCCTGAACGAAAGTGCCCCAAAGCCTTCCCTTCTAACTCCCAACATTTCTGCAAGCCCAGCAATGCTGTCCCACTCTTGTACCTCCCTGACAAGAGAAGTAACATTAAAATTAATATGGCATAAATGCTGTACCAACAGACACCCACGCTGCTCTACCCTCTGTTAACATCACTTCTCCTGCCACTTGTCAATTATATTTCCATGCCAGGGCTTACTTTGAATAGAAGTGTTTTGGGCACCAACCTGTCATGTCTTGTTTGTCAGAAAGGCAACATGCATACCTGTAGCACCATAAATAGCAACTATATGTTGTTTTGAACAACACATTTATTTTCTTGCCCAAGGGTGAGCTGTAACCTGCAATGTTACAAACAAGACCTTGGCTGGAAATGGATTGTTTAGAATTAACTTGGGGGAAAGACTGAAGATACAGGAAAGTAAAATGCAGCAGAAAGAAGAAAAGTTGTGATCATAATAAGGAAAGAAAAGAAGTTAACAGCAAAAATGGAGGGAAACTTAAATCGCAAGTAAGCACAGAGATACAATCTTCCATATTCTGGAATGCATCTCAAATGCAGTGCAAAAAAGCAGCAATATCTCAGGATAGTTTGGGAGTGACATTGTCTTCAACTACTTTAACAATCAGCCTTATCAGACCTGGAACAGAAGCAAAGGGCCACAAGCACTCATCAAAGCACAGCTGCATTAACAGCAAACTCAGGGATAAGAAAAGGAAATTAAAATCTGAAAACCCAGATCTGTATTTTAGTGCATCCCCAATGGACATATGTACATCAAGCTTGAAAGCCCCAGAGGTTCTTCTACCCAACTATTAGCTTGCTAAAACATGCCCTGCTTTACTTTCTGTTTCTTTCTTCACTTGTGGTCATCTTTGCAGCATTTTAAAACAGACTAAAGCAACAACTTTCATGACCAGGTCACAGATTACATTTTGTAGAAAACTGCTTAGCAATAACATCCCTTCATCATTTACGCAGGCTTAAATTACTTGTCACAATTTATGTACAATTCATCTTTAAAATGGCACTGGCACTTGGCAGAGAAAAGACCACTTCTCAGAAAAGCATGCAACCCACCTCCATTAATCCTATTTGGTTGCTGCTCTGGAGTTTGGGCTTGAGGAGAGTAGAAGGGCTGCTGATAGGTATTTGTAGGGAATTGTGGGGAAGTAGGGCTCCTTCTGCAGTCCCGGATACTGGAGAAAGTCTGTGAGTGAGGAATCCCTCTCTGGAAGGGGGAGCAGCGAGTCAGACGTGGCTGCGGAGGTGGAAGGTGGTCAAACTCTTCCTCATCCTCAAGACTATAGCGATCATACTCCTGGTCACTGCATGTCCCTTTTTTTCCCGCATTCAGAGAAACACTGGAAGTGTGCCTTGACACAGATGCTGAAGTTGAAGCATAATCTTGTCTAAGGCCTGTAAATTCCAAGAGGAGGATGATTCAGCTTCTGCTAAGTGATTAACTCTAAATATGCACTTCAATCTTGAAAACTACACAGGTAAGTAGATGGAATTTTACATCAAGAATTGAATTTAAAATGTAATCAGGCTGAGGATCTGATGTAGGATTCATCTGATCCACCTCTCAGGCATCTAAGCCTGAATTCTCTCCTTGAATTTTTTTTTTTTTAATAAAATACTAAAAAAGAATACAGGAGTCCCCAAACGATGTCTTAGATGCCTTTCTTAAGAGGAACCTCTCTCAGGAGGCACATATTTCTCTTCCAATAAGGATTACATAAGTACTAAGTTTTTAACTTCTCAATACTCTTAATCAGAGGAATTACACACACATTAGTTTTCCAAGCTGTTGCTATTGAACATTTGTATTCGTGCAACAAAAATGTTTACAATGACATTTCTTAAACCTACAACCCATCTACATCTTCTGGCTCTCCAAACTCTCTGAACAAGAATTACTTCCTGATAGCATCCAGTCCCATGGACAAGGCTTAGCGGTAACACAACTGTATTTTACACAGGTACACAATCTTCTCAGACTGTATTTTACACAGTACACCCTCTTCTCAGAATGCCAAGTTGTGAAAACCATCTTACAATAAGCACTACCCTGTAAGAGCCTGTTTGCTCCGGGTCATGTGAGAGGGAAACATTTACATCGCTTGCACATCCATCCTTTCTCCAGATGCACAGCAAAAACAGAAAAAACACTGCACTTCCAGGAGACAAGTAACTCTGAAGTAGCTGCAGATAACAACCTTCCTAGACCTTCAAGAAGCCCTCATTTTTAACAGATGTCTTTGCTTCATAATGCAAACTTCTTAATATGCTTCCTCTCCCTCTCCTCAAGTGGGAGTTTCTATTTGAGGCTGTGAAGAGAGCGTGCCTGCGTGCACGTATAGAACTGCCACTTTCCACGGGATTAAGTGGTCAACAACTGTCACGTGCTCACTCTCCATCAGCTGCCACTACAAGGATGACATACAATCAATTGCACATGACACAGATTTGAAGAGAAACCAGCATTTTTCTTTCCAGCCTGCCAATGCCCTGATTCCTTAAAGAACTAAGTACCTGAAGTATTTTTTAAACCTCACTGTGAAGGAGATGAGCACAGCTGTCATTTAAGTAATGCAATCCTTTGTATGCTTGACAGTCCTAACTTTTTTTCTTTTTAAAATTAGAACACTTGTTAATTTTGCTGCTGAACCTGATGCATGCCACTGGATATTCAGCAAGCTCTCCTGCTGGCAGGTGACCACTCTGCCTGCCCAGTCTGGTGGCTTCGGCCAGATCATGGCTCTACTTTTTTTTTTTTCATTTTATTATTTTTGATTTATATAATCACTTATTACTTGGTATTTTCATTCAGGCCCCGTCTGTGAATTTCTCTTGCTTTTAATCTCATCACTTCCTCCTGATATCTCACTTGGCACTAACAGGATACGGGAGAAACACTCCACTTAATGTCTCAGTAACCTCTAAGTCAAATGCCCTTTATTTATTAATAAAGACATTTTACAAAAATTACTATTAAGCCAAACTAAAATCTATGTCAAAGAAAACTTTAGACTCAGATTTGTGCATAATTACTAGTTTTAAACCAAGATATTGAATTTAAAAGCCCCAATTCTGTATTTAAGTGGGATTTCATTTCAAAACTCATCTGAAAATATAAGAAAATTGAAGTGGAGGCAAAGAAAGCCAAGAGAGCTGCTTATTTTTACCTTTCTCATTAAATGCATGCATGAGAAAAAATGCTTTAGGATCTTCCCTCTCCAGAAATAAAATTATTTCAATTAACATTCAGGAAAACATAAACCTCAAATGTTGAAAGATCCAGTACCAGTTCAGATTAACATGAACCCAACAACATGCACACCTTCTCCATGCAGGTGAAGAGTACTTCCACTTGCCACTCAAGAGGCAATACAACTCAAAAAATATTTACTTCACTGAGACCAGACTGGAGCAGTTTTAACTATAATGAGAAGTCTTCCTCAGACTGTTATGAAAACCAAAAAAATGCCACCTACTCTCCTCCTGTAGACGAGCCATGATCTGAACATCAGTGAGGTCCTGCAGCTTGTATCCCATGGAGATGGAATCATCTTCCAGCTCCGAAGTGCTCAGTTCACTGTCTATCGATGACTGTGGACTCAAAGGGGAACTCCTAGAAATATACCCTAAGTAAGAAAGCATACACTTTAGGCTACAAATATGTCTGGCCACCTTCATTCAGAATCATCTGAATTTACATTACAGTAGCTTAAAACATTTTCTGAATAGCACATAAAAACTTTCAGAAGTGTAGTGCAATTCACTAACAATTAGCAAAGAGCTTTGATATTCATGAGAAGTAGTAAGTGTAGGAAAGGATCATGAATTCCTTGGCTTGTTCCCAAAATAGCATTGCATATGATGACAATGAATAATTTACCCAATACTGTTCTGATACACCTCAGATTAGTGTAGTCTAACCAACATCTGCATTTGCATCTCTCTTATGGGACTGTGTTTCTCCCTACTCTGTTTTGAAAAACAAGTGGATATGTGTCACTGACTTCTGCTCAATACTCAAATGCCATTTAGCTAAATTTTACCATTCTTTTTTTATACTATATATAATTATCATATAACTCAATCTCAGTAACAATTAAGGTTGAATATTATGCAACAGAGAAAGCATTACTTTCTTCACAGAGCTACCTTTTTGAAAAACTCTGGATTTTCCCCTGAGTTTGATAGTAAAATATAAACTAATCTGCATGAGCTAGTTGTTGTCCAGCTTTAAAGAAAAATCCCATCAACTAAAACAGTAAATAATTTTCTAATGTCCTGTGGACCACCAGAGACCCACAGCCTGCAGGGTCAAGAACCGCTGTGACTATGGCTCTCCAGCTGTGCTTGTACCACAGGTGTGTCTGCATCCTCAAGCACTGCTGAAAGCAGCCACCTAAATTCATCCTAAATTCAGCCATTTTCTAATAATATCTCCAAAAGAAAAGGACAGGCAGGGGATTACTTTGCTTTGAAGGATTGTATGGAGTAAATGCGTTTGCTTTCTTAAATGTGCAAGTTACAGCAGTCCCTGAGGTTCTGCAGAGGTAGAAACAGCTGTGCTCTTTTGGAGCAGCAGAGGGAAGCTAGACAAAGTACCTGAGGGTATCTCAAAGAGCATGAGTTCATTTAGCAACTAGGCTTCATCCCACTGAATAGGGAAGACATTTTACTCACATGCAGACAGCTACAGCAGGCACTCTGTCTGGAGCTATTTCTCACTCACAGTGCCCATATCCCTCAAAATAGGGATTTCTGCAGTGATTTCAAGCGCTGTAAGGAACACTGCACACAGATGGGTGTGACACTGATCATCAGCCCATCCTCAGCCCATGCCTGCTCCTGCCAGCAATAAAATGTTAATGCCTCTTGCCCAGAAGATTGTTTTCTCCACTGCCACTGCAGTTTAAGAGAAGTCACAGATACAAACTGACTCCTGATATTTGTAGTGAAGAAGGAAAATGAAAATCCTTGCAATTTACAGACCACAGAAAGTTTTCTATTTTCCCAGAACTTGTGTATTCCCTATAGTGGAAAACATAAAATAAATCTTGAACAAATAGCAACAATATCAGCTTGAAAACAGGCACGATTCTGCCAGCTCTTCTTATTATAAGTTCTCACTGCCAATTTCATTACACAGCTGTACGTATGTTTCTGTGGACACAAGGAAGGGGCACCACGGGGCAGAAATAATTAATACAGCTGGGGATTGTTTAAGCTGACACAGTCACAACTGTACTACTGGGTAAATCATTAGTGGTATTTACTAGTATCACTCTCCCGTAACATGCTGCATAACACTTGTAGTTAACAGCCAAACTTTAGGGTATTAAAAAAAATGCCCATTTGGGCATCCAATTTCCCTCTGAGATATGAGTTCATAGACAATTATCCAAAAAGAGTACTGCTGTTAAACGCTAGCAGGATTAGATACAATCAAGCACTTTTGTAAGCACCATAAATCAATAAAAAGATAAGCATTACCTGTCCGTTCAGGTGTTAGTATTGCTTTACTGGAAGTTTTAGAGAAGCTGGGACTATTACAGCCATTGGTATATGGGGTGAGTCTTGCAACAGGACTATAGGGAAAAGCCAAGGAGACAGGTGTAGAGAAGAGGTTCCGCCATCGGCTAGCTGTTATGGATGCGAGGGAGGAGGGGGAGAAAACAAGATTTACAGTTATTAATAGAACAGTACTGTCAGAGAGAAAAATCATCTCATCTTAATCTGTTCATCATACATTTTCTACTTAATACAAGAGGAAAAAAATGGTGAAAATTCAGCAGCAAATCAGAGGATCAGTGCAGTCTTCTGCGTGTAAAAGTGAGCTCTAAAAGGTTTTCTAGCAAATAAATCTGTTGACTACATTTTGCATATACACCTTTTTGGTATATATTCATCACATACATCACTGGGTGACCAACACACAAATAATAGAGGAGGTAAAAACTGCTACAGTTAGCAGAGAAACGAAAATGAAATTTATAGTGCTCTTCAAGGAATTGTTCATGACAATCATCACACAATTGAATTAGCAGCTAAATTATCAGTTATGGGAGTTCAGAGACAGAGCAGTAAAAGACACTTAACCATCAAGTGCTAAAAACAACTGTAATCCCACATCAAGCTTTTAAGCTACCATATTTTCCTTTCTCTTTTTACACCACCAAACTTCTGATTGCATAAGCATGATTTTTTTTCACTGTTTCTGGAATATCAGAACAAGGCATCCCTTTTTCTATACATTGTTTACAAAAAGCTTGCAAGGCATCTGGTCTTCTAAGCAATATCACAAAGCACTCAGAGTCAGCAAAAATAAAGCTAAAGGCTTATTTCATTTACGTTTATTTAATTTACATTTTCTTACTCACCCAGTAAAAGTATTAATACAACTGTCCTTTGTTTGCCTATTTTACGTACCTTGAAAAAGTAAAATAAACAACATTCACATGCTCTTCCAAAAATAAGTAAATATTAGTAATAAAATTGTTTTAAGAAAAAGGAAAATTTAAAAATCCATCCATTTCAGAGAACTCATACAAATACAAGGAAAGATGAAAAACATATGATGGGATTGCTTTTTTTTAATAGAATCTATTTTCTACTCATAGATGTTATGTAAAGTGAGACAAGAGGAGGAGCCATGAAAATACACCTAGCTTTGAAATCAATGGCATAACCTCAATGTTCAGCAGGTGCTCTTTGCAGTGTCAGATGCCACAAACTGATTTTCAAAACCAGAAGGGTCCAAAAGCCCCCAAAAGCCATTCTCCATTGCGTGGCTACTTAATACTACAATCTGCTGTGTTACTTAGACTTGTTCATCTGGTCATTTTACATGCTAACAGCCATTCAAATAATACTCAAATTTTCTGTTTTCAAACCTCCCTACCACCAAAATGATTTAGTAGGACATACAAACTTTATTCCTCTTTCTTGCTAACATCAAGTATTCAAGTATTCAACTTCATGGGAAGGATGTCTTGGCGGGCTGTCAATCACATCCTCACAACTTTTGCAGTAATCAGTTTGTCATCAATCCAAACAGTGCCATTTCTCCTGCTATTCCTTCTGCTTTGACCTACTTAAATGTATCCTGGGTTTTTAAGGAGTAAAAGCCTCTTCAACTCTTCCCACAAGTGCTACTAGGCTTAGAATGAAGACAACTGCCTGGTTCCAGCACAAGCACAAAGCAGACTGCTGGGGACAGGGCTTGCAGGGCTCAGGCTCTGAGGAAGGTAGCTTAGTACACATAAGTAACATAAAAATTCAAACTGCATTCTTTGCTGTCCCATCACCAAAGAATTACTGCAATTCTCTCATTTTTGGTGATTCTAGTTCCTTCAAGCTCAAAGAAACCCAAAATTCTGAGATCTTTAAAGGCAGCATCAGCACCACTTTCAGGAAATTGCTCGATGCCAACCAAGGCACACAACACAAACTTCCCAGCTGGACTGTTTGTCCTCAACATTCACTAACAGGATCAGTTCTAAAGTGAAGCATGCAAGTGTCTCAGGACAAAAAGGAGAGCAAACACAGATGAACATAACTCTACAAACTAGCAATTAACATGAGTCCCTGGGGAAGAGATTAATTCACAAGGTGTTAATAACAGCAAATTGATCTAAGGTATTCAGTGAAAGAAATCCATACAGTAAGAGCAGATCTCAATATCACATCCACAGCTAATGTCTGTCATTTCCACCAGGAACGATCAATAAGAGCAAGGGATGACAGTTGCCTGAGATTTTATTTTCCTGCCTAGGACAAGCTACTGCTTTGTAGTAGCCTGATCATTTGCCAGGCCAATTAGCTGCCAGCATGTTCTCACCCCCAGATGTGGCTGGGCACACGGCATAAATAAACATCATTCATTACCCTCTACAATAACCACTGTGAGCTGGCCCACTGAGCACAAGGCAGCAGTTATTGTGACTCTGAAAGCAAGAACCCACACCAAGAATTTAATTAGTATTTATGGCTAACCAGATTTCAAATTCCTCTTTCAAACAGTATGTGTTCTCAAGGAAAGATGGATGGATGGATGGATGGATGGATGGATGGATGGATGGATGGATGGATGGATGAGGCCAGGAAGCTCTATCTACACTAACCTCTATATATACACTGAATCTCTAGGGATACCAATGTAAAATATTCCCAATCCTACAAACTTCTGCCTCTCTGCCTAAAATAAAACTTTCCAGTCTAAACATCAGGAAATGATGGATACTTTTTAGGCATATGAGTAAATCCATTGTTTAGGATCAAATATAAAAACCAGCTTTCATTAGGTTTCAAATAGGAATATCAACGTACATATTGAGCACTTTATCATACTAAGAAAGACAGCAAAATTAGACTTACTGAAGTCTTGTGCTAATGCCAAAACCATAAAAAGGTACGTAGGAAGTGAGTGCTATAGACATGCAAGCAAATATGTAAATTCATGTAATATTTGTAAAATCCCAAAACTGTGCAATGGATAGTCATTTTAGAACACTTATTTTGCTCCAAACTGAATGTGAGACTGTCCTGGTTACCATGATAAGCACCACTCTGCTATGCATGGATGAGACAAGGTTGTTAAGACCTTTATATTAAGTTTAAAATCCCGGCTGTTCAGCTCTGAATTTTACAGTATTTGTAGCTTCTTCTTAAAGCCTCAATGCCAGTTACCTGCAGGTGAAGTAAGATGATTGGGTACCCTTTAAAAACAAAGTAAGTTTCTAATCTTTGCAGTTGAATAGAAATATAGATAATTCTGCTCTGAGTAACTTATACTGAAGATGCACTGAAGGAAGGGATTCAGCCATGAAAAGGAAAGCAGAGGCATCTAAAACAACAACCAAGAAAAAAGAAGCCAAAAAATCCATTTCATTTGCTGACATCGAAGATGTAAATGCTCTAAATTTCACTTCTTGAAGCGTTAAGGTGGTGGAATGAATATTGTAATAAAATAAGCATAAACTGTCCCAGTCATCTTAAGTCTACAGCTATTAGAAGTGTCCAACTTTTTGCATATTATTTCCTTAGTTTTGATAAATTCTTAATAACTAGACTGCTGATAATGCACTGTGTTACACAATACCTACTCTAATATGTTAAAAAAGGACTTTCAAACTGACCACATAAGTGAGCAATCAAAACCTTTCCTTCCAAAAATAAAATCAGCAACAAGTGAGACTGCTCATACCTTTTAAATATTTACTAACAGAACTGAAGGTTTAAAAATAAATTAACTTTATTTTTCTAACATCCCTGGAGATATCAAAATGCTAAAACAGATGAAAATAGTAACTCATATAGGAAAATACGAGCAAGTAATTTAAAAAAATATTCACCATACTGACGCCTGTGAATAATCAGTATTCAATAAGAACTGTTGCAAAATTTCACGAGAAAGCCTGAACAAGTGAACATCCACAGAATTGCAGCACTCAAAAGGAACCACACACCCTGCAAAACCACAGGATTCTGTACCATCTTTAAAGCAATCCCCTTCTTAAAACTAATTCCTCATTTAAGCCACATAAGGTAAAAAAAAAAGTCCTAAACACATACAGAAGCATGTTTTTGAAAGGGAAGATGAAATTTGCTATTTAAATTAATGGGAATGTTCATCAGCTGGAGCACAAGGTAATAACAGGTAGAGATCCTTGTTATGTTGTTTTAGTTATGAGGGGTTACACTGGTGTGAACAGGGACAGTTCAAGAACAGATGCTCTATTTGAGGAATCAGATACACCCAGAACATCATATGTGATATTTCTAGGACAAGTGGATGACCAACCTGGAACAGGTTGCCCAGAGAGATTGTGGAGTCTCCCTTACCAGAGGTACTTGAAAGCCCTATGGACACAACCCTGTGCAATGTATTATAGGATAACCCTGCCTGAGCAGGGAAGTTGCACTAGATGACCCACTATGGTCCCTTCCAGTGTGACCCATTCTGTGATTCTGTTGTTGTATTAGCTAAGGGTATAAGGGTTTCCAAGAAACCAAACCAAGCACATGCACATTTTAAACACCTTCACATTTTCAGAACTCCATTATGAAACTCAGTGAGCTCAGTTTGCCAGAACAAGAACTTTCTTTCACTCTAAGCAACACAAATAAACATTTTTTTTTGCTATAAAAACAGAAAACAATAAAATCATATATATCAGTCTTGTACTACTGACTAAACATGCTAAATTATATCAGGCATCATCTGGCATGTTTATGCACTCAATTAGTTAACTTTTGCATAGGCCTTCAGGCAAAGTCAAACATACTTTTTAAGCTCAAGCTTAAAACAAATTATATAGCATACATGCAGACATTTGAATAGGGGTTCTAATTACAAAGTCTGAACAAAATCCTCTTTTGAGCCAGCAGTGGAAGAACACTTACAATACTGTCAATCCGCAGGACTGCAAATAATTTTCTGCCAACACAATTTCTTTAGAGCAGAAAACCCAAACCACTTCCCTGGTGTATTCTGCATATGTGTGGTTGCACAGCAGCCACACTTAAAATAAAAATATCTCTCATGGGAGTAAAATATGGAGGACCTACATGGAAAGCAGAAGCATTTAGCTGATCACAGGAGAAAATCCAGAGTACTAGAAGGGAATTCAAAACCCTCTCTTTACCATAGATAGAATGTCTAGGCCAACTAAGAGGCATCACCTCAGTGAAGCATAACTAATATCTCCCTCCCAAAGATCGATATTTAACCTTCACTTTTGGTCCCTGTAAAAAAGCAATGCAGAGTTTGGTAACTACTCCTGCAGTCAGATATACATCTGGGAATTGCTATGTGTCTAACATGCCCAAAAAGCCTGACAGAGAAAAACATGAAGATATTCCCCACTACTCACTGATTAGTGCTGTTATCCAATAACAGTACTGATCATTTGCCAAGAAGCAAAGGAACATGGGCTCAAGAAGCAGGGAACATGGGCTCCCACTACTCAGCAGCCTGTAGAGATTTACTTGAGTCACTTGAAAACCCAGAGTTCCTGTAAGAACTTGAAGCAATAAAAGGCAGAAGACAGGTGCTAGATACTTACTAGGAACCAATACTGTTGCTCCTATCCAATAAAAGAACTTCAGGGAGGCAAGCTTTCAAAAAAGCAGAATCTGTATTTCAAGTACCTCAGTAGCTCCTGAACACACGAACCTTCGAACTACGTGCAATCCTTTGGTCTGTTTCACAGGGTGAGGCACTCAGTCCTGTGCTCAGAAGGACTGTAATACCTTCCACAGTTTTTCAAAACAGTCTTAAGAGCTTTCCTTTGCAATTTTAAGTCATAAAAATTCACTTTTTAGAAAAAATTATGGGTTTATCATTTACAAGATTGTAAAATCTGGGCTTAAGACAGCAATGTTTTCAGTTCTAATAACTGTGAGTAAAGAGCATTGAGTCATACCTGTAAATCTGGAAGTTAGTTTGGGGCACGTCCATTTTCCCATCTTGTTGAATGTTATACAGCAAACTCCTGACTTTTCAAGCAGCACACTCCTAGTTCCAGTCTCCCACGGCCATCAGCTTTGGTCATCCCATCAGCTTATTCCAGTTTGATTTCCTAACCACAGCTGTAGCTCAGCCAGCCATCCTACTAGTGGCAGAAACTTTGCTATCAGGCACAGTCACACCTCATATGCTTAATGCACATTTGCAGTCACACTGAAACTGTCATTGCCCAGAACTATTTCCTTGCCCTGTCACACAGAGATCACAAAATGCTTGAGGCTTGTTTGTCATGTCTGTCCGTTGATTTCTCCATCACGAGAGGGAGAGCACCCCCTCATTCCCAACTGCAACGAGAACAGAAACTTCCAGTATAGACTGCACAAAGGGACTCCTTTCAAGAGTCAGAAGAATTGAGGGGTGGGGAGGTGTTGTAAGATTTGGTTTTATTTCTCATTATTGTACTCTGATTTGATTGGTAATAAAATGTGAATTTTTCCCTAAGTCAAGTCTGATTTGCCCGTGATGCTAACTGGTGACTGATCTCTCCCTGCCCTCATCTTGACACACAATCCTTCCATTAAATTCTCTCTCCCCTGTGCAGGTGAGGATGGGAACAAGAGCATAGTTTTGGTGGGCAGCTGGTGTCTAGCTAGGGGCAATGCACCACATGGACAAACAGACACAAATTAGGAGGAGCTGAGAAAATTATAATAGAGTGTCCACTTGCCCCTAAGCCTAGCAAACTGAAAAGCAACTTCAAGAGTATGTGAGAACTTCAGTTTTAAAAATGTGAGAAAACTGGGAGTACCTGAGAAATTTGTTTCCCAGTTCATTCACATGAACTGATCTAGTATTAGCATAGAATGAGAAAGCAGTTCGGTTGGTATATATTAGCATAAAACTGCTTGATATACAGAGCTACAGCATATACCTCAAGAGCTGCCCCAGAAAAAACAGCACAGACCTCTTTTAAAGGTGGAATCAGAAAGACTGTCTAAATTGCAGCAGTTCCTGTAACTTTCAGCTAGCACAGCAAGGAATGCAATCAGCAGTGGTGTCTGGCATACTGCTATTGGTGCCAAATTGTAAATCTAAGATTCAGGACTAACACTTTGCATGACACAGTCTAGTTGTGCCAATGATTACCTACTGGTGTGAGCAGGGAAGTTTCAAAGGTAATTGCAAATTACTCTTCTAGTTTAATGTATTCCAGTGAAAGACTGACCTGAAAATTGCTTTTGTACACACTGAATGCTGAAAACACAACCACAGCACCGTCCAGCTGCAGCACGCTGAAGAGCATGGAAACTCCAATCACCATTCACTGACCCAATTTTGTCACAAAAATTATTTTATGACATCAAAGGATTCAAAAGACTAGAAAGGAAATGGAATCACAGGTGCAAGCTACTTCCTACAAATCCCAAAGAAGGATTTTAGCTATGCCCTTTGGAGGGTAAGGTTGTGGGTTTTTTCTTGTTTTGTGGGTTTTTTTTAACTTGGCTCTTTTTTTGAGGCAAACCTTTTACTGTATAGCTATGTAAACAGACAAGCACAGAGGCTCTGTGAAAAATGCAACTCTCTCAGCATTCATTTTCCTCCTGGGTACAAAACTCTACCTGCATTCACACACCCAAAAGCAAATGTTTGATTAGAGCTAACAGCCAAACTTGGCTTCCCAGCTTCCTGCCTTTGAGAACTTGGCCAAATACTATGCTGAAATATTAAGCCTTAGGCATGACCTAGGGCCCAAATATCTGTTCTCTCCCCAGCTCCCAGTTTTAACACAAAAAGTCAGTCTGATGCATTTCCATTCTATTTGGTGGATTGACCAGAACCCATGATCATACATGAGCAGCTCACATTTCAGCTAGTTTGAAGTAAGACAGACCTTTCTGAGCAGACCACTCATTCTCATGTACCAATACACAGGGTAACCTGGAACAAAATACACAGTCCCAGATTCTTCTACCAAACTATTAGTATCTCATTCATTAGGAAGAGTGTTTACTCCACCTAATTAAAAGCCTTCAAATAAGGCCTTAAGAGCCTTCAAGAACAGGATTTTGGTAAGGATTCCTACCAAAGGGCACTGTGAATGCAAAAATTAACACAGGAAGAATATACAAACTCACAAAAGAAGAATCCACCAAAGGTTAATAAATCACATCTAATTCAGGGTTCACATCTGGTTCTGTCAGTCACTGAACTGGCTATACAGCTAGCATGGTGTCAGGGCAGGCATATATAGTACTTCCCCACTATATTCTCTCTCTTCTAGTATCTATTTATGGTGCTTTAGGGTGCTGGATCCTGTGCCCCAGCCACAAGGAAGATGCTCTTACATACAGACATCAATGGCTGACCTAGTCACCTCAGGACACTATTTATTTCCAAGAGGAAGGAGAGGGAATGATTCATCTCACCTCTGCTTGCAAAGGACAAAGGGGTATAGCACCCCTTGCAAAGGGAGCTATACCCCTTTGTCTGCTCTGCCTACAATGGCAGCACAGTGTGACTGGCTCCAATACAGATCTCTGCATACATTCAAACTAAACTCTCTGACTGAATTCATTACAGAGAACAATAAACAGAGCTTAAAAACAGAGTTCAAAGACTGCCTTCAGTTTTCACTTTTTCTAAACAACTGAAAAAGACAACTCTCGCAGCACTAGAGCACTGCAAAGCTTGCATACATCCTCCTGAAACCAGCTTGTATTCAACTGAAGTCACCAAACAACTTTCTCAGCAGCAGTTCCACTTGGAAGGGGACCGCTGTGTTAATTAATTTTTTTTAACAAGGAAGAGTTTCTCAATCCCCTTTACCAGGAAGATGAAGATCACTTGTGCCATCATATTTAAGGGAGAGATGGAGAAGTGGAAAACAGTGGCAGGAAGGTGGGACAGCTGAAGTAACACTGCCTCCAAAAGAAACACATCAGAGAACAGCCTCCAAGGTGTGTGTAAGGGCAGGAGAGATGAAGTCCATGTCTGAATCCAGTCATTAACACACCCACACAGCACAGAGTAAAGCAAGAGCATTTTCAGCGTATTTTAACAATTAGCAACAAAAAAGGGAACAAAATTGTAACCACCTCATGATGTCACTCACTGGATAAAGATCTACCATCAGGATGTGCAGACAATGCACCTCAGACCACTGAAGTATCTTCCCCAACTCTTTCTGGGCCAGCTGGATAGACCTCCTGTCTCTGCTGGTTCTGACTGTAAATTCCCAGGTCTCTGGTAAAGTACACCCAGCAGGTCCAGACTGAATTGGGCATCATCCAATCATCTCTGCTAGTAGATCTGAAGGGGCAGCAACCTCTGTAAGCACAAATGAAGAGCTCTGAAGAAGCTCTGAGAAGACTAGTGCATCACCCAGGGGAAGGTAGGACTGCAGCAAGAAACTAACGTCTCCTCTACAATCAGCGTACCTTCAAAGCAGCCAGCTGCACCCCAGCAGAAATTAACCTGTTGAAATAACTTTGCCAAAAGCTCCACACCACACCAATTCAGGAGTTGTGGCCCTACTGGTCTAATGTGGAAAGGGTATCTTCACAAAGACTTTGCTATTGCAGCCTGTGGCACTAAGATTTAAGCAGAGCTGTGCCACAAGTCATATCATATCACTTCAACATTGTTGGAGTATTGTGATCATCATGAATCACATTTTACTCACTGCCTACTAATCCAAAGGGAAATAATTTCTGCTGGCATAATTTGTTAAGGAGTTTATATTTTCCTTAATGAAACACAGATCTATCATTGATTACACACATGCACACATTACCACAACATCACAGGCAAAATCCAAAGTCTCATCCTCATTTTGCATTAAACATCGTGAAACTCATCCCAACCTAGTTTTCTCTCTTGAATTTGCTACCTTTGGTAACTGCTTTGT
This sequence comes from Agelaius phoeniceus, assembly GCF_051311805.1. NCBI lineage: Eukaryota > Metazoa > Chordata > Aves > Passeriformes > Icteridae > Agelaius > Agelaius phoeniceus. The sequence goes on from NC_135266.1 coordinate 49,901,122, forward strand.
TTGTATTTCAGTGACAGTGTGATACAGCAAAATCCCACAGAATACTGTGGGAAGAGTATTGTGCAATCACTCGGAACTGGCTTAATTGTTCTGTTTGCCACAACATTCCACAAGCAACAAAAACAGGTACATTTTGAACAGAAAAAGGTCTTTTTGTCTTTTTCTTTAAATGCTGGTTGGGTCTGTGGCATCTCCCAGGTCTGAGAGACAGCATGTCTGGGTCTCAGGACATCTCTTGACTGCCTACTTGCTTGCAGAGTGCTAGCAGACTTTGTCTACCGTATTGTTAATACCTTATAAATTCAGTGGAGATTTGCTTTGCAGACCAGTATGACATATTCTTTCTAGGTTTGGGTCTGGAACAGTCAAGGGAATGTCTGCAGATATGCAGCAGCAAGAAATATGTGGCTGTGGCCATCACCTCCTCAGCTGCCATAATTCCAAACCTGCAGCATCTTCAGTGAAGATGCCTGCCCAGGATGCAGCTCATGTGGTAAAATACTGGTGACTAGCAGTTTGATAGCCACTGTGCCAGATTTATTACCACCACAGTTCTGTGGCTTATGCCCATTACCCAGGATTATGAGGATGTAGGTAGATCTGTTTTCTCTGGCTCAAAACTGCTATACTTATCTTGCACAGAGGTGCCTTGACTGTAACTAGATTGCTGACATATCCTCACAGAGGAAAGAAGCATAATTTTGGCAACCTCACTCTAAATCATGTTGTTTGTAGGGTTTGCCACTGATTTTCAGGTCTGGTATAAAGAAACAAAGAAAGTTTAAAGTCTGAAGTCAGGCCCTGATCAAGATATTTAAAAAAAAACCAAAAACCAAATTCCTTCCACTTTGATATGGAAAATAGTTACCAGAGCTGTTATTTTGCAAGACTGCAAACCACTTAACAGAAAGGAACAGGAGAGCTGTAGCACTACAACCCTCACTGGACACAATCCCCTGGGGCAGGCTGAGCCCTCTAACTTAAAACTCTCGATAACCAAGATTCTGGATCAATGAAGAGAGAAACCTGGTATTACATTTAAAATTAATAATGTTGGAGTGGGAGTTGCTTCTAATATAGGTCCATGATCATAAATCTGTGCACTTAAATAAGCCCTTCATCATCCTAGAACTTATCCAGTGGTGAAGTTGACTGAGAGGAATCTGACCTGCTGCTTCTTTGGAAATCCATCTGGTATATACACTGGTTATGTGACTTTTGTTAGACGTCCTCCTCCTCTCCAGCCAGTCAGCTCTATCCCTTGTGGTTATCCTTATATGAGGAGTTTGCCTCACCACGAAGAGGAAGAAGCAGTTTCATGCGCCCTATTCAGAGGGCTCCATCTACCCCCATCCATCCATACACATCATGGTGGCTGTAGTGACAACCATTTTCAGTTGCAGTAGAAGCTGGTAAATTCATTTTGGGATGGTTCTCTGTCGGACAACTCACTGTACTACTACTTATGACAATGCTGCTTTTCTTGGGCACCTGCCTTGCAGACAGAAGATACTTGTTTCCCCTAATCCATCTACTCCACACACCCACTCAATCCTTTGGATTCCTTAATATGAAAACCAAATAAGCCTGTTGGCGAAGGGGTATTTTGCCAACACAGTAGAATAACATCTGTAAATGACTTTTACACCACTGAGCAAAGTTGCTCTTTATAAAACACTCCACAAGCATTGCCATGAACTAGACAGGATATATCAATACAAGCAAAACTTCCCAGAACAAATGTATGTACATACCAGGGACTTTGGCCAAAGCAGGTCACAGATGTACATCTTTTCACACTCTTGATGAACAAAACCACACTGCATTCACATCTCTAGCACAGACCTGACCTTCCCAACACTTGTACAAATGGCAAGTAGCTCTTTTATATGAGTCAGAAGAACACCATGGTGTCTAAGCAAGTTTTGCAAAGTCCCCCAGTAGTAAAATCTCTAAATATTAGGAGATAAAATTCCAGAATTTGAAATCATTTGTACCGATCATTGCCAGCCAAATCTAGAGCATAAAATTACTTCTTTTTCCATCATGTTGGAAACAATACACATGGAATTTCAGCTTACCACATTTTTAACTTCAAATACAAAGCAGAAGACTCCCTCTCAAAGTTATTTGACACTCATCCCCAAAAGCATACAATTCATAGGCAAATACCTGGAGGAATATAAAGATAATGCACAAACCCCAGGTAAATTAAAGACTTCCAGTGACTTCAGTAGGCTTTGAATCCACACAGTCTTTTTCTTAGTACATTTCTAGGATTTTAAGTTTTCTACTACTTCTATCTAGACTATGTTAGACATAATCACAGAAGATTTTTTAAATGGTATTTATTTAGTTACCTTCCTTTGTACCACAAAACTGAAGACACTTGATTCTTGTCTCAGGTTAGTTGTGAAGTTGCAGAAAGCCTGTTTTCAACAGATTTAATTCCAGTATACCACAGGGTAAGTAAAAGCTGGAAATTAATTTTGCTTGATGATTAAAAATTCTTATGAGAGTTACAGTACAGAAGCCAATCTGAATTTCAGTCACAGAGGAGAAGGAGAACATTTGGCAAAACACAGCATATCCTCCATCTTTAAGAAACTGTGACCTGTATTCATCTCAGCTAGTGCACAATATTCAAAGGTGACCTCCAGTCCTACCTAACCAATGATGCTACTCTCTGTCACTGGAGGAAGACAGATCTCATACTTTGAAGATGTTGCTTTTTTTTCAACTAGTAACTAATTTCAAGCCTGAAGTTTAAGATGGCTTAAATAAAATAGTATGAACCTTGAAAGCACTTACAGCATGTTTAACAATGTTTAACACACAGAGAAACAGATATGGTAACTAGAAACTTGAAAACCAAAACATGAGCACTGTCATGACATTCATTCATGCTGGATCCCAGTGACAGCTATACCAATGGGTACTATCCATGCAGCACTGCTCTGCATAGATATATTTGGAGCCTGGCATGCTCTGCAGGGTGTAGACAGGCTGAGTGCACTGACAGGATCAACTCTTACAGTCTCCTGTTAGGTACTTATGCTTTGGTAACACAACAAGAACACGTGAGGACTTCTGTGTGCCTGGATATGCTCCGTATCCTTCAAGGCTACTAAGAACATGAGAAGCTTTTCTCTCATCAGCAAGCTACGTTCTAGATAGCAAAAAAATTATGAGTCTTACAGTATTTTCTTAACTTCAGCCTGAGAAGGAGGCCTGCTTTCAAGACCACTTAGCCAAATCAGGCTTTTTTTGGTGCAGAAATAAATCTCCCCACTCTCTTAAATCAGTATATTAGACATCCCCACAATATACAGCCAATAGCAGATTTAAAATCCCACTGATAGCAATTCATCCACTATTTCAGAAATATTCTCAGTCCTTAGAAAGTAACAGTCGCTTTGTAATTTCAATTCTTTGTATTGGTTGCTGCTGAGCCACTGTAATCACAGCAATCCCAGAGAACTCTACTGAACAGACTCCCCTTCTGCAGCTTTGGTCTTCAAAGTTGAGTAAGTGATAGGAAAAGACAATAGATACCGCACCATTGCAGAAAAACAAATTAAGATCAATTCACCACTAGGTAATAATCAGGACAAACATTCAATGACAGTATAAAAATTTTTATTTTTGAAAAGCATTGACGATATTTCAAGAAGAGCTCAACTGCTATTGACAAAGTGAACGAAGATGAAGGGTGCCTCTGCCCTTTCACTCTGTAAGTCCTCGCTTAGGGAGTTCCTCTAGGATGAGGAGCAAGGCTTCTCTGTGTGATTTAAAGAACAGGTATTAGTTAACTCCCCTTGCAGATCAGAGCTCAGCTACTACACAAGGTACTCTCATGCTGAAAATATACTATTCATTTAGTCTATACATTGCACTAGTATAAAAAATGCTATTATGAACTGTTTAGTGGACTCTTCAGAGACAGTAACTCCAGTTAATGAAACAGAATCTCATCTCCACATGCCACACAGGATGTAGAACACTTCTCCTAAATGGACATGTGCTATGCTGCTAATCAGACACAATAGCAAGAATTTGAAGCAAAGGTGTATTTTTGCTCTGAACAAGTTGCTGGAGGAAAAATACAGTTAAAAATATATAATTACATTTCCTAAATTTAAATTTGCTGGTAGCTTACATAAATCTTTCTTTGTTGCAATACCATCGGCAAAACAGACGAGAATAAAGGGTAGGGGATCCATTCTGTAAAAAACTGACTCAAAGAAGGACAATTTCCCATTCTTCTTCTAACAGTATCTTTGTTATATACTAGCTAGAATTCAAATATCTGTGTCTGTTGGGATATAACTCTCTTGATCATTTATGATAGATGAAAAGACAAAAAAAATAGTCCAATTAGTCCAGGATTAACACTAAATTGCACTTTTCCTATCATTACTGTTTAGTCCTGAAATTCCTCTGCATCCCAGCAACACCTATACAAACACTACAGCTCCCCCTAAAACGGTACCTGCTTGCCATCTGTATTCATAGGTTAAATTTCTGGCAGGAGGCTTTTGCCAGAGAGCTCAATTTACAGTTTCTGACTTCAATATTGTTCCAAGATGCCATACTCCCTTCTTTGTTCCAGTATATCTGCTGTCTATATTGAGGCAGACTGGAAAAGCTAAATCTAAGGCTCAAATCGAGGTCAAAAGCAGCACTTACCCTCCAGGAACCCTGTGGCTTTTGGATAAATATAGCAGGTGTCACAGTTATGTGATTATCATGGGAAACTGTTAACACTATTACCAAAAGCATAAAAAGATACAAAACACTTAAAAAATAAAAGCCACTATGAAACAGATTTTTCATACTTCTAAAACACCATACAGGAAAAAAATTCCTGAGTGTTTATGATTAAGAAAGTTCTAATAGAGGTTTAACTGACTGTTAAATATAATAACATATTCAGAATATGTATTCTCATACAGAATTAAAGTTCAACACCAAACCTGAGTCAAATTAAAAAGCACTAACCAAAAAATTTCTACCAGGAAAATGGGTAAAGCAACATAAAAAAAGCATTACCATTACTATCATGGGAGTTAGGGGTTCTGCAACAATTTTGAAGCTAAGCAGACTAGTCTCTTCAGATTCCCTGGAGAAAGACCAATGTCTCCTGACAATAACTCAGAGCACATTCCTACATTTAAAGTTCCCTGGGGGGATTTCAGGTATCTCAAGGGAGATTCCTTAGGTAAACTTTGCCTTGCAAGTACCTTTCAGATGTACAATGCACCAAGAACTGTCCAAGCATTTAACAAAGAGGCATTCCTTGCTCCTCACTAACAAGCAACACAGGTATAAGCTGGCAGAGGAGAGAGGAGTATATATAATTGTTACCCAAGAAAATGGTACAACAGGGAAGGCATGAGAATGGCACACCAACAGGAGTCAAAAGCACACAAATTGCAGAAGCACCATCAGCACAACTATTACACTGCTGCAGCATCCTTCTGCCCCATCTTACTGTTCAGGATAAAAGGTACTCTAGAGCATCTTTTACATGTTTCCATCACCAGAACCTGTCATGCCCACAATAAGCAGAAATGGGCTTGGACAATATAATTTGAGCTATTCCTTCAAGCTTCTCTAGAAAGAAACATTTTATTTCTTTCAAATAATTATTAGAGATCTATCAGCATCCACCTAAACCAGAAACAGCTAAAATATTTTTTGGACTATGTCCACCACAACAAGAACATATGTGCCTACATACAAACTGAGATTATTTTTTTCCATTATAAATAAAGATCCATTTGTGATGATAGTGAAGTATTTCACACCCAGTGCTTCAAAAGAGGCAACCATGAGGCAGTCTGAATACTGGCTATACAACTACAATACATGAAGTACAAATGACAAAATAGAAAACTGATTACATATGTAGGTACATGCTGAAGCCAAGATTCGACCACTCCACCCTGCCCTGCTTCATGCTAGACTGCAAATCACTCTCTATCCTGCCTTTCCTATGGGCTAGGAAGGAGGAACAAAGAACATGGAAAAGGTTTGCAGCATTTCACAGAGCTGCTTGAAGGACATGGTGGACTTTTAGGAAGAAAGGACATTGAGATGCTGAGCCAAGTCCTCTCAGTTGCTATCGCCCACATAACAGCAGGCCACAAAACCCTGCCCTTCAAGGACTCCAAACATGTCATGAAGAAAAAATTGCCTGAAGACAAAAGTCACAGATACATCAAGTGCCAACTAACTCTAAAATAAAACAAAATAATAATTTAAAAAATATATGGTGCCAGTCAGACACAAATTCTAAAGACCTATACTCAATCATACTCTTTTGTTAAAACTACATTGGGGTAGGACCTTGAGGCCAATGAAACTGGAATTACATTATATGAGCTACTCCTAAAGAATAAAACAAATTAGAGCCCCTAGCCCTAAGAAATCACTTTATATTCTGACACAAATCTTTACATGATTTTCAAATGTTTTTAAATGAAGTGGCAAGCAGCTAATACTACTTCAAGTCAACTTGCAGTGGCATACTTTCACCACATGAGTGATCTTGCACTTACTTTCTTGTGTGCTGATAATTTTTCTATGAAATGACAGCATCAATATAAAGTGCATATTGTATTTTCTTATATGTAAAAAGCATATCTAAACAGAAAAGACAAAAAATGCATACATACACACAGAAGGGCTTACTTGTAGACAGCCTCACTTCAACACCTACAGTCTGGAGCAGAACCAATCCTTCAGCATAAAACAGAAAGGGCATGATTCAGTCATCTAAAACAAGAATGCAATGACATTTTGGTGCTCCAGCTGGTCCAGTTCAGTAAGGCTGTTGTGCAGATCCTGTATCATACCCATCTGCCCACCTAGATATATGCCAAGGATGCAAAAGAGTGTCAGATTATTCTTGGCACCCTCACTAAGATCAATGGATCACAGTCAAAGTGACTGAACCTTAAACTATTTACTAGACACAAACCTAAAATTAGGTGGAACAAACCTGGACCATTATATGTTCTATGAATTCCCATAAATACCTGAGACCCAACAACAAGGTCCTTACAGCCAGACACAAGAGGAAAAGCTCCATGTCTGGAGATGGAAACTGAAACACAAAATGTATGTCCAAGGAAGATTCAATCACAAAGATGTTCCTCTGTGATACAGATACAACACAAAGCAATATCCTATGCATCTAACTGAAGACTGGCAGACAAAACAATAGAATTTACACCACTTCACCAGTGATTGGAATGTGGAACAAAACTTTTGTGCCTTTCATAGAACAATACAGATAGCTACTGGTATGTGAAAACACAAAAAATCTGCAAGCACCCAGCATCCTCATTTTGGAGAATACGCTAAGCTTCCAAACAAATTATTACAAACAAGGTCAGAAATACCATGATTGAAGAAATAGGAGACCATGAGAAACTAGCTCTGCATGAGAGGCACCAGGGCTATTGCTGCAAAATGCAGAAGGTATTCAAAACTTGTTAAAAATCCAACTCCTTCTGACACTAAGTACGCTGAAGCTTTTCTCTAATTAGTGGAGAGAAACTACTGTCTCCAGACTCAGTTCACCCAACTGCTTAAGAACAGCTGGGTGCACTGTCCTTTGGCTTCTTCAGTTTCTCCCAAGTATCAAGCTTAAATGACTAAAGGTTCAGTGAAATTTTGTGTAACATTTAGTATCAAAAAGAGCTCTTAAAAATCCTGACTGTACTTAACTTGGAAACAATCTGTCCTCCATCATCTACAGACAAAACTAAGAAAGAGCAACTGATCTCTCCTATGCAGCAGAGGACACAATTCATCAACATTTACAGAGGAATTTATCTGATTGCATGAGGATATCTTCCAAGTTATCCACCTCTACCTCTCTGAGTAACCATTTTAGTATTGTGCACTTCAAAGTACCAAGTCTCCTCACCCTGAACTGACACAGGGCAGGCAGCAAAATCAACACTGGTACTTGGTACTACCTAATGGGAAAAGACAAGTGAATACAAAGAAGCTTTCTTTCCAAATAGCAGGAAAACTAGGAGACTTGTTCCAGGTCACACTGCAAGAAGTGCAATGGCCCACTCTGCATTAGAGGGGCACACAGGGTTGGCTAAGTTGAGCAAACAGCCAAAATGAAAATACAGAAATAAACCTTTTAGTAAAGAAGCAGTGCTACCTCTATCACATTCTGAAATGTCATTCCCAGCTCTCTTCCGCAGACATGAAAAAAACCAGACTGTGAAAGAAAGACAACATGAAAGACAAAAGCTGCAACAATAATTTGGGGGCTAACAAACAGTGAGTAAGTAAGCACATAAGACTTATCAGAAGCAATAATGAAATGACAGTATCCAGAACAGTCCAGTTTTGAAAAGATCCTCATTTCAATAGAAAAAACATCTCCAGAGGATAGGCTTCCAAATGCCCTCAAGTCAATTATTAAAACCTAGGTTTCTTTTTAATTTCTATACAGGAAAGAAGTTGCACACCTCAGAAGCCAACCCAGGGATTAGTAGGTAACACTACATGTCCCTTGACTTTTAGCATAAAGTGTTGATGCGACTTCTATTGCTTTTAGACACACACTGCATTACAGGCTTTGAACTTATATTGTGAGTAGAAATTATTTTAAGTAAGAAAATGCCTACTGAAATCCTCACATGAATTTTAACAGTGTTTCTAGCTGTTTAACCCCTCATGATGAGATGATAATCCCAGCTCAGCAGTCAGCATGGATTAAAAAAAAAAAAAACACACTCTAAAATGGGATGAGTGTCTTCTCAGCTGAGGCATGATCTAACACCACCTCTCTACCTTTACAGACACTTCAGAATTCAGTTTCCCCTTGAAAGTAAAATTATAACCAGAACTCTATTCTAAGCAAATCATCATGAGCTGCACAACAATCAATCCCCAAATAGGAAATTAAACTCTTAAATAGTATGCATATTGTAATTTAATAAAAAGCAGAAATCATATTGAAGAGCTGTAGTAAAAAGGCAAGAGATATCTCTGAAGTTAATCGAAAGTTAAGTGTCTGATCTTGTACACATTTGTTGCCATAAGGGTTTTAAACCAAACACTTCCATCTTCAAGTGTACTTTCAGAGCAGCAATGTTACAGTGACAGAGAGAAATATTCTGTTTGAAATGCAAGTCAAGTACCAAACCTGAGTTTTTCCAACTTGAACTACACAAATTCTCAGCAGCTGTGCTACAAGATCCAGAGATATCAGCATCTGCAAAACCTCTAAGAAGTGCTTGGAATTATGCAGCTGTTACAAGAAATTACTTCAAATAAATGAAATCCACTAGGAAGTAACTGCTGTGCATGTATAGGTGCACTCCAAGCATTTAGCCTGCACTGCAGCAGAAGATGCCTAAACAGCCTGACCTCCAAAATGCCACATTCCTCAAAAGGTGCTAAGATGTGGATAAGAGCTATGGCTGCTTATCATTTTTTATAATCAGAAACACACACAAAAAGGAACCAAAACTTCATGTCGCTTTTTTCATTCTTTCTAGAGCTTTAAAAACTATTTATGATGGAAACAACAAGAATCTCTAAGCTTCTACATGTTATTACTTCCTGCCTCAAAAGCATTTTACATAGAACTAACCTGCCTTTTATATGATCAAGAAAGCTACATGAAATTTTATTAATCCATTTAAGTATCACAGCATACATATTTAATCCATCAATGGACAGCAAATAAAATTAAATCTAAAAAATCTACTTTATAAAATAAAAGCAAACCAAAAAATCCACCTTGCTCTTGTTTCAGCACCGGATACACCTCAAGGATACAAGATAAAAACTTTTGTTCACTTTTTTTTCCCCCACAGTATTTTCTGTTTGTTTCTGGTGTTAATAAACTACAGCATAAAAATTCCCTATGACAGTGGTTTTTAACAGTTGAAGTGTTCCCATATCCTGAAGACTCATTATTTCACTATGAACCCATAGAAAGTGGAAGAGAGTTAGGATAAGGGGAGAGAACACTGCCTCTTCCTGCATAAGCCACAAGCTACATGTACATCTGTAGCAAACCCCATGGAGCTTGGGAAAGCTCCATGGAGGACTGAACAGTAGGAACTGCTGAGTCATGATGAGACAGCAAAATAAGTTCCTGTCTTTGACCTCCTGCCCCAAAGCTTATCCTTGTAACCTAATAGGTCATTCTCCCTAACCCTTACTATTGGACAAGTTTGGATCCCCCTATACCCTATAAAAGGGCCTATTTTAGCCCACTCGACAGAAGAAGAGCTGTCACTGAAACCTTCATGGTCTCTCCCCCAATAAACCATCGCTGTGGAACACCAGGGTGCTGTCGCTGGACCCTTCACGGTCTCTCCCCCAATAAACCATCGCTGTGGAACACCAGGGCGCTCCTTCTCCTCTCTCGCCGTCTGCTGCTGCCTCAAGCCAAGGGCACCCCAGCCCAGCAAGCAAAGAGCTGATATCCTAAGAGAGCTGATATCACTAAAGAGCTGACGATCACCAAGCTTGCTAAGGGGTAGGCTGCGGTGATGGCCACGAGCTAGCTGAGCTTTCAGGCATTCTGTCTCTCTGAGGGACTGGGCTCCCGGACCATACTGCACCACTCGATAATAAGGCCAAGATCGAGGCCTTATTATATACATCCAGGTAAAACCTTCTGCCTGGGGTCCTACCAGCTGTAACCTAACAGGTTTTTTTTTTAATAGGTAAGAAGAACACAGTACTATCAAAATGAATCATTTTGTTTGGTCTCCTCATGGTTTTTCTTCTGGGTATGTTGTATGTTTGGGTATCAACCTTAACTACTATGTATCATTGGGATATGGCACAATAACAAATGAAATTCCTCTAACAAGAAACTTTGTTTAGTGGAATCTCAAGCAAAGGAGAGAAAACTGCAATGGATCTGTTGCACAACAAATCTTGTCATCCACAGATGACATAACAGCATTCATCCTGAAGCACAATAATAATTTGAGAAAGAAAACAGAGTTTGCCTCCTTTAACTATGAACTACTATAGCCAACTGCAAAACCTACAGACTTCAGCTGCCTACTGTTCTTAAACAACTGAAGTGGTATTTCTGAGTAAGAACTCATCTAAGACAGATTCTGAATCAAGCCAATATTTCATATTCCCCAATAAAGAAGAGCTTCCTATCTGGAAGGCTGAATTGGATGAGTTACACTTTTAGGCCCTGCATTAAAGCTGAGCTCCTACAGACTGACTCCTTGCTAAGCCTCTTAAATCCTCAGTTTATCCACCCGCCTGCTTCAGAGCTTTTTCAGAAGTGAAGTTCAGCAGGGTATCTTCAGCCAGGGTGTCAGGCACCACCACCTCATCACTTTCAGAGTGGTTATATCCATCTGCATCAGCTAGGAAGTTTACACGTCACATCTCTCTTCTCACTGATTTAATGCATGTCCCAACATCTTCAACTACTGCTAAGAAAACACAGAAGAGGCTCTACCACACAATTAAGACCGTTAGGTGGCCCTGTTCACTTCAATTAACCTAAAAAAATAAAATAAGACAGCAAGACTAAAATCCAAACAGCAAGCTAATTGACCCTACAATATATAAAGAACTGCTGTAAGCATGACAAACCAGAAAGGTTTCAAACAAAAGATAACTGATGAAGAGTAAGAACAAAGATGCAATCCAGTCCAGCCCACAGAGATAAAACAACTGAAACAAACAGCAAACAAATGTTACCTCAACACTGTAACTGCTCATGGAAAACAGGCACAATTCCAAGCAAAGATCCTATCATAGGAGGTCACATTAAACTTTCATCCTCCTTAAAGCTAGCATGCTTAATCTACAGAAACAGGGTTTGTAATAAGCCTAGTTCATTATAAACATTATAAAAGCTTTACCTACTTAGTGGTAGACCAAAGGAATGCTGAGAAGCTTGCCCAAGTTCTCAGAGTGGCTCACAGAAAAACCACCTGCTGGAGACCACCTCTGTGCTTGTAATAAACCCTAAGGATTTATGCCAAAATGAATTGTTAACTTCCACCGTGAAATACTCAAAACAGTCATTTTGACTAGAAAAGAAACAGGCTGGTGAGCACAGCAAAGTGAAACAAAAATACCACCATCCAAGTGATTTTCTGGCCTCAAAGACCAAGTAGCTGTTAAGACTATATCACTGCTTTGGCAGAAGATTCTCACAAGACTTTTAGCCTTGTTATGAGATATCCGAGCATTAGGATATTTCAAAAAACAAATGAAAACTTTTATGAAAATCAGGATGTAATGCAGTAAAAAAATTTCACAGGAGCAGGAATAAATGAGGGCAGGACTAAATGTCTTAGTAAGAAAATCGGAATTAGTTACAACTCAAAAATAAGACTGGCAATTTTAATTTTTTTTGGCTCACAGCTTTTCTCTCTGCATGAACTTATTAAGATATGCTGACTTTGCAGTCAAAAATCAGTTTTTACTGCTTTTTATTTCCACGTGCACTCTGGTGTCTAAAGAGGCTGCAACAAGTAAACTGGTTTAAGTTTTGGCTAATGCACCATGCACTAAGCAAATTCTACCAATAAGCCATTTCAGAAATCACACTCTGGTACACTATAAATGTTTTCTGACTACTCATTTAATAGTTCTCAAGTACTTCAGTGTTAACCATTGATTCAGAGCCAAGCAGAAGAGGCACATTTCAAAATACCTTGAAATTTCAAAATACCTTGAAAATGCCCCTGCAAGGCTTACGGCTAAAAGGGGAAAACAGCATTCAACTTACAAGTACAAAGCCTGAAACTTTAGTACCAGAAAGAAGAATGCCATACTTAGTGAGTCAATGATAAAATCAGGATGGATTATGTGAACATATTTATACATGTATAATACTGATTGAGTGCCCTGCAAAACAAAACATGGGGAAGTCAGGTTACAGAAAGTTTGCTGTACCTCAAAAACCAAATTATTAGATTCTTAGAAAACTCTCACATCTGGTTGAAAAACTAAGGAATAAATAAATATAGTGAAATCAACTTCTAAAAATTTAAGAGTAAGAAGGATGATGTTTGCTTATTACGTATTATTTACAAAGGTACAGGTGCCCAAAGAAAATATTTAGAAATACTAGTGTTAATCAAGCCTTAACTGAATTATTAATTAAGCAATTTTACCAAAGAATTGCTGCAGTATAAATACAAGTCTATTCACTCCTTGAACATACTGCTCCCATAATAGGTTTTATTTATGGCATATAATTTCTCAAAACCTTTTTACAGAGCTCAGGAAATTCGTGAGCCAATTTCCCTGAGCAGAACATATGGATCAGAGTAACTCATTGTCAACATAACTTGGTGACATATGCCATTTGCTGTGACTTCTGCAGAGAGAGAGAGACTGAACTGATAACCATAGAGTGATTTTAATTTGAAACCTTTATTGCCTATTCAATTTAAATCAATCCTTTTAAGGGGAAAAAAAAAAAAGGGTCATGCAGTCCTCTTGCTTGTCTCTACACTGACATTACCAGCTTGACTCAATTCTCCATACCTGGATGTGCCTGCCCACCTGAGAGGCCCTTGGGGAGGCCAAGGTGTCATTAAAGGACAGTAAAAGCACAGATCCTTTGGAAGGTCTGCATCTGTCCTGAATAGAAAACAGGGTAACAGGCCATCTCCAAGGGCACTATTTACCTGTGAGGGGTAATCTGAGCAGAGCTTCTACACCAGGCTGCACTCCATTGCTGGATGCCCAGCCCCACACAGAGGCACCTTCAGGTAAGCATGTGGGGTTGAGTGCCAAGCACTCACTACTGTCAGTGGACTCAAGAGAGCTACTAAATTCATTCTACAGTCAACACCTAAATCTTGTCACCTGAGCAGCTCCCAAAATTCCTCTGACTCTACATACAAATCTTCTACTGATAGTCAAACATGACACTCAGCTCACCCTGCAGACACCGGAACTCAGACACCCAATTAACAAGCCAAAGTCCACCCTAAAACTAGATGGATGATCACCAACATAGGAACCACAGTCTGGCTCACATAACTTGAGGCAAACATGCTCAACTAAATATTTCCAGATCAATAATAATTGTATTATTGATCTATCTTTTTTTTTTTTTTTGCAGTCAATGCAAAGAGGCCAATGCCTTCAGAGCCTGATTCACTTAAACACTTGATTTTGGATAAGATTTATCCAGCTACCCATATCCTCCAAAGCATACAGGAAAATACTCAATCTCTCTTAATGATGGCTGTAGCTAACTTATACAGCCATATGTTCATGCTGTCATTAGCTTTATTCCTTCTTCTGTCATGTTCATATATTGTTCATTTTCCTCTTCTTTCCTAGTGAGTTATAAACCTTAATATCCTTCCTTAACTGCTTTCTTCAACACCACTTAATACAATCTAAATGAGACCCCAGATGGTACGAAAATAAGAAAAGTGCTGTCTGATATTTATTTAAAACAAAAGTCAGAGCACACAGAGAACTCCACAAGTTCACCAGCATGGATCAGCCATCAGACAGATTCCAGTACCTGAGATTACAGAGAGGCCAACAAAATAGCACCACAGTCAAGTTACAGTTCTTTTTGGTGGGTGCTAAACTCAGCACAGTTCTAACACTACATCATATGTTGATAAATATGTCTGTAAAGATTTATAGCCCCATGATAATTCTGACTTTACAAAAAACTACAAGCACCCTTTTCCAAACCTCAATAGACATACCAATAGTAAAGTTAGCATCAGTATTTCCTTGCCAGGAGGTCCTCTATTTTAAGCCCTGGATGAAAACTGACAAGTTAGAACAACAAGTTGTACAGGAGAAAAAAATGGATAACAAAGAAGGCAAGTACTTTAAAAACTGCATGATCAGAAACAAAAAATCAATCATTTGTTAGCATTTATGTAATGAAGGAAGACCTGCATACATATGAAGAAACTCCACATCTGCCATGTGTAAAGCCTGCTAAATTGTGAAAACACCATAGAGGAGTGAAACACCAGACCAGAAATGCCAACCTCCTAATAACAGAATTAACACAATAAGATTACCTTGCTCCAGTCTAAAGCATAGGGAACGTTTTGCAGCTTCTATCTCAGGAGTTGGATGATCCAGAACACGTCTGCACCACTGCAGAGGACTCAGTGATTTCTCTTGAGGAGTGCGAGTCTTGGTAGGCAAGACGTACAACCTTAACCAAAACACACAGAAGTATCAGCAAGATATGCAATACTGCAAAGTTTGCTTTTGTATGCTCACTTTCCTATTAGATCACTAATAATTTATAACATCCAAAGCTCTGCAAGAGGACATCTAACAAAAAGAAACATATCCTGAAGTAGAAGAGTTTACATTTCTTTTCTTTCTTCCCTCCTCAGAAAAATAGGTGGCAAAATATCAACTCCACAGGTCTGGCATGTCCAAACAAAGTTCAAGTAGATTACACATTAAAACCTTCTATCTAATCACTACCATTGTCTAAATTTCAGCACTGCCCAAAGTTCAAATGTATTAGGTGCTGTACACACACCAAAGGTGCTCTTGTTTTTCCCTATACTTATATTTACTGGAGATTTAGATCATTTCAGCATCTGAATTTATTTTCACACAGATGAACCAGATGTTGTTCAAGTCATATTTGTAATGATTAAAAAACACTCAATGAGAAAACACTGAAAATCTATTTTCAACATTCAACACCAGCAGAAAAGAAAAAAAAAAAAGCACATACACAAAAAAAAGGTAGCGTACATGCATTATTCTCAGACAAGAGTTGGCAACTGATTAGTTGCACATCAGGAAAGCTGGTTTCAAAGCAGATTTCATGGGAGAATTCTTGAGGCTGAGATCTGGGTTGCTGCTGTCGCCCTGGCAGATTAGCAGGCACAGCAGATGCCAACTCACCTGGGAGAGTGCAAATCTTCCAGGGAGCAAACTATTCTTGTCTGCTGGACAAGACTCCGACTCTCAGCTCCCCTGGCCTGACCATCTCCGAGACATGGGGCTAGGAACACCCAGAGCCAGATTATCAAGGCACCAGAAAAACACTGCACATGCCTTAAAGGATCTGGCCTGCACAAAGCAGGAGTGAAAGGCAAGACCAAAAACTAAACAGGATTTTGCCCCTCAAGGGGTCACTAACAGGTAGCAGCAGCCTTTCACCTTCACAGTTTTGGCTCAAGAGGTACCCAAGTCCCACCAGAGCACCCCTTCTCCAGTGCCTGCTCCATGGAGTTTGCCTTTGAAGTCAATCAGCACTGTCTATCCAGCTCTCAAGGAACAAATATCCTCACTGCCTGCCATTGCCATCTCTCTCTCTCGGCAATCCCAGCAGAGATCAGCTACTGAATTGCTCTGGGGAGAGGACTCATTTCCCCAGACTTCCTGCAATGCCTGACTACATGAAAACCAAAAAGCAAAGGAAAGAAAAGCTTTCACATTTCCTGTTAACCTGCAGAAGTGCTTCAAAAGCTAAACATCTGACTGATGATCTTCCTGTAAAAAGCTAAACACCACGAAGTAGTTTGACTTGTCTGCAGTTTGACAAGGTTGGTTGGTTGGTCTTGGGGTTTTTTGTAACTGCAGTCAAAAACAAAAAAAAAAGGCAAGCAAAACACAAAACCCCAAAGGTATTTAAGGCCTAAAATTACAAATCAAAAACTAGGATATGCACTGAAGGCTTTGGCTTTCCAGGTAGCAGTTTGCTTTAAAGACTGAGATTACAAAAAAGCCCCAAGCAACTGGCATCACACGTCTGACCTTCCATGGACAATGACGGAGATTTATCCTTGAACTAAAAACATTCAACAGTTAAAACAACTACTCCTAGTACAATAAATTTGTTAACAAATTGCTGTCATGAAATTCTGCCTGTGGACACACACATATGTGACATACAGGTAAATTTTGGCACCCAATCTAGGATTGCTCCCAGGGAAGAAATCAAATTGGAAATTTCACTATGGCACAACAATGACTGACTACCACCGTAAAATGTAAACAAGGAAAGCATTTTGTTTAACAAGACATTATCAAACAAATCTGATATTCCTTAATGCTAGGAAAGCTAGAAGTTAGAACCAATGTAAAATTTGATTTAAGTCTGGACTGACAAGCCCAAGCCAGCCCTGCAGACCAACCACACACAATGAAGCAACGCTGACAAAAATTTCCACGCAATTTGTACATGATTCTCAAAAGCCATTTTCAGAAACACGATATTGTGTACCATGAAGCACATGGAACAATCAGAAACATTTCTGATATTAAGATTAATTTTTGAACATTTTATCTTAATTAAGGACCAAAATTAAGGATATTTTAACACATCTCAGCCTCTTTATACTACATTTTATTCTCATCTGACATTAACTTATAGCTTGATTCAAAAACTAACCTCATAAAAAGGAAAGCTACGTGGAAGCTTAGACAGATACTCTAAAACTTATTTAAATAAAGGTAATCTATATATTGCTATTGACACTTGAAAACAAATTGACGTTCCACATGGCTAAACGGCCAATACAGTATTCCAGCACTGCCCCTGCGATGCTCGCCCACGCTGCTGAAACAGGTTTGGAGGCACCAGCTTCACTGATCTACTTATACCTCTACCTTGCAGTCTCCCCTTCTGTTTCTTTTTACGGGAGTGTAACCATTACAGGTTACACGCGTTAACCAGTCCAGGTCGATTTCATTTTTTGCTCTATCCATTTCGCTATTCATTTACGATTTATTCAATTTACTAGCATCCTGCCGTGCCTTTTCAAGCTACATGGGCGCGTAAGACACACAATTTAGATCAACGTCTAAAAGACAAAAGCCCTCCCAAATCCCTGAAGATGGGAGTCAATTTGGCAGAGATTTTAGGATAAGCAGGCAGCGCTGCTCAGATCAAGGCTTTCCCGGAACGAAATTCCGCTATTTTTAATTCCTTATGTAAACACGGGGCTGAAACTAGGCTGAGATCTGAACGATATTCCTCGGGGTGGAAAACGAGCTCTGCTCCCCACGGAGGGCGCGACGCCCCGGGCGAGCCGAGCGGTTCTGAATCCCCGACCAGAGCCTCGTCTCGTACACGGGGCCCTTCCCTCGGCAGGGCGGCACGGTTTGGAAAGGGGGGGAAAAAAAGGAGAAAAAAAGCAGATTTCAGTCTAAGCGGGGAGATCAAGTGAATTTGGGGGCTAATGCTAATCAGAGCCGGGAGACCGCTGCGGGAGGCCCGGCCGGGGGCACAGCCGGGCCGGGGAGCAGGGCAGGGCCGAGCCGCATGTACCATGTATCCTCGTCCTCTCCGCAGCCGTCCTCCAGCTCCAGCACCGCCACCTCGTCCAGCACCGTGGCCGCCGCCCCCGTGCCACCGCCGCCTTCCTGCCCGCCGCCAGCGGCCGGCGGCCCGGGCGAGGGCTTGAAGTAGGCGAGGGGCTCCGGCGGGCACAGCAGGGTGGGCACCGGGCTGGGCATGCACGGCGGGCCCGCGGCGGGGGGGCTGGCGGGGCGCAGCCCGCCCGGGGCCGGCGGCGGGGCCAGCAGCAGGTGCGGGCTGGGCGGGCCGGTGGCCACCGCGGCGGCGGCGGCGCGGCTCCGGAGCTGTTCGTTCTGCTTCTCCAGCTTCCGCACCAGCTCCTGCAGCTTCTTCACCTCCAGCTCGGCGCTAACGGCAGAGCCGGCGCCGCTCCCCTTCACCTCCGCCATCATCGCCGGCTTCAGCAAGGCAGCCTCCATCCTGCCGGCCCGCTGCCGCCGCCAGCACCTGCTCCGCCGCGCCGCCGGAGGGCAGCGCCCGGCCCCCGGGGGAGGCGGGAGCGCCGGGGAGCGCCGCTCGCAGCGCCGGGGTCCGGCCCTGCGCCGCTGAGCCACCCGCCCGGCCGGCCCCGCTCCGCCGCTCCTGCGTCTCCCGTTAACGGCGGCGCGGGCGGGATCCCCTCCCACTCCGGCAGCCCGAGCGCCGCGCACACGCACTCGGCAGGAACAAAGAGCCGCCCGGCGCCCCCGCCATCCAGCCCCGGGGAAGGGCGGCAGGGACCACCTCCGAGGGGAGCCCCGGGTGTTTAAAGAATAAAGTGCCTTCCCCCAGTGCCCCCCACCGCGGCTCGCCCCGCCTCGGCCGCGGGCTGGATCCGGCCCAGGGCGCCGCGCCTCTCGTGAGCCGTGTAATTAGAGCCTGGTGGTGTCAGGGTTGTAATTATGCAGATTGAGAGTGTGAGGGGAATGGGAATCACAAATAGAGGCTTTGTTGGGCTTGAAAGGAGCTAATTCAGCCAAAAGCCGCCGTTTGTAGGTTTGAAACATGCTGATTCCGGGAGTTTTGGCACAAAGCGAGGAAAGCGACACGTTCTTGAAGTTGCGTTGGTGGTGAAGCAAACACTGAACCGAGCATTGCTAAAAACTACGTAACTATGTTTTGGTTATGTATAGGAGAGCTCCTGAGGTGAAAGATGCCCTCGTATTGAAATGCCTTTCTTAACACAATCCAGATACATAGGTGGGCTTGCAGCTTGCAGATCTTTGAGAGAGGTATAAATAGTGTTCACTTAACAGTAGTGGTTTTGCGTTGTCTTTCGTTGCTCAGCACTGTAAGAAGCCATTGCTTGTGTCACCTAGGAGGTGAGCAGGGATTCAGTGTTGCCCAGGACAGCTCAGGCATCACACAACCCTCGTTCAGTTCATTTCCTCTGGATACAGCTTTAGGGGACAACCTTCTAAGTCACACTTTAGTTTCTTACGGCTCTGATATGAAATCAGGAGCAACTGTCATGAAGTCAGGGCAGGTTTAGATTAGAGATTATAAAATATTTCTTCACCAAAAGTGTCATCAAGCATTAGAACAGAGTGCCCGGGGAAGTGGTTGAGTCACCATCCTGCAAGTATTTGAAAGATGTGTAGATGTGGCACTTGGGGATGGTTTAGCGAGGAGTTGGCAGTGCTGGGTTAACACTCTCAGTGATCTTTGATGTCTTTGCCAGCCTAAATGATTCCGTGGGTCTAAGGGTTGTAAGTTGGTCAGCTGCCCACTAAAAATAGCTATTGGTCAGTCACTACCCAGTTCTTGAACATCAGCTTTAGGCAGAGCAGTCAGCCACTGCTGCCTTCACCCCGCTTTGTTGCTTTCTCAGGTGTAAGGAGGAACAGATAGTGATTCTCTGTTCAGGGCATAAGTCAACTTTGAAATCATCCAGCCTTCCAGAACATATAATTTCTATCAGAGTAAAGAGAATAAATACCCTCAGTAGCCCCCAGTGTACTACTTTGCAACCAGATAGCAAAGACAAAACTTTGGTTGTGTCTTCTCTGTCCCTTTGGAAGAAAGAAGGGGGAAATGTTGAGTGTAAAAACCATCTGACCCCAATTCTACCATGTTTTATTAGAATGAGTAACAGAATCCAGTTTTCACTGCTACAGATACCTGTAATTTTTATTCCCACAAGTAAAAGGAGAATTGAGCTTCTACATGTTTAGTCCCAGGCAAAATGTGTGTCTCTCAGTTTGTTATCACTAATAATGGTACTAGCCTTAATTCTTAGATGTGCATTGTTACTCCAGTAAGATGGCAAAATTATATAAAAAGACTAATTAGCAGCATATGTAATATTGAATTTATTATACAGCACTATTGTACAATGAAAAAAAAAAGCCAAGAAGAAGTTTATTATAATGTCAGTCCTGGAGGATGCAATGAGGAAGTAGAGCTTCAGTTATATATCATAGCATTTTTTTTCACTGAAATAGTAGTTAGGCATTGCAATAAGTTGCCCATGTAATTTATTACATTAGTGGTTCCACCACTGTCTCTGGAAGCATTCAAGAGGTGTCTGGATGTGGCAGTTGGGGATATGGTTTAGGGGTGATAATGGTGGTGCCAGGTTGATGGTTGGACTAGATGATCTTGAAGGTGTCTTCCAACCCTGATGATTCTGTGAAATACTCAAAAGAGATTCAAAATGGCAGATTTTTTTTTTTTAATTTGAACCAAGGATCCAAAGTCTTTTAGTGGACCAGCAAAAAAACCCACTAAATGGGTTTTTATTATTTGAATTTTCAGTTCTCATAATAGGAATATGACAGTGTGATCTGGATATTGCATGATTTGCAATATCCTGATGCAGATACCAGTTTGGAGATATATCAGGAGACACATTTGAAGACAGGGTAGTGCATGTAGCATCACAGCACAGGATCTGAAGAGTCACCATGGGAAAGCTTATCCTCAGTTATGAGTATAAGCAGTTGCTTATCTCTACTGTTTGTGCATATCTCTACTGTTTGTGCCACCTACACAAATGTTGCTTGCAGGCATTCATTTCAGAACTCAGCTGCCAAAGAGAAAAAGCTTAGGACTCGGTGTCATGCCCTAGCATGGATACAAATACATATTCTCCAGAGAGATGCATTGATCACAGACATCATATCACCAAGAAAATGGTCCAGAGATTGGCTCCTCCTTGCCTGGGACTTCTTAAGTGAGATACCCAGTAGTATGGGTAGAAAGCAGCTTGAAGTTATGCATACTTCAGCTACCATGCTCACAGTCAGTGTGAGAGACTCTGTCTTTTTCAGGCCTTTCCTGTACAAGTGGATTTAGTAAAGGGTAAAAATGCATTTCACTGTGTTGTATTTGTTGCTGTATTTTAAATGTACATGTAATTTCACTAACACATAATTCCACTAATAACATAGCTTCACACAGAGATGCTGGCAGGTAATATGTATGTCGATGACTACACTGTCCCATGGTTTTCAGGTTGGTCAGTTTGAATGCTGCAGAGATGATTTGAACATCTTAGTTGTTTAAATAGTTAACCTAATTGTTTGGGGTTTTAAACATAAATTACTCTCCTCCCAATATTGGCATTACTAATAAATTGTTAATGAGTTCCATTCAGTATGTCAGCAATAAATTATGAGTTTGATAAACCCAGAACTTCATCAGCACTCTACAAACTGCACTGAAGGCTTGATGGTTCCATTCTTTTTTTAAGGCATTGCTAAAATGTGTCTAACCCCAACCCCAAACGTCCTAATGTGCCATGAAACTTGTTACTCCTGGACTTGAGAAATCATATGCTCTAAATCAGTAGAAATCTACCACAGAATTCTACTTACACTGTATCCTCTGTTAGGAATTTCTGAATCAGTGTAGTCTCTAATAGGGTGTCAATGCAGAGAACAAAGAAGCAGGAAGTCCGCAAATCCCATCTGCTCTTTTCTGGTAATAAGCTTGTTGCTTTATGCTGCAATAGCTGCAGGCAGGCTGGATCTGCCTTTCAGGCAAGCCAGTACAGAATTAATTGCTGTAATCCAGTCTGGGCTATACAAAAGATGTGTAACAATAAGGTCAGAGCACGGACAGTAAACTCCAAGTCTTGTGAGATTATTTTAAAGTGCAGTTCCAGTCTGAAAAATGGCTATGAAAGTTGTTTTATAAAAACAGAGCCACTATCATGCCAGCAGAAGTGCATCCTATCCAGTATTCTGCCTTTAGCAAGGCCTTATAGTAGCTTTGTAAGGAAAATATCTCAGAAACAAGAAAAATATTGAGGGATATTTTCCCTCTTTCAGAAGTCATTGAATCAGGACATCTGGATCATTTAATTTTGATAGCAACCAGTGTGTAATAATATTCCATTTGCTGAGACCCATTTTTAAGCCATTTAAACATGAGGGCTCTACAACCCCCTGTGGCAATTAGAGCTGCAATTTAATAATGTATTGTTAGAAAAACTGCTTCTTATTATCTACTTTAAAATCTGCTGCTTAGTAATTTGATTGGGTGCCCCTTAGTTCTGGTTTTCTGAGAAAGACAGAATGATTAATCATTCTCTATTCAGCTTCTCTTTGTCATTCATGACTATATAAAATTTAGATACTTCTCTTCCCAGCTGACAAGCCCTAATTTATGTAGCCTTATCCCCACAGAAGTCAGGCCAAACCTCCCATTGTTTCCTGTCTCACTCCATAATGAAAACGGAATTTTCTAACCCATTTTTTTTCTTTCTATTCTCACTTCATGTTTTCTTATAAAGCCAAATTTTCTCAGTTAAAGAAATCAGCTTAACCAGAAGCATATTGGCTTCTTCAGAAACACTCATCTATTTATGAGCATGCCCTGCTTGAAAAAATCTCCTCCAATAGATTGAAAAAATCTCCTCCTGTAGACTCTTCTCCAATATATCATACATATCCATAGCTTTTATATTCTGTTATTTATTTCAATTTGTACAAATTGGCTTGATTAAAAAAAAAAAATACTACATTAAATGTAGTTCCCCAGAGCAGTTTTCGTGGTTTTTTCAAGGCTGATGTCCCAGTTAATGCATCCAATTTGTTTGGCACCAAGCCTGCCTTGATTGGTAGGGTAAATGTTTCTGAGAAGTTCAACACTGTCACTTGAGCTGCCATAGAGGTTTTGCATAGATCCTAGACCTAGCAATTTGTTATTGTTAAATTTATATGTTTACTCTGCATTATTTGAGCAATTAATCACTTTCCTGAAGTTACAGCATGGATTCTTCATTCTCAGTGTGTCTTGCAAACATTTTAACTTCTAGCTGTTGCTAATTTCATGCTAATTGACTTTCTCTTTTTTATACTGTTTCCTTCTCTGAGCTACCATGGTTCCTTCCGGCTTTTTCCTTATTTAATTAATATTAAATTGAAGTACATTGTAATCACCATTAGAATGGATTTACTTTAAGAACAAATCCAAAATTGCATCATTTCAGTGAGCTCAAATTGCTCCAGTGCTTATGGTATCCAGAGATACTCTCTGTGAATTCAACTCAGGCTCTGCTAGTTCATAGATCCATCTAGACAGAATTATCCATGACAGCTCTTGTTCAAGGGGTTGTTATTTGATTGTTATCAAATCACTCTGACTTTCAAATGCTTTAGACTCCCTTCCCTTCCCTCTCCCCCTTCCCATCCCTTCTGTTTATTGTAAACTGAAAGCATCAAGCTGAATCTTGCAAATCAGGATGGGTTTCTTTCTAATGATCTTCATCGATAACAAAGACTAATTAGACTTTCAAAGAAGTTTGAATATTTACATTGTCTCCAGTATACAAAGCTATTGGAGAGTATAATTTGGTTCACCACTGATGAATAAGAAAGAGAAGGTTGAGGGGGAGATGTGATGTTCAAGGTTGTTAATAAATGAGCTGATAATCTAAAAGTAAAGTTTTTGAAACACTGTTTGAGTGTGAAGTGCTGAAGATCATAATGACAGGAATACAGCTTCTCTCCAGAAGGCTAAAAATCCATGGCACACCTTCTGCCAAGACTCCAGATTTCAGCTTGACTTATCTTCAGGGAACAGTGGCAGTTGATTCAGGAAAAATGCCTTATTTCGTGATAAAATGATTATAGGAATCATCTAATCCTGGTTATTATTTTTTCTGTTTTTTTTTTTTCCTTTTATTCATCTTCTGTCATCTTTACTTTTTGTCTATTTGCATATAGTTGGGGAAAGAGATTGAAGAAATTAATCAACTTTGCAAAAAAGTGGAAAAAATTACTATCTATGTTAGCAAGTCCATCATGTGGATACATAAGTGATCTTTACAGTTTGCAAAATGTTAGTATGTGTAGGCCAACAGACTCAAGACTTGATGCTGCAAAGTGGTTTAGAAGTTATCATCCTAAAAAAATAAACAGCAATATGCTTAGCATTGGTTATGTGATGTCTGTAGGAAAAAAATTAAATCATAGAAAAAACCCTCAGTCCAGCAATAATTGTGTTTGAGAAAGCAGATCTGAGTAGCACCATGTCAAAGGAGCATGGAAAATTTGCAGTTGCTTGAAAGGCTTTTCTTGTGTCAAAGTGGGCGTGTTAGCTTTTCAGATAGGGAATGGTTTAAAATAATAAGTACCTGAACTTTCATGTAGGTTCAGTTTGGTTGAGGAAGAATCTTTGCTGACTATCCAGAAAAGCTCATGTAATTTATTTTTATCATTTATTTTTTACTGTGAGGTGGGATAGGAAAAAAAGCCTGTAAAAATAGTGTGTAAAAACTTGTGTATAAAAACTTGTCCTTGCACTATCTATAACCCACTGAATCACAAAAGATACAATAAAATGGCAGAGATACCTAGAGGGTAATTTAGGTACAGTTAGAAAACTTAGATCCAAACTTTTTTTTCTGGACCCAATGTTCCATAAACTGTATATAACTTGCAGAGTACTTGAGATCTTTCCTGCAGCATCACTAGACTGGCATAAAACCCCTTGCCCTTCCTCCTGCCATGCCAGAGCTCCTGGGTCTGGGTAGTGATGGATCTATCAATCTTACTGGATCTGTCTGGATCCCTTTTGTCCATCCTTGAGATGTGCAATCAGTGCTGGACACACTTCCAGGGCTGGGGGAGAGCTGGTCTAAAATCAGCCCTTTCTGGGACAATCTGGAAGTAGAAGTGCAGTACAGCAAAGGTATTTCCTGAGTACATTCACTGGATTGATGAAGGGTGTATGAATTGTGGTATTACTAAAGGAGTGTATTCTTAGCTAGATCTTTTCCTTGTGTTTGCTCTAATTTCATCATAAGAAGCAAGTCCCTGCTATCTTCACTCCCAGTTTCATTTATGTTTCTACTGAGGAGATTCTGATTCTGAATTCGAAGGCAGGGGAGTTTTTAGATAGTCCTGGTGATCTCCAAATTAAAACCCAGAGACCACAGTTCTCAAAGCATGTGCCCTCCTCTGACTGGATATTTGGGATGTCTCTCGCTAGAGTGGAAGAGGCAGAAAAAAAACATTGCTCCTTCCCAGCTTTTGTCCTTCAGCTTTCCAAAGATGTCAGTCATGTCAGAACTGGTATGCTTGCTCCCAGACAGAATATTGCTCTGAGAAAACTGGTGTTTTGTTCAAAAGGCTTTTCTGTTACTTTCACATATGTCACTTGGGCAAATGGATAAAGTCAATGCTCAAAAGCATTATCAATTGTGAAAACAGTTAAAAACAGTGTTCAAATGCATTATCAGTCAGATACTTCCGTAGATTTCCCAAATATTGTTTAACTATTTGGCTATTTGAAATTACAATGCTACAAGTACGGTTAGCTGGATTCTCATTCCTAATTCCAAGATTTGAACTACATACAGGGATAATATAATTCAAAGTTCTGTGGGTGGAAACTCCCTGGAGGAGTTATATCTTCTCCCTGGAGAAGATATGCAGACCAATGTTTTCTGGAATATTCCATCTTACAGTCAAGTTTGACTATTAATTTCAATGGCACCATTATTAACACTAGTACTGTTAAAATTCCTTAATTGACTTATTTACATAGTGCTTTCATCTTTTTCATAATGTTTTCTCCCTTTTCTACTGCTTTTAGTATTTAAACATACAAAAATGGCTTGAATGATAGAAGAAGTTTGTCCTTTCTTTCCAGAATGGATTGTCTTCTTTTTTTCCTGAGTAAGTAGTTTTAAAATGTTGGCTGCCAATTGTTTTGACCACAATAGCTGTCTAAGCTCCCTAAACAGATGTCTGATGACTGCACAGCAATGCCAAGATTCAGACAAGTGCTTTTGGCATCATTATATTCAGATATTGATTCTAACAGGACCAAACCAGTCACTTTTAAGTCCCAGCACAGCCTACAATGCTGTAGCTGTCAATTTATAACTGACACAGTTATAAAAACCCCATGAAAAAATATTCCATTTCCTAGCAGCTTTCTTGGAAAGGGAGGTAAACTCTGGATTTTTCTTGGGTCATACAGGTGCAGCAGTACCACCCAGAGGCCACTGCTATGCTGGACACTGCACAAACTGGAGAGACTTCCTGTCCAAAAGGGCTCAGAGGTTGGGAGGCAAAGAAAACACTAAGGCTTAGAAGAGATTATCATACAAAGATGTATTTGTAATAGTCTTCAGATGAAAACCCTCAAAATTTAATTCTCTCACTATCCTACCCCAGCCAAATCTGAATGTAGACAACCCTTCTAATCATTGACACTGCTTTTAATTCTTAATTAGACCACTTGGATAAGATGATGCAATTCCAGGATTTGGTTTTTGGTCCCAAGACAATGTATTTTTTGTTCAGGAGTCATTCCTGAGCTATCAACAAGCATATAATGAATGTGCAAGCAAGTGTGGCTATCCAGTGGAACATGGGCCATAAGGATCCAGCCTGCTCTGGGTAGGGAGTGTGGCAAAAAGACTACCAGGAACATCTTGTTTATTCCACACATCCAGCTGTTCCACGTGTTGCACAACCTGCTTAGGTATGTTGGGGGAGACATTGAACTTGGCACTTCTATTTTCTGGGGCCAGTTCCTCTGTTCAGAGAACATAATCTCCATGGTTTTAGGAGGTGGTAGTTATTCAGGTGTTCAAGAAGGTCTCATTTTAGCAGATTGTGCCAAACATATTTGAGAATACCTGCAGATTCTTCTCTGAAATGCAAGGAATGTTTGTAAGTCCTAGTTTTGCTGATGATTTTAGAGTTGAGTTGCTCAGACCAGGCAAAGCACAAAACAGAAGAGGAGGCCTTTGAAGTCAAAGAAGGACCTTATCAGTTTAAGAACTCGGTTGTTCTGCATCAGTTAAGCAGCTAAACAGAGCTGTTTTGGTCAACAATTTCAGACTTCAGCACATCAAACCTACGTATGTATTTAGTCTCTTTATCCTTTGCCTTTATGGAATGATGGATGTCTCTGCTGCTGTGAAGAAGAATGAGGATGAGGGGACAGCGTTACAGATGTTTCTCACTCTCTGTCAAGCACTGATAGGCAGGGATGCTAAGGCTGAGCATTCTGTGGGACCCTACACAGGATACAACAGAATATATTAACACTGCAAAGATGTTCTTATGACATTCCTTGTTCTTGTAAGTATCAGTAGTTTTGAAGCAATCTACATATTTAAATGCATCAATATGCATTATATGCATTATTTCACTCCTTTCTTCTGATTGCTTGATTCCCTTCCCCGTAGAGCAATGCCCCAGCTTTGTAAAATAAAGTATCCATTACACACTGAAAAAATGGGCCTGATGAATCACAAACCCCCACATAATTTAGTACATCATCTCTCAATACAGCTTTTCAGTCTAATTTAATGCATTATTGAAGATAACACGTTCATTAAAACAGCTGCCAGCAAACTCTTCATTTGGATTGTTTCATGGAAGGACTAGTCAAAGGGAAATGAAACACCACAGGCTAATGATATGCAAAAACGACAAAAAACATGTAAGTTTTGATACATTGGTATTGAGATGTTAATATGATTTTTCTTAATGAGTACTGCTCTGCCAGATACGGTAAATCACAAACCTGGTGTTTCTTCTTAGCCAACTTACAACATATAATAAAAAATAACAAAAAAACACATGGCAAAATTACCAAGGCTGTTCAGTGAGGATGACTTAATGAGCACAGAATTATTATTTATTGTTTCTTATTGCTACTTCTCTGTCAGTGAGCATTTAAGTAGCAGATATTTTCATCCAGAGCTCCTGGTCTCTGGGGGAGTGAACTGAAATCTCTCATCCTCTCAAACACTAGGAAGTCCTAGATTCTAATGTGCTGGCTCAAATGAATGTCTAACATCTTCCATTGTAACTGGGCTTTAGCAATAAGTGTTGGTCTCTCAACAGCACCAAATTTGTAATGTTAAAATTTTGCCAATACTTTTTTCACCCCGTTGTACCATTTTTTACTGGTGAAGCATAGAGTTAATAATTATTGTTTCACTAGGACATGTCATCAGCAAGAGACACACACCAGAAAAATTATCAATAACTAAAGATTTATTAGAGTTACTGACATTAATTAATAAGATATTCATAAAATTAACAAAAAAAAATCTGCTGTCTCATGTCTCCATTGCATAATCAGTCTGAACATTCTTTAAGCCAGACAACATACTCAGCTGCAGGCCCAGTGCTTTAAATTACACAGACATCCATACCTCCTGCTTCTCCTGTGAAATGTGCAATCAAGGAGAGAGAGTTTGACTGGGACAGCTACTCACCAGTCTATTATTAACCTATGGCTTTAATACTTTGCATGCTTTTAAGCTCTTGCCTAGGTCCAGCAACCTTCAAACACTAACTCTGTCATGTCCAGGAAGTCCACTTAAACTGAGATGTAAGGAAGAAAAATCTGTTCTGAATAAACCATAATCTAAAGCATCTCATGACAGAGACTAGTAGTCAATACCTTTGTCTGTCCAGTAAGCTACTGAACTATTGATTATTTCAGACAACATATTATAAGAAAGCATGAATTCTTCTTTCAGTTTCAATAGTTATATTCTCTCCAAAAGGAAAAAACAAAAGGTTTCACTGTAGTCTCAAAGGAAGGAGTGTGACTGACATAGTGTAGATATCTAGAAATCTGAGCTGTTCATTCCAGGTTCCTTTGCAAACCATGGAAGTAAAGATGTACATTGATTAATGTCACAGTAAAATAGATGTTTGCAATCTGACCAATTGAATTGCTTCCTACAAATGCCTGCTTCTCTCTATAGGATAGAATAAATCAAGGAACTCAGAAACAGAAATCTACACTGTAGATGTATAAATTTAGGCAAGATGAATCGATCCAAAGTGTTTTGATAGTCAGTTTAATAAAAGTAGGAAAGATAAATACAACATATTGTCATGCAAAATAGGTGTTTGATTGCAACTATTAAGTGTGCACTTCTTAAAAAATGGTGATTAAATAGTTACCAGAATTGCAAACATGGAGTGGGGTAGTTCTTAAAACCCTCTAGCAATTTTTGTCCAGATTGCTTCTGCAGTAGTAGAGATGCATTTTCCAAAAATTATTTGTTCCATCTCAAACTTATCGTTTAAGTTATTTAGGAAGAACCTTTCTCTGGAGTTTGATGTCTCCCCTTGAAGGTGCAATACGAACCTACTTCCCTCTGCATGAAAAACAGTCATTTAAACTGAATTACTGACTTCTAAATGGCTAATCTTGATGAGGAGAATCCCATTCATGCTATATTAAGCAAGCAGGTCTTTATATTGGAGGAAAAGAGAATACAGCCCCTTCAAATCAAATATATAGGAATGTCCTGGCATTCAGAACATTTCAATCAATTATCACTGATTTTACTTAAAATTTAGTGGTTTCACAGATCTGATAAATATACTGACCAATATCTTGTTTTGCTTCCTACAATGTGTGTATGAAAATGCATCTAAATTCTCATTAAAATAATTCTTTTAATAACCATGCAGTAGGACTTTGTTCAGAGAATTCCCAGCAGTAAAAATGAATAACTTCCCACAGTATTTTGAATTAACAGGCCAATACAGTTAACTTAACATTAGTAATTTCTTCATCATACATTCTGTGTGTCAAAATTAGTAGATCCATTTTTCTGCAAAAGAAAAAAGATTGGTCAGACATGCCAAGCAAATGATTATGCTCTAAGTGTCCTACAAGGAAACTTCAGGTTTTTTTTTTCTTTTTTAGAATGTCTACTGAAGTCTGTCTGTCTTGTAACTTGATGAAATAGGATATGCCAATTTATTGTGCTTAATATAGAGATCCTTGCTATGTCTTTATACAGTTTTATAACTGTTACTATGCTTTATTAATTTTCTGATCTGATTATTTGCAAAATTCCCCATTCCCATCAGATTTTGCAATGAGTTAATAACAAAAGTACTCTAAGAAAACAAGTTTTTATTATAATTTTAGTTAACATGATCTTATCTCAGAATTACATAGTTGAACCCCGCTTGTCAGAGTATTTCATCTACATCTCTGTTTGTATTAATTTGGTACAGAGGTGCTGACTTTTAGTATTATGAAATAATAATTGCCATGAAGAGAGAAGACTTAAAATCTATCAACTTCTAGAAAAATTAATAAAACAAAACGTTTACTTGTCCCTGCCTTGAACATTTTTTTACTCACTTTGCTCCTCACAAAGGTAAGAATCATAATCACGTGTAATATCTTCATTATAATATCATAGATTTTGTATCTTCTCTGATCACAATTACTCCACTAGGTGAAAATACCTCTTCACTCTGGCTTATTTGTTTCAGTAGAACAATCTGATTCTCAGATGGCCTTGTAATTTATTCTCACTTCCAGGGCAAGATGCCATTGCTCCCCTCTAGGTGTCTCTATTGATTGCACAGGTACAACTCTACAGAGAGACTTGAAGAGATGAACTTGCAGTGCGACCAAGATCTCCCTCACAGATGCAGAATAATTGTGTCTAGAACCTGGGGTTGGATATCATCCTAAGCACCCAGACTTACTGAAGTAGATCTTTGGAAAGGTTTAAGTACACACAAATGGTCAAAAGCAACAGCTGTGTTGTCATATATTGAAGTCTTTTGAATGAAGTTCACTAAATGGTTTTTCCCACCTTCAGTATTATACATCTTGTGCCTTACCTTTAACTTTGGAATAACAAGGCTCACAGTGCACAGTTTTTTTGTAAATCCAAATGCTGTCTCCTGCTTTTAGATCTTCCAGAGGTCTCTTACATACTTCACACTTCAACACACAAGTCAAAGAATTAAGAAAAATTGAAATGAAACATTTCTCTAATACTCTTACCCAGCATGCTTTCCTTTAGGAAACAAACAAACCCAGACTAGAATAGGAGTATAATATAAAAATGAACTCTGAAATAGTAGTTTCAGAAAACAAGAAGTTAGATATCTGACTATGTCGCTTTTGGATATCTAAAAATCAGATACCAGTGTCTCAACTTGTTGCCTAGGTATTCATTACACTCAACAACCCTGTCCCTCCTCCAGACATTTCCAAAGAGTATTTTTACTTTCTCTGTCTTAGCTTAGGTGTTTATCCTGCAATAAGATGAATCACCATTTTGAGATCCTTTTACTTCTTCACTGAATAAAGGGAGAATGATCACACATCTAACACATCTAACTCAGAGTAGATCTTTAAGAATCTAGATCTGCTTATTTCAAAATATCTTATGACACTTTATCTTAACAGTTAACTATGTTTCCCATTCTTGCAGTATCTGGACACTGCTTTCACAAACATCTCAAAAAAGGTAATTTTTTGAGATAGAGAAGCATTTCCCATGTTTCACATATGAAAATGCACAGATACACACACAGGCCGACTTACCAAGATCACAGACAGGTAAAGCCTACAGTGGATCAAGAAGCATGGTAATTTGATACAGAAATTAGGATCTTGATACCCAGATAATTTTACTTATTTATTTAAATCTGATGAAAGAACAGTAAATTCTGGGTTCTTTGCATATTTTATCCACTGATAAGTGAAAATCAGCATTAGTATTAAGGTGCTATTAAAACAAACTGCTGTCTTCACTGATTTTATATTTCTTTGTTTAAATCAGCAAAAGGGTGGACATGTGTTTAAAGCTCTGATCACCAATATTAGCTAGAATTTTTACACAGAGGAAAAAAAATCTAAAATTTGGGTTATTTAATAATGGGCTTTTGGTATATACCTTTACAAGGAAATGAAGATGGTGTACTGCTGTCAGCTATGTGCAAATCTCTAATGGATACAGGGTATTTGTTAGGAAATAAATGAATATTAATTATAAGAAATTGCACTACTTAGCTAAATATATACCTACAAGCATGAACCACAAACCTACATCAATTGTTTAAATTTTTTTGCCAACGCTTTCATAAGTTTGTAGTTATACAAAAATTAAGCTGAATATTCCTGGCCAGATAGGTCCCCATTTGATAATAGGTAACAAAAAAATAGTTTAAAAAATAAACATAAGTATTTAACAGATAATATAGACACTACCAACATGTAAATACTCCAAATGAAAAGCCCATTCTTCTTTATATGGGTTGATCTGTCTAAAAAGAATGGAAGCAGACCAGAACTTATATTTACTTGCAATAACAGTATTGAGGACATATTACATAGTAGTTCCCATGGAAGAAAATGCCTTTCTGGTGCTCAGAGAGCTCAAAATGTCCACAGTAAACAAAAAGCACATGAAGCTTCACACATGTGAAGTGCAACCTTACTGCTGTATTCTGATTTGTGTTACTTTTCATGTAGTAAATAGGGACTGCTGTCAGAAGCAGAAGTAAAAGCTGTGCAGGACTGGGCAGAAATATGAGCTGTGCTAATGCAGTGACTTTGCTGAGTATTGTTAGTTAGAACAACAAACTCTGTGTGTGGATGCAAGCAGAAATAAGACAAATGAGGCAGAAAGAAAACAGACTATGGGACTGAGCACTGCCAGGCACCCCCTGAGAAAAGTTAAAGAGTGAATTTTAGGCTAAGGCCGAGGGCTTGGAATTACAAACAAAAGAGAAATTTCTTCTGTGCTTTCATTCTTAATGCAAATAAGAACAAATTACCTACTTTTTAATAACTAAGACTGTTTTAGATGTCAATCAAGAGCAACTAAAAAACTTCATTAAAAACTGAATAAAATTTTACAACATGAAGAAAGTATAAGTTGATATAATTCACTGTATCGGACTTGAAGTGAAGGCTTATAAATGTGTAGGACTTTAAGAATACATTCAGCTGCATCCTTTATCCTTCTTGTGGTTGCAAGGGAGGAGAGTAGAGGGAGAAGGAGAGAGGGAGATAGAAAGAAAAAGAAAGGGATTGTGTAGGGAAGAGAGGCAAACAGAGAGATTAGTATTTCCTACATTAATCTACTCCTCCAGTCTCAAGACTTCTTATTCTCACAGGTGTAGAATGCCTAAGGCCTAAGTAAGCTCTTATTATATGTGTACTATAATGCAGGTATTACAATCAAATTTCATTTCTTGATAGCAGGTGAAATCTTCTTACCTTGAAGCAAGTCGAATGACAGTGAATTTGCAAGGCATCTAAGATCATTTTGGCATCTATGCCCAAGGGCTTCCTGCAGTATGTACATATATCTTTTCCAATTATACTCCTGTGTATATAATATAACATCAGCTGTCAGAAAAAGAGCTGCAATTGAAATCTCAAGCAGAAAATTGATAAGGCTAGCACACTGCGTGGGGAAGACATTTGTGTACTGTACAGTGGCCATAATGGGAAAATGTCATTTGTGTATTCTCTCCATTCCAGTTGATAGGTGTCATACATGTGCTCCTGTGATGGGCAAATTGCTGAGCACAATTGTCAAGTTACAAAAATACCTTGGTAGATAGAATGGTCTTCTCTGGTAAACTGAATTAAGCTGCTTAATGTTTGGGAGCATGTATACTAAACAGGGATAAGGTGGAGGGGAATTATTTTAATGTTTTAATCTCAAAAGTAATCTGGTAGTTGAATTCAATGTCCCATAATTTGATCAGTCTGATCCACAGAAATCTCTGTGATGCAGAAGTGCCTGAAAACTTTTTTGACTTTCTGCACTGTGGACAGAACTCATACCTTCTTGGCAATTATAGCAAATTAATGTATGAACAGCCTACAGGGTATTTGTGACAAAAACATTTTAAAAAATTTTCTCAGCTCTTGGTGCACTCCTATGTGACATCACTCTGTACTTTATCTAGAAACAACTGTTGGTTTGTTTTAGCATTACTAAATCAATGGCTCTTGCTCCTTGCCTGTCAGTGACAAACTGCTGTACTAATATTTAATCATCCCCAGAGTTCCTTATCCTTAGTTGGAAAGGATACAAGTTTTTCTGATTAGGTAGTTCCACGTAGTAGGGCTGTCCAAATGGAATTGAAAATTGTGGGTCCTTTTAACTTCTTTTTCCCCATGAGGTAGGTTATTACAGATTGAGCAAATATCCTTCTTATATTTGGGAATGCCTTACTGCTGTGAAAAGATAGTTTTCAACAGCTCACCACTGTCACATGAACCTATTCCTCCATGCTTGTACATAAATTTGGTCATTACCATTCTCACAAAGGAAGGAAATTTTGCAGAGTAAGCGGCTGCCTGAGATAGAAACCTACAGAATCGCAAAGCCCACTCTGTCACTTAAAGCATTGGCTCTCGTTTCTATAGATATTTTCAAATGTCAGCTGTGACAAGCCTAACATAATATTAGGCTGCTGAACTGTGGTAATGATTTGATGGCAAGATCTCACTGAAAGAGAGCTTTGTATGAAAAGCTGTCTCATGATGGTGACTTCCAGGGCTCTCTTTTGTCTGAAGACTTGAATGCTTATGTAAATGTCTGTGTCCTTTGCTACTCTACGATGTTATTAATGTGTACTTACCGATCAGAAGTAGAATAAACAGTTTTGATAGTATTTCCAGTTATATTTTTTTCATAGGCACCAAGTGATGATTTGCTGTGAAGCAAAAAGTACATAGTTATCACTAAACAGTACTACATTTTTAAAGGCTTCACTACATGAATGATAATATGCAAAATAAACTAAAACAACATGCTTGTAAAAAAACATACTTGGTGATGAGTTCTTTTTCTGTTTTTTTCACAACCATCAAGAATAATATATCAAATGAAAAATGTAAATTAGTAATATAGTAATATTTTTAATATAGTGTCCTTAGACTGTGTTCTATTTTTGAATGA
The DNA here is from genome assembly GCF_051311805.1 of Agelaius phoeniceus. Taxonomy (NCBI): domain Eukaryota; kingdom Metazoa; phylum Chordata; class Aves; order Passeriformes; family Icteridae; genus Agelaius; species Agelaius phoeniceus. The sequence continues at coordinate 49,936,581 of NC_135266.1, forward strand.
TTCTTCAGTCCTTCAGAATTAAATCCATGAGTCCACTGAGCAAAATTTACATAACAGTATTGGGTTTCCTGTGTTGATATCTCAACCTAAATGTACATATCAGAGAATGGTGAAAGACTACATTTTTTCATTTTCCTCTTCTTCTTTCACTTGTCCTCAAAGAGCTGTCAAACAGCCAAACAAAATTACAATATGTCCCTAGAATTAGAGTGAGAGTCTTTATAATACAGGCTTTTCAGTGTATGATTTGTGTTCACTACAGTAAATGTATTGTTCCTTATATCAGAGTAGAAAGGAATATACTGAATTTAATTATCAGGGAATAAAATCTTCCATTTTTAATACTCCCATTTCCAAGTTAGTTAAATGTCAGTTTTGTTTCCATGGAAGGGATGAACATGTATGTGACAGTTGAAGAAGTTATCTTGCCATATGCGTTTTGAAGATTTCTGAATTGATTCATTTATCCTATTCTCTGTAAATTCTTAAGGCATATAGTAATTGTTACATGTTTCATATCACTCCTGAATAATGCTCTGTAACATTAGGAGCAACTGTTTATAATCATGTGTGTTTACCAAATGTTGATTTTTTTTTCCAGGAAATACGACAGATTGATAACATGTGTGTGTAAGGTTTTATGAAGCTCAGATACTCTTTTCTACATACATGTATTTTGTAAAGTACATATATCTTATTTGATTTCTGTGCAGCACCAGAAATGTATTTAAATTGCAGTTACAGATAAGGTGAAATGATAAATGTTTTATTTATATTTCATAGACTATAACATAGAAATAACAATGGGCTTGTTATTTAATCAGAATGTAACAAACCTGGGTTTGCTCACCACAGAGGAATTATCTCCTCACATGAACACCTAGAGCTCCATTTACATTTCAGGTGAGATGAAAGTAAGCTTACTAAGTAGGAATGCAAACTAAAGTGATCACCTTTTGAAAGAGTTTCTCTGACTGAGAAATTCTCTTGACCAAGAATGTGCACAACACATGTCACAAGGTGCAGTAAATTGATAGTGCAGTTGCCTAAAGTTTCTTGCTACAGTGAAAAGTGGCAAAGGAATATGATTTATTTGTTCCTGTAAAGTATGAGTCTATGTTTGTTATTTTTGTTGTTAAGCTTATTTTTTCCCAAATCTTCCATTCCACTTGTATTTAACTGTGAAATCTTGGGGAAAGTGAGTACTGTGCATTGGACACTCGACATAATATGGGCATTTACATGCTGCATGCCTGAAAGCAACATTATCTTACAGGAAATCAAGTGTCCTAGTGTAGAGAACAGCAGCCCTTGGATTTTACTAATTGTATTATGGTTTAAATACACAAAAATATATATAATCACAGCTTAGGTAGGAAACCTCAACTGGAGTATGTAAAATAAAAAATGCTGAAGCTACAGCAAAAATATTTCCAAAGCATCAGTTTCTAACCTTGTCAACTGAAAATGTAAAGAAACTCAGAACATTTAAATAAATGCATAGTCTGACAGCTTGACGAGACACCAAGTGAAAAGTGAGTCCCAGTGTAGCCTGAGAATTGTGCATCTGATCACGTCCCTTCTTTCAGTTCATATCAGTTGCTCCTTTACTTGCTATGGTGTGACTTGTTCATGCAGCAAACTACTCAACAAAAAATACTCTGTAGAACCTATTGCATAACACCTGAAAGAATAACCTACAAAGACCATTCATTTAATAAGTTTTCATGAATTAAAATGGGATTAGAGGTTCAGGTAGAGGGTATAAAGTCTATCAAGTGTAAGGTAACATTGCATATTGCAGCACATTCTTTGCCCTGTCATTCTTCTATTACTGATCTCTATTTTAACTTTCAAAGATAATCAGAATATTACAACTCAAAGCCGTTATGTGCACAAAATTCTGAAAAATGCTAATTAATTTTTCTGTTGAATATTAATTTTTAATCTTAAATTGTAGGCTGTTTAGCTTTGCTTTTATTCTCAGCCAATTTATGGGTCTGTCCTTCAAGGTCATGCAGAATTTTCAGAATACACAGATTTCAACTGTATTTCAACTGCAGATGTAAGAATATGAGGGAATAAAGATCCTGTGCCCATTCATATCTACAGCAAGGATCAGGTGTGCATAAGGTTAAGGATGGGGACATTGACCATAATTCCTATTAAGTATCAGACTGTGACCTTTTACTTTCCCTGTCAGCAAGGCTCAATAGATTTCTCCTCTCCCTGCTGAGTCATCGACCATGGCTCAGGCAGTTTGCAACTATTATACAGCAATACAAACCTATAGGTTATGTCTTTAAACAATCCTTCCTACCTAAATAATTAATCCATATAGATGGGTAGATTGATACTGAAGAGAGGTTTTCTTAATCCAAAAAGGTCTTTCACTCAAGAACTATATATCTTATACTTTTTTGTTGTCATATTTTGTGAAAACAACTTTGACCATGAAAAACAAGATAATGTTTCCTTTTATTTCAATTATTTCCCGATACCAATAGACATGGTATACAGGTAGCTCTATTGAATATCCCTACATCACATTTTTCACTCAGATTTGCAATGTGTGGTTTTGTAGAGGCAGAATCCAGCTAGAGCATGAATACTGCAAGAGAAATGTTTTTTGAAATAGTTTGTTCTTGGTCAGAAAGTCAGAATCCCATGCCACAGTGTCAGTGGCATTGGGTTGGGTTGATGCTATGTGGGTTTAGATTCATCCCATATAGGTGTAGGAAGTTAAAAGGGCACTTTAAGGGAAGAGGTAATGTCTTCCTTACAGTCTCATAAAGGAAAAGTTCATAAGAAATAAGAGCATTCAAGAAATGCCTTTCCTCTATTGATTAGATAAGAATTCTGGCTTAGCTGCCCTCCTAAATTTTATGTTTCAGCTCTCTCTCTAGAGCTACATAGGGTGTGTCTTGTTCTCCTCACTCTGTGCATTTGAGTTAGGATTTGTGACCTTCTGTGCCTGGGATCCGGGAAGTAGATTTGGAAAGTGGCTGCCATGATTCCAGAGACCAATGAGAGCCTTCTAAGAATTCCTGGAATTTCTTGCTTTTTATGGATTATTTATGAAAAAAGCTTTTTATGAATTATTTTCAAGAAATGGCACTTTAGCCATTACAGTACCCAATTAATTTTCCACAGTACCTGGTCTTTCTTTCATTGTCACTAGAGTACTTTATTTCTGGGAGATTATTTCGAGCCCTTGGAGGATTTTCATAAGCTTTCTCAATTATCCTAAAATAAAAAAGAAACCACACAACAAGAAAATAAACAATTTTTAGAAATCTTTTTCAGCTACACAGTTTTAATTTACACTTACAGTCATTAATGCAGAAGCTTGGACTAGAAAAAGCAGGTAAAATAAATTTAGCTTATTTTGGTCAAATAATTGCTGGTGAAAAATAATACAGTCACTGACCTATAATTTTTAGTCCTCCTTTATGCTGATATATTCATATATATTCATATTGGAAACTTCATCTAACTTTAATTGAACTCTAGTTTTCTCAAAGTGCCCACTGGGGTTTTCAGCTGTGCAATAATTCTCAGTTGTTAATAGCATCCCACATTTTCTTGTCAGTATTCCATAATGTTTTATTCTTAGGCTTTTAGTTCTGAATTTTCTTTTTTGGATGTACTACTGTTACATTTTAATTAGAAATGACTAAATAAATGTGGATACGTAGACTAATTTCAAAAAGCAGGACTATGATTGAAACAAGAGAAACCTCTTCTCAGTTTTCCCTGCCACAAAACATGCCAGGCAAACAAACATAAAAATAGACCTTGTCATACAAATTATGGGATATCAGGAATAAGTGCTAATAATGTTTCTGATGATTTTACAAGGCAGCTCAGACAAAGGCTGCCCTTGTTTGGTTCTGCCAAAGGTTATATTCGGGAACAACGTGCTCATTATCTGCCTTAACTCTGGATGTGTGGGCTGCAGCTTGATTATTTCAGTGAGCTTGCCAAGGACAGAGGCTCTGCTGAGCGACCCTCACTCAGTGCTCATGGTGCTTTATATGCAGAGCGGGGCTGCAGGAAGCAGCACCTCCTTTGTGCCCAACTCCTGATGGGGCAGGCCCCTGCCAGAACTGAAAGAGAAACTCATTCACTGGAGATGCTCAGTATATGCTTCCCTGGTCAGACTGTCCAGTGGAACTGCTGGGATAAAAATATTTTCTATTAAAAAATAGAAAAACTGCCTATCTATACAGATAACTACATTCTCCCTCTTCATGTGGATATACAACAAAATGGAAGACTCAAAAAAGACACCATCAGAATGGTGCCTAAAACATACTACTAATCTCACTTTAATTGTCCAAAATGGATCCTAGATTTTGTAAATAATGAAATCTAGTAGCAGTTAAGCTTTTATACTAGGAATGCATTTTCTTTTAGTTGTTTGAGATGCCAGCAGCTGAATTCACAAAACACTTAGATAAGCACAAAAATACTAAGGAGGATCTTGTCACTAGTCATTTTCATTCTCCACAAGAGATTACAGGTTTGACTCATTGCTTATCAAAATACGTGCAGCTTTATTGTCATATTTGGTTAATCAGGCACATTTTAGAAATAATACAGATATGTTATACTGGGCAAATTCTGTCTGCTTGTTATGGGAATTCATATTTTCTGATTCTACTAAACAGCTATAAGTCTTGATATTTGATCATTAAACTTTAGAGGGAATTATGCATTGATTCTCACCACTTTTTACTTTGGCCATCAGCAGACTTTACTTCAGTGTGATCCCCAAGGTCCTCATCTCTGAAAGTGAGAAAGACCTCAGAATTAATAGAAGTATTTTATTTAACCTAAACATATTAAATGGTCTAAATTATTTATGCTGAAGAAGAAAAAAAAGCTATGTGCATTTCCCAGGTAAGACTCCTGACTACAATGAGTGAGTTATCTGTTCAGGTTATGATATTTTTCAGTTTCTTTCCAATGTGACACTGCAAAAGAATTACAAATGGCTCAGAAATGTCAAGTCCATTATAGTATTGTAGGATAATTCAGGTTGGAATTCAGGGACTTCAGGACCTCTTTGGTCCAACCTTCTTCTCAAAGCAGAGGCAGCACTGAGGCCAGACCAGGCTGCTCAAGTATTTGTCTAGTTGGATCATGAAAACCTTCAAGGAGAGAGATGGCACCATCTCTCCAAGCAAGCTGCTCCAGTGCTGGACAGCTATGCCTGCAGCCAGTCAGAATGTCTCATGTTTCAGCACATGGCCACTGTGTCACATCGTGGTGCCACCCTACTGGTGAAGGTCCTGCCTACATCTTCCAAACTGACTGTGGCTCTGTCACTTTCACTTGGTAAGTGACTTTCATTCAGTTCATGCATCAGTACCATGAGCTATGGAAATGGCTATCAAAGTGTGTCCCTTGCTTTGTTATCATATCCAGTCCAAATCTCTCTTCCAACTGCTGTTAGCTAGGGTTATGTACAATCTCTAGGTCCATATGGTCACATTTATACCAGTAATTCACCTATCATTGGCTGTGAAAAAGCTGATTTAATATAATAAATTTCATGTATTAACATACGTCAGGTATATAAAATATAATTTTACATTCATATTGGATAGTAAATGCTCTATAATAAAAATATGACCCATTGACAAATAGTTTAAGTTTGAAAAAAGGTCACTGTTGTCCTCATTTGAAAACAAATAAAAATCTAATTGTTTTTACTGAACAGAACCTATTAATACTAATATTAAATCCACAACAAATATTTTATAAGTATATAAGAGGCAGATTATGACAGGCTTACCTCTTATTTTTGTGATCAGCAGTATTTTTTTCAGTCAAAGCTGAAAGGTTTTTTTCTCTGAAAAAAAAACCCCAAATAGAACTGTTAAGATATTCCCTCTATCTAGGAAGGGACAAAGTGTCATAAAAGAAAGAAATATATATGCACACATTTAAAAGAAAAAAAGTAAACTTTTAGTTAATTTTATGTTAAAATTTTGCAAAAATGAGTGTTCTTCAAAAAAATATGTTTGTAATTTTCCCCTAGAAAGGTAAAGTTCTGTACTATTTATTTATAAAAATTATTATCTAGTACATCCAAGAAAATAAAAATACTTTTTAAAATTGTATTAATTCCATAGTTTAAGATTGTTCTTTGCCAGTGAAGACAGTGAAGAAGAAACATGAAGTTTCAAAGAATTTATCATTAATTTACAGATTTCAAGTAGCTTAATTCATGTTTGCATCATTTATTTGCAAAAATAAATTTTTATTTAAATTAAGACACTTCAGCTTCTGAAGATAAAACCTAAATATATGGCCACATGTCCAAAATTTCACTCCTGGAATGACAAGAAATTACCTCTGTGTGTCATCATGGTCAACAATTAAAGCACTGATCATGTCTGTATTTATATTGAAAATGTTAGTATCTGAACACTTGCATATTTTACACATAAGGAAACCTTTTATTTGATTTCTAAATGCAATTAAATTAGAGGCTAGGGGTTTTTTTATTTTCTTTACTATTTTAAAGTGTTCCATGGATTCAGGAATGGAATGACTTATGAAAATATTGTAAGAAAAACCCCATGGTTCTCTTTGGGTAGAAGGAGAGAGCAAAACAGAAGGCCAAGCTAGCTCTGCGAAACTCCTAATTTGGTCACTTCAATTCATGATAGGCTGAAAACTTTGGATACTACTAAAATTCAGTTGTGTCTCAAAGCCTTGGACTCTATCCTAATAAATTCTCAATGAATTTATTTGGGTATCTTTTTTAAAAAATATCTTTTAAAAAATACCCAACTTAGAGTTTAGAATTAAATGTATATCTGTGTGTATGCCTATGTGTGCATACATGTAAGATTGTCTACCATAAAATAGATGATCACAGGTTAGCAACATTTATCTGCTGTTACTGTTTAGAACATGGTTCTTGAAATTATTTGTAGAGTATCAGTGCTCAATGTGACAAATATTACACAGCTCTCACTAGCACAGTACTCCATCAGTTCCTCCCTTTCTCTGTGCTGAAGGGCTGCTTGCAGATCTCCAGAAAATTGGCTTGAAACTCTGTGAACTGACACACTGTTCAAAAAAGAAAGTTCAAGCTGTTCTCTATTGATCACTTCCCTTGCTGATTGAAATGCATTGTTGCCCCTGGGCAACGCTTACCATCCTTGAGTTCTCCAATATTTTGCTTACTGCCCCTTCTCTAACCACATCAAAATATTTCAGTGATAGTTCAATGTGGAAACATGTGAGGCATGTATGGAAGCTTGCCTTAGGTAGTACTTGTTCTGCTGACTGTGCACATGCCAGTGAATTAATCTGTATTTCTATATTCATTTTTCTGTATAAGGAATGCTACTTATCAATCTATAGACAATTTAAAGGTTAGCAACATTACCTTTCCTGACATTCTTATAGTTGCAAACTACTCACTGCCTTAGAAATGTATGAACTTTGAACACTTACTCTTTGTCACTTGTGGAAGAACTTGGAATCGCTTTGCTGAGATTATTGAGGTCTTGGTTCCTTTAGAAACAGAACAAAACCCAGATCAAATCATAATTAGTATAGCCAGCTGTCAATTAGTCAAATGCTCATTTTAAAAAATATTATAATTGACACATTCTTTATGAACAAAAAAATTTAACAGATGACAATCATTTTAGTAATTCAAAGGTATTCATAGATACAGCAATATGCCCACCATATGTACATCCTCTTCCTGGAATAAAAAGACCAATTTATGTTTTGGAAACAAAAGGTTATATCTAGTGCTATTATCCAAATGATAATTCCTGCTGAACATGCATTGTGGACCACTTCAAAGAGTGTCTGAGCTCAAACATGCTATGATATAAGAAAAAATCTTTACCAAGTAGCACAATCAACCAAGTACTCCTGATATGGGTATGAATCATATCTTACCTAAAAAGTGATTATGGACTAAGTCTTTCTGTCTAAATAAAAAAAAACCAATCAAGTCCTTTTATCTATTTGGTAGGCTATCTTGACCACCTTCTTCCCAAGTAAACTCTCCCTTCTCATAAGAAATGTCGTATATAAAACTGAGGGGTGCTGAGATCTGGGTACACCCATGATTCTTGCCCTTCCACACAGGGATAGAATTTCATTTATCATTAATATCTGATGTAAGGAGAAAAAAAATCTTCCTTGAATTACATCCTGTTGGTTAATTATTTTCCCTTTTTCAATATACTAATATTAATCATATGTTAATGTAACAAAACTATTAAAAATAGAAATGCAAATTAATGTATTTTATACTTTTTGAATTAAACTTTTAGGAGTATCGTGGCAAAACATGGACTGTTGCTTTGAGTACCTTTATTTTCCTTCAAAGTATTGCACTGGTGTTAACATTTCTGTCAAATACCTCACTTCTGTGAAAATGCATTTTCAAAAGGCAAACTCCTCTACTTGAAAATTTTCCAGCAGCTTTACCTAAAAAGCTACCATCTATAACATTAGCTCACTACAAAAAAATTATAATTTTACTCCTCAAAGGAAAGCAATGGGGAAAGAATGATGCCTTTGATGATATGACCTCCTATATAACCTGTTATATAACCTGGCAGTCAACAATGTTCCATATGTTTGTTTTCTGACTTTTCATTCTGACCTTTTCTGTCATGAAACAACATCTCCATGGAACATAAAAGTAGCCATTTCAGGTTTCCTCTTGGTCATATTTGTCAGATTTGGGGCTGCCTTTGATAGGATTATCAAGATCTCCATTTTTTTAGGAATTAAACAGTTCAGTGCAAATAGAGTCGACTGCCATTTAGCTAGAATTCCGTACCAGTCCTTAATAAACTATATACTTGTGGAAAATGTTTTTATATTATCACCGACTTAACACTTTTCAGAGTATTCCTTCAGAAGCTGAAGCCTTGCAATTATCCAAAAATATCCTTTCCTTGCTGAACCGGATGGCAAAGTGCTTCCTCACTATGTGAAGGTAGCAACACTAAAATTATAATAAGTGTAAATGAGAGCTCAGGTAGTTACTTAACTTATATTTTTGCAACTTTTATTAAAAAAAAACAACAGCCAAACCCAGCTGTGCATATGTTTGGCTTGATTAAATATGTATTATTATTCTCTTCTCTTGCATCCTCCATGTCTTTCTGTTCTTAGAGGTATTTTAAATATTCACTTCAAGTCTTCTCTAAAGTCTATTGAAGGTTTGAAGTTGCAGCAATCTCAATTATGATCTTTATGCTCTGTGCAACCTGCACATATAAGTCAGCCTCAGTATTGTATATTGACCCAAAACACAGGAAGCAGATTTGAGGCTCCTGTTCACATTCTGCTTGCAATCACAGGATTATGTGCAGTTTACTCAGCACAGTTATCAGTAACCTTTCTGCTGACTTCTGCTGCCTTTCCCAGCATGGAGCAATGGAAAAGCTGTGACAGTAGCAAAGCTGTGCCCTGCAGGCCACTGTGTCTGCACCCTCCAATGTCTGATTGTCAAAGGCATGTAAGCATTTGCAGAACCAAATCCCAATGTACTTCCAATGAGATTTTGCTCAGTAATACAGATATGTTTGAAATTTTTACTCGTGGTGTAGATGTAAAATATTACATTCACTTTTGTATGATTTTCAATTTAATAGTCTTAATAATTCCTGTGGGCTCCTCTTTCAGAATTAGATACCTTAATTGAAGCAGCCTTCCTATAAAAATATTCCAATACAATGCAGATAAAATATGCTCCCATAACAAGGCCCAAAAACTAGAACTTTCTGTGTTAATCCTTGTAAGAAATGTTAAAATATCTCAGTATTATTGTATCAAATAGTACATAATTGCATGAATAATGCTATAGAAATATATTTTAGAGCACTGGGAAGTTGTATCACCTATATATTTGTTCTTCTAGGTAGTAACTTTCTGTCAAAAGGGGTGCAGGAAATTCCTTTGAGATGAGCAGGAAAGATTCTGGCTCTAAGACATGTTCTTTTTAAGTTTTCACATGTATTTTAACACTCTTCCCACATAACTTCACATTTCTTTACCTTAAATTGCTCTGTTCACTTTGCACAGAATTTTCAAAAACAGAATGACAGTTATCTAAAATAGTTCAAACTTGGCTTCTGCCTGTTTGGAAATAAGGGGAAAAAGAAATTTCCAATAATTTAAGACTTACTCCTTCAGAAAGGCATGTACTAGCCCATATTAATCCTTGGTGCAACTCGAAGGATAGATGAGTTAGTTCCCTTCTGTAATCTTTAAATCATCCTGACTTTGTAGCTGACAGCATTTTGTTATTTCCTCTCACGTTATTCTGCTCTTGTCAGTGCTTTGGGTATCCCAGTGCACTGACTGGCTTGCAAGGAAGATTTTACTTGCTATCTAGGTGAGACTACTCATGCACTCCTTGTTACCTGCAGCCTGATTCATAGAACACCAACCCTGAAGGGTCCTAATAAGAGAACAGAAACAGTTGCTGCTGCAGATTGCAGCACAAAAAACAAGCAGACTGACCTGTTCAGCTACACATTATGGCTCCTATGAAAGAGAACTTCTGTAAAAGAGAGCCTTGGAAGATAGTAATTTATTGTGCACTTCTCAAACTTTCAGCCCCAGGACACATCTTGACATGACTGCAGCAAGTATCCAGGACTGATGTCCTGCAAGTTCTTTGCCTTGAGATGGCTGGCTTAGTGCAAAGCAGAGGTCACAGGATACACAACTGCAAGGTACTGGTTCAGGTTAGTTCAGGTTATTAGCACCTGAAATTAAAGAGCTGTTATTTATAAAAAGGACAAAATGTAAGGTAGAACAAGCTGTAGGACATGGAGCATAACTCAGAATTTATCTGGTTGTGCTCAGGGCATACTTTTGCTGACTTTTTACATCTCTCTTTGCTCACACAGCTACGTCTGCTTTAGCAGTAGCACTCAGTACTATCAACCAGTGTTGATATTAGGACATAATCCAGCCTCACATTGAAAGTTCAAGTAGATTTGCATTACAGAACCTAAACAGAATTTCAGGTTAGGTTTCATTTGAGAGTTGTTACTGTGTTAAAAATCAGCAACAACTTACACCTTTTTTAATACTTCTGAAAGATGACAAGTATTAAAGTAGGAAAAAACTAAAGTATATTCATACATTAAAAAAGCTCCTTGAATCACAGTAACAGTGAAAGGCTCCTGTGAACCCTTCTCCAGGAGAAGAGTTTCCAGTTGCAAGTATAATTTTCACTTGAAAAAATGAACTATTGCTGTGTCCAAGGCTGGCTGAACTGAATTCATACTTCTTACATTTGTCAACAACTTTTTAAAACATAGATGATGATGGAAAACAGCAGCATAAAACTTCTATACAAAGCAGTTTAGACAAACTAGGGGTAATATATTTCAAATACAGTAGGTGGCTTGGAATAGATGTTGACATTTTTCATAGGTCATTCCAAAGGATGCCACCTTGAAGTATAGTATTTTCTGAGACAGCTATTAAATCCCTGTGAACATTCTGCCTAGGGTGAGTATTTTGAAATGGATGAAAATGAGGTAGGTCAGACAGCCTGCCAGGAGGAGAATATATAGTTTGCTCACAAATTTAATAGGATGAAATATTTTAATAAAGACTCAGGATATGGCTGGAAGTTTTTAGGAGCACCTAACTCAGGACAACTAATATCCATTTTTGCATTCTACATAAAAATACTTAGAATGGCAGTACAGAAGATTTTGTATTGCATATGGTACAAAAGGCTCCCAAGTACTGAAGAAAACAAATTAATTTATTATAAAATAGAAACATTAAGTTTTGGATTAAGACCTAGGTATGCTTGTCATTATTGTTAAAGTATGGAAGACAATTCTCTTGATTCATTTAATTTTCTGTTTGTAAGTGACCACCTCATGGAAAAAAAAAAAAAGAAGCTTACTTTGTCTTTAACAACATCTTTGCAGAAAAAATGCACCAAATAGCACTGTGAATCCAAAGAAAGCCCCACCCTAAATGATAGAAAAGCTCATGTGCAGCTTTGCTGCTGTGGGTCTTATGCTGTAGACTTGTTAGCCATGAAATTTGCTGCTGCTCTGTGCTGTTTTGCCTCTAGCTGCCTGTGTAAAATAGGATTAGAAATCTGACAACTAATGAAGACAGTCCAGCAGAATAAAAGAGTAGCAAAGAGTATAAGTAGGTTTAAAAAAAGCTGTCAAGGCAGGCTGCATGCAAAATGTATTGCTCAGTTTAGCCAGGGACTCCTGTTTTGCCATATCTTGGATCCCTATGCCCCTCAGACACAATCAGAAAGGGAAATTATATAAGGCTTGTGTGACAAACTCTACAGAAGTCAGCTAAATTCCAAAAGCTTAATATCTCTGATCCTATATCAATATCAGCAAATGTTCCTTCTTTATGGAACAAGTGTGGTTTGCATTACCTGATTGTATTAATGCCTTCCTTGATTAAATGTATGAAAGATCTATGGACATCTTCTGTAAGCAATCTTTAAAAGTAGAAAAATTAATGTAATATGTAATCACAAAGAGTGATTCTTTTTCCTTTTATGCTCTGTATCAAAAAGTTAGAGAAATTCAATTGTCTACATTTTGCTTTGCTTTTCAGTCTGCCTTTGATTTCTAACTCAGTTCACTTGAGATAGAGCAATAATATAATATTTTTCAGGTCTTCTGCTCTGTGATCTGTGCTTGTGAATCTCACTTATTTCAGATAGTAGTTTTGAAATTCTGGTGTATCTGGTGAGAAGTCAGACTACATCAAAAAGAAAAACATAAATTAATCTGATCCACACATTCAAGCACATCTCCTAGTTCTTTCTGATTTCTTGGTTTTTTTTTTAATATTGAAAACATACAGATAAAATTTCAATTAGGAAACATGAATCACACCTACAAAAAAGATTTAGTGATGTTATTCTTTAGTGAAAGCAATGAAAATATTTTTAATATTTGCATTTAAAATTCTGAAGGCAATGAAGAAAGCATCAATGCAAATAAACTGTCCCTAATGCTGAGGTGAAATTGAAGTTCATTCTAGACATGTGGGAGTGAAAAACAAAATTTTAAACAGACCCCAGTTAAACTCTTGAACCTCAAGGATCAGGAAGCAGAGTATGAGCCCACAATTCTCTCATTATTTAGTGAATACTTCCCTAACCTGTAGAAGTCCTGAGCCTCTATCTAATTCCAAATGTTCCCTAATTCTTGAAGGCATTCTTTCCCTATTGCCTAGAATTTTATCATCCATCTTAGCAGCTACACCAACAGTTGACATAATACCCAAGCACCAATAGCACCAATACTTTGTTATTTTATAGACTAGAAAACTAAAGGACCATGCCTAGTTGAGGCACTTGATGTGAAATCCAGGGATACTCAGTGAGGTTTTGAATTTAGTCTCTCTGTCATCATCGACATAATCATGAGCAATCAAGAGGCAGCTTTATTAAAGGAATCATATACAGTATTTTTAATAGATCTGCATCTGTTTTCTGATTAAAAGCCCTGAACAGAATTATAAAAACTACCAAGATGACTCCCTATTTCTAATATATGATATAATAAGATATATGTAATATGCTTAAATGTGATACCAAACAAGGTCTATCTGATGTCCATTCTTCAGTGATCTCCCTGTTGACCTACAAAGCATTCTGGTCAACAGCTTCTTCTTCTGACATGATGGAATATGAAAAGAACACGATAAGAAAGTCTGGCTAAAACCATAAGGATATTTTTGATTTGGTCATATCAGCATAGGAGAAGAAAAAAACAACCAATTTCCAAGTGGGCCTTCCAATGCTGAAATAAAAGAATTGGTCTAGAGTATATTAAACAAGCCAGCCATCTTACTGGGTAAAGTTTAGCATCATGGGCCCAGCTGAATTTTGATCCTCTTTTATGGCTGCTTTACTGTCCCTGTAAATCCCTGTCCATCAGCTTTTGTCAAGTATAACTGAGGATGAATAAAAGAACTTTTTGAGAGAAGATTGGCATTTATCCTGGAGCAGGGTGCATTTCCTTCCACATTGCTATGCTCACTAATCAGTGCCAGGAGCCCTCGCTCAGACCTTTCATCAATAACAGCTGAGAGTTAGGGCACAGAAGATGACTGCAGTCAACTGTGAAAACCAATTTATAATGTGCCAAAACAAGTGTAATGCTTAGCCCAGAGGATTTTGGAGTTATATACAGAGGAAGAAGCTGTTGATCAGAATGTTTTATGGGAGATAGACTGAGAAAGATCACTGGAAGAAGACAACTTATTCAGTTTTTCTGGAAAGATATGTATCACCCTGTAAACACTGTATTAAAATTTCATTTTGGAATAAAGGGCTTGGATCTCTTAAAGAAGCTGTGCAACAGTGAATCATTTGTATCAACATGCAGAAAAGCTGCAAACAAGTGTTACAGTGAATGCCAAATCTATCAGAATTGAGAGGCAGAAAGAGTGTGTCACTTGGAAGGGCCTGCTGCTGAAATACCAAAAAAAAAAAAAAAAAAAAAAACTACTGCATTGACTTGTATTATCAAAAAAATTTAGAAAGTGTAAAGTGACTTCACTTTACCATAAAGAAACAATTGTCATTGTAGCAAAAGCAAGCTAGTGAATTATGGGTGTGCTTCTGTGAGTTCTGCTTCAGTATCCTTTCTTCCAACAACTTTTGAGGGACACAGGTGACCTCCAGAACATTTTAGAGGTCTCTAGATGGTCTAGCTAAAAAGTCAAAGCAAATAAAAGACATCCCAAGGGAAAATTCATACAGAAATTACTCATGTAGGAGCCATGTCTTTAAATTTTGGCCATCTAAACCTCAGTCCAATCTAAGATAATTCCTTTGAATATTTCTCATGGCTCTTTGGAACTGCATATCTTACAGACTCATAGAATGGTTTGGGTTGGAGCTAAAAGATCACCCAGCTCCAACCCCCGTGCCATGGGCAGGGAGACATTTCACTAGGCCAGCTTGCTCAGAGCTCCATCCAGCCTGGCCTTGAACACTCCCAGGGATGGCAATTTAATGAGAACACATAATTGGCCAATGTCTCAAAATGTACCTACACGTTCTTTCAATTTTATGCTTTACACAGCTCTAGAGCAAGAAAGGTTTCGTCAATAAATGTTTGTTTAGGAGACCTGACATCATGGTTTTAATTCCATTGGTTTGGAAAATTCCACGTCAATAGCATGTCACTAATTTTTTTTTTTTTAATAGAACCCCTGTAAGTTAGCTTTTTTTCAACTTTTAAAAGTTCCCAGTTGTTGATAGACAGAGCAACGTGAGTCCTTATCAGAAGAGTTAGTTTCAGCATAGGTAATTAATGTGTTCTTCTTTCACAATCTATTGCAATGATAACTGGGAACACATCTTGGGTCAAACAGGAATATCATTAAAAAGGAGCATAGTACACACAGATTTACAGCATTGTCTGAATTTTCTGCTACCTGAGAGGAGTAATAATAGTGAGTTATCCTGTACACTAGGGGAAAAACTTGTACAGGAGCAAGAATATAGGATTCTGTTAATAATGCCAGAAAAATTTATTCTAGTCCCTTGTTTCTCTTCCCTAGAAATTGCCTCTCTCACCCACATACTTACAAATAAACAGCTGAACTATTTTCTTCAAGACAACTTCTGTAGCTGCCATACCAAAAAGACATCTTTATGTAAGGGTTTCTGCAATATGCCCTTTGTCCCCACAGACTAATAATCTTTCCCTGCTAGCAGACAATCTCACTACAGATGCTTTAAGAGCTGAGTGAGATCTCTCTCTAATCTCTTGTATAGCCCGTTACTATCACCTCAAAGCTTTTCCTAAGGTATGTCCAGCATGAATTAATTCTGACATATCTATGAAAAATAAAAGATAAATTAATTAGTTAGACAGTTAGTGAACTTATGGAAATACAACATTTTGATTATTCTGCATTCTTGGTTGGTAATAATTTTGTATGCTCTGGTAAATGTGGCTCACTGTGCCACCATTACTTTCTGTGACTATGTGTAGTTCAATACACATGAACTCCATTATAAAAGCCTTTTTATAGAAACATAGGTTTTTTTGTATCCCAGTAGTAATCATTATTGAAAGACTGACTAAAGCTGTGTTAAACACCCTCAGAATGTTTGAAGTGGTTTAACATGATTTTCTACAGAACACTGTTCTTTAAAAAATGGTTTTTAACACCTGCATTTAATGGTTACTACAATTATGGAAAGGAAAAAGGCAGAGGGAGAATCTTGCATTTTCACTGATGTGGAAAAAAGCACAAAAAGGACTTGATAAGCCACAAGTAACAGGCCCATTGAGGAAATCAGAAAAATATCTCTGAACATATCCAGTGTAGTGCTCATCTCCTGCTGCATTTGTGAGATACCAAAAGACCTGATTTGACCTGTTATGCTCTGAAATGTTCACAATTCTTAGGCAGTAATCTTCTCTTCTTCTGTGTCCTAGCCTACTTATGCTGCCTAGAGTATCTATAGATGCTCTAGCTAGTCATGAGATGCCCATTCTCTGAATCAAATCCAACAGGTGAAGGTCCATAAATCCATGCTTTCAGATGTGAGATGTGTATATGTATATATACATATATATATATATTTATACACATACACGCTGTGTTTTAAGATGGATGCCAGGTCTAACTGTTGTCCTTAAAAACAATACAATAATTGCTTTTTCTTTTTACAATTTTAGCCAGAAGAGAGTATCTGACATCCTTTTCAGGTAAATCCCTTCTGAAAGATTTTCCTTGTATCACTGAACAGTTTGTTAGAAAGCCAATTGCCATTTTCCAGTTATTTTATATTGAAATTAATTCCTTATTCCTTTAACATCCCTATCAGAGTCCTGAATGACAGACAATTAATGAATTAAGTCTGAATAAAAGCATGACCTGAAAATATTTCTATTCCAAATAACAATAGAGGTACCTAAAGGATGTAAATTAAGACAGTGTTCTAATACACATTTATATTACTATATATACTCTTCATGTAACTGGTTCCTTGCCCTGTGTGACACAACCATTTTTGCCAAAAACATAGTATTTATGTGACATCTTTAAAAAAGGGTAACTTTTGCTGGCAGCTGATTAATGCAATTTTTTCTAGCAAAAATGCAACAAAAATCTGTAGTTTTGTGAAGCTAACCCATCAGCAGCAGATGGATGACATCTGAAGCACTAGCCAAATGTAAAGGAATTATAGAAGCAGTAGAGAGGGCTGAATTTTGCCCACTAAGATTACAGACTACTTACAGTTTATATACTGACACAAATAGCAGTGCAGTGTTGCCATAGAAACTTGTAGACCAGTAAAATATTCCTCCAGCTCTTCACCAATGAAGGGACAGGAATACAGAGCTTGGTATGGTAATGAGAGCAACCAGGGGATGATTAATGTGAACTGATTGAGGGTGAGGATTAAGTCAGACCCTAACAAGCCCTTAGCAGTGAAGAATGGCTGTGACTTCCCTACTTAATACTAGGCGTATTTAATTCTCTGAGATCTCCCACGTTTGTTGACAGGAAAATGTTTCACAGAAACATTGCCTTTCTTTTTTTCCCTTTTCCTAGGGATTACACTGTCAGACATCTTTGGGATGCTTCCTTAGTCATTTTGTACTGGTTTTACATTTTTAGGACTTTGGGGGAGGGGAACAGGATTCAAAATAGTAAAGACTAGCTTCAGATCTCATAAAACTGAGCTTTATGAATCAAATTAAATAAAATTAACTAATTTAAATTAATTTTAATGTTTGCACCATTTAATATTTCCACATAAAAACTGCAAATGAGCTATTGTAATTCTCAGTGCATATCTAGAAATCTCTTTCTAATTTAATTCATTTTATAATTGCATATTCAGGCATTTTACTCTGGTCAAGGTCACAGAGTAAAATTTTTTGCATGTTTATATAATCATAGAATCATAGAATGTCCTTGAGTTGAAAGGAACCTTAAGAATGATCCCATTCCAATCCCCTTCCCTTGGGCAGGGGCATCTTCCACTAGACCAGGTTGCTTAGAGCCCCATCCAGCCTGGCCTGTAACACTTCCAGGGATGGGGCAGTTATTGCTGATTGCTTTGAAAAATGTAACATCTCTATCAGTACAGGACCTTACAATTTCCTGAAATTTTAGTTTAAAAATGTTTTAAAAAAACCCAAAAGTCAGTGTCTTTTCCACCAACAATTTTTATGGTATTCTGCAGACTTTCAAAGATTAGTTGATATGGCATCTAACTCATCCCTCAGAAACAAGTCCATCTGTTGAGACATGCTAATTTTGTCACCCTAAAGGGTATATGTTGGGTTTTCACTATTCGAAATGCTTACACCACAGTGCACAAGTTGGGGTGTTTTTAGATACATAGTAAAGTATAGTTACTACCTCTCTTATAATGTCTGAAATGTAAAGAAAATACACTGTATAATCCATACTACCCTGATTTTTCTGTTTCCAAACATTTACAGCAACTTAAGAAACATGCTGCTTTTTAGGATGCAGGCTGGACAGACTGGAAGATTAAAAAATTAAAAAGCTATAAACTAGCAAGTCAATGAGAGGGAACTCAGAGTTTGGACTTCTAGGTCAATGGTTAAGACTGTTTAAATGCTGCATTAATCACACACCATGGCCAAACAAGCTATCAAATATAGAAGTAAAGCAAACTGAGAACTTAACATCCCAATAACCAATGCTTATGAAAACACTGGTTTGATTATACTGTTAATGTTACCTTGCTGTAGCTTGATTGTCCACATCAGTCTCTGATTTCTGAGGAGTCACCTGTTCTGATGAAGGGGCAGCCCTGCAACAGGAATGGTGAAAGCATATTTAAGGCACAAGAAGACATTTGAAAATATTGTATCATTTAAATGGTTTATCATTGTAGATACTACACCTTCTTTCAGGTGTAACTACAAGGAGTTCACATTGCCTTTGAGAAATTTTTTCTGTTTTTTTGTTTAAATATATGTTTTATATCTGTATATAATATGTGTATAAAGAATTATACATTTATTAAAAAAGAAATGTTCAGTTTCTTCTTCTTCAGTTCACTGGATTACCACATCCACTGAGCCTTTTGAAAAACGAATATCCCTGGACTAGTTATTTGGCTAATATGGATGTAGTAATAAAGTGGAGTTTCCTTTACTGTTCAAAAATTATTTTAGTAGTTAAAAAACTCAAAAACCTCTTCTCCTTCCTAATATATCTTATTTAGTAAAGACAAAACTTTTATTTAACTAGAAAAGTACTGATTTTTAAAAAGCTAAATAAATAAACATTTACACTTTCTTATTTTTCTTTATGTGACCAACCAAATTGGTCTCTACAGGGATAGTAAAATTATAAGTGATTATAAGAAAAGGAGAAGGTGGCAGATAGAGTTGATGAGGGTTACCTGCTTCTTTAGAGTATTTTTCTGTTAGTATGGCAACTAAACCATGACAAGTTGCATAGAGGTCTTAATTATAAGTAATGAAACTGGAGGCTGGTTAAGTAATATTTTCTTAATTTAGACCATGTGAAATGGACATTTAATTAATGAATTAATTTAATAAATTTATTTTCTAAAATTAGAGCAATCTTTCCAGACACTAAAGTTTAGACTACTTTGCATTGATTAATCTTAATGCCTTCTATTACAGGCCTTTGCATGTGCAGAGCTCCTTGATTTAACTTTCTGTTTATTCACATTGCTTACATGCTCTTTAACAGTTTCTTTTTCTTTGCATAGCTCACACTCTTTCACTGACTTTAAAGCAGCAGTTGTATATAAAAGAGTATTTGCATTAGCAACATATATGACTGTGGAACTAAAACTGCAAAGCAGTTTTTAATGTTTTATGCAGTTTAATGGGTTTTTTTCAATTTGAGTAAATATCCAGTGAAATATTTTAAGCTATATGCAAATAATTGCATTTCTGCAGGAAAGGAAGTCTTCTTCATGCAGTTCTGCAATGTCAGCTACAGAGGAGCCCTCCCAAGTAAATTACACAGTGTTTGTATTATAAATAAATGTAAAATATAATTGAGGTTTATGCAAAGGAGCGTGTTAAATTTCTAAATCTACTAAGAAGCAAAGTAAGACATACGTTGTTGGAGCCTCTGAATTTTCTGAAGTAGTTCTAGAGAAAGAAAAGAGTAAGCATTTCAGAAACCAAGTAGCCAAATGCTAGTATTGAAGCACTTTGCAAGATTAGTATATTTCTAAGATTCAAGATTTCAAGCAACAGCAAGTACTTTTACTTTCCCTTCCTTCCAAGATACTTTTTTTTAAATGTAGAATATACGTTTAACTCAAGAAACATAATACTAAATTCAAGCCATATCCTTTATCTCACTAAGACAATCATTCTTCAATTAACATTCTCCAGTTAATCACTTTGATTAATAGTGTTTTGTTTTCAGCACATAATCCACAACCATAAAACTCAAATACAGTGAGCTGCTTATAGTCGTAGCTCCAACTGCAATTTCTTTCAAGTGTTCTTTAAAGTGTGTTTAATCAGCTGGAACTGAGGCAAAGAACTCTGGAAGTTTATATATATCATGTTTAACTGTAAAAGTCTAGAACATCTCAGAATCACAAAAGTACATAAACCGTGACCAAGAAAGCCCACATATCCATGGTTGCTGGACTTCCTTCCTGAGGACAGCAGAGCAGTCAGCCATTCTCAAATATGAAGAAAAGACACAAATAGCAAATATCTCTTTGCTCAGTCTTTAAGACAGATAGTGACCTTTAGAAACTCTGCTTATTAGCATCTATGCATGGCACTTTATTTCCTGAAACTCACAGGCAAGTAAGAGGCTTTTCTTTGATAACTATTTTTAATTATTATAATATTCACAACTTGAAATAGCTTTCACATCTTCAAAGCACTTTTAAAAGCTAAACCAAGCAGTCATTAAATGCCCATCACTTTTTTTTACCAGCTGTTTGTGATGGCAGCATTGTTAGAGGATCTAGGAAGGCTCGTGAAAGCTTCAGAAAGAATATGCCTGTTTTCAGTCTTCTCTGAGCTGTGAGACTGGAGGAGTAACTGGATAATTAGTGTTAAGAAGAACACAGGAATTCCAGCTTGCTATTGGAAGCTGGGTGGATGCCATATAGAGCATTATCCTATGCTTTCAAAATTACTATGATCTTAGCAAGATATTGAAATGAAGCCAGATAAATTTTCAGTTGGCACATTGAGAACATCTAGTAATGACTGACTTCAAAGAAAATAAACTTTAACATCTTTGAGCCATCTTTCTTCTGGGTGGAGAGTGACTGAATCTTGGCCAAAAAGATAGAGGGTAGTAAACAAAGCATAAGATTAAAAATAATTGCTAAACTTGGTTTTAAGTCTTCCAGTGCCAGACATTCCATAAGCTCCCAGGGCAATTGTCTACCAAGACTTATATCTAACATCACAGTGTATCCATTCATTTCTGTTTGATTTCATTTTCATCATTGCTGTACATGAGACTCATGTTGGAAATTGCCCAGGTTAGAACTAGAGAAGCAGAAGGCCTTGCTGCAGCAAATAGTGGGCACAAGAAAAAAAAGATCATGAAGGCTTATTTATTAATATTTTAAACCATACAAATTCTGCTTTTAGATAAGAAAGAAACAAGAAACATTCCCTGTTCTCTTTCTATTCTGCCAGAAAACAACCACAACTTCAGAAATAAACATCAAACATTTATCTTCAAGTAACTTTAGTCTGATTGGTATTGGATACTTTGATGACAGTAGATTAGTAGATTTTGAGGTTTTGTTCACAAAAGGGCCAAGGGTGAGCCCCTGACTGTGAATCCAAATGGCACCAACAGATCCCTGCCCTTATGGTCAGTCTCTCTACAACACATTTGCCTTGAGGAGAACTAATTGGAATAGTCCAAAGTGAAACCGTGAAGAAAGAATTGCAAGCATGATAGAAAAATTTTGGGATCACTCACATAACCTCAGGTTGCTGGCACTTCATATGCCCAGGCCCCAGTCAATGCTGGGCATCAGGTTGCCAAGAGCCCAAAAAAGTACTTAGGCCTGAGATGCTTTCTCTTTGCATGGCATCTTCTGCATCTCTCTCAGTCCACCAAAAGACTGCCCTGCTTTCTTGCTCCCAAAATGAGCTCTAGCCAAGAGTTAGGAAATAAGCAGCGGTCACTGATACGCACCGTTTGCTTTCCACTTTTACTGTTGGAGTCTTACTGCTCGAAACTGGAGGAGGCATCCAAGATTGCCTGTAAATTTTAATAAATAATTTTTTCAGTATTAGTTTAATGTTCTGGACCTGAACAGCATACTGTGAATGTTAGAATAGAAGTGATGTAAAAATACCTGGAACTTTTCTTAAATTATCAGTATTTTTAAAGACTGCACGTTGATAATTTTTAGACCATACTTACAGAAAACTGAATGGAATAGGAAATAGTACAGTAATTTTATTTATTGTGAAAAATGTTCTGTGACTCTAGGTGTTTTTTTCTACAATCTGAGTGGTGTAAATAAATGGATCATTCATGGAAAGGACAACCAGATAAAATGCACAAAGGGTGTCAAGTATCAACACAAGAAACACAATCAGGCTATTAGAGGTCACATAAACAGCACAAGCACTTTCAGTTCCTTTTTTGTTTGTTTTTTTTTTTTTTACCCTCACAACTATCAATCCAGCAATTGTTTTTGAGGTAAAAACAATTACACCAGAAGCAGTGCAATTCATTGTTGGCCTTCCATATCTTCCAAGAGCCTGAAGAGAACTACTGGACTGAAAACAGCATAAACTTCCACTAAACAGGTCTGTTAATATAAATACAGAGACATTTTCATTTCTACATTCATTATCCTACTGATCACATTTTTATTCATTAAATATAAAATAGAAAATCATGAATGAACAGAATTTGCAGCTGGGAAGGATGCAGAAAATTATGGCTATCACCAGCAGTACATTTTAAATTAAAAATGTATTTAGGTGCACACCCTGTTTTTATTCTTGCCTAGATAATGCTACCTGAAATCCAGATTTTTAAAGGTAGCTGTAAGAAAACTGTGATTCATATGGGCTGCAACAGCACAGGGTGAAGTTTGGCATCAGAGATTTCACAATTAGAGTGAGCTACAATGCTTTAAAACTGGACACTGAGAATGAGTACACCAGCTCATGAGGGGCTGCAGCCAAGAGTTAGCACCTATTGTGCCATAGCTCACCAAACAGGCTCAACAGAGATAAAAGTTGTAAATCCCATGGAAAGATACAGAGGATGTAAAAGTTTCATTCTTGAAGCTTGCTGAGTTTTAGTGTGCTGAAGGAAGAAGTAGATGATTTTTTAATATCATTGTGATACGTTACTGAGGCTTAACACAGTGCTATAGACACTCTGGCAACCAAGCAGTGGTGATAATGAATACCTCTTTTTCTTGACTGGAGAAATGACTGTAGTGGTTGTGGATGCTGCATTAGGAGTCCAAGATTGTCTGTTAAGGAAATATATTTAGTGAGTTAATCTTCAGAAAAAGCATAATTTTATATTCTTAAAAGAAAAAAAATATTGTATTTCTGCTATCAGAATGATACAAATGGGTATGGTAAATGCTATAACTATGTTTATATACTTCAAAGGACACAAGATGTGGGAGACCTTAAGGGGTTCTGATGTTTACACAACTGCATTTTTACTTGATATTCAAAGTAATTTCTGGCTTCTTAAAATTTTGACTTCTCTACCTACACTTTAGTCTCCAAACACTATAATAATAATATCTTTCATTTTCTTACTTTAAATTTTGTTTCTTGTTCAATTAGAATGCTTTATGCTAGGATATATTTGTAAAACTAAACTATAAAAAATCCAAGCCAGTGATTTCTTATAACATTTATCAAAAAGTTATTGTCTTATCCTCTGCAATTCTTAATGATAGTAATTGGCAATTCATAATAACAGTAATTGAAGAAGAGTGCTTTATAAATCATTTTGCTCTCTGGCAGGAAAAAAAATACATACAATTTAAGTCTCTCTTAAGTCCCACTTCAGAATTAATTGTTGGTCTGTAAAAAACCCTCTCCAAAAAACACCGTATAAAATTAATTTTATATGATGCTTCATGTGTCATCATCAGCATGATTTACAACATAATGGTGCAAAATTATAATTTGAAAGAGTGACCTCAGTTGACCTTTAAATGCCAGAGATACTGATTTTCTCTTCAGTGTAATATCTCAATTCTCCACAAGATGACTTTTAATTGCTGTGCTCTCTAGCAACTATGTTCTGTGTAATTTATTACTGACACAACTCTACTGACATTGATGAAGACACAAAGTGATGCATTTACAAGTATGGTGGCTGAGCTCTTCTGACTTTCTTAAATGAAAATTTCAATCAGGTACTAGGTGGAAGATTTTTAGAAAATAATTTTTCAGTGTTGTGGAATTATATGACATATATAGAGTGACCACCTCTGAATCATAGCAACTTTTTAAATAATTTATCAACAATGTTGTAGTAACTTCTTTTAAATTAAAACTGTTTTAATCAAAAGACTGGCATTCTGACCAAAGAAAATGTTTCCACTGGAAAAATCAGCTAAGTTATCAAAAACCTATTTTTTATGTTTTGGTACTCAAGTTTTCCACTGGCAGTGTACAACGGCATTTTCCACTGAAAGCATTAAATAGATTTTTTTTCTTTATCTTCCTCAGAATTATGTATTGTATTTGGTAGATCTTATGCAGGGAGTTCTGGAGCTCTAGAACACACCCACATTTTTCATAATACTCTTACTCTTTTTTTTTTTTTTGTATTAAAATCCTGTAATTATTAAATAATCATTATGGTGAGTAAATGCGTGATCTGAGGTGGTGTCTCTTTTAAACTGTGTGGAGAAGTAGGATTCTTTAAGGAAAATTCTTCTGGTTTTAATGATTTTTTTTTTCTCCTCACCAACTTTAAAAAGAGGTAATTTAGATAAAGATGCCTACATTCCAGAGGTCAGGTGGTCAAATGAAGCCTAAACCAGGCCATATGCCATGCAAATAATTTCTCTGTATAATGTTGGTGTGTTCTAAAGTTATGGTAATATATAACACTTAGAATTCTAAAGTTATGGTAATATATAACAGATAAAAAAGCATGATGAATGATACATGATAAATTATAATACATAATACTTAGATGATAATATTTCTGAAATTCATACCTGTTGTTTTGCTTATGGTTCAGAGTTGGGGACTTATTTATTTTATCAGTATCACTTCCAGCTGGAATTCTGTCAGAAACACAGGAATTATTTATGATACGCACTCTATTTTTTTTAAAATCCATTTTCAATTAAATTAAAAGATAGAGTATCATTTTGCCCTGTGTACTGATATCCCAGTATCACAAATATCCCAGTATCACTAAAGGTGGAGAACAGAAGCTGAAATTATATAAATTTAGTGTATTATTATCTGAAGACTCTGAGTAGCTCACTGAAAAAGTTTTCCAAGATGATGTTCAAACCATTCTGTATTAAACCACTCTGTTGCTAACAATTTATTACAACTCCTTTGAATTAGGTCAAAATACCAGAAAGAAAGCAATGTTAAGTCAAGCAGTACACACAGAACTATTGCCTTTTTCTCTGCCTCACTATTCCTAGAGAGATGCAACAGTCTTGTTTTATTTACAGATTTCATAGATCAATGTGATCTATTAAATCGAAAATATTCTAGTGCAAAATTCCTGGCAAAGCATACTATTGACCTACAGGAGTAATTTCTATCAAAGATGTTGGATTCTTTGTGCTTGAACTGATTTCACTAAGCCATGAAATTTACATGAAGGAACAACCACATGATTTTTCAAGCCCTTTATATATGCTACAGTTGTCGCCTAAAGCCCTTCAAAATTTTCACAGAAAACACCATGTAGCTATCATAGCTGAAGCAGATTAGATTCTTATTTTATTCCAGTTTACTTCCTATATATGGAGTATTTTTTAGTAAGGACTGGGGGACTCAGAAAAGCTTAAAGTGATGTATACTGAAATAGAGGACAAATACTAAGTTGAGAGGGTGATCTTAAATATTGGATTAAATCAGATGAAACACATCTTGAGCTACAACTTACATATAATTTTTAAAAATTATTTATTCTCATCGATAAACTGAAGCCATAGATGCAAAAATTATTAATCCTGTAATCTGATGTTACGTATAAAATATTTTGTGTCCTGCCTTCAAGCAGCACAGGATACTGTTGTATTTAATGAAAAGACGTCCGGGGAGTTCTGGGACACAATCTGCACCAGCGTGTGCTCTGTGTCTTTTGCAAATCTTAAATGCAGTTTTGCAAAGAACCCTCTCCTGTCAGGGCAGCATGAGATGTGACAGCAGCTACAGTTGCTGGAAGGTCACTAGAGGTCTCACTAACCCTGCTGGCACTGCTGCGGATGCAAACCCGAGCGTTCCCTCTCATTCGCCAGCGAACCAGCATTTCTTTCACGTTTCATCGCGAATTTTCAAAATTCCAGCACAATGCTTTACATAGCTTTGTATTTCCTCATTTTAAAGCCAGCACTTTTTTTGCTTAAAAAAAAAGTAAAAGAAAGGTAAGCATTGTGTTAACTTCTTGTATAACTTTCGAGCTTCTGATAAGGAATCAAATAGACAGCCCTGGATCAATCGTCCATTTACACAAGTAATGTTTATCTGAACCAAGTTAAATTTCTGGCCTCCACAGTATCCTGTGGTGGTGACTCCTACAATTGATATGTGCATTAAATGAAAAATAAATGTTCTTTTCCTTTCCTTTTCTTTCCTTTTTCTTTTCTTTCCTTCTTTTTTCTTTTCTTTTCTTTTCTTTTCTTTTCTTTTCTTTTCTTTTCTTTTCTTTTCTTTTCTTTTCTTTTCTTTTCTTTCTCTCTTTCTTTCTCTCTCTTTTTCTCTTTCTTTCTTTCTCTCTCTTTTTCTCTTTCTCTCTTTCTCTCTCTCTTTCTCTCATTCTCTCTTTCTCTCTTTCTTTCTCTGATTCATTTTTTTTTCCTAATTTATTAGCCAAACATTTATAGGGTATCTCCCCATTCTTACAGTACAACAAACAGAAAATATTCTCTCATGACTCAGTTTCCCTGTATTATTCTTTTCCAAACGGAAGACTTTTATTCTTTTCAGACATTTTTCATATAAGAGCTATTCCATCCTTTCTCACCTTCCTCTTTAATTTTTTTTCTGGTTCTATTGTAGTTTCTTCAGTGAAATGATGCATGCAGCATTCAAGATGTGGAAAGCAGGTTCATACCACACACTACAATGGTTTCTGGTTTGCTCTCTGATCCTAGTAATTTCTATAATTCCAAAGTATTAGATTATTAATGAAGCAAACAGTGAAAGTATGTAATTTGCTTCTGTCTCATCTATCCAGATCTAATTGCTGTAGATGCAGTTGGGATTTAGTGTTGCTGGAAGCTATTCTGGATTTAGGATTATTTAGTACATGGAAAAATAGCATTGTAATTTTCATCCCCACCTGACTTAAAAGGTTTGTCCCATCTTTTGTCAAATACTTAGTTAGTTCCTAATAATATTTCTGTTTCCTCTGGGAAGGATGTTCTCCACTTGCTACATTTCTTATTTATACCTAAAGTACTCTTTTGGTATACTTTGTCATCAGCTGCATGTAAAGAACCCTTTATGTTAGATATTTGTGTGTATGCAAAGACAAAGGTAGTCAGCTTACAACCTGAAATAATTCAGATACTTTAATATCTCAGCATAAACCAAAAAGATAACAAGTACAAAAGAACAGTGCTCCTCAGTGACCCTGTAGAAACTGGATTTGTCCTGTGACTTCTAAATTAGCAATCAGGGTTTGAGGCATGAAAATCAAGCTTTAAAAATTGTTTTGAAGTGAGTGGCCACCTGGATAGGTGTAACATAGGTGATATTTGCTACTTGAATTTCCAAAAAACTTCATAGAAGTCTGTTTTAAGTGTTTTTAAATCAACTGACCTCCCATGGGTAATAGAGAAAAAAACTGCTTAAAATGTAAGAAACAAAGGTTTGAAATAAATGACAAGTTTCCAGAGGGGAAGGAGAGATCTGTAAAAAACCTGTATTGTTCCATACATTCATGATTTATCTTGAAAAAAGGAGAGTGGAATGATGTTGCTTGCCAATGTCATTGCTTCCTGGTAGTCAAAACAAATGGCAACTGGCAAAGCTTTTCAGAAGTTATCTGCTAACATGTCAGATTTCTAAAATGGCAGATGACATTCACTTTTCTTGGATGCAAAGTAATGCCTGCCAAGAAAAACAATTGATCTCTGAACCAGCAATTATCACTCAGAAAAGAAATCTTGGAATTACATAGATAATGTTGTGAAAATTAAAACTCAATTCTTAGTAGCACTCAAAAAAGCAAACTCAATGTTATGAAGTACAACGGGAGGAATTGCAAATGAAATAGAAATCATTGTTATTACTGCTCTGTGTACATACAAGGTGTGCACAAATCTTAAATACCTACATGGAGATTTGGATTCCCACATCAAAAAACTAATATGGAAATAGAAAAGATACAAAGAAGAGCAACAGGTAAATTGAAGTTATAGAATGGCTTCCTCGTGATGAATGAAACAATACAGTGAACCAGGATTCACTGGGGTGTAGAAGAGTAGGCAGGGTGATGGTACTGCACAGGTCCCTAGCCTATTCTTTTTCAAACTCCTGTGGAGAAGGTAAATTTTATATAACAATTTTGCATTGTTTTTTACAAGAGAATTAAGGATCATGAGATTAAATAGCACAGTGCTAAATCCCAATTAAATAAAGTGCCCTTTTCCCACAGTGTGCATTTAAGTTATGGTTCTCATAGCCCTACCACATATCAATGGAGGTTGGATTTTGAAGATGCAACACAGAAAGAATCTGCAAACACAAGCATGGTCATGTCTTCACTCAGCAGAGGTCAAGGATGAACAGAAAGTTCAAATTAAGCACCTGTATGACAAGCATGACTGATATTGGTACTGATCATAGTATTTGCAAAGAACTTTGGTTTAAGCCATATTGTGCTTAGCTGTTGGAGATAGGACTTGGGTTTAGAATTTGAAACGGAGGAAACTGGGTAGGAGTGGTTATCAGTTGTGGAAAGATACTTGCATTTATGAGAACAAGAATACACAGAAACAGGTACCAAAAAAAAGAAGATATCAAAAGAACCTTTTCTCAAATCACATTTTCATTTGTCTCATTGAAAATTCATGCAAATATCATTCAAAGTCTTTTGCTTAGATGCTTAATAATAAGAAAACTTTAAAAATGCACTGACTTCATTTGTCCTTTCCTTTTAAAGACCTCTCACATATATGACAATCACAACATACAATACATCCAGAAAAAGAGCCCTACCTGTCCAAGGTGGTATCAGATCTGTATCGTCCAAGAACAGCTTTCTGATCTTCCTTTTCATTTGTGCTACTGCTGTAATAAAAAAATTAGAAATGCCACTTTGTTCACTGATTTTATTAAACAACTTTCATTAATGAAAGAGTATCTATGTCTCAGATTAAAGTATCATACAGGGTTTTAGACCATCCAGGTGTCAACAGATCAAACCCTGGATCCATGGCAGTAATCATTTATCGACACTGGAGTCAGATATACAGTGAAAATATGTATAGACTAAAACTGAACAAAGCAATTTCTTTGCTTTGTTCATGATATAGTAAAAGGATACTCAGGTTTTTTTGGTAATATAATTAGAAAGGTGTTCAGATACTCCACCATACCTGTGTAGGCTATCTTGGGATTTGTATTGGTTAAGCACCGCCCTTCCGTAGTTTTCATCAGCACTTCAACCAAAAGAAAAACAGTAAGTATTAAAAATAGATCACTTTTTCTTGGCAAAAGATATTGTCTTCCATCAGATTTCACAGCTGTCCACTACCACTGTAATTGCACCAGCTGCAGAACTCTGCAGTACAAAACTCCAGACATTTTGGAGTAAGAGTTATCTCTTCCTACAAGCTGTTCATGGACCAGATAATGATAACATGGTCTCAAGGCATTGTTTCTGCTGTAATTTTAGTCCTAGTTTACACTAGAGGAAATTTAAACTGATTCTGACTTAGGGTCCTTAAAAGAACTTGCCAAGATTTATAATCCTCTTGCTTATAAAAAGATCATAATGTTGCATGTGAAATGTAGGATTTTGCTTGTAGGGCAGAACTTCATTAAATACTCAGCACTCAAAAGTCCCAATGAAAAACAGTCAGTGAATATTCATCAAACTAAAACTTCCAAAAGGCAATCAATACCTCATCAAGATAAATAAATAAGAGTTATTTGATTGAATTCCCCTAATTTGGTTGACACCATCCATGCAAAAGTAGATGCTCCATGCAAAGGTACATGGCATACTGAACTAAATATGGAAGAAATGCATTTCACATTTTTCTTACTTTTCCTCCTCAGGCTTCTTCTTTATCCAGCTGTTATCTTGCAAAAGGGTCCGTCGTTTATTAACATCATAAGTAGCCTGTTGTCTGCTTTTAATTGCAACAGAGGGGCTCTTCTTATCTGCAAATGCAGAGAAACATGTCTTGAAAATGAACATGTAGAAAAATTTTGTCAACCTAAATTACTATTACATCGATTGAAATGGGTAGAAATTTAATACCAATTGAATTTTCAGTTACCACACCTGTTTAATCCAGATTGCTTCTTGAAAAGTCTGCAGTTTCACCTTGAAGGGCCTGCAGAAGCCCAGCATAGCAAACTAAATTCAGTTTCATCCTTAATATGAAACTGCTTTGCCTGTTTCTAATGTAAACACATTTCACAGATCTGATAAAGCAATTATGAAATTTGCATACCACAGTAATCCCAGGAAAGTCAAACTAATGAATCCTGTTTCCTGGGGTGTTGTCTGTGGGTTTTGTATTTGCAGATGTGTGACAGGATACAAATTTTGAATGACAGCTAAACTTCAGGTGACCACGTGGCACCCCTACTACACCCAGCTCAAAATATGTGGATTTTCATGTTTCTCAAAGAGTCAGACTCCCTCTGAAGCTTTTTCCTCAAAGGCTGTATGAACAGAGTTTCTTTACTAGTCAGTGACTTAATCTTAATCTGAACTTTAATCAAAGCAATACCTTTACATCAAATTTAACTAAAATTGGTGTATGGTTTCAAAGGTTATTGGGAGAGACAGACTGACACGCTGAACAAACATGGAAGCCTTACTTACTTTTGAAAACAACCTAAAATATCTTGGTCCAACAAGGCTGATATTTAGTGTATTGGGAAAGTAACAGTATGATATTCACTTGATTTGGGAGACTATGGACTCTTCCCTGTATTAGAAAGCAGATGTTTATCTCCTTTGGTTTTTTCATGAGAATTTTGGCCCTTTTTGCAAGCAAAATATGCAATGACTATTGTTTACTATTCTCAGTCCACCTAAGTTTCATATCATCAGCCTATTTAAGGTAAGAGGAAATATTTTAGTGATATTTTAACATGGCCTATTAAAATGAATAGATAGAAGTTAAGACCAAACAGAAATTCCATCTTTTTAATTGCTATATTTGCCCCAAATTTTTCCAGAGAAGAGAGGGTGAAGTATTAAATATGCAAAATCTTTGTTAATACAACCAAATAAGAATTTTTAAAAATATGGAAAGTACAGAGGATCTTGTGTTTTCCTTTAAAGACCCTCATGGTTTTCTCCATTAATTCCTCACTCTCTGAGCATTCACGCAAAAAGATTTTTAAATTTCAGGAGACATCACTATCTGGTGTTCAGTAACTAGACTGTAAATACTGTGTGCAGAAAGAACATGGCTCCAGAGAAAACACATGCAGACAGTAATATGTCATTTTTCAGAGCTGTGTTTTGGCATTCTGCTCTGATTTATAAGAAAATGTACTCCTTGCATTTAATACAAAACTTCACCTGTAGTGATAACATGAAAAAATGACAAATAGCTACAGTGAGTGGAAGATCGAATTGTAATAAAACATCAAAACATTTATCTTTCATGACAATAGCCAAGAGCAAATTTTTAAATACTTTTTTTTTCTAAAAGTAGATAAAATAGAGATAAAATTCTGTAAAAAGAATAAAAAGAGATCTGTAAAAAGAGATAAAATTCAGTCTAAAAATGTATAAATGTGTGTAATTCGAACTGTGCCTGTTTCAATTCCCTATAGATATGTCCATACTGCCTAGTGAAAGAGAAGGAATGAAAGGTTTGGACTCATCACTGATGTTGCCTAGTTGCATATGTTCTCTGGTTCTGTGTTGGACTTGCTCTCTCCAAGACTGAGGTGCTAGAGAAGTGGCAGGTATTCTAGGAGCCATGGCTGTGATAGCACAGATGTGTCCTTCCATCTCTTGGCCTTGATACCCAGGTTTGGCTTTCTTCTTTTTAAGCAGCATAGATCCAGCCAACTGACGAATGACCAGGGACAGGGAAAATGCTGTTTGTAAGAATGAGCTGACAATCATGGTGGATTAACAAAATCTAATCTATCTTCATTGCATGAATTCTGCATCAGCCTGTTCACTGCCTATTGAGCTAGTTTCTATCTTAAAAATATTTATTAAAATATGACTTTAAAGACTTCAAAAAGAAATGATGGCATCCCAGGCTTGCCTGAATAGCTCCAGTGGGTTGTCAAAAATCACTTGGATTTCTCAGAAATCATGGCTTTTTAAATGGCTCAGAGATGGCTCAAAGAATGTTTCATGAAACCTTGTGTAAAGCTGGTAGCCCAGGAATATATATTGTTTTCTTGTCAAGAAACACTTGACAAGTGTTTAGCGGATTAGGAAGCAATCTGCTAATGCCTGAGGCCCTGGGCTAGCAGAACAGTACTCTTTTCTGCCCTAATGAATTTTCTCCCGAGCTTCAGCTAAAAAATTAAATATAGATCTGATCTAACAGATAAGGTCACACGAGCACAGGCAGATGCAGCTCATCCCTGTCTCTATTTGACAATAAAACTTTATGTCCTCAATGCAGTAGAGCCAAGCAGTTCCCTGCTGTGGCTACATGAATTTTGGTGCACTTGAGCCTGGCACATCCCACCTGAACCAGGTCCTCATGCATCTCAAAATCTTTCTGTCATTAGAAATATTTTTGAGGTTCAGGGAAATGGAAAATTTCATCATGTTTCTAGTTTGCCTCTGCTTATTTCTCTGCATAGAAAGCAAATTCCAGCCCTCCTTGAATTTTACTCCTACAGAGGAGTAAATAATCCTACCAGACGATGATTCAACAGCTTTTCTCTCCCCTTCCCCAATTCTGCTTTTCCTCAATTTCTCCTCATTTTCCCTGTGCGAGTCAAAGAGATGGTGAGGAGACCAGTGGATCTTCCCACTGCCCTTGCAGCCACTTTGCTCCGGTGGGTTTTCCATGACAACCACACCACCTTGCCCCTCACCACCCAGCTCCACCACACTCCACTGCCCAGTGGGATGTTCTGGCGTCAATCCCTGCCAGCCACATGCCCAACACCCAGAGTTTGGCACAGGGTCATGGTGGCCCTGGTCACCCTCCTGCCACTGCCCCGTGAGGGAGCTGTGCCAGGGGTACACAGAGGCCTGGACAGGAGCAAGGCCTCAGCCTGCAGTGCCCCTTGAGCAGGAAATGGAGGAGACTCGGTATTACCACCTTGATTTGGAGACTGTTTTCGTATGTTGAAAGCTGACATTTGTCCCGTGGGATTGTTCTGTCCTTCTGCAGGAATCTAAAAGAAAAAGTGACAAAGAAAGGAAGTGAGCGTTGTCAGCCACATTAGGAATCGGCCCCAAAGACACGTCAGGTTTGCTGTCCACTTCAGTCACCTCCTTGCACAAGTTTAGTCTGACAGGCTGGAATGGCTGAGGGCTGCCCACAGCCCTGCTCAGAGTGAATCTGGTGGCTTTTCCCTGCCTGGTGACAGCCATGTGCATCCCTGCCCTCCCCCTGTGCTGTCACCCTGCCCCTTCCCTGTTGGGAGCTCCTGCCCTGGGAGCACTTGGTGTGGTGAGAGGCCTCAGGGGCAAGAGGAGCACTGCAGGCTGGGTTGAGGTGACAAGCTTCAGGGAAGATGGTGGCAGTCCCTGGCACAGCACCTGGAGCACAGCTGAGCTCATCCAGCCCTGCTGACGGGTCACTCTGACTCAGTGGCCAGCTCCTAATGCAGAGGGCCAGGACAGAAAGCAGTTCTGCTGCTCTGCAACAGTTTTCCAGTCACTGACTTCTCCCCTTACTTCAAATCAGCTTAAAAGCCTCCAAGACTGATGATTAAAAAAAAAAAAATCAAAACTGGGAGTTGAGCCACTCAAAAGATTTCATGTTTTGCTTTGAAAGTGGATTGTGAATACCAGGATTCCTAGAGAAAGCCTCAAGCAGAACATAATGACATTTTAATGACAGAAAATTTTCCTTTAAGTTAAAAAAGCCCCAGATACTAACATTGACTTTGGAGTTTGGGCAAAACTGACCCATTGGATTCATTTTTGTAAAGCAGCATTTTCCAAGAAAACAGTGTTGTGCTGGAAAGCTCACAACCAGCTCCATTGTCAGGCTGCTAAAATTTACAGAAGCATCAGAAAACTGACAGAAACAGTCCTTAAAAATCAGAAACATTCCTGGTTCTCTGGATGACAGAGCTATCCTTGTTTTCTTTTTGAAGATGTAAAGTGTATTGCTCACACATGTAAAATGGAGTGGAGACACCGAGGCCTGTGGCTCTTTCTTTACTGATGGAAGGTGAAGATTTTGGATTCTGGCAAAAGCTTAAGAATAATGCTTACACTGACAATAAAACATTGTGGATGCCACAAAGGATTGAACTTAAAGCAGATTTTTCTTTTCTATGGTTTTGCTGCCCAACAATTACTAAAAAAAGCTTATGGTTAAAAAAAAAACCAAAACAAAAAAAAACAAACACAAAAAGAATCCAAACCACCCCCTCAAAAAATAACATCTCAAAAAATATCCCAACATAAACAAACAAAAAGAAGCATTAAACAACTAGAGATCTTTCTAGAAAGTAAAGATATAAACAAAAAAACTAATATTGAAGTCTGAAGTCTGCATGTATCTTAACCAGTTGTGAAATTCCAAATATTTCTTAGAGTTTAAAATTCTGGCATTTTGAAAGGCTCCTACCTGCATTCCATTTTTTTTAACCTTAGTTGTTGGTATCAAGCAAGCATTGGCACAGTGGTAGTAGAAAACATGTGACTGCTGGATCTGGTTCCCACACAATAAAAATATGCTCGGGGCTATGGTGAGGCTTATTTATTTTGCAATGGGTTATAAAATGCCTTTTAAAAATATTTATGTAAGGTTTTAAGCATATATGAACTGAATTTCCTAGAAACTGTTCAGGTAGGTTATCAAGCAATCCGTTTTTTTAGATAGTTACCACTTTCACTATAAATTTTCCTGAACTGTCCAAGATGATAGAGAGGTCTCTGGTTTACTTTTTCAGCTTAAGTACAGCTGGACATTTGATCCAGTCATTCCCAGGATAATAGAAAGTTTGATATTTCAGTACATTTTCAAGCAATGAGAACTAGAACTTCTTCATCCAAGAAGTAGTAGTTTGCATAGAAGGATTTTGGATTTATTTTCTATTAAGTACTTTTAAAGCCATTTGCTAAGGGAAATTAATCATAAGACTTTGAAAAAGGAGATTTCTTTTGTGAAAATTAAACCAAATCAAAAGCAACTATAAAGAGGTTTGCAACTCCTCTTGTATCCATGAGAGTCCAGTATGTTTCTTTCATCCTCCAACATTTTATTAATACTGGGCTTTTTCTCATCCTATATTAATTTTTTAATACTTTTAGGGCAAAAAAATATTTCTGTTTCACATGTGCACAGCATCCAGAATAAAGTGCTGCAAAGTGTCCTAGCCCAAAAGCAGTATGCATAAATGAGTCTAAGAAACAGGTACACTCCCTTTTACAGTCAGCACTGAAAATGTGCCAGGTAGTCTGAAACTTTAAACCCAAGCATTTTAGTCCTACAGAATACTGCCATTTTGTCCTTAAGGCTTTCCTCTTACCTCTGAGCTTTCAAGATGTATATCAAAGATTAATTCATTAAAATTTAAAATGCAAATTT
Organism: Agelaius phoeniceus; assembly: GCF_051311805.1. NCBI lineage: Eukaryota > Metazoa > Chordata > Aves > Passeriformes > Icteridae > Agelaius > Agelaius phoeniceus. Next base: position 49,972,723 of record NC_135266.1, read on the forward strand.
AAAAAAAAATCTTACTTTAATCTGTAGCACAGACAATCAAGAATCATCAGGGTAAGATTTAAATGTTAGGGCTTAGAAATGAAAAGAATCTTGCATAAAGAGGCAGAATAGAGCTCATCAAAGCATTTTTCCTTGGCCTTCACTATTCTGAACTGTGTGTGTTTGTATCTTTGTATTTGAAAAGGGGAGTGGACTAGAGATTATGAGGATACGATTAGTTTAAAAATATCAGCTCATAAAGATCTGGAACTGTCACATTATTCACATAGGTCAGTGAACAGCTCATCTTCAGACCATAGGGAGATAAACAAAAAGTTTTTAACTTTGTAAATGAGATTGTGAGAAAGCAGAGTTATAGCTTTCTGTACTATGCTGTAGTAGTAAATTATGTTCAGACATTTTTAATAAGATCTCAACCACCGAAGCAAAACAACTCAGCTGGAATGCAAAACAAAAACAAACAGGAATGCAACTCCAGTGTAATTTGAATTTAAAAACAGCGTCAGGAAACTCTAAACGAAAATTAAAACTGCCCTGGCCAGTCCAGTAAGCAGCTCCTAAATGGTTTTAAGACATGCCAGTCCTAGATTCAGACGGTCAAACATTTTGTGGAAAATCCAAACATAATCCCAAAGAAATTCAGAAAAACTTCAGATATGGCTTCAGGGAAAGTAAAAGTCCATCTAACCTGGCAAGAAATTCCTCCAAAAGCAGCACAAGTCTCTAATATTATTTTTATCACAAATACCTATATTTATACTTCTACAGCTCCTTTTCATCTCCTGCAGTGACTGATCAGAATACCTCAGGCCTGCCTTAAATTCTGAAAGCCAGACCTTCTAGTTTTCAGATCATCTGACCACACCCATTCCTCCACCACAGAGTCCTTTTGCCTTCCTTCTGCTCTTGGCTGTGGCTATCTGTGTGATTAGGCTTCACACATATGCATTGCTGTATTTAAAAAAATACATAATAATAGAAGCATTTCCTGTAAGATTCATGTTTTCCACATCAGACTGAACTAGTTCCAACAAAATAAATCTTTGCTCTTTGGCTACTAGCTATGACAGTCATTAAGACCTTATTCATAAGAAGACAGTTGACATGTATTTTGCTTCTAATAAAACAAGATTAATTTCCACAGCTTAGAGGCAAAAGGCCTCTGCATTATCTGTATAATAAGGAATTCAGCATAGTAAATGTTGAAGGAATGTCGAGAAGGATACCTTCTTCTCTTAGAAGCCAAAATATTTGTTAGAAGATACCTTCTTCTCTTAGAAGCCAAAATATTTGTTTTTATCCTGAAGTTTTTCATATAAAGCATTGCCAAATTAAATGCCTAAAATGTCAAATTTCCCACTATTATTAATGAACTGGGTGATACAAAAAGTGGTAACTGAACAACAGACTTAAAAAAGGAGTGTTTCAGAATTTGCTGTCATCCAACTTCTCATGCTGTATTGCTAAACCAGCCTCAGTTGTAGAGAAGTTGCTGGGATTGGCATGTCCACATTAAACACCAGCTGGAATAAACAGGTTCAATATATGGCTCTACACAACCACAGCTTGCTGGCTGCTGTTTGCTACATGATCTTCAAGTTCCAGCTTTCTGAAAGCATCTAATATTTGCCATGTGAAAATAAAAATTGGCCTATACTTCATTCTTTCTCTATCCCAAATATGAAGCTTGCCACCAAAATACCAAAATTTGATTTTCTTGAAGAACTATTCTGCTCTGAACGAAGCTGAACAGTCAGTATCCTATGAGAAACCAGAGCTAAAAATTGTAGAATCATTCCACTAGAACTGAAGACTTACTTCAGCTCTACCTTTTGTTTTCCTTTGTGTTCCCTTGTAACTCTTAATCTTAATTCTATAGTATGCAGCTTATCTTTCTTTTATGTGAGTTGAATGTAGAGAATACGATGGTTTAAAGAAAAGCGCATTTGGTCTGAATCACAGTTATGAAAGACACAACAGAGTTTCCTTGCTTTCAGTTAACAACTTTCAAGTCAGCAAACTTCATTATTTCCTCCCTCATTTCTCTTGAATATAGTGTGAGCCAGCAACTGAATTAAGTAATCCTGACTTGATACAGGATAAAGATTTCCAAGCCCTACTAAGACACTGAGGACACACATAACTGCAGCTTTTCTTCTAGACAAGTACCCATAATTGTGTGAGGTAAAATCTTTCTGGTCTGGAAGTCAACAGCAATTTTGCTGTTGTCCACATCCATCCTTTCTCCCCTCAGATAACAGTGCTGTGACTGAGCTGTCAGATCTGCCTACCTATACTTACACTCAAATAAGAATTTCCTGATTGCAGATAGAGGCTGTTTTGCAAACCACTATCACAGCCAGAACCATTCAAGGCTGTGCAATCCTCCATAAATCCGAACTTGTTATTACAGACAAGAATATTATCTCTTCAAACAGCCTTAAAGGCCCCTTCTGTCAGGTGCAGATCTCTATGTATAACTGATGCTCTAATTTCTTCCCTACACAATTGCATGTAACATGATTCTCTTTGTTTGGCAATTAGCTAGTCTTTTTTGTCCTTTTGCTGAAAACTACATTTAAAAATTGCTAAATTTATTTTACAGATATTAAACAATCACAAAAATGTGTTCCTAGACAGATTTTTTTTTCAGGAATTACACATCAGAGCAATAGCCATATAATACGTTTGTGAACTTCTGAAAATAACACATTGTGTTTAAATAAATATTTTACTCTACCATTTTGTCCACAGAACTAATAACACAGAAAAGAATTCACTCAGAAAACAGAAATAACGTGTATTTGTGTGAGAAAGAAAACAGGCAAGATAGGAGTAGATGCCACGTGAATATATGACAGCAATCATTCACGTATTTGTAGCTGAAAGAGCTCTCAAAACTGGTTTTTCAAGATGTGGGCGGAGGAGATTCTGTTTTGAAAGAAGCTGTGGAGCTGTCACTAATGTAAAATCAACTAAATCACAATCCAAATTTGTATGTATTTTCAAATTAGAAATACTCATTCAGTTGTAAATGTAGGCTTTTTTTTCTAATAGAGTGTAGAAAAGGGGGTGATAATTTTAATTTTCTTTATTCAGCTCTGTCATCATTCAATTCACTAGATTTTTGATGAAGAACACTTCCTGTTTATCCATGTGTTCAGGTCATTGTATAGCTAAGTCCTTGCATTTAAGTAGAATGGGTATTTTTGCAAAGGTGAAAATTAAAGACAACTGTTGTTTTGGGGTTGGTTTTTTTTTTTCCCCAAAATAATAAAAATAATTCAAGAAAATTATAAAAGAGTAAATACTCATTAGTTTTAGACAAAAAATCCAAACAAAGAAAAAAACCAAACAAAATGAACCAAAGAGCAAAAATGACATTAAAACAGCAATTCATGAAAAGTGGTCTGAACAGTGAATTTATCAGAGAATTATCACTAGAATAAAATACAATTAGCAATATAATATAAATAATGAAATAATTAATATGGTCTGGACAGAAGTCAGAAATCTCAGTAATCTGAACACCAAAACTGTATAACTTTCAGAGCTGCATTTTCATAGTCAAGTTCTCCATACTTCTTGAAAATCAGATCCTTTGAAATGGCATCCTAAACTGGACAGTAAGAAATCACAGAACAACTGAAAATGTAGGAATTTCCCTACATGGTAGGGAACAGTATAAAACCAGAACAGTTAACATCCTTACCTAGGTATGGCAGAAGTTGGTGTCCTAGTGTGGCTCAGCGTGGTTGGTCAGCCTGGAAGGGAGGCACAATCAAAGCAGACTGAGAGCTGAACTGTTCTTCTCCATCCAGCTGTCTGAAAAGTCAAGAGATTTCTCCTTCAGAGGCTGAGTCACTTAAGGAGGAGGTAGGAGGTGTGGAAAAGGGTGGCACCTTGTAGAAATACCAGATCAATTAAGAGTACGGGTGAGTTGCTGTCCTTCTGCGCTTGCTGTTCTTTTCAAGTGCAGTAGGGCTGGGTTTCACAAAATGAACCGCCTTCACAGACCTTGAAAACAGAAAACCAAACAATTACCATTTGGAAAAATATGCTAGAGTAATTTGGATTTTCCACAGAAATACGTGTTGCAGAGCTATAGGGCTGCCTCTCAGCCAGAGTTTCAGGTATTTACAGGGATGAACATGAAGTAACACCACATTTCACCAAAGAGAAGTTCTGCAGAAATGTTACATGGGTATCACACGCTGGGATCTGATCTGCATTATTTGCACCATTTGGGTATGTGGGCAGAGGCAAAAGATCTGGGGGGAAATCCCTCCCACGTGAGATCTTGTTGCATGTCTCTCTTATCTCTGGACATTTGCATTTCTCCTTCTGTACTGCCAGCAATAAACAAAGGAGGGAAGAAGTTGTGCTCACTTTTTTTTTTCTCTCTTTAAAATGGCTGCAGATAGATTTGTAGGCTAAGAACTGCCTTTACTGTTAGTAAATAGAGTAGTATGAAATCAGTACTTTTCTTTTAGGTATGCTGTATACAACTCCATGCTTCTCTTTAAGATACAGAGGCTGGTTTTAATGTATCTTATACAAGCCCACCTTATTTTATATTTGGGCAACTTTTGAATTGAAATATGTGAGAGGTCATTTAGCAACCTTTAGTCCTATTATCTTTTGTGAAAATTAAGAATTTCTTTGAACTCAAAAAAGCAAACTGGCATGAATTAACTTAGTAATAGCCTGTATTTTTGCCCATGGTTACCTTTTCATAGGCTTGGTACTTAGTAGGATGAAGCTATTCTCCAAACATTGGTTCTATTTCATAAAAGACAGCTGATGAAGCAGAGCAGCAGACAAGAAAATACCACATATTATACAAATGGTATAAACTATTAACTACCACAAATCTCAGAATTAATGAATACAAGCATGCACACATTTCTAAATTTTGTACATCTCAGGTTCTCTGTCTATTAAAGTCAAAAATACTTACAGCAGTCCTGGAATTTTCAGGTACTATGTGTTTATCTTTTTACAGTCAAGAAGAAACTTTTGTGAATACATGTCTTTGCAAACACATTGAAAATTTAGTTGCCTCCCGTATGAAACAAATATCTTTCCCCATAAGAAATGAGGAATTAGCATTAAATGGGAATTAGCTTTAAAAAATCTACATACATTTTAATTTGAAATTGACATCTAGCTTTTATTCATAGTAACACCTGAGAGTAGGAATATCTTCTTTTCGAAACACTTTTCTTTCAAAATTCAGGTGCAACGTGATATGAATTTGTTATCAGTTTCCATTCAACCAGACAAGCCCCACTTGTAAATCAGAGATATGCTTAACCTGTCTCACAGCACTACCTTCTTTAGCCAAAGTGTTTGGGAAACACAAATAGAGATGCAAACAATACAGTCTGGAGAAGTTAAATTTATATTTTCCTGTATGTATGGCCTTTGAACACAGAGAAGAAACTTTGGGGCACAGCAGGCCAGTTCTGCTACCTCAAATAAGCCCAAGGCTTATTCTAAGGCAGTCCTTGCTAAGTCTTTGGTGTCTGGTGTGGCAGAGTAGACAGCCCATAGGAAGATGCATACATATGAAATTCCAGCAATGGTGCTGACCTCAACCTAGGAATAAAGCAGGCCAGCTGTCTTTTAATGACAACCACTATATTCATTGGATGGTGAATTTTTGGTGTTAGTTATGCAGATTACTTAATATTTCAAAGCTGTAAAAAATAATTCAACCTTTTTTTAGACTGAAGTAAATCTGACTTACTTATAAACAGTCTGTCTCATTTTCTGTGTTGTAACCACATGCAAGCATTGTTCCTAGGGAATAAAGAATATATGATGCAGTGCTGTATATCAGGAATTGAACAGTTTCAGCATAACCATAACAATGAAAATGACATAACTATTTTCCATGAAAAACTTCTCATATTCTGAAGAAATTAAGCTTTCAGAAATTCAGAGGAACTCAAACTTTGCCTTTGGATCTCAGTATAACATGTAACACTTACAAATCCAGCCATGCCCAGAGCGTGAGAACTGTTCTGCAGTCAGGTTTCATTTTCTTTCAATTCTCTAGTCTAAGGTCCATATTAAATTGAAGGAAGGATAGAAGTGAAATACAGCAAAATGTAATTTCTCAGACTATTTCAGAACTTGAATTATATTTTCCTTACTACCTTTCTTACTCTTAAGAAAACATCCAAGTTGAAGCAGAGGCAGGCAGTATTCTAGACATAGATTTTTCCATAGTGTCAGAAAAGAGCAATGCAAAAAATACAGACAAGTTTGTATTGACAACTGATGACTATCAACTGAGTATGTAATTTACCTAACCATTGCACTGGGCATGTACTACTATTGATTTATCACATTTCAAGTATATTTTTCTTTTTCTTTTTAGCTCAACCAGTGAGGTGCTTTGGTGCAAACAGTAAATTGTTTCATATCTATCTATCAATAATCTACTTGCTGGAACTTAAGTAAATACTCTGCTTTTGCTTGTCATTCTCTCAAGAAGAAAAGAGGAAGTTCTCTGAAAAGTAGATACAAACATAACTGGCAACATCCTAGGCTTATAGAACCCCATCAAAATCATTCTGATACCTTGATTTAGCAGAGTGTGTAGCCTGTCATAATTTATGACAGAAAACAAGAAATATCTTAGAATTCCTCCCTACAATAAATCCTCCTTACCCTTTATTAATAACCAGCAATTGGTACACATTAGTGATCAGTAATGAGAGGCCACTATCTCTTGCAGCTTAGATTTTTGACACAGTTTGGAAGACATTTCAAGCAGGCTCATTCTAAATACCTCATCTACAATGAAGGCTTATTTGCCATCCAAGGAATTCTCATAATGCCTGCTAAGAAACTGCCAGTAGAGAATGTTGACTTTTAAAGCAGGGTAGCACTGGCAGAAAACTGAACAGAAGTACTTCACAAGTGCCATAATTTAGTTTTGAATGGCTTATTCAGTGTCATTAAAGTCAAAAGCTTATAGCACCCTACAGTGGCAATACATTACCATACTTCCCAACTCTCACAGTTTTCTGAACAAGATGATTGTGCTCAGTGTTCTTAGCTTCAGCTTATCCACTTTTCTAGACATTCTATGTCCCTTGATTGCTAATAAAATACATTTTCTCTACATTATTTTCTTGTCAATTTTGTTGGTTTTCCATTTTTCAGTACAAACACTACTGCAAAATATTGGGCTACCTCCACATCTTTGTTAAGGTTTATAAGACAGCATAATGAAAACGGCATAGTGTAGCCTAGCTCCATTGCGCTTTTATGTAGATTCACAACACAGAGCTGGGAATGAGCAGTGACTCAGAAGAAAATTTTTAGACAAATAAGGTTCTGTGACTCCTCCCAAAAAGAGAAGAATACTTTACTGAATATATTTTTTCATACACTCAGTCCTCCAGAAGAGAAGTCCTGTAATACTTCAGACTTTCCAAGTAGGATAGGTTTTGGGTTATGAGAGTCTATAACTGGTATGTCCGAAAGATTTGAAGGCAGCCTAGCAAATAATATTCAATTTTTTTTTAGTTTCAAGATAGGGTAAAGCAGCTACATTTAAGCTATTAAATGAAACATACCAAAGCCCATTATCTTGCCTGAGGACAAGGAGCACAGCATGTTCTGTACCTGTATCACTTAAGTTGCTTTTTGAAAAGAACTGTGTGGCCTCATTCACACTCCTACTGAAAGCAGTCCAGAGCTTGTAACAGGGAGATCTGTCCATGCCTAAGTCTTTTTTCCAAGACAGATAATTGTCATGAACAATACTGTGTCAAGGACTGTGTGTGATAATAGTATGGACAAAGAGAGGATATTGCTTAGGTCCAGATGCTATTCCTACTAAGTTAACTAGTATGGTCCTAATAATTGGCCCTGATTTCTCTAAATTTAATTGTGTTCAATAGAGCTCATGTCAAAAGATGACTAAAACTAAACACTCTGAAACATATAGATAGGTGTAGGCAGTGGATGGTGCAAGGCAGCATTTAGCAAACTAACACAGCTGGTTAATGTAATCTTTTTCGGGGATGTGGGTTGCACATCTGTGCCACCTGCACATTTTTCTTGCTTAAGTTTAGTGTAAGCTCACCTATGTACATAGACAGCAGTTCCAACAGGTTGAGTCAAAAGGGAAGGGGTCACTAATGCAAAAAACCTAGTGCAGCAAATAGAAAAGGAAGTGATGCTCATGCATAGGGTGACACCTTCCTCTTGAAGGTGACTAACACACAGCCTGCTCCTCCCTAAATTCCCAGTCCAGCCCTACATAAAATAAGCTGATGGTTGAGACCTGTGTTACGTCTTTATACAGAGTTACTTTTCACTCTGGTCAAAATAATTAATCAAGAGAATATATTGCCTATGGGTACACCCTTACCAAGAGGTATGTGTGACTCAGAACCAGATTATGAATGTCTCTATGAATCTGAATCCCAGTATTCATGGCTGCAGCACAGAGGAGAGGGAGAAATAAGTATGACTTTTTCCCATGGGCTGGTTAATCTAACATGATAAATTCCCCCTGAAGATTCTGGTCCTCGTGCTCCTTGAAAGACAAAATAAAATATACTAATGATCCAATATGAGATGGAAAGCCCTTTTCTTCATGGGATTCCTTGCTCCTACTAGGATATGGGTTTTAAAGGTAAATAAGCAATGTCCTGGGCTTCCTTGCAAAGGGCAACTACTGGCAGTGCCAATTACCTGCAGTACTGTGTAACAACTTTGTTCTTTCCTTTATGCTCAAAAATTAGAATTCTTCTGCCTAATTCATGTGCAAGGCTCATGCTGTTACAATCCAGTGATTAAGAGGTGCCTCTGCACAGGTTTAGGTGCAGATGAGACCATATGCCCAAGTCAATAATACAGATTTATTTGAACAATGAGTGTGAGGTAGAAAGATACAAATAAATAGAAAAGAGGTGAAGGGGACAAGAGGGATGGGGGGGGGGGGGGGGGGGGAAGAGAGAGACAGAGAGTTAGAGAGAGAGTCCCAGGCTTGTTCAAAACTTTTCACCATATATACATCTCTTATTAATTAGAAATCTTTCTCTATTGGTGAAACAATCCCCTCTACTCCAAAGCAAATTAGTCTGCATGCTCAGTGCTCAGTCTTTCTTTTGAGTTGGTGGGTTTCATGGGTCAGTGGGTTATGTGTTGGTTGTCATGATCTCCCCTGTGAATTGTGTTTATTAGTCTTTTCTTATCTTGGGAGTTATGCCAATGTCCTTGTAGCCTGTAGACTCTGCATTCTTTGTGTCCACAATCAGTGATACATTTTTACATTTTTCTTCCCAAGCTTTGCTAACCTCCCCCTAGACCTGAGATCACTGAAGTGTGTCAAGCCCTCAACTTCAGCAAGTTCTACAGACAAGTAATTTATCCTCCAACACACAGACAACAGTACCACCTTTATACAGCCCAAGTTCCAGGTATCCACAGAGAAATATCTGAAGGGCCTTGGTGGCCACTGGTGGTCTCAGATGCCATCTGTCCCATAATTGGGGTGATCCTTGTTTGACCAGTGATATGCCATTAGCCATTGTTTCTTTTCACACAGTTTGCCATGGTGAAAATTTCTGTCCAGATCCATTAACCAGAATGTGCTGACCTTTACCAGGCCTGAAATGAGAGTCTTCCTGTCTCAAATTCATCCCTTCTTTGACACACACTTAACTCTCTCAAAGAACAGGACAAGAAAGCAATAGCTCACCAATTGGAAGAGTCACTTAGCATATGACTAAACCCAAGTTCAAATCATTCCTCCTTTTGATAACAGCTTATTTTTACCAGCAGACTACCTTAACCACTGAGTTATAGATTTTTATGTAAGGGAACACAATTGCCTAGGGTTTTTTACCTCCTGAAAGTTTAAATATTCACTGGAGAAAGAATAATGCAACAGCCCTTTTAATATGGCATACAAATATTGGCCTCACTACTGTCAAAATGAATATTTAAATAATATGTATGGAATTCTCATTTTTTCTTTTTGTAATTTCTCAGCACTTTATCACTTAAATTATTAAAATAGGTAGACACGAGAATTATTTTGTAATATGGTGTAGCAACAGCTGTTGTACAGAGGCAGAAGAACTTATAAATACTTTCACTAGATTAAGTTACTGTCAAAGTGAGAACAGCATTTCACAAAGTCTGGTATGAAATACCATAATGCACCAGAGATAATGTTGTGTTTTATGGATTAACTTTGGCCAGCCAAGCTATTTCCTTTAGTTCTTGTAGGTTGGTGTTCCTGGGGAAGACCTTTCAACTGGATAAATTAAGGCATGCAATCTTTTTTTAACCACACCTTTCTGAATACAGGAAGGAGCACTGTCAGAGCTTTTTCATATGCATTTTTTAAATGCTAAGAAAACCTTAGTCACAGTACAGACGTATTTGCAGCCCATTGTTCTCCCAAAAGGGTGTGGCAAAGTTCATAAACTAAAGGAGGAAGAAAAAATGTCATAAATATTATGCAAAATGTCTCAAAGTTTTCACATCTTCTGGTTGCCCCAGAAAATGTCTGAGCAGTGTCTTCTGCTTATAGCAGGTGCCAGTGCATTTCATGGAGGTACACAGTCTTCAGTGTTATTTGGCCTCATTTTCTCACAATTTGAATAGGTCCTGACTCTGCAAATAAGTAAAATATATTTCAGAAGTCCACAAAAGTCTGGTCCATAGCATGCTAAACTTGAGTATTTTGATCTTGCACCACTGCCATTACTGCCTTAGCTAAAGAACATAGTTACTAATGTTATCAGTTACTGATAAGATCAATTATTTGAGGAAAACTGTGCTGAAAATCTGGCTAAGTCCAATGACATCTGTGTGACACCAGATGAATGGGTGTAACCAGTTTTGTAGCTTATGTCATTGATAAATAGCTTATTTGTTAATTTGTTACCAGTTTCTGAATTAACAAAGAACATTCACATAGGTGGCTAAAGAATCAGATTGTGACCTAGAGTAGTAGAGGGAGTGTGAGAATTAGGATTAGATGGGCTTTTTTCATTAAAAAGTGACTTTGTAATATCTCTATCAAATCCCCTCTGAGAGAGCTCTGGGAAAGAACAAACAGTGCAGATCTCAGGAAAAGCCATCTCTAAAATATGTTAGAAGAGGCAAAGTTAAAAAGAGAAAAGTCTTTTCCTGCTCCTTGTCTGAAATTTTCTTATAGCATTTAATTGGTCATGGGCACTGTAAATACATAGGGGACAACCCCCACAGGCTCTTCTTTTTTAAGGTTGCAGATAAGGAGATGTATCTGCCCCAAAGAATTATATCCATGTGGGGAAGTTCACATTACACTTGTCTGATAGACTGGCTTTCCTCTCCTTGCCCTGGTGTTGTGTTCCAATTTTCTGCTAGGGCTAAGCAGCCTTCTCTTGTAATTCCTTCTTTTATTATTTGGATCAAATTAGTTGACTGAGAACTTGATTGTCATTTGAAAGCCTACATGGAAAATCTATACCAATCAAAACAACTCAACAAACCAATATCCTACCTTTTAATGAAATCTTCCTTTGATGTAAATTCCATACAGGTGTTATCATCTCACTTAACTGCTGTGCATGATAGCTAAATTTTACAGATTGTGATCCTGTTCTCTATCCACATCAAAGCTGAATGTGGACATGGAAGAAAGGAAGGTTCCTAGAAGATGCTGACTGCAGTATAGTTAGCACAGAACAGCTTATTGTAAAAGAGTTATTAGAAAATGTGTTCTAAAATCAATAACTTCAAAAATAAGACACAGACCAAAAACGTGAATGGGAAAGGATAGAGTTGAAGTTAAAAAGGTTCAGAGAAGAAAAAAAAAAGATGATTGAAGATGCATAATTACTTCTCCCCACACCGAACAAATGCATCAGCTAAGACTGTCTTAATGTGGTGAAAGGATGTGTAAAAATATCATAAAAAACATCATAAAACAGTATGAGGAGGGTGTATTTCAATTCTCCCCCAGTACAAGAGCTATTTGGCATCAACGAGAAGAGAGAAGAGAGGAGAGGAGAGGAGAGGAGAGGAGAGGAGAGGAGAGGAGAGGAGAGGAGAGGAGAGGAGAGGAGAGGAGAGGAGAGGAGAGGAGAGGAGAGGAGCGGAGAGGAGAGGAGAGGAGAGGAGAGGAGAGGAGAGGAGAGGAGAGGAGAGGAGAGGAGAGGAGAGGAGAGGAGAGGAGAGGAGAGGAGAGGAGAGGAGAGGAGAGGAGAGAAGAGAAGAGAAGAGAAGAGAAGAGAAGAGAAGAGAAGAGAAGAGAAGAGAAGAGAAGAGAAGAGAAGAGAAGAGAAGAGAAGAGAAGAGAAGAGAAGAGAAGAGAAGGAAAAGGAAAAAAAGAGAGGTTTTTCTTTCTGTATGTAGGATGTAAGCTCTCCTTGCTGCAGGAAGATGTATCTCCAATAGGTTATGAAATAGTTTATTTGTACTCATGCCTGCCTGTACTTGTGCATGTGTGTGTGTGTGTGTGTGTATGCAAGTATGTACTTATATAGGCATGTGTGTGTACCCATATGTCAAATAGCTGAATGAGACACAAGCTTGAGGAAGAGAAAAGCAGTGATGGTTACTAAATAAACAGAAATTCCATTGGGCTAAAGAGAAGCCTGAGAAGCAAATTGATGGAGACTCTAAGGACACTTAGGGATAGCAACTTAAATGCTCTCCCTGTTCTTCCACTCTTTCCTTAACTCCGGAATTTTGCTTTTGGCAGCTGTTGGGGGCAGAATACGGGGCTGACCAAGGAGTGCCACTGTCATGTTATGTCCCTATGGTCAAAAGTTGTATAACGCACATAACTTCACGTGCATTAAAATTCTTTTCTAATTCGTTGATGATAATGCAAACAATTAGCAATACAATCAAAGTGATACCATTTTTCTGTGGAAATGTTGATTTGTCAGGTATTAAAATAAATCTTAGCGAAGGGTTTGTCATTCAGCCCCTCAACTGAGAGTCTTAGAGCATTGTCACTTTAATTCTTCAGACTGTCTTCTCTGTTTACATGACAAATGTGGAAAGTATGCAAATATGTAAACATGGAGAGAATTTTACTTTGTTCGTACATGTTTAAGACCCTTCCCTGACTAATAAATACCTTTGCAATCCAGTAAAAATTTTTCACCTGTTCAAATAACAGAAAAATAGCAAAGCAGATTTATGTAGTTCATCTGCAGGAGTAAAATTTAAAATGGTATCACGGAAATGGCATCAGCCGTCCATATTCCCCTTCCCTGGAAAATAATTCAGCTGGCTTATTGTTCTCCCTTATCCACAGAATTAGAAGGTTTAGTAGCATTTCCAAGCATCTTCCAAGGAATAAACTTCAGGTGCAGCTTTCAATCACAAACTATGTGAAGGAAAAGAGAATACACTTCCTTAATCAACACATCTGCAAACAGGGCCTTATGAGCTGGGAAGCTGAAGGAATAACTGAGTTTTCTTCTTGCCTTTTCAAAAAACTTGTCCTTTGATATAAACTGGCCAATAGACTGGTATCAAAGTCAGTACATTTTAAATATCAATTTTTCCTTCCCTTTTATTTTGAGTAAATTATATTCTTCTAAAAATTGTTTTCCAAATTGTGAGTACTTTGGAAAGAATGTTGGCAGAAAAAAGAACTTTTGCATGAGTTTTAATGTTCAGTACATGAAAAAGAATTGAAAGTTTTTAATTTGTTTTTGTTGCTGCTGCTAAATGAAATTAAAACAAGGCTGGGCTTTGAAATGGGATGATTTTTAAATAATTTGGGTGATATTACAAGGGAAAGAATTAAAACAGAATGATTATAATTATCTGGATGTAATCACAGAGGCCCAGATAAGTTCCTCAGGTTCCAGATCCTGCCACAGTGCAGTAAGAGCATAACATGAAGAACCCAGTAATTTCAGGTGTAGGCTTCTCTGGATCTCTCTCTCCATTAGCTCATCTTCTCTGGATCTCTCAGGCTATTAGCCTGGGAGAGCTAAATGCCAATTAATGTGTAAGTAAAGAATTTGAATTCTACTCAATGAAGGAGACGCCAGAGCAGTGACAGGAATTTTCAAACACTTGTTTCCTCAGAGCTGGGTGAGACTTTCCATCACAGGCCCTATTTAGCAAAAAAAGCTAGACTACATCAAAAGCTAGTCTCCTATCTCTAAATTTATCACTCAAGACACCCCTAATGTAATATCACATAAAAGCAGATTAAAGTAGGTCAGAGGCTTGGGCTGTGAAAGTTACTATTTCTCTCCACTGTTTTGAAAGGAAGCCTAAAAATGACAAGTCAGATTTAGGCACCTACACTGTAGGTACCTATACATGTCAGATGAATTCCATGTAATAGCAGAATTTCAAATATTTTTTTCTCTTGCAGAAAGCAATGGCTTCTTGTTATATTAAAAGGAAAAGGAAATGAGGGTGCAGGGTTTTTTTCTCTCTGTCTGGACAAAATTCTAGCTTATTCTGCAGCCTCAACAGTACTGCATCTATAAAAACTCCCTACTGCACTGTAGCCCTTCACACAAAAAGTGTGTCTAGAACACTATAATCTGTCCATGTAGGAGTCTGACACACAAAGAAATTTTAAGATGAAAGAATAGAGAGGAGAGAAAAACAAACAAACAAAAAAGTGCTTTCCTGACAGTTTCATCCCTTTCACTCACAGGTACTAAGGAAATATTACTTTCATTCCTAGAAAGAATATGTCATATTTTTCTGCATTTGACTTCTCTAGCTATAGCAACAGTAAAACTTGTATTTTAGTGTTTAATTGCTTTACTTGTATGTGTCTATATTCACTGTGTTCACATCCTTGACCTCCAGATAAAACAGTATAAATGAGTTTTGGCATCTTCTATGAATTTGTGAATAGAACCTCATAGCATTGTACATAATCACAATCTTTGAATTCTAAAATTTTTCTTAGTTTTCTTAATATAACTTTGAAAGAAGCAATTCTGCTCCAGAATATTTGAGACTTCTAAATTCACAGTGCTGAACTCATTTTAGGTTGAAGCAGAAAGCTCCAAGCCAGTGAGCTTTGTTGTAACTTAATTATATGGCCAAGCTGGGTGTGTGAAAATATCCAGTGCGCACTGGAGAATAAATTGCTGGGTTTGGTTTTTCTTGATTTACAAGTTGCTATAAGTGGTGCATGTTCCCAGGGAGTGGTGAAGAGTAGGGGTGTGTTAAACAGGTTTAAGAACATTTTAAAGAAACACTGTCAGGTTTGAAACATAGTAGATTTGGTGTACATCCTCCCTCCTTCCAAATAACATTTTCTGTTTCTGTGGTTACAACAGCTGAGTTGCACACTGACTCTCTGTTTAAGCAATACCACAAAATCCAGTGTAGCAGTTTTGTGTCACACTGTTGCTCTCCTTTTTTTCTTTATTTTTGCCATCAGTGGGGAAACGAAACTGCCAGAATTGCTGTTCTCTGAACTCCTTGGAGAGCTCAATGCACATGCCATTGAGTTCAGCCAGTAAAATCTTGTGGTTTTTCTGCAAAAAATAGCTGTGGTGAGGACAAGCAGCTTCTGGATCAAACAATTTCTCTGCTCAGAGTTGTATAATAGTTATTTGATAGTGTTACTGGGGCCACCACTTCAAGGTCTGAAACTCCCCAGTACAAAGTCTGGGCTGCAAGTTCCCAGGACCCTTGGAAAAGTGACATGATTTTGAACCTAAATGGTTTTTGTTTGTTGGAAGTTTTGCATGGAGAATTGACATAATTTTAAATCTTTTATAGACATAGCACTGATTTTGAGCCTTGGAGACCTAGTGGGTATTTCCTTCTTCTGGATATCCTACTGGAACTAAGGAAAATTCCAATTGAATTGAAAATAAGAGTAAACTTTCTTAAACAGATTTCACAAGAGATGTCTGGAATATCCATTTCAATAGCTTGTTTAGTGTAGGAGAATAGAATCAGCTGAGCGGAGTGTATATACAAAATTCTGTACATACAAAAAGCCGTTTGCCGTTATTGCAAACAAAACTGAAGTCTTTGTTTGGAAGGATTCAATGTTATTCCCTAGGCAACATTTTGAAACCACTTTTCTTCCCAAAGCTGGTAAATCTGTTAATTTTATTTCTCTCTCCTGTGGCATTATGCTATAGTACTTGCAATGTTATTCAAAATTCTATAAAATAAAAACATTCAATACCAGAAGGTCTGGGAGAATCATAGAATATCCTGAGCTGGAAGGGACACACAGGATCATGGAGTCCAGCTCCTGGCCCTGCATGGGACATCCTCAAGAACCACACCCCATGACTGAGATCATTGTCCAAACACTTCTTGAACTCTGTCAGACTTTGTGTCATGACCTCTTCCCAAGAAACCTGTTCAGTATTTAGTTATTTGAGTAAATACATCTTCTAAATTCCCCCTTCCAAAGGTAATAAGGGAGCACCATGACATGCTCACAAATCTTTATTTGCCAGAGCAACACTTAGTCCATGAATAGGAGAGAGTGGAGTTGTGCCTTGCAAGTGCCACTGTTTGGAAGACACGGAACAGAGGGAGACTGAAATTTGGAAGCAGGTATCGAAGTAACTGAAGAGGATTTGAAATAAGAATGAAGGAAAAATATGTTGAAGGAAAAATATGTCAAAGGAAAAATGGAAGCAAGAAAGGATCTCAAAGGTCAAAGATCAGTCTGATTTCATATCCTGACAATGCAAATCCTCCATGGCAGTGTTCATGAAGGGTTTCAAGAACAGTATCCTTGTAAATGAAGATTAACGTCTCCTTCTGGTTTAAGCAATGGTAGAGATGTTTGTGTAAAAAATAGAAAATTCTTTGTCCAGAAATTGTACACTTTGGAAAAACTGCAATCAAATGAAGAGAGACAGGATGAGCAGTGGTGCTGCATGAGAACTATGTCATGAACAATGCATGGTATGTCAGCTATTCCATCCACATGGCTTGTGTTTGGGACAGATTAATATCTGAATTATGCTGCAGAAGGAGCAAATAAAGGCAAACACAGAAGATGAGGAAAGAGGGTTGATGAGTTGCAAACAAGGGAACCAAGTGATTGGAAGACAATGCCACAAACAAGCAAAACTCAGAAGTTTGGGCATGAGGGCAATGGCATTTATAGCCTCTCAATACAATTTTTTCTCAGGGTTTTTCAAGGTCAGCCTCCTAAACAGCCAAAGGTATCACTGCAGGGACTGCACGTTCAGGAAACACCACAGAGATTGTCATGAACCAGTATCTCTGTAATTTATCTAACTGCACAGTGCAGTGATCCAGTAAATGGGTGTTGACAATAGGTTTTGCAGTGAACAGCAAGGGTGTGCTTTCTTTATCAGTTTAAACTGATCTAGTACCACATTCCCACCAAAAGTAACAGTTGTGCCTGGCCTGTCCTGCCTTTGGCTGTGCTCTCCAACTAGATTGCCTAGGTCAGATCACCAAATATCAAGATTTAATTCACTGCAAGTCTCATAATCAAAAGGACTGAAGCAAAGCATGTGGAGAAAAAAAATATTCCAGGTAGACCAAGTCCATTCCATTGCCAGAGCGTGTTTGAGTGGTTTACATCAGTCAGGAAACCAGCTCTTTCAAGTTAGCACCTTAATTTAGTAACAATTGGAACCAAAAAAACCCTCAAAACCAATATTTTAACCTCTCTCTAAATTCAGTCTTATTGTTATAAGTGATTGTTATTAGTAATTTCCCTGTCCTAACAGCTACAGTGTTCTTAATACAAGAGGTGTCCCACAGGATTTCAATTGAAAGGATTTTCTAATACTTAGAAGGAACCATCTATGGCCTTTCTGAGAGTGTCCAAAGTTTCTTGAAGTATTACATTAGCTTTTCTTTCATCTACAAATCACATTTTGTTCAGATCTCTACATGCATACGTATGGGAAAGGCTAGTAAAAACATAATTTGGTATATATGGGTGATTTGCCAATTATTACCAATTCATGTCCTTTTCCATATGGAGCATCTTTGTCTGATATTAACACTTTTTTCATATAAATGGTCTTTGATATCTTTCAGGCACTTTTGGGAAGGGTAAAATTTGAGGATAGGATTTGAATGACAGGAACTATTGTCACTTGAGGTTTAAAAGAAGCTGTCTGACCTCCAAAGTAGTTAAAAGTGCTCCAGTACTTTAATCATCACTGCACTGGACTCACTCCAGTGAACCATAATGTTTTTGTACTGGGTGATCCAGAACTGGACACAGTACTCCAGATGTGGCCTCACCAACACTGAAGAGAAAAAGGATCCTCTTCCTCATCCTGCTGGCAATGCTCTTACTAATGCAGCCCAGGAAGCTGCTGCCTTTTTTGCCATGAAGGGTGTCTTGGCAGCTCATGATCATCTGGTTTTCCATTTTCTGAAAACTTTCACTCCAAGGACCTTTTAAGCAAAGCAACTTTCCAGCCAGCATGTCCCCAGCATGTACTGGTGCTTGGGGTTATTCCTCCACAGATATAAGGGCTTGCCTTTACCATTGCTGAAGCTGAAATTCCTCTCTGCCCTGCTCTCCATCTTGTTTCAGTCCCTCTGAATGGCAGCACAACCACTGGCACGCCAGCCAGTCTGCCCAGTTTGTACCAGCTGTGAACCTGCTGCAGGTGCACTGGGCCCCTTCATCCTGATCACTCATAAATATGGAGAGCAGTATCAGCCCCAGCACTAAGCCCTGGCATACAGCACTGTGCCTTTACCAGATTAGATTCAACCTTCTAAAGCACTTGTGACCATCCCGCTTCTTGTGATGAAAGCCAATTTCTCTTCTCCCTAAGCAGCATATACACCATATAAATTGCTACTACCCAGAGGGAAGACCAAGCCAGAATTAATAACTTTGAAAAGAAGCCCGTGCTTTCTCTCTTTAATTATATAGATCTTCTTTTTATGCGACAGCATTAACCTGCTTCCTTCCTCATTTTGTCCCATTCTTGCCACATCTCATCTCTGACAACCATGCAGCAAAAAATTAAGGGCTTCCATGAACCTTTCATTTAATAACAAACAAGAAGGAAGGAGGTAATCACCCATACATTGGCAACTCTATAATTATAAAGTCAATTAAATGTAAACCATCTTCACTACTGCCTTCTAAATAATTTCTTGTAATTACTAAAATGTACTGATTTATTTTCATTCTTCAGTTTTGACAGAAATTACTATTAAAAAGTTTGCAAAAAGAAAGAATATTAGAAGTCCAAAATCCAAAATTCATACACAGGAAGATGTTTAAATGTAAGCATAAATTTGTATTAGAAGCAAAGGAGATGAACATAATAAATAGGCATGTTTTATTGCAGTATTTCCACTGAGGTATTTAATCAGTTGCAGTTTTATGTAAGTACTAGAGAAGTTGTTCCGTGATCAACATCCAAGTTAATCAGAGTACAGATGTACTGTATCTCATTAGCAATAGTACTATGGAAGGTAAAATAACTGCTTTGATTTATCAACAAGGTACAGAATATGCATTCAGGTAAATATATGACCACATACTAGAAGCAGACTTCATAGATAGTATGCAGATGAGTGAAACTTTAAGCACTATTTATGTGTTTTAATTCCACAGTAAATTTAATGTATGTATAATATAAATATTAGTTTACTGAGCTTAAATATGGTCGTGTACAAAATTAAAGTTCCACATAACAAGCTTTCTCTGCAGTTGTCCTGAAAAGTGTGCCATGGTACAGCTGGGAGGAGTCTCAATTCTGGCCCCTGGGCCATTCATGCAGTCTCTGATCCCAAGGTGGCCACACATCCTCTCTATTACTTTCTCATCAATTTGCAGTTAATGGAGTGGTCCTTAGTCAATACCTTGAGGAAATGGTGGTGAACACCCACCTGTCTCCAGTTCCAGATGGGTAGAGTTCAGAATAAGGCTCCTGCAAGCCAGATGTAAGGCATTCTCTGCCCTCAGTAATTCTGCACTGACTACTCCTAGGTGACTGCACAAAGGGAAAGGGAATTTCAGGTGGCTCCATAATCAGGGATCTCTGGCTCCATGCATTATTTAAGGCAGGCAGAGACAGCCTGACTCAGGTTTGAGTGTAAAGTGGCAGACAAGTCACTGGTGTGGTGAGGTCACATATCCTCTGGTTATACCCGACCTTCCTCAAACTTCTTCAATTTTATTGTTGAGACCTTTGAAAGTTCTGTCCATAAATTCAGGGAGAAAGTTGAGATTAAGACCAAGAAAAGTGCAAGTTCTGAAATCATCATAGAGCAACACCAAACACAAGGGATTAGATTAATCCCTTGGAACAGACACAAGGAAATATCTGCTCACCTCTCTCAGTGGATAGTGATTTTCAGTAAACATACCTAGGCATGTCCAGGTATGAATTTTTACAGATCTTGGACTGGGATGTGCCCCAGCTATTGTTGCCCCTGCCTCCTAGCCCCATGCTATGCCTTCAAGTCTCAGCAGCCATTCCATTCTGTAACACTGAAGCTTCAAAGAAGGATCAGACTTGAGAGCTTCTGCTGTTTCAGAATCACTCAGTGTAATAGACAGAAAAATCTGTGAAGGGTTTATTCATTATTTCTGGCACCACAAGATGAATTTTCAGGAGGCTGCTCAAGCTGCATGGACAGATATATTACTTTAATATTAATATTAGAGGAAGAGCAGTGCCCTTACTTCTGACTGCAGGTCCTTGCACCTTCCTCTGAAGCATCTCCCTCCAGGCTCCATCAGAAGCAAATTACTGTCCTGGATGGTGGGTAGGTCTAATCTAATGTGTCCATGACTCTCTAAAGGAAAACATTAAAAGCAGAAGTTTGCTTCTTCCTACCACCCTTTGCAACAGAAAAGAGCAATTCAAACCAAGATATTGCCATTGAAATGTTACAAATATTGAAGCAGGGTCACCCCTTATTTTTAAGTGTGATAATTTATTTAATTGATTTAATTTTCTACACTCTCTCTCAAAAAAAAATCATTTTTTCATCCAAATACTCATTAGTGCAAAGATCACAGGACAGGATTATATAGACAAGTCTGAAGAGGAGACATAGTGCTAATTTAATTTAATCATCTATTAAGTATTTACATAAATACAGTCCTCTAAGGAAATAAGCTTTTATTTTGCCAAGAGCAGTTCCTTGAAAGATATGGCAAGAAACTGTAAACATATTATTACAAAAGATTATTTAGAAGTAAAAGTACTAATTTTAATTATATTGGATAATACTGAGGCTTCACATTCTTTCAAAAATTCATTTATTCTGCTTGCACCAGTTGATAGTTGCTTTCAGACACAGGCAGTAGGTTTTTCTCCTGTAACAAAGTCGTATGTTCCATCCCCTTGGAAAGACACACTCTCTCTGAAATAATACAAGACTCAGACAGTCTTCACCTGACTGGGTAAATGTAGAGAATAAAACAGCCCCTCATCTTACTGTGATCCAAGACAAGAACAGCTGCTTCCAGAGGGGTGGGACTTTCTCACAGACCCCACATACAGACCCTGCCCTCTTCAAGGGCTGCCTTCTCTACTGCACTTACATCCACAGCAATCCCTTCCCTAGTTTACATTTCCTGCCAGATCATTTAAGGACTCAAACCAAAGCAAACCTATGCTTCAATGCAGGAAACTTGCTTTCAGGAATGAGGAGTTCAGGTAGCAACAGTATAATACAGTAGTGCTGTTCACTTATACTTCCTCATGCATTTTCCATTAAAAACATTATTTAATTAATATTATCTCACAAATAAGGAGAATTTGACTGTAAATAAATTTTGATTTTGCCATTCAAGCAAGAAGGCTGCATAACAGAAACTGGTGTAAACTCGAAGGATTCTGTAGCTCAGAGTTCATAGCAATGTCCACAGTGGTAAAGGAGATACAGTATTTTAACAAGGAGGTTCTGCTAGAAAAGTACTGACCTAGACAGTCCTATGCACTTAGTCTTTTGAAAGATTAAACAAGTTGTTCTGTAAAATGAAATTTAAATCTAAAACTGGAACTGTAAAAAAGACCTCAGCCTGCCTGTTGACTCTACCCAGAAAAATGTAAATTCTGTAGGAAGATCACTGTATTTGGAGTTCCCTACTGACATACATATATGCCTCTGTAGAGGTATCTGCATGGCTTGAAGCAACTAGCTTGGTGTCTGCCTCACATCTAAACTGGGAGAGGAGTATCCAGGTGACCTAAAAGGAGTTTGGTGAACTACAGGTTTTCAGGGTGGCTTAATGCAGCAGTCAGTGCTGGGCACATAATACACCAGAGGAGGTGCAGAAGCTTTATTATAAAACAAATGTTATCACAGCTGGTGTAGTACAAAGGGGCCTCTCTTGTTTTACTCAGAGCTTATGACATGTTGTTTCATTTGTGATTGGTACCCTGATTTTACCCAGGGAAAGGTGGCCACAGCTGTGCTGCCTCCTACCTGTTAAACCAGAGTTTACTACGCTCTCCTCAACCAAGGACATGGCAGTTTCTTAGTCTGGGCATTATCTCATCCATATTTTGCACATGCTGAAAGTGAAAGCACAATGGAAATGCAGGAGTTCAAACCGTTTTCCTAAAGAAAATGTTCAAACTACAAATTCTGGAACAGGAGGTTTCATCTTCCCACACATCAGACACCAGGAGAAATAACCATCCTGTGTTTTTCAGATGGTGTCTGTGGTACAGCTAAGAGTTATTTAGCTGTTTTGCTTTTTATAACCATACATATCATTCCAATTTTGTCTTAGAACCTGAAAATTATTTAAAACATCACTTGTCCTCTCTGTGTATGCTTGCATCTGTCCATAAGCCTCCTGCTACATTTGACAAGGTAAATCCACAAGTTGTGTCTTCAGCTCTTTTCAACCTCCTGAAAAATTACAAATTTCATAGTCTATCACAAAATCTCTCATTTTTTTTCATCCTGCAACACCATCAAGTTTTTGAATCCTCTATTTGTGTTACTAAAAAGTTATGATTGTTATAAATTGTGAAAGGTGCTTTATACCCTGAACTATATGGGGAAAGACTATCCAGATGAGTCCAGCTCAGAGCTTCCAGGTGTTTTAGCAATCCCCCTCTAGTCTACATCCTGAGCATGCACTTTTGCCTGTGAGCATAATGAATGTCTCTTAATTATTGTGGTCCTTTTTATTCACATGCATTAATTTGTCTTCAGTTAACAAGAGAACTACCACCAAAAAATGCATCCACAAGAGGGATTCTGAGAGTTAAACCAAATAACTGACACTCGTGTTTCTGCACAGATCATGCAGCAAAGGCCATATAGACACTTGACAGACTTTATTCTGGGAACGGGTGCTTTTTATAAAAGTGATATTTAATCTTACACGTGCTTATTTGTACTGCAGATTCCCTGAAAAGAGAGAGCGACACCGAACTGCCGTTCTGGGTTCTAGAACATACGCACAGCTCGCTGCAATGTGCACTTTCAGCACTAGGTGGAAACAGAGCAATGAAAATAAGACCCAATATCGACCCTTCAGCACAAGAAATGGAAGAGCTTTTCTCAACAAACGTGACAGATCCCAGAAGGGAGGAATGGCAGCTAAAATCTACTTCATTTTGTTGGGGGGCTTCTGTCATTCTCTCTTCTTTCACACAAGAATAAAAGAAAATATTATCCTTGGTCTTCTTAAAATTGATTTTTAATTTCTTGCTTTAAATTTTGGGATATCTTTATTCACAGTGCTCTGATACATTTCTGTTGGGTATTCTTCAAATATTTCCATGGAAATTAGGCACATAGCAATCTTTCCTCTATTGCTATTGCAGTTTTGCAAAATTTTATGCTGAATATATACTGCTGCTTTTGTCTGCTCCCATTTCCTTGTTATAGATTCTAAGCAAACAAAATAGTGAAAATAGAAATGTAATGTTTTCCTTTCACTTGCTTATGCAACAAGAAAATCAGAGCTAGAAAAGTTACCCTAATTTTGTTCCTTTTATCAGACAGTTCTAGGAGACTCTATCATAATGTTTTTTGGGGTTTTTTTTCATCTCAGGAAAGAGAACTGGAACAATATTTAGCTTTGGATGGCAGCCATATTTTATATATTATGTTGCTTGTGGAAAACTTGGCTACAGAAAAGTCTGTATGCAACTGCAGCAAAAGCTCATAAAAATGAGGAGAAATGATGTGGCCTTACACTGGAAACCACAAAGCAGAGGTGAGACACACCACAGCAGTTCTGGTCCAAGCATTCGTGGTCAGGATGGGACACCCAGGCCTTCTCATGTTACTTCCAAGATCAATAGTGTAAGACCATCCATTTGAAAGGATATAGTCATGATTTATGCAGCCTCAAAAGAGCCTGACCTGGTCATCCCTCACCCTTTCAGCTCTGTCTGCAGAGCCTGAAAGGTCTGGGTTAAGAAGCTGGTACAACAGCAAGGGACATCTCTAGTTTTATTTGGAGTGCATGACATGCTGTTTTGTTTGTGACTGCTACCCTGTTTCATTTTCACTTCTTCCAAATTCTTCTTTTTTTTTTTTCTTTAGCTAAAACATTGGTGATTACCAATAAGCTGCTCAATTTCATTATGTATTTTTGCCCAAGTTCTGCATCTATGCCCACCTTTTAACCAAGAAAAGGCCAGACCACTCATATCTCAAGCCAATTTTACAAACTGAAGCAGATTTCAACTGCCTGAGGTGACTTAGTCAATCGGTTCAGATGCCAGAGCAAGTACTCATACTGATGGAATTCAAATCAAAAGCTGAACTGAACTTGAAACCTGTTGAAGCTTGGGGGTAACTAAGACCATTGTTCCAGATCCAAGAAAATATAATCTTCTATCTACTGGGTAAATATATTCAATAAGTTAGTTTAAATTATTTCAAACACATTTTCTAAACTCTGTAGGAACAAATCTAAGCTAAACTCAAAGAGCTAATATCAGATAGGTGCAAAAACCTCCTGTCCACAATCCTGAAGGAAGTTTGTGCATGATGTGTACAATGAAGGTTAGATAGGTCAAGACATTAATGCAATTATAAAGTAAAGCCTTAGGTTGTGTAAAGGTTTTGAGGAATTCAGTGCCAGTTGCCATTAATTTAAACCTGCCATTTGGTACTGTATATTTCCTCAAAGATTTTTGAAAATAGTTAAAAAAAATAAATAAATTCCATTGGACAAATAGTGTCTACTTTGTCCTTTGTCCCTCATGAGGTGGTCATCCCAATCCTTATAATTATGTTTATCTTTTGGAGAAGACACACATTAAATAGCATGAAAATCTCCTTGCAATATAATAAGAGTGTCACTCATCCTTTACTTACAACTGAAAGGTGATGAATTCCTAAATAAAGTACAGGAATTGTTAAACACATCTTTAAGAGGTTCTTGTGTACATTCACTAACATCTCTGCTTGAAATAGTGTCAGAAGATACTGGCATGCATTCAATTTATCCTATTTTTCCAAATCTGCTAAATATTTAGAGAGTGGATTTTGTATCAATAGGACTTTTTAGTAGTCTAGCTACATGACTGAACAGTTTCATGACATCAACTTAAAGAATTCACATGTTGGTTCTGAAATAAGAAGGAAAAAAGTACTTTTCAGAACAGTCAGAGCCCATGTTACAGATAGCAGGAGTACAGGGGAAATTCTACTCTTAAATTAAACAGAGATTATATGGAAAATGGTGCAAGTCAAGCACAGATGTTCTTTTTTTATTTCAAATTCATTCCCATTTAAAGTTTCTCAGGTAAGCTTATTGCTACAACACGGACTTACCAATTTTGGCACTGAAGACTGTAGCTCAGGAGAGCTGTCCAGATGCAGAAACTTCCACTGCTCACAAAGCCTTTGAAGACTTGACCACTGAATAGAGGATGCCTGATGTGTTTCCAATTATTTCCAACAGCTAAAATCCCTTTTCCACCAAGATTCAAGTTTTCAGGCTAAAGCAGACTGGAAGTTTACCTCTGCTGTTATCTGCTTTTGCTGGCTGGCAGTTGCTGTTGGTGACTGGAAGTGTTACTAGGAGTGGTTTTGGCTCTGAATAGGAGAGCTGTGAGTCAACATGTGGGATAAATCCAGACATGCCCAGCTTTCCTCCTGCTCTGTAAACACAGGGATCTGATACAGAAATCTGACTTTAAAGCACTTCAGATGCATTAAGTGTATCTCTGCCTCTCTGACACATAAAGACTGGCTTCATGCTCAGCCCAACAGTCATGTGGCACAGGTTCTTTTTTGAGGCACTTGAAATTGCAATGACTTCCCTGCCTGCGAGGTCAAGCATGAGTGATAAGCATCAAAAGTGAGATCCTGGCTGCTGTAAAGCCAAGGGAAAAATCCCATTGATCTCAAGAGAATAATGGCAGTGCCTCAAGACACTGCAGATCACTTTGGAGGAGACTTCCCTCAGAACCCAGTTTTTTCCTCTCTATTGTACTGTTCTGGCCACTTCTTTAAATCTTCTGCATCTGGAGCCAGTATCTTCTACCAGAAAACCCCTCATGACAAATTTCCTTGTTTCCTGTCCTGTTTCCTCAAACAGGCTGCTTTTATATTCTTGTTTGTTTTGACCAAGTGAAATTCCAGCTAATACTGTTATCTGGAATATTTACATATTAATTTTTTATTTTCTGGGTCAGTAGCTGTGTTAAAGCAAGAGTCATTCAGCTGAGTTCTTTAGAGTATGTCTTTGTGCTATACATCAGGAGGATAGCAATTGCTTTCCTGGGTTTAATATCACACATACCACAAAAGTCTTGGCAGCGGAGAATATCTTCTGCAGACAGACTGGATTTTAAGCAGGTGACCAGCAGTAAGATATATTTATTCATAGAAGCTACTACTAATTGACATAGTAAAAATGGAATTTCATATATGGAATGTTAAATAAATATAAATATATTCAATAGACAAACTGCTACTGTGCTTTTGCATGGGAGGACATCAGGAATTTGTGTTTCAAATGTTTAGAAATAAGGTGGTCATAGACAGAAACAGACATATATGGCTATATTCTTTGCAGTCTCTGCCTAATCCTGCTATCTCAAATAAGCAGAATGAACAGATATAAACACAGTTTTCAAAATGTTTATTAAGAAAATTCAAGGAGAAAAGAAGACAGAAAGAAATAAGAAGATTGACTCAAGTGAAGTCAGGATTCCTCCATGAGTGGCTACTTACATCACCTACTTATCTACTTATGAATCTGTGCATTTTCGTCCCTAAAATATTTTAGGATTAAAAATAACCCTTTGATCTTTACTCTGACATCCTGTAAAGGTCATTGGCATCCTGTAAACTGTGAACTGCTCTGAATTTTGTTTATATTAGAATGCATTTTTGTAAGGTAAAGTGGATAATATAATTTATCAGCCACTGTAGTATACATTTATCACAGATAGCAGAAAACTGGATCCTTGCAGTGATGTTAAATCTGCAACCCAGGTAGTTCCAAAATCCGTATGCAGGGCATAAAAAAAAATTTGCTCATTACTCAAATTAGACCATCAAACTGGCAGGGCATGAAAGAATTCTCAAATGGTTCTCAGATAATTTTCCACTATCCTTTAACACTGTAAAATTTATTTGCTATTGGATCTTTGAGTAAACAGCTATAGGTTAATCTCTCTGTTAGTCAACAAAAAGTTTGACAGCACTTGATTAAAATGTAAGCATCTTAGATGCAGAGCTGCTTGTAAGGAATATTTAGAAGCTGAAGACTTACCTAAAGCAAAAAGCAGTTTATCCATGTGGCTTGCTTAGCTTTTGGATGCTGGTCTCCCTCTTGGTAACTAAAATAACTGAAAGCAGTTAGTTATGAGCTCTGCATACACAGGTGTGCACATGCATGAACATACTCATATTTAATTGTCTTTACATCAAATTTCTCTTAGCAGTCTTGGCTTTCATAAACTGTAATGATATCATACAACCAAATAGACCAGTATCTGACAATACTCAGTGAGCAGCACTGAAAATACCACTTATATAATAATACATTAGGTTGATACAACTCTTTCCTATTTAGCTAGTTCATAACTGAAAATTTCTTAGAATATTTAGCATACGCCATCATAAAATCACAGTGAATCATTAAGTAGCAGCCCTAAGAGCATTTTAATATGGCAAGAGTGTATTTAATGTCAGTTAACAATGAGTGTAACTCTAAAAATATACACTGTCTGTGTTTCTTGGATAGTAATTCAGGACGTGTTAATTTTGTAATGTCAGTCCTCTGTCACCCCATCAGAACCTTTGATTCAGTGCCCTGTGCAAAGTGGCACAAGTTCAAGAGCATATCAAGGAGTGGAGAGCTTAAAGCACACACAGTCACTTACAAGTATTATCATGCACTCAGAATAATTGCTACTAAAAAAAGCCAGGGGCTATCAAGCAACATTTTAATCTTAATTCAGAGTAACTACAGTGTATTAAGCCCCTCTCTGCTGTTTCTAACTGGAGATTCTTAAAAATACTTTCCTTTCCAGCTGAAATTACAGGAACTATTGAGGAATTCTCATTGACTGGTGCTTCCTCAAAGTACAGGAAATCACAACAGACTTTCAGTTACAAGTAGACACAACTCCTTTTTCATTGTTCTATTTAGATTAATTCATTTAGATGGTTTTTAGATAAACAATCCAAAACCAAGCTGAATTTTGACTGAGAACATATCTTCTCATAGCTGTGCTTTAAATAGAAGCCTATTTGACTTCAGATTTGGCACATGAAAAAGGAAATCTTGTCTTACTACACACAATATATAGAAGTGTAACTTGTATTTTAGGAATTCAGTTTGTAGCATTTTGTGTTAACCTACTGTACTGTACCTTCTATCACTCTAGAGAAGATAAATAATAAAAATGCATGTTGTATATAAATTGAAATCAACTGCTTTTGGTCTTGAATAAAGAAATCACAAAATCATGCCATCGATTACAATGCAGTATGGACACATGAAACTTTAAGAGAAAAAAAAATTGAAAACTCCCAGTGGTGCAATTGTTTCATTCATAGAAGGTAGCTCAGCAAATCTGTTCTTCAGAATTGAAATGACACATCCTAAACTATTCCAAGACATCGAGGATGAATGCCAGTCTTATAGACGGCAAGAAATTCTTGTAAAGTCTGCTGTGAACAAATCCAGGGCTGGTAGCTAAACCAGAAGGAAATATAACATAATTACTCCCAGTGCTCTCACGAGGCTTTTCTCAGAACCATAACAATGAGAAGTAAAGCTGTGCATCACTCTTCTCATTAATTAACCCACTTCTTTCTACAGGTGCGACATAAGAAAAAACAAAATTATGGAGACATGAACTGTCACCAGTTCTCTGAGCTTCATTGTGCAGAGGGGCTGCATGGGAAAAGCCTTTATTCACCCGGTAGCAGGGAGCAATGCCTGTCTCTTGCTGGGCCAGAAAAGAGCACGCAGGCAAGCAGACAAAGAAGTCAGCTGGTCACTCCAGCTTCACAGAACCAGTGATCTCACCCTCTCCTCCCACTAGGACTGAGAAAAGAGCTGCTACAATCTGACTGATTGGTTTTATTTTATTACCTACTCTCCTGATATTTAAGAGAAGTTCACGCCCAGTTCTTGATCACTTAAATTCATTTTAAATTATTGGACGCAAGCCAGCTGATGATGACAGAGCTTGGGATTTTCATCTCCCTATATGAAAAGGAAAACAGTGCTGGACAGTTACATCAGTGCTTTTTAGCAAGGCATTAATAAATCTTGTGGATGTTACTGATACTGATGATTACTCACAAGCAATACTTGAGAGCTCAAATTCCTGAAAAAATCAAGTGCCTTAAATATGTATTTCAATGATTATTTGTGTATTGGGGATGTCTGCCTTCTCTATACTGATGACATGAAATTAATTCATAATTTATAGAAATACTTTGGAAATGCTTTGCTTGATTCAAAGTTATGTTTGTATAAAAGTAGTATGAGTATGAATGGAATCAGCTTCATTTTGAGAATCTTTTTCTCATGAACAGATGCCAAGGTTTACTCATTGTCATTTAATAGCAGAGTTTAAATTTGTCTCATAAGTAACAAAAAATATTGGTAAAAAAATGCTGCTTCTCACTGCCATGGAAAATAGCAACACTATTTTTATGGCTGGACTGATTATCTATAGAACCAAAAAATGGATACCAAAAAAATCTACATGCCCCAATTCTACACATGTGACTAAACTATTTCAGAAC
Source organism: Agelaius phoeniceus (assembly GCF_051311805.1). NCBI lineage: Eukaryota > Metazoa > Chordata > Aves > Passeriformes > Icteridae > Agelaius > Agelaius phoeniceus. The sequence continues at coordinate 50,002,891 of NC_135266.1, forward strand.
TGTGTCCCCTGACCTACCTTGTCATTTTGCACACTGGCAAACTGCTGAAAAAAACCACATTTGATATAGTTTGGTTCCTGTGATTCTTCCTTGCTTTGTGGTTTTATACTCATCCCTGGACGTTCTGCAACCCTGCTTTTCTATTTCTTTAAGTGAAAACTGCTGTTTTGATCATCTCTAGCATGTGCCAAGACACAAGACAGATGCTTCAATGGTGCAGTTGTGCATCCTCAGAAGGAAACTTAATACTGGAGAAAAAATTACCTCTGCACTCAAGATTAAAGAAAGGATTTACTCTTCCTTTGGTTATTTTCCTGCTGCAGGCAAAGTGCAACTGTGTCTGCAAATGGCCAGGAGATTCCCCCTCTTCTCAGCAGCAGGGAATAGCAGCTTGGGCTGGATTGCCCAGATTTGCAAACGCAGGAAACCACCTACAAACAGCTCTCAGGAATGCAAAATGTGCAATGAAACATGTGGCAACACTGAATGATTAATAAATACATCACAGGTTACACAACTAAGTGGTAAAACAGCCAGCTTAACAGAAGGACAGCTTATAGAATGCCTTCACTTTTAAAAATTTAGGGAAGGAAGGAAAGAAGGGAGGAAGCAAAGGAGGGAGAAAGGGAATAGAAGAGAAGGGAATGGAAGTGGAAGAAAATATAAAAAAAAAGGGAGAGGGATGGTGGAAAAACTTTGTATTTGATTTTTTCATATATATTGTTTTATAGAATTTTTTTTAATTTCCTGATGAACTGCATAAGTAAATAAAAGGATTATACTAGAGCATCACAGAAGTTCTACAAAACAGCCTCCACAATTTACATATTCTGAGTTTATTTTTGTTTTAACAGTTTTTTCTGTAGTAGAAATCTGTGCTCCATCTCTTTCCCATCCCCTAAAGTTTTTCTGACATAATCACCAGGACTGTGTTAACAATCCAGAATGACTCGGTCATGTTCTTCTGCCAAATCAAGCCCAACTGTTCCAAATCAAGCTGGAACTCCGTGGTTTCAGTTAGACACTTCAAATATGTCCTTCTGAAAATAAACATTATCCCTTATTTCCTATGATCAGATGAGAAGAGCCACATCTTAAAAGAGTCTTGAAATTTCTGAGATACCAAAATAGTGATGTTTATTGGTCCAAGAAAATCTCCTGTAAATAATTATCCAGAGTTAACAGTTTAAATATAACCATGGGTTTATACCAGAGATAACATTTATTGATACATCCATCTTGCTGTTGCATTTTTGTACCAACAAAATGACCCTCTCCAATCACCAGGTATGCAATCTCTTTCAGAAAGGAACAAGATGAAAAATAAACCCATTCACTTTTTTAACAGGGCTCTGTCATCCTTTCTTCTAAATCTCAGAGGTATTTATACTTATACAAGAGCCAGTTACAGTTCATCATGTTGCTCCAGCTCTACATTTGTAGCAGCACAATGCCATTAGTCATTTCCAGAACCATAGCTATTAGAGATTGAAGTGACCTTTAATGTCATCACATCCTACCCTGATTCCTACTATCCATGGCAACAGACTAATGTCAAACACACAATTATGACTTCACTGCAAAGTGTAGCAACAGAGAAGCTGATTTCTAGTTTTAAGATGAATTTCAGAAGTAAGAGGCTTCTGCCATCCAAATCAGTGAAAGTTATCTGTATTCCATTTGTAAGTTGTTCAATAGTCAAAGTATTTCTAACCACCCACCTCGCACTGGTACCTAAATAAAAAATTTATTCTTTTTGGCACAGGAGAGAAAATTAAAATGGCCACATCATGCAAAAATTGGTGTTTGATCCAGGAATCTTTCTAACAAAGGACAGCTTTTTTATAATGTAGAGTGGACAGGGTTTTTCTGTCTTCCTTACCCCAATCAAAGCCTGAAGGCTCCTGTATTGCAGGGATGGAGTATGTACAGGCCCATATCCATTTTATATAATATGGACTCCAGTGCAAAGCAGTTCACAGTTACATCCCCCATCCCCCTGCTGGAACCACCCTGCTCCACATCAGACTAAAATAACACATCTGCAATGCAAGGTGTTGGAACCTGGGATAAACACAAGGTTCACCAACACTGAAGTGTAAATATACTTCTGGAGATGAGTAGTCTCTACCTGCTGCACATATCTGGGTGTGCATGTGGCTGAAATGCATCACTGTGTGAAGATATTGCAGCTTGCTTTAGCCTAATTGCAATAGAATGCAGTTTCAATGTGGCACTACACTTTTGGGAATTAGCCCTTCCTTGGAGGTGGGAATACTCACCCTGGGCCACTGCCATGCTAACACAGCCACATCTACTGCTTGTAGGAGCAGAGCTGATGGTTCTACAGGGATATTTACTGGGCCAAACCTGCCCATTCCAAGTGCATTGTGCTTCACTGAAGCTCACTGGAGAGTTTGCTCAGTATAAACATGATATCTTAACATAATAGAAACAATAATCAAGCCTCCTTTATTTGTGGTTAATGACATTCCTGCAGCAAAGTTGCTTGGCTTGCAAGAGTTCAAACACCAAGAGTAATCACATCAAGATCATTTATCAAGAATGAGATGTGTGACTCAATTTTGTAGCTGGACCTCGGTCTCTAATGGGATTTAAAGGACATTTCAGAAATAATTAAAACCCTCACAATTATCGTAGAGAGTTAGAGTCCTATGACATCTCACCTCTGATATAAACCCACAGGCTATTGCAGCTAGAGACATATGATAATATAGCACTAGGCAAGTGCAAAATGCCTAAAAATGTATTCAGACAAGGTCATGTGTGAAAGGGAAATTATTTTGTAATGAAGAAGATTCATTTCCCACTGACATTCCAGTGATCAAACAGAACAAAAGAGATATATTCTTAATTTGTGTCTATTCAGACGAATTCATACTGAAATAAAAAGATACCCTTCATTTCTCTTCAAAAGGACTGAACAGGACTACATAAGGGCTTACTTAAGGAGTTGGCTCAGAGCTTTGTAAAATGTAGTGTTGGGAAACCACTGAGCATCTGTGGTTTTATATTTCAGGGATGATGCAAGGTTTTTCAACCTTTAAATTACAGCTTGTGCAAGCAATACTCTGTTATTTAAAAGATTTGCAGATGTGTCCATCTCCAAGGTAATGGGCATTGCATTTCTGTCATTCAAAAGGCTGTGATTCAAAATAAATCTAAGAATGAATGAATCCAATCCTCTCCTTCTCTAAAAGCTTCTAAACACTACTTGGAGGGATTCTAGCAGAGACTATAATAGATTTGTACACAGATACTCTTAAAGAGTTTACAGATAAAAGAAAGAATTTTCAATCTCTATTTTGGAGGGAGGGAGGGAGGGAGGGAGGGAGGAAGGAAGGAAGGAAGGAAGGAAGGAAGGAAGGAAGGAAGGAAGGAAGGAAGGAAGGAAGGAAGGAAGGAAGGAAGGAAGGAAGGAAGGAAGGAAGGAAGGAAGGAAGGAAGGAAGGAAGGAAGGAAGGAAGGAAGGAAGGAAGGAAGGAAGGAAGGAAGGAAGGAAGGAAGGAAGGAAGGAAGGAAGGAAGGAAGGAAGGAAGGAAGGAAGGAAGGAAGGAAGGAAGGAAGGAAGGAAGGAAGGAAGGAAGGAAGGAAGGAAGGAAGGAAGGAAGGAAGGAAGGAAGGAAGGAAGGAAGGAAGGAAGGAAGGAAGGAAGGAAGGAAGGAAGGAAGGAAGGAAGGAAGGAAGGAAGGAAGGAAGGAAGGAAGGAAGGAAGGAAGGAAGGAAGGAAGGAAGGAAGGAAGGAAGGAAGGAATATTTCTTTGACTATTGAACATAAGACATAAAGAGATGCATAGGTTTATGACTAATAATATCTGCAGTGATGCAAGCTAAAATAACAGTTGTTTCTCAGAAATAAAAGCTGATTTCAATGAAAGGAAATAATGTTACATGTGTACAATCACTGGGAAACACCGACTGGCATTTTCCCTTTTGACCTTACATGATGACAGTGTTACATTCCAATGGAAAACATTGTCAAGCCTCAGTTCAGCATAAAAACACTGAGGAAATTACTGTGTAGCAAAAAACAGAACTAAAAACTGTTCCAATATAAAAATAAAGTCATGCTTGGAGTGATCAGCATCTCTGAAAGCCTGTTTATTCTGTTGCCTGAAATCTGACAGGCCCATGATGAATTAAATGTACTACATTTAAAAGAAGTGTTTGGGGCAAACTAGAAACGCTTTGTTTTCTTTTTCACACTAGGACTCAGCTGACTTACATACCACATCACAAGATGCAAGGATGTGGCAACCCTGCCCTTCTTGCTGTGTGACAAAAACTTTAAAAAAAATAAAAAAGCTATGATAAAATTAGAAATTGAAATCTTTAAAGCTTAATATTATGCAAGATATTCTGTAATAGAGGAATTTTTTTTTGCACTTTAGTTTCATGATTTGGAGTTTGTGGCTGTCAGTTTACAGAAATAAATCTCAGAGAGTCAGATTTGCGTGGGACTCATGTTCCGCCTCAGCTCTCATAATGCTCTCTTTGCATTGGGTTGGAAATATCAGGCTGTTAACCTGCTTTATCTGAAATAAAGAAATAATATCTTTTACTAGGAAACATGTAAGATTTTACCAGATTGTTGAAGGTGTTGGTTGAAATGAATCTTCTAAAAATTAACCTCCTTGCTGTGCTGTGTTGTTTTCCCTTCTGAAAAACTTTCAGACTCTGACCCCTGATAAATTTTTTATTTCCCAAAAGGGACAGACAATAAAGACACTGCTGGTAAAAAAGAAGCAACACTGTCCCTGTACAACAAAAGTCAGACTTCTCTCCCTTTTTCACAGTTTGGACAAGGATAGTGAAGAAATATTTTTGAGGGGGTCCCCCTGTGCTTGTATTGCTACTGCCTGGGCTGGGAGCAGAGAGATGAAGGTTTCCCACCATCTCCAGAGGAGACTTTGGATCCAGAAAGAGATCCAGGAGTATCTTAAAAAGCAGTCCACCTGGTTATGTCTATATTGGCAGACAGATGCATTGTGCTTTTACCTTTTCTGTTGTTAAAGAAGTAAAACAGTCCCTGGTATGAGGCCCTGACCAGTTCCCAAATAAATCTTCAGCTTAGCCCTAGAGTTAGAAAAAGCCATGCACTATTTCCCAATAGTTAGCTGGGATGTAGCAAACTTGTTTATGAGCCTTCAGTGGTAAGAACAAGACTAGTCCATGCCAGCTGGCCAGAGAGGACTGAAGCAAGGATCCTGGCACTGCTGTATTTGCAAGTACAGGGATAGCCCTGTGTTGATGAGACAAAATCTGTGGTGTTTACTACTAGGAATGGGATGAAATCAGCATGACTCCCAACATTAATAACACTTGTGGAAGAGCCAAGAGAGCCAGAGAGGTGAAAAACAGCTTATATCCTGAAGAACAGGAATGTTGATTTGAGTAGAGAGGAAAGCAGATGGAGTAAATGGATGAGCTGCTCAGAGAAGAGGGGGGACATAGGCTCCTCGCAGCACATTTTTGACATTAAAAGTCCAATGATTTTCTTTTTTTTTTATTTCTCAGTGTTTGCAGATGTGTTCAATATTTTCAAGATTCAAAATTTTTTTTGTGTTCCTTTGTATCTTGGTCAACTATATTTCAGGGCTTTGGGAGCTGTTGGCATTACAGCAAACCAAGATGAGCTTTCCATGTCATGGACTTTCGTTATAAATCCAAAATGCTGAGTAAACTCCCTCAAATTTGCCAATTCTTTTAGACAAACTATTGTGATGTATAAAAGACTCATCAAACTGAATGGAAAGGAGCAAGTGCACATCTCCTAAATTATCATGCTTTATAATCTTTTCAAATGGATTTTCTATCTGTACACAAAGCTGACCATCAAGTTCAGTAGCAAAAATAAGCCCTCTTTATTAATTTGAATTTACTGGTTAGGTTCACTACCTCTGCAGTAAGAAGTCAGATTGACACATTTTAATAATTGCTTTGTGTTGGAGGAGGGAGTGGTAATTTTATATCATTATCCCTTTTGGAGATTATTGCCAAGGTTAAAAACCTGTTTCTATCACCTTTAAAACTACTTTGAAACAAATAAGGATTATTTCAATTGCACTTGTAAATGAAAAAAACCTCATTTAGACTCACCAGTTTAAATTCTTTTCCTTTATCATTCTTAATACAACAAAGTCAAAAGAGGCTATTAAACACTACTCCTTCTTTAGGAATTCATTAAGATAGATTAAGTGCTAGGTTTTGACTATCTCATTTAATTAGAAGATGAATTTAGTTTTGGTACCACTAAAGCATATTTACAGCTGTTTTAGGTAGCTATTAATTTAAACCCCAAACCAGCAAAGATTTTGCATGTCCCTGAGCCCAAAATGATGTGGGTATTTTCCTTTTACATAGAGTGTGCTGAATTGAATGTTGATTTTATCTGCCATCTACTTTTGCTGAAGTTTCATTTCCTGTATGAACCTGTTCTGCAATGGCATTTTCTCTGATAAATAACACACTAGATTCTAATGAAAAACAGGAGATCATCTTACAGCATTTCTTACTGCCTTATGAAATTGTTGTTTCACCCATTACCTCCTTACCACATCTTCATTATACTGCCACACCCATATAAAAATTTATGACAACAACATACAGAATACACAAATTTAAGGAATATAGGGACCCCCAAGCAAATTTTGTTTCCAGCGAGAGTCACAAGAAATTAACAATATAATGGAGATACCTTGAAAGGTTTGCTAAGATGGTCAGAGGAGAGAAAAGTCTTGTTGTCCTAGTTTGCCAGTGCCACTTGCTGTGGCATCTGCTGTCTAGGTGGCAGCACTGCTTTGAACTCATCTCTACAGGGATGTCTTCCCACGGCAGCACGGGGCAGAGCTAATCCTGACAAGTCTAAATCAGCTAATGATTTCACACCACAGGAAGCCAAGTTGTGGAATGATGACAGACTGCAATGTGCCAAGTGCCACAGACACACCAGGGATGTGCATGTGAAGAGAAAGATGAACAGAGGCTTCCTCCAGAGCTGATCTGTTTTCTTTCCACCTAAAAGAGCCTGGGGTGGGAGCAGTATTGAGAATGAATATGTGGCTCTGTATCCAGCATTGCAAGAGCAAGTCTGCTTTATGTGCCCTACCCCCAAAATCACACAGACTCACCAATCACCTGCTTGTTTGGCATTAATTTGCTTTATGAGGATCAGCTTAACATACGTATCTCAAGTGTCACACCAACCATAACCTGATACCTTCCATCTGCTTCACCTCCACAAAGATCCCAATCCAGTACATGATCTAAAAATAATACAATCTGCAATAAAGTGAGGTTCCATAAAAATAGCAAATGGGCTTTGTAATTTTTCTTTATGTACCTCTAAAGGCAAAGGTGATGGTGTTACCCACTCTGTGTCAAATTATACAAATATTAGGACACTCACCAGGACCTGGAACATATTCCAGCTTTTGTCCTGAACCCGATGGAGACTCAAATCCACAACTCTCATCTCTGAAAAGGTAATCTAATTATGGGGCTACAAGTCATGCAGAGAAACAAATAAATGGCAGAATTATATAGTGCCACAGCTCCAGAAACAGAAGGAAGGAGCATGTGAACCCAAAGCTGACTGGTAGAGAAAGGATTATTCTAGGATGTGAAGAAGGTGGGGCTGAGCTCTCCAGCAGCAGAGATCTGAATCTTAGTTTTTCAATGCTTGAGCATGAGCTGAAATTATAAAGGAAAAAGCAAAGAGAACAACTCCATGTTATGATTTCAACTTTTAAAATTAAAAGTGTGCCCACCCTGAAGGAAAAAAAAACCTGTCTTCAGGAGGAGGCTTTTAGTAGTACATCACCAGTAGAAAAAGGCTTTGTAAAAGCAGCAAGGCACAGAAAGACTCAGAGCACAGGCTGCCAATTCAGATGCTGTACTTGGCTTGGTGGTGCCATACCATGAAGTGCTAGTCAGTCTGGCTTTCAGTGCACACTATCACCCTTGGGAAAGGAATGGAAAATCTACACCACCTTTTTATGGCTGCAAAGGCATCAAGGAACTCTTGAACCACAGCGCAATGAGGGAAGTTTGCTTTCTGCTCCCTCCTAACTTTCCTTCAGCCAAGACAGAAAGAAAGTGCAGAGCCTTGTTCTTCCCCTCAAAGCTGACTTGGTGAACCTTTTGTTGAGCACTTAGGGAACTTGTTCCCTTCACAAAGCATGCAGGCACCACAAAGTGTTCTCCCCACTCAATTAATGTTTTTTCTTATCTAATTTTATCCTAGATTTTCTGCCTTTTAAAGCACAGATATAATGTCCCTGAATAATAAAATCAGGGATATTATCAGCTATTTATTTTTATACTGGTATTAAAAACGCATGTGCTGGGTTTGAATCTTATTAAATTATTTCTCTACAAGTTTGGTATTTACATTCTAGAGGCGCATGGGGAAATATTGTAAATATTTATAGTACTCTGGATGAGGAGACTTGAAAATTAGCAGAAAGAAGGTTTCCATACTGCAGTGAAGACTGTGAACATTTGCTTTCCTAGATGAGATGTGCCTATTTTCACTTTGAAGTCTTGCCAGGTGTTAAGACTGAGTTAAAGCACCTGGCAAACATGAGTTCTGCTACATCTGAGCTGTCAGTTGGGCCTGCTCCTGTTGCCCACGTGCACATGCTGGATCCTTCATGGAGCAACTTGGTATCCACCCAGCTAAACCTGGAAATGACTCAATGATAAAACCAGCTCAGGGCCTGCTCCAATAAGCATTATGGGTGGAAGCAAGCCAGCTCCCATCACCTCCACCTGGCCCAGCCTTCCAACCCCTTCCTAGCAGGCAGTGAGCTGTCGTAATACATAACTCCTTATGCAAACACACCCTTGGCATCCTGCACACATACACCAGTGTTTAAGATGCCTGGGAGTAAGTGGCTGCAAGGGATAGCTGCTGCATCTGTCATATCCTAGTGCTATAGATAGGGCCAGGCTGCTCGAGGGGGCGTGCAGCAAGTTGTAGAACACAATTCCCTGATTGAAGAAGTGGGAATCCATCCTTAGAGCAGGTGGTGGGACCAGCACAGACACAATCATCCTTTCCCTGCTGAATCCTTTCAGACAGAGGTTGTGTGCAAGCCAAACCCAGAGAAGCTGCAACTGAGAAAAGTCTGGTTATGCCAACTACTGAAGCTTATTTGAAGTTCATTTCCTTCTAAGTCTCAGCTTGAGAACTAGTATCAGCCAGTCATGCACTGCATGCCCTACTTACTTTACTTACTTGCCTATTTTTTGAGGGGGTTGTTGTTTGTTTTTCTTTTAACCACTGATAAAGCCAGTGCTGAATGCTGTAGATCAGGTTTGGTTAACCAGCATTGCCCTGGAGCTTCGTGCTGTGTACAGATTCCTGCATCATGCACACCCTACTTTTTCTTGTTTGGTGACTCCTCCCAGATTCATTGTCCACTTTCACCCCAATGACTGTTTCTATTTTCTGTCCTTCTTGTGGTTTTGTCCAGATGCTTTATTATCTGCATTTTGTAGAATCTGTAAACAATTTTGTTATTTTTATCTACTTTTATTTTTATTTGGGTTTTTGGTGTTTTGGTTTTGTTTTCCTTTTCTTTATATCAGCTCTGTGATTACCTGAAACCTATTGCACAAGAACACAAACACACAGTTCAAGCTTGGTGATTTTCTTTGATCATTAACAACTATGATTAGAATGATAACTGAAATCTACACAGGACGAGTAGAGTTCTACATCATCTACATTCAATAAATTGCTCAAAAGTGGAAATCTTTGTAGTTTTATGAGTTATTATTCAAATAAACTGACAATTAATTGAAAACTTCTTTTGGAATAAATACTTAAAGAAATAATTGATAGTTATTCAAGTAATTTATTAAAATTCACATAAGAGCTATACTACTTTATGCCTTTCACCCAGTTTTCTTCCAGCAAACTTTTTTCTTTGGCAATTTTTCTCCACTCAGAACCAATTAAGTACTGACTTAGATATTGCTCACCATATTTCTTTGTTCTACAGTCATCTGTCTGAAAATCTGATGACCTCATAACACGATAACTGATAAACTCTTTTCTTCTTATATATTATGAAATAGAATATTTTTCCATAACTGGATAGGTTTTTTTCATTTTTTCCACCAATTAAAATTATCATAAAAAGTAGATTAGGAACTTAAGCATTCAATGGATATTTTAATACCTATATTCTAAACGTGTTCTCTAATCTATTTCACAAAGCCCATTTCATGATGGTTTCTTATTCAGTGGTGGTAAAATTACCTGAGATTCTTCTCCAAGAAAATTAATTCTTACAAAATCATTCTTACTCTAAGTGTGCTACAATCAAACCCTACTGACACTTCTTTCATTCCTTATCCATTTCATCTTTCCCAAGACAACTTCTCAGACAGGCTTTACTTTCACTTCACATTTCATCAACATTGCACATGACCCTATTACTCTTTCCACCTTGCACTGTCTCTTTGTACTTATATTGGCCAGACAACAAAAATCCCTGGAGAGACAGCAGGCTCCTGCTGACCTCCTGTGTTGGTGGGCTCAAAATTAGGCATGAGCCACACACGAGCCAGCAGTTCACCTTGGCAAAAGATGCCAAGGATGGCTGACATCATCCAGAACTGTATTGGCAGGAGAAAAGCCAGCATTTCTTAGGTCACGTGAATAAGAGTGTCCAGTTTTAGGCCTTCAGTACAGGAAGCAGCAATAAACAGGGGTGAGTTCAGCAGGAGCAGCCAGGATGATTGTGGCTGGACCATTTGTCCCATGAAGCGAGGCTGTGGGACTGGGGCTGGCTCAGTCAGGAGAAGAGATGGCTTTGGAGGGACATGACAGAAGCCCTCAGTACCTGCAGGGATTTCACTAAGGAGATGGAGCCACAGTGAGAGGTGTGAGGCTGAGAGGCAGCAGCCAGCTTGTATTAATTAACAAATTAATACAAGAGTGGTTCAGAGAGGATATGAGGAAAACCTTTCTTCCCATGAGTGCTGTCAGGAGGAGCAGGTTGTGCTGAGAGGTTACACCATCTCCATTCATGAAAGAGATGACTGGATAAATCCCTGAGCATCCTGGTCTGACCTCAGAGCTGGTCATGATTTCAGCAGGAGGTTGGGCTGGACCTCCCAAGGTCCCTCCTGTCCGAATTATACTGTAATTCCCTGGTTACAAGGATTGCCTGCAGAGCAGCATTAAATATCACATAATACAATTCTCATAGATCTCCTTATTAAAATTGTTCAGATTAAGCATTCTGGTTAGCACAAAGACTGCATTTCATCACTTGTAACAGTCATAGCTGATGGTGAGATCTAAAGCCCCAGCTCATTTCATATACTCTTTGCTATTGTGTAGAGACACTAGAGCACATTCATGCTCTTGTTCTTTGCCTTCTGTCTCCTAGCAACTCCATCTGCTGCCTTATTTTGAATGTTGGAACTACAAGTCAGATTTATTTTTTCTAGTTGGGAAAAAGCTGCTCCTTTCCCGATTCCAACAGAGCTTAACACACAGTTTTATATTTAAGATGCTGGAGTGCCTTTTGCACAAGTAAAGATGATTTCATCCTTCATTCTGTCATGGCATGAACCTCTTTTCCACAGATCTAGGCCACTTCTTTACCCATGGGTTCTTGACCACATAGGAATTTCAGTGGCTATTGGTATTGTCAGTTGTCTGCAAAAATCATTTATCCACCTTTGGTTTGAGGGAATGATTCTGTTGTTTTTTGTAATTGGTTATTGTTTGGTCTTTCATGAGCTATAAATAGACATTCTTGGCATCCATATTTCACACAAATCTCTCTTACTCATTCCCTGGCACATGACATATTTCCTTGCCAATATTTGTGGAGCACACTGTGAACTGAGTGGCGCTGAGAAGTGTGTAATAAAAGTGCTTATCCTGTACATGCCTGTCAGTTACACACCCGTTAAATTTAACTCATCCAGCTCCATTGTCATATTTTTATCCTTCACAAGTGATTAACCATCACAGCAACATAATCTCTAATCAATCCAATGGATAAAATGATCAGGTGATGGGTAGAAAAAAGGAAGAAAAATCAATCTTCACATGGAGGATGTGAGAATGCCTCAAGAGAGCACCAAAATATTGCAAAATATTTCACCTTTCTGAAAACATTTGGTTCTTTATATGTGGAGGACTGACTTTTATTAACAAAGTAACTGAAACCTAAGCCTTCTTTGTAGCCTACAGAAAAATCATGGTGATTTTACTGTATCTTCAATAGAATTGGAGCCGAATCTTTTGTTTTAGAGGTCTCTGGTTCCTTAGTGTGACTTCTTCCCTCTTCAATAGCTTCATTCCTTTCCATAGCTGAAATGTTTATGTCAGTCATCTCTCCAAAGCTCCCTCATTGATCTTTGCAACCCCTTCAGGCATTGCCTTTTCTGATATTAGTAAGATATACTGTTGGGCTGCTCATTTCTGGAGTGGAGTCTGCTTCAAATTTGAAAAGCTGAATTAAATAAGAAAAATAGTCTGACCTTAATGCATTCGGGTTGGATTGTACCCTAAAACAGAATCTGAAATAGAAAAGCAGCAAGTGCAAAGGCTACAAAGTATTCTTTGGTAAGCATTCAAATGAATTTTCAGCTTTATAAATCATCATTCCTTGGACTCTCTCTTTTGAGCTATAAGATTGAATCATGACACTGAAACCAAACTGGCACAGTGATTGTAGCAGTTTTAGGAGAACAGAATAAAAGGAAATGCAATCATCGAAGCACATAACAATACAGGGAGCTTCCCTTATAAATATACGCTGTTTAGCTGTAGCACAGCCAAATTATTTATTTTTACTCTTATATATTACTCCTTACACAGAAGGGTGAGTTTCAAGAAAACCCACACAGCAGTGGTGTCCAGGATATTCATATTTAAAACATTCCCAAGCAATAGCTAATGGCCCATGGTTAAACAATACAAATGATCATTGTGCTGGTATATGGGTGATGTCATCAACTATAAAACCCCACCTCATTCCCAAATTCCCATGTGGAAAAGAGGTAGAATGTAGCCCACCAACTCTTTTGTCTCCCTGGAATCTGTTGAGGCTGTTGTGAACAGAACTAAGAATTGGCCAATTTAACAGAACAAAATTTTGATGATGAGTTTATCCTCCCAAACATTTTGCCCATGACACAGTAATAAATAGAAAACAAACATGGAACACACTGGCTGTTTGTGTTTATTTCTTCTGTAGTTGCCTGGAAATTATAAAAATAGCATGTAAAAAAGTATAGTAAGATAAATACTGATTTTATTTGACAAAGAATATATAGTTTTGAAAATTTTAAAAATAGCTGGGGGAAAAAAAAGAAATAAAAAATGTGATCTTTTTAAGATTTCTATTTTAATTTGCACAGCTGCAGTCTTCTATCATAGTGAACTAAAAGAATGAGTCAAAAAATACCAGGCAACTGACACTTAAATCATATATGTCTTCTAGTTTCAGCTCAGCATCTGCTGCATCATTTCTCAGATTTCAAAGAGGCTGGGAAGAGAGACCAAGGATAAGAAAAATGCATCTTTTCAGCTGAAAGCATGTATTTTTCAGTGACAAAGGACTACAGGCCATTATCCAATGCTATTACACAATAGAGGGGCACTCTGAAAGTCTCATTTTAATTTAAAGGAAAATCTACCTCTACAATAGCAATTTGAGGGGAGAGGATGGTTACAGGGAAAAGAAACTTGATTCAAACATGTCAAATTTTCATGTTCAGGAAAAATGAACGTACCCATTTTTCCAAAAAAAGTAATGTTACAGTGCAGACAAGCTGTTTCCATGGATGGGTGACATCTTCAGGTACCCTCCTGAAACCAGCTCAGGGAAATTGTTGTCTTTTGTACTCTGCAATAGTTTTTAGTGCCAGAGTAGAGTTCTGCTTTCAAGGATTTCTTCCTTAAAATGAAAGGGCCAGATTCTTCTCATACAGTTACAGAAATTAGGGGAGAAAGACAATAGAGAAATACCAGCACTGAAGCAAAGAAAGGACAAGAGACAAAAGCTTCACTATAGCTTTATTTATCACCCTTTCATTAAAAGGAATTAGAGGTAATTAGCCCAGCTTGTAGCAAAATTAAGATATTCCATGCATATCCTATTTAGCCTCTCTATTATCTTTCCTTACATTCTCTCTGTATTTGTCAGAGCTTCTATAAAGGAGTGTATTAGATGAGTTTGGCCCACATCATTAGCAAAATCAATATTTTTTAGTTTAGAATGAGATCAAAATACTGTAGCTCCAAAAAAAACCCAAAAAAAAAGTGATTTGCCACAGAGAAAGCCAACCTTGAGCAGCCAGTTCATGCTAAGGCCAATAAATCCCCAAAATCAGCAATCAGCATTTCACAAAATAAACATATCCATTGACTAGCATTTAGAGACTGGCACTCAGCACCAAAATGGGATGAAGTGGTGAGGTTCCCTTATGATGGGAAGTGGTGTTCATGGGTTAACCATGGGGGTGCTGCCAAGCCCTAACTAATCTGATGTGGTCAGAGTACCAGTTGTCATGAAGTTTTAGGGAAAAACTGATTAACCTGCTGGGGCTAAAGAATGGGGATGCTTTTTCTTCCTCCAAACTTCCCACTGAAGAACAGTAACCTTGTCTGGAAGTTCATTGAGTCGAACAAGCAGAGGTGTGGTCACAGCTGGAACAAGTGGCTCCTTCCAGTCAGCATTCACCACTGGGAAATACTAACTGATTCCTACAGATTAAAGGCACATCTCAAAGCCCATTTCTGTTCCTTAAAGTACATCTAAAGGGTAATGAGCTGTGTTACATGATTTCAGCTCTACTCTCCATGTTCCTCATAACCATTTCCATTTTTCAGGCAGTAAGAAGGCTGTCCTGTAAATAGGGAATGCTCTCAGTTCTTCCTGTTGAATATTTTTTACCTTGAATAAAACAATTAACTTGTGACAGGGAGTGTCAGCACACAAATGAAGCCTGGTGTCCAATTAGGTTCATTACTCTGGATCCTAGACTAATGCAAGTACTGCATGCAGGGTCATGTTGCTGTCGTTTTTAAGATACCTTTCCCCCATGTGTCTTACTGGCCAGCAGCTGCAACAGCTCTTTATCTGACTTGATGAGGTTTTATGCTTCCCCCTCAAAAGCCCTGATTCTGTACACACATGCACACACAAAAACATCACAGTCTCCTGGTGTGCATGGTGCTCTCATCCCATGGTGCTACAAAATGTGCCAGCAGTGTCTCTGCAAGGCACATTTTGTGACAGCACATCTTTCTGTGAATGCAGCCCTGGTGTAAGAACCCATTTAGGTGCTTTTCAAAATGTTAGGTGTGTTGCTTGGATGCAGCACACAATATTTAAGAACTGGACAAAACAGACTTAAGTAACCTGGTGCAAGAAATCATCTAAAAAAACAAACTCCAGCCTACCACAAAACCCCTGTTCTGGACAAATACAGATGAAATGCTAATAAAGATGCTATTTTTGCCACAAAAATCAATAAAACAAGCTTTCCCCATTACAGCTCATTGACAATTCACCCAGTTTCAACAGTAGACATGAAAACTTATTCCTGAAAAAGGTTACTTTGCACATTGATTTGAAAATTGTGAAGCACAATTTCAAAGCACAACTGAGAGTTTTTGCTCCCAGTAAAACAGGACTTATTATTCATCTTCTTATGATCTGTCTCCTGTCATTAAAAAGGATGCCTGGGAATAAGAATTCACTCTTGCAGTGCTAAATAAATACCATCATTAAGGAATCTAAGATACTCAGCTTCAACAGCTCACTTTTATAGCAGTAATTTACTAGGTTTTCCTTATGACATAGCAGTATACTACACACTTAACAAAGATGTTCATAATCATTCAAATATTGAGACAAACCTCTGGCTGTTGCTATGATACAGCACTCATTTTACATTCCCATTTAGGTTAGAAGAACATTTGCTCTGCTGTTTACTACAAAAAAGGCAAGACA
Source organism: Agelaius phoeniceus (assembly GCF_051311805.1). NCBI lineage: Eukaryota > Metazoa > Chordata > Aves > Passeriformes > Icteridae > Agelaius > Agelaius phoeniceus. The sequence continues at coordinate 50,018,907 of NC_135266.1, forward strand.
AAAAAAAAATCAGTGTTTTATTTCCTCTCCTATTTCAGAATTATTTAAAATGACTCACAATACCTCTCACCCTGCCTTTTGTTGGAATTACAGCACTGAGACATCACATTAGATAACAGCATTGCGTGTCCCAGCTTATTGCTTTTAGCCTAATTATTATAACATTGAAAATTAATAAAGAAAATTACATGTAGGCTCATATGATGCAATTTACATCTCTGATAAGGGAACAGCCCAGAAACAGTTACTGATGGTTCTAATTTTCTCTTCCTCTTGTTCCCAACCCAAGATTTAAAAGGAGCTGGTAAAGGGGGGAATCATTGTGTTGGCAGGTGTGAAGCTTGCAGTGGAATATTTTGTTAGCATTGCAGATGAAGTGGAAAAATTAACAAGGAGAAAATTATTGAGTGGGGAAGATAAATAAGGGTCAGCTAAGGTGCTGCTCTTTTCTTCTTTTCACTTTTTGTATCATTGCATTTGAAGTTCTTGCCCTGTGGTTTCAAGTAGGATCCGGTACTGGCTCTCCTGTATCTCAGAGTATCTCAAGCCCTGGCTGGGGCTGAAGGGACCTCTGAGTTCATCTGGTCCTACCCCCTGCTAAAGCCAGTCTACCTAGAGCAGGCTGCCCACAATTGTGACCAGGTTCATATGTCTCCAGAAAATGAGACTCCCCAACCTCTCTGGGCAACCTGTTCCACTGCTCTGTCCCTCTCAGAGCAAAGGAATTTGTCCAAATATTCACATGGAACTTCCTGTGTTTCAGTGTGCACACCTTTCCCCTTGTCCTGTCACAGCACCACTGAAAAGAACCTGGCCCCACATTTTCAACCCCTCCCCTTAAGATGTTTGTATACAATGATAAAACCCCCTCCTCAGTCATCTCTTCAGGCTACACAGGCCCAGCTCTCTCATAACAAAATTGCTCCAATCTTCTAAAACAACCCTCCACTGGATCCTCTTCTCATTCCTTGTCTTTCTTGTACCAGGGAGCCACACAATGGACACAGTACTCCAGATTTGGCCTCACCAGGGCTGAGTAGAGAGGCAGGATCACCTCCTTCATCCTTCTGGCAAAGCTCTTTCTAATGCACCCCAGGATACCACCAGGCCACAAGAGCACACTGCTGGCTCATGGACAGTTTGGTGCTCACCAGGACCCCCAGGTCCTTCTCTACAAAGCTCCTTTCCAGGACAGATTATCCTGCAGCTATTTTATGGCAGGATGGATTGTTTTGTCTGTTCCTGAGATGGCCAAGGAGTTGCTTTACACTGGAAAATTTTGTCTCTTCCCATAAAGTTTTTTGTTCCACCTGAGGAATACATGCCTACAACTGTATGGTGTCATTCTGACTTTGCTGTGCTTTACATCCTTTCCTTCTTCCACGGAATAGCCTTGCCTTGCCTCTTCTGCTTTTTGTACGATTTGAGAGAGTCTGGAGGATAAAAAGAGGTAAGCAACATGGTTATCCAGGCCACCACAGGAATGAGAAAAGTCTGAAGGAGAGCAGTGGCCATAGACAGGAATGAAGGTGTTTCATATTCATGGGATCTCATACCTCTTTTCTCTTGCTATCTATTGGTCCTACCTGTGATTTTCTTAGAGCCTTTACAGATCTTCTTCTCTCATCTCTTATCCCCATGGGATCCCACCACGCTCCTAGAAACCTTCTTCTCTGGAAAAACTTGTCACTGTCACAAGACTTGAGTTAGTTCTGGTCCTTAGCCAGAAGGGAAGTGATGGCTTTGGAGATAAGGGAGAGAAAGGTCTAACAAGAATCACAGTGGAGAGGTCAAGGCTGATCATACAATTGCCCTGATTTATATGACGGTCATATGCAATTCCAAACTCCCTATTGGATGGGGGTTAATCCCCGAATTATATTGGTAGGAGGCATTGTGGGTGCCTGTGATAAACTCAACTAGAGGAGATTTCATGGCGATTGTTGGAGCTCTTTGTGTAAATATAGAATTGAGTATTTCAACAAGAGCATCAACCAATATGCAGGAGGACATTTAAAATACATAGGAAATAATCCCTAGGCAGTGGATGAAGACTTCTGTAGGTGTAGCAGTGCAGCCATGTGTCATATGTTTATAATTTCAGAACAAAAGCACTGTCTAAAATGGAGAAATTTCTGATGTAACTATTCTGGCATATCAGTATTAGGTTGTTACACTGGTCTGATTATATCCCATCATAAATACACTGGTGAATTCTCCAGTGTAAACAAGCCTTGTAGAGGAAAGTGCATTGTCTTTCATTACTTCCTGATGAAAGACTAAAATATAAAAAGAGCAGCATGCACAATCTGCCCTTTGGAAGGCAAAATAACAATTCTGAGTGCCTGTCTTCCTAAGGCAAACACAAAGGAGTTGAAGGCAAGCCTGTTGTATGTCTGTTTCAGTGCTCTCTGCCCCTCATTTAATCAATGCACAGCACTGAGGAAGAGCTAAATCCTGCTTGTTTTACTGAGGCAAGTGATGCCATTGACTTGAATTAAGCTACCTGCAGGATTAGAGGTAGAAAGATTAAGACCTCAGAGTAGCAAGTTCATTTCACTCTGTTTTCAAATGCAAATAGTCACCTCTCAGTTGTCAGCTTGATTCATCTGTTGGTTGTTCAGCACAATGAGGCTCTGATTCTGCTGCCTGATGGTTTCTCCTAGGCTGCTCTCTACCACAAACATACTCAACTTCCATTGAATAATTGGGATGGAAGTGGAACAGTAAGTCCTCTGCAATTTTTAAAATATATACCAATACATATTGATGGATAAATCTATCTCAAACCAGACAGAAAAACTTTCTCATAGAGAATTCATTTCATCAGTTGGATCCCTGAGTTTTCAGTTTGTAACATGGTTTTATACTTATTTTATCTCTTATGCGGACAAGTTTTTCTCACCTCTTGGCCCCACTGTACTGCTGAGGGAGAGACCCTGATTTGACAGGAAATATGGGAAGTCTCACATTATCTTACAATTCATGCCACTATCCTGTGAAACCGCTTTACAGCTGCCTTCATTAGAATGTCTTTAGCAAGTTAAATAAATTACTCAATGATAACTCATCTGTAACCAAGAACATATTTTGATTAGAACTGCAGTTTTAATATGTAAGTTGTCATTTTAACATATATATTAGTTATTTTGGATGGGACACCACTGACAGATTACTGACTGTTCCTGTGTTTATCAGAAACCTTACCAAATTATTCCTAATTGCACAATTGTCCTGTGTTTATCAGAAGCCTCACCTAATTATTCCTAATTGCATACCTTTACCTCTACAGCTATGCTGAATCTTTCAAGAGCTTCTTTTTGATAATTTGATTTGTCACCAAACCTCTGTTTTATCTTTTTACCAAAAACCCCCAAAACTCAAATGAAACCATTAAGTCAATGTCATAATTTCTTTATTTTTTTATTTTAACGAAATGAAAATTGACATTATGTATCACTGAAAATTATTACAAAAGTGTCGCGGACATCTTTTGTGAAAATCTTAAGATTTTTCCCTTCTGAGAAGCTGAGAGGCTCCAGGAACAAAATGTAAGCAATGGTTATCTGCTGCTGTGGAATGCAACAGGTGGATCCATGATTGGTCTCCTGTGGATGTTTGGATTTAGTGACCAGTCATGGCAGATCTGGCTCTCTCTCTCTGTCTGAGCCAGCTGCCTTTGTTATCATTCTTTTCTATTCTACTCTTAGCTTAGCTAGCCTTCTGAGATGAAACTTTTCCTTCTATTTCTTTTTAGTATAGTTATAATGTAATATATATCATAAAATAATAAATCAAACCTTCTGAACATGAAGTCAACATTCTCGTCTCTTGCCTCATCCAAGAACCCCTGTGAACACTGTCACACAAAAGGAAAATAGTAATATATCATGAGGTTATATATCATACCAAGGTGTTGAGTTGCAAAGAGAAACTAAAAAATGAGGAAAAACCAGGAAAAGGATACAGCTTAGCAGTGCATATTTAAATGTTGAATCTGATTTTAAGAAAATATGATCCATTTGTCTGCATTTACAGTGTCTCAAAATTCTATTTTAAAAACCCCTATGGTTTATTTTAAGCACTTCTAACTTTGCAGCAAGGATCACTGTGTGAGTCTTTGCTGCTTATGTGAAAATGTTCAGCCTTCCAAAACTAAAAATTTTTTTGAAAAATGGTGCTCATTAGAAGCAGTAGCCCTCAGAAACTGAGGTGCTTTCCTGAGTGTTTGGACAGCAGGTTTACAGTTGCATTTGCCTACTCTGATTCTACAGAAGTCAGTACTCCTGGGTATGTGGCACCTCTACCTACAATTCTGACTGAGGAGCAAAAGCTCAAAAGTTGGCACACTTTTCTGAATAAATATTTCAGGTCTTATTTCTTGAAGCTTTAAGGTTGTTCATTTTTTTTAATGTCTTGCCAGCTCAAACCTTCTTGCTTTGGCTTTTTCCCAAAAAAAGCATTGTCCCAAATTGGAAGTAAGACTCATTTGAGGGAAAGGTGTCTCAGAATACAGGAGTCTAAAATGCCAGATCTTGAACAAATTTAACAAAAAAGGTGAGAAAAAAACCCAATCAATTATCTGGCAATTCTGATTTTGCAGCAAGAAATACCCTGGATAAATTTATAGCTCAAGTGCAAAGTCAAATATGTGATCTGGCTTTAAAAAGTCAGAAGCTCCTGAAGGGAGGCATAACAAATACGGTGAAATTGGGATTTGACTTTTGTATTTAACATGTTGTGCAGGTTTTAGATGGGATGGAATTCATTTTCTACATAGTATCTGGTATAGGGATATATTATGGATTTCTGATGGAAGCAAGATTGATACTATGATGTTTTAGTTGTTGCTGGGCAGTACTTACATAGAGCCAAGGCCATCTCTGCTCCTCACCCCACCCCACCAGAGAGGAGGCTGATGGTACATGAGATGTTGGGAAGAGACAGAGCTGGGACAGCTGATCCCAGCTGACCCAAGACATATCCTTTACTGTCTGGTATCATGCTCAGCATGTAAAGCTGGGGGAAAAGAAGAAAAAGGGCAACATTTGGAGTGATGGCATTTGTCATCCCAAGTTGTTGTCATCTTATTGCAAAGTTCCATACCTTCTTGGTGATTTCTCACAGGCAGCTCCTCACAGCACTGACTCCTTCTTCTTCACAGCACAGCCTACAAACTCCAGTACCCTTCTCCACCAGCTAACCCACTCTTTTGTAGCACTTGTCTTCTTATTGGACACAGCTGTGGCCTATTAAAGGCAGGCCTGTTCCTAATCTTTGGTGATTAGCACAGCTGCAACTCCTCAGGGGTGAGACTACCTTATGCACTATTCTCTTACATTCTATCCCTCCACACCAAATCATCATTTTTTGTGATGAGGCCCTGCTTCCCTGGGGATGGCTGAACACCTGCCTGCCCATGGGAAGCAGTGAATGAATTCCTTGTTGTGCTTTCCTTGCACGTGTGGCTTTTGCTTTCCCTGTTAAACTGTCCTATCTCAACCCATGAGTTTTCTCACTTTTTCTCCTTCTAGTGTCTCCCCCATCCTGCAGGTGGGGCAGGGAGTGAGCAGCTGTTTGGGGTGAGCTGCCCACTGGGGTTAAACCACAGCACATCACAAACTTTGGAAAGATGTTTGACACAATAATACAGCAGATTAATAAATGTGAGGTACAAATTAGACACTTCCTTTCACTCTTCAAAGAACTGTTCAGACTGACAGCTAACAGACAGCATCTAACCACACTTAATACAAGGTCATGGTACAGACAAAGGCTTATAGAGGTAATAGAGCTAAGTGAAAAATAGATTATTTTCCTGGTGATATTTCACGGAAATACTACAACGTCACAAATTAAATGCTAAAACAAAGATATGCTTAACTCTGTAAGATACCCAAGCATGACTTTACTGTATTGTAATAAACGTTTTGCAGGTAAAATGGGCTGTAAATAAAACATTCATTTCAATGCATTACTTCTTTAATCATAGGATTGCTAGAGGTCTGGCGTGGCTCAGAGGATTAAAAAAGTGCTGAACTTCACTAATATTAAATGTAGGCCCAGGCAATTGACTTTGCAAATATATGGCCAACCTGCATTGCATTTGGTAGTAACTAGATTGTAAGTAGATCTTGGATAGTAATAAATTGCATTTAGAGAGTGTGGTCAACAGCTCAGAGTCCTGACAGATGTCAGTGACAAGCAGTGTCCCTTGAGGGGCTCATACTGTTTAAACTTGTTTAATATCTTCATTAATGACATAGACAAAGATTCCAAGTGCACCCTCAGCTAATTTGCAGATGACACCAGGCTGAGCAGTGCAGTTGGCACACTGAGGGATGGAGTGGCATTTGGAGGGACCTGGACTGAGAACCCGAGAACTGAGCCATGGGAATCTCATGAGGTTCAGTAAGACCAAGTGCAAGGTGCTGCACCTGGACTGGGGCAACCCCCAGTACCAACACAGGCTGGGGAATGAACAGATGGAGAGAGTCCTGCTGAGAGGGACTTTGGGAATGCTGGTGGGTGAGAGGCTTGACATGATCCAGCAAAGTCCCCAGCACAGGAAGGACATGGACCTGATGGAGCATGTCCAGAGGAGGCCACCAAGATGTTTAGAGAGATGGAGCACCTCTCCTGTGAGGAAAGGCTGAGAGAATTGGGATTGTTCAGCCTGGAGAAGAGAAGGCTGTGGGGTGACTTAACTGAGGCCTACCAGTACCTGAAGAGAGCCTATGAGAAAGATGGAGAAAGACTTTTTACAGGGGCTTGTTGTGACAGGACAAGGGAAATGGCTTTAAACTGAAAGAGAGGAGGTTTAGAGTTGATATGAAGAAGAAATCTTTGCTGTGTGGGTGGTGAGGCATTGAAAAAGATTGTTCAGAGAAGTTGTGAATGCTTCATCCCTGGGGTTGTTCAAGGCCAGGTTGGATGGGACTCTGAGCAACCTGGTCTAGTGAAAGATATCCCTCTCTGTGGCAGAGGGTTTGGAACTAGATTTTCTTTAAGGTCCCTTCCAACCCAAACCATTCTGTGAAGTAGAATTCTCTCTACCGGTTGTGACCAGCATAAAGCACATCTGACAGAGCTGTGGAGGACACACGGTCTTGCTCTCAAACCCTTAATGCTAAGCTCAGAAAGTCCATAACCCATAAGCTCAAAAAACAAATATTTGTGAATAAAGGTTTCCTCTCCTCAGAAATGCATTTTCTGTAGCAAATCAAGCAGGAATAGATTTCATTACTGAGGTTCTTTGATAAGGCTTCATTTAGCCCATAGCTCAGAATCTCTGACTGCAGTATCATGGCACCTCTGTTCAGCACAGGCTGTCTTGCCTTATATTGAAATATATACATATGTTTTTAGAAATAGCTTGGATTTTGTTGCTTTAACTGATTGTCAATACAATGACAGAATATATTTGAATTAGAATGGCAAAAAGCAATTTTATTCCTTCAGAATGATGCTTAACTTCCATTTTGCATAAAATAATTCACATTAAAAGGTCAGAGATGATCATTTTAAGACAAATCCATAGAAGGAACTTAGAGGCCTAAAAATCATGTGATGAAGTAATGTGATGTAATAAAATGTCTCCTGAGAATGATCTGCATTGTCACAGTGAAGGGAGATGTCTCAGAATGGAATTGAAAACAGCCAGCATGCTAAGCAGGCAAGTGTCTAGACTTAACTAAAAGGCATCTCAAATCCCACTGCTCAAGCTCAGGGTCTTGCCATCTGCATAATGTTCTCTTGAAAATATAGGTCCACATTATTTATTTCAATGAACTTTGTATGAATGCAAATGACTTTTTAAAGTGATGGCACTTTTAGTGACACCACTGTCACAACTCAACAAGACTCATACTTACCTGACTGCTAAAAGTAAAATCATGTCAGCACAATAGCCAGATTTTGAACATTCAATAATTATTCTTGGCATTTCTGTGTAGTAGTGTTGCTTTCTCTGCTAGTTTCTTGCTTCCCAAAGCTTTGAACTGCTTTCAGGTTTGACATGGGGCAGGATAGAGCCTGCTGTTAAGATGTTGCCATTAAACAAATAGATTCTACCTCCTTCAAACACATTACTGAGTCAGTTACACAGGTTGGGTGGATGGCAACTCTTCTGGGTTACTGGAAAAAGAATTATTTCCTTTCCTTCTTCTAGCTCTCTTCAGTAAGAAAGGAGACATTTTCAACCAAGTTTTAAGAGAAGCCTGATTCCTTATGTTTGTTGGAACTACTCCAAATACTCTTTTGATATTTGAGTTGTGTGTTAGTGGATATGCAAAGGACAAGAGAACTTATTTTTTAGGGCCTCTAAGTAAGGTAATAAATTCTGCTAGATGTAATGCATCTTAAATGGAAACCATTTCTAATCAGATGGTTTGAGGAAAGTGTAGGCAGTAAAGGAATATATGTGTAGGCATTTAGATATATGTACACTTGCATTTAAAAAAAGTTGGAAGATTTTCTTTGAAATTGCTTTATGGTGGAAGGGTATGATATGTACTTATCTCCAAAAAACCTGAAAATATTTCAATTGTATTAATTTCAGAACAGGGCATCTGAATATGATGAGATAAAAGAAAAATTGATGCAAATGAAAGAAGAAAAAGGAAACACACATCTGCTCATAATCTAAGATTTATTATATATGGCTTACTTGCAATGATACTGTCCTAGTATTTATCTAACTTAGAGTAAAAAAAAAACCCATACTTGTACTTATGTTTGCTTTCCAGTTAATACCAAGGAAGTATTCAATACTCATTCAATTAATTTTGCTACACACCATGTTTTCTCTTATTGGAGTACAAATATAAATGCAAAGTAAATCTGAGTTTTGTGTGAGTTTAAATCATTCATGTTTGAAATGGTTTGTAGCTTTGAGCTCCATTACAACTTTTAAAGTAATATATGACCAAATTTTGGTCAGAAAACAGATGAAGAGTTGGTCAGAATTTGGAAAATGTGATATTAATCAGAAGGATTTTCTAAATACAAATTTTGTGTTGTAGCTACTAGTTCTCCCTTTTTTAATATCTCACGGTTAATGAAGAAAGTAACTAAGTATGTTATCATTGTTATTTTAAAAGACAAAGTTTACTGGCTATCTCTTGTTTTCTTTTTTTCTTAATGTAGCAAGAATATGCACATGCAGTATGCCAGTTTCTAGAACACAGTTTTGAAGACATGCTTTCCCTCAGAACAAGAGAATTTGGTATTGAACCCGCATCCATTAGCATGTAGTGCCATTTTACCTGCTTTATAGCATATGCTGCATCCACAGCAGGTTGGTAGGTACAACACAAAGCTTTTGGAAGGCCTCTTCTCTTTGAAAACCCTTCTGTGGGAATGCTTGGATTCATGCTTCTGGTTTCATACTTTACAAATGCAGTACTCTCATGGTTTCAGAATTTTTCAAGAACAAAATAAACAGCGTGAAAAATGATCAGGTTTGTTTTGTGAGCAGAGAAAGGAAAATCCCGTGGGACTCCAAGGAGGCTCTAGGGCAGGATGAGTTAGCTGAAAGCATCCTCCTGGTTGATGTGCATGGTAGCAGTTTTCACCACCATAACCAAAACATTTTATTTCCATGTGTTTTCTAGGAGAGCATTTGCTGGACTGAGAGGAAAGCCAGGCAGTACCAGAGGTGCACTCAGCACAGTGCTGTCACCTGCATGGCCAAGTTTATAGAAACACCATGCAGCCATTTCTCCGCTCTGCAGCTGGAAAAGCCCATGTTTTGTGGCTGATCATTATTTCCTTCCTTGTGTTCATAGGATGCCATCATGATTGATAGCATTTACAGCTGTGCAGATAAAAAAGTCAAATACCTGGATTATTATTTATTATAATTGTAATTCATAATGATTTATATAATATTTGCAATTCAGTACTCTTCCTTTAGATTTCTGTTTCTTATTTCATAAAACAAGTCTATCAATCATAGTAATTATATATCACTGTTTCAGTTCTGAAAGAATGTCTTGGGACTGTAATTTTTACAATTTCTGTGACAGACAAACATTAATTTATTGACAGCATGAGTAGCAACCTGGAAGAATGATTGAGGCCTTCATAGTAAAAATTGTAAAATAAATTCCCCAAATCCTGTGCCTTTTCCTAACATGTTAATGTCAAAAAGTATTTAAATATTTTTGTATAGATGATTATTTAGAATATTTTATATCGATATTGTCTGTGGTTTTGTGCTCATTTTTGGTTGAAACAGCACACCAGAGCCCCATGCAGACATGATTCATCAGTTTACTGTGTTAAGAACATAATAAATGCTAAGTAATTTGCATTATTTAAATATATATCTACATATATGCTATATTTAACAAAACATAGGCTAAAAAACTCCATGTGGTACTCCATAGAAATTACCTATATTTTAAAATGACTGCAAATGAAAATACAGAGACCATCTCATTAAACTTCACTCATTTACAAACAGTCTTTAGGCACTGTGGTACAACCTACACATTAAATTAGTCTTTTAAATATTCATAGATCTAAATTAGGTATTTGAAATAATTTCCATTTTGAGTATTAATATGAATATTGAAATCCCAAGGCAACTTGCATATTTAAAACATATTTCAAATTTACTGATAACTTCTTAAAAGTGCAGTAATCTGTTAAGTTAGAGCTTGGAACTTGGAACTTAAACCATAAGCAAAGTATTTAATAATATGACCTACATTTTAGAAGAGAAACTATGGATAGATGGTTAGTTGGTTTATGGATGAATCCTGTGGATGTTTTTGTCTCCCACTTACAATCACACAGAAGTTCTCTTGTCTTGTTTTCTGTCTGCATTGAATTAAAAAACAAGGAAAATCGTTATTATATTTTACATAAATTTTAAATTCAAGTTGCTAACTGGAAATGAGGAGGAATCATTACATGGGTTTCATCAAAGCCCCCTGAAAATTGGAAAGACAGGTTATGCTACATGGACCAGTTATGGTACAAAATGCAAGTGCACAAATGACCACTTTTGTAAGAATGTCTGCTTCAACTGTGCAGTGCCAAACTATCTCACAGCCCAAACAGATTCTTAGGTCTATGCAGAACATTTCAGCTGAAGTTTAAAACTAGTTTTGTCAGGTCCAGCATGAAAATATTTTAAATTGGCTACTCATATGTCTTAAAATTTTGCTGTAGAACATAATGCAGAATACTGACAGAAAGACATCTGCAAGTTTTGAAAGAGATGCTGAAAATAAATTGGAAATTATTTAGGTTACCTTGCCCACACACTGTGATAATTCAAGGTGATTTTGTTGCATAAACATCATGTCAGAAACTTCCCAGAAAAAAATACACCATGCAATTGTTTCATTATTAATGCTGGCAAACTTCGTTACAAACCCACAGGGCAAATTCTGACAAACGATGAGATGAAGGTAACAATTCATTTCCCCAAGTGATGGGCAGATGAGTTTTTAGACTACAATACCTTTCAGGAAGATGGATAAGAACAAGACATGAAAATTATCTATTTTTTAAACTTCCAGAAGTTAAATACCCCAGAATGTATTCAACAAAGATATGCCTTTCCCCCCCCCCCACTTTTTACCCAAAGACCTCATTCTTTGAATTCTTATAGTTTTTGATTGATTAGACTTTAGCAGAGGTCTTTGATACATCTTACAAATGCTTTGCAACATATCTGAGTGTGAAAAAGAATTGTGATTTTTCATTATATCGGAATTTTCATTTGGTTACCCTCATGCTGGTTCACTCAGTTCCATCAAGGATGCTTAGCAGGGTGGCCTCTAGTTGCAAGCCTGACTAAAGCAGAGCTATCACATCTGCTTATTTACTTGTGTTCCAAACTTGAGCAGACTGGCAATGCAGTAATTGCTGACATATGAGCTCAGTACACAGGGATGTGGGCATTCTTCCTCAGCTAATGTGGTCCACATTTTGTGGTCTCAGGTTGCAGGGAGTAAGGCTGCTTGCAAATTACACCTCCCACTCTGCCTGGAACAAGGAATTTTGCAGCAACAGTGCCTTCCAAGAGAAAACTATTGATGCTGTAATTCTTATTCATTTGTCTCCAGGAAGCTTTCAAAAACTCTCCAAGGGAATCATTAATAGATTGCAGAAATCAGCTGTCACTTTAAAAGATCCTCCTTCCTCTTCTTCTCCTCTGTAGGGACTAATGATTTCCATTCAAGAAGATCAGCTTTTTAGCTGCACTTCATGCAAAATTCTAACTAAACATAAATGAACATAAATAAGATTCATTAATATAAGCTACTATTTTTATATTTTCATTTGGGTTTGTTTTATTTGATCAGGGGATGCCACATGCAGCAAGTCTTATTTCAATAACATGATTCAGCTTCTCTGCTGAAACTTGGCATCAGATTTTCAGAGATTTGAAACATAAAATATAAATATGTATCATCTTGTATATAAAATTTCTGCTTTTTTTCATTATTAATGTGATTCCTAGAGAAAGGTACAAGCCACCCAGCTGCTAAGTCATTAATGAATGACTAGCTAATTAATGCTAGCTAATTAATCAGAAGAAGTAGCTATGGGAATGGCAAACCTATAAACACGTACTCTGAAACATTCTCTGTTCCTAAACTTTGGCATTGTCACAAAAGTCCTAAGACAAGGACTCCTAAGGCAAAACCTTAACCAGCAAGGTAATTCTGACCCAGCACCAGGGGTTATGATAGGATATAGGTCTGCTCACTCTTCTAGATGGGTGCTGTGAGCCTTATCCTAAAAGGGGAGATATGGCTTTGAACTGCCTGAGGGACCCCATAAATCTCCCAGCTCAGCTCTTCAACATTTTCTCACCCCAACTGGGTACTTAAGAGCTGCTTCCCACACCTTTTGCCTCTAACTGCTAATGCAATGATTGTTTCAAGAGAATTACTGAAGATATTACTTAATTACTAACGTTCCCAGCCTAGCAGGAATATGCCCTGTACATGGAATAACAAAACAGACATAAATTGAGGAGAAATACTAAGAAACTGTATTTTCTGGTCTATTCAACTCCAAGATGTAATAGGAAATAATCTATCTTAACATTGTTGGATTCTAGTTTTCTTTAAAATCTCCTTGTAGTTTGGAGCTATGTAAATAAAAGGTGAAAGGGAATTATTTAGTAATTATTAGCACAACGAATTTTCAGATATTAGGGACCACTTCGTTATCTAATCGGAAAACGGTAGAGAAGCTGGATAAACAGATATCTTATAATTTGAGGCTTTAACAGGGAAATAGTAACTCATGCAAAAATTTACACAGAAAAAGAAATATTTAACCAAAGATTTTAGTTTGTTCAGGTTCCTGAAGATAGGCCTATTTAGTGTGTTCACTCTACTCAGCTACTGAAGAACAGCCTCTTTGCAAGCTCTATAATAAACTGCAGCCTTATTTACATTTTACAACATTTCTTGCAAATTAGATCTCACAGTGGATGCTTGCCTCAGTCAAATATTTTTCAAGCACCTAGAAGGCACTCATCAACAGATGTTTTGCTCAGTCAAGCTTTTATCTCATGGTTCAATGTTCATGAAGCTTTTCATGAAGGATTTCTTATTAGAATGGATATTTGTATGTATGACATGTCCTCTAATCACAAGTGCAGCAAAGCATGTGTGAGCAAACTAATTTGTGGGCAGCAACTACTTGTTACTTCTTGAGACTTTAATTAGGAAACAAAACTGACATCTTATGATTTGAGTTGCCAGCATCATAGACAATCATGAACAGCAAGTCAGAAAATTTGGCAGTAGCTTGGCTAACCTTGACTGATACACTTATGCAAATTATGATGCTTATAAATAAACAATGGAAAAAATTAATTTAATATAAAATTTAATTGCTTAAGACAGTTTATATAAATATAAATAAATATCAACCAAGAATATATAAATAAAATAAAGCCATGAGAAACAAAAAAGTTCTTTTGTTATGCAACAAAAATGTTTAACTAAACACACAAACCTTTATTTATAGCAGACAGAAATATCAACTCATTTCACTGGGTGATACTTGGATCATCAGAAGATGTTAATCTGATATCAACATGGCTCCTTTCTCCTAACAAACTCTACAAAGCACATATCACACCAGGAATGTGTGTATTTCATGCCAAGAACACCCTAATCTGCAGTGTCCCATCTCACAAACTGTGGAAACTATTCTGTAGGTACTGCATGAGAGAATTCAAATAAATTCAGCCTGGATAGAGGCAGAATTATTGCAAGTATCAACACATTTTGTACACACAGTCTAACAGTCTTTTACCTGCTGGAGTCTCCACAGAATCTTAAAAAATTCCACCTGCTTTGATCAGATTACAGGAGTCAATCACGTCTTCTTTGCACTACATTCCAGTAATAGCAGCTCAATCTCTTACCAACAGGATGTTCTGTTTAAACTGATTAAAAACTGCAAGAAAATGTCTTTCATTTCAAAGAAAGACTTCTGAAATACATTAATCATTATTATTTGGTACTACTGAATAAGTTCACAAAATCTTACCTTGTGCTTTAACTAAAGCTAAAATTCCCCTTTCGAAACTGCAGCGGGGAGAATCACAGGCAGGCTTATAACGATAGAAGGTGGCAACATGCCACTATTCTTTTGTTGTCACTGGCAAGAGCACAATCATGTGCCCTTTAATCTTTGTTATTCAGCCTGCTGCTCATATGGATAACACAATCAACCTCTTCTTTCAATCAAAGGAATAGGGACAGAATCGGCTGCACTGAGAGAGGTGCCAGGACCAGACTAAACTTGTGAAACCCAAATACTCAATAAAAATTTAGAGCGATAAAAGGTGTCTTTGTTTTGCTGCTAATTGACAAGATATCCATTTTGTGGCACAAATTAATTTCCTAGGTAATAATTTTAACTTATTTGTGGGTTTTTTTCATACATCACCAAATACAGTATGCACTTACTGCATTATGAGTAGTAATAATATTACTACAAATACCAATACACTTGAAAAGTTTCATGTATTCACCCTTACAGATTTTTGTTTTGAAGCTTTCCTAGTGCTCAGTCCCATTTAAGCCTGTTGTCTAATACTAAAGAACTAGAAACCCTGGTAAATTCTATGAAATATTTTAAGATTCCTTGTCTGTTTTTTATCTCATCTGAGATTTTTTAAAAATAGTAACATCTGAGCAATTGATAACTGCCAATAATCTCTTGTTGACTTTCAAAAGGCAGTTAGAAATAGTTTCAGGCAATAGACAGGCCTCTCTGATTCTGTGCTTCTACTAGCTCCTTTTAAAGGATTATTTTATATCATATCATATCAATCATATCATATTTATTATATTATGAAAAGGGGATTAGGGTTAGGTTCAGAGGAAGGGCTCCAGTGCAGCAGGTCAGAACAGAGCTCAGACCTCGATGCAGAATGCAGAAAGAGCTGCCTGAATTTAGAGCAGTGAACAGCTATCCTAAAAAAAGCTGCATATTTTAAACCCTGTTCTTTTGTGCATGAAATCCCATGCATCCACATGGGAGTCACAGTCCAGACCTTTACAGAAGCAAGAGTGTGTGTTTCTATGTATTAACTTTTTAGATGGAGCCTTTAAGATGTAGAAGACCCATGGTTTTTTCCCTTGTGTGCCTGAGATCAGAGATGCTTTGGCTGATACCGTCCAGCAATTCAGCACCTTGATCAACTGGAATTACTCAGGGTGCCAGAGGTGAGATGGGTGCTGTGCAGTTGATGGGAATAAGTAATTTTCACAGGAGTGAAAAGACAGTCATGTAAAGGCACACACCAAAAAGATGTCTTCCACACTACAGATTAGACAGATATGGTCACAAAGGACCTAGAAAATCTGACTATTCTTACAGAGTAGGCAGCTAATTAGATAGGAAACGTGTCTTTTTCATAAGAACTTAACCACCAGTACAGTTTCCCTTAGATAGGTCTTTGATTTAACAACTGTACAGGTGCCTCCAGCCCCTGGATTACTGAGCTGACATCTTTTATACCTTCCCCATTTTTGGCTGCAATATATCCTGGTTTCAAGAAGAATGGAGACACCACTCTCCAGACAAACTAAGACACTTTGATAGGGGTGAAGGTGTCCTCATGAAAGGACCTATGTGCAAATGAATCACCTCAGGCTGGAGATGATAGGAGTTCAGGTTTCCCAGTTCTTTTGTACATGTTACAGTGATGAGCCTTCAGTGAAACAAAAGGCCCTGTTGTGTCCATTGTGGTTTTTGAGAATGAAAACACTGACCTTTGTGCATGCCTCAGTACAATTTACATGGATTAAGTTTGACTAAAATGCTTGGATTCTTGGGTTTCTCTAGGGGACTTAGGTAGAGTTTAGTGACCTCACAGTCTAGTATCTCAATTAGATAGGGAGCTTAAAGACAGAGACATCATGTAAATTCTGGGTAGCACATTTTTTAAAGAGCTCTTGTATCATCAAATTTCACTCAGTTCTCAATAGGAGCTGAGCAAGTCTTGGGACAATACAGTCTCAATTGTCCATGGCACTGATTATTACTTACAAGTATTATTTCTACACACATAACAGTTATGCTTATATTTAGAATATGCTTAGAATCTTTTCCTTGTAAGGAAACAAAACTTATTCTCTCTTCAGATTTTTCACAAAATGTAGTGGCATAGAGTTGGTACAGAACAAAACAAACAAAAAAAAAACCAGACCAAACAAAACAAAAAAAGCAGCCAATGGACCATCATTTTCCTTACATGTCATATTCTAAAAATCAGAAAAGTCACTGATCTGTCAAATATTAAGCTTGTGCTTCAGAGACTTCACTAACAAAAGTAGTCTGTAGATAATTTTTCAGTTTTTGCATTTTATTTTACTAGTTTCAACTTCACAGGCAAGTTTCAACACAAAAGAAATATTAGTAACTATACATGGAAGTTAGGTGTAAAAAGAATATCAGAATTGAAACATTACCATGTTGTGCATATGATCCTAATTATGATGTCATTATTTAAGGAAAGATCTTGTTCATTAAAAAATCTGTCATTGGAATTTAGCTAAAACATGTTTACAAAGAAAATGGAACAAAACAGACAGATGCCATTCAATTCTAGTTACAAATGCATGTGCTTTATACAATCACAATTCAGTATTGTTCCATTTGGAATAACTGTGAATATCAAATGTTCATTATTTGGATATGCCAATCTTGATAGTTCTTGGTAATAGATCTTTTAAAGCCTCAATAAAAGCTAAAACCTCACTGAGTCCTTGTCTAGGCTGTACCTTGTTTGAACACCCTCCCACTGTCTACTATACTTCCCAATACTAATGCAGTGAAAACATTTCTGAAGATGATTCTGTACCATCTCCCAGGGCCTTGCAAGAAGATTTACAATCAAGACAAATTATGTAAATACAATCTCTGTTCTAACTAAGAAAATGCTAATACTTCATACTTGCCTTAAAACAATTTAAATAATTTGTGTGCAGTTCACCTTCATCTTTATGCCATTGTATACAAAGCTAATCATGCTCATACTAAATATTTTACACTCCTCAGGCTCTTGTGTGACTCACTGTGGAGCAAACTAATTTTTCTAGGAAGAACTCTCACTAGAACATCAACACAAGGGGTAAAAATGCTTATGGTAGCAAAGGTCTGACATTTAAATACATGACAGCTTTCATAAGAGCAGACTTTTAATTCCAGAAATAGATAAAAATCTAGCTAAATTCTAGGTCTGTTGGTCTGAGATCATAGGCAGTCTGTCGTCTGTGGAAGCTTATCTATGGTGCAAACCCACTTTCATTCCTCTAATGACAGCTGGGTAACTTCACAGCTCCCTCATACCCTCTCACATATTTATGTGTTATGGACCTAACACTGAAGCATTCAACACTTTGCTAATATGCTTTTATTACTACTCTGTCTAGTCTAATTTAAGAATGACCACTATAGTGTAATAGATCTCAAGCCCTAGGCATTTTTCCAGATAATCTTCTTAAATTTCATTAATTTGCTTCGTTTTGCTGAGTAACACTGTCTTCAGATTTCAATCAGTTCAAATATTTAGAGATAACCAACTCCTCAATTTTAAACACTCCATATGCGAAATGTAAGAAAATTTAAATACATATACGTCTAGAAATTGTACAAATTTATACAGTATATGAATAATTACTTAGATATGCATATATTTACTTTTTTCTTTGTTTTTTTATACAAATACATTTCTAAGGCCAGGGTCTGGACCTTTATAGAGGGGTAGGCCCCTGGACCTGACCTCAAGCAACTGCCTAATCCTTTCCTAAACTCCAGGAAACTATCAGCTAAGCCTAATTCACTCTACATGTTTGACAAGGGAGTGGCCCCACTCTCCTGGAGGCAGAAAGCAGTAATATTCACAGCAGTACTTCAAAAGTATCACCAGTTAAGTAGCCTGAGGTTCAAGCAAATGCAGTAGCCATCAACTAGAAATAAATAGGGCATTGAATTTCTGACACAAGCTACCTTTCTTGGCTGTTGAACAAGGGCCATCCAAGAATAAAAGATTTTGCTTCAATTCGCCTAATCATTTTTGAAGAAATGATAAATGAAGCTTATGGTACTATGATACACAGCAGAAGACAACAGCAAAAATGGAGCATCCACTGCTAAATGATGAAATAGGTGGAAGAGAAAAAAGAGAAGAGAAGAGAAGAGAAGAGAAGAGAAGAGAAGAGAAGAGAAGAGAAGAGAAGAGAAGAGAAGAGAAGAGAAGAGAAGAGAAGAGAAGAGAAGAGAAGAGAAGAGAAGAGAAGAGAGAAGAGATATCTGACTAAAGGCCAGGGCACAGGGAGATATTCTCCAGCCATTATTATCTATTTAACATTATGCCTTAAAAATTAATTAGCATATAAAATATTACTTTAAGTTACATTTGGTTTCTAATCAACAAGCCAGTTGTTTCATAGAAAAATTATGGCTGGGACAGCCATCTCTATGTTATATTTCTGCACTTGACTTTTATCTACCAATGTGTAAAGCCTTTCATTCTTCATTATGTAATTCAAACATAACAATTTCAGTCTGACTGACTCCTGTCAGTCAATATCACTTTGAGTTATCCTTAGTGCTCATAGACAAATTTGTATTGCTTACAAAAGTAGAAAACACCCTCTCTGTCCTTGAGACAAGACATTAGGAGTGGCACTAAGTAGCGTCCAGCCTCAGATAGGCTTTTGTGCAGCCCTTCTTGATCCATCCCTAAGCCATTGAAACCATCCTCCTGAGCTTTATTTTTGCACCTAGTTGTGCAGCCTTGCAGTAGGATTATTTTGATCCCTAGGTCCTGCATGAAACTGTCATGTGAAATGGTGCCTGAAGCCTTTCCGTGGTCAAAATAAATCATATCTGCTCCTTCTTTACCCATCAGCCCATTACCTTGTCAAAAAGACAAATAATGTGGTTTGACATGATCTGTAATGGACAAATTGATGAAAGCTCTCACTTTTACATCTTGTTTTCAATAATTTTATTTGTTATTGTGTTCTTACATGAATTTAAGCTGATTAGTTGTATATAGTATCTTGGGTTACTTTCCCCCACACAATTTTCAAGGATTAGTACTATTTTTGCCTTCTTACAGTTTTTTGGGACTTCATCCATTCTGCATGAGTTCCCAGATATAAACGCTAACGGCTTTGAGATGGTCCCATTCAGTTTGCTGAATCTCCTGCTGGGAATTTTACTTGACTGAACAGATTTGAAAAAGACTCATGAGTCTCTCCCCTCTTTTTTACTTATAGTACAGTGGTTCTTACCTCTATTTCCATATGTCTTAATTGTGTTAGCCAATTAGGTATTTTGCTGAATAAAAAAAAAAAAAAAAAAAAGACATTTAAACACTCAGAATTCTCAGGATATTCCACTATTGGATATGCTATCCCTTTGTGTAGAGATCTTTCTTTAATCTTCTAAATACCAGTATGCTTTCAGATTATTTTTACCTCCTGATAACTGCATGTCATTTTATACTTTTTTATAAAAGTATATACTTTTTATATGCTTTATATAAATTTTATACTTTTTTGATTTCGTGTCTACAATTTCATGTTGTTCTTCTATACTCACCCTTAAGAAATTCTGAGAAATCCCCTCTGGCGTGTGAGGTTGCTGAAGAGTTCATATCCCAGTTAAATTTGTGGTGTAACATAATTTCTAGCCTTTCTTTGCACTGAGTTCTGTGTTTGTGACCCATAAATTGCTTTTAAGAGTCTATCAGACTTTGTGCTCTTTATTTCTGTAACTTCACTTTCCCTAGCTTCTTATCTATCACTTCCCTGAGTTTATGCAAGTCTGCTTTCCTGAAAAAAAAATTATATTTGTCTCTTTCTCCATCTTAAGAGAAAAGAACTTCAAAATTCATATTTCATATTAACCTTTATCCATCCACTTTCACTCTCTCAGTAAGGTCTTCCCAACTGGCCACAACCAAGTTCAAACATGTATTACTGTCCATCACCTCACTTAAACCTGTCTGCTCTACCTCTTTGCAAGCTGATGCCTGAAGAGCTAAAAGTTTTTCACTGACAAAAAAAAAAAGAAACCTTCCTAGTTTTAGTTGGTAATTCCCCATTTAAAAACACAACATCCAATACTTGCTTATATTCTATTGGAGACCTTGAACACAACAGTAAATAACCCTTATTCATAGGCCCCTGAATGTGTTGGTTTGGGTAAGGATGGAGTTAGTTTTCTTCACAGCACTATGGGGCTGTGGTTTGGATTTCTTATGGCAGCAGTGTTGCAACAGAGATGTTTTAGTCACTGCTGAGCAGTGCTTACACAGGGTCAGGATCTTGTCCATTTTTCACCCACACCACCAGCAAGGAGGCTGAAGCTGCACAAGGGCTTGGCAGGGGACACATCTGGGACAGCTGACCAAAGCAATACCCCACAGCACACGGCATCATGTGAGTATATAAGGACAGGGGAAGAAGGAGGAAGAGGGGCATGTTCTGTAAATACTCCCAGATCACAGAATATTCTGAGTTAGGAGGGACCCACAAGGATCATTGAGTCCAAACTTTCAGTGAATGGCCCATCCAGGGAGCAGCCCCCCAGCCTTGGTGTTATTAGCACCATGCTCTGACCAGCTGAGCTCATCTCAGGGTCGCATGTCCAGATTGAATATTGGGATTTATCTTCCCAAGTCACTGCTTCCTGTGATGGGAACCTGCTCTCCTGGGGATGGCTGCACACCTGCCTGCTCATGGCAAGGGGTGAATGATTTCCTTGGTTTGCTTTCTTGCATGTGCAGCTTTTGCTTTCCCTGTTAAACTGTCTTTATCCCAACCCACAAGTGCTCTCACTTTATCTTCCAATTCTCTTCAACATCCCACCAGAGGAGAGTGAATGAGTGATCACCTGGGACTTGGCTGCCAGCTGGGATTACACCATGACACCAGTTAGGTTCAACGCGTTCTGTGAGCATTTTGAGGGCTTGAATACCTTTACATGTATCTTTTATATTAAAGGCAATATCTCATTTCTTTTCAATTCAAAATCACACTTTATTTTCAATGCTATCAATATTCTAAATCTGTGAACTAATTTTCCATAAAGAAAGTTAAATCATTATTTCATTTGTGTACTAAGACATCAAGACCATCATTTGCATCTAAATCTATTCTACTGTGTTAGATGAAACACCTAAACTGTTTAAAATACAGCTTTATAATTTCTATCACCATTTTGGCACAGTAACTTTCTTCTTTTCTATGTTAAGCCTTTAAGACTGACCTGTAAACTTATGCTTCTATCATTTCCTAATCTAGACTAAAATTTTTCTCTCCCATAGCTTTGATAATGTGCCTTCATCTTTGGTATGACCTCAGTGAAAACTCCAGTGGAAGAAATGAACTCCTGTTCAGTTGTCCCCCTAAGAACATCACTCATGGGCAGTGAAAATCAAGTCATCCTGCCTACGAGTCTGCAGATACACATTTTTATTCAATTTATCTATACCTATGTGGACTGTTACCAATAGCTATGGACACTAAAGGGAATTCCAGCTCAGCTCTCATTTTTACTCCAGGAGCTATGTAGCCTCTTACTTTCCTGAGATGGCTCCTGGCATCATCCATACAGCCTATGACTTGGGCTTATAAAGCTGTCAGTGCCAGGACTTTGGCTAAATGAATTAATCTGCCTTCCCACCACTATTATTCTGTGGTTCCAGCACACTGTCTTCTCCCTT
Source organism: Agelaius phoeniceus (assembly GCF_051311805.1). NCBI lineage: Eukaryota > Metazoa > Chordata > Aves > Passeriformes > Icteridae > Agelaius > Agelaius phoeniceus. The sequence continues at coordinate 50,041,144 of NC_135266.1, forward strand.
GTCCCTTGAAAAAGCACTATTTCCTACTTAAGTTGAAAAATGTTACCCACCTGACTGTTCCATCCCACTCTTAACCACATTTATTCTCTTCATTTTATGTGATGCACATATATGTACTCCACATCCCAAGTAGGATCTCACTTCCCTGTTCTGATTGTAACAACTCTTAATAGATGATTTATTTAAGAACATTTACCTTAAGATTGTACCTCTTCTTTTCCCACTGATCAAAGCTATTCCTTGACTTTTTGTAACTTGTTCCCTTCAGAATTACTGGAGCAACATATGCTCATTCAGATTTTTAGCTGATGTTCATCAGTCTGATCTCTTTAAATTCTCTATTTTTAGAGTATTATCTCCTTGTCGTTTGTGAATTCCCTAAAAGCTCTCAGGATGACTATACTTGGTCCAAAGATTACATGGTTAGACTTCTGCATTATATATGTCCAAAGGGATATGGCATATGTATATATGGCATTTTCCTTTCCAAATGCATTTCTAACAGGCTGTATCCATTCATGTAATGCTAAGAGAAATGAATGAAAAAAACCCCAATTTAAACAAATTATCATTTCTCAATTATAAGACTGGAAATGTGCTTTTATAGAGTCTATTTGGCCAACTCCTTTCATTAGCTCACTCTGTTGGCAACTCAAACTCGACAAATGTGTTTTTCCCTGCTGTACTTTTAGAATAGATCACTTTCCTCTTGGGCACAATCATCCATGGTATTTTCACAAATTCAAGTCACTCTCAGAAATTATTTTTCTCTATTTGACAGTTATTTTCCTTGGGTTTCCAGCTCTTACTCTGTCATCCAGGTACATATTCCCAAAGGTGTTGAGGCCAATATAGGTATCAGTCTCCAACAGCATGTCGGTGGCCTTAGTGCAATATTTTCCTTGTCTCCCTGAAGCTGCAATATACTGTCATCTGCAGCTTTGCTGGGGAAGAGAGCAAAGAGATAAACAAAAAAAAAGGTTCTAGGGAAGGTACAAAAAGAAAAGTAGGTAGAAAGTTAAGAATGAATGTGAGAAAGATAAAAATATTCAGGAGACAGATTTCTTTTCTCACATGCCTCAGCTCATATTGATTATATCCACAATAAGCCACCTACACAGTCACAGCTTCTAAACTGTATCTAGATTAAAAATATTGACACCAAGAAGCTGTCAGATAGTTCTTGATAACTTGTTAAGAAATGTTAAAGAAAGGAAAATTATAAAAAATATTAGGCAGGGATAGAAATAAAGGAAGTTAATAATTTCAAATCTAGTAACTTCTATATATTTACCTTTTATAAAGTTCCCTGGGAAATGACAGTAAACCATCCCTGCCTCAAGCTTATTTCAAAGATCATGCAAACTCAAAACTAGCCTATATAATTTTTTGTGGTAAGGAAAAAGCTCACCAAGTGGTAACTAATTGAATATATCTCAATTTTCAAAAATTATTAAGAAAAACAGTTGAAACTGAAGAGTAGCAATGACAGTGGATATCATGAAAAAATCTCCTTGGTACCAACATATCTTGTCCTATTAACTTCAATGTTATTGCATGTGTAAATAAAATGAGCAATTATATATGTAAATAAAACGAGGCCCAATGAAATCTCTACTTCAAAATATTCTCCCAAGGGAGCCAATTATAAGCTCCTTCACTTAACACACTAAAATGCTGCAACATAAAAGAATAAAAAAACTTCTAACAGACAGCAAACTATACTAGATGATTCACCATGAAAACTCCTTTCCATATCTGATTTCTATGAATCAAGGATCCATAAAACCATCAATTTTCAGGGGCTGTCACCCCCATTTCCTCACTAGTAATTTCTGTTATCACTGGAAAACAAAGTTACCAATAAAGACACCAGTGAAAAGCTGCTAGTTATATGTATTTAAAATGCTGCTCTTTTATTCAAATGCTGCTATGACATATAGCATTTCCCAGAAAAACCCACTGATTTGCATACAATTTTATCCAAGTAAAAATATGTTGCAATGTTAGTTCCCGGAAATAAAAATTGAATTGAAAGTTGATACGCTTTTATTCCTTTCTGCTGTCATCCTAATCTAGTACAAGAGTACAGACCTGCCACAATTCTATCATGAAATTAGATGGTGCAAGATCAAATGTCCTCTGTTGCATTGTTAAAACAAAATCAGGACCATGTTAACTATCAATGTTCAGTTCAACCTGTCCTGTTCTCACGAATGGGCTTCTTAGATGCATGTGCAGGAATTGAGGATTAGAAAATAAATACATAAATAAATAATTTTAAACACCAAATATATTGAATCTAGATGTTTTTCAGGCACTTAAGTTGCTCATCATTTTATCTAGTCTACTGTATTTATCTAATTTATGGGGGTTTCCTTAGAGTTCTGCTTATGTTTTCCACAACAACTTTATTTTTCTGTTATCCGTGAAAAGAAGAGCAATATGTTGACTTCCCATGAATTGTGAGGAAACAAAATTATTAATTTTAAAATATATCTTTGAAATTGTAGAACATAGATACCTGAGTATTACTTTTGATAACATTATTAACTAGTTCCACTCAGAATATGGGTAAGTGAAAATAAGCAAGAACACTTCTGTTATTCCAGTATTTGTTAACTTGTATTTTTTAACATGTGCACAAGAGGCTTACTTGGAATGTGAGAAAGTATGAAGAATAAAATGAGACCAATAAAAACTGTGGCAATAGAAATGAAAAATTAATTTCCACATTAAAGTTTTAAAATATAAGCTAATAATAAAACATCCACTTAGGTGGTTTTCCAATCCAAAAGAACATCTTGTAGAACACCAGTTATCACAAACAAACAATTAAAAACTAAGTACTAAAGAAGGGAAAATTTTGGTTTTTACATAACATTGAAGTTATGTAAGGTTTCTCATTATTCTCTCACATGCAAACTCTTTCAAGCAGGTCAGTTTCAGTTTTGCCTAGCTTGACAAACTTCCAAATTAATTTCATAGGTCTGAAATATAAAATATTCAAGTCTCCATGTATTTCTTTTGGCATTTGTGCTGGTTTTGGCTGGGGCAGAGTTAACTTTCTTCCCAGTGGCTGGTATGGGTCTCTGTTTTGGATTTGTGCTGAACACAGGGCTGGTGATAATGGGCTGGTTTTGTTATTGTGAGCAGGGCTTGCACAGAGCCAAGGCCTTTTCTGCTTTCTGTAACAACACACTGGAGAGGGAGTTTGGGTGCTTGGGAGGTTGGGAGGAGACACAGCTGGGACAGGTAACCCCAAATGACCAAAGGGATATCCCAGACCCTAGGGCATCATGCTCAGTATATAAACTGGGGGAAGAAGGAGAAAAAGAAGGGGTGTTTGGAGTGATAGTGTTTGTTTCTCCGTGTCACCCTTGCATGTGAGGGGGCCCTGCTCTCCTGAAGATGGCTGAACACCTGTCTGCCCATGGAAAGCAGTGAATTAATTCCTGCATTTGCTTTGCTTGCATGTGAGGCTTTTGCTTTCCCTATTAAACTGCCTTTATCCCAACCCATGAGTCTTCTTCCTATTCTCTCTCCAGTCTCTCTGCTGGTGGGGGAGTGAACAAGTGTCTGCATGGGGCTTGGCTACTGGCTCAGGTTAAGCCATAACAGAATAATGAAAATATATCAAAATTCTTTGAAGAGTGATGAACAGTATTTTATTTCTTTATTGAAATTACTGCTCTCTAGTTCTCACAGCTACAGTAGCGAGATATTTTATTTGTAAGTAACACATTTTTAATTTTTATATCATATGGTTTAATGAAAATGTCAGAATCCTAAGCCAGTGCCCTTAATCGGTTCTGACTGATGAAGGAATTTTGAGAAGTAATTTTTTTACTTCTTGTTGGCATTTTTTATGAAATCTGAAATACCAATGTTGTTTGTACAAAATGTTCTGAATTGATCATGCTCAGAACCCAAAATTTAGTATCACTGAACTTAACACTAACTTTTAAACACATTGCATAATGAAAGTGAAGTTTCTTATCGTATGGAACTAAAATTTCCTGTATTTTCTTTTGTTTTGCAATGCATATTATTTATCTCTTTGTGACCTATGAAGAACTTACCCAGAAAATTTTATTTAAGGACCTATATTGATCTTAGTGTTGCCAAGGCAGCCAAGCTAGCTGTAATGAATGTAATGCTCACATTGAGTGAAAAATGGAGAAATATTTTTCCAAATGAAAAAAACTTAATTTTCCCAATACATGAGCTGTACAGACAAAGAAAAATATCATTTTCCAACACCTGGCTTAGGAGAGATGATTGAATAAGTTTTTATTAGTGCCCTTTGGTGTTAATCAGTTGCTATGAATACTTGTTTGATAACAATGGTATAAAAGTTTGCTGACTGTCATATGCAATCCTACAACAAAAAAAATCCAATTGTTTAAGAAGATATCACCTTCAGCTGTAAATTTAAGGTTATATGAAAACACAGTTGAATTCTAGTTTACTTTAGCTAGCCTGCCTTAGTTCACTTTAAGAAACCTTGGGAGAATACACTGCTGCTCTTAGGGCTCAGTACTGATTTTCCAAACTGCTCTCATTCAATTCGCAGTAAGTTGTCTCTCCATACCTCCATCTTCAATCTGAATAATGGAATAAAATAATGTTTTTTCTTTAAGCAGGACCATCTCCCAGCTCAGAAGACTATCAGAGGTGCATAAACAACTAAAACTGGCCCACACTTACTTAGCACACATAAGCAATTCAGTCACTGTAATGCCAGTCTCTGCCTTCCAGGTCCTAACCAGATTACCAAGTTCAAAATTTCTCTTTCATTTATTCCTCAGCAGCATAATAAATTTTGAATTATTTTCTGCCCAGTAAATAGTGGAGCTTTGAAAGAAATGCCTTTTGCCACCATCCTCCTCACATCCCGACAGTGAGGTCACCCCTCAGAAATAGGAGCTCTTGGCTTGAATCACTGAGTCAGTGATCATGAAATCTGAGACAGCAGGAGCAGTCAAGATAGTGAAATCTGATGATGATTCTTTAAGACATACATGCCTAAAACTTTTGCTCAGAAGTGATAATACTAGCATCTAAATGACTCACCTTCCTTTCTGGTGGGAGATATTTATGTGCACACACATAATTACATAAACATGTATTTGCAATACGACATCTTTATGCATTTCTTGGGGAAGAGATCTTTTCTTTAAGTAGAAAACTGAAGAAATAAAAGTGCAATGTACCATGAATATTATGTTTTTCTCTTTATGGCAGTGCATTATATGTACTAGAAGGCCTTTGCAGTAAGATTCAAGCTCATTTCAGATCTCATCTTTCTTTAATTAAGGTAAATTAGTTGCTCATTCTCCACTGAAAATTCATTTTCTCTTTCATATCTCAACTATCTTGTTTTTTAGCTAATAATAGAGATTTTTTTTTTTTACTAATTCTTTAGCAGTTCACTATGTCTCTATAGAAGCTTTGTTTTGCTATAAGGTCAATCCTTGTTATCACTTCCAGGTAAGCAAAGAGCCATTCAAAGTACACAACTCCTTCTATTTCACAACAAGTGACTAATGAACAGCCCTCTGGCATCATTATTTTTGCCCCTAATGTTATGCTTGATAATATGCTTTTGCAGCCTCACTGACAACAGGAGGATCATCCCACCTCTTCCTTTCAACACCTTATGTTTTAAATTTTCAAGCAGTTTATTTACTTTCAGTTTTCCCAACAGATATTTTAATCTTGTTCAAGTTCCATCAGCATCCCGAACTGGAATATGACTGAAGATCCAGACAGTTCCCAGAAAAGCCTGTCAGGAATCTGGATTAACACTTGCACCATGAGAACTTGTGTAAATTAAATGCCTTCTGCACTCATCCTTCTTTGATTAGCCTCCCAGATATGACCTGTATGCTCAAAACTATGATAAAATAGGATCATAAAATGCAACACCCCCAACAAAACAAAGAAAAAAACAACTACAAAAACAAAACAAACAAGCAAGCAAAAACCCAAAAAGTACAAACAAAAACAAACCAATAAAAACCCAAGAATCCCCTTAGCAACTTGTAAGCAAGAACATGAATGGCTGTGGGTTATAGAAACTGTGCAAATGTGACAACAAAGCTAGTATTGTGGTATTTGGTTTTCATTTTGGTGGCCATCACAAATCCAATATTTATATTTTACCACATATAAAAAGACACTAATTAATCTATGAAGATAAATCCATTCAACTCTTATTTTCTTCTTCCAGGTGGTCTTGGATATAATCCCAAATTATGGGTTAAAATATGAAAAAGTAAAATAATTCAACCTATACATCGATTAAATAAAACTGCCTTACATGATTCTTAGAAGTAAATAGATACCATAGAATATCCTGAGCTGGAAGGGACCTCCAGGGATTATTGATTCCAGCTCCTGGCCCTGCACAGGAGACATATACACTGTATTTTACATGGAATTCAAGACGGTGCACTTGTGGCATAAGAAGACATTTCTATGCAGCCTGTGAAGGCACCAGAGCTTCAGAGAAGGGCAGAACTCGGGTACATTTCTAAATGCTTCTGCTCTGCAGCAGCATGCTCCATGAAGTCAGATACAATGGTTCCTGTTCTGAAGCTCCAAATTCCTTCCTTTCCAAGCACATGATTTCCAGGTCAGCAGCCCAATTTTCTTGTAGAGTGCTCATAGACACAAATGCCTAAAAGCATCTAAGACCTCTAACTCTAAACAATTAAGATGTTTACTGCCTACAGCCTCTGCCTGTAACAGCATTTCCTTCCAAAGCCTCTAGAGTCTTAACATTGTAAGCTGTTTTTTGGACTTCTCCTTTTACAGTAATTCCAGGTTTTTTCCATTTTCTCCTTCAGGAACAATGCAAAAAAAATCACTTTTCTGGAAAACCACTTGTCTAAGGAAATGCATGATTTGATTTATATCTTAAGTTCTATATTTTGTGCTCTAGAATGACCCTGGTTGAGCAGGGAACTTGGACCAGATGACCCGCTGTGGTCCCTTCCAACCATTCTGTGATTCTTAATTTATATTTTATGTGTTAATGCTGATAATTAATAGGCTAAGGCCAGTCTTTTCATACTCTCATGGATTATAGAAAGTACATTAAATCTTGGAAGCTTGCAGAAGTTAGCAGCTCTGTCTCCTCTTACTGTCAGATCTGTTCATCCCAGAAATCAATAAAGGTTTGAAGAATGTATTTACCCTGAACACACACACGTGAAAGTTTATGAATGAGAAGCAGCTGCAATTTAAAACTGCGCCTGCAGACAGATGTCATGAATTATTTTTAGTAGTTACAATAAGATCTTGGGCAGAAGCCTAAAAAGCACTTGCATATATACTTGTATATATAAATCTAAATCTGAGATTCTCATAATCTTTCCTCAGTTTCTGCACAACTCTTTAAACTCTGCATGTTTCCCACATGTCCTGAATTTAAATGCATGTCTAAAAGAGCAACAGTCTTAAAAAACCAAGTGTTTTGGCCCAAGCCTGCCTGTGACGAGCAATTAAGCTGTCCTCTGCCTTTGTCCATGACAGGCTCTCCAAGGCAGTGAAAGCTAGGTGCAGACACAAAATGCAGGTGTGGCAATCCCTGTCCTTTGAAATAGGTCGATGGAAGTGTCAGGCTATCAAATGTTATATCAGGCAACAATTAATTGATAAAAAAACACCTGCCCAGTGATAAATGATGGGATCAGGTTCCTCACAAAATGGAATGACATTTCCTGTAAGACAACATAATGGTTATATGGTTTGCACAGGAGGAAATTCAATTAACTTTTTATGGTGCAATAAACTTTGAAGTTCTTGCTGCAATAGCTGGCACCTCTTTGGGAAATAAGATGGAAAGCATCTGCTCTCAAAACAGAGCATCCGCTGTTTAGGCTGACTCTCTAGAGATACAGATTTGAATCCCTCAGGGAGATGATGGTATTCAAGCCAACCAGCTGCTTCTTCCCAAATGCTCCAACGTGGAATGGTAACATCACACAGCACACACTGACAATAGAGCAAGGAGAGGCATCACTAACAACTCTCTGTCTCGTTAAGACCCTTCTATCACATTTTGAGAAGGGATTAGTTCTTCTCACGTGTGTTAGGCTTGCTCAGTTCAACTGTCATTGATTAGGCCAATGGGGACATTAAACTTAAACTTGCCTGATAGACACAGATGGTATTCAGCCTGCTCAAGTCTATTTCTATAATGTAGATGTTCTACATTTAAAAGAAGTTTGAGGGCTTCTATTACTTTAACAGAGAGATAATTGGCCCAGTCACAGGACTTGAGAAAGCTGCTGATGTCATCCACACACTTCAGCATCTGAATATATCTCCAGCTCTGGATAGCTATCAATCATATCTAGCTCTAGGTATAATATAATTAGATCTAAACCCCCTAGTTCACACACAGAAAACACCCCTAAAATTGATAGGTTGTGTCCTACCTTAGCTGCAGAAAAAATCTAGGATGAAAAAGAGACAGGACTCTTATGCAACTGGACTTGCATGGGAATAAGTTCAACATTATCATCTGAAAAATATCCTCAGGGATAGAAGCCAGGGAGTCAATTGTATCTACTGAGCAGACTCATTGGGTACCCTGGATAAGCGAATATTAATTTCCTAGAATTGTATGAGTTATGAGCCTGACCCCATACATTTGTTTAACAATTACCTACATGGCTTGGATAGTGGTCCCAAATTGAAGGTTAGACTCTGATTCACTGAATTTACTCTGACTGGAGTCAGACAAGCCCAGAGCTGTTCACTGGCTTTACATCAGTGCTTTCCAGCTCTCACTTTCTCTCTGTGAGAAAAAGGTTTTCAAGCTTTCCAGAAGATTGCTGACAACCCTTTAAAGACTTGAAAAACCAGTCAGTGAGTCATGTTTGGTGGGATGCTAATTAGTACTGATAATTAGTGCTTTATATTGTCTTTTATCTTCAAAGCACTTAAGAAATGCTGACTTGGCATTAATTCTCCCAGTGTCTTGTCTAACCTTGCTGAGTATACTAACAATTGAACAGCTGATTCAAAAGAAAAACCAAAAAGAATACAAAAAAATCCCAAAAAAAACCAAACAAAAAAACCCAAACCAAAACAAAAAAAAAAAAAACCACAAAGAAAAAAACAAAAAAAAAACCCCAAAAAACAAAAAAGGCCAGAGACAACATGTGAACATGTCAATGTCTAGTTTCTACTTGTGCTCTGTAATATTTTCATAAGCACACAACTCTGCCATAGGTCCCAACTATGGGCAGAAACTGACCATATCATAAGTTCAGATACGGCTGAATAAATTCCTTAAACTTTAAAAGTTTATCTGTCATGTATACATTTATGTTTATTTACATTTCACAGTGTGCATCCACACACTGTTTTTTGTGACTCCAGTTCTTAGGTGCCTGAATACTCCAGAACTCCAGACAAAGCTTTATTCCTTACATCTTATTTGCAGGCATAAATTTTAATATTTATCAAAGAATCCAACATCTAGCTGCTGCAAAACACAATTTCTGTTTTGTAGGGCCAGCCTTAAAGATTCATAGAAGTGAAGTTCTGGAAAGTATCTCAAAGATCTTTCTTGTGCTCGTAGAGAAGATCAGATTTTATTTTTTTAACCAAAAACATATTGACCAATTTCTCTTTCTTAGAAGCATTAACAACAGAGTGAACAGAATGGAAGAGTATATAGGGTTCTTCAGAGAAACTTCCAAGGATGGAAATTTCATTACATTTCTTGGCAATCTATTCAAGTGCCTAACAATTTTCACTTTGAAATTTTGTTCCTCATGTTCAGTTACAATTTTCTTTATTGCAACCTGTGGCAATTAAATACCTCTTGTCTTTTTGTTGTTCACCTCCTACAAGAGTCTGGCTTTTTGGGGTTACTGAAGACAGAAATTTAACCCCCTTTTAACTTTCTCATCTCCAGATCAAGCAAATCCAGTTCACTCCATCTCATACAATATGTGCTGCAGTCACTCAATCTTCTTAATGACATTTTTCTGGACTAACTTTAGTATTGGAGCATGCAAAGCTGAACATAATATACCAGATGTCGCCTTCAAAATGCCAGGTGAAGGGGAATAAATACTTTCTTTAATATTTTTGACCTGCTACCTACACTCTAATCTGGTGATTCACATTCAATTTTTTGGCTACCAGCACCCCTTTTTTGCAGTACTGCTGCCTCAGCAGCATATTTTGCTGCGTGCATTTGTTCTGTCTCAGATGCAGGATTTTGCATTTGCTTTAGCTAAACTCCATCATGTTTGTCTCATGAAAGTATTAAGAAGAATCATCCTGATACTGGCCCCTAGTTGTGCTGGTTTTGGCTGGGATGATCTTCTTTGTTGTTGCTGATTTGGGCTTATGTTTTGGATTTCTGATGGAAGCAGTGTTGATAACACAGGGATGTTTCAGTTACTGCTGAGCAGTTCTCACAGAGTGTCAAGGTTTTTTCTGCTCCTCACCCCACACCACCAGTGAGGAGGCTGGGGGTGCATAAGAAGTTGGGATAGGACACCGCTGACTCCAGCTGACCAAAGGGATACCCCACACCATATGGTGTCATGCTCAGCATATAAAGCTGGGGGAAGGAGAAAGAAGGGGAGGATGTTTGGCATAACTGTGTTTGTCTTCCCAAGTCACCATAATGCATATTGGGGCCCTGCTTTCCTGGGGATGGCTGAATGCCTGCCTGCCCACGGGAGATGGTGAATGCATTCCTTGTTGTGCTTTGCTTGCATGTGCAGTTTTTTCCTTTGCCTTTATTTCAATCCATGAGTTTTCTCACTTTTACCCTTCCAGTTCTCTCCAGAATCCCAGCAGAAGGGGAGTGAGCGAGCAGCTGCATGGCACTGAGCTGCCATCTGGGGTTAAATAACAATACCAAGGAATATCACTGCCAGTTAGAGTTCAATTTGTTGACCACTACCTTAAAGCCTGTTTCAGACTGTTTTCTATCCAGTTTGTGTTCCATCCACTCTGCATCTCCTCTTCTAGGCCACATGTTTGTTATGGGAGACTATTGTCAAAGGCCTTGCTTGTTCCAAGGCAAATGACTCACACCACTCCCTCCAGCCCATACAAAGAGGCGCTAGCATCTAAGAAGGCAATCAGTCAAGCATACTTTGGCCTTGGTAAATCCATGCTGTCTGTTCCCAAACACATTCTTGTCACAGGCTTGAAAACAATTTCCATGAGGTCTTTCTCTGTAATCCTCCGAGAGAGTGAAGGGAGACTGAGTGATCTATTGTTCACTTTATCATTCTTCCTGCCCTTTTTGAAAAGTATGTAACATCTGCTTTTTCCCAGTCATCAGGGACTTCCTTCAATCACCATGAGCATTCAAAGACAACCATCAGTGGTCTCACAGTGGTATCTGTGCTCTCCAACCTTTCCTCATAGTTAAACTTTTTTAACCCTCTTATCATTCTTTTGATTTCCTCTGTACACTTTCCAGTTCATTGAAGTTTTTTAAGAACACAGTGACCAACACAGGACATGGTGCTCCTACTATTACATACCACTGCACTTTAAAATAAAGAGCATCATTGCATTGTTGACAAATGCTCCATTTCTGATTCATGATAGATCCCACACTGACTAAGTGGAAAGCACTGAAGTCCACTAAGGCAAAACAAAGACATTTCTGATTAATAATAAAAAGCTCATATTACCAGGCAATGCCTTTCTCTCAGGAGAGATTCAGGTTTCTAACATATTGAGTTCAGTGAGATTTCATGATTTATAGCATCCATCATGATCAGAATTATAAGATTCAGTGTCCTTGACCAAGAATTTTGTGACACAGAATTACTACAGATGAGCTAATAAAAATAATTCCATTGTTATATTAGACTCATTATATATGTCTGCCCTACCATAAAATGTGGAAATATTCTATTTCTTCCCCAAACTAGGTCACAAAAGTATTTTAGTAGCTGTTTCAGATAGTTTTGCATCTAATGTTAAATGCTTATTCTGAACTCCAGAGTGCCTACATTTATTAAATACAAATTTAAAATTTTCAATGCAAAACAAAAAAAATGAGGGAAGGAATTTGTAATCCTCACTCTGCAGCTGACTGCTTCAGATGTTCATTTCACCATCTAATTAAAACATCATTTCAATTTCTCACAGAAATGTACTATCAGTTACAAGATACCTGGAAATAATTTGACTTGATGTTTATACAAGACAACTAAATAAGCAGGCTGTCACAGTCTGCAGGAAGGGAACATGAAATATTACCTGATCCAGCCTTTCATAGGAAAGGGGGCCTAGATGATAATTGTGGGAGGCAGACTAGCAGGAATGGACAGTGACCTGGCCTTGACAGAGTACACAGGTGGCATCAAGCTGAGACCATGGAAACAGGATGCTAAGAAGGATAACATCCAGCTAAGTTATGGAGAGGTGCATGGAATCATGGGAAAGGTTATGTTAATATGTTCATGCCAAATAAGGTGATGCTCTGAGTTCTTCTTTGTTATTGGTTAGTTACGTTCTCCATATAAGGTAATGTTTGTAGTTCTTGTTGTTCATTTGTTCCCTCAGCCAGCACTGTATATATTGTCATGTTTTCCCTATTTTGAGGTCTTTGAAGTAACCCTATATCGTGTGCAGCCTATCCCTTCATTTGTACATTATTAAAGTTTTGTTTTCAGGGTTTACTTCATCGTTTCTGCTTCTTCATCGCCGACGTTATGTGGCGTTCCTGCAGGCAGGCTATGTCACCAGTCCTTGTCATCAAGGTTCCATTGGTGCTCCTGGGGCTGGACCAGGCAGTGACAGAGATTGTCTGGAATCCTGCTGCATTGCTTCTAGAAAAAAACTCCTGTGGTAAGGACTCTGCTGCATCCCTGCGGAGATTGTTCCAGTGACTGACTGATCTCATTGGAAATACTTCTTCCTTATGTCAAGATGAAACCTCTCCTGGTGATACTTGCACCCATTGCCCCTGGTCTTCTCCATGGGGCTCCTAGTGGAAAGAGAGACTCTGTCGTCTTTGTAGCCGCTCTTCAGGTACTGGAATACCATGATGAGGTCCCTCCTATGCCTTCTCTTCTCCAGGGTGAAAAGACCTAATTCTTTCAATCTTTCCCAAGAGGATAGGTTCTCCAGCCTTTTGATCATCTTTCTGGCCTTTCCTTGGACCCTCTCCAGCCTGTCTGCACCTTTCCAGGCCTGGACACAGTAGTCCAAGTGTAGCCTAAGACATGCTGAATACAGTGGGTGGCCACATCTTTATCTCTGCTAGTAAAGCCCTCATGGATGCAGTCCAGGACCTGATTTGCCTTTGTTGCTGCAGCTTGACTCGTGTTCATATTGTGGTCCACCAGGACCCCCAGGTCTCTCACAGATAGGTTGGTCCCAGCCACACAGATCCCAGCCTGCCCTGAGGTTTTTTGGTTATGTTATCCCAGGTGCAGGGCCTTGCATTTGCCTTCGTTAGACTTCATACAGTTCTTGCTGGCCCACTCTTCCTGCTTGTTTCAGTCTCTGACAAAGGGCTCTCCCTTCTGACAAGTCCACCTCACCATCCAGTTTGGCATCATCAGCAAACTTGGTGAGCGTGTTTTCAATCCCTTCATCCAGATAATTTATGAAGATGTTTACCAGCCTGGAGCCCAATATCGATCCCTAAGGGACCCTGCTGGTAACAGACTGCCAGCCTGGGTCAAAAGCATTGATCACCACCCTCTGAGTGCAGCCTGTCAGCCACTTTGCTACACATCTCACAGATCACATCCAGCCTGTATCTTGCCAGTTTGCCTAGGAGAAAACTGTGGGAAACAGTGTCAAATGCTTTGTTGAAGTCCAGGCAAACAACATCCAATGCACTCCCCATGCTGACAGAGGATGTTATGTTGTTGTAGAAGGTATTCAGGTTAATCTGGCGTGATTCACCTTTGGTAAATCTGTGCTGATTTTTCCCAGTCACCTGCTTCATTTGGAGGGTAGTAGTTTCTGGGAGGACTAATCCCATTATTTTCCCAAAAATTGAACTAAGACTAATGAGAGTGGAGTTTCCTAGGTCTTCACTTTAGCCCTTCTTATAGATGGGTTTGACAATGCATTTTAAAATGCTTACACTAAAATTGAACTTATACTGATAAATAAAAAAGGTTGGTTTTTCTTACATTTGCTAATATTATTGATTTCTTCCATGATTATGGCTACTGCTAAGTAGTTTTTAATTGAATTTTTCTCTGCCTCAAATATTAAATTTGGGGAATTAGATTTTGACTGTGTTTAGAAATTGTTTCATGAGTATTTATGAAGAAATATCAGTACTTTGAAAGTTATTAGAAAGTATAATCTACACTGTATTTTAATGAGGTCATGTAAAATTCAGATATTAATACTTTTATGTTTACTTCTAAATAATTAATCTCTAAATGTACTATCAGATGCAAACCAAAATAATATTCAAATAAATATTAATTTTCAATAAAATTATCTTTAGAATTTTCTTTATTTAAGATGTAGAAGCAAACTCTACAGAGGTTTATTCCTCCAACCTTCTACTCTTATACAGTTTCAAAGGAAAACATATGATAAACAGTTGGAATCATATTTTACATTGTATTGAAATAGACTGATATAAGATCACCACTTTTTATCTATTCTCCTTTTTGAAGGTGAGAGAAACTTGATCTAGACCTGCCATCTGAAGGATTTTCTGCATTTTTAAAATATTCTGGGTCCATGTACTACATACTCATAAAAAAGCCCATCTAAAATTTTCAAAATTGTCTGAATAGTTAGAATACTCTGAAAAATGTCAAACTTTCATTCTAAACAGTCTTTCCAACTACACACCATCATATTTTATCTGTCTCTGATCAAACATCAAGAAGACCAATAGTATAATTTTACTAGAAATTAGCAGGAACAAGGAATATTTCTTTCCTCTCACTATTCAACAAACAGTAAATTGGCAAATCATTTTGCATAAGACTGGAAAGTCTCCAGGTAGATCAGTTTCTGAGGCAATTTAAAAATATTAAAATAATTAAATTTTCAAAAATTTTTCTTTTCTTTTCTTTTCTTTTCTTTTCTTTTCTTTTCTTTTCTTTTCTTTTCTTTTCTTTTCTTTTCTTTTCTTTTCTTTTCTCTTCTTTTCTTTTCTTTTCTTTGTTTCTTGTTTTTCACAGGGCGTTCTTCCTTTATATTAAATAATTTTCAGCTGTAGGTTTACAGTGGGAAGATTCAGGAGCAGAAACAGCAATCTCAATAGCCACTGAGTTAACAATTGACACATCCCTCTTCCTGTACAGCACAGAAGTGTCTCTCTGACTTCGGCAAAGATGAGAAATAATAAAAAAGCCCAGAAACTATTGCTACACAGCTTCCAAGAACATATTTGTGGCGAACACACATATCCTAGTCCTCTCTGTGTCACAGTGGTTTTTCATTTCTTTGATATGAGATGGAAACAGGCCTGATGAGGAAGGTGGAGAGCAGCTGAGTTCCCATTTACACAATGGATGCCTCTTCCCTGCTACATTTTTCTTTTATAAATTATTTTTCTCCTGAGATCAAAATGAATTATCTGTACCATAAACTGTTTATTCTCTTTTTTAAATTTTTTTTTATTTCTTAACAATGACTCACAGTGGAACCTGAAAAATTAAGTGATATTTTCTACTGCTTCATTATTCACAGCTATTCTTGGCCTTAATATTTAAAATTGTTAGTAATACTGTTTTCTTTGCTTGTGACCCAACTTTTTTTGGGTTGAAAACAAAAATATAACTATGGCTGTTTCTGGAAGCCTTTCCTGGCAGGGACTGAATGCACCAGTCACAGGTAAGCAGTAAAAAAAAAAAAAAAAGCATCTTTTTCAGACATAGGAGGGATTCCATTTCTTTGCTCTGTGGGAAAAAGTCAATACGTTATCACCATAGCAATGCTCGCTCTGAGCTTAACAGTTTCTGTGAGGAAAGAAAATGCAGGCAGTGTTTTTTTGCAGACAGAAAATTATTTCAAATGAGTGCCCTAAGAAATACAGACCCAGTGCTTCATCCCTGTTCTTCATTATATTAACAGGAGATTGTTGAAACTTTCCAGGGTGCTAAAATTCACTGAAATCTTGTGCAAGACTGAAACCTTATTGAAATACCTGAATATTATTGATGATGCCTTTCTTCTTCATATATTTCGTTTCTTCTTTAACACAGATGGAGAAAAAAATATCTCCCAATGAATTCACTGAAGAACCTGTTCTTCAGGAATTTTTGTGTTCTTTTGTACTGAATGGGAAATACTCAACAATTATTTTAGCAAAGACAGCCATTTTCTTGATCACACTACTATCCTGGCAAAGACCTGCCATTTTACCTCTGAACAAGTTTGCATTTTGTGCTCTTGAAACTATGGAAAGGAAAAAGCCTTCTCAAAAGCAGCATTCCTTCATGAAATTTTCTCAAAAACACTCACTGCAATCTTTAGATGTTCTGTTTAATTAAAACTCGCTAAAGTCTGGGGCATATTGTGCATGCAAATAGAAGTGGACTGTAATTAGGTAAAGTTTGTAACAAACACTCCACTCCCATTGCTCGCAATTATTTGGGTTATGAAAACACTCTGAAAACATGTTCTTGATAACTGCTAATATTGCAGCATCATCAGCGTTGTCTTCTCTAGTTCCCAGACAATTTTCTTTGTAACTGTTGGCAAGTAGTATAGGATAGATCTTACCCACCCAGCCTCTTCTCTATTTTGAACCCAAGGTATGGAGTCCTGGACACAGTCCACAGCTTCACCATTAAAACAAAGGCTGAAAAGGCTGTGATATTCTGTGACATTATGCAACTCTTCACTATATAATGAATTTTATGTAAGGAGCCAGAGCTTTTGGAGCTCCGAGAATGGGAGTTGAATTCCCAAAGCAACTGAGATCCACCAACATTCTCCTCAGTTACTACCCAAGACATGAGACAAAGAGGAATAAATCAAGAACTATCACAGTAAGGGAAATGATACATCATGGGATTTGGGGCTTAAACTCGAATAAATTTTAGTTTATTCATATATTTAATATATGCAAAACTCAATGAATAAATTTTTAGTTAACTAAACTGTTTCAGTAGTTTAATATATTCTAGGAAAAATTTGAAAAAACCCAACAAAATGGCATTTCTATTTCAAGACATGCAGTTTCAGTGAAACATTCATTAAAGAAAATACAGAAAATATCCTGTGACTTGAACTGTGGTATTCTGCCATACCAGAGGGTGCCTTACACCTTAGGCTTCAAAATTAAATATCCTTCAGCTATTTTCATGTAGCTCTCGAGAAAAAGGAAGCTAGAGAAAAAAAGATAGATTTGAAGACTATCCAAGTATCCAGTCTTTTGGTATATTCTCCCAGGAAGTTTTGGTTTACAGCTGTTTCAGCTAGAGGAGGTAGTGGGATATGGGTCTCTCATTTCCTTGGCAACTGTGCTAATCATTAGGTTATTCTATGAAAGAAAAACGTGAGTCCAGCAGAGTTCTCTATGGAAGAGACTGCTGGTACCTACTTTCAAGTAAAAGCTTTCTCAGGTACTCTCTGCTGCTCTGTAAGCTTTCAGTCTGCTAAATATATTTTACTGCAAGTTGGTAAGATGATAAAGGAAATCATAAAAGCAGCCACAAAATATATATGATGTATTTGGCCTGGTCACTAACAGAAGAGTATTTGAGACTGCTGTTAACAGCATTTAAATAAATCTATTTAAACAATAACTTGGCCCATGCTGTTCACCTACCTACAGGGGTGTGAAGCCAAAGGCAAATGGCACTAAGCACCTTGAATCTGCACTGCTTAGCACTGGCCCCTTGATGAACAGATATGTCTGATGTGGAGGCAATACAACACAGAGACAGTGACTGAACTAACATTTAAGCACCATGCTCAAAATTACCGTGGCCCTCTTCTACTTCATCACAGATGTACAAGAACACACATAAGTTATTGTTTATGTTTTCTCAAAGTTTTCAAAGTCTTACAAAGGCTCCAAAAGTATTTAGTGAAGAGTTAATGTTAGAAATTTTTTAGATTTTATTTTAATCCTTATCTTTTCTCTTAACTTTTTTTTAAAATTCTATTTTAAAACCAGCAGTCCTACCTGGAACAAACTCAGAGCCTTCTGGTTCATAAAAGTGCTTTGCAGTCAAAGGATGACCTTGTAACTGAATACAGCTACTCCAAAGACAGGATCAGTTCAAATGTTCCCACAATGGTGAGCTAATGTACTAGAGATGTCATTTTCAACCTTTTCTACTTTTGGAAGCTTAGCCATTTTCCAGTAGTATATAGAATAATGTAAACTCACTGAGAAATAATCATCCTGCATTTCTTAATTACCTTGGGGTTTATATTATTTAGAAGGAATTTACAGTTCCTAGAAGTCTGTGTGTCATGGGTTAAAACCCATTACGCTGAACAAACATTTCTATATCTGATTCTGCAGTCCTGTCTCATGCAAAATTTTCACTTGCCTTTCTTCTCTATTTAAGTGAGAGGTCTTGATGTGGTTTTTGGAATCAGTTGACCTCCTGTTTCCTAATTATTATTTTTTTGTGGAGAAGGTGCTTTCTCACAGCTTGTTTCCAGATGGTGCCTGAATGTCTCTTCTTTCCAAGGGAAATACTTCCCTAAAATCTGTAACAGGAAAGGCACCTGGCAGATGTGTGTACAAACACGACAAATTAAAATTACACTGAAACCTATATGCACCTAGGCTCATTTCACCTTGAAAACATTCTAGTTTGCATTTGATTTATTCTCAGAGTAACATAAAAATTAATTACATTTATTCTGAAAAACAACTGAATAATGAGCCAGTGTAAGCTACATTGAACTACCTCATGAAATTTATACCATCATATTCACTAGTTTTAAATCTAATGCAATTTTTAGCATAACAATCTCTTCCCAGTCATCTTTTAAGAGCAAAAGCTGAGATTTTTCTATGGCTAAGGGATGTCACTTTTGCAAGAAAAAAAAATTGTACTAGGCATAATAGAACATGAAATCTACCTGACAGCTGTCTCAGGAAACAAAGCTGTAGAGAAATGTAAAAAATATGACCTGTTCTTAAAAAAAAAAAACAACTGACAACCGTTGTTTATTTGTCTTTCTTGGAGGTACTACCCAGGAATCCAGTCATGAGGAAGATACATCAGCAGCTGTGAATTAATGAATCCCAAAGGGAAATGGGAAAAAGACAAACTCCAAAGAACCTACCACCCTAAAAACTTGTCCTAAATAAGTCTATCTCCTAATGAAAAAAGGAAACTTGTAGGACATTTCTAATGTCCTTTTTATTATAGGACAGACTTTAAAAAAAATTATTACACCCTATTAATTATAAAGATATTGAAATGTTATTTTGTTTCTGGAGTTTAGGCAAATCAGAAGTACAGAGTCAACATCTGACTCCTCACTACAGAAAGAAAAGCTACCTACCATGCTTATACCCACAATCTTCACATGCCCTCTAAATTAAAAACCTGAGTTTAGGTTCAGGTTCTGAACAGAGCTGAGGCTGAACTAAGCCACAGTGCCTGGACTCGGAAGGTGTTACTTTCACAGACACTGACATCAGCCTCCCTGCTGTTTCCCATTTACCTTCTTATGAAGAAATAGCAATTTGCTCCCAGCTGTCTTCCAGATATCTGGTGCTACTTCTGCCTTCCAAGTGGGGCACACGAAATAAGCACATTGCAAAACAACACTATTTTTAGTAGTTTTCTGTAGTCTCTTTGCTCTTAACATTACATGTAGCACTCCTTGCCCTTCTGTTTGAAATGCCCATATAATCTGACAGCTCTCTCTAACTGAATGGGCAGTGGTACACACACAATACTTGGTATGCTTCCAGGAGCCTTCCTCATACTGCCTATTAATCTGGTTATTAATGTCCTAATTGCACTTGTTAATTTCAGGAAATGGAGAGGTTATTTTGGACAAGAGTTTACATCTTTGGTAAAAATTGGTAAAATTCATATTTTACCAATTTTTTCGCACTTAATACCTAAACACTCCTTCAGCAAGTATTCTCCCATGGGAACAGCCTCTAATTCACAAACAGATCAGGTGCCCTTCTCCATTAACCTTCTGGGATAACGTGCTGTTCCTATCTCTGCAGGGACAGCCTCGAAGACAAACTCCTTTGGAAGCTGTTTGTAGCTGTGGACAGAAAAGCTTTTCAAGAAAGGTTTATAAAGTTCTAACAGAGTCTTCCTTCTTTATTACTTTCCTGAAACCATCAAGGTCTGTCAAGGAAGCAACAAGTGTGTGGGTTAATATTAATTCTTTTACAAAGAGGTTGTGTGCTTTTCAAGTCTTTCAGCAGGATGTCCCTTGAGATATTGATAGATTTAAAAATCCAGAGAGACAGTTTGAACTTTATCCCTGAGCTGAGCTCCACGCTGTGTGTCTGGGTTAAAGAGCAATGCAGAGAATTTCCAAGCCAGGAAGGAGTTGGCTTGCAGCAGTTGCAAGATGCATGGCTTGCACTGAGCTTCCTGACTCAGCAGGCAACGTAGACACAGCACACACAACCACATGACCAAATTCAACCTTGAGTTCTGTGGGTATATAGAGTGAGAAGTCAGTGGTTCCCTCTTCTTTGCATTCCTGGACGATTGTTGCATAATTTGGGCTGTGGTAAAAGAGCCAGATTGACATTTTATCAGATTGACATTTTCAGCCCAGTAAATGGAAAAAAGATCTTGAGTAAACTGTTTTTGGACTACTAAATCCCATCCTGAGCAGTGCTGAGGTAACTAATTCCACATAGACCCAGCAGTATCACAAACTCTATGTTAAACTTGCCTGGGACTAGACAAAGGGCTTCCCCACAAAGGACTATCATGAGATCATTAGTATACAATTAGTCTAACTTTTCAGGTTTTAACTGACCCAAATCCATTAAAGCAGTCTGTTCCGTATCTTCATTGGCAAATTGCATTTTTCTCCAACTATGGAGCAACCTGCACAGAATAAAGTTCATAGATCCACTCACAATATTAAATCCTCTTATCTCACAGTCTTCCATCATCTTTTGGATAAGAATTGCAGCAAGAATCACCTGGAGCATACTTATCTCAATGCCAACCACTCAGCCATACTTCAGCTTCCCTATCTCTGATATATGCTGAGTGATCTCTTGGCTCCAGAGTTTCCAGATATTGCTTATAACAGAATTCTGCCATGTCATGCCCACTGACTTGAGAACCATCTGGAACACGTTCATTTCAGTGGTCAACAAGGGTCTGATTCAGCTCTACAAAGGCACCAAAGGTGCAGGTCTCTCACAGGACTTATGTCAAACCTGCAGGTCTTCTGGATATCCTGCATTGGATATCAAAGACATCCTGAACTCTCTAGGACATCTCCAGTGATGTTCATCAGTTATGCTGGGCAACAACTCTGCCCTTCTGCCCTGAGACCACTCACTCCTAGCAAAGGCTGTCAGTTCTTTCAGTACTTTTGCAACAGGAGGGATTGTGTCCAGTCAGATCTTGAGCCAGTAGCACCTCAGGTTTTCACTTAAAACATTTAAATTAATATTAATGCTGGAAACATAACAAAATTGTGGAGAATATGTTATGAACAGAATACAGGAGAGTATGTGAAGTCAGAAACATTCATGGGTTTATGATTTTGCTGTTTCCTCTCATGAATCTTATGGGTGGGCACAGCTAGACAAACTCATCCTCTCCCCTCCAAACAGAGCAACAGTCACAAAAAATGGTGCTGAGGAAAATATCTGGTCCTTACATCTCTATATGGGACTACAGAGTCCAGACCACAAGCCTTTTAGTGACATAGATGAATAATTTTATATAAAGTGATATATACAAAGGTGTATAGATAGATTAGATATAGATATAGATATAGATATAGATTAGATATAGATATAGATATAGATATAGATATAGATATAGATATAGATATAGATTAGAGGTATGAGAAGCTGGGTACAGTTGCAAGAAGTGCAACTTCTTGTGTGTTTAAGCTAGAATTCCCCATGTATATCACTGGTTTTGAAGAACAGATTCATCATGCAGATTTCCTCATCAACTCAAACTCTGGAAAGAGAAGCCTTCTTTCATGGGAAACGTTCCAGCAAGATGACTTCTGTTGTGATACTAATTGAAAGGCCTCTCTTATCAGACAAAGATTTTATCTTGCTAGTGTTGAAACCAAGCTAAGGTCTTGTAGCTTGAATGCCACCATAAAAGTCTATGAATTTTTTGTATCTATTAACAGGCTTGCAATTTATGCCATGATGGCTTCTGTATAAAGTCATTGAAGAAGAGAGAAGACTGAAGTACAATCCATAGCACCTCCAGATGGCAAAGGCTAGCCCTCCTTGCAGCTGAATCATCCAGTGAAAGCTAAGAGTCAAGGCAATTACATTCCCAATACTGCATCTTTGGTCATTTGCCTAAAATTACTTTGGAAAAATTTGGACTCTAAAATGTTTCAAACACTGGCTGGTTAAACTCCTGCTGACTCTCACAGAATGAACTGCAATCTGCAGAGCAGAAAGCAGAATTGGGAAAAGCAGAAATACCTCTATTTCTTCCACATAAGTAAACCAAATAATCAGATGAAGCACAGTTTCAAATTCAGCAGTCCTAAGAGTTTTCCATTCATGTTATCATCATCAATCTTAAAAGGAGTACCTCAATTAGGATAGCAAGTTATTTTTTTGGTTTTTTTTAACATAATTGCTTTCAGTTTTGCCCAAAGAAAATTAGTTAATCACGTTTGTAACTATATTTCTTTGGTTAGTTTTATGAGGCTAATAGGCTACTCTCTCTTTAATTTGCTAGTATTCTTAACATTTTACTGATTCATTTCACTGGCTGTTCTTAATCATTATTTCTTATGGTGTGCCCTTGGTTCTTGTTACTGCCTGATAAACTGCAAGGCATGTTTTCATAGTTTCTAAAAAAATTCCTGCATTTGTGAGCACTCAGAATTTGTGAGCACTCTCTGTGAGGTTGATACACAAATAAGTCACCTCCTGTTCCCTATGCTTTTGTAAACAAGAAGGGTAGAGGGATGAAGGTTTGCTCTCTACCTGACAGGAGGTGGGAATGCAGCTGTTCCACAGTTTAGATTGCCCTATGTGCTATTAGTATAGCACAAAGGAAGTCAAATAAAAACATAAAGAGTAGAAATTTGTTTTTCTCATGAGGCTACCTTCCCAGAGTGTAGTCATGGCTGATCACTTCTTTCCAGGACCAATGTTTAAAGCTGTAAAATTTTGGCTGTCAGTTCAGACATTGACTAGCTTTGACTCAGTCAACACTCATTTCTTTGATGCATTCAGTTTGGACTACCCACTTCAGGAAGGTTATAGGTTCATTCAGTAGAAATCAAAAAGCAATCTTAAATTTATTTAACTCCTAGAATCAAAGCAGCCTGATTGCTTGTTTACCTCTAAAAAGCCCTAGCAGAAAGCATAGCTTCATGTTAATAAAATAATTATGGAGAAACGTATTTCTTAAGAGAAATATGTTTCTCTCCTCTTCATACCTTTTCAACTTCCTAAACTACAAAACACACTAAATTTTATGGCATAAGTAAAACATTAGATTATCTGCTATTAGCTACACTCATTTAAACTGAATTTGTATTAGCTTTTATTATCAAGTCCCCATAGATAAGTTACTAGCATAGCTTCAAACTTGGCTGCTTTAAAATATAAAGCACTAAGTATCCAAGACATTCCAATTTCATAAAGAGATAGCTTTAATTTTCTTACTAAGCATAAAGTTATTTTTAAATAACTAGTGCACTTCTGCTAGAAAACTTTTATTTATCAGCATACCCATAATTCAGTTAGTTTTATTCAAATAAAGCAAATTTCTTATACTTAAATTCTCACTCATTTCACTTCTGCAAAGCCAGATTGCCTTGGCAGCTTCATCATAAATTTTATACAGAAATGCTGCTAATTAAAAAAATTAACTCATTAAGCCTTAAATTTTTAAGAGATATTCTTACACTGTTCTTTAATATCAGGGAAGAATTGACTCCAAAAGAGGGCTCACCTTACCTATGTATATACCTAAATATTGCATGGGACTAGATGGCCAACAGACTCCTAAATCCAAAACAAGGTTTGAATTTAGACAACAATAAATTAAATACCAGCTTTTCTATTTTTCTCATGACATAGCAGAAGTAAAACTCTGGCAATTCATGAGGTAAAAAATATTTAGCAGAAACAAAATTGTAAATTTTGTAAAAGTAAAGTAAACTTGTTGCAGAACTTCCTAAAACTGGGACAAGTTAAGGGATCAGGTGACACAGCAGCTTAAAGCACCAGTCAAAAGAAGTTCCTATTAAAAAAAACCCAGAAATCCACAAAAACCAGGAACCACAAACCAAAACAGCAACAACAACAACAACAACAACAACAACAAAACAAACCAAAACCCAAACCATACCTTGTTTAAGTGCAATGGAACAATTAACTGGACGAGCTGCAGCCAGAAGCATTCCGACAATCAAGTTCTCAGGACTACAGTGGGATATGGCTTCAGCTAAAAGCGACTTGGTGTGGAAAAAAAAATGACAGTAGCTGACTGGCAAAACTCTTGAACTCTGAAAAACAACTTTTTCCATTGTTGATGTCAAAGAATGAGATTAGTAAGGCTTGTTGGAAGACTTTTGGTAAAAAGAGTTTAGGAGCTAAAGAGGATGAATATATTTTGAATTTACTTGTTCTTACATCAGAACAGAGCTATTGTCAAAGGTAAACTGCATTCAATGCTCACCTGTAATCAAAGCAAACGGCCTTCTAACACATTTTAGAAAGACTTGCACCACAAGGCACATCTGCTTTCTTACTTTGCTGGTTTGCATTGTATTAAGATGAGTAAAGCAACTGGAAAACACATCATAACTGCCTGATTAAAGGTTTTATCTGTTTCAAGATCTAATTAAAATATGGTGGGCTCATCTGAAGGGCAATTCTTTCCACCATAGAAACAAGAAGGATGAAGTGCCATTTGGAGACACTTATGTCTTTTCATTTACAAAGGAAGGATCTTGTCTAGTGTAGGCAACGGAGCTAACATCCACACAGGTGGTTAAAACTAGGGAATCCTGCCTGAAGGATATTGATTATTAGCTGCTTGTGATAGACTGAGATATGTCCTTTGTTCAATTCTAAGCCAGATTGGTATGAGATGCCCGACCTTTAGATGACTATTATTAAGTAAAGTAAGTTTTCCCTTTTTATGGCAAGAATGACTACTCTAAAGAAGGGGTTATAAGTCATCATTCCAAGGTGTGACTGTTGTGAGCAGAAAATAATTGAAATTGTCATCAAAATCTAACTAACTAAATCTATATTACAATTAGTTGCTTTAAAGCCTTTCTTCTAATTGCTGTTTTGAATGGAGTGAGGCATTAAAAAGGTTGTCAGGTTGTCTTAAATTCAACAGTTACACATGGTGCTTCCAGATTATGTCTGAGCACTACACTGCAAGCTGTAGTGCTTGCACTACATAATCTGGAAGACATAATCTGGACATAATCTGGAAGCACCATGTGTTGTCCTAGTGTCACAACACCTGTAAAGTAGCTCTGGAAGAAAGAGGTGGGGATAGTACACCTGCATGGGATTACTTTTTTTGTATATTGCTCCAAATGCCTGTACCTATATGGACTTACACAAATATAGAATTCACAAAGCTGATGATTAATTTCTGGGTAAAGCCTCATTGAATATTATTCTGTTATTACTGTTCCTTGGGTGATTTATTTTTTCAGTTAGTAAATATGTTATACCAGTTCTAAAAAAGGAGAACATTCAAAATTAAATAAATCAGCTAATAATCTACCTGCTCTATAAGCACCCAGTAGTCAGCCAATCATAAAATAAGAATTTCTAATATTCATTCTAGTTTTATGCTCTGTAGACTATAAAAATGTAAGATGTGTAAACACATACAGATGTAATCCAAATAGATAAGTCTCTACTAAAAAAGCACAGCAGCTCCTTTTCTGATGTCTAATGATTTCTGCAAGACAGAATATTAGCCTGGTATTAAATTTATATTACAAGAATGCAATTTGATGAACTCTCTTTCCACAAAATATTTGATTCCTACTGCACCATCAGAACAAGCATTATAATATAGTTTGTTTACTCTGTTGCTACTTTGAAAGTTGCTATCTTTAAAACCTTAAATTTTGTGAGCTCATAGATGCCCATGTCAATTCTTGCTGGTGAGTTAGTTGTTTCTAAATACTACTTTAATGTATTCATGAAACATACAAAATACATAAATGATTAGTGATTTTGATATACTGACAAATAATATCATAAGAACCTGCATTTCTTCCCTGGCTCTTGGGGCATGGACAGTGGATAGAGTCAGATGTAATCCTTGCTCCAGCTACACATCTTTGTATTGCAACTTGAAGGGTGTTTCTATCCAAGCTTTTTTATGGCAATTTAAATTCATTTAGGAGTCCTTCTACTCAATGAAATGGCAGGAGGAATAGGTGTAACTCAAAAACATGATATAAAATGACAGAATCACTTCTCCTCTTTCTCACTTCTCCATTCTGTAATTGAGGATCACATTTAGCCCTTTTTGATAACACTGCGCTTTGATGTTACAGACTTAGGAAATTAGCCCCCTTCACTTTGAGAAATAGTAGCACACAGCTGTGAATGTGATAAGGTATAAAGTATATGATTCCCAACTTAAAGCAGTCCCATCTCAAAGGCAGTCCAAGCTCAGAGAGAAGACCAATGTTACTGGGGGTGAGCAGATGAAGGAAAAAAAAGTGAGAGGTGTTGTGTAAACTGAAGGCTAGCAGGAGGATTTTGCCTGCTTGGCAACTGAATGAACTGAACAGCACTTTTTTTGAGTTTGTGAAATAAAGCCTGTCTGTTTAATAGCAGCAGTAGTGCAGAGCTGGAAGTTGTCATAGCCATGCTACTTTTGTGGTCTTGTTTCTCTTAAAAAAAAAAAGACAAAATGTGTAACAGAGGTAATTATTGATTTTCTCAATGTTGATATTAGAAAATGTTTTGTGTTTTTTGGTGGGTTTTTTATATTTGCTTTCTTCTTGTACAAGACTAATCTTTCAGTTACTCTGTAGTGTAGAAGGAATTGGAAAGTAGTCAGTTGCAGGAGAAGGTAGAAGTAAATTGTGTTAATATGGATAAAGCACATATACTGATACATCTCAAAAAGTACTTGTTCATCATCTAATCAATAACCTACTTATTTTATGTTCTAGATGGTGTTGATAAATTTGAGTTGGAATATTGTGTAGTACTAACCTAGAAACCTATACCTGTATTCCTGTCAAAGAGAGAAGGAAGATTTACATAATGAGACCTACTTTTGTGTAAGAGCATAACTAAAGCTATTTCATCTTTGACTGTCTAGCACTGCAGTCCTTTCTGTTACCTAAGGAGTAACATTAAAATAATTACAGAGTAATTATTGTTGTCATTCTGTTGGTACTTCATAAAAGCACAAATGTAGTATTCTAGTTCTTTTAAAAGATCTCTAAGTATCAGGACAGTTCCAGGGGGTAAAAAAACCCTCAAAAATCAAAACCAAAACCAAACAAAATCCAAACAAACAAAAAACCAAAACAAAAAAAAATCCATAAAACCAAAAACTCCTTGAATCTGGAGTCAGATGTTTTAGACTTCTTGATGTGGCTTACCTCTGTGATCAGTTAGTTTTAAAAAAACTTAGTCCTGTGGGTTTTCCTAACACCTGTCTTAAGTGCTAATGGAATGAAAAGTGCCTGGCTGCTTCAAGGTAATGCAAGTACTTCAAGAAAATAACTTTCTGTAAGTGGGTCAGTGGCATTTGAATAATAAGTGAGAAATGTTGATGGATGAAGACATTTTTCTGAGAGTATGTATGTGTCATGGCTGAACCGCAGCTGGCAACTGAGTACCACGTAGCCACTTGCTCACTTCCCTGCCCTGTCCTGCTAGGGAGAAGAAACAGGAAAAAACAGTAAAACTCATGCATTGAGATAAGAACTGTTTAATAATTGAAACTATTTAAAACATAATGATAATAATGATAATGATGATAATAAAATAATAATAATAATAATAATAATAATAATAATAATAATAATAATAATAATAATAATAATAATATCAACAATAAAAATAGGAACGAAAAGGAGACAGAGAAGAATAAATCCCAAGAGAAACAAGTGATGTGCAATACAATTGCTCACCATCTGCTGACTGATGCCCAGCCCATCCTTGAGCAGTGATCAGCAGCTCCTGGCCAGCTCCCCCAGTTCATATCCTGAGCATGCTGTTCTCAGTATGGAATATATGGAATATCCCCTTGGACAGTTTGGGTCAGCTGTCCTGACTATGCTCCTCCCAGCTTCTTGTGCACCTGCTCATTGGCAAAACATGAGACACTGAAAGGTCCTTGATTTTGGGTAAACATCACTCAGGAACTCAAACATTAGTGTGCTATCAGCATTATTCTCATACTGAACTCAAAACTGTACCAGCTACCAAGCAGACAGTTAACTCTATCCCAGCTGAAACCAGGACAGTGTGACACTGTACTCTGCTGTGGCTTTTTCTTGTTTGTCATAACTCTGGTTACTCTAGTACCATTTATTCCTTGGGAATTTTATCCATTTACAGGAATTTTAGGTATTCCTTTGATATATTACCTCTCTTTTGGTAAATTTCTTGATTTTTCTGTCTTTAGGTGGAAATAAGAGCAGAAGGGAGATCAACAAGTGAGGAAGCCATTTGAGGGAGATCCATTGCTAGTCTTATCAGGTCAGTCACAAGTGTCCAGGACAAAGACCCAATTGTCAATGTTACTAAAGCATGCTACTAAACTGTATGATAAACTCCAGTACATCAAAATCCATGCCTTCAGATGCAGAGTCTAGCACAGGAAACAGTGTAGAGATATACACTCTCCCACACATAATGGCCAAATAGGCTTTGCCCAAGTGCTTTGAAAATCTAAAAACTGTAAAATATAAGTAGAATAATAAACTTTGTGTTGGGTGCTTGCCTCTTGGTCTAACTGTTTAATATATGCTCCTAGAAATACTGGGAACAGTGCTTGTGCTCAGGACTAGTTGAAATGGAAAGTTCCTTTTGGCTGCTTTACTGATACATATTTGTAAGAAAATTACCTCTTAATGTGACTAATGTAGTAATCCTTAGTAATTATAAGATTACAGGAAAAAGAGATCCCACAGGGAATAATGTGGCTAGTGCAGCAACAGGTATATGCACATACCTCAGAGTTCAGTGAATCCAATGTGATGATTCATGTGTAGAAAGTTTCTGGGTGTTTTAACTGAAGAGCTGAGAAAGTTCACTGAGCTATTAATTTAACTGAACCCCTGGATCCTGCGTTTAATAAACAACACAAAACCTGAAAGGTATTAATGAAATTTACAGTTGCTCAAAAAAACTGTTTTAAGTGACTTACAGTTACTAAAAATATGTCCATGGATAACTGTGTGAAGTTTTAAGCAGTTGCATCCTAGACTGTTTTGTTGGTTTTTTTTTTTCCCTGTGATCACAGCACCATCCCTTCAGTTTCTTAGCTAGACTTCCAAAGCTTTCACTGGCATGATTGTTCTAAATATATCCCTGGCATTCTGCTCTGAGTCTGGAATTTGAATTTAAAATTGACCTGCTTTATCCATTTGAGAAGACTCAATAAAATTATTTCAATCTTGTGTGGAAATAAGGAAATGGGGAAAAAATGGAATTATAATCTGATTCCATTTTTGGTTTGGGGATACCCAAGATTATTGCTTGCAGAGTAACATGTTTGAACTGCTAGGTAATTTTTTTCCCTGACAAGCTAATTTAGTTTTCAATAGAGTTCAGGTGTTCCCTGTCTTGTAAAAGATGCAGGATTTATTGTTTCTCATGTACATTGCTTCATTTCAGGTAGAAGACTCATCTTGATGATTCAAGTGTATTTTTCCACTTTTTTTTTTCAATGGCTTTACATCCTAGTCTTTGTTTCTTCATCCTATGTGACAATCCAGTAAACATTATTCCATATGTTATATTCAAGACAACTTGAAATTTCCAAGTTTCAGAACAGTTTCAGCCCAGGGTCCAGTTTCAAAGCTTCCTGACATACACAGATTTGAATGTCAAGCCATACTAGCTCTTCCCTTTAACCTATATAATATTTTCAAAGCAATAATACATTATAAAACATTGCTAGTATGTATTTTTGTTTCTAATACTTTTATTGTTTTTTGACTTTCTGCATTCATTCACAAACTTCAGTGATGTTAGCTAAAAAGTTCTGCACAAATTTTCTTGCTCTTCAGGATGACTGAAGATAATTTCCTGGTAATACTTCTTCAACTGTGTTTGTCTTCATGTAGTGCTTAGCTGGTTCAGACATTTGTATATATATATATTCTGGATTTCTGTATAAGGGGA
Organism: Agelaius phoeniceus; assembly: GCF_051311805.1. Lineage (NCBI taxonomy): Eukaryota > Metazoa > Chordata > Aves > Passeriformes > Icteridae > Agelaius > Agelaius phoeniceus. The sequence continues at coordinate 50,071,631 of NC_135266.1, forward strand.
AATCTGGTGGAATACTGTTAAATAATAATTACTGAAATTTTGAAAGGAAAAATTTACTCATTAATACTGTCTTTTACTTCAATGTATACCTATTTTTGTTTAGACTAATGCCAATTATATTACCATGGTAGCAGTAAGTTGTTGGGTTTTCTTTGTTCGTCTCCTTACCTAAAAGAAGTAATTATCTTAACTGAAGAGTTTATATATTTGTCAGCATTAAACTCTAAGCTTTTACTTCACACTATTTTTTTTGTGCATACTAAATAAATTTTAAAGAAAGCATTTAAAGGAAAAGACAGGGCTTTTCTAAGGTGGAAATAAAGTCTAAATATTTGCACAATAAGTAATATAAAGACAAAAGTGGGTTCAAGGGTGCATAGAAGTACCTTTTGACTATCCAATGCTGGTATGTGTGACAGCTGTCATAAAAAATGAAGTGGCATTTGTTTGATTGCTTTCCTTTAGCATGTCTCTACAATTTAGAATGGAAAAACTTGACTTAAAAAAACCATGACAATGCAAATTAATTTGATGAGTTGCATTTTTAAATTTATTTTTATTTTTTAAATATGTGCATTTTGTTTTCCTTCATCTGTTCTGCATACCAAAAGTAAACCTGGGTAAGCATAAGTTAGTGGCACTATTTGACCTGGAAAACAAATGTATAGGGAGGAATAAGAACCTCCATTGTAGCATGGAGAAGAAAGCTTTGTCTGCAATATGGAAGCAGTATAGTGCCTGTCCTGTGCTTTCTATCAGTAAAGAGCTGTTTATAACAGAAAAGCACAAGACAAGAACTGTACTGTGAAATTTGGGGGTTTTGATGCTTGTGTGTGTGTATGTCCCCAAAAATAATGAAGCTTCAAAATAAGTGCTGACAACTTAAATAATGATAGATTTCCATTACAGAGTAATAATGCCAAAAGAGATGCCACCTTGGTGGAACTATGTGGTGAAAAATGGCCCTTTTAACTAATCACGTTAACAGCCTCACATCTTGACAGCAAAATAAGCTAAATGACCAACAGATTGTTAAGGTTTTTTTGTTGTTATTACTGATTTAAGTCCTATTTCTGGAGAAGATGTGTTGGCAAGAGCTAGTTGCTTAAGGCAAACAAAGAATTCTAACATCACCTGACTGTAGTAAATTACAAGTTTTACTGCAGAAGTACTGAATTCTAGGTTCATAACTTCCTAGCTTCAATGTGATATGTAAACTGTCTAGTTTACAAATTTTAAAGTTGTCTTACTCTAGATTCACCGCTTGCTGTGAAAAAAATTACTGCGTTGGTTTGTATAGTATTTTGAAAGCTTAAAAAAAAGGCCTGGAAATATAATCAAATAGTATAAGGGTTAAGTTATGAAACCATGAAACTTTTTACTTTACGTTCTGTCATGCAGGATATGGGAATTACCTGGTAGAAATTCTAGTTCTGCAGTGTTGAAACTCGCATTTGTACAATACTGATCCATGTGAGCCGTGACAATGAATAAGATAGACTGTCAGGCTGATTCTTGATGACATGCAAACAATTTGTTCTGCTAAAACTTATTTATAAAGGTGCCAAGTGGATGAACACAACTGCTGTAAGCCCCACCTTAAAGTAAAAGGGAGAGGCCGATGGACAAAGCACTTCTTTCTGTGTCAGCAGGAAGATGTTTGCAAACAGGGAAAGAGCTGAGTGCTGTCAGAAGTAAGATATATTCTGCACAAAGTAGCTTTGCTCAGTTGACTGAGTTTGTTCTGATGGTATAATAAATCCATCTTTCAAGCATGTACTGCTAGACCTCTGCAGCCACAGAAAGGAAAGGGCTCATCCAGTGCAAACAGTCTCCAAAATGACACTATCCCTGAAAAAAACCAAACAAAAGAAACAAACAACAGAAAACATTGCCAAGTAACAAGCAAGGAAATCGATTTGAACTGGTAATGATTTCATCCCAGAACTGCAGAATACACTTTATGCTAACTACAGGAGTATAGTCAATATCAGATCTAGTATAAGGTTGGACCAGATGAAATGTGTACTCCTGAATGTTCTTACATGGCACAGTAGTGATGATATTGCTTGGAATTGGTGTTGGAATATGAAACAAGAGTACCACAGTCCAAATAAATAAAGGAGAAAGAAAAGGTGGCTTCCTTGGAGGACAAAGCAAGAAGTGAAAATATGGCTGTGAATGAGGACTAAGCCCAGCTCCCACTTTGTGCCATTAAGAGTCTCACAAGTTGGATACTTGCTTGTATTTTGAGTGAAGAGAGGTTAGAGGTGGACTAGAAGAAGTTACAGTGCTATCCTGGCCTGGCAAATCCTTTTCAAACTCCATTGCTCATCATAGACTGAAGCTTATGGAAGGTGGACTCTTGCACTCCAGGCACCTTGCAAGATTCACCCAAACTGAAAAACACTTGAGATAAAGACAGATGTGGAGTAGAAGTTGCAGTTTGCAAATAATGCTCACCCCACTGTGAGTGGCTCTGTAAACACAAGCCCAGACAAATTCTAGAGTTTGCAGCAATATGCAAGAATTGCAATAAATTGCATCACTTTCATAAAAGCTTGCCAGCACTTATTGCCCATGCAGTAAGATGGCTACAGTGGCAGCAGTGCAGAATAATTCTGAGATGAGACAGACAACCAGAACACAACCCTTTTGTCAGGCAGTGTGCGTTTAGTGAAGGAAAAATTACTATTTGGATATAAAGTAACAGCTTACAATAAAACAAAAATATGAGCTAAAAGGGAGTGGATTGCTGGTTTTGCTTTTTTCAGGTTTGTTTTTTTCTGTTTGTGTTTGTTTATTTGGGGTGCATTTGTTTTCTTGTTTATTTGTTTTTTGTTTCTTTGGTTTTATGGATCTTGCCTGTAGGAATGACTCTAGGTAAATCCTAGAAGAGGAGATAGAAAGACTTATCACTGATTCTCATAGGGAATGTGCTTTGGTGGTGGTTAACACCATAAGATGTGGTACTTCTCTTCTCACAGCTCCTTTTAACCACTGCTGGTTTATTTTTTTTTTTCTTTTTTTTCCCTCCTACCCACTACAATATAAGAATTATAATGGGAAGCTTTTTAGTTAATGCTTGAAATATTTCTGGAATATTCTAGTTGCCACTAAATACATCAGAAAGTAGCTTTTTCTTCAGTGGCACACTATTCTGGCTGTCTTTCTGCTACCTGAACAGTTGCCTTTGTGAAAACCTGCATGAATTTACTGGCTTCAACATCTCTAGTTCTCTGTTTAAAAAAAAAAAAAAAAGTACCTGAAATTTAGCTTCAAAGATAAAGCATTGGTGGGCAACACACAAGCTTAAGAAAGATGGCAATTGCATAGTGCTCTTATATTTGCTATTATTTTATCTGTCTCAGGCACATGTTATCCTTCTGGTTGTCCTGAGCAGGTCAAGAGGCTTGATGATCCTTGTGGGTCACTTCCATTCCAGATATTCTGTGACTCTATGATTATGCAGAAATTGTTTGCAAAAATATTTATCTGTAGTTACAAGCAGGGGAATTCCAGGGATTGTTTAGGGCCTTTTTTGGAATGTAGAATTAAAAATAAGAAAATATGTCAGCACATACCTTCTTTGGATGACAGCTTTCTGAAGATTGCAATCCAAACCACATTTGGCATGAAGGCTTTTTAAATTTATTTTTTAATTATTATTTATTACATATTACATATTCTGGCCTATATACTTGAAGTTTTCAGCTGTATAAAGCGGTAGAAAGTATGGCAAAACTGCAGGGCTACAACTCCAACTGATAAAAAGCAATAATGCAAGTGACCTGAAGATAAGAAAGTGCCTGCTGCCATGCCTCCCTTATCCTCTAAAAGCAGGTAAGTTGCCCTGGAGATATTGAAGGCAACTTAAGGAAAATTGTACCTAATATGGCAACTCGATTTAGTGGACTCTGCCTCAAGTCATGGAGGATATTGCTCCTGCGAAAAGATCCTTCCTAGGTAGCATTACATAGCACAGAAGCAAGGTGTGAGGCACTGGACATCTCAATAAAATACGATGGAGAGACACTCTATACAAATACCTGAAAGGAGGCTGAAGTCAGGTGGCTTTCAGCCTCTTCTGGGCGCTAGGGTCAGAACAAGAGTCTTAAACTGCGCCAGGGGAGGTTTAAGTCGGACATTAGAGGAATTTTTTCACAGAAAGGGTGAGTAGGCATTGGAATGGACTGCCCGGGGAGGCGGTGGAGTCACCCTCGCTGAATGTGTGTAGGGAAAGACTGGACACGGCAATTGATGCCATGGTGTAATTGATGAGGCGATGGTTCGGTCATAGGCTGGACTCGACAATGGCTGAGGTCTTTTCCAACCCAGCTGATACCGTGATACCCATTCCCAACAGGGCGCAGAAGAAGCTCCGTGCCAACACCCGCCTCCGGGGTCCGCGCAGCCCGACCCCGCTCGGGCGTGACCGCGGGGGTGGGAGGCCGTCCCGGAGCTTGGCGCTCCAGCCGCACGCAGCAGGTACTCCCTCCGTCCTTCCCTCCCTACCGCCGATCCCGGATTTCCCGGGGGCCGCGCGGGGCGGGCGGGGCAGCGCATGCGCCCGGCGGCCGCGCTGCCCGCGGGAGGGAGGCGGGGCCGGGGCGGCCGTGCGGGAGAGGGCGGCGGCAGCGCCGAGCACAAACTCCGGAGGGGAAGCGGCACCGCTGGCCTCCGCCCCCACGCACACACCCTGTAGCGGGAAGGGGGAAGCAAGCAGCCCGCCCCCCCACCCCCCGGTCCCGGCAGTGCACGGTCTTTCCCGGGACTCGGTGGCGACGGGCGCTGTGCTCGGGGCGGAAGGCGAGCGGCTGCTAGCTGGGGCCTGGAGCTGCCGCTGGAGGAAGGGAAGAGCGGGGTGTTCCCGCAACGCGGGTGGATGCGCAGCCTGAAGGGCGGCTCCTGCGGCGCCTCCTGCGGCCTCGCCATGGCCGGGCCCCGACGGTGAAGGCAGCGGGAGCCGCCTGTGTCCGCGCCGCGCCAGGAGGCGGCGCCGCCGCAAGCAGGGGGCGGGCGGGGAGGGGGATGAGCAGCGCTGCAGCCGCCGCCGCCTCTGCGGGAGCCGCCGCCGCCTGCACCGGGGCCGAACGCGGCTACTCCTTCTCCTCCGGCGGCGCCGCTCCGGCCATGGGGCCCGAGGAGGGCTCGGCCGGCGGGCTGGGAGCCCTGCCCGCCCCGCCGCTGGGGTGCCGGAGCCGCTACCAGCTGCTGCTCTCCGGGAAGGCCCTGGCCGACAGATACCGGAGGATTTACACGGCGGCGCTGAGCGACCGTGAGCTGGGGAGCCACCCGGGCAGGTAACGCGCGCCGCGCTCCTTCCCGGGCCAGACGCGCAGCCCCCGCCACCCCTCCCATCGCCGGCTGGGAGCGGCCCGGCGCGTGCACCTTCCTCCCTCCCGGCAGCCGCCCTCCTCATCCTCCTCCCCGCCCCCGTGCCGGGCAGCGCGGCTGTGTGTCCCCGCTGCCATGTGGCCGCGTCGCCGCGCCCCGGGGGATGGACGGAGGGAAGGGGTGGTGATGTAACCCGGCGGCTGCCCAGGTGCCGCCCGGGCCCCGCCGCTCGCTTGGCCGGCGATACCGCGCAGATGGCGCTGCCGCCCCCTCTCCCGGGGCCCTCCGGGGCAGAGTTACCTGTGCCCGCCCCAGTGTGCGGCCCAGCTCCCCTGGGGGGATAGAGAATGCCAATGTTGGGCCCCCGGGCAGACCCCGCTCCGGCCAGGCTTGCCGAAACGGGCTGAATCCCGTGGTCTCTCCCAAGACAGGCTGCGCAGGGTGCCCGCGGCTCCCACTGGCTGTGTTACCCGAACGAGAGACCGTGCCGCTTTTTCCATGTACCGGGGCTGCCTTTAGCTACCCTGCCTTATTTTTCCTCCTCCTCTTTGGGTCATGTTCCCCCTTTGCCATCGCCATGTAGGCGGCCTCGGTGTCTGGAAGGAGGCAGCGCCTTGTGGGGGGAGCCGGGGGGTTCTGGGGTGCGGTGTGGCCCCGCCTGGTTGCCGAGCACCCCTCCCCGGCGGATGATGCCCCTCAGGGCTCCCATTCCTGGTCCTGCCGGCCGGCTCTGGGGCCGCAGCAGGGTGCCTGTTGCTCCTCCGGGCGGGGAGGGAGCTGCGGGCTGTAGCGGTGCGGAGCCCTAGGGGCGGGAGGGGAGGCCGCCCTTAGCCCACAGCCCCCGGCCCGGCCCGGGCGGATCCTCCCGGCCCTGCAGGCCGTGGCGGGGTGCCCGGTCTCGCCGTGTGAAGGGCTCCCCCATGGTGCCGGGCGCTCCCCATTGTTCCCCTCCGGAGGTCGCTGAGGATGTGGATGACATGAAACCGGCACCTTCCTGTGTTCTCAGCCTGTGCTACACTTTAGGCTGTGATGTGTGTGGCCGGGTCCTAGGGAGAGCTTTGAGTCACCGTTGTTTCAAGTTTGCAAACGGTTGTAAAGCACGAGGAGGTTGCCTGCTTGGCTTCTTCAGGTTTTTGTTAGTCGGACTTGACAGCAGGGCTTACCCCCCACCCCCCTCGCCCCAGAAAGCTGTGTCCAGGAGTGGAATTAACATAAGGCACATTACCTTTCCCAATTTGCTTTATGGTAAATGCTGGAAACGTGGACTGATAGCATGGGTACTTGACATCATTGCAACTACCGACTTCTTTTCAGAGTGTATGATAGGGAAACTATAGCTCTTCTTTCCCCCCCTGAAGACCAGCAAGTGTTTTCTTACTCCACATATTCCTTAGTCCATTGCTTATACCTTTTCCATTAAATCTCTTCCTGCTTCTGAGCTTTGTATCATTTAAGCCCAGGATTGCAAGAGCTGAGTGTAAGGATACTATTAAATGCAAGGAAATCAGCTGTGCAATTGCTCCTCACTGCTCAAATACCTGTCTGGATTTTGCCCAAAGGGGTCTGTATTTTTTAAAGCTGTAGTTTTGCATTAGTCGTGTCCTCCATGTCTTTTGGTTTCAGGATGATTCAACTGCTATCCCTTATACTTAAAATTGTAGAAAATACTAGCTTTAGGTATGTGTAAATGTTAATGCTTCTTTTAATTGGCGTTTCTGAGGTCAAGTCAAAGAAGATAGACTCCTTGTACAGAGCAAACAGGTTATATTAGGCTTTGGCAAGTAAATGGCAGGTAGTTAATACTGGTGAATACAGCCAGTGTGTATTAGACTTTTGAGAGGTGGAATATTTAATAATTATCTAGTTTCCTGCTATCACTACCCCCACTATCTTATGTGGCAGACTGATGGCAGCCAAGATATTGCTTGTGGTCTCCACCTTTTCTTCGTATTGGTGTCAAAATACTGCAAAATACTTCAGCTGCCTGGTAGACTTAAACAGAAATGGTCTTTTTGACCTTTTATGGTCTTTTTGACCTTTTATGCCTTTTTACAAAACTAATACAAATTCCAAATATTTCCTAAAGGGAGCTTTAAATTTAACTGTGTCTGCATCTAGTTGCTGTGGTAGAAAACAATGCTAGATAAATTAAATGGAGCTTAAGATAATATAGGTTATGACAGAAGTCCTAACTTGATTTTTGTATATCTGGAAAATCTGAAGCCTCTTAATCAGTAAGATTGTCAGTAAGAGTGCGTGCGACTAGAAAAACAACTTGAAGTAACTGAAAAAAAGCTAAACAAATTGGCTTATCAATAGTAATAAAATTCTTCATGTGTTCCAAGAAGACTAATGTGAAGAATGATAGTGCAACCTATTTGCAATAAGTTGATGTGGAATTTTTGCTTCAAGTCTGCAAAATTATACTCTGCACTTCATGGGCCGTGACCAATGCCTGTCTCAGTAAGTGCTTCTATTCCAAACCTAACTTTAGTGTTTATGAAGAACTGGCAAGCAGTATGAAAATGCTTTTGTGTAGACAAGGAAATCAGACATTGTGGAGATTATCTGAAAGTCACAAGATTAGTATCACATTTGCAAGGTGTTTGTGCTGGCTGTCATCGGAAGGGATGAATATCACGTGTTGAGTAGGATGCAGTAATTGGCTTTGAAACAGAACCAGCAGTGCTTTGCATTTCCTCATGTGATACAGGCTGCAGTGTCATGAACACTGGTCTCCACAGGAGATGGGTTGGTTGGTGTGCTTGCTCCCCCTGACATAATACTTCTGTAGTGTCTTGCAGTAACAGATTAGAGACTCACTCTGGGTTAAAATTAACTTGGCAAAACTGGTTTGTTGTAATCCGGACTAATTCCCTGATCTGGCTCACCTTGTGATTGTACTTGTGACAGCGTGAGGTGAAGGGTTGCACAAAGATTTTTGTGTACAGAGAGGCGGGAACAAAGAAACTTACTTTTGTCACTCGTGTCAACCTAATAATTTTATGGAAGGAAACAGAAAAAAGTATCCAATTCTGTGATTTAACATGCCGTTGTCTTTGTGCAGATAACAATGTTAAGGATCTGCTGCAGTACTACCAGCAGTGGACAATTTAGTTGTCAATTCAGGATTGGTTTGGAAGAAAAATCTACTCTGAGCATGCCTCAGTTTATAGTCTCTGTTTTGTGGCCACTGAAGTATTTGAAAATAACTGCATAATGTCTAGTGTAACTTAGTAGTGTGTAAAACGCTAGTAGGAAGAATTGGCCTCTTCAGAGGGCAACTAAAAATTCCTGTTAAACTGTTGTCTTGTATGCTGGGTTCTGGGTGGACAGAACTGCAAGTGGGTACTGGTTTTAGTGCTGTACCAAGGCTCTGTATTTGCCAAGTAAGGTGTTTCTGATTTTCACATTTTTGCTGTCTTCAGATGTGCTTTTTCTGTCGTATAACTTAATCCTAACAAGCATCCCTATCCATCTGAATTACTGCTATTATTGCTTGTGCATCTTGGAGGGTTTCCCTGAGTTGCCAGTCCCTTTACTGTCCTTTCCCCTATTTACATACTACCAGAATTATCAGTTAGGCTCAGCATGTTCTTTGATACTTCTTGTCAAATATGGATAGCTATATAAATTCATAATGGCTTTAGTGTGACCTGTTTTGTAGTGGAAGTGTTCACTGCATAATTTGGACTAACTTGAAATTGTTGTATTGCATGGCAGTGTACTCTAAAATGACAGTGAGTTCATACTCATGCCAAAATGACCATTACTTTGTTGCTAAAGTTGCCTCTCAACTTAGATCCTTCAAAAAAATGAAAGCTTCTCTTTGTGTTGTGAACTCTAGTGTTGTGGTCTCACTGAGGCCAGGAAAATTTCAGTGATGATGGGAATGTAAGATTTCTTACAATAACTAGAAATTAGATGGCTGTTTTTACTAGCTATTTTGGCTGAAGAAGAGCCAGCCAACTTTATTTCATGTTGATTGTTTCAGCTAGATGATTATAGCACATTTTGAAAGTAGGTTACTCATTCACACTTGTAATTGTAAATTATACATCCTCTGGACATTAGGTTAGTCTTTAGGCTTTTAAAAATTTACAGTCTTCCCTTATACCCTTACTTATAGTCAGTAAAGCAGTGCTTATTTGAGATGTTTGGAGTAAATATACTTGAAAATTTAGTGCAGCAATATTACTGAAGCTTCAGCTTTGCCTTGTGAGGATTTAAAGATTTTGTGAAAACTATTTTTGAGTAAATTTTGGTGAATGAGATTTGTGTGAATTTGATTGTTGGTACACAAGAAAGCCTTAATTTCTTCAGATCTAAAGCCTTTACAAAAGCTGTTAGATTTTTTGGTTTGGAACTTGTTGCTCTTTTAATATGGAATAATAATTGCAAAAAGTTAGGAAGCATTTATTTAGTTAAAAAAATAAAGATTATGTGTACAAAGACTAGTAAAATGATAGTGGCATTACATTACCTACTCCATTTTCCTGGTTATTCCTGTGCAAAGGTTTGCTCCATAGCTCCTTTCCAACTGAAATACTCTAGTCTAGTCTCTGTTACCTGTTTTTCTGTTCTTGTGTTTTGTAGATGTAATTTTACAAAACAGAGTTCAAGTTTTGTGTAAACTAAAACTGTTCAGTTGGGAAATTGATGTGCTGTTGAGTCTTAGATTAAGCAGTGCATTAGAAGAGCTGATGAGAGTTGCTCTCTGCTCTAGGCTTTTTAGCTGCAGTGTAGTAGTGTTTTAACACTGTATTGCCCTGCTGGTTAATGGGGATTAGCAAATGACTAAAATAGTGTATTTTTATTTACTTACCTTGTATTCTGTTAAGGAAAACAGTTTTATGTAGTAGTTTTTGTAAAAACCTCTAGTTGTCTCTTAGTCTAACATGGTTGTATTTGTTCAGTGTTGGTGTAGGAAACATAATAGAAGCTGGAAAGAGCCCAATAACATTACATTGAGAGGCTTAAGATGGGCATTTTATTTGAGTATATTTGTAAAAAATAATTTATAGAAGTAATGGGAAAAATCAAAACATGAATCCAGAGTTTGTGATGGATTTTTTGAATGTTGTATTTTTTAGTTTAAACCGAGAGGACATGCTAGTTAAAGTTTCAGTTTGTTACACAATCTGCTCTGGCACACTGATGGTTTGTTGGGTAGCAAGTTGAGGCAGTTAAGGTTGGGCTGGAGCAATTTAATAAGTTACCATTCCTCACTGCTAGCCATATTAAATGTAGTAAATGTGTTTCCTGCATACTGAAAAACTTGGTGTTGAATTTGTTTCTCTGCTATGTTAACTATCAGCTGTCAGGGTTTAGTTTTGGTTTTCCTCCCATATTATGATCTGCCTTCTGGCCAAAATATTTTGAAGATTTTTTTTCAGTAAATTCTCTTCCTGACATATGACTATGTATGTTTTGCCAAACCCATGATTTAAAGATAAAGACTGTTTATATCTTTATAGAAACCACATGGGATGTATCAATAACACAGTTTCAAGGTACTTCATGCAAACTGTTTTCCTAATCCTTTGTTTACTTAGAAAACTTGATCCCTTGCAGCATTACTTGAACTCATGGTTACATTTTTGTCTTTTTCTTTCTTACCTTGCTTGCCATAAACCCTGCCTTGTGCTCACGTGCTAAATGGAATAGTACTCCTATAATTAACTTCATGTTGTAAATACATTTTAAAGCTGGTCTGTTCCTTTGGTCTTTCACAGCCAGTTCCTACCACTGTGCCCCTTCAAAGGATGAATACTAGAAATTAACACAGGAGAATAGGCTCCTTATGCTGTGACTGCATTAAGGCAGATGGTTTCTGTACTTTTAGATTTAGTGTTTCATATGTTTCAAAGCATATTGATATGCTTTATATTATTTTTTCTTATGGTATCATAGTATATAGCATGTTATAGCTCATTGCCTTCAGACTGATGAATGTGTTGATGAACTTAAACTGAATGATTGTTATTTCTCTGCGTCTAGTATATCTATGACTACTTGGGCTTGAGAAAAATTTTCTTGTTGTTAGTGTAATAAATCTAAATTTATACCTGTTGTACACATTATAAACAAAAATCAAAAACTGAGTTTCCTTGTCCCCACATGAAATTGGGGATCTGTGGTTAGATTACTGCTGTTCCTTGTTTTCATTTTCATTCCTTAACTTTTTTAGGCTTGTGTTCCAAGCATTATTGTCATATGTAATAGGTTTAAAACTCTTGGAAAATGCTCTATAGTTTCTGTTAAAGGGTGTATGTGATGTAACCTCAGTGGGCAGCTGAGCACTGCATGGCTCCTTGGTTGTTTGCCCCTGCAGTGGGATGGGGGACAGCTGGAAGGATAAAAATGTGAAAACTCAGGGGCTGAGGTAAAGACAGTTAAGTAGGTAAAGCAAAAGCTGTGCATACAAGCAAAGGAAAACAAGGAATTAATTGATTCCTTCCTTACCATCAGCAGGCTGATGTTCAGCCATCTCCAGGAAAGCAGGGCTTCATCATTCCCTGTGAGTTGGGAAGACAAACACCATAACTCTGAATGTATTGTCCCCCTACTTCTTCTTTATTCCTCCCTGTTTTATGTACTGAGCATGATGTCATGTGATAGAGAATATCTTTTTGGTCAGTTGGATTCAGCTGTCCCAGTTATATCCCCTCCCAGCTTCTTGTGCACCCCCAGCTTACTTGCTGGCAGGGCAGTGTGAGAAACTGGAAAGGCCTTGACCCTGTCCAAGTGTTAGTCAGCAACAGATAAAGAACAGGTGTGCTACCAGCACTGTTCCCATCACAAATCCAAAACATACAAACATGATACAAGTTGCTTGGAAGAAAAATTTTATTGTAGCCAAAGCCAGATAAGGTCAAAAGCGGAAGTCTGTTGCTTGTAGTTTAAATTCACAGATTCTGTGGTGTTTTGATTATTTTGGCCATGATCTCTGTCAGTCTGGAAAAGTTTGTAGCTAAGAGTTTTAACCTTAAGGGGATTAAAACAGAAGTATTACTTCTCTGCTGTGCTCCTTGTTGCAGTGGGTAACATTGCTCATCTTTTCTATTGCTGTGTCTATACAGATCTGCAGCCAGTCATTTACGTTACACTGAGATGAGCTTGTTGTTATATAAATACCTTATTCTATTTTTATTATTTCAGCCTCTTCTTCATTTTGTTTCACCATGTTACATGTAGTCACTTGTGACTTTCCTATCTGATTTGGCCTTGCTTCTCTCCCACTAGCCAATGCATAATTCTTTCCAACAGATGTGCTCATATATCTTCATTATACTTGTATGTTTTCAGAGTAGTCATGTCTCTAATCCTTTTCTCTTCAAACCAATCGATTCTCTATCCACTTTTATTTCTAGAATATACTGCTATACAGGGTAGACCATTGACAGCTATAAACTGGTGAGTTTTCAGTTGTTTGTACTTGGCAGTTGTCTTCTGCTATTTGTTGCAGACTAAGTTTGAATGTCTTTGGTTTGCTTTTGATAGTAATCACTTTAAAGATGTTACACTGTCATTAATCACTAGTAATGGGCTTGTTCTTAATAAGTACAGATTTTCCTTTATTTCATGTAGCATATTTGCTAAATTAAAATTCTGCTGATATGATTCTGTGTAAGATAGCTTTGTATGTACACTTTAATTTTGGTGGTTGTGTTCAGATAGGAGAGTGGCCAAAAGTGCAGATTTTGTCATCCTTGCTGTGGCTGGATGACTTTCCAAATATAAAAAAAAAGTCCTAGAAGTGTTTAAGGATAAATACTTTCATCTGCATTGACAAACTTGAAGAATAAGGGTTTTCCTGCATCTGTTCTTGCAGATCTAATTTCATAGACAGCATTGAAGTGAATAATGAAAAATCAGGTGATTACAGAAAAGAAACTCCAATTGTCAATGGTTGTACTGAGAGCTGTTCTCTTCGCGTGGAACCACTTTGGAGGGATGCTTTCTTTTAAGTTGCTTTTCTTCATCTGAGACAGATTTATGCTGTTCTGGAAACCTTTCCAGTTACAAAAGGGATCAGATACTGTTTTGCACTTTTGTCATGGTCAAATGAAAAGCAGTTGCATTTTACTTGTGCAGTTGGGTTTTAATTTCATTTTTAGAACCTGTAGTATTTGTTTCTGTCTGTTTCCTTATTGGAGAGACCTTAGGGTATTCCAGCAGCTGGAATAATTCTTAAGCCTCCAGAGTTTTGGTTTTCAGAAAAATGGTAGTTGTTAAGAAAGTTATTGTCACAGTAAAATAGTCCTCAGTTATAAAATTAAAGTAATGATTAAAAGGATGTGTGATTTCAGCTCACCAACAATAGCACATAAAAATCCCAACTGGAAAATCAGTGAGTAGGGTGGCCTTTTTTTTTTTCTCTTCTGACTTTTTTTAACCTTTTCTTTTCAGATGCCTTAGAAGCCCAGAGTAAACCTGTCCTACTACTCTGCCTATGTTTTCCTCTAAGCCTGTGGTAATTGGATTGCAGCTGATGTTCCTTACCCTGATTTACGGATTTAGGGGACAGGATTTTGATGATTTTTCCATTTGTAGATATATTGCTTAAGCCCTGATTTTCCTTTTATTATTGGCATGGATGAAAATTCACGTCAGAATGCTTGATTAATTATTTAAAGAAGATAGTGTATAAGCTGGTAATGGCTTGGAGAGCATACACGTGGCTCTTTGAATGACAGTTGACTTATTGTCCATTTCACTAAAACTGTTAAATTTTAGGCTTACTAAATAAAAACACCAATAACTTTAAATATTTGAGTTTATCTGAGATAATACTGTCAGCAATAAAAAATACTAAGTTTTTATTATTTATGGAAAATATTGGTTGTGCTCTCAGTGCTGTTTTGAGGTCCACCTATCAAGCTGAAGAGTTTCCCACTCTAATGATTCTTACGGTTGAATTCCTTAAAAATTTGCAGGCCTTGGTGAAAAATAACTGTAGGCAGTCTACAGATACAGGCAGGCAGAGCTGTGGATGTGCTGTACCTCAACTCGAGTAAGGCTTTTGACACTGCCTCCCACACCATGCACAGGCTGACAAGTGGACAGTGAAGTAGATTGAGAACTGGCTGAGTGTCTGGGCCTGGATGTCTGTGACATGAAGTCCAGCCAAAGTTGTCAGTCATGTACTCTAGAAGCTGATACTGGGGCAAATGCTGCCTAGCATCTTCACTAATGGCCTGAATGCTGGGATGCTGTCTCCACAGCAAGTTCCCATATGGCACCAAACAGAGGAGTTCCTCATATACGACATGGTTGTGTTTGTGTTCAGAGGGATGGGCCAGGCTGGAGATTTGGGCTGAGTGGGATTTTTAAAGTGCCCCAAGGGGAATTGCAGAATCCTCCATCACAGATGAAATAGCATTGGGGGGCTGACCAGCTGGGAGACAGCTCTGCAGAGAAGTAGCTTGATGTACTGGTTGGCAACCATCTGTGTGCCAGTAATGCACTGCCATGGCAAAGGTGGCAGACAGCCTTCTAGGCTGTGTTAGGAAGAGTGTTGCCAGCTGCTTGAAGGAGGTGCTCTCTACTCTCTGATGAGGCTGCATCTGGAGTGTCCAGTTCTGGGCTTCCCAGTAGAGGAGAGAGGTACTGCAAAGAGTTAAGTGCAGGGTCGTGTTGGTGATTAAGGATCTGGAGCTTTTCTTCAGTAAGGAAAGGCTGAGAGGGCTGGGATTATTAGCCTGGAGAAGAGGAGGTTCAGGAGTGATTTTGTTAATGCAGTGAGGGAATGAAGAAGGGAGAGCCAGATGCTTCTCAGTAGTGTCCCCCACCCTGACATGGCACTGATGTGGCACAAATTAAAATTGATGAAATTCCAGTGCATTCCAAGAAAGCAATTCTTCACTATGAGAAAGGTCAAGCATTGGCAAGTGTTGTCCAGAGAGGCTTCTATCTCCTTGGTAGTACTAAAAGTGCCACTGCACATGGTAGTGGGCACCTTACTGTCTCTGACACTGCTTCAGCAGGGTTTGACAGAATCAAACACAGAATCACAGAATAGTTGAGGTTGGAAGTGACCTCTGAAGTTCATCTGGTCCACCCTTCTGCTCAAACAGGGCCACCTGCAGCCACTTGCCAGATGGCTTTGAATATGGATGGAGACTCCACAGCCTTGCTTGCAACCTGTGCTAGTGCTCAGTCACCCTCACAGTAAAAAAAAAAAAAATGTTACCTTAACAGGTCCCTTCTAACCTAAATGATGTGAGTCTATAGTCTTTAAGAAGTACATAGGATCAATATGAAGTTCATTTGTCCTCTGAAAAGATGTGTCACAGGGAACAAACATGGTACTGAGCAAGCAGATCTTCCAGCAGAGATGTGTTTTAAGATGTTAGTTGTTCTGGTACTAGAAACAGAATCATTAAATAGTTTAGGTTGGAAAAGACCTTTAATATCACTGGTTCCCCTTCTAACCCAGCACTGCCAAGTCCATCACTAAACTGTGTCCCTGACAGCTACATCTACACACCTGTAGGGGGATAGAACATAAGTAAATAAAGGTAGTCATCTTTCCCCCTAAAGAGTTGCAGCTGAGCCAATTAGGAGCAGGCCTGATTTTGACAGGCTGCACCTGTAGGCAATCAGAAGAGTGTTATAAAAGAGTGGATTGGTTGGTTGGGGGGAACTGGAGTCAGTTGGCTGCTGTGAGGCCAAGGAAGAGTCAGTGCCTATAGGAGCTGCCTACAAGAAACATCAAGGAGGTGTGAAACTCTAGCAATATGGAACCCTTGCAATGTAATGACAATAGAACTCTTGCACTAAAATGACAACACACACCTATTAAATACATCTGATGGTGGTGATTCTACCACTCTCAGGACAGTGTGTTCCAGTTCTTGAAAACCCTTGTGCTGAACAATTTTCCCCCAATATCCAATGTAAACCGTCCAGCTTGAGGCTGTTTCCTTTTGTGCTGTTGCTGGTTGCTTGAGAAAAGAGACTGACCTCCATCTGGCTACAACATTTTTCAGAGTTGTGTGGAGGAATAGGGTCTCCCCTGAGCCTCCCTTTCTCCAGGCTGAACAACTCCAGCTATCTCAGCACTTCCTCATAAGACTTTTTCTCCAGACACATAAGTAGCTTTTCTGTCTTTCTCTGGGCACACTCCAGCAATTTTGGAGTGAGGAGTCCAAAACTGAACACAGGTTTCAAGGTGTGACCTTAACAGTGCACAGTACAGGGGGTGATCACTGCTCTGGCCCTCCTGGCCACCCTATGTCTGATACAGGCCAAGATGTCATTGGCCTTCTTGGCCACCTGGGTGCTCTGCTGGCTTGTGTTCAGTAGCTGTCAATCAGCACCCCCATACCCTTTTCCAATGGGCAGCTTTCCAGCCCTTCTCCCAGCCTGTAGCGTGCAAGTGGTTGTCAAGACCCAAGTGCAGGATCCAGCACTTGGCCTTGTTGAATCTCACACATTTGGCCTCAGCCCAGCAAAGAGTCCCCTCCCAAGCCATGAGCCACCAGTTTTTCCAAAAAAATGTTGTGAGAAACAGTGTCCAAAGGCTTTATAAAGGCCAGGTAGACAACATCCACAGCCTTTCCCTCTTCCACTAAGTGGGACACCTGGTCACAGAAGGAGATCAGGTTGGTCAACAGGACCTCTATTCTGTAAACCCATGTTGGCAGCCCTGGTCACCTGGTTGTCCTGTATGTGCCATGTGATGGTACTCAGTGTGATCTGCTCCATGAACTTAGCCAGCACTGAGGTCAGGCTTACAGGGCTTTAGTTCCTTCCCTGAATTCTCCTTCCAGAATTTCTTGTAATTGGGTGGCACATCCAGTGACTTTCAGTCAAGTGGAACCTCCCTGGTTAGGCAGAGCTGCTGGTGAGTGATGATGGAAAGGGGTTCAGGGAGCCCTCCTGCCAGCTCCTGCAGTACTCTGGTGGATCCCACCTGGCCCTGTAAACCTGCGTGTGTCTAAGTGGTGTAGCAAGTCACTGATGGTTTCCCCTTGGATGATGAGTGCTGAATACTCTGAGAACACAACTAGACTAAAACAGAGAAGGGATTAAGTACCTCTACATTTTCCTCATCCTTTACAGGATGGAGATTGTCCTTGCCCTTCTTTTTGTTGTAAACATTTTTAGAAATGTATCAGATCTTCCTGCTATAGCTTGATGTGAGTAAAGGAAATGTGAGAAGAACTAAAAAGGTTCACTTGCAGTTTCAGATAAGGCAAAGCAGCATATTTGGCCAAGCATTCTTGTAGAAGAACTGCATGGTAACAAAATACAAATGTAAGTAATTTATTATTTAGAGTATTTTTGAATTTAGGGTGTTTTGTGTGTTGAAGTCTTGCTGGGTGTTGTCTAGTGGCAGTTAGTTCCCAGTTTGGAAATATTACTGCAAAAATCTTAGCTTTTCTCTTTACAAGCTTCCACTTTTTTTTTTCCCTTTTGGGAGCAAATGTATTAAAACTGTAAAAACAGGCAAAAATGTTTTGTGAGCTAACTGTCTTGCAACTGAGCTACTTTGGCTGTGATGTTGGCAGAAGCAGTATCTTATTTTCCTATCTTACCTGCAACTGTGCAAAGAGGAAGTGAAGGTCAAGCAACTGCTTCATGGAGGTGTTTTTTATTAAATATTTTACAAAGCAATAATTCTTTTTTCAGATACAGTGTAAAATCCAGCATTACTAACCAGGCTTATATAAAGCATTTTTTTCCTCAGGTGCTCTGTAGATTTCATTGCCAAATCAAAGTGAAAAGATTTAGTACATTTGTTTCTTCAGAAATCAATATTCTTGGTGTTTTTTCTATTTGTAATTTGTAAAATTTTGGGGTCTGTTTTTGATGTAAGTATATAGTATAGTATATACGTGGTGCATGTTTATTTCATAAAGCTTGCCAATACTTAGTTTGGCATTACACTGAGAATTTATATATTTGTATGATAAGCATTTGTGTGCCAGCTTTCAGTTTATATATATGTATTTAGTTCCCTGTCAACTGTACTATGGCAAGTCCTTTTGGAAACTTGATAGGCATTACTGTAGTTGATATGGAAAAGGAAGTATTAAAAAGCTCTTGGAGCTATTGTTTGTAAGCAGACATTTTGTTTACCAAGGCAAGAGCAGGTTGGGGGTTTTGAGTGATATTTATTTCCCTTCTTTATTCTTGCAGCCCGCTGGCACTGTCCTTCCCCATAGTTGAAAGTGTCCTGGATGTTCCAGCAGTAGATTGAAGGATAACCATGTTGGCTACTAAGTTATCAATGGAAGGTATCTGCTAGGAAGGAAAGTTAACTTAGGAAAGTTCAGTTGCAGGGTGGAAAGCCTTAGGAAAGTTCAGTTGCAGGGTGCTTCAACAACTTCTAAATGTCGTGGAACATTTGCTGAGTCCTCTTGACTTGCACCACTTTGACACTAATTGGTAGATCTGTGTTGGTGTGAGTTAGATGGAGAAACACAAAAGTGAGGACAGAATCAGATGTTTGGTATAGGCTGGGCCTAACATTAGAGCCGTTTTCTGAGCATCTCCCATTTTACAGTTAAAGATGCAATGTTAAAGCACATACCTTAAAGTGACTCATTATGTATGCCAGCTTTGTAGAAGGTGTGTAGCATTTTGTTTAGGTGAGTTGTTTATTTTGGGTTGCTTTATGGGACTTTTTGTAAGGCTGTTTTTCATTACAGATGGTAGAATTCTTGGCAGCTGAAATAACAGTGCTGAGAGATTACATTGAGATAGGAGGAATAAAAGTATTTTGTTTGCAAGGACACAGTACATACGTATACTGTGTATGGTACAGGGAGGGTATATGGGAGATGATGCTATGTAGAGGCTTTTAAAACAAGTAGTTGCTTTCAAAAAAAAGTAACTGTCCAGTTCATGGAAATAAGACTGCTGAAGACTGAAGCTTATGTACATGTGGAGAGGTACCAAAATAGGGAGTATGCAAGCAGTAACTCCAGTATGTTTTACAGCAAGGTTTGTTGCTTGCTTTTTTTCACATGGTATCTTCATCTCCTTGACAACATGCAGCCTCTATGTAGTTTTATTGATACTCAGTTCTCTGGTCATAAAAGCTCTTCTCTGTCTATAGGTTAGGCCATTGAAGCTCTGCCCACTTGCTTTGTTCTGTTTCTTATCAATGTCAACTCCTTCATGTGAGCGGTTGCTTGTATGTTCCAAACTTCTCTTGAACAACTTCTTTTCTTTGTTCCCTTTTGGCTGTTTTCCAGATGCTTCTCAGTTGTTGACAGCAAGTCGGGATGTCCTTTAAACTAAGATGGTCACACAATTTTGACATCTCCTCAGATCTTCTGAGCAGACTTGATAACCATTTTTTCCTTAGTATTCCCTTTCCTTTATTTTGAAGCTCTTATAGTTGAACTTCTATGGCAATGAGATGTGTGTATAGTAAGTTTCTTGCTGATGAGTGAACCGATATTTATTCGCTGTAGTTCTCTGTGTTTGATATTAAGTTTCCTTGAAGCTCAGTTACAGATTTAAGAACTGTTTTGGAGCAATTAAGAGAATGGAGTAAATTACTTGGGAAATAAGGATGTCCAGCAGAAACTATGGTTGCTTTTAAGTTGCTTTTCATAACGGTATTGTTCTTTGTGTGATCAAGTGTCAGATAGATTACTCATTTACAGAAGAGAAGGAAAAAAAACCTTAAAAATGTACATTGTTGTATTTCATCAGAAGAATCCCTTCTGGTTTTCTGTACAACAGGAAAGTCTGGTGCAGGTCTGGTGTATCTTGTTATAGCAGATGAATGAGTATATCAGAGCTCTTACTCCAGCCTTGGGCCTGCACTTGGAAACATTCCCTTGGGCCCATGGGAATCTCAAAAGGTTTATCAAGGCCAAGTACAAGGTGCTTCACCTGGGTTGGAGCAGCCCTTGTTATTAACACAGGCTTGGGGATGAACAGGAACAGATGGAGTAGCCCCCCACAAAGAAGGATTTGGGGGTAGTAGTGGGTGAGAGGCTGGGCATGATCCAGGTACGTCCTTGTTACAGTAAGGACATGGACTTGCTGGAGTCCAAGGGAGGGCCCCCAAGATGTTTAGAGAGATGGAGCACCTCTCCTATGAGGAAAGGCTGGGAGAATTGGGATTGTTCAGCCTACAAAAGGGAAACCTTTGGAGTGACTTAATTGGGACCTATCAGGTATTTTATGTTTCTGTGATTTTCAAGCAGGTGCAAGTAAGAAAAGCAACATCTGTTGCTCCTGTTGTATCATTGTCTAGACTGTATCCTTCCTCAACTAGAATTTTTAGGTGTGTTACCTTCAGCCTGATGATTTGGCTGCCTTTGTTCTGGATATAAAAACTGTAAAGTAGATTTAAAGCTACACAGGAGCCCACCCCGGAGAGATGCTGTGGAATGGCTGTTGAAGGGGAAGCCTGTGAGAACAGGTAGTAGCTGTTGCTCTGCATCTGGATCTGTCCTAGGTCCTGAACTGTATAGTCTCTCTCTGACAATTTCAGAGCTGGAACTGAGATTGTAGATGAAAAAGTTAACAGAGGATGCAAAACTGTAGAAGATATAGTTAAGATTGTAAATGTTTTGCTCCAGAAAATCCCACTACCAAACCAGTAAGCAAAAATGTAAAATCAGCAATGAATAAAAGGTACCTAATGAGAGATTCTACACATTCTATAAAATTATAAAGTGATTGTGATTCAGAAGTAGCCATCCTGGAACATTTCAGAATTTTATTTTAAATTGTGAAAGATTCTTTTCTGTAGGAAATCTGAGGTAATTCTTGACCTTTTCTTTGTATTTCGGCATTGTGGGACTTTTTTTTCCCCACTTTTGTTTTTTTCCACTGTTTTCTGAAAACGGACCGGTTACTATGAAAGAATAGTGAAATTAGATCGTAATGATGTAAATGAGTTATGGCTTAGGCTGAATTGAGACTGCTTAATTGTCAGAAGACTCATTTTTCCTCAGACTTGAAAAAAAATCTAGCAAATTGTGGAAAAAGAGAAAAATAAACTGATTTTTCTGTAATGAAGATATGAAAAATAGTATTTAATTGCCATAAAGACAATTTAAAAATACCTCAGAAAGAGTTCTCTTAGTAGGATTTCATGGGACATGGTGGGAGTGTGATCATTGGCAGTGTTTAATATCTCTCTAGGGAAAAGAGATGTTGGGAATGCAATGGAATTTAACTAGAATCATGGAATATCCTGTGTTGGAAGGGACCCTCAAGGATCCATGTCCACTTCCTGGCCCTGCACAGGACCATCCCCCAGAGTCACACCATGTGCTGGAGAGCATTGTCCAAACACTCCTTGAACTGTCAGGCTTGGTGCTGTGGCTGACCACTTCCCTGGGGAGCCTGTTCCAGTGCTCAGCCACCCTTTTGGATGAACCATGCTTTCCTGATATCCAGCCTAAGCTTCCCTGACTCAGCTTCATGCCATTTCCTCAAGTCCTCTCCTGGTCACCAGAGTGATGTGTACCTGCCCCTCCTCTTCCCCTCATGAGGAAGTTGTAACTGCACTGAGGTCTCCCCTCAGTCTCCTCCAGGCTGAACAGTGACCTCAGCTGCTCCTCATGTAGCTTCCCCTCCAGACCCTTCACCATGGTCCTGGCCCTCCTTTGGATGCTAACAGTAAAGAAATGTCTTTCTTACACTGTGCTGCCCAAAACTGCCCCCGGCACTCGAGGTGAGGCTGCCCCAGTGCAGAGCAGAGCAGGACAATCCCCTCCCTTGCCTGGCTGGTGATGCTGTGCCTGATGCACCCCAGGACAGGGTTGGCCCTCCTGGCTGCCAGGGCACTGCTGACTCACAACCAGCCTGTCATTGACCAGGACCCTTGGTCTTCTATGATAGACCAGGAAATGGAAATGCTGACCTTTTGGGGGTCTTTCCAGACACTCTTTTTACTGATTGTAGAGTACCTTTCATTTGACAAATTAGTTTTAGTTTCCCAGGTGACATGCCATGTGCGCAAGCTTTTTTTAAAAAAGTCTTGTTAAAGATTCTGTGCAGTGCCCATGTTGGTTCATCTGCACAGAGAAGCTCTTGATTGTTGCATATAAGCATGTTCTCTGTCATGCCCTTCTTAGTGGACCTGTGGGTGTTGGTTGTCTCCAACAAAGTGTGGATCAATTAAAGTGACTGGATTGTCTTAATGCAGGCATGTATTTTAAGCGTGATAAGGTAGTTTTCATGCCTCATTCTCTTGTTAGCTTTGTGTACTATTGAAAGTTTGATTATGCTGACTAATTCCCATAGAAGTTGCTCCTGTGCCTGATTTTGATGTCTGTTTGCTGATCCAGATGGTGAACAGATGAAAAGCTCAGTATGTCTCTACTTGGAAACATAATCAGAAACATGGCATGACACCAGGAGAAATGCAAAACTCAGAAAGAGAAAAAATACACTCTTTCCACAATGCAGAAGCATGTTTATTTTACAGTCAAATTTTACTTTGTTTCATAAGCAAATGGTGAAGATCACAGAATAGTTGAAATTAGAAGGGGCTTCTGGAGACTGTGAGCACTCAAAGTAGGATCAACCGGAGCAGGTTGCTCTACTTTTGAACTCTACAATTGAACATTGTCCAATTGTTTCTTCAGTATCTTCAGGGAAGGAGAATGTGTAGCCTCTTCAGGGCAAGTTCTTTGACCATTTTTACAGTTCTTGGATGTAATTGGAGCTTCCTGTATTAATTTTTTTCCCCTCCATTGTCTCTTGGCCTGTCAGTGGATATTGCCTAGAAGGAATATGTTTCCATCATCTTTGCTCTCTCCCATCAGATGGAGGTGGATGTATTCACATGGAGGCTATTCCTCCCCCACCCTCCCAGGTTTTCTCTTTCCACTGCTAAACAATCTCTGCTTGCTTGGTTACTCCTCATACAACAGAACCTCCAGTTCTTTAAGCATCTTAGTGGCCTTTCTCAGACTCCCTCTGGTAAACAAGTGTTTCTTGTTCTGGAGCACCCAGAGTTTGTGGTGGTATTCCAGATAGAGTGTTGCAAGTTGTGTGTAGAACTTGAGTCTGCATTGGAGAGCTCTTCTGCACTCTTTTCTCTCCAGAGAACTGTATCCTGTGGATTCTTCAAAGATGACTGATGAACAACAGGCCGTTCTTGACTGGTGAGGTCTGTTCTTAGGAAGTCTAGGGTTGTGATGCTGCTTTTGTCTTGCTCCCTTCTTTCAGGTTCCTGAACTTCACCTGCACTGCCACTGCATCCAGTAAATTGATGCTGTGATGAAACACCCTCAAACTTGATGATGACTACATGATAAGTGTATCACTCATCACTACATGATGAGTGATAATAGCTTGCTGTTGTGGTCTTCTTGACAATCTGAGCTTGGAAGCAAATGCTTCTTGCATCTTGTCTAACCAAGTTGATCACCCGCAGCAGGAGTTCACCTAATGGAGGAAATAAAAGAATTGTTTGATACCACAAACCTGACTGTTTCATTTTCAATGTTTACTGAGTGGCTGCTGCCTGGTAAGCAAATTTTCACAAGCCCTTGAATCTTTAAGCTAAAGATGAGTGTTGAGTTAGCACTTATGGAAACAGAGTAACAGAATGTATTTCTCATTTGTCTGAACGCAGCAACTCTTGTCTAGACTTGTCCTGTCAACAGTATACTTCTTCCCAAAGATGGGTAGCCCTTGAACCAGAGCAAGCAAGTTTAGACAAATGCACTGAGTTAAAGTCACTTGGAAGTCTTAAAAAATTGAGCATGTGTTAGCATGTGGTTTACTAAATTCACAAATTTTTCAAAAGGGTACTCAAAGATTCAACAGCAGAACTGTGTCTAATACTGTACTAGCTACCGTAGTCTTTGGTACCATGTTTCAGAAGCAAAGGTTTTAGGTCAGACAGCACTTAAATAAAGCTTTTGTTGTTCCTTTTCTGCCTCAGCAGCAGAGACAGAATAATATTTTTTCCACTTATTATACACGCACATCGTATAACATATAGTCTAGAAGATCTTATGCAGGTGTAACACTAACATAATGTTAGTCCATGTTGAGTAATTCAGTAACAGCATTGAGGGGAGGAACACATGCTCTACATGTAAAGCTTCCCTCTCAAATTTAAGCTTATCAATTACAGTTCAAGACTGTTGCACCTTGAGGGAAGATGCTCTGTTTGCATTTCTTCATCTCTTTAAAAGAGTAAGAGCAATGGTGTTGAGACACTGAACAATGTTCTCCTAATAATGCATCAGATAGTCCAGGTACTAGCTGTTGCTACTTCTTGTCTAGAACAAATAAACTAAAGCATGCCTTTACTCCTCCTGCTACCGGTGCTACAAGCCTGATTAGAATTGCAATCATGTCATTTAAACAGCTGTTTCACCTATTTTAAATTGTCAAGCAACTGGTTATTACCCACCTTCCCCTTTCCCCTCCTTTTTTTATTTCTGCCTTTGATTTGAGGCAATTATTTCATATTCCAAGGTTGAAGATTTTTGGTATTTATTTTATTCTCAACAGATTTTTCTGTAAAGGCTGTAATAGCACCATTATCTCTTTCTTTGTGTCCATTTGCTACAAGTAATTTTTTGTCAAGGTGTCTTTACGTTCCGTGCTCATTTGACTTGCACTTGCTTGTGGTCCAGTTCAAATTTTGGTCTCCAGTGTTACAGAGTTTTGAAGCAGTTTGCAGAAAGCCTGCCTGAGATTTGCTGAAAATGAGTGTTTGTTTTCTGTGAGCTAAATGGTATCAACAACTGAGTCAGAAGTTGAAGGCTAAGGACCTTTTGCCAGTGGAAGCAGATTGTCAGCACAGAGTACCAAGATCTTTACAAATGACAGCTAGCAGCAGCTTACAATTGTTAACCAGCAATATAATTAATAATTTAGCTAAAAAATCCAGCTGAGCCATATCAGATCTTGTTAGTCTTCAGGTAGTAGAGGAGTTGTGGTTATAATTAACACATGTGGTTTCCAACAGGAAATTACTCATAATCTGCTTAACATTGTTTTTCATGAATATATTTGCCCATGTTTTTCTGAATATTAAAATATCTCAGTGTTTTGGTATATAACAGTAGAACGGTGAACGATCATATGTATCTTTGTTACATGCAGATACATTGTGAATACATTAGTGTTATGCATAGTTATTGTAGGGTGCTCAGAACTATTTATAAAATTAGTGTGATGAGGTATTTTTTATTAATTAATTGTTTACTTGTTTTGGAGGTTTGTTTGGAAATGGAAGAAAGTATACTTCCCACTTCCTTGAGGTTTCATTTTTAGAAAATACAGGGACATAATTGTGGGTTCTTACTGTGGCATTTCTATCCCAAACTGTTTCCATGTAAAATTATTCAAGCCCAAAACTTGCTGAAGATAAAGACTACCACAGTGGAGCAGTCAGACTGTGCTGCTGTTTGCAGCATCTTTAATGGTTGTTGTATGAATGTGGGAGATCTTAGCACCATCAGTAAACCCATTGCTGATCTTTCCTGTTTGCTAATTGGAAAAAACTTTGTGTAGGTGTCATGACAAATGAAGGTCATCTGCCAAATGGCAGCGGTTTTGTTACTATGGAAATGAGCCCAGTCTTGGGGGGAGGGAAAAGGCTTAATTTGGGGGTTTTTCAGATGTATGTGTAAACATGAAGAAATACTTGCAAAAATTACAGGGATTGGTCCAGTGAAATATTTACAAGATGAAAAAGTGTTTTTAATGTTTGCAGACTGTAACAAATTTGGAGAGTTTTCAGGGATTTTGGCAGGAAGGATTAAATTTGAAATGTCTTGGCAACTTAAATAGTATCTTTTAAAACAAAAAGAAAAAAAGCTATGCTTATCAAGTTGTCTGTGTTAAGTCCAAATCATATTGTGTTTAAAAGGCATAATTATTAGCACAGATAGCAAAAGAGTATTGGAAGCTCAATTTTGAGGTTTGCAGGGAAATGTTTTCATGCTAGCCTGGGTTAAATAGGTCTTCTGTGCCATATTGCTGTGGAGCTGCCAAATAATACCTGGAATGCAGTTTAAATGTGACCTTGGAGGTGTATGAGACATTTCTTCTTCCTCTTCCTAACAGCAAACAACAAGTATTGTTTTCGGCTTTGGTCAACATGGTTCATGTGTGGTATGAACTGAGAGCCCAGAAGATAATTTCATCAGGACTTCTAAACTGAAAGTTAGGGTGCAAGTTTCATAAAAGGTCATTATGTCCAGAGCAGAAGATTGAGTGGTTACAGAATGGAAAGGGCTGCACTGTTTTTCATGTTTGACAGCAGAATAAGAATTAACTGCATTAAAGGATAATAAGAAAACATGTCTAATTAAAGAAAAACTGAATAGTGAGGCTATGGAGTTCGGTTGCTGAAATTGGAGTAGTAAAAGTTATATGAAGTTTTTTTTTCCTTGCTTCTTAAATAGTTTGTATACTGTTACCTATTGAAACTTTACTGTTGGGGGAACCTTGAGCAGTCATCTCCATTCTCTTTGTAAGCTTTAACTTTTTGGGGATGGTGAGGGAATTACTGCTCACTGAATCAGTTCTTTTAACTCCAGGATAATGGTGTTTGTTCCTTATAAGCAAAGTGGTGAGCTGGTTTGTTTCTGCAGGAAGTGTCTTGAGGAACATACCTTCCTCTTAATATGGGTCAAGAGGGGAAAAGTGGTGAAATTTCTCGGAGGCAGCTTTCGTGGCATCCTCTGCAGGAATTCTGTCTTTGACCTTGTATTCTCACTGCAGGCTGTTGGTCAGGCTTCAGTTTTTCCAGCTTTTAACTGCTGGACCATGAGGCTTCTATATTCTTGCAGCCTGAATGCTTTACAGGACAGTAACCACTATGCTTTTAGAACCTCAGCATTTTTATTTAGAACAAAGTTGTTTGAATAAAGTATTAAGATTCTTCCGATTCTCAGTCTGTTACTGAAAATGCAACTTCTCACTGCCTGGAATTTTCAGATGTAATAGTTTTTTATTTTTCAACTAATCTGAACTGTAAGCTATTTGAGTAAAGTTTGTTGTACAGAGGAATGTTAGTAGCTTTTACTTGAAGTCCTGTGTAAGGTGAGCTGTATGCTGCACAGGTACCATATGACTTTTTTCTTATTTTTGTAGAATTTATAACCTAGAAAAATAGGTTAAAAAACATGCATTTCAGAATAATCTCAGTGATGGTGATGGAACAGGTGTGTGTGCGTATGGTGTCTTTCTTGTATGATGTCTTTTTTATTTTTCCTGGGTAATAAAATGGAGGAGAAAAAGAGTGTGGTAGGAATGAGGTGTGGGTAGGAGAGGATTTAATGAGCTTAGAGAAGTGTCTTAGCTAGATCTGTAATGTAAAGGGATGGACATTAAGTCTATAAAGTGAGGGTGGAAAAAGTCCAAACAAAAAGTAAAGAAACTGCAGTTTCTTCCATCAGCTGAATCTTCTGCTAAATGATACATTTTTAAAGCTTACTTTTTGTCTTGGAAGGCTTGAATCTTTGTGTGATAAAGACTTTACAAAGCAATGTTCTGTACTAGCAGGTTGTTTTACTGAGAATTGTCAATAATTCTGGCTTCTAGCATTGCTGTGGCACTAAAGAACTTGTAATAGAAACAATAGGGCAAGCCAATAGAAAGCTCAGGGACTTGTTTCTCTCCTAGCAGATATTCTGCTTAAATTGATGGAAGTAAAGGCCCATAATTCAGTGGAACATTAGGAAAGCACAATTTTAAGTGCTTTGTATTCTGATTTATACTCTGAAATTCTACCTGTGATTATTCCCTTTGTCTATGAGAAAAAAAATACAGAGCGCTTCTGACGTTTTTCCCCTCTGTGCTTATTACCATGAGGTACAGAAGGGAGTTTATTTATTTTGTTCTCATTGCTTTTTTTCTCTTTTTCAGAAGTAAGAAACTTTTTAGCAAGAAAAAGTTGAAAAGAAAACAGAAGACTAAATTGAAAGTAAAAACACGCAACAAGGTAAGCCTGTAACTAACTTGACAAAGTCCTGACTCAAAAATGACAGTAACTTCAGTTGAGAGAAATGCAAGAGCACCTAAGTGTGACTAACAATGTGTTTGTTTAGAGGAGTTAACAGCAGACCAGTATTGTCTGTTTACTGTATCTTACGTGACTGTGATACCAATGTTAACCTTATTCAACTGCTTTTGGTGCTAATGTTCAACACAAAGTAATGTGAACAGTGTTTTTAGTTCTCCATGTGTATCTAAACATGTTGGTCTTAGAGGTAAATTTTGAGATCTGCATGTAGCAAACAGAGACTAGTGCTGCAAAGAGTTTGCCATATTGGCTAAAGGATAAAGGGAGCATTCTTAGGACTCCAAAGTTAGCTCTGAAAATTCCTCCATAATGGAAAATGTAATAAATGATACCCAGGTGATTCTATTCCTGTTTTCTCCCCATGTAACCCCTGCCTCCAATCACTTTAAATGCATGGGAACCATACAGTGAACTTAATAAAAATGTTTACATCTTTATTCTTTAGAGAGAATAAATTTATGCAGAAGCAGTGCTATTTTAAAATACTGCTGTGCTGCATTCTTTCTCTATTAGAGAGCTGTTATTTCTCTATTTAAGCTACAGTCTTGGAAAGATTTTCATGAGGGTGTGAAGGCTTGTAGTCAGTAAAGAGAAAACTCAGTTTTGGAATCGTTCTGAAGGACAGAACCACTGAAGTATCTAGTGAAAACACTTTCTAGTCAGCTGAATGCCCTTATAATACAAATGCACTTTAGAACCACTTGGCCATCTTATCCCTATTTGCCAAACCTCATGTAGTTACTGTATCTCAAGACAAATGGCTTTGGGAGGGTGAAGCAAACCCTCTATCTATTCATTTGGTATTGAGTTTTTGGAGACTTACCAGATTATTCTGCTTATCTCAAGTAGTGCAGCTTCTGACTATGGTATAGAGAGAGCTTATCTTCATTTCTGTTCTCAGCACTGTACAGTAAAATATTTGTGGTCCAAACTGAATTGCTCAGTCCTTTCTTCAGTTGCTATAAGAAATTTTAGCTCTGTCCTCTCCATGACTTTATCAACCCACTGTCAACAAAGACAACCAAGTTAGAGATTCGAAGAAATATAGTTAGTTTGTGTGTTCTGTCTGGTGATAGAAACTCGTGCTTTTAAAATAAGATAACTCTTTGGCTTTGGTCATTGTTACAGTATAAAGGGACCCTTGTCTATCTCATTGGTGGGACCCTAGTTTTACTGCCAAGTAGAAAGCTAAATACACAATGGCTGTGGACAAGCTTAGCAGTCAAATGTAGTTCTTAAATTTAGTTGTGTTGAGTAGATGGAGTGGCAAGGTGCTTGGCCAAGACAATGTGAACATACTAAAGGCTAGTTCTTGTGAGTAGTTATGGATATGGCACTAACTGATAATCTCCTCACCTCATCCCTATGGAAGCTTGTTCTCAAGGCTTTTCTTGGGTTTAAGTCAGTCTCTACTTAAAGCATTGAGATTTACATCTTTGAAAGTCATAATGGGTTTTTGTGTGTCTTTTACTGATGCCATTATCTAAATATTGTCTGAAACTGACCAGGATTGACCATTAGAACATTGGTCTTCATTCTGAGTGACTTGGGTATAGAAAAGCACTCCAGCTTATTTCAGCATGTTAGCAAAAAATTGTGCATTTCCTGAGACACGTAGCAGAGAAGGGAAGGATAAAACCAGTTTCATATCTTGAGGTTATGAAACTGACAGAGTTGGGTGATTTTGTTTAATTTTTTTTTGTAGTTGTTTTTTTGTTAGAGGGTTTTTTTGGTTTTGTTTTTTTACGTACTTTTCAATGCATCCCAATGCTTACCATGGCAGAATCAGCACAGTGATTATTTTTGTACTGGAATGTCTGAAAATGGATGTGTCTATTGTCAGGAAAATGTGAGCTTCCATTTGGAATCTTTAAAATAGAGCGGTTGAAAAGTCTTTCCCTACTGGACTTCTGAGCAGTAGAGTTTGTGTGCATTGGTTTATTTTTTGAAGAAACAGGTCTTTTAGTCTGAACAGAGATGGAAGCTTTCTCTTAAATAATTATTTATAAGAGAGGGCCTTAAATGAAGAGTAAGATGAAGTAACCCAAAATTTTGTTATTTATATCCCCTGCTTACTAAAAATGATTGAGTAATGGAAGAGGAGAGAAATTTAAAAGAGAAGCAATTGTTGAGCAACTGGAAGAAAATTATTTCCACCATTTAAGCATTAAATGTTAGAACATTTTAGGTACAAAACTCTAATTGGTGTTTAAATAGCTCAGTAGTTTGAGCCTTATTCTGTTTCTAAGGTGGGTCATGCTGTGATCACTGGTCTTTGAACTATCCCTCATTTTTTGGTTTGTGGTTTAGTATCTATTTTTTAAATGGAGGTACAAAAGTTTTCTGTGTGGTGCAGTCTATTTTGGCTTTAGAAATTCACTGCTGACATAAGTGACTTTTAAATAGAAAACAAGTACCTGATTGTTAGACATGGGTGTAGCACCTTGGATTCCAGTCCATACCTGCCCCCTCCCCACTTTTTTTTTCTTTTGGCAAAGAATATTGCCAGAAAATTGTAAGGCCATGTAACTTTTCCCAACTCTATGAATATTCCTGTTAACCTCCCCTTCCCCCTTCAGACACCCTGGATATTTTCCCCCTTTGCTGTTAATTCATGCAAGTGCTGCTTAGGACCCTTGGATTGAGAGAGACTTACACAGACACCCACAGTTCCTCATATTCTGTTTTCATAATGTTATTTGAAGAATACTGAAAAGTTGGAGTCCACCAAACACAGCTTGTACTGGAAATGATTGGTGTCTACCTGTTTAGTTTATGCAGAAGTTTTAAGCTGTGACTTTTTTAGCTTTCTGCAAATGGGAGTAATAAAACTTTAAGGGGGAGGTTCATGTAGCAGACAAATTCATTGTAAGCTAATGAATAGATGTATAAAACACATTGACTGGGATGAATATTGTCTCATTAAAAACACACGTAGGTTCTCAAATAATTTGGCATTGTTTTCAGTGGCTTTTGTATTTGGTCTTTCAACCTCAAGAGGGCATCCCTTTCTAAGAGATCTTTTGACTGTCTGAAAAAGAATTGGGTGAGCTTCCCAGTGTTACACATGGATTAGATCAGATGGTTATTATAACCTGACCCATCTTTAACAGCAGATTAACTTTCCTCTCTTAGATTATAGTCTATTTCCATCATATTTAAGAATAAAACATTACCACAGTCATCTGATTCAAGAGGAAGAAAATAAATAGGTCAGAAAATAAGCTATGTATGGGTTTCATCTTTAGGGAAAACAGTTTCTTTTAGTGTGAGGTGTGCAAAAGAGACCAGAGAGTTTTGGTTTTTTGCACTGCTATCCTTGAGTGTACTGGAACATTACAAAATGCTAACTGAGAAGAGCAATTAGGAGTAGGTTGCTCTTATCTTTTGAACCAAACCTGTGCTGTTTACCCTCTCCTACATAATTCATTCTTCCAGTTAGCAGGGAGTATATGTTTACAAGGACAAGCCAGGCATCAGGGTGTGAGCATCTGCGCTTTGATCTCTCCCTCACAAGAGTCTTTCTTACCTTTCAGAAAATACATAGTAACACACAATAAAATCTTCACGTATTAAAACTGTCTTCACCAATGATGGATATTTAAGTTTTACAATGTATGTTTCACCATGTATCTTCATTTGATAAGGTGCACGTTTAATTTTTGGTGGCACCAAGTCAAACTGCAAAGATGAAGATTCAGAACGTCCCACTGTGTTACAGTGTGGTGGTGTTCACAGGGGTCCCAGGACGAGGGAAGAGATGAGAATCTTGACTCCATGTTCAGAAGGCTGTTTTATAATTTTATGATATATATTATATTAGAAGAAAATTATATATTAAAACTATACTGAAAGAATAGCAGAAAGGATTTCATCAGAAGACTAGCAAGGAATAGAAAGGAATGATAATAAAATCTTCAGCAATATTCATAACCAGAGAGTCCAAGACAGCTGGACTGTGATTGGTCATCAAGTAGAAACAATCCACATTAGGCCAATCAAAGATGCACCTGTTGCCTTCCACAGCAGCAGATAATTATTGTTTACATTTCATTTCTGAGGCCTCTCAGCTTCTCAGGAGAAAAAATCCTAGCAAAGGATTTTTCAGAAAATATGTCTGTGACATTACAGCTCATATGAAAACTACTGAATCAAACAGCATAATTCTATTTTCCAGTCTGTAAGCTCTCTTCTTTTTGACAGTGGTAGCAGTTTCAGTTTGCAAGAAACCAGATGCTTTGGGAGGAAAGCTAGTACAGAAGCTATCTCATCTTCTGCTTAGGCACTCTGGAAGCTGAATTTGTAGTCAAATGTAATGAGCGCTTTGGATTGCAATATCCCAGCAGCCATTAAGAATTGGACATTCAGAGGCAGAGAAAGTGATTGCTGCTCTTCACCTTATTCCAAGTGTCATGTGACTCTCAGTACTCTTAATACCATGAAAACAGGCTGTAAGGTGTTGTTTCTTTCTGAAATAATTTATTGTATAGCTCAAGAGGAGTCTGTTTGGATTATTAATGATTCTGGTTCTGTGCAAAATCAATAAATTGCTTTAGTGAGTTCTTAGAAGTTGATTAACGTTTTGGTTTAATATTCTGCTGTTTTTCTTGACAACGTAGATGTATTTTGTGCCAACATAAAATGCAATATCATTAAGAGAATTATAAGTTAAGACAGACTTTATTAGTTTAATAAAAGAAGTAATAAGTGAGTTTCTGTAGGTACAGTTATTGGTTATATTTTCTTATTGATCTATTCTACCTCAAAATCTGAGTCCGCAGCAAGATTGTACAGATGATATCATGAGTCTCATAATATTGGGGAAGTTTTTATGATTGTGTAGAAGGTATTCATTAGCTGCAGAAAAGTAAGCTTTCAGGTGATGATGGGATGAACTCAAATCCCAGTTTTCTGACTTGTTCAATGTATCTGACCTTAATGAAGTTAGGAATCTGTTACCTGGAAAGAAAGAACACTTGTTTCATATGGGAAAAACTTCTGATTTCTGTTTTGAATACTTTCCTCTACCACTGTTGAAGAAAAGAAAAAAGCAACAAAAAAAGCTGCTCACTGAATGATCATTTGCATTAGATGGGGCAGAAAGTTTTACTGGTTTCTTTTTTGTTGTTGTCAGCTCAGTTCTTGCCTTATGTAGAGGAAATCTAAGAATGTGATGTTTGTAGAACCTGCTTATTATATGCATCCACTTTTCAACAGGTGTTTGTTTTGAAGACCTAGCAACTATAAGTATTATAGTTAAACCACTTAGACTTGAGCAAATCCATCACAAGTCACATCAGTGTTTTTTATCTTACGATGAAGTTTCTGGAGGATGTTGTGCTGTCCTGAAGTCTCTGTAGGCAATTAGTGTATGCAAGTATTGTATTGTTCATGCACTGCTGTATAAAAGGAAAACACTGAACACAGAGATGGAATAGTTAAAGTGCTTACTGGTTAACAGTTGTAAAGTATTTGGAATAAGGAGTTTATTTCTGAAAATTAGTCAGCTTGTTATTAATAGGCAAGAAAACATACATTGATTTTTATCTAGCACTGTAATGTCTAAAATTATCTGTGCTGGTTTAACAGTTTGGCCAGTCTGTTTCAAATGAGACTGTATGAGCTACAGAACTTAGGCTCTTCAGGATCAAAGATTTAGCTGAGCTGACAAGAAAGAATTGGAATGGAAACTCTTCACAGAAGTTACAATTACAATGTGTGATATTAACTAGATAAGTGAACTTTCAGATAAATATCTGGAGCCTCTGAAATAGCTTTCTCTTTCTGTAACTGTCAGTAAAAACCTTTAGTAAACTAAGTTTACTGAGGAATTTAACCTGTGCCATTCAACTGAGCTAGCTTTAAAGCTGAAAGCTTGTACTGTGTATTTGCCTTAACTGGAGTTGCAAAAATTTTTGAGGTAATGTGTATGAGTACTTGATGAACAGAAGAGTTACATCTTAAAACCATTCAGTTCTATGGTGTCAAACATCAAAGCATGTAGGAGCTCATTATCAGTGGGGTCAATCCAAATTTATTTTGATTGTTTGATACTGGAATAACATATGAGGTTGTGCCTTGGGTTCTTGCACTGATTTAATATTGTGGGATTTCTAACAAGAGCTTTACTATTTCAAAGATATTAATATTGAACAAGGACTAAACTTTGCTGTCTTTCAGTCCTTATGGTAGAAGTTCTATTGAGTTAAAGAAAAAACCTGCCAAACATGAGTATACATGTAGAGAACTTTTTCCAGCTTTTTCTTTTTCCTACTTCATTATATTTATATTTTTGTGCTTACTGCTACCACTGATGCAGGTGAGAAAAATTACCACACAATGTGTTTGATAAAATAGGTTGCATAGTAAAGCATTACTACTTAATGTTCTGGCTTGCAGTAACTTCAGTAATAATGGAAAGGAAGGATAGGCAAATACATACTAGTACAGTCAGAATAATATTTAGTCAAAAATAGGGAATATGTGAATGATTAAATATTTTCAAGTAATTTTGAATTTTTTGTTATGTTTTTTAACATACAGTGTTAAAAGGTCTTAGAGTCTTGTGTTGTTTCTGGTATTAATAAAAATGTATGTGCAGATAAAAGTGGTTTTGATGTAGAAAATTGTGGCAACTATATTGTAGAAAAAAAAAATCACCCCATTAAAATATTACCCACTTCACTGGTTCTCAAATTCCTTTTACCTCTCCTCTGCTAGTTTAATGTTCTCCTTCCCATCACTGCTCTCAGTGATCTGTTTCAAATCACTGTAGTATAATTTCACTGTGTAATTTCATGCCAGATGAATGTGGCAATGCACAGTATTAATACCATATAAATAAAACAAAAAAAAAGACAAAAAGCCTCCACTCTCACTGTGCCCTTCCTCCCCCTGTCCCTCAAGAATACAAGAATGAAACCAGAAATGACCTTGTGAAGTTAGTCATGACCCTGAGTCTGTCTGGCCTAATAATCCCCCGCATTTTGCCTTGCATGGTCAAGCAAATTTGTCTTGCACTCTTAACCTGGACCTTCTCTCCTTACATGATCTGTGTGCCCTCTGTCTACAGCAAGCACTTACAGAGAATTGCTTCCTCCCATATGCCTGAAATCCAGTTTACAAAGCCTTTGCTGATAGCAGCCTGGTCTTTGCTAGTACACAACCCTGCCTGGGAGTTAATTGTTGTGGAGTTTTGTTTTTTCAAGTCAGTCCTCTCAGTCCTCATACCTCCTCTCCCATCTTACTGTTTCAGACTGGGAAAGTACAGGGCAGATTTTTAAAAATGTTTTTTTTTAAATGTTTTCTCACATTATTTTTCCAAGTCCAGTGGCAGCCTCATGAAGGCTCCTTTGTGTCTTGGCCAAGGCTGACAGTAATGCACCAGTGGTAGGTACCAAGGTGGGCCATGGTAGTGGTAGTTTCTCAGAACAATTTCCCAGCTCATACTTTGTGGCTCAGGGCTTCTGAAAACAGAATAGTGTCTTGTTAAGTTATAGGCCTTGATTTCTTTAATTAGTAATTAGTCCATTAGATTATTATTCTCAAAACTATTATCTGCAGCATCCTGACAGGAGTTTTTAAACTTGTCATCAGTTTTCATCTAATGAGAAAACAAGTGGGTTTTTAAATTTCTAGTATATGTTTAACAAACATCTTAAATTTTTAGTATTTAACAGCAGGTTAAAACTAACAACTAGAATAACAAGGTATGTATTTTAAAATTCAATTATAATTAAAACCTCCAAAACAGACTGCTGTTGAGGAGATAGAGCTTGATTCTGCTATTCTTACCACTGTGGCACAGGTTTGGATCATTCTGTAGCCTGAGCTCCTGTCATTTTTAGTCCCGGTGTCCTCATCAAGTTATGAGAGGTAGAGGCTAAAGCTAGATGGAATCTATTGAAATGCCTTCCTCTTCTTCCTTTCTTCCCTGCTTGCATTAGACCTTTAGGTACTTCAACAGGAAAGTTGTCTCTAGTTTAGAAATAAATTGGTCTGTCAAAATTGAGACTGTTGAGATTATTTATATTTAGCAAAGCTTGAAACTTTACTAAACTACTAAACTAAAACTGATCTTGTTTTTCAGACTGAAAGCCTAGAGAGTACAATAACCATACCAGATATCAGATTACATAGCAATCCTTCAGCTTTTAATGTTTACTGCAATGTCCGCCATTGTGTGTTGGAGTGGCAGAAAAAGGAAGCATCTGTGTCTTTGGCCTCAAAGAACAGTGTCCAGAGTGGGGATTCAGACAGTGATGAAGAGGAGGAGCCCAAAGAGCCACCTATTAAACTTCCAAAGGCAAGTAACTGATACCACTTAAAGTGTGCCATGTACGTCATCTAAGGTTGGTGTGTTCTTTTTGGGGATTAAAGAGCAACAGTATAAGCCAGCTGCTTAGAACACTGCTGTGATTTTATTTGTAGTGCATCTAGTTCATTCTAGAATCATTTAATGAATTAGGGTGATCTATGTACCTGCCCAAATTACAGTCAATTGAATGTCAGCTAAACACTCAAGTTGCACTCCTT
The DNA here is from genome assembly GCF_051311805.1 of Agelaius phoeniceus. Classification (NCBI taxonomy): domain Eukaryota; kingdom Metazoa; phylum Chordata; class Aves; order Passeriformes; family Icteridae; genus Agelaius; species Agelaius phoeniceus. Next base: position 50,108,487 of record NC_135266.1, read on the forward strand.
TTAAAGTGTTGGTACTTGAACACCTCCTGCCTCAGAAATCTACACAGAAATGATGCAAATAAAGCAGCTCTAATATCTCTGAGGGGCTACCAGCTCATAATTGTAAAGGGTGCTTTTTTTTGCTTTACCCCCCAAAAAGAATAAGTCTTTCTAATAATGGAAATAATTTGGTGGAATGGTTCCTAAGATGTTTTGCTGGGTATCCGTGTAAGTGCAGCAACTGTCCATTATTCTTTCCCTTTTTTGGCTTTAGTGCCCTTTGTGGTACTGACAGCTCCAGATTCTACTGAATGTTAAGATTTTGATGCTATAGTTGAACAGTTAGAGTGGGTTTTTAACTGTTGACTGCTTCTATACTTACAGTAGGATTAATGGTGGAAAGTCAGAAATAAAGGACTTACTGATTTTTTTTCTTATTTTTTTCAATTTGTTGGTTCACTAGTTTTTTACTATGTATTACAAAGCTATACATTTAGTTGTGTTCATTGCTACCTTACTAATGCTATGGAACGTGCTTTGTTTTGTTCTTCTGAATCTAAAAAGCATATTCAAATTAACTTCCCTTGTATATATTTGGCCGAAAACGAATACAAATGCTGAATTAAAAAAGTTGGTTGCAGCTGTGGTTATGTAGAATATTTGAGTGGCTTAGCAAATTAGGATTTTATAGATGATTGCATTTAGGTGTTGTTATATGAGGGGTAAAGTTGGCACTCCAGAAAATAGTAGGTGAATTGCAGAGAAGCATAACCAAGTCAGCCAACTGAAATTTCATGATTGATGATTGCAATATGTGGTCGCTAGAAATAAAGTCAGCATTGTTTATGAACTGCATTTGAGTACTCATGGATTGTATTAAATGAATCAGCAAGTGCTTGTGGGTGCTTAATTTTAAGTAAAAGGCAATGTAGCTACTAGCATTTATGGAGCATGGAATGATGTTTTAAAAAGATGTTGAAATTAAAAGAGGTTCCAAGAAGGATGAGATCTGTCAGTGATATGGACAGAAGACCTGCATGTGGAAACCAAAGCATTGGGATTGTGTTGGACAGCTAATTACAAAGATGGTGGCTTAGAAAAAATGATAGGGAAACTGTAAGTAACAAACTTCCCTCAAAATAGAACATTCTTGAGATTTTTGTTGCATTCAGTACAGCAAATATAAAATTGGTGAAAATTAATATGTTTCCACACTGTTAATTTTTAGTAAAGTATCTACAAAATATCAAATTTGAGAATTTATGGTTCAAAAATATGTTTAGATGCCTGATACAACCTCAGTATTTTTCATAACTATCTAGGTAATACAGGGTTGCTTAGGTCACTTGGAGGTAACAATTGGACTTGCATTCATACTTTTAAAAAAAGCATCTGCTTGGAACTGTCTCACATGTAGTGAAACTTCTAGGGACTGACTTGTAAATCTTTTGCTATCCTGGATACAGGTGTCTGTCTCATGATAATGAACAATATTGTGTAGGGCTTAGTTTGTTAACTGTAAAGAAGACAGTTATAAAGTTTCTAAGGTTCACAATATTTGCAAGACAAATTTCTGATAGTAATTGTTAGTTTATTAAAAAAGATACTGATGTATTTTGAGTTTGACAGTGAGGTGAAAGATGAAAAAAAGTGTGGCTAGGGTTTGTGCTCTTAGAGATTCTCTAGAGTGTAGTCCTTGGTGTGTTGGTGGTTTTTTGTTTAATTGAGAGTAAGTTGAAAACATTCTACAATTTTGTAGCTTAAGGTGACTGGGTGTTCTATTGAGGTATTTTTCTTTCAGATCTTAAACTTGAGGGAGTCAGGTTTGTTAGAGCCTTAAAGTAGAATGTATTTTGGAATCAGAAGTTGTCCTATGCAATTTCTATAATAAGATTGAGAATAGTTGTTTCTAACATTAAGAGACAGACTTTGCTGCTCTTCAGATACTAGCACAACAAAAAATTTGAAATTTGTGTTTTGGTTTTGTTCAGATAGTTCAGTAACTTGTTTTGATAGCTTTATATTTTTGGTTTCTCAGGAAACACTTGTCTTTGTCTGACATACTTGTTTGCTACCTTATTTATTTAGTATCTTAGCTAAAGGTGAGGAATTCTGGAGTAGGTTCAGTTCTGTTGATAAGATTTGTAATTTGCAGAGTAAAGGAGAGGTATTTCCCACACCTTTCACACACACACACACACACACACACACACAAAGACAGCCCCCTCCCCCCCAGATGTTAAACTTAAGCCTGAGTAATGAATGATCCACAAAAGCCCTGTACTAAAAGAGACAAATACTGGATTAAAGTGATTAAGATGGAATGAACTGACTTAAAAATTCTTTGTTCCTGCCCTGGCATACATTTTGTTAATAACCTTAAGCAAAAATTTAAATTTTTAAGTTGTAACAAAAAATAAAAGACAAATAATTACTTTCTTTAGGGAGTGATTTTACGCATTTTAAAATTCATTAGGATAATGTTACCTTTGTAAATGTTCTCTTTTTTTGTGTATGTATGTAATATAAATTTATTCAGACTAGTGTGTAATTTTAATTATAGAAATGTGAGCATTGGGGATAATGCTCACAATGAGAGGAAAGATTAAGGAAATAAAACAAGGGCATAGATAAGACTTCAAGATGAAATAGGTGAGGTTTTAGGAATTAGTTAGGATTCACAATATCTGCATCCAGGCTAGAGTTTTGGGTACGTTTTGTTAAGCAGTCTTAAACTTTTGCCCTGAAGTCTCAAAGGTGTGGCAAAGGGAGTGGGAGAATGGTTGCACAGAGAGCATCAGTAGGAGCAGTCAGGCTGTGACACAATGAGGCAGCACAGTGCTTGTTTTTGCTCAAAAACCTTTCAGAGAGCAGTGAGAACAAGCTTAAGATGTCCTGAAAAGAACTATTTGCTTATTCTGTCCTTCAGAGCATGGTTTGGAGGAGAGAGGTAGAGAGATACACTATTTCTATATCTATATCTCTATATATATATGTAAGATATACATACATGAGATAATACAGTAAATAAATCTATTTTATGAAGCCTACCCAATCTCTTGATCTCAGATATTTAAAAACCAACCCAAAACCTCTGGAGAATTGATAACATCCCAGCAGAACTCTTTCTTATTGATTCCTACTGTAGTGGAAGTTCAGCAAACTGTGAACTTTTCCACTGGGTTATGTTCTCTACTTTCTCTAGCTGCCTCTGTCAGCTCCTATATGAGGTCTTCTGTCTGAAGATTGTGAAGAATAAACTTAGTTTCTCTCAAAGACACTATAACGGAACAGGAAGGGCATTTATAAAAATGTGTGAAAATGTATTTTATTTTTTAGCCTTGAGGATGGTGATGAGTTTTAGATCCTGGAAAAAACATTATTATGTTGACAGGTTTTTTCACTGTAGATTCCATGCATGTGTTTTCCCCCTACTCGATTGCAGATGTGAAATGTAAGGTGTAATTAGTAGGAAAATTGCTGTTGTGCTTTGAGGACTTGACTTGGTTATGTTTTTGTCCTGCCTGCAAGAAAAAATAGATGGTAAAATAATTTCTGAAAGATGGGAATCAAATTAAAGGTCAGCAAAGACAGTTGCAAGGCATCCAGTAGAATTTAGAGCTGACTTCCAGAATATATGTTATAAGCATGGGTGGCAGTTGCATTAACAATGTTATTTATTTTCGCATTTCTGTATTTTTCCTTAGATTTTACTCAGGGATGAGTCTCTGTTAAATATTTTATGGGGGCTCTGCTCCTGACCAAAAGACATAGTGAAGTTTTTAAGATACAATTGCTTATTTGTAATGTGCTAACCCTCCTCTCTTTCATCTTCATCATTATTAAACACAGAGTCTGAGAAGAAGTGCAAGGGAGAGTCAGTGAAGAGAAGCATGACTGTAATCTCAGAATAGCCAGGAATTCTAAAAGGGAAAGTTAGAGATGTCTCTAACAGGGCTTTTAAACATGTTCTGTTAGTTGGCTTAATGCATGTCTTTTATGAGTACATGTGGAGTTTTAGTGACTAGCAATTAATCTTAGTTTTTGTCACAATATAAAAATAATCTCAGAGGCTTTGGAGGAGAAAGTTCTAGAGCTGCCAGTATCAGCTGTCAAATGTATTGTTATTCAGGATGTGAAGCCAGGTTGCAAGACCATTCTAGTTTGCTGGCTCACGTTAATGAGCAAGGAAAAAGAAGACTGTCAAAGAGTGAACTGAATAGAAATTAGAAGGGCCCAGAGGTACAGTTTGCCTTTTATTGTGCAAAAATTTTAAGCTTCCTTATTCTTTCAGGAAACTTAGTCTGCTTAGATATGCTCTTTTATGTAGTGGCTGACTTACATGTAATATTTGCTGGTATAATTGTATAGGTGGATTCTTGATTTTGATTCTGGTTTAACACTGTATCTTATATTACAAGTTTTATTTGAGTAATTCTCTTGTTTAGTGAACACTGGGATATACTTTTTTGATGAAGATCTAAAAATACTATATTGACATCTGTTCTGAAAAATCTGTACTTCTTTAGATCATTGAAGTTGGATTGTGTGAAGTCTTTGAATTGATAAAGGAGACGAGATTTTCTCATCCATCCTTGTGTCTCAGGAGCTTACAAGCCCTACTTAATGTGCTCCAAGGTCAGCAACCAGAAGGCCTGCAATCAGAGCCTCCTGAAGTCCTAGGTAATCTCATCTCTTACTGTATTTTTATTTACATACACCTGTTATTGTGTTGGACAGAAGAAAATGGTTCTTGGCAAGTATTTGTGAGATGGTAACATGCTTGTTCTCAACTGACTGACTATTCTGGCCTGTTAGGTCCTTATGGTGCATGTATGGAGTACTTCCGCACTGAAACAAAGTAAAGAGCATCACAGCCTAAAAAATTGAGTTTTACTTTCTTACTGAAACATAAAAAACTTGGTCTTATTGGAAAGAGTACAGTTTTAGAGTGAATTTCTCTTGTAATCTGCTGTTGTGGTCTATAGCTTAGATGTTTAATTTTGTAATTTATGTGGAACTGCTAAGCAGAGTGTCACAATTCTTGTTTTTCTTTTCTCTGGCCATCCCAAAGTTTCCCTGAAAATTAATTTTCTTTTACATGATATTGAAAATAAAAGTTGAACTTCTGATGCCTTTGAGAGCATGATTGACTATATCCTTTAAGTTAAAATCCCATGTTTGTTGATAGAACTGCAGAGAAGTCTAGGCTGTAGCCTGAGTTGTTTAAAGACAATTTTTAAAAAGTCTTTAGACTTCATGTATTTTTTCATGTTTTATGACTTAACAGTATTGCATCTCCAAAGATTGTAATTTGCTGCAGAAAACTTACTTTGTATTGATTCATGGAATATTAAAAAGCTGCAAAGAAAACTTTTTGATTACTGCCCTAGTGATTAATTTTATCAGCTCTTGGGAAAATTTAGGTGGATTTCTGTTCACACCTGTTAGAGAAGTTCAGCCACCAAACAGTCTTTGGAAAGAGGCATATGATCAAAATAATTTTCAAGCCTCAATTTGAAATGCTTGTTCCTAGGAAGTGGGTTGTGCTTCAACATGGGTAATGGTCATAAAGAGTAGACAAGTGACCTACACATCATCTCAGTGATGGGGTAGACTGAATAGTGTCTACTATAATAACACTTTCTGGCCCAGTTCTTGTTAATGTGTTCCACTGTGACAGAAGGACTTGTAGTTTTTCTTCTTCAGCCATGGTGCTTATGCAGACTTAATGTTTTCTGGCTGAAAAGAAGAAAAGTTAAGGATCATTCAGGTGCATTTAAGATGCTTTTCTGTCTGAAATTAGCTCTGAACATAATAGCTGAGGAAAGATATAATGTATTTTCCTATTTTATTTTCCCATTGATAGTGAAATAGTTTTGTATGATTTTGTGACTGATCTGTGCAATGGCTGTGTTTTATCTGCAGAATCTCTGTTCCAGCTGCTTTTGGAAATAACAGTCCGTAGCACGGGAATGAATGACAGCACGGGACAGTCCTTGACAGCGCTTTCCTGTGCTTGCCTCTTCAGTCTGGTGGCTGCCTGGGGAGAGACAGGAAGGACATTGCAAGCCATCTCTGCAATCCTCACCAATAATGGCAGCCATGCTTGTCAGACTATTCAGGTCTTGCACTAAAACTTCTCTGTATCTGGGAATTTATGTAAATGAGTACTTCTCATGAGTTCTGAGATGTGTTGTTTAATTACCTTCCCCCCCCACTATTTTTGAGATGAGTTGGTATTTCTTGGTCTTTCTTGAGCTGGAGTTAGAACAGAAGGTACAACATTTAAAAAAAATTTCATCTTTTTCACTCACTTTTTCTTTTACTGTTTAGGTGCCAACCATTTTAAACTCTCTTCAGCGGAGTGTACAGGCAGTTCTGGTGGGAAAAATCCAAATCCAGGACTGGTTCAGTAATGGGATAAAAAAGGCAGCCTTGATGCACAAATGGCCATTGAAAGAAATATCTGTAGATGAAGATGACCAGTGCCTACTTCAGAGTGATGGTTTTTTCCTCTATCTCTTATGTAAAGATGGACTTTACAAAATTGGCTCTGGATACAGTGGGACAGTGAGGGTAATGTGTCTGCTTCTTGTCTGATGAGTGATACTTAGTATTTTAATTTAACTTTTATGATGTTTCCATGGGCAATCTTACATAGCTTATTGATCATCAGTTCTATTACAGTTTGTGTAAATTTTTCTGATGATTTCTATGATAACTTGACAACATTTTCTTAGAATTTTCACTTTGCAGTATGGTTGAAGATATTTCTTAGATGGGAAATGATTGTTGAGTTTTCACTCTGGTATTTGTTAAATGATGGAAATTTTTTGCTTTTCAGGGCCATATATACAATTCTACATCCCGCATCAAAAACAGAAAAGAAAAAAAGTCTTGGTTAGGTTATGCTCAGGTAAGTGAATACTTAAAATATAAAATGTGCAGCCCTCCTTATCCCTCATAAATAATTTAAGTAGACCCTGCCTTAGAGTAAACTTACATGGATATTTTATAGTTGCTTTGGCTTTCTTTATAAAAAACAAAATTTTTTGTACTGGCTTCTAAATTATGGAGGATGATGGACCTGTAATCACTGGTCTGTGGAAAGGAATAATGGAGTGTCTTTGCTTTGTGTTGTCACTGTAAAGACTTTTGCAAAATATATTTTTGCACATCAGTTTATGAACTGTATAGTCAATTTATGTGTGGTTCTGATGTGTGTATGTGCATGTCAGTGGATGTAAGAAAGTGTTGTAACACCAAACATGTAAAAAATATTTGAAATCCCTGTTTATGAAAAGAAATTGACATGAAAACATCTGCAGTAAAATAAGGAAATGCTGTTTTAGTTGGGGAGGACTGAGCGTATGTAAACAATACGTAGAGATAATTATTGACATTGTCATTGCAGAGTTAACTATATTTGTATGGTTTGTGTTTTTTAGAGTTAGTTTCTGGAATATCAACCAATTTTTCTTATACCTTTATTATTCATTATAAAAAACCCTCAAAACATAAAAAACTATTTCAGAGAACAATTAATTTACTGAATTTATTGTATATTTACTCTTAACTGAGCGATCTCATTGTCCCAATGTGATTTTTAATGTACTCTTTGCCACACTTTTGAAGTGAAATTGCAAGTATGTATTCTTTCATTGCAGTTATTGTGTTTATGTAAACACAAATGCATGAAATCTGGTTTTATTTAATGTAAAAGCAGATCACCAAAAGGTACACTGACACAAAGCAAATGGGTGTGGATGTATTCATTCTGGAGCCTGTTGTATCAGTTCAGAAAGGAACAGGATTCATGTGGTTTCATTGTATAGTGTTACATATTTGGACATTCTGTACATAACTATATGTGATGCTTTTTGAGTGCTTGTACGAGTGTGTGCACTCACACAGTGACTGTAGCCAAGGGCGCTGCAGTTTGGACAAGTGTCATTCTGTGGCTATATTTATAGAAAGGTGTGTGACTTGCACTTATTGCTAGTTATGTGTCCATAAGAGATAAAATGTCCTTAGTGTCATTTCCCTTCAGGTGCATGGTTAAGTTAAATTCAGGTGATTTTTCTTACTTCATCATATTACTTTTAGATTGAAGCTTTACTATCTACTTTAATGCTCTTTGCTTAATTTATGTGGGTTTGTTTTCCGGATTTTGCCAAGATTTATTTATCCAGTAGTTTCAATGGAAGGAACTGTCTTAGTGTGTGAGTCAAAGTAGTTAACGAATACTTTTTTTATTCTAGGTTTTAATGCATGCATTAGTATGCATTAATGATTGCTCTTCTATATAGGACAACATTATCTATTGCCTTCCTGGTATTCCTGTGACTAGTCTGTTGATTTGAAAAGTGGACACACAAATCTAAATCTAATTGTATACAGATATAAATAACAATTAAAATGTGGGACTTCAAAAGTTGTATACAAGCTTCAGCATGCTAATCTATGGCATGTAGAAAGTGGAGGAAGGGAGTCAAATTTCCATTTTTTAATAAGAAATTTAAAGTTTGGGTTAGTAGAAAAAATGTTGATCATCATTTGATGTAAAAGGCTTCCATTATTTTAAAGCAATATCTAAAATAATCATTGCATTTTTTCCCCTTTTAATATCTCTTAATGTATTTAAGAGTATTTTCATACCCCCACATATTTTTTTTGTTCTTGCCAGGGCTATTTATTATACAGAGATGCGAATAATCACAGTATGACAGCCATAAGAATAAACCCTGAAACTTTGGAACAAGACGGTACAGTTGCTTTGCCAGGTGAGAACCTCCAGATGAGAGCAATTTGGTAGAGTTTGCTATTTCCCTGTTCTGTATTTTCAGGCAAGCAGAAGAGAAACTGAGATTTTTGAGGCCACAGATAGATTGCTTTATGACTTTGCTTCACTTCAGACCAGCTTCAGTATTTCACTTAAAGGCCTTACATCTTACTCCAGTTGCTGGAAGAATATTGCAACATTTTATAATATGTGAACATCTTAATTTAAAGTATAATATGTGAACATCTTAATTTAAAGACTACAAGAGCATAAATTTCTTCCTAAAAATTTTCTTTCTCATATTTGGCTCATGTATGACTTTGTTTCCAGGATTTCTTACATGTAGGCAGTTATAAACTATGAACAAAACAATTTTGTTTTTAATAGGGTAAAAATATATCCTAAAAGCAAAGGCAGCTAATGAACACTGATGGACCATGCGGGTGGATTTTGGTTTATTTGTTGAGAGAATTTTTTTTTGTTGTTTTGGGGGTTTTGGGTGGGGTTTGTTTGGTTTGTGGAGGGTTGTTTGTGTTCATTTTGTTGTCCTTTTTCAGAGGAGCCTCATAACTTCAGTCTGTTTAGAGAATAAGGATGTTCCTGGAACATGCTTTAATGGCCTTCTAGTGAAATCCATCTGTTCTTAGCTACACAGATAAATAGCAGAAGGACACAAGGATATTTTTTAATCAAACAATGACAGGCTTATTTTGTAGATCACAAGGAAGATTTTGTTTCATCACTGACATAAATAAGAAAGCACTGGCTGAAACCTCAGAAAAGTTCTCTAGGATTTTTGTCTTTAAAATGCAAACAGCAATTTTTTAAACAAGTTCTGAATGTTGAATCTAGTCCATGCAACCTTCTGCACATCCTTAAAGTATGGACATCTTTTTAAGCTGCTCTTACTCTTTGTGGTGGCTGTAAGAGGTACTTCAGTGAGAGCACATTCAAGGACCTGAAAAACTGCCTTTCAGACTGTTTTTTCAGCTTTGCTCACCTCAGGGCAGCTTCTTACACAGTAGGGTTCATTGATGTCCTTAATTATGTTACCATTTGTAAACAAATTAGTGTTCCTCATGCAAGTCTTGAGAGAGATTTGAGCACATTTAAAGTCTACCCTTTGGAGCTCTTGCTTGTTTTTGCAAATCTCAGTGACAAGTGTCGTTCTGCAAGACTGCCTTGTATTTATACTGTAAAAAGGCACAGATCAAATGTGTGTGCCTTCTCAACAATTTGCAAAAGCAAATCCCAATGGGAATACCCATTCAGAAATTTCTCAAACTGTCCTCTCAGTTGCATTTTGTATGGTTTGTGATGGTGTTAGAGTAGATGTTAGATGTTCTTTGTAACTCCAGTCCTTTGTATTTCAGTCCTTGAACTTTGCTGTTTTGCTTTGTGCACTTCTACACATTTATCTCAGTGTGTTATTATGAGAAGATATGACCTTGTTCTTTTGCCTGGGACAAATTCCAGGAGGTCCACTTCTGGTTATTTTCCTTTCCCATTAGAAAAAATGAAATGAAGGTAGGGGGAAGGTGTCTGACCTGAGGAAAACAGTAGGTACTTAATTCTGAATAGTAGTGGCTGCCTCACTGCAATCTTATGGTGACTTGCAAGTTGTTCTAGTTTTGAAAAGCCATGCTGGATAGAACTAGAGGCCAGTGACCTTGCTAACAGCTGAACACAGCAAATATTTGCTTCTAGTTGGGATGATATTCAGGCATGGCTCTATCTGGAATTAATCTCTTCCAAATGCCTGGGCTGCTCATAGTGCATTAAAGAAAGGTATTAGAATTTATTCATACATGGGATGCATAGGAGATTAGGAGATTGGATTAGAAGTTGATCCTAGGTAGAAGTCACATGACCTTAGAAAAGTCAGAGAACTATGGAACATTATTTTCTCCTTTCTCAGACAGTAGGATCCATCAGCTTCTTGAAGCCATAAACTTCTGTTTTTAAAGGGCAGTCTTTCCACTCTGAAAGATAATCTTTCAAATCCAGCCTTGTTTCTGGAACTACCAGGCTGTGTGTCAGCATTCTTGTGTCTGAGCCTTTTGCCCAGATTTATACACTGTACCTGAGTTGAGTATCTGTTTTCTCAGTCCATGTATCATAAAAGAATGTCTGAATTCCATGAGAATTTACTAGATGACTAGACCTGAATTTACAGAGGTTTTCATCTTTGCCATTTCTTTCAACAGTGATGCTTACTGCATACCTTAAAACAGCTTCTGTGTTCAGCTGAATAAATTGAAGTCACATGGTATATGGTTTTATTGTTCTTTGAAATTGCAAATTAGTGTCTTAGGCTCAGGACTATTCCCTTAGTGTGGAAAGTACTGCTAACTGAGGGTAGCCTAAGTGATCTCAAATCACACCTAGCAGGTGCAGAATGTGCATATAAATGTGGAAGGTGATGCTTCACAGAGGCTTCCTTTGAAGCCTCTAAGGAGGCTGTGATTAAAAGATGTCTGTAGTTATGTGGTTTTGGTATATAAACCCTTTCTCTTACAGCAGTCTTCAGACAGAATGCTTGGTTATCCTTATCCCCATAGTAATATACAAAGTCAGACTGAATAAGATTTAGAATTGATCATACAAGCTTCTTCCTAGCTGAGACACTATACTAGTTTTTCCAAATATTCCATTTGTCTTACATTTTTTAGTCTTCCCAATGATTTGATTTTTAATGCTGGGCCTGTTTGGTAGCTAAACAAGCGCTAAGTTTTAGGAAGTCTTCTGGAGAGCATGTAAGTAAAAAAACAAAAAAAAACCACCTCTGTTCTAGATTTCCTCTTTGAGCAGATCTACCAAACATAGCAACAACCCCCAGAAATGTTTACCAGGAGACTCACCTTTCTTGAAATGACTCAATAGCAATAGGCTAAGTAGTGCAATATGGACCCACTGGTGGCCAGAATGTGCTGTTTCCTTGGCTGTTCTGCTTGTGTGAGCATGTAATTTTCAGTCATTCAAGGAAACTTCATGCTTACCAGCTTCCTGTAACCTTTGGAGAAATGTCATTTAGATTAGTTTTGGAACTTCTCATCAAGTTACTGGTACTTCTTTTATGACTAACATGACTTTGCAGCATAGAGAATTAGTAGCGTGGACTGCCTTTGGTTGTTAAATCCAAGATTATTTTTGAGAGAGCAGTATTTCAAGGTTCAGTGTTTCTGCTGCCTTTCTCCATCATGCTTGCTGCATACTTTCTGTGATTCATACCTGGTTGTGCTCTAAGGGGAAGGAATGTTGTCTGCTTTTGATGTTTTGCTTCCAGATGTGAAAGTGAGTGAGGGCTTTTTAATGCATGTTCTGTTCCTGATTAAGACACTATATTGGACTGGGCAGTGTATCAGGAAAAAGTAAACAGTGGGTTTCTAAGGGGTGTTTTCAGCTGTATTATTTTAGTGCTTTAGCTAGGTAGCAAAAATCCAGTGAACTTGCTGGTTATGCTAGAAAGACATTATGTATGCTCCATTTAGCATTAAATTTATTTGATAAAATGTTAATACTGGATCTTTGTTCAGATTATGAAGCAAATATTTGGAGTGTAAAGTGGCTGTCCTATAGTATTTTTGGAAGAGGTCTTTTTTCTGTGTGTAATCAATGAGACAAACACAAACCATATGATATCAATCTCTTTGCCAGTAGCTCCATCAGCACTGCAGGAAGAGGAGAAGAAATTGTGTAGGGACGTAGATTTAAACTTGCATGGTATTTTTCTTTTTCTCCTAATTTGTATAAACTCCTAGATTTTCAGTTAATAGTTGGTGAGATTTATAAATTGTGAAAAAATGAGATAAATAATGAAAACAATGATTAATTCATTTCTGTAGGTTTTATGTGCTGGAGCAAGGAGACATTTCTTTGAAGATAATGGTGTTTATATTAAAAAAAGTTTTTGGGAAAGGAGAAAGATTTAATAGTCCTGGAAAATTAGAATTTATTTGTGTTGTAATAGTTTGAAATATGCTTCACAGGTGACTACCTGTGAAAGGTGAATGCCTTTCTTTTGCAGTTAAATATTGGGGTGTAACCACTCACATTTCATACATTGGAAAGTGCTCTAATAACTCTTACAAGAGCTAAGAAGAATTACATGCTTTTGGTGAGACAGGACATATTAATGTAAAATAACACATTATCAGAATGGTATGGTCTCACTTGAGACAAAGTAGAACTCTCATGATCTGATTGGAGTGAGGATGAATTAGACAGAAGCAGAGATCAGTGTGTGTATGTATGCTAATATAAACTGATGCAGTGCACTTCATCTTTCTCTCACAGATTGTCATACTGAAGGGCAGAATATCCTTTTCACAGATGGAGAATATATTAATCAAATAGCAGCATCTAGAGATGTAAGTTTTACAACTGGGTTTTCTTTTACAATATTTATAGCCTCCTTTTGCTTCACGTTTGGCTTTTTCTTCACTAACACAATTAAGGAAGAAATCCGTGTAACTAGAAATAATGAGAAACTTGCATATTTGTGCATAAAAATGCAGTATTTTGGTATTAATTCACACAATTTTGATTTGTGATTGATTTTTTTATTTTTCAGATAAGTTTTCAGAAAAACACCATTGCTCTTGCAGGAAAAGAAAAATTCTCATACGTTGAATAATATGTTCTACAGGTTCTTTGTAGGATAAGCTTTGTAGATCTTAATGATAAAATTTTTTTTCTTTATTAATTTCCTGTAATTGCTTTGGAACTTATTGGAGCATTTCAGACAGTTTTATTAGAAGAGATAGGAAATATACTACATTCCAATTGATTTTTGTTTGGAAATTGCCTGATGGCCAAAGCTGTAGAAACTCAAAGTGCTCCTACTAGGGACAAAACTGTAGTGGTGGTTATATTTTTTTCAGCAGACAGTTACTATGTTTTTAATTCTGGTGTGGTTTTTCAAGTGAGAAATCTGCAAAACAGGGGTGGGTTGAAACTGGGTTGGCAACAGATGCTACACATCAACTGTAGATGTTTAGAAACATCTTGGTAGAAAAACCAAGATTAATCCATTTCCCTCCTAACAGAATCAACTGTTAGGTTTTTTTTTAACATGACTGCACTTGTAAACAGAAAACTCTTCTAGCTACTCTTTACAGCAGTCACTCTGCATGCAGAATTTTGAGTTCTGAGAAGAAGTTCAGGGCTTAAACATAGATGTAAATAATTGCAGGAGTAAGATTTCTACAGCAGTTTACTATTTTTATAGTGTTCATAGCATTTTCCTAGAACTCAATGAGTTTAAGGAGTGAGATACCTCAGCTTGTCCTGGTGGCCACTTAATTATTTTCTCCTCTGTGGTAATTATAATAAAAGTTACTTTATCAATGTGTCCTCTGACATTTACTCTGAAATAGTACTATGTTGATGCACTTAGGACTTGAGAAGTAAATTAATTAATTTCTTGTACAGTATAAAGTGGATTTTTGTATTTTTTACAGGATGGCTTTGTAGTGCGAATATTTGCTACGAGTACTGAGCCAGTATTGCAACAAGAACTGCAGCTTAAGCTTGCAAGAAAATGCTTACATGCCTGTGGCATCTCATTGTTTGATCTGGAAAAAGATTTGCACATTATCAGTAAGTTCTCTTCTTTGAAGGTTAATAACAAGCCTGATAATTCAAACAGTAGAGCTGAAACATTGCATTTTCCTTTGGCTCTACTATGTGCAGGAAGGTACAGCTCCATAATAAACACATGGAGAGGGGTGTGAAACCATTCAAGCATTACTTGACTCAGAGTCAAATCCATGCACCCATTTGGAACCACCTTTCTGTCTCTAGTACTGTTCATGGTTTTCAGTATTTTCCTTCAGTTGTATAATAAATATATAATTGTTTGAAGCTTGGACTTTATAATAAGCTGCAGAACTCCTTGCTGTGGGTCAAAGTCAACAATTTACAAGGATCACTGACTGGATTAAAGGGAGAAAGAATTACATTGAAAAACACATTTGCATCAGAATTTGAGGTGAAGAATTGTTAATAACTATGAAGGTATTTTGAAAAAAGATCACTTGGCCTTTGCTTTGAGGTATTTTTGCTCTATTGAGCTTGCTTTTGGCTCTATCAGAACAAAAGAAAAAGCATGTTTGGCTCCATGGACCAGCAGAGGTGGATAGGTGACTGGTCTGTGAAACTGCCTGGTTAAACTGTTCAGTTAACACAATCTTACTTGCACAGGTACAGGGTTTGATGAGGAATCAGCTGTCCTTGGTGCTGGGAGAGAGTTTGCACTGATGAAAACTGCTAGTGGAAAGGTACTGAAAATGTTCTGTAGTAAATAGCAAATTGCACCAATAGATTTCTGTGGTTTTTAATTTAATCATTATTTTCCATAATTTCTTTTTTGCCTTTTCAGTATGTTAGAATGTATGTTTATGACTGTACTCGAATATATTTTTCAGAGCCTGCTTTAGTATCTAAAAGGCAAATAGTTCACTAAAAAAAAGATTAGATAATCAATCAACCAATAAGATAATCAACCATTCAGATAGTTGGAACCCCTTAGAAATCCATTACTTGAATTTATAGGAATTTCTACAGTCAGTCTTACAATAAAGGGCTTTGTTTAAATTTGGGAAACAAAACTGTCTTCTGTCTAGAAATGATGTGTTAGCACCTTTGCAAATTTGATCACCTCATAACTTTCCACAGTCTGACTGTAGTAATTTATTTAAATCCCATCCTGATTTTTTTTCTGATCTTTTAGAGAATTATTGATTCCCCTATGCAAATGTTTCGATTGATTTCTTCAAACCTATTCTTAATGATTTGATATGTTGTTTTGCTCAACTTTTTGAGGCATTTGCATAATCATGGAGATTTAGAAATAATACTGTTGGTGACTCTTTACATTATTTACTGTGGTTCAATTTCAGTGTGAAAGACTAATGCTGTTTATCTTGTAGAAACATAGTTCTTAATTGCATATTCAAAATTGCAATGGCTTTGTTGGAATGAAGGCCTTGCTCTGCTGCTGTCAGAGCAGTGAGATTGCTTAAAATGTTAGAGTAAATATTTTTTAAGAAAATTTAATGGTATGTACCAGAATTTGATCAAATAGAACTCTTCAGCATTGAGGGAGACAGTTGCCTGTTCAGTATAAAATTACCACATTTCCTGGGTTTGCTCTATAGATTGTCTGTTAAGGTAGGAAATACAATATGTAAGGCAATGTGAAGTGGCCTCAGGTGCCCCATAGGCTGACATACCAATTTTCTAGAGCTGTTGAGTTGCATGGTTCTAAAGGAAACTTTTAGTTCATGTCAGTATTTTTGTGTTTGTTCACGTGAAATATCTTACTCTGTTATTTTTGTAGTCAGTGGCCACTGTGCATTTACTAAACATGTTTTACAAATGTGTTGAAGCATATTAAAATATATAGTAATTTTTTTTATTTTCAATTGATTTTATTGTTATGATACCATCTTGTTTTTACACAGACCAGACATTTTTGTGAGGTGTTTTAAAATGCTTCCTCTGAGTAGTTTCTTTCGTTTCTTTCTTGTGTGTTCAACTCATCTAGCCAAACAATTATATATGAAAACTCACTCAGTGGCTCAGTAGAAAGCACAATTCCAAACAATCTAATCTAAGAATCTAATCAGAATGTTTCCCCCATTAAGTCAAAATTGATGGGTTTGGGACAGAGATAGTGAAATGGCATAAACAAAGTCAGGAAGAGTGCAGTGTGCTTTGAAATGAAAGGAATTAAAAACCATGCAACTTTGAGAATTATGTAAGCTTGAAGTGCTGTGTCATAACTAAAACTGATAAACTTTTTTCTCCTAGATTTATTATACTGGCAAATATCAGAGCCTTGGAATCAAACAAGGTGGCCCTTCAGCTGGCAAATGGGTTGAACTCCCAATCACAAAATCTCCAAAGATTATTCAGTTTTCTGTTGGACATGATGGCTCACATGCCTTACTTGTTGCTGAGGATGGAAGCATATTCTTCACAGGCTCTGCTAGTAAAGGAGAGGATGGTGAATCAAGTATGTACCATTGCTTGCTTGACCAGTGGTTGGAAAAAGCCTCTTAAAGAGTTATTAATTTGAAAATAAGAGTTTCAGCATTTTCCAGGAACATGTAAGCATGCCATTTGTGCTGGAGATGATGCTGGCCATGAGTTCTGACAACCAGTGCCAAAACCTCTCCCAGCTACAGAATCCAATCTGTGTTTTACCACAGTTCAGGGGGTGTGGTGGAAATACTATTTTAGATTTGTCCCAAGAAAAGACAGTAGTAAATTTGGTCAAGAAGCCATGCTGTCTGCCTGGAACTTGGAAAAACTGTGGAGCCAAACTTTTGCCTCTTCACTGTTGTTTTATTGAGCTTTGGAAATGGGTGTTTTGCTGGCTGGTGGAGGTGCATTGATGAGAACTTGTAGAAGCAGATCTTCTGTGCTCGATCAAGCAGAATTCTTCAGATGTTAAAAACAGATTAATTTGATCTTCAGGCTAATAAATGCCTCATCACTATAAGATTAACACATTTCCTAGTCTTGATTTCTGTAGTTGTGTGTGTAGGTTGAAACAGACTTTGTAAGACAACTGAAGATATCTTTAAGTGCCCTGAAGCTGTGATCTGCTGTAATATTGAATTAAAGACTTCACTTTAGGAAACAGGTGGGAGATGTTGATGTGGTAGATTAGTAAGAGTAATTAACATGATTTGAAATACTTGAAGAATCATTTCTAAAAGATACTGATCTAATCATGTCTTGGCTTGCCATTGAATTTTTTGAGAGGAGCCAGTATAATCCAATTAAAACTAGATCAGGAGATTGTACCTATAGTGAGTTGTTTGTTTGGGTTTTTTTCATTAGTGGTCTGAAAACTATAATTATGCCTGTGATGGTTTGAGGGTTTTTTGGTAGATATACTTGTAATTTATTTCTTTATTTAAAGCTAAAAGCAGACGGCAATCAAAACCATATAAGCCTAAAAAAATTATTAAAATGGAAGGAAAGATTGTCATATCTACAGCGTGCAATAATGGAAGCAGTTCTGTAATTTCCAAAGATGGAGAACTCTACATGTTTGGAAAAGATGCCATTTACTCTGATAGTACAAGTAAGTTAATATTGGGCTTCTGCATTATTTTTCAACTGAAGTAATTGAAATTAGTATGGAAGTTTTTAGCCCATGAAAATGTTGTTTGTGTGTTTACTAATGTATTTCTGACATTCTGTCGATTCAGACAGATATGACAGAAGGGTAGAAAAAGGTAGTTTCCAAAAGTTCTGTAACATAATTTAGCATCAGTGGTGACAAATATCCAAAGTAATTCTTCCACTAAGGAGAAGAAAAAAAAATTCACTTATG
Source organism: Agelaius phoeniceus (assembly GCF_051311805.1). Taxonomy (NCBI): domain Eukaryota; kingdom Metazoa; phylum Chordata; class Aves; order Passeriformes; family Icteridae; genus Agelaius; species Agelaius phoeniceus. Next base: position 50,126,603 of record NC_135266.1, read on the forward strand.
TTAAGTTGGCACAAGAAGGCCACACAGGAAAAAGTCACAGAAATAAGATGGGTGTATGAACAAAGGCTGCTGGAAGCTAAGCCTTAATGTCCTTCTCTGCTCATAAGGTAGCAGGGGATCCTGTACACCACAGTTTAAGTAAAATGTAATGAAATAAATTCCAATGGCTTTATGATTCCTTTAGAATTCTTTTTCAAAACACGTGATTCACAGCAGTTTTAGGTTTGCTTTTGGATTTTCATTTTTTGCAGGACAAGTGGCCTAGGCCTAGCTCTCCTTTCACTTTTTATTCTAGCACTTGTTTTATATATCTGTTCTTCTCCCATGCTATAAATTTTAAAATTGTCAGTATCCACTAAAAATTTGGTACATCATTGAGTTTCCTTCTTGGCTAGAAAGTGCAATTTTTTACCCAAGTGTTTTATGTCTTACAGGTTTAGTAACAGATTTGAAAGGTCATTTTGTGACTCAAGTAGCCATGGGCAAAGCTCACACCTGTGTGTTAATGAAGAATGGAGAAGTTTGGACATTTGGAGTAAATAATAAAGGACAGTGTGGACGAGACACAGGCTCTATGAGCCAGGGAGGAAAAGGTGTGGGACCTTGTTTTGTTTTGTTTTTTTTTTTTTTTTTTCCTTTTCATTTGCATGCTGGCAAATATCAGAAGTGAAAACAAAGCTAAACATTTTGTTGTAAAACGTAATTCCAATGCTAAAGTTTGAATACGTGCAAGATGATTAAAAAAAAATCAAACATGTCTATGCACAGAGATTTCCAAAAAGTCTCTGTGCTGACTGAGCAGGCAAATCAGGCATTCCTAGTAATTCCTTTTAAAATCTGATCTGTGAATGTTCTTCAGAACTTCAGCAGTTCATAGACACGTAGAATAGTTGCAGGTGGAAGCAGTCTTTTTAAGATCATTTAGTGCAACCCCCGGCAATGAGCAGGGAAATCTTTGGCTAGATCAGGTTGCTCAGAGCCTTGTCCAACCTGTCCTTACCTCTCTGAGTAACCAGAACCCTCTCTGTTGGTCTCAGAAAGCAAGAATTTCTTATTTCAATATCTTAATTAGGTTTTGGAGTTGAGAGCATGGCAACAGCAATGGATGAAGATCTGGAAGAGGAACTGGATGAAAAAGATGAGAAGTCCATGATGTGTCCTCCAGGCATGCATAAATGGAAGCTGGAGCAGTGTATGGTGTGCACTGTATGTGGAGATTGCACAGGCTATGGAGCCAGCTGTGTTAGCAGTGGCCGTCCTGATAGAGTACCTGGAGGGTAAGCACATGTGTGGGACTGTGGCTGGTGCAGTGAGTTGGGTGGCTAAAGCACTTCCTGAATGTGAACTGAGTTGATGTTTCCATCCAAAGTAACTTTATAGCTAAATATATAGTAGTATGTGCTTTTAAAGTCAGAAATGGCTTAAAATTTCTGTAAATAGCCTGTGGCTGCAGGTGGTTTAGTTTTACAAACTGTTTTCTTACTTTAGCATGTAGTTCTTTACTAGAAGCTGTTGGATGTGAACACCAATATAATTTCTGTCTCTTGACAGAGCTGCTGGCTCAGGATAACTTTTCTTCATCCTCTGATGGAAGTTTATCTTGCTTTTTAAGTTGCCTTTGTCTGTTACTACTTAGTTGAGCTGCAGAGACCCACTACGTTACCATTACTATTTCTTCAGCATTTTGTGTGCTCATTGTTTCCTTGTTCATGTTTTCATGTGGTATACATTAAATTGAAGAAAGAAAACTAATTTTGAGAAGTTAGTTCAGTGGACAATCAATGGTCCTGGCACCATGTAACAGGAGCTAGGATTTAAACTAGCTGTCCTTCCTGTTTATCGCAGGAAGACTTGCATGTCCACAGGTAGAACAAAGTCATAATCAGTAATGGACAAAAATAAAAGATAGTGATAAAGTAACTCTGTTTGCTGCAGAATCTGTGGCTGTGGCTCAGGTGAGTCAGGCTGTGCTGTGTGTGGCTGCTGCAAGGCATGTGCTAGAGAACTGGATGGCCAGGAAGCAAGGCAAAGAGGAATCCTTGATGCTGTAAAAGAGATGATACCTTTAGATCTCTTGCTGGGTAAGTAATACGAAATTAGCAAAAAGGCTTTTAATGCTCATTTTTACTGCACCTCCTTTTTTCCCCTCAGTACATTTGTTTACACACTTTACTGTTACAGACAGTTTTAATATAATATTGTTAAAATGGTGCTTAACAGATTTATTTATTGGTGATACAGCAAAGTGGGATCATTCTGTTAAGTGATCTGTTCTAAGTTTACCCTTGCTGTAGTCACCTGTACACATTTTGTGACCTGTGCATATATGATGCTAATGTTGATACTACAAAGTTGTTCTAGTCCTTTTTGATACCCTGAAAATTTTTCTATGAAGTTTTTATCAGAATTTAAGCATTCTTAAACTAAAACATGGCTAATTCATGTAAAACCTTTTAAAAATATAAACAATTGTAGACTTGGTTTAATAATACTTTCTGAAACTTTTTAGGGGAGAATGGAGATAACCATGACCACACATAACTACATATATATGTATATAAGTAATATTTAGTGATGTTGGAATAGTCAGATTCATGAAAACCAGGAAATTAGGAGATAAAGGTTAGAACTCCTCAAAATTTACTCAAATCCTTTTTATTGTCAGGGCCACGTAAAGAGCAGCTAGTAAGTAGGTTTTCAGTTTTCATTTCCTTAACTTCTTCTGGGGTTTATTGCCACCACAACAATTTTAAAGATAATTTTACTTATTTTCTTAATCTATTTAGCTGTCCCTGTTCCTGGAGTTAATATTGAAGAACACCTTCAGCTACGGCAAGAAGAAAAGCGGCAGCGTGTAATTAGGAGACATAGATTGGAAGAAGGAAGGGGTGAGTGACTTATTGAGAAGGGCCTTGAATAGCTTAAGAAACTTCTGAGTCTGTTTTCTAAGAATGAAAATAGTCTTCATCCATTGAGCCTGTACAGTGATCAAACTCTAAATCAGGTCCTAAGAAGATAGTTCATTATGTAGCATGCTTTTAGAAAAATTGGAAAATCTATGTGTTTAACGAAGTCTACGCATATGATTCATAATTTTAATGATGAAAGGAGCACTTGATATCACTTTCACCGGTTGGTTTTTTTCCTATTTGAATGATTGTTTTAGGATCTACATTTTAAAAAACATTTATTTGAAGAAAGGATTACAAGCCTGTCCCATGCTATTTACCTATTATATGAATTATCTAATTACTATGATAAATTATTCCATTTCTGTTCTGTAATAGTAGGCAGAATTTTCTTTTATAAAATGAACTTTTCTGTATTTGCATAACATGAGAATATTGACACAGATTGAATTAAAAAAACAAAGCACCATTGCAGCATTTCAAAATTTTCTTATGTTTTATCTACCTCATTGTTGATTTTCCACATAAACAATAATCTACCTTAAGAACTTCACAGTACTCTTTGTGTTCTAAAATACCTCCATGTCTTGTCAAATTAAATATGAGAAATTTAGACTGATGTAACCTGTAATATTTTTGTAAAGCATGATGATGTGGTTGCTAAGATTATTGTGTGTTGAGAAGAAGAATAACTTATTGGGACATATGCTCTTTCAAGTTCCTGCAGTCAACCACTTTGATTCTTCTTTTATGTATTAGATACTGGTTTTACTTGAATACAAAATGTGCCTTGTAATCCAAATTATTCCCTAGACTGTGCCAGTGAATCTTGTGATGTGAATTGTGTCATTATTTCATTTTATAAGAAATTGCTGGTTTTAGCCACAAATAAGGAGCAACAAGAAAGAGAAATCTTGCAGTTGCCTGTACATATGGAAAAGGATGGAATATTTATTTTTCTTTGCATCTTTGTGGCTAATTTTAGCTGTGAGGTAAAGAGAGGAAGCCTTTGTTTAGGTCATGTCAGAGCTGCTGCATGCTGCTGGGTGCAGCGAACAGTTTTTTATTCAATCCTAATTAAATGCCCAGGCATTACTGAAAGGTGCTGCTGTTCAGACCATTAGTGATGACAGAACTGGCAGGTAAATATCAGTTAAAAGAAAAAAGAAAAGTGGCAGAGAAAAATTTACATTTGCTTCTATTTCTGTGGTTAGAAGTAGAACCAGAGCAGCTTATCCCTTCTGTATGCCATCTGTTTCAAAAAGCAAAAAAAGATCATTTGAACAGTAGCAGGAATGTACTGTTATGGTTGGTTTTATAGGCATATGGGTGAAAGGAGGTTGTAGCCAGGTGGGGATTGGTCTCTTCTCCCAGGCAACCAGTGACAGGACAGGAGGACACAGTCTTATGCTGCACTAGGGGAGGTTTAGGCTGGACATTTGGAAGAATTTCTTCACAGAGAGGGTGATTGGGAATTGGAATGGGCCCAGGGATGTGGTGGAGTCACTATCCCTGGAGGTGTTTAAAGGGAGGACTGAATGTGGCACTTAGTACTGTGGTCTAGTTGACATGGGGGTGTTTGATCATAGGTTGGACTCGATCTCAAAGGTCTTTTCCAGCCTAGTTGATCCTGTGATTCTGTATAGGGACTGTAGCTTAAAAGATACTGTTATCCAGCTTGTTGCACACATTTGTGTTATGTTCTCTATCTAAAGAGCATTGAAATCCCATACCTGTGTGGCTGTGGGAGGTAGTGGGTCTGGAAGGGTTGGAGATTAGTCTCCTGTTTTGGTTCAGAAAAACTTCTTGTGATAAAGCTGGGAACAGTGTTTCATAAATACTTAGAGATCTTGTTTCATATAATCAAGTATGAATATTTGATTTGATAATCAATCTTTATTTGCATAATCAGATCAAAGAGCTTTTTTGCTTCTCCATCCAAATGCTGAAGTTTTTCATTAATGAGTCAGCGCAAAGAGTAGCACCATTCTTGATAACTCTTATGATGCTGCTCTTTTCATGAGAGAACAAGAACATTTAAATAATCTACTAGATTTTTTGTGCAAAAGGTTTTGCAGTCTGATAAAACATAGTTACAAAAATGTTAAAAGAACAGGCAGGTTACTTGTTGCTTAGTTTTCCCAAGGGTTTTAGTATTTATGCATATGGAACTGAACAAATCCATGCTAATGAAATAGCTATTTAGAGATCCAAAGAGAACTTTCAATTTTCTGAAAACACTGCTTAGTCATTTAAAGGCTGGACCAGCTCTTTGGGGCCTTTCCTTAAGGTACACAGTGTTTAGTTTGTCAGGATTCTGATTTCTGGATTATTTAGTGTGTTAATGTGTGTGTTTTGTCCTTTTATAAGAAACAAAGCATGTATAGTTTATGGTGTTCAAGACTAGAATTCATCACTGAATGTAGCTGCAGACTTTTAAGTTCCTGTTGGTGACCTTTATTCAATACAAATATTTTCAGTAAATATTGAATGTCTTGTAAACAAGAGAAAAGCTTTAAAAATACAGGAGCATTTCTTCCTAAAAGAGTCATACAAATAAAACAAAAAATCACAAAGAAACCTCTCACCTGAATGTGTTGAAATAGAACTTAGGTTTAGGAGAGAGGTGTAAGAGCAAAAGTGCTGGGATTATACTGATTTTTAAGTTGTCTAATTGTTTGTGCTTCATTCAAAGCTCCAGATTTTAGTCCTGTTACAGTGACCTGTGATACAAAAATATGTTCTTAATTTCTTCCCAAGATCACTTGTGGTCTCTTGTATTGAAGAAGATAAGAATGCTCATCTTAATTTGCATTTATCTGAAAATGCTAACTCTGAATTTGAATGTTCTGGGTAGAAGTAGCTGTTGCTAATAGCTGCAATATCAGTGACCTGGTTCAATGTTACTGTCACAAGCAATTACCTCACTTCTCACACATGATCCAAGTAGCCTGCCACTGTTGTAAGGGACCTGTATACATGCTGCTCAGCAACAGCACACTAACTTCAGAAATTTAAAGTGCTTATGCTGAAGATTTCTTTGTTTTTTACACTGAAATGAGCTGCAAACTATAGTTTGTGATGGAACTGTAACCAGCTAATAATTTTATTTTTTGAATCAGTTCTTTATGTTGCTGTATTCAAGAAAGAAATTCTGCTTTAGTGGAAAAAATAGATCCTTTACATTTTAGTGGGTAAAAAGTGTTTGTTTGGGATAATCAACTATTTTAAAAATTATAAGTTCCTTAATATTTATTATAGTTCTTTGCTCTTTTCTGCACACAAGTGACTGTGACAAGCAGTGAAGAGGGCTCAAAACAAATTCTACATTTTTGAGTTGGGTGTATGACCTTCTGAGAAATAAAGCCAGCTGTATTCATCACAGCTTCTATGCTAAATCATAATATCTCAATATAATTATTGATGGAATTATCTCAGCTCTTCACTGTCTCTGTTTTTCTAGTGAGAAGTGATGGAGCTGATTTTCCATATGGTGAAGTGGTTTTTGTTTTTCAAGCTGGTTTGGGGCTTGATGAGAATGATGAGAGATGAATATGGAAATAGTTGCACTTCATTATTTTCTGTGGTAGTGAGGAAGTTTTGTATGTTAGAATGTTCAGAACATGGTTAATTATTTTTTCTTTCCTATGAAACTAATTTTTCATCATGGGAGCATTAAATTGCCTTAATGGATTACAGAAATCTGTGGGCCACATGTGCAATTAATGTAATGAACCTAAGACTAGCATTTTCTGAGAGCTAATCTGGAAAGCTGCTCATGAGACTTTTTACTTTTTCAGATTGGTATTTGAACTAATAAATGTTGGTATAGTCAAAGATTTCAATTTATCACTTGAAGATAATTCTGGGGGATTTTTTCAGAAGGCAATGAGAGTGTTAAAATAGCTTTTTCAACTATATTTAACTAATAAGCTAAAAACCACAGACATGGTTCTCAATATAGCAATAATAAATTGTCTCATGCTTCACTGGTATTTCACTACAACTTCTTCTCAGCCTATGATGTAAAAACCTCAAGATGATCATTACTGAGATGCAGATTTGGTGTGTAATTAAGCAAGGTTTAGCTTTTGATGCCCTAACAGAAAAGGAAAATTAATTTTCATCAGTCTTATCCTACTTGCAACAACAAAGAATCCACAGAAAATTGATTAATTTTAGTCCAGGCTGCTCTGTTTAAGACAATATAATCTGAGGCTGCCTAGATTTGGGCATTTTTTCATTTTTCTGAAGTGTAACTGATTCAGTTACTTCAGTGATTAGTTTTACCATGGTAGGCTAAGTATCATAAAAATCTGTTTAACATCTGCACAAGCTACTCTGAGCTTGCAATCTCCTTGTCTGCTCAACATATACCTAAATACACAGCAGAACTGTCTGCATTAGTGCAATATTAAGTGCAATATTACTTAGTAAATAATTGTGCAGCTTCTTTTTATGGTTTTAGTTAAATGTTTATTTTGATGCTTTCAGGATTCCTTTTGTTTCAATGTTTTTTAAGCAAACCAAAACCATTCAAAACCTTTTCATTTGAAACAATATTGAATTCACAAATTACTTTTTAAGAATGCTTTCAAGGGAAGGCTGTGGGCTTTTGCCCCTAATGACCATCAGGTATGGTTCTGTGAACTTGCATTGTTACACTTGTGTCTGTGATTCCTTTGTGAAAGAGCTAATTATTGTTATTAAAACTGATGTTTAAAGTAAAAATATTTTTATTATAGTTTCAGAAATCGGGTTTGTAGTAGACACCATGACACAGTTCTGGTTAATATTTGCTGTTTTAATTTACTTCATGTATTTATATGCAGAAATGAGTATTTTATACTTATTTAACAATACATACAAAGTGAAGTATTCAGAAGGGAGAAAGGGTCCAAATTAAGATTATCATAAACCTTACTTCCATCTCATTCTCTTATTACTCACACATTGCCCTGCATGCTTGTGTTGGCTAGTGTGCATCTTTTTCCCCTTTAAAAGGCCTTAATTTTTCTTCCATACCTATTTGCACAATTTAAATGTTGCCTTAAGACTACAGGAAGAGACATGTATCCTGTCTTTATTTTCAATGTTTTGAACAAAAGAAGCAAACTGCAATTAACCTTAGTGCCTGCACATGACATTCTCCATGGATGTTTTTGCCTTAATGATAAATTGGTAGTCATAGTTGGAAGAATAGAGATTTTTTTTTTACATACCATAATTATTAGCCCTGCCTCATAAGAATATTAAATTTTGTTTCCTTTAAGGCTCTATAGGTGGCACATTATCTCCCTATAATGTTTTGTGCTTCTAGTGGAACTGCAGTAAAGCATTTGTCTTTAATTCCATTTTCTGAAATATTTTTCTCAAAATTTGCAACCTGTTGACCTATTAAGATGGCTAATTTCCTATATTAGTTTTATCTTCCTGTTTTATTACTAAAAACCAACAAAAACACACCCCCTCAAAAATTGCTTGGTCTCTTTCAAGAAGCCAAAAATAGGTTTTTACAACAGAGGGTGTGATCCAACCTAGGACTTAGCTCTGCAACCTGAATTTATACTACTTTTCTGTATGTATGTGTCATCATGTACTATTTTTTCAGGTAGCCTGCTGTGTTCAGTGCACTGATGCAGAAGTCAGCATTTGGGATAATTGATTTCAGTCTCCTGCAATCACAGCTTGCCAAATAGCATTTGTTTAGGGTGAGGTGCTAGAAGAAATCAAAGCTCGTGTTATATAAAATCAAACATTAAACTCCTTCATAGCTGTATCTAAGATCTTAGATGACCAAGAATGCCAAAGCACATTAAGTGCATGTAGAATGAAATAATAGTATACATTTTTCAGAAGTCCATTGCATTATTTAATAAATGCATTCTATTTTGAGAAAATGAAATTATTTCTGTGATTAAATGGATTTTTTTTAAATGCTTTGAATTCCCTGTGAAAAAATGTCCATTTTGCAAAGTCTGAACCAAGAAAAGAAAGCTAGTCTTGACATTTCAGCTAGGGCTGTTCAGCATCTCAGCTCAGCTATGGAAAAACAGTCTGTGAAGGGAGAGAGTGAATGTCATTTTGCATCATACTACAGCTGATGACTGATTTAAAATAGCTCTGTAGTCTACCAGTGACTCCTCTGCTTATCTCTGTCACTTGATCTTCTGAAGTAGAGACTAGTAATAGATTGTTATTCCCCATGCAGATCTATCTTAGAGGCTTCTGAAGCAGTTTTCCAAATAATACTCTGCAGAAATTTTTCAATAAATTAAAGGAGGTATCTAATGCATGACTGGATTGTTCCACCAAAATATTCCCAGCACCTAAATTTTGCTCCCTTCATACAGGCAACCTCAGATGTGAGCAGAAAGCAATTCATGGTCTCCATGAATTGTAGTGTTTTGTTGCCTGTGTTATTTGGAGGGAGAGGGGGAGGTACTTTGCACCTTGCCCAGCAGATGACCAAGAAGGCAGACATCACAATGCAATCTAAATGTAGATTTTTTTTTCATTTTTGTAGTTTCCTATTCTGTTACGATCATTTTACAGATTTAGCATGCACAAAAACCCAAAGAAGATAACAGACATGTTAGATGGATTTGGGTACAAATTACTGTGAAATGGCAATCTGTTGCATTTAAGTTTATTTTGGATTCAAGTTCTGTGCACAATGGTAAATGTAGAGTTTATAGGAATATCCAGAAGCAAAGATAATTCCTGCATTGGTCAGGTTAGATTGTCACAGAATTGTCAGTGTTGACTAGGAGAGTGTGATTCAGATGAGTAGCTTGGAAACTAATGGCAGGTATGTGCTAGGGCCATGCTGGAGCTGACAGTCTCTTATGCTTACTAAACATCCTCTGTCTTACAAATCTCCTGTAGTTCTTTTGCTCACCCTACTGTACTTCACTTCTGTCCTCCTGAAATTCTCTTTTGTTACCTTTGCTCTTAGCACTGAAATGCCAAAGGCTGCCTTCAGGGCTGTATCTTGTTCCCTGCACTGTTGTGCAAGCATGTTTTGGAGCTTCAGAGTGTTTGCCTAAGTTATCTAGAGATCATTCAGTCACCTACAAATATTTTAGATCTACACTCTTCAAGCCACACTCTTTGCAGTCCTTGCATCTCTTTTTGTGACTTTGCTGATCTTTCACTTGTGCGTGTTGTCCTGTCCATTCTCTATTTCTTCAGATTTTAATTTCATTAGAAACTTTCCAGTAAGTCTCACTACTTTTGCCTTATTTTCTCATGTTCTTCATTTGCCTTTCCTCTGTATCAGTTGTCCTTCAGACATTCTTAGCTTTCATAATCTGCTTGTCATTCATCTCTTCCTCTTTTTGCCTTTTCCTGGTGTGCCTCAGGATACTCCTCACTATATCGCCTCACTTGATAAGAAGCAAAATGTGGTGTAGTTTTTTGTGTAAGTCAAAACTCTGGAAAGTAGAATATTAAACACAGCAAGTGATTTGTCAGAAAGTAATGTTACCAAAAATGTATCTATTAAATGGAAGTTTGAATTCAGAGGAGACTGAAAAGGGGGAGCACAACAGCAAGGCAATTGAAGGAAGAATCTGCAAGATGAAGGTAAATCAAAAGCAAGTGATGATCCTTGATTAGGAGAAGGAGCTCTGAATTAGTAAGATCTCTTCTGGAATAGAGTCCAAATGAATGCAGTAGAACAAAAATAAAAATCAAATGCTGTGTGCAGAAACAAACATGACTGAGGAAGTTTTGGGCCATTATATTCCCTAACACATGTATGAACCTCTAACCTAGACAGTAGTGTATTTTTAAAGCATTTTTCATTTTGTTTTTTAAGTGAATGCTAAAATTTGGGAGCTTGTCTCTATGAAGAAAGTTTCTTCATCCGAAAGTTCTAAAGCTATATAGATTTGGCCTAACTTTTTAATAGATGTCTATCCGTGCTTTTTAGAATTAGTGAAGAGGTGATGGTATAAAATTGCCAGCAGAAAACCTGAGGCAATGGGCATTTATTAAAAGTTAATCTACACTGTCTTCTTAATAAAGTTCAGCTAAGCAATGAAAGTATCAATGAATTTGCAGAAAAAGGAGGAATATTTGTATTTGAAGTTTTGCATAAGCGGTTTATAACACAACAGCCTGATTGGGGTGCTTTTGTTTACTGTTCGTGGAGGGGCTGGATTTGGGGGCCTGTGGAACTGAGTATATCTTGGCAGAATTAGTTGCTTCTCATTCATGGTTTCTGCTGAATATGAGACTTCTGAAAGGACAAAAAGTGTTCAAAAAATTCATGGCAGCATACTTAACCTATAAAACAGGAGAAATACAAATTTAAGGAACAAATTCCTTGTCCATTACCTGTTTATACTCGGCCTCAGTTAAGCATATAGTACCTCACTGCCTAAGTCTAGATTTTTTAAAAGGAAAAGCAATCCAGAAAAAAAATTTAAATGCATGTATCATTGCTGTCTTTAAATCAAATCTTCTCTTGGAGACCTTTAAATAGATTGAAAAATATTTTCAAAATAAATGAATTTCAAAATTACTAAGTAGATAAGAAAAGAGTCATATGATTTGAATAACTTTCTTCATGAAACATGGAACTTTTTCTTTAAAAGTTATACCTCTGCATCTTCAATATAGTAATTGCAAACAAGTTTACGGTGGTGGCTTTTAAATTTAGCAATTATATTATGACCTTGTTCCAAATCAATATTTTGAATGTTATATTGTAGGATTTAAGGCATGATAATTATTCTTTTTATCTTTTAAAGGCAATAATGGGTATTTGCTATCAAATTTTACTCTAATGTGAGTATATTTCCATTGCTTGCAGTACAGTTGCATACTTAGAAATTCAGGTAAAAGTATCACTGTGGGATGTTTATTGGTTTTTCACATAAGTTATCAAGAAATGGCAACTTTCTTAGAGTTTAAGGTCTTTTGAATTTAAGAAAACAAGTTTATAATTATTATTCTTTTTGTTTTTTTCATTGCTTTTAATTTGAATTTTGTTTGACACACTGTTTCCATTTTGTGAGCTTTCCTATGCATGTGCAAAATGTTTCTCCTCAGGCCCCCTTGTAATTCCTGGTCCTATTTTTATGAACCACCGAGAACAGGCTCTAGCCAGAATCAGACTCTCTCCAGCACCGCTAAAGCATAAACGGGACAAGCACAAAGGTATTTGGTCTTCCTTATTGACTAGGGTGGAAATAAGCCCAGCCTCCCAGTCACTTCTTCCAGATGCTGCATCTGTCTTTTCAAAGAACTGCACAAAATGAATTCTGCCTTTTCTTCCTGTTAGTATCTTGTTACCTGAGGAGAAAGAAAACGCATTTAAATGTTGAACTTTCTTTAGAAGTCTACATGTTCATTAGTCCACATCATCTTTGTTTTTCTTTGCCCTTTTTTTTTTGTGAAATATGCATTGTCTTTCTGTGTGTCTTCTCTCATTTCTAATGCTGTCTCATTTTTAAGGTTCTTTATTTTTACTGTAGGAAACGTAACATGTTAGAGTGACTCAAGATTGTTGCACTGCTTTTGTCCTTTTGTGTTGTGTATTTGGGGTTTTTACTTAAACATACCAGTTTCAGGCTTGATAATTCTGGCATAAATCTTCTCCATAGGTATGTTACCTTTCAAGAAGCCCTTTTTAGGAGTGAAATACTTGAAATAATGTAAACATTACTTTTTGCTAACTTTGAATGGGGAGATAAAAATAAACAAATAAAAATAAACACTTTTCTCTGCAATATTCTCGAGTTAAATGGTTTGATAGAGTACAGGTATGGAGGTGTCTTGATATTTTAGACAGTTTTGTATGTCTGGCAAGCCAGTTCCTTATATCTTCAATTTCAAAGTGTGCCATTTGTTCAGATATAAATGACTTACATGTTTCTTAGAAAGTAGTAGTGTATTACTTACTGAACTTACTGAAGTTGAGCTGTCTCAAATCTGATTTGTATGTATCTGTGTATTGATGTGTCTGTACATACATTATTTATATACAGAAGATAAATATGTAAAATGGAGGTTAGAGACCTGGTCAAAGTAGGAAGCTCCTAAAAATGGTGAACCCAGAATGCTTCAACTCTTTTCTAAAGAATAGCTAAATATTAAAAGAGTTAGTATGGCATTTCAGATGAATTAGTGGAAGTTACTGATTGTATTTGGCATGTGTGCAAACAAACTGTGTATCAGTTTGAAGCCTTATGGGATAAAGTTTCAGTGTATGTGGGTGATGGGCTTACTGAGTTATGAACATACTGGATCGTGAAATCATTTTAAGTTTAATTTATGGAAATGAAAGCAAAATCTGATCCTTTGAATCTGCATAACATTCAGTCTTTGGAATGCATATTGTCTGAGTTTTAAGTCTTGATGGACTTAAAATAGCCTATCATAATCTCACTGGAGAAGTTGCCTGTTGAAAGAGCACATAATGAATTTAAGTGTTGTTACGTGAGTGGCCGTTTGCTGATGGGCATTATTCTTGAGCTGGTTACTGCTGCTAGTTGTACTGCAAACCCTTGACTCCAGAGGCAAGTGCATAAAGGAGTATGCTTGTCCTGCCTACATCTGTGCTTTTTTGGCATGTGTTAGTTGTTGGAACTCATTTCAGATCAAGTATCTCCTTACAAGAGGTGTATTCATTAGTGTCAGTTTGAGGCTTATGTTGCCTCTTGGAGTTGTAAGAACAGTATAAAGGTCTGTGTTGTGCTGGAAGACTTTGGTCAGATGTGCCCTATAGAAATGAACATTTCTTTTTCTTTAAGGAAGGCTATATGGAAGGAAATACTCAGTTTATTTTAGTTCTTTGTGTCTTATGGTAAACAGATAAGGACGTTTTAAGTAAACTTTTAGACCCTTCTCTGCCTCAGAAGACTGCTTTTCTAAAGACAGCCATAAATTTGACTAGGAACTAGAAATACCCCTTAACTTCTCAAAGAGATTCCAAGGGGAAAAGGAAAACTGGTGAAGTGAGTTGTTATCCAAATAACAGGCAAGGTGAATATTGTGAAAAAGATAATGTATATTTTTTATCTTACAAGGCATGCCTCTCTTCTTGAAGAAGAATGTAAAAGCAATAATAGAGCAGAGATAAAAGGACATTATCACATTGAAATCAGCAAATTATTTTATTTTTGAACATGATGCTTTCCAGACTGTCCTCCTTCCTTCAGGTGTTTCTGCTATAGTAGTCTTCTTCACACCAACCAGACCTTCAGGATCTTTGGGCAAGGAATGTTTAGTTCAGCTGGTAGTACTGATAAGGCCAGTACCAAACTTGCTGGTTGCCACTTCTCTGCTTGCAGCTGCAGAACTTCTCTTGATAATGATATTTAAACTTGAATGTGGACAGCTTCCTCAGGACTTTTTCAGACAATTATTGTCTACTATAAAAGGTGTATTTGATACCTACTTATACATATTGTCAAACCATGGATTCATGGAATGGTTTGGTTTGGATTGGAAGGGACCTTAAAGATTATCCAGTCCCAACCCCCTTGACATGGACAGGGACACCTTCCATTAGATCAGGTTGCTCAAAGCTCCATCCAGCCTGGCTTAGAGAACTTCTGGAGGTGGGGCATCCTCGAATTCTCTGGGCAACGTGTTGCAGTGCTTCATCACTCTCAGAGTGAAGAATTTTTTCATAATAATCCATGTGTCTGTCACTTGTGCAATTCATGTTTGGTTGTTCAGTTGAAAACTCCTTCAGTTTCATTGAAACAGCCGGTTTTTTAGAAGTCTTGCCATTGTCATTTACTCTTTTCACATTTATAGGGTCTGCATATCAAGATCATTGTTACTGCAAAAACTTTATAATTAAGCATACTCTTCCTGATCTATGTCTTCTGTGTCTTTCACAATTATTAATAGAGGGGATTAGGTATGACATGTTTAGTATTCATGGAGTGGTTTGGCACTAAGAAGAAAAATGAGCTTGAGTTTCATCTTTATTCTTTAATGAGAGAGTGAGTTTCCAGTCTACATCTCCAATCCCTGTGGATTCCCATAACTGAGCATCTTAGTAAAAAGTCATGCCTAGAGAGTGTACCTAGAACAGGGGCTAGACAGGCTAGACAATGTTAAAGGAATAAAGTAGGTATTTATTGAAAAGGCCTTCAAAGGATACACCTTGGGCAGTTCAAGAACCTGGCTGTTGATGAACTCTGAGTTACAAGTTTTTACGCTTTAATAAGTTTTGGTCCATTTCCATATTGGGGGTAATTGTCCAATTACAGCTTCAGGTCATGAAGTCCCATCCTCCCAGTTTGCTCTCCTCAGTTCACTGCTGTTTATACTTTTTGGGTCTGAAGCTGCAATGGTGTCCTTGGTTCTGAGGCAGGAAAAGGATCATTTTTGTCTAACTGAACTTGCTAAGAAGAGAACTTGCTAACACTTCATATAAAGTTCAGAGTTATAGACTAATGCAGTACAGCATCTGGAAAATATGAAAACTAAAACTTAAGGCATCAAAGATTAATGAAAGTCTGTAAAATTTTCTCAACTGCAGAAATGAACTGAATAGAAATAAAAAACAAAGTAAGCTTCTTGAGTCAGCTAAGATTCATCAGTTTGAATGCCACCTTTTCCCTGTATTTGGAAGTAGTGGTAAACATGCTAAGGAAACAAATACCCTCAAAACTACTAGGACTAGATGAAGCTGAATCTGCATGGATGGAACAAGATACAGGTCAACCATTTTGCAAATGCTAAGACAAAATTACCAGACGTTCAAGAAAACTTACTTGGAATTTATTTTTTTACTTTTCGGCTGTCTAAGATACCGTGTGAAGGGCAGAGTAGTTTGAAGCGCTCATTGGAATGAGACAGTTGACAATGAAAAACCTACATCTAAGACTGAGTTTATAATTAGAATGTGAGTTTGTTGTCACTTTATTGTATGTGTTATGCTCTTGTGGCTCTGCATATCTTATTTCACCTATAAGCTCAATAAGCTCTGTAGAAACCTCTGAAGAATCCAACAGACTTACTTTTTGTCCTGCCCTCGTAGAATGATTTCCACAGCCAGAGTATATTCCTTTTCCCCCTGCACTGTAGCTATAAAATTGATTATATATATTTCAGCTGCAGCCTGGGGTAGACAGCCAAGAAGCTGCAGACACAAGCTGATTAGTTAAAGTAATGTTGTATATAAAGTCTGTAAATTATGGCACTCAGAACACCCTGTGAGAGTTGGACTTCACAGAGACTAACCAGTAATTTGACCAATATGATTTATTTGAGTGATTGCTGCTGAACAGAACCAAGATTTGTTGACATGTGATGTGTTCGGAAGAGACAGTTAATGTAAGAATTTTTAATATACAGTCATACTCCATTAATGCTTTTCTTCTGTGGAGTATTTAATATCTTTAGAAGTGCTTTTTCTCTCCTCCAAAGATGGATGGTAAGTGAGAAATGGGGTATCACCACCCTTGCTGTTGGAGAACACCAACAAAATGCATTTCCGCTGGTCTGGGCCAAGCAAGGGTCCACCATACCTTTCTGTAACGATGCTGGGTATGGGTTTTTTGCCAGAAGAGGTCTCATTTAAAGCTTAGTACTTCACTTGTTATTGGGTCTGAATGAGCTTTTCCTTTGTTCCTGGAAAGCAGTGGTTTTTGTGGCAGCAATATGAGCCAAGAGAACTTCTAAACACATTTCATGGCAGAGGAAAATGGTCTTCAGGAGTTTAGAACTTTCCGAGTGGTAGTGGGGATTGGTTGGTTGCATTTGCAGTTCTCTCTCTTTCCTTGCCCAACTTTGAAGTGTGAGACATGAAAACCCATCATTGTGAAGTTGTTCATGGAGCACACCCCTCTGTGTTGACAGCAGAAAGTACTTTACCTTGGGTTTTTCTTCTCTCTCAGAGAGATGGAGTCAGAGGTGCTCTTCAGTAGTACTCCAGTTGGAGAACACTGGAGGTACTAACTTGCTCTGCTTAAAGGTTCCAGTGCATCCCACAGTAAGAGTCTGTGCTTCAGTAGCCTTTTTATGCTTCCTTTTCAGGAGCAGTTATTTTGATACTACTTTTAATGAAATGAAAAAGTGCACAATTGGTTAAAGAAAACAAATGTGTATCTCCCGAGTTACAGTTTTTCCTTGAGACATGCAAATAAGCTTTCAGCATCCACTTTTGACTCACATTTTTTCAAAAAACTTTGACTGTTTGAAAGTAATGGAAAGAAAGAGGATGACCCAGTTAATTTGAGGCCTTATGTCTAAGTGTAAGTTCTCCTAGCCAGTGCTGCTGGAAAAAAATTATATGTTTTGGCCATGTAATGGAGTAACAGATAAACACTATAGTCCAGAAATATGGCTCTAAAAGTAAGCAATGATATAATGATATTCTATTTGGCTTTGTGTATTTTGGTCAAAAGACCTTTTTTTTTTCCTAAACAAGACTAGCTGTTTTAGTTGCAAGAATGTTGTTGGAGCACACATAAATTACCAAGTGCTTATCAAGTTTTGAAGATCCAAACAATTCAAAGCTTTTGAGACAGTTACTAACCATGCAAAGAAGGCTGACAGAATTCCATTTTCAGTTTAAAAATTTCACACTTGAGCAAAGTAAGATATGCATGAAGGATTGTCGGTTCTATTCCTGCATTCTTAGAACCTTTAAGAAGTTAGCTTTGGAAATTGGAAGCACCAGCTTTGTAGAACGTTATCCCTTAGAATAAATTTATTGCTCAGATATGTAATTGCAAAACTTGTTTCATGTGAAGGTACTTGTCTCTGCATCTTGCACACTAATACTTAGTATTTCCTCAAGGGAAGTACTGTGTTATGCTTTCATTTACAACCTTGGAGAAAACGGGGCTATATCTAGAATCAAGTTTTATTTAATGATAGTATCACATTTATCAACTGAGATAACAGGAATCCCCAACTTTTTATTAGTGGTTTTTTAAGCCCTTTAGAGCAGGATGTTTTTCTTACAGCAAGGCAGAAATGCACGTGTTCCTCTTTAAGTTTCTGCAGATCACTTGATATGCTGCTGCTGCTACATTTTGCTAATGTGACTGTCTAGGTGACATGGTTGCTGTATGCCCAGTGTGTTTCATTGGAAGTGCATGCAGCCAGGACACATTCTTACTGGACATGTGTATTTCTGACAGATGATTATTCAAGTGCATTTACACAGTGGGAGAGCTCATATTTTTTTATTATTCAGCAGTGTCTGAGGGATGAGGGGATGCAGGGGCCACAGGTAGACTTTCAGAATAATCAGCTGTTTTTCTGCTCCTGTCTGAAAAACTTGTATGAAATTGGGAAGCAGTAAGCAGACTGCTTGTTGAATAATTTTGGGGGCAATATCAGCTGCTAGAACCACTCCTGATTACATTGGCACATAGAGTTCAATGCAAAAGCAGGCATAAAAAGTTCGAAGGTACTCTATTTGAGAAGTAGTAAAACTTGACTAAAATACTGTGAGATGCTTAAGGCAGAATTATGGGACTAAGAGGAAAACTGTAATTTTGAGGGGGCTGTTGTTCAACAATGATTCTGTCTCTCCTTATATTTCCTTATGTTACCAATACAAAAAAAAAAAAAGAAAGCTGCGCACAGACCTTCAGAGACACTTCTAATTTGTGTGTCGTCTGGTAGTACACAACCTCAAAAATGCCATGGCAATTCTGAGAGACAAGTTTTCCTAACCACATCTCCATTTCACATGTATCCAGCATGTAGTGCATGTTTTAAAGGGATGCTTTACTTATGCTTTTAAACCTAATTCTTCAAAACCATTAGTACACACTGTTCTTTACAGATGTGAACTACATGCCGATTCATGTAATTGCTATACTCAAGTCATCACTAGAAAATAGCTTTATTCTTTGAACAGTAAGATTTTTAAAAACTGGCATGTAATGAAAGTGTGAAATGACTTTACTGTATCAGCAGTTCCTCTGCAATAAAAAGAAAAATTTGACCAATATGTATCAAAGCAGAATTATATTAAAAAAATTTCGTAAGTCTGTAATTACTATGCTTCACAGAGGGAATTATGAAGTCCTGAAGTTCAGACTTCCACTGATGATTATTCAGGAAAATATGTTGAAATTCTAAGTAGAGATGTAAATTTAACAATACCTTGAATTCTTTGAGAAGCAACTGTTTGGAAGCATTCTGATTTCTGAAGAAGATGGTAGCTTGCAAGAAATTCAGGAATAACACATTGCACTTCAGTGCTTTTGTCCAATGTGAAGGCAGTTTGACTTTAGGAATCAATAATGCACTTCATACTTACTAAACTCATACATGCTTACTAAAGGAAATCACAGAAATGTTGTCTGAAAATGCATTGACGCAGACAAGAAACAGGCTTTTGGTGAGTTGTCTGCGTTGTTAGAAATGAGCTGTGTAAGTAATTGTCACCTACTTAAAACAGGGGCTCTGTGGCTGAATTGGAGTCAAGTAAACTCCTTAAAGAGTAGTAATTGGAAAAGGTAGACTAGGCTATGCCTGCTAAGGTTAACTACAGTGTTTCCTACTTACTAATGCTGCCTTACTGAAGAATGAAAGTGATGGCTTTTAAGCAAATCTTCTGAAGTTTGCGTTTTCTGTTTTGCTGGTTCCTTTTGTCTGCTCACTGGCAAGTTTCTGCTTTAGAGGATCTTTTCAAGTGTGTACCTTTATAGAACATTGTTTAAAAATAGAGTTTCTGTCATCTTCCACATCTGCTTTGATGCTGCATTTTGAGCTCTATTGCTACTCTGGGAGTTCTCTCTTCTACCTTACAAGTGGTGGAGTGGGGAGTTATTTACTATTCTTGTTCTATTCATTCTTCTAAAATAACTTTATTAGAATGCATAGTATATAATTTTAAGTCTTGTTTATAGATGGAAGTGGAGAAAGAGGTGAGAAGGATGCCAGCAAAATCACAACATATCCACCAGGGGCTGTCCGCTTTGACTGTGAGCTGCGAGCTGTACAAGTCAGTTGTGGATTTCACCATTCAGGTAAAAACAAATAAATCAATGTTAATTATTATAATAGAGAGGGGTTTTTTTAAGGTTGTCATATGTGTCTTCACTGTCTTGTATTCAGTTTTTAAAGTGGATGTATGCACGAGTGCTAAAAGCAGAAAACGTGGCACATTTTGTCACATCTCAAAGAATCACACCATGTGCCTAAGAGTATTGTCCAAACACTTCGTGAACTCTGTCAGGCTTCTGTAACCCCTTTTCTGTGGAGCTTACTGCAGTGTCCAGCTACCCTCTGGGTGAAGAGCCTTTTCCCAATATCCAGCCTAAACCTTCCCTGACATATTTTATGCCATTTTATTACGGGCTAAAGTAAGATCACCACCCAAATCCTCACATCACCTCCCTTATTCCAGCAATGAAAGGCATCTCACTGTCCTTCAGTAGTGAAAAGGGCTATAAGTATCATATACTGAGTTGTATCAGAGCTTGTAAGCAATTTTGGAGTGAAATAAAAACATCTACATGGCAGAGCTCTACTCCTGCGTAGAGGTGCTCATTGTTTTGGGTTGTGGAAATCTGATCTGGATCTCTTGGGAATCAGAAGCTGCTACTCAGAAGGGTAACCAGGACTGGTGCAGTGCCATGTCATGTGTGTATGTCAGAAAAATATTTTGTTGTTTTTCAGTGGTTTTGATGGAAAATGGTGATGTTTACACATTTGGATATGGGCAGCATGGTCAACTTGGACATGGTGATGTTAATTCCAGGTAAGCTGGTAATCAGAGGACATGATTGTGTATTACTGTACTGCTCCATAAGATATGGCTACATTTCTGGTTCTCTATAGCTAGCAAGTGTGAAAATTCAAATATAAGACCAAATAAAGTTGAAGAGCTCTTGTTCTGCACTTACTCCCTATAACCTCCTGAATATTGATGCAATAACAGTACTCTTGTACTGTCTAAGTATTTAATGCATGAAATCTTATGTGCATAGTTATTAGCATTGCTTGGGTAATAGTTTGAAAGACTTCTGTCTCTTTAATTTTCCCTGCATCTATGAGAATTACATTGATGCCTCATAAAGATTTAATTATTTCTGTAAAATACAACATATGCAATAATTGAAATAGTATGATATTGTAAATGTAGATGAACCTGCTCCTGTTAAATCAGTGGTAAGCGTTCACAGAATATTCACAGAATCACAGAATGTTCTGTGTTGGCAGGGACCCATAGGGATCGAGTGCAACTCTTAAGTGAATGGCCTGTGTGGGGATCAAACCCACAACCTTGGTGTTACTAGCACTAGCACTGTGCTCTGACCAGCTGAGCAAATCTCAATTCAGTTATAATGAAGTCTCATTTGTTGCTCATCAGTTATCTCCCAAATGAAGTCTCTAAGCTTTGGTCTCAGCTGCATTTTGTAGTCACTTGTTTTGGGTGCTGTAAGAAGAGTGATGCATGCTTTCGCTGTGGTCAATGGAAATAGAGAAATCAACAGAGCATGGACAGCTATTTGACTAAGCAGCCACTGCTTACATGCTTTAGGTGTGGTATGCTTAGTAGCTCTGTAAATCTGATCTCCATTGACTACTGTGAGAGCATAGATAACTAAATATAGATGTCTTTAATATGAAGCTCAATCTCACCCTTGGTATCTCATGCTCAGAGTCACATCTTTTCATTAAAGTAAATTGAAAAACCATTGTCTTGCCATAAAAGGAAATGTGATTTAGGTCTTTGGACGTGTACATGTGCCATAAAATGCACACAATGGAGGTTTCTATAGTAGGAATCTTTGAGACTTTGTGTACATAATGTTCAGTACCCTTATGTAAAAGGCGTACAGAGCAGAGCATCCATGACCTGTCTTCAGTTCTCTTGTTTCTCTTGTAGCAGTCAGGTGAAAATTACTGAACATCTGTCCTCCTAATCTCTTTGGAGACTTCAAAACCCTTTCTTTTGTCAAGTTCCTGAAGAAATCTTCATCATCTTAAAACTTGCATTGGATTCACTGTGCCAAAGGGGGAGAGGGAAGAAAGAAAGTATACTGGAAATATTGCCTTATATTGGCTGCTGTGCCTGATAGTAGTCTCTGAACTGTTACCCCTACTCAGTTTGCATTAGACTGGTGGATGCAGTCTGGGTTTCTGTCTATGATAGAGTCATATTGCAGACAAGTACTTTGTTTTTCCTTCCTGGAAATTCTTGGGTATTTATTCTAAGGAACAATGACTTAAACTAGCAATTCAAGTTGCTGTTAGAAAAAGGCCAGTTTCTGTCTTAAAGACTGAAGAGGTACACATAGCAGTGACATTTGTATTGGTAACCTAATGTCACCTATTTCTAAATTTGATGAAATCACTTGGCTTTTCAGAAGGCTTTGGAGATATCTGTTGTATTTGTCAGTATTTCAGGTGGTAAACCCTGCATCTGTTGCTTATTTAGATAGAAACTGGATGAAAACCAGTAGTAGTTCCAAGTGAGATCCTAAAGGAGAATATGAAAATTCTTGTGCTGAAGGATAGTGCTTGACCAGAAGTAGAAGCTGAGGAATTGCCAGTGACTTGGCACAAACCTTTGTATCATTCTACATCAGACCTAGAAAGTGTCTGAAAAAAGCTTGGAAGAAATTTGGAGTATGTTCTATGCATGAGAACTGGCTATAGTACTATATTGCTATTTAGCACCATCATTCAAATTATAATTTCTTCATTGATCTACTTCTTTTTCCAGCTTTAAGTAGAGATCTCTCCTCTGTCCTCACAGTAAGGGATTCAGAGAAGGAAACAGGGAATCCTTATGCAGAGTTCCACCTCAGTTGGGACGCAGTGGTGCTCAGATGGCCAGCTCCTGCCAGGTCAGTGGTATGTCAGTCATGCAGTGTGTCACATTGCCTGTATTGACCTCAGGAAGAGCATCATCTTCTGAATTCAGGAACTGATACTCCACTGTATTTCTGGGAGAGAGAGAGAGAAGAGAGAGGAGAAAAAAAGAAAAGTAATGTTTAGGCATCCTTTCAAGAGACTTTTGACTTGCAGTGTAAAGATTTAGTAGTGAGGCTACATTTTTAAAAGTCTTGAAAATGGTCAAGTATTTTAAATTCTGAACACTTGTTCAGACATTCAAGCCTTGCTCCTTAATTAAGGAGATTCTAGACTCTTCTATTAGAATATTGTAAACATCACAAATTCTTCCTCTACTTCAGCAGGAATGAGGTAGATTACATGCCCTATCAGTAAGCTGGAACCATTCAATTAGCCTGTGTAGGCTTTTTGTTGTAACATCCACAGTGACAGATGTTGATAAGCTATTCACTACATGAAAGATTTGTCAATCTGTGCTTATATTCTCCTCAAATTAGATGCTGGTGAATAGAAACTCAGTGGAAGCAAGAAATGCTTTGCAGTATCTAGTCTTGGTGAAAAATAGCATGTATTGTGCTCAGGTAAGCAAAGGCGCGTTTGTTGCTGATGCTTCCCTCAAGAAGCTGGAAGTTAAACCTCCAGGATCTTTCTGTTACTGTTTAAAATTTGCCTGCATTTTTTTGTACAAACTCTTGACTTCAGCACTCCAGTAGCAAGTACATTACCTGACAGTCAAGTTCCAGAAATGGAATGACTGAAGTGATACGGTCTTTATAGGATTTTGCTTCCAAAGGTTCAATAGGAACATAAACCAAAACTCTTCAGACCTTCCATAGATGATCAGCTATGTTCCACTTGAAGGTAAAGAATAGAGACTATATTAGTAACTCCAGGGGAAAAAAAAATGTTCCGTTATCTGTTTGTTAGGACCATGTTTTTAGGTGTATTTTCTGAATATTTTACTCCAGTGGTGGGAGTGCAGGTCATATTTACATCTTTTCACCAGATTTCCTCTAAAATGGAGTCACTTCTAAAGTACAGAAATCTCCATTTTCTCTGTAATGAAGTTGTCCGACTCTGCTTGCAATGGACAGAAGTTGCTACTGGTTTCCTCTTACCCACTACCCAGTAACATTTCCCAGTGAACCGTGTTTGCAGCACCATGGTCAGCTGCCCCAAGTGACATGTTTTGGGAGCTGGCAGGCAGCTGTTGGCTGCATCAGTACCACGGACAGAGATTGTTCCAACAGGTCATGCATAATGAGTTTTCAAAGGCTACTACTGCTCTGAGAAATGCTTACCTTTGGGGATGGAAGAGGGTTTCCATGTGGACAGCCAGAATGCATCTGGACCTTCTTCAGGATCCTGAGTTAGCTGATGCATGTACATCTCCTCAATTATTCAGCAGTTGCTTTTTCCCAAGGGATCTCAGGTTAATTTCTCTATAGCTGAGCTTGGTCTTTTGTGATTGACCAAATGTTCTGTGACTTTAATACCAGCATGTCTTTCCACTCCATCCCAGAAAAAAAATGGTATGTCAGTCATACAAAATTCTTGTTTTCTTTGATTCAGATGGAGAAACTTTAGTTGTTAAAACTTTGCCCAGAGTCTCTCAGACTCTTCAGTGTCTATTCTGAGCTTTCCTGTGTTGAGTTTCAGGGGGATAGGGAAATACTCAGTAGTATCACGGGTTTTAAATTCTATGTGTGCTAGTCAAACTGTCTGTATTTTTTGAAATCCCTCTTCCTTTTATGAAGTGAAAACTAGTTTTTTGCAATTCATGTTTATTTTATGTAGTTAAGTATCTTACATTTTTTTTCTATTCGCTTCTAAATGAACCGATAGACTGTAGTTGGCCGTTCCAAAAGTTGGGTGATCTTAATGAAAAAGCTGTTTAAGAGGGTAGTGTAGCTCATCTCTCTGCATTAGTGGCTTACTTGATTTTGTTCTGCTGTTGCCAAGAGGCTATCAAACACTGTATTCATATAACATTACTGATGGAGTCAATTGGAAGAACAGAATGATAAATAGTTATGGTGATAATAGCACAGTTTTTAAGCATTAAAAGATGAAATATTCACTGGTTTGTTTTTTTTAAATAAAGATGTGATTGATAATTCCATGCCTGCAGCTATCATAATTTTGAGAGAAAGGAAGAAAAACCTTATGATAAAAATACTTCCTTTTAACAGGGGTGCTTTTGGATTAGTTACTAGTTATGTTTTATTTATGTTTTGATGCCTTTTTGAGTTTCCTTAAAGTTAATGGGAGACAAATGTGAAGGTTTTTTGGTTTTTTTTTAATTTCATCATTGGTGCTGCTAAACTATACTTTGTGTCTATGTATAATCATAGTGATGTCCAAATCTATGTGCCTGTAGACCAAGATAAGCACCTAAAATTGAGTGTCATGTTGTACATCCTCCACTTAATTTTATTCTGCCCTTCAGTCCCTCCATCTTCACTAGTCACTCACTGAAAGCTACATTTGCCACCAAAGAGTACTTTTTCTGTATACTGTATACTGTATACTTTTTCTGTATACTTGTTATCAACTTACCTTCATGCTACATTCCTCTGTTCCACATTTTTGTATGTTCACATCTTCCCATCTGCCCTTTTTCTGCTGAACATAATGCTTCACCTTCCTCATCATTTCTTGACTTCTATTTTACCTGCAATTCAGCCAAAATCAGAACTTTGAGATGAACCATCTTTTACCACATCAGCTGCTAAACAATAACTAGGTAACTGTGGGCTGGCCTTTTTTTATTCCAGTATAAAACAACCTGTTCTTATTTTAGATTACCCTACTTTTGAAAGGCTGTGTTTAAAAGTAAGTTCACATAGTGCTGTCATCCTCTGTGTAACTCTGAGCCCAGTTTCCAAACATAAAATTATGTGGGAATAACTTGTTCTTCAAATTCACAGTCTTTAACTCCACAGGAAATATTAAGTCTAGGTAGACATTCATTATGGGTATGAGTCTTGTAGCTTTCTGTTCTCTTTGTTGGTATTGAAATAAAAATTTTAGTGTCTCATGCTTTTTATCTTTTGTGCTCTTTCTATTCCAAGTCCTCAGTTCAAGTTTTCTTTGCATGTTGAACACCCTGTCGTTTTTTTCCCCTTCATTTTTACTGAAATAGAAAGTTTATTTTCTTATGTCTGTCCATATTTGGGAGACAAATGGATTAGACCTTTTCATATCTCTCTGGAAAAGAGTTTGGAGACGTTTATTCTTTATTGAGTCTGAGTTTGATGGGAGAGGAGCTGATGAAGAGGAGGAGACCTTTATTTCTTTTATAATTCCCTAGCCAGTGATCTTGAGAGTGCTGTAGCAATATTGCTTCTGGTAACTGTACTGGAGTAAGGCTTTGATTGCTTCCAGGGGTTTTTTAAGTGCTTAAGTAGAGTTCTCTGAATATATTTTACTGCTACATTTCATTGCAATATATTTTGTATTCATACAAAAATACACACATGTGTATGTTATTGTATCTACACATCTGTAATTCTAGAATTATATATTAAATTAATAATTCTTATTCAATGCTAATTTGAGTTGCACTGAAGAGAGGGTCCTTGATCTGTTTCCCTGTAACAGAAAGGCATGAACTTTACTATCTGATGCCATCTTTTCAAACCTCTGGTGGTTTAATATGCAAGATGTTTCTTGGCTCTAACTTCCTATAGTATGTGAATCTAGTGAATATATTCCACAGCAATTGAAATACTTATAATACTCATGTGTTTTTTAAATGCTGCGTGACCATGTATTGACATAGAGTTAATTTATTTTTATCTAGGGGATGTCCCACTTTGGTGCAAGCATTACCAGGTCCTAGTACACAAGTTACTGCTGGGAGCAACCACACAGCTATTCTCTTAATGGATGGCCAGGTTTTCACATTTGGAAGCTTCTCAGTAAGGAAATGTTACTTGCTTATGGGAATAAGCTAGTAGTTCACGTGTTGTTCAAAGACCTTTCAAGACTGCTTATACTTGCTCTTACAGAACTGTGCATAACTTCTGCATGTCTTCAGTACTTATGTTTTAAAATGTAGCCTTTAATATTGTTCTGATTAGAAAAGCATAATGCCAGGAACTCCTGGGTTTTTTTTAATATTTTAATGAAGATGGTGATTTAAAACAGTGTTATTTTATAAAGTACACCGTTTTCTCAAACTCTTACTGTTTCAAGCTTGTTTCTAAGTAATTGTTGCCTATTCTATTACCTGTCTCCATTTGATAGAAAAAAGTGTTTTGGGTTCTTCCATAGAAACAGCAATGAGTTGCAGAAGTTCTGCTTACACTTGAGGGGAGGGGTTATTGCTCAGTACAGTACAGCACAACTCCAGTACTCTTCTTTCATAGCCATATGGAGTATATTTCCCCATGTCTATGTGGAATCCATTCTTATATTCACTAAACAAGGCTTTAAACATTGCTTACTTCCCTCTGTGCCTCCCTGTGTTTGCAAAG
This sequence comes from Agelaius phoeniceus, assembly GCF_051311805.1. Lineage (NCBI taxonomy): Eukaryota > Metazoa > Chordata > Aves > Passeriformes > Icteridae > Agelaius > Agelaius phoeniceus. The sequence continues at coordinate 50,153,793 of NC_135266.1, forward strand.
ATGCCCCTTGTAGCATATAACTACTGAGCCATTTTTACATGCTTTAAAAACTACTTACTGCCAGACACAACAGAAGAGAAATTTCAACTTTTGAAATCTTTTTACAAAAAAAAAAAAAAAAAAAAAATTAAAAAATTAAAAAGTGAAGACTGAAATTTTGGAAGTAGAAAGTCATGTCCTGAATTGAAAATGAGTAATATTTTGTTGTTTTTCAGACTTTAGGCAAAAGCTTTGATGTCTGTGTTCCTGTCAAAACTGACGTATCTGACATATAAACATGTAAAGATTTAAGCTTTGTTGTCTTGCAGTGAAACTTGGCCCCTGAAAAACCAAGTTCACTCTCAGAAATGGGGTGTAAATCCTTGTCAGTTGGCTGAGGGTTTTTTCCCCTTTCGCTAAAAGGAAAAAATAAGTTCAGGCCATATTTAAACCACTTGATTTTTGTGTCTGGTCTTAATATTGTAGTACGAGAAAGTTTGCCGAAAGCTTCATAAAGTCAAGACAAAATCAAAACAAAGCATATTACTTGAAAATGTCTTCACCAAGTTTACTTATGTTGTTATGAAGAAAGATGAGTAATGTGCTGAACAGAAATGTTTCCTGTATATACATTTTTCTTTTCTCTAAAGATTTTAACTTCATTTGCATGCAGTGCATTTTCTGTGCCTGAGGGAGGTAGATGGAGCATGAGCAGGTTTCTGGCAGCAGTTCTTTCTGCATACTTAGGTGCAGTATATGAACCGTTGGTCCATCTCAGTAACTAGTTGTACATAGAGGTAAAGCCCTAGATCTCCAGATCAGTGTTCATGAGCATGTGCAGCAGTGCTTGCTGAGGCACTGTTTTTAGCTCAAGTTTGATGAGCTAATTGATTTCTAGGTACTTTTAAGAGTATTTGCTGTATAAATCTTGGTCCATTTAAGTTCAGAATTGAATGGAATTTGAATGGTCTGTCTGAATATATCTGAATATAATTTTTTTTGTATGAATCTATTCCTTGTTTAGCACTGACATTAATCAGATATTGAACGTTGTAGAAAAACAATGCTTTTATATTTGATTCTGAAGATGGAGAGGAGGGTTTATCCATCATAGAGAATTGGAGTTGTATTTAACAAAAACTTTACTCAAAAACTTATCTGAAAAGGGAAGAGTATATCTGTCAGTAACTTGTTCCTTGTAGTTAAATGTGTAATGCTTCACTTGGAGCAGGCACTACATTTTGAAGGTAGTTTTGTGGTAAATTCTCTTCCAGCTTACCAGTTTTGTGTGATAGAACTATCAAAGTAATTTATCCATCTTTGAGACTAACTGTTACTGTCAATTACTGATTCTTGCATTTTTCCTACAGAAAGGTCAGCTTGGCAGACCAATTTTGGATATGCCTTATTGGAATGCAAAACCAGCCCCTATGCCTAACATAGGCTCCAAGTATGGGCGCAAAGCTACATGGATTGGAGCGAGCGGGGACCAGACTTTCCTCCGGATTGACGAAGCTCTCATTAATTCTCATGTGCTTGCTACATCAGAGATATTTGCAAGCAGGCATATAATAGGCAAGAACTCTTCTATATTATTTTAAATGCGTATAGAAGTACTGGAGGAGAAAGTGGGTTCAGTTGTATAAACAATAGAGGAGCAACAAGTCAGAAACATGGATTGAGGGACTGAAAATATTTTTGCCTTTTAGTTCTACTGCATATGATGATCCTTTCTTTAGAAAGGTGGTTTTTATTAAAATAATAATGCGAAAGTCTAACCTTCACCTACATTTAAATCTTATCACCTTTTATATTTTTGTTGTATCTGTTCTTCCCTACTGTAAAACATGGCATTTTCTAAGCATAAAGCATTAATGAGTGGTGTCTTCGTCTTTGCTCTTTTTGCTCCCTGATCTAGGTTTGGTACCAGCTTCAATATCAGAACCTCCTCCTTTTAAATGTCTTCTGATAAACAAAGTAGATGGCAGTTGCAAAACATTCAATGATTCTGAGCAGGAAGATCTTCAAGGTTCTGGTGTGTGTCTGGATCCTGTCTATGATGTTATTTGGAGGCAAGTGTGGATTATAGCTATTAAAATAGTAATATATAAATCCTTTCTAAAATATTGTGCAAGGCTGCAGATTTGATTATACTTATTTTCCCTGTAAATGAAAAACAATTTTTAGTCTTCCATAAATATTTTTTCACCTTTTTGGATGGTTTATTCAAGTAAGCCCAAAACAAACATGTTCTCTTGCCTGCATTTTTAAAATTTCTTTCCTTTTTTGCATCATTCTCATTCCAGTCTCATAATATTTTAGGGTTTCAAATCTGTTTTGTTTCTTTCCTCTCTTTAATCCCTTTCTTCCATCTACTTAACACTTGACTGAATAACTTCCTTGCCATATTCAGCTGCCATATGTGTGTGTCTTAAATTATTGCTCTTCTGTCAGGCATTAGTGGTTAAAACCACTAGAGAAGGGGTGGAGCAATGGTATTCTTTTCAGTTCTGACATTTTGGGAGGTCAAAGTAAAGGTGTTTCTTTAGATGGTGTAGACATTCAGACCAATTGTATTTATTTCAGTCTTTGGAGTGTAGTCTTTGAGCAAGTGGAGATAATAAGCCTTTGTTCTAACACAGAATCATAACATTCGCTTCTTCTATAACAATTTAAAAGGTATATTAGCTAGGATTTGTAGAGAAATCTGAACTTCCATCTGAGTTTGTGAGCTTGGTGATATTTAAATTGCTTGAAGACAAAACAAGTTTGAGTGATGCAGGGAACCAGCTAGCCAACATTCATCTGGAAGAGATGATATCTCATAGGATCACGTCCTTAAAAGCTACTTGTATCCTACTTTGGATGTTTTCATCCAGAATTGAGATTCAAGTACTTAACAGCCATTAATTAACATTAAAGCATGTGTTTGCCAGGCACATTCCTTTATGACGTAGGAATTACCTTGGATAGTTGCAGTTCTACATTTTGCACATCTGCAGGATTGTTTGAATCTCAGTGGTTCAGTTCTTAATTAAATTATGCTGAGATTAGAAATAAGAGTAGCACCCACATCCCTTAGAGTTCTTTATTTTCAGCATGTTTAAATCCACTGAAAGACTCAATTTGTGAACGAAACCAGTTATCAATGGCCATGGGAATGCAGCAAGTTTCAGGGGAGGCAAGGTAATGATACTCAACTTGAAGACAATAAAATGGTTATTTGGCTTGTGGAAGTACAAAGTCACATGTTAGATATTATAGGTAAACATGAATTGAGGTATTTTACTGTCTTGTACTTTGGGGACTATAGAACTAAATCCAGAGCTTGAATACTTAACTGAAGAGTGGATTTGCTGAGACTGTGCAGATTTATTTCTCTGTTATATCCCATTCTTGTTCAATGAAAAATGCTAAAACAGTCAGGAGAGACATGTTAATAAATATGCCTGTTAGTAATTGAATACTTGGTATATTATTATTTCTAGACATTTTGATTCATGCCTATTTAAGTGATGGGTTCAGTTTCTTGTACAGAGACAACATTCTGATAATGAGCAGCTTAAACAGTTCCTCAGAGCTTTGTGACTTAGTCACTTAGTGAAATTCAAGTGGATGTGGAATGTCACGTTTATAAATTTGAACACTGCTAACTTGCTAAAATCCTGAATACATATGGTGCCCTTTAATATTTTTAGCTAAAACTATTTCATTGTCCATTAGATTTTTGAAAGTGTAGCAAGTGAAAATTCCTTTTGAGTTTCTTCAGAACACTCCCATAGACTTATTTCTTACTGTTTTTTCCTTTTACATAGTGGTTTCAAAGATTTCATTTTCTTTTTTCTATGTGTTAATCTATATTATAGAAAGTCTTTGTATTCCCTTGTTTATGCTGCCCTTTTTTATAATCCCTTAAAAACTCATGAGGTGATGTTACCCATTTAAAAAAGCCCAAACAAAATACGTTGGATTCCTCAAGATTTTTTTCTCTTATTTGAAGGTAAGCCTTTTCCTTTCGCTTGGCATCTTTAAAATTTTTGAGCACATCTGTCATTCTGTTTAGTACTTAGCTAGTTACTTCACATTTCCTAATAGATAATGCTGTTTTAACATTTGTTAATTTTAAAAAGTGTCTTAATATTTTCTGAAATTTCTAAACCCTAATATGACTTTTTGACTTAAGGTATTTTTGTTTATTTTTTTTATTGTAATATTTATTTATTATATTAATGTTTTTGTATCTTTTTGTTTGCTGGAGTGTTAAGCTAGTAAAGTTTTAATGTATTTGCGATAGTGATGCTCAGTTTCAAGAGTTTATACCAGCAGATCTACATTTTACATTAAATATCTTTAGAATGTAATTGTTGGTAAGGTTTTGTATTTTTCAGTAGATGACAGGTTTTGTTCATTCTGTTTTCTCTTGCTCCAGGTTTTGCCCAAATGCCAGGGAACTGTGGAGTTACAATGCAGTAGTTGCCGATTCCAGGCTTCCCTCAGCTCCAGACATGCAATCCCGGTGTAGTATTTTGAGTCCAGAACTTGCTCTGCCAACAGGTTCCAAAGCTCTAACCACCAGATCTCATGCAGCTTTGCATATTCTAGGTATCATTTATAGTTCATGAGTCGGAACCATAGATGAAATAAAGGACCGTAACTTTATGTATAAATGAATTGTAATCTAAAAACTTCCTGACTTTTTCAGTTAAAATTTCACTTTGCTAGTCTTTCACCATTCCTCTTAACTTTTATAATTTGGCTGATATACTTATCTTCTGCCATGTTAATGGTGTTAGAGGATTTTAGAGTTCTAGTGAAACTTGTTAGATGCCTACATAATAAAGAGACCTTCCTAGAGGATCTTTTTAGAGTCCACAGAATAAAATCAGTACTTTTAACGTGAAATCTCAGAACAGAGAACTCGAACCTGGAAACAGTGATCTTCAATAAGTTATTTTTACTTTAAAGAACATACAGTATATACAATCTTTGCAGTTTTGTATAATGAGTTGCTAAGGGAAATACTATTTCCTTTTGTAGTTTTTTTTAGTCTAAAAATGCAACACCTAAGTACACTGTGTTCATGTATAAACTGGCCATGTGCAACATACCCAGATATTTTAACTTACTTGTCCACTGATTATGATAAGTCATCTGTTCCTTGAGCTGCTTACTTCATTGTGTGCTAGAGATGTGGTAACTTTCAACTTGAACAGCACTTTTTTGTGTCTGTGTCAAAGTAAAGCATGTTGGGTGCTTACATGGATGAAACAAAACACCTTTTATGAAGACTTTCAAATCTGATTGTAATCCAGTTCCTACTTCAAGTTCTTTTTGGTAATAATTTAAGTGTAAAAAAGGAAAAAATTGTTACTGGCAATTTATTTGCCATTGGAAGAGTTTCAGAGTAGGTTTAATCACATTTGTTCATTATTCTAGATAATAAATGAAGTTCATGTTCATTAGCAAGCCTTGAGATTCTGCAGCAGTTACCCTCAATCTAATCAAAAGTATAAAACTACTTGGTAGCATATGTGTGGTGTAGGGACAACACATTTTGATTTTCTTAACTAGTATTCCTTTCTATTTCAGTGATCATAATCAACAGTGACAGAATTTGAGTTCTTTTTGGTTTTGCTTTCTTTTAGGTTGCCTTGATACTTTGGCTGCTATGCAGGACTTAAAAATGGGTGTTGCAAATACAGAAGAAGAGACTCAAGCAGTAATGAAAGTTTATTCTAAAGAAGACTATAGTGTTGTTAACAGATTTGAAAGTATGTACACACTAAAATTTCATAGCACATGCTGATGAGGTTGCAGAACAACAGACTAAGATTAATGATATTTTTGTTGGGGCTTTTTCCTGCAGGTCATGGAGGAGGCTGGGGTTATTCAGCCCACTCAGTAGAAGCTATCCGTTTCTGTGCTGACACAGATATATTGCTAGGTGGTCTTGGTCTTTTTGGTGGTAGAGGTGAATACACTGCTAAAATAAAGGTAGGAGGTTTGGTTTTGTTTTAAGCAATATTGTATCTCAAAATCACAACTTTCAGTAATGCTGTCCAAAACCATGATTAGTTTTTTTTTCTTGATGAATGAGTGGTTTACTGTATGTGGAAAGCATTATGCAGGCACACACATGAAGTAGAGAGCTGAGAATTACCATTCTTACTTTTCATGAAATTGGCCCATTCTTACCTTCATTAAATGCTGTGCCATCCTAGAGATATTTTGGGCAGTTATTTTAGAGTCTGAATGGTTCTGTAATCTATTTACACAAAGCTCCAAGGTCCACCAGCAGAAGATTGGTGTAGTGGGCTTCTGGTTAAAATCACATCCTGTGTGATGCATGAGGAGCTGTTCTCAAAAACAGAAAAATAGTCCTTATCAGGAGCTATTGCTTTCCACTTTCCATGCCATTTCTTTCTCATACTGCTCTATGGATAGCTTCTGGGCTGGGATTTTTCAACTGAGAGAAAATGGCAGCAAATACAATTAACTCTGTTCCAAATATAGGCATGATTATGTGTGCTGATTGTTTTAAAATAAATAAATCTGGCTATGGATAAATAAACGTCACAGAAACACTGGTGTAAGACCTCTGGTTTTGGATGACTGTTCTCTGCTCCTATACTTTATAAGGATTTTGGTGAAAGATGTTATATCTGAGATTTCTATTAGATGTTTGTGTATTCAGAACATGTCATTGTTGTTACTTATCATTTAGTGGAATATTGAATTTTCTCCCTCTATTTTCAGTTGCATAGGTATTGAGGTTTATTCTAGGGAAATGGATGACATGCTTAGCAGTAACATTTGCCTAAGCCAACAGAAAATAAGTAGTTGCACTTTATTCTAGTTTAACATAATGACTGAGAATTTCAAATAACGAAGTACAGCTAAGAAACTTAATGTTAATCACACCTTTTAAATACCAGAGGTAATGACGTTATGATAATACTCTATGTTTTCAGTTTGCTTAGGATTAGCTTATAGCCAAGATAAGAACTGCCAGTCCTGCCAGAAATAAGATGTGTATTAAATAGATATTTGCAAGAGAAGTTATAGACATGTATTGTGGTCCTTTTTCAAAATCATCAAACAGTAGAAATTATTTGTAAGTAAGAAAACAAAGTTCTCTTAGGTATCATGTTTTGTCCCAGTCACCAACTGTTTGTAGCACTATCGACTGTCTCTGCTGAACTGTCAAGCTGTCCCTCTCCAGAGAAGCTGAGTATATCTTAAGGTCATATAGTGCATTTCAGTTGGTGATGGAAAACCTGCAACTTCTGCCCAACTTAGCCTTTTTTAGATGCTCTGCTTTTACCTTGTTTGTGAGACTTAGGGAGTTTCTCCACTTAAAAACGTATCTGGACATAAGGCTGGGAGGTCAGTGTCAGTTGCTGTTTCTTAACAGTTAATGCCTGACTTCTGAATGTGGTTTTGCCTGTCAGTGATACTAAGTAGTAGTTATTTTTGGGAAATACAATTTCCCAGAATTCCAGACAAGAAAAAGTGGTTTTAGGAGGTTGCCAACACCTAAGACATAATTTTACCTTTTTTCTTACTTTACCAGTTGTTTGAATTGGGTCCAGATGGGGGAGACCATGAGACAGATGGAGATCTCCTTGCTGAGACAGATGTCTTAGCATATGACTGTGCTGCCAGGTAAGATGTTTAGTTTGCCTACTTACACCTGCTTCTTGATCTTCATTTTTACTTCCCTATACATGTTTTAGTATCACTTTAAATATCAACAGAGATGGTCTACATCATTAAAATTTTGTAGCAAGTGATACAAAACACTTGATGTGTGTAGGGAAATAGTAAAACACCAAATACGTCCCCAAGCCATTACGGTATTTAAATTAAAAGAAGAAAAATAATCAAATTCTTGCTCTTGTATAAATCCAAGTCAAATCGTATCTTCCTGTGTTAAGACCATAAGACAAAATACTGCAGCAGCTCTTTTGTGCATATGTCTTGGTTTAACTATGTTGTAGCTGCTTTTTCGTTTTCTGTAAAGAAGCAATTTAAATTTCAAATGATATGTGATTAATTCTTTCAGGTTTAAATCTTATATGTCAATCCCCTAAATATATATCCTGTTAATTTCTTTAATGCTTATTGTAATTACTAAGAATTTATGTACAAGTTCTTGTCATTTGCAAACATTTTCTGAAATCAGTATTATATAGTACTTTATAATTAGTACTTTGCTTGCAGTATTGTATATTAGATGTAATTGGGTTTATTTAAGTTAATTGACTTAAACTTTTTAAAATTAAGTTAAATCAACTTAATGTCTTCTTACTCTAGCATTGATACGATTGTTCACAGTTCAAGATCAAGCACAACTCAGGCATTTGTAGGTCCTTCTGAATTATTTTTTAATTACTACAATATTTTTAGATTAAAAGCTTTTGGGTTTTGAATTTAAATAGATACAACTTAATTCCATTGCTTCTCAATTTCTTTTTATAATTAGGGTGTAATTTGTTAAAAGTGAATATAAAAATAATTAACAGCTAACATTTTTCAAAATTTACTTCTCCCAGAGAGAAATATGCAATGATGTTTGATGAGCCAGTACTCCTGCAAGCTGGCTGGTGGTATGTAGCCTGGGCAAGAGTGTCAGGACCTAGCAGTGATTGTGGATCTCATGGACAGGCCTCTATTACTACAGATGATGGGTATATTTTTTTCTATATTTTTATTGAAAAAGAAGAGCTCTAATAAGGCTTGAATAATAACTAGGTTATTTCTCTTTCAGTGTTGTATTTCAGTTTAAAAGTTCCAAGAAATCAAATAATGGTACAGATGTGAATGCAGGGCAGATTCCACAATTACTATACAGGTAATACTTTAACTTCTGGAACAGTTTACTGACATGTTTTTTTTTAATAGAAGTATTAAATTCATTATAACTGTGTTTCATGAAAATATTACTGTATTAAGCGAAGGAAATCAGTATCTGAAAAATGTAGGGAAAACTTAGTGCCTTTGAGAAAAGTAATGAAATTATACCCACATTTACTTCCTTGCTATTTTTCTTGCAGTCATGCTGCATGAGTCTTGAGATTTTCATTTACATCTATAGAATCGCACAATAACCTGAATAATATTGTTTGCTAGTTGGGAAGTTCTCTATTTGGTTGCCCTCAATTTAGGATCTGTATACTCTTGGACAGGTGATGTTAATGTAACAAAGCCAAAATCAACAATGAACTGTACTTTACAATAAGTTACCATAAACGTATCATTGCCTTGATAAATGTTATATGTTGTAATAATCAGGAACTCTTTCACTGTGTTGATAGTATATTTTACAGATGTCCTCAGATAGATACATGACATAAATTTTATATATTTTGGGTGTATATAATTCCCCTGGCTTCCACACTGTTTCTGAAGCTTAGAATTCTTTGATACCAGTTCTCTTGTCCTTTCTAAGAATGTCCTTTTCAAGGTTCCTCTGCAGAGTAGCTCACTTCTGCCATTAAGCTTTCAGTCCATAGATGCCATAGATGTCCATAGAAGGACAGGCCTTCCAGGTGAAGGTTTCATTTTGATGTATATGAAGTCCTGGCATGACAAATTCATCATCTGGGTGATTTCTATGGGGAGATGGCTGTAGCCAAAAGGCAAACAAGCCTTGAGGCCTCTGAAGACCAATGAGTGGCACAAAAGGGGAGATCTTGCAGTGATAGATGCTGTCTGTATTTTTAACCTCCACATATATTTTTCCTTCACAAAACCAGTGTTCTTTTAAGAAATAACATTTCTAGTCGTGATGTCATCTGAGGAAACACAGTTGATTCTTGTAATAATTGCATGTAATTAAATCTCAGCCTAGTTTTCAGTTGTTACAGTACTGCCAGTTGGACAGAATTCAGGATACTTGGTTACTGGTCTAGAATGATGAGGAAATTGGAGAAAGTTAGGTTGAAGGTGAACTTTTTTTTTGAGAATTAAAACTTTTTTTTGGTTCTTTTCCCCAACTGAACAATAAAAACAGTAAAAACTACAAAAAGTAAAAAACCAAAACAAAACACCAAACCCAACCCAAAACTCTACTAAAAGTAAAAACTGGAGACTTCAAGTAAGTTCTAAAATGGTTTTTCCAGGTTGCCAACAAGTGATGGCAGTGCATCCAAAGGAAAACAGCAAACTAGTGAACCTGTACATATTTTAAAGAGATCTTTTGCCAGAACTGTCTCAGTGGTGAGTAGTATTGAGAATCTTCTGTTTCCTGCAAGTTCATACATGGTTAGGAAACTGAAAGATGTAGATGTGGAAATAATGATGATTTTGTGCTTGCTTTCTCAAGCAGAAATTAGGTACGCTGATAAGAATTTTTTTTTTCTTTTACTTTTTCTGAATATTTCATTTTGGTGTTCAACACCAAATAATTTTATTTTACTTTCTGAGGTACGACTTTGTTAAATTGACTGACCACATACAATAATAATAGTAGAAACAAAACTTTAAATCCTCAGATTTTCTGTGGACTACCATATGCTTCTATTTAGCTTTCAAGTATGTAAATGTCATATAGTGGCCATGGTCCTGCTGATCATAACTTTTTAAAAACAAAGTGAAGATGGCCCTGATAATACTTTATGACAAAAATGTATTATGTCAGAAATCAGTGTTGCACTCTTCTGTAGATAAAGCAAATTAAGTTTACTGAAAATCTCCATAACAGGTGAATACATTTGTGTTTAAATAGCTGAGGGGCTTCCACACATAATACTCTAATATAGCTTATAGATAGATTTTATTATGGTATTGCAGTGAAGTGTCCTCTGCATTCTCAGTGGTTTTTCTTTTTTAATATTCTCAAGCAAATTGGGATTTGTGTGTTGCATGGTAGATGTGTATAGACATAAATAAAGATGCTGTCTGATTTAGGTAAACATAAATAGAGATGCTATTTGCCTTTTGTCTAACACTGATGCAGAACTGTCATTTCTTGTTTTGTAACACTCAATCTGTCTTCGGTATCTATCCTTCATACCCTGAAATAGGAATGCTTTGAATCTTTATTGAGCATTCTTCACTGGAGTTGGACAACACTGGTGCTGGGAGTTGAAGAACTTCGTGGGCTGAAGGGTTTCCAATACACTGCTACTCTTCTGGATTTGGAAAGGTTGCGTTTTGTGGGCACTTGCTGCCTGAGGTTGCTGAGGGTCTACACCTGTGAAATATACCCAATATCAGGTATTCCTCTCAGCTTCATATTTATTAGCAAATAATCTACAGGAAATTTATGGTTTGATCTAAGTAGTCACGTAAGATGTGATTTAAAATAGATTTGCTCACACAGATGGTTTTATTGGAGCATTAAAAGATTTGTTGTCAGAAACAGGAAATTTTCAATTGTCTGCATAACTAAGTATCCTAGTACCACATGTTTGCACTGTAACCTGTGTATTTTAAAGTTAATTTCCTGTGTGATTTGTCATTTGAGCTGTTTTGGGCAGTTTGTATCTTTTTTTCCATTTCTGTACATAGTGCTTGCTGTGGCAGTGAGCATAGTGTGAATTTGAAAGATTGTGTTTTTCATGCCTGTACTTTAACAATGCTCATTAAAGCACAGTATATATTATAAAAGATCAGAAAAGTGGGACTTTTTAATGGTCAGTTTCTTTGATAGAGTTTAACACCCTCTCACTGTTTTACTTTTGGAATTAACTTCTCTGAATGTAGAGTCAACAATTTTGCTGAATTCCCCGTTTTTCTATTTGCATGTAAAGTGTGCATTCTAACATGAAAATATTTCATTATTGTGCATTTAATGCTTCTGTTTGTGTAATCTTCTAGCTACAGCTAAGGCAGTTGTAGAAGAAACCAGCAAACTAGCAGATTGCATTGGAAAAACTAGGACCTTGCTGAGAAAAATTTTATCTGAAGGAGTTGACCATTGCATGGTGAAGCTGGACAATGATCCACAAGGATATCTTAGTCAGCCTCTCAGTCTGTTAGAAGCTGTTCTTCAGGAATGCCATAATACATTTACAGCCTGCTTCCATTCATTCTATCCAACACCGGCTCTCCAGTGGGCATGTCTTTGTGACTTGCTGAACTGTTTGGACCAGGTACATTAAAAAGGCAGAAGTAAATTCAGCTTAGCTTGTCCTTTTGCTCAAATTGAAGCCAAGTAATACGTAAAACTGTTACTAATTTTTTGCATTTATCCTGATTTGCAACTTGAGTTCTGTTGTGTTTTGGATTGTGTTTTTTAATGATTGGGTATTGGATTTGTTTCTGGTTTTGTTTGTTTGTGGTGTTCTCTAAACGTAGAGCCTAGGAACTTTGTCTTCTTTAGCTTTTAAGATTCTCTGTGGGACAGTGAAGAAAATTTGTCAGCACCTGCTTTTTGAGTGTTGAGGCCGTGCCTTTGTATGTGCTTACTCTTGCTGCATGTTGCCTAAGAGCATCCATGTAGTATTATTTTTTATCACTAATACTTGAGTAATTCCTCATTATTAAACATTACAGCAGTGCTTTGATCCAGCCAAGTACATGAGAAGCAGCTGGAAATACTATTCTGTAATCAACAACTTTCTTCTTTTGCTTGTTGTGAATGAGCATCCCACACCTAAACAGTGTAATTGGTTGCTTGCATTGCTTGTGGTGGGATGTAAACAGTTTGCTGCTTTGTAAGAAGATTCATTTAGCATATACAGTTTCAAGGAAGAATCTGTTCTTTAATGTATTTCTCTAAGTTATTTAATTATTGTTTAATTTAATTATGGTATCCTTTGAAGACAAGGCTTTTCTTATATTGTTAATATAAGAAAAGCCTTGTCTTCAAAGGATACCATAATTTTAAAAGTAATATTAGATGGGTTTATTTTAAAATATGCCAACCCCAAAATTTGAATTACTCCAGTTTTGAAGATCTGAATTCAAGCTTATGAGGGAAGGTAATGTAGAATTCGTAAGAAAGCTTTCTCTAAATTATTTTTATTAATTACAGTAAAGCTGGAAAGTTCCTTTCCGAGTAGTTTCTCTGTTGTTTCAGTGCAGTGGTGCCATTCTGTTAATTTCTTTTCTGTCTTTAGGATATCCAGGAAGCAAACTTCAAGACCTCCAGCAGTAGGCTCCTTGCAGCTGTCATGTCTGCTCTGTGCCACACGTCGGTGAAGCTGACCTCCATCTTTCCCATTGCCTACGATGGAGAGGCCTTGCTGCGCTCCATGGTTAAACAAGTCAGCACTGAGAACGACTCTGCCCTGGCCCATCGCTTCCCTCTTCTGGTTGCACACATGGAGAAGCTCAGTCAGGTGAGGATGTGTTCTAAAAATCCAATGATTTCTTTTACTTTGCAACAGAAAGCTGTTACGTACCTACACGGTTTTGCTCAATAAAAATGTACGTGAATTTACCTAAATGTTTTCTTTCTAAAAGGCTTAGTTTAGAAACTTATTATTTTATACAATTTTCAACTTTTTGTCTGAAATATTCCAACTGTTTCTTCTTTGGGGAATGTCTAAGCAGAATGGTTCTTATCTTGGAATATTAAATTGGACAAAATATCCCTTGGAGTAGTACTCTGTTGCATAGTGTTTTCTGGTTTTTCATATGATCACAAGGGAGGAGCATGTAGATAGATTTGGTGTTTTGAGGAAGAGTCAACATCTTAGTAATAAGTCATGTCCCAAACTGGAGTTTTTAAGGGGGTCAGTAAAGGAATCCCAGTTCATACTGTTCTAGCAAAGGTTATTAAACAATTTCCTAATCAAAGGCTCTTCAATGCTATATTGTTGTAGTTCTGATATTTTAGAATTGATTTACAGGAATGAGAAATAAAATAGAAGATAAATAATAAAAGATAATAATTAGGGAAATAGGACTACTAAACAGTATACTTCAATTTGGTTGACAACAGGGGTATGAAATTATGAATTGTGCAAGAAAGGTAAATAAAGGACACTTGTAGAATCTACCATTCCCAGAAATTTAGAGCAAAAGATAAGATCAGAAGTTTTCTACTCTTCATAAAATACACAGTTAAGCTGGGGGACATACTCCTGTAGGCCATTATTGTGCTAAAAGCTTTCATGGACTTGGAAAGCACCTGTACAAATTAATGAAGGGAAAAAAACAATGGGCACTACTAAATGCAAATATATTTGTGTCTTGGATACAGCAGCCTCCTAACTGTAAAAGATGGAAAAGTGTTCTGTACAGGTTTGCTTTGCCTGATTGTCCTCCATATTTGTTCACTATTTTTTTTGGCATACAAAGAGGTGAGAAAGATAAACCTTGGATTTTCATCTGTTGTGCTGATTTTATTTTTCTTGTTGAAAGCAGTGGATGTCACTGCTAGGCAGACGACACAATAGATGCCTAAGCTTAGATTAGTTTCATAGACTTCATTCAGCAAAGAAAAACTGTTTATAATCATCCCACCTCTGGTTTTGTCTTACCTCTTTGCATAGAAGATTCTTTTTGCTAACACCAAAACAATAAAGCTTCTAAGTCTCTTGTTTAGACGCTGCAGAAGAAAATTACATGAACAGTTTCAAAGGTAACTATATATCCACTGTGTTTTAATGTATGCTTTTAAAGCCCATAGGTTTTATGGCTATATAGTATATAAAGAAGAGACATCTCCTGGAAAGGATATCTATATCTGGTGTCTTTCCAATGTAATAAAAGGCTTGTCACTACCTCATACAGGAAATTAAGGACATCAATCAGTTCTTTTGACAAAGGAACACATGATAGTTTTGGGTATTTTAATTTTTTTCCCACCTTCTAGACATTTCTAATCTTCATGAAGTCACAGAGATTTCAGTTACCTAGTACTTATAATATGTGAAAGTTAGTGTTTTGTTTTTTTTAATAACCATATCATTTGTCATTGTTTTTGTTTACACTGCAGAGTGAAGAAAATGTTTCAGGGATGACAAGCTTTCGAGAAGTGCTGGAAAAGATGTTGGTCATTGTTGTTTTACCAGTACGGAACAGCCTTAGAAGAGAAAATGAACTTTTCTCTTCACATCTGGTTTCTAATACCTGTGGGTTGCTTGCTAGTATTGTGAGTGAGCTTACAGCATCAGCATTAGGATCTGAGGTAAAGCTGCTCTAAAACAATTTTAGAAATCTTTCAGGACAAACATACTACAAATGTGATAGAGGCTGAATGGGTATTTTATAGGTGTGTAGATCTTTCAGAGATTGTGGAATTCTCTGTTTTGAGTAGTGCAGATGTTTTGCATAGATTTAAAAGCATATACTCACTGTACTAGAGAAATATTGTTGATAATTAGCTACTTCATTAGTGCTGAAGAATACTGCAGAATACTTTGTTTTTAAAAAGGCGCATTTTTTGAATACTTTGCTTTTTGCCTGCATATTTATGTAGATATACAATCCTTTCAGGAGGCTATAACTTCATTAAGTGACAGAAAAGTATTTGACTTTGTGAAAGGCACATCACTGTCTCTATCCTATCAACAGGCTTTTCTCACAGAAAGAATCAACCTTTTGATGACATCTTGATTCAAGTGTTTTTACCATTATGTAACATCTGTTTCTGCCCTCTCTTAATCTTGACTGTACCTAAGGCAGAAATACCTTACCTTTACCTAAGGCAGAAATTCCTAACCTTTCTTTCAGTACAGCTAATCTGTATTTTTTGCTAATTCATCCATAAAATATATATTTAAATACTTTAAAAAACCGAGTTGGATTTCTGATTATTCCTAGTTATTTTCTAATTATCAGAAATACTGTCTTTTTTCTTTTTAATCAATATTAACTACAAAGCTAAATAGTGGCATCTTCTGTGGTTTATGAGTTGACTTTTAAATTTACCCAGTTGAAAAATCTGATAATTCACTTTGCTTTATTAAAGTTGTCTAAAATTTAGCAGTGAATATTTTCTGACAACTGTATTTAATTTTCTGCAGGTTGATGGACTGAATTCTCTCCATTCTGTCAAATCCACTCCAAACCGATTCACTAAAACAAGTCAGGGAAGAAGCTGGAATACTGGGAATGGATCCCCTGATGCCATATGTTTCTCTGTTGACAAACCTGGTGTAGTTGTAGTAGGATTTTCTGTTTATGGTGGAGGAGGAATTCATGAGTATGAGTTGGAGGTATTAGTTGATGATGTAAGTACTGCTTTTGGGAAAACAATTTGAACAAAAGTAACCTCAGAGGTTTTCTTAGAGTATTTTTTACAAAGTGATATTTTCATATTCATATTCTGTCTAGGCTACCAGTAAACCAGTGCACTGGTAGTAGAATTTTTCGCTTGTGGTGAAGATTTTTGTATTACCACAAGCTTCATACCATATCTAGTAGGGTCCTTATCTTGGTTATTGTTGTGAACTCTTCCTTTATTACAAGTAATATTTGAAGTATCTTGGGCTCTTCACTTTTTGGAGCTAAATAGAAATTAGTACAGTTACCTCTCTGTCAACCATGAATGAAATTAAGAAATAAGATTATAACCAAAATTGAAGAAAAGGATGATACCCTCCCAGCATGATCAGACAGTACCTACAGATGTTTCATGTGCTGTTGATATATTTTCTTAGAAGCAGCATAAAACTGTCTTCTGGGTTCTTGTAATGAAGCAAAACTACTGTTCTTTTACACACAGTTGTTCACTATAACTGATGATTGTGATGTCTTCCAAAGGACAAGCATAGGTTACTATGGGAAATTAACCTCTCTGCTCAGTAATTTCCTCTTTAGGGGAAAGGCTTCACAGTTGACTCTGAGCAGGTTTTTCATCTTTTTGTTTGTAATGCCATGTGTAAAAATTTATGCAATGAAACGTAAGTTGCACAATTTCGTGTGTCATGTATTTGTGTAAATGTGTACATGATAAATGTATTAAAATTACTTTGTTTCTTTGAATCAGAGTGATCATACTGGAGATGCAACTCATTCTCATAGATGGACATCTTTAGAATTGGTTAAAGGAACTTACACCACAGATGATTCTCCTAGTGACATAGCTGAAATCAGACTTGACAAAGTTGTGCCACTGAAGGTAAATAAAATAAAATCACATCTGTAGGTTTCATGCAACTTCTTTAGATAACAAAATTGAAATGGTCAGTGTAAATTGGGTTTTTGGATGCACATTCACAAGTTGATCTTGATGTGTGCTTCATAAAGTCTCAACTTCAACCTATAAATTACAAATTCCAAATCCTTTAGCTAGAAGAAATTAGATCCCAAGTGCATATGATTTTTATAAGTGCATATGATAGATTATAGTTGCCTAGTAATTTTAGAATATTTTTGAAAGTGCAACTTTTTTTGTGCTACTTGATAGTTAATTTTCTTGGATATCTGCTTGCTCTTAAAGTAATTAGTAGTAATTTTAAGTTATGGTCCATAATTTGGGGACATGGAACAGCTCTGATTTTTGTTTCATGCTGGGCCTTTTTCCTTTTATTTCATTTGTAGAGTGCTTTGAGGGACTTTCCAGACTCTCCAGTATTAATGTAAAATAATAACTTTCACATACCATGAAGCCATTAGATATCTGTTTTATACTGCAACCTATTTTTGCTCTCCTTTCTCAGGAAAACGTGAAGTACGCAGTTCGTTTGCGGAATTACGGCAGCCGGACTGCCAATGGGGATGGGGGAATGACCACGGTGCAGTGTCCCGATGGTGTAACGTTCACATTCAGCACGTGCAGTCTGAGCAGTAATGGCACCAACCAAACACGGGGACAGATCCCACAGATCCTTTATTACAGGTTTGTGTGGTGTAATCATTCATTTCTAAGGGAAGTGAACAAAACCATCACAGGGCTATTATACCACATCTGTTTTTAAGAAGTGATAGAAATAAATGCATCCAGAGTGTGCTTGTGATGCCTCTTCCAGCCTTATTTTAGGTTCTCTGTTTAGTTTTTTTTTTATTTGACAAATAATGTGATTGTTGACTTTTTCTGAGGTCCATTGTTTACTACCTTAAAGCTCTAAATATGAGGAACTTGTAAGATGCACTATTTCAATCTCTGTTTTTTCTATACTATAGGTGATATCTGAGAGATTACTCACTAGCATATTTATCTCTCCAACTTTTTTAATTTTCCAAAGTTTCCAAAAAAGAATTTCATCAGGTAGTGAAGCAAGGTCTATTTATATAGGAACTCCTCTCTTACTTAGAGGTGAAAGGTATAAAAAGAGAAATTGCAATTGCCTGAAGAAAATCAGCTGAAACATCTGACAGTTCTGCAGGGGAGCTTTACTTCAGCCTTTCAGGATGGCAGTAGGAATTGACTTGTGGTAATGCTTTTGCAGAAAGCATTGCTTTTGTGTTTGAGGTGCTTACCCTGATTTGTGTAAAGACAGGATTTTCAAACTGGTAGTAAAAGGCTGATTAACAGAAGATGGAAGGAATAAAATGATCAATGAATAATAATTTACCTTTGATTGTGTGAGAAGTACATAATAAAAGATGTAGACGATACGAAAAGGTAATGCTACACCAGTGATGTATTTTAGACTAACAAGCACATGAACATATATTGCTCCTAAAGTTTTAAAAAAGGTAAAATATGAAGAAATAAAGTAGCCAGCAAAATTACAGCAATAGTATATTTGAAGATACAGGATAGCTCTAAACTACCTTAAAACATAAGATTGTGCTCAAAGATCCAGCTTGTCAATAAAACCAGTAATTACTTATGAAAGAATAGAATTGCAGTGGTGCAGATCATGATACTTTAATTGATTTAGTCTCCTGGAAACTTGGACTTTATTATGAAGTATCTTAATTGGAAAGTGTCATTATGTAAGAAGGATGAAAGACAGACATGGAAAACATCTATTTTCACTCCTAGATTGTCTGCTTTTATATGGACAGAAGAGAAAATTAAGAGAAATAACAATTTCTTTGATTTCAGAAAAGCAAAGGACATAATTTCAGTTATGGAAACTTCAAGGCATTCTAACAATGATAAATCAGCATATGAAAAACCCCACACCAAAGTCCCTTCTTCAGATCAGAGCAGTCTCAGGTTTTTTTGTTTCAACTAATAAAATTCAAAGAGGCTTTTGAAAGACTAGTGGTACAAGTTGGAACTGTTACAGAATAAATTGTGTTAAAAAAATTGCAGCTGCTGTGCTGTAATCACAGTGTCTTTGTAGTTTGCATAGACAAGATAAATTTATCTTTTGCATGGTTATGGACTTAGTTTGGGGACTCACTGTTTGATATATAATGATTTGAAGTTTTGATTTGCCTACAGCAGAGAAACAAATGTTCAGTCAACTATTACAGAGCAGCTTGTAAAAGTTCACACTTCATTTTGTTTGGAGGATGCTCAGATATCAATCAAAATATTTCTTAGGCATATGCAAAAAAACCCCACATATAGAAGTTAACACACTTTTGATAAGGGGAGAAAAGTTTTGGAGGGATTTGTTGGAAAAGTACTCAGTTGAATTGCACCTACCATCAGTAGCTAAAAAATTCAAATGAGAAAGGCTTGAGGCTGACAGCAAAGCTACAATTCTAGGACACTTTGAAAAAATAATATTTTTGTATGAGTCATTGATTCACATGACAGAGAAGGAGAAATATCCTTGTTCACTGAACTGCTCAAAGTAAAATTTCTTAAAGTTCTGAGGTGCTAGTCCTGAAATAATGCACTGGACAAACAGAAGATATCCCAAAGAAAATAGTAGATTTTGTTTTACATGTTGACTAAGTGATTTTATTTCTCTGTGCCAAGAGAGCACAGAGAAATAAAATCATTATCATAATCAATAATGATAATCATTAATCATTATCATATTGAAGGCTTGAATTAGTTTGTAATTGTCATTTGATAGCTTTGAAAAAGCAAATCAAACCTTATTGAAATGATTGCATGCATGATGTTGTTTAGGAGAGCCTAATTTGACATACAGAATGGATTTAAAAGAAAGAACTGTTTGGTAAGTCTTGGGTGAGCCCAGGACTGTTTCAAAGCCATAATTAATCTTTGAAATAAGAAGGGAGAATCTTTGTCTCTTATGAAAATGCAGAAATATCCATTAAGGACATTTTACTTGTTTCTGTGAATCATTACTTGCTCTGTTTTTACCAAGACAAGGAACTGGCTTTGGAAGAGCATAGCAATTAATTTTGTGGTTTAAAAGACATCTAGAGAAAAGAAACATTGCAGAAAAATGCTTTTTATACTTTTTGCCAAATGAAGTTCTTGCAAAGACTAACAATGACACATTTCCTCCAAAATATCCTCCATGGTTTCTTTGTGGTTTTTTATTGCTTTATCAAAAATTGTTTTGCTTATTCTATGCCAAAAATTAGTCAGTAGTGTTTTTTAATGTAATTTTGTATTTGTGAACTTACTTTAACTTAATCCACTTTCCAGGAGTGAGTATGATGGTGATCTGCAGTCACAGCTGTTGAACAAAGCTAATGAAGAGGACAAAAACTGTAGCAGGGCTCTTTCTGTCGTGAGTGCTGTTGTCCGAGCAGCCAAAGACTTGTTGCACAGAGCTCTTGCTGTAGATGGTAAGGCTTGAGAAAACTTACTTTACTTTTCAAAACTTTTTACTTTGCTAGCAAGCCATAATAGTAGAATATGACCGAATACAAGAGCTGTGATGTTTCTCTTTTGCTTTCCAAAGAATATTTTTCTAAACTTTCATTCCTGTAGGTATCAAACTCTGAGCATCTTTCATATCATTGAGTTATGCTTGTGATAGCATAGTCAGATACTTTGTATAATTGCTCATCAATTTAGCAAGTCTTGTATTAAAGCTGGTAAGATTCTTTATTTCCTAAAGATGTTTTATGGCAGGTTAGTTGCAAATTTCCTCAGTGTTTAGCACAGAGGTTGTCATCAGTAGGACTGGTTAATGTAATTAATATATAAGCACTTAAACATCCCTTTTTGAGAAATGTACATATCAGCCATTGTAGCCAAAATGTTCAGAATATTGCATAGTGCTATAAAACTCATTTTGAAGGGCTGGGACGACTGTTGTGCTAACTTTTATACTGTAGAAAATATGAACACAGTTTCACAAAATGGCAAAGAATGCAATAAAATAATGCTCTAAGAGAAGGACATTTTTCAAGAGATCTATATATAATGATATATTTATCTTGAGTGGACTTGGCAGACTTGGAATTCAACAGTGCCTAAATAATGAAAACAATTTGAAGTAAAAATAGTCTGGGAAATAGAAGTTTTAATTTAGAAGGGGCAAACCAGAAAAATAAGATGTGCTTTGAACCACACCATGTTTATTAATAAGACCTCTGTTCTAATTATCTTTTTTAAGCTGAAGACATTCCAGAATTACTCAGCTCTTCCAGTCTGTTTTCAATGCTGCTTCCCCTCATCATAGCCTACATAGGACCAGTAGCAGCAGCTATTCCCAAGGTATGCTCCTAACGAGAAATTACTGAAGAAATGTATGCAAGGAAAAGGTTTACTCTGAAAATTTGACCATCTTCATTTCTTACTATTCTGTGAATTAGTGGTTTATATTTAATGAGTCATGAATTTTCCATGAGTCAAGAATTTAGAAAACATGTAATGACTTTTTTTTAAACTTGAATTGAGAACATGATAACAAAAATACCTTAAGGAATAAGAGAAATATGAGAGGCTTTAGTAGTAGGAAAAGATAAGGAATGAGAATAATGTAATTACAACTCATTGATGAACATTGGGGGATGAAATGGTTTTTTTATGTTATATAAATATTATTTTCACAGTAAGGAGCAGAAGCATTTGCTCATTAAATTAAGATTATTTCTGTCAAACTTAGCGCTAGAAAGATGTCAGCTATAAAGAAAGGAACATTTCTTTCCAGTGCCATGGCATTTCTTGCATGTGCCTGGTCTGGGACACTCCTGAGATCTGTTATTAGATCTACAAATGTCAATAATCCTTAGCTAGTATACACTATTATCTTTTATTGCTTCTTCATGAGCTGTAAGATGTTTTCTGACTTCTTTTCCAAAGGGGAGGAAATAGAACTGACCACTTAAAATCTAGCAGACATGCTATGAAAGACAGTGTCAGATTTTAGTTACCTTGTTTCTTCATGGAACTGAGATTTGAAATAACCAAGTGTTTTGCTGTAGAAGTAATTTGTAGAAGTGTTCATCTGCTTAGAAAATGTAGTGAAGATCACCGGGAACGTAATATTAATATTAAAATTAATATGTTTATAGAGTATAACTGGATTTTGGCTTTAGTATGGTATTTATTTTTGTGAACTTGTGCTTCCCGTTTGTTAATGCTCAAGATTTTAATAGAAGCTATTTTAGGGAAAGGATGTCACAATTATATGCAGATTCTTGTTTCAGCTTTGGCACAGCTCCAAGAGAAGATTAATGTACTGGTGCTTTTTCTGTTAGGATTGTGTAGATGCAGAATTGCAAAATGATTGAATGAATTGTTATTAGTGATATTCTGAGAATGTTCAAACATTCTCAGAACCACTGAAGAGAAATGGAAGTATTAGACTATTGTTTTCACCAACTTATAAGACGTTCTAATAACATATGTGGTGTTATGTTACAGGTTGCTGTTGAGGTCTTTGGCCTGGTACAACAGCTGCTTCCTTCTGTGGCAGTTCTGAATCAGAAATACGCCCCTCCAGCTTTTAACCCAAATCAGTCTACAGACAGCACCACTGGAAACCAGCCAGAGCAAGGGCTTTCAGCTTGTACTACCTCCAATCACTATGCTGTTGTAGAAAGTGAGCACCCCTATAAACCTGCCTCTGTTACACATTATAAGGTGAGCACCATTTCTAAGTGCACATGCTGCTTTCTAAAAGCTTTACACATGAGTTTTCTTGAGTCAGCATTTGCTATCTGAAAAATTGTTGCTGTGGATGATAATTAATATTGTTGCATATTGAAGACATTATATTATTGCTGTACTGCTTTTTGGACAAAACTCTACATCAAGTATAGTGGAAAATAGTGAAGTTTTAACCCCCTAATTCAGGTATCTGCTTTAAATCCCTAAATTTGCATAGTCTTATATTTTTCTGCTGTCATACAGTTTCTTTGCTTTAACTGTAGAGGTTGTGAAGTTCAAAGTCTTTATGTATAGAGTATGTAATCACATACCAGATTTTCTTACCTAATGCTTAAACAGTGTTTTGTAAGAATGCATAAAGTCAGTTCTAGTCAAATTAACATCCAGAAGTAGCAAAGCTATAATCAAGAGCCTGAACAGGACACAAATTATTACTTTGCTATTCCAGTGCTTGTCCTGTGAGACAGCAAGACATCCACTGCAGAAAATGTAGTTACCATTTGATCATCTTGATGCAATAATGCTTACTTTTGTCCTAAAAGTTTATGGAGCATGTCTAAAGCCTTGGGTTTAGTAGTTACTACCTTCGATTTTCTGTAGCTATATGCTATTGTACTGCAGGCCACATTCACTAGTGGAATTCAGCTGCTCTGTACTTTTCTGGGATTGCACAAAATAGATGTTCATTATGTTTGTTGAAGTTTGAGTTTGAAAAGGTATCCGAGAGTTCATTGTGTGTAGTAGTCTGTGGCTGTTTTGTTTAATGAACCTGTACAGAATTCTTGAAAGCAATCACAAGTGGTGCCAGTGCAAATACTTAAACAGAATATTAAGTTATAACACAGGGTTCTAATTGTGTAAAGTGTGGATCATTTCAGGTGTATATAAATTTCAAGGAATAAATTAGGTTAATGTTAATTAAAAGAATAGCAGAACAATTGTGCAGAATTACATAATTAAATCACTTCTGTAGACTAAATCAGAGTTAAGGCCAAATGGAAATGAAGAAGTAAGTGTAAAAAAAAAAAAACAAACAAGAACCCCAAAAGCTTGGACATAATTAACCTATTGCTTTGTTTTAGGTGACTTTTCCTGAATGTGTCAGGTGGATAACAATAGAGTTTGACACTCAGTGTGGCACTGCTCAGTCAGAGGATGTTCTTCGTTTACTAATTCCTGTCAGAATTGCACAGAGCCTGGGATTTGGACCAAAGCATACCTCTGTTCATGAGAACCTTAATTCATGGATAGAACTGAAAAAGTTCTCTGGATCTTCAGGATGGCCTACCATGGTGTTGGTATTGCCAGGTAATACTTAGATACTGATGTAATTGCTGGTAATGTGTGTTACTGCAATAATTAAAGGAAGTTTGATTTTTCTGCAGAATTATCTTGGCAAACAAAATTAAAGAAGGGTCTTTATCCAGCTGGCAAGTTAATTATGTCTGTAGTAGGTTTCTTGCTTGACGTATTGATCTGCTGGTTTTTCCCATGATTTTAATTCACATTTTACCTATAAAGGCTGGGTTTCATATATATTTACGTAAAAGAGGAGGAATATATTATTAATTTATCCTTTTACTTCTCTAAGGGAATGAAGCACTTTTTTCTCTGGAGACTGCATCAGACTATGTGAAAGATGAAAAAGCTTGTTTTTATGGCTTCAAATGTTACGCAATTGGATATGAATTTAGTCCAGGAAGTGATGAGGTAAGGGAAAAAGTGAGGTAGTTATAATTGCTTCACCTAATAAATCACCTAATAAATTTTTTGAGGGTAAAAAAAAATTGTATTTCCACTTATGGCTAGGTGACACATTGCAAAATATTTTTAGATTAATTATATAAAAGTAATAACATTTTTTTGCTAAGAGCATTATTAATTTGAAATTCTTTAATCAGGATACTATTGAAATGGCTTTTTGCATGGTTTGTGGCACTCTGCAAAAACATAGTTTGGTTTTATCTTGTGTGTCAGTGGGATATAAGATTTCCTGAAATTCTGGCCTACTCTTGCATCAAAGATCTAAGATGTGGGGCTTTTTACTGTCACTGCCTATTGAATGACATTGAATGACTTGCATTATTTTCCAGTGCTCACTTAGATCAGAACTCGCAGACTCCTTGGAAATGCTATGTGCATTTAGGCTACCTCAGGTTTTACCCAGTGGTCTCCTCATTTTACCTTTAAGGACATGAGTCATTTCCACCACTGTTTATTGCAAAGGGAAGATCAGATTTCTTCACGACCCAATTGTGTCTTTGGCTATTTTAAGAGATTACGGAAAACACTTAATATATACTTTTTTATATACTACATCCAGTTTTATACTACATCCAGAAAGATAAGTCTTCCCTTGTCCTGGGAATCTTTGGCCCTGTTCCTTCATGTGGATTTCACAAGGTCTGCATCTTGCTTACACTACAACCCTCGCAGAAGATTTACCTCATCTTATTCTGGATTTTGCTAAAGCTAAATCATGTCTTCACATTTTCAGAATGTCAAGTTCTTTGGAATTTCTTTACATATCAGATAAGGACACATACCATAAGATTGTTATCTATGGTGGTACTGGCTTTCAGCAGAATCAGATTTGTAATTCTACAGATGATTGAATTAGTCTGTGTTTGTTTAAGCAAAAGTTATTTCTATTCAAAAATACCCATGAAGATTCATATGTCATTCTTTTTCTTTAAAGAATTTTCAAACAAAGCTGCTGGCATATTTTTAATGCTCAGTGCTAAAACATGCTAGCTAATACCCTAAGTCTATCATCTAAAGAACAGTTATAAGTAGCTGTTTTCAAACATACCTTTTTATGCTAAAAATTTTGGTACACTGTCCTATGTTGCAGCAAAACATGGCAGTAGCTGTATGACAAGAAATACATTGCTGAGAAGCTTCAAACTGGGACATACACTATTTCTTAATATAAAACATTGACAGAAAAATGTATTTATTGTCCTATTTTCTGAGACACTGATATTTTTTACATTTTTTTTAATTTGAAGGGTATTATTCAGCTGGAGAAAGAACTGGCAAATTTGGGAGGATCATGTGCAGCAGCTTTGATGAAGAAAGATTTAGCACTTCCTATTGGTAAGAACATACTTCATTTTTTCATCATTGTCCATGTTTTCTGAATTAATAGTACAGTCAGATCTTATTGTTGCTTTTAATTAGAGATAATAATACAAAATTGTCTTCAAACTGAATTAATCAAATAATAAAGCTGGCAGTATTTTCTCCTTGTCTTTTTCCCTTTGTGTGTATATGGGGAAGAGGGACACCTGGTAATTTAAATTTGAATGAGCTCACCCCATCCACAGGTAGTGTGTGACTGTATGAACTGTGTCCCACAGTTTCCTCGTGGTACTTCCTAAATGTGCAGGTATCATCTTTGTATTTCTCTTTCACTGTTTTTTTTCTCCCTACACTTCACACCTCTCTGTATGAAAAATACCTGCATCATTGAATTGCAAAACTTAAAGTACTGTTTTAAAGTTGAAAGTGACCATTTTGTCTGTAGACCTTATAGCTAAAAATATTTCTACTGTAGCTTTTTTTTCTGCAATTAGAAAAGAAATCACATATTTTTACCACAGATGCTGCAAATAGAGGTTTATAGTAACCCAACTGCAATTTAAAATGCAAGGAAAAATGAGTTTGTGGAAATTAATGGATATGGAGATGGAATTAGAAATTCTAATGATGCAGCTGTATTTTGAGTAATATAATTTCTCTTAAATAGCACCAGCATATAGGAAAAACAGGCTCATAATTTATAATAGGATATCTCTCTGATCATTTTAATTTAGGGACACAAATCAAAGCTCAGATACTGTTACAGTCGAAGTGTGGATTAATGAGCAGGAGAGCACTGATCAGTGTGGAGTTCTAATCACAAAACCTTCTTCGTATTTTTAATCCAGTATTTTGCTTGTGTATTTGGATTGTTTACAAATTTCTTTATGTTGTAAGGAGGTGCCTCAATTGCACTAGTAGATCTGTACTTCACTCTCCAATGTACAGGCAATTCTTCAGGTTAAATAAGTGCCCTCCTCTCTTATCCCTCAAGCTACTTAATTTTGTTGACTTCTCTTAGTTTTGTATTCTTCTGTGCAACAACAACAAAAAGATTGAAATCCTTGTAACTTATTTTCCCATATTTTGCAATACTTCATACTTTTCTCCTGAGAGCTTTTTATGTTTGTTCTGTTAAAATGCCTGGAATGAGAAGGGTGACACATAGATTGACTTTATGCTATCCCATAGAAATTTGAAATAAAATATGCAGTGAAGTTACCTATGCAATCACAGCTGCATACAAATATGGTTGTTTATGATCTGTAAGAGAGGAGGGGTAGGTGCATTGCCTCTAAGGAGTTTCTTGATGACTGATCTAATGGCAATTGATTTGTCTGACTGTTTATCTAACATCAACTCAAGAACTTCAACCAAGTCTCCTAATGTTGCTGGTAAGATTACAGTGCTTGTGCTATATAAGTGTATTGTTTCTCTCCAAGACCACTAGACCCTCTGAGTAAACAAAACTGGGGAATTGTAGCCAACAGTGGTAGTATTTGCAAATGGAAACTACTGTGCAGCCTTCTAAAATGGTTCTCAGTTGTATGTAATTTTGCTTTGAGTGTTTTGCCTGGTGTCTCAGAAAAACACTGTGGCAGAAAAAGTGGTAAAGTTGTGGTTTTCTAGAGCAACATTTAAAAGCCTTAGTATCAGACTTTATTTTTCTTTTCTATTTATTTTCTTTTCTTTTAGTATCAGGCTTTCTTTTTCTGCATCCTAGTTTATGCATCT
The DNA here is from genome assembly GCF_051311805.1 of Agelaius phoeniceus. Classification (NCBI taxonomy): domain Eukaryota; kingdom Metazoa; phylum Chordata; class Aves; order Passeriformes; family Icteridae; genus Agelaius; species Agelaius phoeniceus. The sequence continues at coordinate 50,181,379 of NC_135266.1, forward strand.
TCTACCTTTTTCTGCAAGTGAAATGCTTATTTAATACTGTCGTTCCTAATCTGCAGAGCCTTTTACCGGACTTGTGGAAGAGTGTTTCTTAAGGAAAACCTACATAGAATAATAGAGTCAATAATCATATAAAAGACTTTCTTGTAATGCATACACATAGGAAAGGCCCTTTTTAGTAGACTTTTCATATTTTGTTACACTTTCTACAGTTTTATTTTTTAGTAATTGTTGTAGTGGGTATGTTCAGTGTGCAAAGGCAAATATTTGTGGGAGTATTCCTCTAGAAATATTAGGAATAAAAGTGTTTTGAAGGCCCTAACAAGGTTAAGGCTATTTTGCTCTGAAGGAAGGTGGACCAGAAAGTGATTTCTTCACATACTAGGAAAAGTGTCTTTGAGAGTTACACCCAAATAGTGTTCAAGTTACCATGTTCAAATGGTCGTTCTTCCCTCTTGCGACTTCCAGATGTGAATTTAAGATACTTCTCTCCAAGAGAGAGATCTGGTCTATGACCAAGATCTGACTTCAACAGCAGTGTGAAATTGGTTTATGTATTTTGTATTAATACATTCCTAATTGTATCAAAGCTAGCAGTAGTTTATTTCTGAGGGCAGTTTTTAAATGTCTTTATTTCTTTCAATTTTTAAAATTACCTTGGAACTTGGTTTTCTTATTTCTCTCTCTTCTTACTAGTAGAATTTCCTGAAATGTTTTTAAAAGAGAGTAGAAATATGGTGACCTTATCTGTTTCACCCCTCTGTTAAAAGACCGTGTTTGGCAATTATGGTTATCCTGGAATCAGGCTTTGGAGTTGGATTTGTGAGAAAGAAATACTGTGTAATAGTATGTATTTGAGCTTTCTGTTTTAGGAAGAATCATAATTTATGAAATTGTGCAGGGTTTGTCAGGTTTTCAAATAATTTTACAAAGGTAAGCTCTTAAAAGGGAGCAGCTTTTGCATACTTAGAGATACTGCTTCTCATAACCTCTCCTGACCTCTCAAAATCTTTCTGAAAATATCTAGTCACATCCAAAGACTTGCCATACATAGTGCCTTCGAGATAAAAAGAGAAGCACCAAATTTTTGTTCTGTGCACTGAACTACACAATACTGCATGTTTACGATGTTATTTATAAATATTAGTATTTCAGCTGCTGATTGAACAGTATGATACATCCTTATGCAGACTTGAAATCTGTAGTATAAAAAGCTTCACAAAACAGAATTGAATCTCATATGCTGCAGTATGTAGATAATATAACTGGTTTATTTTTCCAGCAGGTAGTGAGTTTGAAGAGGATCTTGAGATACTTGAAGAGGCTGCCTTACAGGTATGCTGCTGCTTTTTATCCATTGCAATGCACTTAAGCACAGAATTGCATTGAAACTGACTCCTACAGAAGAAAATAATTTGTAAGGCTTTTATAGTAGAATGGAATCCAGCTTATTATTTGACAGTTTAAGAAAATAATACAGAATTTTAGTATTTAAATTAAATCATTTTTTATAATGAATCTGCTTGGAAAAAAATACATGTAATGTCACGTAGAACATTAGATGACCAAGTATTTCAAAATATCTGTTTGGCTGAAGTTGTAGTATTTGGCATGTTTTAAATGTTACCAAGATGAATCTTTTACATGTCTTTGTAATGACAGAAATAAAAACTTTTTCAGCTGAGCAGTGATGTTAATCAAGTCTCAAATAATATGATTGCAGTTGTTCTGGTTTGTTGATGGTCTTTTGTTGAGTACAATGGGAGTTAATGCTGAATCTCCCTCAACTCAAGGTCATTTAACCTCTTTTGGCTTAATGGTTTAATAGACTGTGATGGCTTTTTTTAAAGCTTTTATGATGGTAGAGCTTATTCTTCTTGAAAAGTTTTAAATGCTCAAAATGTTTTTACCAATTGTTTCACGTTATGGGAAAATGTGAACATGCTACTGAAAAGCTGTTCTGTGTCTCTCTTTTCACCCCCAACCTCTGCCAAAAAAACCAAAAAGGTGTGCAAAGCTCACTCAGGCATTCTTGGGAAAGGCTTGGCACTGTCTCACTCCCCAACCATTTTGGAAGCTCTCGAAGGAAGCCTTCCCCTGCAGGTCCAAAGCAATGAGCAGTCGTTTCTGGAAGATTTCATTGCTTGTGTACCAGGATCAAGTGGTGGACGACTCGCAAGGTAAAACTGCACTGTTGCTTGTCCTTCTAACTGGCTATAGAACTGTCATAGTTATTTTAAGTATTAGTTGACTAAAACTGTTTGGCTATATTGATTCCATTAATACATTAGTTAAAAGCATGTAGGCATTCAGATGTTCTGTGTCTTTTCTTAGCTCTGTGTCAGATTTTTACAGAGTAAGAATTTGTCTTTTGGAGGCTGTAAGAGATTTTAATGTTGGGTGGTTTTCTTTGCTGTAGGTGGCTGCAGCCAGATTCATATGCTGATCCTCAAAAAACATCATTGATTTTGAATAAGGATGACATCCGATGTGGTTGGCCAACTGTTATTACAGTACAAACAAAAGACCAGTATGGGGAAGTTGTTCATGTTCCTAATATGAAGGTAATTATTGTAATCTTGGCTGTTCTGCCTAATCTTGTTGTCTTTTAGTTTTTATTGTAGGTATTCCATGGAATACTCTTGTATTGGACAGAAAGTGGCATTCATAAATTCATTGTAATCAGATTTTCTTACCTCTAAATCTACAAACCTGCCAAATTCTGTACTATGCCACCACCATTTCATGAAATTCATAACTTGCCTGTAATGAACTACATGTGTGTAGTTGCATAAATAATCAGTCATAAGTGAGTTTGGATGGTGGTGATGTATTAAAGTGACAAGAATCCATTTTAAATTTGTAAGCCAGGCAAGAGTGTTATAAACCACAGACTTCGTGATGGGAAAAAAGAATCAGAAGCACACTGATGGACCACCTTATAGTTACTTTATTTTAGACTAGAACAGTACTCTTGCCTTTTCTGTTTCTAATATTGGATGTTCCTGTAGTCCTTGCAGTTAATAAGGATAACTGGCAGGGCCTGGTGTTCCTGTGTTTGCCTTCAGCCTCTTCAGTTAAACACTGTTTTTCAGTACTGGAGAGGAGGTGTTCTTGACAGCCTCAGGTAGAGTTAGAAGAATTTTGTGCATTTTGGGGTAAAATCTATGTGGAATGTGTAAAAGTGGGCTGCTTGATTTGAAGTAGTAAAGCAATTCAAACAAAATGAACACAAAATGGTTTTCATGTAGTTCTAATAAATTAGGGTACTTTTGTGTTTTAAAGCCCACTACTACTGTGGAGTAGTTGGTTTTTGTCAAGCCCAAGTGTAGATGAAATGCTTTTTACAAAGGCATGATTCCTGTGAGAAAAGCTCCCAAATCTGTTCTTTGTATGTGATGTAATAATTGAGTTTTCTTTCAGTGAGCTGTAAACATAATAATGAACAGCAGTTCTGCAACAGTAACACAAGAATCAGCTTAGTCACAAACACTGCTTGAGTGAAACTTGTGTGATTACTGATTTAAATTAGTGACAGAGCAAGTGAAAGACTCTCAGTAGTGATTTTATCCTATCAGTCAGGAAAAAGATATGTCAAAATATGATCGAAGTTATTACTGGTTTTATTATTTAATTACTGTTCACAAATGTATTAAAGTAACAAAAACCTTAATTCAATTTAATTATTCTTCTGGACTCATTCAGTGTGCAATGCAGTGATGTAACTTTTGGTTAATTAAATCAAATTTTGATAAAACTGTGTGTGAAAACTGCAGAATTTGATATTGCAGATTTCCAATGAGTAATATATAAACTTATTTTCCAGGTAGTCTGTCTTTCTCAGAAAATTGTGTACTGCTAGCTGTTACCTGCACTAATGGAGATCCATGCTACCTCTGGGGGAATAAGTCTGTTAAAACATGCATTGAAGAGCACAATATAAATGTGCAGTGCTGGCTGGGAGGTGGCAGAGCCAGCCAGGATCCAGTCTGGCCATTGCTGATCCAGATCTAGTGGCCATGATGATCCACTCTGAAATCTGTGCACTCACTTGGAAGACTCTCTTTCTCCTTTGTTGCAGTTTTCTGTTCAGGGAAAACTTCCCTAGGCATCCCAGACTGTGTTCTGCCTGCCAGGAAGTGCTCTGGGACTGGCAGAAGTGACACCAGCCTGTGCTGATGGTGGAGTCAGTTGGGTGCCTCTCCCCTGCCCATTGGCATCTTCCCAAGATGCTGTGCTTGGCTTTACAGGTTAAGTGTAGATATACAATGAGTTTGGACACAGCTGCATTTGCAGGGAGGGCTCTAAGTGCTTTGTCACTGCACTGCATCAAATTGAAAAGAATGTGTGTGTGTGTTTTCTCACAAAATCATAATCCCTCTTCCACATCTTATTACAGGTGGAAGTCAAAGCTATTCCTGTTTCTCAGAAAAAAACATCTTTGCAACAAGAACAGGTTAAAAAAGTGCAGCGGATACCAGGCAGTCCTGCAACAGCTGTTTCCCCTAGCAGTGATATGACCTTTGGAGGACTTCCTTCACCAAAGCTTGATTCCTCCTATGAGCCAATGATAGTAAAAGAAGCTCGGTATATTGCTATTACAATGATGAAGGTAAGTACTGCAATTTTGGCAATGTAACTATAGAATTCAGCATTCAAAGTGTGTAAAGGTATGCAGCAGAGAAGGACAGATGTATGTTTATTTTCGGTCCCAATCTGAAAATATATTCAGTGAAAATTACTTTGATTAATATTAGTTCAGCAATAAACTAAATACATCAAAAAGGCCAATTGCTTAAACTCTAAAGCAGTTAGATTGGATTAGCATAGAAAGGAAAGGTGTCTTTTTTGATTTTGATTAAATAGATTAACAAATTATTTGGAGTCATGCAGGAGAAATAAAAACAGACATGAAAGTGGTGAAGGGAAAGTTAAACCAGTATTTTTATTTATATGGAGTTGGAGTGTTGCAGTGAATGCTTACTTTAAACTAGAGCAGATGAAATAGAAAATCAGGAAAAAAGAAGAGCTCAGCGTATTAAAAAAAGGCATACAAATTATTTATATATCAATGCATATGTATTAAGCAGCATCTAATGAAATGAGCCACTGTTAAATGGATCAGCTCAGACACTTAGCCAGGGACAGTTTTTAAAGAAGTGAAAACTGAGCAGCTAGTGTTGATTTGATTGAGTATGTTGTGGCACATGCAGTAAATTTACATATGTGTACCATACTGACCCAGTTAAGAGATGTGATGTGTTGTGTACAACTAACAGTTGCACAGCTTAATGAGACAGGATTAGCCAGGAGGGTAGAGGAGGATAATACTTAGCATAATCAGAATGGATTTATTGTGGGGGCAGAACCAGCAAACTGGCACCTTTTAGAGGCAGAGGATAGTGCTGCAGTACCTGTGTGTAAATAGTGCAGCTGGATACTGAACAGTGTCTTAATAGATCAATGAAAGAACTATGAAATCAATGCAGTGTACAACAAATGGTTTAAGAACTTGCTAGAACATGTGCATATCAAGATGTGATTTTGGCATTTTTATTTGGGCTAGTGCAAACATCAGTTCTTGGTTTTATGCTTCTTTTAAAAGTGACTTGAAGGGAGGTAGAAATAAATTATTTCTCCCAAGTTAGGGCTTAGATGATATTTCTGATAGCCACTGTTCACAGGTATCTGCTATTTCTTTTCCAGTGATAGGTGTCAAATCTGCTCACAAAACTCTTAGAGTTGTATATCTTGTAATGCATAAGATGCTTTGGGGTAAATTACAATGGTGCAAGTGTAGCATGTTCAAAAACTCTTCTGTAGATTTGATGGAGTGAGGAATGCTTAATATCAGCTAGTTAATGTGTAATCATTCTTTAATTGAAATAAGGCTAAAGGAAAATGAAAATGGAAGGGTTAATTTAAAATCCTCCTAGAAGGCAATAACAGTATAAACTTTCATAAAGATAAAAGTAAAAAGACACCAAGGTTAAATTTAAAAAGCATCTCTCTTGTTGAAACATGCTTGGTTTCTGTATTTAGTGCTTTTCCAGAGAATCTTCCCAAGGTTCCTCTCAAGTTAAGTCCTTTCCATCCAAAACTTTAGGAATTCAAGGCATTCGGAACATACTCATTTCAGTGTAAAATGCAGATGTCCCCTGATATTTTCATTTTACATCAGCCTGCACATTGTATCACCTAAATATGTTTATAAAATCTCACTTCAAAAAAAAATACATAATCAATTATGACATGTTTAGGGCACTGATACCGAAAACTATATTCTTATGCAGGGACCCAGAATGGCTGATCTGCATATATGTTCAAAGGTTCTTATCCTACCTTTTGTTGGTTTTGATTTAACAGGGGAATCTGGTAACTCAGCAACTATTGCAGCCCAGAGAGATTCTTGCTGAGGGACTTGGTGCACTCCTAGGACTAGCTCTGTTTTCTTAGGGGGCTTTTCAGAGCAGTGATTTTACAAAATGCTGTGGAAGTGAACCAGGTCTTTTTGTAGTGGAAATCAGTGGAAGTATCACCTCAATGTTCAGGGAATTTCATCTTCACTTGTAGTTGAAAGAAAAAGGATGTGTAATTTTATTGATAAAGCCCCTGGGCTGGTTTGCAGGTTTTACTTGCAGCTTATTTGCTTTCTTATCTTCACACAGTCTTCAGTGCACTGCCTGGATTCAAAAGGTTTTTATACAAGTCAGATTTGAAGAGATTCAAAGATTTAACAAGGTTTTTGTTAGCAGTAGCAATCTTTCTTCTCTAAATCACGGCTATTTAATGAGACAGTGAAGATACTCTTTTCCATGTGTGCATATATATTTCTGTGTTTTGAAATTTGTTTCTGATTCCCAGAACAGTGTTTCTGGGGTGGCTAAAATTAGATTCATGTGTTCTTGAAGAAAATGCTCTGCTTTTTTTTATTCAAGACAGTGGTATAACTGTTGGTTTTGTGTTTGAATTTAATCTGTGTATAGGCATATGAAAATTATTCTTTTGAAGAACTACGTTTCGCTTCACCAACACCAAAGAGGTAAACATTAAAAACTTTCCTTTGGATAGGAGCTTAAATTAACATATCCTGACACTTCTGCTTACACCCAGACTCCCAAGTGTGACTGACACATAATCATGTCTGAAGGTAGAAACACAGAAGTCAAGTATTATGTGTTCTTACATGTAGCAATTTTATTTAAAATATTTTTTTCTTAATTGTTCTAATATTGTTTTCTTATTTATATTAGCTACTCTTTGAATGTGTTTTTATCATTTGCTATAAAAAAATGTGGAATAGAGGATTACATTTTCGTAGTAAATAATAGGAGGTTAGTACATTGGAAAGGGAAAAATTGTATTTAGATGATCTGCTAGAAAAAAAAGAGTAGTTTGCAAAATAAACATTTTACTAATCATTATATTTAATTGATTGATTTTAATTGTTTTGTTTATGCCTAGACCCAGTGAAAACATGTTGATCAGAGTCAATAATGATGGTACATACTGTGCAAACTGGACTCCTGGAGCTGTTGGTCTCTATACCATTCATGTTACTATAGATGGCATTGAAATAGGTACTTAATTTTTACTATATTTAAGCATAAAATTATATTTTTTCACTTTGTATACTAACACATTTGTTTTAATGCTCATAAGATTTAATATTACAGTTCATAGCAAAACTTAGTAGCCAAGTTTTCATTCACAAGCCTTCTAGTTCAATCACTCTTTGTCAGAAGAAAAAAACCCCACTGAAATAGGAATGCATGTTGCAAATCATGTATTTATAATGTGGTTAGATTACCAGATTGAGACTCTCTTACTCTCAACTCTCAGTGTGGAAAGAAGAATGTCTTGTTTCAGCTGAGTGACAGAGAGGTATAGTTAAAGGGGAAAAAAACCCCAGCCCTAAAGAAGAAGAACCGCCTCCTAAAGAAGGTGAAATTGTTCCTGACGATGCTGAAATACTTTCTGTCATTTGTTCTGGAAAATTGAGGAGATGTGGTCTTAACTGAGACTTTGCCTAAATTCTTAATTATTTGTACTAATGTTTAAATGATTTTGGTTCATTCCTTGCTGGAAATCTTTTAGTTATCTTGCCAGTCTTGGAGACTGCACTATGATATAAATACTATAGCATGTGGAAAGAGTGCCTGTCCAAAATATTCTATCATGAATGCTCTCATGTCAGCCTTACTGGTGATATGATGAAGATGGAAGTAGACACACTCAAAGTGTTGTAGCTGGACCCACATGTGATAAGAGGGTTTGGGTGAGTTCATGAACACCAGCAGTTCCTCTTTCCCAATACTGACCAGCACCTTTAGTTAATACATAGTGATGTTCATAAATGCAAGTACACATAATTCACATAGAAATGGAATAAGAGTTGGTTTTATGTGTTAACTACAGAAGATAAGATGTAAAAAGTATTATTGTTAATTATCCTCTATTTCTCAAAGAGAGGAACATTTGCCTTCATTGGAGCCTGTGATGCACTCAGTTGTATTTTTTCCAGTGTGTCATCTCTGGAGCAAACTTTACACTGTAGCTTCAATCAACTGCTCTTATACTTTTGCACAAGTTCTGCCATCTTCAAGCATTGTGTAAACTTATAGAAATGATAAATATAACTCAACTTTCATTATTAAACAGATATGAGTATACTCTTAATACTTAGCTGTGCCATTTTTCTGCAATGGAACTTTCTCACTCAATCATTACATTAGATTGTGCCCTCTGAAGCTTTGATGTACGCATGCTTGGCCCCTAATTCTGTCAATTTTTGACTGCTTAAGTACTGGTAACAGTTTCTCTTTGTTTCAAACCTTTTGTGTTCTTGATGCTCATAGATTGCTTCTGTTACTGCCATGCTTGTTTAAAAGGATGTTAGTGAAACCAGCAGTTTCATTGCTATGTCTGGATGATTCTTTTCAACATGTTGTTCTTTGCTTTTAACAGTCATTTCTGAGGCAATTTCTTTGAAGGTTATTGCTCAGGGTTATATTCATCTATTAGATAAATTATTGTGTCTTTCTTCACATGGATTTACATGTATTTTTCTTCACAAACAAGAATGTCACTTTCCAGTGCCTTAGTGTTTTTAATAGAATTGGTAATTAAATATGCCATTTTTTTTTTACATTATAGGCCTTTTCTGGCTGCTTAATATGGCTTTTCAGGCTCTTAACTGTCTCACATGTAGCAATGTAGCAATTAGCTTCTGTGGCAGTACAGCATTGTGTAAGCTACTGCCTCTCCAGAAGCTTTCACCTGCACCTCTCAAACACTAGACTCTGTGTTGACCATACCTTGAAGCATAACCCTACAGACACTATTAAGATACCAAATTACCTGATAGTGCTTTGTATGTACACTGTAGCAGGTATCTAACAGCACCATGAAAACACATCTCTGTAAATTTCCACATATGAAAATAGAAATGTTCAAAAATTAATACCTTGCCCCATGAAACAACTGCAAGTGTTGATTTTGCAGACAGATAAGCAAGCAGTTATTTTGTTTACTCTAAATGTACAGATAAACTGTAGTTGCTATTTAACTGATATATCCCCTTATATTTTTTTAAACTTAGTCTTTGTTTGCTTATAGATGCTGGACTAGAAGTGAAAGTAAAAGATCCTCCAAAAGGAATGATACCTCCTGGAACTCAACTTATTAAACCAAAAGCAGAGCCTCAGCCAAACAAGGTTTGGAGAACTGAAATAAACCCCAAAACAGATAGTTATGTTTGGGTGGGACTTTTTTGTTGTTTAATGTATACTTTTCATATAATAGTGCTGAAGACTTTAGGATATGTGCAGATCACTTTAACATGCTGGATGGAATGAAATTCATATACTGGATACAATGAAACAAATTCACTTTGTTTTCTTTTTGTACATGAATTCATAAAACTGATAGAAGCCCTACAGAAACTGCCTTTGCCTTGGCTTGTCACACAAACATATCACAGCTATTGTTAAAGCCACAGACAAAATTTTGCACTATTATTTGTTCTATTTCTTTTATATTGTACTGCGAAATTAATTGTGCACAAAATTTTACAAAGATTTTGTTTGTTTTGTCATGGGCATCTTCAATTAATATAAAATCCATAACCAGTTTCTTTAGTATATTTTCCTTCCTTAGAGAATGGCATGATTGTGTTTTTTAAAGGTATCCTTTCTGTAGCTTTTGATATCCCTATTTCACCTTATTATTCCACCCTGAAGGATTAAAGTAGACACAATAAAGCAAATCAGCTAAAGTGGGTGGCAGTGGTATAAGGAAAATGCCTACATGAGGGAGATAGCTTGCACTTTTTTTTTTTTCCTTTTTGGTGGTGGTGGGGGGTTTTTTTGTGGTTGGTTCATTTGTTTTTTTGGGGTTTGGTTTTTTTTTGGTTTATTGGCACAAGGTTGTCTTTCCTGTCCTACTGAAATTGGGAAGGTGGTTAAGAAATACATGGTACAAAAACGATCAGATTTCTGACAAGTTCTTACCTTTGCAGTGCATCCTAATTTTTTTTTTCTAGACTTCAGGATAATCCCAAGACAGTAACTTTGTTGTATGGCTCCCCAGTCTCTAAAATGCATCCAGCATCTGCTTTTACTAGTAACAAGATTTTTTCCCTGGAGCCATGCCTCAAATTAAAAATAATAAATGTACTTCTAGTTTCAATGCAGCATTTACCCCTCACTGGCTCTCTTTTTTTGTTTTTTTCCCCAAGAAGCTTCTTTTAGACTTTCTCCCTTCTCTTGGAAGGAAGATTGCCTGGTTAGTTCATTATCTTAATTAGAACTCCCAATTCCTACTAAGAGAGATTTATATCTCAAGCAACTTCATTATACTTGCACCCAAGGTGATCATCATATGTGTCATTTTGCTGTCCCCAAGTTGAGAGAATCTGGTTTGATATGAGATGAATTGCTGAGCAGAAGTTCTGTTTTTCTTTTCAATTATTACAGTGGAAATTGGTGTGATTTGTTCATACATGATAACTCTGTGTTGTCAAGGAACAGTCAAAGTACTTGACAGAAGTCAGGCCTCTGGAGTTCTGAGATGTTATGTAGTGTTTAATCCTCTCCTTGTGTTATACTGTGTGCGTGTCTCATTTCTTCTTCCAAGTTTGTCTCTTAAAAAAAGGAGCCATCTTTGTCCTGTACATAGTGTCTGTAGAGCCAGCTGAAAAGTTAAACTAGACTTTTCATGGTAAATCATTTAATCAGTCTTCTTTCTTGTGTGTCATAATAAATCACATAACAAATCAGGATAATTCTTTGTGTATCAACAGCAATATTGTAAGTAATACAGCAAGGTAGTAATTGGACTGTGCTCTGTGTTGCTGAAGCCAAGAATGCAGATTAGACATGTATCAGGCAGAGACAGTCCAGTGTACCAAATCATGTTTTGCTGACAAAAAGGGCTTAGTTGAGCTCTAAATGCTGTTCCATCATCTTTGTCAGCCTGAAATTTCAGATAGTTGTAACCAAAGGACACCAAGAGTGCATTCTCGGTGGTGATCTGTTCTCAGCTAGAAACACCAAAATATTTTCATTGAGACACTGGAACATTCCAGATTTGTAGCCAAACCTCATGTAAATTGCAAGCTGAACATGGGTACTGTGTTAGGATTTTATATGTGTATTCTTCCTTCTCTGTTATTTGAAGTCAGATGAAAAATCTGAAGGAGACTATGATAGTGATCTGTATTCAGCCTGGGGTGTATGGCCCATAAAAATTGCTGCCTCCTGTTAGTCTGCAAAGCTTAAATTAACTAACTTGCAGGAAACTTGATTCCACATCCTATTGAGGGAAACATTGTTTTTCAAGCTATGTACTGTAATTCAGGGTAGTTGGAACCAACTAGAAGGAAATGGTCCTAATTTGAAGGTGCAAGACTGGTACCAGAATTATTGGTCACTAACATGTTTTGATGTTTTCTACCATTCTGATACAACAAGTAGCTAGCATTGATTGCAAAACCCAAAAACAACCACCAACCCAAAAGCTCTGGGCTGGGGGTGGTTTTTCTCACCCCTTCATAGACCAACCCCCTTGTTAAGGTTGCTTTATCCTAGACAACACCCCTTTCTTGTGATGTGTGTTGTGTGACATGTACCTCTTTGCAGATTTGTCAGATAAAAAAACACAGCAATACAGGTCTTAAAAACTGATGTAGGGATGATGTACATCCTGATTGCTAAGCCTTTCTGCCTTAATCAGTTCTTCAGTTGGAATCCAGGTGTATGCTCCATGGAAGAACTTCCTGTAGAGGTGTTATGGAGCTACAAATCCACTGTGCTATACAGAAATATTCCTAGCAAAGAGGCGCTGTATCAGATAGAAGACACAGATGATACAATTTTTCATCATGGTCAGAAATGAGCATAAGAGAACTCCTGATCTGTTTTTTATTGTATTGTCTGTCAGTGAATCTGATCCTTAAGTAATTTCTAGTTATAGGTTGAGGTTTTGTATTAACTAATTAGGTTAGCTGTTGCAAAAGGGAAGAAGGCTCTTTCCAGGCCTGTGCCTGCTCAAAATCTGGAATGTGGGTTTTTGCTCTAAATTAAAGTTTTTAATCCAAGTTCTAGCAAAGTGTCATAACGATTTTCTGAAGTAACATGATGCAAGGACCCCTGATTTGCAAGACTTTGTTTTTGGTTTGTCTGTGTTTAGAATGCTGTCAGCAGTGATTCAGTTTATACTTTTACAAGGACCTTGAAAGTCCTAGCTTTGTCTGTTGTGAGAATCTAAGTATTACAAGTAAGAAGACTGTTAATAAGCAAAAGCTTGCACATTTTGAAGTAATTTATGTATGAAATCCTTTACATGCTTCTGGTTTTGGAGTTTTGATGGTTTTATATTTTGTTTTTTAAATTATCCTCAGAATAAATATGATTTCTTAAATAATTCTTTTAGGGAAAAGAGGTTCATACACTTAGCTCTTACCTTTTGTTATGTATCCCTAAGTTTGTTCCTTACACATCATTCTGTGCTTTATGTTGTAATAGATAAAATCCATATTTCCATTGATACTTTTATCACTTTTATCTGTGGAATCTGAAAATAACCTTCCAAGAGAATGGTTTTATACCATATGAATAGAATATATGCATCTCTGGTTTTGAGAGACCAATAGGATGCCTTGTGTTTGTTCTCTATGGGATAGGTGCCTGATAATGTTTGAATGGTAAAAAACATGATAGTGAATAACAAGTGGAAGATTTTGTGGTGCTGTAATAAGTCCAGCTAATAGCAAGAAGCCTCTGCTCTAACCCTGCTGTGGGAAAAAAAAGGAAGAAACTATTGAAATAGCTGTTTGAAAGATAAAGAAGTAGAAAGATTATTTTATTTTAAAATGGCTAGTTAAACTCTTTAGCTAAGGAAAATAACCAAATTTTGGTTAAAAAAAAGCTGACTAAAGCGAATACTGCAGTAGCACGACTGAGAAATGGTAATCCGAGGCTGATGAGTTAAAAGAAATAAATTTGAAAATGCAGATCTGGTGAAATTTTCAGCAGTGAATGAATTATGTGTGTGTGTGTTAAAAAAAATCAGAAGGTTGTACTGATTATTGTAGAGTATAACAGAAATATTTCCAAGTTAATGCATGCTTACATTATGGTGTTTTGGAACATTATAACTTTCTTGATTATAGTAGAAAAATGAAGTTATACACAGCAGCCATGGGAAACTAGCAACAAACTGTAACTCTTAAGACTGCTGTCTTGTCACTGGCATTTCAGAACCTGTTAAACCTATTTCTTTTTACTCTGAGAGCTCTGTTCCAATTTTTTTTCTTCCTTACTGTCTTTCTTTGCTTCTCTTAGGTTCGCAAATTTGTGGCCAAGGACAGTGCAGGGCTTCGTATCCGTAGCCACCCTTCCCTTCAGAGTGAGCAGATAGGCATAGTGAAAGTCAATGGATCCATCACTTTCATTGATGAGGTAATCCATAAGACATTTCTATTGAAAATTGGGCTGACATGTAAAAGTAATTCATGCAAAATAATGGGGTTTTTTCCATGTTTAGATGCTGACATATGCAACCGAAGACCATAAATTGCAAAAATCTAAATTTACTAATTTAGTTTTTCAAGCTGTCATTTCCTTTCATTTACTTACTTCAAACCTGTGTAACAAACATTTGATACTGATACAAGGAAAGAAAATTTCTGGAGTTCATCTTACAATAATACCTCTTAAGATTTAGCTTTTCACTACTTACTATTTCAACTATACACAAAAATTCAGATGCAGATGTCCTTTTCATTGCATCTGTTACACAGAGATCTGAAAGATCACTACCAGCGTGTTAGACTACTATGCATGTATTTTTCTTACAATATAACTTCATATGCAAGGAATATTTTTGTGATTTACAAAGTCATACCAGCAATGGAAAAATGGGAAGTGGGGAATTTATAAAGCTTATTAAGGCTTGGCTTTTTTTCCTCTTTTATTTCAAAGCAATTCTCGTTTACTGCATGATCTGATTTAAATTTGTCTTCATGCCTTGACTTATAAAAAGATATGCTTCCCCATTGCTTTGGAATTCTGATTTTGTCAATATTCCTCTTTACCTCTGCTTTTGTTGTATCAGCATTGTAAGGATTGTTGCTTCTTTGCTGCTCTTGTCTGCCTGAAGTCTGTTAATCCTTGCTAGCTCCAGAACAGTTACAGGAGGGCATGGCTCGTTCTTGTTGCTTGTTTCCCATAGATCCACAATGATGATGGTGTTTGGCTGAGGCTGAATGATGAAACAATAAAGAAGTATGTTCCAAACATGAATGGTTACACTGAAGCCTGGTGTCTGTCTTTTAACCAACATCTTGGCAAGAGCCTTCTGGTACCTGTTGACGTAAGTAAAAGGTGCCTTTGAAAAATATCCAAAAGTACACTCTATCCTCATTACAAGACTTTCTTTAATTAAGGCTGCAAAAAGTCCTGAGGTAAACAATATTTTAATTATCAAATACAACCTTATATGTGTTTGCATTTTGGAGGGCTACTGTGTAATGAGGGTGGAGTGTAGAAAGGTATGAGGCTTTTTATATTGAAGCCTCTTCTCCTAAAAGAGAAACAGAAGTGCAGGGATTGCTATAATAAAAGCAGAATAGTTTTAGATTGTGGTCTGCACCAGGTGTTTCTTATGCTAGATAGCATTGTCTGTGAAGTGTCCACTGGTGCTATGATTTCAGAAGAGGCTTGCAGCCTACAGTGAATCAATGTAATTGTTGCTTTTTACAAGAACCAACCAACCAACCAAAAAAGTTCTTTAGGCTCTGGGTTTTGTGGATGTTTTTTGTGAGTTTTATACTTGAATCCTTAAGTTACCACTTCATTAGCTAATCAAAGAACCCTAGAGCTTCAAGACAAACATTGAATTTATAATAGGAGTTAACAGAAAGTGAATAACTTTATTGGTGATTGTTATCACTACAGTTAAAGGTTAGACCTTTTCTGGAAACCAATTACAGTTTTTTGAAAAATGTGAAAGACAAAGAAGGAAAACCTTTATTAGCTAAACCAGTAGTTCTCAAAAGATTCATGAAATGCAGGCCTTTCTGGCTCATCTGTTTTCGTGCATTCCTGAGAGTGGGCACTACCTTGTTTTCTTATGGGCAGAATGTGAGAATCAGATGTAATTGATACTGCTATTTAGATTTGATTTGTCATCTTACCTGAGTAAGCTGCTGCTGCAACTGAAGATAGTTGAGAAATATTTCATTAAATTAAACACTGGGACCAGTACTATTATGTTGTTCATGGTTTTGATTATAGAAGAACTGAGATATTCCCAGTTCCAGTGAAATTGGGCTATTTGCTAGTAGCTAAATCTGCAAATTCATAATGCCCTGTGACTGTTCTGCCAAACAGTGTTACATGGTGTAACAAGGTCTTCTTGTCTACAAATTATTTGTTGATATATTTCTATCTGTAGATTTCTTTCAATAGAATCCTTTTTTGGGAAATTATTTTAATTTTGGGTTTGGGAAGCAAATTATTTCTGTATTTAGAAATCAGTACTCAAATATGCCTGTCATCACAGTGTTTTTCTAGTCTGTTGTAGAACATATGAAAACATTGAAAAAAATTAGGCTTCGTTTAAAATTTTGCCTGTATTTTTTGCCTTAGAAATTAGTTCCCATTAGAAAATTGCTGTGTTATACTTCCATGAAATATTAATAGTTCTGTGCAGTAGTTGTATTTTACCAGTTCACCCATGGTAAAAGTGAATTTATCTTGACTAATAACTAACTAACTTTAGCAAATATTGTTTATCTAGATGGGTATTATAGTCTGGTAGATTTTTATTAGTTGTGGTTAGTGGTTTTTTTGTGGTTTTTTTTTTTTTTAGTTTAGCTATCTTCAGTACCTTTTTACTTGTTGAAGGGAATATTTTTGAGCTCAGCAATTGTCTGTGATTAGCAAGAACTTACTGCTTGGCATATTTCATATAGCTCTGGTATACATGTGGTTCTAGGGAAGAGCATATGCTGTGCTCCTTGAGAGAAGCATGGAAAGAAATGTCTGCCATGAATAACTGAGCATTCAATCTTGACAGCATAATTTTGAGAATTCAAATTTCATATGAATAAGGAGGTCAGGTACAATCAAAAGTGAAAAACAACATCCAGTTTTCAAACATTTCGTTCTCTGCGTCTAAAGTTCAGATGAAAGATTCTCTCTTGGTTTTGGGGGTTGTTGAACACTCTTATGAATTAGTTTTGTTACCATTTAGACTGTTATGAGCTTTAGATATGCCTAATTTTCTTTTAGGTTGCCAGTCACACGTCTTGACTGACACAAGTTAAAAGTCATGTGCTTTCTTAGAAGTGGCAGCCAACATAGCAAAAGGGTTATGAGAGCAACTCTTACAGCAATGCAGGCATGTGCAAGAAATGTGCTCTGAGCTACTGTCAAAAAACTTTCCTTGTGTGGCTCTAATTTTCAGATTTTCAGGAGGACTTAGCATATCCTGAAACTATTTTATTTCATTATGACAGTATATAAGCAGTAAGATCTGTTGGTTTGATTTATAATAATAAGAGGAAAAAGGAAGAAAATAGTTTTCTAACATTCTGTATTTTAAAGGTGACAAAACATAAGGTTCAGAGGCTGACTTTTGAATGCCTTAAGTCTTTACAGCATGCTAGTCTAGCATATACTGCTTTCTTACTAGATCCTTCCTTTGCACAGATACTGCTTTCTTGGTAGGAAGTTTAAAATCATTTTTATGGTGATTACTAGGTTGAAAATATTTCAAATTATACTCTTCTTTTTCTCAGAGTTGTCCAAAAAACTGACTGTTTGCAAGTTGTCAAATTTGATTTTTGCAGTCCTCTAGAGATGAATGATTTATGTCAAAAAAGATACTGAATTAAGTAATAAATGCTAAAGTTTTGTTAGATTAAATTGTGGTATAATTCATATCTGCTCAATCCTGTTGACTTGTGTAGCTGAATGACTTGATGAGCAGAATGCAGGAGAAAAAATTTTGATTGTGTGAGATTTTTTGAAGCCAAGCTGTTCAACCAGTTTTGGCTTAAAAGGAAGACTGGAGAAAGTCTCTTGTGTGACTGAAAATGCAAAGGGAAGATCAAATGCCTGAGCTAGGCCGTGTATTCCCTGTATAAATAGATGTCACATTTCTTCAACTAGACTCCATTTTCTATTCAACTCTGAGTGGGCAGACTTGTCATCTCCAATTATATTGCTTTCTCATATTTAAATATTCAAGCTTTTTATAATCAATCCCTTAAGTAAATAAAATTTCTTAGAGCATTTTGGAAAATGTGTAAAAACTTCTTTAAAAAGTTTTAGTTATTCTGTTTCTTCACTGTATTATGGAACAGTGAGCAGATTAAAAACAGTAGAGGTTCTTGGCAGTGTTAATTGTGACCTCTTTTCATCTTGATGTATATTTTGTATCTTCATTTTATGTATGTTTATTAGCATTAACTAGGTATTTTATGATAAAGCAAATACTGAATATTGTGGATCTCATAAATGCACTTTCTGTATTTTTATTAGAGCTATTATAGTTGAAGATAAATTATCATAGGAAAGGGGAGATAGATGGTATTGTCAGTGTTTTATTTATTTGAGCTGTGCTCATTTACCTTCTTAGAAAGTCTTCAGTTCTTCTTCTGTTGCTCTTTTCCTTTCACAAGGAACTGCTTTACAGCCCCTGATCTAAAATTGTGCATCCAATCCATTGTAGATAATTATGAGATTGTGAATTTAATAGATTGCAATTTTGAATAAGCTGATTCTATCTCTGGTACTTACTTTTCCTTCAGTCTTATGATATTCAGGTATCTGTTTTTGAAAAAATGCTTGTAAAATTCCTTATGCAGACAGTTACTTACTCTTGCTTACACATAGTGCTTAGGAGAAAAGAACATATGATACAAAAGAGTGCACACTAGGAAGAAATAGAAATTGATCTTGGTCAAACTCTGGAGCTTGTCTTTTAAAAAGTCACATTCTAAGTTCTCACTACTTCATTTTAAATTTAAAATTTTATAGGAAGGAATATTGTACCCTGATACAATATTACATTCCCCAGGCAAACAAGGATTGCAAAATTTGTTTTTCCAAACCATTATTGCAATGGAAGAAAGAATTAATATTAATATGTAGGCTCCAGTGCTTGATCACAGAACCTCAGAAAGCTGAATGTTCTGTGGAAACACTGAAGGACATTGACAAAATTTTCTGTCATTGTTTTAAGCCTGATGGAAAGCAGTTGAAGAGTAAGACTATGTTGGATAAAATGTCAAGATGACTGCTTAAGATAAGTCTTTGTTTTGAAAAAGAATAACTGAGATTTTAAATGCTTCCTAATGGACCAATGATTTTTTGTGGCAAAACAAATTAATTTTTTTTAATCTCTGAAACTTTGAATTTATTGGGAAAACTATGAATTTCTAAAATGAGTTTTAGATCTTGGAAGGTAAAGTCTTGAAAGAAAGCATCAACTAAATCTACAGATGATAGCATAAGGGCTAAATCCAAAGCTTCTATCTAGTAGTTTCTCAGAATGAAAACCTAGTTCCCAAATAGCTGCCTGATCTATTCATCTAAACTGGTGTGCAGTGTTATAATAGGCAGGAAGTTCTCAAGTTCACAGAGCAAAACAGAGCTGCTAGTTTGATCTTCTTGGTGTTTCTAAGCCAGCATGGTCCCACTTCACTGCTGTTGGTTTCCCTTGTGTATGTTACACATAGAGCTCTACGTAGAAAAATAATCTTTGAAATTATACCTAAATATTTCAGGAATGGGTAGTCCATGTTTCTCAGTGGGAAGTCCATCAGAAAAAAGGCAATATGCTGCAGAGTAATAGAATCAGGCAGTTTAATTAGGTTGGATGCCTCTGAAGTACACTCATGAGGCACATGTAGGCTTTTTATAGTTGCCATAGTTTTATGCTGAGTTGATAAACTTTTAATTTGCTAATCTTCCCATCTGAGACCCTTCCCCAGTGCCCCAGTGCATATATCACTAGTGCATGGCTACCTCCTTCAGTTGTGGGTAAAGGTACTCAGTTCTAAAGAAATGCTGGTTTTGTGACAATTTCCCTCTCTTTGTCAAAATGGCAGATCATTTGTATTATTGAAACTTAATGTTTACAAGCAGTATATAGTAGATGATTTGCTTCTATCATGTGATAAAAGTGTAGATTTGCTTACTTTTAACATGTTAGTGCTTTTTCAAGGAATACAGATGAAGCATGCCAAGGGTGTTTTGTACTTGTTTCTGCCTGAAAGGATTTACTGCCTTAGCTACTGTTAAATTTTAATGCAGGTGCCGAGCAGCGATTTCACTTGGTTCCCATATCAGGATGGGACAGGAAATTAGATTCTGATACTATGGTTCATTTAGATGAAATGGGTGCTTTGTCAAAGGGATTCCATCACAAATATCATAAATAAGATTGTTACTACTGCTATATGTATACTATTCTTTCATTTGACAGAAACAGTGAAAATTTCTTTGAAATGAGTAGGAACTAGCCTATGGAGAAAAGATGGCTTCTTTTTCATGTTTTCCAGTGATTCAAAAATGCTGTCCTCACTGTTTTGTGGGAAGAAAAATTAAGCAGAACAGCAGTGCTTATTTAAATAGTGTATGCAATTGGTTATAAAATTAGTGATGTCTTTCTGGCAGCTATATTTGGGTTACAGTCATTCATAACAAACTAGTTAATGCATTGTATGTTTTACAAAACTAATGGAATCTTAGCAATTGTTCTCCATATAGCACTGAAGTTTTTGGCTCTGGTTAAAAGTACAATTTTGATGTGCAAACTGGTGAAATCATTCTGTGCAAGTGAACTCCTTTCAGCAAGAGAGCTTAGCCCTTCTGCATCTCTTTGGTTCTGACTGGGTGACTAAAATTCTGTGTGCACTTGTCCTGCACTGGTTGAAATCATCTTTCAGAACAGGAGACCATCTCACTAGAAAACTGGTTTGTGATGGGACCAGCTACCATTTCTTTGTAACAGAAATATGAGATTTTCTGTGTCTGAAGTCTCAAGCTTTGTAAGAGATGTCTGGCTCTTAATTTCAGTAAATGGCATGACACACTACATCCATTTTGAGCTTTTGACATACTAAACTGTTTCTGTGTAATGGATGATTTGCCATGGTGAGCAATGGACTCAGGTGACTTGATTAGGAAAATAAAACTTTCCCCTTTTGCAAAACATTCTACCAGTAAATTTACTTGAGGAGAAACTTTGCATTATACTACCTTGAGCTTCTTCCTCCAATATTTCTTTGTTCCCATTTCTTTGTTGATGTGTGTCTCTTTTTTTCAAACTTTGTTGCTCAGAATGTCTTTAATGCTAGCCAAGGAGTAAGGGATTTGGACTTTTTTTCATGGACTTCCAAAGCTTTACCCCCTAAGGTGAGTTAAATTACAGGAAAAGTCAAACTGTATCTCGTGTTTTCAGAATGCATCTTATGACTCAACTTTATGCTCAATATTCTTTGAAGTCTGTTTTACTGTGACTTATTTTTATAGGAAGTAGCAGATTTGCATTTAGTGCTGTATCTGTGTCTCTTTCTTCTAAAATGAGAAAAAAGTACTAGGGCAGATTATTGAATTTTTCTTAATTAATAAGTAGTGCTCTCCTTTTTTAGCAAACCAAATTAGAAATTCAGGGAGGTGGCCTAGTAACATAACAAAGCTTTTCATTCTCTCTTAGAGCAGAATTTACTGGTAAATATTTTTCTGTTATTAGAGGCTCCACATAAAGTTGTGGCATCTAATAGTATGATATTTGTAGCAGTAAAGCCACCACACAGATATTTAATAAATACTCTGACCCTTCTTAATGGGTTTTTTAAAATTATTTAATTCTAGGAACATGACATATTATGTACAGTTAAGCTGTTTAAATTGACTGTAGAAGTGTTTGTCTGAATATCAGTTCTGTAATGTTTTGAGATGGACTTTATTTTGGTGTGAACTTTGTAATGAAGACAATAATGTGAAGTACATTTCGGTTTCGAGATTTTAAAACTTGTTTGTCCACTGGTTGTTTTTCCCCAGAATGGCAGACTTTATTATGTCAAGATCTAAACTATGTTTAAATTGTCTTTTTTTTTTTCTCTCAAACCAGTTTACCTCAGCTTGCATTAACTTGCTTTTTAAGTTACATATTTACATAATAGAATCATTTTTGTATAGAGCCTTCTTGAAAAAAAATGCTGTATTAGTCTGGACACATGCACAGACTTCCATACCAAAAAAAGCTGAAAACATGGATCAGAGAGAGATCAGAGAGGAGATCAGAGGAAATTTGCATTCATTTAAAAGTAAATAATGTAACCAGAAGTTTGGTTTAAATCTGACCAAGAAAGTATTCTTTATCAGAGCAGGGAGTGAACTCCTGGAAGGTGTTTTTGTGGGAGATTGTCAAGGCAGATAGTATCAGCATATTCAGAAGAAATTAAATTTAGAGAAATCAGATTGATAAATAGACAGTAAAGAAAATAGGTATACCCTGTATCATTCATAATAAAAAGGTTTTAAGGTATATAAGGGACCACTAGTAAAGATTTTTATGCTGCTTCTAAAAAGCTTCTCCTGTTGCTGAACACAGTAAACTGAATGAGGTGAACCACTGGCTGCATCCAGCAGGGCATTATGTAGTCTGTAACTTTTAGGTGTTCCTTTAAAAGTACCTATGACTTTCAGTACAATGGAACTTGCTCCTGCTTCTCACTTGGATTCTTCTGAAATAAATGCACATTTGTTACTCCTATCCCTCATGGTTTTCTGTATAAAAGGGTTTCAGTTAAGCTGTTGCTGGCTGAAAAATCTAGGGTAATTTTTCTTTTCTTTTAGTAACTACCACTTTTTTTGGTAAGAAATTCAAAGTGTTTTCTGACTTCAGGTTTGGATATATATTTCATCACCAAATAGTATGAAATAATATTAAATTTCCTTTCCATAGCCCCAGACTTTAACAAAATCTCACAAATAGAGCAGGAGGAATGAATGTGTATCCTGAGAAATGTCAGTGAGGGTAAAGGTTTAGTGAAAGCAGTTAGATTAAATAATTTGTATCTGATGTTAGATATGAGCTATTATTTTATATAAATGGTTGCATTTATACCACTTTTGCTTGAAGAGTAATGTCAGGAGTAATTCAATTAATATGCAATTTAATAGTAGTTAGTTGTTCAGCACTGCACACTAAAATTAGCAATGTAACTAGGGTATCCTTTAGCTCTGAAATTTACCTTTTGTAGTCTTTAAGTAAGTGTTTCTTATCTCAGTAGTTTAAAGGTGGTATTAATGGGTTTTATTCTGTTCTGCCTTTTTTTTTAAATTTCTCAGGAATCTAGGTCTAATGCTGATGATTTTTTCAAAGACCTAAATTCACACTGCCCACAGGAAGCAGTGATGCAAGAACAAGACATGCCATTCCTTCGAGGTGGACCTGGAGTGTACAAGGTAGTGAAGACTGGCCCATCAGGTCACAACATCAGAAGCTGCCCTAACCTTAGAGGTATCCCAATTGGAATGTTAGTTCTGGGAAACAAAGTCAAGGCAGTGGGCGAGGTATGGATCCTTGTAGCTTCAGTTCATGTCTTCATAGATACCAGTATATAACAGTAGTAACCACAGCAAAAGAATCTGCCTCTGTCCAGGTTTGCTTTTCCCCTCCTCATGCTAAATACTGGCCTTTGACCTTTGTTTATGTTAGCAGTACTAATGCAGTCGTGTCTCTTGCCTTTTTGCATTGATTGGAATAATGTTGAAATTGCACTGCAGTTACCTATGCTTGCTTATGTATTTCTGTTACAGTATTCCTTACAAAACTGTGTTTCTTGATCTACTTTTTTGTCCTATTCTTTGAAAGAATTCTGTTTCATGATAAAATGTTTTCCTAGGACCTAACCATTTAACAAATTCCTGTTTCTCTTTGCTGATTGTATCAATTTGTTTAGTTGCTGAACTATTGTTATTGTTCTGGGTTGTCCAGTTGTGGTATTTTAAAATATTTTAAATGGTTAAGAAGGGCTTAAGGATGAAGTGTGTCATGCTATTTCCTAAATATAATATCAGGAACAAAATTAATACTCATAAAAACCTTTCATGTATATCTTGGTATTATAATTCTCCTGTTGCCACCATCGATTAGAAGGTATATCTTGGTGACTATTTCCCTCCAGTTTTTATTTAGGCTTATGTGAATTTTCTGAAGTTGTGGTGTTGGTGTTTTGCTTCTTCTGAACATAAATAGGTCTAAAATTTTTGGAATTACTCCTAAATGTAAATATGCCATAAATAGGTTTGGTACTTCAGTCTGCCTCAGCCTGTGGCCTTAATTTAAGAAACTTTTTTTTTTTTTTAACATTTACTTTCTAATAGAAAGATTGAAATTTAATGTGTTTTCCAGATACTATAAGTAGTTGCTGAATTGTACTACTGAATTATTTGAGAAGTCAATGAATTGTGCTTTTTTATGTGTGTGCATCAGGTGACTAATTCAGAAGGTACGTGGGTGCAAATGGATAAGAACAGCATGGTAGAGTTCTGTGAAAGTGATGAAGGCGAGGCATGGTCATTAGCTAGAGACAGAGGTGGAAACCAGTACCTTCGACATGAAGATGGCAAGTGGTTGTTTTCTTTTATTTTTTTAATTTAAAAAAATAAGTAGTCTGAACAAGAGAAATAAAGAAGTATCTGAGTTTTGAGCAGGTATAACATTAGCTTATGTATTTTCATTTGAAATGCATTGCACGGTCAGACTTAAAAGTTGTTTATAAACATTCTTTGAATGATTTTTTTTAAAAACCAGTCAAATTATTTCTGTAGTATTTCTTCTGTACCAATTAAGGTTATGGGCAATAATTTTAACCATCTTTTTTCTTGTAGCTCTGGGGTTAATTTTTATGCATCTGTTTTCCAAAAAGTATCTTTATGAAAAGTTTTGACCTCAGCAGTTATACTCTGCTTGTGTTTTTAGGTCACACTTATTGTCAGCCTCTTATCTGTTCATTTTAACAGACTCTTCGCCATTTTTCTGGTTTTCACATTTGCTGCTGAAATTCATTTCACACATAGATACTCTAACAATTATCATCACATTACTGTATTAGAACAAAGCAATTCCTTGCTAATACATAAGTATTTCTGTAGACTGTTGCAGCTTGACTTTCAGGTGTAAAACCTTCTGCAAAGAAGGGGAATAGTCAAGAGTTTTTCATTAAATATATAAATGTTTATGTAATATTTCAAACACTCCTTTAGAAGTCATAGCTTTTCTAATTTTAGTTGTGTCTGATAATGTCAAGTTGTGAGGTGCTCAAAGAGCCCAAGTAGATTCCATAAACTAAATAATTGTGAATTGGAACAGTACCTTATTGTTGAAAGCACAGGTATTCAATAATAGGGTTGATAAATTCATTATTTTCTATTTTTATACAGGATTGTTTGCTTTTCCAGTAGAAAATAATTTATCTGAAATCAATACATTAAGCAGTGTGCAACAATTTCCATTCCAGAGTGCTTATTTTGAGAAATACATTTAAGTAACTTGACAGTATTTTGCATTTTTTAGTAGTTTTTCATCTTTAGTATTTGACTTATCATTTCATATTGTCTTAAATTTCTCAAAGTGTATGTGTGCTCTAAGAAAGAATTCACAAATCAGGAAGACTTTAAACAAGACCCTTGTTTGAAGGTTTGTCTTCAGATTCTTGATGTATAGGCACTGTTACTGAAGGATATCTTGGAATATAGCATTGCTCTCACAGAAAAACAGAAATGCAAGCTCCAGGCTTTGTGGACAAAACTCTGTAGTGGGATTTCTGCAATACAGCTCATAGAAATACCATCTTAGAAACTTTCTGATACAAATTCCATGCCTCAATGTAACAGTTGTTAATCTTTTCTAAATGAGTCTCTTTTTTACAGGTAGGGTGAAGGCAGATCTCTCTTGGGCATCTAGCTAAAGCAGTTTAAGCAGTTACCAGTGCAATTACTGAGATTTTTCAACCTGTTCTAGGTTCCTAGTCCACCTCAGTGCCATGTAAAACTTCCTGCACTCAAGCCATATCTGAAAGTTATTTTGAACTAGTTGCTTTTATTTGCAATGACATTATTTCAAAATAATTTATCATCAGTTTCAGTGCTTTTGCTAGAGGGAAATACTAAGGATCAGCAGGTGCTCTAGCTAGATTTGCAATTTTTTTTTTATTCATGAATAGCACCATCTTTCACATTACATTCATGTTCTTGTTATTTTAAAAAATTATAATTACATTTCTATAATGAGTAGGGTTTCTGTCAGAGACAAGGTAGAACTCTGAACAGCTAGATCTGTAGCCAGTTAAAGTACTACAGCAAGATCTAGAGTAGCTTCTGATTGAAAAAATTCTTGATCCTTTCTTTTATGACTAAATTTCCAACTTTCTAACTTTCTCCCTCATAATTTGTTTTTAACTTGAATAAGTTATGTAGAGTTTGTACTCTGAAATGCAGTTTTGTCCTGAAATGCCATTTTTTCAAAATTACTTTTTAAAGAGTTGTGATTTTTTTGTTTATTTTATCCATGTTAATTTTAGTACACTGACAAGAAAAAAAAATTTCAAGGTGCCAGCTCAAGCTTTTAAAAACATGAATTCAGGATATTTCTTCTGAATGCTTTCATATATACTGTCAGTTGGAATGGTATTTTTGACCACGTTAAGTCAGTAATTTCTCTGTAAATCTAAATAGTCTAGTGGATTCTGTCTCATTTATTTTAATTCTGCTGTAATTTTGAATATTATGAAATACTGCAGGTTGATTTGGGTTGGAAGTTGCTTTAGTGTCATACAGAAAGTAAAATTATAGTACTCATTTACAGATACCAATAAATTTGTCAGGAAAAAATGTCTTGTGTTCCATGAACTATCAGAGGTAGCCACAATTAAATGTTTATTGGCTCTGAGTTTGTCACTCTGAAAACCATCCTTTGTCCACCTTGCTTTGTCAAAGGGATTTTAACAATTGCTGTGCAAAGAATAAACACTGCTGAATGATGTTACTGGAAAAAAACGTGTCAAATAATGGCATAGCTGCCAACAACTCAGTCAAACAAAAACAGTCTAGGTAGTATTAAGTCCTCTGTCTTGTTATTTTTAGAGCATGAGTTCTGAAGTACAAGTGTGGGGTTTTTTTAAGAGAATTTAGTCGAGAGGAAGAGTGCTATTGGTGGAAATAATATCACCTTTTGCTTTGTACTCATCTTTCTAGTGGAAATCCATTACTCAGAGGTCTAACCCCAAAGTGATGTGGTTTTTTTACAGAGCAAGTCCTTCTAGATCAAAATGTGCAGACTCCTCCCCCAAGTCCTTTTTCAATACAAGCTTTCAGTAAGGGGACAAGCTGTAGTAATGGACAAGGGTTTGATTATGGCCTTGGAAATAACAAAGGTATGTTTTTACACTCATATTTTTAATAGCTATATTTTATTACTCATTTTCTGCTTTTCAAGGCACCACAGGTCTTCTCCAAAGCAATAGTATAATGAATTGCAAAGTGTTAAAACTGCTTTTGTCTCTGCTTTAGTTTCACTCAGTCTAAGTATTGTGTATAAAAAGACTCAAGATTTGGAAGTTAGTTTGGGATTTCTGCAGTGGTAGGCACAAAACTGAAATGCTGGAATGAAAAATACATGTAAAACAAGATTAGAAAACTATTTGATTTAGAAAGCACGTTTTTAAAAGTCCAGAAACATTTGTCATCTTTCTTCATAATTTTAAAATGCCTTTAGTGAGTTAACAAGATAAAACATGCCATTTAAAATTTGTTGTGAAATTAAAAAAAGAAGTTATAAAACTGAAGTTGCCTTTCAGTCATCTGGATACCAGTCATCTGGATACCAGTTACAACTGCTGGGAAATAAATAAAGTCTAGTTTCTTTTACTGATATAAAACAGTTGTTTCTTTTAATCATGGTTTATTTTGTTGGCAAGACCTAAATACATATATGAAAGCCATCAGAATAAACTCAATCTGCATGCTTTCTATTCATTTCTTTGTTAGTTCTAGCAGATCTAATAATACAGAAGGGACTTTCCATGAGGTTCTTGAGAAATATTCCTGAACCATGGAGCTCTGTGGTTTTATTCTTACATTGCTCTAGCCTATGCCACTACAAATAAGGGCATAAGGTGTTCTATGTGTTTTGTAGCACCAGCATATATTTCTTCATGGTATCCTAAATAAAAGAATTTAAAACTTACTTTAAAGCAGAGAAGATTAGAAAAATAACTATTCCTAAATAGTCTATTCTGTTAATGTCACAACATGAAATAGCTCTATATCATTTCACAGTGATTTACTGTGTAGAAAGGGGTCCATACTTGTCTATGCATTGTTATAGGAAACCCTCTTTTTTGGACAAAGGCTGAATAAGTTGAAGCATTTTCCTTTTGTTTTTTAGAGCCTTTTAAACCATCTTTTCCCAGTTCATCCTTATTCATTTCAGAGTAGTGGTGGAATCACAAAAGTGGAAGTATTTAAGATCTGAGGCAGTATTACAGCTTGTCTCTCAGTGTCAATTGTGTAATAGTGCAGAAATATTATCTGTTCTTTTTTTTTGCAGAAATCTATTAAGACAAAAATTTTTTTGTTCTGTGTTGTCCGAAGATAAAATCTTAGAGATAAATATGCTATATTAACAGGCATCCTGATTTCTAAAGACATTGTGATTCTCTTTACTACATTTTAAGCCAGTCAAAGGTATTTCTTTGGGATGATACAGTTACAAAACATTTGGACGCTACTCCTGGCATTGAATTCACTACTATTTTGTATGCATTATTTTCTCAAGATACCCTCAAGCTGTGATATTTAGTGTGAATGAACAACTCAGCTACATGGCTTCATTCTATCTGTGTACTGTATTTCCTTTTGAATTGCCCAAGAGTTGTTGGCAACTATATTGAAAGAATAATGGTCTTACTTTCCCAAAAATAGAATTCTTCAGCTGTACCATTACTTTCTATGCAGTCTTTCTGTATTCTCAGGTCTAAGAAGCTCTGAGTTTTGTGAAAAATAAAAAATAGAAGGCACAGGCACAATCTCTTAGGGGAATTTGCCAAGGAAGCACTTCTTTGGAGGGGCTTGTTTGTTAAAAGTACTTTTATAGGAATGCCCTGGTTTTGATGAAATTTCAGTCCCATCCAAGAGTGTTTCAAAATAACTGATCAAATGTAAAGATCTCCATAATAGGTGTGTAGTTCTACAGTAGGTAAGAGTTTCCTTCTGTTAAACCATTAATTTTAGGTTTACATTATTACCTGCAAGAAAGAAGACTTAACTCCCCCAAAAAATCTGTTTGATTTAGCTATGTCTTCTCTCTTCCAGCTTTCTGTGTCACAGGCAAGTTTTTAATATTCCTCATGATTGGCCCTACCCACCTCCATCTTTGATTATTGTGGGCAGATGACTGTCAGCTTCTTCTCAGATATTCTTCCCTTTAAAATAATTCCTCTTTTTAGGAATTAGGCTCATTACATTTAATAATAATAGTTTGTCAGACATGTAAATCACAGAATGGCTGGGGTTGCAAGAGATCTTACAGATCACCTTAGGTCCAAAACCCCCTAGATCAGGTTGTTCACTCACTTCTAGGTTTTTAAGGTAGGAATGATTGATGCTGAAGTGCAGATTCCAGTAGGTTTTAGGTATGCTACTTCCAAAAGAGTGAAATAAAATTGATTCATTGATTCCTCTAGATGATTATTTAAAAGGGCATTCGAGCTATTTTCTGGTATTTTGTCATCTTAATTTTTAACCCAAAATATCAAGAAAACAAATTTAACTTTTCAGTTCTTGGGTAATACAGGGTTTGATTCATCTGCTGGTATGTCCCTAATTCCTTAAAAAGATAATTTATAATAATCAAAAAATGTTGTAAATTCTGTATCAGCTGCTAAAATTCTTTACTAGGTTTTCTACAATGCTGTCAAAATTATAGGAATGTGCAGAATTAAGTGACATTGTTAGGATTTGTCTGGTGATGGTTCAGATCAAGAATTTGAGAGAATCTCAGGTGTCTCCTACCTCATATTACTAAGTATACTTCAAGTTACAACATGGTGTGGCCTTCTTACTGAGGCGTCATGTATTTCTAATGCTCACATAGAGTTCTTTAAAAATTGGCATTCAGAAATTAAAACTCTTGATTTTAACATCGAGTTTATTAATTATAAATTATAATTTATAAATTAGTTTATTGAATGCCTTCATTTGCCTCACAGTAAATGTAGGTAATTCTTCAGAAAACCAATTCCAATTCTTAAGTGGTACTTACGGATTTTTTAAATTACCTTCAATCTGACCTTGAAAAACAGTGTAACAGAATAGTTTTTAAAATATTTGCAAAAATGAGCAAATATTTACTAAAATACTGGCACAGAAATACATTTGCCAAGCCTAATTACATGTTAGCTTTCCCTTTTCATCAGTTTTTCTAATGTTTTTTCTGCATGTACTGTTGCATGTGTGTGTTACTGTAAATGCTAGGGATTTCTGTTTTTTCTTTGGCTGCTCTTCATTTTTTAGCAAGGCAAATATAAATCTCTATTTTGAAATGTTTAAAATAATTGCAGTAAAATATCCATGAGCCTTAAAAAATAGTAATTTTATTGCCATGCATGGAGTGAGATTTTTATGTTTAGCCACAACCAGAGTTGTATGTGGCTAAATGAGATGTATGAGCTTTCTCTCTTACCATCATTGAAACTTTGAGTACCATTTTACTCTGCCTTTGTGGAGAATGACAGGTAACAGGTTGTAGTTTTGACTGTTTTGCCCACTACAGGTGACCAACTGAGTGCCATACTGAATTCCATTCAGTCACGGCCAAATCTCCCAGCTCCTTCCATCTTTGATCAAGCTGCAAAAGCTCCCTCTTCCCTTGTCCACAGTCCATTTGTGTTCGGACAGCCCCTTTCCTTCCAGCAGCCTCAGCCACAGCTTCAGAGTAAGTTTGTCAGCCTTACCTGCCTCATCAGTCCATTTCTGCAGCTTTCACATTGCTGTTCTCAGTTGCTTACCAGCTGCTAACCATCCCACAGTGCACCTTTCTGGGTTTGTTTGTTTTAAGTTTTTCATGATTCAGAAGCATGTGAGGTAATGCTCCCAAAGAAGTATACTTGTTCAACTTTAATTTTTATATTGACAGTATTTTGGGTTTGTATGTGTTCTTCACCATAGACAAGTCATGAAAGTGCATTTCCAGTATTTTATGCAACTCTGGTTTATAAATGAGGTAAATATTTTATATAGTACAAAATGTTGATAATTCTTTTAACATCAAAAATGCACTGCAGAAAGCACGTAGGTATTAACTTTTCTTACTTCCTAAATTTCTATTTTTGTTATTGCTCCTAACTTCAGGGATGTAGCAGGACAGTGGGAATAACTTGGCTCTACTCATAAGAAGTGTTTTGTTAGTTTTCTGTTGGGTGCTCATAAGATTGGCATGCTAAAGAAAGTTTGCTAATCTGATGGGAGGACAGGAAACTGTTTTGATTAATGAAAACTAAAAGCTCAGCATTCGTGATGGATAGCTGATACTGCACTAAATTCTCTCTTACATGCAGGACAGTTACAGCACAGGTCACAGGAATACTCCTTTATGCCTGTCTCCCACAAACTGTCTCTCTGAGGTGCCTCAGCTCTTTCTTGTTGACCTTGTCAGTCATTTCAGTGTCTGTGTACATGCAGTCCTGCACCTCTCCAGCTCAGCTTATTGAAGTTACAGTGAAGTCCTTCATGCGAGAGCTAGATTAAGATTTCTAATTTGCTTTTATGAGGATTGTCAGAAATCTTTTGACTGTGATCTTCTGTAGTTCTGCTGGACTCTACACCAACATCCTGTAGTTCTGGTGGACTTTACACCACCATCAAAGCAAAATATTCCAAACTCTACTCAGATAAACAGCTGACTGCCAGTGGCACCAGCACACTCTCATTGAGAATTTGTCAAATATTTATTCTTTCCTATCACTTCTAGGGTTTTTTTTCTGTTGTTCAGAGAGGTAAAATCAGTTACTCAGCTTTGCATCAAAAATAACCCTAATTGTCTTATTTCAAATTTCAGATTATTTGTCCTTTAGCATTTAAACTCATATTGTATGAAAACAAAAGCTTTTTGATTGCACAACAACATTTCTCAATGGATTTTTCTGTCCAAGATGTGTAGATAAACTGTATTCAGTAAGGTACATCCATGTTTTGTGTTTTAATAAGGATCCAGTTCAAATTGAAGCCTTTTTTTTGTCAGGTAGGGGAGGAGCACTGCTAGTCTACCAAATAAAAACATGATGAAACTGGAAATTTTTTTTTGAATTTGTGTCTGATTTGGGATCTTAGCTTAGTACAAGGTCTCAACCAATTTGGTGATTTGCCCTTCCAGAAGGGAAAAAATTGTCAGCCTGAACTGGTGTACTGGTCGCTGACTGTGATTTGATGCATAGACTTTTTTTTAAACAGTTTATTATCCAGTGTCAGGTTTGATGAAGATAATGTAAATTATTCATAAAGGAGAGAAATATTAATATTTTTGTTTTCACAAAATTTAAGAATAATATGGGAGATTTCTTGTTTAAATATACTTAGACTTTTGCAAACTTGTTCATCCTCCATTTGCAAGTACATCCAAATTCAGCATATAGTCAGGGATGCCTGTAAGACTGTATCATTATACTTTTTCATCTAATAGTTTTATGCAGTTGTATTAGAACTGTAACAGAAACTCATTTTAAGTATGCAATTTTAATTAATTACTTTTAAATCACTTCATAGCCTCCTGCTACCAAACATAATTAAAAGTCAAATCCACTAAACAGCATATCTTGAGTCCATATCAAGTCAATTGAATTTTTGCCCTAGACATGCTTAGTTTTACTTTCCAATTACATGCTCCATCCTTAAGTGCTTCCTGCAGTAAAGTTAGATTTTAAAATTAAAATGAATGCTTATAGTCAGTATACTGTTTTATTAAATGGACTAATGGTAGTCTAATAGTTGAAAGAAGTTGTGCCAGCCTAGATTTTCCTGTCTGCAGATGTTATACACTAAATGCCAATCTTGATTGCAAGTCAGCCTAAATAGTTCAGTCAACTGTTTACATTTTCTGTTCTTTCTCAAATATCTCTATCCCTGGGGAGAAATTTGGTTTGGCATAATTCTGAGGAAAGCTCAGAAGAATGAATTCCTGCTGAATGCCCTCTAGAATGATTTCCTTAATTTAGATTTTTATAATAGGAAGACAAATCTTCATCTGATATAAACATACTTTGTGCTGGTGACAGATTATAGTTTTCCTTGGAAGTGTTTGTAGGTAGCTGGTTTTTCAGGTGATTTTTGTCCTTGAGGTTTGGTTTGCAAATTCACTTAAGAAAGAAGGAAAGGACTTGTCACAACCTTCTATCCTCCAACACAGTGTCTGGTTATTTTTTTCTGAAATACTACAGTTTAGGACAGTCACCTCCTG
Source organism: Agelaius phoeniceus (assembly GCF_051311805.1). Classification (NCBI taxonomy): domain Eukaryota; kingdom Metazoa; phylum Chordata; class Aves; order Passeriformes; family Icteridae; genus Agelaius; species Agelaius phoeniceus. Next base: position 50,214,412 of record NC_135266.1, read on the forward strand.
AGATATAATGCTTGAAGAAATAAAAAGTGCCTCTGTTACTCCTTTCACATCATAAATGAGTTACGACAGCACTCTGTGTTAAATCAAAGAATTTGTTGCAGAAGGGATATTAGAAAAAACAAAATGGAAACTGTTACTCAGTTTTGTGTTACTTGCTAGAAATCTCTGAATGGCTGATTGTTCTGTCCTGCTTAATTCCTTTGCTGCTTTTCAGACATAGTTATACAAGAGATTGTTTTCTTTTTCACAGGGACAGACAAGGTACTCTTGCCATTTATTTTAATTCTTTGTCAGGCTTGTGTGGAACTAAAAGTTCAGAAAAGGTAGAAGAGCTGGCAAAACCTACCTTAGAGTACAGGAACATCTGTATTGACTTGGAGCCTTAGCAAGAATTTTTTTCCAGTAAGATCACAAGTTTATGTATGTTTCTTCCTTGGATATTTGACCAAAACAGGCTGTAATTGCTGCAGCCTGCTTATGCTTGCTTCTGAGAAGCCTGTAAGATCATCAGTAACAGATTTGCTTGTGCAAACTGCCATACCCACAAGATTATTACTGTTGCTTGATTTATTTGTCAATGAACTTGGCTAAAAGCATAGAAGACAAATTTCCATTGAGTTCTGATTGTAGGGGAAGTGAGGAAGCCTAGAGGGTCATGGAAGATCTTGTTTCTCAACCTTCAGCAATATATGCTAGGTCATAAATCTCCTTAGATGTGGCAAGTGTAGGTAACAGGATTTGGCATGCTGTCCAGCATCAGTTACCAAAATTTGATGATTGGCTGTTGAGCTCTGAAGTTAAGGAGGGTAGTGTGAGACTTTGCAGTCACCAGTGTTAGAGCTTTATGCCATGGTTCCTCACGCCTGAGTTGATACTGCAAATGAGGGATGGATTTCTGGGCTGAAAAGCTTTGGGCCCCCATGATTTCTGCTATGTTAACTTCCCTCCCTCCCAGCAGCCATGCAGCTTGTTTGAGGTACTGTTTCCTGTCCAGGCAGAAGCTGCAGTGCTGAGCTGCTGTTCAATGCAGTGTCCTGTCAGCTGCTTCCTTTGCAGTTTGTGCTGCAGAGCTGCAGTCCAACCATCCATCATCAGCTCCTGCCATTCTTGTCAGGAGTTCCTCCATACATCCTTTCACTATTGTGCAATCAGTTTCTTTTTGGTTTTGTTCCTTTCCCATTTAGGTGCTGGTGAAATTGCATTTAGAACCACAGTGCTTCTCTCTGCATTTTCTAAAACTGTGGAGGGGGCACAAAAGACCAGCACACATATGAAGCACATAAGATGTGGTTCTTGGAAGTGTCTCAGTAAAATTGAGAGAATCTTCTCAACCAGGCATGGTGATCTCTTCTGTGTGTGATTTAATCATCAGTTAAACCAATGACAACTTATCTAATTGTTTTTTCATAATTTAAAAATTAAAAATAATGATACCTTGATATTGCCAAGGTATCATTCCTGAAAATTTGAGCTAAATTAAATGGTCCCATAACCTAGGCTTTTCAGGTTCTATAGGCAAGGGTACATATGAAACATACATTTGGCCAGGTCAATCCAAAACCGTCCTCAGAGGGCTGGTATGGTAAAGGCTGGAAAAAGAGTACAAATTGTGTCAGGTGTTTTTTTAGAACTAATCTCTTCATATCACATCTTCAGAAGTTGTAGTTACAAATTGGAAAAGCATAGATTTCTTTTTTTTATGTACCTTTCCAGGACAGGAACATTTCTTTCAGCTCAAGTGTTAGTGTTCCAAGCCCCACCATTGGTATAGAATATTGCTAATATTTTTCTCATTATAGCATATTTCAGCTTTTGCTTTAATTCATTCACTCATATCCCCACTTTAACCATACTAAATACGTTTTTCTTTTTAATATTCAAGCTTTTTTTTAAATTCAGTGCATTCTTTTATTCATGGAAAAATAATTTCTAAAAAAGTCCTAGTCCTGCTGTTAGTATGACATTTGGCATTTTCAGGAGGTGAAGAAAGATATGTTGATTGCAGTGCTTGAGGAGATTGAACTGACAGCTGTATTGTAGTTTCCATGTCAGTAAAAGTGAGTGAAAGAAGAATGCATTATTTTTAAGAGGCATCCATTGCTTAGGCAGCACAGCAAAGGCAGGTCAGTGCTTTCCTTCATTGTGATGCAGAAAAGCAGTGGCATTTCAGAAGAAACTTAACGTTAACTCCATTTTCCAGTGGCATTTTACATGATGGTTACAGAGTTTGCTTAAAAAAGTTTCACATGAGCCAGTCAGTGGTATGTCTTGCTTCCTAGGTTTCCTCAGAGCATCCTGGCATTGAAATTGAATTGCTTCTTATGTCTCCATATTGGGTAGCTTTTCAAGCTGGAGCTGTTTCCATGTTGAAGGAAAGCATGACTAAAGGCACACTGTCACATTTGAATGGCTCATGAGACAGCCTTGCCTGCCTTGTATTTCAAGTCTTTGTAGTCTTTGAGGATGTTTCAGGAAGAGGGAGCCCTAATCAAAATGTTGGTCCCTGAGGCTGTCCAGTTATCCTGGATATACATGGATTGTCATACTGCTTGGACCCACAGTCCCCTTGAAATGCTTTAGTTGTAGTAGTGCATCATTCAACACTAGATTACAGTATTATAAAATGTAAGTGTTCTCAGAGACAGAGTGAAAGAATGAAGTATAAATGTGCATTCATGAAAGTGGATTTCATAAAGATTTTCCTTTTGTTATTCGTACAGTGGGATGCTAGTGTATCAAATTGACAAAATTTTTAGGTTTGCTGCTACTGCTGTTTTGTGCTCCTAATGTTTGTCTGCCTTTTACCTTTAAAAATTGACTGAGTGACATCTTGTTGCTCAGAAGCTATATAGTTGTTATTGGATCTCTCAAAATAATTTGTAGGTATCAAAAGTAGGTAATACTGGTGTTAAATCTGTGTTAATACAGTGTTGAGAAATTAAGGATTCATTTCCTTTTTTAGAGAATGAAATTCTTACTTCAAATGTATGAACACCTTCTCATTGCAGTTTCTAGAACCATAGCTCATTGCATAAGGTAGTAGGCTTGGTAAGTTGAGTGTACAAGTTAATAAATGTATTACCAGGACAAAAAGGTGTCTTAAATAGTGTAGGAATTAAAATAATTTATTTTCAATACAACTACCTTACTCCATTTGTACAAAAGGGTGTATCTAAAACAGTATCTTCTAACATACACATTCTCATTACAATTACTACTTCAGTGAGAATTCTTTTTTTTTCCCCAAAGGAAGGAATAGGACTTAAAATTAAAACCAGGAAAAAAAATTAAATTATAGATGGAAATTAAAACTCCCTATTATTTCTCTCCAAGTTTAATTTTTGTGGAGTTGTATTTCTAACAGATTTGATGTCAGTACACTGTACTGAAATTATCTTGGATGACATCAGAATTTTTCTTAAATCAAAATTATTTTTAAGACCTGATACAGGTTTTTTTTTCATCTGTGTACTGTTGGGTAGACATTCATCTACTACTAGTTAGGTTTCTTGTATTGAGGAACTTCACATTACGTTAGTGAAGTTTTTCAAAACATTACATTATTGAGGTGCAATCACTCTTGAAAACAGAGTTTTGGTGTGTTTAATGTATTTTTTTCCATTCTTTCCAGTGATTAACTAGACTCCAAAACTAAATTAGATGTCCTCTAATTTTCACTAAAGAATGTGTAAATTGATCATCTGGAAGACCATATTGAAGTTCTAAATAATTATTTTATGAAGTTACAGATTAAATGTTAACATTTCAAATCCAGGTTCAGTTCAAAACTAGACACTGCTGATTTTTATAATAAACCATAAATGTCATTGGCTAGCCCTCATATATTACATTTTTAGATCCTAAAAACTAAGATTTAAATTGCAGCATTTTTAGATCAAGGAAGCTGATCTACTGCATTCCAATACAAACTACTGTCTGTCATTTAAAACTAAAGTAGGAATTCAGAATACATAACAAAGAAGATGCATATCATTTGAAATGCTATTGTTTTTATCTCTGCTGCTTTTCCATTGAATCTGTGCTGCTTCTGTGCAACTGTTTTCCACTGTAGAAACTCCATCCTGCTGCCTTGCTTCTCGTGAGCGTATTTACAAAAGTAGTGATGTAGCTGGGCCTGCCTCTGCTATTTCATCTCTCTCTCACAAACTGAAGGGTGGGTATGCATGCCAACATAGCAAGGTTATTCAGATTTTTTACCTGAAAAATGTTTTGGGTTTGTTTTTCTTTCTTCTTCCATGCATTTTCATTTCATTCATGTAAGAAAATAATGTTTTGAAAGCAAATGTTCAAATTTGGTATTTGTTGGGAGCTCATCTGATGTAGTCATTCAGCGTTGCCTTCCTGAGTTGCAGCAACTCCATGATGCACAATCTAGCTGTCTCTGCTTTGTAAAATGGAAAGTGACTGTTAGTCTAATTACAGCTGTTTTCAAACAATAGGCAAAAGAAGTTTCTAAGAAGAAACAGGAAATAAAATCTGGGATTTTTTTTTCTTTAGTTTACAGACAAAGCAGCTTGCTATTTTAGGCACTTTTTCCTTTGGGAGATTTTTCTTTTTGTGCTGATACTCCTGAATGCTGCTTAGGATTATTTCTCTATGTGCAAACCTTTGTTTTCTTAAAAAAACAAGATACTTTTTTTGTTGGAAGCCATCATTAGGCTATACCTTTCATAAGCAGTTTTGTTCTGGAATGTTTTCTGCATTGGTATTTGCTAATCATGCATGTACTTTAAATTTGATACTTTGCTGAATGGCTTGAAGTGTTATATGTTCTCTAAAATGATTGTCATCTTTTCAGGTTTTTTTTCTCTTTTATGAGGCATTCTGTAAAATTTTCAATCTTAAGTATTTTCTCATCTGGCAGACTGGGAAAAATGTGTATAAAAGTAATTCTAATTTGCATTTCAGAATTTATCACAAAATAAGCATCTCAAAATAGCTCATGATTAAAACCAGTGAATAATTAAGCTGGAATGGTTGAAATGCTTGGACTGATATTTCCAAAACTTTTTTTTTTCTTTTAGCAAGAACAGTCATTTTATAAACCACAATTTACCATGTTATTTCTTGCCTTCCTATTCCAGCTTCCCCCTTCCAAGTGAAAAACAGTTACAGAACTTGTACAAATGAAGACAGATTAGACTCTCAAAATTTATTAGGATGATAAATACTTGCTATATTCTCATTATATTCTATTGCTCACATTTGATATATTATTCTTGAATATAGACACAATATTTCTTCTCTGCTCAGAAAAGTATGAAATGCCATGTCTTGGGAAGGCAGAAAAATATTCTAAATTTCAGGCTTGTTAAATATTCCAATATAATTCATCCTTCACTTTTTTCCTGTTGCTGTTAGTTTTATTGTAAGGTATTTAAATATGGAAATAGCAAATAAATAATAATTTTTTATAACCTGATAAAGCTTCTTGGTTGCTAAATTTTGCTCAAAAGTTTTCTAAATTTTTCTTGGTTGTTTTTTATATTGTGAGAGATAATAGTAGGAAAAAATTGCATCTATGTATTTTCTAGGGTAGGGGTAAGGGTTGGTGATTGAGAACTACATGAAATTGCTTCAGATCCCACAATGCATAAGGAAGTAGACACTGATTTCACATCTTCTAATACTGAAGATACTAGCTAAAGGTGACTGTCTATCCTGTTCCCACTAGAAATCAAGGCTTAAATTTGCAAATACTCTTTGATTAATTGAAACTTTTTTTTTTTTTGAGAAAGCAACAAATAGTTGCTTTCTCAAAAATATGCCCAGACAAATGCAAATAACCTTTTTAATATCTAGAAAAGAAAAATATTCCTATGTACTGTGTCCTAATTCTACAGGCTTACTAGGGAAACACTTCTCATGTTTGACTAATGAAAACCCATTCAAATCAAAAGGATTTAACTCTGCATTCAAGATTTTGCAGTAAGGATTTATGGAGAGACAGCTGTATTAACTGCTGCATTGCTTGCCAGTAATTTCCATATTGCTTGGATTAATTTTCAGAATACAATTCTACAAGAGAGACTTGGTTCAAGAGGTATCAGAAGCAGATTGCCTTCATAAGCTACTTTTTGCATATACTTGTTTTGTATGTACCTGTACTAAGCTGCCTGTAGTTCTTGTAGCTCTTGTAGTCTTACAGCTCTGTAGATTAATGTATGTACAAAGTCAATGTGCATAGGAACAATAAATTAGTGCATTGAAGTACGGGGACATCATTGACCAGAGCTGGCCATTTAACTTAGTGGTTGAAAAAAGTGGATTTCTTGTTTTGGGGGGGTTTAAGTGTTTTTATAGCTGAACATGGGGTAGATTTTGAACTTGAAAAAGTAGATTCCATAGATTATCCATTTGAGTCATTTTGAGCATAGTTGCAAGCCTCTTGTCCAATTTGCCTTACTAACAGTGTTTACTTGCTACAATTCCTGGCTTTTGAGCATTGAAGAAAATAAATCTGGCAGTACATTTGATCTCTATTCAAGAGAGATATACATTATACACGTGATCATCTCCTGATGCAGTCAGCCTGTCACACATTGAGATAATAAATAGTCCCTGGTTTCTGTTGCAACTGTGGTAAACTTAGTTAACTCTGGAATTTCACCTAAGGATGTAAATTGTGCTTCCTTTACTGTTTTGTAGAAAGAGTGAACTGTGGCTTTTGATAACCTCCATAGTAGTGTTTTCTCTGTAAAAACTTCCTAACGCTTGTTTCTGTGTACCTTTGGGAAATGAAATGTATCAAAAGTATTCTAGGGGGAAAAAGATCCCTTCATGTTTCCTTTCATTTTGATGTGAACAGAAGCATGTGTTTGATATTTATCTTGTGTTCAGGTCTTCAATTTTTGTTTTGTACTATTGAGGGTGTCACTGTCAGCATGTAACAATTCAATTATGAAACATTATGCAGGTGACCGAATGAATTTCACAGGAGCTGCTAGACCGATTTCTCCAGCAGGAAAATCAGACATGGCATCCAAGCACAGAGCTGACTGCAGGTCACCCAAGCTTGACGTGCGAATGAACCGAGCCGCTGCTGAGCAGAAGAAGCCCAGAAATACCGATGGCTTATCAGCCAGCGAGTGCCTGATGCTGAAATCAGACGCCGCAAAGTTGCGCTCAGACTCCCACAGCAGGTCTTTGTCACCAAATCATAACACTTTGCAAACACTAAAAACTGATGGAAGAACAACTCCTGGTCTGAGAGCTGAATCTCCGGCGCCAGGAACCCGGTCAACTTCTCCAAAGACAAAGACACTTACAGGCATTAGATCTGGTGCTAGTTCTCCACGATCCTCGTCACCCAATGACAAAACAACTCTACCTCAGAAAGCTTCATCCCCTGTAAAAACAAAGCTTGATCCTCCTCGAGAACGCTCCAAATCAGATTCTTACACATTAGATCCAGACACCCTTCGCAAAAAGAAAGTGCCGCTAACAGAACCCTTAAGGGGGAGGTCCACTTCACCCAAACCAAAAATTACTACAAAAGATGGAAAACCTGCACCAGAAACTGAAAATAGAGCTCCTTCCCCTCATGTCGTACAAGAAAATCTTCACAGTGAGGTAGTTGAAGTCTGTACTTCAAGTACTTTAAAGACTGACAGCATTACAGATACCACCTGTGAAGACAACACCGAATTCAGAAGTCTGGACGATGGTTCTAATAAAGTTCATTTCAGCATTGGAAAAGCACCACTGAAGGATGAGCAAGACATGAGAGCATCTCCAAAAGTGAGCCGTAAATGTGCTGGCAGGCACACAAGACCCAAAAAGGAAAAATCCAACTTCCTTTTCAAAGGAGATGGATCAAAGCCCATAGAGCCTGCCAAGCAAGCAATGTCACCTTCTGTTGCAGAATGTGCTCGAGCCGTATTTGCCGCATTTCTTTGGCATGAAGGAATAGTTCATGATGCTATGGCGTGCTCATCTTTCTTGAAGTTTAATCCAGAACTGTCCAAAGAGCATGCACCCATACGAAGTAGTCTTACTCAACAACCTGCAGAGGAAAAAGAAACCAAGTTGAAAAATAGACATTCATTGGAAATATCATCTGCTCTTAACATGTTCAACATCTCACCTCACGGACCAGACATATCTAAAATGGGTAGCATCAATAAAAACAAAGTCCTCTCAATGTTAAAAGAACCACCTCTGCATGAAAAGTGTGAGGATGGAAAAACTGAAACTACCTCCTTTGAAACATCCAGTCATCACACAATGAAATCCAAGTCTCCTCTTCCATTAACACTGCAGCACTTAGTAGCTTTCTGGGAAGATATTTCTTTAGCAACTATTAAAGCAGCTTCCCAAAACATGATTTTTCCAAGTCCTGGTTCTTGTGCAGTCTTAAAGAAGAAGGAAAGTGACAAAGATAACAAGAAAGCCAAAAAGGAGAAAAAGAAAAAAGAAAAAGTTGAGGCTAGGCCAAGGGGAAATCTTTTTGGTGAGATGGCCCAGCTTGCAGTGGGAGGACCGGAAAAAGATACCATCTGTGAGTTGTGTGGAGAATCCCATCCATATCCAGTGACTTACCACATGAGACAAGCTCATCCAGGTAAGACTCTATATTTTTAATTCCCATGTCCATCCATAAAGTATATTTCACACACATGATTTGGTGTTAGCTGCTGTTAGGAAAATGTCAGGCTATGCTTTCTATTATATACACTAAATTAAAAGTTGTACTTGCGTACAGATCAGTTGCACATCTTTGTGTATAATTTTAAGTAGTTAGGGATCCAAAGTTTCTACGTTGTTTGAAACAAGGTCAAAATAATGCTCTGACTTTACAGTAGCTCTTCAGAAACATGCTGTGTTTTACAATTTAGGATTTGAAGCTGTGCTGAAATAAAAAATGAGATTGGTCAGTTAGAGTTTCTACATTGACAGAAGTTTTCTGTTACTGTTCTACTGTCAAGAGTAGGAAACTTCTGTCTGCTGTGTCAGTACTGGGTATCATTGACTTAATATTTTTTATGTACTTGTTGGTCTCTGCTTTTTTTTAGCTCTGTGCGTGCAAAGTTAAAGTCCTGAATCTTTCTGAGAAACTCTAATCAGCAAAAGAATACCCTCCATTCCTTCTTAAGCTTTGTTAGCTGGGAGGCGAGATTTTTGTGTTTGTTAAATTACAGATATTGTTGGCTAACTTATAATACTCACCTTAACTATAACTTAGCTGTCTGAATCGGGATCTTTGGATAAGTTCTTTATAAAAGAACTTATTAAACCTATAAAACCATTTGTAGTGCATTTGTATTCTTTAGACACTGGTGGGACACATGGACAAGAACAGAGAAGAACCTTGTTTTGTAACCAATTCAGACATACAGAAAAATAAAAAATTAGGCCAGGAACAGGCATACATCTTCCTTTCTCCCCTCTTCATCCCTCTTTTAGAGCAATAAATAACAGAGTAAGAATCCTGCATTTGAAATCAGTTGTTCCCACCTTTCCCCCATGTAGGCTGTGGCCGCTATGCAGGTGGCCAAGGGTACAACAGCATTGGGCACTTCTGTGGAGGATGGGCTGGGAATTGTGGCGATGGTGGCATTGGAGGGAGCACGTGGTATCTGGTGTGCGATCGGTGCAGAGAAAAGTATCTCCGTGAAAAGCAAGCGGCAGCAAGAGAGAAGGTATTTTCAGCTCTTATGTTTAACTTTCTATCTGAATAGTAGTGCTGTCTTCACAACTTGAAGAGAAGGGCTAGTTTAAGAAATTTGGACTTTCATAATTTGGGAATATTGTCTTACCCTCATTGTTAGGTTTAAGATAATGAAATAGAAACGTCACTGTCTTCAGACCAGTTTTCTTCCCTTCAGATGATAGTGTGCTCAAATTTGTAAAGTAATTTTATTTTTTATCCCAGTATAACCACAGGATTGAATGTAATAACTTTAAGTATCTGTCAGTTTATTTAATTTTGAATGGTTTTATTTATTTGCTAAAATGAGGGCTGTTTTAACTTCATGTTTATAGTTTTTTAAGTGATCCTGATAATCCAGATCGTTGCATACAAGATGCTACTAGAGGTGTTTTTAATGGAAATAGTAGAAAAGGTGTTTTTCTTGTAGTGGTCTTCAAGGACTAATTTCAAAATCTTGCTCAAAGTATGCAAATATGTTGATGTTAATGATGCTAATTTAACTTTATTTTTAAACTAAACTTTTTGAAACTGTTTGCACACAAAATTAATCTTGAGGCAAATGTCAGAACTATCAAACTATTAAATGTTTGCGAAGGTAGGAAAGTAATAGAAATGTGTTTTGTCATAGGAGGCATTTTACAACAGGTAGAATTCAGCAGCTCTATTATGAGATAGGTCATCAGGTTTTCCTGTGGTGAATTTAATTATACCTTATTTAAATCTATCTAGATTAAACAATCTAGGAGAAAACCAATGCAAGTTAAGACACCTCGTGCCTTGCCAACTATGGAAGCTCATCAAGTGATTAAAGCCAATGCACTGTATTTACTGTCGCTGAGTAGTGCTGCTGAGCCCAGTATCCTCTGCTATAACCCTGCAAAAGCATTCCAATCTCAACTTCCCAGTCTAAAAGAAGGAATTTCTGAAGACTTTCCCATTAAGATGCCATGTCTCTATCTACAGACATTAGCAAGGTAATTAAAGGACATGTATGAATATTGATTTTAACACTCATCTATGCAGAGTATTGTATAAAATGGGTGTGTAAACTAAACTAAAGCTTACATAGAAAAAGACATATTTTCCTAGTTCTTCATGATGTTTTTTTCTTCTGTCTGTTTTGATCCATGATCCTGTTCAATCTTTTAGATTGTATTTTCTCCTAGAGTCAAATATGCCCTAGTAGCTTTCAGCTAAATATTTTATAACAGTTCAGTTTCTGTCCAAAGAATTCAGAATTTTCCAAAGAGTTTAACTTAGTGTGTTAGTAGCAGACATATGTGCTACTTTTTTCTCTTCACAGTTAAAAATAATAAAAAGGAAACCAGAAGACTTGGACTTTCTTGGAAATTCTTAGTAACTATTTCTCTGTAGAGTCTCATGTTTATGTTGGGTAGACTTTTGGACCTAAAATACATTCTGGAAATACCTACTAAAAGACAGAAAAGGGTGATCCCCACTGCCTGTTTGTTGAGAATGCCACTGTATCTTCCATGAACATTTCAAAGTCACAATGAGCTTAAAAGCATTAATAGGTGAAGAGTACATGACTAGCATTGGCTGATGAGGTGTATCAGCAAACAATTTTTGTGTATGTTTGTGTTTCAGCAATTTTTAATCCTAATTCTAATTTAAAAATCTCATTTGGTGCAGGCATCACCATGAAAATTTTGTTGGGTACCAGGATGACAACCTGTTCCAGGATGAGATGAGATACTTGCGGTCAACTTCAGTACCTGCACCGTACATCTCCGTTACACCTGACGCAAGCCCAAATGTCTTTGAAGAGCCAGAGAGTAACATGAAATCTATGCCCCCAAGGTACTTCCTTGTAATTCTAGGTGCTACATACAAATGTTAAAGCAGTAGCATAACACCAATTAAAAAAAAAAAGGAAAACATTGCTGCAGTTAAGAAGCTAAAGTATCAGATCAGTTTCTGAAATGGCAGCATAAAAGCCAAAAGCCTATGAAGCTGTAGTTAGGAAATTTTCAGTGGATTATAGCATATCAGGTGTGTATTTTCAACTGTTAGCAGTGAAGTATGTTTGAATATGTAAATATGCAAGGAATATACAAATCAGAACTGAAACTTTTTACTGTACTTCAATTACTTCTCTCTAGAAAGATCCTGGGTTTACAACCCAAATAAAAAAAAAATTGTTCCGTTGATAAGGACTCTTAGCATACAGGGAAATTTATCCATAGCCTCTATTTCAGGCCTGCTTATTTCCCCATAGAGAAAAATTCTCCAGAATCTACAGAACTGAAGAAGTGATCTAAAGATCAATAATCCAAGAACTGTAACTGTTGCAAACTCTTTGAAAATGTAGCAGGTTTTTTTGACTTTATATCTGTACTTTACCGCGACTGATTGAGTGCAGGCTTTTTGAAAGGAAGTAGCTGTTGTTCTTTCAGGATTTCATTCTGAAGGGAAGCTTGAACAGGAGGAAATTTCATTGCCTTACACTTTTCAAAGCAAATGCTGCTGCTTTGTTCTGTGGGACATAAAAATGTCACCAAAGAAATGACAATGCTGTCTAGGACCAAGAGTGCTCGATGGTTTCTGTCAGGTTAAGCCACTTTCTTGTCATGTAATGTTTACTGTGATCTAATTCAATCAGGTATAAAAATTTTTGTTTCACCAGGGAAAAAATGGCTCTTACTATTAATAATAGTTCAGAATCTACTTAGCTGCTCAGTGTTCTCAGATGTCAGTGATTCCTCATATTATAGTGAGGATGTAATGGAGAGAAAATTTGCTTTTTATCTGTTTTTATTCAGTTTGTTGTATTTCATACTGACTGCACAAATAGTTTATTGGAATACTACAATCTATAATGTAGTCTTTTCAGAAATAGAACTTTTCTAACAAAACTCCTTAAGAGTGCATCGTATTGGTATATTCCTTTATTAAAACTGTGGACACCATGGTCTCCTGAGGCCTATAGGGACAGCATAAGCTGGGAGTCCTTCTGCAGACTGTAAGAAGTCCACTGAAGGTAAGGAGTAAAACATGTCAGAGGTATAGCTGTAGCAATTAAAATTTGACTTTAAGGCTAATGATGTTAGAAACAATTACTTCACATAAAGTTCTAAATTTCAGTTGGCTTGCATATTAATAATTCACTTCATAGATGTTTTCACATGCATTCTCAGGAGAAGTTTGGTCTGAAACTTCAAATTAGGCATGATCTGAATGTTTTTATTTCTCTAAAAGAAATATCTAAATTCTTGGAACTCATCATGTTCATCATTGCATTTGTTTATAAAGCACTTGCATGCTTTTTCACCATGTGTAATTCTAATATGTGCTCCTTCCTTTCCAGCATTTAAACAGTTCTTAGGTACATAAGACAAAGTTTCATGCAGTAGTAACATTGTGATTATGAAATGCATGTATCCTTATTAATTATTGGTGTATGATTCAGATACACTGTATGTATTTACTAATGAGTGTATTACTTCACTGATTTCTTTGTAGTTTGGAAACCAGTCCAATCACAGATACAGACCTTGCAAAGCGCACAGTCTTTCAAAGATCATATTCAGTTGTTGCATCAGAATATGACAAACAGCACTCAATTCTGCCAGCACGTGTAAAAGCAATCCCCAGGAGACGAGTCAACAGTGGAGATGCAGGTAAGAGCACAAACAGCAGAAGCAGGGAAAAATGATTCAAGGATTTGCAATTCTTTTTGGAAATTGTAGACAAATACATTTTTTCTAAATACATGTGACTTTTTAGTTATAAAACAAAATAATAGTAAACAGGTGTTTGGTAATCAGCACAGAATTAGCCTAAATTTGGATTAGGATTTACTGTAATTCTAAAATTTATAGTGCATCTTCTGTGCCTGTTTTAAAAGCGAAGGTGGTATTTTCTTTCTCAGTTGAAGCATCATTTTTGCATATTGCTTTTTTAATGCAGTTTTCTCTCAGAAAAAAAAATCATTTCTAAAAGTGCTTTATTGCTTTTCATTTTTACTGTGGCTATAAAATTGAAATGCACAAGGAATCTAATGTATGCATATTTTTATGCTTTTAAATAGAAGTGGGGTCCTCTCTCCTGAGACATCCATCTCCTGAACTTTCTCGGTTAATCTCCGCCCACAGCTCTCTTTCCAAAGGAGAGAGAAATTTCCAGTGGCCAGTATTGGCATTTGTAATCCAGCATCATGATCTGGAAGGACTTGAAATAGCGATGAAACAAGCCTTACGGAAATCTGCTTGCAGAGTCTTTGCCATGGAGGTATTCATGTACTGACAGCTCCTGTATGATTAAAATAATGTGGTTTTAAATTCTCCTTTGGAAATTTGTTTTAAGATTATGCTCTGTTGGCTGTACTATAGTTGTTGTCTAAATAAACTGTTAGCTACAGAGCAATAATGCCTTACTTGAAGACTTTTGCATTATTATTTGCCTGTCCAAATCATCATCACCTCCTTCAATAAATGGTTTAGGAAATAGTTTTACTCCAGGTTTGCTTAACCAGTTGGTAACTCCTTGTATGTAATTTGTTTTAGGCCTTCAACTGGCTTCTTTGTAATGTCATTCAAACAACTTCTCTTCATGATATCTTATGGCATTTTGTGGCTTCCCTGACTCCTGCACCTGTAGAGCCTGAAGAAGAAGAGGATGAAGAAAATAAATCAAATAAAGAAAATGCAGAACAAGTAAGTGAGGTTCTGCCGATTTTGTAGGCAAATTAGAAATACTTCCATATGAAAAACAAAATTCCTTAATCCTCCCTCTGTGAAACAGAATCTTAAACTGTAGTTGAATTCATTTTGTAGACATAGATTAGTTTTTCTTCTGAATCATCACTTTCTATGTGCTGATCAATCACGAGGTCTTCTAAAGCACATTTTCTAGTATTCTTGGGAAATAAGAAAGCAAAAAAAGCACAAGCACATTGCTAAATTTAAAAAAAAGTTGCTTTTTATTCCTCCTTTGCCCTGCAATGAGAGAGAAGATAAAATATTTTTTAGAACCACTTTGTGGTTGGTTTACTATGTCTTTCCGTGTTCTAAGTCCATAGTTAGTTATAAAAAGCATAGATAATTTACATACTGCTGTGTACGTGTATGTATATAAATAATTAAGTAAGTAATATTATGTGCAGTAGGTATACTTAATTCAGTGATTTAAGAAAAATCTATAGTTCTGAAAATGTAGCCTGCAAAATGGTACAGTATAACATCCCATACTTCCAAAAGACATCTACATACAACCTATTCTAGACTTAGCTCTGATTTAAAATATTATCATGTCCATGATGAATAGCTCAAAAAAATCATGCGAGTGCTGTGAAGAAGTCAGGATAATCTCTATCACTTCAAATCTAATCCAGTTTTGAAATTAGTTGTTCTGAAATCAGTCTTTTCAGCAGTGTAACCTGGTACACTGCTTGTCTGATACTGACACACCTTAACTAAGAATTATTATTTTCACAGCTCTAATGAAATGCAGCAACTGATAACATCAGCTTAGTGATCAAGTTTGCTATGGGTGGATTTTGCTGCTCAGATAAAGTTAGTTTCAACTGCTGGAATATGTTATTTCTTTCTGGTCTGTTTCTTTGTTTTCGAATTATTGCCATATAATGTTTCACATCTTTAAATCATGAGAAATATGTGGCAGTATACAACACGCTTCTCCAATTCCCTCTTTGAGATTCGTGCGTAACTTACTCCAAAAATTCTCTGACAGGAACTGCGTTAAGTTCACATTCATTGTAAGATTGTTGCAGTTACTCTTAAAGCAAACAGCAGAAATGTTTTTGTGTACTGAACCTTTTGTCTCAGAAAGTCTGTTAATAACACCCAGATTGCTTTGCCCTGTAGGAAAAAGACACACGAGTGTGTGAACACCCTCTGTCGGACATAGTGATTGCTGGGGAGGCTGCTCATCCCTTACCCCACACTTTCCATCGCCTTCTTCAGACAATCTCTGATCTTATGATGTCTCTTCCCAGTGGTAGTGCATTACAGCAAATGGCCTTAAGGTAAGCACAAATCAAGCAAATTCTTGAAAAGGCTGGAAATGTTGTTTAATTACAGGTTAAAAGATTTTGCAATGTAAACAGGATGCTTGAAAACTTTGTGCGAGAAGGGGCACATCTGTCCTTACCACTAGGAAGGAGATACATAGAAGACACTTAAGTGTTTATACATATAAATAATAGTATAAAAGACTTTGTATAGAGTAATGTACTTTCTTCTAAATTCTATACAGTGTCCACTATGAAAAAGAAAACATCTAACAGAGTAATATGGAAGGATCTGTGTGTATGTGCATGGCTTTTTAGTGCCCTTTGCTCAGAAATCTGTCACCTGGATAGTATCTTTAAACTTTGAGATTTTTTCTGTGTATTTGTCTCAAAGACAAAAAATGAATAACAATGGTTGCATTTACTATTACAATTCTAAGTCTATTCCTGCTTTCCTCAAAATGGTGCACTAGAAACACTAGAGATCCTGAAAATATTGAAGTTAAATGTTTATAGAAAATCGTTTGAGAAGCAAGAATGTGATTAACAGTTTCATGGGTAAGTGATGTCTTTTGCCAACATTCAAAATTTCAAAGTCAACTAAATGTATTTTCAGGTGCTGGAGTCTTAAATTCAAACAATCTGATCACCAGTTCCTGCATCAGAGCAATGTTTTTCATCATATCAACAATATCTTGTCTAAATCTGATGATGGAGATAGTGAAGAGAGTTTTAGTATCAGCGTTCAGTCTGGTTTTGAAGTCATGAATCAGGCAAGTATTGCAGCTCTGGCTCAGAAGCAGAGATCATTTGTGAACAGTCTGTTCTTCCAATGATGATTCTCTTTAAATTAAAAGATTCCTTATTGCAATGTCATAGTTTCTTGAACATATCTCAGTTTAGGATCTTATCCCTGCTCTCATATTTAGCTTTAGAGGTTCAAGTATTGACCCTTAGCCTGTATATCACTCAAACCTAAATTTTGGAGGAGTGCTTGTTTGCAAGCGAAGTTTTTGGGGAATGTCATGGAGTTGGTTAACTTTTTAAATATTGTGTACTTCCAGTTCTTCTTTGCTTACATCTTTTTCCTTCTGTTATTCTGAGGAGCATGAATTAATACTTCTGTTTAATATTTTTAAATGCTTTCTTCCATTTAGTAATATATTTAGGCATTTGCTAATATATTCAGCTCTTAGCTATTAATGTTTCCTTTGGCTTAAAGCACTGAATAATTTGAATCAATAAAGGACAAATTTCTTGGAGAGCACATTTTGTCAAAACAGAAATGTCTGTGTGGTTTTAAAAATTGTAAACCATGCCCATGTATTTGGGCTTACTCTCAAGTATTTTAAAACTTGCCATTTGTTTTTACAGGAACTGTGTATAGTAGTTTGTCTGAAAGACCTAACCAGCATTGTTGACATTAAGACATCAAGCCGACCTGCCATGATTGGTAGTTTAACAGATGGGTCTACAGAAACATTCTGGGAGTCAGGAGATGAGGACAAAAACAAAACTAAAAACATCACCATCAACTGTGTAAAAGGAATCAATGCACGTTATGTTTGTGTTCATGTGGACAATTCCAGAGATCTTGGGGTAAGAGGAAAATAAAAGTGTCTCTCATAGAAGGTGCATAGTCCAAGCTGTATGTGTTTATCAATGAAGAAGTGCTGTTTTCTTTGTCAGTTCATAATTCTAATGCAGAAATTCACATTTCAAAGTGAAGTTTCTAAGTCCTGTGATTAGAAAGCAGGAACTGTTACAATCAGACCAGTCTGTCTGAATTTACAGTTACATAAAACTGAAACTGGGAAACTTAATTCTTAGTGGGATGTTCTATTTCAGATGCATTTTCAAACATTTAATTCTTTTAAGTTACTTTTTCTTGCTCATGGTTTCTGCAGAAGCATTGAAATAAGGAGCGGTCATAAAATCCAAATTTTCTAGACCTTTTACATCCTTTTTTATTGGTCTGTACAGTCATGTTACATATATCTGTATTTCAACTAAAGCTTTCAATACAAAGAGCAGACTGTGTTAGAGAGCTGTGTTTTGGAATTCTTTGCCCTTGATTTTCATCATGGGGGGGTTTTTGTAATGAAGCAATTTTTTATATATGTACTCTCTTAATACAGAAGAAGTAGTCAGAAGTGTCTCAGTTGAAGTGTTTCATTCTTATTTTGCTTGTTTGTTGCAGAACAAAGTGACCTCCATGACCTTCTTAACTGGCAAAGCAGTAGAAGATCTCTGCAGAATAAAGCAGGTAAACATTTTAACAGTTGACAGAAAAATTGCTGTCATTTTTTGTGCACATACCAGAGATTTTTTCTGAACATATAGTTTCCATTTCTTACGATAGATAAATTACTTAGCAAATATCAGACATCATAATAAGCCTTGGAAAATACTGTATTATTAATGACAGAATTCAGTTATGTATACTGACTATTGATCAAGCTTTTACTCTTCTACTGAAATAGAACAGGGTTATGTAAAGTGTTCCTTAAATTAATTTAGTTTTAATTACTAAAATATGGTAACTTATCCTTTCAGCTGGAGAAGGTTTCCCAAAAAACTCCCAGAACACAGGCAGGGACCGATTCAGCTTTGCTTCCTCTTTGCTCTGACACTTTTCCAACAGCTTTTTACCTTCCAGCACACCCACATACTGTATCCTGTCTCATGGTATTCAAAAAATAAGTTAGCCTTGTCTGCTGCAGCACAGTTCAATGCAGACTCTGAGAATTAATGTAGAAATTGGCAAAAACAAATATTAGCTTGATTATAAATGAGCCCGTGGATAGGAGAGAAGGGCTCACTTGGCTCAGGGCTTGGGTTTCTCTGAGTAGTGGTGTGAGGCACTGCATCCTATCCATGCTTGGTTTCCAGTAGTGACACTGCAGTTTCATATGAAATATATGATTCCATAAAGCATTATTTATGTTGTTTTGTTTTTAACAGTACTTATTTTGAAATACACTTTATGTGATACAGTTCATCTCCCTTTTTCACAGCTAAGTCCTGCATGTCTTGGTGTAAGGGTAGCAAATACTGACTTCCAGAGAGTAACAATTTCTTTGGCAGGGGTTTGTGTGAACAGAGATGAAATAATTTATGAAATTATAGTTGTGTGTTATATTTTCATTTAAATTATAGAGGCTGGTTTGGTTTTTTTTTCCTAAGAGTAGTGTCCAAAGACTAGTTTTTAAGAGTCCAAAGAGTTGTTGTTTTTAATATATGAACTGTTGCTTTGAGGATAAAAGAGATAGGTAGGCCACTATTTCTAATCAAATTTACAGATAAACCTGAAATGGCTATATGTCACTTTTTAATCTGAAGTCAAGAGGTTGAATATTTTTATCATTAAATATAGGTCTTACTACTCAGGTTGAGATTTTCATTCTAAGCACAGTATTTGTTACAGTGATATAGATGATGATAGGTGACTTTTTGTTTGATGTAATGTCAGTTTCCAACTTTATATTCCTCTTTAATAGGTAGACTTGGATTCAAGACATATTGGCTGGGTAACAAGTGAGCTTCCTGGGGGTGATAATCACATCATCAAAATTGAATTGAAGGGTCCAGAGAACACACTAAGGGTTCGACAAGTAAAAATTCTTGGATGGAAGGATGGTGAAAGCATTAAAATAGCAGGTCAGATTTCTGCAAGTGTGGCTCAACAAAGGAACTGTGAATCTGAGACACTGCGAGTATTCCGACTTATAACATCCCAGGTGAGATTTTAATGATGTGTTGTACTGTGAAAGTTACTGTGAACTGTAGACTTTAAGTGCTTTATGTTTTAATGGAAAATGTCACAGCTGCACAAGTTTATCTTTGAGATATGCTGATTATCATTGTCTTTCTTCCAGGTATTTGGGAAACTTATCTCTGGAGATGCTGAGCCAACGCCAGAACAAGAGGAAAAAGCACTGTTGTCATCCCCAGAAGGAGAAGAAAAAGTACACAATGTATTTATTTGTATTCTATCAATAATACTTTGCTGAAAAAAATTATCCAGGATGATTTTCAGTATTTGTTCTGTTTCTTTTGCTGCATAATTTTTAGATCAAAACAGAAGTAAAAGGTTGCAATTGCTTATTTTTAAAATATCATAGTGTGTTTTTAATACTAAACCATAGTGTGTTTTTTAAAATAAATTGTAACTGAGGCATATGCATTTAATGGAAACACCATAGTAATGGTGATGCAAATTATGCCTACAATTACAGAAGTACTTAACAACTGTAGTAATGGTCAGCCTGAAAGTCCTGGCCATTATCTTTTGCTTCAAGAGAGGCTCTGTTAGTATGTTAATATGAAAAAGTATGAAGAAACTGCACTCCACTTGTTTTGTCTATTATTTCATTTGATGCTTAAATTCCTCTCACAAAGAGAAAGTTAATACATTGATGAGGTATTTATTAAGCATAGTTAAATTGATCTTGGTTATATATCTTCCTGTAAAAAAAGCTACTAACTTATAAAACACAGTTTGTTGATACATTCCATGTTAATTGCTGCAGTAAGTGGGAAGTATTCTTGAAACTTTTGATCTAATATTAAACATGCTTTTTATGAAGGCAACATCAGATGCAGACCTGAAGGAGCACATGGTAGGGATCATATTCAGCCGGAGCAAACTGACAAATTTGCAGAAACAGGTTTGTTCCTTTTGAAATTATTTGAGGATTAAATATTGGTATCTTTTAATAAATAAGCTCAATTCCAGTGAATATTGCTATAAAGATTTGTTCAATAATAGAGCTGTTGATTAATTTTGTAATTTTTTAGTTTAATAAGTTAAGCAGAATCTACTCTTCTGTCACTCATCTTAGCAAACATTGTAGTCTCCTAAAAATGCTTTTTACCATGCTATTGCTTCTAAAATTTTTAAGCTTTCTGGTTATTAAACTGAACACAAGACTATTTTAAGAAGTGCTTTTTATTTCTGTGTCTTGAGTCAATGTATTTCTTAGGGGGTTTATGTGGAGTGGTTTTTTTGGCCTGAATTCTAGGTAAAAAGTAAATTAAAAGACAGGATCCAAAATAAAATTAAAAATCATTTCGATTTAATTTTCCATAACATAGATGAGCAAACTCAGCATTTTATTCTTCATTTGAATTTATGCTGAAAAGTAATTTAAGCACAGGCCAAATTCCACAGGTTTCCTATTTTAGCCATACTTGTGGAGGTACCTAAACCACAACGTTTTGCACTTGCTACAAGTTTTTAAGAGCTGCCTACATTTGGCTTCTGTGTGGCAGGTGTGCGCGCACATCGTGCAGGCCATTCGGATGGAGGCGACGCGCGTGCGCGAGGAGTGGGAGCACGCCATCTCCAGCAAGGAGAACGCCAACTCGCAGCCCAGCGACGAGGACGCCGCCTCGGACGCCTACTGCTTCGAGCTGCTCTCCATGGTCCTGGCGCTCAGCGGCTCCAACGTGGGCCGCCAGTACCTGGCCCAGCAGCTCACTCTGCTCCAGGACCTCTTCTCCCTGCTGCACACGGCTTCTCCCAGGGTGCAGAGGCAGGTCAGTGCTGACCGCTCCTCCAGTGCCTTGGTATTGCTGGAATAGTGTCTTCAGAGTACTGAAATCATGTGCTTGGAAAAAATACAGGATTTCTTTTGGGAATTGAAGTGCCAGGTTTTAGGGTGCTTGTTTTTTTCTAAGGATTACATGGTAGAAATTTCTGTCAGATGAACAGCACAGTGATTTTTCAGTATTTCCTGGTATGTGTATATAATGCCCATATAGCCTGTGTAGGCAAGGTGAGAAGTTTTTAATTACCAGAGTCTATTGTGGGTCTGGCATGAGTCCTTAGTGTCTGTGTCACACTACTACACTCAGGCTCTAAGTGTAGTAGTGTGGAACTAGACAGCTCCTTTCTACTCTTGGTATCCTCAAGGTGAGTTTTAATATCTGTTTCTATCTGAATTTGAGTGTTGTCTGAGTGTATATATAGTTATATCCACATACTATATAAACACGTTATATATATATATATGTGTGTTTGTTTAATAATGCTAATAATATATAAACATATAACATATTTGCATTAGTACAGTTAACGCACTATTTTGTTGCTAGGTGCTGTGCCTTCTTCAGGTGGATTTTAAGTTTCTGTTGCAGAAGTTTTTGTCTCGTACTCTTTATTCTTCCTTCTACTGTTTTTGATCTGTTAAAATCTCACATCCCATCTTGCCTGGGGGCAGATACTTAGTAGTTGTGATACATTGCAGATATGTAATGGTTTTTCAAGAGTACATTGAGGGCTTGCAAAATTACATATGAAATATTAAGTCCTTAAGCTTTCATCAGCTTTCATGCTGATTTGGACCAAGCTTCGCATGATACGTGTAATTTTAACCCCAGCTTCACCAGTTGGTAAGGTTTCAAGACAATTCTTGTTGGGTCCAGAGCTATTGACACAGCAAAAAAAATTCCAGTTAGGCTATCAAAAGGGAAAACAAAGGCATTGGAAAAGAGTATTATAATTCTCAGTACTTCAGGCAAGTTCTTTGTTTCCAGAAGTCCAAAGTGTCTCTAACAGTTCTACCACAGTTTCTGACATCTCAGTAATGCATGTGAAGTGGGTACCATGCAAGCAAATCAAAGCTGTACAAACATCTGTATCACTCTTATCCCAAGTCCAGTACCAAACATAATTTTGTTAGCATGTGGAGACTAAGTATTGAGTGAGATCAGGTTTAGATTCTCTGCCTTGTCTTGCTGCTTACATTAATAAATGCTTCGTCATTATATAGAAATATTGCAGAATTTCTTACAGGAGTAATTAAGTACAGCAATTAGATTGAGTCCTTCTAACTGAAATAAATTGGGAAGAAGGACTTCATGTGATTTTGCTTGAAAGCTCCAGCTGTCTTGGTAAGAACTGGGGTGTTCTGGTTTTTTTCCTCCAGGTAACATCATTACTGAGGCGTGTTTTGCCCGAGGTAACCCCCAGTCGCCTGGCAAGTATTATAGGGGTGAAGTCTCTTCCACCAGCAGATATAAGTGATATAATTCACTCAACAGAAAAAGGAGATTGGAACAAACTAGGTATCTTGGACATGTTTTTGGGATGCATTGCCAAAGCTCTCACTGTACAGCTAAAAGCCAAAGGAACTACTATCACAGGAACAGCTGGCACTACTGCAGGAAAAGGAGTTACTACAGTCACACTTCCAATGATCTTCAATTCCAGGTTTGTTTCAAAAGATGTAACAAACTACTACAACCTCCTGTATGCTGAGTATGTACACTATTTCTTTGTGCTGGATTTTGACAAATACTAGCTATTTGAGTTTATTTCCTCTATTACCATTTATCCTTTGCAGCTATATTCGGCGAGGTGAAAGTCATTGGTGGATGAAGGGGTCTACACCTACCCAGATTTCAGAGATCATCATTAAGCTCATTAAAGACATGGCAGCAGTGAGTTTCTATTCTTTAAATGTGGATGGTATTCAAATATTTCTGATCATGAAAAATACATTTTTTTATAAATTCTGTTACAGTTAGTATCAGATTGAGCTGTTAAATGTTAATTGGTCTCAAGAAAAAAGACCCATATAGTTTTCTGGATAGAGTCTAGGGTTAAAAGCAGTAGCAACTGAGTTCTGCTTCTGATAAACAAAAATCCAGTTTTGAAACAAGTTTTTTAAAAAGTTGCTCATAGTAGAAATTTAAGAGATAAACAGTAATTGCAGGTCATTTTCTAATATTATTAACTTTAAAGTTTAATTTTTAAATCTTGAGCACTCAGAACTTCAAGTCAAAAGTAAAACTTATCTGTGAAGTAAAATTAACAGCATTTTTTTCATGTGACTGTGTGTAGACTTACTGTACAGATTTTCTGGTTGAGATTGACTTTTTTTAGTCGCTGAAATGTACACTTATAGTTACTACTTTATTTATCTGGGTTTAAATTTTCCATAGTTCTGCTTCAGACAATTTTTTGGCAGAAAAAAATTGAAGAAAAGTGAATCAGCTATTTCCCAGAAATAATATTGGCAAAAGAAAAAAAGGTTCTGCATATGTTTCTGGGAAAAGAATTTAGTTAGGAGGTTGTTTTTTTCCTTAATTCTGCACCTATTTCAGTGAGATGTTCTAAATGACCCAGATTTTCCTCTGTGAATACCCTTTGAAAGGTTTTCAGTATCTTTGAATGGAAGTCCTATTTTCTAAACCATTCACTGTGCTTGGATTAAGGAGGTTCCTTCTCAAGGTTGCTGAAGCTGGATGGGAGTTCTCCCTGTTGATACTGACTACAAGATTTTAGAATCTCATAATTGATAAGAGTTGCAATTAAAGTCTGTCTGTGTTGGAAAAGTTTTTTTTTTTTTAAGCTTTTTAGAGCTGCTAATTATCAGCAGGGTGGCATCAGTGTAACTATCCTCTTCATGAGAGTTACAAGTGTGATTCCTTTCACATAACATTTTCACCATTTGCAATGTGTAGGTACCTGTATCTGAGTTAGTCACTTTAGCTTCCTTTTTAGAGTCCAGTGAATCTCAGTTATGTGTCACCTTCAGCATGAAGTTTAGGACTTTAGAGATGACAATAAGAATTGAAGGATGCAGCAGCCTCTGAATCAGAAACTTGAGAATATGAGTCAGTGCCACAGGCTCAGAATGTTAAAGATTGGAAACTATGCTGTGGTTCTGATGTTTGTTGTGTACTCCTATTTATTTCTTTCTAATATAGGAACTGTGGAGTCTATTCAGGAGGCTGAGCTAGGCATGTGAAGCTAATTTTTCTAGGAACCCACTGTGATCTGTGTGCTGGTCACAGTCACTTATCTGTGCTCCAGCTCTGCATCTTTATTTCTCCAGAAGGGGTGGAGAATGCTTTAGGAGAAGGACTCCCCATTGTTCAAATCATATGCCCTCTACCTATTCCAAGTTAATTATTCCAAGTTAATTATTCCAAGTTAATTATTCCAGTAGTTGCTCAGAGACAACCTCAGTCACCTCAGTATTTGAGGGCTAATTTTTACCAGATGTGTCTGATTGGAAAATCAAGGCCAGATTAGATGGGGCTTTGAAGAACCTGGTCTTGTGGAAAGTGTCCCTCCCCATGGCAAAAGGTTGGAACTAGAGGATCCTGAAGATCCCTTCCAAGATAAATTAGGTGTTTTCACAGAATTATTTATCAATCATCCCCAATTTCCTCTTTTTCTGTTCTAACTTGAGATACTAACCTAATGTTTTGTAGCAGTTCTAATTACAATTTTATTTGCTCTTAAGGTTAATAAAAGCTGTAATAAATTGAGTTTCATCTTGAACAGGGTCATCTGTCAGAAGCTTGGTCACGTGTGACAAAGAATGCTATTGCTGAAACCATCATAGCTCTGACCAAAATGGAAGAAGAGTACAGATCACCTGTGAGGTGCATTGCAACAACCAGAGTAAGAACTTCACCAAACTTACCATTAGTTCATTGTAAATCTGCAGTAGTAGCCCATTCAAGAGCCTTCTTATATGTCAGAAATACACAACCCAAAACTGAATTAGAATTAAATGTGCATCTAGGGAATCTCAGAAATAATGAAGAATAAGTGTGATGTCTGTATATATTTGGGGGTTTACTCTTTAAATAATTCTACTTGAAGTTTGTCACACTTGCCTTAAACTAAATGTGAGATCATCTGTGTGGAAAATTGCGCAATATGTATGTAGCGGTGTTCTTTCAGCTCTCCAAGCAGTTATTATAAGTTGTTTGACTTCTAGGTAATCAGCTGCCACATCTTAAGGCTGTTATGAAAACACTCTAACAGATGTTCTCCAGGACAATTAAGCTAAGCTTCAGTTGTGTTTGTCTCAAAAAATGTTTGCTGAGTCCTTTATTACTGACATGGTGTAACCTGGCGGTTTTCGTTTCTTGGCATTTACTTTGTCTGTGAATCTTTTATAGAAACTAAGGACTACTTTAACCTTAACAGATTGCTTGAAATACCATGAAAAGCATGTTTGTAAATAATGACATTTCTGCTGTCATAGGGAGCACAGATTTTAGTTTCTCAAGCTTAATAGTTACATATAAAAGTAAAAAAAAAAAAGTTTGCAGTGGTTTCAAACATTTGATACTCACATTGTTTTCCATCTTAAAAGGCTGTACCAGTTGATCTTTTCATCATTTTTGTTACTCATATAGTCTCTTCTTTCTGGAGGTCACAGTCTTGGACTACCACTGGCTTCTGCTGTTGTCATATTAGTTTAATCAGGTCTTAGAGGAGCCCTGAATGTCAGCCCAGCTGCTCCTGTGACTGAGTGTAGTTCTGTCATGGAGATGGGCAGTTTTGGGGGAGAGTCCAGTAAAGTTTCTCAACAAAAACAATTCTATTCAAATCAAAGATTTGATTAAAGATTGTTCCAAAAAGCAGCTGTCAAGTGCCTTTCAGTTTTGTTTGCAGTGACAAATAACCCTCATGTAGCTCATCTGTTCAGGATTTCCCTCTAGTCAGTGAAGAAGAAGAGAGAAAAGCTTCCTTTGACTAATTAGCTCAGAACCCTTTTCTAGGTAATGCCAATTGCCTTATGCAGTGAGGAGGGAATAGGGAAATCAGTCTCACTGTGCTCAAGTGTTTGGGTGCTTGTTTTTTGGGATTGATTTTACTTTTATTAGTCTGTGTCCTTGAATTTCTTCTTCCCCAAAGCCTGCAATGTTTGGGTCAATGTGAAAGTCTGTATTTGTCATATTTCTTCATAATGTGCTTTGGTTGATCTTTCTTCACTTTTTTCTTTCTTGTGTGCTGACTTCTGTATTTATAATCATAAAGTGACATACCTGAAAGGAACAAGGTAATTCCCAAAAGTTAAATAAGTTTTATTGTGTTGCTGACTTATTTGGGAAAATCAACTTGCACTGTATGAGCAGACTTCAGATAACAGTAATAGAGTTTGCAAGTAACAGTGACATTCTTATCTGACAAAGTTTATCTCTTCAGTATTTGGTTTGATTTTAATATGTCTAAGACATTTAATTCTACTTTGCCTTTCAATAGCTGTGGCTGGCCTTAGCATCCCTCTGTGTACTTGATCAGGATCATGTTGATAGACTATCCTCAGGAAGATGGATGGGAAAGGACGGGCAACAGAAACAGATGGTGAGACTGAAAATCATACGGTTTTGTGTTTATTTTGGTATATTCACTCAGCAAAGGATTTAAAATAATGATAGAGAATGGTAAAATTGGCCTTTCTTCCTTCCATCCCAGTGGGGATTGTATATATGTTTGAAGTATTTGTGTTCTAGATAAGTATTGCTCAGAAAACAGAAATTCCAATTTAAAACAGTAATGTTGCAATTCTGCCAGTATTCAGGATGAAACAAGGCCTTCCTAACACCTGTGGCATGAGTTTTTTAGTAGATTGACTCAGTTTGTACAGCACCCTCTATCAGAGCTCTTTCTTTGTCTTAATCCTTGTCACAAAATAAAATCGATTCTTCTGTGTTACTCAGTAACTACTTCTCTGTAATTTAGCTTCCTCTTCCCCATCTCACTAGAGAATGATTACCCCAGGGAGAAACTCCTTCTAACTGAATTTAGTAAAACTACCATTGACTCAGAGGATTTATAAATTTGATATGGAATATGATTCTCTCAATACTTTTCAGTTGACAAAATACCTATACTTTTCCATATGACAAAAAGCTTGTGATTTTTTAATACCATATTAAAAAGAGCACAGTAATGAAGCTGGTCTCTCTAAATCTTGGTTAAGTGGATCCCTGTGGTAAGCAAGGGAAGGGTGTGCAATAGCAACCAAGCATAGTTAGAGCAAAGAAGCATCCAAAGCAGTTTAGTGTAGGTAGAAACAGAATGCAGGAGGCATAGAGCTGCAGTAGCAGCAAGGAATAAAACTCTGCTGAGACAGAAGCAAACACAAAGGTTTCTGAGGTGATTAAGAAAGTCAAAGGTCTTGGAGATGTCAGAGGAGCAGCCAAGACATTGTTAAGCAGTTATTCAAGCTGCTGAACCCAAGCATGAAATTTCCCAGTCCTGTTCCACATCAGGATATTCAAATGTTGAGGTGAACTGTGTGTCTCCCTACCAGAACTGCTGTGAGAGAACTCTGTTCTAAGTTGCATGAGAGTATCATGGAAACCATGTGTTACAATGGACCATGTATGACAATGGAAACTTGTTCTCAGAGATGTGCATAGTCAAAATCAGTTGTTGAAGTCTATTTGCAGGGATATTTTGAATTGCAAGCAAAACCCTGCTCAATTTAAAAAAAAAAAATTGTCAGTAGAGCAACTTAATTTTATGATGGATTTTGAAGTTTGTCACTTCAACCATACTGTCTTTGAGGTATGGCTGACCTACAGCTTTGTTTAGATGTTTGAAAAGAGTAAACATACCATATTAAAGTAATGAAGGGTAAATTCATGCCTGTTGACTGACCTGAGTACTCATATCTCTGAACTTTTCTGTTAACATGCCCATAACCCCTTGTTACCACATAAACCTCTTCTCAGACTAGTTTAAAGTGATGTCTCAATGTTATTATTGAAAAACACTTTTTTGGTTACATCACACAAAAGAAGAGATGAAGAGTATGAGGAAAAACTGATGTCAGAAATTGAGGGGATTTGTGTCAAGGAATAATTGTTTATATACTGATTATTTTAAAGATAGCATTAATAGTCCAAACAACCTATTTTTCCACTTTTATAAATTGGAGGGGTGGTGTAGGGTGTGTGACTGAGGGGAGAATAAAAACAAATGCTGAAAGGAAGTGAAGGACTTAGGAATTCTTTCTTTTTTTTTTTTCTCAGCCAATGTGTGATAATCATGATGATGGTGAAACTGCTGCAATCATTTTATGTAATGTCTGTGGGAATTTGTGCACAGACTGTGACCGATTCCTTCATCTCCATCGGAGAACAAAAACTCACCAGAGACAGGTAGAGTATACATGGCCCCCTGTTGTGTGCATATTTATATAAATAAAATAGAACCAAAAGGTAGTAGCAAATACTGAATCTGAAAAAGGGGTTATATTTTATTTTGGAGATGGGATAGATGTGTTTCCAGTTAATTCTCTTCAGTTGTTTATGGTTACGTTCTCATGTCCTTTATCTTTCACAAAGATTAGAAAATCTTGCAGCAGCTCCTAATTCTAGTTCTTGTGCTACATCAGCTTTTTCTCTCTTGTTTTTCTCTCCTGGTTAGAAATGCTTTTTTAGGAGAATTTAGAAGCTGCATAGACTTTCTTAAGTATATGTTGATTCTTTATTCCTGTTAAATTTTATCTTCTTTACCACTTCTGTCATAGGAGTCAGTGCTTGTCAACCCCTTCATTTCTAATGTATTTGTATTCCTTTTTAATATCCAGGAAGATGATTTGACAGCAAATATTTGTACTGGTTTCCTTATGAGTTTTCTCTTATTTTTCAATATTCCTCTAGCTTTCACTGGGTTTAAAACACAAATACGTTTTAAAACAGAAATATGTTGCCTTGTCCATAAGCTTGAAAATTTCCTGACTTGAGTTTTTTTAGAATTGAAACTTTGACTAGATATGAGTTTTTATAACTTGCTGTGTACTCTGCTAATTATTATTATTCTGTGGTATTCTTTTATCCTTTGGATTTTTTTCTTTTTGTCATTGAAATTGATGTTGAAGATGCCTTTACTTCTAGAATTCTTGAACATTTCCTCTTTCCTGCCTCTATTCCTCATTTATGGTTTGTTGTGATCCTTTACTTTCCCTTTTCCCTCTGACTACTTATATTTGTACAAGTATTAAAATAATAAATGTCAGTAATAAAGTTACTTCAGTGAAACTCAGTCCTCTTCTCCCTCTCCTACAATGCATCTATATTCACTTTTAAAGAAGATGATCATGTCTCCTTAAAGTACATTGTTTTCTGTTACTTAGCAGCCTTGGAGTGCATGAACTGAACTGGTTTTGTTTGCTTTTAGGTTTAACTAAAAGCAAATCAAAAGATAGATGCAGAGACACTGCAAATGGTCGTTCAGTGCAAGGGATAAGCTTGCTGTAGAGCACATGTGGTGTAAATATCAGACCTTTGGTACTGAGTTTCACTCTCCAGTGAAACACTCCTGTCTGGTGCCACAGCATTTGCAGTGTAGTCTCAGCCTGGCACTGCCATGGGTGTCTATTATCTTCTAGTTCTCAGCCAGAGTCTTTGGGATCCCCTTTGAAATTTTCCTATTTCATCATCCTAATATCATTTTATGTCTACTCTTCTGTCATGGCACAGCACAGTCTAGTCTCATTCATTTTTCTGATTTCTCCTATATAGCCTGTTCAGATTACAGTTGATAAAAAGTAAGTTCTTATCTCATAGAAAACCTACTATTTTTCCTTTTATCTGTCCAAAATAGCTACTTACCAGATTTTCCTGTTTACTTCTAAAAGCATGTTTAAACTTCTGCTCTTTATTCACCACTTCTACCTTTACATCTCATATGTTAAGCCTCTCAAATTCAGTTTCAATTCTGTCATGTTCCCTCTGTCCTGTTTTCTGTTTGCTTCCTGTTCTTTGTCCAACTTCAGTCATACATACCTCTTTAATGTATTTTCTGTCCCCTCCAGAAAGGACAACCTGTAAGTTAGTCAGATGTGCTTATGTGAATACTTTGTGAAGCAGTTAGAGGTTTTTTTCCCTGATTCTAGTAAAAATTGGAGTGAGCTGTATATATCCATACCTGGGAAAATTCTAACTTTCCTTGCATTACAGGTGAAACAAATGCAAACAGAACTGCCTTCAAAGCTTGGGAAAGGAGCAAAAGAAGAGACTGCATGAAATTCCCTAAGGATCTCTTGCAGTTTTTTTTAATTTGCAAAAACTTTATATTTTCCTCATTGTAGCCAAAAGTATCCACTATGTATTTATATGAAAGTCAAAAATACTAATATTACACATTTCTATAATTGTTACTCTATAGTAGTTGTCATTAAGACCCTAATTCTCAATGTTGCTTTGATAAACTACTAGCATGGTTATATGAAGATATTTCTGATGTTATCTTGTGCTTTTAATATTCTGTGGCCTACTGGATGTGTTGGGTAGGAATTATGAAGTCCAAGCTCTGTATTTATTAAATCAGAAAAAAAATGTGTAGCTCTATTCTTAGCATTGCTGCACTGTTGTTTCTGCATCATGTTAGATCAAGAGTTAATTTTATTATTTTATTCATTTTTACTTCTAAAAACATGAATCCTTTATCATGCATATCTGCAAGATGTACAAGTTACGGAATGTATAAAAGAAAAACAACTTGCAGTAGACAGTTTCACAGAATCTATAAAATACCTGGTCTGAATCCAAAGAGAGAGCAACAAAAATTACAGAGACAGGTCTATACTCTAATTAAACATGCCATTTAGTATCTGTTTGGTTAACTTGACAGGTGTTCAAAGAAGAAGAAGAAGCTATCAAAGTTGATCTCCACGAGGGCTGTGGTAGGACCAAACTTTTCTGGCTGATGGCATTAGCAGATTCTAAAACTATGAAGGCCATGGTGGAGTTTAGAGAACAGACAGGTAAAACACAACTGTTACTACTTGCTCTTTATCCTGATTATTGTGATCCTCACCTGCTCTAGGGCAATGCTTTTAAATATTAATAAAAGTAAAATAGTTTAGCTGCATAAGAATTGCTGGCTTTCTGGTTGTTTTCTGTGAATGCTGCTTTGATGTCTGATAGAGTATCAGTCCCTTGTGTTTCATTGGAACATTTTTGGCCTTGTTCTCTCTTGCACCATAGGCAAACCTACCACCAGCAGTTCTGAAGCATGTCGGTTCTGTGGATGTAGGAGTGGAACAGAATTATCAGCAGTGGGAAGTGTTTGTTCTGATACAGACTGCCAGGTGTGTATTAGCAAGTATCAGTCATCATTAATTACATAAATAGAAGAGAGCATAGAATGAAGTGGGTTTCTTATTTTGAATAAACCTTGTTTATCCTTGTGGTTCATTTTAAATCAGATCTGTCATATAAAAAGGTTCTAATATTGAATACTACCATTCAAATACTTCTGAATTTGTAAATGTTTATTTTAATTACTGATTATGAACGCTAATAGTCAACTTACATACTGGGTAGTTTCATTATTATCTTCAAAAGTACCTCAAGTTTTCACAACAGCATTGCAATAATAAAGTAAACTACACACTGTCAGTATAAAGTCAAATGTACTGGAAAGCTTGATAAAAAGTTTGCTCAAAAGCCTGTGTATTATGTGAGTTGCCAGGTTTATCATCTGTATCCACGTATCCTGAGTGCTTCTGTGTCCTACACTGGGTGCAATTGGCAGAGGGCCAAATCATAACCAGTTTCTTACTTTGCCTTACCTGTTTACTTACTTTTCTTATCTGTTTCTGTCAAAGTGAAGCAAATTGGTCATCTTTTTTTCTCTGTCAGCCTGTGAAGACATATTACAGTTCATTAATGAACTGTTGAGTAACAGTTCATTACAGTTACTTAAATTCAGTTCAATTTGTTGCTAGCTTCTGGGTAACTTTTACAAGTTTTCTGTTTAGTAGGAATGGGAATTAGAGGTGGTTAAAAATCCATTTCCATGTAAAATCACTTTATGCTGATTAATGGTTAGCTTATAGTGTATTCTTAAGAGTGAGTTACTTGAAACTTCTCCAAAATCTGCAGAAATCTTAAAGGCTGTTAATACAGGTCAGCAGTATTTATGCAGGAAGCACTCAATATATAAAAAGCACACAGGATCAAAGAACAGTTCTCTTTCTATTGGAAGTTTTAAATTATGGTTTCATTTTTAGCCATTTGCATTCAAGAGCAGCTAGGTAAACAAAGGAAACATTGTTATTTCAAGTACACAACGTTCAGCTTTTCCCAAGTACCTGAGGCAGTAGACAATATAAACCATGATTCTTCCATCTCAGTTTATTGCATGGACCAGCAGTCCTTCAAAAAGTGACACTGTCAGAACACTCAGTAAAGGGGAAGAGATGATTAACTCTCTACTTTACATTTGTTTAGGAGTACGCCAAGATTGCCTGCAGCAAGACACACCCCTGCGGTCACCCCTGCGGAGGCGTGAAGAACGAAGAGCACTGTTTGCCGTGCCTGCATGGCTGCGATAAAAACGCTACAACTCTGAAACAAGATGCTGATGACATGTGCATGATCTGCTTTACTGAAGCACTTTCAGCAGCACCAGCTATCCAGGTTTTTTGTTTGTTTGTTTTTTCCCCTTCTAAGAGATTACTATTGCAATTGTAATGTGTCGTATGAAGGAAGTGAAAATATAAAGTCTTTCAAATTATGCTCTTCAAAACTTGAAAACAGACACCATAACAATAGTTAAGCTACTTAAAGTTTTATTTTTGTCTGACATTCTATTTCAAGAAAGCAGATTTGCTTTCAGATTTTGCTAGACATAGCAGTTTGCTATGTCTACTTTATTAAAATACATGGTATTTTGTAAAGGAGTAAAACAACTGAGGTAATTAGTTGATATAATTCACATGTATTTCATATATCCGTAGGTGATCTTGGTATGGTTATGATTTTAATGCCCATTTCATGTTCTTTCTTGCTGTTAAGAAGAAAATAGGGGTCTTCTAGGATTTCAAATTAATATTGGAACTGATATATGTTGCCACTTAAAGGCAAATAACTGCTTCTACTTTAGTGGTTAATGTAACTTCAATATTCACAATATTCACTTACTCTTTTCTAAAGCTGGACTGCAGCCATGTTTTCCATTTGCAATGCTGTCAACGAGTACTAGAAAACAGGTGGCTTGGTCCAAGGATAACTTTTGGGTTTATGTCCTGCCCAATTTGCAAGGTAAATGAGCTATGTGCCTGCCAAAGTCAAGAAACTTACCTGATACTTTCCTTTTCTCTTTTTTCTTTTTTTCTTTTTTTTTTTTTTTTTTTTGTTAATACTGTATTGCTTGGTACAGTGTAAATGAGTTATACATGACTTGTTTTCTTAATTCCACTTGTTGCTGCATTGATGCATCTTTTGACTCTCTCCTACTGTTCCCTGAGGTGTCCTCTTAAAAAGAAAGCATAGGTCAGACATTGTCTTAATATTGTTTCATTCTTACCAACATCAGCTTGCAAATTCCCAGTATTGGTGATAGTGAGGAGGGGAAGAAGTAATCTTAAAGCACACTGTCTTGAAACAGGAATTCTCCATTTTACTAACCATTTTAAAGCTGCTTTTTGCTTTTCAGTGTGAGGGCAGAGCCAAAGAATACATGTACTTAGTTCAGCTAAGTTGCTAACAATTCTTCTTGTACTCTAAAAAATTGCTGTAAGCAAAAGCACATGATAGCTGCTGGAAAGAAGAGCACCTTACCCCACCCTAGGAATTTGAAATTTGGGAATAGTCAGCCATTCTGCATGCTATGGTTCTTCTGTCATGTTGTGTTGTGGTAATTAATGGCAGTAGCTTGTGGTCACTAATTGATAAAGAACTGCCGTAGAAGACTGTCAGTCATTATGCTTACTTGCTGAGCAGTAAGCCAAAAAGAACCAAAATTACAGAAAATACACAATGAGAATGTTCCTGTGCTGTGGTGAATATTTCATATACTCTTCACCACCTCCCTGGCTGTTAGTCTCTTGGAAGGGTTGATGTTCCCATGTCACAACAGGCCATAGAAAAAGCATATTCATGGATACCATTTTTACAGCAAACAGAGTACATTCTGTATCAGCTGTTTTTTGAAATAGGCCCATATGTTTTTATGACATCTCTCATGCTATTTGTGCCTATAACACAAATTATCATAGCTGTTGGGATAAAGATGCACGATACTTTAATCAGCTTTGTTTTTATTTCAGAACAAAATCAATCACACAGTATTAAAGGATTTGCTTGATCCAATCAAAGAACTCTATGAAGATGTAAGGAGAAAAGCGCTAATGAGATTGGAGTATGAAGGGCTGCACAAGAGTGAGGCCATCACAACGCCAGGTGTTAGATTTTATAATGACCCAGCTGGCTATGCTATGAACAGATATGCTTATTATGTTTGCTACAAGTGCAAAAAGGTATGGTGGGATTTATTAAATGGATGTTACCATTTCACAAGTAATTTCTTAAAACAGAAACTATGTTTAATACATTGTGTATGCAGCAGAAAGGCAGGAAAAGATGTTGTTTATAGACTCATAATTTAAAAAATCGAGTGTTGGGCTAATGAGATGTACACAGTATCTTAGCTAGTAAAGCTCAAGCATGTAAACAGAGCAGCTTAGAAACCAAAAGCACCTTGAGTCAATGGCCACTTACAAGAAGGTGCAGTACCTACTTCCTCCAGTACCTATTCACCTCAAGCTGCTACTTAATTCTGACATAGGGTTCATAGAGCATCCAAATGCTGTTCCAAAAGCCTTACAGTCACTGGCATAGAGCAGGGGATGTTGCAGTTTTTGGTCTTGTTCATCCTGAGACTGAGGGACATTCTCTGAGTGCCTCCAAACCACGTACCTAGAGAGTCAAGAGAGTTCAGAATAGTGGGAGGCCACTGAAATGGCAGTCATTTGTCATATTCCCCTTATAAATGGAATTGGTTAAACTGAAAAGAATAGTTAAAAGAATAATTGTCTCTGGTTTAACATCCAATCATTTCTATATGCAATTAAGGCATATTTTGGTGGTGAAGCTCGTTGTGATGCTGAGGCTGGACAAGGAGATGACTATGATCCAAGAGAACTTATTTGTGGTGCCTGCTCTGATGTTTCAAGGGCTCAGGTGAGTAAATAACTATTATATTCATGTTTTTATTTCATTCTGAAACCCTGAGTACCTGAGCTATATGGTAATTCACAGCCATTTGTAATTACATGTATTGAACAATATTGTATATACTATTAATATATTGTACAGAATGTAGAAGTGAGTTGTTGGGATTGTTGGGATTGTGAGAACATGGCTGCTTCACTGACTGGTGTTTGCTTTCCTTGTTCAGATGTGTCCCAAACACGGTACGGATTTCTTAGAGTACAAATGCCGCTACTGCTGTTCAGTTGCTGTTTTTTTCTGTTTCGGGACAACGCATTTTTGCAATGCTTGCCATGATGATTTCCAAAGAATGACAAGCATCCCTAAAGAAGAGCTCCCACACTGTCCTGCAGGTAGGACTTTGACAAAGCAAATTTACCACACTGAATTCTGAAATAAATTACAAGCTCTAATTGATATTAGCTTTTCTTGGTGATATTTTTTTGGTTTTCTGGCAATGTCATTGCACTGATCATTTAAACATTAAGAACTTTGATAGAGAAAGACATTTCAATTTCCCTATACCAGGTCAGACTCCATATGTAGAATGGTGTGTAAAATGGTATATTGATAAAATTGACACATTATTAAGTGATGTATGTGTAGTTAGGTAGCCATTATCTGCAAACTGTTACCTCAATGCCTTAATTACTAAGTTCATGTGCTGTATATCGATGTTCTGTTAGTAAATGATTGGGGGTTGAAAGTGTTATCCTTTCTTTAAGATATTTACATAAAATAAGTAAACAAATAAATTACAATTCCTGCTATAACCTTAGAATTATTGTTTACTGCAGAATGTAACTCTTGTTCATTATTCAATTTTTCTCTTACCTTGTGCAAATTTCTTCCACAGTATTAATGAGATACAACTTCCTTAAGTGACTGTCTATAAGCATCTTCTCTTTTTAAATTTGAATTTGATTGATTTCAATTAAATGGCAGTTTGATCTTTTTTTATTCTCTTCATTTAGTTTGGATTTTTTTTGGAGGAAATGTAATATATGTCTGTTTACATTGTCTGCAAGCATTAATCTATTCTTTTCTTTTTTTTTCCCTTATCCTTACATTCACTGTAGGTCCCAAAGGTAAACAACTTGAAGGAACAGAATGTCCACTTCATGTTGTCCATCCACCCACTGGTGAAGAATTTGCTCTGGGTTGTGGGGTTTGCAGAAATGCACACACTTTTTAGAATAGCAAATTTTTTTAACCAGAGCAAAACAGGTGCCCTCATCCCTCAAGTGTCCTGAAAACAAAGTCCAGCTGGGATGAGGATGGGACCATTCCATAACCCAGGTAAAAGGAACAATTTACAGTGCAAGAAGGATGCCAAATACCATGTACATAATTCTTGCTGTGAGATACTGACATTTTTTGAACTGAGACATCAAAATTTGTGAGGTGTTTGCATGTGGCCATTACAGTCATCGGCTAGGAAACATTGGACATTTACAAATAAACAATTGTTATTAAAGGATCTGTGTGTCTGTGGACTATGAATGATGCTGGCTTTCAGGAGAAAGAAAAAAATATTGATTATTGTATACTGACTTTTTGTAATCTTGTACAATTGTAACGCATCACAAGTGGGGATGGGAAAGAGGAATATTCTGGTTTATTTCCTAGACTGTTATAAAAAAATGTGTTAGGAAGGCATAAATGTAACAAGTATCACCCTGTATATAAAGGTATCAATGTTTGTCCTGTATAAGAAATATTAAATTACAACAGCAGTTTCATTTAAACTTCTGGGTTATGTTTGAGCCTGAAATTTTAATGAAGTGCAATACTGAGTGTGCCTCATATCTTGCAGCTGTAAACATAATGGAATGTACATGTCAATAAAGCCACTGTACATTTTTATACAGTGAAAGTCTAACAAATGTGTAAGCCTCCATTTTCAGAAACACTCTTAAAACAGAGTGGGGGAGGTGGGAGGGAAGGGATAGAAGAGAGGTGTCCTATAATTATTTCAGCAGACTCTTGAAAAGTAGGAAAATCTTTTGGGTAAACTGGTGGTAATGGAAGTACTTATGACATGAAAAGCACTGCTTCATTTCTCAACAGAAAACTTGGATAAATGTTCCAGCATTCATATGAAGAATTGTATTCCTATTTCAATTACCAACAGTGTTTTAAAACACAAAAGACGACTGCATTTTAAATTATTTTTGATCAGTTTTATTTTACTGAAGACTCCTAATCACTCCCACTTTTAGGACAAACAGCTTTTTGAATTTCAAAATGTTCATTTCATAAGAGTCCAAAGTCCTCTGCACCTGCATAATGAATGCAGAATATAACTTCAAGTAAAAACTTCTATTTGTAAGATTTTTCTCTTTGGATTTTTTTTCCTTAGATGTGTTCAACTCCCTTTCTAGCATTTCTGTCTTGAACCTGATGAAAAGTGTGTTACTGCCTTTTATATTTAAGATATTGGTAGATGGCATCCATACCAGACAATCTTGATTGGAAGCACAGGGTCCATCTTGCCTAACTTCAAACATCTGGAATCATGGAATCACAGAAAGGCTGGCATTGGAAGAGACTTCTGGAGATCATCTTGTCCAACCCCTCCCTGCTAAAGCAGGTTTACCTAGAGCAGCATATAAACCTGCACTTTGAAATAGTTCTGAATAGTTCACACACCTGTGAAGTACAATTGATCTTTTTCACTGTAGCTCTGCCAAGGGATCAGGACAGGCTGGATCAGTGGGCTGAGGCCAGTTGTGTGAGGTTCAACAAGGCCAAGTGCTGGATCCTGCACTTGGGTCACAGCAGCCCCATGCAGGGCTACAGGCTGGGGAAGGGCTGGAAAGCTGCCCAGCAGCAAAGGACCTGGGGGTGCTGGTCAACAGCAAATAAACATGAACCAGCAGGGTGCCCAGGTGGCCAAGAAAGCCAATGGCTTCTGGCCAAAAGTAGTCAAATATAGTGTGGCCAGCAGGGCCAGGGAAGTGATTGGGTGTCTGACCCATTGTCATTTTTAGAAAATTGGAGTGTGGCACCATCCTTACAAATTAATTCAATTTTTAAAATTTTCAGCCTTCTCTTTAACTTCAGATTAATATGAGTATTAATTTAGGAAATTGAGATAATGGTGTGGAAAGGACATGACACTGTTCATGTTTATTTAAAATTGATAGAGTGAGGGATAAGGCAGTAGTGAAGAAATGTTTCTCTCACACACAGCTGACCATCCCCTGTCACCACTCCAGGGAGGCAGCACAGCCACATGTGAGCACCAGGCTCTTGCACAGAGCTCAGCTCCTCACGTAATGGTTGAGCCTTGGCCACACTGCTCCCACAGCGTCTCAGACATTGGCGTCACCACGTCCCCCCACGCCGATCTCTGCCGGTGATTATAGCAGATGCCAGCACAGGCTGCTAATCAGATCAGTCCACAATAAGATTGCTGTATGCCTTTCCAGCAGTCTCACATGTCTTTCTGTCAGCTGTTGATCCACTGCCCACGCAATGGAAATAGTCAGTTCTTGTTTGTACCACCCTGTTTGCCACAGCCCACCACACTCAGCTAATTTATACCAAACTCAGCTCCTGGCCAAGGCGAGGCCTCAGTGCTCTCACACTTGGATCAGTTTAAAAATAGCTTGAACTTTTATGCGTGTATCCACCCACTGAACACAATGTGAACAGTAAAAGTTAATAAGATACAGCTAATTACCTTGTCATCATCGAGGCCAAATAAGCTTGGTCCTTACAAAACAGGTTTTGCCAAGTCCATCATACTAGGCTCACGTTTCACCTAGACAGAGGCTTAGCTAGGGAGTTTCAGGCCCACCCAGTTATTCAGGATGGAACTCTTAACTTTGCAGGGCTTTTCCACAGCCCTCCTTAAGCCATGCCACACATTGCAGGTACCAGAGTGCAGTGGTTGTAGGGCTGATTCCTTGTCCCTCAGCCCAAGGTGCACTGGAAGGGCTGCACTGTCATAGCCCCCACTCTCACTGATGGGGTGTGGTAGTGAGTTTGTGCTGCCAAGCATTCCAGGATCTGACTCCTCACCAGGCATTCCTACAGAGATGCAGCCAAATGCAGAACAGCGCGCTGATTACACAGCAGCCAGATGCAACGGGGACTGTGATTATTATTGATAATCACCCAAAGATGTCCCCTGCCCGCTGGTCCAGGGAGTTTTCTCAGGTAATACCCACCACTGCAGTCTCTTGGGATTCAGGAGGTGCTCTCTGCTCTTGCCTCAATGTTATATGTAGGCTGTGGGCTGCTCATTGAAATATAATCTGCTTGGATGTACCAAGTTTCTTTCTGTGTACCTGAAGGGGAATTTGGACACTGAAACCTTGGATGGGTATTTGAGGCAGTGCTTTGGGTCATCCACTGAGCATCACACACAGTGTACTTTGCTACTGCCATCCATGGCATTGCTTCCAACTCCCACTCATTTCTGCATGCCAGGTGATTCAAGCATCCTTAGCCCATGTTAGGTCTCAGCTAATCTAGTATTTCTACCTCCCTGTCTGTTCATTCAGTAATATTCCTTTCCTGAATGTGACTCTGTATACATCCTCCCCTGCAGAGTTTAACTTTTCTGCTCACTCAGCTGCCCTGGAGAGCATTCCCACTCCACCCAGCCCCATTCCTAGGCCTCACCTCTGCCATGTACTCTGCCAGAACAGCCATTAGAGGAAGGAAGGATGGCATTAAGTATGCTGGCACACAAAGGGAATGCATACTCCACTGAGGGGATGTGGGCAGCAGTGTCACATCACTTTAAGATAGAGATTCAGGTGGTTTGGTGTGAATGGTGTATGATCTACCAGCACCACCATCCTAGTGCCAATTCCTCACAAAGATACTTAGAAACCTGGCTGGAGGAGCTGAACAGCTTTTTAAAAGCATTTGCCTGAGGGCAGGTTGTATCAGTGGACTCTGTCACAGAGCAGTAATTGCAATGGGATGATCCAAGCTACAGGGTAAACACAGCTCTCCTCAGATTCTGCTCTAATGGACAAAACATATGTAAGATGATACGCTGAGTTTGCATCCATCTCTGTCTCCCTTTTCTCCACTACAAACAGAATTTGAGCAACAACATTCCAGTTGTTACTCATAAGATTGTAGTCTCTATTTCTACATCTTGGCTTTTTCCATACTCTTAGTGGGTTGTGGAATGGCCTAGGTTCATAAATCTTTATTTCCCTCCTGATGGAGGCTGGGCACAACTCTGTACCTCCCACCAAGCAAATCCTAAATTTTGGCACACCCCGAGTGCCTTACTGCTGACTGAATTTAACCTTTCCCATGAATAGATGCCCACAGGCAGAACTTTGGATCTGTTCATCCAACACTCTCATACAATCAAGGAGCTGGTGAATAACTTCTGGGGTTTGCCTCCAGTGCTAGGATACAAGAGTTAGAAACAAGCCATGTTTGGAAACCAGCTTTAGGGTGCCCTTGCAGGACACATTTCACATCATACATAAGGTACCCTCCTTCCATGCCTTGGTACCAAGGCCAATCCTAATACAAATGCCAGCCCCCTCTTAGCAATAAGTCTGTTTGGGAATTTGTATCACTGTGGCTTGCTAATCATATTAACTCCTCACCCACTGGCAGAGTCAGCTGAACTGATTTGCAAGGAGCTACACAAAGCACAGAGAAAATTCCTGTAAACCAAAGACCTCCTCTAGCAGGATGCTGTCAGACCAACCTATCAGTGAGCTGGCACTGCCCTTTCCAGCAGCATTGCTCTGTCCATGGATCACACCATGGCAAAGGTGAGGTGCTGCCTGTGCTGCTGGGCACAACTCAGCCCACTCTGCCCATTTGTACAGCAGCCCTAGCCAAGGCCATGCCACCAGACTCCCCTGTCAGAGGGGCTCCAGCAAACAGCAGCTTTTGCTGTATTGCCTAACAAAATAGAGTGGTACAACAGCTTTTACCCAGGAAGCAACCATGGGAGCCATTCATCTGGAAAGAATTACTAGAGCCTCTAGAGACAGAAACAATATTTAGAAAGTGAGGAACGTTTTAAAATAATTATGTCCAGCTTCTACTGAACCATGAGCAACAACATCAGGTAAACAGCCTGTTGCAGGTAACACTGTCCTGCTGTTGCTCATCCTTAGTTTTATCTTTGTATTTTTCTGTGGCCAAGAGGCCTTAAATTGAGGCTCACTGGTTTAAAGACCATTTTATTTATATCTACTGTTAAAAAAAAAAAAAAGAAAAGCTGAGTTACAGCTCCTATTCTGTAAGGTCTTGCTTTAGATGGATGAAACATACTTATTTTAGCAGCCCATAATACCACATTCTAACAGTATAAGAAAGTCCCTCACCACAGAAAATCTTCCTGTATAGACATGTTCAGGAAATAAAACCAGGAAGTTTCCCTAATGATATCCATTACTTAAAAACATTCACTTCTTTTGGCATTGATAATGAATAGATTCAGCTTTCCTCTGTATTTTCTTTTTCAGCACAATCTGCTGAGAATTAAGATTGTCACAGACATTCTAGACCAGCTCTTTCAGCCCCTACTCATCATATTAATATTCTCCACATTTTTCAGAACTTCTATTTTCATTAAATCAGAGCTACTCATGCCCTGCAATCCTGACATACTTTCATCATAGCTGGATCTGGTCTGCTATGGTTACTTAACTCTCTTCCAATTGCTTCTATGATTTTCTTCTCTGCATTCTTATCCTAGCCAAATGCAAGCCAGGCTTATCAGGGTGGAGTACAGTTCCTTGCTTCAGGAATGCTTCAGAGCTACTTGAATATGGCCAGAAAATCGGCACAGTAGACTTTCAGTGCTAAAGGGTGCAGCATTTATAATCAAGACCTGGCATTTGAAATGTTGCCGTGGCTTCATCAGTCAGGCAGCCTGCCAGCTGAAATGAGGTGTTCTGTGCAGCCTCAGCCTGAGCTGGTGAGATCCCCTGTTAGACACTGAGATTTTACTGGCTATGTCTTGGGTTTTATGCCTGTGGGCTGTTCCTCATCTTCACATGGTGACAATGAGGGCTGCTTCACATCTCTAAGTGAGTGATTCTCCCATCAGAAAAACTGAAACTTCAG
Organism: Agelaius phoeniceus; assembly: GCF_051311805.1. Taxonomy (NCBI): domain Eukaryota; kingdom Metazoa; phylum Chordata; class Aves; order Passeriformes; family Icteridae; genus Agelaius; species Agelaius phoeniceus. The sequence goes on from NC_135266.1 coordinate 50,256,912, forward strand.
AGAGCTTCTCCTTCTCTTTTGGAAAAATAAAAAGTTACAATGCAGTTTCCTTAATAGTCTCATTTTTGCATAGCAGGGCTCAGCACAGGCCATGGCCTTTTTCTGTTACTACTGAAAGCATACACCAAAAAAAAAAAATCATTAAAAATATTCCTCTCTCAAAACCCCACCTGCTGTTAGTTAAGTGATTACCGTAAGGCATAGAGACTATTGAATGCAGACACACCTTACAGAGGTGTCCAAGTTACTGACTAAAGCTCCAAAGTGCCCAGCCACCACTGGCAACAACACAGACCAGCCCAGACTTATGGATGTTTTTTGAACCTTTACTGCTTGGCCCCCTTCTTAGCCTGCTGCCACCCATCTCAGTGCCAGCTACCTGAGTCCAGGAGCTCTGCAGGGCTTTGTCTGCCAGCTAAACCAGAGCCAGCCCTGGGGAGTCACCAGGAGCCCACACCACCAGCTGCCCGCAGCTCTGATGAACTGCCCAGTTCTTGTGCTTTGCCCACAGACACTGCAGATGTTTTTGTCAGTGCTCTGCACCATGCCCAGGGCCTGGGCTGGCCCCAAGGACAGAGCTGCAGCTGCCTTTCTTGCTGAGTTTAGCTGCTATGGCCCCAAACAGTGTCATGCTGGGAGTGCTTTCTGCGCTTGTTCTCCTCTCCTACACACACAAAGGGTGCCTAAAACTTACACAAGCGGCTCCAACAAAGCAAAGAAGGGCACAGGCAGTGAGCCAAACTTGGTTTACTCTGACGATAACGCAGCAAATTGTAACTGCTCGGCACTGTAAGAAGTCCCTCCCAGTAAGTCAATACAGCAAAACTCAGATATTGCAAGGGTTTTAAAGTAGCATTACCTTAAAAATAATGAAATTGCAGCTGTTACATCTCCCGAGACTTCTACACAAACAAAAAAAAAAAAAGAAAATATTTGTTTTGGTCAAAAGATACTTTTTTTTTTTCTGCAGACACCAGAACTTGATCAGAGCATAAATCTTGATGAAACTATATTTTTAGTGACTTCACATGGCATGGCTCAGTTACATCACATCAAAATGCACATAATGCTGCCTTAAAACACTAAGAGTGGTCCAGGAGAAGTAGCAGCTGCTTGCTCTCTATTTGTTGATAAAAAATAGATCCTTCTCCCCACAGTCTGGGCCCAGGCCTAGTTCCAGCCTTTGCAGTCAGTCTGATTTTGTCTCCCACATCTCCAGCAGTTTGCAAGTTGCATACTTGCAAATACAACTTGTCTTTACTAGAAACTAATTGGGGGATGCTCTCTTCCCACCATTAGAAACCATCTCTGACCTGGAACACAGGGCTGAAAAGGGAATTCCTAAGCAGTGAGAATGGAAGACATGGAACACTTCCAGATGGGGATGGCAAAACAGTTATTGCAGGTTTCTTGACAGTATTGGCTCCATTCATAAACACATCTCATTACCTACCAAGGTTTATACAGCTGTCTCATAAAACTGAGCAAATTATACAGTCACATATTTGCTATTACAAGGTTGTCTAAGATACTCATTGATCTTCTCAAGGTAAGGTGATAACTCACCTCTTATTTCCAGATTTTTGTTGCATTTCCTGAAAAGCTGAAGACTGGATGTAGATTTATAAATACACACAGAACACAGAACTGTAATGGATGAGCTTTAGTAAACAGCTCAAGACATTCTGAAATGGAGAAAAAGAGATTATTTTCTCACAGAAACTCAAAATAAAAACTTATTATATGTTTCTCACTGAAAAACAATTCTGTTTCCAGACAAGTCTTCCCCCCCCTCCTCCCCCCCCCACTAATAATCTCAATGAATTAGACTTAAAAAAAATTAACTGACTTAATGTGTGCAAGGAAATGTATTTTTATAAAGTGCTTCTTAAAGATTTCAGGGATGGTGATATTTGAGTGACCACTGAAGAATGTTTCAAAGCCATTTCAAGACTGGGGTGAGCACAGGATCACAAGTGCTGTTTCCAAGAAAATAATGACAGGAATTGGGATTACAACAATTTGAGCAGTAATTTATTTACTATAGCTCGCAATAAATTAATAATTAAGTTTTGTGAATCTTAACAACTGTAAAGAGTTTGGACACATACAGGGCTGAAAAATGAGGTGCATTGGAGTGTACCGCATGCATGAAGGACACATGATGACAAGGCATTTGCAGCCCGTGGCAAATGTCACACATCACTTTGTCTTCTCTGCCTGGCAAAATCCCAAGCACATAATTCCCAGTGCCTGCCGGCCCCAGGACACTTTGGTGGTTTGCTTTCCCTCTTACCTCTATTCCTAAGGCCATCCTCACGTGTGACTTTCAGATCACAGGACGCAACCGGCTGTACTGGTGATAAGGATCCAGCTCCATCGCTGGTAACACCCAGCGTGCCCAGGTGGCTGAGAAGGCAAACGACAGCACACAGCAATGTCAGCAGTGGTGTGGCCAGCAGGGCCAGGCACGGATTGCCTCCGTACTCGGCACTGGAGAGGCCACACCGCGAGTGCTGTGTCCAGCTCAGGGCCCCACGCTACAACAAACAAAGTGAGGGGCTGGAGTGTGTCCAGAGAAGGGCAATGGAACTGGGGAAGTGCTTGGAACACAAGTCCTATGAGGAACAGCCGGGAGCTGGTGGTGCTTAGCCTGAAGAAAAGGGAGGGTCGGGGGGAACCTGAGGGTCGGGAGGGTCGGGAGCTGTCACTCTCTACGTCTCCTGAAAGAAACTTGTAGCCAGGTCGGGGCCGGCATCTTCCCCCAGGTAACCAGTGATAGGACAAGATGGCATAGTCATAAACTGCGCCAGAGAAGGTTACGGTTGGATACTAGGAAGAATTTCTTCACGGAAAGGGTGAGTGAGCATTGGAAAGGTGGTGGAGTCACTATCCCTGGAGACATTTAAGGACAGACTGGACGCGGCACTGAGGAGGCACTGAGTGCCATGGTGCAGCTGACATGGGGGCGTTCGATCATAGGCCAGACTCGATGATCTCGGAGGACTTTTCCAACCTAACAGATTCTGGGATTAGCCCCGGTACGTCTCTAGACTGCACGGCTCCCTCCCTGCCCGAGGCGGGACGCGCCCAGCCCCGAGCCGTAGTGCAGACGGGCGGGAGGAGGAGCCGGCACCGTCCCTGGCTCCGAGGCGCCGCGGGCGGGGGCGCTGAGGGGAGGTGGGGCCGCCGCCCGCCGCCATTTTGGCTGGTTCGCGTCGCTTCCGCCGCTGGAAGTAAACAGAGAGCGAGGCCAGGGAAGGAGCGAAGCAGCGACGCGGGCGGGACGGGACGGAGCGGACGGTCGGGCGGTGGAGGCGGCGCTGGGGTCGGCTTTGGCGGAGAGAGCTGATGTGGCCGGAGCGGAGGCGCCAGCGCGGCCCGAGCCCCGGTTAATGCGAAGCGCAGCAGGGAGCCGCCAGGTGATGGGGCAGGAACGGGCGGGCGGCGGCGCAGCGGGACCATCCGCGGGGTCCCAGGCCCCAGGAGCGGGCTCCGAGCAGCGGGGGCGGCGGAGCTCGAGGCCCGCCGGGCTGTCGGAGCCCCGCGCCCCGGGCCGGGGCTGGGCCGGAAGGAACCGACCCTGAGGGGAGCCTTCTCCGGGAGTAGCGAGAGATCCTTAAATCCTACTCCGCCGTGTTTGGGGTCGCTGCTTCGCAGCTTTCCCGTGATAACGGTAATCAGTCGTGGAAGCCTCGCTGTGTCCAGCGGAGCAGGTTGTTTGCGGCAGGGAGGGGTTGGGTTCGCCCCTTCTTTCAGCCCCTGCTCCCCTTCAGCGCGTTCCTGGTGTTGCATGAACAGCGGGGCTGAGGCACAGCGAGCTCGGTTGGACAGGCTCTTGGGAAAGCGTTATCAGTCGGGTGCAAACAGCTCTGCACAGTTTGTTTGGTTTGGTTTTGGTTGTGGGATTTTTTTGGTTTGTTTTGTTTTGTTTTTTAACTGCCGTTGTGTTCTGGCTGCACCTTACTCGGCAATAAAAACAATGTTAAGCACGTGCTTTGCTCCTCCTCCTGCTTCTCGGTGACTGAACTGTGTGATTAGGGTTGGACACGACTATTGCAAACAAGATAGCCTGGGTTGCGCCCAGGTGCGGAGTTCAGAAACGAGTCCTTAAAATAGGTGGAGAAATTTGCTTGGAAAATCTTAAGGAGTTAGGCACGCACCCGTCTTTCACCCATCTCTCTGCCCCCATAGAGTTGGGTATTTTTGTTGGTTTGGTTTTTGGGATTTATTTTCCTTACTGGCAAAATCTTAGCTGCTAAAGCAAAGTTGGTTATAGCAGCAGTTTGAAAAACAATGATATGTGTGTGTCCTGAGTGCGCCAGAGAGAGATAAAAGCAAGATTGATGGTTCATGCATTTCTAAGAAGTGATAAGCAATCATTCCTTGAAAAGTAGGTTTTACTCATAGAGTAATTTGCTAGTATGGAATTTTGCATCCATGTCTTCCTTGTTGAAAAGTTGGACTTGGGTTTCAAGTGGTCGGATCTTTAAATTACTGGATACATAAAGCAAAGTGAATTGAACTTCTAATTGCATTGCCTTTTTCTTTTGTTAAATGTCCAGAAAGGTTTACTTTAAGTGGCCTTTTAAAAGTAAATATATTTTCAGATAGCTCTGTAAACTTGTGCAGGCAAATATGCATTTTTAAAATTCCGTATTTGTTTTATTGTTGGCATGTGAAGAGGTTGAAAGCAGTTATATTTTTAAAAAAACTATTTTGATACTTTAAGTTCTAAAATGAGAATCCAAAAATTAGATGAACAAATTGGTTAAAAATCAGATGACAAAACGGTCACGCAGTTCTTAAAATAATATTTTTTAGTCTTGAGCTTAGGCACTTTTTTCCTTTGGAAAAAGGCGACGTTTGGAAAAAGTTTGCTAAGGAAATACTTTTTAAAGGTTTCAAAAATCTTAATCTTGACCTCTTTAAATACAGTAACAAAAAAAGTTGTCTGGAAAGGTGGTTTTTTTTCCCCATCCCTTGCTTTAAGTCATGGCATTTAGTACATATAACTTCTTATTTTCTTGGAAGAAGAAAATATCAGTATACCTCTAAGTAATGGCTGTGGCATCTTTTTGTTTTTTAAGTTGGCTGTTTACAAAAATATGGGACACTATTCCACAAGTTCCATGAGTGGGTTTTGGACTGTAACCAGCACGTATTAACTACTTAGAGCTCATCCCAGTTAGCTCAGAGGTGCACAGTGAGAGCTGTCATTGAACTGGTCCACTCCTATCAACACATCCCAGAGGCTTTTTTTCCAGAAGAAAAATGAATGCAGTTTTGTCAGTGGCAGCTCCCTCCTGGTCTTCTCTGAAAGGGAGACAAAAAAGAGGGAAAAAAAAAAACCCAAACCCTACCTTAGTGCAGTGGTAACAATAGCCTACCTAACTGGAACGTTTATGCAGATTTACTGCCTTGCTAGCAGAAGATGAGACAGGATCTCTGCAAAGGAGGACTTGGAGAGCCCAGTCTAACAGTATCTTTTGTAGCTTTTTACAGATGGCTTTGGAAAGACTTGGACATCAAACAGGCAAGCCTGAGTTTGGAAAGTTAATAGCTTGCCTGTGGTGAATGTTCCTTATAACCTAGTTGTTTGGAATATCTGTTTAGCCTAAAGCTTAAACCAATGTTGCATTTCAGACTAGCTTATTATAAATACTGTTCTTGCACTATGCTGAGTTATTATCTCTAAGAGAAACACAACAGGCTTGCAGTGGATTTGCCAATTAATTCTTGATTAATTTTAAGTTGAATTCCACTTTCACGGTTGCAAAATCCAATTCCTTTATATTTTTGTTAGTTGCAGATGGTTCTGAGTCACTGTTCAGTTTTCTTGCTTTTCTTCACTGATGAAGTGGCTCAGCACCAGAGCTCTGTCTCTGGCAGAAAGCTTGTTCCAGCACAGGAATTGTGTTCTGCATAGTCCCGTAAATGGGAACTGAATCACGGAAAACAGTTCTCAGGAAGCAAGTAGAGATTTTTGCCCAGTACTGTTTTCATCCTCTGCTTGCCTCCAAGTGTGCTGGGAGTAAAAACAGGAGTTTAAAATAGTCAAGACAAATTTTTTTTCATCAGTCTTTCATGACCCTGTGTTCAGGTTTGTCTGCATCATCTTATGAGTGGCATTAGACTTTAAGTGATAGCTTGCTTCTGTCATGTGAGTAGCTAGGATTAAAGCCTTTTAAAGGTAGGTAGGGAGGTGCTGCCTTTGAGAAAGTAATCTGTGATGCACTGGATTATAAGCAGTATAATTTCTAGGTGGCATTTTGTTTCAGGAAGTACTTCCAGACTTAGTTGCAGTACATAGCAGGGATATGTAACTTTTCAGATCCCAGGAGGGATCTGGGCATGTGATAACCCTAGACATGTAATTGAATGTTAAACCAGGATGATTTTGCTGTGTATGAAGTCCTTGTTTATCTTCTGGGGAGGCTGGGGGTGCTTTATGTGTCAGGCTCACCCTGCCCCTGGATTCTCTCAGCTCTCTGGAGACTGGAATTGAGCACATTGTAGTTGAATATGAGGCAGCAGAGCCCTTTAGGACATGATGTGCATCACGCTGAGGCTTTTGAAAATAAATGATCAGATGCCAAGTTCACTTGTAAGATGGCATGTACAAAAGAACATGTTTGGATTAAAACCCAGTGAGCTTGGATGTGTTTCAGATATATGTAGTGGTAAGGGTCTTTTTCTCTCCAATAATGTAATATAAGGTAGAAGTTGTTAAGGTGATGTAATTATGGCAAAAGCATATGCTACAACCTTTTGCTGCAGGCTTGCTGAATTTAATACAATTTTGAAGAATTTTTTCTGGCCCTTCTCTAAATTTTTTTTGTGGGTTGAAACTTCCAGACTGTTACTGGAAGTCTTCTGTAATGCCTATTTACTAGTTAGCTGGAAAAATGAAAGCACACCAATGGACTTGATGAAATATATTTTCAAGGATACTGATTTAAAACAGATGTCTATTTAAGCAATGTATTTTAAATAAATAAATTTAAAAAGAAAATATTCTTCCTTTCTCAGAAAAAAATTATTTGGTCTGATGCAGCATTGCAATATGCAGTGCTTGCAAGCATACATACAGTAATTATTTACTTCCTTGCCTGATTTTTATCTCCACAGTTTCAAGTGTAGTTCCTAATAAATAGGACTGGGCCAGGAATATTTATGTCAGGGTTCAAAAAATTGTTTAGAAGATTTTCCTTCCATTAGTAGAACAGTAGAGTAATAATCAACAACACAGTAAAACAAATTAGTTCAAAGTATTCTCAAACACACAAATGAAACACTGAAAGGAGGGTGACTGTTATAAATGGGTTGGCACTGTTAATGATTAAAGAAGTAATAGTAAAGATATCAGCTTAGATGATAATGTTATTTCTGGACTGCCATTTTGGTTTGTTACTTGGGATTTTTTTCCTTTATATATGGCAGGAAAAAAAACTCTGCCAAGGTGTTGTTGCATAAAATACCCTTTTCAACTCCACAGTTTCTATTAATATTGTTCTCAGCTCTTACATTTACAAAATAAATTTTTTTTTAATTACTTCTGTAGAATGAAACGAGGAAGGACAACTAATGAGGCCAACAGCAGTTCATCTGAAGACACAACTGAGAAGGAATCCAAGAGACACAAGATTGTAGAGAAGAAAACCACAGTTGTGCAGAGTCCTGACTGGGCAAACCTGCTCCAAGACATTATCCTGCAGGTGTTCCAGTACTTGCCACTTCTGGATCGTGCTCATGCATCCCAGGTCTGCAGGAGCTGGAACCAAGTGTTTCATATGCCTGATCTCTGGAGGTGCTTTGAGTTTGAGCTGAATCAACCAGCCACGTCAAACCTGAGGACTACACACCCTGAACTAATCAAGCAAATAATAAAGAGGCATTCCAATCACCTGCAGTATGTTAGCTTCAAGGTAGTGTACTTTATAGGCTTTTTTAAAGTGACTTTTATCCTAAAAGGAATAGGGCAGCTGTCAGTGTGGTAGGTGGCCTTGTTTTCAGGCCACCTGAATAGGTGGAGGAAATGGATTGTCTAAATGGACATGTAGACATGGAGATCACCTCCCAATTAATTTGTTTGGGTTTATTTTGAGGACCAAAACTTGAAATAACAGTATTGAACCTACCTTTTCATTGTCTTATTTCTGTCAGATGGGATTTTTTTTGGCTGGTGTGTGGTGTGGTTTTTTGTGGTTTTTTGTTTGTTTTTGTGGGTCCTTTGTTGCGGTTTTTGGGGGGGTTTTTTGTGAGCTTTTTGGTTGGTTTTGCCTTTTTTGGTTTCTTGAGGGGTTTTTTTTGTAGCAGTTCAGCTGCTTAAAATTCTGCTTCGTGAAGTGGACAGAAATAGTTCTGATACGACTGCATGAGTGGGTTACTGCCTCAGAATTAAGTTCAGTCAGAATACCTAAGTTGAGCATTTCCCCATTTCACATCCTGTAGGTACTTGGCTCTAATATTCATGGTTAGAAAACATCTAATGCACAGAGAGGGACTTCAGTACTGCCAGTCATCAACTAGCAGTTTTAATCTTAAATTGTATGGGATTGTCTGTACTCAGTGCAGCTGCGTACAGGGGACTGAGAGAGTTTGTGTGGTTTGCATAGGATGGTGCATGTCTTCACGTTGTGGAATTATTTTCAGTACATGAAAACTTCTAATGTGGGCTTACATAGCAGTGTGTTTTGGAAGGGTGCTGTGAATCTCCTGGCTGCATATGCATCAGCTGTGTGAGAAATTTGGAAAGGAAGTGTGTTCTGCAGCAAGTTCAGCATACTTGTTTCTGAGATCAGGCAGTTCTAAAGCTGGAATCATCAGCATGTGAGGAGCTGAGTCACCTCTAACTGATCACATGTATTGCTACTGCTTGCTTGCAGTACCAGATACAAACTGTTACCACGTGGTTTGCAGGGCTTTTATCAGCATCCAAATAAAGAAAACCTGGGGCTGTAGTGGAGTGACCTCCCAGTGTCTTATCTCCTGTCTGTGTTGCTTTACACCCAAGGAATTTTGGGTGCCCTTTGCTTGTAGGGTGATCCATCATTTCTTTCATGTGTCACTTCAGTTGTTCCAGTGCTGCAGAATACACAAGGAAGTGGGTGTAACACTCACCAGTCCTCTGTAAAGGCTGAAAACAAGAGAGGTGTTTTCTATAGGCAAAGAAGGATGAGTTGTTGAAAATCAAGGTTTTTCAGCTTGTGTTTGAGCAGAAAATGAATGTTCATTTGACTTAATCTGTTGCTGCCAAGGTAGCATGGCTTACAGTGGAGTTAAATTTGATCCTGTGATCAAGCTTTATACTGTTCTGTAGGTCTGCAAAGCTCTCATGGCTGCTGCGCATTCAGAAAGCACATCTGAGGGTCGGGGGAAGTCCCCTGGAGACCCACTTAGTGATTTGGTTGGGTAGCAAGCTGACTGATGAAGGTTTTGGGATTTGTGTTGGTTTGCTTGGTTTGGTTTGGTTTTTTTAGAGTATCCATTGCATCTGTTGTGGTTTAGCAGTGAAGGGCCAGTCATTCAGGTTCATATGATAATGCACTTAACTCTCCAGCAGCTCAGTTTTATGAACTGAGCCACTGTAAAAAGAAACGGCTTTTTACATAGTAGAGGATTTATAGAATTCTTGCATTTTGGTAAGGAGGAATGTAAAGAGGAAGTGGAATAGGCTCTGGACCCTCCACTGGCTTGTTACTTGATGTGGAATGAGGATCTTGGAACACACTGTTTAGCTAACCCCTCACCATGCTATATTTTACCAAAGTGTTTAGAAGAGTAGTAAATTTAGAGCAAATAGTCTTGGATTTTTGATTCGTACTTTTTTGGGGGAATAAAGAATAACATTGATGGATTCACAATGAGAGTTGTTTTTTACATCACATTTCAGAAGGTAAAGTGAAAAAAAAAAAGAGTATATTTGCAGTGCATTCTGAACACGAAATTCGTTTTGTTTTAAGGTGGACAGTAGCAAGGAATCTGCAGAAGCAGCTTGTGATATTTTATCACAGCTTGTGAATTGCTCTCTGAAAACACTTGGGCTAATTTCAACTGCCCGGCCAAGCTTCATGGATTTACCAAAGGTATTTTGTTATGTATATTTTCTATTGCAAAGTATTGCAGTGTTTCATACAGTACTTCTGTAACTTTATGAAAAGTTCTATTGTGGGAATATGAATCTTGGATAAAGAAAAGTTTTTTAGTGGTCTAGCCTGTAATAAAGGGAGAAGCTGATATGTACAGTGATGGATATATGAAGTTCCATTCAGTCTCTGAATCATATGAGAGCGTAGGCCTGACCTTGTTCTTTCAAGTCCTCCTGTCTGTTGACCTCAATGTAGTGCTGAGCAGTGTGGTGCAAGCTAAGAGGCTAGACAGTTCAGGTCTGTGTAATTGTGTTGTGGGGTTTGTTTAGGAGACAATCAAATGATTGGTGGAGTTTTATCCATGTGGACTTGCCATAGGGCTTACACAATCTCTTCAGAAAGAAATAGGATCATGATTTGCAGGGCTTCACTTCAGGCAGTCAAGCGTTAACATACTTGGTGAAGTGCACTGTATTTCTGAAATTTTCAGTCAAGATTTTTACCTTGCACGTTTACCAAAAATCAGATCTTGTTAGAAAGCATTTAATCTGGATGACAAACTCTTACATGTGCTTCTAGAGAAGCATTCCTGCTAGTGAGGTGGAAGTGTACTATTGCTAAGGAGCAGGGGAGTGGTTGTGAAGGGTCAGATACAAATAGACTATTGGCTAGATCTCAGTGATGTCATGGCTGCTGATGGCAGTAAGGACAAGGAAGAACTAGAGACAGCCTTGGAAAGGGAAGTAGGCTGCAGGTGAGGTTAGCTATGGAAGGGTTATCAATTATTATCCTTGCAGTGGTCACTGCCATGTCATATGTCTCTCTTGAATATGTATTTTTAACTGATAATTTTCAAAGAGGCTTTTCAGATATTTAATTAGTTTTGCTCTGATTTTTTTCCTTTTCTGATGTTCTTCGAGGTGTGATGATAAGAAAACCTGAATATAGTGACAACAATCCACAGTGTGTTAAAAATACTTTGTCCTTTCAGCTCTTTCTTACTTTTTTTTTATTAACCTGAATGCTGTTTTAGATCTCTTAGTTTTCACTGGAGGGATATATTAGGGTCATGTCTAGCTTGCTGAGTAATTATTTGTAATTGTTCATGCTATGTTCTTATTCAGCTTCAAGGATTATGAAGCATGGGTTTCCTTTTTTTTTTGTTTCTCAGTAAGTTCACATTTGGCCTTTAAAAAAATAGTTTCAAAATAAGTCAAAATTAGCTCTAAGCATAATTTGCCTTGTGATGCTTATGACTTCAATAGTTTTGTCACTTGCATAAGGGACAAATAGTGAAACTAAGGAATTTAATTTGACTGTGACGGAATTCTTGTGGGAAGCTGTTAGTGACAGGTCCATTAGATGAAAAGCAGACAAAGCTGAATTAATTTGGGAAATGGTTAATACTTTGCTGTGGTTTTGGATTTCTTGGGTGGTGGTGGGGGTCTTATTTTTATCAGACTGTATAGGAGGTCTGAACTACTTGGAATTATCTTCATCAGTGCTCTCTTGTTGTCAAGTGACCTGACATGTGGCAAATATCTCTAACTCATATTTAGAGTTGTGTTGCCTGTCTTTTCACTAAGTACATTTTAGGTGTGTAGAATCTTTTAAAGAATCATACTACAGACTACAGATATGGCAATACTGAAAAGACCAGCTTTTACATGTTGGGATATTGCCTGTTTCCTGCTAGCTCTTCAAACTAGAAGGTTCAAGTTACCTTTTTTAATAAGTGTGGTTAACTTTCTTTGCCTTTCTATTTAACAACCTTCTTTTTCTAAATACAGAGAATAAAAACACAGTGCTAACATTCTCATAATACAGAGTTGAAATAATATTAAAGCATCTTTTCTTCTGTACATAACACATATGAGCATACTGTTGGGATAGTTGGAGTGGTCCCTAAAGCCAAAGTGTGTAAAGATTCTGAGTTGAACTTCATGTTTCCATCTGCATGAACTGACTTTGAAAGTTTGTGTAAGCGTGAAAGAAGTAAGTCCTACTCTAAATCTCATTGTGTGGCAGTTTTATAAAAAATCACCAATATATCACTTATGAACAAACAAATATTTTTACCAGGCCTTCTCTTATATAACTGTATTCAGGGTATGTTCCTGGGTATGTGGCTCAGAGTGAAACAGGCTTGAAATCCAAGCAGCAGCTCAGTTTTTTAAAGATACTTAATGTAGCACATGGAGAAAATTATTTTTTAAAGTCTATTTGGTCAGTCTGATGAGAAATCATGAAGATGAACTAAACATTCACTTCATACCACCAGTGGTTTTTACCATCACTGCTGTATTTGCTCCTTAGTCTGTGTTTCTCAAGTTCAGGTTCCCAGGGCTCTGTCTTTAATGATAAGTTTCAGTGGTTATGCAAAAATGCTGAGCACTTGTCCTGCCTTATCTATGCTGCTTATCCAGTAGTTCATAGATTTCCTGCTCCTTGGCTCTGTTTGGAGCACTCCAGTTAGCTTTCCAAGAAACCTGTCCAAACCCTAAATATTTCTATGTGGGTGGTAGGCAGGCAGTGCAGTCATTTGTCTTTGGATACAAACACTCCTGACTACGTATGCAGCACAACTTGCCATGAGGGAAGTCCTCTTCTACAAGATGCTTCTTTTAGAGTGTGACTTGTCTCATCTGTTCAAAGAACATTAAAACAAATCCTCAAAATGAGGGCTTCTAGGCTTTCCCTTTGCTTGTGGTCTTTCTGCAGATTTAAATTTGCGCAGTGGATTGTCCAAGGTCAGGTTCTTGATTAACATCTGATGTTATACATTCTGATTTGCCCAATACATAAACAGATAGCAAAAAATTATTACACTTCCTCTACTAAAAATGTCAGTTTTAGTATAATTTTTAAATTATGCAATATCAAAAGAATGCTTTTTCAACAAATAATGTCAAGAACTAAAAACTAGGAGTGCTGTGCACATTGTGAAACCATTGAGATCTTTACTTCACATACTACTCTTTCATTTAAATTTCCTTTTATTTTTCAGTCTCACTTTATTTCTGCACTGACAGTGGTGTTTGTGAACTCCAAATCCCTCTCTTCACTTAAAATTGATGACACACCTGTGGATGATCCATCTCTCAAGGTTCTGGTGGCTAACAACAGTGACACCCTCAAACTGTTGAAAATGAGCAGCTGTCCTCATGTTTCTCCAGCTGGTAAGCTGCTGTGGTTTTGGGGTTAGCCTCTTTGGGGTTTTTTGGTTGGTTGGTTGGGATTTTTTAATGCATGCAATAAATTCTGTCTGAAACCAGTATACCTCTGAAAACAGAGGGGTGAGGTAAGAGGGAAGATGAGTGTGGTATTACCAGCAACTGTCCATGAATAAAGTACTTTCAGCTAGTGGTCAATCCATCTATCCTACCACTTCACAGTGACTACTGGGCTAATGATAAAATAGTGCATGTCTGCTGTGGGCAAATAGTTAACCTCATGTGGAACTTCATGAGAACGTAGCAAATTGATTGTGCTCTATTTCTGCAATGACAAAGTATTCCAATATAACGAAGCTTTTTTGGGATACAGGTTTCTTTTCCATACTTTGTTATGTGTGGGTTTTGACTGTTGCCATGCCATGGCTTAGAAAGATGCTGGTTTAGTAATTCTGAAAGAAAGTCATCGCTGGAGAAAAACTGCGGACAGCATCAAAAAGGGGAGATGAGACTGAGGATTGCACAACTTCTGCAGTCACCAGATGTACTTCTCTAACACTCTTAAGTGTGTCTGTAACAAGAATGAAGCCAGCTCATACCAGAACAAAATCATTCAAGATTGTTGAAGTTCACAGAATATACATTTCTGATAGACTTACACAACACACAGCGAATTTAAGATTTATTCACAGACCATCAGTTTAACACTTACAGTTTTCTACTGAGAAAGAGAAGAGGAGTTGTAAATGAAGTGCTGGCAATTTAGTGTGATTCGTCTTCTGAGGATGAGTAGAAACTATAGAAACCATAACACCATAACTTTCTCCATGCAAATACATTGCAGCTGTAAATGCTAGATTTATTATCTGTCAAATTCACCAGCAGGATTCCTACAAGGGAAAAGCAGTACTGTTGCAGAGGGTGTGTTACTGTAGTGATAGATAACAAACAAAACAAATTTAATACCTTTTGTAAGTGTAGCTCTCAGACAGAGCCTCGTGTTTGGCTTTGTATAAAGAAGTCCTGAAAATGCAGGAGTGGTGTTTTGCAGCAGCCTGGTCCAGCAAAGTGTTCCCAGAATTAACTGCATAATTGCCTCCTCCAAGCTTTTTAGTCATAGATGGGGTTTGTTTAAATTGGCTTGAGGGACTGACTTTTCCAGTCTAAAATTGTTTTTTGAGAATCCTTGTGTCTGAGAAGTGCAAGAGCCATAACAGCTGTGTCTGTTAAGAGGAAAAGGCTTCAGCAGTAATTTGTAGCTAGGCAGGGAGAGTCATTTCCTTGGACTTGGATCGAAGAGTAGCCTGTCAGCTCTAGCAGAGTTGGCTGGTTTGTGGATAATCCTTGCTAGAAGGCTTCATTGGAACATCATACACTTGATAATTTGGGAGGAGACATGGGTGTGTTCTGATTGATGTATCTTGCATGGTTGTAAATTGAAGGAACAATGGGTAAGAAGTGGTCATGCCTGTTAAAGGACATGTTCCATCCTCCATGTTCTTCATGGAGGATGAATAGATCGGGGTAAGATGCATTAGTAACAAAACCAGGGAGTGCTGAGCAAACAGTAGGAGAGTTTAACTGCTTAATTCAGATAAGGGTGTGCCTTGAGATGGAGAAAAAGTGAATGCACTGGGTTTGCATGGCACTTGTTTTGTGGGGCACTGAGGGGGCTACAGGAGTGGTTTCTTCCCCATGTCCAGCAGAGCCAAGGCCAAGCCCATCAGTGACAATGGTAGTGCCTCTGGGATAACCTGTTTAAGAAGGGGGAGCAGGTACTGGAGGAGAGCAGTTGCAGCTGGGGACAGGAGTGAGAATACATGAGAGAAACAACTCTGCAGACACCAAGGTCCATGAAGAAGGAGGGGGCAGGAGCTGATCCAGGTGCCAGAACTGAGATTCCCCTCAGTCCATGGTGCAAACCATGCTGAGGCAGCTGTGCCCCTGCAGCCCTTGGAGGGCCACAGTGGAGCAGAGGTCCACCTGCAGCCCCTGGAGGACAGGTGGATGCCAGAAAGAGGCTGTGACTCTGTGGGAAGCCCATGCTGGAAGAGTCTCTTGGAAGCATGTGTTGAGAGAGGAGCCCATGCTGGAGCATGTTTGATGGCAGGAATTGACCCTGTGTGGAACACTGGAGTCTGTTCCTGAAGGACTGCATGCCATGGAAGAGACCCACGCTGGAGCACTTTGTGAAGAACTGCAGTCTGAGAAGGACTCCCATTGAGAAGTTCATGGGGGACTGCTCCCATGTGAGGGACTGGGAAAGAGTGAGGGGTGGTCTCCCCCTGAGGAGAAGGAGTGGCAGACACAATGTCTGAAGAACTGACTACAGCCCCCATTCCCTGAACCCCTGTGCTGCTGGGAGGGAAGGAGGTAGAGAAAATAATAAGGAAGTTAAGCCTGGGAAGAACAAAGGAGTGAGAGGAAGGTGTGTTAAGATTCACTTTTATTTCTCATTACCCTACTCTGATTCAAGTGATTATATATTGATTTCCCCAAGTTGAGTCTGTTTTACCCATGATGGTAATTGGTGATCTCTCCCTGTCACCCTTATCTTCACTCTTGAGTTTTTAACTGTGTTCTCTCTCCCCTGCCCAGCTGGGGAAGGGAGCGATTGCACAGCTTTGGTGGGCACCTGGTGTCCAGGGAGGGGCATCCCACCAAGTGGAACAAAGAAAGAAAGAAGCTGGTGTGTGGATAGCTGGCTTCCAGAGCAGGCAGGCTGCAAAAATGAAACTGTTGAAGGAAAAAGTGACCTGGATTTTTTTTTGTAATGGGGATATTGTAATTAGCAGGCTGCTAAAAATATAGAAAAACTTTATGGAAACGAAAGGGCTGTGAGTTGCAAAACTAATTACTTAGAGATGCAATTAAAATGTCTTCAGATTGGAGGAGGGGGGAATGTTCATTACTAGGTCAGTTCTCAAGAAATTTTTTAGTGAAGGACAGAGAAGAGTAATGAAAGTAGAGCAAGAGAGACTCCACTACTGCAGGGATAAAGGAAAAAGGTTGATATCAAACAGTGAATTGTTCTAAGTTACTGTGTAAAGATAAAGAGACACGTTTGAATTTGGGCTGGAGAAACAAAGGCAGTGATGTATTTCTAATCTTTGTGAGCTTATCTGAAGTTACTTCTGTTTGGTGTTCCCACTCTGAAACACTAACTGTTGGAACAGAGGGAATGGAAAATGTTCCTGTAAAGGTGGTATTTGTGCTGTGGCATGGGGTAGCAGGGCTGCTTCTCTTGGGGTGGGAGTTGGGAAGCAGAGCCGGTGTCAGGTGTGGCTTTATCAGGAGCATCATGAGTCAGGGATTTTTTTGATGCAACTCAGAAGTAAGATCAGAGAGCAGAGCTGTTTACCTCTCAGTGACACTAAGGTGTGGGCAGTGCCTAGGGGTGTTCTCTGAAATACATGGGCTCCAGGCAGGCATTCCAGTAGCTGTCTACACTGTATACATTGTCAGCTCTTTATATAGGATGCATAGTTGCATTGACAGACCATGTATATCCAGTTTTAGACCCATAAAAATCACAGTAAGTTGTACCCCAGCTCTTCCCTTTTTGCATTGCACATACAGTGTACCCCAAAACTTAACAAAGTTTTATGGAAGGATGGCCGCCAGGACAACAAGCTTTTTTTAGATGAGAAAATGTATATGGATCTTGAAACTGCCTAAAATACTATATATCTCAACAGACTTAGGTATTCTGAAGCAGCATGTCTGAGTTTCCTTAGAGAGTGATCATAGTGACCCTTCTGATTCATGCAATGTTTTTGCAGTGATTTTTTTAAGAAAGTGTTTCTATGCTCAGAATAGGCTTCCCTAAATTTAATAGCTGCACTTTAAAATAACTGCTGTTTTCTGAATTTCTTCCTGTTGGTTTAGTGTATTGAGCTCAGGTTTTTCAGTTTCATGTTAAATGCTATGTTCTCATCCCTTCTCTTAATGGAAAGGCTGTATCCTACATTTCATGCAGTTTTCTGGGTCACATGAAATGCAGAGGACTGAATGCTCTTCTTAGTGCTTTTTATTTTTTTCAGTATTGTTACCAGTATAATACCATCGCTTGTATCTACAAATAGTGTGAGTGGAAACCTTAGACTGACCCGGATTCTCTTTTTAATATTTGATATTGAATAATATTCTGTGAGCTGCATTGAATATTGAATCATTAAAGAGAATCTCAAAATTGCTGTTTTAGAAATTACTGCTCCAAATTTCTACTGTTTTGCCTCTTTTTGCTGTAGCTTTTCCAAATTTAAGCATTTATACTTTCCTAGAAAAAATAAATATGACAGCAGGAGCCTCTCTATTGAATTAAAATATAACATTCATTTTACTTTTGCTTTACATTTGCTTTCTTCAGATGACAAGTTTCACTCCAGTTGCTTTGTCAGCCACAGAACACTCAGCAGTTCTTCCAAGCTGGCTAAAGAAATAGTTTTATCATGAGTAAGCACCTTTTACAAAAGTGAGATTGAGTATATGTAGTCTTACAACAGAACAGTCAGAATATGCTATTTATGTATTTGTCACTTCTGTTTATGTGTTTGTTCACTTCTTTCTGATTCCCAGCAAAACAGAGATGTAGTCACATTGTGTGTGTCTGTCTCACATGTAGGTACAAAAAAGTCACAAGATCCTGCCTGTGAAAAAGATTAGTGTTCTGGTTGTCCAGTTTGATTTGGTTTTGATTCTAGGTCTTGGTTGCACATTTGAAACAGGTGCCCAAAGCACCCCTCCTGTCACATATAAACAGTTCCCTCCCATTTTTTGTTCAGTCATCAGTGCCTTTATCTGTGTAACGCCTTGCATCGTGCTGTCCTCTCACAGGTATCCTTTGTGTGGCTGACCAGTGCCATGGCTTGCGAGAGCTGGCGCTGAACTACCACCTGCTGAGCGACGAGCTGCTGCTGGCTCTGTCCTCGGAGAAACACGTCAGGTTAGAACACTTGCGCATCGATGTGGTCAGTGAGAATCCCGGACAGACTCAGTTCCACACCATTCAGAAGAGCAGCTGGGACGCTTTCATCAAGCACTCTCCTAAAGTAAATTTAGTCATGTACTTTTTCTTGTACGAGGAGGAGTTTGACCCGTTCTTTCGTTACGAGATCCCCGTCACTCACCTGTACTTCGGCAGGTCGGTCAGCAAGGACGTGCTGGGCCGCGTGGGGATGACGTGCCCGCGCCTGGTCGAGCTGGTGGTGTGTGCCAATGGATTGCGGCCGCTGGACGAGGAGCTGATCTGCATCGCCGAGCGGTGCAAGTACCTGTCGGCCGTGGGCCTCGGGGAATGTGAAGTCTCCTGCAGTGCCTTTGTGGAGTTCGTGAAGATGTGTGGCGGTCGCCTCTCTCAGCTCTCTATTATGGAGGAAGTTCTGATTCCTGATCAGAAATACAGCTTAGAGCAGATTCATTGGGAGGTTTCAAAGCATCTTGGTAGAGTCTGGTTCCCAGACATGATGCCCACTTGGTAAAGTCCTTAAAAGACTCCAAGGCGAATGGAGTAGCACCTTAAACCCAAGCTTACCATATTGCAATTTCCTGTATAAGCTTATTTAATAATATAGATTCTGTTGCAAGTTAATTAATGGTTTGATTAGAAAATTAATTTTTCTTTCAAAAATATTTTGGAACTTGAGAACCAAAAGAGTTCACAGCTCCAAAACCTGTTTTCATCCAAACAAAATTCAGGTTTCTGTTTTATATTTAGTATTTGTCATTAAAGGTGACTTTAAATATTTTTGGAAATAAAAATTATTTAAAATATTGAAATGCACTTGCAAAATACCAGTTTTAATATGGTGTTTTTCTTTGATTTAGATTAGTAGTATTGGACACAATCATATTTGATCTTAAAAAGCCAAGTGAAACCCCACCAAAATTGCATGCTTTTGTTGCAGACTGTAGCATTTCTAAATCCAGTCACCTCGATGACAAGATGACGATTATGAGGAGTGTCTAGTAGCCTGTGAAATACACACATTCTGTTAAGTCATAAAGGCAAGAGCAATATACAATAATAAATTTAGACAACTAAAGTAGTAAGTTTACCACCTTATTCAACAGATTATTAGATCCATCTAAAATGTATTTAGAGCGCTAACAGCCAGTAGTTTGAGCTACCAAAAGTGGTGTGGGGTTTTTTCCACGCTCTATGCATTTTAATGTAGTTTGCTTATGGGGTCTCAGATCTGCGTCTAAACCTGTTTTAAGGTATTTTATGTCTAGCTCAGGAAGCGAAAGCATTCTGGGGAAAAATGTAGATACATTGTATTTAAAACCACACTGGAGTTAATGAGCTTTTCTTGCACATTACCCGGTTTGGCAGCATACGGTGAGATGGAATAATGTATGGTTTGTGAAATGAACCCAGCAATGTTATTCTCATGATGTGGGTGTGAGCAGTGCGAGAAAGGTAAAATTTGAATGTTGACCAAGAACCTTTTCACAAAACCTTAGACCTTTTGGCTGCTTTCAGTTTGACAGAAATGACATTGGAACAGTTGCTTAAGCTGTATAAACTAACTGTATACTGTAAATCTGTTTCAGAAATGTTTATGTATAAAGTGGATGTTTAATAGATGACAATTTTTGTATTCCTTTAATTCAGCTAGTTCTGTAATTTCATAATATTTAACAATTCAAAAGGAGTAGACTTGGTGAAGTAGAGCAATAGGCAAAAATTTGTTTCGAACATTTTATAAATCAGTTTTATTAAAGAAAGTTTTTAGTTTGTAAGTGGTGTAGGCAAGACACTGCCTGTGATCTGGACGTGGCTTGTGACTTCATTTCTTACTGCCAACAGTTATTTTCTCTTTGAGGTTGCTGATGGTAACACTGAAGTGTTGCCCGGAGAGCTGCATGTTTGAGAGATGTGGTCAGCCCTCAGCAAGGCAGAGCTGCCCCCACGGGCTGGGTTAAGCTTAGCTGGTGGCTGCTTCTCACTTGAGCTGTACAGCTCCTTCTGTCGTAAGTAGATTTCCTTCATCTCTGATTTCAGTCATGTTTATCCGAATGTATAATTTAGTGTAATACACTTATGAGTGTATTTAAGTTCATAACTATATTTTGAGCAAACAATGCTCAGCGGACTGGACATCTTTATAGGGGAGTTGTATGTTTCTGTAGAGCTTTGATTTAAAAATTGCATTTTATGAAATAACTCCGGTTTTTGTATTAGAATTTGTTAAATTAATGTAATACTATAATTTGCTTTTATTTGTACAAAAGGTGTCAATATATTTAGTCCGTAAAAGTAAAAAAGCTCTGTGTCTTTTATAACCTGACTCTCAGAACTGCCTGTATGAGAAAGGTGGAGTATCACTTGTAGTCTGGGGACAGGATTTAGTTTTCACTAAATTAATGTGAACAATACTAATTAGTAATGGAGCCAAAAGCTCTTTGGACCTTGACTGCAGGTGTCCCGATGCTGCATGGTAAGTTGCCAACATGTTGGTAATGGGAATAACTGAAAGGCGAGGCACAACCTCAGTACCAGATCCCACTCCTGAAGTCACACCTTGGAAACCCAGGATTCTGCTGCTCACAGAGAGGCCTCTGTCAGACCCTGGTGTGAGGAATGTATTAGGAGCTGAAGGTGGCAGGGTTGGCTGTAGCAAAACTGCTTCCCCAGCAAGGTACCTGGCTGGCTCTGAGAAGCCTGTGTTGTTGCACTGACTTCAAAAAGTCCTTCCTGAAGGCAACACCATATTATACTGGTTATTAGGATGTTCAGCAAAAGAAAACTGCTTAAAAGCAGTTGTCTCCCTCTTCCATGGGAGGTCAGCAGTTTTTATACATTGAATCAGTTACTGCATCCTTCATTCAAGCTATGACATAAACTTGCCAGGCAAGCCTACAATGCTTTTTGAGCAAATTCACTATGTCTTCTTTTGCCTTCTAGATGTTGAAACAATTCAAATACATAAAAATCATGGCACAAGTACCACAGACTCACAAAGTTCACCAGAAACAGGAACATGAGTGTCATAGATGTATCATTTTTCCCAAGCTCACCTTTATTTCTTATTATCAGAATAACAAAACTCAGGTGGTGGCTTGGTTGTCCAGTTTTGGGTAGGAGTTAATGTGTGCAGTGACAGATCTTACCTCTAAATCCAAGTGGTTACAAGTTAAGATATTGAAGGCAGCAGCTCTCCTAATCCAGGACATCTGGGGGTGGGTTTGTGAGGGGGAAGGCAGAGAACATTGGTACCAGTGACTTCCATTGCACAGTGCTTTGAGAAACAGGAGCAGCACACTCTGTTTGACCTGATGGATGATGAGCCAGGATCTGCTTTGCTGGAGAACCCTCCTGGAATGAAGTGTGGCTTACAACCCCGAGCAGCCCACAGGTGTGGCAATGCAGCAGTTTTACACAAGACCAGTGTGCAGACTTGGAAATCATTGTAGTACAGAATGATTGTATATTTTTGCCCTCAAGTGCAATGTGCATCAGAGCAGGGAGCAGGACCAAGCACAGTCTGAAGTGATGAACAAGTCCTGTATTCAAAGTGTGAGTAAAGACAGAGTGACAGTGACACAATGCCAGACTTATCCTTGAGCCTGGCAGTCTGGACAGTGCCCTGGTTCCTCCTGTTGGGCAAGTGCTAATACCACCCGCCTGTGAGTAAAATAGGTGAGATCCTACCTATTGCTCCCTGTGTGACTTTCAGGAGGAGGCCATCCTTAAGTGTTTGAGGTGAATAGGTGGTTTTCCATCACAAGCAGATCATCAGGTGCACAGAAGCTGTGACACCTAATGCTTCCTTTTTAAGTTTTAAAAGTGTCAATTTTTATGGATCTATTCTGGGCTTGTCTAAACTTTGCAGAATTAGCCTATTTATCACCTCTCTAGTTTTTTTGGATCTAACTCTGTAGGCTGAACTCAAGGAGTGTGGATTCTACCTACAAGAGAGCACTGCACTCAACAACTTCAACTGCATTCCAGTGCAGTCATTCCAGTTTAACTGCAACAACAGCACCTCCTTCAGGACTGCAGTTTGTACTGGTGGAGTTTATTCCCAGCCAGCTGCGCATTCAGTCTGAACAGTTAATTAACTGTTAACACAAACCCCCCCCAGCTGAGAGAAGCAAAGAAAGTGAGAGCTCTCTCATAAATACTGGCCTCAGAAGGAACTCATGTATGTTATATAAAGGGCAGCTCCTGCATTGGCAATTAGTACCTTTAAAGTGAGGATAGTGTTCAAAGTGTGAAACAGACATGTGAGTGGCATGGAGCAATCCCCACATCACTGCCAGTGTGATGTAGAAGCTTGGTTCTGTGATCCTATTTCCCCTGCAGAGCTTTGAACAGTGGTTTGTGATGTTGAGGCTTTTTCCTGGGAAGACAAAAGTGGGTTTAACAACACTGAGGGTTTCAGAGACATAAAACCATGCATCAATTAGAATGTAGCTGCTGTAGATGGGCTTGCTGCAGCCCCTTTGACTTCCCTAGAGCCTCCTGGACTACCTTCCTGGTGGTGCTGGGTGGTGCTTGATTGCTGGCTGGGGTGAAACCATGACAGTGTCTTAATCTAAAGCTGAGCTCAGTCACAAGGGCCTGTGACTTTGGCTAAAAAGACTCAAGTCTTTCAGTCTGTGGTAAAAGATGAAGTTTCACCTACCAGCGGAAGTAGCAGCTTGAAGAGAGGTGTGCTCATCCTGTCATTCTTCTCCCATTACCTCTCATGCTCATCCCATTACATGATAATGCAATTCAACTAATTAATTGTAGCGACCTTCTGAATACAAGGGTAATTTTCTGCAATTCTTATTATTTGAATCCAAGCACTGTGTACTCTCCTCTCTGGCTGCAGCAGGGTATTAGCTTGGCTCAAGCCAAATGAAACTGCGGACTTCCGTTCCTGTGTTCCTGCTTGGCCACAAGGCAGCAATAACTTCTGCAGGAGCACAATTCATCCCACAGCTAGTTTAAAAAAAACCATCCAAGTGAGCAGTGACCACTTGGAGATGATTACATTGCTGCAGTTGTGGTTTTTTCAGTGTGCAGGCACCTCAGTAGTTTGCAGAAAGCCAGTGTTCCTCTCACTTTGGTTCCTTGGGTTTAAAGGGAACTAAGTAGATGCCAAAGTGCTCTAAGCTGAGCCTGGAACAGGACTCAAGGACAGCAGAGCTGGCACAGCACCACTACTGCAAACATCACAGCCAGCAAGAGGCTGCAGTCACATTTTAGAGGCAGCTCTGTGACAAGCATGGATTTTTACCTCCAATGTTGATGCCCCACAAGCTGTCATTACCTCTTTCATATTAAGATTTCTATGCTTTTAAAAAAATTTGAAAGGAATATACGCAAGTTCTACAAAACTGACCCAACTGAAGCCTCAAGTAGACTTCAAGATAGTAGACTGGTAGAACACTGCAATTATGCATGAGTCAACATCAAGGCAGGCAGTTTGGCTTTTATCTGTGTCACAGAACACACATGAAACTGAAGAAAAGCCATCTGTATGGTGTTTCCAGTGCAGCTGAAGGAAGCAAAGTGGTGAAAAAGCATCACCCATGCCATCCTCCAGTACATTCACTGCCCCAGAATACCAGAGAATAGTTCATAGGCCCCAGCTCTCCAAACCAGAGAACTACAGGAACAGCAGTGTAAGGCACATGTTGAAGGAACTGGACACATCCAGACACTCATGTTGAGCGAGTTAGTCCTTGTAACTTGTGTCCCACCTCTGCTGGTGGCCAGATGCCATCTGCTGCCACGTGGCCATGCATGCAAAGAGTCCCCGAGCCAAGAGCAGGCAGCTGCCTCCCCATTCCCCCTCTGGCACTGCAGAGCTCAGCCAGAGGAGCCACTGCAATCTCCCCTCAGGCAGCAGGGGCCATGCTTACACAGAAGCTGGCCAGGTCAGAGATGCTGAAGCACTCATGAATGTGTTATACAGGTAGTAAGAAAAAAAATGCTGAGTCTTTCACTTCGTACAGCAAAGCTTTCCCAACACAACTTTTACAGTCGGCAGTGAAACATACAACCCTTTCACATCATCATGGTAGCACTCCAAAATCCTTAAGAATTTTTTGCCATAAAGGCAAGTTTTGTTCTTCAGTAGACCGTCATATACCAGAGGATGCTTTGCTTCCAACAGGCAAAGGGACCTCTTCATAAATTATTTTGAGATAAGGAGACTTCATAGGTAAAAACCAGTATTCCAAGTTGTAGAAGAGGTAAAACTGATGATTCAAGATAACACGATCAATTATTTTGAAAAGATCCACAAAAAACTCTCTGACACTCTGATGAGGTTTAAATGGATTGTAAAAGTCTCTTATAGCTGCTGCCAGTGTCTTGTTTCCTTGTGGTCCAAAAATAGATGTTTCATTCCCCAAATAAATAGGTTCTCCACTGAATAAAATTATGCTTGTGTAGTTTGTTTGTATCTTCCTAAATACAGCTCCTAAGTCAGCTAGTTTCTGGTAGGTTCTCAGTATAAACTTGGAGCACTCATAAGAGTCAAACCACACTGTTGAGTTTTTGTCAGGACTTGCTTGAACTGTCCAGGTCTCGTAGTAAATGCCAGTCTCATTGTCGTATTTTACCCATTGTGCCATTTCATTAAACATGGTTCCTGTAAGAGATGAAAGTAAGTATTGCAGACATCAGGTAACAAATGCAGAATTCAAAATATTTTCCATCTGTTTAAAGGTTCACCTGCCTCCACTGCAAAAGTTTACCTACACTACCTCACCATACAGAGACACAAGGTTTAGGTCAGAGGGGCAAGGGAAAACCCACTAAATAAACTACACTTACATGCAGATTATTTAAACTGTAATTCCTTTTCCTGATACTTTTCCTGCAACTATGCCAGAACATTCTAACACCAGAGAACATGACACTTCTCATTTTGCATTATCCATGCAGACAAACAGGACAGAGGTAGTACAGTCTACAAGAGATGCTGGAAAAATGCTCACCAGAACAATAGACATTTCTGCACTTCAAGTTTTAACTAAATTCAAAAATTCAGAGCAGAAATTTTCATGTTTCTTCACAAAAGAGATGCAAACTGAGACACCATGCTGATTTAGCACAGCTGGAAAAGCTGAATTGAGCCAAATTATGGGTGGGATGTAAGACCACTAAGATGGGATGCTTTTTGCCAGCTCTCTGAAGGGAGCAAGTTCAGCTCATGATGCTGTTCATCTGTGCTTGCATCCACTCACCCTCTTTGACTAGAAATCTGACAGTTATTGTGAAATTCAGACAACTGAAAGCTCTCAGAAATGCTACTTCCTTGAAAGTTTCATGGAAATGGAAAGCAAGAAAGGTGAGGAACTGTAACTATGCCTCCATGAGGTACCAGTATAGCCTCCCCTTTCTTGGGCATCCAATAATCCACAGAGAGAGGAAACATGACAAGTTTCCTAGCTGTTTGAAAAATTTTAATTTGGTATTCATACAAAAGAATCCAACTGTATCAGACATCAAATACTTCAGTCACAAACTACAAACTCATAGGAAAGCAGCTCCACTTTACTTCCTTGTTTAAAGAACTGCCTACGATGTCTTAGCAGCACTGGAGAGATGATGCGGAGACTGAGGCCAGCAAAGCTGCTAAGGGTGGAAGTGGGCACACACAAAGCTGTAAGCTGACTCTCCACTGTGTCTTTCACACTGCACCAACTTCAGAAACTAAGCAGTTTTCATCACTCAAAAAGTAACTCTCCAAGTCCTCAGTGAACTTTGTTTGTAAGTCATTCACTCTATTGCTAGAGCAATCAATCAGATTTATGTGAATGACCTTTTTATTTTAGGATTGCAGTGATCAGTATACAGCAGGAAACTCTTCTGGTGATCACCTATGTATTTTGAAGTGTAAGGCCTAGGTTTGTTCTACAACATATGACAGAGACCTATTACTGGGGACATTTTCACAGTTTTTAGGACACATAATGAAGGGTACAGAAATAGAGATTAATATTTTTATATCTTTGAGATTGTTTCTAAATATGCCTTATTTGTTTGCTCAATAATGAACATGTTTTCAACAGTTTTTCCATCTCAGCAGTCATCTGCCACTTCACAATAGAAGATTTTGTTTTGGTGAAGCCATCTGAAAAGAGCCCATAATGACTCTGTTTAAGCTGTTTTGCTATTTTTACACTCAAGAGACTCAAGTGTTTTTGTACAGCAACACCAAATGACTCTCACTTAACAACTCTCCAGTGTGAATTGTTCAAAAGGCAGCAGCCTCATGCTACTTTCTGTATTCAACAGAGTGTCTGAAATCAGCATCATTGACTAATGCTGCAAATAACCTACAGAACATAAATTAAAAGATACTGCTTTACAGAAGACAAGGCTGACTCTATATTTTGTATTAACATTATCCAAAGCCTCTAAAATGTACCTGATATTGTGGTCACAAGAACCAAAGTTCCATTTGCCTTCCAGTGTGCATCATCTATTCCTTCATAAAAGCAGGCAGCTCCCTGGTTACACCAGAATGGTGCATCCATGCCAGGCCGCAGGTGTGGAAATGTGCAGTTCCCAAGTTGGAAGAGCTCATACCACTCCATAGTGTAGTTTTTGCCTGTTAGAGAGCTCTTGAAACCCACAGCATCATGCATAATTTTCTGGAAAATAAAAAAAAACAAAGAACCAAACAACCAAAACATTGATTTCATAACAACTTCAGCTTGACCTATACAGAAGGTAAGATGCTCAGGAGCTGTTCTGTAACAGGGTGAGAAGAGGGAGTTCCTATAACATCTTGAATTCTGTAACACTGAAGCACAATACACCAGATTGCATGACACACACACACTACTATTCAGAGCATCATGCTGTCTCAGTGGTTGTCTATCCATCCATTGTAAATTCTGTCATTTGGAAGAAGATACTCAGTGGGAGCTCATCATCAAGACTCAAGCTGTCTTTTGAATCCTTAACTTCATGGGGGTATCAGAAAAATAAAGAGCAGAACCAAGTTACCAAAACCAGTTCTTTCTAATAAATGCCATAAAACTATGATATAAATACTTCATTTAAAAGCTGCACAGAAAAACATAAATCCAAACTTAGTTAACAATTGAGATAACAGTATTTGAATCTATTCCCATGTCTAACTCTTTGTGCTTGGTTTTGATGCACTAGCATTTCTTTACTATTTAGGAATCATGCTTTGAAGATTAATTTTGCTACTGCTATAACTATAAATATTACTAAAGCTGAGACTTCATGTTTGCATGATTCCATGAATGGAGACTTCAATCCCATACTCATCATAACACTCAAGAAAGAACTGTAAAAGCAACCAACTTCTCATGATCCACCATTCTGACTGTTGGCTGTCTGCTCCTGACAGATACCAATGTCCAAGCAAATATGTGAGACTTTAACAAGAGAAAAATTAAAACACTAAGCAACTATTTTACCTGATATAAGGGGATGAATAAAGGTATTTTCTTGATGTGGTGATAGCACAGAAGAAAAGACATAATCCAAGAATAATCCAAGACATAATGGGGTGCATACAAAGCACTCATTATGCAGCTACAGGGGGAATGTGTTCAAACCCACCAACGATGCTGGTCATGCTCTTGTCTTTAGCTGAGCTGAATCCTGTACATTTTGTTTGAAACTCAGTGGTCTTTGAGTATCCGCCCTACAGATAGCCCAGCTCTAATTGTGTGCTCTAATATTCTTCCATACAAGCCTATCCCAACCTTACAGCTCCCACTCTTAGCAGCTCCTGTTAAATTCAGCTGAATTTGTCATTCTAACTTTGTTAAAAAGTCACCTTACCAAATGTCCTAGCAGGTCCCCGTACTTGAATTCCCATACTGGAGCCTGTAGTCGATAAACTTCAATGACATCCTCTTCTTTCATAAGTGGGATGGCAGAGCCAGTGGGACAGAAGGTGTAGCGAGCTTGGCAGTAAGGATCGGTTTTGGGACGGAAATCAAAGCGCCTGTGTTGAGAAAGAGAAGCACACAGAATGACAAACACAGCTGGAGTACCTGTCATGGCTTCCTAAGGGGGACAGCTTACGTGTCCAGCACCCCTCAAGACAGATTATGTGACCCAGACACTGCAACAATTGGAGTACACAAGTTCATAAGGCTGCTGGGGTGCACATCTGCAGAAACAGGACTTCAGGACTTAACGCTCACAAATGGAAGTCATATTGTACTGATCGTGAAGGAGTGGAAATAATGTGGATTACAAAGGGTGACATACCAGATTAGAGACACACAGATGCTGAGTAATGCATAGTTTGAGATCTGCCTCAAAAACATTCTCCTGGCAATTTATTTACATGGGGATTGACCAATTTGCTCTTGCTATTCTATAGTAAGAGGTCCCCAGAACAGCTATTTTGACTCTACAATATTGCAAAGTCCAGAAAAATAATTAATCCCTCTATGCTAATTTAGATAAAGAGGTCTAAGAACGTTGTTGGAATTGTTGTTTCTATTTCATTCCTATCAAACCTCAAAAACCAATTCACTTCCTTATCACACAATAGTCAAACAGCAAAGAACCTTTTTGACAAGTGTAGGGGAAGTGTGTGGCCAGGTTTTGGTAGCAGGGTGGCTACAGGGGTGGCTTCTGTGAGAAGATGCCAGAAGGTTGCCCCTTTTCAGGCAAAGCCAATGCCAGCCAGCTCCAGGATGGACCCTGCACTGGACTGGGCTGAGACAATCAGGAATGACAGCAACACCTTTGTGATAACAGATTTAAGAAGTAAAAAAGTTACTGCACCAATGTAATTGTGGCCAGAGAAGAGCAGGGTTAGAATATGTATGAGGCACAGCCCTGCAGACACCATGGCCAGTGAAGAAGGAGGAGCAGGAGCTGCTCCAAGAGCTGGAGCTGAGATTCCCCTGCAGCCTGTGGAACAAGCCCATATTAGGGCAGGTGGATCCCTTAAAGGATGCTTTGACCCCACAGAGCAGGCTGCAGACCTATGGAGAGAGGAGCCCATGCTGGAGCAGGCTTCCCAGTAGGACTTGTGACCTTCTGGGGGACCCCTGTTGGAACAGACTGTGCCTGAAGGATTGCATGAAAGAGTGACCCATGCTGGAGCAGTTAACGAAGAACTGTTGCCTGTGGGATGGACTCAGGTTGGAGAACTTAATGGAAAACTGTCTCCTGTGGAGGGGACCCCACGCTGGAGTAGGGGAAGGACTCCTCTCCCTGCAGGAACAGCATCTGATGAAATGAGCCTGACCCCCATTCCCCATCTCCCTGCAGCACGAGGGGGAGGAGGCAGAACCTGGGAAGGAGAGAGTGGTGGGGAAAAGGTGTTTTTAAGATTTATTCTACTTCTTATTTTTATTTATTCTGCTCTTATTTTGTTAGCAATACATTCAACTAATATCCCAAAGCTGAGTCTGTTCTGCCTTGTGATGGTATTTGGTTAGTGATCTCTCCCTGTCCTTAACTTATGAACCCTCAAAATACCTTGCTGTATTTTCCTTCCCCACCCACTTGTGGAGGGGAATAATGGAGTGACTTTGGTGGGCACTCGGCATCCAGCCAGGATCAACCCACTGTAACAAGTCTTCCTGTTCCAAGTTCCTTTAGAGTCACTCCTGTATTTTCCTTAAAACAACACTCCTATATTCCTGATACCATGACAAATTGGCATGCACAGCTTGTCCAGATCTTGTCTGGTTAGCCGGGGGCAGGGGGGGAAGAAAAGAAAAAGAAGGGAAAAACAATCCCCAAACCCTAACAACTATGTCTGAAAAAAACATAGAGAAAACAAAAACTTAGGCCAACCACACATTCAAGTCCTATTTCTAGCTTGCACACCTTACATTTTCAATTACCCCTTGCACTGCATGTGACAAGAAGGTAAAGAGCATGTTAAGAAACACTGAAACCCCACATTTCTGAGCATCTCACACCAACAGGATTGTTCTCCAAATCTGACCACCCCAAGGCCCAGTCTTGTAATTCCTCAACTTGCTGGAAAATCCCAACAACTCATGACTGCAAGACCAGCTCCTTCAGGCATCACCTGACACAAATTTAACTGCTGGGAATTGCACAACAAGCTCTCAAAATTTCAGGTGTGCATTATTAAGCTGCAGTCAAACATTGCTAACTACTCCCTTTACAAACAGCAAACCCGCACAAAATACACAATTAAGCGTAATGCTTCTTCTGAAGAGGCTCATTTCCTCGGCACGGCCAAATCGCTGTTTTCACAACACAACGCGCAGTTGTGGCCCAACACCACCAGGAATTCTGGAGGTCAGGCAGCTCTGGAGCAGCGATTTTGTACCGTTTCACTTGTCACGAAGCATGACGTTAAGTTAAATTTAAAAAGAAAAAAACAAACCCGTACCCCGATTTCCTCACCACCACCTTTCCTGTGGGCATTAAGGAGCGTGTTTAAAGCGGGCAGTCATTCCCGGGGAGCCAATCCCTCCCGCTGCAGAGACCAAGCGCAGCTCTTGGCCTGGCACGGCACCACGGCAAGCCGAACACGCCAAACACCGTGTCAGTGACCACCACCCCGAGATCAGAAAGGGGAAGCTTCGCACGGCCTCTCAGTCTAAGGCGCAGAGAAGCAGGAGCAGCGCGGCGCGGCCGAGGCCCGGGGGCGGCACTCACCTGTAGGGCACCGGCCAGCGCCGCCGCGCCGAGCGGGGCTCCCCCGACACACGCGGCCCCCACGGCGCCAGGAGCAGCAGCAGCCACAGCGGCGGCAGCAGCCGGCAGCAGCGAGCGGCGCCCATGGCAGAGCCGGGCCCGGAGCTGCGGGGGAAGCGGCGGGGCCGGAGGAGGCCGGGCGGGAAGGGGCCGCCCCCGCGCCCGCCCACGGGGCCGGGGAGGCCGGCGGTGCCCGCCGAGGCCGGGCTGCGGGCAGGGCCTGACCGAGCGGGGGTGCTTTTCCTCCTCCTCCCGAGGGAAGCCAGCAGGGTGCAGAATCATCCGTGAGAAACGTCACCCGGCCGAACTGCGACTGAGTTTTCTGGAGGTCCAAGGAACTACATGTCGCTATCGTTCGGATGGAGCAGGGATCATCTGAACGTTGTCTTTTCACGCATTGCTTTGGAGACGCGTCAAGGCTGGTGGAGGGTCTGGAGCACAAGTCCTACGAGAAGCAGCTGAGGGAAGTGGGGGTGGTTCGCCTAAAAAAAAAGGAAGCTCATGGGGAACCTTGTCGCTATCGAGCGCGACACAGCACAAAGTACCACGACTCCATCAGAAGGGTGCAAGAGAGATTTATTATAGCAACATGTTGCTTTTATACTTTTTCAAGATATTTACATTTATTTAACAGACACATTCACTGCCCATTGGTTATAAGAAAGAAATAAAGTTCTCAGTAGGTGACCAAGGAGCCACGTCATTCTGTGAGCCAGCAAGAGTCCGTATCTTTTAACTTTCTTTCCTTCATTACGTCGCCATGGTGAGAACCTTGGTGTCTTCCTCAGGAGAGATACAGGGCTTTCCTTTATCTTCAGGAGGCCTTTGCTGGCTCACAAGAACAGCACAGAATGTCTTTCATACAAACCTTATCACTTTCTAGAGCTCCCTGAAAGGAAGTTGTAGGTCGAGGTCGGTCTCTTGTCCCAGGTAATCAGTGACAAGATGAGAGTAGTTTTAAGCAGCACCAGGGGAGATTTAGGTTGGACATCAAGAAGAATTTTCTTGACAGAAAGGGTAATTGGATATTGGAATGGACTGCCTAATGGAGTTACTGTCTCTGAAGGTATTTAAGGACAGACTGGATGCAGCACTGAGGAGGTACTGAGTGCCAAGTTGTAGTTGACATGGGGTGTTACCATAGCCCATGATAATCTCAGAGGTTTTTTCCAACCTAATTGATTCTGTGATTCTGTAAAAGGCACATCAAGTGCCCATCCTCACACCCAGAACCTCCTGAGGGGGTGACCTCTGGGCCTGGCCCTGGGATGATGACGTGAGGGTTCACCAAATGGCAGAGAGGCTTTTGCTGTGATAAACCCTGTAACCCTGAGCCTCCTCAGACTGCCCAGATGTCTTATCTGAAACTTTTCAGGGCTTCAAGCTAAGTCTGTATATCTGCCACCCATTTCAGAACACTTTTTCAAATCACAACACTTTACAGGACTCATATAGCATTTTATTCTCTCATCTTTATGGTAATGGTGAGAGCTGTCTTGCAGATGAACTAAGAGAAACTGTGAAGAGAGGTTTGTCACCAGCATCCCTGCAGAAAACATAGCTTTTTCCAGCTCTGTAGAGTCCAAAACTGGCTATGCTGGTATCAGAGTCCAGGAGGCTAAGTTTAGTAGTTGGCATCCAGATGAAAACACTGGTGTGTGTTACTCACTGGGTAAATAATAACTTGTGCTGTGGACTTTTGACCATCAGGAGCCAGAAAAATATCCCTGCTCATTTCTTGTGAGCCCCTAAAGAACAATCAGTTGTCTAGTCAGCACTGTGCTAGGCTGTATGTTCAAACAAAACTGCAGGTGGAAAACCCTGCATCCTTCATAAAAGTGCAGGATAGGCAGCTGCATATCAGTTTCAGTAATGCTGGGGGTACTAAAGATATTCAGAAAACCTTAAAACTTTAAATTTCAGCAACATTTCCTTATCTCACTTCCCTGCTCTCTGATTCTATAGTTTATTTTTAAAATCCCATGCCATTCAGCACTATACATTAATTTAATTCATGCTTACATAATCAATACATACTTACATTTCCATATCCCATTTTAATCTCATGCATGTTAATTGTGTCCGATTTATAAAATCTCTGGGCTTATTTGTTAGAAAATAAAGTGTGCCAGTAATCATGCATGTTTCATACCTTGAGTGTAGTGCAATATACCAGCTCTTTAATCTGTTCAAAAAGATATGTGTTTGTTTGGAATATAGCCATAATTCCTAGTGCTAGAGATTTAGATGTGTAACTCTGGAAGTGCTTTATGAAATGAAGGAAGGCTAATTTATTCCTTCTTTGAAATCAGGATGCAAGGAAGTAAAAAGGCATAATGAAAGTGCCATAACTGCTCACTAGCCAAACTAGAAATGCAGTGTGAACAGGTTCTTAGACCTCACTCAGCATATGTTTGCAGTGTGGACTATTAAATCTCCACTATGTAGATGCTGAAGGGGTTGATTTTTTTTTTTTTTTAATAGCATTTTCATATCTCACTTCATCACATCCCACAGGAAACTTTTGCAGCGAGGAACTGGTTTGGTTCTTTTTTTTCTCATGCAACCTAAGTTATGCTGTAAACATAGAAAATAAACCACCAATATATTTATGAATAAATATACTTGAGCTAAAAAGACATTGTCTAGTTTATTATGCAGAAACATGTCAAATTCTCCATTATAATCCCACAGAGCTGATCTGCATCTTTGTCCAGTAACAGGCTTTGAGTAAATACTGAAACTGGCTACAAAGATCAAAATTTTAGACCTGACAGGATTCCTAAATTTTTCTCATTTTCCAGAATATTTTCTTTTTTGATTAGTGAAAACAACACACAGCAGATAAAGCTAAAG
The DNA here is from genome assembly GCF_051311805.1 of Agelaius phoeniceus. Taxonomy (NCBI): domain Eukaryota; kingdom Metazoa; phylum Chordata; class Aves; order Passeriformes; family Icteridae; genus Agelaius; species Agelaius phoeniceus. The sequence continues at coordinate 50,290,670 of NC_135266.1, forward strand.
CTATCTGCTGAAAGCACAGCAGATAAAGCTACACATCTGGCAGCTTTACCGATCACAGGGGGTTTTTTCCCCACTCACACTGGCATATGTCAGCTATTGAGTCAGCTGGACACATACTGAGAAATACAAACATCACCTGAAATCATGCTGAAGCTGCTCTGAAAGACAGGAGTTCATCAGTCCGAGGCACAATCTCTGCTTTTGAGGGGTAAGAAAGGAATTTTGAGAAAAGGGGTCAGAAACAGAGCTCCTGGGCTCTACACTTTGTTACATAGCCTGAGATGCCACCTGAGCTGTGAGTTGGGCTAGGAGAAAGCTGTGTCTTTTTCTACAGGAGGGGGGAATGACTGGGCTTTGTAAGATACTGCTAAGAGTTCCCCTCAGGATCTCCTTGACCCTGGCAGCTAGCATGGGAGCTGTGCTTGGGGCAGATGTGCAGTTCAGCAAACATTGGGATTACAGGGCAGCTTCTCCTTTGTCTGCTAGCTTAGGGGGCAGGTGATGGAAATTATCTCTTTCCAAGCTGGAATTCTAGGGGGGGTGTGCTGAAGCTTGAAAGATAGGATGAGGGTTGGGATGAGGATGCAGAGGAAGTTCATCATGAGTTTTAAACTGAGATGAACCCTCTGGGATTTGCTGCAGGGTAGGGATGAGTGAATTGATGAGTCAGCTGAGTGCCTGTGAAATACAAAGAGCTGTCCAAGTCAAATTTAAGCTAACAGCTGTCATCAGGCAACTAAGGCACCTCAAAGCAGGATTTCCACCAGAGAAAACATATTTCTCAAATCCTGGGCAGGAGGAAAAAGGCTGGGGTCTAGGGCAGAGCTGTAATTCAATCCCTTGAAGTCTGGAGGAGACGGTACCTACTCTCTTCCCTTCAGGGTGTGCAGCTGGTTGCTCAAGGTCTGATAAAAACTTGTGAGAAAAGTCAGAAACTGCTTCTGTTCTGCTGAGACACCTCAGAAGAGGCTCCCTGCTCCTTTCCTGGTGAGCTGCTTTTAAGCCAAAGCTCCTGCCTCCCACCTGAGCTACACTGCAGCCACACCTGAACCCAGCTGTGTACCCCACCAATGCAGACCCAGTGCATTGATCATTCCAGCCTTGCATTTGCCTCATCACCATGGATTTTTCTAGTGATCAGACTCTTGGTGGAACCTCACTGCTGTTCAGTTTCTGGAAGGGAACAGGCCCATAGTAGTGGCTGGATCCAGCAGCAGCCCCAGATACAGCAGGGTAGAGGCTGGGATTACACTACCTGTGCCAAGGGCAGTTTATAGGATGTGCAGGAAGAGTGACCCACACAGGATGGAGAAGAGTCCTCCTAGGGCTACTTTGGGGTGACAGAGAGCTAGGGCAAGGCCCTGTCATGAGCTGGGATGAAAACATGGACCTAAGACACAGAGGGTCATGAGAAGGTCACACAGGCAGGGCAGGGACACGGCACGAGCAAGCTGGAGCTGGATCAGGGAACAGAGCTGGCACAGAGGTGTGAAATAGAGAACCTGAAGTGGGATAGGACTATCATATCCCAGTCAAGTCTAGGGTCCATCCAGGAAAAAGGACCACCTATAATATGAATCTGAGATCCATCTAAAAGACAGGGCCAGAAACAAGACTGGAGATGAGGTTACTGACAATTCAGGTCCAGGATCCATCCAGAAAGACTAGCCAGTAAGTCAGGTCAGAAAGGAGCAGGGAATTGTAGTCCTGAGGGTGCTCATTTCCCTAGCTCTAACATTACCCCCAGCCCTAACACACAGCAGAGTTTGGGACAACACTCATTTCTCCAAACATGCATTGAGCTTAAACTCCTTCCACGCAGAAGATGCAAAGAAGAACTCCTTCTCAAGCATAAAGATGATTCCAGTGGGATTCTAGCTCTGCAGACTCTCAGTGGGTTATGCTGTAATGCTCAATCCTAAGAGGCAGAGTGTGGGCTGTGGTGTAGACTGAGCTGAAGCCCTACACCCGTTTGGAGTAAACACTGCCCAGCAGACAGGAGTCTGCCCTTCAGCAGGAATTTCTCTATCCTGGCCCTGTCCTGTTCCAGAATCTCCCTGTCCATCATGCCACACAGACTCCTAATCAGTATTCAACTGAATGCATTTTGCTGCAGGAAAAGGCTCTGCTTTCAAATGTTGCTTTTGTTCTGCCCAGACTGCTCACTCTCACATCCTCTGCAGAAAACCCATACTCCAAATTTTTGGAAGACACTTTAAATTCTTCTACAAAATCCAGCTTTTCAGTCCTCTGGTTCAGCAGAAGAGTAAGTTTTCATTATTAAACACAAGCTTCTTATAAGAGAGGCAGCTCATGAGAAACGAAGAACCAAGAGCTGAGAGATCTTATTGAACTTCAATGCAGATGATCCCTGGTGTGGCATTTGTGTGCACAGTCCTAAAGAGGAGACATGGGATGTATTCTTTCCCTTTTGGTTCATTAAAGCAATGCCCTAAGGAACTAAGTGGGAAGAAAGTTTCGTTTGCTCAAATACCTCAGTTTTCCCTGATAAAGTGGAGCAGCTCCTTGAAACCCGTCATGAGGTTGAAAAAAGGCCTAGGTGGGGTCACTGAAACAAACAGCATCAGGACCCAGCAGTACCGCAGGCCTCTAACCAAACTCCACTTTTTTTCTTCGGCTTTCAAACCAATTTGGAAGCCGGTTTTCATTACACAGTTATAGCCTTAAGCGCAAAACAAACCCAGCAAACAAAGCCCACCTCACAGGCACCCCCTGAGGCTCAGCGAGGCCGGGCACCTTCGGGACCAGCGACAGGGCGGCGCGTTCTGCAGCGCACCGAGGTCACCGTGCGGCACCCGGCCGTCACTGCCCCGCTGCGGGGCGCAGCCGGGCCAGCCCTGAGGCCGAAAATATGTCCGAGCTCTAAAATATGTTTTGTTTAAAACTAGAGACACACGCCCCTTGCTTTCCAGATTTCCTCATTTATTTCCCGCCCCGCCCGCTCGTACGCCGGCGGAAGATGGAGCCGGCAGCGCAGGCGCGGCGGGAAGAGGAGGAGGAGCAGGAGCAGGGACGGAGGTGGCAGGCCCGGGCCCGCCGCCTGGCGCAGCTCCTTGTCGGGCCTGAGGGGCGGCTGCCATGGGCAAGCGGGTGGCGCTGGTGCTCGCCGGCTGTGGCGTCTTCGATGGCAGCGAGATTCACGAGGCGTCGGCGGCGCTGGTGCACCTGAGCCGCGGCGGCGCGGAGGTAGCGGGGGGCGGCGGGGTGTGGGGTGTGTGTATGTATCTGTCTGTGTCTGTGTGTCTGTCTGTGCGTGCGAGCGACACAGCAGCCGAGCGTCCCCCTCTCCGTGGGACAGGAGCCCCTCCCGGTTTGCGGTGCTCCCTGCGCCGCCCCTACACCCTACAAAGCCCTTTCAGCCATAACCTCTCTCTTTATGTTGTCCCCCCCTCCCCGTTTTATTCATCCCCATCTGTGAAAAACGCCAGTCACTTGTTTTTAAAATTTTAAAAGTTTAATAATAATAAAATGGTTATAAAAATAGCGACATAATTAGAGTAATAATACTTGGGACAATTTGGATTAGGACGATATGAGACAATAAAAACAAACAGTTACGGACGTCCGGGTACCTTTTTCTGGGCAAAATAAGCCCGAAAAAGGACACCCGTTAACAGAGGATTAACCCTTAAAAACAATAGCCTGTTGTATATTCATACATGATGCATGAATTCCATTCAAAGAAAGGATTCTGTCTGGTCAGTGTCAGCTGCTTCTTCTTAATCCTAGCAGCGTCTTCGGGGCTGAGTGAAGTGGGAAGAAGTTAGTTTCTTCTGATAAGAGAGCAATAAATTCTTTTTCTCTGAAAGAATTAGGTGTCCTGTGGCTGCTATCTCGGTGCAAGTCCTTTCTTTAAAAAAAGTATCTTACACAGCATAGTTTCTTTTTTAACATTATGTTATAACCTAAAACTATATTTAACACACTACTTAAGAAAATTAATACAGCATAACTTTCTAATATAAGACATATAATATTCATTTTAATATTTGCAAAAAGCCAATCATAAAATATGCATTTTTCACACCCTCCAAAGGCCTGTCTGGCTCCCTGACAGGAGTTCAGGTTGCACAGGCAGCTGGACACAAAACTGAAAAGAGGTCTCATTAATACAACTAAGTTATTATACTAAGAGTCATGCCTGCAGGTCAGAGAGACCCCTGCCCAGGTGAGGGCCGTTCCCCTGAGCCTGTGTAGAAGTTAACTGGAGATACAAAACTTGTGTGGCAATGACCAGCCAATTGTAACAGAGGGGCTTCACCTGGAGAGTTCTCTGGATTTCAGTGTATAGACAATGGCACAAAAACTCCAGTGGGTGTGCTTGATTTGTGGAATACCACCAAACACCCAGGCTTGCACAACTCTGAAATAAATGATCAGTGTCTGTCTTGATGTGTAATTATTTGCTTGTCACATACAAGGTAATGAATCCAATTTTGTGGGCAACAGTGCCAGACTCTTTTTAGTGGTGCCCAGTGACAGGATGAGGAGCAATGGCCATAAACTAAACCACAAGGAGTTTCATCTCAACATGAGGAGGAACTTCTTTACATTGAAGGTGGCAGAGCATGAGAACAGGCTGCCCAGGGAGGTTGTGGAGTCTCTGTCTGTGAAAATATCCAAAACCCACCTGGATGTGGGTTTGTGAAAATATGAAAAAGCCTGCATGGTCAGGGGGGGTTGGACTGGATGATCTCCAGAAGTCCCTTCCAGCCCTTAGAATTCTTTGATCCTGTGAAGCCAGGAGCAAGGAGAAGCTGGAGACCTGTCCCTTCTCTTCTGGCCACAGGGAGCTGAGGATGGGTTAAAATTCTTTATCATCCTTCCAACTGCTTTTGCAGCCCTCACTGGGGATTACCTGTTTGCTTTCTGCTCACAGTTTCTGGGCTCTCTTTGGTAAGCTGGGACTTGTCAGAGAAGCCTGGGCCAGGATGTAGTGGTGTGCTTTGGTCCCATCTCTGGCTTCAGATGGCAGAAGCTGGTCACTGTCTGTGTGTAGCTGTGCTGAGGTGTCTGATGGTAACAACAGCACCCTCATATTTAGCACAAAATTGTCATCTCTGAGAAGTTTGCAAAGGAAGCTTCAAAACAGACACAGTGGTACAGCCCTGTGGTACACCTGCCACTGGGCTTTGTATTCTGATGCACTGTCCTCCTTTTGTGTCTAACCAAAATCGGTTCTGCTGTGTTTTGGTCTTCCTTTCTGCTGCAGGTGTTTCAGGATAGCTGGTAACTCTAATGTTTGCTCTAGTAATGCTTGTAAAATTTGCATCTTTAACTTTTTTATGTCAAACTTTTTAGCACTTTCATCCCATAACAGTTAAGAGCAACCTTTCTTCAAAGTCAGCTGCATGTCCAGTTGGGCTGCTGATATAAATTGTGGTGTCCTGTTTGTCCTTGGCCTTATCTGCCACGGCAAAAGCAGTAAGCTTGATGTTGGCATAAGAGTACTCTCCTGTCAAAATGCTGCAGGAATAGGATGGGAAGGATGCCTGTGTTTACCCATCCTAATATATCATATGTTGCTTTAGATATTTAATGTGCTAGATTCATCCTGTGGAATTTGCTTAACTTAGATAAGAGGCTTCAGGGACAAAATCTGTTTTCATTAAATGATCTTTATTGTGACAAATATGTATGAGTTTTGTTTACATTCACAAAATTGCTTCATCTCTCTTCCTAGGTGAAGATATTTGCCCCCAATATTGAGCAAAGGGATGTAGTCAATCACCTAAAAGGAAGTCCAGCAGAAGAGAAGAGAAATGTGTTAGTTGAAAGTGCCAGGTTGGCAAGGGGAAACATTCAGGATTTGGCTGAACTTAAAGCTAGTGAATTTGATGCTGTCATTTTCCCTGGTAGGTATCACAAAATCACAAAATACGCTGTGTTGGAAGGCCCACAAGGATCATTGAGTCCAACTCTTAAGTGGATGGCCCACACAGGGGTTGAGCCCACAACCTTGGGGTTGTTAACATCATGCTGTGACCAGCTGAGCTCATCTTTCAAAAGAAAATTGTGATTTTTTAAAACTCAATATATTTATTGATTCATAGTTCACTAAGTTAAAATGCCAGAGTGTTCTCTTGGTATTAAGTTATGCATCCCGCCATTCCTTCTTACTGAATGTTGTGAAAACTTCACTACTTATGTGTGGACAAGAACCCTGACTAGTGTACAAAAATAGGGTCAGAACTCAGTTACATGGCAATGCCTTAATTTCAGGGCCTCTGAAAATGTTGGCAGAATAGCAGGTTTCCAAATAGATGATGTTCCATGTCAGATGGGAGTACATTCTGTTTTAATTATGTATCCAGTCAACTGCTGATCAAGTTGTACTAAACATGTTTATGGATAATTTTTCATTTAGAGACCACACAATTTCATTCCAGACAGAGGTAATTGTAATCATTTTTAGAAATGAGGAAGCTGGAGCATCACGAGGAAATCATGACTTGCTGAAGATCTGTTTCCAGAATATTCACAGTACTGTTAAATACTGCCTTCATGATTGGGCCTGTTAATTTTGAAGTTTTCACACTGTTGTAAGGCCAGCAGAGGGAGCGTGTGTATAACACAGAGAAACAATTCTGCCTGCACTGTGAGTAGTTGATGTCAGGGCTGATCAGGAGCGAGTAGAGGCTCACAGATGTTTTCCACATTAATTTCATGCTGTTATAACCCAGGCCCGGGGGGATTGCTGTAATAACTGTTAGAGGGAAATAAACCCTATTTAGTTTGAAAATTAAAATCTTACCTCAGAGATTTCAGATAACACTTGAAAGTGAGCAAACCGGGAAAGGGAAAATATTAAAAATGCAAAGCTTCTTGATGTCTGCTGAAGTACTTGTGGAAATTTCCTTATGCTTATTGGAGAAAAGTTGATGCTGTGCACATTCCATGTGGAATAACCTTACTTTGATTATTCTGATGGTTATAAATCCAGCAGACAAAGGAGCTGTAAAATACAATCTGCTTATACAATTAAATGACGATTAAATGTATCTAAAGGATTGTTAAAACTAATTTATAGAAAGACAAATCAGCACTAATTTTAATAGGAAATTATGTTATCATTTACAAGTTTTTTTGTCTTAGAATACCATATGTTATAATGTCCATTTTATGTAAAATCCCCAGTGGTTTTTTATTGTGCTAATGGCTTTTTTTAATTTGAAAAGTAGTTCTAGGGAAGAAGAAAAGCTCTTCTATAATTGCTTAAGCATCAAAATAAAACTTGAGAGTTCATTACTATAGAGGGTCAAATCACTGTTTGCATTACTCCCATGAACTCCATACTTGTGCTTTCAGCTAGTAGTGGTCTTCTGGTTCTTCTTCCTTATGGAGTGCACGACAGATGGTACAGCTGTTCTAGTGTCTAGCAGGCGAATGTGAGGTTTCCTCTTTGTCTATTGTTACTTTTTGAAACAAGGTTAAGCTTTCTGGCCTGTATATGACTTGCATGGTATAAAAAACTGCACAGCTAAACTTTTAACATTGTAAACCCATTGTTTACAGGTTACAGTGACATTGCAAGGCTTTCAGTACAGTGACTTAACAGTCCCACTGATACCAAGATTATGTTGTAAAAAAGAGCTTCTGTTTGGTGTGTGCTATTATCAAATTTAATAGCGTTTAGCAGTGCCTTATATTTGAGCTTTTTGATTTTGGTTTGTTTTTTTTTCTTAGGTGGTTTTGGTGTAGCAAAGAATCTGTGTTCCTGGGCTGTAGATGGCAAGAATTGTACTGTCAACGAGCACGTCAACTCCACACTCCAGGCCTTCCACAGTGCTAAAAAGCCCATTGGTTTGTGCTGCATATCACCAGTTCTGGCAGCCAAAGTCTTTCCTGGCTGTGAGGTTACGGTCGGTCAGGATAAAAACGTAGATGGAAGGTAAAAAGGAAATGGATGGCGAGGATTTTCATTGGAATTAAGATTAGGAAATGGACAGGCTTCTATGCAAAAGTTTCTTTGGTAGCAGTAAACCTAGGGGAACTTAGTTACTTTTAAGAAAAATTAGTGACAGTTTACACTAGAATAATAGTAGTAGGCACAGTAGTAGTCTCAGGGCAGGCAGAGTGAATCCATGAGGTCAGGTGATTTGTGATGCTACAACCAGATATACACTGATCTGTGATACCATAGAATTGTTTAGGTTGGAAAAGTCCTCTAGGATGGGTGACTCCAACTGCTAACTCAGGGATTTTTAATAAAGTTTTTCTAGTGGTAGTGGTTTGGGGCCACTTTAGGGGATGGAGATGAGACCAGGGCCTGGCAGAAATCAGTACTGCTTCAAGAACTGTCAACTCCCAATAAAACTTATGAATTAAATGTATCAGCAGCTGCAGTGGGGGGTTCTGTTCAGAACAGATTGCAATCTGTTCCTTCTTTATCAGAAGGGGGAAAAAAATTAAAATCTCTAGAGATCCCAGAGGAACACCTTACATGGAGGTATTGGAAAGGGTTGCAAGTTCAGCTGGCTTCTCTCAACCTTTTAAAGATCAGTTATAACTGCACTTGGTATCATCTTCCAAACTTACTGAAAGATTAATAAAAAGTATTGTACCTTCTGACATATTGTGGCTTCATATTTCAGACATTGTTTTTGAAGGTATTAGATCACTTGATATGTCCATAGGGGATAGGAAAATCTGATAGTAGCAGTCTCTAACTCCCTTGTCATCATCAGTTAAAGATTCACATAGATATTATTGTAGTTCTCTCATTCAAGTTATGTATGCAGAATTTTATGGCTGTATCATTCCTTTATGTTAATTAAAGTGTTTTTATTTACAGATTTCCTGATGCTGAAACAGCATCTGCTATAGCAGAGCTTGGATGTAAGCACATTTGCAAAAATGTAAATGAATCCCACGTGGATAAAGCCAATAAAATAGTTACTACCTGTGCTTTCATGTGCAAAGCTCCTCTGCATGAAATCTTTGATGGAATTGGAACAATGGTACAAGAAGTCCTGAAGCTTGCCTGACTAGAAGTGTACAGACTTCTCCAAGGAAATCAGTGTAGCTAAGCATAAACATTTAGCTTCCTTAGATTGAATTAATAAAATAATGCAACTGCTAAACTTCACAGTTCCTGGTTTGTTTGGTGTGGTGGGGTGTTTTTTAATATTTAATACATCAGATGGTTACTGCTGAATTTAACCTATTTATTTCTCTTTTAAAATAGAAACCATATATTGAAGGTGATGGGAGGAGTTCCTTTGTTTTTGTTTTGTTTTTTCTTTTTTTTTTTAATGAATCCAAATGTATTCAGCTGCAATTGCAATTGAGATGTACCCAGCTGCAATTACAAGTGAAGTAGCTGTAAATGAGTCTGTTTATCATCAGTATAGGTGAATAATTCAATTCTGATTTCTAATCAGAGGAGAAAAATAAAAGAATGTGGTTATTTGGATTCTTTTTTCCTCTTGCAAGTCTTTAAGCAAGTATTACTGATGGACTTGCAAAATTTTTGAAGAGCCCCAAGGTAAACCAACTTTATAAACCAAGATGCAGCACAAATGAATGCATTGCCAGTGGAAAATACTAAAGTTTTGTGCTAATAAATGAAGTAATTTCAGATTTATTTAGTAAAACGAATTAGATTTATTTTGTAAAATTTTTTTTGCATACATTGTTTATTGTCCCGAGGAAGATAATTTTATATGTATTAGAAACCATGCTTTGATTTAATAAATGTGAACAAAGGGTTGGCAGCTTCTCTTAGAAGCTCAGTCTGGCAAGGCTTTGTACTCCTGGAGGAACCAAAATTTCCCAGAATTCATGATCTGGGTTCACTGAGTTGTCTCTGGTAAGAGGTGCTGTGGTGCTCACAGGTCTGTCACTCCTGCCCAGTGTGGTGCAGCCCACACTCTGCTGGGCCTGAAGCAACCTACACTGCCATCACCTGCTCAGTGTCTCATGTAACTGGGGCAGGAATGAAACAGGAGCAGACCTGTACCACAGAGGAGCCAGCAGCTGGACCTGGGCAGTAATGCCTTTATGATGAGGAGTGTGGAGCTGTCCCTCATGCTCAGCACTCGTGTGATCAGGTTGGGCCCAGGCCTTTGCTGCCTCAGTGCAAGAGCAATGGCTACAGTGACACCTGACGTGCTGCAAAGTAGGGAGTGCTACCCCTCCCTACATGTGCTGTGTTTATTTTAGCACAATTGTCAACATTCAGACATAACAGATTCCCTCTTCAAGGAGGCTGTAGAGATAAATCTACAGAAATAAATATTAAAAGATTTTCATTCTTTGTACTTCTAACCATGATGATTTTCATGGACACAGCACTTCCATACTCTTCCAGAATTTGGATTTTCTGTATGGAGTTATTTAGGAGAAGCAGAACACAGATTTTTGGCAGAGGAGCAGGGAGATTTTTGTGCCATGAGCAAGCAGTGAGTGCTCCGCCTCTAGAGGTACGAAGATAGCTGGGGTCAGCTGTGCCAGCAGAGGATCTTCTGTTCAGCCTGGCTAAGCTGGGCACATAAACACCAAATTATTTACCTAATCAAAACCCACAATATTGGACTGAATATGGTTCTTGCGTTACAGGATTACGTTCTTGTGTTATTTAAAAGTGCTTGAATCACAAAGTAAAAGTTTGTCCTGAATTTTGCATTGGCTTTGTGAAGAGCATGTAGCTGTTGGCTGGAGCACTCAAAGGAAGCGCAGCTTCTCTGGAAGTACTCTAGCAGACTGTCCTGATAGAAATGTACTTAATACAGAACAGTCCTCTACTTTTTCCAGGTTGTACACAGTGTCTATAATGCCTTCCATGGCTTCTGTGGGCAGGATGTCGAGCGTATTGGATTGAAACTTTTTCTCCAAGTCTTCCTTTTCCAGAGGTTTCCTCCAGTGCCCGTAGAAGGTAGCGCAGCGGTCGCTGATGGTGCTGCCGTCCCGAAGCGCGACGCTCACTTGGCAGTACAGGCTGTCAAAGCTGGGCGTGTTGTCAGGAGGGTGCTCCAGCTGTGTTTTGCAGAGGAGCTCCCTCAAGGCGGGCCGGTGAATGTTCTCACTGGCGAAGGACTGGACTGACATGCTGCCATCCAGCAAAGCCGAGCACGCAACAAACTGGAAGGAGTGTCGTGCTTCGTGCTCTGAGGCTGGGCTGGCTCTGTTCACGTATTTGACCTCAGGGACTTTGAGAATGACTTTCTCGATTTTATCAAGGGGGAGCAAGTTCTCACTGCTCTCCACGAGCTTCCTCCTAACAGAAGATGCTGCATCAGCCACCCAGTGTGTTGCAAGATGAGCAGGAAAGCGTTTGATGGCCACATCTTGCTGGTCCAAGAGCCATGGGTAGGACTGCAAGGTTGGCAGAGTCTGTGGGTTGTAATCTGTATAAAAGGCACCCATCCCTGACTCCATGTCCAAGATCTGTTTGTTTCCTTGAAGGCCCTGTAAAGCTAAGCAAGCTGCTTCCAGTCCATTCCTGGCAGCATTCCCAACATGGAGAGGCTTTATTTGGGTTGCTGCATTAGCCAGTGGGGCACCTGCATAGGAGGCAGCAATAGCCAAGGCATTTTTACATTCCAGCTGGTCAAGAGCTAGCAGTTTAGCACAAGCTGCTGCGCTCCCCATCGTACCAACCACAGCTGGTGGGTGAAACCTGAGAAAACAAAAGTATCTTCATTACCTGATTTCAAAAACTCAACCAAATTCACTATCTACAAAAGCTTTTCACTCATTGCCATGGGAAGTGGATTGGACCATAAAGAAACATACATTCAGCATTCATGTGTGGGCCTAACTGAGAGTTGTCACATTTCCCCAGGAAAAAGTAAAACTGGAATAGTGCTGCTTGCAGTAGTAAGTCCTTCCCAGAAAGCAATGGAAACATTAGTGCTGCTCATAGTTTAAAGCAAATTTATAGTCTAAATATAAAGTTATATTTATTATTATTTAAATTTAGATATTATTCTAAATCTATAAAAATGCAAAGTAGGGAGATCATTGCATAATTCTGAATTAGTCAATGCTTTAAAAAAAATCTATTAGCTACAGAGTTAGGAATCAAATGTATTTATGTGTAAGATGAGCCATCCCAAAATTTCCAACAAACAGCTTAGGAAATCTGAATAACTGTGCCACCTGTATGTTAAGTGACATTTAATTATGTATATTAGCACTGATAAAAAACCACCTCCACTCCAATTTCTACTTTAAACATTTCTATGTACCTTCTTGGAATATTCCTGGCTTCTCTGGAGAAGTGCAGCAACCTGCCTTGCACTTCAATTCCCACATTGAAAGCTAAGAGCAGATCAAGACCCGAGACTTTTTTCTTCTGAGGGAAAGCCTCTGAGAGTGCAATCAATGCAGGGAGCACAGCCCCAGATGGGTGTGTGGCTGGATGCCAGGTGTCATCAAAGTCCATTGAGTGCACCTAATGGAAAGAGAAGCACTGGTATGTTAGAAATAAACTCTGACTTTGCAAGGTTGCCTCAGTCAAATGAAACTACTGCAACTGGTATTAAAAAGTGCCAAAGAACTAGATCTTAGAAAGCAAAAATTTCAAAAGTCTTTTAAAGACCTTTACTCCCATCATGGCTGTCTGAGAAATGGCAATGCAGCAGAGATCTTTCCTCAGAGGAGAATAATTCTAATTCAACTTGTACCAGCCTGAAACCGGTGTGACAGTGATTCCTTTTTTCTGCAGTTGGCTTTTGCTGCTTTCATTAGACTGGTATAATTAAAGCAGCTATTCTAGGTCTACCATGTGAACATGAATTTTCTCTTTCTCCAAAACATAATGAAATATAAACACAATGAAATTCCTTCCCCAGTGCTGCAACCGATGCTGCCATTAGGACTCACACCATAAAACTGTAGCAGCTAAATACTGCTAAATGGAATTTATATCATCAGAGCTATTTTTCTGCTGCAACCATCTACTGTAAAGAGGCACAAGCCTGAAAATGTACAGGAGGCTTTATTTTGTGAATTTTAAGCACACTGAAACTAGACCTGTCACACAAGAAACCAGATTTCCTGGAGTTTCTGGGTGTAGGAGAAAGCTACAGTGTGAATGTTGAACGAGCTGTTTGGCTCAAAAGAGTAACCCAAAAGGTGCCTTCTCTTTCTCATGCCCAGAGCCCAGCTGCTCAGGAAGGTTTTAGGTGTTCCCAGCATGGCATATGGCTGCTGATCTGGCAGCAGATTGTCCCCAAAAGTGCAGTCAGTGTCTGTAATGCATTGCTTATAACACACATTCCTTCCTCCTGCAAAGTTTTGAGAACCCCAAAGACCTGAGCACATCAGGGACAGCATTTTTTTAATATAGCATAGTAAAACACCTCAAAAAGCTGAACTGTCACATCTGTTCACCCATGTTTTAACTTCAGAGCAAACTGGGAAGCTGGTCAGGCTCCCCAGCAGTCAGGTTTTGCCCTGTTATACTGTGATTCTGCATTTTTGAGGACTGTTTCTAAACAGATAGAAGAAAACACAATGTCTCCCTTGTAAACCTTTGATGCCATCTGGGAAGATGCCCTGCAGTGCAGGATAAGGAAAGTTGTGGCCAATACCCTGTAAGCTGTGTTTCTGGTGTCCTCAGTAAGTGCTTAAATTGACCTGTGACCAAGATATAAACTGATCATATATATGCTAACAGCCAGATCTGAATATCATAAGGGCTGCTAGGAGCAGTACCAGATCTCATTTCCAAGGTAATTTTCTCTACATTGGAAATGAGCTGTTAAATTGGACCTCTGATATTGTTGTCACACTAATTTAAATAGGCTTAATATTACTATTTCCTTGGTTGGTCACCTTTCCTAGTTTTGCATAATTGCCAAATTTGTCTACCCCACCTCTTGTGCATCTTTCAATTTCAAACAGTTTCAGCCTCAATCTGAATTTAGACAAACGTCTGGGGAGTCAGTTATTGCTTTAATGACAAAGTGCATGTCCAAAATATATCACTGGCTTTTGGAAACTGTGTAACTGAAGATTAAGTTGCCTTGTGATATTATGTCTGTATGTATCTATATGTGCATCTGTGTTTTTCTGTAACTGTACTTTGCCAGCTGGCAAGAAATTCGGATCCCAGTGAAATGAGCTAGAGGGTGTGTTTTTAAGCAGCTACAGCAAGGTTGTAGCCTTGCTACAAGGTTGCCAGGTTGTAAGAGGTAGAGTTCTGACACTTGACAACAGCCCCAGGTCCCACATTAAATATAAGGGATGCTGTTGAGTTGGATCATACATATATTATACCTTAAGTTCAAACTCACTGGAAGGAAGTTGTAGCACATTAGGAGAATAGTCTAGAAAAGTTTTGTAGCAGGCTTCAGAATAAGCTATGATTTTTGGGACATTTGTTCTCTACAGAGCAAGAACGGCATCAATTGGTATGATTTCAGAGCAAATAAAAGAGCATCCCTTACAGCCACTCCATTCACAAAAGCTGCATACAGAGGAGGCAGTCGGAAGTCCAAGTGGCCCCAGATGGTACTGGATAAATCTGAGCTGTAGATCTGAAACAAATTGACACAAATTAATTCAAAGTCCTGAACCTAAGGATAAATGTGCATTGTATCTCTGATGTAACTGAGAGCAGATCATGTCCTCTGGGGATCTAACTGCTCCCTTTTATGAGAAAAATATTATTCTTTCAGAAAGTCTGAAAAGGAAGTAAATTTCCTTTTCAGGAAGTTGGCTTATGTCCTATCCCACCCAAGCAGAGCTCGGGGGCAGACAACACCACCCACCTGGTACTCAGTACCTTCACACAACCCCTGGCCACTGATGCCCCTTCTCACCACCCATTGACAGAATCACAGTATCAGTTGGGTTGGAAAAAACCTCTGAGATCATCAAGTCCAACCTAAATTATATGGGACTGTCATCATCTTGTTGGGGAAGATGTCTCATTAAAGGGTTTTGTTTTCTGTGTTTTAGTAAGAGCCTGAGTAAACGATAGATGGCCTCCTGGTGCTGCAAACTGAATAAAAGGGCATAAACTACCCTGGTTTGGAAAGGGGAATTCTCTGTGGGAAGAGACTAACTGGCACACAGAGCTCTGGAGCACAAGTCCACCCAGGCAGGCCTGAATGCTGAAACAGTGGACTGAACTCCTCCTCATTGATGCACTCCTGTGCTGGGAAAGGCTTCTTTTCAGGGTCAATTTCTCTGCTAGTTTGAGGAGAGCAAGAGTGGAGGAGAAGCATGGCTAATACACCTCAGACAATTATGTTTTATGGACTGCAAGTAACCCACTCCTAACTCCCCATCTCTTTAACAGTTCCTTGATTTGAAAGGCTGGTGATAAGTGATGCTTACTTTGTTGATGTTTTTAATGAGATATCACAGGTGAAAGAAAGGAAGGGGTTCTTAGTTGACTGTGTTTGTAGAGGGGGATCTTAGCATACAGACTGATACACAGACTTTTGCCCATCCAGAGTGAAAAGTAATTTAAGCACTGAAGTTTCACTCTCTCCAGTGGGAAGAACACGATTTCTCTCTTTCCATCCATGAAAGAATTTCACCATGGCAAAATTTCCTTTTCATTGCCCAAGTTTTCCCTTGCTTTCTTAAAGCTAAACCTTAGGGTGTGCTATGAATGCCAGGCAGCTTACCTTGCTGTATTGTGCCACTTTGTGGAAGACCTCAGTGCTGGTACCCAGAAGCCCCACTCCAAGAGTATCCAGAATCATTCGCTTACTTCTCTGAATTACTTGATCTGTCAACTGATTTGCATTCAAACCATGAATCACCTTGGCAAAATTTCCTGTAACTGTCTGGAAAGGGAAAAAATAAAGAAGAAGTAGATATTTCTCTATATTTAAAATAAACACTCTATTTTCTTTCCTCTTTTTTTTTTTTCTTTCCTCTTTTTTTATCCTTTCAGTTTTTGGGCTACTGTGTAGCACACTGGCCATTTCTGCCCTAAATTGCATCAGCAAAGCCAAGGTTTGAGTTCTTCCTCTTTTTATTCCGAGAAACACCACTGTGTTATTTATATTTTACTTATGCATTCATCATTATCCTTTTCTATTCTGTATTTCTTCTGCTTTCTCCCCTAGCCCTTGAGAGTGTGCACTGCAGGTGCTCTAACTATGCAAGATTATCATCTCTATCTCATCCCCATCTCATCTCCATCTCTAATGACTATTCACACACACACATCCCCCAAACAGAAGTAAAAACATCTGTCTTTCCCATGGCACCTACTTGTTGGTATTGAAATCAGTGGGAAATCATTTCAAGCCAGTGCACCCACTACCACACAAGAAGGCAAGATTTAATCTCCCTGATTGGCAGCCTTACTATCCCAAATCTTGCTGAGCTTGGAGCTCAGCAGGAGGCAGGAATTGGCAGCCCTACCTTGCACATACTGCTCATAGCTCCCAGCTCCCATTGAATTCACTCTCAGCTGGAGTCCCAGCTTTTCTCTAAGACAAGGTCTTGCCTCTTTGAAAAGCAGTGTCTCCTTATTCCTGGATCCTACTGATCTGGGAATTATATATATTTATTTTCCTCTCCTATTGAGCAATGACCCATTATGCAAATTCAACCTGCTTCTTGGCTGTGAGCTGCTGTTAGTATCTGTTTCAGAAAATGATGTCAAACTTCCCTTCCTGGACCATTAGAAATGTCCCACTTCCTGGATCATTAGAAATAAAGTGTAGAGGTACACATTATTTACAACCTAAAAAAGAAACAGTTTCCTTTTTCTACTGGCAGTAGTGAATATTTATTTTCTCTCTCTTTGGAAATTGTCTCCTTTCATTTCCACTCTTCATTGCCCTTCCTTTACTCCCCTGTACATGTCCACACAGAGTGATGGTATTGCCTTTTGGCCTTCATTTAGCTGAGGTAAACAAACCAAATTCTGCTGTTCTCTCCTCTACAATATGGACTCACCCCTACCATGCTCATATATTTCCATTGAGCTGTTCACACTGCATTCCTCTTTCTCTAGCAATGGTGACCTGTCATGGACATATTTTATGAAAAATCTTTTTGATAGGATCTTTTCTCCTGAGAAGCTTCAGAAATGAAATGTAAACGATAATTATCTGCTGCTGTGGAATGTAACAGGTGCATCTTTGATTAGTCTTATGTGGTTGTTTTTAATTAATGGTCAGTCACAGTCCAGCTGTCTCAGACTCTCTGATCAGTCACAGGATTTTATTATCATTCTATTCCTTTCTTTTGCTAGCTTTCTGGTGTCTTTTTTCTCTTTTCTCTTAGTATAGTTTTAGTACATAATTTTCTTTTAACATAATATAGATCATAAAATAATAAATCAGCCTTCTGAAACACGGAGTCAAGATTCTCATCTCTTCCCTTACCCTGCAAACACCACCACAGTGACCGGAATTGTACCCACCATTACAAACAAGTTCTCACTCACACTTGCAGTGAAGCATTAAGATTATCCCAAGGGAGCAGTTACAAGCAGATTAAAGCAGGTGAACCCCGTATCCCATGGTGTGGTGGTCACCAACTGCAACATTTGCAGTGAGGATACAAAAGCTTGAATAGAGAATTGCATCTTACAGTGCAAGGAAACAAGACAGTACCTTTGCCCACATCCTGCAGGGGTGATGCACGTCCCAGAGAGATGCAGCAAATGAGTGGTGGCCAGTGAGCAGGGGAACTCACTCTCTCACTATTTATGTGTGTCTGTCTGAGGTGGGGGAAGGAATATTAGGCCTTTCCACTTCTGCATCTTGTGTTGCCCATTTCCTCTTCCATCTATAAATGTTCTTTTTTGCTTCACTTTCAACTTTCCTCTGACTAATTGCACTATAAACCTCTGGGACACATGTGATAGGACTTAGCCAGTTATGTTTACATGTTGTGTAAATGTAATACATGTAATACTTCATTACCAGATAGGAGCTGATTCATCTGGCAGCCTGGAGAGCTGTGTGGAACCACAGTTATACATGGCTGGAAAAGTCCAGTACTAGACTAGAGGTTGGCAAAGGCTGTTTTAGCTTAAACAACCTGTTGTTTATATGTTTTGTTTTGTTTTTTTCTTCTTTTGCTATATGTCTCTTCTCTAACACATACAATTCAGACTTGGGAAATGTGTGCCATAAGAATTTTAGACCATAAATTGGATTAAGGCAGTTCTTGGCACTTAGCAGTGTTTTAACAGCATGAATCACTGTGTGTTAGCAATAGATAGTGAGTGACAAATCCCTGCCTAGCCCATCAGGAAGGGAGCAGACCCCACAGGAGCATGACTAGGGGCCACTGAATAATTCTGAAGTAAATAAGTAACCATGTCTGAAGTATGGAAATCTCCTGGGTTAGGGAACAAAGCATCAAATCTCAGAATTGCAGCCTTGCACTTACATGATAAGCGCTGCCTAAAACAGTCTAGAAACCTCAGCCCTCTACTGAGAATACCTCCAAATAATTTTGTAAAGCCTTATCTAACTCCTGAGTGCTTCCAGGTAGATAACAACATGGGTCTAGAGGTGAAGCTAAACATCAGTTTGAGTGGTTCTAACCACTACTGAAAGGTCCTATTTCAGGCTGTGTCCTTCCCCCTCTCCTGTCCCTGGGTACATGGTCCTTCTCCTCCCTGGGCCAGCCCTGATGCTGAGCAGACCCATTTCTGAGCTGGTCCAGCCTGTCTCCAGAGCTAGCTCTATGATCCTCAGCAGTCAGGCATAACTGAGTTTCATTCCCTCAGAAATGCAAAATTAAATCTTGCAGCACAAGCAGAGGGAGGGAGAAGTAGGGCTAGCAGCAGTCTGTGAAATTTTGGGAGAGCACAGGCAGGTAACATGAGAGAAGAGGGCATCAGCTTCTCCCCAGCAAGCTCTAAGCAAGACATTTGCCTATTTTGCCTATGCTTTTAGCCAGCTCTGCTTTTGGGTATCATCTGCTGGTGCAGAGCTTGATGCTGAAAATGGCACTGGGTAACAAAGGGCCTTAAATGACAGAAGCAGTGATGAGTCATGCATGGATACAACCAAAGGCCTGGGACTCCTAAAACCCAGCCTTACAAACGCAAACATAATTTTGTACAGGCTAACCTGCATCATGTGAAGGTTCCATTTAAACCCTTGTCCTTTCTTTTAAATATGAGCAGCTGTTCAGCATGGCTACTAAACCTATTCCCACACATTTCTCTATGAGTATGACACAGTTTCCTCACCCATGCAGATATAACTTGCATCTACATAAAACATGCCAGCACGTGTCCTGGGTTTGTTTTGCCAAATCCTGACCCCACAGAGATAGAATGTGCATCTGTGCTTCTTCCTTGCCCCCCATATTTCCTCACTGAGGAAAACCTCAGAGGTAGCCTGAAGAATTATCTTTGGTGCTGATAAAATCCAACTGACATATTGGGATTGCTCAGGTTGACAAGGTTGGCAGTGGTTAGAAAGGTTAATAGAAGTTAATGCTATTGGGCTGATAAAGGGAAAGATTTTGTTGACTTTCACTTCCGTTCTTTCAGCTCATTCTTCTCTCAGAAAATTGGAAGAAAATATTTAAATTTCAGAACCATAAAATCACAGACTGGCTGCAGTTGGAAGGGAACTCCAGACACCATCTTGCCCAGCCTCTAACAAGGCTACCCAGAGCAGGCTATGTTCAGTTAGGTTCTGAATATCTCTGAGGACAGAGACTCCTCAGCCACCCTGGGCAACCACAAAAAATATTAAATAAAAAATATTCAAAACCCTAAAGATCACCCTCTTTCCCAAAACCTTTGGGATATAATTTATAAACCCATTCTGTTTCTCATTTCTTTCTCCTCCTCAAGTGAGATAGAAGTTCCACTGCCTTAATCCCATGATGAGACTCCAAAGTGAATTTGGATGGGACCCAGAACTTGTGATGTGCCTTGCAGTGTGCTGTGCAGTCACATGCTGCTGGCTGATCTCAGATATGTGGTCACTTCCTTCTGTGATCTTGATTGCAGGATGGACTGTCCCATGCATTGCAGTAATAACGTTAGTATATTTATGGACTGAACTGAGATACTACAAGAAAGTGACTTTTTGTTTAAAAAAGAACGAAGTGAAACAGTACCTTTGCTTGGGAAACCAATTTCCAAACTGTGCTCTGCAGACCTCAGGCTCAGGTGTACACTGTGGCCTGTGAGGGAAAAGAAAGCAATATGATTATCACTGCAGGGGGAACAGGCATCTATACAAAGTCCTGTACCTCCACAGCAGAATTCCTAGGGGTCTGAACAGAAGGAGGTTGGAAATCAGTGACTGAGACTTTGGTACAGCCTGTGCACCCTGACAAAGGGAGTCTGCTGCTTTCCTCTTCTTTGACACAATACTCATGGTTCAGCAATTTGGGCAGACAATTTGTTAACTAGCAAGTGTGGTGGAAAGACAGAATGTGTTCATCCAAATGTCATTTGCAGCATTGCACGCAGCTACAGTAATGAGCTGTGTTGATTACAGAACAAGGCTTTAGAAAACCAGTGCCCCACAGAGTCTATTTTCTCCTGCTGACACCACATTTTTAAGCAGTTTTTTCCCTTCTTTTGCCTCCAGTTATTTTAGGCTAAACTCTGCCCACACCTGCAAACTGTATGTTTGCTACTGAAAGCAATTTTGGCCCTAGCCTTACGCTCCTTTTGTTCTAAGGAAATATTAAAAATTATGACAAAATACAGAGCCCAGGCTTCCTATTTTCCAAGCCAGCTTTTAAGAAGTAACTTTGTTCATGGCCTGTGCTTAGATGAGAAAACAGGAGACAGGTGCCAGCCAGTGTGTTGTGTTTACAGAGACTCTGCTGTTGCTGACTGTCTGAAAACAAGTTACAAGTTCAGAACTTTCTCTTTTTCCCTCTACTGGGATATTTAATTACAGTGAAAAGGTGAGAATCTTAGACAGCAATAACACACAGCAAATGCAATAGGCAATGATTGCACCATGAAATGTATCATCCTGGAAATTTCCAGCCTACAGTAGTTCTCTTATTCACTTACTTGCACAACTAGTGGGAGCGGCAGTGAAATCTCTAAGTTATCACCCTTGTTTGTTTTTTTCAAAGTTCCCACAACAAATCTTGGAAGTTCCCAGCCATGTTCTGGTAAAGGTTGCTAGGAGTCAATGTGCTGATCAGTGCACTACATTACACTGCCCTTTTTGCCTTCCTAAATTAGCAGTGCTATTCCTTAATGCAAGACCTCAAGGCTCATTTTAACTTGTAATGTAGATGCTGGTTTGCTTAAATGAGCTGTAAGATAGAGGCACCAGACATACTGGGATATTCCCTAAGGATCACATTCAAGACACATCATTTATGGAGTAGTGTGAAGAGACCTGGTCTGTAACAATGTGAGAAGACACTGCAGCTCCATGACATTCCTGTTGAACCAATTTAGCTCTCACCAGAGCTACAAGCTTTACCTGTTTTACTGGTGCCAGCACTCAGTTTTACCCTGTCTTCTGCAGCACCCTCAGGCTCTGCTGCAACACTGTGGATCACATGGAGTCCTTCAGTGGAAGGACTAGGAAATGAGCCTGGGGTGCTTTGGGGGGTCTTTGATAGTTTATGACGCCTTCTAAGATAGGATAGCTGCACCTCATGTAGCTGAGCCAGTTATGCCCCATTAGAAGGGATAAACACCTTCAGGCCTGCGTGTGAATGTGACCCTCCCCAAGGTGGGGGGATTTACATCTAAGTCAGAAGTGTAAGGAAGGACAATTGGCATGATAAAAAACACCATTCCCCCTCTGCAGGGCCTGCTTCTTATGGACCTTCTATCCTACCTGGCTCAAACCCCAGAATCTGGTGGTGGGTGTTCTCCCCTCTGTCTAATTTAGATCAGAGGTTTTGCCACTACCTACCCCAAAACTCATCTCCTCCCCTTGGTGGGTGCAATCCCTGCCCCAGCACAGCACTCTGCTGCCTCTGCAAGTGGCCAAATGTTGGAGCCATTGACATTAATGTCTCTCCCAAAGATCACCAGTAGGAATAATAGCAGTGGGTGTGGGACATCACATAGGTGTTGTGTACCTGCAGTTCCCATAACTACTTTTTGGTTTTGGCAGCCTGTGGCAGCCTGTAGCACATTCTGCTCTCTTAATCAAAGAGCAGCTCACGATGTCTACATTATGTGTCCAAGATGCAGCCAGATGTCATTACATGACTTGTGCTATTTGGGGAGAAGATAAAACTTGGCTAGCATAAATTCAGAGTTTCATGAGCAGAGACCAAACTAGTGAGAGCACATGTGAGGGATGTGGCAATTTTAATTAAATTAGCAGCAGAACTCCAGTGGTGCAAATGAGGCATTACCCACTGTGCTGGGCTGTGGATCATACACAGAAAGGCACCAAGAAAATTGATGCTCCTGGTCACTTCAGAGCAAGGATAGATGTCAGGACATAATGGGCCCCAGCAAGGCTGTGGTGGTGGTCCAGTGGGGAGATACAGTATCAAAATCTAGTATACAACAAGCTTAACCAGTAATTAAGGAGTAAAAGAGCCTCTCTGCATCTATACTAGTTCTCAGGGATTTGGAATCCCTAAGAAATTATCCAAGACTCATTACAAACTTTTGTATGCACTAAAAGGGCTAAAATAACACCTATAGAATATATAGCAGAACCAGAAGGAAAAATAAAGCAGCATTCTTCAAACATAAACAGGTAAAAAAAATCACCTAATTTTGTGGGAGTCCATAATTTACCTGGCAGCAGCTGCAGAAGGCTTGAGACAGGTGCTGGAAGATGCTGTGTGAGTTAACAGAATTGTTCCTCCAACTTTCAGGGCAGGTGCTTTCTCTCTTGCTCTCAGCTTTGTCCCTCCCATACATGGCCCCTCCTGGAAAGATTTAAACAATGAGCCGTGTTACAAAATCCACACACAGTACTTGTTGCTCATGGAGTGCCCATTTTTCAAGCTCTTGCCATGAGTTAATTTCCACCCTTCCCTCCTAGCTGCTGGACACCTAATCAGACATCATGCTTTCATTGAGATCCCCGAGGCAGCCTGGGTATCCCATGAGTGACAAATATGTCCCTGCTCTTTTGGAGCACTCCAAGAACTGCAAAAAAAAAGCTTTTTCCTCATCTGTGGTTGTACCCAGCTAGATTATGCATTTTCCACCCTGATGTACTTCTAAAAGTGTCAAGAAATATTGCAAAACAGCCTGAAATTACACTTTAAAATGCAGCAGTCTCTGATTTATGGTGCAATTATAAAACATGTCATGGTAGTTATTAGCTCTGAGATTGAGTATCACATATTTCAGACTGTAAAACATACTGAGGAATTTCTAGCTGTGATTGTGTATTCACCTCTAAAGAGGAAATGGGCTTAATTACACCAACATTTATAAAAGGGAGAAATAACAGCAAAAATGGAAGAAAGGTTAAATTTGAACACAAGAGCTGTGAATACATAAAACATTTATATTATCGCACTTGTAATTGAGCATCTAAGCAGAAGCTAATGATTTGATTTAAATTGGTCCTTTTTACATAAGTAGCATTTGAAGAATTTTGGGTTTTAGAATTTATAATGACACTCTTTTTTCCCTATGATTACTCATCTTCAGCATAGTAGATTCAACCAGATGCAGGAAGAATTAAAAATCAAGAAAAAATAACTACTTTCACAAAATGATAGGAATGATCAACCATGTTGATGCTTCAGTCTTGGCAGGGTTTAAAACTATTCACCTAAAAATGAAACCTACTGTCAGATGCAGAGGACAGCATTTTATTTACCTATTCCCTCCCTGCAAAAGCTGGAAGATGTCCCTCCTTGTATGGTCTTGAATTATTGCAGGAGCCCTAGGGTTAGCTGTAAGGGAAATAATGTGATGTTCGAGTCTTGCATTTATTTATGAAAAAGGTCATTTTCAGTGAAAATAGGTGGTGGTAGTGGTACCACCAGCTCACACAGCTTATCCTGACTTTGGTGACTTATTTGCATGGCACAATGCCATCACCATGACTTTGGGGTTTATATAATATGGAAATAAACCATTCTTACTTCTCCTTTCCACAGTCAGAAGATTTTTTCTATTTCTGCAATCTGGCTATTGCCACTCTTTATCAAATTGGGCAGATTTGAAGTCTGTTTTGAAGTCTATGCTTTCTTTGGGCATTTATTTTCCTTTTTCTTTCTTTGATTTGGTGTGATATTTTATTAAACTCAAGGAGGGGTGTCTGGGGAAGTCCAAAAAGACAGGAGGTACATTCTTTTCCCCATTGAATTAAATGAGTCTCAAATGAAGGAGCAGTGAAATGTTATGGCCCATCGTGGGCTGCCGGCACAATTGCAGTGGGGTGTAAATCCCCCTGCCACCAGCCATCCACAGGGCAGAGCCAATGCAATTCTATTTCACCACAAAAGCAAAGCAGGAAGCTGCCTTTGGCAGCAGCTTGTAAGAGATAGTTTGGGGTCTATGTTGCCTGTGAAAGAAAAAATAAATCTGAGTGGCTTTTAGCCCAACCTACCCATTGCTGCTTCGCGCTTCTGTTGTGTTCAGCTGCTGCTGCCAAAGCAAGGGTTCCTAGGGAGGAAGGGAATGACTGATGCAGAGAAGTAGATTCTCCCCACAGCTTCCTGCTGTCTCACCCTACTACCCTTGGCAAAAGGACTTTCCCCCACGTGTGCAGCCCAGCTGAGCTCTGCACTGCCTTTTTTCTTCCTGTGTTAGCAAGGGCCAGGCATATTTCCCCATGCTTGTCTACTCTGTGCAGGTTTGGGAAGCCTCTCCAGTCAAGGTCAATTAGTGAAGATGGATGGAGACAGTGAAGGAGGAGAGAAAAGAGAAGATATATGACTGTGTGGGAATAAAACATGACATGTCTCACAAACACACTGGAAAAGCACATTTTTGTGGGGCAGGGAAGAGGAATAAAGGAAAGGAAAGGAAGGAGAAGAAAGATACCCAAGCCCTTAAATATCCCCATCCAGTAAAGTCCCCTGATTCCTCATAGGTCTTCTCTTCCCAGGCCCCAGAAACATTCCTGTGCTCTGACAGAGTAAAATATGTGGTGAGCTTGCTCCTGAGTCCAGCTGAACAAAACTGGTAGGTGTCTGTCCACCCTCAGCATGTCCTTCCATCCTTCCTCCCTCTCTCCCTCCCTCCCTAGCATCCTGAGAAATTCCTGTAAGGCTATGGAAAGATGGGCTTCAAAAGCTCACTGAGGTCTCACCAGAGGGGAGGCAGCACATGAAGGTGAGTGGGATTCCTTCCTCCATGTCACTACACCACAAAGAAGCCTGGAGGGGAGAGAGCTTGCCCAAAGCTCCCACATCATCTCTGAGCCTGCAGGGCAGTGTGTCCAGTCTGCCCGTGGGCTTTGGTCACTCCTGCACTCTGAGAACCACACAAGAGCCTTGACAGGAAGGCCAGGAAAGCCTGGCAATCATCTGCTTCAGATCAGGCATTTTGGAATGTTTCTGAACAATCTGGCTCATCTCAGACCAGACCTGATTACAAGTGATGGAGCAGCACACAGTTTACCAGAGCCTGTGGTGGGATACAAGTCAGTGATGGAACCATAATTGCTGCACCTTATTTACAGTGTGGGTTTCACCCACAGCACTCTCCAGCACAAACTCCAGCCTCACAGTTGTTAACAATTGGTGAGATTTATAAGGCTGCATATATATTTTTTTTACTGCTTTAACTTTGCTGTTGCTGTATCCTCAGGCTTCCCATTTTTCCAGTGATAACAGTGAGAAACTGTTAGAGTGAAAACTTAAATTCCCAGTTGACTACATGGCTTCAGGTGGTGATGGCTTTAAAAGAAAAAAATTCTTCAAGAGTCTAGATCATGTGTTGAGAGAAATATATGAATGTAAATCAAGAGTTAATCTATACTGGGAAATATACATTATTTATAAAAATCTAAATTTATAAATATCTAAAAGAATACAGCGAATCTTAACATCTTATTCCTTTAGAGTGCCACAAAATTATACTTGCATGAAGCCATTAACCCCAAAAGAGTTCTGATTACAGGAAAGACTGAGAATATGTCATATGCCTACTCTCAATGTAGGTCAGTGTACACACAGAGCAAAACAGAAGGAAACTTGAGGAAAATTATCTACCCCATCTAGAGAAACTCTTGCTTAAAGTTCTTCTGGAATTTAGATGATGTCTTAAGTTAAAATGGAACATGATAAGATGTCCACATGAGCAGTGACCACATAGGGAAAGGTGCAGATTGGAATGACTGCACTGAATTTAAGAAATTGGAATTTCTTAAATTGAAAAAGCTTTGAACAGGGTGACACACTTGTGTTTATCCATCCATCTTGTGAGAACAGTTATTACACAGGCAGGCAAAGTCATGGTAACAGCACACACAAATTAGGGCAGAAGAGCATATGAGGAAAAACTGATCTCTTTTATGCTTCTGATGGCCTGCTCACTCACAACTGGATCATACATTTTAAATATTCTTTGGATAAAGAAATACATTAAATATACCATTTATGAAAAAGATTCAGAAAAATTGGAAAATATTCAGAGGGGCCTAAGAACAATAACAGCCTTGGAAATAATGGTCTGTGAAAGAGATATGAGGAGGTTTATCCTAGAAAAGGGAAGCTACTCCATTTCACATCACAGCTAAGCCAGTCTGACCACTGGCACTTGTCTGATGCCCTCCCTCGGGCTTAATCCAGGAAACTAAATTGCTAGGAAACAAATTTTATTATTTATTTGAATGCTTCTCCACTTTATCCTCTGAACTGGTTCATCTCAATCACATGAGGGCTGGCTGAATGGAGAAAAATGTAGGGTGGTTCATTTTGCAGCATCTGACCTTCAGATTGGCATAGCTTTAATGTGGAAGTGTACTTCTGTACACAATACAAAAATACAATCTGTATATTTTAGAAGAGAGAGTGTTGAACAACTTTGCTCTATCTGCTGAGAAAGAAAACAAAAAGAAAACTGTTAAATATTTATCAGATTCTTGACTTATGCGATAAAATCCCTTTATAACAGGAAGGGTATTAAAATATTGTACATAAGAATTTTGTGGAATTTCCTTTACTGGAATCATTACCAATGTATTACCCCAATCTGCCAGGATTAGTTCAAGGTTTCTTTTTCTGCCTTGGTGCAGATATGGATTTTGAGAATGATCTCTTGAGATTCATTCTATCCCTTTTTTTTCAGGCTTCACAATTTGCCAAGTTCACCCATCCTGCCCGAGTTAGCTCTAACTGAACTCAATAGGACTTGGAAAAATGGCTATAACAAGAACAGTGCCAGATTCTAATATTGCTGTTTGATTTATATTTTGTTGAAGACCAGAGAAGTATCTGTGAATATGCTGTTCATGGACACATTACCAGACACTCTGCTCATGACCTGCTTTGCATTCTGGAAAATTTCCTGGGCTGGCATAGCTGGTCTCTAAATACACCATGAAAATAAACCCATAAGAACAAGTCACACATCAGAGGTGATTTCCAGGTTAAAGGCTTGTGCTGCAAATGGGGATGCAGCACTTGCAAGTAGCTGCTGAAGCTCAATGGAAATCCAATTGCAAATAGGGGAAGCAGGGTCAACAGCAGGGAAATGTGTATGCTGAGATATACAATTTCATTACATATCAGAAGAAAAGTATAGCAAACAGTAAAGCTTTGTTGAAATATAACTGGTGTTCACATTTAAAATACACTAGTGCAGAAATGGGAAACTGGAGATCAAATGAGGAAGAGAGATGCTGTATTAGGGACTTTTTTTTTCCTTCAGAAATCTTTTCCAGAAATGACAGGCTGCATGATCGATATACACAGACTTGGAAAATACTGAAATGCATTTAACCTTCTGTCTCCTCAGAGTCAGTAAATGTCATTATTAATGATGTTCTCTAATGAAGTGTTTTATGGACAAAATAAACACTGCAGCTTTCTTGTACAAAATTCTCTACTTACTTTAGTGCCAGTAAGTTCTGGGAAAAGTCTTTGTAGGTAGGACAAAAAAGAAAAAGTAGAGGCAGTTTTAAAGAAAATATAACAATCACTTTAATTAAGAAAACCTTATTATTTAAAGAACTAGACAAAACTAGCTCGAATGCAGGAAGCCTGTGGATTCCCCTAGACTTTCTGGGGGAGGGATCAAGTAAGAAAAATGCTTTACCAAGTATCTTTTCAAGTCTTTGGAAGTCCTGTCAAACGGAGAGGATCAATACTAATGCAGGGAGAACACATAAACCCTTCAAAGCCATCTGAGCACAGGAGTTGCTGTGTAACCACTCCCACCCCGCCAAGCTGGGCAGCCTCACATGGGAACCACCACCACTGTGGGACATTGAGCTGCCATCCACGGCTTGAGGAGCAGGCAGCTTTCTTCTTTGACAAGCCCTGCAGCCTTTGAAGCTGGGATCTGCTTGTTCTAAAGGGACTGACTAAAGAGGGAGAGGAAGCTTCAAAAGACCTCACTGCCTCTGTGAGCTAACCAGTCACAAGACTGCACTGACAACCTCCTATGACATCTACCATCTTTTTTTTTTTTTGACTTGTTCCTTATTCTGCCCTTTAACATTAGCATCTTCTTTCCATTTGTATGTGAAGCTTGCAGAAACATCATAAAATGAACAGTTCCTCTACTTCAGCTGGGACTCTCCCTTATTTTTCCCCACTGGGCTTCGTGTATTTTTTGTTTGGAAGTTTTGTTGTGATCCTGATTCAGCAGTGTGATACATGGCTGTGAGTACTAAAGAAATAATTCAGTGGGAAGGGCAGTAATAACTGTCACATGCAATAGGAAAGGACAAAATATGGTTAACAGCTGGACTCAATAATAATCTTAGTAACTATTCTGTGATTCTCTGAAAATGCTAACAAAATTCTGAAGATGGGTCTGTAATTCCTACAAACCTTTGTATGTGTGTGTTCATTTAATTTAATTTCACTCATATAATGCTGCTCTGTGCTACTACTGTCAGTTTACCCATTGCCAAATGCAGCCCATTTCAGTCCAAAGCAGGACAATGGACAAATTATATCACCTTTCTCAGTCCTGGCAGTGAACATTGGGTCAGCATATTCTGCTCATTTCCTTTTCCCACTTCTGTCTGCCCTGGCCTTTCTCAGCTGATTCACCAAACTATCCAAGCCCTTACTGAAAAAGCATTTCACATGACACCCGTATATTGGAATATGACCCGTATGGGAATAAATTTTAGAGATTATCTCAGAGGGGAACTTTCAAATGTCTCCACTTTGACTGATATGTATTTTGAGAGAGGCCAAGGGTTTTCTTTATTTTGCTGACACTGCATCAAATAACTCAGATGTCCCATTTAAGGAATTCAGATTAAAAACAAAACCAGATCCATATTTATGTAATAAAGAAGCTGACAGAAATGCTTTGGTGATTTGGCAAACATCTAGTTCAACATGTCTTGAAACTGTTGACCTCAATGATTCACATCTCATCCTTTCAAAGAAAAATTCTTTACTTCACTTATTTTCTCAGTTTATAGTTATGCTTTTTATCTTGCTTCCTGTGACCTAACTCATATTTTATCTGAATCCTCTTGAGATAACAGACCACAGAAGACATTTCTTGTTTTCATTTGTTCTGTTTTTGTCTTGGTGGTTAAAAATACAGTGGGAAAAAAAGGAGAATTTAAAAAAGGAAGGATAATGCCACTTGATCACACTAATCTTGATGGCCTGGTCTTGTGGCTTACTCTCATCACGCATTTGTAACAAGTCATTCCTTTCCCCATCACTCTCCAACAAGCTAAGGCAGCAGCTGTCAGTCTGTCCCTGCTCCTCCTTCAGTCCTGCCCCCACTCCCTGCAGGTAGCAGATGTCCTATTCGGTATGTCTGTGCTGATAAACAGCAGAGCATGAGGGGGGCAAGCACTGGTTTTGGACCCCTGGTTATTTACATTGCCTAAATTTAATTCTGCGTTTTGAGTCATGGACCATTTCAGTTCTCTGTCTGCAAGACAACCTGCTCCTGAGCCATCAGCACACTCGTGTGATCTCGGAGCCATGGCCCACAAGCAGAGTCTGCAGACATGGAGAAGACTGTTGTAAATCAGGATAACCCCCGGCGTCCGGGAGGAATGACAAGGAGGACTCCATTGATTTCAGAAGGCTAATTAATTACTTTATTATACTATATTATTCAATACTATATTACTCTGAATCTGCACAAGCACCCAACTCAACTGCACAGAATTGCATGACTACCAGCTGACAGCCCTGACACACACACAAATTGAATTGTTCAATGAATCAAAACACTCACACCAGAATCCAATCAAGCAAATTCCTTCAGGTAAATAATCTTCTCAATGCATTCCACTTGTTCCAAAACACAGGAGCAGTAAATGAGATAAGAATTGGTTTTTATTTTCTCTGAGATTCAGAGAACGTGAATCCCAGCAATATCCTTGGGAAGTTGTGCTTGCTTTTCTCTGTGAAGAGAAATGCAGCTACAGAAGACAAAGGCATGGCCAGACATCGATCTACTGCCTTCCTGACCAGCCCTTAGGATTGGTGAAGCCTCATTGCAGGAGCAGTGTTTGCCCCTGACACTGCTACTGAATCTACTGCTGAGAACCTCTAGGGATGGATGGAACTGTGCCTGCCAGAGGATGCTGCCCACAAAATCAGTAAAGATATACAGTTCAACCATTTTTAGGCAAATAAATCTTGGGTTAAAATTAAAAGCACAGAAAAGTCACTTGGACACTTTGCTATAGACCTTTACTCCTTGCTACATAAACTGGAGCAAATACCGTATGCATGACTTGGAGGAATTCCACGTGGAGAAAGAGGGCTACAGTCTGGAGGATAAATTCACTCCACCTGATGAGGCCATTTGGCACTGCCCATAGGCAGAAGTGCCTTTGTTTGCAGGAACCTGAACTATTAAACACTCGTGATGAAATGGCTCCTTCTGGCTGTGCTGCTGCAGTGCTTAAAAACAGAGAGCAGAGACAGCGCTGCCACCTGCTGCTCCCAGGGACGTGGCTCTCATGCTCACCGAGGGCATCAAAGCTTTCCTGTAGAATCCCAGAAAATTCTGAGCTGGAAGGGACCTACAAATGTAATTGAGTCGAATTCTCAAAGCTTGGATGTGAAAAGTTGGTATTTACTGTAAAAGTAAATGTTAAAAAAAATTAAAGTTTATAGTCAAAAATTGTTCACCATAAAATTAAATACCAAACTTTGATCTTTGCAAAGGTTCAGGTAATAACATAAGCTACCACTATGGTCCTGTCATGTTGTTGTTCTGTTTCTAGAGTCCCATACTGTTGTTATCAGATTTCTAAAGTCCATACCTCCTCGATGCATTCTTACAGCTGCAGATCTTCACAGCACAGACTCCTTCTTCTGCATGTTGTTCTCTCTCAGGCCAGGACCCCTCCAAGGCTCTCCCTGACTGGCTAGCCCGCCCCCTTTTATCCCAGTTATCTTCATTGATCACAGCTGCAGCCCATCAAGGACAACCGGGACCTCTCAGGCCAAAGCCTATACACAGATATTCAAGTACAATACTTTTCCTCTACTTTATTTCCCCCTTTTCTTTTACTTACAGAACCAGGTTTTACATACAATACTTCAAGTACAATACATACATTTTCCCATGACTCAAAGGCCATGTACAACACCCATAGCTCCTTGCTCAAAGGCCATACTCTTTCACAGCTCCTTGACCCAAAGGCTATGTTCTTTTGCAGCTCTTGGCTGTATGATCTTCTACCAGCTATCACCACAGCTCTTGCCTGTCACAGCTCTTGACTGTCTCATCTTCTACCAACTATCACATCAGGGCTACCAATTGTTGTTCTATTTCTGGAGTCCCATATTGTTGTTATCAGATTTCTAAAGTCCATACCTCCTTGGCATATTCTTACAGCTGCAAATCTTCACAGCACAGACTCCTTCTTCTGCATATTGCTGTCTCTCAGTTCAAGGCTCTCCCTGACTGGCTAACCTGCCCCCTTTTATCCCAGTTATCTTCATCGGTTACAGCTGCAGCCCAATTAAGGACATCGCAGCTGCAGCCCATCAAGGACAACCAGAACCCCCCGGGGCAAAGCCTCTATACAGATATTCAGGTACAATACTTTTCCTCTACTATACTGTCACAGTCCTAAAAAGAAAGCAAGCTGCCTTGCCACCCTGTTTTGCAGTTTAGTCACACCCTTGATGCTGTTGTCTTTGGCTAGTTCAGTGTAGAGAGTTTGGTTAGGAATTTACTGAAACTGCAGGCAATTAACCTCTCACCAGACTGAGGCTTTATAGTAACAATGCTGTCCTTAAAGAAAGGCACAATGGGCAACAGACAAGAGTGATAGACGTAAGAACAATATGCAAGAAAAACATGCCAAAATCCTATTGACATGCATGACCTAAAAGCGTTAATGTATTTACTCCTCTTCTGCATCACCTGTCCTATACAGATGAAATGATTAGCCTGAGTCTTACACACCTTGTCTTTGATAAACACTATCAGAACTGCACTTAAAGCAACACTATTTAAGGTCATATTAGAAATCATCATATTTGTCAGGCTAAAATGGTACATTATTGGTAAAAACCAGTAGCTACTACAATTGCTATAAAGTTTTGTGGAAATGGGGCACAGATGTTTGTAGCTGGCAAGAGCTGTGGTTTCTGCAAATAAATTCAGACACAACAGACTGAATAGTGAAGGATATCTAAGGGTTACTATAAAGTCAGTGCTGATTAAACTATACTGGAATTTTAACAGCTAGGCCTATGACCCTGAAGCTTTTGATGTCACTTTAATAAAGAATTAGATTAGAATCTGTGATTTAACTACTGAGTTGCAAAAGCTTCCAGAAACTGACAAAGGGTGATGATTTTTTCTTACAACAATGCCTATGTAAATTTTAAAGTAACTGTACTATTTCAGAAATTCAATTTCAGATCTTCCCCCAGAAAGCATTTTGATGAAATACAGAAGTGCATCTGGAAAGACAGTGCATGCTGTGCAGCCAGTCACGCATCCTGGCAAAAGCTGCAGGGAACTGCAGCCACCAAGTTGAGAGAGGCCAACATTTCAACTTCTATATTTACATTTGCAATGTTGATTTCACTGGGAGAGAGTTGCTTCCTGGCTTTTGGAACACCACTTTTTTTTTTTTTTTTGTGCTAGATTCTAAAGAAAACTGCTTTTCATATTAAAAACAGTGCCTGGAACACGGTGTGGCATTAACACCTGCTCATGCTTTGTCTTGCAATGCTTTGAATCAGGATCATCCTTGCTTATCAAGTCAAGCTGTCAGCTGCCTCACTGCCGAGGTGCATGAGCACCACTCTGTAAGCCCATTCTTCTTCCCTATTAGAGTCCTTGCTCATGAATCATTCAAATCCCTCAGCCTGAACCCTGCTTTGCTGCTGCCTTCAGTAATCTTTATTTGCGCCTGGAAACTCTTTGGGATGTCAAAAAAGAGCTGACAGAAACAAATGCATCCCAATGTATCTCTTTCCTCCTGCAGTGCAAATTCAGGCAGGTTAGCTTCTAGCACTGGCAGCTTGAACAAGAGTGGAGCAAAGGAATGTTTCCCCAGACAGACATGATTCTCAAGTGTGAGAAAAGGACTAATACAGCCTCACCTCCTGGGCAGCCAGGTGCCTGGCATTTCCCAGCTGAGGTGTATTTAACTGGGTCCTCATTTGGATGCATCAGGCTAGGAGGTTTCTGAGTGAAAGCACTGTGAACGTACTCAGAGTCCTTTCTAAGGAAAACTACTATGAATCTTAACACAAACA
This sequence comes from Agelaius phoeniceus, assembly GCF_051311805.1. Classification (NCBI taxonomy): domain Eukaryota; kingdom Metazoa; phylum Chordata; class Aves; order Passeriformes; family Icteridae; genus Agelaius; species Agelaius phoeniceus. The sequence goes on from NC_135266.1 coordinate 50,324,393, forward strand.
TTGGACCTGATATTCCCAGACTAGTTAGAATGCACAACACATAAAATACTACTACTACTTCAAATAATCAAGAAATCATTGAATATAACTAGGGGTTGTATATATATCTAGCTACTACAAAGTTCAACCTAAGTAAAGATGGAAAGTAGAAGTTAAGAAAGACATATGGGGTAAATTTGTACATATTTTCTTAGTCACACTGTGTCAGCAGACAAAACACGTTCAGGCTCCATGTGCATTTAACAGTATATTTGTTTCTCACTCTGACACAGTAACTTGAAATCCATAAGCGTAACTACAGTCTTCCTAGCTCAGGTGATAGATGTTTGTGCTTCAGGGGTAGGGATTAATGCATTAAATTAGTTATGCTTTCCTGGGCAGCAATTTGCCAGAAGAGGTGTGGATGGATTTGTGATTTGCATAACAAGGTTTGAAATACCCACAGCTGAGGAAAACAGAACAGAATATTTCAGTTGGATGCGACCTACAATGATCACCTAGTCCAAGACTAAGGCAAGCAGCTCCAATTAATGTAAGTTGTGTGGCTAAGACCTCTAATAAGCTTTGTGTCTTCAACCAAAAATCTTTAGAATGTCATAAAATTTTCTTATACAACCTTGTATTTTCTGCTCTGAGTAAGCTGAATTCTATATAGAAGAGAAATTGCTTAAATTCTACAAGAACACTCAAAATAAGGTATGGTGAATGGAACAAACCAGGTATTAGCTTAATCTGGTGTGGTCTGTAAGGTTTAAATGCCCAATAAGCTTACTGACAATACCTAGCTGAGATTAGTAAAAAAAAATGTTATTCTTCATAGAGGAATAGCAATATCAGAAAAACCATTTTTGCTCAATGTATGGGGGAAAAGAAAAAGTTTGTGTAGAAGAATAAATTACATGAAGCAGGGAGAAACTACTTGGGCAGATGTTACAGTCAGTTTTACAGCATATCAGGCACTATAGTATGTATAGATGAGGTTCCCTTGACGTTTCCCAACCTGTATATCAAATACATACTGCTGGAATGTGCCCAGCTCACTTCTGAAGAGCTCCTGTGGGTAGTATGATTACTCATAATAAATATAGCTTAAAATATTTCTCCTTCCTATAGCTACCAGAAGACTCTCTCCATTCCATGAATCTGCTCCTCCCCTCCATCCTACTCTTGAGCCCTGTTCTGGATGCATGATGTGTATCTAACTTGGCACTGTTGAGGTATGCCCTCTTGTACCTGCAAAGACGCCGACTCTTGGGGTTATAGGTAAGCACCTCCTTTGCCTTCACAAACATTTTCTTTCTACTACAAAGCAAAAAAGCCCCAAAGGAGGTGTGTTGAGCACTCACTGGGGATGATGGAAAGAAGCAACAGCACAGTAAAAGGATGAACGTAGAGATTTCTTGGAAAAAGTAATGAGGACCTCCCCTATGAGTATGAGCCTTGCTGTGTTCAGCTGGTAGTGATCCAGACACCATCTTTGTCCACTAGAAATCAGAGAGCCACATCAGCCTTGACCTGGGGACAGAGGCTGAGAAGTTAAGAAGAGACATCACTTGGGCAGGTTACTGATGAGTATTTTCAAGTCACTCCCCTATCAAACAGGTTTGAATAACCACATTTACTGTCAGTATTATATATATCAGTATTATACACAGTATTAAATACATGGTTATTGTACTCCCCATAAGCACTGAAGAGATGTGCCTAAGGGCTTATAAAATACAGAAATAATAATTCCATACTTCTTTTGCTTTTCCTTAGCTATATATTTAGTTTCTTCCTTTCTCTTCTTCCCTCTTAACAATCCTTATACTTGGTAGTTTTAATTTTTTCCCTCTTTCAGACTGTCAGTCACAACCAGTATCTTGACTTAAAAAGAGATCTTTTCTTATTTCAGAAGCCTTTTACTGTCACTATGACTGCAGGCTTTCTGCTTATCTCCTGCTCCTCAGATAAGCTTCCCCTTCACTAAGATCCATCCTATAATCTCAACCTATTTATATGTGATTTAACCTCCTTGAGATGAATAGATTTTTTCTGCTTGTTTTATTTGAAGGGATTTTATTTAAGGGACTCAGTTCTGATACAATCTAGACTCTTGGCATTCTGTTAAAAACTACAAGCATTAATGAAGAAAGCTTTCCGTTTTCTGAGAAAGGCATTTTGGCAAGAACTATACAAACACAACACTCATGAAAAATTAAAAGGTGAAAACAAATAAATAATTTGCTTTGCATGGGCATAGCACTTTCCAGGCTAGCAAAACTTTGGGGCATATATTTCTGCTGTTGTCATATTGCTGATACAGAAAAGATAATTCCTCTGCTTAGTTCATAAGCAATTAACAAATAATATTTTTTTTCAACAGCTTGCAGTATACAAAAATAAAATAGCCTCTTAAAAATCTAATTCCTATATTCTCAAGGGCTTGAAGACTCTGTAGGCTGCTGGAATTAACTGGCTGTGATTTTCTGTAAATCCAGATGTTTACTTCATTAAAAGTTCATGAAATCTAAACACACTCTTCATTCCATATATCTCTTACATGTCTCTCAAACATTTATTGTGTTGATATATTTATTTTTAGTGATAATATATTGGCATTTACAAACATGGAGCATACATAGATGATATCTTACAGGAAATCCCTACAAAGCAGAGTAGTAACTCCTCTATGTAAACACTTGCAACAGGAAAGCACATTCAGAATTTTCTAGACACATGAACTGAATTCTATTTGGGCCTCTCCAAGAGGCCAAGAGCAAAATAAATGCAGTGAACTTTTCTAAGAAGGAAGACAAGCTTGTCAAACTCACTTTCAAGCAAGTAGAAGCAACCCTTAGCCTTTCTTTACAGGTAAGAAACAGATGCTTTTCATTACTTTGGGCAATAACATCTCATTAGCACAGCACATCAGCAAGCTGGGTAACATCAGCTATGCCTGATTAAGTTGATTCCAAGTTTCTTCAAGCTTGGCTCAGTCCAAAGAAAAAATCAGGTTGGTTTATGCAGTGGATAACAGGTAAGAGAAGTCCTGGAAACACCGCTAAGGATAAGGGCTGAAGGAAATGTGCTGGCAAACTCAATTTTGGCCCTAACAGAAGGCTGTCTGCTATCTCACCCTCTAGGCAGAGATTTTTGGCAGTTTTGGAGTGAATAATTTCTCCTGCCAAGTAACTGAAATATATTCTCTGTGACACATTATTTCACATAGCAGGTCAGGAAGGGTATCAGTGAATAGGAGCTCCAGCATCCCTTTCTGGCACGGGTTGAACAGCTGAGATACACTGCCTGCAGGAGCTAAGAGTGTGTAATTACAGCCTTCACTCACAGATGTCCTCACTGGCATGAACTCTAGTTGTAGCCATTGGTGACATGTGCTTTGGCAAGTTCTTGACAGAATGGACATTTTCCAGGATGTCTGGAGCAGCTAAGAGCTTGTGGAGCTGCACTCACCATGTAGGAGCCTCTGAGGCCAAAGAAGGAGAAACAAGTGTGAGTATGCTAACACTGAAGGTTCTCTCTCTCTCTTTATGTCTACAGAAATAGTTTTTAATCTTCAGTTCTGTGGAAGTGAATAGCAATTCTCTAATGAGATTTTATTAATTTCATTTCAGCTGTTGTTGAGAGATGATGAAATCTGGTGGAGAGACACTTCACTGAGAAGCACAGTGGAGAGCTGGAACCACCTCTACTCAGAGCATCCTTCAGGACTGGTACCCTGGGGGGACAGGAGCAAGCAGGGGACTGTGAAACACTGCACAAGCCTGGCAGGGTTTGACAGCACTAAGGTCAGTTCTACCAGTAGGGATACAAACTTGCATCTCAGCAGAGGAGCAAACTAAACTAGTGCAAACATGTTTTTCTCAGGTAGTCAAGCAAGGTACCTAAAGTAGTAAAAAAATAATTTACCAACTTATCTATAGTAGAGTGCTGTGAGCTTTCACTCCCTTCATACCTTTGCAGATGCTGTAAGCACCCCTGCTAAGGATTTTGATATTTCTTCTATTAAACATAATGGGAATTTTAAATTGTTTTCAACAGAAAAAGAAGCAAAGAGAACAAAGCAGCACATTCAATGTCTGAGTCTGTTGAAATGAAAGTCTGCATTTCATTTGCTTATTTTAATCTAACTTAAAGAGTTAATGTTAGTTAAGCACAGCTTGCATTGGTACATAGTGGAAGAAAGCAAAAACAAATGCATTAATTACTGTTCACTGATCACAGTTATGATTTTGAAACATGCTCAATTAGTGAACAGTATACCTCCAAATCACAGCTAAAATGAATACAAAAATTTGAAGCACAATCACCAATGTCATTATTATTAACTATTCTACCTTTGAGGGATCACTCTGTCAAAAATAATAATTTTATCAATACATTTTAAATTCCTTTTTATAAAACACATTTTTTTTTTAAGAAAAAGGTGTAAGTAAGACCTGTAGATTTAAAAAGTTCCATTAAAAGGCATTTTTTCTTGGATAGAATTCCTACCCAGGAATGATACCATTCTTGTGATCAACTTCTCAGAATAGACTTAGGTACAGCCCTTAACTTGCTCCTCTGCAAATCAATGCTCTTATTTTTGATTGTATCCAAAAGCACCAAAAAATGTGTTTTTACCCCTTTAAAACCTATCTGAAGCCTGTCCAACCCTACAGGAAGGTAGGCTGGTAAGAAGGGGGAGTAGAAGTTGCTTTTTTTATCCTAATTAGCTAGATAATGAGTTGTATTTTCCCTATTAGGAGAGCTCTTTTGCTGAATCCTCACACTGTTAAGTTCTAAGAGACAGCTTAAGGCTCTTGACTCACACTGATGGTAATGCAGAAGATGGATATAGTTTCCACTCATGTTTTGCAGAGGCCTGATTGTGTTTCTGTTGTTGTTGTTGTGGTAGAAGCCAGGTCAGAATGCTATTTATTCACAGATAGGAGAATTGCTGAGAGAAGATTTGAAGACATGACTGAAATGTTTCACAGAGATACAGAAGATTACTTTCAGAGAGCCAGGGCTCACAAAAAGAACTCTGATTTAAAGCTGCTCCATAGGGGTTGTGAGTAATTTAGCATAGGAGAAAAGCCTCAGATGTTGTGCATGTAAAATACCACACCACTGCATGTTATAAAATGACACAGCTGTCCTCTGCTCCCTTGGTATTGGACAGGGCTGTAACTTCCTTATAATTAACCAAAACAGGAGATCAATTAGCACATTTTCCTAGAGATCACCTGAAAAGAAGCAGCTGGGAGTATTTCCCCATTTGACATAGGGTGCACAGCCTCTTTTCCTGTGTTCTCCAAATTCAGTGATGCTCAAGACGTGTGTGGAAGGTGTCCCCTTCAGCGTTCTTGCTCACTGAGGCAGAAACCACCTGCATGTCCCCACAACATTGAGAGGCTGCTTTTTGTCTGCTAATTTTCACAAAGGTGCTTGAAGGAAATTAACCCAGCTCTGACCTTCACTAATTGCTCACTTGATTACGTTTCTCAGTCACACTCTGTAGCTCTGTATTGGCCAAGGACACAGAATACACTGCTAATGTCTGTCCTCCCTCTCTCCCTCCCTCTTCTCCACACTCTGCACAGCATTGCCCTCCCAAAATTATCCAAAGAAATGTCTGCAGCACCCTGGTAAGAGGAAAGTGCATGAGCCCTTGATGACTTTCTGAGGTCCCTTACAGCCTGTGTTATTCTGGCTCTTCAACATCTTTCATGCTTGAATGTGCAGATTTCCACAGCAGCTGGATTTCCTAGGACATGCAGTTCCAGCTAAATGCATCTTGCTGTAAATGCAAACACAGACAAAACAATTTCTATGAACAGATATTGTCAGATGTAACTTGACAGGTAACATTCATTACAATTCACATGAAATATTGAAATCTATGAATGTATACATTTGTGTTCAACTATATACAGCCTGTGAAACTGAGTTTGCAGAGAGAGGCAGCCTCTCCTTCAAAGGAGTTGAATTCTTCTTCTGTCATTGGGTGGAATAATGCATAATTCAAGTTTTTGGAGATATTACTTGGTATCACTTGAGCATAATGCCGAGGCTGGTAAGTTCACTCTGAACAATGACTCAGAAATGGGAAAGGTTTCAGCCTTATAGCCATCCATTGACTGTCAAAGTCAAACCTATGGAACTGCACACATTTTAGAGAGCATGCAAGTCCCAAAAAAGCAAAGGATTTCTGACTCTTAGGCAATATGCTCTGCTGTGGGACTAGTAGACTCTTTTTCTTGCACTGTCTTAACAAGACTGTGAAGCTTGAATGAGCATATTTGAACCTCCAATTCAGTTTAGATCATTAACTCCTTTTGATGATTTTATGCAGAAGGCTAAATATTTCACTGAACTCAGTATTAAAATTCAAACAATGCAGTCATATGTAATTAGGTATTTTCTAAGCAATATTATACCTCTTCACACAGTGAAGACTGCTAGAAGAAATAATACACCAATTTCTGTTCAGAACAGGGATAAAATATGCTCTTGCCCAACTAAGTTTCTCACGAAGAAGCTGAAGACATAATAGTTTACATCTACCGAAAAAGTATCGTTTTCTCTTTATCTGCCTTGGGTCACGCTGGCAATACTTTGGAGCCCTTTGTATTTCTTAATAGCAATGTGGATTTACTGCCACTAGGTGTTACCCTTCCTCCATTTGTGAAGAAAACTGTCCTCCCTGAATAAACCTGGCTCATCCGTGGGTGTACCGCCCAAAATGCAAAACAGGGGCCCATCGCGATGGAAGTATCTTTGTAAACATGGAAATAACAAAAGCTTCCCCCGCAAAACCCCCCACAAACAAACAAAAGTCACACCCCCCCCCCCCCCCCCCAATCCACTAAACTAATCCCCCCCAAACCAATGTAAACGTCTCAAAATATTAAAAGAAGAAAAACTGTTGTATCCTGACAGGTTAAGACAGTGTCCCTGTAGCTAGTTCTGGTCAGCAGCTAATAGCAAACACTGACATGTGACTGTCTTACCTGTAAGAGCTACTGCCCAGAAATGTCCCAACACTGCACAGTCAGAGATTTTCAACTCCATGTTTATTGTCATAAAGCCTTGTCTGTTCACTAGACCCTATTTAATATTTACCAGCCTTTATGGGGGCTGTATGCCTTACAGGAGGCATTCTGTGGCAGCCTTTAATGTTACATGTACCAATATTTCACTGTCTCCCACACAAAACAAGAATAAACCACTACGACTGTGTTACGCAACCCAATGACTGACACATAAGTAAAAAATTGTTGATATATTTACCCATTGTAATACCCACAGACGAGGTCCAATCCTCCTCACTGAGACAAACGTTGCCAAATGAAAAGAGATGGGAAATGGAGAAGAAATTAGATGAACATATTGTGAAAAGAGGAAAAAATTGTTGACGAAAGAAGTCACAATAACCAAAGCCTCGCAGCCAGGCAAGGCATAAAGCAGCAGTGAGATGCCCACAGAATATCATTTCTCTGAAGAGACGTAGCTTCAAAACAGTTATTTCAGTGCTGGGCATGTTTTTAAGCCCAGAAAATGACATCTATCTCAGAGACAAACGCTGCAAGCTGGGTCTTTGCCCAGGGCTGTTGAACAGGCTGTATGAACAGTGTCTTGAGAAGGCTCCTTGCTCCCTTTTAGAAGGGGAGGCTGGAGTCAGCTTCACATTGACAGAGAGAACAAGCAGTGGGATGGACTGGTTTGTGCCCTCAAAAAAAACCTGGGACAGTGGGCCAAATACCTTATTGTGTCACTGTGCTCCTCCCAACCCCTTTGATGTGCATGGCTTTGGACATCCCAGGGTGCTGCACAGCAGCAGGTGGGTCCTTGTCACCTGATCTCCCACGAGACAGAAGGCAGGCAGAGGAGCTCTGAGGAGCCAGTGGCTGCAGCAGCAGCATAACTTACTCATCTCTGAAGCTTCTGAAAAAATGCACTGGAAGAATCCATTAAGCTCAGGTCTTATCAAGTCTGGTCTCAAATCTAACAAAGCTCAAGACAAACAGAGTCAAGTCTAATGAATATGCTAGTGTTTTTTTTTTTTTTTCTTAACCTGCATTGATACTCACCTAATGCCAGAAAAATGAAATTATTTTAATTAACAGATGAATTAAAGATCCCATTTTTCAAATATGGGCTAAGACTCACCTGCTGGTAAGGTACAAAATCTTCCACTGCAAGTTCTGCTATGAATAAGCGCCTGCTCAAGCATTATATGATCTCATCCTCTGGGTGCACAGTTTAATCACAGTGCTCTCAATAGAGAGCCCACACTAGGGAAGTGGAGTTTAAAATACGAATCTGTGGGAGGCTCTTGAGGTGGCTTCTTGCTAAGTATGGCCAGGAGCAGGGTGATGTGGGGGGAGATGCCACATTAAGAGACCAAGAGGTAAAAGCAACTCCATAAAACTGTCACCAGCAAACCACCACGTGAAAATTTCATGTGCTTTTACTCTGGTGAATTGCCCCTGAAATAGTATACAGAAAGAAAACAAAAATTCTGTGTGTGGCAGTACATGTCATGTTATTTCCCCCCTTTTTTTCCTCCAGCAACAAACTCAGGTGTTTAAATGGGTGGCAAAACAACTTAATTCAAGATTATTTAATTTCCTCCCTCATCTTTCAGAACTGTTTTAACCTCTCTTCTACTTCTCTCAAAAAAAACCCAAACAAAAAATGAACAACCAAAACAAAAACCTAAACGAAACCAAACAAAAAAAAAAAAAAAGAAAGAAAATAGAAACAAGCTCTTGTAACAAAATGTCAGCAAAGCGTCAGATTAACCTACTTTGCCATTCCACTCCCACAAATGAAAATACTTGGTCAAAACCCTGGTAACTGGATTTCCAACATGGAAAAACTAGTGGTCCACATCTTTCTAACCATATTCTTAGTCTTGTTCAGATGTAACTCCTGTAAATTCTGAGTGTCCACTCTCCCCAGACCACAGTATCTCCCTGTCAGATCTCCCCTGACACATTATTTTTACCACCCATTCCCTTTTCAAAACTTCTGTTTCTCAACTCCCCCTCTTCTTCCTCTTCTTCTCTTGGGCAAACTTATCTTGCTTCTCGAGAACTAACTTGCCTTTCCTTCCTTTCCCACTTCTCACTTTTTGAAGGGCTTCTAGCCCCTGCCTCTGCATCTTTTGATTTCTACTTCACCGACCACTGCAATGGAGCACTTGCAGCAGGGTAGTTTGGAGAGGGCTTCGCTCCCCCTACGAAAGAGAGCACTGACCATTGTCTTCACACTCGTCGGACATTCCTGTCCTCCGAGCTGTTCTCTCGAGGAAGAAAGCACGCGTGAACTCCCACTGGAGAGCAGCTGAATGCATCGAGGCAGCAGCTCTTTACCGCTGCTTGCAGAGAGACACAGAAGCGTAGATTAAATTCAAGCAAAAGCCTGAAACAAATGCTTTCTACCAACGCATGTTAAATAGGTGCTTATGCTTCACGCAGATCCCGATGTACCTAATTAATCCTAATTAAATCTGAGCTGTAAGGGCACCTAAATACACAAATATGCACGCAGACACGAGGAGCCCGGCTCTCACGGTTGAAGTGCTGCTTGTCAGGCACCTGGAGGGGACCCCATCGGCGCCGAGGTGTCCCTCGCCGCCGGGGCATCCCTGGGACGGCGCTCCCGGCGCCTCCCAACGGTGCGGTCCGTGCGTCTGCCTCCGGGAATGAGGATCGGCGGGGGGTTTTATGGAGTCCTTCATGGGGGTGTCTCGCAAGCCCGAAACAGGCCGGGGAGCCGCGGGAGGAGAGAGCGGGCAGCACCGCAGGCTCGCGTTTTCTCCTGCGAAGGCGACAGGAGGGAGGGGACACAGTTATCTCGCCGGGGTTCTCATTTGGAGAGGGTTGGGACAAGCCTTAGGAGGATTAGCAGGGCTGCAGCACAGCGCCTTCGGGAGAGCAGCAGCGTCCCGCCGCTTGCCCGCTCCTGCACTTCGGGGCAAACAGAGGGCTTTTCCTGCCTGCGGAAAACGAGACGCCTCGGAGAAGCCGAGGAGCGAGCCGGAGCCAGAGCCTCGCTCAGGGGCACAGGGGGAGGCAGGGAGAGAGGCGGGACCCCAAGGTTTTACCCCCGCCGGACACGCACCGCGGTGCTCGCCCACGGCGACGGGAGCCCGGCGGGCACGCACCGGGCGGGGAGAGGCTCCCCACCGCAACCGGGGAAGGAGGGGGGGAACGGGGGACGGACGACGACGGGGGACCCTGCGTCAGTGCAGGGCCGTCCCCTTCTCCTCCCCGTGCGCTCGGCTCTGCCTCCCGCCAGCCTCCCACGCCTCCCGCGAGGTGCGGCCGCGCTACATAAACACGGCCCTGCCGCCGGAGCCGGGGCTCTCCGTTCGCAGCCCGACGGAGGAGTTTGTCCGGCAGCGGGCAGAGGCGCGGCCGCGGGGAGCGCAGCGGCAGCGCGGCTCCGGCGCCAGACGGGGCGGGAGGCTGCGGCGGGCAGCAGCAGCGGAGGGCTGCGCGCTCCCCCGAGGGCGGCGGCCCTGCCGTAGCCCAGGCGGCCGGAGGAAGAGGAGGAGGAAGGGCGTGGGCTCCGGCGGGCTCGCTCCGGTATGGCCCTGGCGGACAGCGCCCGCGGGCTGCCCAACGGCGGCGGCGTGTCGCCCGCGGCGGGGAGCGGGGCACCGGGCAGCGGGGCGGCCGCGGCGGCGACGGGCGGCTGGGCTTCCTTCCCGGAGATCGTGGAGCTGAACGTGGGCGGGCAGGTGTACGTGACGCGGCGCTGCACCGTGGTCTCGGTGCGCGACTCGCTGCTCTGGCGCATGTTCTCGCAGCAGCAGCCCAGCGAGCTGCCCCGGGACAGCAAGGGTCGCTTCTTCCTCGACCGCGACGGCTTCCTCTTCCGCTACATCCTGGACTACCTGCGGGACCTGCAGCTGGTGCTGCCCGAGCACTTCCCCGAGCGCAGCCGCCTCCAGCGGGAGGCTGAGTACTTCCAGCTGCCCGACCTGGCTCGGCGCCTGGCGCAGACTCGGGCGGTCGCCGCCCGCCCCGCCGTCCTGCACCGCGACGGCTCCATCTGCGCCGAGGAGCCGCCGCCGCCGCTGCTCGGATACCTGGAGGCCGAGCCGCTGGAAGGCGGCGGCGGGGCCGTGGCGTCCGCCCCGTCGCCCACGGCCAGCCGCAGCCCCTCGGGCGGGCCGCTGCTCACGCCCTCGCAGTCGCTGGACGGGGCGGGCGGGCGGCGCTCGGGCTACATCACCATCGGCTACCGGGGCTCCTACACCATCGGGCGGGAGGCGCAGGCCGATGCCAAATTCCGGCGGGTGGCCCGCATCACCGTCTGCGGCAAGACGGCCCTGGCCAAAGAGGTCTTCGGGGAGACCTTGAACGAGAGCCGCGACCCCGACCGCCCTCCTGAGCGCTACACCGCCCGCTACTACCTCAAGTTCAACTTCCTCGAGCAAGCCTTCGACCGGCTCTCCGAGGCCGGCTTCCGCATGGCCGCCTGCTCCTCCACCGGCACCTGCGCCTTCGGTCCCGAGCAGGGCGGTCCCGCCGATGACAAGATCTGGACCAGCTACACGGAGTACGTTTTCTGCCGGGACTGAGCATCCGCCCAGCCCGTGGCGTGGGGACAAGACAGCCGGCCCTGCACACCCTCGCACCTACGGTCCCCTCGCATCCCGAAGGAAGGAGGATGTGAAGCGGGGCTGTGTCTCCCTGTGCTTTTCTCACCCCGGTTTCTGCCTCCACGCACAAGGCGGGCCAGCCCCGGCGCAGCCCCCACCCCTCTTGCAGCACCTCCTGACGGCCCCGGGGCAGGAGGTCACCGTGTTGTGCCTCGGCTGTCGTGTCCCTGCTTGGCCATGTCCTGGCTCCCACCTTCACCCTCCCTCCTGCATCTCCCAGTAGCTGTGTTGGTAGCAAGGAAGGAGAGAAATGTTGGGAGTAGACAAATGCCAGTCCCACAAAAGCATGCATGTGCACCCAGTCTTTGTCCCTCTCCCCACTCAGAGCTGAGGTACAGCTCTGGCAGGGTGGAGTGTTTTAAAAATCATCCAGGCAGGGGCTGAGAAACTTTGAAGTTGCTTTGAGCAACTTCTGTTGAAGATGGCATGACAAATGCCTGTCTTTTCCCATCCCAATACCCTTATGAGGGAGTTTGCCTTGGTGGGCAGACCCCAAATTGTCCATTTTTAACTCCTCCCTTCCCCACCCATCAAAGCGATGCCTGTCTGTGAAGGACTGTCACATAGAAAGGAAGCCTGACTGTGAGGGGTTTGCACTGGCTCATACTTTATCTGGTGAGATGAGCAATTTTGCAGGAGGCGTGCATGTGGCCCTTCACAAGTGGTTGCTCCCATCTCCCCTCTTTGCTCCCCATGTCTCTGAACTCCTCTCTGTTAAGCTGGACCAGGGCCTGCACAGCGAGCACGCAAGGCTGATGTGAAAGGACAGATTTGCTGGATAACCAACCATTTGAACTATGAAGTGTCCTCAGAGACATGTGTTTATTCCCTTGAGAGGTAAAACAAAGACACTTTGAAAAATTAAAGTGCTTGTGAATTGTAACTTCCATGGGTGGTCTGAAGTCCTTATAATTCTCTTGAAGTTACTGTCTCTAATATGGACAGAAATCTCAATGTGTATTTCCTTAAACACCCTCAAAACTATGGGAGTGAGGTGAAGCCAGGCTTGCCTGAGTAAATAGGGCCTGGGTCCTGGGAAGCTGAAATCATGTACATTGAATTAGTGCAAGATGTACATTATAACTGTCATCAAGAGCACCCTTGTTACTTTTTGTCGTGTTACTGCTGTAAAACTCTGAAGCCAGCAGATGACAAAAATCACGTTTTAAAGAGCCATTTCCTTAGTTTTCATAGCAGTATTATCTGGGCACTGACACTGTACCTCTTCCTAGACAAACTTAGTGCTTCTTAGAAAGGATTGAGCCCTGTCCTCAGAAAAACAAGGATGATGCCAACTTTCTTCAGGGGAAATTACTTCTGAGCTATATTTTGTTACTGCTGAGTAACAGTCTTTCCCAGAGGAGGCAGTCAGAGTCTGCATTGGAACAGATGATCTGAACCGCAGGTTTTACAGAGATTCAGCAGCTCTTTCTAATAAATTTCTTGAAGTCTGGAGTATAAAAGCACTTCCCTTTAAAAACCTAAACTTGATTTAAGAATGTGTATAGCCTGTTCAGACCGTGACAGAAAAATATCCTAAATATACCTGAAGTGTTGAAGAATTTAGCAGTACATATTAAAGGCTTGAAGTTATGTTTTTAAAACTCTTGAACAATAATTCTAGTTCTAGCTAGTTCTAGGTCTAACTCCAAATTTAGAAATACTGCTGGCACCTGTATTCTAACCAAAGAATTTCACAGTAGGGCTTTTTTAAAAAACCCAAATTCCTTTGGAAACAGCTATAGCTACATTTCTATTGAGTTTCAGTGCTCAGTCTCTGTTCACTTGGTCTTTCATTAAGTGCATGCACAGCTACATACAACTGAAAATAATTTGCATCACCATGGCTTCTTTTTTCTAATATTACCAAGGCTGTATATCAACGTGATTGAAGATGTGCATATGAAAGTGCTGGATACTGTCCATTTGTAGATAGTTGTATTATGGAGTATTTTTAAAAGGATAGAAATGTAAACCTGCCAAACTAGATGAGCAATAAGAATCAGTGAGAGGCCAATACACCTGAGGATGGAATGAAGTCTGTTTGTCCTATGCCTTACTCTGAGATGTCTTCTTTGTGCTTAACTTTCACCACAAGTGAAAAGACATTGATCACCACAGCTACTAGGTCTTTACAGTGCCCTTCTCGAGAGTAATGACCGTCTTTTTCTAGTTTCTGTTAAGTAACTCTGAAGTATGTTTTTTAAGATTTTGTATAAAATCAGTTTTCAGTAAAGTGTTCAAATTTGCTCTAGATAGCTTTCTTTTTTTAAAAATCTGCTAGCTTACTATATCCATCATAGGAGCTATGTATAGGGGCAGTTTTAAATTGACCTTGTGATTTAGTGTACATACATATACAGTATATAAACATTTTACACTAATCATTTAGTTTTTTTAACAATTTTAGTGCTACAGGATTTCATAATGTATCTAGCTGAGCATTTTCACATTATGTTATGTACATAACATGGTAATGTGTTACTGGTTTCTTATACCCGTTTCAATGGAAAAAACTGAATATGAGTATCATCAGCTTGTAGAACTGAAATTGATGACATATTTGCTTGAATGTGAATCTTCTAGGTGGCTGAATGCATCTCTAACAAAGATTGCCTGTCTTTTGATTAATTGTTGCCTATCCCTTTCCTGGCAGACAACCCAGTAATTTTCACTTTTTGCGTAAAAATTTATGTAATATAAACAGGATTTTTTTTCTAGTCTTTGTGCTAAAAATTTTAAGTGTTATTAGTCTTAAGAAATGGGCCTTTAATTTACTGATAACTCATTATCAGTATCGTCAGCAGGCTTAAAATGATGGTGCCATAAATATAACAGTCATTTGATGCTTTGCCACAGAAGATGACACTTTTCTGAACCATTACTTAGTAATGGCAGTAAACTTTTTAAAAGGAAAAATGCTCAAGGCAAATTCAATGAGTTTTACTTGTCTGTTCTATTGAGAGCTTGAAGAATGGATAAACACAACGACTCTGCTGACTTGTTGACATGAAAACATACAAAAATATAAAGGCACAATACTGGAGTCCTGTCTACGTTTTGTAGCTGTTGCTGTTCACAGTTCATGTACTTATGGATGAATGCAGTAGCATTTACAAGTGCTATTAAAAAATCCACAAGGGCAGTCTTTCTTTTAATTAGAAGTTAAGGCAGTTAGGTCTTTTCAGTGATGCATATCATGAAGGGTGATTTTGCATATGTTTGATAGGATGTTTATATTTTTATACATGTAGATAATGAGCCACTTATTCATTCTTATTTTCACATGTATAGCATTGAAAATAAAGATCCTCCTAGGACAAAGTTGCATACCAAATTAAATTTTTGTTCTTTAAATATTAACTCAGTTGTGTGGTTTATGCTGTCCTTTTTATTCTCTCTGCAGATGTTGTTAGCTTTGTTCTCCCACAGTATCATATTTGTAACTTCAGCAAAGACTCTAAACTAATGTGTTAAACAGAAACACAGAAAAAATTATGTATACAGAGACCTCTAGTAACACCCATGGCAAGATAAACAGAAATGCATAGTACTCAGACTGCATCATTTCCTTTTAAGCATCACAGAGAATTTTTGTAGTACTGGTAAGTCAGTCCTCAGGAAGAAATAGTGATTGAACATCTTAATTTGAATAGCATTGAGGAATTGTTGAAGTCAAATGTTGATGTTTTTTATGAAGCTAGGGAATAATGACATGGGATACAGTGCTCATTGAATGAAAGAAACATTAATACCTAAGGTAATACATGATCTGAGAGAATTGCATCTAGAATTTTTAATTAGCTACCCTGTGGTATCTAGCAAACTCTTCTAAACTTGTGGTCAGCTTCATAGAAAATTAGTAGTGACTTTTTAGTATAATCCACATGTGAAGTGCCTGTACATTTAATAGTTCTTTCTTGGGTATCATGGTTATACTACAAAGGAATCAGCTGAAGGAAGTTTAATCAACTGTTTAATTTGACAGCTTGATAGTATTTGAGTGCTTTGTTATCATGCAATAATGTAAGAAAGGAGGTCATTCTATGAGCAACAAAACTTTGTGTCTGAAGGCCTCATTTTCTTTGTCTTACTCCTTCTGCTCATCCCTGCCAATTTTATTCAATTTCTACTTGAAAAAGGAGGCACATTCCTTGACAGATCCACCTTCTGCTAGGCTGAAGGTTATGACTGAATTTTGGCTTTGTACCCCCATGAACTACAGATTTTCTTCTTCCTTTCCCTTACCCCACCATCAGTATTCATAGAATTTGTAAGAATGTAACAGCTGTGAGGTTTTTCAGTTCTTTTGATTGTGTTTAAATTACCCATCAACTCAGAAGTTAAGCGAGACAGATATCCACCCAAATGGACAATGCAAATGCCACAAGCCTTATTTCAGTAGGAAACAAGGCTGACAGAACAGTGTGATTTATACCTGCCACTCTCTATATACTCTGAGTGTACTAAATTCCTATAGAGTGAGAAGGCAGGCGGTCACTCTTACTTTTGCAGGTCTGGACAGCCAGTCAAACTAATGGGTATGCTAGAATGTCTTAAAAATACTTAGACTCCTAATTTCTGCAGCATTTCCAAGGCTGAATCAAACGTGAGCAGGAAAACATTTTCTGAAGATTTGATTTGCCTCAGGGCAGGGTTGTTTTTTGTTCTTTTTTTTTTGTAAGAACCCTTCAGTAGAGTTTTCAATGAAATATTTGCACTAATGTGTTATTTATTTAGAAAGTACTTAGTTTTATGAATCCGAATGCTAATTTTGTTTTTCATTAAAATGAGCGGCATGTGTTTTTCCCCTGCTGCTAAACAAAACTCCTGTGTATGACTGCTGAAGTTGGTTTTTTTTTTTTGCAAATAGTCTGTTGGAAATATGCAGCACAACTGCTGTGACAGTCAAAACCATAGCTGGTCAAATTATCACATTTCTTTGCATTCTACTCTCCACTGTGCTCAAACTGGAATAAAATTAAGCTCTGTTACATGCTTCTTGCTCTGCAAGTTTTTTAACACACACTATGGAGCTTTTGATACTTCTGTCAAAGTTGTGGGCAACTGTGAGTCAGGGATTTGAAGTAGGTCTGTTTACTTATGAGGAAATAAAGGCTAGGAAATATTCTTGCACAAAGTGGGAGCAGCTTCAAGTAATTTGGGAAAAATTCTTCGTATCACAGGAAATTAAAGATAAACCCAAGTAATACACTCACACATTACACCCATCATGCAAACCCAACCTGCCCTGGAAAGCTAAAGTCCTTGATGACATTTGCTTGCTCTAGGTTTTATTTTGTATCATCTGGATGAAGGAAATGATTTTGTTTTTCTCCTTCAAAAAAGCTCAGTGTTTAGCAGCTGGGAAATGACAATGTTAGCGGTACACCTTGCTTTGAGTTAACATTTCATCATCCTTTTTGTTCCAACATAATGCAAAAGGTAGAGAAGTTCACATGGGAGCATATAGGAATCACAGAATCATGGAATCACTAGGATTAGAATGCTTAGTTCCATGTAGCCTCTGACTTGCCTTTTGCAACTTAACAACTTTCTCAACCTGGAACTTAAGTGTGGATTCATTGAAGTTCAGCCAAAGAAGTTGAGACCAGAATATCTAGATGGTGATGACAAAAACAGGTCCATTGATAAAGACCATGTGATCTATGTTTTTAATTTGTAATTTTGAGGTAAAGACAGAGCCTTGGTTAATTTGTTAAGGAGCAGGCTGTTATTAAAAATAAAATAAAATGAGGGAAAATCCTCCAGTCCTCTCCCATATTCTTGAGGAGGGAATGCAGTGCTGGTGTGATGAGAACAATTTCAGAGATAACTGGAATAACCCACAATGTTGCCATCTCAATTCTGTCTGTTTTTCTGGTCTTGGCTGAACTTTAAGGTCACACCCACCCTTAATAAGTGGTCCTTTAGAAAAGCATATATTCATAAGTGTATAAGCATATATTCAAACTTCCACTTCCATAAATTTTGATAGAGTTTGGTTTTGACTCATATTTTCCAAATAGCTTAGTGACAATCTTTGTCCTCATATTACAGCAAAGTCTGTGATTATTAGAAACCTGAAGTTAAAGTTTTTCCCTTTAAAAGGGCAGAGACTGTACCAAGAATGACTTTTTTTTTTTTTTTTTTTTTTTTGGAAAGCATACAAACGGTGCACTTTTCCCTCCAAATCTGTAGTCTTGTACAAACACTCTTAATTTTTCCCCACCTTGTAAAATTCACTTCCACGTCTTCCTATGGCTGACAGCTCAAGGTGTGAATATTTCTGAAAGCTGGAAGTACCAGGAGGTCTTGCAGTGATTCCCAATTGTTCCATAGCAATCCCTTCCTGCTGTGGTCCCTTGTGCAGTCAGAACAAGCTGGGTGGGCAGCTGAGTCCCAGGATTACCCAGTGGCCCTGACCACAGCTTCTCCTTGTGCCTCGCTTCCTTCCTGGCCGCAACCAAGGTAGCACAGCCCTCCCTGAGCCAGCACGGTCCTGCTGCTGGTGCCTTGTGTGAATAAAGGGGCAGCATTTGTATTCTGGTGCACTCCATGCAGCCCAGCAGCCACGAATTGGCACTTCTTCTCCAGGAGATTTCTGACCCACTTATTTCCAGGGTTTGCTTTCACAGTCTGCACTTTATCTGCCGTCTCGAGGTATGGTTGGAATATGGGAAAGGTTCAGCTGTTTACAGTAGTCTGTCTAACAGCTTATCTGGCATGGCACTAAAGGGACAATGAGGACAACTCACTTAAAAAGAATTTTATAGTTCTTTAAAATTTTATGGCCTAAATAAACCATGGAAAGTGCTGCATAAACTATAATAACACTGGGTAAAGGCACCTTTTCTGTTTAAGATGAGAATGATAACTTAATCAGTTTTGCTGAAGCACTAGCATATTTATCCTCTTGGACTTTTTTTTATCATTCTAGAGGCTGAAGAGCACTGACCTGCAGGTAACTGGGCCAAACAGTCCAATTCCTTTAGAAAATGCTAGGTTAAGATATATGTATACAAATGCACCAGTGTTTCTTTTTCTAGAAGAAAAGTTTCAGCTTGACAATTATTAGATTGGATGTTTTCCAACACATCACCTCCTAGGGTTTGAGGACAGAAAGAAATGTCCAGATCATATGGTCTGCCATTCAACATAGCATACACTGTAGGGCTTCCCCTAACAGAGTCAGGCAGTGAAATTTCTTGGATTGTCATCTAACTTCATGGATGATACTGCTTGTGCAAAAGAAGACATCACAGTGCCTGGTTAATTGTTAGGCTGTGAATGCCACCAGCTTTGGCTTTCACCCAGAAGGGTCTGCAATGTCTTCTTCATTGACATCCTGAGGCTGTAGCAAGTGTTCTGCCAGAGGGTATGCACAGAAGTAGCTCCCCTGATCAAGACCTGGGGATGAACTGTCCTGTGGTGTCCTTTGGTTCCCTGCCACTTGCCCCTGTAACCAGTTTTTCGCTGGCACTGCTGATGTGGCCGTGGAGTGGACCAGTTCAGGGAGCTGGTGTAGATGGAAACCTTAGAACAAGGAAACAGGAGAAAGCAGGCTTATTTTCAGCTGGATCAGCTCCCAGAATGGGCTCACAGCATAATGGAGTTATTAGTGTTGGGTGAAG
Organism: Agelaius phoeniceus; assembly: GCF_051311805.1. Classification (NCBI taxonomy): domain Eukaryota; kingdom Metazoa; phylum Chordata; class Aves; order Passeriformes; family Icteridae; genus Agelaius; species Agelaius phoeniceus. Next base: position 50,343,692 of record NC_135266.1, read on the forward strand.
GAGCCTGATATCTAAACAGAATGAGCTCCTGTCATCTGTCAGTAAGGCATGTTTTTCACTCCTTTAGTCATCTCCTGTCTCTTCTCTAAATCCTCTTCCATTTATCAATGCCTTTTGCACTTCTGATTTCAGATGCTTCTCATTCTAATAAAGGAGTTCACAAAAAAAAGTAATATTGTCCTAGCCTCTGTTTTTTTCCGTTCATTTCTTCAAGGTTTGAATTAGCTGGCCTAGGGGTTTAAGTGTCTCTGGAGTTTATGTCCAGTAAACAATGACAACAAGCACCTGTATTATGTCTCCAGAATTCTGTCCCAATTAAGTCAAAATGCATGGGAGTGACTAAGATGTTTTCTTATTAAACGTTATGCCACAGTTTAACTTGAAACAACCAAGGAACAAAGCCCAGTAAAAGTGGACCTATTTCCTCCACATCAGCCTTGATGGACATCACTGTGACACGAATTCTTGGTATCATTTTCACTGGTTATTACATTGGATAGGTAGTTTTCCAACCACATGAATGGATGGCTAAGCATTTACTGACAGGTTGGCAGGCCTGAAGTTCCTAAATTACCCAATTTTCTTCTAACCATAGTCCAAACAGTCCACGTTTTTTTTTCCCCAGTCCTTTGGAGCTTCTGCAGGGATCTGAGATTTTTGAGAAAGCTGCATTAGTAAATACTCAGGCTTGTAAACATACCAGATTGGCCAGACCTGATTGAAAAAAATACTTGTTGCTCATACTTTTTTGATTAGGTTTGGAAGGGAAATTGATCATTATTCCTAACAGACCTGAACAGCAAAATGTTTATACTTCTCCTGAGCTAAAGAGCCTAAAATTCCATCTAATAATGAATCTGTACAATTTTTCACATTGTTCCAAATAAAATTAAATAATTTCATTTGTAATCATGCTGACTACTACTTTCTTTGTGTTCTTTTTTCTTACCTTATTAAGTTTATACAATGCAGTTAGTACAGTATTTGCAATTTATAGCTTTGATTTATACAGATTGGTATAGCCTTCTCTTTCCATTTTAGACTTTATATCTATGACTTTTTAATAGCAGCTATCTGGATCCTGTCCCAGGATGTACTGGATGACTGTTACCTCCTGTTGATCTCAACAAAATGTGCTGTCACTACAGGATGCTAATGAGAACTTAGACAAAAAGAGTATTCTCTTTTTTACTTTCAGGACTTTGCATGTGCAGTTATTTGAACTTGTAACCTAGGATTTAGAAATTCAGTATTTTTAAAGGTGTCTTAATATGCAGTCAGTGTGAATTTATACCATCATGTTACTTTGTGTTTTGACTGTTTAATCTCTTACAATCTGTTGTGGTATATGTACAAAGAATACCTAGATGGATACCAGAGGAGTATTGTCTAAGATTTTAGCACTCTTCCAATACATTTAGAAGTTGCTTCTTCTTTAAATACTGTTATTCCTAAACTCCATTTACAGAGTTACCCAAGAACATTACTGATACACATTTGGAGTATTACACACATAGCACACAGGTCATTCCTTTGTTCTGTCTTGGACTTGCACTCACTAGAGTCGATATTTTCTTTTTCCTGAGGCCCTGCTTCCAGTATGTATGAACTGGTATGGAAATCAAATAGGCAGTATGAAATTCAGCTGTGCTAAAGGCTTGTGGCCAAGTAAGAGTGCCATTGCTGACAACCTCTCAGCTCCTGGAGGTTTACCTACCCACCCCACAAATTCATGGTGTGTGAAGGCTGATTCTGTGTGAATAAACAGCAAACACTTAACATTAAAAGCAAGAGGTTGTAGTAGCTTTTCTCTTACTTTGTTTTCATCAGGTTACTCTGCAGGAGAAGGCCCCATTGTAATTTTAAACCTGATCTTGGCTATAATTCCCTCACTATAACTATACAGTTGTGATCTCCTCTTCTCCCTTGATATTGTCTTAAATAATTTCCAATTTTTCATTTGTAGCATTAAATTACAGGGAATTAGAGGAAAAAATGTTTCTTTAGATTATCATCCTCAGACAAGAAGAAATTACTCTTAATTTTGATAGCAGCAAAGGGAAATAAAGAAGTCACTGGCTGAAATCAGCAAGTCACTCTCTCTATATGGAATACCAGAAGAGGTAGTTCTGAATAAACTGGTTTCAGTCGAGCAAGAAACTTTTCCTGTGATCAGAGCATCTCTCTTCTGGAACAGCAGTTGCTTAATACTGAATGTTTTCCTCAAGATAAAGTATACAACCCACAAACGTTTCTCAAGAACAGGACAATAATTTCAGAATAAGAAAATAATAAAAATCCCAGTAAAGCCCATAGAGCATCTCAGAGTAAACCCATTTTTAAGTATGTAGTAAAGCATGCTGTTGTAGGGGCATAGAATATAAGTAAATAAAGGTAGTATAGAAAGTAATCTTACCCCCTAAAGAGTTGCAGCTGGGTTAATTATTAAAGATTAGGAGCAGGCCTGACTTTAACAGGCCACACCTGTAGCCAATCAGAAGAGTGCTATAAAAGAGTGGATTGGTTGGTTGAGGGAATTGGAGTCAGTTGGCTGCTGTGAGGATAAGGAAGAGTTGGTGCTTGGAGGAGCTGTCTGTGAGAAACATCAAGGAGGTATGAAACCCTTGTAATAAGGTGACAACAATATGAAACCTTTGCAATATAATGGCAACATGGTGTGAGTTTAATAAGGAATTGTATACTGTACCTGTGAAAAGGCAATAAGCTTTGCCAATTTCCCTTCTCTAAGAAAAGGTCATGAGAAAAAATACATTTTGAATGTTCTTCTGGTTTTTGTATGAAGGAAAACCTACAAAGTACTAGTGTTTTTTAATGTAAAAAGAGCTTGTGGTTTATGATAAAAGGGCAGACTAGAAAGGGTGGCACTGTTGTGGGTGTTTGCTACTAGAGCAGGAGGAGGAAGTGCATGAGGTCTGGAAACAGCCTCAAAGTCCTAGGCACTGGTTCTTGGGGGGGGATTTATCTACCCTGACATCTGCTGGAGAAGCTACACAGTCCAGAGAAGAAAAAAGCGTCTAGATGGTTCCTGGAAAGTTCTGATGACAACTTCTTGTCCCAGGTAGTGGAGGATCCTACAAGGAATAGTGTGCTGCTTAACGTCATACTAACCAATGGGGAAGGCCTTGGAGATGTTAAGGTTGGGAGCAGCCTTAGGTGTTGTGACTGTATGTGGAATTCAGTCTTGAGTGAGGAGGAAGCAGGGCAGCAAGTAAGATTGCCACCGTGGCTTGCAGGAGAGCTGACTCTAGCCTCTTCAGGGATCTTCTTAGAAGAATCCCATAGGAATGGGCCTTGCAAGGAATGTTGATGTCTAGAGATCACCTCCTTCAGGCTCAAGAAAAATGTATCCTGATGAGCAAGAAATTGGGCAATGGGGCAAGAGAACTGCATGGATGAACAGGGAGCTCCTGTCATTACTCAAGTGTAAGCAGGAAATACACAGGAGATGGAAGCAGGGTCGGGCCCTTTGGAATGAATATAGAGAGTTTGCCAGGTTAAGTAGAAATGAGACAAGGAAGGCCAAGTCCATTTGGAATTAAATCTAGCCAAGGATATCAAGGACAACAAGAAGGGCTTTTTCAAATACATCATGGACAACTAAGGATAATGTGGTTACTAAATGGAGAGGGGGCCCTGGTAACAGAGGGTGCAGAGAAAGCAGAGCAACTGAACTCAGCCTTTGCATCCATCTTCACTGGCTAGACCAGCCCTCAGGAATCTCTGACCCTGGAGACCAGGGTAAAGCAATGTGAAAGACTTTCCTGTGGTCAAGGAGGTTTGGTTTAGAGAACACCCAGGTAAAACAGACATCCACAAGTCCTTAAGTCCTGACAGGGTGAATCCATGACTGCTGAGAGAGCTGGTGGATACCATAGCAAAGTCACTCATGATCATCTTTGGAAGGACATGGTGATCAGAAGTGTCTGAGGACTGGAAGAAAGCAAATGTCACTCCAGTCTTCAAAAAGCTCTCTTTGGGTAGGGGACAGCAACAAAGTGGATGAGCGTTGGTGACAGAGTGCAGAGAAATGGTTTCCACAGAATGTCATCTTTATCCTTTTTGCTGAACTCCATCTTCAGCTTACATTCATCTCCATGTAGGAAGTGTGTGCAGACATGTTTATTCTGAAGCCTAGGTTTAAAATCCACTCTGGGTATAGTGGGGGTTAGACCTCAGCTTAAAGAAAGGTGCTTTTGTGAAAAGTAGATTGCAAAGACTTCCTTGAATAGTCTATGCTTCTGAAGTGTTAAAGCATGAAGGATATAAGAATGAATAACACTTGAGTTATGCTGGAGCTGCAAAACCAGGCATGTTTGTATAGCAGGTGTTAGTTCTGGCCTGGTTCTGTTAAAAAGATTGCTACCAGGACAGGGAAGGTAAATTGACATTAACCTAATAGTGTTCTGAGCCAACCATTCCATGGTTAAGTGCTCTACATGTGAGGCATGTAAAAAAGTGCTGGTGACACGGAGATACTCAGTGAGAGCTGTGTCTTTGTTCAGCTGAAGAAGTGGAGGTTGCACTGGGTTTGTTGCTAAGTTAGAGCAATAGCAACTACTGCTCTAGGCAAATGGCTTTCTAGAATTAGAAGCCATTACTGTCTGAAGTGACAGATTTAGAAAATGTCTCTACATGAATAATTAGCTCACCCGGCGAAGCTGCAGCTACCTGATAGTAAAATTTTTTTTCCCACTTTTGAGCGTATTTTATTTATCTAAAACTTTCCAATGGTCATCACTGGTAGTTTATTCCATTTGACAAATAAGTAGTAAATGAAGGTGTTCCCACAGATTGGAACAATCTGCATATTTTCATTTTTTATAGCTCCTCCAAGGATGTAATTAGCTCTTTATACTACTGAAAACAGCTTTTTTAAACAGTTTGAAGAACTGATAAGTAATTATTCAAGTGTTTATGCAGATGGAAAAAAAAATCTTCCTGTAGAGACAATACTTTGCTACAGACTTTAGTTCTCTCTTCTCTGTTTCATTTGCCCTTTCTTCAGCTCAAAAATGTCTGGTTTAGATATTGTTCCATATGGTGGTATATCTTTCTGAAGTAGCTGAAAAGGAATTGGACCTGTCTTGTCAGTCAAATACTGCACTAAATTCTCACTTCCATAATGCATGCAGTTTTCCTTCACTTATTGAAGAAAATAATTTTTAAAAATATATTACTGCCCTACAGTTGCTGGGGATCACATGTCATTCTGAATGTGTCTGGCCCACCATTAGTTTTTGCAACTGAGCTAAAAATCTGCCAAGTTGTGTCATAACACAGTAATGGAAATAGTAGAGATGACTTACTTTACATATACTGTCTGAAGATTGGAATGACCAGCTGCAAGTAAATGGGAAAAGGATTGGTAGTTGATATCTCTAATTTAATCTTTGGCATCTCGATGAGTCATTTTAAGATTAAAATTGTTTTCATTATACTTTCTGCATGAAGACCAAAATAATCTGTATTTTTAATAGAATTTATTCAGGAAAGCACAGACAAAAAATACTAGAGTACTTTTAATATTTGTTTCTACATCAAACATGCAGAGATGAGGCTTAAAAGCCCACCTGAGAATTCACATTTGCTTCATTGCTGTTAGTAAAAGCTGTAATTATCTGTATCTTTTGGAAATACTTTAAATGAAACACAACCTAATTCTCAGTTATAGAACAATGTAGTACAAAAAAGACATGGTAATCTATTTTTTTCATTATAAGATGCAGGTGTGTAACCAGGAAGAACACTAACACAATTATTTCTTTATAAACCTTTACAGTACATAAACATTTACTGGAGCATTAAAAATCAGAATTTATTCTGACTTTTTAACATCAGAACCATTCTGTTATATAGCTAGAAAGTCAAGCTCTTTGCCTGTGATACTTTCACTCTCAGAGTCCTGTTTACTCTCCTTTAATTGTCAGTAACATCACTACCAGTGATCTTTGTGGGGCTCAGGGTTACCCTAATTGCCTTTGCCTTCACTCATGACAGCGCTAGTGAAGCCAACATTTCCAGCAGAGTCTCTGGGGCCTTGCTGCTGCTGAGTGTGATGCATTCCAGAGCCCTGTACCCCAGAGCAGCATTCACCAACCACACTGCAGGGCTTGGCAAAGTGAACTCTGATCCCAGCAGAGATGTTGAGCTGAGCCTAGACTGGGGTAGGACAGTCTAGGCTGACAATGACCTGATTAGGAGCTGCAGGACTGAGAGGTACCATAGAGTTTTCATCAACATCCCTGGCACTAGGTTAAGGACATTGGGATTTTTGAGTGGATTTATTTTATTTAAATATTAAAGCAACCACTGACATCTTTCAGGTTTTCATCTGTCCACAACTTTTACAATTTTTGGATTCTTAGAGGTGAAACACAATGGCTGAGGAGAAAGTTCCAAATGTGTTGTGACAGGGAAGGGGATGCTACACTTTTTACCTTCTGAAATTTTAAGTACTCAACTGTTCAACAGCTTGTGTAGTTCAGGGGAAAAACAAATGAAGAGAAATGTGAGTGGAACAAGGGACTTCTAGAAATAAGTGTGCCAGGTCAGGTCACAGATTCATTTAGCCCAGTGTTGTCCTTCTCCAAGTGAGCAAGAAAGAAGTTTAGGTAAGAAGGGAAAACTGCAGGGGCACACAAATATAAAGCAGACTTGTAATGGTATTTCCTACTCCCATTTTCAGATTCTAAACCAGTAGCTTTGTCCTTGTATATTATAATGCTTGGTGGATTTCTAGTCCGTGACTTTATGTGGTTACTTTTCAAACATCTGTGAATTTATGCAGTCTTCGGCATCTTGCAGCAGAGAATTCTAAGACTTTAGCAAGATCATGTTAAAGGGCTTCATTCCCCTTTTTGTTTTCAACCTGCCACACAAGTTTATTTGAGAACTTATTTGACAAGCTAGTTCTTATGTAGAAAAAGAATCATTCCTCATTCACCTTCTCCCTGACATGGCTAATTTTAGCTTTCTGTCATATTATCCCCCTAAGTCTTCACTTTCTCATGGTTAAGAACCCCTGTCTAGTTGGTTATTCCTTGCCATTTCCTTTCTCTGGTCAGTTTTATGCTATTTTCATCTTCAGTGTGGTTTCTCGTGTTCTCTTTGTTGCTTGTAGAGCTCACGAATGTAGTTACATTTATTCCTTTATACACACCCCTGCAATTTATGGTCTGGAAGTGAGGAGCTGAACTGGATCAGACCAAAAGTCTTTTTTTTACTGTCCAGTCTCAGAATATCCATATAGCAGGTATCTAGGGAAGTATATAGGACTAGAAAGTTCTTCAAACCTTTTAAACCTCAGAGGTTTAAAGAACCTCAAAGGTTCTTTAAACCTTTTAAACAACTGCAAGTTGTTTTTCATACCATTTTCAAATGGTGCAATATTTAGACTTGTCCACAAGACAGTTTTTAACCCTTTCAATCCCCAGCTTTGACCCCTACTGTCCAGTAATCAACAAAAAAGTGGTTCAGTCTACTGACTGCAAGTTCTGTTGTGTCTGTCAAAAACAGGAAGAGATTTCCCTCTTGAGAGATTGCATTACATTATAAAAAGTCCTGAAAAGTAGACAAGCCCAGAATATTCAGTCATAACTATTAATGAAAGAATAAAATTCTTATATTCACCCTGAAAAGTAATTTCCTGGGGGAAAAAAACCACTTTGACATTTGAAGCTAGCTCTGCTCTGAATTTGTTCTGCAGTAACAAATAAATACAGAATGCTGCAAAATGCAGTTAACATAGCAGATCGTGAACTGTTGACTGCAGAAGATCCTTGCTGAAGCCTGGTTTCAGACCATACAGTGGTGGTGTGGGCAAACTGAGTGCCCACCTTGTGTAGGCCTTCTAATGAACTCAGAAACCTTCACTAATTAACATTTTGGTCATCTAAGAAACTGATCATATATACATGTAATGACTTTATAAAGGAATGAATCACTTAAAATGCAATTAAAAACTGCTGCTTCAGCATGGATCTTTGAAGTCAGTTGGGAATAATTAACTTCAAGATGATTTATTGAAGAGATTAATCTTTCACTTAGAGCTGGAGTTATCTATATGAATTCTTGTGAAAACTATTACTCTCTACAGTTTTAATGGTTACAGGATGAGCCAAGATAGTGTTACTTGCCTTTGCTATTGCCCAGTAGATGCTAGCCTCAGTGCCTCTTTGTGTATGTAATTTGTTTTAACTGGCATAAACCTAATTAGGTAGGTTCATATCTTAAACATCATCTTTCTGGATGCAAGGGTTTTATAAAAGGCTAAAGAATTTCACAGATCAGGTCTTTCCACTTTTTGCAGTACACACCATTATATCAAATCATAGATGGTTTTTTGTTGTCAAATTTCCCATTGAAGTCAAAAAGCCACAGGAAGTTAAATGCAAATGTAAGGTCTTGTTGATTTCTAATTAACAAAGATAATGCCTACAATCCATATATTCTGTAGGCATACAAGTCTTATTTCTCTGGGAAGCAAGTATTTATGGATTTAATTTGATGTATGTATAACAAATTTAAATCCATATAACATAAAGTGTGCTCTTTGTATCAGTTTTTGACTTTACCGTTTTTGGTAAACAAATAGACCTAACTTCCCTGTAGAAAACAGTTCCTTTGTACATCTACCTTAAAAAAAAACAAATCTGAGCACTTCTGTGTACATGTTTCTCCTCTCTTTCAGTGAGTTCTTCCCAGAATACTCAACTCAGTTTGTCTTAGAAAAGCAGACTGTGTTGCTCATATCTCTGACCCTTTTGGGTTTCAGTCAGTCTGAGAATAATCCTTAGGTTGTTGACAGTGTATTCATCTCCATTTCTTCCCAGAAGCAGCTTTTAGCCTTATAAGTAATAAGCTAAAATCAACAAAGCTGGGAAGAAACCAAACACTATGTTTCCTACATGTTTCTTTTGAGGAATCAAGTTGTTCTATATTGTTTGATTTCATGTTCCCATTATCAGCCTCCTTACATTTCATTTCCAATGTACATGAAGGAGAGCAAACTAAGACAGGCTAGTTGCAGAAAAATGCCATCAGTTATGCATGGCAATCCTTTCCTCAGCAAACACTTGAGCTTGAGGAGCCCTGCATTTTCTTTCCATGTCATGCATGTGTCACGCACAACACGTCAGATAAAAATCTTCAATATAGCTGATATCTTTGCTTAAGATAACAAGAGGGAATCTCTGAAATGCCAGCTAGCAAGATGCCTTGCCCAATGGTCCCTTGTTGTTGCTCTTATTAATATTCAGCATCTTCTGTCAGAGATGTAAAGAAGTACTATCAGCCTTTCTGTTATTAGGAGCAGGCATGACAAGTGACAGCAAAATGATTGCATGAATTAACCAGAATAGCTTTCTGCTGGAGTGAAGCTAAAGCTTTCTACACACTGTGTTGTATTGTGGTTTTAAGCTTATTTTGCTTGCTCTGTTACATTAACACACTTACAGTTTTATCTGTGGCACCCTACCACTTCCTTTTTCTTGCAATGCATTTCATCACCTGCCAGACTATCTGATCTCCTACTAGCCCCAAAATCCGGGCAATTGGCACACACAGAGCTTGATGGCAGAGCAGCAGCTGGGCAACTGGCAGTGCACACTCTAACTTGGGTACACCAGTCTGTGTGCAAACAACTTCCAGTTTAATAATCCTACTTTTTAATAAAAACTTGTTTTTTCTCCTTGTCAGCCAGTAAGGCCTGGCTGACGCAGGAAGGAGAAATTTTTGCGGTAATGAAATTTCAAAAGACAAGTTAAATTTCTTCCTGTAGAAAAGGAAGGACATGAGAAGTAGGAAATGCTGAGTACAAATATGATTATGAGAAGTTTACAGGCTCTAACAAGATCTTCAGACACCAGAAGGGCCACCTTTGCACAACCCCCAACTCTGGGCTCTCAGAGCCAGCCAGAATGTCACAAAGGACATCTCCATGAGTGTCTTTTTCTGTTTGTTTCAGCTGGTCCTAAAAGCCTGGAAGGGGAACTTCCACCCTCTATTTAGTTACTCTAAGGGATCATTATGGTTTCTGCTCTTGGCAAGTCCAACCATCTCAGCTGCTAGAACTGTAAGATCTATGAACAAGGACTTTATATCCAGTATTACAAATGGCTTTTGTGTTAAGCATGGACCTTTTGAAATTTCCCCTCATTTTCCCTTCTACCTCCAGAAAATGATTTTAAGCTGGGGAAGACAGTTTTCCTGAATTTCCTGTGTTGTCAGTACAGTAAAACAGTCACTGCCATGGGTAGCATTCCCTTGGCCCCTGAGTGTATAGACTGTAAGGACAACTCTGAGAGGAGAGATTTAAAACTCATACTTCCTATGTATTACAGGAATAAATACAGTTTTTTTTCTGTCTGCTTGTAACACAAACAATCTAGCAATAGCACCTAAAAATGACTTTATATATCCTGTTATACAAAGTTGTTTGAGATGGATAAGGTGCAACAACAGAAGAACCACGAGATTCCAAAACCAGAAGAAACATTGGTTGGTTCAGATTATCAGATATCAGATGATTTCTGTATTTGATAACTAATTTTAAGGTGTGGAATAAATGCTTTAAACTAATATAGAATAAATGTAAATTCCTAAGGTTTATTTATTGAATAACTAGCTCATGGATAATATGACAAAAAATATACTCTCAGGCCAATATTTGGCTAGAAGTTCCTGTTGCATTCTGCATTATTCTTTTTCCCTTGGTAAGTACTTTCAGGAAGAAGTTTGGTCTTTTAATTGTTTCATAGATGATTAGAGGCTCAATAACTTCTTTTTGTGGACTGGGAAACATTTATTTCTTGTCTTAAATGTGGCTAACTTACACGCATCCTTCCTGTATTACAAGTATCATGCTTTACTTATGACCTCTCTACTGTCAGCCTTAAATTGGTACCACCACTATCCTCTGGCTTAATATTCCACTATTGATATGTGGACACTCAAGAAATAATTTTATTTTTTCCATTACTGTGTTGTGACTGATCCAGGGTCTTGTGAGTAATCTGTGTCAGGAACAGGAAACCAGCTCCATTTCCTTAATGGCAGTTTGCGATTTACTCACTACAGAATCACTGGAAAATAAATTACAGTGTAATCTGAAGTCTGGAGAAGCTTTCTAGTGACTCTCAGGGGCTTTAAAGCCAGGAGTTACTTCATTTTTGGCATTACATCTGTATAGTTGAGTTCAGGCCAAGCATTTCTTTTTCACTACAGAAGCTGCCTCAGGGCACAGTGGTTGTTTATCAGCTCTTTCTTTGCTTCTGTACTCTAGCCCCGCTAACTTATCAGTTTTCTTCCTTTTTTTGTAGTATACACTAACACAAAGCTTCGGGAACTTATCAGGAAATAATTAATGTGCTCCCTTACATGCAGATAGGTGAAGAAATTAGAAGTTTTGCAAAACTTCAGATAATTAATATATTAAAGCCATTTTCTTTAATACAGACCTAATTTATCAGTCATTAACACTGGAAATTACCAATTACCTTCATTGCTGCCTTCCTACAGATATCTCCAGTGGCAAGAAAGTTTAGAAATAAAGGAATGGAATGTTATTTTGTTGCACAATGGTGCCAGATTGTTGTTTCCAGTTTTTTTTCAGAAACTTTTCCCCAATACTGCTTTACCAAAGAAAGGGTACCTGTTCTTTTGTATCTCCAGCACCTGGGTCTTCATCCTAAGTGCTTAAGTGCTTTGTGATCTCTCTCTCTCTCTTGAACAGTCAGAAAGAATGAAAGAAAATTTTTGATAGTATAATTTTTAATAACAGCCATACAGCAGTATTCTAATATTGATACATTACCTGGGGGTAACCATCCCTGGGCAGTACAAAATTATTCTTTTTATTCTGTACTATGTGTATTACCTGTGTACTGAATATTTTTACTATCTGTGATATTAGAACATTGCTTTGGGAACACTAAGGCTTTTAGGGAACATTTTATGTCTTTTTAAAAAGAAAAATAGACAAACTATATTCTTAGATGTGACCTCTCTCTCCCTGCTAAGCTTTGGGCTTATTGAGCCACTACAAGCCAAACTGGAAGACAAGTGGGAGCTCAAAAGAAAATTGTGTTACCATCCTTCTAATGAATACTGATGCTTGGGCAGAAAGGGGGCCCAGGCTAATGGTCTAACTAGGAGAAAGTGAAGGATCTGGCTAGTGCCTCAGCACATGCTTTTGTCTAGGCTATCACAGCACTGGTGACTCTTGTTTTTATGGGCCCACTGGGGATATGGAGTTGGGGCCATTATGGCAGGTGAACACCTGTGAGCAAAGCTCCATTTCTAATAGACCTGGACTTGCTTTGACTTCCTACTTATAGAAAAGTTATGCTTTATAAGCTCTTTACTTGTAGGATTCTGAGTATACCAACAGAAGGATGAATTTGATCCTTATTTTTCTGATAGGGAAGTGTTTTTGACAAAACATCTGTGCATATAGTCTGCCTGCTCACTCCTATGCTTCCTTTCCTGTGTTTAACTGTTTTATTGAGCTGTTTTATAGCTTTTACTATGCATCTTGTTGCTGTACAGCTTCTTATAGCTTTTCCAGGCAGTTCTGCTTGCTTTTTCTCTAGGTAGATAGCTACCTATTGTTCTACTTTCTACTCTTGGCCTTAAAAGACTTCATTTTATTGTCCTTAAACCATAATTTTAAAAAAAGGAAAGGTTACAGAAGTGCTTAGGGCTGGGGATAAGGATTTTCTTAAAAGGAGCACTTTTCTTGGAAAAGTACAGCAGCTGAAGGAATCTAATCTCAGGAACTAGGGTGTGATTTGGGGAGCTTTACAAGGAGCTGGATATGCTACAGGTGTTTCAAATTATAAACTGTGTGATAAAACAACTTTTCAGCACTTTCAGAACCTTTTAGTAATAGGTCAAAATAAAGGAGTGCTCTGTGGTAGTGATTAAAATTGGTTCCAGGAGAAAGAGACTAAAATGTCTAACCAGCACCTATTGTCTACGACAAAGAGAAAAGGCCTCATAAACCATGACGGAGGTCTTGTAACCTATTTGATGGAAGAACAACAATTTCAATGCCATTACTTTCCATGACAATGAGACCAGGGGGTGCTCTGTGAGGATAGGAAGGCCACCCTCACCTCAGGGACACACAGTTAACTGGCTGTGTAAGTCCCACTGCATTGCTATGGTGGACTCTTCTCACACATGCACTGAGGACAGTCTTTGTAAACCTTCTCAACACCCTGTAGTCATTCAGATAAACCCTAAATCCTGCTCTGTGACCATAAGAGTATCAGAAATCAGTAGAGGAGGCACCAAGAGTCCATGACCCAGAAGTTAAAATGTCTCTACATACAGAGACATGATTCAACAGGTTACTGAAGAATTATGCACTGCATAATTCAGTGCAAATAAAGGAAAGAGGTTGTTACTGATGCAAGACATCTTTGGTAGCTTAGATAAATCTAAGTTAACTTAAGTTCTTATAAATTCCTAGTGGCACTTGCAAGGAGAGGCTTCTCTGTGTTCAGAACAGAAGGAGCCATTTTAGATTGATGCATTCTAATATTTTAGCACTAAGCTAAACTTCACATCACCAAGACAAGTGCACATACCCGTTATTTACCACTGACATGTCTTAAGTAGTTTTTGGGAAACGCTGGCTCATTTCTTGCATCCTCCCCATTTTTCTGGTTCCTGCAAGGAGTGTTTACCCTAAAGAGCAGGCTCTTGAGGTCCCCAAGCTGTTGAGATTTTTATGGTGCACGTGGTTGTAGTCTCTAAAGTTTTATATCCCTAAAGGTACCTAGTGCTGGAATCCATAAAGTTAGAGGGTTTTGAGAAAATAGTAAAAAAGCAGGCCCCAAAAAGCCAGCAAAGACAGAGAAATGCCAAGATAGCAGAAAGAGTTTTAGGCTGCAGCTTAGACATGAGAAATAGAACAATAAGCCTATGTGGTTTGTCCTTTTTAGTTGCATCAAATTTACTTAATGTATATTTAGGAGGCTAACATGAATGAGCCATTGTGTTAGAAAATAGGCTGCTATTGTTTTAACCGAAGCTACGTGTGCTCCATGTAATTGAGTAGAAGTAATGTCAATATGCTTTTGCTCTGTATGTGATTGGCTGAAACTTAGAAAGATTTTGCTTTATGCTGTGTTGTAACATCATGTTTCTTTAGCATTCTGTTTAAATCGGTGAGCTGTTCACATCGAGTGTCTCTATTGTGAAGTGTTGAGACTGATGTTGAAATAAACCAGCTCAAGACACTGATTTTTGAGTGTCCTGTCCTGTTCGAGTCTGTAAATAGTTGCCAGTGGCACCTAGGATTTAAAAATCCTTTCACTTATTATATCTAAAACTTAGAAGCTGAAGGCCAAAAAGTTTGATTTACCATTCTTGAAAATAAGACCTTATTATGATATATGGGCCCCTTTTGTGTTTCCATATCTATTCATTTCAGAACTTTACAGATGCAGACAGAATTCAAGTCAATTCAAGTTAAGTTTTTAAACACTTTTTAAAAAACTCAGCATGCCGAAACATTTCTTATTAGAACAAAAGCTGAAATGCTAAGATATCATTTCAAGCCCTATGTATGATCTGATAGAGAATAGGGATTTTTGGGGCTCCATTGTACAGCCAATTTGTCCTACATATATAGTAAGAAAAGGAAAACTCTACATCAGTATGTTCTGCTTGAGAGGAATTGTTTCCTTCCCTTGAAATACCTTGTCCATTGACACTGTATCTGTGGCTCCTTAGGCTTAGTGGGGTAATTTCAGACTCATGCTGACAGTGTTTATGTCATTGCATACAAGAAGTCTACTCAGGATGTAACTTTATCTTGCAAACTTTGGATTTAATTGTTTGCATTGTGCTTGATGAGTAATTATTTGACTTGAAATGACACCTTCCACGTCTGCTTCTGCTAAGGATATTTGGTCAGTATGCTGGTACATGACAATTTTAATCTTATGAGATCACTATTTAATATTCATGCTGTATTTTATATAAGCTTTAAATAAAAGAGAGGAATTTACATCTAGTGTGCTAGAATTCCTTTGTCTCTACATCATCTTTCTCTTTCTTTTCCTTCCGTCTGCCGCTTCCTTCCCATAGCTTTCAAGCTAGCAAGATTATCTCTATTTATATTTTGTGACTTTGATATTGAGAAGTACCTTCCAATTCCTAGGGCAGGTCCAGCTGCATTCAAAAGGACTTGCTTTAAATGGAGCAGGTCTCTTCAGTATTCTTCCTTCCATGTAATTCAGTAAGATTATAATGAGTTTAAACAGGATAAACATGAGTGTCTAGCAGCCTGGCATCCTTCCAAATCTAGTGGTTTCCAGAGTTCATGTCCTGTAGACAAACCCCAGATGGGCTGTGGACAAGCACATGGGCTACCTAGGTTTGCTTGCTGACATGTTCTCTCCCTAATGCCATATCCCATACTGGTAACAGGAAATGCCCTCACTTGAGGACACAGCTCATGGGCTCTGTCAATGACTGAAGCTATCCTGAAAATACTATCCTGAATGGATCTTTTTATTCCTATCAAGTGAAACACGTGCTAGATGTTAATTTTCCAAAACCTCAGTGTTCAAGTGCTAGATATAGCTTTAAATTCCATCTTATTTTCAAGGTTTGTACTATAAGCAGAAAAGAGTGGAGGGAAAAAAAAGATGTGGTAAGTTGCAAGATCCTTTATATTAAGTAAAATGTAACTGGAGACAATGAGGAATGTCTGCTGGGAAATAAATACAGCAGATTGTTTGGAAAACCTTTGGATTGTATCAGGGAAAATATTTCAGATTCAAGAAGTACAGAAACCAAGTAAAGGAGAGATTATTTTATATTTGTTGACAATTGTGAGGGATATATGAGAATTTGAGGCTGAGAGGTCCATGTAAGAGTGGCCATTAGAAAAAGATTCATGATTGTTCAGGACAAGAAGGAGGAATAGCAGCTGAGGGATAGAAGGTAAACTTCAATAAATTCACAGAATGGGTAAGCAGGATCTCCTGTGAAGAAAAATGCTGCTAAAGGTTTAGTGCCTTATCAGTAATACACACAATGACAGTATTCATCCACAGGTGTATTCTACCACACTGTGAAGAAAAAGGGAGAAAATGCAGTAAGAAATCAGCTTGATTAAAACATGAGTGTACACGAACCTTAAGCAGCACAAGAAAGAATAAAGCTGGAAGCAGAAACTAGGTCAGGCTGCTGAGGATAAGTGATAAATATAACCTGAACATGTAGGAACAAAATTTTAAAAAGTCAAAGCTCCAAACAAGATGGATCTGCCAAGAGATATCAATCAATTTGAAAGTGTGATTGTAACACAGGGAAGGTGAAGGAAAGGGTGAATTGGTCAGCTGTTCAGTGGAGAGGAAAACATTGCTGGATGATACTCAGAAGGTTAAATTTTGTAATAACATTTTGCCTTGGTCCTTGCCAGCATGATCAAGTGAAAAATGAGAAGTACAAAAAAAGTAAAAACATGAGGTTTGAATGGAAAAAGGAACAATTTAGAGTTTATCAAGTCAGCATGGGATAATGAGTGTCTTAACAACTTTATGATGAACTATTGGATATTCATGTTGCACTGGAGTGCATGTAATAGGCTTGAAACTTGGAAAGTTCATGAAGAGAGAGCCAGTGCCTGTCTTCAAACAAGGAGAAAGGAAGATCAGGATATGGTTCAGCCAATAACTTAATTTCCGCTCTCACGAAATGCTTGAACAAGTAACTGAAACTGTTAGAACTGGAAGGCAACAAGGATATGAGTACATTCAATGCAAAATAATCAAATCTGTGTAATTTCCTTTCACAGCAGGCAAACAGAATTTGAGAACATAAACATGATTTATCTTGACTTTATTAGGGCTTTCTCTATTGTCCTATGTAACAAATTGAAAAAATATTCTTTTTATTAATGTTAGGCATTTGTCTAGATGGCCTTCAAAGGTCCCTTCCAGCAGGACCCATTCTTGGCTACAATTCTATAAAGCACTGACATAGTGTGGATACAGAAGGACTGGGGAGGTTTCACAAGCTATGAAATCAATGTTTTTCAACAAAGACAAAAGCAGTTATGGCTCACCAGAGATGATTCTTTGGTCTTTGTTCAGTTTTTCTCCTAATGATCTGAAGAATACTCCCATTCAATTTTCAGGTGACATGGAGTTGGGTGGCATGAAAAGAGCAGAGAATTCAAAACTGACCTTAAGAAATTGACTTAGCCACTTGAAAATGTAAGATGAAATTGAGTAGGAACAAGTGTCATTTATTATTCTTGGGCAGGAGTAATCAACTAGACACATGTGGGAAACAAATATCTAGTTCAATAGCAAAACTTCAGAGAAGGATCTTGGGGCTGTGGTGGATCACAATGTGAGTGAAAGACACAAATGGAAAAGACAAAAGTAATTGTTACATATTCAGGGAATATAATATGTAAGTCACAAAACACTGCTTTCCCTCTGCTTGTTAATGTCAAGGTAACAGAACAGTAACCCAGTTTGGGACAATGCATTTAAATAAAGGCTTCTGACAAATTCAGAGAAAGGGATGAATAATGATCACAAAATTGTAAAATGTGACCTGCACTGAAAGATTGAAAAAAATTATTTAATCATTAAGAGACAAGGGCTATGAAGACAGCAGTCACATATGTGAGTGTTGCAAAGAAGATGGTAATTTGTCCCTTTTTTCCACAGTGAATAGGTGAAAGATTAATGAAATTATAGGAGGGAAGACTGCAATTAATAACTGTAAAAACTTGTTTATTTATAAGGATGCATAACCTAATGACTACCTGGAATCCCTTATAGCTCTGTGATTTTTAAAGTTAGAAGTCAGGTCATTTAGGTTTGATGCTTATGTTACGAGATCCCAGCTGTCAGTCTGTCTTTAGGGGTTATAATGTGAAAATATTTGAAATGAAAAGGGAAAATGAGTTAGCCCCAAATATGTTATTGGAGAGTTAAAAAAATGTAAAGCAAGAAGACATGTACTGTTTTGTCTAAAAGAAATGCAGTGTAAGAGAATTGAGTTCTTTTGGCATACATGTGTGTGAAAATGTGTATGAAAATATATGAAAATTAGCTATTTATCTTGTTTAAGAAAAGACTGCTTTTATGGTTTCAACTAGGAGGGCAAAAAACCTGTATTAAATAGCTCTTTGCTAAAAAATAGATTAAAATTTTGTATGGGATTCCTGAAATGAAATTTGCCCTATACTTGCAGTATAACATCATGTTCAATTGATATAATTTGAATAAAGGTTTAAAATGAAGACTCTATAGACACATTGGATGATACTCTATAAGAAAAAATTGTAATCTACAGCAATTCAGACTTTTCTATAGGCAAAGACTTTGTTCTGCAAAACTAATTTATAAATAATTTTCAGTTTAGATGAGTTAGCAGTATTCAAACAATACTGAATATTCTCAGTATTCACAGAGAAGAAAAATACTCCAACATTTGTGAAACTTATTAAGAGATTTCTGGGGGGCCTTTGAGTTGTGGATACCTCTACTATAA
The DNA here is from genome assembly GCF_051311805.1 of Agelaius phoeniceus. Lineage (NCBI taxonomy): Eukaryota > Metazoa > Chordata > Aves > Passeriformes > Icteridae > Agelaius > Agelaius phoeniceus. The sequence continues at coordinate 50,362,244 of NC_135266.1, forward strand.
TATCAGCAGTGCTCATAAGAGAAGAAAAGAGATAAAACCCCAATATTGGTGAGAATGAAGCTCTAGATGAGTACTTTCATCACTACTTTTTTACATAACAGTGAGTTGATTGGATTAAGGAAAGGAAAAAAAAAGCAAAGAAATAGAGAGTTCATTTTTTATCTCAACTGTCAAAATTTGTGTAGAACCTCTTAAAATGCTCTATTGCTAACATAAATTCTTTATATGGCTGTGATTAGAGAGCTGAGGTTTATGTCTGCACATTTGTCTAAATTTTGAATATAATGAGCTGCTCAGATTGTACTTGACTCAAGATAGAGCTCCAAGTGCTGTGAAGTTGAGGCACCCTCATAACTGAAGTAATTTTTATAGTGTTTTGAACTTGCTGCATGTTCCAACCCTTCCAAACCACTCAGCTGAGGAAGAGGTTTGACTATTAGAGAAGGCAGATTAATTTTCCATTCACTAACTGTGGCCCAGTGATGCCTGAAATGCAGGCAACAAATTGCAAAAAAATCAAATTAAAAGCCAAGATGCCTTAAGAAATATAGCTGGTTAGAGGTGTTTGTGTTCCAGTAAAAGCTGGCTTTTGATATAATTTTCTTTTGCCTGCTTTAGAACAATCAGTGGAATTTTGGCTAATATGTATTAAAATAATAATTCATTAATTTGTCTTGTGAAAGTCCTGGGGTGTTTAAAACATCATATTGAAGGATTAAAGAATCAGTCAAGAGCAAGAGTAGCAAATAATGCAGACTTTGGACCTTGTACTGATTTTGATTGGGATAGAGTTAATTTTCTTCTTCTATTTATATTTTGGATTTGTGATGGAAACAGGGGATAATGCAGATATTTTTGTTACTGCTGAACAGCCCTTTGACAAGGTTAAGGCCTTTTGTGCCTCTCACCTCACCCCACCAGTGAGGAGGCTGTAGTGCACAAGAAGTTTTGAGGGGAAACAGCTGGGACAGCTGACCCCAAGTGACCAAAGGGATGTTCCAGACCAGTGTCATGGTCAGCATATAAAGCTGGGGGAAGAAGGAGGAAGATGGGGGTGATGGGAATGATGGTGTTTGTCATCCCAAGTAGCCATTACGTGTGTGGGAGCCCTGTTTTCCTGGAGATGGCCAAGCGCCTGTCTGCTGATGGGAAGTGTGAATGAACTCCTTGTTTTTCTTTGCTTGTGCACAGCTTTTGCTTTACCTGTTCAGCTGCCTTTATCTCAACAGATGAGTTTGTTGACTTTAACTTTTCCAATTCCCTCTGCCATCCTGCTGGTAAGGGAGTCAGCAGGTGGCTGTGTGGGGCTAAGTTGCTGGCTAAAGTTAAACCACGGCTAGTCCTGATTCTCTTCTTGCATCTTTTTTTAAAATACTGTATTCCAGTTGACTGCAATGGAGTTATTCTTTATGTGTACTGGAGTTGAAAAAGACACAATGGTGGTAGCCACATGCATGAATACAGAAATAAAAAATAGGAAAATAGAGATTTCACCTGTCTAGTGCAGGGTGACAATTACATCCTGACAAATGGAATTGCTCCAGACACTGATTCTGAGTCTGCAGGACAAGCGGGCTGCAAACAGGGCTATGCTGCATTTCAGTAACCTGGTGACATCCATGCTGTAAAATGCTCCAGCCCTGGGTACCATTGGATGCTTTTGCAGATTTCATTATTATTTTGTGTGTGGTTTTTTGGTTTAAAGGACCTGGAATAGTATAGGGGGATAGAATATAAGTAAATAAAGGTAGTATAGAAAGTAATCTTACCCCCTAAAGAGTTGCAGCTGGGTTAATTATTAAAGATTAGGAGCAGGCCTGACTTTAACAGGCCACAGCTATAGCCAATGAGAAGAGTGCTATAAAAGAGTGGATTGGTTGGTTGGGGGGAACTGGAGTCAGTTTGCTACTGCAAGAGGAAGGAAGGGTCAGTGCTTAGAGGAGCTGCCTACAAGAAACATCGAGGTGTGAAACTCTTGCACTAAGGAGACAACAATGTGAAACCTTTGCAATATAATGACAACAGAATAGTCTTAGGAGAGTATTGTAGCCTGTGAGATTGAAAATATCAAAAGCAATAACATTTGTCTAGAAGAGGAAAAAGAGGGATGTATCTCATCTTATGGTCTTGCTGGCACTCAAGGAAGATTATGAGGCTGATGTGGTGTCTCTACATAGCCCTTTCCAAACCCACTCTGCTCCTCTAAAATGGGAGATTCCCACAACTGTGTCCAATGCCAGCTGAAACAGACAGCTGTATCTGTAGGAGTATGCTGTGTGTCTGCACCCACAACTTCTTGTAGGGACAGAAAAGGCAAAGCAGGAACAGTCCTACAGCTCTGTGGGAGCATCTGTGTGTTTGGGGATCTTCCATGAAGAGACATGTCAAAGAAGTCAGCCTTTTCTTACAACTTGAGGAGTCACTTGGGAAACAGCCCTCATGGAAAAAGTTTGGCTAAGCTTAGGGCCAGAGGGTGCAGTATGCTTTGCATTCAGTGGGTATGTTGTCTGCCTTCTTCTCAGTCCTTTTCTCTGGACCTTCTAGGACTGTCCAATTTGACAGTAAATTGTGCAGTTTCCTTGATAAGGAAATCCTTAAGATTCTTTTGTGGATTCCAGTTTAGATACCAAGACAAAGCTAATCTGTAGGAGAGCTGTGGGATTCTACTTTCTGTCCACAGCTTCTCTATGCTTTGTATAGAAATCCTGTAAAGACCTTGGCTTTACAAGTACAGAAAAGATGCCCAACGTACAGTTAGGGAAAGAAAGATTCTAAGCCTGCACTGAGTGACCAGGAACATCCATGTTGGTGTATGGCACAGCTGGGGCACTCAGCAGGATACCCTACAAAATTGGGCGACTTCAGGCAGAGTAGTTTGTGTAAGAGAACTTTCAAGAGGGGCTTTTTCTTAGAAATTCACCACAATGACAGGAAATGTCCTCCAAGTTACACTTTAGGCTTTTGGAAATATTTTTATTTAAATACACATTATCCATCATAGCTTTTCAATCTTCAGGCATCATTTATCCTGAAGTTTAGCTTCCTCCATATGTTTACCATCAGCTAAAGCACCAGATCTGATGAGCAGCTTGGAAATGTTTTGTCATGTGGTTTGTATAAGGTTTTTTGCTTTTCAGCTAAATGTTTTTACATTTAACTTGAACCCCTTCTGAGAAGAGCTGAATATTGAACATTAGTGCTGTTATTTCATACTTACATAATAGCTATTCATTTGTTTGAGTGAATTTTTCCATTAAGGATTTTCAAGCCCCACATCACAGTAGTCTGGAGCTGCAATTGCAATTTGATGCAATCTTGGATTGCACGTAATTAGTGCAGAATGGTGCATGATGCCACCATCTTCATTATGATGAAAGCTCTGTCTTAGATGGTGCAGAGCACTTCCATTTGACCTAAACAAAATTGACTCAATTTAGCAAATCAATCTCACTAAAGAGTGTCTTGGGACTTAATAACATGCACACAGTATGATAAAATGTTTGGTAAGTGCAAGGGTAAACAGAGATCTTATTACACAAAGCTATTAGATAAATTTGCAAATGGATTTGTTTATCTAAGTTTATAAAAAATTCTGATGCAGCTCTATAGTTGAATGATCTATCATTATACTTCATAATTAGATTCATTTTACTTGCATTTTGTTTCTTTCTGTTTTAGAATTTTATCAATGAAATCTAGGAAAGCAGAATCAGGAAAAAAAAATGTATTAAGCATAATTCAGGACAGGATTAGCACTCAATCAATTCTTCTGACCTGTTATAAAGTCAGCAGATAACATTTATAGTCTATATTTTTTGTCAAAATCCTTTAGAAAGGCATGGGAGTAGGAGAAGAGTAGAAACATGACCCGTGTAATTCAAGACTATCGTAGTTCAGTACATACACAGCAGCCTTAGGGATTACTTTCTGGCATGAGATTTGTAATTAAGAACCAAAGAAAGTTTGTTCTCCATTAGAAATTTTATTAATTGCATAGCTGTTTGAAAAATAGCAATTGAGAGTACTTTCCAGAAGCCTTCAATTATCCCTCCAGTCTGGAGGAAGGTTGGTTTACTTTGGCCAACATTGCTTGCACAACAGTCATGTAAATTCTCACAGCCTTTCCCTCTCTGTTGATTTGACTAATAGATTTTCAAAGTTTTCATCTTTGCTTTTATAATCACTCCTTGCCATGCCTTCATGTTTTTCTATGTTATGTGCATTAATAACTCACAACATTTTAAGTGCCCTTTGAATATTTGGGTTTGATTCTTACTTACTTTTAGTGCTTCTTCTCTTGACACCTCTTGTGACAAACTATTCTGCCTTTCCTTATATTAACCTGATGTTAAAAAACTTTATCTCCTTTTAATGTGTTTTATCTGAATGTATTGGTTACAAAAGGTCATAAATTACAGGTGGCTTGTTTATTCCCTAGAACTGATGGAGGCAGAAGCAGGAGCTCCTTCAGAGGGAATTCTGTCCTGATCCAGAGTGCTCTGCCTCTTAGTAGCAGTGAGGCTTCTCCTATTTGTTGCAAAGTTTGGTAAAAGCAACATGCATTGAATAGGACCACCACTCATTTCACAGGGGCTGGAGGTCAGTGCCAACTCCATTTTTCAAGATGTCCACGTGTTCTGGATCCCAAAGGCTGAGAGGACAGGTAAAATGTTCCATTGTTTCTGAACACTCTCTTGCTTAGCAGGACTGTGTATCAGCAGTGATCAAACCAGATTAAACTTGACTTTCTACTCTGTTTCTAGATCAAACAAATTTTTCAGTCTCCATTCCACAACTTTTGTCATTCACTGCAGCATCAATTGGCATGTGCTCCACGAGTTCAGCAGCCATCCTGCCCAGTCTCTTAGTGTTGCAACCAAGCTTTCAAATGCACTCAACTGCATCACTTTCCTCTAGATGAGAGTTCCCATCAGCTGCTTCTCTGTGGTGTCAAGAGCCCCAACAGCCCTGCTGGGGCATCCAAGAAATCAATTGGATGCCATGAATCCATTGAGGCATCCATCTAACAAAATGCTATATGTCATGTCTACTGTGAAATACAAAAAACCCACGGTGCACCTTTCAAGTCAGAGTATCAGGGGGAACAATTTAGGATTTAGGGAGAAGTATGAGCAGAGCCACAAAGTTTGACAGCTGTCCAAATTTCACAGGAGTTTAACATGAAGCTCTCTGCCAAAGGTAACAGCTCACATACTCTAACAGTGAACGCTCAGACACATAAATATTAATACATAAGTAAATTAATTTAACCAACCAACAACACAGAATAATCAAACAGGGAGACTAGATTACCCTTAGAAACTAACAAACTGAAGAAACTCCAAAGACTCTTCCCTACCTAAATATTGCTGTATTGTACCCTCAATTCCTTGAAGCCCTCATAGGAATCCATAGTTCTTAGTCTCAAAACTTGTTACCAAAGAGTGATAGGCTGAAAAGACAAAGAAAATCTTGTAATACCATGAATTTAAAAAATCTAAATGAGGAATTATATGCTTGTTATCAGCATTTTTTTTTCTTTTCAGCTGCAGTGTTGGAATAAACACTATACTGTGAAAGTTTGTTTCTTTCCTGGACTAATGAAAATAGGAGCCTCTGTAAACACAGAACATATATCAAAACCCACCAAATAGACATGCTGCTGTTTTTTTTTCAGTAGGGGCAGATTAGCTTTTGCAGAGTAATTTTCTAATACTTTCCCTAAAACCATACTTTTGAAAGTAATATCACAGTTTATAAAACTTTTGAAATGAGGCATCTCATTTTGTGCTTTGATGCTTGCAGTTATTTAATGATGTTTACCAAAGGATATTTGTAATAAGTGCATTTTGCATTTGAATGGTGCTGTGTGATCTATGTTAAAACACACAAGTTTGCAGATATTGGGCTATATTTCTGACTAAAGCTGTCTAAATCCTTGTCCTTTATTGCCAAATCAGGGCTAGGATAACTTAATATGCTCAATGAAAAAACTTCTGAGACTCTCAAGTGTTTTGAATCCAGTAAGCACCAGATTGCTCATTATTCTGTGGAACATGATGTCAAGCATTTTTGTTGGGTTGAATAGGCACAAAAAGTGGAAAATCTTTCATATCACCAGGAATGATCTCTTCAAGATCTTCATGTCATAGTTCTTCCATTTTCAGGCATGGATTTAGACTCTTCTTTCTATGTGAGTCCCTTGAACAGGAAACAAGAAGTGCCTTCTGAGCTTCTGGGTTGATATAGTTTTTAAGTACAACCACTTTTCTGTGCTGAGCATAAACACCAAGGTGGTGTTACAGGCAGTACTTTCCCTTCCCTATCTTTAATGAAGGTTTTTACAGCTAGTCTTCTTTGTATTTCTGATACAGCCTGACAAGTTAAGTTCAGTAAATTAAATCATGAAGCTTTTCTTTGCAGTATTTAGCAAAACAGCCAAGAAAGGAGATGGCAATCATTTTCATTTTTAGTACAGAAGCTCAAAATTGTAAGGCAAGTTCTGCTACCTTTTGCATAATCCATGGAACAAAAGATAGAAGAACAAATCTTATTCCCACTACAATCTTAGCAGATCCTAAATCCTTCAAGGATACTTGTCCTGGATTTGATTACATCTGGAAAAAAATATAATCTAATTTTTTTATTGCCGCTGTTTAAAATTGTTTGCTGTTTGACTAAATATTATTTGCCATCCCCAGATCATCATGTAAATTGAAAACACTGCCCACATCACTGTTATATATGAATGTGTTGCTGCTGGCAGATAAATGACTATGGAGATTTTTACAAAGTTTTCATCAATCATCATTTGCCTCTGAAAACATGTATTTGCATTATCCTAGGAATACATAGGTGTGGTCATATGTGGGAAGGCAGAAAGAAGGCATTATTTTTCTTCTGAGTCTTTTTCAGTGCAGGCTTACACAGAATTCCCAGGACATGTTGCATTTGAGACAGCAAAAAAATATTCTTGCAAACTTGCAAAAAGTCGACACTATATTCAGATGGAATAAAGTCAGCATAATAAAAGAGCAGTCCTAGGTTTCTCCTGAACCTCTGCAAAAGGCACAAGTACTGGCTTTTAATTCTCTGTTGCTTTACTATTCAAACAGACTAAAGTATCAGTCATGTGCTTTTTTTACCTGTCTGAATGAGCTCTCTTGATACTTCAAGGCTTGGTGCACAGTGGGCTGGTTACTTGAGTCTTAAATTTCCCGTTCAGCTAAATGATACAACTTTCCATGGTCCCTCTTCTCCAGAAACCCTCAAAACAGTCTTTGAAAGAACTTTATTTTTTTACTTTAAGTATATCTTATACCTCAATATTTGTTATACAAATTCTCCACAAACCACTGGCAATAACTTTCACTGGGCCGGTAGGCACAAGAACATTTGTTAGACTGTGGACAAGAGTTTTTTTGAAGAAAAAGTGTTAGATATTTCTTCCTGAAAACAGCTCTAAGCAGCTCTGGTGGATATTATGCCATTCTCTGATACCCAGGGGAAGTAACTTTTAGCTCTGACCCCAAAGGAGACCTCAAAGACCAGTCTCACCAATCAGAAGTCTAACAAGGTTATTTTGCACTTGCTGCAAGATGAGAAATTCTGTTTTCAATGGTGTTAGGAAAAATATTCTTGAAACATTTCTGCCTGCCTCCTACACATGACAAGTCTTTCTGAAAAAATGCATCTTGGTGGCTACACCTTAGTAGGTAGTAACAAGTCATCTGAAGATCTGTTGTTTTGAGAGAAAGAGAGAAATGTTCTGTTATCTCTCCCCAGACAAGCTGCCAAGACTCCTCACAAAAAATTCTTGTTTTCACATCCAAATATTGTTCACTATTTCTTTAGTCCTTCAAGCAAGTGGCTTCACTGATCCTAGACATGACTGTTAGAAGAAGGAAGCCATGACAAGGCTGCAGGTGCCACTTGTAGCTCTTGAAGGAATCTCTGTGGTTGCTGCCTGCCTGAGAAGTTTAGTATGTATGCCTGAGAAGTTTATGTATGTATTTAGTTATGTATCCTCACTCATTCCTGCCATGCTGGAGCAGCGATGATCCTGCTGAACACTTTGTGGAGCAAGACCTCCCTGCACATGTGGGGGCAGCTTTGCAGCACCTGCATGTCTTCCTTCCTTCCCCCTTCAGGGACTAGGTGTTCATCATAAGAAACGGGTGCCATGTGGCAGTAGGAAACCTGCACACAGCCAAGACAGGTGTAATCTGGTTTAGGATCTGGAAGGCGCAGGATAAAATTAAGCGTGGGTTAAACACCACCTTGGCGCTCACCCAAGGTCTGGGGTAGATGCTGCTAAGTTTTGTGTTGCCATGGCTACAACACACTCCAGGGTTTCTGTCTGAATGGCAGATTGTCTTCGACTGCATTTAAATGTATCTTGTGTTCTGTCACTGGGACCAGGAAAACTTTTGCTGACTTGGTTTGTAATCCTAACCTCCCTCTATCCCAAAACTGCTTTGCAGAAGTAGGTTGTGTATTATCGAACCTACTTTTAAACAAAAAATAAAACTTAATATGGAAATTCAGGAGCCATAAATTTCAGTGCTAATATTAAAATAGTTTTCATTATTTTAGGGAAATAGAGTACTAAAATAATTGTTCAGTCCATGCTTTCGAAATGCACAGCTGAGGCTAAACTTTCCTGCATCATCTTTTCATACCAAAATTTAGCTCTGAATAACCTTTGGATTTAGTTTTTTACTCACAGAGGACACTCCAAAAGTGATTTCATTACTAAGTCTTTGTCTTTGATGAGAATGAAATCTAATGAAGCAAATCATGTCTCTTCACAAGTGAATTCACTGGTTCTCAAACTGGGTTATCTTGCATTTTTGTCCTCAGTCAATTTTCCCTGTCCTGCAAAGTCATAAAAGATTTGGGTCAGTTTAATGTAAGACACAAAGATGCAAAATAACTGAAGTCAACCTTATTTTTAGTGGAAAATAATTTACAGAAACACTGGAATCTGGAAAACTCTCAGGAAGACTGGCTGAAAACAGATTTATATACTTTATGGAAGATGGATAGCACGTTCTGCTTGGCAAGGAAGCCCAGGCTTTTACAAAGCCCAGCAGCCTTCTTTGAATGCTAACAGTGTGTCTCTGTTTGTGGAAACACAGCATTCCTGTTTTGTCTCCTCCATTTTGAGCTGAGTACATGTAACTTTTTCTTATTGGATGTGTTTGTGTTCTAAAGGTCAGTGGAGCAGTTTTCACTTGCCTTTGCAGGTAAGGGCCAGGTTATTGATGGCTGTTGTGCTCCAGCATCACTTCTTACCCTCTGCTCAGTAAAAGGACTTCACAGCATCAGCTGAGGATTTTTCCAGTATTAGGGAATCAGGACTAAGCCCAAGACTAGAGAAAGAATAAACTCTGAGCCCTACTTTTCATAGTTACTATCTGGTTTACATTAAATAAAAAAAGACATGATTTACTCTTTTGTTTTGATACAGTAATTTCTTTGCATTGACTTTCAAAATAAAATCTTTCAAAAGACAAAATTTCTGCCCTTCTGAAGCCAGAAAATTGAAGTTAAAATATGTGGACTTCTTACAACCACAGTGACTCCAACACTGAAAATCCATGCTGATTTGGAAGAACGTGTAATCATTCTTACAGACGTGGAGCTTAATTCAGAGCAGTTGATGCTGTAGTGGATGTGACTCTGTAGACCCGGGTATGCCTTGAGCACTGGGAATGTTTGTAATATTCTGTGAGATCTGTCATAGTGTCAGCTCCACCTCATTTTCACTTTGTTTTGCTTTCCTTTTCCATGGTTGTTTCTAGCCACGTTGAAAACACATGAGTGAGGTTAACATCTGGGTACAGAGGAATAGGATCAGGGAATGAAACCCCCACAAGTTTCCTAGGAAGTGGAAGGTAAAGCACTATGGTATGTGGCAGGAAATTTTCTCAGTGTGTACACAGATAGACAGTAGTTATCCACTTTGTCTGACCTTTATTTTCTCCATCTTCAGTGCAATCATACACAGTTATTTATGCTCTTGGTATTAGAATTTCATGCTGTTATATCTGCACACACAGCATGTGTGTATTTAACCATGTATATATCACATGCAAAACACCATCACTACATCAGAATATGCAAAGGTATCTCCTACTATGTCCACACACACTGCTTAGGCCTTCAATTCTTGACCTGCCAAACTACCTTACATGTTATCCACTCTTTCAGAAAAATTCACCCTTTTTTTTATTCTGTTACAGCAGAGGAAAACAGGAAACTGGATATCAGCTATCAAATCTTTTGGTTTTCCCTCTTCTGAACTGGCTTTATCTCGTACTCCCGATTGCTGTTGTTGGTCAGTAAAAAGCCTTTGCATGGCTTTGCCAAAAACCTAAGAAAATAACATTTTTTGGTTTTATATTCCTTTTCCCCCCCGTTGCCAAATAAACATTTCTACATAGACATAGATTTGCAGGCATCAAAGTATAATGGAAAACACTGTAAGTCAAGCATTCACATTTTAGAAAGGAGATAACAGGCAGAAAGGGCTAATGTTGCCACCTTTTTTGTCATGTAGCTGGTAGCCTACTAACTCTCATATCTTATTTATCAGATCATTTTAGGTCCCAGATATCAGAGAGAGAAGGACCAAGCAGAAAAATAAAGGTAGTACTCAGCCTTTCCTTTCTGCCACATGTAGACATCCTGAGTCCCTGCACTGGGGTGTAATTGCTGCTGGAAGTTGCAGTCATTTTCAGTTTCAGCTGGGAACCTTTGGAGCTGAGTTGCCAGGGTGTCCCTTCTCTCCTGATAACAGCCTCATACAAAGAGTTTAAGTGTCATGTTGGGGTCAACCTTGTCTCTCAGGGTGACACTGGGGCACCTGCTGCCCTCTTGCCATGCTGCAGGCTGTGAGAATTTTCAGTTCCCGAGTCAAACGTCCATCCTGAAGTTGGACAAGTCACAATTTTTAAGCCCTCCTCTGAGTTCTCAGGCAGACAGCAGCAGGGTATATCCCTGCAGATAGAGCAGAGCTGAAAATCTTCAATACAGTTATGGCACTGGAGTGATAAGGCCAACATATGTAGTTAAAATAGGAAACATTTCACAGATGGCTAAAAAGTGGAAGGCTGGCCTTTAGGCTGAAGTTTGAAGTTCTTGTTTCATTCCACTCACCCAGACTAAAATAGAAACAATTAGAGAGAAAGAGGAAGAGGTAAAGCCCAACATTCAGGGATGAGCAGTATGTAGCTCAGCTTGTATGCATTTGTTCCTTGAAATATGGCAAAAGAAAGGAGCTGAGAGAACTGAAGAAAGAACTGGTTTTTGTTGCAAAACATTAGTCAGCTTGTGATTAAAAATAAAACCTTCTATTTGTATAAGATTTACAAGCCACCCTCTAGGGTATTATGACAGGAGATGCCCAAGAATGCAAAATTTGGTAGCTAGGACACAAAAAGCAAAGCCAACCATGATAAGGAGTACTTTAAAATACTCCTTCTGCAAACACTAGGAAATACCTTCTAAAGACTTTTTCTTTAGAGTTTGAAAAGTTCCAATGTCTGATGATTTTTTTTCTCCCAAAATTTTGTGATTGAGTTCATGCACATTATTACAAAGACATTTTTTATTCTTGCTTGAAATGCATATCTCTGTAACCCAAACTGTGGTGTTATGATAGCCTGAGCTTACTGAGTAAACTGATTTCATTTCCTTCATTGCCCTGGCATTATTTCCCATTTTTATGGTGTTATTGTTCTTTATAACTAGTATTCTGTATTCTTCCCTTGCAGAGCACAGATAGTAGTAGAGGATGCCATAGATTCTTTAGACAGAAACCACCTGTGAAATTTATGTATTTACATTAATAGAAAACAGTGAAATTGAGTGATGCTTTTGCAGTTTTATGTCCAGAATAAATCATTTATTTGTTCTCTGTCTGTGACAGTCTGCAGTTTAAGCAAATTATTTGCTGACACAAAACGTAACTGAAAGTGTAGGTTCAGAAGCTTTGCTGTGCTCTATTATCTGCTCCCATTTCTTCACGGAGCATTTTGATCTCCCCTGCAGAAATACTTTGAAAATACAAGCCTTTTTTTTTTTTTTTAATGTGCTGCATGCTGGGTAATAATATGAGGACCATGTTATAATTGAGCAAAAATGACTTCTCCTTAAAAACAAGAATTTTCAAAGTTTTTCCCACAGCAACTAGATTTTTTTCAGCTGTGTGCACAGAGGGATTTCCTGGTGCCTGCTTCAAACTCCTTCCCACAGCTTGGTCTCCTTTCCCCATTGTGTAGTGCTGTTTCCTATGTGGGCAGTTTTTAGAAAAAGATGCAAAAAACACCTTTTAATTTCTGCCTTTCCAGTAACCACACAATTCATTGCAAAGCCAGTAGCAGAATGGTCTGATTAGAGCTGACCTGGCACAGCAGCACTCCACCTTATGCAGAGTATCCATTATTTCACTACATGGAATGTCATTTTTGCTCCTGCTGGGGCCAGTCTTGATGTGACAGAGAAACTCTAGCCTTCAGAAAGTGGGAAGTAACATCCCAGCATGAGTGCCTTCTGCAAGTTCTTGCCTCCTGGAGACAAGAAGTCAATCAGGGCTGCTGCCAGAGAGACAGATGCCCCCCTCTTCTCCTTTCTCAGTGCTGATCTAAGGTAGGCAGGAGGAGGTGAAGGTTGGGCCATAATGGGTAGCCCTTCTCTCTCCTTTCACCTGCAACTTTTGGGCCGAGGAAAGAGCAGAGGCAAGTTCTTCTGAGCATCATTGGCAACGCTGTGGCCAGGTTTAACTTCTAGGGGTGAGATTACAGAATTAAAAATTTTGCTCAACTCCAACATGATTCATTGCCCAGAAATAAGTGGAGGAATGACTCAGAAGTTGCCTGCTCAGTGGGAATTAATATCCAATGACCAGTGTGCTTGGCTACTGTGGCAGGATATTCCTGGAATATAGGAGTATCTAGGTCCAGCTACCAAGGCCTGTTTGGAGTGACTTCACCAATCCCCATCCTCCTACCTCTTTCTGCCCTGCTACCCTGCCTTCCAGTGTTGCATTATGTCCCTCCAAATGATGGCAGAAAACTCTGGACAGCTGCAAAGGCCTCAAATAGGCTTTAGCAACATGCTAGATGAAGCTCCAATGCATGGGGCACAGTCCTTATCTCTTGAGATGGCAGTTCAGGGAATAAGTCTTTTTTCAGTACTTCCCCTTCTCCCTCCTTCTTCAACCCAATGCTACAGCCTGTCAGTGCTTTCTGGCAAAATTAGAGAAGTGTCAACAAACACAGTGTATGCAGAAAGCTTCCCTTCTAGTGCTGGAGAGGACAAATATCTGGCTTGTAGGAAAATAAGTGTGCTGCTATGTCTGCACCCTTTTGACTCAGACTCTTCCCTTTGTCTGTTATCCGTTGTAGTTTAACTTTCTTCTGCATCCAGCAGCACTGCTACATTTCTATCTTTTTCTCTGTATTGCAACTTCCTGTAGTATTCCTTGTAAATCAGCTTTTATACTCTAACTTCAAAGTTAGAGGCCTGCTTTAAGTGGGATATGGACCTGATGGCCCCCAGTGGTGTCCCTTGAATCATAAATGGTTCCCAGGTGTATGATTCTGACTTCACTTTTACATGTTTTCATGGCAGGCCACTTTCAGGGATCTGTGCCAGAAAATGAGGTTGTGTCATTGCACGTTTGTTTGGAGGACTGAACAGCTGCATCTCTTTGAAAGGTAAGGTAAACTACAGAATTAGTGCTGTAAACAGAGGTGTCAGACATGATTATCTGTTCACTTGCATGTTACAAGTGGAATATGGCTGCTGAAATTTAATATGGACAACAGATTTGGAAATTTTACTTAAAATGTGTGTTTAAAAAAATAAGGGCATCATCAAATCCCTCTCCCATGTTAAAAAGAAGCAGATTTCAGGATGAAATCTTGAAGACATACATGCACTGAACTAAAAGTTGCTTAGCTTGCAGGCTCAAGGTCTGCAGGTTTTTCAGCCAAAAAGAGAGAGACTCCCAGGGCAAAGGAGGTAGAGAAAGGGTCTAACCTCCCAGGAATGAGTTCAACAGACATTTCTCTCTTTGTTAATGTTTTTATGTATCCTATAAACATAAGAACTATCATGGAGGAATCAATTTTGTCAAGGAGTTGAGCATCTGGCTCTGTAACACTGTTTACAGTGCAGATTTGTTGAGCCTGGGTCCCATCATGATGACAAATGCTTCTCACTGCTCTCTTTGACTGTCCCTTTCTCTCTGTATCCATTGTGTCTCTCATCATTTACTTGGATTATTTCAGATTGTGAATACTTTGTGACAGATAGGTGCTGTCTTGTTCCATGGTTATGAGATACTTGGTATGATTAGGTGAACATTCGTTGGATCGCTGCTTTTTAACCTTTGCTTGTGCCAGGGACATATGAATCTGGGAATTGTAGCCCTCCTGAAATTTGTCTTCAGCCAGCCAGGCAGCAGCTGTGCTACTTTAAGTGACAGAGGAGGAAGCAGGAGAGCATTTTGAATTTTAGGAAGCAGAAACCTCTGTGGTCAGTGGAAAAAGACTCATCTTCCCTGTCTCTCTTGGCAAAAATGTGGTGACTGTGACTGCTTTTGTAGTATTCACATATCATGAGCACAAGCTGTTCTCGTGGCATTTTTGGCTTGGCTGTCTCATTGGAAAAACAAAGGGATGAGAGGGAAGAAAAGGAAATATCAAAAGGACTCTGATCTGATCGTGTGTGTGTGTGTGTACATGCATGAGGTGGGAAGAGGGACAGAAATAGTAAGGGAGCAAAAATAAAAAGGGTATGAAAGGTGGGAGGGAAATAAGCAGAGGAAAATAAACCTAAAAGGAAGCAGATTGCAGAAAGACAGAAATTATGAAGCTGCCGAAAAGGATGCAGGAGAGAAAAACCCCCAAACCACCACAATGGAAAAGTAAAAAAAGAAAACGAGGCATTCTTGGATTATTTCTATCAGTTTTGTGAGAAATTGCATTAAGCTGTTTACCAGCCATTTGTGTTGTCATCTGATTTAAGTGGTAAACATATTACTGAACTACCACATAGAGCTGGTTAAACTTCTCTGTGAAGTCCTCAGGAGTTAAGACTGAGGGAGAAACATGAATTTTGTTTTTCTGCTTATGTAGTTATCTAAGGGGTTTGATTATTTTTAGATTTTTGTAAATAAAGTATCTATGAGTTCCTTTACTGTTATGACCAGCTATTGAGGGTATCTGAGAGTGCAGGCAAGGAGAAACTGCATGAACTTTCTTTTCGTAGCTGCTCCTGTCTCTTCCACTTTCTGTCCCATTTCACTGAAGAGAAAGGTTTTATAACTGTGGACTGATATCTCACAACCCATCTTTTGATGATGGTGTTCCCAAACACTGTATTCAACGCTGATGTCAGAATTGTGGGCACACCACTGGGCAAGCTGTGGCTTTTTAAAGGCTTTGTGCCTCTGTGGAAAGAACAGGCTGCTGAGGGCTAGTGCAGAGAAAAAAATCCCCTTGTAAATGCTGAGGAGACTGTGCTTAGGTAAGCCCTAAAGGATATCTCCTCACCCCTCCATGTGAGGTAATCCAGATGTGTCCCTGCCAGGAGTCCTTTGGAGGAGGCCCCTGCCCTGTCTCCCCTGGATCCAGCCCAGGAGACACATGAATCCTCCTAGGGCTGTGCCATGCAAACATCCAGCTCTCCTGGTCACACCAGGGACACCTGCCCGAGGACTGAAACTCATGTAAGGGCAGCCAGCCCTCTCCTGGGGCAGAGCTGAGCACTGGGGGTGGCTGTGCAGCTCTGGGAGCACCAGGAGAAGAAACACTGGGCTCTGCTTGTTCTGTTCATCAGCTGTACCTGCCATGAACCACTGGCAGGGTAGAGCTGCTCTGTTCATAGATTGAATCTGCTTTTAACAAGGGCAGCTTTGCAGCAAGTCAAGCCACAGTCAAGAACATGTACCAGCAGAGAAACCATCACCTGAGGCTGGAAATGGAGGATGCAGGAATTTCCAGCAATATTTAAGTCTTACCGAGACTGTGGGGAGCTGGATATCCCTGACACTCATTGGTATCCTTGGAGTAGATGGGATTATTGGTTTCACATACAATTTTGTATTTGCTTTTTTATTGCCCATTCTATTTCCAATTTCAATACTTTGATTTTTCACTTTTTAATCTGTGTAATTTTAGTTAAATAATTTGGCTTTTAGTTTTGACTCAGTGCCTTGGGATCAATCTATTCTTTCTTGTTGTTATTTCTGTCCATGGCATAAGCTCTGGATGACATATGTAGTCTGTCTAAATATCAAAGGTTTTAAAAAGGGAGCAAAGGAGGGAAATGTCAGGAAAAAACATCACAGACTAGCTGTGATTTACATGGAAAAACATTTTTTAATCAAAGCTGATTGCCAAGATAATGTCTAATATTGAATTCTGACAGATGTCTCCATTGCTGCTAAGAAGTGGACATGGTTCTTTGAACAAAGCCACCCACACTTAAAAAAGTGATTTTATCCTGGGGGCAGATTACTGCAGTGCAGCTCTCACAACCTGATTCTTTACCAGAGTACTTCCATGGAACAGCAAGTTGTCACATTTCCTGACTCCATGATAGAGCAGGTATTAAAAAATCTAATGTGGCTAATACAAATCTAACCCACATTTCATGTTGACCAAACAGGTGTTATCTGTTCTGTTTGTCTTCTTGCATGCTGCTTGTAAAATGGACATAAAGATACCAGGTCCTATGAGATAAACTCTCATGTGAGAGGTAGAAGCTTTCTGTCTCAGGTTAACTCACTAATTAAGCAGATAGCTGAAAAGCCCGAGCCAGAAGTTTTATAAGAGAATGTCAGTGAAAATCAACAACGTTTCTAGCCCTTGAACTATTGTGGGGATAAAAAAAAAAGTCTATTTTCAGTTAGAGTGAGAAATCACTTAGCATCAAGAATTAGTACTGTCAAGAGCAAGAAATTGTCATTTCAGTCTTAGTCACTGAAGAGATAGGCAGGGAAAAGACAGGAGCAATTTTCAAAGAACTTGGGAAGAGGAGCACAACTTGCAAAAGTCTCCAAGAAAACATGCTGTACTGTATTTAGCTGTAGTGCTCCCTGTGCCTAGTGAAAAAGGGTTTTCTTATAGAAATAAGTAGGCCTGTTACTTTATAATCCAGCATGTGCTTTATGAGACATATGGTCAGGGGGCTAGTGAAACTCACAGCAAGGAATAAAATCTAATTAAGAAGCAAACAAAGCTGAGTAAGGCATGTGTGTGGCAGAAGCATCCAGTGGAGCTGTGTGCAAGGATGCAAGCAGTGTTTGACTTGAGAAATGCAACTACTAGGGAGACACTGTGCAACTGTGACAGTGCCAACAGGAAAACACAAGTTTCTTGTTCACAACAAAACATTTTTGGAAGTTTTCTAGCTCTTCTATGCATTGATTCATATCACATATTTTACTGCAAAGCAAAACTGAGAGGAAAGAGTAGAGTTAATTAAGGCCCTGTTAGGAATTCTAACAGATTATAAAGATGTATTTCATGGTGCTGATGTGAACATGATGATGGGGAAGTAATGAGATTACTGGCTAGCCAGCAAAGAAAAGGTTTGATGATTAGACCACCAGTCCTATAAATATTAAGAAAACTTTTAAACTTTTAGTACAACCAAAGTTTTATATCAGAAGCTGATATTTGCATAAATCTCTGTACAGAATTCCCACTGTCAAAGACCAGATTTGAATTTAGTAAATGTCCTGTGAGAAGACCATACCACATGGTGATGCCACAGCAAGGCAGGCTGTAACACTGCAAAGCAAATGTTCAGGGGTGAATATTGGACTAAACAGGCATACTGAAGCTCAAGAAAACTTAGATCCTCTTAATTAGGAATCTATTGGCTTCAGAAGAAATTTGGACAGCCCCAGGGAAACTAAAACTTCAAGGGGGTATCTAGATCAAAATAAATGAAAGACCTAGGGATGCTGTGAGAGATCTGACAGATTTTAGGTTTTATTGGAATCTCTCAGATTCTGTTATGTTCTGCTTTTGAAATGTTACATGATGGCAGCATTGAGACTCAGAAATGCCTTTTTCAATAAAAGCAAAACTAAACAAGCTTCTTCACCAAGCTGTGGAGCAGCTGGAGCAAGAGAATAATACATCTGAAAGAGACTTGACAAAACCAGCTTTGTCGTGAGGGTCCTGAAAAAGGAGAAGAATAAGTTTGTATTTAAAAGGAGGTGCTTGTTGCTGGCTTTCCATTATGGAACAGTTCTGTCTTTCAATCTTAGCTATTTCAATGGTATTAAGCCATCACAAACCACTGGAAAATATAATGTAGAGACTGTTGGACAAATATTATCCAGGAAGGGTAGTCCCTATGACAGAAAAGCTGAAGAGGGTTTATTTTCATGGTTCTTAAGTGCCTGGGGAAATATAATAACATCATACTTGAATTATTTCACTCTTACGGTAAGAAGCTCTAGGTTGAGGACCATCACTTTCGGCAAATGAAAGAAAAAGAAAACTGTTTATGCCCACAAACTGTCCAATCCATGAGGAGACAATGTCATAGGGACACAATTCTGTCACTGGTTGGAAGGTAATCAATGTACATTAATGATGAGGCAGTAAATACAGATAATTCATGCCTAGGATATTAAAGGACCTTTGGTGAAATAAAGATACTGTTGGGGAATGAACATTCAGTGATCCTTATGAAATGTGTTAAGACTACAATAGTCAACAACAACAAAGAATATTTTTGGAACTCCCAGCCCACCTATCAGAAAAATCAGACAAGTTTGTTTTTACAAGAGAAAAGTGCTGCCAAAAATTATTTCTCCATTCTCTGGAACATGAGCTATCCTAGAGAAGCTGAAGCCAGGAAACAGAAGGCGTATGGAAACTGAAAAGCCCATAAGGATGTGTAATTCTTTCACAATGCTCCAGTATGCTGCAGCAGAATTCAAAAAAGAACCTTTGCTGTGTTGTTGTCAATGTCTAGAAATCTTGAAGAATAAAAGTATTACTTTTCTTAAGACCCAAAAATGAAATTTACTTGGAATCCAGAAGAATAACTTCCCGCACCTGTGAAATGAAAGTTCTTTCACACAGAAATAATTGAGCCCATCTTTTTGCATAAAACTTAATAATACATTAAATGAAAATCATGACTGTAACCATACACTTCCTTTGAGTCTGAAATAAGAAACCAGCAAAGGCCATTACATTTAAATTACTAGCATTGTTTTTCTCAAAGCATTATTTCTTCCCAAGGCTCTCACAAAGCCATACAAAAGGAGTGAAAAATAAAAAGAGCCACCAAAGAACAGAGGTTACCCATGCACAGCACTGCTGCTCTGCAGAGAGTCAGAAAATCAAGCCTCTGCTTCCTGGACTCTGTTTCAGCAAAAAGTTGGTGTTTACAAACAGCTCAGACAGCACTCAGTGAGCAGAGACCCAGCTGCAGTAAACCAGACAAGACAGAGAGACTGCTGGGCACCACGTTAGTCATCCAAAATCCATATAAAATAATGGCAAAGGAGGGACCTGGGATCTAGGTCAGATGAGTAGGTTATAAACTCAAGTCAGCAGTGAAGCTGTAAATAAAAACAACTTCAAAGCTGGGGAAGACTATAAAGAATAATTGAAGTCTTTTTTTTTAATTAAAGAAGTCTCCTGAATTTGGGAAAAAAGCCAGCAAGCTCCTTTCCCTTCCAGCAGCTAGAGGGGAGTGGAGTTTCAATTTTAAATATTGGTAACTAATCTGGAGCTAATATAAACTACTAATCTCTTACTTATGCCCCAGGTCTAACATCTTCCTCGGTCCTGCATTTAAAAGTGTCATTCAAAATGTTCAGGATATTGAAGTTTCAACTTTCCTGGGGAAATGAAGAAATAACTGTAGTTTCTGAGGAATTTTTCAAGATTATTTTCTACTTAAAAAGCTGTTGCCACAGCTAAATTAAAAAAAAAATTAAAACAGGATTTCAGAAAAGTCAAGATGTCCAAAATAGCACATGATAATTGACTGTCTTGTACATCATCTCTGTTTCAGTTATCCCAAATAGTGAAGAATCTCCACATGCATATAATTAGGCCACTGAAACAATCTTGGCTCTGCCCCATAGTCCCATGGTGCAATAGCCATATGATTAAGATTGTGATTGTGATTAAAGCTTCTCAGCCTGAAGTCCCAGGGCAGTATAAATTTCTTTTTCATTTTGTGATGTTTTATTTTCAATTCTCTTATGCTAACCTCTCTTACCTTTGCTGCAATGAGTAGAATTTTGAAAAGGTTTGAGATTGCATGGCATTTGCTGCCAAGATTAGCATAGCTAAAAATTCATCTGCATATAACTATTCCATCAGTGAGGCTATCAAAGAACTTCTCCTTTCCTAAAGTTTTTCAATCCTGTTGCTCTAAATGGGACTGGGGGCAAATGTCCCCTCTTGTGCTGTGGTGGTCAGCACCTTGTCCTGCTTCCAAAAACATGATGCTGACAGCAAGTTAAACCCCCAGCTAAGCTGCCCCACAAGGACACCTGATTGGCAGGATGAATTTGCTCATGCTCCTCTGCTGCCAGCTGATCTAAATCTCCACTTTCTGATAGTGCATTGCTGCTGTTAGCTAGCTGAATTTTGTCTATACTCAGAAGCCTGGAGTGCTTGGTAAGGCAAGGTAGGTCCTGCTCTATGAGGGACATAAATGCATATATTCTTCTAACTCAGGTAATGGGCCTCATGTTTTTGTAACAGAATTATTTGAGCTCAATTTTCCTTTTGAAAGTCCAAGTATAATGACAAGGTTGACCACACATTTGTTATGTCTCTTGTTTTTGATCATAGAAAGTCAATGCACATCCTTACTGATGTAAAGTGGTAAAGCTCTTTGCTGTTTTTGTGCAGGACAAGTTTTAGCTGGCTTGCTTTTCCAAGTTTCTAAACAATTCATTCTTGCTCCTTCCCATTTCTGAGGCTTGTTAGGTTATGAATTTTCTTTCTCTTTGTCTGCCTCTCCTAACAAGTGTTCTCTTTGCAGCTAAGTCCTTCCTTTCTGTTGCCATGCACAATTTTTTCCCCATTAGGTTGCTAGGTATTATTAGGTTTCTCCTTATTTTACTGCTCATGTGACTTCTGCTCACTGTCCTGTCCCCCCCCATTACTCCACACCTTTTATTCATTACCATCTCTGCTCCCACGTACAGAGCTGAATAAAATTTTAAAAGTGAACACTGTAAGAGGCTTAAATGAAGACTCTTTGCTATAGCTAGTCTTAAAACGTAAAAAAACCTAGCAAAATTCAAACTTTAAGGAATGGGATTTCATATTCCCCATGAAGAATGCCTTTTAATAAACCCCAAATTTAATGCAAACAATTCTGGTGAAATGAGGAAGTCCTTGGCTGTAATTGTCTAGTCTATTGTCACGCTCAATAAACATAGCATAAATGATCACTGAAGTTAAGCTACACTTCACTATGTTTGTTTAAAAACACATCATAGACACTCTCTGGGATCTAATTTATTAAACCCACTTCAGCAAACAGTGGCATGAAGAAGAAATCAATTTGTTTTCCTCCATCAGGAAGAGGAACTAAACAACTGGTGTTCCCTACCAGGTAATTCAAGTAATGCATTGTAGATGTTCTGTCCCAAATGACAGTATGGAAATTACCTTCCTAAAAGCTGTGAAATATCTAGGGCGTCCTTGAAATTCCCTCCAACTTTTTCTTCCACTGATGGTGCAGCAATGACTGTAGTGCTCCACTACTAAAATTGCTTCTGTCATACAACTTAAGCATCGGCTTGGGTTCAAAATGACACAGCATGGAAATTATGGGTCGTTGTCAGAGCCAACAAACTCAAGAGGTTCACCACAGCCTCTTCTGCACCTAACTTAATCTTCTTTTATGGAAAGTTGCTCATGTTGCCCTTCTGGAGCCCACTTCTCTTTATTGTCCAAACCTCCTTTTCTGCAAGTTTCTTTCTGAATTCTCCTATTCTGTTACTAGAGCCCAAAGACCAACCCTTGCTTGCCAGAATTTGACTTTTCTCCATTCATGATGAAGACCTAGGTTGAAAGAAGCCCTGACAGTGGTGTTTGTCCATTTTTCCTCTCTGCCTCACCCTCCATGCACAGCAGACCTTGCTCTTCACTGCTTCTGTAGATGGAAAGAGCATCCCTTGGCCACAGCTGGCCTTTATGATTGCTCCCTTCATCTGTGGGAAAATCTAAGAGAATAAATGGTAGAGTAAAATAATAAATGGAGGTGATACAAGAATGCCATGTTAAAAAAATCCAAAAAACCATAGTAATCTAATAATCTATCTGGTTCAGCCTTATGTGATGGTGCCAAGACACCTTTTACTACTCCTCTAAAATGCTGTGCCAGAGCATGGCCTTTGCTGGGGTTTCATTCCAGCCTGAATGGAGGGTCACACCTACATGTTTTTTATGAAGGTTTTACTTTGTTACCTGCAATAGAATCACTGTCAATATATCTTGGTATAAGAGGAAAAGAAAGCTGACTTCCTGCTCTTTATTGAATAGAGACCTCTTTTCACCTCTTTTCACCTCTTTCTTTTCACCTGCCAGAAAGTTTCAGCTCCCCTCACATATCAGCTCTACAAAAAGAAAAAAAAGTCTGTTTCTAGGTATTCCTTGAACAGGTTTTATATTAAAACACCAGTGTAAATTCTCAATCAGTATATATTAAAGCAGTATCTTTGACTGCAGAGCAGATTTGTGGCAGCCAAAATGTATGAAAACCTTATAAACCAAATTGAATGGGCTTCTTTTGTACCACTAAATCCCATCTCTAGCAAATGCAGTCTATTTTGCCAAATAACCTATTTCATAAACCAATTACACTGTTTGGTTTTGATATGTGAATATTGCTTGCTTTGTGATAATAAAGCAAGTATTTTCTTTTTTATTTTTGGGAGGGGGAGGGAGGAAGTGGGGCTTTGCAGGGTGGGGAGAAGCAGAATGTATCTAAAAGAAAGCCATTATTGTGCTGAATATGGAAGAAGTATTTCTTTGCCAAAGCAATAGGAATGGAAAATGGAGTAGAAAATTTCTAAATAATCTAAGGCCTCTTTTCTGAATCTTGCTTCAGCTGGACATGGCTGCCAATAGCATAAACTTAAAAGTGAGGTACAGGGATGCCCTATGCTATAAAGTTTGCTTTCTGTACCCTGCACATTGTGCAATGAATGCGGCCCCAATGTCTGGCACTGCCTGAACTCTCTTTCTAGAGCACATACAAAAATTCCATGGGCTTCTGAGTCCTTTCACTCACATCAACTCCCATACAAGCTTGGTTTAGTAATCTCCATATCAGGAAATGCTACCAAGTTCCTCCTTCAAGTCTTGTAAAATACATGTTCTCTGGCAGGCCGCTCGAGGATCAAAGCACAGTAATGTCCTTCCTTATAAAGTCAAAACCTAATAGTGAGAAGAGCCAACAACATTGTGCAAGAGTAATGAAGAAAGAGAGTCACAGGTCTCAAAAGTAATACAGCTGCTTCACTGTGATGCCACTTCTGCACCAGTAAATGTCAACATTCAGCTGCCTCCCAGTCTAGGACAAGGCAAACCAAGCAGTATCTGCAGACTCCACATTGATGAGGTTACAATATCCTCAGAGCTCTGTCCTGAGGGTCTTGCTGAGAGGGGAGAATACATCCTCCCTCTGGAAGTTCTTCCCCACTGTAGTAACAGTGACCAGTCTTGTTTTGGAAATTGAACTAGGCCCAGTATAAGCTTGCTTACTTTTTGAAATTTATGGGTGGCAAAGGCCACTTCCAAGAGAAGTTATCTAAAAGAAACTGTCCTCAGGAAGGTTTAGGAAGTTTTAAATTGGCTTTACTCTGTCCACCACTAAGCCATTCTGTAATCAAAATAACAGCTTCCTGTTAAACTCTGTTGGTAAAATCCTTCCATTTCAAATCCTGATGTGTTAGAAGCCAGATGCCATGGAGCTTCTTTTACAAGGCCACATCTTGATGTGTATGGCTGTGAGATGAGATTGGGGCCTGAAGGATGATGGCAGCTGAAGAAACACCTCCTGAGCTGCAGGGTAGGGGACACTCCCTTAAGCCAAAGGCTTTAAAGATAATGTATAAACTGGATGGAGGTCTGTTTTGTGATAAAATATATATTTCTAGTTAAACCAGCTATTAACTGAAAATAGAAACCTGTTTGTAGGACTTGGTGTCTTTGGTTCCTGTTCCTCTGAATCTCCTATTTTTGGAAAAGGATTTCAAGGAAGTGAAACTCACCATACAATGCTGTGATAGTGCAGGAATTTATAACTGTTCCAATGGTTTCAGTTACTTCACTTGGAAGGTAGGAATAATTTACCTGTGGTCCTAAGCATGGGTGTATGTAAAAAGGGGCTTTTTCTAAGTCTATATCCCTGTACATGTTTAGACATTAAGAACTCCAAGAAGAGTTGGAATGACATTTGCTTTCTAAAATGAAGTCTTAGGTTATCCACATTTGGTTGGTAGCACTGTCTAGATGTGGAATGAAGCAAAACAT
The DNA here is from genome assembly GCF_051311805.1 of Agelaius phoeniceus. Taxonomy (NCBI): domain Eukaryota; kingdom Metazoa; phylum Chordata; class Aves; order Passeriformes; family Icteridae; genus Agelaius; species Agelaius phoeniceus. Next base: position 50,386,798 of record NC_135266.1, read on the forward strand.
GGAAGAAATGGAAGGCTTGAAAAATGAAGGACTTAACTGCATTTGAGAGGCGTTTAAGATGTGACCAAGTAGAGAATTTCATCTGCCATGCTCTCTGACAGTGCTTGTCTATCAGATGGTAAGTAGCATCTTCCTTCATTCATTGTTTTTCCTTTAGCTACTGTTGCAACAGGCTTGTGTACATCTGCTGGACTCAAATGATTACATGAACAGTAGTGGTTTTGAACAAGTGTCTCAAAATCATCTTGACAACAAATACCCACTCAAAACCAGCAATCATATCATCCCTCAAACCTCTTTAAAATCTGAAGACTTGATGACACAATCAAGTAATTTCTTTACAGTGCATGGAGGTTCAGAAGCATTTTTTGATGTCCTGAGCCATCCCCAACAAATTCCTATCCAGTCAAATGGTTTTTGTGAGCCAGTGGGAAAATTTCAAGTAATCAGGCTGCATTGCATTAAGTCATCGTTCACCAAGAGCTTTGTCAGAAACAACTTTTGCTAAAAGAACTGGTGAAGTATGTGCATCATTGTACAAAATGCCCTCCTACTGAACAGAAGAGGACTTTGAAACACCTTCCAAGTGAGAAGGCTGTAAGCCAGAGCACCTGGAATGTAGGTATATACAGTGGCTGAAACAGAAGGAAACTGTCTTCTAGAAGAGCAATAGCATGCTGATTTGCTTCCTCTAATGACACTGTTAGTGCATTTCATACCAAAGTAGCAAAAGTGCTGGTCCCACCATTTGATGACATCTGGGATAAATTAAAGCTATTGCACTCATATTAAATAAGGGGCAAATTGCACAATGCAGTGAACCAGCTTCACTCACTAAAGATATTAGTCCAAATTTACAGCTCTCATAAGGAACTACAGCTCAGCTGGGCTCAACAGTCTCACACCCTTTTACATCAGCAGTTAAACTCAGCCAGTTTCTCTGAGATATTTTTGCACTCTGTTCCCAAGCACTTGTTTGGCTTTCTGGGCCAATGTCACTCTCTTAAACAAACAAAGTGACAGCAAGTTAGCAATTTAGATAATTTTTGTCCAAAGGAAAATGCTTCCAGTTCAAATGATTTTTCATAAAAAGCCTTTTTTCAAAGGAAAAGTTTATGTGGTTTGGCTCTTGTTCCTCTCAATGGGAATAAACTGCATCTGAATACAGAGAAAAATCTTAATTCATGTGAGACAATGGTTCTTGCTTACATTATGAACATAAGGTCACACCCTCAACACTCTAAGGGCAGAAGGCAATACAGCTCTGTACATAAGATGTCAGAGTTTTGTGCTGAGGACCCCAGATTAGTTTTGCTGTGTTGGCTACCATGCCATGCAATAGCTGGGACGCCAGTCTTCATATAATTCAGGGTCTCTGGCAGTCTGGGCAGGTTGTGATGATGCCTGAAAAAGTATGGCAATAGAGTGAAAGGGTACAGTGGGTGTGAGTCTGTTTCTGTGCTGCTGTCAGACATCCTCCTGCAGGGGCTTAACCTAATTCTGGCTGCAGTCTTGCACAGCTCTGGCCAGCAGTGTTTATAAATAGGAGTGTGATCTACTAAAAAGTTTCTAAATTCAATTATTGCTTTTTATTTCCTGTACCATTGCAACAATGATTATTTTATTTTGCTTTTGCATGCTATCATTCAGCACAAGCTCTTCTTGTGCAGGTTTTCTTTAGGGTTCTTTTCTCTTATTTTCCCTCCTACCCTCACATTTTATGTTTCTATTCTGCATTTGTAGAATAGATGACTTAAAACAGATTGTCTTCTTTTTCACCAGGATTAATATTGAAACTTAATCAGGAAGAAAGAAGGATGAGCTGATATGGTGAGGAAAGGGAAGGATAAATTCCCGCTGTGCACAAAAAGTAATGTCTGCAGGCAGTAGTGCTAAGTAGCTACAGAAAGGACAAACATCTCACAAGTTAGTCTCTTGTTCATGGTTGTAATAGCTCACTGTTTTCCTTAGGCTTCATGTTGCTGTCTCCCAGCTGGGGGCTGAGAACCCTTCTCTCTTCTCCAGTTCCCATGTTTTGCAGTCTCCTGGGGTAGTGCCAAGAGGCTGAATATGGTTTAGGGGCTGAGAACACCCTGTGTGTGTCTGTGCGGAAACCCACCCCAAAGCCCAGCTGGAAGCAGTGCTTAACAGCAGCCTCAATATACAAATGTCAGCTATAGTGCCTTCACAGCCCCAGGTGCTGGAGATACCAGCTCCAGATGCCCAGCACTGCCTTCAAGATGCTGATGGGAGCCCTGTGTCACTTTCAACCTGTGGACACAGTAGGCAGAAGCTCTCAGAGCTGGGACAGGTAGTGCTGAGAGGACTTAGCAGGGCCAAAGCCACAGTCCTCCTGCAGGGACCATCCCCATCCCCTGCTGACCTTCTGCTGGAGCTTGGGTGGCTGGTCTTGCTTGTGCATCATGGAGGAAAGAGCAGAACAAATGACAGGCATTAATTTCTCTGTAGGACTGGCAGAATGAGCAAAAATTTTTCTTCACTACTCTGTTCGCACAATGTGTCCACTGAGCAAGGGCCTCCCAAGAATCCTGCCGGTGGAAATTGATCTCTTCAGCAACATCCTCACCCAGCCCACACAGATGCCAAAAGTCAGAGGACTACTTGTGCTGGGGCTGAGTTCACATGCAGGAAGAGCCTGTAAATGCTGCCACTTTGACACATAGACTTTACAACTCACCACAGAACTATGTGAGAACATTAAAGCTTTTTCCATCCCCAGTTTTGAATTCACATTGAAAAATTTTCTACATTAGTGTTCTCATTTCACATACTTTCTGAGAAATGGTGCTCATTTAATCCAAATATGCAATATGGATGCATTTATACTAACATAGAGCTGTTCATTCAAACCAACTTCATTTTGCACAGATTGCCACAATTGATTTTTTGTGATTTACTAGTGCCCCAAACTCCAAATCAATGGAGGCATGGTGAAAACACTGCAGATATGCAGAAACTATTTGCCTAGCCCTGGCAATTTAACTTTCATCATCCCCAACTATTTCACTGCAGATGGAAGTGCTCACTTGCTCCCTCTGTTTTAAGCTTTGCTGGCATTTCATGTAGTGTAACTATTTGCTGAGGGGGCAGGTGGTTAGAGGTTTATATATGTGCTTCTGGAGGGATAAAATGAGAGTTCATCTCCTCCACACCTATTCACAATTGTTGGTAACATGATGTGGTATTAAGAAAGGTAAATGAGGGGACACTTGACACCATTTTGTTGCCTGCTCTGTAATGTGAAGCCTGAAGAAAATTGACTCTGTAGACTAAAGAGAGGAATTAATTCATTGATGTTCAGTGTGTATGCATTTTTACTGGTTCCAACTCTTAACACCTTTTTCCCCCCTAGTCATTGTTATTATAACTAAAAGGCTTGTTTACTTGATGAATCTCCCATTCAACTTAGGAATAGGGAGATGAGAAGAAAAGACACCTGAGCAGCAAAGGAGTCAGTTAACGATGGGGCAACAGAAGGGATGTGTGCTATGGTAGCTGCCATCAGTGGTCCTGTGTGAGCAAGCAAACCCCAAAGAAAAAAATGCTGGTCAAAGTTTCCAAGTTAATTTCCAAGAATATATTTTGCCTTTTTTTTTTTTTTTTTTTTTTTTTTTTTTTTTTTTTCTTTTTTTCTGAGACACTATGGGAACTTTGACTTTTCAGCTCAGCCATGACATACAAGGCTCAATCTTCAGTCCTTTTTGGAGCAGATTGAGATGTTTGGTGCATCACTGAGATGCTCCTAGGATCACCATAGGAAATCAGGTACTGGTGTTCATGAATCTGCTGAATGCAGATGTCCAGCAACTCGTGGGACAATCTGACCCTGTTTTGCTGGTACAAAGTGTTTCTGTCCTCAGGTAGTGTGAGAGAAAAAAAAAACTTACAATTTAAAGGCCTGATTGAATACATTTCTTTCACACACCTTCTTTCTTCTGATTATATGCAAACAATGTACTCAACAACACAACAGTTTGGTATTAAAAGGAAGACATCCTTCACATCCTGCTGCATATTATGAGCACAGGATCCCAGGAATGTGCTCTGATCAACACACCTACACAGATCACTTCCAACTTTGAGGTCAGCTTTAGCAGCAGAAATGAGAAACAAAACTATCACATAAAGAGAAATATAAAGTAAGATGCAAACAGTTTATGCACTCTAACACTGCATCTATGAGGGTCAGATAATTTATTTTGTTAAAATGACCCAATCAGTAATTTGCAGCCTAAAAAATACTTTCTATAAATATGAAGTCTAATAATAGTATGACAGGCTTAATTCCTATGCACTCTCAAACTCATCTGAGATGCTACAAGAGGTTTTAAATGGAGGCTTTTACTTTTCTGTCGGCAGTTGTTCACTCAGACCTACTCAATATCTGCTCCACCTATACATCCTCACTCTGAACTGAGTGGGGATTCAGTCTTTCATTTCCATGAGAAGACTGGGGTTCAGTCTTCTCATGGAAATGAACTAAATTTACCAACAGTCTATGCCTGTTCATGCACTGGTTCCTGAAATAAGTTGCTCTGGGGATTAGGCAGTATACGGTAGCAAATAAATTCCTGGAGTCAAAAGGAGTCAAACATCTTGAATAGGATTTTTCCTTCTAGATCTTCCTCACATATGGCAACTGACTTGCCACAAGCTCCTGCCTTCCAGTAGTAATCACCCATCTTAGCCATGCAATCATGAGCACCATGTAAACATCTATATTTGGGATTTTTATGTGATTATAGAGGAGGCTGTCTGCATCACAGTGCACCTAATAACTGTCCCCTTGGAAAGATAAGGGACAGTGGTGGTCTCTGCATTATTCTCTGTTTTAAGGAAGAAAGTGTAATGAGCTTTAAGCCTCTCCAAAAATCAAATGCATCAGCAACAAAAAAACAATGAGATGATGAGCTGGATGGCCTATCAGGACAAAGAAACCAATTAAAAGCAAAACTACATTAGGTCATTTTGAATAGCTCTAGCCTCACTTATTAAAAACTCAAACTCCTCAGAGATGTCATGACATTATATATCAACATATTCCTTTCTGTTCTTTTATCCTGGATTGTTTTCCAGATGAGACATCCTTGTTGTCATAGCTTGCTCTGAGGATGTTGGTAATGTAATAGACATCCTAGAGCTAAGCTCTGTAGACTTGTGCTTATAATTCTTTACAGAGTAAAAGCTATCATTTTCTGCTCACCAACTAACTGGTGCTTGAAAACTTGCCAGAAAAAAAAAAAAAAAGAGCACAAATAATTGCAACTATTGTCACACAGAATGAAAACTGACCCCAGCAGGAATGGCAGGTTAGCAGGTCTCAAATTATTTATACATTTTAACAACCATACATGCCAGAAACCCAATAAACTGGCAGCTGCTGGAAAATTGCATCTTAGAAATTGAATACAGAAAAGCTGTTTGCAGATAGTAAAAAGGAAAACAGCAGTCCTAGACTATACTAAATCCTGGGAAATAACTAAGTTTAATACTATTCCTCTTGGCTGTGTGTTCCGTGGGTCTTGCTAGTCTTGTGTCAGGATCCATCTCTCTTTTTCAAAGGACTGCAGTCTCTAAGTGATCTGTTTGATGGATCCACCTGCTGCTGTTATCTATCTTCCCTTCCCAAACTTTCCAGCCCTCCACAGAGATATTCAGCCCTTGAATGCTGTCTGACATGCTTAATGACTTCCCTCTCAACCCACTTCCCTGGCATACCTGTAATATTCCTGATATTTCATATATTCCATGATGTGTCTGTCCTTAATCACATTTCCTGACTTGCTTCTTCATGCTCCAGCTGGTTTAATTTCTTGCTACTGAGGTTTTTGCCAGAAGAGTTTTCTGATAAGGGGAGAAAAAAGGCCTAAACACTCCAGTGCCTTTGAATCCAGTCCTCTGGATTTCACAAAACTGGCCCACCTATGGATTTTGGTCTCTTTTATAAAATTGCTTTCATCTGAAATACTTTTACCTTCTTTAAGAAAGGGTCTTACCCTGTGATTGTACAGTACAACCATCCACAATTTCACACTTCACTCCAGTGAACAGCAATGGTTTTTTCTCTGTCCATACACCAATCCAAAGAGATGAGAGATGAGATTCAGTGAGTACTTTGGCACATTTAAATAAGCTTTTGAAAGTACTTAGAAAGAAATAAGCTGATTTATATGGAAAAGAAAAAGATGAGGCCAGTGTTGCAGGCTGGATCCTTAAGCTGTATAGGCTTATTTTATTTAGCTGAACCACAAAATGTCTAGAATATTTAAATACCTATTGTAAAAAATGAGCATGGCATAATATTAGCTAAGAAGTCAGAATAATAAAAACTGGTACCAGTAGAGAAGGTGTTGTTCAAGAGAAATTTTCAAGCAACAAGGCAGATGGACAAATGTATAAATGCCCAATTCTGTCAAGTTGCTTGAACCAAGGAGAACTAATAGTAAAACAATTACACAAGATTTATATATAGGAAAACCAGAAAAGGGGAGCTAAAAGGAGAAGGCTAGAATTGAAGCAGAAAATGGCTTTACAATCCATACAGATTCAGACCACTGGATTCAGACAGATGAAAACATCAAGTCAGCCTGAGGACACCAAAATTATCTTGACAGAGCTAAGCTGTGTGCCTGGCCAGGAGCTGATAGAGAAATGATAACAGCCAGTGCGTAGGTACTGATTGAAAGGAAGGCAGTAACAGCTTGTTTGGAGAGCAGATGAGGTGAGGAAATGATATTTGACATCGGTTCAGTGTTTTGACCTCACTTATCTTTGTTTTTTTTTTTAGCATCTCCTGTGCTGGCTGCATCATGTCATACTTGCAGAAGGAAATTCAATAATCACTACCGGTATTAGTGGATATTTGTACCTCCTTTATGAGAAAACAGACTCTAGTTTAATGTCAGCCCATGCTTTATGATAAAAGTCTGAAAAAGGGCATCAGCCATTTTGAGTTACTTTCTAGCATAACTAACATTATCCAGACTTTTCTGTGGTGTTTTGCCCACTTTTTTTCAAATGCCTCTTTGAGCATTTAAATGAGCTTCCAGTATTTCTACAGAAATTTCTACTTCCACAGACTAATTACATGAAAATATTTATTAATAACTTGTGTTTTCAGTTCCTTTCTTAAATTTTTTTAAAAATCCCAAGCAAACAAGGATGACTTCATTATAAACAAGACTCACTTCAAATACAGCTCACATGAGTCTGTACTATTTTCTTGTTTTCTCAATGAGACTGATCTTTCACATACAGACATATTGGCATTTAAATTTGATTTACCACATTTGAAAATAATTCAGTAGTGGATTTACAGGAGTTGGTATTGGGATGTGTCTTTTATTTTGTTGCTCCACTCTGACACAAATGTGATTTCCTGCCATGTTTAACAAGATTAGGTGATCTTTGTTCAGTTTCTCTCCTTCCATTCTTTCTGTGCAATTTAGAAGTTACAGTTTGAAAGAAAAAGAGGTGACAATGGTAGCGTATTTGTGCCTATTTTCCAGCAGCAGTAAGAGAGAGAAGACAAACACAGTGATAATAAGCTCATAAGGGTGGCATCACCATGGTAAATTGTCAGAGTAACTCCTCAGTAGGGCACAGAACTAAATTTAGAAGACTACACTGCTGGTGAGTCATTGATCACTGCACAAGAAGCATGGTCTTCTGTTGTGAATACATCCACTGCCTTTTGCATGCATGGCAATGCAGGTTGGCGGGGATCGAATTATACAGTTGTGCAAGTTATGTCTTAAATTGTCACAGGTGAGATGGAGCAAACAACAATGCATGGTGGATCTGGATATTGGGGTTTATTTAGGATCCCCTGAGATTTAAGCTTTTGCTCTGCCTTATTTCCTCATGCACTCAAACTCTCCCTCCCCACCAGCACCGTGTTCCCTAGGTCTCAGTGTCCCTCTGCACAGGGAGGTGTTTTTGCTGGCCAGGGAAGGACAGGCAGAAAGCCCAGTCAGATGATGCTGTGCCACTGCTCACAGGTACCAGTCTCAGATGTGAGAGGTCTCTGATCCAGAGTGTCTGCTCATCCCCCAGCACTTGTCACCAGGCAGTGATCTGATCTCCAGGGTCTCCTGCAACTTCCAGGATCTTTTCTCCAGTCGTGATCTTCACCGCCTTCTTTTGCAGCCCCCAGATTTCCCCATCTAAATGCAGAAGGAAATGCATGATCAGCTCCTAATTGGTGGTTCTGTCTTACATCTTGTTATTAATTGGAGGAATCAGGACATGCCACAGTTATTTAGTCCCAGTGTTATCAAATCCCCATGCCATTTGCAGCTAGCAGGCTGCATACTCACAGCTCGTGCTTGCTTATGAGTTCAAAAGTTCACTTTCAGATGATCACCCACTCACCCACAGACATACAATTATCTTCTGCCTGTCAGTATTCAGTCTAAATTATCTTCACCTACAATAGTTGTTTAAAAAAAAAAGCAGCTAAATCTTGATGGAAAAATAATTGGAAAATAAAGCATCTCAGTGACTCTGGTACATCTATGGCAGTGACAGCTATTAGGATTGCTGTCTTAGTGGTATGCCAGGTACAAAGGCATGCACTAAAGTTAGCTTGTTATGGTTGCAGTGCAATGACTCTGAACTAGAAACCAGGCTTTTTTTTTTTTTTTTCCTCCTACCACACTATACACTGTCCTGAAACAAATTTCAAATGTTTGTGGTTAGGTTTATATAAAATCAATAGTAACTTCAGGTAACATTTAGAAGTTGTTCTTTCTTCTGAAATTTGTCATATTAGAACACAGGTTGGACTTTCCTAACAGATTTCCAGGGGCCATGGCTATCTTATATGACTTTTGGAAAAGGACCTTTGTAGTTCATTGGCTCTCTGGAAAGGCCAGAAGAACTGAGCTCATGCCCAAGTGGGGAAGAACTGGAAAGGGCTATGCTTTTTATATGAACTTCTGGTTTTTGTTTTTTTTTTTTTTTTTTCTGACACCCTTCCTGTGGGAGACCCAGAGGAAAAAGAAAGAAAGAGCTAATGTTACTTCTGAAAATGCACAGGGTGTGCACAGTGGCAGGGTAGATATCAGTAGGGAGACTACTGCTTAAGGTACACATCAAATGCATGGAGAAAGTTTACATATATCTCACACACAGCCAGCAAAGAGTTCAAAAGTGGCCAGTATTTCTATTCCATCATATTTTAGCTTTGGATGTTAGAAATACTATGAAAATTAAAGTTGTTTTACAACGGATATTTTTGCAAAAACTTCTGCATATAGTCAGTATTTCAGTACTGGCTATGTAAAATGATAGAATGAGATTAAAAGAACTAGACTATGCTCTTAGCTCTGCAAACATAAATCTGGAATAGCTCTGCAGAGGTTTGAGGAATTATTTCTGATTTACTGCGGTATAGCTGTGAGACAAATTGGCCTAAGGAGTATAGCTGTCTAATATTTTCTTCTGTGTACTGCTTTATTACTTTGCACACAAGAGAAGTAGACAACCTTCTGTTATAGGGTGATTCAGTAGTTCCCCAAGTCACTCTGATACCATTATAACCACACAGCCAGCCAGATGCATCAAGCTGACAGCTAAACAGACTCTTCTTTCAATTCCTTGGTGTCAGTTGCCACCCAGTGATTTACATCTAGAAATGAACATAAAGAAAAATACTTTGTGACAGCCCACCATTTGGATGATGTCTTCATTGATCTAAAACCACCATGTGTTGAAACAGAAATTTAAAATTTGTCAAGAGAGTAGTCTTGTGTCCAAAATGTCTAACAGAACTGACTTTAGGTAATTTGTTATTACCTTGAAAAAGGAGGAAAATAAAAACAGTTGGAGATTGCCAGGCACATCACAGATGGGAACCATGCAGATAAACATTTGAAAAACAAAAGGTCCAAATACAGTGGAGGTCTAGTAGAACAACTGTTTGCTGCAGAGTCTTGCAGCAAGGACCTTGAGAATTGAAACCATGATTGTGAGCAAAGGAGACAACTCCCACTCTCTTAGTACTGCTGAGATTCATGTTGTCTACAGACTAGCATGGGGAGAGGAAGGATCAGGAAGAAAGCAAAACTTTGAGGTTCCTTTAGTTTATTACTGAGGTTTATAACATTTCATTTGTAAAATTACAGGTTGATTAGCATTGATATCAGCATTGCTAATGCAGGAGTGAAAATCAAAACAGCCTCACTGGTCTATGAGACTTGATTTGTTTGGCGTATGGGTCTCACTCAGGCAAACTCAGTGAAGCTAAAAAAAATTGAAGCTAAAAATAAACGGACCAGATCTGTGCATCCTCTTTCACAAAGTCTTGTTTGATGCCCTGAATTTACCAGCACTTCAGAGCACATAGTTGGGAAATGCTGCTTGCTGTGTCCTCCCAAAAGCCTGACGTAAAATCTTCTCTCTACACACAATTTAGCATATATGGAAATTTTCACTGAAACAGAGTAAAAGGGTTGATCTGGGAAGGCATGCAGCCATGTACAGAAACAGGTCAAGATTTTTACTGCCTATAAATCCTATGTTAGAAAAAATGGAAGCACTCAAGCACTGTGTAATTGTAAGTTCATGTGAAAAAAACCAAAGGTTCAAAGGAGAAGGAAGAGTTGGAAGAGTTGCTTGCCCCAAAACCATGGAATGTTGCTGTTTTGGCAACATCCCTGGATGAATGAGTCAAAGTTTGTAGGGAGAGAAAATGCTTTTAGAAGTGGGAAACCAGACAGGCTTTCAGACGTGTAATCCCTTATTTATATATGACATGGAAACAGAAAACTTTAAACGCAGGCTGAGAACAACTACCCTGAACAAAACTATAAAATTTTATAGAATTATGTGATAAAGTAGTTGTAGCCAATGTGAAGAAGAAAAGTTGTTAATTTATTACTTGTCAAAAATGGTGGTATGTGAGAAATGGAATGTGAGAAAAATAGATTGGGTTTCTACAAAAGTCATGATTTCTAATATTTAGTAATTTTAGTTCCCAAGACCATCTTTTGGAGGCACTTAGTAAACAGAAGAGATGTCTCCCTTGGTGTTGAGAGCAGGGAAGTTGGTACCCAAGGACCCATATGGTGAGAAATGTTTTCTTTCTGGTTAACTGGGTATTTTGATCCTTTGTCCATTGTCTGTGTGTGTTCTTTTTGGTGTGCAGTGGCACCTTAGGTTCAGCTATAGGGTTCACATGCAGGCATCTGGTGCACTGGATCTTCCTGCAAATAGAGGAGCTGGAGATTCTCATGGTACTGTTACAGGAGCATTAATTCTATGATGTGGCAGGTTCTGTGCTGGTTTATCCATGCTGGTCATAAGGATAAGCATGTCCTGATGATGATTTTAGGCAGGTGGGACAGATGTCTGAAGATTTTTTCTTATAAAAATTCATAAACAACATTATCTATTTCTAGCAGGCTTACCTTCCTCACACCCTTCTGTTGCAAGGGCTGGACCAGTATTTCCCACATCACTTTTCTTTCTGTCTTTTCCTCTAAAGAATCAGAGAGGAACCAACATGAGTAGGGCCATGACTAGTTGTATTTTAGGTAAGTCACTGAAAAAGATACCACTGCCTTCAAGCTTTGCTTCTCTAAGTTGCTTGTAACACAACTGCTCTGTTCCAGGCAGGTGAGCTGTTGAGATAGAGAGCAGAAGCTGTACCTCATGCTCATATTTTCAAAATGGCACTGAATTACAATTCTTCTGAAAAACCTGACATTACATTATTCTAACAAATAAAATACAATTTTTCCCCTCAGGAAGAAGCTAAGGAAAAATAAGATGATAGTGCACAAGAAAACATTCAAGAAGCATACAGCTGAGTCCTGCTTAAAATTCAGGGTCATGTTCTGCCCTCAGGTATACCAGATCACAAAGCTTGTGGACAACATTATACAAATACATATATTTATCTCAGACCATAAATTTGCCTTCAGTTTGGACATACTTATTTTTCCTGCAGCCTGACTGTTTACCCCTTTGAAGTCCTATGTAAATTCCAGATCTGCCCTGATGCTATTTGCCAGTACAGAAGTGCATGAAATTGGGAAGAGAATTTATTCAGTTGAAATTTTTTTCTTTTTAGGAGAATCATTCAGCGGTCCAAGGCAAGTCAATCACTGGGTCACTTTTGCATAGCTGTTTGGAAGCAGGAAACAGAAGAAAGAATGATTGGAGGGGTCCCTTGTCTAACAGTCAGGGGCTATAACTAACTTGTAAGGATATTAGGTAAAATTTTCAAAGAGCTTAGGCCAGTTACAGGTCAACTCCCATTTTTATAACTGACTTCTGAGTCTGAATGTCAGTAGTATGAAATAATTTCAGTGTTTCTCCTTGTATCTGCATGTACATTTGGAACTAACCTAAAGCTACAAAAGGTACTATCTGGAGCAGCACCAGAGACTGCCTATGTTACCTTCTTTCAAACCCCTTTCCCACCCTATGCTTGACAAAGAATGATGTCGTTGAATCAGCACGGCGAAAGAAATGCATGAAAGTCAGAAGAAAAATGGAGGATTCCTTTCCAGAAGTCATGGACATTCATAAACATCAGGAATAGACAGAGCATATGTGGGAATCAATTCAGCAGAAGTTTCATTTTCATCTGCTTGTAGGTGTTTTTGGACCGTAGGAGGAATATGTAATAATGGTTTTATAATCGCAAGAAATTTGGCTGTAGGATGATGTACTGATAGAGCAATTTGTTTCTGGTTTTACTCATAGTGTAAGCAAGATGTTTGCATGAACAGTGAAAATAGAAAGCTTATTTTTCCCATTTTTAGTCAAGGATAACTAAATGTATACAGTGTGCGATGTCAAAAATAGCTTCACAGTGTGCATGGCGCTTAAAATAGTTACTATTCCTGTCTCACTTGCACAATTTCATTAGCACATTTATGTACAGGACTTAATTGACAGAAGAGTAGCAGTTCTTATAGAAACCATTTTGATAGAACATTTAATTTATAAAAAAATATTTGAAAAGAGATAGTATTGGAAAGATTAATGTACACTGAAAAATGACATGTGATGCAATGATTGTTTTATCATTCTTTAGCCATTTTAGCTTCAAGATATACTTGCTAAAATATAAAACAAACCCTACAAAACATAAACTGAGTTTTATAGAAATCAGAAAGAAGGAATTATTATAGTTTGGCCTTCTCCTACAATGAGAAATCAAAACAGAGACAAAGCTGATCTTGAGGAATTTTATTAAATCAAAAGAAAGAATGTGATTTTTGAAGGTAATAAATGATAAGACTGCCAAAGATACACAATGCAAGTAGACTTCTGCCAGCTGTAACTGAGGAGGATGCATTCTAATCTTGTAGGGGCTGTGTTCAATGTTGGAACAAAAAGCCCTGCCAAAATGCTTAGTTAGTTTGTGGACCAGCTCTGGAAAATTTTGAGTGAACTGTCATTGGCCAGTTAATGCCTGACTTCCAGTTTTTTGCCCGTCAATGTAAAAGACAAAAACGTGTTGAGAGACATGTTCCAAGGGTCAGAGATCAAGGGAAGCTGCAGCTGGCTCATTTCCAAGGAGGCAACATGCCAAGGGTCAGAAAGGTATGACATAGGGAAGGGATGAACATTGATGCACTTACCAGTGGTTTGACAAAATGTTAGATGCACAGAAAGATGGTGCTTTGATACTCAGAAAGAGTATGTTATTATGGGCTGTGCTATTTGAAAAACTAAACAAAACCCTGTCTTACATTTCCTCAAGGGCTAAAATTCCAGTGGTTAACAAATTCCATGTAAAGTTCTTTTTCTTGCTTGTCAGCCTGGACATTTGTAAGGAAACTCAGAAAGGGCAGTGGATGTGGAATCTTGGGGGTTGTGTAGAAGTGAGGAATGACTTGGTTAGCAGAGAGGCTGCTCCCAGAGTGTCAGTCTGCAGGAAAGGGTAAGTAAAAACAGTGTGTGTCAGAGTGTTTTCTAGAGATACAGGTTTTGGAACTGACAAGGGATGGGAAATCATATTGAACTCTCTCTGCATGCCCTGAATTAATTACCTTTTTGGATATATTGTCATCTCTTTGAGCTCTGGCCCAGAAAGGGTTAGTCTGGAACATCATCCTTTCAGTGGGAATTTTATGCTCCTTCCAACATGAGTGAGTCACCATTGCCTGGCTAACAGGCAATGACATTTGTTGATAAGAATGTTACACAGTGCACGTAGAATGAGAGGCGTTGCAAATGAAATTATGTCAAGCAGAGATCTCAGCAGAACCACAGAGTCTTAGAAGGTAGGTGAGCCTGAAAGGGTCCTTTGTAGCTGAAAGAGAGGTACAGGCGAACACAGAACTTGTCTCACTCAGCTGACTTAATATCTGGGTCACCCTCTGAAGATGCCTCTACTAACTCCATAAAGATCCTAGGGAGACTCCTAAATTAGGTCCCTGAACTGCTAAGTGTCTGTGTGATCAATTGAACCATCTCTTTGACTTCAGGTTAACTTTGCATCTGTTTATAGTGTGGAGTTTTTGTTTAACCTCATACATATGATAATAATCTTCTAAGTATAACTTCAGAAACGTTTTTTGAGGATTCACCTTCTCTTTGCATCCTCTGCTCAGTTCAGAAAATTTGGAGGTAGCTTTCTTCAGGCTTTTTTTTTAACTTAGGGAAATGGTATTAGGTTTTGAGAAAATCAAAATATCTCTGTCATCCTCTATCAATCACAGTAAGTTTCTTAATGAAGAGATTGTTTTGTTGTTATGGCAGCTGGGCACAGGCTGAGAATAATTCAGAGTAATTTCAGAGATTTCTGACTAACTGCATGAAGTGACACAGCTTTTAGATGACTTTTGATTTTCTCCTGGTCTTCTCATCTTCTTCTGGTGTTTGGAAATGATTTTCTATTTTTGTAACTCACTGGACATTAATCTCATTGCACTTCTGCTATTGCACTAAGTCAACCCAGGAACATTATGGTTCTACAGAAAAATATAAATGGCACAATCCACCCACAAGCATTTCTTTATGCAAAGTATCTCCTTCCTTACCTCATGACTTGATGGCTAGTAAAAAATTGGAATATTTATTCATGACACATTGAATAAGGCTCAATTACAGAAAGGTAAAAAGGTCAATACAACATTATGATGTCTCATTTTAATAAGAGTCTCATCCTTTACTTAAATTGTTGAAAATCTGATCAAAATTTACTAATTTTCTTGCTTCAGTTGACAATTGTAACTATATTTATATTTTTTGCATAATCAAAATGCTCAAATGTAGTAATTTTTTGGGGGTATGGGCTTTTTGTGTCTTGTAGGTACCTCAACGTTATGAAAAGATTTCAGCCTCTAAAACTTATGACAGCACACATTTTTTCCAAAAAGTGTGGTATGATTATATAGTCATAGTATTTAATGTTCTTTTGTTCCTACCTCAGCTAGAGTAATTATTTTTAATATGAAGTGATATGGTGACAATATTACTTAACATAGTAATTCAGCTTTCTTTAGGCCTGAAAGAGTATGATCCTTTGTTTGTTATAAACAATTACATTTCAAATTCATAATATTCAGTTTCAAGTAAGAGTAATTTTCAGGATGGTATAATGTAGAAGCATGAGTAATCACGCCTATCTTTCATGTGAGCACTTGAAGTGACACTGATTGCAGAGGCATTCTGCATCCCATCTTCCCTAAATAAAATGAAACAGGCTACATTTCACTGTGATTCATAGGGGTTCAGGGACTTGGATGCCTATCTCAAACTCACACACCTTGCCAAGGTTGTCATCATGGTGCTTAATAGGGGAATTCAGTACTTTGGTGAACTAAATCTCAGTTACATGCTTGTCTCTTTCTAATGACAGTTAGTAAAGCATTGAACAGCTGCATTCCTACTTGGGAATCTCAGCTGTCCACCTGAATTTGGATTGACTTAAACATGCAGATAATATATCTTTTTCCTTTAAGGTATTTTGCAACTTCACAAAGTAAAATTTCTAACTTAAATGCTGCTCAGAGGATATAGAGTATTTCTAGTAAAAAGGCTGAAGGCTTATCAGAGGAAATATTAACAGCATGGGAAGTATGCAAAATAGCTTCAAAAAACCCTTATACTAAAATGGACACTATTTGCCATCCACTTCTGTGTTTGTAGATCAAAAAATGAAAGGACACTTTTAAGGTGCCATTTGTCTTCCATAACTTAACTCAGGAATGATCTCTATTTAAAGCCATTAATGGATTGGACTCTATTATAAAATAGTAGAATAGTAAAGGCCTTCTAGGCCATTTTTTTCTTGAAGCTGCAAGAAAGTTGGATCTTCATAAAGCCTAGATGGCAGTCTAGATTCATAAGATGTTTTTGACACAGGATTTCCAGCAGTTTTGACAAAGATGGGAATTTCCCTAATTTTCTGTTTGATTAAGATTTTCTGTAATACATTTATACCATTGCTCCCAACCCTTTCGACTTTCTTTCCTTGTCCTTTTCCAAAAATTATTTTCTAGATCCCTTGAAAGAAGGGGGGCACAATGTAGGCAGCACTGTACACAACAAATCTCACCAACTTCCTTCTTTAAATATATTCATTTTGTGGTATCCTTCATGCGACAGAGCAGCTCCCAGTACTGGGGACAGGAAGGGATTTAGTGCTGAAGTTTCTCCTTGGCCCTTTAATTACATAGGGTAATAAATCCATAAATCATAAATCCATGAGTTTAACCCCAGAGTGTGAGTTCCTCTGTAGGTACATCACTGCTTTCAGTGAAGTCAATAGGACACTTCCATGCAGCAAGGCTTACAGCCATCATTCTCATATCTTGTAAGTCAGCATAAATCAGATTGAATTCTGGTTTCCTATTGCCTGGTGATCATTACCAGGGTTACAAGGAAAGGGAAAAAGAAAAAAAAAATCCCTGAAAGAAGAATTATTAGAAATCTGCCCTCTGTAATGCTATTCAAAGGGTTCAGTTATTTGAGAAAAGTTGCCTGGATAAAAATAGATTCCTCATTGATAGTCAGGTCATTGAGACTCCATAAAAGGAGACGCTATTGAAAAAGTTCCTGCAAACTGGCTTTGTTTGGCATCTGACGGAATTGTGGGAGCCCTGAAGCTACCAGCAGCTTCCTGCCTGCCACTCCTGGAAATCCTTTAGATAGTACAAGCAATAAACACTACCCTGTGGGGAACTGCAGAGTAATGTTTTACACTGATTACATGCTAACAGCAGGGAGAAGCTTGATGTGGACTGTCAGAAGTCAAATATATGAACTGAATACCCTTTTCTTGTAAAAAATAACTCATCAGATCTAGGACACTACACAATCCTCTCAGATAAAGCAGGGTTAAAATTACATTCACACTCCCCTTAAACCAGTGACAGGGATGTGGTTCTGAAAAGCATGAAATTATTGATTCCTGATTCTCTAGTAAGTCAAACGATATCCATTAAGGTTAACTGAAAAAAAGAGCAATGGGATTTGTATTTAAAATTTCATATGTTTGCCAGGCAGTCCAACAACTGATTGGATTTTTTTTCTTCTTGTTGAATGAAGTAATTTTCATACATATATTTTAGAATATATTTTTAAAAATTATTAAAAAAACCCCAAACCCATGGAAACAAAATAAACACAGGTGAATGTAACACATTTGACAAGGGAAAAAAGTTAATTGAATTCTGATTGAAAGATGTGGTTTGGTGACTGACTAAATCTCCCTATAGCTGTGGGTATTGTCACAAGAGTTGATGTTCTTTCTCCATGGGGAATAGAAAGTTTCACAAAGTATTTGTAATGTTATGTTATATTTATATGAATGAAAAGTTCAAGATTTTGTAACTAATAATACTTAGTATTTTTAAGAATCAATGTGCATAAACTTTATATTGTGGCTAGTGACTTTATATGTGAGTTTCACTTTTGCTGTTATCATTCATTACCTTATATTGCATTTAGTAACAGTAATGGTATCTCAGCTGCATTTCTGTGTGGAAATCTTCTAGCTGGCTTTTTTGTGAGTTTGGCAGGTTTTGGGGTTTTTTTTCCAAGTTTCTGGTGTGCTTTTCATTGCTGCTCTTTTATAGTTTTCTCTCTGCTTTGGACACTGCGTGCCTTTCCATTGCTTTTCCATTTAATAGTTCTAGCTCCAATTTTTGTGCCAAGTCTGTTAGAAGGAAAGGGGCTGGGTTTAATTTTCCTGATGAAGGAATCATCTTGAGCCCTGGCAAAACCTTCCAAAACTAAGCTATGGGGGAGGCTGCAGTGTTCCCACTGACACAGGAACTACCTTTGATGGATGTTTCAGGACAGGCTGCCCTTAGGAGCTATTCTTACACAAAAACATCAAATACAAGAGACTGAGAAAATATTTGAAAAGAAAGAATAAGCTATTGAAAACCACTACAATAATGCATCATAAGATCTGATGAGTACTCTCTTCAGTCCTCATTTAGTGCTGTGTTGCTAACAAAATTATGTGTGAAGTCAGCTGCTCCCCTCCTCCACTTCATATCATTGAGAGCTGCTGAAACACAGTAATTCAGCAGCTCCATCATCTGGTTGTATAAAGCTTTGGTGAAGCTACTAAAAGTGGGTCCACTTCTGATGCCAAGAGCAGAGGGTGTCAGCTGAACCAGCTCAGGCACTTTCAAACACCTCTGAGAATGGCTGTTCCACAATATTAATGGATTCCAGGCTTTAGAGGAACTTGGACAAACTTGAGGAGAGGGTCCATGAGAACCTCATGATGTCCAACAAGCCCAAGTGCAAGGTGCTGCACTTGAGTTGGGCTTTCCCAGATAGCAGTACAGATGATGAGAAGTCATTAAGACTAGCCCTGCCGAGAAAGAATCCCCATGGATGAAAAGCAGGAGACAGAAGAGATAGGGGCTCCATGGAGCTGGGAAGGAGGGAGCTGGAGGCAGAGGGAGGGGGGGCAGGAGTGCCAAGGACCTGGGAGCAGGTAGGAAAGGGGGTGAGGGAGCTGAGTGGCACTGTGTCCTGTGGTCTCTTCAGGGTGCCCCAGACGAAGGGAGGAAATGATTGAATCTGGCTCCATGTTCTTAGAAGGCTGATATGATATGATATATGATATGATATGATATGCTATGATATGATATGATATGATATGATATTATAGAATGCTATGCTAAAACTATACTAAAGAATAGAGAAAGGATACTTACAGAAGGCTTAACAAGATACTAATGAAAAACCTGCGACTCACTCCAGAGTTGCAACACAGCTGGACCATGATTTGTCATTAAGTAAAAACGATTCACATGAAACCAATCAAACAACCACCTGTTGGATAAACAATCTCCAAACCACGTTCCAAAGCAGCAAAGCACAGGAGAAGCAAATGAGATAATACTGTTTTCCTTTTTCTCTGAGGCTTCTCAGCTTCCCAGGAGAAGAATCCTGGGCAAAGAGGATTTTTCAGAAAATATGATGGTGACATTGTCCTGCCTGGACTGGACACCCAGCTGGCATTTCTGCCCTGGCCCTTGTCCAGCTGAGCCTTCACCACATACCCGGGCACTCACCCCTGCCCAGCCTGCACTATCACAGCCCTGCCTGCTCAGCCATGCTTTGGTGACCATCCCATTGGACCTGTCCCCTCTGCTGTCACTGGGGATGGAATCCCAGCAAAGACCTCCTCACCTCTCTCCACTTTTTTTTCTCTCCACTTTTGTCTACTCCATTCTCCCATTTCCTTTTTCCCCCTTTTTCAAGGCCTGGTTGCCAGAGTCTCTCAGGAGGCAGTCCTGAAGCGTAAAGTAGTCCAGGAAGGCTGGGCATTCTTCAGGAAGGAAATCAGTTTCTGGGTAAAAAATGCCTGCAGGGCCAGGCTCAGAGAGTGGTGGTGAATGGAGTTACCAGTGGTGTTCTTCCCAGGGTTCAGTGTCGGGGCCAGTCCTGTTTACTCCCCTTCCAGTGAGATCAGGGAGAGAACAGGAAGGGTAAAAGTGAGAAAAGGATAAAGACAGTTTGATAGGGAAAGCAAAAGCTGTGCAAACAAGCAAAGCAAAACAAGGAATTCCTTCACCCCTTTCCATGGACAGGCAGGTGTTCAGCAGTCTCCAGGAGAGCAGGTTCCCATCCCATATAATGGTTACTTGGGAGGACAAACACCATCAGTCCAAATTTTCTCCCCCTTCCTCCTTCTTCCCCTCACTTTATATTCTGAGCATGGTGTCATAGGGTCTGGAATATCCCTTGGATCTGACTGTGTCACCTGTCCTGGCTGTGTCTCCTCCATGCAACTCCCTCACCAGTGTGGCAGTACAAAAAGCAGAAAAGGCCTTGGCTCTGTGCAAACCCTGCTCAGCAATAACAAAAGAATCTCGGTAATATCAACCCTGTGCTCAGCACAAATCCTAAACACAGACCCGTATCAGCCACTGTGAAGACAATTGATGCCATCCCAACCAAAACCAGCACAAGGTGCAACTAAAATGTCTTCTTTAGGATACCACAGAGGGGTTCTTAGGTTAGAAATAGCAGTCCTTGTGAATCCTGCAGTTTGTGATTCTCTGGCAGGTTTTGTTCAGACCTTTCTATGATATCCCACACCGCAGAAGGTAAAAAAAATGGTTGATGAGAAATTGACTGAATGGCACAACAGTGAACCATTACCTCTAAATCAAGATTTTCCCTATCTCCAACAAATATTTAAATGGGAAACAACCTGTGAAAATTGTTACTAACCTTCTTCTCTGTCAACACAGAGTGCTGAAGCAGACCTTGCACTGGGACCATTACTTGCTATGAAGGTAAAGAAACTGGGGCAAGAGTCTCACGTGGGGTGACTGGAAGTGAAACTGCTGCTTAGAAGGTAAATGACCTCATTAAGAAGTTTAAAACAAATGCAAAAAGAGGCTCAGTTCTAGTAGCAATGAAAGAGGATGAAAATGAAATATCAAGAGATCTTCAAATAAATGAAGAACAAGAATTATTCTATACAACAAACGCCAAGACTTCTCATTATTCTGTTTCTCTTGGAGTCAAGGCAGCAGAATCAACATGTTCTTTTCAGTACAATCCTCAGGGGATAATTGAAATGTAATTGCATTTTTTATGAGGTGTAATGATTTAAACTTTATTTTGTTTTTAGATACTTTTACTTTCTAAGAAAAGGAAGAAGTAGTAAAGTCACTAGTAAAGTCACTCAGATTTATCCTTTTAAATTACTTTTACAGACTTCAATGGAAAGAGTCTTTTTATTCTTTTCCCCTGATATATAGCAATAATGAAAAAAAATCACTCTTCTTTTTTTTTTCAATTCTCATTTTTTAGGAACAACTGAGACAGTGTCTGTTCTGATTATGGGTAATTATGGAGCTGGCACAGACATTCAAGGATAATTCAACAATGGCCTGAGCAAAATATAAGCTGAGAAGTTCCTTTCAATTTGTGTTAGCTGCATTTTGGAGAAGATTTTGGAGAAGATCTTCTCCATCATTGGAAAAGATACAAAAATGGTAGAGGAAAAGTCATTCCTACTTTCCAAACTAGCTCCTGCATAAGGATGTTGACTATCTAAAATATTGGGTGCCCGTGTAGTCAAGGAAGCAGTTGAACAAATCAGTCACTAGACATTGGCACAGACAGACAGGAGGGCTGACTTGTTCCCTGGAGGTGCCAACTGCCCTGAGCCCCCTGGGGAATGGTGGTCCAAGGCACTCTGTCCAGCTAGGGTGACAGAGATTATGTAGGGTGAAATCCACCTTTAGTCACTCAGTACAACCAGGTTTTCCAAACTGCAGAAGGAGTATCCTTATTTTACTTATTGTTTCATATTGAATAAGTTACATGAATGTCAAAGGCTTGTTTTTTAATTCAAATATTTCTTCATTTTCTGACATTTGTTAACATTTCTAGTCAGTTATTATAAAAAAAATTAGCAAACAAGACCTTCAGCTTTCCTTATTTGACAAAGGGCAGAACATTTCTAATGAATCAATCTTCATCATCCACTTCATTTAGCATCACACTGGCACAGGACATTGACATTCTCTGTTTCAAAGACTGAAGTTCCTCATCACCTTTGTAAAAGGAAAAATAAGGTATTTTTTCTTTTCATCTTTGACAGTTTAAATTAAACTGTGTCTCTGGCTGTCTCACAGACAAGGTTCTTTTAAGACAGCAGATAAGGGCCAGTGTTTGAAGAACATTAATTATAGGTTCAGATGATAAAAACTGGCTGGAGTAGGCTAATTTTTACAAAAGACCTTATCCTGTCATGTTCTTGGAAAAAGAAATAAAAAGAAACAAGAAAAACACAAAAAGCTTCAGCACCCCAGACTGAAAGAATCACATGCAATGCAGACAGAAAACTATCCTCTCACCTTTGCTGAAAGCTCATTTTATTGGCAAATTTGAAATGACAAAATTTACTCGACCCTTGCTTACATGAACATCAAATTTTTTTCCCCTAAGTATAATAATCATCAAATCCAACTTCCTGACCACTTTAGGGCTGACCAAAAATCAAAGCATGTTACTGAGGGCGTTGTCCATATGCCTCTTAAACACTCGAATTTAGGGATAAGGACTTTCAGAGTAAGAGTTTGTTTCCTGTGCATACTATAACAGACTAGGATAAAAGTAAACATAACTGCAAGAAAACTTTTCTTGGGCTTTTATCTTTCATTTCCAATTTTTGGTCAAACAGCTCATTCTGGATAAATCCTTTCCTAATGCAATGCTGTATAACCTTGTCCATGGATTCTTGCCTACAGATGTTGCCTCCATCTAATAGAGTGTCAGATATGATAAACTTCAAGGTTCTTCTTTCACTTGAGAAGAACACTGTAAGCCAGTCAATTTCCCCTGTGTTTCTCTGCTGAGCACCATTTTAGTGTAATCCTGTTTAAAACATGCATGAAATATAGCAGAGATAAACAGAGATTTGGGACTGAACAACATAAATTATGAAAAGCACTGAAAATCTCTGCATGAATCCAATCTAAAAAGTATCATTTAAGTAAAGAAGCAATCCATAACGTTTCTCAGAAAAAATAAATTGTACAGGAATTGTTGCAATTACTCTCTCCTGATATATAAAGAACTGGTGAATTCCAGCAAGGTTAGAAAGCAAGACATTTAAAACTGCCGTTTTTTTCACAGAACAATCAATACAAGAAATTAATCTTCTATGCCTCCCTCTTGATGTATATGGGTTAGTGCATTTTAGAAAAGGACAAAATATACACACAGACACTAAAAAATGAAATTTCAGAGTCAAAAGCCTGGATTGTGTGCCCTTAGTGCACAGAGTCAACACTGGGTACCAATTAAAAAATTAGCTGGGGGGAAGCTGCTGTATAACTGGCTGTCTAGGGGATTCAAGAGTAGAGTAGAAATTGTAATATTTGCTGCCATTCTGGCCCAGAATAGAAATTTTAATGCATAAGACAAAATGTTGTAGCCCAAAGGGAGATGAAGGAGTCAAAGGTATACCTGAATTGATGGCGCTTCATTCAGAGAGGCAAGCCTTACTTTTGCTGAGATTTTTCAAAGCATAGATCTTCCACATCTTGATCTTTTCTTGGAGGCCCAGAGTCTCTTTTGAAAGGCTTGTCAGACTCAGCAGGGTTTCCTGTGATTCACACTGGTACGAGCAAAATGCAAACAGACCAAGGACTGTCATCAGATGTTTTTTACACAAATGACTCTGGCAGATTTCAGGGGTAACTCAGGCTCCCACAGCTCCTCATTTCTTTTGGCTGTAGGAACCTACCTGACAGCTGAGCTTCCAAAGCAAAGTACCAGAGCACCTGAGCCTTGGGACCCAGTGAAATTTCCAGACTTACTTCACTTATTTCTCGTGAAATAAGTTACATTTGTCTCACTCCAAATGTAACAAACTAAAAGAAGGGAAAACAACCAAACCCCGTCCTCCAAAACGAAACCAAAACCCACCCTAATTAATAATTATAATAAGAAATCCTATGCTGGTATAGCTTATTCCTAGAAAATACTGTAATTTACATTGTAAATGTAATTTTAAAAATCCACACAGCATTATGTGTGGGTATTGGATTTATTGGATGAAAATGTTGACTTAGAGCAGCTGTATATTATACAGTGGATAGGTATACTGCTTTGATTACAATTCTTTTCTATCTAGTTTAAAGGAGATTTCAGGGACTTTAGGAACAACCACACAATAAGTTGTAGTGGTCATGCAAAGACTATAAGGGTCCAGATACATTTTGATTATAACTCATGACCAATTGAAGTGGTTAGTAAATTTCCCTTAAAGGAAATGCTTTCATTCTGGAGGAAAAGAGAATTTGGAGAAACTTGAATGACTATGGTAGAAACAGGTTTTGATGGTATTCTTCTTGTTGTCCTATGGGCTTCTTTTTTTTTTCAGAGTATTTGGAGATGGAGGGGTGGATGTTGAATTTATACTGATGAGTGTTTTGGGAATTTATCAGATTTTTCTTTTCCTTTTTTTTTTTTAATTCTTTCTTCCCTTGACATTTTGAAGAAGCTAAACCAGTGCAAGCATTGGTTTCAATGTGGTGAATTTCACAGCTTCTTAAGTGCTTCCCTCTTCTCCTTGAGACATCTGTGTGTTTTCCAGAGAAAGGGAAAGCTTTGCTTTTTTCTTCCTTCATTCATATGTAGTGGTGTTTGAAAGGAGACTTGGTTAATGAGAGCTGCAATGTGAAAATGTTCTCTGCAGTGTTGTACTTGGGCATATGTTTCTACTCACTGAGAAAAAAAATAAGGAAAAGGGAAAAAAAAGAGGCTATAATGAAGAAAGCAAGTACTAGCAAAACTAAGGTGTTTCCAGATGTTTCCAAAACTAAAATATTGTTCAACATGGGCAATGATCACACTGAGAAAGACTAAGCTGTTCCTTGCTCAGATTAGTCTAAAATTACTATGAACACATCTAAAGTAAGCTTTCATACTCACCCAAGGATATTATATGCAATTATGTTATTTGACTGAATTATGGGCTCTAAATCTGTGGGGTTTATTCACAAAAAGTACTTTGATGGGTATAAAAAGAGATGGAACTTTTAACGCTATTATGAAGCTATTTTAGAAAATATGAATTAGTGAATTTTGCTCATGCCAAGATTTTATTTTACTGACTCACTTCTATATTGCCACAGAATACAGTGACAATTCAAAAAGTAGGAAAAATAAAAAAGGTTTGCTTGAATTAGGCAGAAGTCTTTGAAAATATGTAATTCATAGTTCAGAATACTGAAATAAATAATGTTTCAAAAAATTTACATATATCCTCTCATGCATATTTTATATAAAGATTTAACATTTCTTGTTAAAAAACTACGTTTATTATCTCTTGCCCAGACATTCATGCAAGTAGAAAGTGTTGAAATTGGACCCATCCTTTGTTTTTAAATTTTTAACTTTTACTGGTATTGTTCTGGACATATTCTTTTCAAACTGCAACATTTATGCATAACTTTTTTATAGTTCATACCAAATCTTGGCTACAGATGCTTCAATTTGATATATTCTAAGCCCAAACACTTGTGTTTCCATAGTACTTTCAGTAATTCTGTATATTAAAAATATTCAGGCAAAAAAAAACCCAAAAAAACTACAGTCTAAAAATTGTTTTGAAAATTATATTGGTCATTGGACAGACATCCTGCGCACATTTATTTAATTTAACAATGTTCTGTGAGTCTGTAATCTGCAGAAATCTTTAGAATAAATAATGCTTTTTCTGTCCTTTAAGAACCTCCTTGTAAAGGTGAACAAATGCTATAGAATTTTGAATTTTGTTTCCAAAAATTCTGGCTAGTTTTTCTCCCATCTGGAAATGTGAACAGTACATCAGTAAGAATTTATTATACATATGTTACTCATATGAATGCATTCTTCATATTATAGGATTTTACAATTGAGAAATACAGTTTTCAAAATGTTTGCCAAACTTTGACTGTTTCCATTACAACTTAGGTACAGATGTGACGTTACTGACACAAGTTTGAATGCTGTGTCTGTGATGGGCTGACCCCAGCTGTCAACTCAGACCCCATTCAGTCACTCTCTTACTCCTTCCCAAGCAGGCTGAGGGAGGATAAAAGTGAGAAAAAACTCTTGGGTTAAAATAAACAGTCTAGTAAGCAAAGGGGAGGGGTGGGGGAAGAAGAAAAGAAAAAAAGTCATGCTAAAATCCAGCCATAACCTACATCAGAGCAATGCCCTGACAGCCCCCAGGCAATGGTTATTCCCTCTCCATTTTATTGCTGAGCATGTTATGGGGTACAGGGAGCATCCCTTTGGTCAGCTGGGGTCAGCTCTCCTGACTGACCCAATCTCCCTGACTCTCTCTGACTGTCAGTCCTTGCCCACCTCAGCCTCCTCTCTGGGGCAGCACAGTGACAAACTGGCATGGCCTTGACACCAACTAGCTGAAACACGGATGTGTTAGCAGCACTTTCTTAGTCACCAGTCAAAAACCATCCAGCTGTGAAGAAAATTAACTCCATCCCAACCAGAGTCAGAGCAGTGTGGATGTAGAGAACACATTTCAGGCACTTGCATGATTGTAGACCCAATCCTTTAGCAAAATTAGTGATAATTTATTTATTTTTTTTAAATAGTTTCTAATTCTCTTTAAAATGAGAAACTCTCTCTCTAATTCTGCAATGGCCTGAGCATGTACCTGGCATAGTTAATATGCCATCTTTTAGAATGTTTGCTGCTCTCTCATTGATTCTAGCAGGAGTCAGAATGGACCTGACCATCATCAGTGTCCTTTTACAAAAAAACGGAGGACAAGAGAGCTGTCATTCAAGAAATGGATGGAAGGAGAAGTCAAGGAACATCTCTTGAATAATTTGATCTCCCCCTCTACTTGAAAGGAGGTATCAGTGACACCAAGTAGTATACCTGTCAAATAGTCAAAAGAGCTGAAGAAGATGGGTCAAATTCCTCTTTTCCCATTAAAACAGAGTTATTTGAAGCCTCAGATGCAAAGCCCAGGAGTGAAAACAGGGTAGCATAGCACATAGGGTGCTCACCTGAAGAAGAAAATTTGGATCTACATAACTCAGTGTTAGCAGTCTGCTAATTGAAAAATAGAACTAGTATTATTTATTGACTTAATAATTTTGTGATCTTTTCAATTTTGTTATTTCAACTTATGTTTTTTGCTGTTTTTCTGACCTTTCAGTTTTCTCCTAGTCTTTATAGGAATCTAAAATCACTCATTGTGACTCTGTTCTTTGGATTCAAGATCTTATATGAAATGCATAGCATGAAATTGAATTAGAAGATTAACTGATTGTAATAGAAGATTTGCAATTACAGAGCCTGACCTTTGTAACACAGCCCATAACATTTTGAATTAATTCCTACTGGAACTGGAGCACATCTTTTAGATAAACATGCAGGCAGTCTCAATTTTAAAAGCAGTCAGTGACAAAGATTTTACCATAGTTTTTCCTCTCAGGTAAAAATTTGCATTTTACTTCTAATAACTCTGTCAGTTTTGAGTTTAATAATGACATTGTGATACTCTATACCTGTCAATCTCTGATTTTTTTTCTTTATTATGGCCAGTAGAAGAATGTATTTGTAAGAAGTCTATTTTGTAATGCAAATAGACAATATGCTCCACAGGAAGAGACTGAATTCCAGCTTTTACTCTGATCCTCTCCTTGTGCTTTTCAAAATGTCACTAGCTTGCAACTTATCACATCAATTACTTCAGGACTGGAACTTTCCGTGCTTGGGGTTGAGCTCCATTGCACACACAGTCCTCTCCAGGAGAATCACTGTAAGCAGGCAGGGGGAACTATTTCCTGCTGGCAGATTGATACCACCCTCCCCAAGGATGGAGGCTAAGCCATGGAGCTTTGACCTAGGAGTGCCATAGACTGGGCACAAGTAAACTGCTTACTGGATATATCTCTTCCATGTTTGAGCTTAAAAACAAACACCTGGAAAACTCTAATGTGAATTGGATATCAGTCTTTCACTTCAGAAGAGAAGAGCAATGTTTGTTTCCAAAACAGATTCATATGTTATTTTGGTAGCATATGGTCTTGTTTTATGATGTATGTTGGCATTTCTTGGGATGGGAAATGCAATACAAACATGACTGATCAGGAAAATTGTTCATCAAAGAGAGAAAGTAGAAGAAAGAATTGGTATATTTAGCTCATTGTACAAACTTCCTAGGTACTTACTGAAGAGCACAGTCCTTTGCTCAGTTTAGGTGGTCGGTGTGAAGCTCTCAGGTTTTCAGTATTTGATATTCTTCCCTAAAAACTACCTTGTAGATTTTCTTCTTTACCTTTTTAGTTAATTTTGGAAAGAAAAATAATATTAATTACTTTTGTCAGCTGTCCCTTTTTTCTTTAAAACATCCTGGAAGCAGAAGTGTCAAGGAATGATTGCGTCAAACTTTAGTAAGAATCTTGATAGGGCTTTTGTTACCTCTGAGAATCTTGTATTAAAAGGGAAAAAAAAGTTCAGTAAGTTAAGAATTCACCTTTCTAATACTATCCCAGACTTTTGGCTGGTTGGGAAATTGCTGGACTATGTCTGTCCCTGGTAGATAGACATCTATTTCATATGGAACAGTTAAAATTGTGCTCCCTGGGACACATCAATCACCAGTCATTCAGATCATATCATGCATCTTTCAGCAAGTCATATAATGGAAAATTCCATAGAACTGATGAAAGCTAAGCCAAAAATCTGCTTCAAGTAAGTGCTTCAGTTTCCAGGAGTTTATATTTCTATACTGTTTGTAAAAACAAAATTATATTCCTTAGTATTTAATCAAAGAAGGTATTAGTATCTTTTAAATTTGAAACTCAGTTTTATCAAAATTTTTATATGCTGTTCAATATTAAATGTGTCAAGCACATGCTGGTTGTGATCAATCAGCTCCAGAAATTCTGGGAACTGACAATGGAATATTTTTCTGACGCAGAACTCCATGAATTGCTTATTCCTTCAATCTGTAACAACAACACCAAAATGAAAAAAAATTGCTTAGCTCTATCCTTCTGTTTCTGTAGACAAAGCAATCAGATTAACATGTTAGGGTTGATGCCAGAAACGCACAGTTCATAAAAACATCAGATTTTTCCTCTTACCACATGCTCTTTGATTCCCAGTAGTGTGAAATTATCTTTGTGTGCCTTTGGAAATATTGGTTTTAGTGTTTGCAAAGCCTCTGGAAACTCTGGACATTTGTGATCAAAATGTTACTAGTCAAATGCCTTTTAGAAATTCTCTGCAGGTCGTATTCAGACTGTTTAAGTTCCTCCTGAGGTATTATCTGCCATTCACTGTCTTGATCCTGTTCCCCTCTAAGAGCCATTATGTCAGCCCTTCAAAAGCCTTCAAAGTAGCTGTCTGCCTTACTGACTTACCACCAGGAATTTAAGTGAAATTTAAGTGCTGTGAATACTCACCATGAGAAAAAGAAATTTGGTATTCTAGTGTGGCCTTTGAATTTAAAGTACATCTGGTGTATACTTTTCTCTTTATGTACCCTAAGCCCTGTATTTTCTGTATATTGAGGACATTTGGCTACAAATTAGAAAAATATATTAAATTATAAAAATATATTAAATGCACATTAGCTACAAATTAGATCACATTTTGGATTTTAAAAATGATTAGGTTTAAGTGTACTTCAGTGAAAAGTATTTTTGCAAAACTGCATTTTTGAAGTTGTTTTAATAGTCACCCCTGTGACTATTTCATTATGTGGAACAAAATATTAGTAATTATAGTAAATTGTAGAAAGTTTGCATTTTAAAGAAATGCAGTGCTCCTTACACAGCCAAAGAAGCACTTGTGTGTTACAGCATACAAGTACCTTGGAGGCTGAATATGGTTTTGGCAAAGGTGATTAAACCAATTTTTGCTAATTCTTTAGCTTTTGCTTTTTCAGAGGCTTTTTGAATGGTGTGTTCCTTATGGTTTAATAGCTGCTCTCCATCTGAGCAGGCTGTGAACAATGCTGTGTGCTGCTTGCATTTGGTCTGCTGCCTATATTGTGCCATTCAGCACTGTGCTGCCTCTCTCACAGCACTGCTGGTGATATGCAGAGGCACCGGCCCCAGTTACAGAAACAGAAGATAATAACTTGCCCAGGGTTAATCACTCCCTGCTAATTCAAACTTCAGAGTTACTCTTTCCAAAATATCTGTTCTGCATAGTGAAGTATTTTATAGAATGGTTATGTCTTGAGTAAAACTCTATTGGGAAGGTTAGCACATGCAATAGAAGACAGCCCTAAGTCATCATAGCATCAGCACAGCTCAGATGCTTGCATTTATTTTGCTTATGAGCTGTACTAGAGAATGTCATATTCAGTGTTTGCTGCTTTAGACCACATCTATTTGTGCCTCAAGGGCAAAAGGCTTCTTTCCTCACACTGAAGATGATGGTGATAAATAATGACCATAATTACTTTTTAAGTGTTAGAGAGTACACTCATTTGCTTGGACTGCAATAGGACCTATTTTTGCATAGGTCTTGCACACAGCTACAAGACAGATGGCTTCTGTCCCCTGGAATTAAAGGGGAGGGGGAGGGAATTCATGTATCATTCTGAAATATCAGACACTGGAACATATTTTGTGTGCCTTACCCACAGAATGCTTTGAGAATGCATGGGAAAAGGCAAGCAGGGGTCAAGGTGAGAATTCATTATTTTGAGAGAAACCAAAGGAGCGTGTATATTCATATATGTGTTCAAGCCATGAAGAAGACATCATCTCTGGGTACCTATCTCCTCCTCTTCAGGCTGCTATCCAAAGAGGTGTAAGGTCCATGGGGTCTATGCTTCTGTAGAGCAGTAGAACAGATTAAAGTAATTTGCTGCCTACTAAGACAAACAAGGGTTAATTGAATTATTTTGACCAAGTAAAATCTCATTCTCCAAGAGAATGAGGGTAGACCAGAGAGCTCCCAGTGGAATGAAAAAATGCAAAGTAGGTTTGCTAGATTCAGAAGTCTTGACTGACATTGTGTGTTAGGAGAGACAGAATGTGTTATGAGGAAGGAGATAGCAGGAAGCAGGATGATTGCTGGCATTTAAAGAAAGCTACTTGACTTTTATCAGATAGGGGGAAAAGATTATTTGGCACTTACATTAATTACTGAAGAGACATAGGAGACTTTAATTTTGAAACTAAGAATGATGAGATACCTCATCAAAGGTGCAGAATAAATTTTAGTTCGTCTAAAATATGTAAGTATGAGTAAGAGCATTTTTTTGGTTTTGCACCTTAAATTGGAGCAGAACTTTGTTTGAAGCATTTTCGTGTAGCTTGCTGCCTCTGGCTTTTAAAGATCAGAGTTTCTTCCCAAACTGGCCTAATCTGGCAAACCTTGGGACAAAGATCAGTAATTACAGGTTGGACAATATATCTGGAGTTTTACTGCAATTTCCCAGTGAATACCCTTGAACAGTATTGGGAGAAAAATGTTTTCTCATCACAGTAAGTTCCCGCTCTCAATGGGAATTAAATATTCAAAATGCAGACATTCATGAATCAACAGTCTAAAAATGTTCACTATATATAACTCAATACTTCTTTTTAAAAAATATTTTCACTGCTCTTTTGCATTACTTTTTAAAATAATCAATTTGTGGTTTCTTTCAGTATGATTGAGTATAGTTGTAAAAAAGAAGATATTTTTAAAATTAAAAAATACTAATGAAAAAATATTAATCTGGGGGCATGGGGGACTTAAATGTCAAAGCATTTTCCGAAGCA
Organism: Agelaius phoeniceus; assembly: GCF_051311805.1. NCBI lineage: Eukaryota > Metazoa > Chordata > Aves > Passeriformes > Icteridae > Agelaius > Agelaius phoeniceus. Next base: position 50,418,531 of record NC_135266.1, read on the forward strand.
TTTTATCAAAAAGACCGTCTTTATTTAAACAGACTTCACTTTGAAAAACTGGCATTTTATAACAAAATACATCTACATTGTAAAATTTGCTATCAAGTTTAATCACAGGTCTATGACATACCATTGTCTTGTGTAATTAAAGTTATCCATTGGAGCATTGCAGATAAATCTGTCTTTATGTCAGAGAGCTCCTGTAAATAGATGCAGACCATTGAATTATCAGAATCAGTGGAAAGCATGGAAAATTGATGTAAGAAATAATTATATTAAAATATAGGGAGATGATAGGCCTGCATGAAACTTTGTCACTGCCCTTCTAAAAAGTTTTCCATTAGTGTTCCATAACCCAAACCTTTGAATTGTAACAAGTCATTGTCTCCTCAATTATTTTTGAAGTCCCTGTGTAATGAGAAATCCTTTCTAAACTTACAGATTCTAATACTTTGTTATACAAAAACATGAACATATTTTGTCTAGTGGTCAAGTGGCTTTTGCCTGGCCACTTGTAGATCATTCTGGAAATGCTGCATGTTGCAAAGGTCTGTCAAATCTTATAAGACCTTGCCACCATGGGCCAGTTTAAGAGCCTTTATTGTTATACTGGGCTAAGGGATGGTACTGGAAAAATTTCAAACTTTAGCTGAAAGCTGGTCTCTTTAAGAAAGGTGGCCACCAAGCCTAAAGAAGAAGAGGTCCCCACTACCATGGGCATCATACTCTTCCCAATGAATGCTTCATCAGGGAAATGATGACATGAGGTAAAATGCAATCACCACTTCTGAAGGAAGAAGATTGGCACTCTCAAGTCAACCCAAAGTGACATTGGAAGGATAAGCATAATTTAATGGGAAAAAGGTAAATAATAGTATCTTTTACTGTACAGCAATTATAATTTATGAGGGCTTTTAATACAATTTGTTATGAATGTATAGCATCAAAACTGGACTAATGATTTCGATAAATAAGTTGCTAAAATCCTAATGGGATAAACAAGGTGTTCTTAGTACCATACAGTCAGTATATTCTTTTTTTCTCACAAGAAGATTTTGGGTGTGTATCACCCTTTGTTTGATTCAGATATTTTTGTTTCCTTTTGTTGAAATGAGAAACATTGCTTCCCGTAGCCATTGTTTTCTCAATGTTTTAGTTTGGTCTAAAAGATCATGAACAGAAAATGAAACTTTCTTTTCTTGATTATCTTCTGTGCTCCAAACCCATGGTTTTCTTTGCACAAATCCTGGCAATAGATCCCAAGCACAAGTATAGTCTGGGCAGAGAATGGATTGAGACTAACCCTGGAGAAGCACACATGGAGGTGTTTGTGGATGACAAGCTCAGTATGGTTCAGCAATGTGTGCTCACAGCCCAGAAAGCCAAAAGTGTCCTGAGCTGCATCCAAAGCAGTGTGGCCAGCAGAGACAGGGAGGGGATTCTGCCCCTCTGGTCTGTGAGACCTCACCTGCAGGGCTGCATCAGCTCTGGGGTAATCAGCACAAGAAAGACTTGGACCTGTTGGAGCGAGTCCAGAGGAAGCCATGAAGAGGATCGAAAGGGCTGGAACACCTCTCCTAGGAAGACAGGCTATGAAACTTGGAGCTGTTCATCCTGGAGAAGAGATGGCTGTGGTGAGACCTTCGAGCAGCCTTCTAGTACTTAAAGGGGGCTTGCAAGAATGCTGGAGAGGGACTTTTCAGAAGGGTATTTAGTAAGGGAACAAGAGGGAATAGCGTTAAGCTGAAACAGAGAAGGTTTAGATTAGTTATTTGGAGAAAATTCTGGGAGGGTAGTGGGAACAGAACTCCCAGAGAAGTGGATTACCTATCCCTGGAGATGTTTGAAACCAGGCTGGATGGTGTTCTGAGCAACCTGGTCCAGCTGAACATTCCTTGTCCATAGCAACATTGTTGAAACTAGATGATCTTTAAGGTCCATTCCAACCCAAATCATTCTATGATTCTATGACCAAGATGAATTAATTTAACAAGGACTGTTTTACATCTGCTCTGATTCTTAACTTTCTAATGACACAAAAGGCTAATAAGTTCTTATGTATCTATTGAACATGTAGATCAACATTACACCCTGAACACAAAGTTACATTCACAGATAAACATGAAAAATTTTGAATGCCCGAGGCTGTTTTTCTTAAGATGTTGGATTTATATAAGAAAATATATCTTGCCAAACCTAATCAGCCTTTTAATTTCTCTGTAGTTACTTTAACTGAACAAGATTAAGAGCCAGCCAAAGGAAATAACAACAGGGATAGTCAAGCCAGCATGTCAAGGGAGTCTTGTTTACAAACTATAGCCAACATCAATTTATTTCTGGCTTCAATTCCTGACCTCCACTTTAAAAGCAATTATTCACAAATGACAAATCTTATGAAGTCTGAGGACTGGCATGTTATGGATCTTGTAAGTATAATAACCATATATTTACTGATTCTAAAATCTTCATTTGGCACCTCCAAAATGCCAGGCAAATTTAGCAGCCTGTTTATTGAACTAATATATGCAAATAATATTTGTAAGCAGTAAATTTGCATTCTAAGATGGTATTTGTAGAAAAAAAGGCAAAAATATATTCTAGACTTGCATATACTTTTATTACTTCAGAAACACCATAATCAAGACTATTGTCTCTAGACAAAAGTAGTTTTTTTCCTTTTGCTTCTACAAATAATACATTGATGATCCATAAATGCCTTCTCTGCTGGAAGTCCAAAAGTCTCTTATACTGCAATAGTAAAACAGGACTTGCTTGATTATCCTGTTATTCTTTTCAAATGCACTGATTTTTTTTCCAAAGCAATCAAATGTTTTCAACTTTCTGAACATTTGCAATTCTTACTATTTTCTGTGGTTTATTCCACAGAAGTTTTAATTCCACCACTGTGCCAATAAAAATGTGGGGGAAATAGGTGGAGAATGATAGATATATATTGATCTACATAAGAATAGCAGATGCTATCTCTTCACCAATGCAAATATGTGGTGTAGTTTATCCCGTAAATGTGATACAAATAATTCTTATTTTTGAAGTAACCAAGATGAAACATTGCTGTTCACTCCCTTTTGCTGTAGAAAAACTCCTTTTCTGAGAGCTATTGTTTATCTCCTCATTTAAATTCTAGTTGGTGTTTGTGAGAGGCAAGCATCATAGATACTTTTTTTCTGATACTGACAATGTTTGGTAGCAATCAGAAAAAGCCTTCAGTTTATTGCATACATTTCAATTTACAAGTAAATTCTCACTTAGTTAACAGCTTTATTTATCTTGTTGGTATCCCATGGTAATTGATGGCTGACAAGAGTTTTAAATTAAAATGCAGTCAAACTAAAATATCCTCAGAACAAATGAATTACATATTACAATTGAAATACTTAATTTCATTGCTGGACATCTTTGAAATATTTAACATAGAATTAACAATAACTTTATATTACAGAGGACCTGTGTAACATTTATTAGTGCCATGCCTAAGAGTCTTTTGAAAATGATTAAATAATATAAGACATGGTTCACTATCTGTTTAATGATGTATTGAAAAAGAGAAAAAGTTATTTGACTTCTGTTGGTGACTGCATTTTTTGGTGTCCTGTTCCTATTGTGTTAGTTTAATCCAATAGGCTTTTGGTTGACCTTTGCATGACATATCCCTTGGCCAGGGATGTCCCTGGTGATGCTAAATCATGACCAAGGTGCTGTGTGACTGTATTTTAATTCACTTTAAAGTGTCTGAAGTGATGTGATGTAGCTCTTCACAGAGGTGTTGTCATGGCATGAAGCACAGAGTGAATCTTTTGTGCCCACAGGTATGGCTAGAGGCATATATGTGGAGGCATATAAGGCTTCAAAGCTGACTGGGGTAGTGCTGACAGGCTGTGAAGGGTGGAGACAGAAATTTGATGAAGTCTCATACATGTTTGTTTTCTAAGGAATTGCTGGAGTGAACTATGTTGAGAGAGCCTGAGATGAGTTAACCAAGGTGGAAGCCACCAAGAAATTGGGAATGGGGGCAATCAGGAGTCCAGTGCTGAAGTGATTCCTTGGCCTTCTATTGTGTAGAGGTATAGATATATCCTGAGGATCTTGAAAAATAAAAACAAGGCAAGTACAGGAACATATTAAAACATTTAGGGGCATTCAGGTGCACAACAGATATCAGGAAGCGCATGAAAGCTTCACCTAACTTACAGATTTTGACATAAAATATTCTTCCTACTAAAGTAACCTTTAAAATAGCTGTAGGTAAAACTGTGGATTTGGGCCCCATAAGGGTCCACCTAAGTCTTATGTGATGTGGTACTGAGTCACTGAGATGCCTGTGGAACCTGCCACAGATTGAGTTTAACTTGATTAGGAAGACAGAACAGGGAGCAGATAGGACCCCATACTCACTGTAAGCTGAAGTTGCCTCTAGTTCCTAGCGGTTTATTTTCTTTCTTTTTCTCTTGCAAAATAATAGCTTGATGAGTCCATAGATGTATCTAGTTGTGTTTATGTATATGCATGAAAATGAATTGCTGAACTCTGCACAAATACTGAAAAACACTGGAGAAAAACTGAGTTGAAGCAATTGCATTCTGTTTGCAAGTTTAATGGAATTATGGTCCTCTTGTTTGCAGAAATTAGTCTACAGTGTAGATCAGGAGTATAACCCTGGCCTTCCACCAAGATATCTTTCACCAGGGCAATATTTTTTCCAGTCTTCAATCTATTTCTTGTTCTTATTTTTCCCTAAAGCTTTCAAGCATGGCTGGGAACCAAGAAGTTTGTTCATCCTCCATCCAATGACTGACAGTGCATTCCCCAAAAGTATATTCCACCAAGTAAATAATGCATATCCATTTGAGTGAGGAGCATGTATGTAGGCATTTGGTCATGTTTGTGCCCTGATACACAGTTGTTCCTTTGCAGCACCAGACATGTCTATGAGAAGACAGAGGCTGTTTGCATTTTGTATGTGCAATGGATGCATGGGATACCACATGACAAGGAAGAGGCCAAAGAGTAATTCTGTCTTAGGGGAATTAAAGTGGCTCCACCCCCAATTTAAATATTAGCCCCGGGAATCTTCCTGTGCTCTATTTCACCGCTCCAGAGCAGGACTCATCACGGAAGCTCTTCTTGTGGACAAGACATACTCCCACAGATAGCAAACATCAATCAGCCCTTAAAGACATTCTGACATCAGGGAAAACCCAGCTTCTTTGAACACAGTCCATGCTGAACTCAAGCTGGGTATAAGCCCATGAATGGACATGATCAATGGACCAACATGTTCAAGGAAATCTGTGTTGCTAAGCAGACGGGATGATGGATGTTAAACTGTCTGTAGATTTCACTGGGTATATTCTCAGAAATAAGTAATCACATTAGAATTGATTAGATATGATCCCTCTTATCTCCAACAATGCAAAATAGGTTTAGGAACCCATAGATAACCAGAGCCATTGCTCATGAGCAATCCACAGATATGTGTTTGAACTGCAATTGACTTGCTCAGAATACTATTAGGAACAGGTTTTTCACTTTCCACATACATTCTACTATAAAAAGAAGACCTTTCCATAACCTTGGAGAATGCAGAGAATCCAGGAAAACCAGCTCCAAACTTGAATAGAACACAGCACTGGTAAACATTGAGGTAAGGTTAAACTTCAGGAGAGATGGATTTAACTCATATCTCTGATTTCTTGCCTATTTTATGGCTGTTACTTCATACTTTGTTTTGGTCTACACACTAGATAAATTACTGCATTTCTTCTAGTTCTTGTTCATGTTCTCTATTTAAAATATGGTTTCTGCCATTATCACAGATGAAAAATGCATTAACTGTGACATCTCTACACAAACTCTTTGGTGACTCCAGTTCATAGTTCTGTGATCACAATGAAAACCAGAATCTGAAGATACTCAGTGGAAAGAAAAGGAGTAGTGGTATGGAAATAAAGAGTGATAATCAGAATCCTTTCAAATGACATTGCATACCAGAAAAACAAAACCCATAAAGCTCTCACTTGTTTTAATAGCAGCTGAACCATCTGCCAATGGTAAATTCATCAACTAGTACCATCAGATTTACTGGAACACTTAAGCCTGTGTATCATATGAGAGCAGAGGTACTGATAAACATGATGGAGTCAGTAGTCAGATCTTCCTAATCCCTATGCTTTGTCATCATCCATCATAGTTAGATAGTTTCTAAGCATTCTGGACATGAACTGATGAAGTTTCAATTAGCATTCAAATGTTATATTGCTCAAGTTTTTATTATCCACCCACAATTTCCATCTATTGATGGGCTCTGATCCTAACTATGTGCATTGCTGTAAGCCTCAAGTCTTTCTTCCAGCTACCATTGAGTTACTACTAGCAGTACCACACAAATTTAAAGTTCTTTTATTTTGTTCTTTCACAGTCACTCAAATCCAGCCTAGTATTGTGGTTATTACCTTTCTGATTATTATGTCCACTGCATATACATATAAAGCTATACAACCCATTTATTATTGATAATAGAAAGAATCTATACAGGGAATACGCCATTTTGCAGAGGGAGAAGAAAATAAGAAGAGGTTAGGTATCTGCCTCAAGGGCTCAAACTGCAAAGATTTTATCAAATGGCTTTTCTTTTTCTTCAGTGGTCAGTCCTCAAGAGACTCATATCTGTAAAATTAATAAGATTGTTGCTGAATTGTACTGTCAAAAGGAGAAAATAACTGATGCATTTAAGCTTGTTTATTTTTAGCTTGATGCAAAGCCATGTTAGGTATAATCCCATTTTTCGGAGTGAATGAAATCCCATGTTATAGGAAGAGCTAGAGCTGTGTGTCAGATTGATGGCGCTTAAGTTGTTTAGCCTGACAGATGCTGCTCAGGATCAAAAGACTTGGTTGTAAACAATGGAGTATCTTCAAGGTCAGGAAAACTCTGGGGAAGTTGTCTTGGTGTGACGTAGGAGAGAAGGAAGAGGCATGTTAAATGTGTAGATAAACACAGCTGTCTGAAACAGGATGATAGCTTTCATAAGGATGAATCCCAGGACATAGGACAAGTCCAGCCAGGCAAGTGCAGCAATACTCCACTGCTCATTCATAAGATTACTACATGATGGCCCCTTATTTTTAGTAAATCCTTAGCTTAAATCCTATGTTTTTTTCACTGCTTCTCTGGGAAAAGACAAGACAGATTCTTTCTATATTTGCAAGATCTCCTTATTTTGCAATATAAAAATGGTACAGTCTTTAAACAATTGTCTTCAGTATTTTGTTACAATCTGGAAGAAAACTTGGTAATTTCTGGCCAGAGGCCCTATTGCTAGGTAGCTAGTGTAGAAATAGGAGTATCTTTCCATTGTGAGCACTGTTATTGTGAGATTTTGAGCCCTCAGTCTTTGAAAATTTTATTCCAAGGGAGCATGGAAACATTGGAGAAGACTTTGGAGTAAGTCTATGCTCCTTTGCCCAGCTTTAAAATGTGTTTGACCCCAAAGCTAATAACCATCTAGTAAAAGTCTGAGTGATCTCAAGAAATGAGTGATGTTTACATTTGGATGACTGTCTAGTCACTTTAGACACAGTCAAGTGTTTTTGCTAGCATTTCTTTTATAAATAGAATCTCTTGAGGACTTTCCCCTTGGTTATTTAACTAAAAGTTAACTTCTTATTTCTCTCTCTTTTTTTTCTTAAGCAGAATGTAACTATGTGGAAGAGCAGAATGTCAATTCTTGTTCCATTTCTGTGTTTGACCTCTTCTTTGTGGAGCAGTACCTAATGGGTACAAAGATAGCAGTCAGTACTGGACTGGAGGCTGCCAGGACAGGCAAAGGCTATGGCAGATATGTGGATCTCTAAGCAACTAATAAATTTTATGAACACTGTCATTGTAGAAGAAAGGAAGGACAGCTGCAAACCACCTTTATAATCCTCTACAGGTCTTCACACTCAAACATTTTAATAGATAGGCATCCAATTCTCTGACCCACATAGAACAAATGCAAAATTGTCATAAGCATTCATATTTGACCACATGAAATGAGCATTATTAAAACTAAAAGCACTGAATGCAGTCAGTCCAACTGTGTTACATCTAAGATCTTTCCTGGTTATGAAATATTTATATCCAAATCAGAGATTTCTTGTCTGTTTTAAACATGCTGATAACTCTTTAGACTTTTCAAATATTATCACGCAAGTGTCTAGTTGCTTCTAGCAATGGTTTTCTTTCTTCACAAAAGTGAGAAACAGGCCAACTTTTCCCATCTCTAGACTGTAGTTTAGTCTGCTACAAATGTTGCAGAAACAGGAAATTTGACATTTACAGCTATTGGCTGTAATTTGTAGTCCATTGCAGACTTGTGAAGTCACTGAGATGACATTTCTTTGAAGGTCACAGTCGTGTTGGTGGAATTAATGACAGCATAAGAAAAAATTGAATTAATAGCATGATTATTGACTATTACCCAGACTCAGTGTTTCAGGTATCACAGAGACTAAAGTGATATGGCACAACTTCAGAATCTAAAAAATCATCTAGGACTGATGGTCAAAATTTTCCTTCTGAGCATGTTGTGTTGTAACACTGGACACATACAGAAACTTGAAAAATACCAAGACATCTAATGATTTTCATATGTTAATTTTACTACCTACATCAGGACCAACTACACATTAAGCATTAACTGCCTTCAGAATATTTCTGGATGAGGTAATAAATTTCTTTTTATTTAGCTACAAAGAAAGCCTCTACTATTAGTGCTTAATTATAGAGTCCTCTGAAAGTAAATTTTTTCTCCATCATTGTAAATAGAACCCGAGACACTGGCTTTTATGATAAATAACAAGAATCCTCTTCAGGTAAAAGAGGAGCTCAAATTTTGTATTGCATTTATCTGACATCTCAATGATTAAACATCAATCAAATAATTATCACAGTCAGTACCATCCTCTCTGTATTAATCAATTAAGTATTAGATTAAATTTGCCCTACTTGTCCTAAGAATTTCTACTTTCAGAGGAATAAAGAATCTTTTTTCTCTGAATGTGTAAGTGTGCTACACAAGAAATCAAAGGAGAGTTGGACATTTTGTTCTTTACAGTAAGGTCATCTGAAGAGGAAAGAAAAGTTATTTGAAATTTATATGGGAAAAAGTTTTTGTTTTCTTTCCTGCTAACACAATCTGCAAGGAAACAAAGTTCTCAACTATTGGTTTGAGCTTTCTGCTGGCTATATAAACACTTTAGTTGGTTGATAGTATTTGTATTTTCAAGCTTTTTTGTGCTACTTTAAATATTGCTAACGCTCTTATCATGATTCTTAAAGAATCAGGCTTAGAGGGTAACTGTCTGGTTGTCCTTGACTTCTGAAAATGAACTCACTGCTCAGCTGGATTTGAGTCAAAAGCAGAGGACCCTAGCTGTCAATAGGACACAGGGGTGTGTTCTGGGAGGAGCGAGGAAACCCTGTACCAGCCCTCACTAAGAGAAAGGCTGCTGAATGAGAATATGCATTATTAGACAGCTGTGAAGCCCTGTGGGGAAACAATGTGAATGCTTTAAAAGAAACAAAAATATTTTATCAGAACTTCTATCAACCCTAAGATTCAAATGCACAGGGAAAAAAAAAGTCTGGTCAATTTTGGTGTTCTCATTACTGTTTTTTGAAGATTTTCCTGTCCATTCTGTTAGAAGGTAAGCTGAAACAGTGAGCCTTAATGCTCTAGCAAATGATGGGCTTCATAACAAAATACACTGATACAGATATGGAATCCCAGGTCTCACAAGGCACTAGCAATTATCCCATATGATTACTCCCTAAGTATCAAATATATTTAACCCCCTGTAGGGTCCCTCTTCATGGATTATAGAAGAGGGAGGATGAGATTCCCAAGTGCTTCTAAGCTTTAATGTCCAACTGTTTGATTGACCATGAAGTGATAAGTGGGACGTAGAACAGAGAAGGTTCCTTCCAGTTTTCCTTTCTCTTGTGGCATGTAGAAAGAGTTACCTGAGGCTCCATGAAACACTTTTCAGCTGCTGGAGGGGTCTACACATCAGGAAACTGATATTTTACCTCTGCTGTGAATCTTGAAAAGCATTCCATAGAAAATTTACATATAAGTGATTCTTCAAGAGGAGACTTCTTTGTCATTTAAGGCTGTTTGACTTCTAATAGATGGCCAAAATAATGGAATATTCCAATCCAAAATTGCAATCACAAGTTTTACTGGCAAAGGATTAAGGCTGAAGTTAATGTAACTTGTTTCATGTTCTAACATTCATTGAGAAAATCTGAAAAATGAGTACATATAATTGCTTATCCATACCTTGTAAACACAATTTAAAACCTTCAAAATGTTAATGTGAATGCAAGTCATAATTTTTTCCCTCAGGAATAGAAAATGTGTCTGAAGTTCATGCTAGAAATCTCACGCTGCGAAGTTTTTATTACCTGTAATGCAGAACTTGAAACTAATAATTTCCTTAAAAATAGTCCAGTAAATGTCATTGCTAAACAGAACATAAAGTTTCAGGGATTAATCCAACAGTCACCAGGCTGTCAAAGAAGAACAGCAACAGTACAAGGGATTAAGAAGTTATTGCAAATAAAACCAATGGGGAAAGTGCAGCTGTAATCATTCTTAGTTATCAAGAAATAACAGTGTGCTGGTTCTTCAAAAGTAAAGAATCAGCACTGATATGGATTCAAGCTTGTTTCTATACCCATGTGACATAGCAAATTTTCCAAATTCTCTGTGTCAGCCAAAGAGAAACTGAAGATAGTGCTACAATACAAGTTAAGATAGTTACAGGCTGTTAGTGAAGATATCGTAGCAGAAATTGCATGAAAAGGCCTCTTAGAAGCACTGCATTGTCCCATGAATTAAGCACTTCAGAGCATCAAAGCACTGTGTAAACATTAGCTAAATGTTAGTCATAGTTCCTTCAACTGGTAAGACAAAAATAAAATCTCCCTCCCTTGCAAATGCTGTAGAGCTGCAGTTTCCCTTGAGTAGATCATATTGTCATTCAGAGTAAATCAGAAGACTCTGCATCCAGCTTACCAGGCTGTATGAAATATCATTTCGATAGGCCAGAACATGTGATATATGAGAGAAGATTAAAGTAAATTTAAAAGTTAAACAGCCTGCTTTGCACAAGCAGATTTTTTTTCAATATTTACTATTTAAATATTTATTTTTCGCATATGTTGATTCTTTTTAGGTCTTCCACCTCCTTCAGTTATGCTGCTTGAAGATCTCTGGAGATATGAGAAGAGCCAAAGATACAAAGAGCCAAGGATACAAAGGAATAGAGTTTGGAGCTCAGCACTACTGAAAAAGGATTTGAAAGTGCACCTGCAATTCAGTCTACCTATCCAGACATGTGATATGGAGCAAATTGGAGCCTAGCTTCACCTAAAAAGAACTCCTACAGCAAGCACCTTGCCTCGTCAACAAAATGAGAAAGATCTCTCTGATACGTGCAGAGGGAAAACACCACTCACCTATTTTAGGCACCTGTTTTCCTCATGTAGTCTATAAGGAACAGTGTTTGTTTAGTGATGATGAGTGTCTTTAGCATAAGAGCCTAGTATCAGAGTCCTACCTAATTCAGAAGGTGAAAGACACAGAGCTCTCCTTCCAGCTCTTGTCTTCATGCACTGAGTGTAATGTCTCATGTATGAAGCTTAGAGGGAGCTGCACCTTGGCCTTAGTTTCCCTTGCCCAAGCCTGTGGCCTAAACCCTGCATGAAGTTTCCATTTCTCTCTCTCTCTGGCACCTTGGAGCTTTTCCTTCCTCACTGTGCAGTATTACAGGCTCACCAGGAGGGTGGGAATGTCCTTCCAGCATATCTGATAGCTTCATCACTCAGAGGCTCTTCTGAGATATTTCAGCCATGGCAGCAGCTGCTCTCACACTGGGAAAAGGATGTGAATTTGGGTCTTATGAAATTCATTGCATTTGGGCAGCATCTCCATAACACAGTGTGTAGAAGATGTATTATTTATATGTAGAAGAGCAGACTGATTTCCCAGAGCTAGAAGCAGCACCAGCATGTCATGGATAAATAAAACCTACTGCATTTCTACTCTGCTTTGGGACTGTGGCCATTCATTTTCTGCACACCAGGCATGCTGTGTGGATCTGCAGATGCTCGTCCTCCTCTGAGCTTATTGTTGCCTAGAAATCACAGGCAAATGTACCACACTTTACAGTGTTGTAAGGAGAAGGTCCTTAAGCAAGCTGGTAAATCTGGAACTGAGGATAATTTTGCAGTACTTGGTCAATTCTAGTTTTCACTTTTCTCCTCCAGATACTGAAGTCTGAACTAAGTACCAAATATTTTAGTTTCACTGAGACAAATTGAGACATATTCATCCCTAATGGTAATCTGTGTGACAGTGATATCGACCCCCAAGATCATCCTTGATCATTTGCCAGGTTGGGCTGAGGTCACTAGAGGCTAACATCCTGCTCACAGAGAGGTTCCAAATCTCTGCTGATTAGCTAAAGCTGAGTCAAGACCTTGTTCAAAGAGTCTAGAAGTGAGAATTTCCACTGTGCAAGGTGGAATCTTTTGTCATGTCTGAATTGTTTCTTAATATGATAACAAATAAAACTTACCTTGTGAGTAGATTAAAATATCCAAAACTTTCATGGTCTTATTAAGAGTGTGGGTAGTTCAGTAACAGTGTGGAGCAGGCCCATGTGGGGGGAATCTGGTGGGATTCAGCCCACAACAAACTACATGACATGAGGTCTTTTTTTCAGGAAAGAAGAGGGCCAGGAATCCCTCATCTGTCCTGGGAGAAGGGAGAAACTGACTGAGTGACATCAGAAGTTATAAAGGCAGGTCAAAAATTAGAAGATAAAGGAGTAAAGCCTTTAAAGTGCTAGCAGTCTTCTGCTTGCACTACCAAGTTTACAGATACTGATCCAGCTCCAATTCAACTATCTCTAGCTAATTGCTTTTATCTTAAGGAATGCAATAAAGCAGGTGAAGCAGTTTTTTTAAGTGGTAGTTGTAATAGCAGGATCTGGTTATGCAGTATAATATCAGATGCATTCAAACATGGTATAAAGTGGATCTGCTTTTGTCCATTTGTTTTGGGACAGTTGGTTTTCTTCTTGTAAAATCAGAAAAAGAAAAAACCTTGACCTTCAACAGCAAGTAGAAGTCTAATTAAATTCTTCAATGAATTTTTTTTTTGTGCTTTTCAATGACTTTGATAATACTGAGATGTACAGATCACTGTACATTTCCATCTGGTTCAAGATCAGTGGTCACATAAGCTAAACTCATTCCCAGCACATTTCAGTCCTGTGAAAGGATCAAAAGCAGAATTCAACTGTTCTGGGAATCTTGGTAGGTGATTAAATGAACATTCATTTTGTTCCCATTTACTGGTGTGATATGTAATGATTTGCTGTCAGATGAGAGGAAGATCTGAGTAGACAGATTTCATATAAACCAAGAGATAGAGATGAAAGACAGTAATTGGCTGTTATGTATTACAGGGAGAAGGAGTCTGCATGGTCACCCAAATTTCCAGATATGAATTTTTACAAAAAATTGCAGCTGCATCTACTCAGAGGATCCTGCCATCCTGGCGTGGGGTGGATAAGGAAGAAACAAAATGGGAGGGTAGAGGAAGATGGGTAAGTGGAAAAAAGGAGCTGAGCACTGACTAGAGGTAGGGGTTTACAATGTTAGTTTCACAAAAAGGCAACATATCTGGAGACTATTGCAATATTTAATGGAGAACTCCATAGAATTCTGTTATAAATGTAACATTTGAAATTCTCTTGTTGTTAATGATGCCGTTGAAGTAGCAGAGAAAACATCTCACCGGACATTTATATCAAGTGCATTTTCTTTTTGTCTTCTAGAAGATCCAGAGCACTTTGAGTTTAAGCCACATAATTATGGGTGATAGTTAAAGAAACAAACAGGTATGAAGTTTAAATGTATAGTGTTAGATCATGTACATTTAAACTATATTTGAGCATTATTTGAAGCTTGTCTCAAATCGGATTTTCAGCTTCAATTAATTCCATGGGTCTGTAGGTTAAAGTTCTTGGTGAAAGAAGTAGGATTATTTTCAGTTTGCTTTAGTTTTCTCCTTGCAAAGAGATGTGAAAGGAGTACTGTTTCTACAGAGCATTGACCTTTTGCTTTATATTAACAGCAACATCTCTGAAACAGCCATCCTTAGATCAGCTAAAGGATACACTTGCTGGTCTACAATCTGCTGGGGTTTAGAGAAACTCAATCTCTTTCAATTTAAACCTCCATTCTCTTTGGTTTAAGGCTCACATCTGGCACTGGACTTGATCTTTTGACTTTCACAGTGGAGATGGAGAATATCACAAGGATTTCTAGAGGGTTCCCTGTTGTTCCTTTCGGTTGACAGGGCAAAGCTGTCGGCTGCCAACATCAAGGGGCCAAATAAACCTCATGTCTTCACTAAATACTTGACCCTGAGTACCTGACTTCTCAAGTGTTCTGAATGCAGCTACTGACATTGCAGTTGCTGTCTTCAATCACAGTAGGTACTGTAAGGAAACCATCCTTTAAACATTTTAGGGGGATTTTCTGATCCACTGGTGGCTGGATGACATGTCTTGTCTCCCATTCCCCTTCATGCTTTTGGAAATCTCCTACTAGTAAGGTCATCTCATCACTATGATATCTCATTAAGGATGAGAACAGCTATACATTTTCTTTTAGGTGCACTTATCCTCAGTATTTACTTACAAAGGCTTAAAGAGGAAAGAGTGGCATTCAATCCCTCTCACCATGACCTTTAGCAATTCTTTCACCCATTTATTTACTATTTAATTTCTGACTCATGCTGTTCCCATTTATTATTTAACTCACTATATTGCCTGATTCTACAAGGTCAGTTTGGGTGCTGTTTGTTGAAAAGATGTACGTAACAAAATACTCAAACATCATATCATTGTTTTTAAATTAAGTGCCTCAGAAAAATGCAGTGGAGTAGTTAGTGAACTAGTTAAGTGGTCTAGCGTGTTTACAAGGAAACACAGCATGCCTGGAAGGAACTTCTAATTTTAAAAATTAAAAACCTGGCTTTCCTCAAGGGTGAAGTATCTTCAAGAGCACAAATCTACCATGAAATGCAATAACTCTCTCCTCTGAAACAATGCAGACAGCATTTTTAATGCAGGTTTTTAATTATTTATGTGAGAAACTTCAGGCCTGGGAATTGCAACATGATTTCAATAGTAGGATGGAAACTGGGACAATCCTTATCTTACTGTTCAAATAGAAGTGGCTCTTTATGAAGTCATCAGAGTTACTCCCTTTGGCAGTGGTACAGATATTTCATCTCAGCATCACAGAATCAGAACTTTCTTATCCCACACCATGTTTCTCTGGGAGGTTGAGTATCTTGATGGGGAAAGTAGGAGTACTTTAATCTCTTTCTTATTCTTAATGTTCTCCAAAGGCCTGCACCTGCTGTCAAAATAAGGTGGCTGCTTTTGGGGCTTAGTCAGTTCTATGAGAGATCCTATGGGCTCATAAGTAACTCTGTCCTTTCGCAATATCTTACACTGTATTACACAAATCTGTGTGCATATGCTTCCTGTTGGATTGATTTTCTAAGTTTGCTTTTGTAAGTTTTGCTTTTCTCTTCAGCTAAGCCACATTTATTTGTCCTTTGTCATTTCTTTCAACCTTGATGGAGTTTATCTATGCATGCTAGTATTGATTTCATTGCTGTCACCTGAAAAATGTGCCATCTTTTCAAACCATTTGTTTGTAAAACCGACCTTAACACCATTGGTTTTGATGACTTTTTAAAATTAGAAGTAAGCAACTTAAAGAACTGAGTTAATGAGGTTAATTACTCAGGAAAAAAAAGTTTGGATACAAAATGGAGAGCCTGGGAATTAGTAGTGTAGGAGCAAGACAGAACTCAGCGTTCCCATTAGTGATCCAATACTGCCAGCAGCCAGGGATTTCAGCAATGAAACATGGCACTAGATGAAGGGAATAATGAGATATTGCCAGCGTACTGAGCTTGCTGCACAAGACATAATGCAGCTACTGTGACTGACTCAGGGCAATATGGTTCTGTTCTCATCTATTCCAAGAGCTAGTTCAGCTCCTTCAGCAGCAACTCTGTGTGTATGCCTGGACAAAAGGAGATGGCGTAAGTAAAAGATATATGCTGCTGATTTTAACCCACAATCTTCCCTCCACTCAGTGCTGTAGCCACAGCACTGCCAAAACAGAGCCTGTCTTCTCTTTGAAAACCTGCTAAAGAGTTTCCTATTTAAAATGTCACTTTTTAGCTTGACATATTGAGCTACAATGATTTCATTTGAGACAGGGCTGTAATGATCTGGATATGGTTCAATAAAATAGTGAGATGAATCAATTTACTGAAATGATGGTTTCTATATATACTATTGCAATCCACCATAGAGAGATTGAATGAGTTCTTTCATGCCAGCTCTAGATGTATTCTTCCTTCACACTTGGCACAACATTTTTTTCCCCGTTCTTGAAGTTCTCAGAACAGTGAAGTGAGTTTTAGCTTTAGCCTACAAAGATGTTAAGACTGGGGGAAAGGTTGACAGCTTCTCTAGATGATGCTACAGTGGATCTAAAGCTAAGTAAACATGTTGATACAAAAATGTTCTTCTACCCCCATTACTTTTTTGCCTTCCTTACTGTGAGGAGAAAGAACCTAGCTAATTTATCTGCAGGGGCACCCTTCCTCACAGGAAATACTCAGCTGGAAAGAATGTGGGGTACAAATAAAGTTCCAAGGGAAAAAACAATATAAGCCAGAGCGTCATCTTGTAGAATTAAGGAAAGACTCAGTAAAGTTGCCCATAAAAGTACTTTATAGTACTTTGAATACCATAGATGTAGGGGAAGAAGGGGTCTTTGTGTTGGTTCATATCACCTTCACTGTATTACATAATTTAGTCCAGCTGCATTGGCAGCAGGCTTACAAACCAGAAAAACAAAGACCTAGGTGCTGCAAATGTGCACATTGTAAAGATAAAGTTATGTACTGCACTGATAAAACTCTATCAACTGTGCAATGAACAGGAAAAAGAAAAGTATTGGACTTATTTTTATCAGGGATGGGTGCTGATCACTAGATACTCAAATCCAGTGAAGAGCTCTGCTTCTCAGGATGAAAGGTTGTATTTTCTCCAGCTGGTTTCTTCATTCCATAGAAAGATTTTAAAAATATTCATTGTTATCCTGTTCTAGATGACTGAAATGCAGAGCATTAACAGAGACTTAAGATGTGGAGAAACAATTTTTTTTTACCACTGAAGTGTTTTCATGGAGTGTTTGAATAGGGAGGAAATAAGAAAATTCACTGTTTTTGTTGTTAAATGAAAGGAAACAGAAAATAATCCATTGTGGCCCAGTCCTTAATACAAAAATCCCAGGAGTTTTCTAGTCACTCTGTCTCTTTCAGTGGAGCTAATAATCCCTCTTAAAGCTGCCCTGCTAAAGGAAGCTGCTCTAAATTTCAGCTTCTGAAGTTTGCAATTGCCAAGTAAGTAATTCCACTCCCAGATTTAGATAGTCATTTTGGACCATGTTCAAGGTGAGAAGAACAGTGTGAAAGCCAGTGATTACAGAGAGAAAGGTGGGTATGGAGTTATGAATTTCCACTTTGGTTTTCAGTACCTGGTGAAGATGTTTGAGTGCCTGCCCAAGGGACAGGCCTCCTGTGGGGAGTCAATCCACACCAGCCATCAAGCTCATCAGCTCCATAGTAGTACCCCAGCAGCATGTTTGGGTGTGTGAGAAGGGTTTCATGGAGAAGAGATTACAGGAAGAGATTTCAGTGGTTAGATGGGCAGTGAGCTGCTGCCACCTGCCCAGGTGGGATGCTTGGAGTGTGCCTGCCCTTCATGCAATGCTCTCCCAGAGCAGTGCCCAGGCAGTGCTGTGCTTGCTTCCCTCTCTCTCTCCAGTGTACATTGGTATAATACACTCATCGATAATCCCAGTGATTAAAATATGCCATTCCTTCTGTGTAAAGGAATTACTCATGTCAACAGATGATTCACCACTGGGGAGGAGTGAACAGGGGAGAAAAAGGTCTCTGTTACTAGAGAATTTTAGAGGTGGGGATAAAACTATTTTGGCTGATTCTGGTTCAAGGATCCTGTTGTTCTTAGGGTTAGGAAAAGACATATGTTTGGTAAGTATCCATCATATCAGAGTGTAGCTAATGCGTACTTACAATTCTATTTCCTTTTTTTGCAAGAAAAACCTACAGACTTCATGGGTAAAAAACATGATCGTTTTTCTATTGTAATTTCATGGATAGGACCTCACATCACAATTTATATCAGAAAGAGAAGTTACTGGAAAAAATCGTATTACCTATGTTCTACTGACAGATCCCTAAGATAAAGTAATGCTAAATACCATGTGTCTGTGATCAGGAATGACATACATGGGATGGGTCCTCTTGACCCTATTGGATCATTCAGTTTCAGTTCTTCAGGTTAGGATGCTTTAAGATGAGTTTCTTCCCACACAGGTAGAAGGGGGGAGAGAAAAGTTTCTCCTCATCTATATTTTCTGTTACCTGGTTATTCTAAATATCTGCAAGATTTAGGATTTTGATTACTACTGTGATTACTTTCTATTACTACTTTTATGTACAAGTCCAAAGTAGACCTATATAAACAAGGATGAAAATGTGTGAAAAATATTGGTCTTACCTCGTATGGCTAAGTAGAAGGTCACCCTTGTTATTCTCAAGGTACCAGAATATTCCAGATGAGAAAGATGAAAACAGGAAAGCTATGCTGAAATATAAATGCATTGTTGCTTAGTATCTAGAGATAATTTACATATACACAGCCATTTGGACCAATGCCTAAATGTGCAATTTTTTCTGAAAGCTCTCTCTCCCTTTATCTTTTCATATATATTTTTCAATACTAGAGGATAGTGATTCAAGAATTCTCAACTGGGAGAAAGGAAATTAATGCTATACCTTGCCTCTCAGAGCAAGCTCCTACTGCAAATTGTCTTTGAAGTTACTTGATCCCTTAACAAATTAAATTCATTACATTTGTTTCATGGCTATCATGACAGCCAAGTGCAGGAAAGGTGTTTATGCAAGAACTTAGAACTGTCCTTTATTTTCAGACAAACAGATATTAGAGTGAAATTTAAATTATCACTCCTCCACAGGAAGGTCGAATGTAGGGCATCTTCATATGACATGTAATTTTGTATGGAAAATGTTATGTTATTTGATATGCTGACATCAGAGACAATATTATTTTAGTTAATTCCCATGAGCTGCAAAACTTGATTTCAGTACCTCTTACTGGCAGCAGAAACCAATTAAAAAAAATCTTGTACAAGCATAACTGGGTTTTCTGCATTGGGAAATTTTACAGTAAATTAGTAGCTTTGCTTTCTCAGTGTGGAAACCATAGAGGGAAGGGCCTGCTTATCAATTTAACTTAGCCAGGACTAAAACTGTGCCAGGTATATAGATGGTGCATTTACTTGCCATCGCTATCAAAGGAGGATTGGAGCCACCATCATTAATTTAGGAATGCAGGTGCATATATTCCTTACAGTTTTATTCAGCCAACTTCATCTAGGCAGAAAGCAGAAGTTCAGACACTACAGACAGTAGTGCAGGAATGGGACTATGTTGACACGAGGTGAGCAGCTGTGTTGGGATCCCTTTGCTATATTGCGTTGTGGGGTATCCTCCAGCAGGATGTCTTGCCTGACCTCTGTGTTCTTCTCCAGAAAGCTGTAGGTCTCCTGTAAGCCTTGTGTCCCACCCACCAGTGCTGCACAGGTGTTATGGATAAGCCTCACAAAGGGTGCGAGGTACCCACATTTAGGTAATGGGGTCATTCCCCTGAGGTGGGACTGGTTTCCATATTGCAGGCACTGAAGTGTCTTGTAAGGTGGGTAAGTCTCAGCCTCTAGGTGTCCATATGAGAGTGAGGTGTCTAAGCTTCTGCTGCTCTTGATTAATTTTTCCAAACAGAAGTTTTTATTTCCATATTATGGACACAGTTCCCACAGGATGCTTATGCCTGCTTGAAATGTCTGCCACGGACCAAGTGGGATAGCCTTGGCACCTCAAATGGCCATGCTACCTATTTATGTGCAATCAAACTCTATTGATTACAAATGGGAAAATGTCCAAATCTCTATTGATTACAATGGGAAGTCAGACACCTAATTCACAGGTAGATGCTCACAAACTGTTATGTGAACTTGGTCATACATTATGGGTAGATTTCTCTGTTCTGGCTTCTGTGGGGTAATGAGTGGAGTGATGTTTTTCACCTACAAAGCAGTGTATAATCTTCTACTTCCCTGATAAACAAGATGTCCTGCACCAGGTTTTTATTTACTGTTGAAGAGCTTCTCCATGGAGGAAAAGTTAAGGAAAAGTCTCTTTCAGTACTGAATTTGTTTTTGACTGAGGTGTTTAGTGACAGACTTGTAGAAAGCTATAAAAAATGTAGTCTCTTAGCTTTATGACTGGAATTTCAATAATTAATATTGATTCACAACAAATATTTTGTGGGAAAACAATTTTGTTTGCTTTACTGATTTTGCTCTCTTCTATCCATTTAGCTATTTCTATTTGATTTCTGTTTGTTTTGACATACAAGCATTTACTTTTGAGACAGATTAAAAATATCTGATGTTATCACCTGTCCGTAGAATTAGTCAGCTATCACTGAATATCCTTTTCACTAGATAGGCCAGTATTTAATTGTCTTTTAAATGGTCTGTCCTTACTCCAGCAGCAATGGAATTACAAGTTTATTTTAGTGGCAAATAGAAGGTGTACAGACACATTCCTTTTGCATATCTTATGCAATTGAAAGTGCTTCAGTCCAGACTGTTTTTCCATGGGGATGCTGATGGAATGTTTTTAAATTGAATACTGGTCTTAGAAAGGGACTTAGTCACAGAGCTACCCTATGAACCACTTCCCTTCCCCTTGAAAAGAAATGTACAAGTCCAAAATCATGCTGCTCCTCTCAATGTTTTTGATGCCCCAGAGCTACTTGTAGAACTGACCTCATGCATGAGTGTCACAAATTGGTAATTTCACTACTCATGTATTACATGCAATTTTCAAATAGAGGTCTGTCAGATGGGAGCTCCCACAAAAAGTAGCCAAAAGGAGGATTTTTCAAGTTTCTGTCATTTCAGCTGGCACAGAGTTTCTGTTTAGTATTTAAGGAGACTTTGGGTACATCTTGGTGGTCTTGTGAATCAAAACTTAGGATTCTGTTCAACAAAGTCTCACCCTCACCCTTTGGGTTTTTACCAGTCCTGATCTTATTTTTGTCCTGTTGTTCCATTTCTTATTTTTCAGCTTTGACCTTGGGTTGAAAACATCACCTACTTCCTCACACACTCTCAAGAAAAAAGGAGTGCCTAAAAGCATTCATGCTTATATGCCCAAAGAAGTGAAGATATGCTTAGGTGCAGCCATCTGGAGCTGAGATATATTGACACTAGTACAAGTGGTAACTGTTCCAATTCTGAAGAGTTGTGTCTGCATATTTCATGTTGTACTGCTCAGCCATGGATCTCACATCTCCCTCATGCTGCAGAAGTGCAAACAGAGAAATGCGTCCCAAGAAAAACAGCAGAGACAAATTTGATTATCTGCTACACGCTATTAACAACTCTCATCTCTCCCTGCTTGAGATCTTCTCTGGTTTAATTAATTGCCTGATCTGAGACAAAGCTTTTGGATAAACACACACTTATGAATATTGCAGATAAATCAGGCAGGGAATTCTAAATGGCATTCCTCATTTCTTTCCTTTTGAAGTGTCCTCCAGGCACTAATTTACCTTTACATTTAATTCTCTTTTATTTTTTTTAAATAATCTTTTTCATTTTTTAATTGGAAAAACGTGGGCATGGTCAGAATAAAATTGTGGCATTGCTGTACATCTTTCTTTTTGTGTTGTCATAATGCCAAATTATAATGTCATAATAATGTCATAAGTTCGTAGACAACTTTTAATTACCCTAAAATATTTGGGAGCATTTATTCTATTTATGTGCATGCAGAGCAAGTGAACCTTCCCTCCCCCAGGTGGAGGGAAGAAAGGTAAAAAAGGAGCCAGATCTTTTACTCAGTCATGTAACTCTGATTTAGGAAACTCATGTTCAATTTCTTATTCAGGCACAGAAAGATCTGAAGATAAAGCATTTGAATGCACAAATACATTTTGGCACATAACTTTTCTTGATAGGTCCTAGGTGTGTCAGGAGAAAAGTCTATAAATACCAATATTTATCTGTGCCTTCATTGTTTTGGGGTTCATTTCCCCATTGTTTAATCACAGTGACCTTTCTTCAGGTACCAGATAAGTTATGATTAAATTTTTGCAGTTTTAAGAAGCATCCACATACAGCAAACTACTCTGATACTTGTATAGAACTGTAGATTGTATACACAGTACTTTGGTACTAAAAGATGCACCTTGAATTTTTTATTTCTTTTTCTGTCTTATTTAAAATTGTTATGTAATAAAGTAGTGTCCAATAATCTTGAATACCAATAGCGTTGCAATTCCAAATTTTTAGCATTTCACAAATCCTTGACTGTTGTTAAATAATTTTATTTTAACTTTACGTGTTTGGTATTTTTTATTGAGTCGTCCATTTTTGTGCATTCAAATATGCATTTTTATTCCCCATATTCAGAATATTGAAGACCAGTCTGCTGGTGATTGAAAGATGAAGCAAGACACAGCTAAGAGTGTTGGGGTCAAGAACCATCTCTAGACAGTTGATGTCACTGAAACAGAGATGAAGTGGGCTTTAGTGTTTTGCCTCTTAAAAAGAAAAAGAAAAAAACAAAAGAAAAAAAAAAGAAGGAAGAAAATGAAAAAGGAAAGGGCAACCAATAAATAGTAAAAGAAGTATGAGTTATTCCTTCTCCAATAATTTCTTTAAAAAGTTGTAACACTTAAGAATTTGTTGTTATCTTATAAACATACCTTAGTGTGAAGAAGCTATTCAACATTAGGTGTACTTGGAGCACTTAAGGAAACCAGAGCCAACTGCATCTCCCCACTCTTTGTTTCATTATGGAACAAGATTGTCTTGCTTTCTGTAATTTTTCTAGCAGTAGGAAATGCCATATAGCCAGGGAACATCTTATAGCTGTCTGAATTTTTTAACATCTACTAACTCCATCGTTTTCAGTAATTTTCTTTTATGGAAGGCAATTTGCTGAAAAACAAGATATTGAAATGTTAAGGCCACTTTGGTACATGGTGGTATTGTGAGAAACACCAGCATCTGTAAATACACAGCTGAACTTTCATATTATCACCTTTGGTGTCTTCACTTGTAGTGTCCCTCTTACTCCAATCAACAGGAACAATGAAAGTGTATACATGCTCCCCTGGATGTACCCTGCTTTACAGTAATAAATCTTAATACACTTTCTCAAAAATAAAAAAAAAATACAGTGGAGAAGTCTCCAATGTTTTCAGACAAAGCAGAACTCTCCAAATTACACTGTGGCTGCAAGAATAAATGTTACATTGTACTTTGTTATCTAATAGCCACAGACTTAAACAATGAAATGAGATGATTTTGTAATGAAATTCCTCTAGTCTCCCTGACACCATGGAAGAATTGAGACTATTAAGTGAACTGCAACGGAGAGAGAAAAATTATCTATGGACAGACATTTGTATATTAGGTGGTGATTTTTCTACAGATGCACTAATTACAATTTTAATTCATGCATGAAACAAAGGAGGGAGCACACATTACTTCTGTCAAAATAGTTCTGAATGCTGTGAAGCTGGTAATGAGTAATGTTCCCTTGGATGAAATGTTAACATGTCTTTTTCTTCAGTGTTATTTTGCTCTACTCCCTTGTTATCTTGTAGAAAATGTTGATTGTTATTCAAGCCTTAAAATAAGAATATAATGAGTATGTAGGATTTCAGAAAGAAAACACAAATTGCAAGACAAGGAAAGCCCTTTATCTGAAAGTATTTTTTTATTACTCTTCAAAAGTTCTTTAGCTGTTTAGAAAAGTATCTATAAATCTCTGCTTATCTTGGTACATACTTAATCATAAGATAATGAACTGTGCTGAGTGGTGACACGCACCAGTAACCCCATTTTAACATTATAATGCAGTGCTATTAGCGCATTTTTCTGCAGTGCAGAACATTACTCCTAATGGAAATAATGTCCTGTAGGCAGATCTATTGTGCCATCTCCCCTAGGTTTTGCTGGAGTACTTTAGTACTTAATAGCCTGAGGGAATAGTAGGGTGTGTAACTAAAACAAGATTTCACAGTCAAACAAAGGATGAGAGAACTGAGGGGAATGCTCACCATTTTGTGACAGTTTGCTCCAAATAAAACAGCATTAAATATCTGAAAGTTTCCTAGAGACTTACAAGAAAGTTGTTAGATATTAAATACCTTCCAGTGTTCAAAGAGAAGGAGCAGGGAAGTACTGTCTTGTCTGATAAGACATTTATATGTTTTCCTCCCTTCTTACATTAAATGTGTTCTACAGGATTGTACATTAACAGCTTTTGAGAAAAAATATTTACCTTGTCATGGTCAATACTATTCTGGTGTTACAGAACAATCAAAATAAAAATATAGAATAATAAAATAATAGAATAGTCTGGGTTGGAAGGGAGATTAAAATTATACAGTCCAACTCCCCCACCATGGACATGCGATATCCATGGTCATTGCTGCTTCCTGGTCATTGCAAACTGTGTGGGATGCTCCACAGTGGTTGTGGCTGAAGAGTACCATGCAGATAAAATGCATGACCTTCCCTGCTGCTTCCATGTATCAACTATTCATCAGCCTGAGTTAGTAAAATATTATTTTCCATCTTGCCTTATTGGACATGCAGGTTTAATGATATTCATCTTTATTTAAAATTTTTGCCATTGGTAATGGGACAGACGTAAACTCTTCTGTCACATATTGATTTTTACATTAAACTGCTAAAAGAGCAAAAGTTGATTATTCTACTCCTGTGTTTTCTCCATAACTCTCATAGTGGAGTTGGCTTGTTTATTTGTTTTACTTGACCCAGCATGACTACAAATGCAGTCAAGTACTTGGTCCTTGTTTCCCAGCAATATTCAGTGTAGGTACTGCATCATAGATTCTAAAGTGTAAATGAGAATAGTTTTAGATTCTCCATGAGCATGAGCTCTAAATTACTTCAACCCATTTTTATCAGAATAAAACCAATATTTTTATAGGCATCTTTAAGATTTATGCCCCTCTGAAGGAAAATAATGCTTAAAATTAAAGTAAATATAACATTTTCCTATATTCCAGTTTCAAGTAGTAACAAAATTGCTGATGCTGTTTGAATCAGCAAGCAACTGATGAAAAGAAACTATCAGAAAATACAATCTTTAAAGAGCATCAGAATATAAACAGCTAAAAATTTGATGCAACGGTGATGCAAATTGGAATTTCCTGGACTGCAACTATTGAAATTATGTTAATTTTTAGAATAAGAACAGAATATGAATTGACCTAGAAAAGGTTGAATATATTTTACATTTTGCTTTTCATCCTTTATGCAAGGGTTGGGTTTTCTTTTTCCTTATTATTAGAATTGTAATGGTTATGTCCACAGCTGTTACAGTAGCAAAACCCAGCTACCCAGATAAAGATGAAGAATCATTTAGAAATCTAAACTAAATTTCTTGTTTGGTTATTGGTAAAAAAAGAAGGGGAAATATACATTAAGAATGCCGTAATTATGCATTTTGCATAAATTTTTTTGAAACAGTTTACACCATCTTTAAGGCAATGTTTATCATAAAGCTGGTTCCTTAGCTCTTTCAGATTCCAACTGATTTCCATATGACTTAAACTGCTTTTATTTATTTTACATAAATGTATTGTTTATGAATAAACTTGTGACGCTGCAAGTTGAATTACTCTGTCTAACTACAAAATTGGCGCAATATATATGTCAACACTGCTTAACTGAGACTGCTCATCCAGCCTGAAGAAATCTCCTCTGCTTGAATGTGCTCCAGTTCTTGAAAACTCCCTAATCAAGCTTGAAAAAAATCTGTTTTGTTGGTTAGATGCCAAGACTTCATTTACTTGCTCACACCCTCTTTCCTGCTTCTGAAAACCTTTATTTATGTAGTCACTCTTTAAATATTAACAATAATTATACAATCTGGAGAGTAGGAAACAACTCTTTGAGTTTCCAGAGAATATGTATCTATACCCATAGCATACTGCCTGTATTCTTTTCCCCTACTTTCTGCTGAGATATACTCTCCTGCTAGCATATATGTGACCTTTGTGTACCAGATAATAGCATATGAGCTTTAATAATATTAAGGTGTTAGAATATTAAATTATATTATATTAAATGTGTTCTTATATTCTTAAATCTTATATTAATGTGTTCTACAGGATTGTACATTAACAGCTTTTGAGAAAAAATATTTACCTTGTCATGGTCAATACTATTCTGGTGTTACAGAACAATCAAAATGAAAATATAGAATAATAAAATAATAGAAGGGTCTGGGTTGGAATGTTTCCCTGATACAAAAGTAAGTACACAGCACATGGCACAGTAAAAAAGCTTGCTTTTCCTCTCCAAAAAGGTGTCCAAAACATGATAGAATATCACTGTGAGGCAATCACATTGGGAAGTAACAAGACTATAATTTTCAATATATCTGAATGTACCAAACTTTTGAAAAGATTCTTTCTGTGAAGCACAGTAAAATGAGCACTGTCACATCATTGTAAGCTGATAGAGACTCTGTCAGGCTTTTGAAAGCTAAATTAGAAGCAGATGTCTGCCCACACAAAGAAAATTATCTTATTAGTAAATGTTTTTTCTAATGATTACAAAAGTGAGATTTCAGCGAAAAGACAAGAGAAGTTGTGGATAGCAGAAGATGGACTTGAGAATTAGCAGAAATTAAGGGAGCAGTTTTAGTGACGTAATTAAGATCAGTTATGTTAAGTATATTTTGAAAAAAATGATGGCAGTTTGAGAAGTTCACTCTGTTAAAAACACCACACAAATCTTCTGTGTTTCCTTCCTAATTTGGGAGGGTGGTCATGCACTGGGACAGGGTCCCAGAGAAGTGGTTACAGAAACAAGGCTGCCAGAGTTCAAGAAGTGTTTGGACAGCGCTGTCAGGCTCGTGGTGTGACTCTTGGAGTGGTTCTGTGTAGGAGTTGGACTTGGTGAAGCTTGTGGGTCCCTTCCAAGTCAGGATATGTGATGATATTTGGGTTCCTTTGCAAAACACTGCTGGGAACCTTTTTAAAATTACACAGTGATTGGAAATCCTAGAAGTAATGTAAATACTTTATTTTCTTGACACAAAATGACAAGCAATATTCTTGAGCAAAAATAGTGTGTGCTCCCACAGTTGACAGGCTCAGTCTTGATATCTTGCTTAGATGTGGTTAGAAATGCTTTGGAGAATAACAATAGGGTGCTTTTATCTAGCCATTTTAGTTTTGCTTCAAATACTCTGTTCCCCATCTAAATTGAATTCAATTTTAATAACAGTAATTATCACAATGGAAAATTTTGTGTCACTTTTCACCAGTGGCACCCAAAGTGCTTGGTAAGGAGGAGTAGAAGATCACCCACTACATTTTACACTCTTTGGCTAGGACTTATTATTGTTACTTTGAAATGTGGTTTAACCCCAGCTGGCAACTAAGGTGGCAAAGCAGCTGCTCACTCCCTTTCCTTCCCAAGTGGGATGGGGAAGGGACTCAGAAAAACAGCAAAACTTGTGGCTTGAGATGAAAACAGTTTAATACTTGGGGGGAAAAAAAAAGTAAATAATATTATAAAGATTATTATCCCATAAAGGAAGGAACAAGAGAGAAAACTATAACCCTAAAATGCAATTGCTCACTACTTGCTGACCTGTGCCCACCCCATCCCAGAGAAGTGATTGGCACCTCCCAGACAACTCCCTGCATTTTATACACCAAGCATGACTTTCTGTGTTATGGAACATCCCTTTGGCCAGTTTGGTCAGATGTCCTGGTGGAGCTCCCTCTCAGCTTCTTGCGCACCTGCTCAATGGCCAGAGCGTGGGGGACTGAAAAGCTCTTGACTTAAGGATAAACATCACTCAGCAACAACTAAAACATCAGTGTGTTATCATCATAATTCTCATAAAAAATCCAAAACAGAGCACTGTGCCAGCTCCTAAGAAGAAATTTGACTATCCAAGGCAAACCTGGGATACTTTGAAAGAGAAAAGCCTGTTCTCAACTGAAGCATATGAAATATTTATTTTTAAGTAGGAGTACTAATCTTAAACCATTTGAAATGTTTACTCCATAATGCAAAGCCCTGAAAGCCTTTAAATATGTTTGAACCCTCAGATGAACTAAGATGAATGTAGTCCTTGACTTGTCACTTCAAGCACATGATCCCTTTCTTTTTGAAGTCTTGCAGGCTGGTTTAGCTAAATCTAGATCTTCTCCATTTTCTTGAGGAGCTAGTTTTTGGGGTACCTGAGGCTCTATCCCAAATGAGATGGTTTTTTGGCCCTGCTGCTGACATCTCTGTTGAGCTCTAAAAACAAGCTTGTTCAGGGGAAGCCATATCACTGCTTGCAAGGGTTGTAGCAGGGACTGCTGATGCTGCCTCTTACTTCAGGCTCCAGGAAACCTGTTGTATGGCCATGAATTTCCATTGTGGCCTTCAAGTAATAATTAGTAAAACATTGTCTAAACTGTTTTAATATATGGCAGCAATATCAGAACAACAAAGTATCAACATCAGAAAATGCTGCATTTGAAGGCTTCCTGAGCATCTTGATTTCCAAGAGAAGGTTCGGATTTCAATATACATGCAGGCAAACAAGAGTAGATTCAATATTTTAATATATTGAATTCCAGCACACTGAGGATAAGCATTTGAGCATTTTGAGGGAAGGAGTGGGCAGAAAAAAAGGAGGAAAAGAGAAACTAATTATAACACCAAATCAAAGCAGAAACATCTTTTTAATCTGGTACTTTTCAATTTATGTCATTTCTCTCACTTTTGTAATGCATAGCTGATGTGTTTCTGAACAGAATGGCTAAAGGATGGGAATAGTCTTCACTTACAAATGCCAAGTTTACTAGCTCAGGTTAGCAATTTAATACATTTATTGCACTAAATTCAGTTATGAATACAAGAAACAACAGTGCTGGTAGAAAGGCTACAACCTTGTTCTAAAGCTTACAAAATAAACCACTACACCACTAAGTACTTGTTATTCATCTGTCAAAAGGAAAAAGGAAGTTTTAACTGAAACATTGTTCAAAGCCAAGTGTGCCTTGGGAGAACATGCTTAGGAATATATTCAGTCTCACTGGGTATTTTCACATCCAGTTTCTTCCTGGAACTGACCAGCAGTCTTGCACACTGTGTGTCAGGAAGAAAAGGCTGTCAAACAGGCAGCTGAGGACTCAAAAATGCACATGGACACCCTGCAACATGGAGATGAATTTTGTTGGTTGGCTTACTAGGGGATGGAAAAAGCTTTTTTAATTCAGCAAATGTTTACCCACAACTCAATGTCCTACCCTTTTTGTCTGGTTTTTCAGCATCAGCAAAAATGTCAATACAGAATAGTATTGACAGAACAGTTTGGCACATTTTTGTTTTGTTGTGTTTTGAAATAAATTGTTTAAGGTGAGTTAAAAATGATAATGACTCAAATTGCCTGGTTAGCGGCAAATACTGCAAATGTTCAGGAGGATGAGCAGAAATAAGACTAACTTTTCTCAGGTCAGGAGGAGATAAAAGGTGAAAATAAACCTCTTGCAATAAATAACCTGTGGAGGAGAGACCAAGTGAGACTGGTGAGGGGCTGGACTCTTGCAGGGATTGTCCAGTTACTTTATGCTGGCTGCAAGTCTCTGGTCCTGAATTAGAGCATCACTTTCCTGAAAAACAGTTAATCCCTTCTGAACTGTCTCAAGAAAACATTCAGAGGAGGTCAGAGAAATTAAATTTATGTAGAAGGGTTAATATTTTATTAGTAAGGCAGGAACCTTCTATCCAGCAAGAGATTACTTACTGAGTCATCTTTGTTGTCTCCTACCCTTGGCATGCCACATATCACATAGCATGGCACATGTCACATGGCATGCCACATATCAGTGTCTACATCAGTTTTAGAGGGGATCTGCAGGTTTTTGTTGAGCTTGACAACTTGTCATGCCTTCAAATTTCATTTCTAACCTTCCTACTTTACTCATCTTGTACTCTGTTTCCCACATGAGCATCTGATCCAGAACGGTACAGGTAACGTACATTCCTCCCTTACTAAATTGTCCAACACAGATAAAATTGAGAAGACGGTCCATGAGAACCTCATGATGTTCAGCAAGCCCAAGTGCAAGGTGCTGCACTTGAGTTGGTGCTTTCCCAGATGGCAGTACAATGGGGAGACATTGTCATTGAGACAAGCCCTGCTGAGAAGGCCTTGTAAATCCTCATGGATGAAAAGCAGGACATGGGCCATGAGTGTGGCTCACAGACCAGAAAACCAACTGCATCCTGGGCTGCTCCAGAAGGCCAAGGGAGGTGATTATCCCCACTCTTCTCAGCTCTCATGAGATCCCACCTGAGGTGCTGCATGCAGCTTTGGAGCCCCCAGCACAACAAAGATGTGGACTTGTTAGAACAGGCCAAGGGGAGAGCTACAAATGTGATCACAGGGATGAAGCAATTGTCCTATGAAGACAGGCTGAGAGCTGGGATTGTTCAGCCTAAAGAACAGAAGGCTCTGGGGAGACCTTACTGCAGCCTTCCAGTACCTAAAGAGGGCTCATTAAAAAGAGGGAGAGGGAATTTTGGGAAATATGGGCAGAGGGCGACAGGACAGGGGACAGGGTTTTAAACTGAAAGAGAGTAGGGTTACATCAAATATTATGAAAAAAGTCCTTACTTAGAGAGTGGTGAAGCACTGGAACAGATTACTCAGGGAAGTTGTGAATGCCTCATCCCTGGAAGTGTTTGGGCCAGGATGGACAGAGCCCTGAGCAACCTGATCTAGTGGAAGGTGTCCCTACCCACAGCAGGACATTTGAATGAGATGGTCTTTAAGGTTTCTTCCAACCCAAACCATTCCATGATTTTATGAAAATTATTTTTAATTGAGCAATATCTTTCATTAATTCATTATGTCACATACACCACAAGCTCAAATGATCCTCTTGATACTACTTTCTACCCCTGGAGAAATTAATTTTTCCAGATTTAATGGAACTTTGAAAGACCATCCATTTTTCTACATGAAATTGTTAAGGTGTAAACAAGCTGCAAGTGTTCATTTAATTCACATATATATTTGTGCAGCAGGAAGAGGAGGGTGGTTTAGCTGTCACAACAGCCAAAATCTTTTAAGCTGAAAGATGAATACCACATTTGTTTTCCCCAGCAAACATCTTCTCATCCTTAGTTTAGAACAATAATAATAATTTTTTATTCTGGAATCCAATTCTTCTTCCAGCAAATGTTGTCCCAGAATGTCAGCACTGAGATATAATACCCAGAATGAAAAAAAGCACAGGACATTATTTGTTCTCTGCTGATAGGATTGATTACTTGTGGACATAACAATTTTTTTCCATATAAAAATAAGTTATCACCATCCTTTTATCATGGGATGTGTAGTATTTATCATGATGGACTCTGTACACAGCTCCTGTTGTCATGTCTAACTCTTCCTGTTTGTAAGACAAATCAGACAGTAAGGCTCTGAATTTGTACCTGACCTTGATCTTGCAGTGTAAGAATCCACATGGCAGCTGTGGGCTCAGATTGGCTGCCTAAATATAAACCCTCAGACAAACTAAGACATATGTACACTTTGAGATGTCATAGGGCATCTTAGACCTGGGGCTGGTGTTGCAACATGGAGGCTGTAGGAGACTGTGTCCTACTGGATCAATAGCTGGATGCTGGGCAGGATACTAAAGGCATCTCAAAAAGCACTGGTTTTCCATGTCTAATCAAGGGCACCAGGCCCAGTGGAGTCTTCAGAGCTGTCTAGCTGGCTGAATCAGTCTACTTCAGGATAATCTGAATAAATCTCTAGACTCCACTGGCTGGATTAGCTGGATTTTCATAGACTCTGAGGAGAGAAAACACTCTCTTCACTTGTGAAGACATACATTACAGACAAATAAATCTACGTGACTGATCTTGGACTTAAATCGAGGCCTGAATTACAACTTTTGTTGAGCTGAGTTGGTTCTGAAAATGATTCAGACCACCTGTAAGAGATGGAGAAAGAAATGGAGCGAGAAAAAGAGAAAAAATATTGGTGGATTAAGAGACAGGGCTTGTGAAGAAAGATTGGAAGAAATTGTTTGGTCTGGAAAAGATCAAAAGGCATAATAATGGTCTTCAAGTAGTTTTCACAGAAAGAGCAGCTGTAAATTATTCCCTGTGAGCATTGAAAATAAAGGGAGTAATTGCAGTAAAGGGAAATGCAGTTCTGACCTTGAAAGAGGAGTTTCTCATCATAGGGATGATGAAGTGCTGATGTGCACAGCCTGGGGAGGTTGTAGAGTTGCAATCTCCAGTGTTTTTTACAAATAGGTTGAAAAAACATTTCCAGGAATTATTTTGGTGTAATCAAATGTGCTTGAGGGCCATGACCTAGGCCAGGGGAGCTTTCAGTCTTTTCAACCATATTTTCTCCACTCAAATCTCAGCTTTTAATCTTGAACTACTCCACACAGAACAGGACACATCAATAAAATATCTGTTATAATTTTAAATTATACTTCCTTTTGTGGTGAAGAAACAGTACATGTTTAAGATTAGACAACAATGATGAGGTACTGAAAGAAGTAGTTTACATAATGCCTGTACAACAGCCCTTACCTTAGTAGAAGAGGAAATAGAGCTCTAAAAATAATTAGCTGTAAGAAGCACATGTATTTATTTATTTAAAGCTATATTTTCTTTTCCTAGCAAGGAGAAACAGCAGTAACAGTGTGGGACGCAATACAAAACAGAAGGCGTTATTTTACATCCACTGCTAATGCAGTCACTCTTTGTTCCCAAGGATCCACAAGATTTGCCTTTGCTCTCCTGCTGTGGGGCATTGCAGAGAGCTCTCATGGCTAGCTGGGAGTTCATTAGCTGGAGTAGGGAACCAGCCTTCTCTCAAACCAAGCCAGGGGCAAAACTGAAGGAAAAAGTTCGTCCTTTTGGCCTCAAACCACATTAGCACTGCCCATGGTCATCTAAGGAGAAAGGGAGGGAAGTGGTGGTCACAGATCTGTTCACAGCGCTTTGAAAACAAGAACTGGTATAAAATTTTAGGCACAAAACTTCCTGCTGTGCCTTCTTTCATCCTATGTATAAAGACATTTTGAATTTAGATTGGGTTCTGGGTTGTATTTTGCCCTTGGTGGAAATTAGCACAAAGAACAAATAGTTGTAATACCAAGTGAAGGAGTTCTGCTGGAAGTTTGCTGTGGCCTCCACATAGCTCTCCTGAGCCTAGGGCTGGGAATACTGAATTGAAGAAACTTTCTATAACAGTTAATATAATTCTTCTGGAAAAGATGTCAAAAAAAGGGAAGACAAGGCAACACAGACTTTTGGCTGACTTCCCACTTCAGGTCACCAAGTCCCCTTCAAACTCCCTATGGTTTAAAAAAAAATTTAAAAAAAATAGCATTCTTCTAACTGTCTACTGTGTGGGTGAGGCAGTTTGTGTTCTCAGTGTAGTTCATGGTGACAGAATTCTTTGGTTCATTTAACTGAGGCTTCTTTTAAAGGCTGGGAAGAGAAAGTGGAACATTTGCTGTCTGGGATGTAAACTGTCACTGCTACGGGAAGGAGGAGCTGGAAGAGGAAACATTGATGTTAGCTGAGGGGAAACAGGAGAGGACAGCAGAGGAGAAAGTTACTAAGAGCACAAATGGTGAGTGACTGGAAAGTAAGCAAGAGAGAGAACAGTGCCAGGAGCAAATAGGCAATTCCCAAACAATCTTCAAGTGAGGGGTTACATTTACAGTTTCTTGGGATGATCTTATGTGCAGCCTGTAGGAGGTTATTGGACACAAGGAATCCAGAGAAGACCTGTGTCACAAGGAGCCAGGGGCCTTTTTGGCTCATGGGTGGAAGGGAGGAACTGGGGCAGGTGGCTGCATCCTTGATACAGGCATGAATGTTCACACTGCCTTAGGCCGGTACAGCTGGAGAGATAAAAACCAAAACCAGTTTCACTATTAGTGCAGAGTTACTGTACGAGACTGTGAGAAAGTCACTGCTTAGTACCTGCCCTTGCTGTGTTTCATGCTCCTGGGGAATATCACTGTGAGAATAAATCTAAACTCTTTTAGAAGTCAGCGCTGTGGGGCTCCCTGGATGTTTCCGCTAGCAGCCTCAGGCCTGGGCAGCTGCATCCCATGGAGCCGGCATCTGCAGTGAGGATACGGCACTGAGTCTCTAAATCATCTCAGCAGCCAGCCATCAGTCTCAAGGTAGAGAAAGGCTCCAGTTTCCAAGCCAAGCTTTATTTTTAGGCTGGCAACTGGATCTTTCAATCAAAGTGAGCTGTTACCACTGCTGGCAGCAGAAAGAGCAGACTGACAACAGGACTGAATGGTTTTTGCTACTGAGTGCAAAGCAAGAAGCCCACAGTGGTTTCAGTTTATTTCAAATGAAGGTAGCACATATTTGCTTTGCTGGTGTTGTATGCTCTCATCTACTTGTTCATAAAATTTGACCATTAAAACATACATATGATTCTAAATTTTTTAGTTAAAAATACAAAAAATATCATAGCTAAGCAAAAATGGTACAGTAATATAGAGGTAGAGAAACAACCATCTAGAAAAAAACCCACTTTTTTTTCCCAAATCCTAAAGTCTTAGGAGCTACCATTTCTTCATGGGAAACAG
This sequence comes from Agelaius phoeniceus, assembly GCF_051311805.1. Classification (NCBI taxonomy): domain Eukaryota; kingdom Metazoa; phylum Chordata; class Aves; order Passeriformes; family Icteridae; genus Agelaius; species Agelaius phoeniceus. Next base: position 50,453,525 of record NC_135266.1, read on the forward strand.
TTTATTTTCCACAAAGAAACACAAAATTATTTTTAACCTCAGTGAGATAACCTGAGTTGCCACTTCATCCAAATACTCTGCAGGAAGGGGTGGTATCTTCTGAGAATATGACATGGGAGAAACATCTTGCTCAGGATAGTCCCCAGTAGCCAGAAATCACAGCAATTTTACAGATGAACAAGTTATAAGATGTGACACATCGAGTGTCACTAACTCCACAAGTACATTCACAGAACCAAAAAAATCAATTAAGTTAGAGAAGACCTCAGAGGTCATTGACTCCAACCTGTGACCAAACACCCTCAGGTTAACTAGACCACGGCACTAAGTGCCATGTTCAATATCTGGTTAAACAGTTTCAGGGATGGGGACTCCACCACCTCCCTGGACAGTCTATTTCATTGTTTAATCACTCTTTCTGTGGAGAAATTCCTCCTAATATCCAGCTCATTCTTAAATGACCCCTGGAGTAGCTGACTATTTCCTCTCATCCTCTCAATGGTTGCTTAGGAGTAGAGGCCAATCCCCACCTGGCCATACTTTCAGGTGGTTGTAGAGATCAATGAGGTCATCCCTGAACTTCCTCTTCTCCAGGCTAAACAACTCCAGCTCCCTCAGCTGCTCCTCAGAGAAGTTTCCCTCTTGAGGCTTTATCAGCTCTGTTGCCCTTCTCTAGACTCAAAATTCACTTCTTCACTGAGGGCAGCCACTGGAACAGGCTCCCCTGGGAGGTGGTCAGGGCACCACACCTGTCAGAGGTCAAGAGGTTCTGGATGATACCCTTAGTCATATGATTTAGTTTTAGGTAGTCCTGCATTGGGCATGATGATGCTTACAGATCCCTTCCAGCCTGAGATATTCTATGATTCTGTGGTTCACTAAGGGTATTACCAGATGTCCACACATCCACATAACAGCACAGACCATTTCAGAGGTTTGGGTTTTATCAAGCAACAGGTTCTTTATAGGCATTTAAATTCTCCAGTCTATTGATAGCCCTTTCCCAGGAAACATCTGTATTTATGAATATCAAGCAATATGTGGGAAATTGTTGCTTTATGAGACCTCCATAAGAACTGGCTGTGTTTTGCAGAGGAGCTCTTACAGCACAGTGCTTAGCAGTTAGTGCTGGCCATGATATAACAGCATTACACTAAAGTCAGTGCTATGAAAGGCAATTTGGTCAGAGCATGGGTGCTGGCAGGGACAGCCTCTGTCTGGCTCCCTGCCTGTGCAAGCACTCTGCAACAGGGAGCTCTGCTGTATAGAACATAGAATCATAGAAAGGCTTGGGTTGGTATGGAACTTAAAGATCTTCTATTTCCAACATACTGGGATTTGACTGTCCAGCACCATGCAGCACTAGTTCCTTGGTATGTGACTTGCTCTGACCAGCTCCTTCTGGAGTGCCTTCAACTCTTTCCACTCCGAATGGGTCCACACCCAACTTCAGCAGCAAGTGCAAAGGCTTATCTGCAGCACTGGTTTGGAGTGTGGGCGACTGCTGGTCAGCATCTGCCTCCACAGCCACAGTACCACCACACTCTGCTCCTGTACTGCAGTGTTGGCCAATCTGGAGCCAGTCTCTGTGGAGTTTTACTACATCGCTGACTGCTCTCAAGAATGCAATAGCATCACCTCTAAAACATGCCTGTTTTACCCTCAGTCTCTCTATGATAGTTTCTCCAGGCTATCCACAGTCTGCTCTCCTTTCTTGGGCAGGATTTGAAAGTGGTGTGGAGCAAGACTCTTCTCTTCCACAAAGCAAAGAAGAAAGATGACCTTTTTTTTGGTTTGCAAAAGGAAAGGAAGTGTGACATTTCCTTCTAGTCACCTACTCAGCTGGGCCCTGAGCCTACCCCACGAGACCTCCCCTCTAAGGAGAGCAACTAACTCGGCACTGCCCACTTCATGCTGTGCCAAGACTGTCAAAATGCAAGAGAAGGTCAAAATGCCTATTGCTGTTATAGACTCATCTGTTTCTGCAGCCACCAGGAATGATTCATCTCACCTGACTTAAGCCTTCTAGGATCTAGGCATAGACTAGGGTATCTAGGATCTAGGCATAGACTAAGGTATCCAGGGTCCTACTGTAGTTAGTGGACTGGAAATGTCTGTTACTCCTCATGTACCAAAGAAAGAGCCCAGGTAAACAGCTGCAGAATGCCTGTTTAGTGGGGGAAAATAATCCACACCAGTAATAAAGGTTTTGTGACTTCAACTGTGCAAAATATTATGTCAGGATTAGATACAACTGTAACCACTTTGTATCATCCAAAACCTGCCCTGGGCTGGTGCCCAGGGGAGGAAGGATGGAGATTGTTGCCCGGTTAGTCACCGTACCCTAGTGTGAACATACATAACACACAGACTGATAAAAGTTACATCTGTGTGTTTGATTTCCCAAGACCTCTCCATTAAAGAAAAAATTCTTGATAAATACAGATGGTTGTGTTTTGAAATTCCCAGTACTACCTATAATTTGGAAGAAGCCTTTCCACTTTCTCAGCATTGGTAAAAGTGTAAGACGTTCACTTTAGGGTACCTAAATTAAAGAAAAGCAAACCTCAGTTCAAGATAATCCCAGAGAAGACCAACAAAAAGAATCAGATCTAAGACAAGTTCAGTGGGAAAACCAAAAGTTGTGGAAAATATTCAGACATGTCTCCATCTGCTTGTGTTACCAGGTAAACATGCCAGATTAAAAACAAGTTATTAAAACTTTTTAGAATTATTCCAGCCAAGTCAGAGTTTCAAAAACAGAAGGCAGAAAAGTGTTCCTATTAAAATTTTCTTTTACTTTTTTAAGATTAGACAATTTAGAGGGATTAATAATTCCCTCTAGGTCTCATTGAGCTCTTGCTGAGTGTATGTTCCCACATTTGTTGATGAGTCATAATAAACATGGCAACTAACCAAGATCCTGTAGTTCCTGTGCAGGAATGTTATTTGAACACATATATCATATACTAGGAAATTGTTACTTTTTCCCTGTTCTTATGATATTTCCCTCTCCTGCTCCTGATTCCAGCCTGAATCAAGAGTATTAGGCAAGCCTATTTTGAGTCATGGTAATAGACAGGAAAGCTTCATCTAACAAGTAATATGTATGATGAAGTATGGTGTTTTGTGATTTATTTCATTGACTTGATTAATTTCAGAGTGAGAAAACTATTAAGTAAAAGATCTGAGAATCACATAAGGAGAGGGTTATCCAGTGCCTTTTGATTTACTCACAGAATGAACCCGTGGACGAGTTTGCTGATCAGTACTTCATTTCCTCCAAAAATTTATTTCTGAAGACCTTAGAATTATTACATCTGCCTCACTGTAACTACTGCCACGTGTAATTTTCTGGGCTTTTTCTTGACAACTTTTCACCAACTACAGAAACTAAAAGCAGAAACTAGCCTGGTAGAAGAAATTAGATCATGGGCTTTAACATATAACTTTGATCTCAGTTAGCAACAGTGACTAGCTCCATGAAACTGTGTAGTTGGCAGACGTTATAATTTTCTCTGGCATTGTTTCATAGGGCTAAGAGCATCAGCAAGACAAGTTTTCTAGGCAGAGGTAATATTTGGGTTATTTTTTTCTGATTCCTTTTGAAATGTTTCCATTTATTGACACCAGTGTTACAAGCTCTTGCTATGATCACAGAATATATCCAGTGAGATACAAGCAGTCAAATATTAAGTATTCAAAACTGCACCACCAAAATTTAGAGGATTTTCAGACATGAATAACTGAGCTGATGAAAAAAAGAAAGAGGTGGTGGAAGAGACAGACAAATTAACAGCTGTGTAAGCTGGTGCTTACAGAAGCCAAAATGGATGTGTGAACCCATCTTGCTAACATCCTGTATCTGATGAATACTTAATATTTCAGTTAACTGTAAAGCTGCAAAAGGAAAGAGCTTCAGTGAAGGAAGACCTACTCTCCTGAAAACTATTTCCTGAATATTTCCTCAGGGAAAGGCCTCAGCTCCTACTTCATTTTTGCACCCTACTACTCATACTATGTAAATGTCATTTCACAAAATTCAAGTACAGTTATTGGGACACCTTGTTAAAGTCTGCTCCCAAAAATCACAGATCAAATCATGTCACTTTTGGCTCCCTCAAGCCAACATAACCTTCCCATCCCTATCCTACTTGGCTATGCCACCTCCAGGTGGCATATTCCACTAACCTGGAATTTTCTCAGCAGCATGCTCTAAGACTCTCTGGTGGGTTGTGACAGATCTCTGGCATGACAGCTGCTGCTTTGAACTGAAAAACCACACAAAAATAATCAAGATGACAGGTTTAGTGCTATGCAATGCATTTGTACCCAGTTTGCCTTGGAAGGTAATAATTTGGGAATGCAATTACCACTGGGCCCTGGAGCAGAAGCATTCAGCAGTACAGATGTAGTTAACATTGTAGGGGAATGCCAAAAGGAATAAACATAATGATACTATAGCCCCTGGCTAATCTGGTCCCATTTTTGGCCTCTATCAAGGCCATCAAAAATCAGTCAAATTTAAGCCACCAAAATGTACTTTGTTAGTTGTGTTTCTATGAAAAAAACAAGCAAGCCCCAAAACAACAAACAAACAAACAAACAAACAAACAAACAAACAAAATCAAACAATATCAAATCAATTATTGGTTGATATAGTCACAGAATGTGTAACATTAGTTGGGTCTCTGAGTCATAACTTCGTATCTTCACTACCATAGACTCCTCTCTCTCATCACCCAAACCAGCAGAGGGAAGACCTGGATATGAGCTGTGGTTCCATTTCCCACCCTCCTGGTCAGCAGCACCCACCTTGCTCCAGACTGGCAGAGCAGGTCTTGTCTGCAGTTTGTGCAAGTGTGGCAGAAAAAGTGGTGCTGTATTCAATCTTTATTTAAAGGGATAAGGAAGGCACTGTAGCCCTTGGCAAACAGTTTAGATAATCACATAGCCACTCAATGAATCATGTTTACATGATTTTTAATTGTAATTTGTTTGGTTTCAACTTCCAAATTTTGGATTTTATCATACTTTAGCCCTAGCCCCTAGAACTGGATTGACCAAAAATCCATCTATGAAAATATTGTTCATCAGGTTGATCCTTACATAGAAGTTATAACTTGATCTTAAAATGTTTGAGTACCCAAAGTTTTTCGCTAAAAAGAAACTTGCTGATTTTTTCTTAGCTCTTTCTTAAAGACAGACAAATTCAATGCCCTCCTTCCACTATATTTTCCAGAACCAAATTCTTTATCCCAAACATGGTTTCATCAATGACGGACACAGAGGTAAGGTAAAAAATACAATGTGAGCATGACTTGAACTTTTTTCCTTTTACGCTTCCACGGACTTTGCTAGTCCTTTCTGTAAAAAAACATGAGCTGATAATTTCCAGCTGCCAGAAAAACTCTCTAACCATCTTTTATGTGATACAGTTTCTTCCAAGAAGGGTAGTAGGGAAAGTAGATAGCACAGTTTGCAATTACCTTGCATTTGTGTGACATTCCTGCAGTTTAAGCAGTAGCAGGCCCTGTCATAGCACCCTGGCCTTATGATCTAAGCCCACAATGGATTTTCTGTTAATTTTTAAGTGAAGTAGAGATGGGAGCCCAAATGTCTTCTCTTCCAGGTATGGTGCCCTGAGTGCTTCCCTTGTAGACTCATGATCACTTTTGTTCTGTGTGTCTGATAACAGAGAAAGCCTTCAGTTAGCAGGAGCTGGAGGCAGTTTGATCTATGTTCCTTTATGTAAGAATAATTTTGGTGCTAATGTTCAAGAGAAAGATTGATTGGATTGGATTTTTTGTGTATGCAAATGCAAAAGTGAGTGAAATGGAAAAAAATGGAAGATATATGACTGGTATATTGCACTAGGAGTGAAAACCAGAAGTAACCCACTGTGATTAGTTTTGGTAGCTGCAGGCACTTGAAAAGATCTGTAACATATAGAAACTGAATTTCGCTTATCATTTATTGAAGCAACAGAATACTACTTAGAGGGTCAAGAAAAGAGAATTTGACTGAGTCTTCAGGAAATTGTAGAAGCACTGAAATCTCAGCAGTTCTATATGATTAGGGATTGGAGAAAAATTATTCCCTTTTTCTTGGTGGAATATTGTAATGGTGAGATATTGTAAATTCTTTAAAGCTGTGCACAAATCCTCATGCAGCTCTGGATCGACAATATTGGAATTCTCCCCAACACAGGGAGAAACAGCAGGCTCTTGCAGGGTGCCAGTTTGTTGCCTGATTAGCCTGGTCCTTGCCTGCTGTTTTCAGCAAACACCTCAGGTGCACTAGCAGAGATTTCAGCTGGATTTGACCTTTGCATCTTTCTTTGATCTGCATGAGAGGCAAGTCTCCCAGCACAGCATGTACACAATACAAGGCAAAACACTGCAGAAATTACACTGTTCATCATTTTCTCTATCCCAGGCCACAGACATTATGCCTTTTTCCATTTCTCAGATGCTGTGTGGTTTTAGCTTTGCCAAAAAATGGATTATATGCTCGGTTTGAATAGTCCTTTTCTAAAGCAAAAATTTAGCTTCTTGTCTCTCTCAGAGCTATAACCCCAGATTGACAAGCAAGAATTCAGAGTGATAATACTGAAGCACAGACTTCTAAGGAATCTGTTTTAATAATAAGTATCCTGAAGCCAGAAACTGTAAAGCTGTAAAAAAGTCTACATAACAAACCTCCAAAGAGAGTGTATAAACCCAGTGTATTTTACTACATCTGTGCTGTGTGGTAAAAACAGAAACATTTTCAACTTTTTAAATTATGAAGATCAATTCCTATCTGACTTTATAATAGTGATAATGCAGACATAAAAAATCACTAATAAAAAAAGCTCTTGCCCTATTCTATATCAGTAAATTTATTCTGAAGTTATTAAGAATAAAATAAGGAATTTTAAAAAAATTACAAGAGCTTTACAGCAATCTTTACATCATGTGACAGTAAGACATATCACAGGTGTGTTCTTAGTCCAGAACAAAATACAAGTATCTCAACAAATGACATGAAAATGCTTTATAGAATGTAATGTGTCACTTCAAAGAGCTTGTCTTGGGGCTAAAAGTGAGAGCTGTGTATCCCATCCTAAAAACCCAGATTCAGGGGTAAAAAGATCTTTTTGCTAACATAAAAAGTCACAAAATATCAAACTGGTATTGAATGTTGACTTACTCCATGAAAGATAATTTTATAAAAGAAAATAAAATTTTATGGAAGGGAGACTGGCACAAAATTAATATTTGAAGGAAAAAAAACTCTATCATAACATACCAAGAGGAATATTTTTGGCTTTCTCTTTGAATGGTCAAAATAAGTTTTGTTTGTGATGGATTGCAGCATAGATTTTAGTGCACAGATTGGTTTCTCATATGACTATGCAATTAATCACATAATTATCTCCTCTACATGACACACATTCACTGAGATACTGCTGTCCCTCTGCTAAACATCATCATCAACTTCTAGGGTATGTGAATCAGCTTCTCTTTAGAGGAGAAACAAGAAGGATTCTCCCCGCATAACTCCTCAAATCACATGTGTAAAAGTGTCACACATTTATCTGGATTATTTGCCACCCTCGGAACAGAGGTGGGCATGACCAAGTCACAGCCAAGCTGGTGTTCCATGAGCTCAGCTGACAGCAGCTCCTGGCTTCAGGCAGTGGCTCTGCCTCCATAAATAATCCTGCTGTATTAGCAAGCGTGAGAAAACCAGTTCCCTTGCCTTTTAAGCCCTTGCTTTGCCACCCACCCACGATCACCACCAAACAGGCAGTGACTGCCTGCTGCTCGCCCACCACACGCTGTGAAAGCCCTTGAGGCAGTGCCATCTAGTGCCACCTGCCACAGAAACACGACTGCAAACACCCCTGGGCATCCCCCAAACCCCAGAACGTGCTCATTAATGCATCAGACAAACCATGGTGACTATTTGTATCCATGGAGCACAGGGATAAATGTGTTGTCCAGGTTTTCCCACAGGTGACCTCTTCCCTTCTGTCTGCCAGCTCCTACCCTCACCTGGAGCAATTATTCCTGGGTCTAAGTACTTTGTTATCATCCACTAAGAAAAAAAAAGTTATTTATTCTACTTATCCTGCATGTGAAGCTTAATATGTTCAAAAAATACACGTTTTCAGACATATTACAGACTGTAATATACACATATATTTATAGTGTACCTATTAGACTGGCTGTGAATATCAGATGTTTGTATTGAACGTTGAAATACTGCATTTTAGAATACAGAAAGTATTGAATTTGTGCCAAACATAGTGCAATTAAACAAAAGCTTTGGTAGCCTCCAGTGCTGGAAAATTATGGTCATTGGATGAGCACAGTCACTAGACAACCTCTGCCAGTCACCTCAATAAGTGATCCAGCATAAGATGACAGGACAGATGCTCCTGGCACTGAAGATTAAGAAGGTACATTAGATTTCAAATATTTTCAATTTCTTTAGGTCTGTGAAAATACAAAGGTCCTATAAGGAGCAATTGATCAAAATGATTAGCAGCTTGTTAAAAAACCACAAACAATAAAAGAAGAAAGAACAAAAAGAGTATGTTCCAAACATTAATATTTAATGGTTTCCTACAACTGGTTGCCCAGCTTTCATGTCTTGGACCACAAGGCGCTGGCTTGCCTATGGAGGATGGCAAGACCACCAGAAAGTGAATCAGATGGATTAATTCTTCAGTCTTTGAGAGGCCTAACATGACTTTTGGAATATTATCTTCTGTTCTGAGGGCTTTTTTTACATGGCATATATAGAGAGGTTATGTTAGCCTTCATATTAGATCTATCTTCAAAGTCAGATGTGGAGAGGGCAGACAGTACCACTTTTTGAAAAAAATTTATTTCTTTGATTTGTATGTCATGTCTCATTTTCAGCAATCTCAGTGAGTACAGAGTCCTTGAATAAGAGCATATATTAGGACTGCACATCTAAACCTTTCTATATGTCACCAGAACTCTGCTGTCTGCAGACATGCTACTGGTAGAAATGGGAATGGTTGAAGTTTTTCAACGCATTTTAATATCAAGAGTTTCTTCTGGTTGCTGATACCTACCACATTATTTCCACAAGACTTTTGTCTAATTGAATGTTTTTGGAATATTGGTGAAAAAGTTTGAACAAAGCAAAGAAAATAATTTTTATGGGATACATTCTTCTAAGTTATTACTGGAAATTGGAATCTGCTTCTTTTTGTTACGGTATTCCTTTGTCACCCTAAGCAAGCAATTAAATAATTGAGCTAGTTTTACCCTCTAGTTTAAGAGATTTTTGCTCTCTCTCCCCACATTAGCTCCCTAACTGAAAATGTGTGGTAATTCTATTTCTCTGTTGCTCAAAATTAGCATAAAAGTTGAGTCATTTATTTTGTTTGTTGTGGGCACGGTGGGGTTAGAGTAAGAATCACAGAAATGCCTACATTTGGCATGCTACACAGTAGACATGGCTATCCACTAAATAGGAGCACACAGTCAACATTGCCTTTCAGATGTACAGCATCCTAAGGAAAAAGGAACTTATAATTGTGCATATAATAATTACATAATCAATATGCAAATAAGAGAAATAAAAACTTAGTCGTACCATGAGTAAAAATTGGTTTTCTGTGGCCCAGTATGGCTGTGCTGCACACAGGGGCTGTATCTGCAGCATCTGCCCATTTCCCAGGTCACGGTTTCTGGGCTGAGAGCATTCCAGATTGATTAAATATTTTCCTGGTGAATGGTGGGACCCATTTAAATGGGTGAAAATGTTTCATAAACATTCAAGGAACAAACATTGTCTGGTGTCTTTTTGAAAAGAACTGCCACTGGGAAATCAAGAATAAATGATATTATATTGAAACAAAACTGGTTTGATGCCTTGGAAGTTTTTAAAATATATTAAAAGAAGGTTATTGATTATCTGCATAACCACACATTCTTCTAGCATCTTCCAAGAAAATTTGTAGGGCCATTAAGCAGAAGGAGAGTTGGGAGCTTTCAAAACTTAAAAGGAACAAAATTCTCCTTAGTAAATTGTGAAACATTTAAATAACACTGACTACACAAAAAGATTTCTTCAACAGTTAGCCCTTGAATTCCAGAAATGTGGACTGGATCTAGTTCTCAGGTCAACTCTTTGTTACTCAATAACTACCTCACAGTAGGTCACAGTGAAACCATGGCAGTTAATAATTTAAATGTGGTCACATTTGTCTGATGTACAGTTTGGATTTGCACTGTATTGGTTATGGGTCCTGCTGGAGAAGTGTAGCCTTAATACAAGCACAAATAATTTTGTATCTATCTCAGAATTCTCAAACAGAATTTAGTAAAGAAAACTCTCAAAAATGGCAACTCAAGAATGACAGAGTTGTTCGATTGCGAGTGACATCTGGAGCTCATCTGGTCTAATTCCCTTGCTTGGGGATATGTGTTGGGACACATATCTCCAAGGATGGAGACTCCAAAGTCTCTCTGGGAAACTTGTGCCAGTGACTGATCACTTCCACAGTAAAAAAGGGTTCTCTAACAGGCTCAGATGTTTGTGTTCACTGTTTTGCTGTTACTGAGCATTACTGAGAAAATTTCATTCATTGTCTCCCTTCAGGTAATTATAAACAGGGAAAAGATCACCCCAAGCCTATCCTCCTTCAGGCTAAACAGTCCCAGCTCTCTTGTGGGATCTCAGCACGTTGTTCCCGATGTCCAGAGATGCCAGGAGAACCCTTGGGGGTCTCGGAAATCCTGGAATGTTGCCATGAGTGTTTGGTGGCTTGATTTTGATCCATCCACAGAAGTAACAAGAGTTGAGGACAAGAGAATCACTTTAGAGTAAAAGGTGTAAAAGAGACACATTTAGAGGGTGAGATATAGACTTTAAGGTTTTTGGTACAGGGGGGTTATGGAGACAAGATGGAGGGATCAGGGCGTGTCTCGTCCTTCTTCTTTCTTCTTCTTGTCCTCCATCTCCTGTGATGATGTTGGCACTTGGGGATTGGTTTATGGTGAAGGTGCACTTGCTAACATGGGTGAAAAGTATTGGGAAATAAAGGTAAATATTATGTACGTAGATTTTAGTATAAAAAGACATGACCGCCCCGTGGGTGGTCAGAGAGTGCCTGTGACTGCTTGCAGATGAGACCTCTGTTGGGCAGACAGAAAATTTTGTAGATAAGAAATAATAAACAATCTGAAGATCGAAAAGCTGAAGAGTCCAGACTCGTCCTTTGCATCGCGTGCCACCCAAGAACCACCCTACCCGTGTCGGGGCAGAGACAGACAGCCGAACCCAACACTCTCTCAGCCTTTTCTCATAGAAGGGAGATTCCAGTCCTTCCATCTTTATGGACCCTCACTGAACTGTCTCTGGTATGTCCATGTCTCTCTTGCCCTGGGGAGCTCAGAACTGGACACAGCACTGCCAGAGGAGTCTCACCAGGCCTGAGCAGAAGGCAAGGTTTACCTCCCTCGGCCTGCTGGCAACACTTTCCCAGTGCACTCCAGGATACTGGAGGTCTTGTTTTGCTACAAGAGTGCATTGAAAGCTCATGTTTAGCTTATTGTCCATCAGGACCCCAAGGCCCTCCTTGCCAAAGCTGCTTTTAGTCCAGCTGACCCTCCAGCATGTACTGATGTCTTGGATGGTTCCTGCCTAGATGTTTCCAGCTCTCCTGCTTGAATTTCATGAGGTTCCCATCAGGCAGTTTCTGAAGCCTGTCAACATCTCTCTGAATAACAGTAAAACCCTCTGGTGTATCAGCTCTTCCCCCAAGTTGAGGTATTTGGATATTAGAAAATATTTAGTACTTTCCAGTGTAAATAAACAAGAACCTGGCTGTTTGAAAGTGTCCAAAAATTAACAGAAGATGACTCAAAAGAACAATTAATGGTTTTCCTGCCAAAGACACAATCTATTCTTCAGCTTCCTTATCTTTGCTTTGACCTATCTGTAGTACAAGACCTTTGTCTGGTCTCTGCTGCATTTTCACATCTTATCTCCTTCTGATTTTAGAACTCTAGAGACCAAGAGCTGTAGTTCAGAAAAAACGAAAATATTTTTTTCTTTTTATTCTTCAGTGGAATAAAGCCAGGATATTTTTCATCAGGGAAATTAAGACAGAAAACAAAACCACCGAAAGATAACCCACCATGACGTTGTGGATAAAATATTCACCTGATCCACAGGAGATCATGTGTCAGCTCCCACTTCTGACTGACTCAGAGCTGATACTTCTCTTCCCCATCGAGTGCCCTAGTGCACAGGTTACAGCTTTAGTTTCTTTATTGGGAACAATAAATAATGAAAAACAGCTTCAAAAGAAGAGACAGAGAAGGATTAACTACTCCTCATCGATCCAAAACAGTGGGGGATTTGCATATAATTCTTTAACACCTTCAGGACATTTCCTTAGCATTTTCCTGGTGGTATGTTTGTGAAACTGTTTTTTATTTTTCTCCTCAACTTTTGCCCTTTAGCTACACAAAGTTTGCAATGAGGGTTTTTTTAAAATTACACATTTGCATGAAGAGATTAGGGTTTGTCAAACAGCTGTATTCCATTAAAAACTGTTCTCACTGAAGATAACTCTTATCAGTGCTCCTTTTTGAGCTTCCCTGTTATAATTTCACTTCTGTTGTGATTTCTTTTTTCCCTTCAATAGAGAGCAAGAAATGCACATATTCACCAAAAATCCCAAAACATTAACTTTAAAGAATGTGGTTTAAATGAAAGCAAGTAAAGTGTTTTATTTTCAGTTCTGAAGAAAGAGAGTACATAAACAATTATTTGGGTTTTGTTATTTTGTCTGATTTAGCTTCACCAACTCTATCAGGATAGGAGCAAGCACAATTAAGCCTATGGAGTCCTGGGCAAAGCCACAACTGTTGTTATCTATCTTCTGGTTTTTTGGACTTTTAATTCTCTGCTAACTATATCTGCAAAGAAATAAGTTCCAAAGCACTGTATAAAGATATTTTAAGGAAATCAGGACCATTGAAGCATATTACCTGGGCTGGGGACCCCTAACATTAGTCTCTTCTGGTTTTTGTCTTGCTTCCATGGTTACCTGTTGCAAGTCCTTCAAAGTGCTAACTATAGAGAATGGAAGAGAAAACTAAACAGTGACTTTAGCAGATATGTTAAATATATTTCCATTAATTATCTACAAAGCTAATTCTTCTTGCCAAACCTGTGAAGCATCTAAGCTTTTACACTACTTTGCCAGGGCACTGTACTGCATCTATCAGCTCCACCAGCTCTGGTTCCACTCTAGTTTTCTTCCACAAGTTTCTTTACAGAAGACAGAATTTAGAAATGACTGCCAAGTTTACTTTTATGGACTTCTCAAATTTACCTTCAGGATTGTACTGCAGTTTTACAAAAACAAAAGAGACACAATGAAACACATAAGGCTATTGAGTATAAAGCACATATTTTCTTCAATATAAACCATTTTTTGGAACAAAAATCTCTTCTGAAGAATTAGGTATTTACTAGAATAGACAGGTACATTTGTATGTCTCATGGGTAAACTCTTAAATGAGACTCTTTTGCATTATAATTTCAGAATAAAATTAAAAAAAAAAAAAGAAAAAGGAAGAGCAAAAAGGAGAATGCAATTTTCAGAACAAAATTCCCGAGACAGAATGAAATTCATTAGAATATGAAAGATCTGTAGTATAATAACTGCCATTCCATAAGAGGCTGAAATATAGCTCACTATAATAAAACAATAATAAAGTAATAATAGAAAAGATTATTCCATTTAGATTAACAGCCTCTTTGGGGAAGAGAGACAGATAGAACCCTTAACTGCTTTGTTTAATCTTTTTATAAGTGAAGAGCATGTTTTCTTTATTTGCAATTTTCATGATGCTCCTGAATGTTCCTTATAGCTGGTTTTATAAAATGTAAATACAAGTTCTCACTGGTAACATTGCATTACATACTTCTTTGTAAAATTTGGTGGTGTGCAAATATATTGCTTATCAACTGTATTACTAGACAGGAGTCTAAGCTGGAAAACTGTGTCCACCATTGACTACTCATAGAGAATTGAAATCTGCCTAATTTACAGCAAAAATTACACATACTATGACAAGGCAAGCAGACAAAGTAATGATGAAATTGGAGCAAGATGACTCCTGCTGCTGAGCCCCTCAATTAGGATTTTTGTGGACACTTAAATGGAGCAGGGAGTAAGACAGTTAAATATATTTTTGTTAATGTGCTTGTCAATTTACTTTTGTGATATTATCCTAAAAGCAGGGAAGTAAATCAGAGGAGACTGCTGGAGGAAACAAACAGAAGATAAATCAATGGGGACAATGCTGCTTGGTTCTGACTAAAAGGATAAGATTTATGCTTCAGTGGGTTTTTCAGCAGCAGCTGAAATAAGCCTTTCAAAGAAAGGCACACACAAATTGCAGAACGTCCCTATCTCTCTCAAGCTAGAGATTAGAAATTGAAAGTCCAGGAGTATTATAAATTACAAAGTAGATAAGACCTTTGCCAGTGGTGGCTTTATTTTCAGTATTAACCCTACCTGCTCTCTGGTTCTGGAAAACTAGTGTCTTGAAAAGATTGGGTTTTTAATTCCCTTAACTGTTTTTGCAGTCTCAACAATCTCTGCAGTTCCATTCCCTATACCTATTAATAGATAATAATGACAGATGGGGCAAGGGGCTGTGAACTTTTACAAAAATCAATCCACTTGAAGATAAAGGTCAATTTTTCTGGTGGTTTATTTCTGAGAAAGTTTGTGATGTTGATACATCACAAACTTAGGTTTGTGATATATCAGCAAACCTAAGTGATGAACTTCAGCATGAAAAAAAGGATTACATTAACCAGACGTAAATTCGCAGTTGGGATTTTATTTTGTTTTGGTTAAAATCAAGCAGAAATTTTGCCATGACACTTTGTGAACTCTTGTCTATAAGATGCTTTTGTCTTACATGTTACTAGAGTCCTTAGGGATCACTATCTTATGATGTTACATGTAATTTACATTGTGTGTGAAATTATGAAACAGGGACAGGCTTAAGCTTACGAAGTATGCCAGAATTCAGAGTTAATAATTTAGATGTTCTTGGATAAATTCAATTGTTATTTTATTCCTGTTTGACTTTGAAGAAATGAAGTTGAGAAAAAAAAATAACAGCCAGAAATAGCTTCATCTATGCAATGGAAACACTTGGTTTAATCTTCATGATGAATGTAAATGTAGTTAGAGCAAGTTTTAAAGTTTTCAATTGAATTTCACTTACAGACAAGTCAAATATCAATACTTGCATTTTTTAGATCATTGTAGAATGAGAAACAAATGGGTTTTTTCTGCCTCATGAAAGCAAAATTATTCTTTCTTGAAAGTGGCAAAGTTGAAAATGTTTTTCTTCATTTTACAAAGTTTATTCACTATTAAAAAGAGTGAAAGAATGGAAATGTGTTAGCATGGTAAAAAAAAATTCTGATTTAATGAGAAAACACTCAAATACATGTTAACAATTGCAAGATTGGCAGCACTTTTGATATATCAGAATAAACTCAAGAAAATTGTGCAAGGTGCATTACTATCCATTTGTGATTATCTTATGTACAGATATTTTCTGTAGAGAGAGGACATGGAAGTCCAAGAGCAACCTGTGATGAGGCAGTTTGAATCTAGGGTCAGAACTTGTAGCTTTGCTTCTAAGCTGAGAAAATTGGTCTCTCAAATAGCCTGATTGTAGATATGGTGTTTAGCCTGCCTTTTTAGAAATGGCTTCTGGTGGAAGCAGCAACTCAGAGAATTTATCTAGAGGGGGGAAATAGGTCTAAGATATTATGAAAACCTGCAGTGGAACAGGATGTTGGTGTAATTTAAAGAACTGGAGGGGTTAATTTGTTGCTATTGGTTTTTGTTGGGTTTTTTGGGGTTTTTTTTTCTGTTTTGTTTTTTTTTTTTATTTATTTGTTTGGTTTTTTTAAATTTTATGAGATAGAAAGGAAGATCTCATTTGACTACTTTCTTCATAAAACAGTCCAGTTTTTCATGAAAAGTCATAATTGTCTCACAGTTAGATTTGGATTAGATTTGCTGGGGATTTTACTTTTCCAAGTACCTAGAATCCAAAAGAGCACCATGAGAGGATAGACAGTCATATCTCCTTTGAATTCCCCTGTTCCATCCACAGTAACCCAACAGACCACAGCATCCACTGATCTCTTGCCTTAGGAATCTGCTTTGTACTTCCTGAAACATGGAGAAAGCAGTTATTATACAATATATCTGCCCCTGAGATCAATCTAAAATTAGGTTATTTACTGATGGACGTTTTCCAAATACCTCTTAACAATTATGCCAATTACTGGCATAATTGTAAATGAATCAGAATAAGCACCAGCAAAGGAATCAAACTGGAAGTTGTGCAGTTTGCCTTGTTAATTATGTTCCTCATAAAATAGCTGTCACAAGTTGTCTGCTACCTGCTGACTGGAGAACATGGGGAGTTTGTCATCCTAATTTTGAACACTATTAATAAATAGGATATTAAAATGGAAAAATATAAATAGCTTCAGAGAGTGATCAAGAGTTGTTATTTTAACATATGGAACATTCCCAAATCCCTAGATTTGGAAACCTGGCATTGGTGGGTAAACCTCTGTAGTGTGTTAGCAGAAAGTACAGATGTTTTTCTCCTTTGTTCAAACTCTCTGAAACCAGTTCCAAATAGCTTTTTCTTTTAAGCTTCCAGTCTCCAAGACAAGTAAGTTTTGGTGTGACAGACTGAAGAAATATAAATATAGGCCATTGTTGGCAATTTCTTTATGCCTAGTTAAAATAAGCAGATTCTTGTGATTTCTATAGTTTTACTGTCTTCCCCTCCTTAGAGTTTTTCATACTTTTTGTTGCTTCATCAATCATACAAATAAATGTTTTAAGAAGTTATTTCCAATGAAGTTTTATTGCCATCATTTGCAAAGGATGTAAGAAACAAGCAATATTGACAGCTAATAATACCCAGATTTTTGTCACACACATCAGAATAACCTTCATTTTGCAACTGACCTTTCAGTTGGGCTAATACTTGACTGAAGTTATGAGGTGTTGCCTCTCCCCCACTGCCAGCTGGTTCAGTGCCACACAAGATGACAGCAAAGGCAGGTGAGGGGGAAGCAGCAGAGAGGAAGCAGAGACTAAAGCTCCTGTTACCTCTTCTTTGGCATTGCTTGCTTAGCTGTGCAGCTCAGCAGCAGCAGAAGTGCCTTGCAGATGCCTCTTCAATCACCTGTGGAAGTCTGGATGTGTCCTCTCCACTCCCAGGAGTCAGGGAAATCAGCACATCTGTACCCTCTTGCTAACAAACCTACAGCTCAAATGAGACACTTGTTAGCAACAATACAGAGTGTGATGCTCATCATTATCTCTCTTGCCTTCTGTACTTTGTTTCTTCTCAAAAAATTGGGCATTACAGCATGCGCAGAGTAAGAGCAGAAGTAGAAACAGCCACATGTCTATGGATGGCTGCAAAATTTTGCTGGTTCACAGCAGAGAAAAGCAAAGCTGGCAGAAATCTGTGCGGAATACAGTTCACAGTCCACTTTCATCACTGTATTTATCCAGAAATTAATCTGGCCAATAGCTTTTTCCACTGTGATGCTTTGATAGTAGAGAGGGGGTAGAGTAATAAAGAGATTCAAAAAGAAGAGGAAACGCTCAAATGAACTTATTTTGCTTACTAATGATGCATGAAGAAGTAAACAAATACATTTGGCTCTTACCTTCCATGGTCCATCTCAAGATGGCTCACAAAAACTGACACCAGGGAGATGATTGCTATTACTGGTTACCTGTTTAGGATTATCAGCACACAGGAGCACTTTGCACCCAGAGGTGTAGTCACACATTGACATCTCTAGCAGAAGTGTGGAATTTTTCTTGGAGAGCTTGCTGTGCAATCAGATCATTTGGTACCAGAATCTAGCATCTGAGAAACCTTGTGTTAGATTCCCAGGTATACCTCTCCACAGGTCCTGACCAACAAAACAAATCCCCCTCATTTTTAAATTTCATACATCTCTTTTTTATCTCTTCATATCGAAAACTCTGTCTGGCCTACTAACAAAATTTCAGAAACATTCACATTCAGCAATATCATATTTCAGAGAGTAAAACATCTTTAATCAAAGGTTCCCATTCTTGCTTTTTTTCTTGTGCTGCTGTGGTAGCTGAGCTCTGCTCAGAGAAACCCAGATAGAAAGCATCTTGAGCAAAAAATAATATATCTCAAAAACCTTTGTACTTTTTGGCATATCTGTTATGCTCATTTTTATAAACAGTTGTGCACAAGTTCATCGCCTTGATGTGGATATAATATCTGTGCTTTAGTGGCACTTCTCTCTGCTCTACAATACTGCCTCTGATTTTCACATGCTGCAGAGCTGTGCTTTGAAAGTAAGTTGCAAAGCAGGAGAAAAAAGAATCTACTTGGAGATTAGGCATGTCCTAAAAAAGAAAAAAAAAGAAGGAAAGGAAATGAAACTCAAGCTCAGATAGAAGAAGCTGTGAAATACTCAGTTTTGGGCAGGATCTTGGACCTCAGAATTAGCAGCAAAATTCTTGTCTTAGTTGCAGTAGATCATGGATTTCACTGCTTTTATGTTTCTGACCAGAGGAAAAATGCTGTTCAGGAATAAAATCATGACTACATGAATATTCTCCTGCATTCTGTCATGTAAACTGTGACCACCTGCTGCTTAAAAGCTTTCGCTCATCATTCTGAAGAAAATTAGGGAAGTTAAATTCTACAGACAAACTGTTCTGCTCCAGACTATTTGAAAGATGATGAAGGTGTGTAGCCAAGGTGGTATTTACAGAGTACCATCTGCCTTTTGTTACTAATGATAATGTGTATGTGGCTGTCCATTATGATGTGATGCCTGATGTGCATTAGGTATTGCATTACTGGGGCAACAGCATTCAAAATCACCAGAAAGGAGTTTGCCATTTATATTTCTGGCTATCAAAAGTCAAGGAAATTTCGTCTTTCTCTTCTGAAAATATCAGAAGAAAACAAAATAAAAAGGAAAAAAAAGGGTAGAAGTTATTGGTAGAAAGAAAAATTGTTTGAATGAAGCATGAGAGAGGCAATGAAGGAGTTTCCAGGTGATAAATTGAAGACAGTAGAAAAGCTTGCAAAGAAAAGAAAACCAGTTAAGAGGGAAAACTTTTGGGTGGTAAAGGCTGAGGTGAGGGGGTGTAGGGTGGGGGCAGAACTCATTGTAGACAACAACAGAGACAAAAAATATGGGAAACAGAGCTGAAAAGAAATGCAAAGTACATTGAATGGAAAAGGGACTGTGAATGTCTCTGTGAAAGGAAGTGTACAAACTGAGAACAAAGAAATGAAACACTGGGATTTCTGGAAAGAGAAAATAAGAAGATATTGGAAGCAGGAGACAGAATAAGAAATAAACGGGAAATCTAGTGTGAATACTGGTTTGGAAGAATTCTGTCAAGATAAGTGGTTGGGGAAGTGGGGTATTTCTGAAGGGATGATTTTCAGGAAAGAGCAATTCTGAAATAAGGAAGTAAAGTAGAAATATTGAAGAAATACATCATCTCCAGCAGATCCTTCCATTTCTAATCTTTTTTTCATGCCACTTGGCATCATTCTTAGTTAAAGACCCTTAGATAACCAAAATCTATCATATGCTTCCCCCTTTCTTTGGAAACCATCAATAATCTCTCTTCCCATCATCCCTTTCCCTTGGTTCCTATCAGCTGAGAACAGAGTTTGTCCTGCCCTTTGAGAAAAAAATTGCATCACTTCTTTGCACTGCCTCCTGGAAAGGGCAAATGTAACCTTATCAGTTATAACATAGAATCACAGAAAGGTTTGGGTTGGAAGGGCTGTAAAGATCTTCTAGTTCCAAGCCCCCTTCCCTGGGCCTCTGGATGCATTTCATTAGACCAGGTTGCACAAAGCCCCACCCGGCCCAGCCATGAACACTTCCAGAGATGGGACAGTCACAACTTGTCTGGGCACCCTGCTCCACTCCTTCCCACCCTTCAGAGTAAAGAATTTTTTCCTAATCTCTAATCTAACCCTAAACACTGCCAATGTGAAGCCATTCCCTATTGTCCTGTCAGTTCAGGCCACTGTGCAAAGTCCCTCTCCTCCTTTCTTGTAGCTCCCTTCATGGACAAGGCTGGTCTAAGTTCTTCCTGGTGCCTTCTCTTGTCTGGGCTGAACAGTCCAAACTCTCTCAGCCTTTTCTCAAAGGAGAAGGGCTTCATCCCTCTGATCATTTTGGTGTCCCTCCTCCAGACTCACTCCCACAGGTCCATGTCTTTGCTGTGCTGGGACCCCAGAGCTGATGCAGCCCTGCAGGTGGGGTCAGAGCAGAGCAGAGGGGCAGAATCCCCTCCCTGTCCCTGCTGCCCACGCTACTTTGGATGCAGCCCAGGACATGTTTGGCTCTCTGGGCCGTGAGTGCCCATGGCTGGGTCGGGTCCAGCCTTTCACCCACCAGCACCCCCAAGCCCTTCTTGGCAGGGCTGGTCTTGATCCATTATCTCCTCACTTCTTACAGTAAGTGGTGAAAATAAAGAGCCAGAGCCCTCAGCACTGCTACTTGCAGTACTGCTGCCTTCAGGATCTTTGTCTGTAACAGTCTCCAATCCAGAGACACATGAGACAAAGAGGAAAGCAACAATCAGATCATAATAAGCATTCTTCACAGCTGAAGTGCAGAAAACTGAAGGAAGGGTTTTGACAGTGGTCAAGCACTTTCTCTTGCAATGTTGCTGCATTCCTGATGGAGAAAAACCCCTGTAGCTTCCCCTCCTAACTTCTACAGCTTTTTGCCATGGTCCTAGGGCCTTCACAACTTCTAAAATATGAACTGAAATCAACAGATTTTCCCCATTTGCTATTTCATTTTATTGACATCTTTTGCTTAAGGATGGTTGTACCAAATCTTTTGCTTCACCTTTATATAAATACCATTAACATTTGGAGCCAAAAGTAAAGATAGAAAGCATGTGCTGGTAGTAAGGGAAAAAAGATTTTTTGCTGTATATATACAAAGAGAGCATTTTATTCAGTGTTTCTTAAATATAGTAGTTACAAAGTCAGACTGGGAGACACAATATCCTACATAACTGAACCAAAGAGACTTTTACTTTTAACTATTTGCTTTCAGTCAGGGAAAGTAAAATATTTGAGCTTCAGTTCAACTTGACATTTCATACGAGGTTTCTGAATGATGTGGAAAGAGAAGCCTGAAACCAGCTAACCAAAAGAAGAGGGTTGAAACAAATCTGTAGACAACTGAGAGTATTTTTAAATTCCTAACCACAGCCTAAATTCCATTAGCATGAGACTTGGAAGGACACATCTGTTATTCTTTAAGGAACTAAAGCAGTTGGCTGGCCTCCTAGCTCTTGAACAAAGTGTTCAAGGCTCACATGGAAACACTGCGCTGCACATAACAAATCTGTTTAATTTAAATTATTTTTCTAATAGAAAAAAGAAAGGAAGAAGTAATGATTGAGAAGCATCTGCGAAGGATCTGCTATACCTGTTTTTTTTTCAAAATCTGTCTTCATATCTTGATTAATCTCTCTGCAGTTGCTGGAAGAAACACAAACATGGAAGTACTGTAGATAAAAAGTACAATGTCTGAAGATTAAGTCTAGCTTCCTGTTTTACTGTCTTGTATATGAATGGGGAGTTTACAGAACAGGTATGAAAAAAAGCTCTGTTTGAGTTCATTTTATTCACAACAAATTGATTCCTAACACTGACCAGCCTCTTCTCTTCTCTTCTCTTCTCTTCTCTTCTCTTCTCTTCTCTTCTCTTCTCTTCTCTTCTCTTCTCTTCTCTTCTCTTCTCTTCTCTTCTCTTCTCTTCTCTTCTCTTCTCTTCTCTTCTCTTCTCTTCTCTTCTCTTCTCTTCTCTTCTCTTCTCTTCTCTTCTCTCCTCTCCTCTCCTCTCCTCTCCTCTCCTCTCCTCTCCTCTCCTCTCCTCTCCTCTCCTCTCCTCTCCTCTCCTCTCCTCTCCTCTCCTCTCCTCTCCTCTCCTCTCCTCTCCTCTCCTCTCCTCTCCTCTCCTCTCCTCTCCTCTCCTCTCCTCTCCTCTCCTCTCCTCTCCTCTCCTCTCCTCTCCTCTCCTCTCCTCTCCTCTCCTCTCCTCTCCTCTCCTCTCCTCTCCTCTCCTCTCCTCTCCTCTCCTCTCCTCTCCTCTCCTCTCCTCTCTTCTCCCTTTTGCCTTTTCCCTTGTCCTTTTTTCTTTTTCTTTTTTCCTTTTTCCTTTTTCATTTTTCCTTTTTCCTTTTTCCTTTTTCCTTTTTCCTTTTTCCTTTTTCCTTTTCCCTTTATTTCTTCCTGCTGGAGTAGGTGCAAGACCTCCTTATACAGGATTTTGATGCAAAAATCTAAGTTTGAAGATTTAATAAAATTCAGCCATATCAAATGGGGAGAAAAAGTAAAGTGTGGAAGAAAGATAAGGAGAGCAATATTATTTATAGAGATAAAACAAAGGTTCGGTGAAAACAGATGAACTCGAACCTATCCATGAAGTACCCTACAAGAAAACCACACGAATAAATTATAAACAGAGAAAAGTTCCCATTCAATCTTTAGGATTAAGGAATTTAAGTCCTTATGTCATGACTATCAAAGAGACTGAGAGGCTGTGGACATATGTGTTTATGTATGTTATCTAGAGACGTGCAGTAGGTTAGTAAGAACAAACAATTACCAGGAACTATATGTTTACAAGAAATTTATACAGGAAAGATTTTGTGACTTGGTGTGTAGACTTTATCCACTGCCTTCAAAACCCCTTAGTACTCAAGTTTTATTTTATCTTGTAAATGCAAAATATAAAGGCTAAACAAAGAAAATATTCATATGAACTGTCCTGAGTTTTTAATGTAAAATGTACCTGTAATTCTTGAAACCACTTTCATTAATTGTGTACAAAGCATAGTATTTCCATGTCTTTCATTGATAGTTGATAGACATGGTAGGGAAAGCTAATCTACAGAGTCAAAATTCTAAGTCTGAATTTCTAGTTTGTGGCTTTCTTTTTCTATCAACTGTCATAGAACTAAGCCCACTGTAGATGTGAGGATTCTTTTTTTAAAATCTCCTCTTCACATTTCTCTTTGATTTCTTTGTTAAAGAGGAAAAAAAAGAAAAGAAAATAAATACTAGAAACCTATAAGTATTTGAGAAGACAAGCTGTTTCCAGTACTAAAGAAAGGGAAGAATGGCAGTACTTTTATAAGACTTGGACAACCTACAGTAATGTGGCCATAGCACTCTTGATGGGAGATTGTCTTTATGTCTGGGCATCCCTTGCCTAGAGTGGATAGCTTTATTGATATTTTATGGGTTTTATTTCTTCATTCAAAGGAGTTAAAAACCCACAAGAGTGCTGTTTGCTGGCCAGCCAAGTTCCACATGCCTCATAATGCATGCTGGTCACTGAAGTATGTCAAACACTACTTCAAGCAAAACCCTCCAATTATAAGAAAGCACTATAATCGTACATCTAGGAACATATGTTTAAACTGGCTTCCTCTATTTTACGCAGAACAAAGGCCAACTGAAATGTTTCAAGGGAGATGACACTTTATATGGAGACACTAACAGGGATTTTAGGGGTGAGAACCCTGTGATTTAAAGCAGAAAATGAAAATAAATGTACTGTGGAAAAAAATAATTCAACATGTAGGAACTTACAGATGATTGTCAGGAGAACTCTCCCACTTATGCTGACACCAATTCTGACAATGATTTGCAGTATAGTCTGAAATTAAGAGGGATAAAGCCTCTACAAACAAATAATTTGCAGTAGGCAATATGAAGTTGAAAATATTGGACAAATTTGCAGACCTCTCAAGTCTTTCAGTCACAGAATAGCTCTGTTCCACTTTCATCTGTCTGTAAATTAATACACCAACAGATTCAACTTCATATACTGGCTGATGCATCAGAGTTCTGCCACCAGGAAAGCCAAGCGAGGCTGTGCACTCCTGGAAACCACTTTAGTACCTGTTCATCGGGGGTATTGAACTATGTCGGCCTTCATGTTCATATTGATTCTGGTCCAAGGAATTCTGGCCCTGTACTCCGAGTACTGCCCCGCATCAGAGCAGGCAAGCTGCAATTTCAGAATGCAGCCTTAATGTGGCAAGCCTGCCTTCAATCCCCCAGCTCTGCCCAGGCAGCTCCAGTCAGCACCATTCATTCCACAGATGTTTCGCTGTACAACACACAAGATATCATCCAGTGTATGTCAGGGAAAAGTCAATAAGTAGTGTAGACTTAATTTCACCACTCACTTTTCGCAGTGAAAGAATAGCAAGCAGCGTGTAGGGAAAGCTTGAGAGGCTTTGAATAATTTCATTACATTGTGCTACACTGGGGATTTCATCGTTCAGAATGAGATGAGCAAGCACTTGCTCAAAATATGGAATGATTGACCTTCAAGGTCACCAGAATTGGTGGCAGTGCACAGCATGACTACTTGCCAAACAGTAGAAAGAGAATGAATCAAATGCTGTCAATGCATTTTTCATCTTCAAACTTATCCTGTGTGCC
Source organism: Agelaius phoeniceus (assembly GCF_051311805.1). Classification (NCBI taxonomy): domain Eukaryota; kingdom Metazoa; phylum Chordata; class Aves; order Passeriformes; family Icteridae; genus Agelaius; species Agelaius phoeniceus. The sequence goes on from NC_135266.1 coordinate 50,478,144, forward strand.
TCACGGAGGAACAGAAATGATGCCACTGAGGACAAAATAGTATGAAACTAATAACATTTCCTGTCTTGCATTTGCTTCCTCCATCTGCTCACATTTCCTGGGTGACGGGTTCATCTCAGCAAAGCTTAGTTGAAGATCCATTCAGTGTGCATGCTCTTACAACTTACATTTTCAACTGTATGCAGAAAGTCTGAGTGCTTTGCAATGATTTCATGTGTGGATGTTTACTTTAGCAGCAGCAAGAATTTCTGCTTTGTTAGCCTTATATGAAGTATGCATTGCCCTTTTTGCTCAACAGCAGAGAGAGAGGAGGCTGTGTTGAAAGCTCTACGTACCTAGAGGAGAGCTCTTTCCCTTGTCCTAAAAGATGTAGATCCTCACATAGCCTGAGCATGCTTTTTTGATGTCATTTTAGCATTCTTGCTCCATTGGCTTCCCTTATAGAGAGGGGCTAATCTCCTGTTCTTTAAATTAAATTGTGACATCAACATTTTAAAGATTTTCCATTTTGCTTTTAAACCAAAATGTTGAGAAGTGGTATTTCCTAAAGGTCATATTCTATCCCAAACTTTCTCTCATGGGTTTTGACAAGACAATTTTCCCTTAATCTGAGAAATATTTAGCAAAGGAGGAAAAAATTCAGAGTCCAACACACAGAGATAATTTGGTAATCAGATAAAGATTTAGTGCTTTCCAATAAGCCTGTGGAGACTACTGAATCAAGATCTCATCCACTAATTATATTTACATGTTTAAATAAAATGTAAAACCACTAAACAAGAGGTGGAGTTGGTAACTCAGGCCCTCACATAACTCATGGAAAAACAGGCAAGAATTTGGCAGTCTTTCACATGACAACTGTATCCTTCTATCACTGGATTACAAGGTTATTTAGACATAAATAAATTTTGCTTTAAAACAAAGCATACCCTGAAATGTTTCTGTCATTGTTTCTCATTTACATAGTTTTATTCATATTGGAGTTGAGGAATTTTGCCCACTGTAGTGAGGCTTCCAGAAAACTAGAGCTACCGTACTGTCACTGTGACCTTTTATTTCTCCTTTGAAACTTTTGCTTCATTTGCAGCCTAGCAGATGAAATGTAACTCTGGAGTTGAGGAGAGCTTTGCTCTGTCATTCTTTCCTCTCTGTCCTTACCTTTCCCTAAGAAAAATACTGAGACTTCCCTCCTTTAAAAATTCCTCAAGATCTGCTGCTGGCAATCATTCCATGAAGGTTGACTACTTTATTTAATCTCTATATCCTTCTTCTCTCACCATTGTTTTGATTCACACTACTGTTTGCACCAACACAAAATTTCTATCTGCTCCCTTTCATTCAAGGCCTCTTAATTCTTTCAAAGCCACTTAGTTCCTATATTATATTATTGAGGAGCTTTGTCTCACACTGCCAAAGAAATGTGATTAAACTCTAAGATTGCTTTTCAAAAACTAACCTCTGTGTTTACAACAAATCAAAACAGAATGTAATCAACTCAGTTTGCTTTTGACAGATGTTTAAAGCAATTTAATGCTACACAGCTTTCTTCTATCTGGTTTCTGCAGGGCCAGGATACATCAGTTATAATTTAGGTTCACAGAAAATGGGGTGGGTTGTTTGGCATTAGATAGTTGTTTTCTATACAATACTATTCCTTTACTTTTAGCATTTATGTTGTTAGTTTAATGCTTGAAAAACATGGTGCTCTGGCAGAACTGAAAAGTCAAGTCCTCTGTTTATAAACCAGGAAAAGCACACTAATTTCCTCTACTGCCTCACTGAAGTGCCTTAACAGCAACATGGCTACAGCTGCAAAACTAAAATATCCTTGAGCATATGATTAGCTTTAAACAAGTGAGTGGCCCCATTAAATGTCTTGAAATCAATTATACTAATTCTGCTCTAAATTAAGTAACTGAACTGCTCTATCAAACTGATGCTCTACTGCCCACTCCTGGGCATAGGAAAGTAATTCATCCTCAAAATCTGCAGCTTGGCTTTCCTCCTGAGCACTTGAAGTTGACTCTGAAGCAAACACTTGTCTCACCAAGAGGCAGAGTCCACTGGATAATCATGATGTGAATGCAGAAATATTCTGGATTGGATTTGAGCCAGTTACCTGAAAGACTCCAGATTTCCCCACTGACTGGTGAATCCCCTCTCCCTTCCTACTATTACCATAAAAAGAATTTCAATATTCCTGATCTTCATCAGACCACAAGTAACAGGAAAGCAAAGTAAGCAACATGTATCCATCTAGCAGTCACCCTAGCAAAATTGTTTTTCTTCTCAAGCTTAAATGCTAAAGAATAAGCTGAGACATCCCATGAAGAGGGAATCCTGAAGAAATGCATCTTTGGTTATTATATGAGAAACATTATTAAAATAAAATATAATACCTTAAAAGGGAATGTAAGCATGATTAGGGTCCCTAACATGGTATTTAAGTAATTCACTCCCCCAGGTGAGAATAAAAGTTATTTAGAACACATTCCGTAATGCACAAAATAAATCCTTTTATCTCCAGCCCTGGCTTTGAAGATGTCCTGCCTCTTAAGAGTGCCAAGGCTTTGGGCCTAAAGCAGTTCTCTGCATTATCCTTCCCTTTGCCCTTTGAAGCTTCAAATGGGTCCTGCCAATTACTGTTTTAGCAGTAATCACCATGGGGTGATAAACTAACACAGTTACTAAAAATGAAGCACAGATAATAAAACCATGACTATAACAAAGGAACATTTGCAGGAGAACTCCAGTTCAGGTGTCAGGGGTAGCAGCCTGTCCCTGTAATGCAGGAGAAGAAGAAATATCATGAATTCAGGGAAGGCATAAACAGTCATAAACACCTTGCTACTACTATTCTGGCTCATACAGATAGTTACACTTTGTAAATGCCGAGCTGCAGATCTTCCCTGAAGTCTCACTGACCTGGGCACAGTGTGTCTATCCCAAGGATACACCAGTTCATTTTTAGCTTGCTCTCTGTCTTTTTTTGGGATCTTAATACATTTTTCCAAGACAAATCCGTGGTGGAGACAGTTCCCCCTGAGCAGCATAGATGCAAACTCGTTGTTAATATGCTCTCATTTCTCATTGTGCACATGTTCTTGGAGTTCCTTGGTGCCAACTGCTTTCTGTCTTTTTCTCACTTCAAAGACATCCACAGTACTTTTTTCCTTAAAGCTCAAGGATTTAACAGAGATACTGGCAGTATCTGGGAATTTAATTGCTTTTGATAGTATCAGCAGCTAGCATTCACATTTGGGAGAAGCACTTATATGATTTGTATGGGACCTGTTTCCCTAAAAAAGCTCTACTTTACTGCACAGAACTGGCAAGCACCATAAGCATGAATATGCAACAGCAGTATTATTCAAGAATCACAGTTAATGGTAATAACCTTTTTCCCCAAAAATTAATCAGAAAACATGTAAGTCAGCATATTTAAATAATGCATTGAAATCAGAGCACAGCATGAATAATATTTAAATTAAATCTGACAACATGAGAAACACAAAAAAAGAGTATTCACAGTAATGGAAATAAGAAATTTTGAAAAATGCATTTTCTGAAGGAGCAAATAATTAAAAGACCTACTTCAGTACGATAATTTATGGAATGACCTTATCAGCAAATAAAAATTGTAGTTACACTAAATGAGGCCTCCATAAAATGAAAAGGAGAATAAATGAAAGAAAGACTGATTTATACCTACTGCTTTGCAGGAAGGCACAGAAACTAAAAGAGGTAGGATTTTTTAATGAAAGACAGCTCATTTTTTGCAGCTGAAACCTCTGTGTCACTAAAAGTGCTTTAAGGAAAGAAAGCCTTTTAAAAACGTCTTTATGAACTTAAGCACATCTCAAACCAAGGACCTAGAGAACAAGTATCTCTAGTTCACATTTCTGAATGCTGGAGCTCACAGTGCGAGAGTACACAAAAGCAAATGCTTGAAGAACACTCTTTTTCCATGACAGTACCTTACTTTGGGCCAGAGATAAGGAGTAAGTAATACTTTGGAGAAACTATTTGTGGTTTTGTATTTCACTGCTGATGTTGAAGTGTACTCAGGATAGCTGGATGTTGCACTCTGCAAGCTAAATTGCAGGGGACAAGCCAACAGCAGGGGAAGTACAGAGCCTTGGTCAGTTCAGCTCTGACTTTAATACCATTTAATGCCTTTATAAGCCCAGTTGCCAGCTGCCAGTGTCGTTCCTCTCCTTCTCTCCTTGTGTGACATAGTGGTTACACCTTGTATTTAATCACGGTCTTTGGGCAGCAGTGTTACACCTTGCTGAATAAAGAGTCCCTTACATTGCTGCCAGATCAAGAGCATCTACTTCTAATTTAGCTGTTTGTAGGTGTTACTCCTCAGCATTGTCAGAAATGGTCCTCAGTGGTTTAATGTGCTTCCTGGCTCCCATTCCTCTTCCAGATCTGCACACAGGGAGCTTTCAGAAAGCCCTTTTTTTATGTTCACACTGAAATTCCTCACCTTCGGCTGCAGTAGGAATGTGTCTTTTTGGCAGCCAGCAGTCATTGTGAATAGTGACTGATTCCCCCCATTCTGCTGTTCAGGCTTGCACAGATATATGTGACAGCAGGGATGAGGAAGGTGTCACCACAGCTTCATTCTGGCACACGAGAGGGTGGTGGGGAAGTAACAGCATTTTCGTTCCAATATTGGCTGCTCAATTAAACCAATGGCTGATTGCAGACAAAGGCACTCTGAACTCACAGATGGGAACAACGCCATCCTCACAGATGGGCATGAGCATCCAGCACCAAGGAACATTGCACCACCACTGAATATCTGCCTTGATGCCTGGCCAGAAACGTCAAAAAAACAGGTGCTGATCCTCATCTTCTATGCCCACAATACCAGGGAATGCAGCACCTGTCATTAATCCAACAACCCTCTGAGTGAATTTCCAGAAGTTCCTGGGAAAAATAAGGAGAATGAAATCAGTAGGTTTAAAACAAGCGGAGTGGTTTTGAAATGCACTTCTATATTTAGAAATCGTAGAACAAAAAATTGTTTGATATCTGGTCTCAGTGACAACTTGATTTCCTGAAAACATTGGAATAATCTTCCAGGAAAATAGGAGTTGTCCTGAAGCCATTGATCTTATTGTCTACTGTAGGATTCTGAATATTTTAAGGGAACACAAGCTATGTATCACCAAATACAACCCTGCTTTTAGCACTATTGGATTTACAAATTTAATATTTCGATAGTGGATACTGAAGAAGTAAGGAACATGTTAAAAAGAGAGTCATGAACAGACAGGCAGACTGAATGATGTTGCTCTTTAAGTGAATGGCCAAGATATGTACAAAATCAGATTTGCTTGACAGCATTCACTGTAATCAAGAGGCAGCACAGCTCAGAGCTCTGTCTGAAGACTCCACATCTCTAATAGAAATGTATTTCCAGCTGCTTTATAAGGGATAGGCAACCCAGAGCTCATTTTTTCACTTGAGTCTCTCTTCGTTTCTGCCTACTGCATGAACATCTGCCTAATGAAAGCAGAAGGGGCTCACAGTAATACGAGCACTTTGGGAAAGGAATCATAATTTTGGCTTCCTTCAAGTGAGAAAAGAAGGAAGGTAGAAACTAAAAGGTATAACAAGTATGAGGAAATAAAGAAAAGTTGAAAAATGTAGAAGTAGTGCATGGGAAAATCTTCAGAGGCTTTGAATAATTTCATTACATTGTGCTACACTGGGGATTTCGTCGTTCAGAATGAGATGAGCAAGCACTTGCTCAAAATATGGAATGATTGACCTTCAAGGTCACCAGAATTGGTGGCAGTGCACAGCATGACTACTTGCCAAACAGTAGAAAGAGAATGAATCAAATGCTATCAATGCATTTTTCATCTTCAAACTCATCCTGTGTGCCTCACGGAGGAACAGAAATGATGCCACTGAGGACAAAATAGTATGAAACTAATAACATTTCCTGTCTTGCATTTGCTTCCTCCATCTGCTCACATTTCCTGGGTGACGGGTTCATATCAGCATTGTTTAATTGAAAATCCATCCAGACTGCATTAATGTGTGAATGTTGACATCATCAGCAGCAAAAAATCCTGCTTTTTAAGCCTTACTACAACTGTGCTTTTTCCTTTTTACTCAACAGCAGAGAGGAAGCTGTGTTGAAAGCTCTACGTACCTAGAGGAGAGCTTTTTCCTTCGTCCTTGAGGCTACAGACTCTTACAGAGAGTGAAAGTCTAGCTTCTTACATCATGCTAGTGTGCCGTTGTGAAGCGGGAGTCTTGTTTGGTTTCCTCTTTAGAGAGAGACTATTCTCCCATTCTTCAAAACATACTTTGCTTTGTGGAAGAAGGAAACAGCATTCAGGAAATGTGAAAATTAATGATCGAAAACGAAAAAAAAGTAGAAATATAGAAAAGTGTATATTTTTGGGAAAAAAAAGATGGGCAGAGGATTTTACTCCACCTCATCTGGAGCTCTAAGTTTGACATCATGTCAGCTGCTATCAGATTTACCTTCCTCTGCCTAGACAAGAAAGTTGACAATACCTGATTCTGCAGAGTAGAAGGAAAAAATGACCAGCTGTGTTAGCTCTTTGTTTGTGGACAATGAGTGTATCTACCTTTTTATAATTCAGATGGATAAAATCTCAAATAGCTATATGAGCCTTCATAGGGATTGTACGGACACTGACATAGTTAAACTTACCCTAAACTGGCATGTCTATCCTCTGCATTTTTAAAGGTACACATTACCTCTCTTACAGACCTTTTTCTTTCTTCTACCTTGTTTATAATCATTGGCACAACCCTTGTCTTTGCATTTTGGTGTTTTCTTTAGGAAAGTAGCTTTCCCTGTGGACAAATGAACATGATGAGATGCTATGAAAGCTCTACCTATACAAAATTAGTTACTTGTCTTTGAGTGAACTCCTTACAAGTTTTTATGCTGGCCTGTATTTGGAATAAATGTATGCTTTATTAATTTCAGAAAGTCTTAGCCATTTAAAGACTTAGTTCTCTACAGAATTCACTGATAGCAAGAGGCATTACCATCCACGTTCTTCTAGGCATAAAGAGGTATGGATTAAAAACTGCTTTTCTTGGAAGGAGTTACAGTCCCAGGCCAGACTCATTGAACCAAAATTCAACATTTCTTTTCTGTTTGCAAGCATTTCCTAGATGGCCTGTTTTCATGTCAGTGAAAATCCCCCTAAGGCCAACAAACTTGATAAATTGCCTAAGGGATCGGATCCAATTGTTAATACTGCAAATTCATTTGATTTGGGCACTGGATAAGATATTGATAACTTTCACAGAAAGCTGAGATGTGGTGCCATTTCATAATAATTTTCTGAAAAGTGGGGGGTTTTTTGTTTTACACAAAATGGCCAATTCGTTTTTACTCAAATACTTTAAATTTCAAAAGCAAACATCTTTATTTTTTTTCTGTCAATTATACAAACCAAGAAGCACTTGATACAAGAAAATTTGTAAGAAACATCATTTGGAACAAATCAGAACCAGTGAACAGGTGAATCAAAAAAAGACAAAAGGTTTGTAAAATAAATGGAATCAACAGTGATATGCATGTTTTGGAAAATTGTAATTTGAAGGACAGCAGGATATAGAGTTGCCCAGTTTATGAGGGCTGCTCTCTTTGTGCCATAACCAGTCTTTTTGTTTGTGGTTTGAAAAAAAATAAATGCTCTTAAGTTAGCTAATCAACCTTTATCACATACTCTATTATATTATTTTTTTCATGGAAGTTTAATTATTAAACAACAGTGATTACTATTGTAAAACAGTTTTCTATGAAATGTTTTTCATAAGGATAATTCTTTCATCTTGTTTCAGAATTTTGACCCTCCCCACCCAGCTTTTAACTCTGTTGTCATAATTTCCAAGTGGTAAAAATTAGGAACCATGTCATCTTCCTGTATTGAGAGAGTTGTTTACATCTCTGTGGGTGTTATTCTTGTTAACCTGCTCAAACTATGAGTTTAATTCTGGTATCAACCACCTGTCTTGGCATTTCCAGTAGTCAGTAGAGAGCCATGAGCACTCCTCAGGGAGACTCATTAAATCTGTCTTGCATGTTTATTTTGGGCCCTTTTATAAAATTGAGGGGGTTGTCCTCCCATAATCTGTTAAATGAGGTTATACCAACTAATTTTGCATGGTATATTTTCTAGATAGTTGAAGGTAGCTGTGAGCAGTTCAACTGTGAGTGCATAACAGATCAGATATTTAAAGATTTTTGAGTATGCACAGGGAAATGCCCCAGAAATAAGAAGTTCACACACAATAGGAATGATAGCTCCAACTTGAGCCAGTTTGGCTTCATATATTGCCAGAAAATAGTAAAATAAATAATGCTGATTTGAAGATTTAATAGAAGAAGCTAACGACCCTGAACCAGAGAAGAAATAGAGACTTGTAGATCTGGAGATTTTTTCCTTGTTGAATTCTACAGAGGTTTTGGCCAGCATCTCTTTCAGTCCACCAGTATATTTGCTACAAAGGTTTTTATTTTACTCTAAGCATATTTTTATCAGGAAGGTCCTTACCAGGTTTGCATCTGTCCCTTGTACTGTTACAATTATACCACAGGTGCAAGGAATAATCCCTGATATGGAATTGTTATATATATTGGAATTGTTTTATATATATATATATATATATATATATATATATATATATATATATGTGTGTGTGTGTGTGTGTGTGTGTGTGTGTGTGTTATGTGTGTGTGTGTGATATATATATATTTGTATGTGATATATATGTGGGTGTGTGCATGTGTGTGTGTATGAGGTATATATGCATAAATGTAATCACATTGAAATTGAATGGTTATTCAGGAAGAATTTAGTCTGATAAAGCACATGTTTAAATAAGAGCTTGATTCTTAGTTGTGAATTCTGTCATGGACTTTTCCATACCCAGAAATAGGAAGAAGAGCTAGGGTGGATATTTCAACTATGACTCTATTTTCTGATTTAGGACCTCCTGCAAATCAATCTCAGACCCTGGAGTAGGGTATCATCCATGCCATTCTGATCAGGAAAGATCTGCCAAATCTAGGCTGCCATATTTCTAATGTGCACACCCCCAGAGGGTTTAATGACCCCACTTACAGCAATTTATAAGGAGTGAGGAGGAAACCCCTCATTAAAACTGTAGGTGGTGGAAAATTTAGTGAGCAATGTATGCTACAGTGTTTCACAGGTAGATTTCTACACTTCATTTAATCAGATACACTGGGAATCTTCTTAATTGTGCATGATCCCAGAGAATCAGTTTGGCCTAAGGTAGTGAATGGCACTGGCTGCTGAGTAATGAGAATACTTCTGACAAATATTTCTGTTTAATAAGTATTGTTCAGTTAGGTTGTGCTTAAGTGCATGACAAATGAGCACAATATTCTACACATTCAATTCCCTAATACAGAGCTATCCAAATAAAAAATAAAAGTATGTAATTAAGGTGGGATAAAATCATTTGGTCTGTCTGTGTTTATACATTACCCTATCTTGTTTTGAGTCATTCACAGCTTTAAATTGCATCCTGGCCTGTAAGAGACCATTGAAACATTATTTACTGCTGGATGCCAGCTATATCTGTCAGCACTTCAAAAATGTACAGTTGACAATGAGTCATAAATATGAGATTAATTAGTGTGGTAGTTGGAAGTTATGTTGCTGATTCAGTTATTTAGTATCCACTTCACTAAGATAATTTGCATATGTTCTGCCCTCTTATCATCTGTTAAAAGATTTGATTAGAAAAAGGAGTCTAAGAACATTGGATGCTAAGGGAAGAGAGGGACACATGGGAAGGGCACATGATGGTATTTGGCTGAAACAGAACAGAAGACAGCCCTTAGTGTTGGCATGAAAAAGGCTGGAGTCAGCAAGGTTGACAGGATTGGTGCCTTTTGAAACAGAACAATAGGCATTAATTATATTTAGAAGTTCAAAGACCAAACATGAAAATACCTAATTGGTTTATACTCTTGATTTAAACACTGTTCTTTTATTCTGCATTTTATTGTTTTTTATTCAAGCCACTGGGAATTTTGCCAGTGCTCCCAGTGGGAGAATTAGGTATACTAGGAATACATTTTCAGATATTAAAAAAATTTACAGCAGTATAAAATGCTGCATTCATACTACAGATTAATCAGGCATCACATATTGAATGTGACATATATGTGCCAAACTACAGAGCTATAGGAAAAATTAATTCATGAAAAGCCTTATCTTCTTCACCTAGCTCCATCCTCTTGCTCCCCCTTTGGCTTTAATAGCCTAAATAAATGTTCAATCCTTCTGTAACATCCTATGTCCTAGAGAATGTTGCGAAGCTTCTGAAGGTTAGCTATGTTTTTCAGGGCAAATATGAAATTCCTGAAGATACAGTCACCTATTTCTCTGTAAGTATGCATTGGAAATCAACAAAAGACTTCCCTAGGCTATTTCTTCTAAACATATTATTCTATCGGTTCCTATTACTGACTTGTAGGCAATTGCACTCTCCAGATGCCATACAGTTAAATAAAAATAATATGCACTTTTAGGTGTTTCTTTTAGATCTGATTTCCTTTTAATTCTCAAACAGATGTAGACATCTCCTTCTGCATGACTGAAGTACTACTTCAAAACGGCCTGTTTCCCCTACTCAAATGAGCTAGGGAGGCAAGATCAGATTTAACTATCTACATTTGGTCAGATAAACTCATCCTGTGACCCCAAATTTCTAGTGAAGCTACTGATAGATAAGAAGGTGTAAATTGAATGAAATACTGAAGCAGTCCTTCCATAACATTCAGAACCACTGAAAGGTGGTTCTGAAATTCATGGGCCAATTCTGGTGTATTGTCCTGGGAAGTCTCATGAATAACTGGAAGTCTTGTAAATGGGACCTTTAAGAAAATGTGAGAAAAGGAGTTTGGCTTAGTGTAGCAATGAGAAGAATGAGGGAAAATACAAAATCATGCTGTATGTATTTCTTGGACCTGCTGAGAGGCAGACCAACTTGTGTTCATGTCCCATGGGAATAGGGCAGAAAATAAAAGAATACTTCAGTGAGGAAAATTTACATTAGATATTAGAGAAAATTCTAAGAGAAAGGATCCTTAAGTGAAGGAACAGTTTGCTGAAAGAGAATATGGAACCTTTTAACTAAAGATGCCTTTTAAATTTCAGGGCAGTGTCCACTGGGTACATTTATCAGTTAGGACATGGAGACCTTCAAGGTTCTTTTTTCCCTTGACTCCCTTACTTTTCTGTAGCTTTTACTTTTTCTTTCACTCATCTCTCTCTCTTTCTCTTTCTTAATGGGTTGTATTGCAGAGGAGAGACTCAGCCTCCAACAGTAGCCCCAGTTTTATTTTTACATCTGGATTCCAAACAAGTAAACTCTTTTTATATCACCTGAAGTTTCTTAGGTCACTCTGAGCTTTATGGCTTTGTAGTTGGCCTCAGAGAAACAAGTTAAAGAGAAGAAATAATTGCTATGTATTCTACCCTTTGAAAAGAGAACGAAACGTGCAGGAGCTAGCTGGAGCAGAGAAATATACACCATGTACAGAATATTCCTTTCTGTCTGAAACTGTGCTGAACATAGGGGAAAGCCTCAGAGGAGCATGTGAAAGGAAGGAATGCCTGCAGAAACCCCCACAGTACCTGTCCCACTACCTGCTGGCTCAGCCTTCAAAAACACCATGTCAGACAGCCTGAAAAAGAACAAGCTGGGGATTTATTTCTGCCTACACATTGTTATCGTATTTCCCTTTATGAAGAAGAATAATTTCCACAGCCTGGGATTTCTTCATTGCTTCTGCAGAGCAATGTCTACTATCCAGGGTACTAGCCTATATTTAAATATTATACAGCTAAAATTAGTAATATTAAATTTTCAAAGAAGATTATAAATAAGACGGGGAAAACAGCCTTAGAATCCTTATTTTCCTTCACCACATGGACATAAGAAAGGGATTAAAAATGTGACAGAACAAAAGGAAAAATAATTTAGCACATTATCCCATTACTTTTCAGATCATCACTGGATTTGTGTCATTTAAATAATTTTGGCTTCTGTGGTTACTAATAAAAAAATCCCTGAAAGAAAACCCCAAACTATTGTGTTTCTAACTGAATTTGCATTAAGATGACCTTCCCCCCACCCTGTTCCTCCCTTCAGCAGTTAAAGATGTATTTGGTTACCTATTAAGCCTTTGTCTTCTTTACAAATAGCAGACAGCATTTTCCTATACATTGGACTTTGGGAAAGAACCCATTGTAATTTTCCCACGTTCTTTCTGAAGATCACTCCCTCTTTATTTTTCTTTTCTACTTCCAAAAAAGTCCAGGATTGATAGACTGCAGTCCAGAGGTTTTTCAGAGAATTTTCAGAAAGGAAATTCCACCATATTTTAAGGCCAGCAAAAATCACTTTATAATGGTCATATGTGTACATTTTTAATTTTAACAACATGTATCAAGAATGTGTCTTTGGCCTATTTATGAACCTTGAGTTTAATTCAGTGTCCAGCTAAGACTCCCATAGCACATAAGGAATGCAATTTCAGTCTCAGAGGTGACATGCACACAGTAATGTGAGTGTTTGCCCCTAAGTATCCCTTTGATCATGCAGTGGTCTAAATTACACACAGCAAACTTCCACATTAAATATAATTTGAGCCTCAACCATCCTACCAGTAAAACACAGGAACAGGTAGATTTTTGTGCTTAACCCCTTCAATGAATCTACTTCTACTTGAAATCTGTTCCAGTTCCTATTCCTCCCACACCAATGCCAGTGTTTAAATCTCCCTTTCCCAGAAACTTCTCCAGACACTTTCTATCCTGTCTCTTTTTGTATTTAAGCATGTCCTGCAAATTTTTTTGTACTGTTATCAACAACTAGAAACATTATTGGTCTGTGTGTCAAATGAGATCAAATCACAAATGAAGAAGAACTGCCAAGGCTCCACTCATTTTAAATCAGAAGTGGTGGTAATGGGCAATCATGACAGCTCAGGGGAGTTTGCAGGCATGCTGTTGCCATCTCCTTGGCACCAGGACCACTGTTAGGATGGCTAAATTTATTTTTCTGGGTGGGACTTACTGATGCTATAGCCCACTAAAGTGTCCAGAATCTCTGAGGTAGCAGATGTTGGTAATAGCCCAATGAATGCTCAGTGGGTGGTACCCAAACGACTGAGAACAGAACAGAAATCAGAATACTGGCCAATTCCATCCCCTTCGTGAGTTCAGCCCTCCTGCCCCTATTAGGAAGGATTGTGTTGCTGTTCAGTTGCTTTCTTTTGGTCTTTGCATTGTGCATTTCTTTCCACAGAGCAACACAGATGCAACAGGAAGAATGAAGATATATTTAGCTTGTTTAACACCTTTGTGTGAAACTCAACTCCAACTCACCTTATGGGAGTTGGAAAGAGAGAGTCCATATCCCCCCACCACCAATATGAGAGGAGCTGAGATGTGAAGTGCCCTCCATCTCCTACTTCACTCCTCTAATATCTAGGGCTTCTGTGGATTTGTCCTCAGAAACACATTTCCTTCACCTCAAAATGCAAGAGGCTCTGGGTGCTCCCACAGACATGTTTGCAGATGCCTAGGCAAAACAGAGAACCATATGGTTGGAGACATACCCAGAATTAGGCAGGATTTGAAGAGGATTTAAGGACAATTTTGAGGACTACTTATTTGAATGTAGCTATGTGCAGATTTGCAGAAAGATAAAATCTATTCAGTTGAAATGTGGAAAACTTTTGGCAAAAAATCTCTTCCTCAAGTCTGAGATAAAAGACTACAAAGCCAAATACAAAAGCTTGTGTTTGTAGGCTAACAACCTACCACCACAATATAAATGTTGTTTACCAAAACACCTGGTTTGGCTTATATGGTTTGGCATATGTTCATGGCTGTAGATGCAACTGGACATCCAATTACCTTGAAGATTCTTGGCCTTTCTACCCTACGTAAAATTGCAGAAAAAGAAAAAGGAAAATCCCAGGAGCTTCCATTTATTTTAATAGCAAGTTAAATTCATTTTATCTTTCTTCTATATATATAGCTTTAAAATATGACTCTCTTTGCTGCCAGCTACTCCTGTAGCAGTATTGTTTGTCTCTTGTAAGTACATTTTAACTGTGTCTTTGTAACACTGTGGAAAATGAAAAATATTTAGGCTATGGGGATACTGACATTCAGGATAAAATTGCCGCCGCAAGGGCTTTTGAGAAATAAGACTAAACTTTTCCCAGTTGGTAAAAATATATTAAATAAAGATTCCTCAGTACATCAAACACTTTATTTTCCACAATATTTTTGTTTACTCTTTGCCAAAGCCACAGTGATATGAAATAACTGGCAAAACAGAGTTAACACCACTTTATGTTGTAAAGAAATCAAAAACCAGATAAGAATGCTTGGCAAATTTCATGCCATATCCCACTTGAGTTCAAGTGGCTACTGGAGTTCATAGGAAAAATCCACAACACAGTTCAGAAAATACAAAGTGTGAGTGTGAGCGCCATGCATAGAGACAAGACACCGTTTTGACTATCCCACTGACAATCTTTTACTCTAAGGCAATGGGCTTCTTGTACCCCAAACCTCAACCAAACATTCCCAGAAAGGCAATAAAGCTTGGCTTAATGAAAAACAAACAAACAAAAAAACCACCATGAAATATTCGGGAGCAGTTTCAAAATTTTTCTAAGCGGTACAGTGATGCCTCAAGTTTTATCTTTCATATTTTCCAGATTCTGTACTGCATTAGTCTATAACTCTGAACTTCATATAAAGTGTTAGCAAGTTCTCTTCACAGTTCAGTTAGAGAAAACAATCCTTTCCCAGCCTGAGAACCAAGGACACCATTGCAGCTTCAGGCCCAAAAAGTATAAACAGCAGCAAACTGAGGAAAGAAAACTGGGAGGATGGGACTTCATGACCTGAAGCTGTTTTTGGACAATTAACCCCAATATGGAAATGGACCAAAACTTATTAAAGTGTGAAATCTCATGACTCAGCGTTCATCTTGGGTGGAGCCACAGGTCTTGTGCTGCCCAAGGTTTATCCCTTGAAGGCCTTTCAATAAATACCTACTTTATTCCTCTAACACTGTCTAGCCTCTGTTCTAGGTGTCCTCTCTAGGCATCAACAGCACTATGCCAAATATCCCCTTCTCCAAGAGTTTGGTATGGAATATGAAGTTGACTGCCTCTGTCTACAGCTTTTTTAAGGAATACAATTAGCAGTGGTCAAAAGGCCATTGACTGATTTTTTACCCTCTTTCTTTTGGGATGAGAGTGATGCAGTCAAAAAAATGGAGGTGTCATAGGTCTATTTAGAATCAAGCTAGTAAGTGAGTTCAAGAAAGGAGGTACTAACCCAATATTATGCCCAGAAAATCTGTGATTTAAAACAAAATATGTAATTTTATCCAAATATTTATTTTTTGCAAAGTGTTCACTTTGTGATATCAAATATAAGAAATAAGGAAAGAGCTCCTGTTTGTTACATTATTCAAAGAAAAAAATCCCTAGCTCCATTCAAGGTCTCACCTATTTTCTGTGAAGCACAGTCTTGTAATATAAGTGCAGGTTCTTCTGTTCTTTTGAAAGATCAACAAAGCTCCATTTTAGTAAAAGGAAACAACTTAGGAATAAGACCAAGTACTGACAATTTCAGGCTAAAATGTAACAATTTGAATAAAAACAACATGGTTGTAGAAGCAGAATTACTAATTTAGCCATATTATTGGAAATTATAATTCTTGAAAATTAGACTTGAGAAAAATATGCAAGAAAAATCTATTTAAATCAGATGGAGCAAGGGAAGGAAAAACAAAATCAATAACTTTTTTTAAAACTAAATGCAGTCTTGGGCTTGAATAGCCAGAGATGAAACCTTCAGTGGCCTTCGAATGATGGTTTATGAAGAGGTGATGCCCGGTTACATTTTCCATCTCCAAAAATAAATGAATTATCATTGTATATCACAAATAAGGAAGTATCTGAAATTCTGCCAATAGTTCTTCAAGCATCATCTCAGTAAAAAGATAGGAAATATCACTGACATAAAGCCAAAGCAGAAAGTGACTACTTAAGAATTAGTTCTACAGATAAAAGTACAAGATAAATATCTTGACACAGACTAGAGCTATATTTTGGAGACTATTGGGCTGAAACATAACAAAGAGAAAAAGGGTGGTCTTGCAAGTTCAAAACAGCCAAGTTAAAATTAGCACAGAAGGCAGAGCCATTACCATTGTAGAAGTTAAGAAATGGAATTCTGATCCTAGATTGATGAGATGCTCCTGGAGTGTTGATATGTTTTGGTATCCCTGTGGGGTACTCCCTTCCAGGAAACAAGGGAAATTTCAATAGCTTTTTGTTTTTCATGCAAACAATGCTTAACAATTCCTTTTTATCTTTTTTCTTCTTTCCTTTTTTCTGGTTTTGTTTGTTTGTTTTGTTTCAAATGTCTGTGACCTAATAACTGATAGAGAAGTGAAATGTCAACGTGTATGTTAAGATAAGAAAAGGTAAGGCTCTGAGAGACACATCCATTCATCTCTAGGCTGCTAGAAGCTGACCATGATGACAATGATGATATCCCATGAAACGTGCTCTTTTGTTCAAAATGAGCACCATACTTTATTGATTCACAGTGAAATTGCTCTGAGATGAATCAAAATACCAGCTGCCCCATTTATTGAGCTGTGAAATATTTCTATTCGCTGTGCAGCTGTGTGAACCTGAACTAATCTAAAGGGCAGATCATCTAGAAGAGAGCTCAAAATAGTTTTATTGCAGGCAGTTTGCCTAAGTATTAAATATACCCTGTTCACATAGGATTCTGAGCAAGGACTTTCACTGAAGGAAAAGCAATGCTACGTACTCGTTAATGCACAGATTGTTGCATGTTTATCACAGATGCATGGAGTTTACAGAGAACTATTAAACACTTCCAATTCTGACAAGGGCAAAGAAATAGCCAAATATCTTGCCATGGTGCTCTCCACCTTGCATGTGCAGAACTAGTGTGATGGGTGATGATTCAAGTGTTCCTGATAAAAGCATGTGTCTCCAGTGAGTGTTCTCTCTGTGAGAGGTCGGAAGGGAACAGAATAGCCTACTGGTTTGTTTTTTGACAGATGGAAAATGAGATGGAAATAGAGCACCATTAAAATCAGCCAACCAGCCTAAAGTTTTCATTTCAGGGCCAGCACATATGTATGTTGCGTGGGGAATTATGCCCTAATTAACCTAAAGCATGTAGTGTTGCTCTTTCACACATAATGGGAGGATTAAGTGAGTGCAGCAGATTTTATGGTCATTATAAAATACCCCTGGCAATACAAATTCTAGAAAAATATAGAAATACTCTAAGAGAAAAACTGAAGTCTCTCTTCTTGGTAACAGATTTTTCATGCCATATTTTGAAATTTTTGGCAAAAACAAGGACGCCCAGGCAGTATGTGATTCAGCAAATTCTGAAACCAATTTTCTGTGGTGAATAGCTGAACACTACTTAGTTACAAACTGAGTCACGTGGCTTGACAGAAAGGAAAAACCCCTGGGAAAGAAATTAGTTGCATCTTTCAAGTGCATGGCTATAACAAGCAGTATGAAAAAAAGATGAATTTCAGAAAAGCTGAAAATACTACCAGGATAGCCTTATTTGTGCTATTTTGGGAGCTTCCAGTAATTTAAAGAAAAAATCTCTCAGTTTTTCTACTACTTTACTTGCGAAGTAGTAGACAAACCTTGAACAATTGTATTTCATTACATCCAGGTTTTAGGGACTATTCTAATAATTTACAGGCAGAAAACTCCAGAATTTGGCAAATCCAAGTGGAAAAGGATGTGTGTGCATTCTTTGCCATCTCTTTAGTACAACAAAGCACTTCTGTAACTGACTTTCCAACCATTAAAAGTTTCACACTTGATAAGGTCATCAAAATACAGAGTACTTCCTGGCACTCAAGAGAACAGAATAGATTGATAACACATTTTGCAAACCAATGATGATGTTATGGAATATGAAGAGGATATGAACTGGTGAAAGAAAAACTGGAGTTGTCCCTTGGATAGAAGGGAGAGGAGTGGATGAATGTGGGATAGGAGGAATGGGACAAAGCAATACTTATGGCACCTGTTCTGAGAAGAGAATAAGGAATGCTGCCACTGGGGATGAAAGAGTTTGGACAAGATGACCCAGCAAATAAAACATTTGGTACGAGTTCACAAACCAGCTGAGTTTACAAAATAATCTGTTCTGGTCTTAATAGAACAAGAAGAGTGACAGAGCCCATGACAGATGCCCCTACCACTGAACTCAGCAGGAGGTGTTGGGGCTCTGAGCAGGATTTTAATCCAGAGAAACAGAAAGGCATAAGGGAAGACAGGATGAAATAGCACAAAGAGTCACTCATAAGAGGGTCCTTGACACAGAGAGAGAACAGTTATTATGAAATAAGCACTAGCCCTGCCAGGAGGAAAATGTAAAGGGACAGGAAGAAGGCAGATAGGACACAGTGACAAAATAAAAGGAGGCATGGTATTAGTTCACAATAAGCTTAACTGACAATAGCTGTTGAAATGTGCTTCCTTCCTGCTGCAGCTTCCCTGTGCTTTTTAAATACCTCCTTTCAGTGCTGGCAAAATGCAGTAATGCTTTCAGTTGTGCAGACAGAGGGCATTGTGAAAAACCTGGTTATTTGCTGTCTGTGTGGATGTTGGTAAAGCTTTCCTGTAGTTTGGTAATGTAGTAATGTTTTCATGGCTGATGTATAGTTAGAATCTGTTGATAATACTACAAGTCCTGCAAGGAATGCAAGGTCCTGGTGCACTTAATTAAAGATTTTATTTGAGCACTGCACCTCTAAAAGAAGGATCAGTGTGATCCACAATTTTGCCAAGAATGGGCAAGCACGAAAAACCAAGACATGAATACATAAATATATAAATATGCATACATACAGTGTTTCTGACATATTTGTGTGCTGACATATTTCTGTGGGAGGAGAAAAAAGTAAACAACGAAAATTAAAATCACTTACACAAAAATGTCTGCAAATAGGATTGAAGTTTTGATTGAGAAATAACCATGTGAAATTTGAGGAACTATTCACAGACTGATTATGTAATGTTAATTTATGGAAGAAAGAATTCTCATTATTGATAGAATTGAGCTGGCTAGAATTTATTTTCATCTCTAAAAATAATTATTAGATTCAAGCACTTCTAAAGGCAAAATCAAGTCTGCTATGGCAATGAGTCCAGCAATATGGATCAGTCCATATTTATAAGATCAAATAATTTACATTTTGAAACACTCACTTTCAATATAATTTTAAAATAATGCAACAGTCCATATATTCCAAGCTAGCCCAGGAGTTGTTTGGGAGAATGCCAACTGTCCCAGGTCTAAACCACACTGATTTAGTACTGCATGTAAGGTAATCCAGTGACTGAGTAATCATCCACTTCACCTGTATGGATATAGCGCCTTCATCTTTAGTGACAATCCAAAGAATCTTCTTTCACATGCTCAGAAAAAAAAAGGCATAAATAAGAGATATTCCATAGTGCAACTCTTCTCAACTTCTTCATAGTGCCTTTTACCTATGTAATCCTCATTGAAGCCTTAACTTGGAAAACATTTGTGCTCATGCTCAATATTTAGCTTTGAGAGAGTGTAACTGTACACCCATATGCTTCCTGGGTATAGGCATCCATCTGCTCATAACTTCATGGAATGGTATTTGTAAACAACATGCTACCACAGAAGCATTTCCACAGAGAAAAACCCCAAACCCCACTAAATAATTATTTTAAAGTTTTACCATTAAAATATCCTTGGGAAAACTTAGCATTTAAGGTATGGTATTTAAAATATTTTAAATTTTAATTTTTCTGTCTTTTAGGAATAAAGGAACAAAGGTAATTCCAATAATAAATTCCATTTGCAATACAGGCTTCCTTAAAAAATAACTTCTAAGGAAGGATGGAAAAAACAAATGTAACAGAAAACCATGATTTGCTTATCCCCAGAGTGCTAATTTCCTAGCCTGCTTTCTAAGTATACTCAACAGCACATATCAGGAATAAAGAGAAACAGGGACAGAGCAGAAATAAACTAATTGCATGAGGGAATATGAGTGAAATAAAGTTGTTTTTTGGTTTGGTGGTTTTCTTTTTTTTTGTTTGTTTGGTTGGTTTTTTGGTTTTTTGTTTTTTTTTTTTTTTTGCTAGTTTGGTAAATGGCATGAAACACTTAGGGTACAGAAAATGCTACAGAAAGCCACATGATGAGTGGTAAACCCTCAGCAAATGAACATGATTTTATAACATGAGAATGTCAAACTGCACCCAAGAACCAGGCAAATCCTGCTGTTGACCCATAGTCCAAATAACAGGATCAATGTCTGTGGCACAGGGGTGGCTCATTGCAGGCAGAAATGCCTCTCTGGTAATAATTACCATGAAACTGCTCCTTCAGTTCAGCAAATTCCTGAGGATAGAATTATTTCAGGCTAAAGCTCCTAGCCCCACCTGGGAGATCTTTAACTGCATATCAGGGATGAGGAAATTCAACCAGTGTCTACATTTGTATTTCCAGGTTCAAAGCCAACTATGACAGGGCTGGTGGGATGTGAAATGGGAGGGTGGGAGAGAAAGTCTTCTTCTGTGGGCTGTGCATGAGCTGCAGAGTTTGATACCTTGGTTTGTGGGACTTGGGCAAATGGGGGAGGGAGGGGAATTGATCAATACCAGTGTTTGGAGGAGGTAAGCGTGTGCTTACAGGAGGGACAAAAGGATGATTCTGTTCTGATTCTGTGGTTGCAGCTGAGAGAAATGTAGGTGGGAAAAGCAGGATGATGTGTGGGTGTGAAAGGTGGTGAACCTTGATGGTTGAAAATTCTTAATGCTATCTTGCCCTGTCAACAAGAACCTTTTCTGGAAAGGAGAAACAACATTTGGGATGTGTTCATGCACATCAGAAAAGGCTTTTATACACTTTACCTTCCTTAAAAGCTTGTGCGTTCTTCTACCATTTTGCACCCTCAGGGTTTCTTCAGGAGTTGGAGCTGCTGTTTGAAATGTGCAGCAATTCCCTGTTCCGTACATTTAAAGGATTTTAATTTGCTACAGCATGGGCCCTGGTGTTCATTTAAGAATTATGCATGACAGAAACAAAGAAGGAGAAACAAAGGTAACTTTGGCTTCAGATCTATCTGTTTTTTTGAAGCCTGAAGATTGCTTCAATATGAACAGCTATTTTAGGTTCATAAATAGAAGCACACAAAATATGTTTTAAAAGGAGAATCATAATTGACCTACTATTTAGGGCTTTTGATCTTTTAATTAATTGATCCCCTAATTATTGAAAACTGCAGCAGAACAAATGATAAACAAGTTGGTTTGAGTATTTTTTGATAAAGGTTTTAGTAACACAGCACTATGTGTATGCAGGAAGGCATTCTACAGGATTATACAATATATTGCTTTTTAAATACTGCACAGCTCTGAAGATTAATGTTTTCTGAATAACCAAGTACATATTTTGGAACTGTCATTCTGTTGTACCATTAATCTGTGGATTAAAGTCCCTATCAGTGTACACAATAAAGTACAATGACATCAAAGGAATATCTCATAAAAACTGGGTTACAGACGAAGGGAAAGCCTGAGATATAAACTTTGGTTTATGATTTCAGCTCACATTACATATTAAACACAGTAGTTAAGAGTTATTATTTTCAAATACATTTAGAGACCCAGTTAAATGTATTGCATAGAATTTAATTTTATCTATTCTTTCTTTAGGCAAAATATATCCTTCTATATATGAAATTAGTTTTATTTCAATAAGATAACATTAATCCTTCTTAACCTCCCATGAGATTATCCCTGAACACTTTCTGTGAGATTATCCTCACTCTTTCTTTAGCAAATACATAAATCAGGGCCATTTACAGGATGAGAGATCAACAGCACAAGGAGACATGAGAGTGGCCATTGTATGTGGTAGCAATTTCCAATGTTCACAGCTTTGCAAAAGGGGAAAACACACCCAAGGAAAAACAAGGGAATTCTGAGGAAATCACCACAAGTGTTAGCAGTTCCTTAGAAAACATTATAAAGAACTCAGTTGCCAGAAGAGGTTGTTTCTTGCAAGCAATGGATTGTGTGTCATGCTAAGGATACAGACAAGCAGGTTCCATGAGAGTCATTTGGTGACATCTTTAGTGAAAAGCTACTCCAGAAGCCAAGTTATAAGGGATTGATATTTTCTTCTTTTTTTAACTTTAACTTTTTATTGAGTGGCACCTCATTCAAGGAGTTGTGCCCATTATGAAAAACCACTAAAGGCATTTAAACCTGGCACAAATTAGGATGAGTTCTTTTTTTTTCCTTTAAATGGTTTACATCCACAAACTCTTTTTTGTTGTTGTAAATTAGCTGGCATTTTCATGTTAACAAGAAAATCAATTTTATTTCTAGTCTAGTCTTTGTTTCATGATGAACCAAATGCATGTCTCTTCATGAACACATTTAAGTAAGAGGTGCTACTATGACTCACTCCACCATTGTAGAAAGAAAATATTTCTCTGAGCTGATTATGAAAAATGAAAATTACTAGAAAGATACTATCCAAGAGAACTCAGGGTTTCTGCAGTGAATACTACAAGTTGAACTATATAATTGTAGCAGATCCAAACTATTTAATAAATGCCATTGGCAACACTTCTGTTGTTGATCTTGACATCCTGAAGGTCAGTACCTAGAGGAAAACACAGTCTGAGACACTTCAAATCTCTTCTCCACCCACTCCATTACATCTGGCACAAATCAAGATGCTGAAAGTAGCTTTTTTTCCTACTGTCAATGAACTTAAACAAGAATGTACAAACTTCAGGCCCTGCCAGCTGATAGCCTCAGCCCAGCTGTACAGCCCTCACACCCTCTTGCTGACTCTCCTGCTCACCTATGCATGGAAGCATCACTTTCACCAGCTGCATGTCAGCCTCTAGAGTGCTGACAGAACCCCCTTTACACACAGTAGATGTGGATTCAAAAACCCTTACCTGCTGAGCAGGGAGATGACAGTACATATCAGTTTCATGAATAGATGCCTACCCACTAAATACCTGCAAAAAAAGGGGGAACTCTTCCTTGATAAAAAACCAAAAACAAAAACCCCCAACCAACCAGCCAATCAGCCAACCAACCAGTCAACTAAAAAAAAAATAAAACCCAAACCCCAGACAAAGCCAGAAAGAAAGCTGCAGCTCCCACCATATTTTTGCAGGAACCATTTCTGCCACCACATGTCACGTTCCTGTTACTCCAGCCCTGCCAGGCACCAGCTGATGCTGTATTAGCTACATATGAGTTGCTTGATGCTTATGGCACATACAGCGTCTCATGGCCCTTGACCACTCATTGCCCAGTGTTGCTTTCCCACCCTGCAGTGTTGCTTTCCCACCTGTTGCTCTCCCCAGAGGATCTAGGTGGTATCCACACTGGAAGGAGCTGCCTGATACTGCCCTGGCCTTTTCTGCTGGAAAACATGTGAGGTACAACTTTGCATTTGACCCTGAAAAACCTGCATGTCATTATGCCAAGTTAGAGATGGTTTCTTTAAAAAGTGTTAGCAAAATATTGCTCTCCAATTTGGTCCTTTCATTTTGCAACCAGAGCATTACACATGAAGCTTTGGGAATTCACTGCTTTCCCATTAGACTTAGGACTTACCGTTCCCTGTAACTCAGCAACCAGAGCAAATAAACGCCTTCAGTTTTTCATTTTCAGTCAGTATTCTGACAAACCTGGAATAAGACTTCATCAGAAACAATCTTTCTAGCAGTTACCTTCAACTAGTAAATGATAAATATTTTTCAAGCAATTTTAGTTCATATTTCCCAATGGTCCTTCAGTTTCACTCTCTCTGTGAATGGAAAACTGTGACAGCTATAGTGGGTCTACAAGCTGCACTGATAATTTGGATTAACAGATACCAGCTAGACCAGCCTAGCTTGAAGTAAACAGGTCCCCAGACATGATAAACAATGGGTCAGATTCAAATCCAAAGAGAGGACCTCAGCCAACCCCTCTGAAGCACAGATGTGTTTGATATGATATGTGCCATATCATTGGCCAGTGAGCTAGGTGGGGTTGAGACCCTTAAACAATCATGTCTGTGAACGAGGAAAATTTGAAAGCCCTATGAAAGGAGCTGCCCCACAATAAACTTGAGCCATTGTGTGTGCCTGTCCCTTTGCCTGTCTCAAATAAAGTAACAGAAAACCAGTAAATCAATGATACATTTTCCCTAGATGTCAATAACTGTCACCCTGATAAAACATCACGAAATTAGTACCTGCTAGGGATGGCAAAAACAAGGAAACATAGTATTCAAATGGAAATTGCAGCAGCCCATCACCAACACCAAACAAACCTGTGCTATCTAAATTCCTTCCAAGGATTCTTGTTATGAGACTATTTTTTTTGGGTACAAAACACTTGAAAGTGCTTTTTTCCCCCTATTAATATGCCAAAGGGCTGCATGTGGGCATCCAGCTATCTAGTTGTTATGCAGTTTTTGTTTCCTATCTTTAGAATTTATGCAGGATCAAGAAGCTTTCTGGTAGAGATTTATGCCACTGTCTTTTCCACTGACCTCTTCCCATCTCATTTTTTATGAAGATAGCTTACAGTGGCCAACGAGCCCTTTTGCCAATCAAGTTAAAAGTGTTGCCTTGAAGAGGCACTGAAATGATACACCAAGAACAGGACTTTTCTTTTGTCCATGTGTTATGGACAAGCTGTAAAAAAATAATTTATGTTTCTGTATAAGTTATTTGCTTTGACTTGCTGTACATAAAGGGGGGAGAACTGGGCATATTTAGCATGCTATTCATGTGACCTTTTTAGCCAGCTACTTTAGCACAAGATTAATTGGACCTTAATAAAGTCCTCCTCTTTCCTCAGCTGTCACTGTGGAGTTGCTTGAATCTCTATCTTATACCTAAGTATCTCTTAGGACTTTCAGACTAGGTCTTTGAAATCAGCACTGAGAACCAGCTTCTGATCTCACTACTGCTTATTTGTGTGACTTAAAGATTTCTTTAAAACTTCAATGGATTTCTTGAGAAATATATAAACAAGGGTAGAATCTGTTATATCTGTCACTCTTGAACCCAAAATAGCTTAATGAATGCATCTCCATCAGTAAGTGAACAGGAACAGGGTAGATTGGAGTCCTTGCACACACTTATCTATATCCAAGTTTTCAGCAAATTCAGAATTGTTTGTCCCATGTCAGGTGGAGAAAGTTCTGCAAATGATGAGGGATGGAGTAAGGTCAGAAATTATCCCAATAAATGTGTGGAGAAAGCAGCCTTCCAGGAGGAGAGAAAGTTTATGTGTTGGTTGTGCTATGCTATTTGTCCTCAGAGTCAGAAATCTGCCCTTTTTCAGTAGCAAATGGGTCAATATTGATGGAAAGTCCAGGACTCAAACTCTTGACAGGCAAAATGTTGGTGCTGCTTTATAGAACTCAAGGAAAATGGCAGCATCTGGCAACTAACAGTAGTGGTGGTGGTCTCACCTAAATTCCTTATTCAGTTCCCAGTTAATACTGCAAACATAGGTCACTGAAAGTACTTCCATCTTCCTGGGTGTTTGTAGCAATTAATCCTGAACTCATTTAGCTCATTATGTTGTGGAATAATATTAAGAGTTTTAATAAAATTACTGTTATTGAAATCTATTTCCTCAAGCATATTTGAAGGGAAAAGATTTATCCACTGGATATATCTTTGTAGAGTATAGCTAGCTATATATATAGTCCATTATCATGAGGAATTGTTTAACCAATTTCTACACATTTGGTACATTCTTCATCTCCAGCATAGTTTGTTTTCCTGCTTTGAGTGCAAGCTACAGAGTAACAATGCTTAGGTATGGTGTAGATACACATTAGGTTGCAACGGGTTGCAGTTTGCACACTGACAGAATTTGAAGCTCTGACAATTACTTATTGAAATATTTTTCCAAAGCAGTCTACAAATTTTTTAAAAAATTCTTCCTGCAGACATATATTTTAATACTTATGGCAACATCATCCAAGGAAAAGCTTTGGAGGACACCTTTTAATTTAGATAGGTGGAAAACTAAAATGGTGTTAAGCATATGCAGCCAGATAAATCTGAAGATTTCCTTTAGAAAGATATAATAAGTCACACAATGTTACAACTGACTTTGATGGTACAAGTTTAACTGGGCTAGTGCTCCTGGTGTGCTGTCCCCTCTTCTCTCAATGTCAATAATCCCTTCTTACAGTGGTCCTGCCTCTTTGCTCAGCAGTGGAATTTCAGGACTTGTACATGAATTTTTGAGTGGAGGAGAAAATAAGGCCTTAGTGAGAAGAGACTTTAAACCTGGCTTGTTTTGTCAGCACACACGCACATACACGCACGCACACACAGACACACACACACATACACAGAGCAGCCATAAAAATGTGGACCAAAACCAGCAGCAGGTGAGTCTCCCTCCCAGGAATAATATCATTACAAAAACTCCTGCTATGCAGAGAACCTCTTCGTTTTGAGCATTTACTCAAATTTGAAAGAAGGGAAGAAACTGCCCTCCCTCTTGCAAAGCACCTTTCCGAAGGCTGCAGTCTCAGCCAGAGTGCAACTTTATGTAAGACTCGTGGGACAATATCTTCTCCCTAAAGCTCTGAGGCTTATTTGCAGCCTATGTGTAATAATGCCACCTACTGCCACCTGAGAAATATAATTTGTTTAGCTGCAAAGCAATGTAGTGATTATCTTTGTACAAAGTCCTCATACTTGTAGATTCATTATCTTAATTTTGAGAAAAGAAGGGAATTTTTCAAGCCATATTGAAATAAATACTGTTCATTAACTTGTGTTTCAAGACAAATCCTGATTAAACTGTCTCACACATATTCATAATGCATAAATTCATGCTTTTATACTACTGAAGTTAAAACAGATTCCTCACCAAAAACAAATACCATATCAAATCTCAACAATCTGACTAGAGTTTTGGAAATATATTATGATTCAAATGTTAACTTTTCAAACTAAGAAAAGGGAAACATGATTTACCCACAGGTCAGTATGTCAGGATTTTCAGCAGTACTTAAATCACACACTGAATAAAGTTATCTACCTAGAAGAAACATGTAAGAAGTTACCAGCAAAGTAATAATCTTTAGATTTATAAGATTATAAGCACATATATAAATCCTCCTTAATTATTTACTACTTAAAAGGAACTATAACTTCATCTTTAATCATTCATAATATTTATTACTCTGTTTTATGTTCCTTTCATTCTGAATCTATAAGAGGACTTCTTAAAATTAATTCTGGACATTTATGACCAGATTTTTAACCTTGATACATAAAATTCTGGTGTATGTCCATTTTCAGAAGAGCAAAAGACTTAAATGTATGCTTGGATTGTTTGCAGTAACACTGTACATGGTTTCATAATTTACAGTCATTTCAACAGCCATGATTGGAGTAATGCATTACATTTCCACCATAATTCTACTTGTAACTGCACATATTCTGAACCACAAATATTAAGTCTGCCAAATAATGTGTGCCTCTCCTGAAAATATGAATTTTGCAAATCAGACCTGACTGAAAGAAAATGCAAATGAATTTTTATTTAGAACCATGATTTTACTAAAACCAGATAATATACTAGCCTCCTTTTATTCAGGAGGTGAATATGAACACTGTGCATGCACAGGACTCAGAGGAACTGGATTCACTTCCACCTTTTTACAACAGAAAATTTAAACCCAAGTATCTTTCTGAGAGACACTGGCCCACTATCCTGAGCTGAAGTGGACTCTGCTGCTGTTTATTTAGCATAAATTTGGATTGAAACATATAGCAGGACTCAGATTTTCAGCATCCTAGCTGGCTGACAAAGTGCTGGTCACCAGGACTCTTTTTAACCTATTCCATTGTGTTTAAAATAACCCATCAGCTCCTGGGAGGATGAGCAAAATAGAATTTTGGTAACTAGTCTGGAGGTAGGAATTGGACTTCAGTTTCCCTGTTTTATTTATGCATTTGTATACAAAAGGAAGAAGCACGATGATGTGAAAAGGAAGACATGAAAGAAAAAGGAGCAAGAAGTTGCCAAATACCCAAAGATCTTCCCTTCACCATCAAAAATTCTCAAAAATCAACTTGTAAGATATAATGGTTATATTCCTTGATGATCCTTGTAGGTTTCTGTTTGCTTTTCTAAGCCACAAGGCATTCGAATTTTCCAGCACTTGCAAAAGGAAGTTTCACTCATAGGGCAGCAAACCCCAGTAACTTTGCCAAATCAGATCCATTGTGAGGTTTGCTTTATATTAATTTTATTTCATAGGTGTCCTGGTGGCATGAAGCAATTTCACACATATCATGGAATTTTAATTTGGTTACAAAAGAGAATAGAGACAGCTGTATCTAAGAAAGCCATACCTAGTTATTTTTGCTCCAAGAGGGTAAGCTGGAGTTTGGGCACGGCTTCAACTGACATTACATTATATTTTTTCTGAAATACATGTCATTTATCTCCTGACATGTTTTTGTGCTTTCTCCTTCTGAATTGAAAATTAAAATATCCACTAAATAATTCATAGTAACAGACCCTTATCATGAAACTAGCTTATTCAGCACAAAGATCTTGAATGATATTTCACTAAAAAAGGCAATGCACTCAAAACTAGAATTTCAACCTCTTTAATTAACCCTAGCATTGTTAGTTCTAGAAGAAATAACAGAAGGATCCAGAGGCTCACTTGGCATACTCACAAATTTTATCTTTATCAATCTTGAAGACACAGCAAGAGTGAGGGCCTCCAGGCTGTGCTCCACTGGAATTTCTGAGCCCATCTCTCTGAGATGCTGATAAGAATGCTGCAGAAGTTTGCCTCCTAGTGCAATCTATGAGGCACCCTTTCAGTTAAAGCCTTTTCTTAAAAAGAAATTTTGGGATTGATTTTTGTCTTGATATAGAGGGCTACCTGTCATATATATATAAAAAATGACAAATAATTTTTCAACTGAATAGAATATTTTAAAAATAAAGTCTACATACCCATAAAAAAACCAGACTTCCTAATCTGCATACCAGTTTTATAAAGCATGTAATCAATTTTGCTGATCATAATCTACTAAAAAATTAGCTGATGAGTGGTTTTGGGAAAACCATATTTTATCATTATAATTTTTAAACCAAGTAGAAATATCAAAGACACTAAGTGTACACAGAGTGACAAATAAACATTGTACCATTTCCTAAAAATATTCTGGATCTAAAAGTAAAGTTGTAATGTTGAACTTGACAGCAATTTCTATTTTTTCCAAACTAGCTTACCCATATCTGGGATATAATATGAAATATTATATAGGAAAATGAGAGAGAAAAAAAAGGCAGTATGAAATAAATGTAACTGAGTAATTAATCACTGAATTAACTACTGCCAAATTGTATGTTAAATTAATTCCTGCTTACTGGTATTAAAACAAGATTAAAAATGTTTATGAGGCTACAGACCAGTTCTTCCACCTGTAATTGAACTCGATAGCTCAATTTGTAACAAAGAGAAATAGTTTCCTCTTCAGAGATTTTTAATGACCACTCTCTTTTCATTTCCCACAAAACGACTGGAGAGCATCATGCTCCTAACTCACTTGCTTGTGAGGATTTAATTCTCTTTGGATTTCAGTGCCCTGTTTGCAAATTACTAAGGCAGAACAGTACAGCTATAAATGACCTGAGAGCTACTCAGGCAAGGTAACATGATGTTTCTGCAAAAGGGAAGATGACGCTTTCAAAGAGACTGTCTAGAAAATGGATGTGTACATGCATACACATGAACTTTTCTGAGAACTACTCAATCTCATATATTAATCTCATTTTATTACAGTACTGTACTGTATATGATCAACTACTATTAATGATAAACAGATATCTGCAGCCATGGACTGTGTTCAAATCTAGGTGACAAAAATTCCCCAACAAATTTCAAAAACTTTGACTTTTGACAGTCTTGTACTTTCTGAAAAAGCAAAATTTGTTTCAAAATATTTTACTTTTTTTTTCTCCACTGAGTAACATATGGGCACAATGAACCATCTTGAGTCGAACTTGAAAACGAACATGAAAAGCATTACATATATTTACATTTCTTCTTTTTACTCTTTAGCCCTCTTTTGCGTCATCCTTGTTATTTGGACAATCCTTGGTGCAAATTTAACAGTGCAAGACACTGAGAAAGCCTAACTCAGGGAAACAAAAGGAGTCTAAGTTCTGTTTAAGGATTTCTGTCTTCAAAGTTCAGGCTGGATAAATAGAAAACTGGAAATCTCCATGTTTTAAGAGAGACGTAACAGAGTTTAAAGAGGGGAATGGTAAGGACAGTTAAATTGAGTAGGATGGCAGACTGAATGCCTTGTGAGGACAGGCTAAAAGGGCTGAGACTTCAAAAGGGAGAAGCCTAAGGAAATGTGACTGAAATGTTTAAAAAGTCATGAAAGGTTAAGCTGAGTGCAGAACCTTATTTGCTAAATCTTGCAATACAGGAAGTAAGGCTCAATTACCGAAAGCAGAAAAACTGGTACAACACAGAGGTAGATGCAAAATGTTTCTTTACAGAGCAAAATGGTGGTATGAAATTAGTTTTCATAGAAAATGTCTAGGCAGATAAATACAGCAGATTCAAAAAGGGATTAGGCAAATTCATGAGAAACACTAGCAAAGACAGATATCAAAGGGATAGGCAGGGTAATACCTTGTACCACCCTTAATCCAACAACTGGAAATACTGGCAAGGTATAAAGGGTGAAAACAACAGATAGGCCCTATAGACAACAGATGGACCCTTGTCCTCCCATTGGACAGCATATGCCACTGGCACTTTCAAAAGTGAGATGGGGGAAAGAACACACAATAAGTTATCATGAGTCATTAATGTATTTTTGAAGGGAAAAAAGCCACATGGGAAATTATAGGATTAAGTTGCTTTATTTTTCTGGTTTGATTTAGTGTTTTGTTTTTTTTTTTTAAGGAGAGTAGGCTATATGCTGAATTCAAAGTCTTCATGGAATAACTATAGAACTTCAGACAACTGAAAGTCATTTTGATGAAAACCTTAAATGTTCTGTTAAATAACCTGTCAGAATTCTTCCTCATAGTTTACATTATTGTCAAAAATTTTTAATAAGTTTGCTCAAGAAAGTCATAAATATGTAGTTCATTTTTCATATTTTTTCAAAGGCTTTAATGACTGCAAAAATTACAAGCTAGTGTTATTATTACTATTATCCAGTATCAAATAGGAACACCAGAAAACACTCCACACAGCTTAATCTCAGTCAGCAGTCTTCAGTTGAATTATCTTAAATGGAAGTTGTCTCTGCTCTCTTATTCCAAACACAAAGAAAAAACCACCAGAGAGTATTAGTTGATCAGTAGGTGGCATAAATTATTCCTGACTCCCCACTACAATCACAGGGCTTTATACAGAGCACATTAAAACCAATAAGAGCTTTTATATCAACCACAATGGAAGAAGGATTGAGGTGGTATTTTGTAATAGGGGGCCTTATGTGTAGAGTCACAGTAATTTATAAATCATTGCTGCTGAACAAAATGAACACAAAATGTCATCCCACAGCACTAAATAGTTTTCCAGCAGTTGGCCAATGATTTTCTTCATGGAAAAGAGGGCTGACCAAAAAAGTTCCACACCTGCTGCAGCTTTAATATCAAGCCTTGTCCAATGATGCCATTTGAAGTATTTTAACTATTTTGGTTTCCACTCTCAATTACCACCATACAATGATTATGGGTTATTGCTAAGAACACACAAACAGCTACATTCTCTCCCTCATATTATCTGCCACCAGTTAAAGGAGGCAAAGTAATACAGGAGCATCCATCCATGGGGAGAAAGCTGCTATCCTTTACCAATTAGATGCATCCCTGTCTTGCCTGAGGTACTCTCTCTCCCTTCCTTGCTTCACAGTAGGTCAGATATTAATGAAGAGAACAAAGCCCAGTTTAGATACTGCACCACAAATCCTGGTTGAATGGTTGCTCTAACTTTAGCATGCCAACTTGCACATGAATACTTATTTTTGTCTCAGAACTAAACAAGAACTTCAGAAAATTAACAACATCAGAGCCCCAGAGATATCTGATTCCTTTTACCTGCCATAGAGCCTGCTTATGTCCCTTACAATGCTCAATTCCTCTTCACTATTTAGATAGCTGATGTTCCCCAGCACCAATAAAATGGTGAGGGAAAATAGGAGTAGTGCTGAAAGATTTTTATTCTTGTGGGCATACATGATACTGGGAGTACTGTGTGTCTCAGCAAGGAAAGATGACGCTGTCCAATCAAGTTCAGGCTGGGCACTTAATGGAAATGGCAACTCCCTTTTCCCTCAAAAAGTAAAATTCTGTGTAAGAAGAACAGGGAAAATAGAGGAGAAGGCTTCTTACACATATTCCCAAGCCCTCTGCACTAACTAAGAGGCGTCCTTTAACAACTCACATTTATAAAGCTATTTAGGTTAATGTACCTCTGAGAACCCATTAGTGGAGGCAGAACAAACAGAAAGAACTGCAGAAATGTTTTTGTTCAGGATATCAGACAGCAACACAAAATACCTGGAGATTTATAGGAAACAAAACTGTTGCTAAAGTCACATAATCAGGAAGGTATTGTAAGATAAAATTACATGTTCATCTCTGTCAAGCTTTAGGGAAGAGGGGAAGAGAATGGGAAAAAGCTCCTCTGTCTTTTTTTTTTTTCTTTGCTATCTCTTTCAAGTCTCTAAAACAGGGTTTACAAGATTGCAGAGGCTCAAAATTCACTCCTTACTGAGCTCTGCACTTCATATAAATCAATGAAGAATGAAATGAGACCCCAGGGCTTCTTACTTGCCTTGACTGCTCAGTATCTCTGGAGCTTTCTGACTGAATTTTAAGACAGTCATTTGTTCATTGGCTGTAACTAAATCACTTGATCCAAGAAAGACTATTAACTCCCCCTAATATTGTCTTTGACTCCTAGACTCATCAGTTAGGTGTGCAAAATAAGTGTAAACTTGAGTATTTTTTTTTTCATCCTTCAACAGAACTTATACATTCCTTCTGCTAACATTAGGAGACCACACTTTCTCACCCCCTCATAGTGCTTCAATGCCTCAAACCTTGGTGTCCATCAGATTGCATTACAGAGCCAAAACTTTTTGGTAGACTTGTCTCATGTCAGCAGCCTGCAATAAGAAAAGCACAAAACAAAGGAGGAGGGATAATTAGTTTATACATTTCCTTTCTTCCATCAGCAATATGCTATTAACAGCAAGAAAACTGTACTTTATTAAGGCTGTATTTATACACAAGCAAATCAGTGAGGGGCTTTGTCTTGCATGTTTCCTCTTGAAGTAGTTGCAAGCTGCATAGTGAGCTTCCTAAATTCGTTTGAGCCAGATAATTGCTTAAAATAGACAGGAAACACTCAAGAGATAACTAAATCCCCACCACCTGTGTGTCATTCTGACTCACAGCCCCAGCAAAGCAAACACTGAAGTCACTGAGAACCTTTCCATTGACACATGTAAGTTTTACCCTTTTACTCCCATCTAAGCTAGAAGAAGAGATCATCTTCGTGATCCTCCAACCCACGTTTCCATGTTCATATGGGCAAAATCAGCAGGAAAATAACACATTTCACAGTGATCCAAGATGAAAGTTGCAGGGGGCATTGCACTAATGGGAGAGATCAGGCTCCCAAGGAGTCCCACTGTTCTCTCTCAGCACTCCCATGCATTGCAGGATAATCTGGTAGTATTAGTCTAATTAGGTCCTGATGTTTGGTTTTTTGGTTTTTTTTTTCCTTCCCATAACAGAGAATCAGTTTATTCCTTTTGTGCATTAATCAGAAAATAGCACAGTTACAATACAGTAGCTGTGCTTGACCTGCTGATAAGCATAAGTCATTTGAAAGCCACAGGTAACCCATACCTGAGCTCAAAATCTCATGTTCATCCTGTCATTTGTGTTCTCCTCAGTCTGCTGCTACCTTAGAGTGAAAATTTGGAGATGGTGAGCTTGTCATGCATTGCTCAGCTCCTAAGTTGTTTCAGATCCACTGAATCCAGTGCAACAGTGTTTGTTTGCATGTTCTCTGAATAGCCACAAGCTATTAAATAAAGTTTCACTACAGGACTGTAACAAATACGAACAGTGGGACTGTACCTGCATAGAGTGGTCTGAAATCCTGGCATCATGATAAATCAAACTGATCAGGCTGAATTATTGCTAAGCCTGTGGATATAATCAATCAAAGCAGAATACAGGATTGCTCTTTGCAGTGTCATTTTAGGGGACTGGCTCCATGGCCCAATAGTCCTTTTGAAAATGTTGCTATATTCAAACAAACAGTGGTCCGCAAATGATTAACCAGGAAGACTAAATGAAATGAAAATTTGACAATTGTCATATTTTTGGCATTAATCTAGACAGTAGTTTGTTGTTGAAGTGTAAGGAATATCGTGGGCTGTGTGCAGAAAAATGAAATGGTAAGATCACAGGTATTACAAACTTAGAAAACATGGCTGAGCTCAATACCTTATAAAGCAAAAATCAGGAGCCACATAAATTCTCACACTGGGGGCTCTCAAACAGTATCATGGTCCATTTCAAACTGTAAAACACACTAAAGACATGCATGATGAGTACCTAAGTTGGAAAGCTGAGAGAGGCAAAATTGTCTGGAAACTATAAAACTAGAATTTGCTTAGCAGCATAACATTTGAGCTGAATCAAAGAGATTTGGTGCCTCAAATCTGCTAAAGCTTACAGATGTTACAGCTTATTTTCCCTCCCCTGGAGTTACAGTATCAAAGAATTTGAGCTGCTATATTCACTTTTCATAGTTGATGTGGTAGGTACTGTCACATTCAGCATGTTTTTTTTAAGTGACTGAGCCATCTGCAGAGAAACACCACATAGGCATCTAGAAGGGCCATGATCATGTATAAAGACACCACTGCCTTAATGCATTGACACTGAAATTATTTTAAATATCTGAAACAAAGCCCTTTACTGCTGTGGGATATTCTACCAGAGTGCCTAAAGTATCCAAGAGTGTGAGTGGAAGCTCTACAAGGTACATTTCTTTCAGGAATTTTCCACTTACAAGACTAGCATTCATCATGATTAACATGTGAAGGTTATTAATCATTCTTAAAGTTAACCAGAATGGCAGAGAATCAGCCTGTTTTGAAAAGAATGCATGAAGATTACTTTGATAGGCTGGCTCTTACTTTGTAGATGATCTTGATGTGGTTTATCTTTCCTTAAAAGCTAGCAGAGAATACATAAAAGAGTTGTTTGGAAGGAAAAGGACAGAATATGTTTGAAGGGACATTGTGAATGACACAATCAGTTATTAACTACTCAGAAAGCAGACTGCTATCTCAATAGCTAATATAGCTATTATTAAGGTTATTATATAAGGAAGAGCCTGAATTTGACTGGACTTTTACACTTCCCTCTTGGATACTAGAGCAGCTTGAGCTGCAGTTCACGTCGTGTAGAATTTGGAGTGGGTGCTGAGATGCTTAGGGCAATTTTTGTATGGTCTGAAACTGTGAAAGCCAAAAACCAGTTAGAGGAACAGGAGTTTTGTCCTGCTCTCTCTACTTTCTTCTGTCCTGTCTGCTTCTTTCTTCCCACAGGTGTACCTGCCAAACAGATGACAGAGAGCCATTTAGTAGGCTCTGTGTCCCTTAAAGTCTGTGCTTAATAAGAGAATCCATATCTTTCTGACTGTTCTGATTAGGTTCAACCTAGCTAAATCATTTCCCTTCCTCTTTCATTGTGCTTTTTCTCATTTGCTTTTATGGCACTTCCTTTCTTCAAAGCACAGTCCCCTGCTGTGCTCACTGTTCTCTCTACTTTTCCCCTCTATTTTCTTCCCAATGTTTCTCCATTCATCTATTCACTTGCCTTTCATTTTCCCAGTACTGTACCCTTATGGACCTCCTGCTGTCTCTGCTATCCTATTATTTCTCCCCTGCTTTGTCAATAGATATCTGGTTATATACAACAGGTTTGCAAGAAAATATTAATGTAGTCAAAAGTACTAAAAGACATAACATTCCTGAAATACTGAAAGCCCAATGTCTTACAGGAACACAAGATTTCCTTTTTAGTAGGGGCTTTGATGCTATGAGCTAGTGCTTTTCTCCCATTAAAAGATTTTTTTTTTTCCACTGGAAAAAAAAATCCAGAAATAGTGCTTAAATCCTTAAAACAATTTATGTTACAAACCCACAAAGTTGTACAGGAATCTTTCAAATATTATTCATTATTTAGGAGACCTTGAAAGTTCACAAAAGAATTAATTCACAAGTTTCTGCCACCTCCCTGTTACCCATGATCCAATTTACTTATGCTGATCTCTTTGTACTCATTTAGTTTCTAAGGCAGGTCAGTGGTTTTCAACCTGTTTCTGATGTGCTGCAGAGAGGTTTTACAGATTCTTCTCTATTTTTTCTCTATTTGATAATGTATTTGATTTATATTTAATAGTTAGTATTTATTAGATCTTGAACTGTTTTCTATATTAACACTAGCAGGAAAATTTCTCTCGGTCTATCATATTGCACTCAATTTTATCATTTTCCCTTTCATTCCTTTCTTAGAATTGGTTAAATGTAAATAATTCTCATGCAAAGTTACTCATTAAAATGTTAATTTTTAACCATACCTAGTATCATCCTCTCAAAAACTGTCAGAAAATACTTATCTGGTTATTGTATGACTTTGGAAGAGATCATGAAAGCTTTCTTCACTGGGCTTGGCAGAAGCCTCATAGGGCTGCAGCTCATATGAAATGATAATGACTTGTCTTTCATTAAATTTCTTCATTTTATGCTCTAAGTAATACATTGTTGCCTAGTGCTGTGATTGAAGGAGGTAAGTGTGGAACTGGTTCTTTCCTGGGCTGATGGAGGATACAACCAAAATATAGTCAATTACTCTGTGATTCCCAGCCATACATAAAATACAGAAATAGTAGGCAAGCCAAGAAATATTTGAGTGCTACACACTGGAATTCACCAGGTTTGAGAGTCTTCTCCACACCAGAAGACTGCCCCAGCAGTATGTTACTCTGCCTTCCTGCTGCTCCACTTCAGTGTTGCAGTGGGAAATGTTTTGTGGTATTTAAGTATGACTCAAACCAATGACATCTGACTGTTTTCCATTAAGGATGGACTGTTCATAACCAGGTATTGATTCAATACTCTTTCCACAGGGTGCTTGGACAGACTGCCTACAGCTCACTGCTCTGTGAGAGGCAACAGTCTACAGCCTGCAGAAATAAGCTTATGCCAGGTGCCACGTAACCCATCCTAATATACTCTCTTCCTTCTATGAAAAGGGCAGGACACCACTGAAGCCAAAAAGAAAACATTAACTTTTCTGCATACTGTCTCCAGACAGTACAAGTTATGTTTGTTGGACCTTCCATCATGGACTGTTATCAGCTGGAGACTGATGGCCTTCAGACATCTGAAAATCTGTGAAGTAAACTGGGTGCTGGCAGTTCTTTACAAATGTTATGAAAAGTGTTAATGATGAGAGCAGTTTTAGCACTTGTCTCTACTTTGACATTAGAGGAACTGGGGATCAGAAGAAGCAAGGAGCAGAGTCAGCAGGGAGAAAACACTGATGAGAAACAGACAAGCAAGTCAAGAGAAGAAAATAGCAGGGCAGAAGCTGGATGCAGAGAGAGAAGGACAAGGGGTTCTGAAAGGATGAGGGGAACTGGAGGATAAGGAAGGGAATCTCCTTGTTTAGCTCTGGGCTATGTAAAATGGGAGGCATGCCACCATCAGGCAGACATCCTATGCCTGTCATGTTTCCAAATGTTAGAGTGCTTCCAGAGCAAGTTCTCTTCTTTGGCAACAGGAAGGTGTCGTTAAAAGCCTCAGTGGTGACTTTTTTACCCAAGTCTAGACACATAGAGTATTGCTTAAAACTAGCAAACAGACTTAACCACGTGACAGACTGTAGAGGAAAAGTGGGAACTTCTTTAAGCATCTGAAGTTTCACTGCAACTTATGAGCCAAAGCTAAGCAGACAGATTGTCACACTATGGCATTTTAAGTAGAATCTGGCTAGCAGGTTTGAATTCCCTTGTTCACAGTTGAGATCATCCTTTTTTTTCTTTTCTTTTTTCTTTCTTTTTTTTTCTGAAGACATACAGAGGAAGGCATATATTCCCAGATTTCTCCATTAAATGTGACTAGTTAGGTTCCAGATGTCAGCTTTCATCTCAGCTGCTGTCAGGAACACACTTCACTCTGGGGTAAAACGTTAGAATTACAGTATCAAACATGTGTAAAGGGCATGGGGAAAGGCATTGCATGGTTTTGATATAGTTAGCTAAAAATCATTCTCAGCACTAAATAAAGAGGATTCATGCAGTGATTAACAAGTGATGCACTTTCCTATCACAGAGAAACCTTGGCCCCAGCTTCTCAAGTCCTAGACTCACTAACCTGTCTTCCTATTTTCCATGTGGCTGCCTTTCAGTCAGGTGTCAAATAATTAATCATAACTACCCAGACTACACAGGCTGAGGCTGTACATTTCATGCAGGTCAGCCTGAGAGAGAAAAGTTTAAGAGATGATGGTACCAAACACTAGGAACAGAAAGTGAACAAGCAGAGGGATTTCTGTAATTCCTGTTTTCTTCACTGCTTCCTTACCACCAAAAGGGAAGATGTTCCCATTCTGATTGTTTCACCAGTCTTCCTTCACTTGTTTTCCTTCATACATCATCAGATGTTCAGAAATCCCACGATTCCTGTTAAAAATAGAGGGAACAAAGGAAGTCGGAGTCAGAGGCACTTCTTCAGTCTTTTTTCTCAGAGAAGCAAAAGAGGGGTGTTTGCTGTCCTATGCTTTGTCCTTTATCTGCTGCTAAGGCAATTTCCCTTCTACCTTTTGGACGTTTTGGTTCACTTTTCACTAAGCAGGAATAAAATTCCTATGAGGGGTATTCCTCCCTGTTCTCACATTTTTCCCTTGATGTTTCCAATGACTCATGTTTTTACAAATCACTGTGGTATGTATCAAACAGCCATAGTAAGAACTTGCAAGAACTGAAGGGATGACAACAAACCAAATCTATCTAACTCTCAAGTTCACTGCATGATCAGATTTGATTACTTAAAGGAGTCCAATCTTATAGTTCTGAAAATTTAAGGCATTTGGAGTTTATTATGCAAAGCTGCGCCAAACTTGTATTATACAGTACCACATAGATAAATCAAAGCTAAATCCAGCAGGTCTGACAACTTCCTCCTTTCATGAAAATAGATGTTTTAATCATGACTTTTAAATTAACATTTTTCCTAGTGTATTTCAAAAATCACTAACAACTCTTCTTGTTAAGTCTTTCTCTGCTTCCAGTTTCTTATCATCAATGAAGAAGTGCAAATAAAACAGGTAATAAAACAGAGGGAAAGGTTTTTGTTCAGGTAACCAGTCCACTCTCATGAAAAATCATGAAAGAATGAAGCTTTTTGTTTATTATTGGTAAGAAAGCTCTCATCATATTCCATCCACAACTTGGCTGTACCTTCTTTCTCTGGGAGAAATGATGTGTGAAAAACAAGTTTATCAAATTGAAAGAGTAGATGGCATAGGCTGAGAGGGCACTAAGAACTTTGGCTGATAGTAATGGGACCATCTTCATTTTTCTTTCTGTATTCCCATGGAAATGACGATGTCTGCAAGTACTCTGACAATGTATAATGGAGTCAGAAAGCATATAATAATGGAAATTTAAATTAAATAGCATTATTTAAATCTGGTCATGGCCCAAAAACTGGTTTCTGTCTAGCACAGACTAACAAATTCTATCTGTTTTCTTGATGTGCTTCTAGTAAATTCTGCTTGATTGTATCTTTATTTATCTTAGTAAACAAAGATGTTAGCAGGTATATCAGCAATGAAAGCATCTGTCATTCAGATGTATGTACAGTGTGTACAGAAAAAGTTCACCTGTAACTGAAAATACAACAGGTAGGTAATTCCAGGGAGTAGATAATGAAACATGAAAGGGATCTATAAATCTATTTAAAGTTATGTGAGAGAAAACGGGATTATTTTATTTTTTTAAGAGAAGAGTTTATATTTGAAACCTCTCCAGATTTAAAAAATATATGAAATTATTTTGAAATACAGTCTCTAGATCATATCTTGATATGCCTTAACAATATGCTGGGAAAATGAAAGGGCATATGCACAGAGTCAGTTTAGACTTCTTGCTTGTAAATTGTCTCAAACCAGCTCAAAGAGAAATGAGACAAGTAATTTGAAAAATAAAAGCAGCATCTAGAAAAAATACTGTGTAGTGATGATGCTGGGAGGCTTGAGTTGGGATTATTTTTGGGGGGAATACATGGTAAATAATTCCTCGAAGCAATTAATATGGAGTACATATAGGGAAGGCGACTCTGGGCAAAGTCAGACAGTCCCTCTGGACCATAAAGAGACATGATCATTTAGCATAAATTCTTTTATTGACCCATAAGGGAAGAAGAGGCACTTGCTATAGCATGCTGATATGTATCATTTCAGTTTGTGTGGAGAAAAAAAGGTAAATTTTCTTCTTCTTCTTATACCTGCCAATATTTTAAGTTGTTATCATGTTTCAGAGTATTTTGCTCCTATGTGCCTGTCACTGGAGCAAGTGATGACAGATCTGTTCCATGTCTGACATCCAGCATCTTTTAACAGTACTTTGAAGAATGATTCACATCAACTCTATATGAGATTAGTCAGCTTGACAAATACAGCCCATGTACTCAATGAGTGTCAGAGGCTCAGCCCTCCAAAACTCTGGACTTAACAGCTGTAGTCAAGCTTAGAGTGAAGGTCATAAATCTTCCAGGACTGTGAGAGCTGCAGTTTATTTGATAGCTGCAAGTCATTGAGGACTGCATTGAACTCTCAGTGAAAGACTCATATTCTTCCAGGGTAGGACTTGGACCAAGCCCAAAATCGTACTGTGTAGTTTAATTGAATGAATGAAACACAATGTTGATTTGCCAGCTGTTATATTAGAACTCAGGCTTTTAATTCCTTGCTCACAAATTACTCTCTGCATGCGGGCGGGACGTAAGGACTGCTCCACTTAACACCCAGCAATTCAGAGCCTGTAGGGAGTTCCATTGCACACAATGCAAATACCTGGAATAAATAGCAAAACATTCCCTAGTATGTAAATGAAATACCTTCAGAGCTTTTAAGAAGTAACACAGTCTTAAAAACAACCAATCACATTCTGCAATGAAATACGTGCAAAACACATACGCATACATACATATGTTACAGTGAGATACTTTAGTCTGGTCTTGGACTGCTAAGATTTGTCTTCTATTAGTCTATTCCAATTTTGAATCAGAAAAAGGATTAATTCAAAATTCTCTTGCCTTCACCCTGTCCAGTATCATGAATTCCAACAGCCTGAGCCCAATCTGGCATCTTTTAAAATGAACACCCTGAATTGCTGAAAATGTGACAGAACCTAGAACAAAGATTTGGGTAGTCAGAGGAACACAGCTTGAAGGCAGATAATGGTGTTGAAATGAAGCTGTCATTTCCAAATGGAAAGATTTGAAAATAATTCTTCACTTATCTGTCAGGATGGTTTAGATGAAAGGAGAGAATAATTTTTCCTTCTTCCATAAGTGAAGACCTGAGGAGGTCCGAGCTCTTAGTTTTTTAGTCTGTTCTAAGAATGTAGAATTAGAAAGCTAACTTCTTTGGCAATTAGATGGTTTAGCCACATGGACAGTCATTTGCATCTTGAATAATGGATTGCAAGGTCAGGTCCTGAAGATCACCATTGCTATTGTATTTGATTCAGTCAGCAATGCCACATTTTATAGACCATATGTCATAATCCGGTTTCCTTTCACAACTGCACATGGCTAGATGCAACACTGTGTAACCTCTGAATGAAGATAGAGAAGGGAACTGATTACCAAAAATACATCCTTGGTATCATAACAGTTCATAAATTTTTCAAATTAACACCTTTAAAACCAAGAAGATTTTATGTTCTCAACAGAATATTATAATGGAGGGATAGTAGAGTTAATTTGCATATGTTCGGGTGTTAGGATAAACAAACCAAATTAATTTCATTTGCTGTTGCATCTTACCTGGAGGCAAAATATGCCTCTGGCCAAACCTTCAAAGTTTAGGCCTATTGCATTATTTAGAAGGCATTAAATGACAGTTTTAAAGCCAACTTCTAAACATATAACCCATACCTTTAACTGAGGGAATAGCAATTTTGCAACAGAGACAAAATCCAGGATGCAGATTTTATATCCTTTAGTAAAACTTCCCTTTTTGTCCTACCACTGCAACTTATGCATTATGATTCAGTATTAAATTTCTATTTTAAAGAAACACTCATCCTCTCAGTGTAGATGATGTGGTCATTACATCTATTCAGTAATTTCTATTCTTGTTGATAACTTGCATCCCTGTCACTTCTCATGCATCATACACTCCTGAAAAGACAATTATTTTTATCTCTGGTAGTCCATTTATTGGAGGTCTTCAAAGATATCAGTAGATTGGTTTTCAACTGCTATTTTCTCTGTTTTACAGAGAAATTCAGCAGTCAAATAGGAATGTATGGATGCCCTTAGGAATATTCCACATGGTACTGGATACTTTCCTATGCAACTGAATGTTGTTCTAGATCTCTTAATATGACTACAGTGAGAATTTAGATGTTTAACACACTTACAGACACATATTGCCACACACTCTCACATAAATAATTTGAAACATGTTGAAGATATGAACTTGCAGAAGACACAGGCTAGGTCATAAGAAACTAGAAGAGCTACTTTGCTTTCAGATTTGCTTAAATGGACTTGGGCAAGTCATACAGGGGAAAAACCTCACTATTTTTTCTGTCTTTAATATGTTTCTGAACAATCTTTTGCAAAGTAATTCTTCTTACAATAACATGACTACCATGCAACATGGGCACTGAACAAGGCAGAATCTAATAACATTTTTCTCCTTGTATGTAGGGGTTAGTATATCCTCTTTTATGATTCAGCATTTTTTACTAGCTTATAAAAATCACCTGCATACTCTTCTTTCTCCTGAAAGAATGCAGCACAAGCAACCTGTTAATATATAGATACAATTACAATTTTGAAAGCATCAAGAGCAATGCTGGATGCCAAGTATTATTAATTAGGAGGTATCACAGATTACATTGGCTGTACAGACTCTTAGAAATTAAAGCCAAAGTGGAACTACAACAGCAGTGGGCAAGAACATTCTTGTGCCCATGGACTCAAAAATCCCTGGATACCAATAAGAATAACAATGAGGAACACCATCTGCTGAAATAATCTCTTTATACATGCTTGGCAGACCTGCAAAAAAGGAGGGGGAAGGAAGGGGTGTGAAGAGTTTCTACCCAAAATTTGCAGCTAGATAAAGGTAAGGACAGCAGATGTTGTCAGCCCTTCACTCATGGGGTTTTGTTTGTCCAGCCACTATATTTTAGTAGGAACTAGCAAATATCATTCAAAGGTCCTGCTGAAATAAGCCTGGTACTTTTCAGCAGTCAGGTGCTAACAACACACAAATACATGCTGCTGTGAAATAAATTTAGATCCTAACAGAACCCAACTGCAATAATTGAGATGGAACCAATGTTTTTTGTGATTTCTGCAGGGTAGGCTAAACTAAATGCTTTGTGGAGAAGAGAAGGGATATTTTTTCCTATAGAAGCATGGAAGTTCAGACCTTCATCATTTTAAACATTAGTCCTTGGAACACTGATAGTTGAGTTCACAAGCACATAGCAGAGATTTGTCAGCTGAAAACCAAAATAAAACTCCTATTGAACATCTTTCAAGTACCAGAGACATAAAGCAGATTTATAGAGCATCATACAGCTTTACAAAGGATTTAAAAGCAACACACAACACTGAATCTGTACCCTCATAAACATGTTTTTTTCATTATCAGTAAAA
This sequence comes from Agelaius phoeniceus, assembly GCF_051311805.1. NCBI lineage: Eukaryota > Metazoa > Chordata > Aves > Passeriformes > Icteridae > Agelaius > Agelaius phoeniceus. The sequence goes on from NC_135266.1 coordinate 50,522,349, forward strand.
ATCTGGAACCTTTGGGCTGACCTGATGGCTCAGGGTCTAGGTACTCTTTGGCCTTGCTTTTGCCAGAGCTGACCTTAGCTTGCTTCAATGACTGTGTTGTGGTCAATGGTCTGGCTAATGCCTCTCCACTTATAACTTCATTTGCATGAGACAAAGGCCTTACAAATCTTAGTAGTAATTTTTGGGGCAAACAACAGCCCTTTGTGTCAGGTGGGGCAGGTGGAGGCTTCTGTTCAGCTTTCACACTTCTTGCCAGAGAACATGTGAAATAACACCGAGGAGACACAAACAATTTGAAGGCTATTACTGATGAGACATCTCTGTATTAATTTGAACAATGAGCCTATATTTTTGTAACAGAGCCAGTTGTTAAGACTGTTAAGATATTAAGTTGATTAAGAGTAAATGCTTAGTTTCAAATATATGGTATGTTCCCCTCTGCTCACAACAACATTTGCAGTGTATCAAGACCATTTACTACCAATTTTATGCCCTCCTCAAACAGCACTTTAAACATAATTATGAACACATCTGCTGAATTAGCCAGAGAATACAACATGAGTTTTATGTTAGATTTATGCTGGTACGCTGACTTTATGTCAGCTGTGGAAAAACAAGTAACAGGATAAAACTCACTCAACACATACTAGAAATTTTGCATTATTTTGAGCCAGCACTGAAAAATTATATGGGATCAGCACTTTGCTCCTTGCAGCTGTAACATTTTGATCTGGTACTGGAACCTGAAGACAGGCTTTCCTTTACCCTAAATTTGTAGCCTTCGAAATTCTGATGTTACACTTTTGACTGATATCCTATCTTACTCCTTTCCAATTCATGTAGGCTCTAGGATGTTCATATGAAAGAATGCTCCTTTAGATTCAATAAGTAGGGGACATTTTGATTAATATGCTGATTCTTTATCTCCTCAGGGATTTTGTTGGTCACCTTATCTTCCCTTCTTTCCTCTCCCATCTCTGTTTATCATTCTCCTTGATTTTCTCCTTTCTGGCTTTGTTTCTCACTACTTATCTCTTGGTCATGTCTCTCTCTTGCCTTCCCTGCTTTTTGATGAGTCTCTCTGCTCTGGCTTTCCTACAGCCCACTCCCCCCTCCTTCTTGCTGCTCTCTCTCTGTTTGTGAGCTCTGCAGACTGCTCCTCTGCACTCCTTTGAGGAGCACAGTGATGGACTGGCATGCTGCTTCCTGCTTGGAATGAGACCTTCATGTTTATGGAAATAATTGCTGTGTGGATGGCTTTGCTTTGACTACAAAGCTGCAAGTGGTGCTAGTAGTTTAGCATTTTCAATTTCCACTAAGTGAGTGAATGGGAGGTAAATAATGCATTTACATAATGAATAAAAATCCACTGGAATTTTATTATATTCAACAAGTACCTGAGGAAAAAATGTGTGTGATTATTTGAGAGATGTCAGGTTGTCAAGATAAAAATGTATTAATGTAAAAATGTATTAATTTAGAATTAAAACCCAAGGAGACTAATAATAAAAAATATAAGAAAAAAAGAAGATATTGTGGAGTAGGGAAGAAACTCTCAGTTTGTAAAAGTCAGACAAATCTCTCTTACCTGTCATGGATGGAAATTACATTGAGAAAAGAGGTTGCAAAATAAAAAATCAAATCCACTGGAAACAAATTAAAAGTGTGTTAGATTAGAGTAGGATACTGACCTTGTAGAAGCTGTACTTAACCAAAAATCCTGTGATACAGCAGTACATCCAGTAGTACTGTGCATAGGGTATCTCCTTGAAGGAAACAGATGACTTTGATCCAGCCTGTAAAGCAAAGTCAAAACATGCAAGAAACTAACATAAAATACAAGAAAAATTAGACACTGTGGTTGTTCCAGCCAGAGCTAAAAGGAATTCTTTCTACTTGGCAACTGTATCACAAGAGAAAAATGGCATTTTAGGATTGGTAATATATCCAGAGGGCTAACAGGGTGAGATTGCCACAGTAGCAGCAGAGAACAATAAAATAACGCAATGACATCTGAAAATGTAAAATAGAAAAGATCTTTATAGAGGGCAAACCTTTCTTAATGCGAAAAAAGATTAGATGTCCCAAGGGGATGATTTTATACTTTGTCTGTGTCTGTCAAAGGATAGAAAACACTCAGGAACTCTAATTTCTTCCATTCCTTCCCTTTGCAGTCAGTGAGCATTCAAATCACCCCTCCCCTTTCTTGGGCTGTTTGATCCAGGTTATAACTAGAGAATTTTAATCTAGAATTGCTGCTTTATCTCAGGCTTCAGTATGAGATGTGCATGGACTTGCTCCTGTAGCTCCCTGCTCTACCAGACCTCAGAGACCCAAAGAAGACACCTAAATGAGGAGCCATTGCTTTCCATTATAGTCTGGTAGAAATACCAACAGTAACAAAGGTGACTCAGCTCTTAAACTGGCTAAATCTATCTTAGGATTTCTCTGTGAGAAACTACATGGGACATGTGTTCTAATTATTGCTCCAAATTGGTTGAAATTAGGACAAGTTGATTGAAATCAAGAGGATGTGAAATAAACATAATCCTGTGCAGTTCTGTTAAATCAGCAATGCCTCTCAGGGATTTTTCATCCCAGCCTGCTGGGAGATGTGGCTCATACAACACAAAAATCAGAGGGATGTGTTGTCTTAGAATCCAATTCAAAGCACATTGAAGTAAATGAGCTTTGATTTATTTCAGTGGGTTTTAGCTTCTGCTTCCCTGTGGGCTGCCTGCAGAGGTGAGCCATCCTCTTTCTCTGGGAAGGAGGGAGGGAGGTGTGATGGCCTGCCCAGCTGGCAGGCACTGTCTGCTGTGGCTGACATCCCTTGTCACGGGTGAAATGTGTTTCCTTATGAATTTTGTGCTTGCATGTTCTGTTTGCTTCCGTGTTGTACTTACACTCCTGCCCTCACCCTCGGCAGCACCTGCATGCTGTGGGAGCTGTTTGCATATTCTACTGACCTTTCACAAGAGCCAGGGAGAGGCTGCACTGCTGCATCCATGCTGACAGCTTCAGCCTGCCTTTTACAGCTGCTGTCATCTTGCAAACTACTTTTCCTTACTCTTCAAAAAAAGAAACCCTAATGACATGCCTTATTCAAAACCAAATTTTCCTGGTTTGATTCACAACTGGTTTACTGAGCTTGTAGAAAACCTTGTGCTTGTGGAATGCATAGTAGAAGAAGAAAAGGGAGATAGAAAGGGAAATGCTTCACTAGTTTATTCCTCCCCAGTCTTTCAATTTCAGAATGAGACCACTATTTAAATGCCATATGTGATCAACTAGTCAACCACAGAGGTGAAAAGAGATAATAATTAATCTGCAAAACATTTTTTCCTAAGGAAAACTTGTAACCTACATTGTTGTTGCTCGTTCTGTGCTCAGGTTTCTAGTCAGGCTGAGGCTCTATCTTTTCACAGGTAAAATTTATATTAGCACAGTACAGCAAAAATCTCTCAGCCACTTCAGCAAAGACATGTAAAATAAGATTGTTTGTTGTCTTCAGCGTGAGCAGGTTTTGCTCTGGTACTTAGCAACATTTTCACATACAGTGATTTTTCAAGCTTTAAAAATGTTCTTTTTATCTATTTTTCTGCAGAGTGGTTTTTCAGTAGAAGTCTCTAGGTTTTTAAGAAAGTAAACTGTAACAATCAAAATGTTACCAGCTCTGTAATTTGAAGTAACAACCATTTAGCAATAGCAGTGATTCACGTAGGTTTGACAGAAAAGAAAATAACTGGAACTCAAGAAACATGGATAATACCAAGCACTGTGCAATGTTAAATAGAAATACTTGAGCTAGCAAAGGTACCAGGAAACTGAATCATAACTCTGTTAGTGTGGTACATTTCCTAACCTAATACCTCCTGGTGACAAGCACAAATGAAACAGCCCAGAGAGATCTATGGGCTTGCAAATTTACATTAGTTCAGGTACGGAATATATACATGGTCATGGGTTGTGCAGTTTTGATTGAACTTTTTATCAAATTCAGACTATAGTAGGAGCTTTCTGCTTTTATACAGGCTGTTCTGTTGACTCCCTTCTAACTTAATTTTACCTTGCCATTTGTAAGTGTCACCACCTGCAGTCTGTCCCTTCTCTGTCACTCACTCTCATCATAGCCCCAGGCTGTCTGTCCCTTTTCTCCAATTTTTAATAAAAGTGAAAATCTCCTTGTCTGAACAATTCTTTTCTCCCCATTTAAACAACCAGGACCACCTCCTGAGCCCACAGCCATGCAATAACATTTTGAGCACTTCCCTTTTAGCAACACTGAATCTCTTGTGCCCAGACTTTTTGCCAGATTTTGTTTTAATCTAGCTTCTCATCCATGGTTCTACTACACCCAGATCCCTTTTCTCTGCCCCACAACCTTGCCTCAGTGTCAAGCCATGTCAACCTGCTCTATTACAATTTTTCCTTTGGGACACTGGTTCCCAACCTCACTCTTCTTATCCAGATGCCTAATGATCTTGCAGTTTCTTTTTTTTTCTTTTTTTCCCCCTAGTTGACTTTAATTTCCTTCTTCTATATAATCTCTTCCACTTTCACCCTCAATGTCTTGCCTTGACAAACACACTATTTCAATCCTCACTTCCAGTCCCACTTTTCCCACAGCCTGCAATACAAGCTTCCTCCATCTTCAACCTTGCCTCTCATCCCGTCCCCCACAACCTGTTTCCATGAGCCATTCCATGGTCACACCTACCTTCCAATGCTATTTTAACCTCTTGGCTTATGAACAAATTAGAGTCTTTTTCCAGATTTCTTGGGCCCAGCAAGAAAGTTGCTCCTAAACACACAAGAGAGAAAAGACCTCTGAGATCCAAAACCTGGACTTGGCATGATAAGAATAGGTCATAACTATGATTTTGAAGCATAGTTTTGTTCAACCACATGATAGACCTGCTACAGCTGGGATTTTGGGAGGCTTTATCCTGAAAAGCTGTATGAAGAAGATATCTGGCACATAAGCTAACTGTGGCATTTCAAAGGCCAAAGCTGAGCAGCTTTTTCCATAGAGAGAAAAGACACTTGCCTGCCAAAACACACAAATGCACACGTGCATGATGGGTCTTCTAACAGAAAAAAACCCAGGCTGAATTTTTTAACATGAGCAAAAGAAATGTATATTTCCATTCCATTAATTTTATCAAATCATTTACAAGTTGATTTAAAAATAAATAAATCTGTTGGGCAGAAACAGGCTTTTGAAAATTTGAGTTAAAACAGCCCTATCAAGGAAGACTTGTAAGCATTTTAAAAGTCTTCTCATAGGAAGCATAAGGCATACTGATTGCTAACTGACAATAACAACCCCAAATCTACTATTTTTCTGATATTTTAAAATTATCATCGCTCTTTAAATGTATACAACAATCTGATAGCAAGAAGGTGTGAGAGGCACACTTAGGTTCAAGCCTTTCAGAAATGACTGAGGGGCACAGGTTGAAGCAGAAAGTAAGATTCTCTTTGTAAGAATATTGATGAAATAGATAAACCACATACAGAGTTTAATCTAGAAATCTGGAGATGTTCAAATCACTTTGACAACAAAAATGAAAAATAGAAGAGAAAATACTGTTCCAACGCCTGCTCATTGATTTAAGCATTTTAGGTGCCAGTAGGAATAATAACAATGAAAACCATCTGCTGATCTCTGCAACTAATTCTTTATCTATGCTTGAAAGACTGATGCAGAGATGGGAAGCTGTGTAAGAGATTGTAGACATATCAAGTTGTGTATGGCAGTTGTTTGGAGGGTTCCACTCACAGGAATCCAGTTGCCATGTAGTTAAGAGCTTTCCCAGGTCTGGAGATCAGCTTCTTGTGAAATGACTGTCATCAAGCTAATAGCACATTTCTTGTGGTTTAATTCATAAACCAGTAGTTAAAAAGATTCTGAAAAGTATAAGGGCTCAAAAAAGGACATTGAAATAATGATTTAATATATACTGATCTAAAAATAAATTGATGAATAAACAGAAAATTGATAAAGGATATACAGGATTTTTTTTTCCTCCTGTGGAAAATTCCATAAATCCCTGACATCAGCTGGCAGGCTTTTTATTGTATGCACTGTCTCAATCCAAACCAGACTGCTGTGAGCTCACAGCAGTTCTGATTTCTAAATATTTTTCACAAAGTTGTAACATTTGGAATATTTAGCAATAGTCTATTTGCGCTCGCATGAAAAGATATTTGACCATAGAGTGGGGAGAAGGGTGCTGCACAAACCAAAAGGAAATAAAAGCTGAAAATGAATTTATGTGGTTGGCAGAGGTAAGCTCTACACTGCTCCCACATAGTTTTTCACATGTTGAATAGACACTGCTGAATAGATTAACAGCTTCTGCTCACCACCACTAATCACAAAGTTGCATTGTGCATTGATAAATGTAATTTAGTCACACAAAACCACAGGCTTGACACAGAACTGACACTGAAGGCACTCAGGACTTCTGAGCTTGAGCCAGTTTCAGCAGTAAGTCAAGGGACTAGTGCCTGATTTTAGCTTTTGGGAAGGCAGCTTTCTGTGTGGTGAAGATCCAACAGACCTAGGTCACCAGTGTACAAAGTACAACAGCCCTTTATGTTCACAAGAGCTGCCAAAGGATTTGGGGTGATGCTCAGAGAGTAAAAGTAGGTCTTGTTAACAAAACATGTAAAAAGAGCCACAGATGGGACCCCAAGATCAAGGAGGAATATACCCTTACCACCGCTGTAGTTCTCCTCCTGAAGAGTGCAGGATGTCCAGAACCCACAGAATCATGGAATGGCTTAGGTTGGAAGGGTTCCTCAAGACCACCTAATTCCCCCCTCCTCTAAGGGCAGGGATACCACCCACTAGGTCATGGAACTTCCCCCTCCATGCACACCCCTCTGCTTGAGAACAACTGGAGCTATTTGCTGAAAGGCCCATAGGGACACTGCAAGAGTGAGCATAGCTCCAGGAAAAATTGTAGATGCTACTAAGCTGTCTTTTAAAATAATTTTAAGGGTGTTATTAAGGAGGTTTTTCTATATTACCTTGGACTATAATGATTAATAGTATTGGAATTGACTGAGTAACTATTATCTGTATTTTGGTTAGATTGTGATAATTTTAATTATTCTAACAATATATATATATGTAGGTATATATGTATGTATATAAAGAGTTCTCTTTTGTTCCCAGCAAGATTCCAAACATAACAGTAGCAGGGATGTTTTCCCATATCTTTCAAAGAGGAAATAACAGTAATAGGTAGGCACATACAGAACTTTTAGTAACAAGAATAGTATTTTTCATGTTATAACTACAATCAAGAACATGGTTGGCTTCCTACAGGGACAGATAAGCTCTTTTGGACTGCAACCAAGCAATTCCAAAAGATTTCTCTTAATTTATAACTGCTAGGTGCAAGATGTGAGCTGAAGTTATTGTAGATTCTGAGATCAAATCATAGGTAAGCCTTGGTCCAACTGGTTATTTCTAAAATGCTGCACCTCTTTATATGCTTATGCTTCCATGGCTGCATGCATCTTTATCTATCACGTGCATTGTGCCAGATTCTGGATCCAGCCTGAAACCTACCTGTGGTCTGGGAACAGCAGAAACCACTCTCTTTCCATCACAGGAGATAGAGAAGGAAGCTTAGGTTCAGCCTTAAAAAAGAAAAGCTCTTTTTCACAGTAAACGTTGTATTTTTAACCACTGGGTCAGGTCAAGGACTACTTTCATACAATGTAGAAGATGACAGCTCTGTAATAGTCAAATTCCTTCTGCTTGATACAACCAAAAGAGACTGGAGTCCACTTTCCAGTAACGGAGGAGTTATAGTACCTTCTTCAAGTCATCTGAGGTCACTCTACACACTGACCAGCAGAATAAATAAGAATAAAAGCTGTCAATGAAAAATTCACATAAGTAGAATCCCTGTGAGAATGCCTCTTTGCTCATTTATCCTTCCTACTTTCCCAGGTGTTGTAACAAGAGGCATCCTGAAATAATGGCTGTGGGCCTTTTGTTTGAACCTTGCAAGTCGGATTTGGAATCAAGCACTACAAACTGAAACAACTGGTCCTATACATGTGCTGTTCCCTGATGCATTTACCTCTCTACATTGCTGCTCCCTGCTTGGTGACTCAGAGCAAGTTCTCTAGGTGGCTAAATTGGCTGTGTTGGTGGCTTTTCAGCTGTATTTTTCTCACCAGTAAGTAATCTTGAAGATTATCTGGAAAGGAAGTCAACAGAGACACTTTTCTGCTATTGCTGTAAAATAGGCCCTGAGAAATGTCTCCTTTTCAGAACCAATGATAATCCTCAGAGATTAAAGAGCCAATCTGTCCCATATCATTGCTGTCCTAGATCAGTCCTTTAATAGGTCTCTGATGGTGGAAGATCTTTTCATAACAGAAAGCAGCAGAAGTGGCAAGAAGAGCACTCATTAATAAGCAGAATTTTGGGATTCTTTTGGACAGAGACAGGGGCAAGTCATGATGCCCACTAAATAAAGTAAGCACAAGCCTGTCACTTGTCCCAGCCCTGCCTGAGCAGATCTGTGTGTATTTCAGCATTCTTCCTCTACAAATTCCTTTCAAGTGTGCTCAATATTCAGTAAAGAGACTATGCACATCTGCTGTTCCAAGAAGCAAGTTTAATTGCTGATGGGATTTTTTCCCTCTAGCATTTCAACCCATCTGCATGTTGCGATTACTGAAGCCTAATTTTGTTTTTGTCTACTTCAACCTTTTCAAGTGATGTTCATTAATCCCATCTATGGCATCTCTAACATGTGGGAAATCTGCCTAGAGTAATTACAAAGTATTTCCTCTGCTCTTAGTTCTCATATAAGAGCATGTGAAGATAATGAAGGCTGATTGTAGTGTCATCATTCCATTGAGGAAATGAATGATGCTGTTCAAATAACAGCTGGCTTGTTACATAAAAGAAATGACAGATCAGAATAATAAAGACAAACTCCCCTTTAACAGATCTTTCTAATTTGAAAGTCTCAAATAATTGTCTGGAATCCTAGAAGTACAGAACATAGTGCAAAAAAGGCCCTTAAATTTGCTCTCTGTATGGTTGTGTATATACCCACATATAAATATATATTTGTGCACTTCTGCATACATTTCTTGGGCATATAGTAAAGACATCTAGTGTTTTTTAAATTATTTTTGCATTAGATATATATATATGTATAAATATGCCATATATATACATATATGGCATAAACATATATATGGCAGAAAGAGAGTAAGACCACCATGAATCATTTTTTTTTAATCTGGAATATCCATGACAGATAAAATGCAATTTAGGAAAATTACCTTTTTTATAGTTAACTGACCTGAAGTGGGCATCTAGGAATGTGAATGATACATATTATAATTGAATTTGAGGTGCAAGGAAATTTTCACCATACAATAATAATTTACACAACAGTGCCATTATAAAAATGTTGTGAGGCCCCTAATCTCCAGCAGGTATATATATACATGCATGTATGTATATATCTATCTCAAAAACAACAGAGGTTTTTCTGTTTTATAGATACTTAAATACAATTTTTATATAAATATCACATATATAGGCATCATATGCAGATATATATACAAATAGAAAAAACATCAGTTGATCAATGGTCTGTTTCAAAGTGCCCACTGGTCCATAGATACAATTTGCAGTGCTCAGCTCATACTCTGTGGAGTCAAAGGCTAATTTCACGGTCTTTCTGCCTGAGTGTGTTCCTAGAAAGCCTTTCAGTCTAAACCTGAGAGTCTGACTCCTCTGAGAAGGAAGAGATAACATCATATGGCACTATCAGACTACAACACTTGATTTCTAGCTGGAGTTTGAAGTAAAGGCTGATAACAACCAACATGTGATATATTTCAGGTCTAAGAATTTCCTTGAATGATCCAAGGAAAGTGTGACTGCAAGTGGTACAGAAGACAAAATTAAAACTAGTAAAAACATTAGGGTAAAATGAGGCACAGTGATGAAGCCTTTGAGAAGAGAATTTCTCAGCAATGTCAGCTACATTCCTAAGCTAGATACAGGAGAATTTAGAAAAAAAAATTTCACATAGTCCCTTTTTTTATGTTTTTAAGCTGATGTAAACTGGGCTCTTGGGAGCTGCAAGTAAGATGGAGCCAAAGAAAAAAAAAAAAGCAGAATAATCCTAGTCCAGCCTCTTGCTTCAAGCAGCATTTCCTGGGATGAACTCCAAGGGTGAAGTTTATCCCAACCTGTCTGAACAACAAGTTCCACTGCTTGACTGTCCTAATTAAACACCCTATATTTTGTATTTATGCTTTAATATTTGCCAATGGGGTAGCATAAGGTAAAATCAATGCTTAGAGCTTTAAAAAAGAAAACCAAGTAGAACATAAAATCCTATTAGAGAAGGCAATGAAGTTGTTTAAATTGAGTGTATACAATGTCTTCATGAAATTCTAGCTTCAGGAAATTTTGGAACAAAAATGTAAATAGATTTAATTATATTTTTATTATTATTCATAAATGAAGAAATAGGGATCTATATTGCCATAGAAACAAAATGCCATGAGGTTTTTCTATATAAATTTGAAAATGTAGTGCTTTCATATGAAATTAAAACCAGAGCCCAGAAGCACAAAAAGTATTAAACTAGTGCATTTACAATAGGAAACCGTTAATTTTCTGACCAATTTGTTCTTTCTCCAAATTAAAAGATTGTTGAAAGGGATATTTAACACTGGAGACAACTTTTGAAAATAACCTTTCACTCCATAACTAAAAGTTATCTCAGAGTCCAATTTTTCTCTAAGAATCACACATGTAGCTTTGTAGAAATAATAGTTGCTTGTTAGCTCAGGGCATAGCTCCTTTTTAAAGAAATGATTGTGTAGACAGAGGTGTAATCTATGCTGCACATGAAAGCTGATTCTGCCTCTTGAAAATGTACCTTCTAAAGAAGTTGTTAATCACAGAATTAGTGAATAAATTTAGAGAAAGGCTTTCACTGAAAGTCATTTTATCCAGCAAAGGGGTATTTGTGTGCATTTAGCACTGGATTCTGCAATCCTGAGTTGTGGACCCCTGCACACACTGAAAGCCCTCTGACCTGAATAGCTCTTATTACCAAACTAAGCCCAATTGCAAATTTAAGGCAGTAGAGTTTGAAGCCAAAATCAGAGGGAATGTAGTCTGCAATCTTTTAGGTGGTGGACAGCATTTGCATTTAGCATTTCCGGGCCCCCTTTGAATTCATACATCACATTAAACTGAGTTCTTAATGGTTACTCAAAATGTCATTTCATTAGCAGCAGACTTCTTCCAGCTCTCATGAAAGTATCTAAGCAAGGAGACTCTAATAAAAAGTTATTGTACTGCTTATTCTTTTCAAGTCTGAATCTTAAACTTTGCTGCTTTTATTAAAAATCACATCAGACTTTAAGAATTTGGGGGCTTTCAGGAAGAGATAAAAGTACGTAATTTTAATTCAAAGTTTTTCACCTGACCTGCTCTTATTGATGTCACTGAAAGTTTACCAGACTGAAATGTGACATAACTTGTACAAAAGCACTGCATTGACTCTATTTTTTAGTGAATTTTCCTAGATGACCAGGGGTCTCACCTAATGCACATTTCTCATTTTTAGTAACCAAGATAGACCACTTGTTCTTTTCTCCACTGATTTGACAAGAGTAGCAATTTTAGATTATATCTTGAATGTCATATTAAAAATTCATAATTGAGTTGTGAGAGTGAATAATTATATCAAGACCAAGAGAACTGAGATAGATGTGACACATTTCATTTATCGATAAAAAATACTTTAAAAAGAAATAAAGTCTTTTGCAATAAAAAAAAAATACTGCCATTTCAGATCTATCATTTAAAAGTTCTTTGAAATTTTATGCATTTGTCCTCATGACATTTTTTCCCTTCTCCATATTTTATTTATATAGTAATTGATGCCAAGTGGCCTTATTGTCAATGTCACTGACAATTCTGACTGATGAGATCACCCACTGCTGTTGTTTCAGCAGCCCATTCATATCAGTTAGAGAGCAGCCACTGCTTGCAGGATATTTCCAATTGACCAAGGAGATAAATTTACCTGTTTTAACTAGCAATCCATCTGGGCATACCTAACTTCCAGGGAAAAAGAAGTTCATGTTATGTGCATTGCTAAATTGGTAATTGCTACCATTTCTGCACTGGACTCAGCAAGCATGGAAAAGATGGGGTAGGAAAAGAGAAGAAAAACTCTTCTTTAAATTACATTCTTGGACCACAGATGTATCTGAGGGTTACTGCTTGATATAAATCTATAATTGGACATAGACTTTTGAAACTTCCAATAATATTTTCAAAGAATCTTAAAGGAATTGAATACTCTCAGCTAAATTGAATCAGAAATAAGGTGGTTGATTCTTTTGTTCAAAGAAATGTATTAACTAAACCCCAAAATATTTATATATGTCTGGTTTAGGTACCAAAACAAGGAACCTTAGATCTGAAATCAAATGTCCAGTTTTCACCATATATGAAAGATAAAGTTTTTTTTTACTTTGAATATCCCTAGACACTTCTAATCCTGCCCTTGATTATTTCCTTCTCTGTTTTCCAGAGTCAGAGCACGTTTTGCCTAATTCACATCTACATTCTTAGTACATAGCACAGCCATGATCTTGCCACAGCAAGCACAAGCCAGGACTGTCCCTGTCCACACTAAATACTGGAAGCACTATGGCCAAGGTCCAGCTTGAGCAATCTGGCCTTTGGTATCCTGGGTATTTTCAACAACACAACTTCTACAAAGCAATGGGCAAACTCAGGGTACCCTGCAGCCCCTCACAGCACTCTGCCTGCAGTAACAGCAACAAATCATTTTAAATTAGTGCAGATGGGAATTTCAGCTCCTAGGTCTGTGCAGACAAAGTATCAGTTCACTCTCGTACTTCTCCTCATGGAAGGAAGCCGTGTATGCACTGCTGGAGTGCACATTGCTATGACAGTCTGGGCACCTAACCTGAGTACTCCAGACACACACAGGGCAAGATAGTACCCTTCAGATGGCAGAAGGATGCCCCTGTACTTAATTTTTTTCATATTAGCTGGTTCAAGTGGCACGTCCTCAGATTCTAGTCACCCCACATTCACTACATGTAGGAAGCGTAGCCACAAATCTGGGGGGAGAATCCAACACCTGAGCTACTGCAGTGGTATTTGTTTCTTCAGCTAGAGATTAACCAAGCCTTCCACATAACAGCTGAATCCTATAGCACTCATCAGAGGACTGCTCAGGCCCCGACCTTCTTGAAACCTTTAATTATTTTACCAGAAGTTGTAAGCTGCTGGGGTTTTTTATCAAAAAGTTAAAGCATCTGATGCACTAAGGGATGAAGGAGAGCAGAGCCTATCCAAGGAATTTTGACCTCCTGATTTGAATGTGTTAAGGCCAAAAGGACAAATGAGATAAGTATGAACTTCAAGAATTAATACAGCAAAGTAAACCATCCCTAAAATCCAGATACATCTAGACTGAAATTCAGTCAGCCTGGATTTCACAGCAAGCCAATGAACAGTTTCTAGCAAAACAGCTTTCCAAAATAAGAGTTGAAGTTCCCTAGAGGCTTAATGAAGACAGGGAGATAACTTTGAAGGACTCTAGAGGAAATTCCTGTAACCCTAAATTTTATCCCCTAAGCTAGACAGTCAGGGCAGTAGTGGGTCTGCTCTTCCCATGCATTTATTTCTTTTCACATGATAAATGAACATATGCAAGCTGTGCAGCAACTCATTTCCCTCTTGAGCCTGGGCTTGGAATTGCAGCTACTAGATGAACGTTGGAAAACATGAAGTTGTCTCTAAATTTAGCACATTCATATGGGAATCTAATGGTGGCATAGCAGAGGATGGGAATAGGAATAATTCAGTCTGTTGATGCAGCTCTGAAAAACACAGTAGAATAGAATAATCTTAATTGGAAGGGATCTACAACAATCATCTAGCCCAACTGCCTGACCAATTCAGGGCTGACCAAAAATTAAGGACATTGTTCTAATGCTTCTTGAACACTGAGAGGCTGCAGGTATCAAAAATTTCTTCAGACAGTCTGTTCTAGTGTTTAACCACTGTCTCTATAAAGAAATAGTTCCTTACATCATATCTGAACCTCCTCCGACACAGCTGTGAACAATTCCCATGGTGAATGTCGTGCCTTATTTCCTTTGCAGTATCCAAGGAGGAATATGTTCTGCTAAACTTAATTTAAGGGGCTTTTGCATGAAATTTTTCAGCTTCCTACATGTCTGCATACCTACCCTTTATACACAGGCACACAGAAACACCTACAGGGTACCAAGTATATACTTGGTATATACTTAGATCTTTGAGGGGATTATGCAATTCTAACATGCGTAGGCTGTACGAAAACAAAAGGTGCTAGCTTAAATAGAAAAGAATTAGGCAGAGTAAGTCCTAGAGAGTTAGCAGACTATTAGTATCAGGTCTTTTCTTTTTTACTAATTTTGAAATTAAAAAACCAAACAGTTCAAATGACATTTTGAAATAAGCTGTCCTTCCAAACAAATAATACCAAGCCTTTTGGATGGTGCTTGACAATGACTCTCTTTTTTCACCACTTGCTTTTTTTAGCATTTTAAATTTGCTAGTGAAAGTAGCACTTTGAGGAATTTCTCACAAAAAGCAACAGAAATTAAAAAATGAGAATGTAATTAAGGGGTGCATAAATATCAAGTCGAAAGAGGGAAAGAGCCACAATTATTATATTCTCCTTCACCCATTGATTATGTCATCAAAGATAATTTCTGTTTACTTTCTTTCCTTCTGTGAAACATTAGAGAATGGAGCTTCTTGCTTGTGTCTAATATATTTCACATATGAGCAATTAGTCTGGTGCTTCTGTTGTACTTCAGAATTATTTGGAACAAGCTGATTCCTTTTCCTGATACATAAGAATTTCCTCAGAGAGGTGTGATTAGATTGCCCAGGGTCAGTCATCACTTACTTTATCCAGGTATTTTGAAGTTTGAATGACTAAAAAGACTGACAGACTTAAACTATGTTTGGGGTATAGCCAGTTAAGAAAGAACTTAACCTCCCCAACTTAACAACTTTTCATCTCTATATTTAACAGAGTCAAATGTGCTTTGTATAAAAAGAGAGTAATCAGATCTATGCTGGAGAACATCAGTGTATGACAAGTCCCGTAGATCTAATACCCTAAGTTCAAATTCAATTTTAATTTATTTTTCAAACTTCCTGAAAATACAGTCTAAACATATTCTTTAAAAAGTTCCATTAGACACCCACTCAGTCTTAGCAATGAAAGTTCAAGAGAATGAGTGGTTTCTAAATAATAGGAGATTCATTAATAATGAGACAGCAAGGTATCTTAGATGATTTGTGCAAGTCAGGTCTAAGATAAATTCTGGCAACCAAAAACCTTTATTTCAGCAGTGCTGGAGAAGTACTGGATATGGTTTTATGATTTTCATTGGGTGTTTTTTTTTTTGTAGCTAGTCTTTCACTTAAAAAAAAAATCCGTTTTGATTTTGAAGTAACGCAGCATGTTCTTGAAACTCTATATAAAATTGTTAAAGAATCTATGGTTCCATATCTCTCTATCTACATAAGTATCTCAACCTAAAACATCATTGTACTTAAATCCCATCAAAATCAACTGCCAGTTTCAGCAGAAACTGGAAAAATTACTCTTCCACCATTTTTTATTATTTAATCCATGCTTACAACAAATCCACAGCTTATTCTATATTAGTAGCAAAACCAAAGATAATTTCTTGATTAGATGGTTTTCTTGACTCAAAGATACAGATAGAAAGTCAACATGTTGAAACAATCAAAAATTATGCAAAACAAGCCCGCTGAAAATAGAGGTTTAACATTGCTACAGTATCTGAAAACATGATCACACTGACAACAATCTGTAAATTCTGCACATTTCTAGGCATTAATACTAGGTTAATTTTCATTCCAATACAGTTAATAATATGAAGTTATGTTTCCTATTTGTGCTTCAGTTTAAAGCCAAGCAGCTCCTCTTTTTAGAAAGCTCCAAAACTGAAAAAGAAATTCTTCACATTCTTCTTTCTCTTCATTATCTCAGAAGATGTCATATGGCTTCATATTAAAGTTCCTGCCTTAAGGCTATCACATTGCTTATCCATCCCCAAAAAAATCTCATGTCCTCAGCTAAAAATCTTATTAAACGTAATGAAGCAGAAATCAATCCATTTATGAAGTACAGAGATATTTTTTAGAAAAAAAAAAAACCATACATCACAGTGCTATGCCAAACAATATTTTCAACTGTTACATTGAAAATTCCTTTTTTTCACAATCACAGAAAAATCTGTGTCAGAAGAATACCCTGAAGACCATCTAATCCAAAAGCAAATTGAACTCTAGATGTGGTCTGACAAATGTCAAGCAAAGAGACAGACACTCTGAGCTCTCCTGCTCATGCTCTCACCAGCGTGGCCCAGACTCAGCCTTCACTGCCACACAGACATGGTACTGACTCAGGATCATTTTGCTGCCTATGAGGACCTCAGGCCCTTCTCAGCAAAGCTGTGACCCAACCAGTTAGTTCCAGTCTGCACTGCTCAACGAGGCTGTTGTGCTCCAGCTCCAGAATTTTGCATCTATCTTTAATGAACTTCCAGAGGTCCCTGTCAGCCCATTCCTCCAGCTGGTCAAGGACCCAAAAAATGGCAGATATTCTCACCAGCCATTTACTCCAAGTTGTTGTTCTATTTCTAAAGTCCCATACTGTTGTCATCAGATTTCTAAAGTCCATACCTCCTCAGTGTATTCTTACAGCTGCAGATCTTCACAGCACAGACTCCTTCTTCTGCATGTTACTCTTTCCCACTTCAGGGCTCCTCCAAGGCTCTCCCTGACTGGCTAACTCACCCCCTTTTATCCCAGTTATCTTCACTGGTCACAGCTGCAGCCCAATTAAGGACATCACAGCTGCAGCCCATCAAGGACAACCGGGACCTCTGGGGCAAAGCCTCTATACAGATATTCAAATACAAAACATTTCCTCTACTGTATTTCCCCCTTTTCTTTTACTTGAGTTAACAGTTATACAGATATTCAAGTACAATACATTTCCTCTACTATACCAAGTGTGTGTCGGGTCTGGCTGTCTGTCTCTGCCCCGACACGGGTAGAGTGGTTCTTTGGTGGGCGCGATGCAAAGGACGAGTCTGGACTCTTCAGCTTTCGGTCTTCAGGTTGTTTATTATTTCTTATCTACAAAAATTTTCTGTCTGCCCAACAGAGGTCTGATTTGCAGGCAGTCACAGGCACTCTCTGACCACCCACGGGGCGGTCATGTCTTTTTATACTAAAACCTACGTATACAATATTTACCTTTATTTCTCAATGCTTTTCGCCTATGTTGGCAAGTGCACCTTCACTAGAAACCAATCTCTAAGTGCCAACATCATCACAGGAAATGGAGGACAAGAAGAAGAAAGAAGAAGGACAAGACACGCCCTGATCCCTCCATCTTGTCTCCATAACCCCCCTGTACTAAAAACCTTAAAATCTATATCTCACCCTCTAAATGTGTCTCTTTTACACCTTTTACTCTAAAGTGATTCTCTTGTCCTCAGACTCTTGTTACTTCTGTGGATGGATCAAAATCAAGCCACTAAGCACTCTTGGCAACATTCCAGTGTTTTCGAGACCCCCAAGGGTTCTCTTGGCATCTCTGGACATCGGGAACGATGTGCTGAGATCCCACAGTGTGTGTCTACCTTTAATTTATTGAGGATATGTTCCTTAACGTAGTCCAGATTGGTCATGAAGAGCATTGGGCCCCATAACAAACCCCACAAATACTTTAATCCACTGGCTACCTGTTAAACTTTGAACCATTGGCTCTTTGAGCCCAATGGTTTAGTTCACCCAGCACGCGTGTCACAAATCTGTACACCCCTTGACATCTAGCACTCATTCCTTCTCCCAGCAGTAGAGAACTCAGGAGTATGACTGCAAAACTAACCTCTGTTCTTTCTATTTCAAACACACCTGAAGTTGTCTTTAGCCATCATTATGCAATAGGACCTAACTTGGAGCATCAGATTTCCTCATTGAATTCTTTGGCTTGTATGTTTATGCACAATATCAGTTTTTTGAGGTACAGTTCCACTCAATCAAAAATTACATTTGATGCGGTAATTCCTGGATATGAAAGTCTGCATTACATGGAGTTAATGAGAAATCAAATGAGGTGAGAAGGATCATACCTTATGGCATTAGAAGTCAATTACATGGAGGACACAGAGAAATTATTTAGTTAAATTAAGAATCCTTTTGGCCTCCTGTCATTATTCAAGCCCAAACCCAAGTGAAATAAAAAAAAATTCCTCTTTTCCTTTAATATCAGCACTGCATTATTCTTAATTAAATCTAAAGAAAAGTTATCATTTGGTTATGAAAAAAAAAAGAGTTTGTGTTTTATATTTCTGATGTAAGCAGAAACCTGAGAAAAACTTTAAAGTGTTCTCATACAATCCTCTGCATTATTGAGTGTGTGTCTTAACCCAGCTATGGTCCCTAGAAGCTGTGGATGCCCCATTCCTGGAGGTGTTTGAGGCCAGGCAGGATGGGGCTTCCAGCAACGTGATCTAGTGGAAGGTGTCCCTGCCCACGGCTGGGGGGCTGGAACTGGGTGATCTTCAAGGTCCATTCCAACCCAAACCATTCTAGGATTCTGTGATGAAGAGAGCAAAATGTAAAGGAATGTAGTTCTCCTGCTAGCATTGTCCAAAAGGACACATCCCAGTGAAGCTAAGTATCAACAACACAATGGTCATATAGATTCACAGAACTATTAAGGCTATAATAGACCTTTAGGACCACCTAGCCCAGCCATGAACCCATCACCACAGCCATATTCACCATTAAGCCATGTCCTCAAATGCCCTATCCACACATATTTTTTGAACACTTCCAGAAATGGTGCTTCCACCACTTCCCTATTTAGTCTGTTCCAATGATCTACAACCCCTTCCATGAAAAAAAAAATCCTAAAATCTAGAAAATCTGGTATAAACCCCCCCTGGCACAACTTGAGGCCATTTCCTCTCATCCTGATGCTTTTTACCTGGGAGAAGAGACTGACACCCATCTCACTGCAAGCTCCTTTCAGGTAGTTGAAGAGAGCAACACAACAGGAAACCAGCTTAGTTGTACTTGTATCTACACATTATTGTTGCAACTTTTGCCACTTGACTAATGCCATCAACTTCTCAATACAATTCTCAACACAAATTATATTATCTTTATTAGATGCACCTTTGATCAAAATATAAAGGGCATCCCCATTTCCACTTCTCCCTGCTTGTGTGCTTTCATGATGATTCCATTTGTCTTCTTTCAGAAAATATTAGCACACTATACATTATTTGCTAAATTTATGAACTTTGGTCTTGGCCTTTGAGAAACTGAAATTTCATCTCAGCTGCAGCATCCTTTGTCTACCAACACAATCACAGATGTGCTGCTTTAATGTTCTGTTGATACTGGAAAAATGAGAAAAATTACCTTTGTGCTAATTGGTTAGCCCACAGAAGCTACTAAGACTGAAAGTGTGGAGCTGTACAGGGCAGCAGTTTACATATTCTACCTGTATCTTATGTTAATTATGGGCTTAAAGAAATGTTGCCTTATAATTATTTTAGCCTAGTAGTTCCTTTATTTACGTAGTAAATAGCTTTAGAATTCCTTTATTTTAGTTGGGATAGGCATGTATTACCTCTCAATTTTTTTTTTAATTCAGGTGAACTTGAGCAGTAGAAACTGATCAGTGGATTATGGAAATGGTGCTGAGTGATTCACTATGCTATTTTCTTCTTTTTCAAGGTACTCTCATGACATATTCCCTTTGTATTTTTTTTATAACATAAAGAGTTAAGCCATTATCCATGTCATTTCAATAAAAAACCTCCTCATAAACTTGCAAATTGAATCTTTTCAACATGCAAATTGTGCCTTTTCAAATACCTCAGCAGAGTATCTACCTGAACTATAACAATAAAATTGCAATACACTTCTAAATAAATACAATTGTCATATTCTCCAATCTCAGCCCCTACTCTTACAATGAAAATGCCCAGCTCTAAATGCTGTTCTTCAACAAGTCACCAGTTCTTTAAACCTTTATAAATTACCATTTTGCTGTGAGAATATATTATATTCAAGTGATTACTTGAAGAGTTATTCGGCAGCGAAGCTAACAGCGGGGTTGTCAGGTGAGACTGATGCTGTCAACCTGAAAGCACAGTCATACAGCCAGTAAATACTGCACAGATACAGAGCTGAAACTGCAAGAGCTTCCATTGAAACAGGACCTATCAATCTGTCATGTCATCTTCTCTGATTAAAAGATTTTGTGGGCAGGCATCTGCAAGTGCAGCAAAGGTTTTCTAGAAAGGTAATGATGCAAAAATAAAAATGTGACTGATGTGTCTATCACAGAACGGTCAAGGGCAGCAAACTTAGTTTCAGAGCTTGTTTATCTGCATGTTTCCATCTATCAGATGGCTTTTTGGTGGAAGTTGCCTAAGAGGCCTCTTTTGACTCACTAGTTCCTCAGAAAATACTTACTATATTTGCCATCAATACATACTCTTCAAGTTCTCCATCTGTCACCTTTGTTGAAGAAAAAAAAAAATAGTCTGGAAAGAACAGAGAACTCCTTCACTTTAATAAAATGTGTGAAAGAAAACATATTTTCTGTTCTATTTCTTGCTTTTCAGAAATTTGTCTGCATCAGGATTACATTTAGTCTCCTCTCCAAAAGAGGTCTTCTACTCATAACCTTGGAGAGGACCCTTCAGGGAAATTAAACCCTAGAAACTTTGGCTGTAAATCACAGAGCCCTGTGGGTGACTTGGAATAAATAGAGGGAAGATCAAAGGAGGATTAGAGGCTGGCTGTGATGAACATGAACAGGAATGACAAAAGGAAAGGCTCTAGTGTTAGCTTAGTTATGTTCCCACCATGAAAATAATGAAGGCAAAAAGCCCATCACCCTATTCACATTTGTTGGATTCATTGCCTAATTACAAGAATTCCCTGTATACCTGTGTTACTGGTGTACTGTTGTCCTATATTGCAGATAGGAAGAGACTCCTGCAGACCATTTTGTGTCATAAATTAATACATTGTATGTCCTAAATTCAAAGAATCGACAAGAGGAATTCCAAATGCTCCCTTAAATACTGTAACATCTTAAGATTTAGAAAAATACATACATAAAGAGAAAAAACAGACCTTCTCTCTCCTTGATTTTTCCTCTTTCTTCCTTGCACAGCTGTGTTTGTTCAAGCTTCCTGTTAGAAAGCACACAGAAAAGAAGATGGGGAGAAAAAGGGTGAGGAGCTGTAATCAGGGCAGAAACTCACACTTGGAACTGGGAAGTTCCCCCATGCTGCCTAATGAAATTCTCACAATGTCTAAAGCAGGCATATACAATACCTGGCCAAGCATTCCTCTAGGGGATTATATTGTCCTTCCTACACCAACTTTCATTTGAGGAGCCAAAATTTGTTACCGAAGCAAACTTTCTGTCTCTTCTTCTTAACAAGATGGGAAGCTGGAACATAATGAAGTTAAGAAATTCCTAATCATTGAACCACTTATCTGTGTTTGCAAGGTCAAAGATAGGAGATTAGTGGGAGATCTGTGTCTTGAAGGTAATGATTAAATGATGAGTTCACAGAAATTAACCATCATTTTCTCTTTGTCTTCTGAAAACAAGCAAACAGTCAGGAATTCAGCTAAAATCTTTATCTGACCAACTGCTGCTTTGCATTGGGACAGAACTTCATTCCTCTGATGGGGGCTGGGAAATGTCCTCCAAAATATTTTCTTTAATGATAATGTCAAAGAACAGAGGAAATTAGGAGCTCAGGAACAAACCAAAAAAAGGGGTTAAGGTCTCTGAAATATATTGATTTATGTTAAGAAATTCAGTGAAAGCTCATCCAAGCCTTAAGCCATTTCACTCTATGGAGGCCTTGCAATTCATAAAATACAATTGCTGGGAGAAGTAAACTCTGCCTGATGTCAGTAAGAATTTTTTGTTGGATAATATCTGTCAAATGCATTTAAGCTTGATCCTGTAATGATAAGAACTCAAAATCAGCCAAATTGAGTAATACCAAAGATCAATTCTGCTCAAGTGCCTGTCTTGAAATATGGCTTGAAAAGATGCTTGGGAGAATGGGTATGTATAGGGATCTGAAAGATTTGAATGGACTACAAAGTTTAAGTCACGGAGCACAATGCCCTGTAACTTTGAGAGATCTGAATGGACCCTGAAAAACCTCCCATTTGGCTATAAGAGCATACTTCCTACACCAGAGACTGCATCCAGATAACCATTTCAACAGATGCTGAGGGATGTGAACCCATCTTGGCCTCCACGACATCATGTGACAATGAATCATGCAGTTTAATTATTTATAATATGAAAATAATCTCTCTAGAGAAAAAGCAATAGTTTCAGTGAATTGTGAGGCAGCTTGCTTAGTCACCCTGTGAATCATGTTGCAATGTCTGGGACATGGCAAGTACCCCAGACAGTGATATCATGACAAAAGGATACGCATTAAAAACTATCTAGTTCCACTTTCTTGCTCTTAGAATCTCACTGAAGTGTGATTCTGCAAAGTTTTTCATACCAACAAACCTGACCAAATAACTTGAATTCTTATTCCCTGACTAAGTAGCAGGCGTGAATTCCCAGTATTATGGAGAGATCAGGACAATCTTTTTAGAATTCCTGGTGTGATCCTTTAGTGTGTCTTGCAGCAGGCAGTGAGGAGGCATTTGTAGGGCCCAAAACAAGTTTTCCCAGACCTGGTTGCTGAATCAATGAGTCCCTATGAGTGGCTGGGAGAAGCAACAGATCCCTGCACAGCTGTATCCAGGACATGGTCTGCTGCAGAGAGCCATGCTGGGTGAGATGTTAAAAATCCCACTTCTTCATCTGAAGAAGCCTATCCTGTATTCAGATGGCCTTTACTTGCCTCAATACCTAATGAAGCTTTGGGACAAATGACACTGGTTTATACTAGTTAAGAGCTCAGCTTCTGTGATCGTTGCATTCAGACATCGTAAGTCTTGAAAGATTTCAAGCTGGATTTGCAGCTGTCACTCAAGCTGAACTCCAGAACTTAAAGTGGGTTTCTCAAACAGCATTACAAAGATTTCCCTCTGCCCAAAATCCTGCTTTTCTACTATTCTTGCGTGTCACCGTCATATTTTCTGAAAAATCTCTTTGCCCAGGACTTTGATCCTGGGAAGCTGAGAAGCCTCAGAGAAAAAATGAAAACAATAATTATCTGATTTGCTTCTCCTGTGTTTTGCTGCTTTGGAATATGTTTTGACATTGTTTACCCAACAGGTGGTTGTTTCATTGGTTTAATGTGAATTGTTTCTCACTTATTGGCCAATCAGTGCCAAGCTGTGTTGAGGCTCTGAAAAGAGTCACAAGTTTTCTTTAGTACCTTTCTAACCTTCTGTCTGTATCCTTTCTGTATTCTTTAGTATAGTTTAGTATTCTTTAATATAATAGAGTATCTTAAAATAATAAATTAGCCTTCTAAGAAGATGGAGTAAGATTCATCATTTCCTCCCTTTGTCTGGGAACCCCGCAAATACAACACTTGCATTCAGCCAGGCACATTTTCTTTCATTTGTTCTAAGTGACAGGTATGCACCTCTGCATTATGCACACTTGACAATTCTCTGCATCATCATATATGAGATGATGGGTGTCCTTGCTGGTAAACTGACTGCAATAGTAATGCCAAAAAAAGAAAGAACCTGATGGCAGACATCCTTCTTCCAGAAGGCAGGAGGTTTGTGCTGGGAAGTAAAAGTCACATATCCCTGAAAAATCCCATAATCATGGAATAAGATGAGTTGGAAGGGACCCTCAAAGATCATTGAGTCCAGTTTCTGGCCCTGCACATGGCATCCCCAAGAGTTACACCATGTGCCTGAGAGCATTGGCCAAATGCTTCTTGCACTCTGCCAGGCTGGGGCTGTGACCACTTCTCTGGGGAGCCTCTTCCAGTGCCCAACCACCCTCTGGATAAAGAAACTTTTTCTGATACCCAACCTAAACCTCCCCTGACACAACTTCAGGCCATTCCCCAGCCAACAGCAAAACATGAGTTTTTAGATAAGACTCAAGATGAGTTTTTTATCTTAGATAAGAACAGGGTTTTTATTAGAATCTACTGGGGAAAAAAGGAGAACTACAAAAGATTTTGATTAAAGGAACATAAAACAGCAGGAGGCAACAGAAAAGCAGAATCTATCAGACAAGTAGCACTGCTATTAGCACCAGATCTGAGTTTCTTAGACAAATGATGCTGGCCTCACTTCAAGGCATCAGGCTCTTGAGAGAACACAGTGTCCAAGAACATTGTTTTCAATATTTTACTAATGGGGTACTGTTTTAAAAAGCAAAAAACTGCTTCGTGGACCTGAACAAAAGGAGGCCAAATTTATTTGGACTAGCTGGTTCTAAAAATTACTTTACAAGCACTTTTATTTCCTACTTTATAAAACCTCCTGGATCTACTTGAAGGTTTTCACAGCTAGGATATTTTATCCAAACTTCAACCCTAATGAGTTGTTTATATCATAAAATATATATTTATCTTCAGAAAAAAAATTTAAAAATAAATCAGAGGTATCATACCATAAAGGGAGGAATCCTGTGCTCCTTGTAGAGCCTGAAGCCTAGGGGAGGTTGTTTCAGGGAGATCAGAGCACTTGGATTTAAAAGCAATATTCAGAGGGGAAATCAGATGAGTGAATCATCTGCCTCTGGAAAAGGATGCACCAGCATGGATAGGGCCATCACCGTTTTTCAAGAGGAAGAAGAAGAAATGTATCAGTAAGGTGGCAAATGACAGTTCTCAGAACAGTGTGGCAAACCACCTGTTGGAGGTACCCATTTAAACAGCTGGTTTTTTGTCACTGGCTACAATGGTGTCCCTAATGTAGGGTGCCAAAACTGGTAGCTCCTCACTTTTAGTACATTTTAGTCAGATGAAAATATTTTTTTATCTCAAGGTAAATATAACTTCTCACACTACTAGAACTTCTGTTTCCATCCTTTTATAGCTGTAAACCAGAGTAAGATTTATTTAAAGACAGGTATAGTATTTGATTGCAATTGTCTCTAAGGCTTTCACAGAAGGGACCATAAAATGTGTCTACAAGGATAGCAGGCTAGCTCAGTTCAAACATATTAGTTTGTGATAAAAGAGACATGGCTTAATTTATACCTTCTACCTCCTGGGTAATATGGAGCAAATATTGCAAAAATACTTACACTGAAATAATTAAAGGCATTCTGGCTTCCAGAGAAACATGATGATGTTTCTCTGGAAAATGAAAGTAAAGGTTGTAATATCTTAGACACCATCACAAACACTTTGCATAAATTTAATGCTACACAGCCTGGGCATTTGGAATTGCTCCCGGTTCACTGAGCCAAGCAAGCATTTGACTTCAGTTTTGCAACTAAAATGCTATGGTGCTGGCAAAGGCAGAGCAGAGCACAGGCCTCTTCAGGCAGCAGTAAGCCAGCACCCCATCCTAATATTTTTGCTTTAAAAAATTCAAAAAATAGGAAAAAAGGTTTTTTTCAAACAGCTTATTTGTAACTAGTTGAAGAACTAAAGACTTTGAAGAAGTGTTGGTTCAACTGCCTCATTTAGCATTATATAAGATTGAAACTACCTTACATTAATACAGAGAAAGTATTTTTAGGCAGCATGATTCACTACACAACTATGACAACACACTTGAAACAACTGAAAATAAACCAATATTCCCATAAACTATTTCAAAAAAGAGCAGAATTCAGGCTTTCTATAGCAGACATTGCAACTCAGCAGAGCCCAGGCTAGCTCACAGACAACTCTCCCTGCCCTAAGACATTCCATAGGTACTTGTATTTACTCTCTGTTCCTGCCTGCAGGTTTCAAAACCAATGCCAAACTTCTTTAGCCTATTTGTGACCTGTACCTAAAAACCACACAGAAATAAAATTTGCAGCACTCATGGTTCATGTAAAGTATAATTGCTTCTGCATATTAGTAAGGAACATGCTTTTGTCTATTTGCATGAAAACAAAATAAGATAATATCAGTTAGGGATGCTAACTGTAGCTGACAATGCAAAGGAATAAACCAAGATCCTTGTCTCCATAAATATGTAAAACCACAGAGGACACAGATAAAGACAGTCTGATTTTTATCAGTGCAAGAGAGCACTTATTCTGCCAGAATTTCACATCTCCCCTCTCTGTCTAAGGAAATGACTCCTTTTGTTACACTGCATGCCTGGCACAACAGCATGTGCTCCCCAGCCTCATGTTCTTGAAAACAGTTTGCATGTTCATCAGAAGAGTAAGAGAAACACGAGAGCAGCCGCAGGGACAGGAAAAAATGGCATTTAGCCCTGCAAAGCCACCAAGTGCCCCAGCAGAGCTATGGAGCCAAATAAGCAGCTCTGGGCTGGGCTTCCTCACAAAGCCATAACCCTAGGGAGAAGCAAAGCCAATGCCATCCCTTTGAAAAGAGGATGCCTTTCTTCCTTCTCTTCCCTTGTGACACTGATCAAGGAAAAAATCATTGAGATCAGGTCATTTGCCAGGATGCAGCCATACCATAAAACTCCCGTGTTTTGGATCTCTATTATCACATTTTGCCACTTTTCCTGGGAGAAATGATAAAATTTAATTTCTACTGTGATATATAAATAAAAATAGATTATTTGGGGAAAGCTTTTATAAAAACAAAATAAACATTAGTTACAGTCAACCAAGAATCCATTTGCCCAAGTTTAATATCCTAGTTAACTTAAAATTACATACCTGAACCCAAACTTGTACTTTTATATTCCCTTTGGGGTAATAAGGGATAGCTACATTTAAAAAGTAATTCAGCCTATCATAAAATAAGAGTTAAATCTGAATATTCCTCTATAGGTGTGTATATCTCTCAAAAGGCAGTATAGTTTAGGATGACTAACTTGGAATTGTATGTCTAATTTTTAGAGTCCTACATTTTGGCAGATGGATCCCACCATGAGTATGCTAATCTAATGTATCTATGTAAGGCACTATTAAGACAACAACTTGGATGAAAAATAATTTAAAGAAACTAATGATACTGCAGTTCCCATTACAGCAGTGTTTTTTCTCCTGCAATTATTAGACCCATAATGATTTTTTCTTAGTGATACCTCCAGAAATGAAGTGCACATGCACCTGGGACCACCAGCTGAGCTGTAGAGCCCATAAGCTTTTATGTGAAATGGCAGAAGCATCAGATACATCTTTACAGTACCCTTTTAGCATGCTTTTATGTCCTAAAGAGCCTATGATACAACATGAAAAAGAATGTGTGGCAGCATTGATGACAATGGCTTTTATCTTCCCTGCACTCGAGCATCTTGGTTTTAGACATTCATAAATAAATCTCAACAAATAAACTAGAAATAAAAAGGAAATAAAAAGGAAAGCATGTAATATATTAAATCGTCTGTAAAATATTACAGAACATTATCTCAAAACTTAGAAAAGAGAGTTGTAATCCAAATCCTATAGTTCTCAGGTTCTGTGTTTCTACTGCATGTAAATCTGACTTCAACATTATTCCTAATTCTAAATCTAAATAAAAAATTTCATAGTCCAAGAAAAAATTAAAAGATTGTCATACATCTTTGTATTAATCTTAAGAATTTCACAGCCATTTTTTTGAAAGGAACTGTGAAAGAGGAGTAGAATGTAATTTTGCACTATTTAATAAGATCACAAAGACCAAAGAATATGGCAGCATTTGGTAGAGAGTCATGAAGTTGATTTCTATTGTATAGACCAGCATTAGTGTCCCTAGATATAGAGACAAGGAACCAGCATTGTTCATTGCAAAAGAAAGAAGATGATCATACTGGTATTCCTGAAGATCAGAGTCATGTACTTGGAATGTTAAAATACCAAAGACACATTATTTATACAGCACACCACGTGCGAGGGAAGTCCCAGCACTGGTCCTGACACCACAGCCAATGAAGATCTGAAAGCAGCAGCATCCAACAGACACGTGAGGTCCTTGTCTCAGGAGAAAACTGAAAGATGTACTTAAATCTTCCAGCCTGCATGGAATAGCTCCTAGCTCCCTGGCAAGTCTGAAAGATTTGAACTCTGTAACTATTAAAAGCTAACTGTTAAAGCTAAATGTTCTCTAACTGGGGAACTGCAGGCATCTTGCACCTGAGGGTATCAAAACTATTAGAGTCTCTCTCCCTGCATAGTCTCCCATCATGTGGCCCTAACAGCAATTAGAGAAAAAAGTAGAGCAAGCTGACCTAAGACTGGAGAATTGGTAAATATATATTTTCAGGCAACTAAACTTTGGGGCCAAGTCAATTTCAGACTAGGAAACTTTAAATGTCTCCATGTAGGTGTCTATAGATGTCTATAATCCTATTACAGGCAATGAAGCCCAGAAAGCACTTCAGCTTATGGTAAAACAGACTTCTAGAGGATGAGTCAGCTGCCCATACGTGGGTTTGCAGAGGCATTTGATATGTCTCTAGGCATGCTTGGTGTCATAGGGACCTCTGGGAGACTGCTGCCCTTCTAGAGCAGCACCAGATGAGATTGCTGAGGACAGGGGAAGTGGCATTAATGTCCTGTGTTGTGAATGAATCCTATCCTTCATGATGGTCAGCTGAATTCCTCCTCACATCTCCACCAACTCTGAATTCTCCTCCACAGACACCACTGGGCACTAAATTTATCAGTCTAGATTGATCTGTCTTAATCTTGAAATGAATCCCATCTGTCAGAAACATTCAAGGAGAAACTGATACCACAGTTACATGGAGCCAGTTTTTTCCTTCAATGTAAAGACACAGAAAAAATATTGTGCATCATGGTAATGAATGAGAGCAATGTGATAGCTTGTAGGGCAAATGGTATCAAACAGGAGGAGGAAGGTGCTGTTGCCTCTCCACATACCATCTGCAAAAGCTTTTGGAGCTCTGTTGTCAACATTTTTAAAGAAGGTAGTGACAAGTGGGGAAGAATTTTGCAGAGAGCTATTTGTAGAGATCTGGTCACAGTCTAGAAAAAAATAATAAAAGGCATGGGAGATATTCTCATGCATTGCTGTCGATTTCCACACCTGTTCACATGGAAAGAAATTTCTGCCAGCAAAATTCTGTAAAGTATCAGGAAAATATTCAGAGAGATGCCATGTTTATGACTGATAATTTCTGTTTTCCCTTAATAAAGAGAAGCTAGCACATAGAAGCAGGGAATGTCAAGCCTAGGCTTGCCTGGCTTTTTCACAGAGATGCCCTATATTGATTCATTCTGCTGCTGAACAAGCAGTTTTCTGCAGGGAGCCAGAGCAGAAGCAAATCACCCCCCTGTGGCTGCGATACTTATGACACTATTTAGTGCTGCTAACACATCAAAGTGTGACCCCCAGAAATGTCCCCAGGCTCTGCATGAAACCTCAGAGACCTTGGGGAATGCATTGAGAGGGAAGAGGCAAAATCTGCCTTTTAGGGGAGAGTATGCTGTGTCAATTAGAACAGAGCTTTGCTGAGGTGCATCTTAGTGGCAGTGCTTTCCTTTCATCTTTCACTAAATAGCCACTCTCCCCCAAAGCCATGTAAGAAGTTCAACTAGTAGCACATCCCAGTGTTTATCACCATAAATTGTTAATAAGACTGAAGGTTTCCTATAGGGGACCTGGGGAAACATTCCATTACTAAAATTTTCCATTCCATTACTAAAAAGTTAAAAGAAACCTGTATCATTTAAGTAAGTTCTGTCAGTGTCAAAGCAATATGCTCTAGATTGAAATCCAGTAATAAACTGTTTCTGATTAAACAGTATAATTTAGAGAAGGATGGTTTCCTCACAAGCTGAGGAATTATTTCCTTTTTGTGCAGTGAAAGAAAGGTAACAAGGAGCTGCTGGAATCTCGTCCATTTCCCACAACAGTGATTGCAAATTTGCTGCAAAATTTATGGGCATCTCTGAGGGAATCAGAGGGGATTTGGAAGGAAAACATTGTACATATGAAGTAATGTAATAATTATCAGTTTCAACTCAATATAATTACAAATGAGCTTCCACCAGCTACTAATTATCTTCTTGGTTACAGAGGCCATATTTTATTTAAATGAAGTGGAATGAAATGCTGGTGAAAGCTGTATAAGTAGTACTAACGAGAGAACACATTAGAGGGGATATATTTCCCTTTTAGGCCCTTGGATTAAGGGTTTTTAAAAGTACTGAAGGAAAAGTACAAAGAAATAGAGCATCCTCCTGAGCATCTGAGAGACCCCAGGTCTAGCTCAGACAGAAATTGACTCTCCCTGAATGGGTAACAAACAGTATATGTGATGTTCATTTGTGATAGAGCTAGTTGCTCTTGAAATCTTTGTGGAAAAAAACAAACAACAAAAAAAAACCCCACAAAACAGAAAACCAGCCAGAAAAACTTTTTGGATGGGGACCTTGGGTCATATCCCTCTCACGTGTCTTTGGGCATTCATGGTAACCTTCAGCATTTTGCTCACTCATGAAGGTAAACATGTCTTTGTTGGCTGTTTAGATGCCTAAGTTACGTGGGAGGAAGAATTCACCCAACTTCACTTTAAGGAACTTACAAAGCATTCCATGAACTGAAGTCAGACCTTTTCCCCCCACAGCAATGTATAAACCCATCTCTGTCAAAACAATGTTATGCTATATTTAACTCTGAAAACTAATTAGCATTCATAATCCTGGTTATTGGAATAAAGTCTGAGGATGAAACAGAGCAAGACAAGGTAACCTGCAGTCCTTGCTGGAAAACTGCACCCTAAATAGACAAGGCAAAAGGGTGTGATAACACTCATCATCTCAGGTGATCCACAACTCTCACTTCTGTGTTGGAAGACAAAGTTCATGGAAATAGAGGGGAAGGAAAGAGGTGTGGTGGAAAGGAAGTCAGGGAAGGAAGAAGGTATGCAAGGAAAGTGTATGCAAGGAAAGAAGTTGCAAAGATCACCATTTTTCCAATATGTTGCAAAACATATTGGGTTAATGTTGGACTTAGTGCATCAGATATAAATCCACAGTGAAATTAAAGCATTAAAAGACACAGACAGAAATACCAGAATGATCAAAGACAATTAAAGTCTTGCAAGAACAGCATATCTTTTGACATTTAAATGTCAAAATTATTTTATGACAACAAGAGTAGCTGTCAAGTGCAAATGCACTGAGCTTTCCATTCATCTCTCAAGAAGCAATTTAATCAGTAGTTTTAATATTTTTCCCTTCATAGACAAGAGGCCTATGTTTTGTTTACGGGGTTTGTAATTCATATTCAAAGTATCATTTGTACCATGAAACATTAATTTAATAAACTGTGTTAATTATTTATCCTAGCAAGATTAATTTTCTTAGGATCAGGGCTACAGTGGCTAAGCACTCATGGTCTTGCTGTGAGATATTCACTACTCCAAGCAGACTTTCAGCTGAAGTCACAAAGCCCTGCCATGGAGTCCTCTAGCAGGCTGCACTCTGGAGTCCAGCATGGCAATAGCAGTCTGACAGGCATGAAAACCTTGCTGCATGTCTCACAGTGCAGGCATCACAGCTAAAAAACCCAGACACAAACACAGTATACAAACCTTTATATACGTACAGTCTTCTTATTATAACATAATGAATGTACTTTATCTGTATTTGCAGCTGCTTCAGCTTACTCATAATTATCTGGCTCATTTCTTGTGCATCACACTGAATACATAAATGTAATATCCAGAGAAGTAGCAGAGTGATAAAACACCAACATAATTCCTATGAAAACAAAAAAAGTAGAAGGCAATATTACTGTGCTGATGAAGATTCCAAGTTGAAGAGCATATATTTTTTGGAACGTTTCTTTCTTTCTTTTTTTCTGAAAGAGGAATAGACATTTGGCTTTAACCCTCCACTATTATATCCTGTTTTATTACACACATAAAATATTTTTTCTGTATTTAGATATCTGAACATTAAGCACCAGATGCCCAACACTCTATATTTTATAGGAAATCTGAATTTTTTTAGTATCTCTGCTGAACTTCAGAAAAAATAAAAGCAGGATTGTTTTTGCAGTTTCTCTAGATAGCAACCTTGAGCATGCCTCTTGTGTATGGACTACATTTCCATATGTGATTAAAATGATAGGTGTCTTGTGGTTTATAAAATCCAATCCTATTTACTTAGCTGTATTTTAATTAAATGTGCTTTGCAGTCAAACTCTCTGTGGCACTTGTATGAAGAATGCTATAAAACTAAAATGAATGACTGCATGTAATATTGGGTACGGATTGCAGAAATGCATTTTAATGTTTTGAAACCATGCTCATAAAACTTCTCTTGGACAGGCTAAAAATTCAAATTTCCTGAGGAGAAGAAAGTTTTTTCATTATTTAGCCAGACTGACATACGATAAGTTGTTACAGTCTACCCAGAAAATTAAAAAACTCTTTTATGCCACTATTTCTTCTCTGAGTTTCAGTAATTTCTACCTTACAGCTGTTTTCATCCCATAGCAGAGCAGGTTGTAATAAATGAGTCTCTTCTTCCTACTCACAGATTTGCAATTGTGGTGGCCATGTCACAGGAATGAAGGACTTGGAGCACCGGGTGTTTGAATTCTGCCTATTTTTGAACCATGTGTACATCTTACATCTGGAAACACAAACACCCTTAAATTACTAGAATGACATCGGATAGGAGATATATAATTATCTGGAAGTATATTCTGTACTTTGTTCTTTTATTGTTCTTATGCCCATGACTGGAACATTCAGAGCCTCAATTTTGATCCCATTTAGATAATGCCCCTACCAACACAAAAACAAAAGATGGTCTCTGGCCATAGCAGTATATGATCTCAACAAGAGATTATAGAGAGATACAGGGTCATGCTTAGGTTATGCCAGAAGGAATGATGGGCAGTAAAGCAGTCACTCTAAAAATATACACTCACTTGGGAATGAAGTGGGCAATGGTCTCCAAAAGGACTCTTCCTCTCTAGCGACTATAAAAGGAATCTGGGAATTTGAGAGCCAGATATCCACCTTACAGATGTCTAAAATAAGTGAGGAATCCCTAGGAGTCAGAACAACTATTGTGAATTTTCTCTGACAATGACAAAGATGAGGTTTAAGGAAGGCTGTTTGGCAGAAAAGAGAGTGAATGAGTGGTTTTGGGCCTATTTACATGGAGCTGATTCAGTAAGATTGACGCCACACTATGATACCTGGTCAGGCACTTCCCATTAATGCAATACTGCAATCAATGACTTTGCAATGTATTTTTTAAATACATAATTTAATTTTGTCACCATCTTCTGCAGGAATAAAGCAATGCTTTGTATATGGTAGAAACTTTAGCAAGTTGCAGGAGCAAAATGTACAGCTACTACTGCAAGTACTTCACTTTGTGAGTCAACTTTCATGACTCATTGCAAACCCTGTATTATACTGCAGATGGGAGCAGTGAACATAAGGTTCATGCTCTTTCTGGTGGCCTCTTTCCTTTCTAAACCACAGTTTTCTGTGTGATCCTGTATATGTCTGTAGTATGTCAACCACACGGTGAACTAAGCCCACTGTTGACCCTGGTCACTTGTCCCCCTCAATATTTGTTGCAAGTGCAAAGATTGTATTATGATCTGATAATAGTTCATACTCATACAATGTAAAATGATTAGGCATGCTGGGACTGATGAAGATACAGCAAAATCCACCATCATCTTAAATTTGCCTGTTTCTAAGCTGCTTAGTGTTTTGAGCCTCAGCTGCAGCTGTGACAGCAGCTCACAAGACAAACAGAAAATGTGTGAATCAGGCAGCAGCTTGTTTATGCCTATTTTTCACCTCTACAGTCTAGTTAAGTACACAGTCTTTTGCTGCTTGTCTGTATATCTGCTTTTATCACGGGTCTTCACTTGCAGAATAGGGATCATACCAGCTTCTTTGTCACCTTCCTTTTCTATCCCGGATTACAAAAAAGAGAAACAAATTGGCACACAGATGCACAAATACTTCAGTGGGTGTTGAGAAACACCTTCCGTGATTTTTAGTGTGTTTTTAGAAGTTTCAGCTCCTCCTGTTAGTTTTAGTATTAAAGCAGCAAAATACTTAAGTTGAAGAAGGAAACTGTGTTCTGTGTTGTGAACCAAAGTGTAAGCTCTTCACTCTTACACTTGTGATGAGCACAGTAGTCTAACAATTGAAATTACCCATTTACTGCACTTTAAATTTCCACACTACATCCAAATAGTGCATGGGACAGTGTAAAGTCATGAGGGAAATGGTATAGCTGTTGCAAAGCCATACTTTTAAAAATAGCAGACCACATGCTACTAATTGCAAGAGAGGTGAATATTTCTTAGCACACATTTTTAACATGCTCAGGTCATTGTACAGGCACTGCTTGAGTTGCCTGCATGTTCTTTGTCAGATTTTAAAACTGAAAGTATTTTTACTCGTTGCATCATGCTGTCTTGTAAAGAAAGCGGTGAATTTTGACAATATTAAATTTTGTGGCTTAAGGGGATAAACAGAAGATGAATGTCCAGCCAAAAGGGAGAGACAGGGAGAGCTCTGCCTGTTTTCCATTGATGAACAAGGGGATGCTGGCCAAAAGAAGGCAGCCTTTGAAGGATAAGCTTCTGCTCTACTAATGGCATTCTTCTCTCAATAAATAGGCCAGTATTTAATTGTCAAGAATAGCGAAGAATACAAATTTAATCTTTCATTATCTTGTTCTGCACATCCTAGTTAATTTTGCACTTGGATGGGTTTCAAAGGATTGTGAATGGGTGAATCTTCTGCAGTTGTCTTTTGTAATGTTGCATTACCAGTGCTCTTTCCAGGAAAAACATAGCATCCCACTGAGTCACAAGAAATGCTCAATGCAAGAATAACAATGTTCTGTTTTAGAAAAGTACTCTCATAACAGATTGAAAATGGCACAATATTGATGAGCTATGTGAAGGCCCTTGCTTGTATGCTCAGCTGACAGAAACTGTGGCTCTTTTACTGAATAGAGCTGGACAGAGCAGGAAATCAGAGTCTGTTCTATGATGACATTATTTAGCTACTGATCATGAATTTAAGTTCATTTTCAGATATCCAATAATAAACAGCTAAGCATTCCTGACTCCTGATATTTGCAGATACTACAGCAATAAAATCCTGCAATATGCTGCAATGTCAACATAACACAATTGTTTCCATCTCCTTGGTTTCTTTCACCATTGAACTTTGAAGAAGAGCTAGCTACAGCATGTGACATGTAACATCTCTATTGCTTAAGGTTGGTATGTCACTACTGATTATTACATTCAAAAAAGCTTGGTACCAGTCCCTGCCTCATATAAAAACAATAGTGGCCTATAAAGCTCAATATTATAGTGTGGGGTTTTTTGTCAGTTCTCTGTAACTTAATACAATTGTGGGGTATTTAATGAATGGGAGATATTTGAGGCAAATGGTTTTATTAGTTCAGTTGGGATGTCATTTAGGGAGCAGGAATCAGAATTGGTCTGCCTGGTGGGTGGATGCTCTCGCTGTGGTTTGATGCCTCCACAGCTGAGCTCTCACCATCAGTGCTGATGGTTGTCACCATTGGTGGAGAGGAGCAATTCTGCAGCCTCATGCAGAAACAGCTGGACAATGATGCCGGACATAGTGTCTCTTTAGCCAACTCAGTCATCCCTGAGGGCAAGAAAGGAGTGGGAAAGGGACAGAAATGGCAGTTTGGATGGAATAATGGAAAGGTAGGAGCAATAAGCTGGGTTTTTAGGCAGGAGATCTAGAACAGAAAAAATACAAACTACTTACCTACTTCCCACTGCAAGGAGTATGTGCAGAATGCTTCCTCCCTTCTACTTCCTTCCCCTTCCAAAACAAATCTCAGCCATCATTTGCCTCCATTTGTCTGTGCTCAGCTGCCAGGCCGGAGACTCCAGCTGAGCATTGTATATCCTGCAGCACTGGTGAGACTGAGCAACTTCAGTCGTGCTGCCTCTCCTCGGCAGAGCAAGTGACACTGTCTATCCATCAGCCACACTCCCCAGCTGTGACTTAGTCTGCCCTCATTGCACACTCTCTTACAATCAATCTGCTGGCTACTGTATGCCCTTATTGTAGTTACAGCACTGAGTATGTTTCATATATCCACACAGTTTATTTCATCTTCTGTTCCTATAAAAAATATATATCTCCTTAATTCAATGTAGGCAAAGTCACTCAATTTCTCTCAGTTCTTTGGCTTCAATTTTGTTGCTGGTATTTATCTTGTCATGTTCTAGT
Source organism: Agelaius phoeniceus (assembly GCF_051311805.1). Taxonomy (NCBI): domain Eukaryota; kingdom Metazoa; phylum Chordata; class Aves; order Passeriformes; family Icteridae; genus Agelaius; species Agelaius phoeniceus. Next base: position 50,558,821 of record NC_135266.1, read on the forward strand.
AGCAAAACACATTTACTAGCTGCAGTTGCAAGAATTATAAATGGGTTTCTTGCTTTGCTTAATTTCATCAGATCAGGAGGCTTGGTGGTACTTTCATAACCGGAATTTGCAGGGATACAACAGTGAAATAACTCCTGCGTCAGTTTGTTCATATCAGGACAGAAGTTTTTCTGTGTGAGAGAATCTCAGGGGAAATTAAGAGGAATACAGAGCAGATAGACAGTGAAAAAATAGGCACATAACTTACTGATTCTTAGGCACTCTGCTGAAATACTAGCTACTTCTTTTTGCACCAGAGGGAACTGTGCTGAGAAATACCTTCATAAGCCCATTGTTTCACCCACTGATTTGACAAAACAGAATAAAAAATTACATTTGGTCCCTGATTCTTCAAACTGTTATGCAGATGCTTAATCACAGGTCATTGCAAGAGTCCTGGTGACTCAAGCTCACCTGTCTGTTAAGTCCTTCAGTATTAAGACCACAGATACATAATGCTACATTCTTTAATTAGGCCACCAGAAGGGGAGGTCAGTCTATCGATTAAATTATCACAATCAAACTGTTCTAATCAGTATTCCATTATTTAATCAATATGAATAAAAAGTATATATTTTTAAACATAAGAGACCATATGCTACAAAAAGCTTGCATGGTTATTTTTTGTAGAGGAAACTTAAGATATCAAAAATCCATATGAGATAGAGCAAGGACACAAGAATCAAAGCAGGACACAAGAATCAAAGAAGGACTTTGCTGGTTTTTCAAAGTAAAAATCAATTGTCGGATACAGCTGTGAGGACCACAAGATCACAAAATATATTTGAGTTAGATGCCAGGCAGCTATAAAAGCTTTTCTGAATTCATGGACATCCCAGGGCTTCTTACAACAGTCTGTTTAGAGTTGTTTTTTCCTTTTCTCAGCACCAAAATAAGCCTGACAAAACCAAAAGGGCTGTAATGTCATCCCTGCTCATACTGCAGCATAATGATCTAAGATTGAATAGATTAGCGTAAATTGAAACATTTTTTGGCATCATAACAGAACCATTATGGGATATTTGGTTACCATAGAAATGCAGGTAATGAAAGAAGCACTGTCACTAAATCATGAAACATGAAATAGATTAATACACACATCAGAAACAAAGCCTCATATATTATTACATTAAAGGACCAACCTCACTGACACACCACTGTGTCTGGCATGTAAACTCTCAGTTTACTGATTGTACAAATCTAAGAAACAGTCTGTGCCTCAAATGCCACTCAAATGGAAAAAAAAAAACACCTAATTGTTCAATTTTTGGAAACAAAAACAAGTTTTAAGAAATTGCCGCTATATATTTGTTGCTCACCGATGTTAAACAAATATTTTTAAACAAGAAAATAGTACTTCCTAAAAGGTGACATTTAACAAAGAGGGCAGCACCACAACATCTATAGCAGCACTTAGTCAGAATCTGTAATTGCTAGAAAGAGCTGTTTTTCTTGCACATCTCTTTTCTGAGTTTTAAGGTTAAATACCATTATGTTGTTACTGCTTTTTCCCCAAGGAAAATAAGTTCTTTGCCTTTATCAAACAGCTTTGTCAACAAGTATAAAAACAAGTTTCTACTCTGCTAGAGCACATTGAAAAAGCTCAGCCTCTACAGCCACTATCCAAAAGGTGAAACCCTGTATTGAGATCTGTGCAATGAGGCAGGGGTGTGTGTACTTGTGTTTTCTTTTTCCCTTACACAAAATTTAGCATCAGCACCAACATGAGAAAATTTAAAACTCCGAATCTTCAACAAAATTGCACATGTACAAACCTGTCCCTTTCAACTTTAATAATGTCTGCCATTCTCAGCCTACCCTTCTCATTCCTCATTCTTCCTTCTCTTCCCCATTTTTCCTCCTGATATCCCTTGCACACTGACTTGCCTGCTTTGACAAAGAGGTTAGCCAGTGAAAACTAAAAACCTGCTTGTAACTTCTGCTCTAATAATTTCAACCATATTTGCTTGGAATTAAGTTCTTCATTAGTGGATATGTTGCCAATTAGGGAACACAGTGTCCTCCTAGCTAAAGTTTATTACAGCAACATGAAATACAGCAATCATGACTTAAGAAAGAGAGTGAAGAATGAGGAAGGATGCAATCTAATAACTTTGGTATTTACCCAAGCCTTAACAATCTGACACCTAACACACAGATTGGAGTTCTACACATTGGAGGACAGGGGACATCCAAAGATAGGGTTGTGAGGCACAGAGCATTTATTTCATATATGACTGCTTTTTGAAGGGGATTGACAGCTTTACCATGCCACTCGAGAAGAGGGTCTGGGTTTGAGCTGTTGCTTTTGCAGGACTAGAGAATTTAGAAAATATTTGTTTCTGTATTATAGTCACACTTCAGCCACCTTCCACTAACAGAAGTTAACAGCAATATGTTAATACTCCTGGTTTCTGATTCTATTATTTCACAGGTATAAGAACAATTAAGGGAAAAATTACTCTCCAGTAAAGCTGTTAATTATACTCTCAACTTCCACCCTACTCCTGAAACATGACAACTGGTGTAATGTCTACCTTGCAGGCAAAAAGGAACCAAAAAACTCCAACCTATCACCACCCAAAAAAACTCCAACATCCTCCATTCCAGCCCCAAACCCCTCTTAAATGCAGACTAATTCCTTTTCTTCCTAATAAGAATCTTACAGAGCAGGAGATATCCAGCAGTTGAAATAAGAAAGTTTACAAAATATGCATCTGAATAGCTGACAGGTTTAGAGAGAAAGGTTGAATTTATTGATCTTCTTTTGTCTATGTAATGCTGATCCAATGTCAAAAGAAAGGGAAAATACAAGATGTACTGAGTCCAGTTGGACTGGTGTTAATTTTCTTTATAGCACCCCATTTTGGATTTGGATTGTGACTGAAATAGTCAATGAGACACCAGTGTTTTGGCTATTGCTGAGCAGTGCTTGTCCAGCATCAGGGTTTTATTTTTCCCCTCTGCCCCAGCAAGGAGGTTGGGGGAGCACAACGTTCTGGGAGTAGACACAGCTGAGACAGCTGACCACTGAGCAAAGGGATATTCCCTGGTTTTTAATGCTATGCTCAGACATGAAAGCTCAGGAGAAGGAGGACAATGCAGGGACAATTGTGATTATGGTAGCTGTCTTTCCAAGTAGGCATTACATTGCTGAGGCAGCACCTTCAGGGAAGTGGCCAATGGGATTTCATCTCCCTGCCAATGGGAAGCAGTAAATGAATGCCCTATTTTGCTGTGCTTGCATGGCTTTGCTTCACCTATTAAATGTCTTTATATTGAGCACAGTCTTCTTGCTTTTGCTCTTGTGATTCTCTCTCCCATCCCGCTGGGACAGGAATGAGTGACTGGGTGGGGCCAGGACTTACCCACCACAAGAATACAGAAGAGGGGGACAAAACTGAGGCTCCAAGATGATATTATTTTGTATTTTCTGATGAAAGGAGGCAAATCCCAAGGCTGAAAAGGGCATGTGAGAGCTCACATTAAAAGCAGACTCTGTTCCATGAGTACTATTAAAGGTGATTTCCACCACATTTTTTCTGTATGGATAGAAACTGAGATGAGATCAGACTTCTCCTACGAAACAGGATTTAGAAACTTTGTAATTTTCCATTTTAGAAGTCCTAGAAATATTTCTGTATTTTGTAAAGGATATCCTGAATTATTGATGAAATATTCTTTTGGCAATGTTCTTGATGGCTTTTTTAATACTGTTAAAAACCTCTCTGTGGTCAGATTTTTCTTCAGCAAATTAAAGAAAGAATTTGGCTCATAGTTCACCTAATAAATATACATAAAACTTCTCTTCACGTCTATAAAATCGAATTGTGGTGAAAGATCATATTTTAAAACATTCAGTTTTTCTCTCTATTGATCCAAAGAAAATCCTTTACAAATTGACTGTCATTCTACTCTGATATCATTAGGTGATGACTTATAAGTAATTGTGGTCAGTTGAGTACTAGAAGAACTACTGTATTAGCTGTTTTTGTAAATATTTTTGCACAAACGACATTTGTAACCTGCACAACCCACTTACTACACCAAAGCAAGAATTGCAAGGCAAGGAATCACTGCAAAGTCCTACAGGGCACAAAGATTTGCCTGTCTCTGTGGGCAGAGGCAGCCCCATAAGGGCATTTCATAGAATCACAGAATCAAAGAATGATTTGAATCAGAAGGGACCTTGAAGATCATTTAGTTCCAAATTCCCCACCATGGGCAGGTGTGCCACCCATCAGATCATATTGCTCAGGGCCCCATCCAATCAGGCTTTGAATAGATTCAGGTATATGGAACCCACAACTTTGGAATACCTGTTCCAGTGGCTCCACCCTCACAGCAAGAACATCTTCCTAACATCTGATCTAAACCTGACATCTAATTCCTCTGAGACCCCATGCTCCCTTGCTTGGGTCCTGGGCATGGCAAAGGAGACCAGAACAGGGGAGAAGAAAGGACCAGACACTTGAAATATAAGCAATTTGAAGCCTTAAAAAAGCAAATCCAAGATCTGAGACAATATTTTCTAGACTGAGCAACTGTGTTTACATTGCAGGCCATTGCTCCATGTGTGTGGATAAACATGAGCCATGGATACATGCAGCTTTCTGCTCCCCCTGCACATAGCTCAAAGTGCCTTCAAAGCAGCTTTCAAGCACCCTGTGACCAGTAAATAAACTTGTCAGACCCTCTGGCATTTGGAGTGTAAGTATAGCTTACCCTAAGGTAGGGTACCTTAATGCACCTACCTAACATGCCCTCAGCTAGCCTAAGGTAGCTGCATTTAGGCTGAAAGGGCACGATGGAGATCCTGAAGTTGCAGGAGTACACACCCATTTTTAGCCTTTCACAGCCCAGTGTTCTAGCACAGCAGCAGGGGAGGGGAGATGCTACTTCTGTAATTTCACAATTATTTCTTTTAAACCACACTGATAATAGCTCAATGGAAAGTAAAAAAAGTCATAAGGACCTTCTTGACTTCAGCAGAAATTGTAATCAGCAGCATCCCACAGCTTAAAACTTCCATTCCTGCTGTCCCCAGATCAGCTGCTTCTGCTCAGTTTCTTTGAGGAGCTGACTACATTGCAGCAGTAAATTTCACCAGCTGGATGGGGAAAAAAGTGGAGAATTCCTTCCACACAAAAATTACAATTGAGCACAATTGTGCCACAGAGGCAAGACAGGAGGGAACAGTACAAATACCTATTTTCATATTTCCATGCACCAAAATATATCATAGCTTCCCTACAAAAACCTCTCATGAGGAGTTTCTGTTTATTACAACAGCAAACAGCACAGTAAAAAATACTGGCTGTAGGCTGCCATCTGCCGGGTTTTGTGATGAAAGGTCACTTGCCAGCAGATTTTGGCAGATTCTGCTTTAACACTGCAAACAGCATGACAAATCCTCACCCATGGAAGGCTGGGGGCATCCCATTCCCACCAGCGGCATCTGATGAAGTTTCTGGAAACCAGTGGGTTTTCTGAACCTGACTTACAGCTCCCCAGAACACTTTAAAACGACACTGCTTTGCACAGATATTGTTTCTGTATTGACACTAATTTTAAATTAATATATTTTGATGCTCTCAGTCAGGTTATGAATCTTTCAGCCACACAAATACACAAACACACACACACACACATGAAATTCTCTTTGAAGCCATGCTAATATGCAAATTCTAGTTTTTGTGTAAGGTCATGTCGTGTACAACCTGTACATTGCTTTCTTGCAGTAGGATTATAGTTTTATTTTCACCAGTTGACATGCTCTAAAGGTTCTACATCTGTTTTCCTGGGCTCTAAACATCATTTAATGACTTATTACAGCTCAGAACACAAACATTTTATTGAGCTCAATGGCAGCGTGTAAGTTAAATGAACCTGTGCTGATGAAGAGATATTGGGTCTTTTATTTAGCTGACATTTATGCAAACATGTGCAAGACAAGCACTCATAAAATATTCTAGAAATAGAAGCCAGGCTTGTGTGAATCAGTAATATTTTTGCCTGATTTCACTGGGTTCAAGATTTCAATATATCAATTTCAAGATATCAATGTATCACCAATATATCTTGGTGTTGGTACACAAATTCCTCAGCCTGCAGTGAGCTCCACATATTCTCCACAGTGAGTTCAGACTGAGGATAGTGCCACTAGTTTTGCAGTGGAAAGCAGGGGACATGAAACTCTTTCCATATTGACCATATTCTCAGAAAAATTCTCGAGTATCATTCCAGTTGTAGTGTGTACCTCCATCTTGTGGCTGTTACTTTTCAGAGACAAGTCTTATCAATACTTCAAATTTTCATCTGATTTGTTCACCAGCTTTTTAAAAAGTCTCATGAGCCCCATGTTAAACTTTCTTTGTTCCAAAAGATGCACAGCAGAGTAACTGACTATCAAATGAGCCAATAACACAGTTGAATTTTGCAATAATTGAGCCTCACAATCATGATGCTGTAATCAAGAGGATATTTGTCAAATTAACAGAACTTATACTAACTCACTTTTGTGTTCTCTACAGCTCTTTGCAGAATGCATATAATTCTTTATAATATGAAAGGGTTTTCCCTTGCTTCCTGGCTTGAGTGTTCTAATGGATCTCAGTGGAAGGTAGAGAAGTTGGTGGTATTATTATGTATATGCATTTGTAAGTAAATGTTTGCATTTGTGTGCACATATTTTGCAATTTCTCAGAAAAAGAGAATAGAATTTCAAGTGGAGTTTTTGGAAGGTAACAGCATTGTGAAATTTCCTGTGGCTTTCAGCATACACCAAATAAGAGTCTTCAAGGACTTATGCAATCTCTGCTGGAGCTGACTTCTTAGTTCTACTGTCTCTTCTTAAATACACAAATCAATTAAAATAACATGATTCTTCTCAATTGCTTGAGCTGACAGGAGCCTCCTGAAGTTCAGCCAAAAGGTAAATACAGAGTCCTGCATGTGGGATAGGATAAACTCAGGGCAGTGTCAGGGCAGACTAGAGATCAGCTTTGAATGAAATGATCCCATGATTCAGCTGGAAGGTTGGCCATGACCCACCAATGAACCTTTGCACCACACCAAGGTGTACTGACCATATTAGAAGAACTTAGTCCAGCAGGTTAAGGGAAGAGATTGTATCAGCACCTGTGAGACAAAATCTGAAATACTGTGTCCAGTTTTGGACTCCACAGTAGAAGACACTGACAGGCAGGTAAAAGTGCAACTGAGGCCACCAGGCAGCTTTGTGGCTGGATACCATGATGTAGAAGGAGGTGATGTCAGGTCTGAGAATGTTCAGCCTGCAGAAGGGAGGACTATATAATAATAATACAATACCAATATATCTATATAACAATACTATATATATATATATATGTGTGTGTGTGTGTGTGTGTGTGTGTGTGTGTGTGTATATACATAGTATTGTTATATGTATATATAACAATAGATATATTAAACAATACCAGATAAGAAGGTGTAGATAAAGTGGAGTGAGATTTTTCTAGTAGGTGCATGGTTATCTATGAAGAGGCAACAAGAAATTGGAACACAGAAAAATGTGAATAGCTATAAAAAAGATTTTCACTATGAGTGCTCAAATACAAGAAGAGGTTGCCTCAGGAGGCTGTGGGATCTCCATCCATAGAAATACTTAAAAGATAGCTGGATGTGGCTCTGAGCAAATCCTGATGCTGGCTTTGAGCAGGGGAGTTGGATGAAACGCATCCAGAAGGTGCCTTCTGGCCTGTCAGATTCTCTTCTTTACCTTCTGAAGAATTTTCTTGTTCACACAGCAGTAACAACATGATGCAGGATTCTCTCCTGGCTCTCAGGCACTTCAGCAGCTGAGGAAGAAACGGCCCATGACACTGTAACAGAATATTCACTCGAAGCTGTCCAAGGCATCAGCTCTATGTGCACGCAATGAGACAATCCCTACCAAAGCTCCATTATAAAAGGTTTGTTTCCCCTGTGTGTGTTGGGGAAACAGCTCCCTTTCTGCTATTTAAATTCTGGGGTTTGACATCATCTGTAAATGAGTTTGCCAGCCTAACAGCACAACAACAATGAACTGTCACATTAGCAGATAGAATGAACAGCTACTTATTTTCCAGGTAGTGGAAAGCAATTAAGAAATTCCCATGTCACTCCAGTTGGTATGGTCTATTGCTAATCAGATGCAAATCTCACCCTAAATAAATAAGCAGACAGGTTATTTCTAAGTAGGACATCCCCATATACAACCCTAGAGGCGTGTTTTATAAAAAAACAGTAGGTTTCACTGAGTCTGATCTGCATTGAATTAGGCTGTCCTAAAGTGCCATCTCCTTTTCCTGGCCCATAAACACATTGGAAAGAGAATTTTTGGCAGCCTACTTAATATATCTATTGTTATATATACATATATTTATTTCCTTCCAATCTGAAGGACAGGAGAATTTGAGGGGCATTGTGAAGACTTTTATGCCTAAAAAACAAGGTTGCAAATTATAGTTTCCAGTATTGCTGTCAGGTTAAACAAAAATCCATCCTCAGATACACAGCAGTATTGGATGCAAAAAATGTACCAATGTAAGACTAACTTTGATTTTAAAGTAGTTCCTATAGTCAAATAGTTAGGGTGGTTTTTTTTGTTTTTTTTACTATAGATAATGGAAATACTAAGTAAAATAGCTCACAGCTGTTGTCATGATAAATCAAATCCTAGTGCTATTTTGAACATCCTAAGCATCTTCAGGCTGTTAAACTGAGCAAGTCACTTAACAGTCAATGGATGTATCTATTAAGTCCTGGGGAATTCGACAGCATTTGTATTTGCTGAGCAAACTCCATTGGTGCCAGTGGATAAAGTAGATTTTAGGATGACCTCTGTTGGCAAAAAGTCATAGATTACAGATATTTGATGCGACTTTTTTTTTCATTTCACCTCCTAGAGTGCAAAATTAAGGGTTTATAATTTAAAATCAGTTGCCAGTTGAGAAGAACATATGAAATTGAGTATCAATGCCTGAAATTGTCACAAATAACGACGGTTCCATAAATAATGTATGAGTGATGATGATTGCTAATCATATTTGGAGTTTCTTAAATGTAGCTCTGACTCCATCAGATCTGAAATTGCAGGAAAGCAATAAATTTTATGGATTTCAAAGCATGACAGTTACATACACAAGCTTCAAAGGGTATTACAAGTGCTTTCTGGCAGCCTTTATCTATTAAAAAAAACATCAACTCCTCTGTGGAGAAATACAGAACCTGGGCCTTACATTTGGAGTATTTCTTACTGAAGCAGTAGTATAGTAAAGACAGATACCTATTTCAGGCAGATGTTCTCTCTTTATTTCACAGCATCTAAGTCTTGCCTTGCTTGTTGGCTATCTTCTCGAGTAACTATTTCTAACAAATTTTTGTGTTCTATATATACACAGAGAGGATATAGGTGACACCGGAGAAATTATTTTTTATTTATTTATAAGCCTTTCAAATTTTAGTAGTGTTCATAAATGTGTAGAAATGTGTCTGTTGTTCAACATACCACTGATCTCTCAGCTTTTTAAGTCATCGATTCTTTGTCTTGGAAGAAAAAAAAATACGATAAAAGAAAGCATCTAGGCAGGACATAAGAAAACTGGTGATTTTCCCAAGCTCTCCTGTTGCCTCCTATGTGAGCAAGGTATCTGGTAGCAAACACTACTCTGATCTGAAGGACAGGGTCTTTTCCATGAATCATGAGTGGCAGGAGTGCAAGAAAAGCAGCATGTTCCTTTGATGCTTGCCATGCACAGCTGCACATCTGGGTGTTTATAGAAGTAACCCCCTCGGAACATGTTGGGTTGCAGTCCCCAGGTTTTGGATTTGGAGTCCTGTTGAGCGCTACTGTGTTCAGACACTGCTCTCATATCCACATCATCTGGTAACTTGTCTGCTTTAAAGGATGGGATGATGTTTGTTTGGGATGTTTTTAATGGCTGCCTGCTTATCCATTGTCTTATTTCTCTGATGTCCTTTGTCACAGGTGTAGATCTTTTTTTCATCTCAAGATTATTTTTTCAGTGCTGTACTGCTCCTCCACACCCTGCAGTTCCCTCAGCTGGGAGAAAACAAGCTGTCAGCACCACCTCAGGAAGCCTGTTGCCAGGGCAGGGGCATGTCTGCTCCTCTTCATCATAAGGAGCCAAGACATTTTTTGTATGTTCAATGTGTTAAGAGCAGGGTGACACAGTCACTTCAAACAGCAAAAGGCAAAAGAACAGCTCAGGAGATGCATGACAGGGCATGGTGCATAAAGGCCAGAGACATTGGATGCATCTGGTGTGACCTGATTCTAGAACACAAACAAAGACCTGGCTATTAAAAAAAAAAAAAAAAAGAAAAAGAACTGGAGTGATATTTTGTCATAAACAAAGTGGCAAAAAAGGGAACTGGCAGTTTCTCAAGGGTATCTAATACCAAGGTTTCTCAGTGCTAAGTCTTTCTACGAGTAGCACAAACACTTAGGCACTTCAAAGGTAACATGACACAGAGGAACAAGATATGAATATTAATGTAAGGCAAACAGAAACATGATTTCAAAAAGGAAAGTCAGACAGATCATTTAAAGGCAGTGAGATAAGGAAGGAAAAAAAATCAGCCAACCCACCAAGCAGTGCTTTTAGGTAAATTGCCTTGCACATCTGATTTCTCCCTCCGTCCCTCTAGTAAATACTTGGTCAAGTAAACTCTGCCACTAAGCTGACTGCTCCTTGCTGTTCCTTGGCCTCTTTCAGCATTCACAGTTCTCACAGTTCATGCAAAACATATCAACTGTCCAACTATCTATACATCCACCCAGAGAGAGAGTCCACATCCATGCCCTTTAGTCTGAGCTTTTTCTTACTCACCTCCAAACTCTTGCTCTGCTCTGACACAGTTCAAGTCACCTTTCTTTTCATTCTCATGCATGATGCTAACAGGAAAACTGTTCCTCTGCACCTTCTCCATCAGGAAGGACCAATCACCATTAAACTCTCAGCTGAGTCAATCTCTGCAACTAGGATACTCTACATACTGATCTATGTTCTTGAGAGCAACACCAAGTAAACATAGCATGGAAGACATGGATATTTTGCATTTATTTTTTTTTAATTGTAATTTCCCCAACATAGAAAGCAATTTTGCCAGAGGGAAAGCAAATTTCTTTGTTCATATAGCATCTATCCCTTTGATACCAGCATTGCAAGCAAATTGCAATGCATGGTCTGCCCCAGAAAGCTGATGGAGTGAATAAAGGAAATTGAAGTGTGGATTTCCCCACAGCATTTAAAGTAATAAAAGTGATGGACCTAATTCTCACCAAGAGAGAAGAAGATCAGACTGCTCTACAGAAACCTATTATGGCCATCAGGAGAGGCTCTGAGATCAATAGATATTTAGAGGGTAGCCACAGTATGAGATAAATGTTTTTTGGAAGAGAAAAAAGTTTTAAGAAAGAATGTTGGTGCTAGTAGAAAGCCAACAGCTGCTCAAACAAGAACAACAGGAAAAAAACAACCCCAAAAAAAACCAAAAGCACAAAAAATGTGCTTGTGACCACTTGAAAATATTTGCCCAAAACAGTGGGAGTTTTGGCTGTGTGCACACTTTTTCTGTTTTTCTATTAAGCATACAGCTGAAAACCATTTCTTTAACCTATTTAAAGAACTCCAATTAGAAAAATAAGATTTTCTTTTCTGACATACTCTGCAACATTAGTCAATCAAATAATAACATAAAGACTGTACAAAAATGCAAGTTAGACAGACTATTTAACTTCTTTATTACTTACAAATTAAGCTTATTTTGTCTCCATATGTACTAGTTCATTAAAACTGGCTCTTTTTTGTAAGAAATATAATTGCAACAGTATGGAAACATAAGGCTGACCTTTCAGCCCTGGTGTAATCATGACCTTACTTGTTCCATTAAGGTAGAAAAGCTCTCTCAGGGACCGTGTCTGAAAATGCATCAGTGGGAGATTTTTGTCTTTTATAGCTGTCAGGAAACATACTGGGATACTTTATTTGCTGGATGAAAAAAATGATGCTTCCATGAGAAAAGAAATTATGAAAGCTATCCCAGTAAAACAAGAAAGTGAGGCAGCATCTGGAATAAGCACAAAGCAAGAGCTCCAGCCTGAGTGTGAACTGGAACCTACATAAAACTTATAAAGAAAAGAAATTCTAAACCTTTGAAACAACTCCAATCAGCTTGAAATAAACTGGACTGCTATTCTAGTAATAATACTCCTAAATAAATTGTTATGGTTCAAACAAGCAAAGCAATCAGACTTTCTTTTCTCTGCTGAAACCATATATACTGATTCCCTTTTATCTGCCTATCACAATGCTCTCCTCTGAGCCACAATAATTCATCTTTCAGGACCGAATTCTCCCAATAAAGTTTCAATTCATAAACAGATCCTTTGGTGGCACAACACATTGCCTGAGAGTTTTTCATTCAAGATGAATCTTAAAGGCAATTATATATAGAAACCATACTGAGTTGACCGAGGTCTGCAAAGCCTTTTCTCCTCAGCAACAAAAGTCCTGGAAATAACATTTTAACTTGTTCATCTGTTCTACCCTATAGGGAAAACTTTATTGTTAAGTATAGAAAAGAAATTTGGCTTACAACTCTGTTACAATAATAAGCACTGTTTTTACAAATAAACTGCAACGATCAATGAAAGATGCATGCTGTCTTGTGATGTGCTGCCAATATTTTAACAAAGAGCTTTAACAATAAAAAAGGTCCTTCCTTTCCTCATGCTAATCTTGACACAGAAAGCAAGTTGTAAAACTTTTTCATTTTGACCCCAAAAATTCTCTATTAGACTTACAGAAAATACAGAAAGACAAAAAGGGGGGCAGTCATCTAAAATTAGCATTTGCCAGGGATTTTTATGTTGTGTCCTGAAAAGCTGATTGGTAGAAAGTCAAAGAAATACACCTGTGGACAAGAACAGGAATGATAATCCATGGCATAGACAGGATAAACTAGGGCTAGGTACTTGTCTGAACCTTCTGATGCCAGGTGCACATAGAATGCAGGTTTAGCTGAAATTCAGACCAGGAACTCCTGGTCATCATTCTTCACATTTTAAAGATTTCTGCTTCACCAGAACTGTCTAGGAGAATGGACTCTCACAGTAGGGACTTCCTGAGAGCATGAATAGCCATCATTTGACATGAACTTAATTTGAAAATGAAAGAAGCCAGAACCTAGGCAGAATTTAGGCCCCCTAAGCTCAAAATTGCAGTTTCCAAGTGTCTGTTTATCTGCTGCTAGTCCTGGAGACATCACTATTTTCTCAGCAATTGACTAATGTCCAGCATCACTCAGGGTCTAGAAATTAGCTGTTCCCCTACAGGTTTCTAGTAATCATTTCCAGTCAGTAAGTGCACACTGACAACAACTGTCATAAATCCACAGCCATGTTGCACAGGGGCAATAATTTTCTTCTCAAATACTGCTGTTGCTACATTCTCTCCTCAGACTCTACTCCAAATTTCTACAGAGAACTCACTAGTTAAGTCACATATCAAAGGAAAGGGAGATTGAGGTTTATTTCTTATGTATTCTTGAGATTGGCTTAATTACAAACAGAGTCTCTCTGAGCTGACAGGGTGTACACAAAGGCCTTGCAAGAACATGCAGTATTTGCTCCTATTCTTTAATGTTACTATTTGCTCTCAGTCTTTAATCAGTCTGATTAAAACCAATACTTTGAGCTTTGTGAACAAGTTATTTTAGGATTCATTGCTTCAGAAACAGCACAAAGACCATGAGAACTATCCTGTAATTCTTGCCCATGGGTTGTTTAATGAATGACTTCAACGTTGCTTAAACAAATGTATGTTTGAAGACACCTCAGGTGAAAATGCATTAGCTCCAGATTTATCTATTGCTCTGGTTTCACTAATTTGTTGCCTTTGGAGACACCTAAAGGATGGTCTCCACTTTGATACCCTATGATCTGAGAGCACCCCTAGTTGCTCCTGTTGAGAATTTGTCTGAAAACTCAGGCTTACTGCAGTTCAGTCTGATTCATTTCATAGGCAAAACCTTCACTCCTCAGTAATACTGTGAATGTGTCTTGATAAAGTGATTAGGTAGTAGCCTTGAGATGAGCTACAGGACTTTTCTAGGTCACAAGCAAGGCCATTACCCTTTTATCTTGGGACTGGTAGAAGAATTCAGTAGATCACTAGAATTGAACATCACTAAATTGCAGTCATGTGAAGGATTATAACCACCAAAACCAAAATCAAAATGCTTCAAGACCACAGTACATGTAATTTCTCTGTGCTTGCCAAACATTTCAAAACTCACCAAGTATAAGCCTTTTAGACTCCTTTGCCACCACTAATAAGCAATTCTGAATCTTCTGCTCCCAGATGAGATACTGTCTGGTATATGAGTCTCCTGAGGAGTTTTGTTTAAATAATTGAGGAAAAACACATATTTGAGAAATATTGGTATGGAGCTGTGAACAGCACAATTCAGACTTTGCTACTGTTTCAAGGTTCATGCAGGGATCCATCTTTCTAAAGAAATTCTGTAAGACTTAAGGTTTGATTTCACTATGATACTTTTTGCCAATCATCTTCCAAGCTTGAGACTTGTTGGCTATCAGCATCTCCACTATTGCAAATACCTGGTGAGTCACACACAGCTTTGGACAGGAATTTTCAGCATAGGAGAGAAAAAAATGAAATATGGGGAAAAGTTCAGACTTATTAAAAAGGAAAGAAAGAAAAAAAACCAAAATAAACAAACAAAACAAAACCAAAAAGAAACAGAAAGCAAAATTTATGGCATATTGGATGCTGTCTTAGAACAAAAGTCATACCTCCCCATAAGAAAGACCTGGGGCACATTAGGAATAATGATCAGTGTGGCCTTCAAACAGCACAATGTGATCATGTAAGGAGTTCAGGAAGTAGAAAACAGCTGAAGTACTGGAGTGTTGTTTCAGTATATGTTCAGCTGGAAGACTCTCATACAGTACCTCCTACTACTCCTTTGTTCAAAGCAAAACTTTTCTCAGGCTCTTGTCCTTGAAGTTTTTAATGTTCTATTGATTCAGCTCTATTTACTCTTTTAGACACAAGCTCAGCTAGCTGGCAGACCTAGTTAGCCAGGAAGATCCATTAGCTTTAAGAAATTTTAACAATTAGTTAATATTTATATTGGTAGATTTCTTTGTGTGGTTTCCCAAGAATAGAGTGGAAAAAAATCCAGGGAATTTGTAATGCCTTAGTCTAGGAACCATAGGCACTCTTAAATTGCTTTGCAGTGGCAGTCCCCATTTCATTTCAGCCTTTGGTGATTTTTTTTTACAGCACAGTAAGAGGTTTATAGCTCACTGACAAAGACAGAAAGAGAAAGAAAGGGAAACAGAAAGTTGTCAGCTGTATCCTTGGGGCTCTGATAATCATGAAAGGGCTTCCCATTTAACTGGTTCTACTTTGGGTTATTGGATCAAATCCACCTTTTATATGTGGAATTATTACAGTAGAGTTTTAAGCTTTCATGTGGGAGACTTGTTACTGCTCCACTTGTGTGATTTCAGTGCTGTTTCAGGGGAATAAAATGGGTTAAAGCTCAGCAGGCCCTGGGCACGGCTCACTTTCATGGGAGCAGAATGCTGGCATTGTGATAGGCAGAGAGACTCTGAAATCCATGAAACTCTAGCAATTACCCAGGACCCACAAGAGGTTCACCACAGGAGGGGATTGCTGATCCAGCTGGCCTGGGGTGCTGGGGGCTGTAGGTATTGAGAACAGTGGAGCTCTGTGACCTCCTCTTGCTGCCCAGGGGTTATGGAGGCACAGCTCAGGGGACATACAGCCTTCCTGAGGCAGCAGGGCACAGCACCTCACAGCTCCAGCTGATCTCACAGCTCCTGCTTAGTGCAGGAGCAGCCTTTTCCACACAGCTTCTGCATAGACTTTAAATAAAATCCTCCTTCCCTAGAAGGAGTGAGCACACCTTGGGAAAACAGGGCAAAACCTGAGCACACAGCACGCCTCTGTTCTCCCACTTGGAGGATTATTCTTACATCTATCTACAAACAGGCTAACTGTGAGTGCAGGTAAGAGAGTAATTTGACTTCCTTAGCTCAGTGATTAGATTGCAAACAGAAGCCAGCCACCCTGACCTCCTGATTCTGCCTTAAAGCCACCACTGTAATCATTAACTGCTCAGACAGACTTGAAAACACAAGTCACACGTGTGCCATCTCACTGTGGAAAGCATTGAATAAGAGCAAAGACAAATAACCCCACTGTAATCCTAGGAAGAGTTGGAATAGGTAATCAATCAAAAATGGGATTTCCAGTTTGAAAACGAAAGGACCTGATTCAAGAAAAGCCAAATGGCAGCATTTGCAGTAGTGAGGACAGGCAGAGTAAATGTTCATAACAGTGGCAAGATGCCATTTATCTGTGCAAAGATCAGCTGATGCACAGGTACAAAGGGCTGCAGCCCCTGGCAAGAAGTTCCACAGGTCAACTACTCATGGCACAAAGAACCCACTCCTTACAGTTGCTTTAAGTCTGGCTACCACTGGCTGCATTTCATGGTTCTTTGGCCTCACAACAGAGGAGGAAGCAAACAGACTTCTACTTTCTGTGCCACTCAAGGGTTGCAGATCTCTGCCAAGCTGTACTGGTACCCTCCATCCTTTAATTATTCTCACTTCTCACACCCTTTTCTGGTTGCAACGTCTCCCTCAGAAGACATGGTGATCAGAACTCTGCTTAGAATATCAGCTGTGAAAAAACAGATGTTTGTATGGCAAATACAGTAAGATGATGGGATTTTTTAAATTGATTTATTTTTCCTTCTTAATGATTCCTAGTGTTTAATCGGTAGTTTTGACTGCTACTAGGGTTATGTTTTCATTTATCTATCAAAACTCCAGAGGTTTTCTCTGCAGCAGTAATAACGGACATTTTACACAATTATAAGATCAGATTTCCTCCATGTACATTTCTTTATACTTCTCTATGCAAAATTTCATTTGCCATTTTTTGTCCAATCATCTAAACATGTCCAACTTTTTGCTGTCAAAAATAGAAGTACTGCACTCCACCTAACTACTTGGTTTGCTTTTCATTCTCTATCAATTACTTCCTTGTGTACATTTTTGTAAAATTCATACACCTTCAGCAACTCTTTCTGTTTTGCTGAAGTAACAGCTTTCCATCAAAAATATTGCATCCAGCTTTCCTTGGCAATATATTAGAGTCCTCATTTGCTTTGTAGTTCAGTGACTTTACGCCTTTTCAATGTTTTGCATATAAATTAAATTGAAAAGGCCATAGACACAGCTGGTTTAACTCAATATGGTTTCAAGTAAAGTTTCTAACTTTCTTCCCTTGTTTTCAGTTACTTTGAATAATTATTTGTGCAGTTGAGTGGGTTGTATATAGAACTACTGGTGGGATGTGTGCAATAGAAATGTTAGAGATGATCAAAGTCTTACAATTTTTAAAATTATTTTAGGTTTCCCTTTATCGTCTCTGCTGTCATTTTAACCAAAATATTTTAGCCATGACTGTGTTGACATGACAAGATCCACAACTGACAGACTATTTGCTGAAATACGTGACTAAATCCACTAATCCAGAGCAGGATCCTTCTTGAAATATTAAACTGGAACTTTTTTGAAGAATTTGCAAAATAAATTGCAAATATAAACCCCAAACACTGCACTATGCATGGGGTATTTTTTACCTTATGGTCCATATTAGAGTAGCTACTGGAGAAGACATAGGATAATCTGTGGTGTTAGAATGCTGTTCAACAAAATAAATTGTTCTTGTTCCTGTCTAATGATCCAGAACAAGAGAGCCCTAGTATGCAATATTACATGAGCACTGAATCAACAGCTTATTTTGAACAAGAACATCCTCCAAACAGTAATATGGCAGAAAAAATGTTTTTTTACTAAACATTATAAGAGAAATTTAAGTAACTAAAGATCCAGTTGTTAATACATCCTACTTGTTAGTGGTTTTGCTAACCTGCAGAAAATATAATTACTTTGGAAGATTTTGCTGCCAATTTATTATACATCTCACATTTTATTATACACCTATTAAAAAAAAGATGCTAAGTGCCTTGAAATGCTGACTTCCATGCTAACTTCAGCTTTTTGCAATAAAAAATTCCAAGACATCAGGTGATCCTGCTAGATGGAAAGGAAGAAAATTATCAATTAATGGAATAAAGAGGCTGCTTGGAAGCTCACCATGCATTTAGGTGAGCTGTTCTAAAGACCAGGTATATAGTGAGAGTCAAGGAGTTTCAGAGGAAATGGAAGCAGGGAAAATGAATACTGCAAAAAGGACAATGAATATCAAAACTAGAGACAATGATCCAAACCATTCACGCACAGAAATTTTAAGAGAAATATTGATTGGTCTGAAGGAAGAAGTGATGGAAATATCTGATAGTACTAAAGAACTCAATATAGAACAAAGGTCAAAATAAAAGCATGCATTAATAGCCAAGGACATGGCTGACAGCAATGGACTGGTTAAAACTCAGGAATAACTCTCATCACTCTCATCAAGATCTGCAGGTCTATAATCTGATAAAACCACTGCACACATTATCTTTCAGCAGAAGATCTGCATGCTAACAACAGGCAGGTGACAACAAGGTGATACCACAGTGTGTGTGCTATCCAGTTCCTCTTATCCCAGCAGGAAGGTTGAGTAGTGCTGTGAGGAGATCCAAAATGGAGAAATGCTGATGAAAATTTGCTCTGTTTTAGGCAGGCTTAAGAGAAAATTTTCTGAGGCAAAATAATCACGTTAAGCCTTGTAAAAAGAGGTAAAAATATTTCAACAGTGCCAGAGAAGAACAATGTGAAATGATGGGGACTCAAATGCTGGTGTACCTTTTCCCTGTCACACACAAGTGACCCTGGACAGACCACTTAGCCACAAGTCCTTGTGCTTTGTGGTGGTGAGTCACAGAATCACAGAATTGTTTGGGTAGGAAGGGACCTTCAAAGGGCTCTGAGGGTGAGTGAAATCTGTGTGGGAATGACCATGAATGTCTGTCTTTGTTTGGAAAAAAATATCTCCTTGCTCTTTTACAAGGTCTCAAAATGAGTTAATTTCCTGTTTATGTCAGCTAACCAGGCCTGTGTATTTTGATTACAATTACAGGCTTAAGAAATCCAAGAATTCCCTTTAAAAAATTATGTATTTAATGACAGCATATGCACTGTAAATTATTTTTTAACATTTTCATATTACCTTTTTTTTTTTGTTTTTGATTTTCCATGGAAATAATAGGTACTGAATTGTAAATTTTTTTATAAAAATTCCAGAGACATTAACATCAATAGTGCACATTTACTGATGAATATAATTATTTTTAACACAATATTTTAATGATCAGTTTGAGCTCTATCCACTACTCCTCAAAAAGGGATAACTTCTTACAGAATATTTGCATTTCTTCACATCTGAATTATACAGTAACAAAGGTTCTCTAAGGAACATGACTGTAATCCTCCTACTAAAATCAAGAGTAAGTTATTGGGAGGTGGGGTGTACAAATGGTGGAGAGAAGAAGCTTAACATTAATTAAGAAGGACAATAATAAAGCTTAGCTTTCATATTTATGTTTCAGAGTTTGGGGCCAGGGTAGGGAGGGATATAACAGACTGTTATTAAAATTAAACTCAAAAGACCTTCCCTCAAAAAATTGCAGCTCTATTTTCTCTGTAATGAATGAGCATACAGACCACTACTAGTTCTCGTGGTAATACAAAAAAACCCGAATCAATATAAAATTGCATTGAAAATGCTGAGGTAAAAATGCTCCTTATGCTACACACACATACAAATGGTCCTTATTCACAATAGTGCCTGGACTGTGTGAAACTGCAGTGTTCATTCCTTTTGTAACCATGAACTGTGGACCAGTTCAAAGCCACATGAACTCCTAGACAATTCCGGATTCCACAGAATTACTACCAAATTCAGCATCTTAGAGGGAGACAGGTCAACACAGCCAGGAAAAGCAGATTAGACACTAATACAACTGGTGTCTGCAGACTCTGAAGAAGCATGTGGGTGACTGTTACACCTGGCCTAACAGCATGTGATCCAAAGTGACAAGGTGACAAACCAAAAAAAAAACAACTTTATAGATCTAGACATAGATACAGGTATATAGATGTGTAGACATAGAGAAAACAGTCCAGACACTTGGAAAATTAATTGGAAAAGAATAATCCAGGTAAAAGGCAAATCTGAAAGAAAGACAAATTAGGGTACTTTATCTCTTATGAAGGCTGAGACCTGCTTCTCCCTGCTGACCTTGAAATTGTAAATGTAGTAACTTCCAGAACTGTTGGTGAAACCTGGAGCAGGGGACTGGTGAAGCCCCTGTGTCACATCTTGCAGACCCTGTCTGAGATCTGGGACTGCACTGAATGAACAATCAGTTTTGTAATTCTGAAACTCTCTGAAGTCACCTGACTTCAGGTGGGACCCTGAAGGATCCAGACCCTTCTTAGAGAAATTTGCTGAAATTTCATATTTTTCCTTTGGTAAAACAGATTCCTTCAAGACTATCTCAGCGGTCTCTACCCATTTCAACTCTTCCTCAAGTCCTCATGTCACATTAAATTTACTTTATTTTTGTGCTAGAAAAATGCCACTATACATGTGAGATTACCACGACCATCTGAAATTTTAGATACTTTGAACTGGGAAAAAGCCATCATGTAAAACAGTAAATATGACATAGAGTTGGGAAAAAGCAGATAAAAGCAGCAAATACATTGTAGAGCCAGAGGGCATCCTATGGGATATAGAAGACACTAAAGGCCAAGTAATACAGAGCTGGACCCATAGCCAGGTCTGAATCACATCTTCAAGAAAAAGAGAAAAGAAAGAAAAGCAACAGAAAAAAAAAAAAGGAAAACAAAAGAAACCCAGTTGATTGAGGTAACTAGACAGGTAAAGCAGTTATCACTATTGCTGAAGTTTTTTATTGTGCTTTCATTCCTATCCCTCTCTCATTCCTCTGCTGCACAGTCTAGTGTGTTTCTTTTGAGAATGTTGAAACAGGAGCAGTACTTCCCTTCTCACATGAGCTGGCAGAGACAGAAATCCTTGCTGCATGCTGTCTATTCCATGAGATCTCCCAATACTCTGCCTGTTCTACCTTTGACAGGAATGTGTCCATTTCCTAAAGTTTTTGTACTTACATCCTGACATCTCCCAGATCATTAAGAACGGAGCCCACGTGTTCCTGCATATTCCCCATTTCAGAAGCAGGTGGCAGATGAGGTGTCTCCCACACTGAGCACCATTCTGCCATGTGCTGGGGAGAGAAGCTGATTATTGTTCAGGGATTATCTTGATACACTTGGAAGTAGTTTGTCTCTTTGTTAGCTGGCATTCTGGAGGAGAAGACTCCTGGCCTCCAACATGTCCTGAGCAGCTGCTCTGTCACAGCACAGGTGGTGGGAGCCAAACACACAGTGCACACCTAGAGTAGGAGAAGACCAAGAGATTGTGCTGCCCCTATTAAGTAACAGCTTCACTATCCCAGGACAGCTTAAATCCCTCCTGAAGTTTCTGGGAGAAACTGGCCTGTTGATTGCTCAGCTTGGAGTGAGACAGTTCTACAGAGGACATGCACCACTGTGCCCTCTGCAGCATGCCAGAACAGCAAAACTGCCATTATCAGGAAAAATAGAGCATATGTTTTCAAATAACCACCCATCTGTTTATCTTTTTTATGCATGTACTCACTCTGACTGCCTAGGGTTGGTGTCTGCTCAGAAATAACAGATCTCAGTAGAGGACACCTGGAGGCAAGTAGAGGCACCACAAAGACACAAAATAAATAGGATAGTGTGATATTTTGTCTCCACCTGCCAAAGGACTAGAGGGCAGCTTTTAGAACTTCTATGCATATATGATTGTAGTACTTCTCCTACCGTTTCCAAGATAATCTCTGATGATTTAATCTTTTTTAAAATAATTTTCTTTACTTATTTTCTTTATGCATTCACACACAGAATTATGTAAGACAATGAAGCTCTGTCTCTCGACACAACTTCAGCTGCATATTTTCTTGTTCTGATACTTTGAAGATTCACAAAAGTTTTCTCTAATGTTAGCTTAAGATTTCTCAAAAACTGTTCACTTTCTTTTCCTGAACACCCCCTCTTGCCAGCCTGCATGTCAACAGAGAAAATCTTACAGCAAATATTAAACAGCTGTTTCTTCCATCTATAGTATCGTACATTGCACCTTTAGAACTTCTGTACATTTCATCAACCCAAAGAACACAATAAACTTCTGTGGCATTGGCAATAAATGAGGTTGTAAAGATGTGTCAGCTAATACTGTGACAGCTCATAACAAAGCAGTTTTCTCTCTGCAGTACACATGTATAGCAAACTTCTATAAATACCCATGAACTTATGTGCAGAAAAATCCCAACTTAAAATTTCTAGGATCCCCAAACCTAATTTGAAAATTTTCTTCAAGAAATCCATGCCACAGTGTCTATATCTTGGTGAGCCATCTGGAACTGCAGTGGAAAACTTCCCAGTTTCTCTCACCTCCTCATTTTGGTTTCATAAACAGAGGATCTCATGAAAACAAGCAGAGTTCAAAATAGTGAAAGATGGGAAATGCCTTCACATTGTTCAAATCTCATCAAAAAAGAAAATTGCATTGCTCACTCTTCTTCTCTTTATTTGATTCTTCACCCATGAGTAAGTTCCATACTGCTGCATCTTACTAAAAGGAATCTTTGAATATTATTTTGGAAAAAAATCTTCTTTTGTAATTTTCCAATTACTTTTTTGTGCACACACTGCAAGGAAAAATAGAACGGGCAAAACTCATTTGGTAATCTCACTCTTACTTTAGAATTTCTTTCAGTCTCATTTTAATTCCTCAGCATGGGCTATTTTTTTTGGCATGCTATTCAAGCCTGTGAATCTGAATTTGATCGATGCATATTTGTATTCTTCCACAGATCCTACAGCTGTCAACAATTTTTTCCAGCTAATGAAGCACATTCTCAACGTCACCCACCAACGAAAGAAAATGCACTGCAGCTACATGGCTAATGAGAGCACATTAACAATATTTGAATGAGCAACACAATTTCAGTTATTACTTAAAGACAGAGCTATGTTATAATAGCTAATGCATACAATTAACTATTGAAAGTCCTTGTTGTTTGTGTATTTCTATGGTCGTTCCTATGGCAAACTGATTCTGTCCCAAAGAAAAAAAGCTGTTTTGCAGAAGTATTTTTATGAATCACAGAACATATCTGGCCTGGAATAAATGCTGAGTTCTACCAGATGTATGGAAATTAATTTCTTCAATCTATTAAAAGAGTTTTAATAAAGGACTCCCAGGAGAATGTGTAAGTTCCAGCACAACAGTAGAGATACATATTACTGCATTTGCATCCTCTCTGAATACTCATATCTGGGGGAAAAAATGGGTAGGAGAACGACCATCATCCAATTGCTCTTGTTTCTTTACCAGCAATAATGATACCAGTTAAGTTAAAAAAAATCATGCCTTGCTTAAAATGGAAGGTTTGGGTACAGGTTTGTTTTTGTGAGATTCATGAATGAAGAATCCTGCATGAAATAGCTACCATTCAGCCCCTGAATACTTATTTTACACTGTACCTTACACTATGGGTTAAATTAAACAAAATTTGCAAGTGTCCATACCTGTTGACAGAGATTTTTTTTCATTTTCAAATGTCTGAAGGAAGAGCAAACAATAGTTCATAAATCAACTATCTCTGTAGTTTATGGAGAAAAGCAAGGCTTCTTCCAAATGCCCCGTGATATCTTTATTAGGATGACATACAATGTCTTCTGGGAATATATAACAGAGATCTTACAAATTGCCCTCTTAAAAAATCTGTTCCACACCACAGAAATTAAAAGGAGCTGGCAGGATGTATAACTCACAGCTGGGTGTCCAGTTTTGAGATTTCTGCACCCAGGGTTATGAAGCCCTGCCTGAAAAGGAAATGATTATCAAAGGATTCAATCCCAGCACGATCTCACTAGGGCCTACAGAACAAGAGGAGTCCTTTAAGTTATGTAAAGTTCTGTGGATTTTTAACACAAAAACCTGCGTTAATTGGGAATTTATGGAGAGGGCAAAATTTTGTCCCAAAACCAGCTTAAATGTTGGCAATACAGCCCAGAGATGTCTTATGAGTTAAAAAGCAGAAGGAAAAGAATACCTTTACCTTAATTATATGTGATGAGTACATGAAATATATGCCAGAATCCTCTGTATCTTCAAGTATATTTCACATGACTCTCTCAATAAATAAAGCAGGATTTAACCCCTATGTGCTCTGGATGATAAATATGATGGCAATCCTTCAAATGAATACAAACAGGAACAAGAGCAGGTGAAATATTTGGATCTGTATTGGAGTCCTAACTGAATGGTTTCTGGCATCCTAGCAAAAACTATTTTTTTACATACTTGCACAAGATAATTTTGGAGGAAAGCTCAGGGGAAGAATACACTTGTCTTGTTCATGACAAAAAGCTCCTAAACTTGCAGATTTTTTTACACTGACAAAGTACAGAAGTTGAAGAAGAGTTGAAGAAAGTTATTTTAAAGATATAGATGCACACATGCATTTATTTAAACACACATGCACTTATTTCTTAGCTACCCTTAAGCTGCTGAAGGCCACTTAAACCCAAAATGTTGCTGCTAAATGGTTGGGGCAGGATCCTTCAAAAAGTCAATTCACCTCAGGGCCCTGTGCTTGGTTCTGCTGTCTCCCATTGTGAGGTGGCTCTTCATTAACAGGGTTCCTTTTAGTTTCACTGGCTACTAATCCTGCCCATTGGGCAACTCCAGAGCAAGCAAGGAGGGCAGCAGGAGGCTGTTGGACCTGCCCAGAAACCTGTTCCCTGGATGCTTTCTCACCCCTGGCTGAACTGAAGTGACCTGGGGGTACACCTGTTTGTTAATTTAGCCATGCTTCATTGTTGCCCCTGGCTGGTAAATCATCCTGTAATTCTCAGTGTCACAAAACCAAAGCTTTGACACCTTCCCACTCCAGGTTTTTTAGCAGCTTGTCTCTAAACGTGTGTGAGTATGAACTATATTTTCACACTTATTTGGATAGCACCTGGCACTGCCAGTAATATTCTAATCTTAATATTTACTTGGAATGGAAAAATATTGAGTATCATCTGAGAGGCAGAAAGATCCTCCCAGAGGACTGAATATCTGTTGTTCTCCCCCTTTAATTATGCATAATTCTTTTCTAGGCATTGTATCTTATGTTTTTCTTGAAGCCAGATAAAAACCTTTTTGCAGTGAGTGATGTAATTTTGACAGATACCTTGTTATGAAGAAATAGTACTATGATTTCAGGTCCTATTAAATTGAGAATATATGTCTGGTATATGACAGAATGGTAAGAATGACACATGGTAAGAATAGCCATTTTGGAACTATAACCACAGAAATCTTTCATTTGCTTCAATCAAGATGCAGTCAGTCACAGGACTACCACAACACTGGTATTAACATGGTCCTGGTGCTAAGGCTATAAACATGACCTTGGTTGCTAAGCTTGAGAAATCTAGATAAATTCTTCTGGAAGGAGGTACTTCTGCACGAATCTGCTCTCTATATGTTTTTTCTGGCTGGAATATCAATAAGGTTGCACTGGGTCTGGCAGAGATGGGGCTCATTTCCCCAGAGCAGCCCTCCCAGTGCTGAGCTTTGCACTGGTAGCTGGGAAGGGGCTGGTGACACCCAGTGCTGTGGCCACTGCTGAGCAGCGCTGGCCCTGCATCCCTGCCCTCTCTCACATCTCACCCTCACCAGCAGGACAGGGGTGGGCACAACCCTGGGAGGGGACACAGCCAGGACAGGTGGCCCCAACTGACCAAAGGGATGTTCCATACCACATGGTGTCAGCTCAGATACAAAAGCTGAGAGAAAGGAGAAGGAAAGACCAACATTTGATACCAATTACATTCATCTTTTGGAGCAATTGCAAAGTGTGCTGAAGCTGAAGGGAAATAGGGAATAAAACCTTTTGGGTTTTTCCTTTGTTTCTGAGAGCATGACCTTCACTTTTGTGTTAGCCAACTGCCTTTATCTCGACCCAGAAGGTTTTTTTTTCATCTTATAATCTCCCCACCCTGTTCTGCTGAGGGAGTGATAGAATGGCTTAATGGGCACCTGGAGTCTAGCCAAGGTCAACCACCACCAAAGATCATCAGGTAAATTTCATGCTGACCAAAACATAGCAATGGGGTGAGTTTGCAAAGCCTGAATAGACAAATAGATTCAAGCATACTTTTAATAGCAGTCAGATAATCACACACAATGAATATTAAAAAAGAAAAATTGTGTTTGCTTAGAGGTTTTAATTACTATCTATGTCTGTTGTGGTAATTTCTGAATTGTGTGTTCCTGTCTTATGATACTGAAATGTGATTTTAAGGCTCTCCCTGAGCTAGCAAATTTTGCACTGTATGTAGATTGTATATTTATAAGAAAAGTCTATTATAAAGAGGCCCTGATTGAGTTCAGTTACTTAGAACTTGCATTTATTGAACCAATCTCCTATTGTTCATTAAAGAAATTCATGGAGCTCTTTCATCTCTTCAGCAAAAACAACAAAAAGAAAAGTCTGAGCATTATCTAGAGTTATCTCTGGTGGATTTGGTTTTGCTTCAGCATGGTTAAATTAGAGTTGGGGCTTGGATTGATTAGTAAAATCAAGGACTCAAGGTCTGAGTCTGTTGTTCACCAGGAAGTCCAACCACGTCAGAGACAAACACCTGCTTTAAGTTACTGAAGGGAAACTTGAGTTACTGTAGTGTAACTGAGAGGATAATCCAATCAATTAACCAAAAGGCTGTAAAGGAATTATTACATCTTGGGCTAAACTTTCACTCTAATTTGCATAGATTTGCATTACTTATACTTTTCAAAAGGTATTTCCATAATTTAAAAGTTCAGTATTTGGTCAGTGGTCCCCACTGGGTTACTCCAGAAATACACTGTAATATTTACAACCCCTATCACCATTAGGCTGCAACCACAAATTAAGAAACTCTCATTCCAATGATTTGAAAACATTTCCTCTGGTTTAGTCTCTTAACATACAAAGAGTGGCTTAGTCAAACCCTACCTCAACCCACTTTTTAGTAGGATCCAGTTACATTTTTCAGCTTTTCTTGAATGTGAAACAAATAGTTTGGGGGTAACATCCATACAGCTAGAGAGAGCCTTAACAGATGGAAATATTAAAATGCTGTTGGGGAAATATAAAGCCCTCAAAAGCTAAAAGCACATACATTGTGCTGTGTTCAAGAGACCAGATCCATTCCTATTACTTGGACCAGGTACTCTCCTGGAGGCATTTCTGTGATTCTTATTAAGCCGAGGACACAGCTGAGATCTGGATATCTCTAATCATTGCTGTACAATGTTCCACCTTGATTATAATCCTGCCATGATCCTTTTTTATCCCCTCAGTATCAAAAAAAAGTGCCAGGACCTCACTTATCAAAGTCAATGTTCTCATCACAAAGAAGATCAGAAAGGCAGAGGTCAGAAATTTCAGAAGCTAATTTCTGACTGAAGTTCAGTTTTTGGTGAACCTGGATTTCACACTACCTGCTCACATGTGTATAGAGGAGGTTTATTTGGTGGTACAAGTTCCAGACATGAACTAAGAAATGCAGCTGTCCCCATTCAAAATGCAATTGCTGCTCGTGCAAATCCACCCCTGAGCCTGCACAGCTCTCAAAAGCAACACATGAGGTTGGTGACTGCAGAGAAGGAGGAGGCGATTTTTAGTTAATGCTGCTGCTCTTTTCTGCAGCAGTCTTCTAAAATGGCTGAGTGGTAGCTAGCATGCATCTGACTGGCCTGTTTTCCACTCCCCTTTATATTATGTCTCCTTTCAAGTTTACAGAGGTTCCTACTGGAAAAAAAAAATAGCCATTAACTTGTCCAACACCTACAGAAACCCAGAAACCCAGCAACTAAAGAAATCTAGCAATAACAAAATTACAATGCCAGCTAATAAAAGGTTACTATTTATGGTGTGATAAATCTCCAGCGGGAAAGAATGCATGGAGAAGCTGAAAGAAGGCAGGTGGGAGGCAGAGATATTCTTGCTGAACAATAAAAAAATTATTGCTCCTCACTTTTGTGCTTGCACTTCATTTTGAAAAGTAGTATCCTACTATGTTGATTCTGAGTTCAAACAGGAAAAGAGAAAATTCCAGAATAGTATTAGGTTTTAGTCAGAAGAATAGTTCAGGGAATTAAATAATCACAGGGGAGAGGCCACAGGGAAGAGCTGAGATTGTTTGCTGTGCAAACAAAACCAGGCCTAGCTTTCCACTACAACTCTACTTCTTCAAGACAAAAAAACCACCAAAACACCCCAGACTTGCATCTGAGTACTTTTACATGTAGCTTGTTCCAAACAACTAAATATCACTGTTTGGACAGTGTGTGAGACTTAAAAAGCACAGGTTGGGATCTCTGTCAGCAGAATCACTCTTAAAATCCAGCAACTTCTGCCAAGTCTCATCAGGTAAGGCTCTGACCCCATGTCTTCTCTTGGCTCACAACATTTGCAGGCAGTATAGCTGTGGTGGGTGAACCTTGGCCAGCTGCCAGGCACACCTCCAACTGCTCTCTCACTGCCCCTCCCCAACAGGATGGAGAAGAAAATGAGATAGAAAAGCCCATGTGCTGAGATAAAGACAGGGAGATCACTTATCAAGTACCATCATGACCAAAACAGACTCGAGGAAGATTAATTTCATTCATTGCCAATTAATATAGAGTTGGATGATGAGAAATAGAGACAAAAGTAAAACAGCACCTTAACCTTGCTCCCCTGTTCTCCCAGGCTAAACTTTATTTATTCATTCCAATATCTCTACCTCTTCCACCTCTCCAGACAGGGCAGGAGGAAGGAGGATGAGGTTTGTGGTCAGTCCATAATATCTCCTCTCTACTGCTCCTTCCTCCTCACACTTTTCCGCTACTCCAGGATGGAGTCCCTTCCATGTGATCCAGTCCTTTAAAAACTGCACAGACATGGGTCCTCTCCATGAGTGGCAGTCCTTCAGGATTACCCTGCTCCTGTGTGGGCTCTCCATAGGCTGTACCCAGATGTGTGTTGAGAAAATTGCCTAAGTGAGACTCTCAAAAAGCAGCCCATCATCTCCACATTCTGGCAACAACTTCCAAAAAGTGTTAATTCAGTTTCTAACTAGAGTTTGCTGTCAGGCCTAGGCAGAAAGGAAGGAGCAGGGCTGGAGGATAGGGTTCTCCCTCAAATCTCTCACCTGTTCTTGGTTTGCATCCTTTTATTTAGCAATTCTTACACTTGTGTCAGTGGAACATGTTGCTTTCCCAAGTGTATTACCAGAAATATATATATAAAGTATATATATAATCTTACATTTGGATTAATGAAACACCCAGACTGCTCAATGAAAACAGAGGAAGAAGGAGGCTTTATGAATTCTACTCACTGCACCACTGAACGTAGTCAAAAATCAGCTCTGGGTTGTTCCCAAGGCCTCTGCCTCTGAACAGCACCTAATCCTGCCTCCTGAAACAATACCAACCATAATTCCATTTCATTGTGAATAAACATTTAACCCTTTGAACTCTCTTTTTTATTGCAAAGACTTCACTTTCCTTCCTTCTCACTTTTCTTGTTTGTTTTTCAGAGAGAAGCCTATCTCTCCTCTCCTCTCCTCTCCTCTCCTCTCCTCTCCTCTCCTCTCCTCTCCTCTCCTCTCCTCTCCTCTCCTCTCCTCTCCTCTCCTCTCCTCTCCTCTCCTCTCCTCTCCTCTCCTCTCCTCTCCTCTCCTCTCCTCTCCTCTCCTCTCCTCTCCTCTCCTCTCCTCTCCTCTCCTCTCCTCTCCTCTCCTCTCCTTTCCCCATCAAGTATTATTTTTTCCCCCGTATTGTAAAAAATACTGAAATACGATAGCAGATCCCCTTTCACTCTCACCTTGTCTGAATTGATTTCTACTCCAAAATTCCTTTACTCTGTACCATCTTGTGTCCTAGATTCTATGGGTTGTTGGCAGCTACCTTCAGTTATATCTTTTAATCTTCCCCTGTCACTCACTTAAACTGCTATTTCTGACTTATCTTGCTCACCTGTCATTCACTTCAATCCCCTGACTTCAATTCACTTCTTTTTTTTTTTTTCTTAGTGAGGCAACTTAGACACTCATCATGTCAGCTCTCGATTTAACAGAAAACCCAAAAAGAAACAGATACACAAAGGACTAAACTCTGTTCTGCTATGTCTGTACATACTAAATTACTTAAATGGAGAAAAGTTGTTTTAAATGCGAGAAGAACTGAGATCCCAGTCTCAAGTGTGCCTCTTGGAGCACTTTGAAAATGGTAAAGGCAGACGAGATCAAAAGGCTGAGTGGAGCAGAATACGTAACTGGGTACTTGTACTCTTTTTTTTCCTCTCAAGAGACAGTGATGTTTTGCAATGCAAACACTGAAAGGAAATGAAATAAAGCTCTTTCCAGCGATAGTTTTGAAATTGCATGAAGTTTCATAATCTTTCCCCACTTTAAGACTGAGTTTAAAAGAAGAAAGCTTTCACATGATTAATGTAGACATAAAATCAAATGCAGAAAACTTTTAAAGCTTCCCAAATCTCTCCTCAACACTTTCCTGCCCACAGTTTAATGTAGACTAGTACATCATGCATTATGGCAAGTACTGTGAAAGTGTTAGTCCTCAACAAACTCACAGGCCTTAGCACCTAATTCATTCAATCTACTGGTTTAAATGCCATACTAATGAACCATAAGCAAATTAAAAAATGTAAGGGCTACATACTGGGCAAAATAACTCAAAAGCAGTACATACTTTATCAATCTAGGTTTTGCAGTACAAAGGCAGGAAATTATTCTGCTGGCAGCCTTATTTTAATTTAGAGAAGTGCTGTTCTGGGTATTGTGGCTCGTCCTCAAAAAAACCCAAACATTACACGGGCCCAGCTTAGTGAAAAGAAATAATTTCATAAAATACCTTTCAGTCTTTGCTCCCTTGTCACCTCAAGGCCACAGTACTGATATTTGCAGTAGTTATGATGGCAGCTGAGACATACAGATATTTAACAAATAGTCTTTCTCTGCTCTGACAGCAGCTTTTTTAAGAGCTTTGGAGCTCTGCAAAACAAAAAGGTGCACAATGACAATTTTGCTTTGCCAGTCTCTCCTGCCTTTTGATCCCATGCAGAGCAAAAGAAAAACACCTCCAATATGTTTAAATTAAGCAAAGCAATAGACAAGCCAACAGAGCAGGATACTACCATTTTGACACCAGGCTGTTGTCTGGCAGCCTGTGATGACACTTTCTCACACACCTTCAGCTCCCAGCTCTGACCCTCCACATTATTTTGTGTTTTTACATAATGCAGAATGGTCAGTGGAATCAGTCACAACCCAGATATTACAATGCATCCATTACAAGAGCAGTTTAAATCATCCTGTATTCAATTCTCAGCCAAGGACACATCAGAAACCCAAACCATTCAAATAATTTACAAAACAAAACCATACGAAACCTAACACCAGCGTGAGTTATTTTACATACTGAGAGGTTCTTAAATGGTTCTAAGGGTCAGTGCAACTGTGGTCAATTTATTATGCTGAAAGCAATCCAATGGAGATTCAGAATGCTGAATATGGATGACATTAGTTTTGCAGCTGATTCTCAAAAAAAGTGCCAATACACACCTCATGTCCTAAAATCTACTGTAATAAGAAGCCAATATGTACTCTGCAGGATCTGGTGGATCAGGATAGCTGTTTTCATGTTTATGTGCCACCCATTTCCCCCACATCAGTATCCAGCAGAAATGAATCCCTG
Source organism: Agelaius phoeniceus (assembly GCF_051311805.1). Classification (NCBI taxonomy): domain Eukaryota; kingdom Metazoa; phylum Chordata; class Aves; order Passeriformes; family Icteridae; genus Agelaius; species Agelaius phoeniceus. Next base: position 50,590,842 of record NC_135266.1, read on the forward strand.
GCAGTTACTTGGCACTAGTGCTTGGCAGATATGAATTGCTGCAGGCCCATTTAGGACAGTAGGAACAGAGTCCAGCTCTGTGCCGAAAAATTCAGAGCATAGGTAGCTGCTTGTTAGGCTTTTTATGTCATCCCTACCCACGCAAAAAGCATGGATGCAACATGAGTGTGGCACTGAGAAGTGGTTTGAAATTTTCTTCATATGTTGATTGTGAAAAGATTCCAAAGAAGTGACAGACAATCACAGCCTAGATTTAAACCCACTGCTTTTCTTAGTTTCCTTTTGCAAAACTTGCATGGGGGTCCCCCCTCACCCTAGACACAGTTTAAACATCACCACTGCAAATAAAGCAAAAAGATTGAGGAAAATAAACCCACTTTTACTAAGGCTGGACAAAAAACATGCAGACTGACTTAAAATCGCCCTGAAAAAGCAGGAAGACAAAAATTCTGTTTCTGCTGCAAAGCTGTTTTCACGAAGACTCACAGTAAAGCAGAGATATTCCATTATTCCCCATCAGCTGTCAGAAAGTTTTCCTATAGACAGCCAGTGCCTAAACAACAAGAAGTTCCAAAAATGAAGTTTGTTGAAAATGGGATAAAATGGGTTATGGCAAGAATTTAAAGGAAACTTTTTAACTCAGATTTACTCCCTCAGAATTCTGTTTCAGAATCTAGACTTTGAAAAAAAGGGAAGTGTATGGTCAGCTTTGCTTTAAGACATTTACAGAAATAGATGGGTTTTAAGCAAATAACATATTTGCTTCAATATGTTATTTAATAACATTTTTAAGTTATCAAACAATAACTTAGCACTGTGGCAGCCTAAGCTTCCTCAGACATAGGACCTGAAAATAAAACTTATATTTAAAAAAAAACTAACCAAAAAAACCCCAAAAAAACCAAACCAAACCAAACAACAAAAAAAACCCCTTAATACCTAAAATGAGCAAAATGGAGGTAAGGAAAACAAGCTGTCCACAACATGGAGAGTAAAGAGCTGTTTAATATCTTCAGTCTTGCTGAGGTGAAATGTTAATTTCAGCCTTACTCAAATCAATGAAAAGCTTTCTTTTACTACAGCATACAATTTCATGTGTTTAGCAAAGATTAGTACTTTATCCATTAATTATAAAGTTTTCTAGGATATATCCATGTAAAGACAAATAAAAAAGTTAATTTCTAATATCCTTCTAAGAACTTCATGGTAACTCCTGGTTTTGCCAGAGAAGGTTCCTTTTGCTGATAAACCAATACAGAATTTAAATATAACTCATATACACCATATGGAATTGCTTGCTGCAAACATGAAGATTTAAGAGGGTAGGCTATTCTCAAATAACAGTAAAAGATTATTAGTGAGTCTGGATAATTTGATTAATAATGACAAAACAGTAAATAACAATTAAAATCAGAAATTTCTTCAGTCCCACCCCAAAGAGATTAGCTATTACCTGGTTCAAAACATGTGCAAAGTAATGTGTACAGATTCCTCTGCTCTGAAATCTCAGTGCATTTGCTGCATTTGCTGCATCTCAAACCTCAGTACCTAAGGCCACAACAGGAGAAATCTCAAGAAAGAGATGGGGAAGGAGATGAAGGAGATATGCAGGATTTTACAGCCAAAGCAGCAGCTGAAATCATTGTGTTTAACACTGGTGATGAGTACTCTGAAGTGGAAAACTGAAAGCAGGAACAAGTGCTCCAACCCAGCGCTGCAAGCAGTGCCCTCTGTGTGTGCACAGGTAGAGCAAATCCTTCTGTGCTTTTCATCCATTTCCCAGTGCCCTTACACTAAAGCAGTGACTTGCAGTGATGCCACTCATTCAGCTGCTGGGCTTTGCTCAGGCTGGGGTTGCTTGAGGCTTCTTCAGTGCTCTGTACCAAAGAGGGAAATGAACCAGCAACAGAAAAGCTGCTTCTCAAGTTCTTATCTCCTTCAAGTATGTATTGAAAGAAATCTCTCCAAGAAGAAAAGGCATTTTTCCCATGCTCATTGTAAGTTGGAGTTTAGATAGTTATGAAAAGAATTCCATGTTTGTGGATAACCTCAAAAATGCTAGTATTCATTTTATTCATTTTCCTTCCAGTCTAATATTTCTGCAGAAGTAGTTCCATGTATGCATAATTATATATATATATATTCTTTTAAAAGCTTTTTAAACATATTTTATTGTACTTGTACTTCTTTTTTTTCAGGGGGAGAAGGAGCAGTAGCAGCCTGCTCTTGTGAATCATGAGTAGAGTGATACTGAAGCTGCCCACTGTCCCTCAGAATTGTCTCCTGATATGATATCATCTAATTTTAAAGGCTGAGCTGGAGACTCCTGACTCCTCAATCAGTGAAGGAAGAAAAGCATCTGGAAAGCATCTAAAGAGGGAGGCAAATGTATCATCTCAGTGGTTCAAATTACTCTGTGGAGTTAACTCTTCCCATGGCTCTACAGAGAATTTCAGCTTTTAACCTAAATTGAGTAACTAAAATGTTCTTACTGTAAATGTTGGGAACACCTTCACAAGATCCCAAACATCAGTTCTCAGCATCCCTTCCTGCTTAAGATCAGATAAGCCAGTTAAATTGTTCCCTTTTTTCCTGAAAAGAAAAAAAAATATTTTCCTGAATAGCCACCAGTGAGTTAATATGTGTAATTATTCAGTATGACATAATCAGAAACTAATAAGACATATAATCTTTTTTGTAAAAGTAATTTAATAGACAAACATTTGGGGTCACTGGTGTGTTCTGGTTTGGGGTATTTTTTAAAAAAGTGATTCATATATTCAAGGCCAGAAAACATGATTACATTTATTTAGTCTACTTTCATGAGCAATAGGAGAATATAGAACAGAACAGAATCTAGAAGAACAGTTACTGTTCAGCAAATCATATGGAAAAATTCCTAATATCTAACAAGACCAGAAGATCGGCAGCAAATCTGTAGACAAAACCCATTTCTATCTTGGTTTGTACAGAAGGTTGTATGTGCAGTACTTAAATAGTAAATTAGGCAAACATGCATTTAGGGATTTTATCAAACCTGGTTCATTAAATGTTTGAACTTTTGGTATCTACTCTAGAGATACATTCATGAAGTTCATAAAACGTTTATTACCAAAACTGAGGAGATGCAGAGCTTTTGTTCCATACTGTAAAATTAAAATTCCATATTAAATATAATTTTAGTATTAAATGGACCATAAAACACCCATTAATTATTTTTACATAGACAATATGAAAAACACAGACTTCTGCCCAGAAAATCTCTATAAAAAAGAGAAACATGCTTATATCCAACAACTGATTTAAAATTGCTGGACTGGGCCAACTCTGAATTATTTTCAGCAGATCAGGGTGGAAAGCATGAGACCACATTCAGAGATTAACAGCCAGACACGATGCCTGAGTTCAGCAAAACAGAGATCACCCTGACTTAACAGCCAAAGCTGTCAACCCTCGGAATGCTCTAGGAGAATCTTTCCCAGACAGATAAAACCCCATTCAGCAGATTTCAGGCACCTGTGTGGCTGGGCTAAGCAGAAAGGAGCAGAGCAGCACTATAATCTGGATTAGGGTGCTTTTTGAAAACAGCTGTCTCTGCTTGCTGCTCCTCCAGACAGACTTGCTGTTCACAGAGGCTTCAGACCTCACCTCCAGAAATTCTGAGGCTGCATGGACAACCTGCATGTAAAACATCTGTGGTCACGTCATCGTCACCTGTCACATGGTGCTGTGTGTATCCCCCCACATTCACTCGTGTTTCTGTGCACGCTGTTTCTCACCCAGCCCTGAGGAGTGGATCCCTCCAGCCTTTTTCCTGCAGAGGGAGCAGCTGCCCTGAGATTTCCCTGGCTCCCCAGCATCTCTGTCTCTCCTTGGAGCTGGAGACAGGACAGGCTTCATACAGCGGCTGCTAAAGCAAAAAAACTACACCACGTCCCTTCTTGCCTTTGCTTTCTAACTGGTCACACCGGGTGCAAAAGGGGTGGAAGCACCAGGCTCCTCACATGTCAGGAGCACTGGTCTCCATTCCTACCAGTTGTTTTCAGACATTTTCTCTAAAGGGTAATGGTCTGTGTTTTCAAAAGCAACTAGTGAAATTAGGCTCCTTGACCTTTGTCTAGTTTACTTACAAGGGCTTTTCTCTGAAAGTAGCATATTCCAATGCTTGGGTTGTAAAGGCAATTATTTATCCCACCCTCCAAGCAACAACGTTAAACAAACAAAAAAACAATAAAGCATTTAGACACCCAGACTTATTCATTTCCAAAAGTCAGTCTGAAAATTTTAAAAATGAACATTTTCTTCCCTGTGTTACCCATACAGAGATGTGCCATTTATTCTTTCCTTCCACCCCATGCAAGAGAGAAAAGTGTCAGATATAAAAGGAAAAGGGTGAAAATACTAAACAAATCGATCTTTACATGTGTCCCTTAAATGTCTCACCTGCTAAACCTTCTGAAGATTGCCACTGGCCTTTGCTGATTTGGTTCCAGATGCTGGGAGTCTCCCTGTACTTTGATTTCTTTGTAAGGCAGCTCTTTGCCTTGCTGGTGGCCCTGCAATGAGCAGTTCCTTCCAGAAGTGCCTTTTGAAGAATTAGAAAACACTAGGCCTCCTAGGAAGTACATGATACATAAAGGCAAGGCAGCAGGGTGCTGTCATGTTTTCTTTAAAAATAAGAGGTAAGATGCCCATTGACTTTGCTGGTGACAGGATTTCATAGCATGTACACAAAGACCAGGTCTAAGTGCTGCCCAGGTCTCAATTTCATTCTTCATGAGTAAGAAAGAGTAGAAATTTTTTAAATCCCAAAGCCAGCATTGATACTTTAGTACTATCTCATGTCCCCACAAGTAAGCCTTGTATATTCTTGTGGGAGTTTTTAATGCTTGTCATTAAAAGCTCATTCTCCTCATTCTCACTCTGACAGTTTGCTATAGCATAACTTTTTAATCTTAGCTGAAATGGCTTAAGGCAGCTATGTTATGTAGAGCATCTCCAGGATAACAAAGCAGGAAGGAAATTCTATGGTTGTAAGAAAAATGAGATGGAAATGAGTGAGCTAATGTCAGAGAATGGGCATACACAGCAACAGCAGAAGCATATGGCAGAAATGGGATTTGAAAGTAGGAATCAGCTCCAGATTCAGACATTCCAATGTAGATACCTGCAGAAGTGGCCACACGTGGTACTAGTGGAAATCCAATCAGTGTAGCCCAGGGCAGCAGAAGAGCAGTTCAGCAAGCAGATGCAGGGATGCAATCCAGTTGTCTTAGTCAGTCACCTCACATCTATGATGTCCATGCAGGTGCCTCAGATTCCCAGGATTGGTTCAAGCAGTATAAGATATAGATATATATATATATATATATATATATATATATATATATATATGTATGTGATTGCTAGTATTTATGACAATCATCTGCTTGGTACTTTAGTAAGGAAGATAAGAAAAAGTTATTTATAGGCATTAAGAAAACCCCTATATATATATTTTTTCCTTTCTTTTTTTTTTTTTCCTGCTTTTGGACCCTGTTGATATAGATCATGTGTCCTCTTTGTTAACATACATTTTACACATATATATAGGTACTTTTAACAGGTTAATGTCACCTCAAAATTTGGAACACCTGTCTAAATAAGTATTCATATCCATGATAAAATACAGTTGCTGTCCTCTCTGCTTGACATCAGCTGTGCAGTGACACTAGCCAGCTATAGGCACTGATACTTTCCAGACACACCTTCACAGGTTATTTGAAAGGAGTTTGCTTTCCACATTATCCCATCTGGCTTCAAGACTGTTTAAGGTGAAGAAGGGAGAAACAATGTTTGCAGGTTTAAACAAGAACTGGGGTGTAAGGCAGGGGAAAACAATGGGGGAGAAAAAACACCCTAAAAAATGGGCAGCAAAGCATTAACAATGTGACAAGACTTTACAATACACTGCAAAACTATTTCCATGTCTGTTCAAAAATGACTGTTTCCATAAGCAGCAGAAGGGTGCCACTGCTGGCTGCCCTTCAACCCCCAAAACCTCTCCAGTGTCCCACCTCCACGTGCCCACCAGCCCTGCAACATCTCCATAAAGAGGCCAAGGTGGTTGAGATGCACACAGTTAACACAAGTCAGTCCAGGCATGTGGCAGCTGAGCCTGGATCCATCTCAATTCATCTAAAGCTTTCAGCTCAGGCACGGATTTGGGCCCTTCCCATCCACTTGGCATTTTCATAGAATCCCCAGGAATGTGTCTGTTTTGAGATTTCCACATCTCTGCCATGTTAAGCAGATGTTGGCCAACAAAAGCCTGACAGAAAGAAACAGTACAATCAAAGAAACCTGCTACTCACAGTAAAGCATTAAAAAACAGATTTCAAAGGTATTTCCCGAGTCAATGGGGAGCAACTCCTATTTCACTGATTCTAGAGGATGTGTGAATTGAAAGTAGAACACTTCCCCCAGTAAAAATATTTATTTTTAACACATTCTGAAGCAAAAATTATGTTTGTTGGTGCACTGATGTCACAGAGAAAGAGTAAGAGCCACGTCAAAAGAAATGGCATCAGCATAAATGCTGTTTGCTTGGTTTTGTCTGCTAAGCATTGCCCAGATTTACCTTTGTAAATCCTCATAGTTTATCCAGGATTTTCTGGATTTTTCTATAGGAAAAGGCAAGGACATCTACCATACCCAACCATGGATTCAATAAGAAAAATACATACAAATCAGAAAGCAAACAGAAAAAGACACAAAGAAGGAGAAATAGAGAAAAATAATCCTCTTGTAGGCTGGCAGGTAAAATTTAAAGTGGAGTCACAATCACTAAGGAGAAATTAGTGTCAACATCCAGTATCACTATCCTGCCTTGCTATGTACTGGCAAAGAAGAGAAAAGGCAGTTTCCCTGGATACAACAGGAGTCAGACAGCAATAAGCAGCAGCCTGGCTCATCAGACAACAATTCTCAATTATGGGAAAGTTTGTTTTCTCAGTAGTTGTTCCTTTCTAAGGGAGAATAGTGCCATGACCTCTAAAAAAATTGCAACTGCCATGAATATTCAGTTGCTCTGTGATCACAGTGCTTGTGTTAGATAAAGAAAATTCAAGGGTTGGTAGGACTCTGTGGGTTCCCTCTTACCACACCTCTGAGACAAAACCTTCCAGCATTTGTCTCTCCACATTCTTTGACCACCAGTGTAGACCCAAAATGCTCCTGTCTGTAGTTTCACTGAAAGTCCTTTGGAAAATTGCTTAAAAAAATTAGTACTTTTCTGTTGGTTTTGGTTTTGTTTCAGACTAAAAAAAACATGTGGCATTTCTCTACTTACAGATCCAGCCCTCTTTTTTCACCCAGAGGAATTCTGTCTAGGTTTTCCTCAAGCCTACATCACTGGGTCTGACTTTAAGCTGTCTCTCCTGTTTTCACCCACACATGCACACCTTTCCTCAGTAATGCCAAAAAGGAGCTTTGCATGTCACAGTCCTTAACACATAGACAGAGGTGGGGGCAGCAAGGAGACACTGACCAAACGGCATGGAAATGGAGGAGGATGAAGGATAAGGTAGGTGCTTTTCACCATGTAAGTTAGAGATCCCTAAACAAATGCCATAAGCAGCCCAATATTTAGACAGAATTGCACACATATTCAGCACAAGCAGCAATTATGACCCTTCCATAAACTCTCTTGTTTTTTTTTTCCTTTCCCTTTCTTTTTGCCCTACACAGGAAAAGAGGGAAACTCTTTTCACAAATTTTGAACGCCAAAAATGGAAGTTTCACCATCTCTTTAATTGCACCCTTTTACAAACATGTCATGAAGTGATTTGCTTGTGTCAGGTTTGAGGTAAAGCTAAAACAAGACTTTTTCAAAACAAAATAAGCAACAGAGAATTTTTGCAGTTAGAAACATGTTTTCCTTACCCTTTCTCTCAGACAATATGTTTTCTATTGTGGCTATCCTGAGACGTATTTTCACACCCTAATTTTTTTTTTTCTTATTTGCAAGATCTAAAAAGAACTTTATGGCACTAAGCTTTAAATAAAACCTTTGAATAGAAAAGAGAAAACAGATGAATTATCAAACTCTGGGATCACTCTGCACAACAAACCACGAAACCATATCAAGAGAGTGATCAGCTAAGATGTGGTTTACTTACTAATAAGATAATGGCTTTGTGAGCAGAGAACTGTTTGAGGGGATATCAGTCATGAGAGGATATTCTTCTTCAAGTTATTGCTGCAACTCACCTGTATATGAAGAGAACCAGGCAGCACCAAGTGCATGGGACAGAGGTTAGCTGAACTAAATGACTGGGAGCTTGCAGAGCTTTTCTTTGTCACAGTTAACCACCTTTTTCAAGGGGATGTTGGCAGTAGTATTGTACCCAGAAATGTCTGGATTTGCACAGCAAAGATGCATGTGGGCCTACACTGCAGTGGAAAAATGCTGTGAAAATGCAGTTGTGTTTAGTGGATAAATTAGTCAAAAAAAGAAAAAAGGCAGAAGGCAGCAAACAAACTACCAGCTTTTTTTCTTCTTCTTCTTCTTCTTTCTTGGTAATGAAGAAATTACAGTTTTCTCCACTGTGGTCCCTCTAAGAGGTTTCCTCCTACATCCACAAGAACTCTGTGACTCCCATTTTCTGTGTCCATTCAGCACAGCACACCTGAACCTGTGCACAACAGCTGCAACCCACTGACATCTGATTGCTGGAGTGTCTTCAGCAACAGACTTTCCAAACAGCTGTCAGACATCTGCCAGCAGAGAGGCTGACCTGGAGATTCAGGCTAGAGACACTTGATAACATTCTTTCTTTACTCACCAAATATTTCACTGGAGTCATGCATTTCTCCTTCAGAAAGACTGCCACGTGGGTTTAGCCTCTACTACTCCACAGAGTATAATACTGAGCCATTTAAGCACTGAGTATTTTGAGAAAGGCCCTTCAGATAGGTCACAGAATCACAGAATGGGTAAGATTGGAAAGGACCAGTGAAGATCCAGCCAGCCTAGCCCAACTCCCTGCTCAAGGAGGGACCAATAGACTGCCTTACTCAGGGTTGTGTCCAGACTGCTTCTGAATATTTCCACAGAAGGAGACTCCATAACCTCTCTGGGCCATCTGTTCCCTTTCTCTGTCCTCCTCACAGCAAAGAAGTTTTTGACACGGGTGAACTATTCCCATTTACAAGAGGAGTCCATACCTAAGCATGATTGTTATCTTTTCCTAAGTACAGCTGCAGGATAAAAGAAAGCCTGGTAACATCTGAGGGCACAAATCCATACATTATCTGCATGGTGGTTACACATTGTAAACAAATCCTCTGTTCTTTCCACAGGTGCAACTCCTCCACAAGACTTAGTGAGATGCTCTGTGATAAACTTGGGTGGCAGAGATGTTTACTTTGCCTGAAAGTCAACCAGCAGAATTTTTAAAATGCATCCTATTGCCCAATAGAGTTGTTTTTACAACAGCTGTCAGGATGAAGAGGGAAGAGTAGGTCAGCTGCTTCCAAAGAAATACAAAGGAATCTCAGTGAACATCAGATGCATCATCAAATAATAGGCAAGCTAAAAATTGAAATTCAGGGATTCATACATAAAATTGCAAAATTTGACAAAAAGCTCATGGATGGCTTAATATGCTACTCATAAAAGAGCATAGAAGCGTTTGGGCTGATTTCCTGTTTCACATCAAACTGTTAAAGAAAAAGAAGCTTTTGGAAAATCATCAAGTGTCCTTCCAAAATCTCTCTGAGTTGAAATTAATGAAAGAGCAGATCCTTTTTGACAAATCCATCCATCAGTTTTTATAGTAGATCCACTAATTGTGCATAAAGAAAAGAAAAAGTAGGCTCATTTTAAGCAGAAGCTGCTGCCCTTTAATGTGGGACAACAGGGAACAGGAAACCTGTCTTGTTTTTAATACTGAAGTCCCAATTTCTCTCTTTGTGATGCACATGCAACAATTTGGCAACTGTAAATTTTTTAGGAAACAGCATTTCAATAATTTCTATGACAAATACTTGAAGAATGAATCTCACAGACTGACTAAAAAAAGTCTTCATTATTTTAACAGCCCAATTTAATAAGCAAATTATAAAATATAGGAACAGGTATTTTTATTTTTAATATATGTTCATTGTCAATTATATCTAATACAGCAAATAATTAAATTTGAATTATTAGGATAAATACCTAAAATTAAGAAACAGTCACTGCCCTCTACTTTTAACTATGCCAGGAAGCAAGCTGATGATTTGACCCAGATTTTTCATTAATATGGCACAGGAAAAATATAAAAGAGTATATTTATGCACATATATAGACTTCACTGGCTTATAGCTCAATATAATTTGCCACTTAAGTACACTTTGAAAAGAAAACAATAAATCTGATGTACACAGAGATAGAAGTGACCATTAGAAAGCAGGCAGAGGGAATGTAAGCTTGATATAGTGCTTTAGTAAAACTCTAAATACTGCATTTTACCATCATATCTGATAAAATAACTCATATTGGCTTTCTGTGCTATGAACTGAAAGACTGGAAGAACTGCAATAAGAGGCTACTCTTGGATGTCACAGAATTTTTCTTTTCAGATTAATTTGGTGGTGTAAGGTATCTAATGACTTGGAAAACAGATTAGATTAAATCTGAGCACAATTATACATATTTTGGAGGGGTAGTCAGGTGTCCTCAAGTAATGAGGGGCAATTATGACTGACTGGTCATAGAAAATTCAAGTCAACTGCATTACAGAGAGGGCAGCACACTGCCATAGGGAGGAGCAGCTGTGACAAAACTGATAGTTGAGTTTTTTTCACTGATTCTATTCAGTTGAGACCTACTTCATTACATGAAGTAGGTCTCAACTGAATAGAAAAAGTGAAAAAAGTGAAAAAGAGCTATTGCATAGGTATCCAACACCCAAATTCTGTATTTATGCAAGATGCCACAGAAATAGATCAGAAAATATCAGAAACTAAAGAGAATTGCTGCAGTCCTTAACCCAGCTAGGGACAGGGAATGTGCCTTGTAAAGTTCCCTTTTTCTTCTAGTGGATCCCACATGTAGGCAAAACCCCAGGCATCCTGCCTGGGAAGAGCTCTGTCCCAGTTCCAAGAGTGGCAATCCAGTCAATCCTGTGAGTGATGACAGCAGACAAACCTCAGACCTGCAACATGCACAAATGCCCTTAAAAGGAGCTGCAGACCCCACTCATGCCAGTAGCTGTAGCCAAACTAAGGTGCCTCAGAAACCATCAAGAAAAGGAAGTTAATTCTAGTCCTACTAAAGAGCAACTCTCCACTTCCTCATCCCTCAGAAAAAGCAATCATATTAAGACATACACAGAGCATTTTGAATTATTAACAAAAAATTATGTGACAGTTGGACAGCCTCACATGGCATCTATGTATATTATAGCAACCACATAAGAGCTACAACTTGCATTTTGAATATCATTTAGAAGACTTGGTTCGCTCCCCTTCCCTTTATTAGTGTTCTAAGTGTATGCAAGAAAATACAATTGATGATTATGTGAATCCAATCTAAAAGGAAAACAAAACTCCAATTACACTGGTAGCAAATAAAAGAGAAACTGGTATGTTCACTTAAGTGAATGTAACACTGAACTGTTCATTGACTCCACTACCATTTCTCAGCATAAAATAGTGATTAAGGATTGCAGCTTTAAAGAACAACCTTTAAGCTCATTCACTAAATATATTTAAATGGCATTTGTGGAAAAGAACGTGACCTTTCACTAAATGGTTTTAATGAATTTAACCTGAACACGGAAGACTCATGCTGGCTGACAAGATTTTTGAGGGTGAAGAAGAGGTGATGCTATGTCAAAAAAAAAAAAGTATCAGTTTGTGTTTATTGATGCAGTCTTGTAAAATTATTTTAATATTAACTATTTCCAGAAGTGGCCAGTACACTGTGTGAGCCACTCTGGGCTGGGGTTTCTTAGCCATGAGTTCTGAGTTTCAGATCAGACCAGGACACACAGGAGAAAGACTGCTCTAAGTTTGGAAGAACTCATGCAAGAAAAAAGCTGAGTATCAAAGCCAGCTCTTAACAGAACTAGAAAGGCTGTAGCAATTGAAATTCTAAAACATAACAACAGCTGAAGCTAGCTGAGAGGAGAACGAGGATTTCACCTTTTTAGTACTGCCTCTCTGTATTTATTCTCCCCTTCCTCCCATAAACTAAAAAATATTAAAAATTAATTAAAAGGCATTTCTAACTCTTTAATCATTCTACATGTCTGCAAAGCCTGAGGCATTGCCTCAAATGCCACAAGGAATGCAAAGCCAAACAGAGAGCTTAAATACGAAACTTGGGAGAAAATCTACACTTACTGAATCCAGGCCAGCGATGGCGATGGGGATCTCAGCAGCAGCCACAAGCTGCCCTTGGGGTTCTGCTCAAGGCTCAGCAGAGCCTACAGCTCCTGGGACACTGGCACTCTAAAAGTGCAAGGGCATCAGGGCAGGGTGCCAACACTGCCAACTCCACACTTTTTAAGCTGTGCCACCTATGGCAAGGAGGATCTCTGCCACAGAGCCCAGCTGCCATTGGAGTCAGGGTTAGGGTTACGGCTAGGCTTAGGGCTGAGGGAATGAAAGAGCCTACAGCTCCAGGAATACCAGGGCTGGAACAGGCATGCCAAGGCCATTCTTGCAGGGCCACAACATTGCTGTTTCTACATCTTTCAAATTCGGACCACCCATGGGCTATGGGCTCTGGGCTCATCAGCCCCAGTGACAAGATGCCATTTGAGTTCCAGTTAGGTTGGAGACAGCAAGAGAGGCTAGAGCTTCAGGCACACTGTGGCTAGAATATGCATGCCAAAAGGATCATGGCAAGGCCACAACATCTTTCACATTAGGGGCACGTATAGGGAAGGGAACCTCAGCCACAGCATCAAGCCTGGTCAAAGCTTAGTGAGAAAATCCATGTAATTGTGATTGGCCTTGAACACTTCCAAAGATGGGGCATCCACAGCTTCTCTGGGTAACCTGTTCCAGTGCATCACTGCCCTCACAATAAAGAACATCTATCTAAATCTATCCACTTTCAGTTTAAACAGGTGTATGTTTGTATTTTCTTTACCCTAAATTACTCTAAATGCCCCCTGGAAGTCTCTGACAGAAGAAGTGGATTTTGCTGAAAATAAATAACTTCCAAATAAATAACTTCCTTTGCATGGTGGAAGACCACACAGCCAGTGGAAATCAGGAAAATACAAAAATTCTTTGCATTTAAAGCCAGCGATTTATAAAACCTACAACTTGACTTAATTATAACATCAATGGGGAAGAGATCCCCTCAGCACAGAAGAAAGAAAAGAGACCTGACCCTGGTCTGAATCTGTAAAACATTGCTGAAGCTGGGCAGATAGAAAGAAGTGATAAGTATCAAGTCACTTGTGGGTTAGCTGCCAAAGAGGTATCACTTCTTCTGCCAGCAGCATGACTGGCAGTAAATAATCACCGAGCCAACCTGACAGAGTGTAGGAAAGCAATGAGACTGCCACATTTCCCTCTCCAGCATGGTCACAACAAGCCCAAGGCTTGCTGCTTGGCAAGGGAAACACTGCCATCAATTACTGGCATTACAGGGAAAGGCTGATAGAGGCTGAACATCAGTTTTCTTCCCATTTAATTTGTCAGGAATACAAAAATCTGACTTTAGTGCAGGAATGTGAGGGTGGAGAAGATAAAACCAATGGCCACAGTACAGGGTGTGTCCAACCTCTTGGCCATAACCAGCAGTGAAGAAAATGCACAGGAGGGTGCTGTTCCTGTCAGAAGGTAACTAGGCAAACACATCAAATTGTATCCAATGCAACCCACAGGGCCAATCCCATACTGGCAGAATGAAGAAAGTTCATACTCCAATGCCAGAGGAACTGCGACAGCACAACTTGTCCAGCACTTATTTGCACCGGCTGTTATTTGCCAAGTCTTGTTTTGAAAAGCTTGCAGATGAAGGCCACTTTCTACCCATTCCAAGTGTTGAAACATGTCTCAGAGGTTCAGGACTTAGTACATGGGCAGAGAAAAACCACTACTCCTCTTAATCTGACTTAATTCAGGAGTGAGGGATTAGTCTGGAAAGAAGTTTGACTCACTAAACCTTTTAGGACTGGTGGAGATGATGTATTGCAGTGCAACCTCCCCATCCCTATCTGTGTGGAAGTGAGTATCTTCCACACAGACAAACTGAGTGCTGAAGACAAAAAAGTTCAGATTTTGGTCAAACTTAGATCTAAACCAAAACTGAAACATGTATCACCCTTTTAAGCATTCTGCTCACAGGTTGGTAGGCTGAACACTGAAGCTCATGGGTGCTACAAATACGTGTGGAAAATTCAAACTTAAGTCCTCATGTGGAAAATAATTAATCAGTAGAGCTGCACAGATTCATTTTACAAACATCCAACTAGAAAAATTGGAAAATACTACTCGCAGCCTCTTTTTAAAAGTTGTGTGGGATCACAAACCTATCACTCAAGAGTCCAGGACCAGCTGATAGCTTGAAATTCAATTTTATACTTTAAGAAAGAATTCAACCTCAGAATATCTTTTGGTGAAGTAATCATCTATCACAGAATATATTCTGTGATTAAGGGACCACAAGGATCTTCAAGTCCAACTCCTAAGTGCATGGCTCATACAGGGGTTGAACCCAAACCTTGACATTGTTAGCACTGGACTCTAACGAAGTGAGCTAATGTCAGGGTCGGTCAAAGACACTTCTCACTCTATTAGCTGAAGTAACAGAATTTTTTTTTAAAACTATTTCTTCTGATCTCCTTTTTTTATTTTTGAGAAAAAAAAAAAACAAACCACCAGGTTTATAAAAACTACCATTTACTTAGTTTGAAATCAGAGGCTTCAGGAACATCACAAAGAAAATTTCTAGTCCAAAAAAACACTCCAGCACTGAACATCTTCTCAGCATTACAGCACATTGTTTTCATCATTCTCTTGAATCTCCAGCTTATCTCTCAAGCTTCCAGAAAAACCCCTGGTGATACCTGTACAAGACCTCTTCAGCACCCATACAAAAACCTATAGACCAGAATGCCAAGGTAGCTGTAATTTACATGCACACCATTCCCAGCTGAGGCAAACCAGCACAGTTCTGCTAATCTTTCTAGTGCTCTGCAGCAGTAGAATCTTTATTGTATCCAGCTCAGCCAAGGTTACCCCTTCACAGCCTCACTAATGGGCCTTGCTGATCTCAGTCATATTCCTGCTCTATCTGGACAGCAGTGAAATAAATCTCCAGCAGAGCAGGCTCTCCTTTCACACACGCTGCTGGAGTTTACTGAACAGCAGAACACACCCGTGGGCTGCACGGGGAGGCTTTTTCCCACGCTGGGGAACAGCAGTGGTGTTGCAAAGAGCCTGTTCCACCATGGGAGGTAAGAGGGAGCAGCCGACTCCCAGGCTCATGGTCATTGAGTGCTCTGCATAAAACCAGTGAGGCCCTGTGGGAATCAGAGCTGCAGTCAATCTACATGCAAGGGAACAGGATTACAAACACACCTGTTTTGCTGCCTCAGCATTGAGCCTGATCAGAAGATAAATGCACCTTGCTGAATAGTGTAACCATTGTTATAATGGAAAAAAACCCAGTCAAGCAGAACAGATGAAGAGAAAAAATATTACTTTGATTGCAAAAACCAATGAGTGTAAATATCTGCTTCTTAAGGGATGACCAAAGAGCATTTTTGCCCTTGTCTATTGTGATGTCCCAGCCTTGTGGGGAATGGAAAACCCAAGATTCCTAGATGCCCATGGTCAAAAAGAATGACTAAAATCAAAAGTTTGCAAAAATCAGAGCATCTGCAAAAACTCGAAGTTTTATTAGTAAATTATACACTTGGCATGGAAAATGGTATCTTAGTCCCTGATCTATGAAATATAAGCATATGGCAGTGGGTTTTGGATAGAGGTGTAAGATAAGGAAGAGATAGAAAAGAAAGAAGAGAGAACCAGTCTTGGTTTCAGTGTGAGTCCAGCTGATGGGATGCCCAGGGTCCTGGGGCATCCTGGGGATGCTGCCTGGGTTTGGTGGGGGTACCTTCTCATAGATTTCCCTGCCCTGAAGATAGATTTCTCACTTTCTATGTAAATTTCTTATTATGCATAGCCCTTTCCTCTGGAAATGGGCCAAAGGGCTTCAGGGTTCTTTGGTGATCTTCATCCCTCCCTACAGTCCATGCCAGCTTGTTCTTCCTGCACTTGCACTCTACTGTGTTCTGCTTATCTTCAGGAACAAAGACAAGGATTTTATCCTAGAAAGTGCTGCACTACCTCTGCGTGGGCCTCTTCTCCAGCCACATTTTGTTCTTTCTCACAGCAGGTTATTACTAATGATCCATGGTTGGCTCCACAGCCATCAGCTACTGCTGTTTGAGACAAACACATTAGCCCTTTATCTTCTGGTATTCTACATCTCTTGATACTTTTATGGATATATTTCAGAGACATTGATAAACTGAACGGAATAATTCAAATGCTCTCTAGTGCTAGGTGAAGGGATACTTTGGTTTTACAAGCTTAAAGTCAGCACCTTCAGCTGGCATTTTCTACACAATCCAGATTTATGAACAACTCATGATCTGGCAAAGACATGAGGATTAAAAGATTATATAAACAGTTTTTCTGAATAGGCCGCTTTCTTGGCTTCAAGTCAAAGCTGTTACAGAGAAATAGGATTTAAGAGGGCATTTGGTGTATATGATACCAGAAATATGCTAGGTGGTAACACTATGTAGCTACGACGTGCTATAGTGAGTAACCAAAAACGGCTAATAAATAAAGCTAATAAAGCTAAACTCCCTTTTTACCATCTACGCATATTTTCAGTACCAAACTGGCATTTATAAGCCCACTTTTTTTTTTCCATTTAGCACAACATCACTAGAAGAAGCAGATGAACTGGAGAGAGTGAGGTGGTGGTGAAACCAGGTGGTTGGTGTAACACAGAAGGTCTGAACAAACTAGATATATTTGTACATTAACAGAGGCAACCCCTAGTTCAGAATTACCTCTCCTTTATGGCTGAGTTGACAGAGTACTGAGGGAGGGGAACACAAAATACTGAGTTTAGCAGGTGCTAGACATGCCATGAACTATCACAGGCAACAGAATACTCCAAAGAACACTTTTACTCCACCAGTAAAATGTCAAAACCATCCAATTATTTCAATAGCAAAGAGCAAAGAAGTGATCTGTCACTTTTTTTTTTACTTGCTGAGACACAGAAGTACTTGTATGCATGGAAATTGTTGATAGAAACACATGCACATTAGTAATATGCATTTTGCACAGAGAATTATGAACAGCACAACTTGTGACTGCCACTCTGCAGTGCACTGTGCTCCATGGCTGTGGCTTATTCACACAGGAGCTGTGCCTGGCTGAAGCTGCTCGTTTACCAACTTCTTCCATTGCAGTGGGGCTTCTCCTAAACTGTCCTGGGATTTTCCTCTGATGTATGCAGACAGGAGTATGTTGGTAAAGCCCCTAGCTTTAACAGTGAGCAGCACATATATATCTCATAGACATGACAGTTACCTTGGCAGGAACTAATTTTATTTCAAGTATCACATGAAAGTATAACTAGTGTTTCTCTGCAGGAATCTTGTTTACATGGGCATCAAGAGACAGCAGTTGTTATCTTTGCAGAGTTAGAGTTTGATGAAAGGCTACAAGCTGAAGCTCTCACATCAATATCTGCCAAACATAGCAGGCACTAATTGTATTTTTTTGCAACTGACACTTCATGCTGAGAAATAGAAATGGAATGTCATCTTGTCCCCTTGTCTGTCAAGACACATCAGCATGGAAATCTCTTACAGATGCTTCCCCAAGACAGGAAAATTTACCAAACCACACAGGACTTTGGGCATGGTCATTCCAATAAAGGCAAATCAAAACCTTAGTAATTATGCCAGAAAAGCTATGCAGCAAAATTCCATTATTGACATTAGCTCTTATTTGAATATTTGCCTTATGCAGATAAGTCCTTATACAGCCTCAGATTTTTTTAATGCTCTTCAGGATTATTTCTCCTGTGTTATAAAAATTCTCCTGGGAAAGTTTTGGTTGCAGTTCACTGAGAGAACGTCTTTCAATCCAAAATGTCCACCCATGGAGGTAATCTTGCATTTTGTGTTTAATGTGAGCAATAAGGCTTTATGTACAGGTATGAGAAAACAAAACAAAACAAAACAAAACCCCAACAAAACTCAAAAAAGGACATATGTACAATCTAAGAAAGAACAAAGAGAATTAATCTAGCTCTAGAAGTTTAAATCATAAGCTAGAAATCTCATTAAGTTAAATAAAAATAAAATTAACATTTTTAAGAGTGCTAATTAACCACTGGAACAATTTATGTTGACACTTTTCATCATTTGCATACTTCAGATCTACACAGAGCTTCTTTCCAGCAAGGAACACCACTGTTCACACAGTGAACAGTGTTCAGTGTTGTGTTCAATATGGAAATTGTTGGATGAGAGATTCTGATCTTTGTAGTGATACAGGCAGACCAAATATTTCAGTAGCCTCGTCTGACCCTGAAATCTGTGAATTTCCAGCACAGAAGGGCCACATGCAGTTGAAGCAGCAATAAATGGCAGATCTGGTTAAGTGCCTGAGGACAGGAGCAAATTCCAGTTCAGGGAATGAGAAACACTTGCTCTGGCCCAGGTACCTGCAGAAGGCCATTTAGGAGGGCACACTGTGCCAAACACAGGCCTGCTCTCACTGGGCTGTGCTCATGAGCTGCCCATTTGATGGCCTGAGCTTTTTCTTTCTTCTATTGCAAAC
Source organism: Agelaius phoeniceus (assembly GCF_051311805.1). Lineage (NCBI taxonomy): Eukaryota > Metazoa > Chordata > Aves > Passeriformes > Icteridae > Agelaius > Agelaius phoeniceus. Next base: position 50,609,709 of record NC_135266.1, read on the forward strand.
AATAAAGAGAAACTGTAAGTACATACAGACTTGTACATGATTTTTAAAAAGTGTTTTGGCTCTTTATACAATACCAACTGTTAAGGAGAACCCAGTAATTCCCTGCGCACGGTAAGGCAGGTCTCTGGAGTGTTTGCTGCCTACAGCAGGTACTTAACTGGCAAGTTTGTTTCAAGTTGGTTGAACTAATTAAAAAAAATCTGCAGTTTTAATAAACTGATACCCCACTGCTCACCCTAGTACATCCCTTTGAGAGGAAGCACTTTACATCATCCTCATATGTTGTTTTATGTTGGTGCCCCTAGCTACCAGGAAGCATGGAGAGCTAAAACGAAAATGCTAAAGTGCTTCCAGCATGAAGCTGCTCTTTGTGTAATTATGCCTGCTGCTAATAAGCCTTCCATTACAGCCATGGCACAGGTTTTGCTAATCCATTACAAATGATTGGTTGGAATTTAAAACACTGCTGCAAGCATACCACTTTTCACACTGAGCTCACATTGTCAGATTTCAAACACTTTCCCCCTCCATAAGTGACAAGGTTGGGCCATGCAACAACAGCTTTTACCTAAGGTAAGTGTTGAACTTATCACCTGAACTCTCCCTTGGGATTCACCTGAAATGTATTTTACTGAAAATAACGAGACTGGCTCTGACCATTTCTGGTGTCAGTGTGAACTCCAAATTCAGACATCAGGTTCTAAAAATGGGCTTTGCTGCATAAATCCTGCCACTGATCAGCATTGCCTGTGGTGTGACAGCTTGCCTGAACAGGTGAACTCATAGGTAATTCATGTTGAAATTTGTGACAAATCTCCTGTTCTAAAAACTCTAAAAGAAACTCTCATAAAAACTAAGAACATATCCAGTATCTTGAATTGTACTCCAAGATGCCTGATTTGTTCTTATGTATTAGACATAACATTTATATTTTTGAAGTGCCACTCTATTTAAACCTTGACCAGACACAGAGCTGTTACCCATAGAGCACTCACTTCCAAAGCTGCATTCAGACATACACTGCAGTTAGTTAGCTGACAGCCTGCAAGCCTAAAGAGAGGGGAGATTTCAGGAGTTCTCAGATAATTCTGGCATTTTTTTAAAGCCAAATAAGCATTAAGTAAACAGGTGTACAATAATGCAGGTGTCTACATGTGAGCCACAGTCTGCATGTCTGTTGATGTCAGTGAAGCTTAGACATCCAAGCACCTCCCCTAACACAGGACATGTTCTCACCAGCCCATGGAATCACACCTTTGCACCCCTGGCTGTAAGGAGCTGATGTGCATTCAGTTGTTTGCTCACACATCTCTGCTGACCTCTCAACAGTACTACAACATCCTGCAAAACCTGCCCTGGCAGCTGCATGAGAATCTCCCAGGCTTGCACCATATCCAGACCAGCCCTGGGTAGCTGCCCCAAACAACAACACCCCAAGCAGCACCCTGCACCTGGGAATATTGAACAGAGCACACTGGACTAAATGTACTCAGAGTTTAGCAGCAGAACACCCATGCATTTGAAGGCTGTAACTTTAAACAGCAATTCTGCAGCTGGTGAACTGAGGGAGAGCAATTGGTTCTTCTTCCTAGAACATTACCTTAAAAAAGAATCCAACAAAATACAGCAAAAACCTCCACTAAAAATCATCTAGCTAATTTTTCTCCACTGGAATTGTTCTCTTTACCACTATCCCTACCTTGTAGTGCTTTAAGAAGCAGCTAATTAATGAAACACAGAAAAGAAAGCAAACAAAAAGAACCCAAGAAGATTTCTCAGATTCAGTTGTACATTACATTTCCATGATGCCAGGTGGGCAGAAAGGGCCAAGATTAAGACAAAGTTCTCTTACATCATAACTTTAGCATCATTTAGCAAAACCCCTATATACAAGATTACAATCATGGAAAGGGCTTTTTAATGTGCAAGGTGCACTTCCACACTGCCATCTTGTGTCAATAACCAGGTTTGCTGAACTTGAGAACCAAACATGCTCCAAATACTTCAGCAAGGATCAAAACAGACAAATAACATTCATTAGGTGGGTTCCTCTGTCTGTTCCCCTCCAAGGGAAGGAGGGGACAAAGGAATTTTTGTTACTCACATTTGCCAATGTGAATTAACGAATGCAGATTTGAAGGAGCCTTGTTTAAACCAGGATTTTATCGTGGGTGGAAACTCAGCTTCAACTTTTCAAGAGTTTCAATTTCAGATCTTTGCGGCCCACTAAATTTGAAATCCCACCCATCTGCGCACAAGCAAGCTAATGAAATAACCCAGCCTTGTTGCAGACATTTTGTGGGAAAATGAAATTGGAACCCGCATGGAGTACTTGACACCATGTAGGAGAAGCCAGCCAGGCTCAGAGCATTCCACTGCAGGCTGTGGGACATGAGTCAGGAAGCACTGCAGACCACAGGCTGCTGAATTTTCTTTCCTTCCATTGTTCACCACCAGCCAATTTCCATGCCCAAATGATTCCCATGGACAGGGAAACATGACTGGGCTCAAAAGAAAAATGCAAAAAACAGCATCACCATCCCTAAATTTTCTCTCAGTTTTGCTGCACAACACAGTGCTGGGAGAGGGGGAGTCACGGTCAGGCTAAGATAAATTCATTAGAGGTTGAGAAACTTTGACTTGTGACCAAAAAAAAAAGCATCTCTCAGTGTATTTCAGGGCTGGTAGTGGAGACTGTAGGTATCTGGAATTTGGGGGCCAGGAGGACAGTGGTTCATTGGTTCATTATTGTAGATGCTGTCTACAATAAATGAAGTCTGAAAACTACCATGCAGAGGGCCATCACACCATATTCATCCAAGGTATGTGCCTTAAGAGAAAGCCAGATCTGCACAGTACCTAAATCAGAGATTCTGAATATCTTTCAGGGAAGCAAGCTTCTTCCACAAGCAGCAGAGAGGACTCCAGAGAGCTGTATGAGCAGGCAGTGTGACTATAGCCTGTACTTGATGAGCAGGGTCTTCACATTGCAGTGCTGTCATCTGTGGTCTATCATGTCATTACTTACCACAACAGTAAAAACCAATTTAAACACTTTACCAGTCTTTAACTGAATATCAAAAAGCAGAGTCAAGTTTGGACAATGAGACATTTTATATTTTTATGATAATTTTTAAAGCAAAAAGTAAAAATAATGTTTGGAACTTTGTAATTCAGCAAGCAGCATTTGGTTACAAGCAGGAGAAACTAAGAGGAGCACAGGTGAAGTTCTCCCACTATGCCAAAACAGCACAATCTTCCCTTGCTGCCCCCAGCTATCACAGCCACAATCTCTCTTCCCAATCTGTGAGATCTCCTACAAATTGTCCCCCCCCACAAAATCCCCTGAGAGCAAGGAGCACCCTAAGCTGCTTTGCAGCCTCACTGCAGCTCTCCATGGTGCCATATACAAGCTCACACTCAAGAGCTCTCCTACACCTGCCAGCTTCCTCTTCCTCAGTTTTACCCACAAAACACTCCCCCAAATTCCTCTGATCCACTTCCTATGTTTTTTCACTGCTTCCAAGGATATGGACAGAGGAGGGTACATAACCAGGCATGAAAGGATTTGGGGAAGCCACCACTGAGACATAGAGCACATTCCAGCTGTGTTTTCAAGAGGAGCAGAACCTAACCCAAAAATATTTTTGGCATGTTATTTCTAGCAATAGCAGAGTAATTTTGAGGAACATCCACATCTTTCAATTTTTTTCAGGGATGGGCATATAGTCTCACCACTGAATACTAAAGGGAAAGAGCATGAGGAGCTTGATGAAAAACCTGTACACAGACTTTGACATTGACTACAAAGGAAGAGAGAAAAGAAAGAACTATTGTTCTTGCATATATTTATGTGAACAACTTAATCCTGTCAGAACAAATATTTTTCCCAAGATGAAAATCAAACAATTTTGTATTTCCACACACTACCTTAGACATGTTTAGCTGAACAGAAAGGACAAAAACTTCTAATAAATGCAACATTTGATTTTTTATTTACAAATATATGGTAATTCAACAACCATTCTCCACTCAGTTTGCAGAGGAAAGAGTGATAGTTGCATTTCCAAACAGGAAAACTCTCTCTCTTAAATGGATTCCACAGAATATTATGCCAACACCACTGAGCAAGTTCTGAGATTATTCTTTGTATTTAGGTTTCAAAAAAGCACATAATTTTAGAAACCAGCATATGGAAAGCAAACACATTTGTGTGCATTTAAATGCAGCTTGATATTAACCTAGAGAATTCACTTTCAGTATATGTCAAAAATAAAGACAGCAATTGCAAATATATATTTATATTAGCTATTTCTCTAATGCTCATTTCAAGAGCTTAGAAACAAAATACCCTCTTCATATACCATTGGAAAGTCAACTAGTTGATTATAAGCCTCAAAAATATTTTGAAGTTATTACTGAAAATATACTTATTCTCTCTTGTGCTCTCGGTACTCCAAGCTGAAAATGTGAAAGCATTTTTCCCAGCTATTTCCTTACTGCAATTACTTTCTTATAAATAAAAATAGTTACATGAAGAATACAAGGTATTGCTATGAAGACTAGACAAGCAAGAGTTACTCTTAGAAAAAAACCACACATACACACAATATATATATTTATAGATCTACATCAGCAGCAATCACCTCTTCTTGTATCTGCAACAGTGGTTTCATATCTTCATTTACTTCACATGGAGGTTGGTTGTCCAGCTGTCAGGGAGAGACAAAAGAAACTGTAAGTACAGTCTAGTTACTGAAGAACTTTTGTGTCAACAATTAACAGTTCAAAGTTTAAAATAGTCACTTAATAGTCAAAAAACATTTTAAAGTTTCGAAGACTCATTGAAAATGGTAACATCCTAATGTATGCATTCTGAATCAAGCAATCCAAATTTTATGAAGAGTACAAATCTGAGTTGAATCCAATTATAGCACTGCAAGTATTTCAGGCCAAGTCATATTCCACAGAACATGCACTTTACCAAATTCTTAATAATTATTTTTAATTTATTTATTTTTAGTATTATCACAGAGATAGAGTGATAGTTTCTCTAAATTTACCTTTCAATAATGAAATTAAAATTTGCTAAATTACTGTAACAATATAAAGAACTTTTTTATCCTCTCTGCATACCTTTGCAGGTATGTGCCAATACAGCGGTGTTTCACTACAACGTTCCAAGTTTAAACCACAGAATTAACACAAAAATGTGCAAAAATATCACATAAAATGACAAAATGACAAAGTGAATATTAATAACCCTATGGTTTATCAAACCTTTTAGCCAACATGCTCACATTCCAAACTAACAAATAGTTAGCCAGGTTGATGTGTCAAATGCCAACTGCAAAAAAACAGGAATTCACATCACAGGGCAGTGCTGTGCTGCCAATACATTTTCACTGCAGTAATTGCATAGCTGGGTTTTGTATTATTCAAATAGCTGATTTCAATGACTAATCACTAATTTGAATACTGTGTTCTATACCTACAAGTTGTTACAACTCCTGATTTTACTTGTATCTCATAGAATTATATTTTGAGGTGCCCACTGGCCCAAGTAGATGCAGTCTGAAGGGAAGGGAATACAAACGTTTCCTCACAGATCAGCTCTGCTTCTGAAAGGCACTGCTGTGACTTTATGGGCTGTAATGTCAAAGAGAGACTAAATAGCAATTCATCCATAATAGAATTGCTTATCCAACTCATCAGCAATATTTCCCCCCAAAAGAAAAGACAGAAAAAAAAATAATGTGAGCAAGCTCCAGAGTGAATCTCTCACACATCTGGGTGCTTCAAATAGGAACACAGTCACTTCAGTGTAGTCTTGTCTTCAACAAGGAGATACATTCTCCAGACCCAGTGCTCTGGATCACTCCAGATGGAAGGGAGAGATTCTCTTCCTCCTTCCACTGATCACATCAGCCTCTGTGAATGCGCTATTACCCTCACAGGGTGTTGCGCTTTCTGGTTTTAGCTCGGGTACCACATCATCATTTCTGTGACTTCTCCTCATGGAAGTCAAAAAGAGCCTGCAAACAGCAACAGCATCAGATGCAGAGCTTCTCCTTCCCTGAGCTAGGTCTCACAGCCAGCAGCTGCCCAGTTCCTGCTCAAGCACTGTAGCATGAATATCCTGTTCCCTTCAGTGCCTTCCAATCCACCATGAGAAAAATGTGCCAGGCTCGTAAAGAAACACGGACATTTTTCCAGGAAGTAATTCAGAAAATATTTCCCTCCCCTGATTTTTATCATCCTATAGAATTCCACATTTGCTACATTAAAAAAGACCCATATAAAACTCCTGACACTTATCAAAATTAGGAAGTTGTCTACCATCATCTATGACAGCAGAAAAAAAGACCTAAATACCACTACACAAAGCCTTAACATCATGCTCCAGTAAATCAGAATTCTGCAAACCATAAGAAGGAAAAAAATTATACTGCACCTTTTAATTAAGATCTGTAAGTAAATCAATTCCTCCTGAACTTGTACCTAAACGAATAACCAATTACAGACCTATAATTCCAATAATAATAGCATCACAAAAAGAAACCAGCATTTGTGCCACCTGCACAAGCTAAACTAATTGCTTTCCAGATATATATTAGGACTGAATTAAATACATATTTCAGCTTACTTTTTAAGAAAATGTAGACACTTTCTCAAAAGGCTTCTCTGTTTTCAAGACAAGCCTGTTTAGCACCTGACAGCTCCTTGACACCACTTTCTTTAGATCTATAAAGGAAGGAAGATGACTATACCATGCTGTCTGCTTGAAACTGCGTAATAACAAGCTGGTAAAATCAGCTACCAGTGAGTTAGAAGTTAGGAATGACTACCCTACAAAAGACAGAAACTGGCAATCAAACCTTGCTGAACCTATTTGCTAATTTAAAGCTAAACATGAAAGCTATCAAGTGGCTCAGCTGTACAAACACTTGAGGTTGCACAGCACAGAGAAGAGCTACAGTCATGCACACTGCAGTTGGATTGCCTTACTTTTAAATCTGATATAGCAGTCGTTGCAGAAGAGTTTGTTGTTTCGGATCCTGACTTCAGCTCCAGAGCGGGATCCACCGAGGTCGCATCCACAGGCAACACACTGTATCACACAGGAATAATTAGCAACTCCTTCCAAAATACTAAGAAACAAAAATGCTGTTCAAAAGCAGCTCAGATTAAGCTCAACAAAGCCTGAACCATAACCCCACAATCACTAGAAGCAAATGTACAATGATTAGTAGATCAAAATGCAACCAACCCTGAGGAAGTATTTTAAGGCGACGACTGGACAACGAATAGCAGACCAGAAATGCTACACCAAGTAAGCAAACATAAAGCAGACAGTTTTTAGAGATTAGGTCATTTAATCTAATTTGAACTTAGTTTTCTCTGAAAACTAAAACTGGTTTGGCACAAAAAAAAAATTTCTTCTCTAGATGGCAACAGGAATTTTGGCACAGAACACCTGGGTGTGCTACTTGCAGATTTCCATGGGGCACTACATGCTGCTGGTGTCCTCAGTCCCTTGGCACTCAAAGCAGAAAATACTCAGGCACTCCCAATCTCCTGGATTTGCATCATCGAAACAAGTTCCGATTTGGAGAGATGGGGCGGATTTAATTTTTCTTGCATAAACACATAAGGGGCTTGATCACTGCCATGCTAACACTAGCTATGGTAGCTAAGCATGTACTTGTTGTGAATATGGACCACATCTGGAAGGAATGTAATCCAAAACATAATACTCCCCTTACTGAATTTATGAAGGACAGATAGTTTCCCTGCTCAACCAAGTAATGAATCTTTTGGATGGCAGTCTTTTCAACAGCTCATTTATTTTCAGGAATTTGAAAAAGAGAAACTTGGCATTTTCTTATGTAGGTTATGAGCTACAGGTAGATGGTCTCACACAGAATATATGTCCTGCAGAAAAGGGACTGGTGATTGATCACTATGGATTAGTCCTGTCTCTCCTACTCAGGGAGGCAGAACCAGGAAGAGCTTGGAGTCAATCCCTAGTAATACTCCAGGTGATGCACTTGAGCTGGGCACAGAAGACAAGTGTTCTGAACTACACACAGAAATCTCTTTCTTGAAGTCAGGGAAGAAGCAGGGTCCAACAGCATCTCCAAGTTATAATCTAATTCCATATCTAGTCCAAGGGCAGGGGAATGGGACTGCTTTGCTGTATTTTGCAGGCAAATATTTTTCTTTCAGCTCTGCAAATGCCCCAAGCTGATGGGAAATCATGTTAGTAGGTCTAGGTCTCAGTGCTGGGCATGAGCCAAGTACACTTAGTTGGTGACTAGGGCTGAGTAGCATTAAAGACACCTTTTGCTTTTTTCTGGGTTTTATCCTGCCACTTTGAACTCTTCCAACATGCCTTTACTTGGAGAACACCACATGAACACTGTCTGCTAAGGTTAGCTTAGAAAGGATGGGTCATCTTAAATGATTTAATTGCCAGGGTCCAGGCTATTTTTTTTTTTTTAAGAGGAGCTGCTTTCTCTGGGAGCAGTGGTTCAGCATTTTCTGATATTTTGCCACCTATTCGAAGAAGGAAATCTTTGATCTCACAGTCCATGTGCTCATCTTGCTTTTCAAAGTCCTACTTGTTAGCTCTGGAATTTAAGAAACACTTCTAGAGTCGAGTGCTAAATGCCTGCAAGTGGGACTGCCTCATGGAAATATGCATGCACCAGGCTATCAAGAGTAGAAGGCAAAGCAGATGATTAGTAAGAGCCCCTGTGAGCATAACACTGAGTAGCCATGCGTGCTCCTGATTAGTTCCTGTTCCTTCACGATGTGACTCCCAGCTCTCACCTTAAAGCAATGTAAATGATAACAAAGACCAAGAGACTCAATGATCATGGCTGCTCCTTTGCCCAGAATGTTATTACAGTATGAACAGATTTTCTTCCCACTGACTGACCTAAATATAGAACGAAAAACCTTAAAACCAGCTTGAAAATGTTTAAAAGACAAAGAAGAGTTATAAAATACTTTTTGAGATTAAAAATAAAAAACACATGGGTAAAAACTGGACTATTAGGCTGCTTGGTAGTAAAGCAGCCTAATAGTAAGTAAAGTAAACTGAAAATTAATATTATTTAGAGTAGATCTAAAAGCCATGGAAAGCTGAAGTGTTATAATTCACATCAAATTTAAATAGGAACAAGTTAAGAAATTCTGTGACATTCTTGGCACATATCTCATTGTATAATATAGCTTCTACAAATAAAAAGTGTACTGTAAAGTTTGGAGAGTAAGAACAAAGGTTTTGTGCTCCTGCCTTCTTAGTTGTGGGGAACTATCCAGAAGGCTAAGTTAAAAAGCACCCCTTCCAAGTTCCACCATCTGCACCTTGTTAGATAAAAGAAGGCTAGTCCTGGACATAAAATATTATGTTAACTCTTTGAATGTAAACCATATGAAGGTCAGTTTCCATAGATCTACCAGGGTGTTAGCAAATGGAAGTGAGAACAAATAAGCAAATATGGTTAAGAAGGTAATTTTCTTACCCCATAAAGGACATAAAAGATCAGCTTAAAAAAAAATGGGGTCAATTTATCACTAAGTGCCTGAGAGTGTAAGAGCTAGTGAAGTAGTGATCACTGTTGTTATTTATAACACATGTAATTCTGTGTGGGATTATTCTCTGGAGTACTATCCCAAGGTATTTTTAAAATGCTTTAAGTACATAAAACAACAGAGTTATCTATCCTACCACAGTTGAATTCCATTTTTGTTTCCAAATATGTTGCAATTCTTGCTTTCTCCTCCTAGATTAAAATCAACATCCTACTCTGTAATTCTCCAGGGTCATGGGTTATGAGCATTCCTGAATGCTCCTCAAGATGATATTGACCACATGCCAGGAAGTGAGGAGGAGAGACCAAGATGAGGGTCATAAAGCGTGGGTTTCAGGAATCTTTTGTTAAAACAAACCAAGGAAAATAAATGTCAGAAATGCCATCTGGAACAGGCTTTTGCTAATCATTTTGGTAACCAACACAGAGCTCGGAGACTGCAGATTGATTATTCAAATTCCTTTGTTTTTTTAACCAATGTCAAGCGGCGATGACAAACCTGGGAAATTTTCTGAGTGACTGGAGCAGGGAGGTAATACCAGCCCGTACTTCCACTGTCCCCTCCAGCTAGAAAACTCCAGGTACTTGTTAATCAATGTTATGGACAAGAATAACACATATGCTGTAAGTTCAGCATATACACCAAGTCTTGCCCTTCAGTGCTGTCCAACATTTTTATCTTCCCAGAAAAAGGGCACCCAACTCACCTGCTGCGTGTCTGGGACCCTGACTGGGAAGCAGAGAGGGGAGACTGAGCCCTGGGAGCTGTCTGGGACGTGGAGGGGGCTCTTGCAGAGGTGGCCACAGAAGGTGTTTTGCTGGAGGAAGGAGTGCACATGTAGGCTCGGTTTGAAGTGGACACCGGGCGACTAAAATCTTGGCTAGAAGACAGAGATGAAGAGGATGCAGACTGGTTCAGCCATGAGTGATGCCTCCATGACCTCATTCCTGAAGAATCAAGATTGTCCAAAGACTCCCCTCTGTAACAGAGATACAAGTACCTCAAATGTAAGCAGCAGTATAGATGGAGCAACAGAGCTATATCCTGACTTTTTTAAGAGAAAGCCATTAATCTTGCATTTTTAATATTTTCTGGAATTAATATGTTTGTTTGATCACCCTGAGCAATATTCTTCATGCATAGATTTAAAATGTATGAGTAGGAAATTATCTTTGTGTCCAGGCATAGTTATCATGGTAAAAAACAGGCGAGGCAAAAGCAAAACACTTCACTGCAGCCTTATCAGGATGACCTGTATCAAAATCCACAGTACAGAGACAGACCTCAGATACCAGCTTTGTTTATGTTTTCTCCAAGGGATACCAGATCAAAAATAACAATCTACCCAGACTGGATAGCATCACCCAGGTACAAGGTGTTGGCCCAATAATCAAATACTCTCCTGACTGATAAATCTGCTGTTTCCTAAGTGACAAATCCAACATTCATACATTAAATAAAGCAAAAAAACCCTATCCAAACTTTATGACATATTTCTGTGTTGAAAAAGGCATACTTCTTTGCCACAATAATCCATTTCCAAAACAGGTTGCCATGCTGAAATTCTTAAATGCATCTGTCAATGACAAGGCACACTATTGATTTCCATTGCTGCTGTACCAACCAAGAAATAAGCAGCTGAGTTATTTACAGGTCACATCCACATTCCTTACTTGCAAAAAAACCCCATTCAATCCTAGCTGTAATACAGATACCTTCTTTTATCTGTGCTGCTATGCTGTTCACCTTATAGCATTTCACAGACTCAATTTGTTTCTATGTGCTGTAATACAGGCTAAAGTTCAGAATAACCAAAGCAAAATGTATGATGAGAGACACAGTTAATTTTTAATGCAATTCCTACCTCCTCATACTACTGCTGTACAGACTAATGGGCTCCTTATGTATACTGGCACTGCGCTGCCTAATCCAGCTGCTGTCCGTGTGTAGAGATGTTTTCTTTCTCATTTCCTGAAGGATTTGCTGTCTCTCCAACTCTGCTGCAGACAGATTTTGCTCCTTCTGAGACTTCTTCTGCGACTCACCCATGTTCCAGGACCTCTCTGAATACTTGCTCTGGGTACCTGTGCAGGCAACATGTGCAAACATCAGCCAGACACCTCAGGGCACAGAAGCAGTTATGGTCCTGTCAGCACTCTGGCTATAATTCCAAGAGCTATTGGAATAGTGTTCATCACTCCACTCACAAGTTATTCCAGTTCCCTTTTACAGCCGAGTAAAACTTACCAATACAGCATTACTGAAATGTTTTTGTTTGTATTTCCATTAATGTAGCCTTTTACATAATGCTTAATTTAAATACATTCTCCTTCACTTCCTAAGTGTATATGCATTGACATTTGTACTCTTTTTAAAAGGGTATCACCTCTTTTAGAGCCATAATTTGGACCCTTCCCCCAATACAAACTGAACCATGTGTAAAACCCATAGTTAAATGATGGGATATATTCTTTCTCTTTAAAAGTTCTCTTTTCTTCTGTAAGTTGTCTCTGTTTACAAGAATTTATTTCTTTCTTTCTTCAAGGCACTAAAAACACTGCTTTATATTGTTTTATATACATACAAAGGGGAGGGGGAAATCTTTCAGTTATTTGGATTATGTGTTAATACTCAGTTGAAATGAAATTAATGGTATAGATGGTCTTTGAAAATTTGGAAGGGGAAACAAAGAAGCAATCTTTCTTCAATAGGTGTTGATATATCAGAAGGCAACAATTCTTTATTTCCTAGATCCAGTACGTATTCTTTATAGTAAAAAAACAATTAAGAAAATTACTCAGCAATAAGTCATTCAATTGAAATTTCAATCCTTTTAAACGCTGCTCTGACAGTAGATTAGCTCTTGGATTTATTGATATAGATTATCATTGTAAAATACTGCGGAAGTTTACTTTCTCTTTAGTTTCAATGACAATGCTTTAATGTATGAAAGCAACATTTTTAATCTGCAATATATCCCTTAATACATCTACTTTTCTTTGATTACTTGTGATTACTTTTTTAAACTCTGTTTTAGACACAAAAGTAGCTTGCAGGCATTTTTGACTGTAAAGTATTTATAAAATTGGTTTGTTTGCTTTGCACATAATTCTTCTAATATAACCAAAGTCATGTATCTAACTAGAGTCCAGGACACAAGCCATTGTGACATATCAAGAGCTGACTTCTTGCTCTGTTATTACTACACTAACTGAAATTCAGAAGACAAAAAGTTGTATTAAATGCATTCATCATCTTGGTATGTGCAGCATTTTTTTTTTTGACAGAGTTAATGCATCAAAACTACACATATTGTCAATGATATAATGGCATGATTGATTTTATCTCATGTAAAAATCTCATGTTAAAATTTAGGTATCTAAGAGTCACTTGTAATCACTGTCTTCAAATGGGCAGTTAATCATATTTGTCCTCAGTTTTTATGTTGACTGTATGATTTTCCTCTTGCTGTTGAAAATTCATTAAATTGGGGCATAGTATGAATTCACAATGCAGCTATTAAAAAGACTCTAAAAATTAATTTTCTTAGGATGAATATATGTACACTTTTTTCCTCCTACTTTCCTCCATCCCTACCTACCAAAAAAATTAAGTATAATGGAAATTATACATTACGTACCATTTCTGACTGTGTTGAATTCATTCAGTTCTGTAGTTGACTTTGACTTATTCCTGAGGATATAAAAACATCTATCTTAATTACAAGACCTCATTACAGACACAGCTCTTATCATTGCAGATGACAGAACCAGTCCTCTTTTTTTCACTATTCCTCCCATCAACCATTTATGCTATACTTAAAACAAGAGGCAAAAAATAACTAAAGACCAAGAGGATACTAAAGGGAAAAAAGTTGATATTTAGATCTCAATAGATAATCACCAATTAAATGTTAAAATTTTGTACTGAAAGTTGTCAGTACTTCAGGTATAAGGAACTGATCATTGTGCTTGTTTCAAAAGAACAATGTAAAAAACCAAATCCTTCCCTGTGAAAGCTTTGTGAAGACTACAGTCAGACAAAGAAGTGAGAATTTTCAGAGCAGATTTACAATTTATTTGGCTTAATGAGAAACTGAAATCATACTTCAGCACTGTTACTAGACTTCTTTCTTACCCTCTCAAAACCCTGCATGCAGATTGTTTTTGGAAAAAGTTACTGTTCACTGATTATACCTAGCAGCATAATTTTTAATGAGTTTTAGCCAAGAAATGGCATTCAACAAAGGCTATATACAGGAAGACAAATCGAAAAAGTTGGTTTTCTGACAGTACAGAGCAGAAGCCTCGGCAACACCTCTGCTGTATTATTAGTCTCAAGTAGTATAGCCAATTTTTTAGTTTAAAATAACTCACAAAGAAAGGATTTTAAAAGAAATCCTTTGGTTGGTCCCAACTCAAAGCTGCTACATTAATGTTTTTACACATACAGCATTGGCTGCACAGCCACATTTTGAAAGAATCTTGTCCTTTATGTGGAGATAAATGAAGCATAAACTACATCACATCTTGCTTCCTTAAGTTTTTACTGTCTGTCCTATGGCGTGGACCTGTTTTATTATCTATTTAAGAAGATGCATCACTCTCACAGCTGCTTGTAGTGAAGAAAAAAGCAGTGTCCTCCTCACACATATATCCAAGATGTAACTATTTAGTGCATGCTCCTTCTGAAGTTAGATCCAGATCTTCCATTAGTAACAGACTCATTAAGTGTACCTTGTAATTTTTGGAGTTCCTCTTTATATAAGAGAGGTATGCTCACTTCAACTACAAGAAGTGATTAATTCTACAGCAGAAGTCACCTTTCAGAACTACTGTGAGATGCAATGCAAAACAAAGGCTTAATTTGTAAAGCGAGAGATTGTACCTTAAAATTAACTTGTGTAAATTACAGGAGTAGCCTGCACTATCCCCTTGATAAATATCCTGCTGCTGCCTCTGACTTCCCTTCTTGTTTACTCTCTCAAGTTGCACAACCCGAATTGGGATGACTGCACCTTAGTTTGTAGAGCATGCTATGACACAACCACAAGATCTGAAATTGTTTCCAGCCAGGTAAGTTTAGTACTACCCACATATTTACCTCCTCACAGTTTTGTTTCTCCCCACAGTATCCCACTGACTAACTGTTGCTTACAACAGTGTATAATTTGACAAAAGTTGGGCCACTTGTTCTTTTCAATATGAAAACATGCCATAAAAACTGCAAAACACAGCAGCAATCCAACATATCAATTTAGCTGCTATGACTAAAGTTTATTAGAATTTTAAAAGTTTTCTAACAAAGAACTGGTGATGCTCAAGTCGGTGTTGAGATTCAATATTGGACATACCTGTCAACAAATGACTGGCCAGGCTGCTCCTCAATGGTTTTAGAAACTTCATAACGCTCATAATGCCTATTGGAAAGAAAAGAAACATTATGTTCCCATACAGAAAAAGAAACACATGTTCCTAAGGAAAATATTCAAAATAGATCCTTAAGAGAAAAAAAACCCCAATTTAAATTAAACCCCCCAAACAAGTAAAGTTCTAAGGAGTCTTAATTTAACAGTCAGAAATACAACTGATAAAAGGCAGAAAAAGAAGAGTTGAGAGAAAAACTGCCTGAGATTTTTGTGAAGTGACAAGGAAACCAAACATGAGCCTCCCAGAATGGTTATTGTTAAAGAGGTTTCAACTGTGTATTGATTCAGTTTCTTATTACCTGTCAATGAGAGGATGGCCAGCTCGATCCTCTTTTATTTTAGATACTTCATAGCGCTCGTAATGTCTAGAAGCAAAATAAAGATAAAATACATATTAAAAGAAAATTCTAGAAATTGAGCAAACAGTAAGTATCCCCTTCCCAGAGAAAACTGAGAAAGTTCAGCTGTGTTAAAAGAATCCCAAAGACTAAGGTGCTGCAAAAATTACAAGCATCAGTACACAACAGTGATTATCTCATCCATTTCAAAGCCAGGAGGAAAATTTTGTCAAAGCACAGCAGTTCTATAAAAATTACATTTTGATTGCAGAAGAGTGTACAGGTGCAGTTTATAAACTCACAAAGTTCCACAGAAAACACTCCTTAGCTGACTGTCCCTCCCTCAGTGTACTTTGCAGCAAGTATCATGCCTTTGCAGGTCTTTATATAACGTTTCAGATTTCAAGTCTTATCTTTGGATATCATCTTATAGCCAATATTTAACACCAGATATTTTAAAGCCCAGTTTCACTGAACTTGCTCCTTTACTATTAAGCAAAACCTCCCGTGTTTAGCAAAACACATCCTTTGGCAGCAACCTAAGAAGCAATGAAATCCCTGTGGACTAAAGAATGTGCCAAGGATTTAGATATGCAGATATTACAGCAGCTTAATAAGTTACCACACAAAGTCCTATCATCTTGCAAGTGGGACAAGCTAAAACTGTAAAGTTATCTGGCTCTGCTGCCAGGAAGAACCTGTTCAGCCATTGTAGCATTGTGTCTCTGCTTTGCTCAGCAGGCACATCAAGCAGCAGTCATTTAGATTAAACTAAAGTAACTCTGGGTCTTACAACCTCCTCTGCAAATATTTGCAGTCTTTTAAAATCACACTACTTTCTCCTAAGACTTAGCTTGATACCATGTGTTCTCTTCAGTCATCTCTTATCACTTTAAAAAGAAAAAGAGAAAAACCTTAAGAGAAGCCACAAGTCATACACAAGGCAGTAAGGTAAATGGAGACAAAATAATGAAAGGTTACTGGTTTAATCATTTTCAGACAGATTAATCTCCAGTAACAGTAGTCTAAAAATTTCTGGGCAAGAACACAAACTTGAGAACTAATAGGTGGGGAATTGTTCATTTGATTGTTTTTTAAATCAAGCTGCTGAAGAAGGTAATGAGAGGAACAAATATATCTGCAGTGGATATTTCTAACAGGCTATGATATGTAAGCAAGTAACGGTTCACTCATATACCATGATATCCCTCACTGACAAATTAACCCAGTAGTTAAATTGCAATTAAGCTTTATTGTAACACTGTTGAATTAAAATGAGAGATAAATCTGTAAAAATCAGCCACACATTTGTTGAAAAAGTGTTAACTTGGTATTTCTTCTGGAAGCTCTGTATGTTGAGTCACTGGCTCTCAAGTTGAGTCACTGGCTTGGTGCACAATTCTTACAAAATTTTCTCATTAAGTCCTTCAGATCCTCTTTTATTTGGCTGTAATTAAAGTACTTACACATCCCATTAAAAAAAAATAGCTGAAGTAGGGAAATATAGCACTTGATTCTTGGGGAAGGACTGTGTTATGCCTGATCCTTCTGCCTTTGGAAAGAAAGACTAGGGTATGGGATTTTGCACCTACTGACTGCAGCATGAATCTCACATAAACATTCTTATACATTCAGGACAGACACAGCCCCGTTAGACATGGATTTGAATTTACAGAAGGAAGGGAAAGTACATCCTAGCACAAGTGCACACCTTTGGTACTGAGGCACCTCCACTGACACCTCCCTCTGCTTTTCCGCCTGCCGCCTCTGCTCCTCCAGCTCTGCCTGCCGCCTCTGCTCCTCAGCCTGCTGCTGCTCCCTCTCTTTACGCTGTCTCTCGAGCTCCAGCTCTTGGAGTTCCTGTTCTTGCTCAAAATGCCTGGTTGCTTCTTCCTGGACCCTCCGTTCCTCCTGAAGCCTCCTCCTCCCTTCTTCCTCATGCAGCGAGCTCGCAGCCAGCTCATTTTCTCCATCTTGTTCTGGCTCCTCAGGAGCATTTGCTTCAGGGCTTGCTCTCCAGCTGGACACAGGTGGAGCCTGAGAAGTGACGGATGTTGTGTTTAGGGTTAGAACGGTCTGCTCCTGTGGCAAAGAAAAAAAAAATCACGTTTTTAGATGTTTTTTAAATAGATTTCTTGCTCAGAAAAGGTAATTTATTCTATGAGGTAAGCATGTATAAAATCATCCCCAGCACTTCCAGTGCAAGATGCAGGGTAAAGTGTGGTTTCACATTCTCCTAATTCAAGAGCTTCAATCCACACACCAGCCTTAGCAAGCACCACAGGCAGCATGGCCACAACTATGCGAAACATTCTGCTATCCCAAGTATCACTTACATGTCAAGCCATCCCTTCCCCGCTTAAATACCCATGGAAAACAAACCTTTCCATGATACCCAGCATTTCTCCCTACTGTTTTGACTTAGAAACCTGAGACCTACTTAAGAGTGTATACACAAAGATATACGCTGCAATCTATATCAGACCGATGAATTTCACATGAATCCTCATGTGGAGGCATCTCCCACTCTCTTCCATTCTTCTACTATTTCAAAGTAAAGCCTCAGACCTATCACTCTATGACGCTTTTCTCAAAAACAAGAAAAAAACCTTTCAGTAGTCAAAAGATGTTTTAGTTGCAGGAAAAAAATAATGTTTATGGGTCCATCAAAATCTCTAATGACAGAAGAAATACAAAATGGTTTATATTCTTATACAACAAAGTCCTCCAACAGCTCAAAAAGCTTTCTTATTGAAGTTCTAAGCCTTAAATTATGGTCTACTCATTCATGACTGTGTAAACACAGCTGATCTAGTTTGGATGCCTGAAGCAACACTCACTTAGCAGTAGAGATACCTCAGACAGTTCCCATACTCAGGAAAAAGTTGTTCATCTTCCCATAAACAACAGACACAGAAGTCAGCATATATAGAAACTACACACATTCAGTGTTTTAAAATATATAACTGGAAATCTAAGGTTGATTTGGTATGTAAATTTATCAGATGAACTGTCTGCCAGTAACAAGCCAGACACTTATGAACATGCTTCCTGATAAAGTATTGAAGCAGAACTCCAACAAGTAGCACCAGGTGGTAAATAAACAGTAAAAGTCTCCATTTATGATCACAATAATTAATACATGCTGTGACTTTTTGCCAACATATTTTTCCTGTCAGTTACCTAACCAGCTCATAAGGAAAAGACACAAATTCAACATATCTCAATACATCCCACCTACTCTTTTCCATCTTATTTTTGCAATCTCTTTCTACCAAGTCATAGACAACAATTTATTTTCCAAAATGAGAAGATAAATGACATAACAACCCTAATACTTTGCCTGCTTTCATGTACCTAGTATAAGGGAAAAAAAGCCCTCATGAAACTAGTCAGTAAAGCTTTATTCACAGCCTACCTCATCAAAATACTTGGAACTCTCTTTTTCTGCTTCTTGCTTAGCTCGTAGCCATTCTTCCCTCAGTTTCTCTTGTTCTCGTTGGTATTTCTCCTGTTAGGTTAGATTGAAGTTAAGCATGCAAATAAGAAACATGGTATTTTTTACTTTCATTTGCACTTACATTGGAATTTAATGTGTTTTTTTAACAGACCAAACCAACCAGACAAAAAACATCCCTGAGCTCCACTAGAACATTAGGTCTTCCACAAATAAAACCCTGGCTCGAATACAATCCAAAGAAGTTCCGTAATTGATTTTTGAGTCTCCAGGCTCATTACATGCTAAGTTTCACAAAAGCCAACCTCATAGTCCCCGTCCCCCAGTTTAGTTACCATTTGAACAAAAAAACCTCAGCTATCTAAGGTATTTCTATAAAAACACAGTGGTTGTATTTAACTTGGAATTAGGCACATTAACATGATAAATATAAAGAAATCACTAAGTGAAATAGTGAGCAAGATCTCTCATTCTTTTGAAATGTTACCTTAAACAAAACCCAATTTCTGGACCTTGAAATTTGTCTTTTGACTAGATTTGGTATGAAATCAATATAAAGCATCGCTTAAAGCCCATGGCAAATGTTTTGGTGTTTTTTTCAGTCACTACTTTTATCTTGGGAAAAGCAAAATATTTAAAGATGTCAAAATTATTCCTTCTAAGATACTGGAAATAAGCAAAGAAAGACTTTGCCTCCTTTTTTTTGTTATTTGAAAATGCATTGCTAGGATCATGGGGAAGAGAAAGATCATTATTACTCTGGTCAAATTTATCACTTCAGGACTAAAAAAGGCAGAAGAAAGAAAAGTGATAGCAGATGGCTGAGTCAGCTCTCAAGAAAGGGGAGCCAAGGTTTACACTCTTTAAAGCCATCTCTTCAGGTATCAAATGGAACATCCAAACCATAATGGAGACCACAGTTAAGTTTAGGAAGGTACAGCTGCTGCCCTGCAGAGTTTGCAAGCTACAAGGATCAAGAAAAGATGAAACATTTAAAAAGCAAGATAGATTCTATGCTTGTACTTTGAGATCACAGTTTTCTGCTGAATACAGCCAAAGAGGGCTTGTGCAGAATAAATGATGTTCATTGATGTCTCTCCTTGCCATCAGACTTCAGACAACAAACTTTAATTTAATTTGCTGAGATGTGTCTCTGAACATGGTTGAATGTGCTTACACTTCATTGAGCTGAGCTCTTTGCAGAAATGTAAGCTCGAGTTTTTTGTGCTATCCTAAGACTACAAACAATGCCCCTTCCCTCTGCAACACGCCCCTCCAGCTCTAGCTAGTGGTTATCAAGATGGTTTTGCATTAGCAGATTCAGCTTCCTGACTCAGAGGTCCTGGGAACCAGATTATTCCAACTGATTAGCTGATTGTTAAATGTCAGGATTCTAGCAGGCAGGTACTGGCTGCCTTCTCCGCATATATGAATACAAGGCAGTATCACTAATTGAAGGTAAAACTCGGGCTAGGGGCATTTTCCTTAAGGGGAAAAAAATACAATTCATATTCACAACAGAAGACCACTTAGTTCTTCACTTATCCTTTAAATTCTGTTATCATTAAGAACATACCAGCCCCAGAAGATTGAGCACTTCTGGCTGTAGTGCATGCACATTGTGTGTTTGATTTTATGATGCTCACTAAAGCATTATCCTCTTTTTTTTGAATAACTCCTAATGTGTGCAACTGTGCAGGCCACAAAATGCACCTGGGAGTCTCCCCAGGCCATCAGTAAGAAGAACCGCAGAAGTCACGTGCCACTTGTCTTCCCTTGTTGCTACACACGGGGGATTGACAGCCCATGATTATGAAGATGAATTATACCTGCAACAAACGGTCCTGCTCTTTTTGCCATTTTTCCTGTCGTTTTCGCTCTTCCTCTTGATCCCAAACCCGACGGCTAGGAGCGCTGATGGATGGGACTGGGAGCTAATATAGCACAGAAATGAAGCTGCATTATCCTCTTGCCATGTAATCAACACTCTACATTTTAAAACATTTTTTCAGAGTGAGAAATAGAAACCATTACCAACGCTAGAGCTTTATAGTGACAAGGACATAAATTAGCCTTTTCTTCAAATGGACAGAAAGCAACCATGCCTTGACAAAGCAAATCTTAGCCAGCACTCTCAGATTTGATCAAAATTGTAAAGCAGTATAGAAAGCGATAGAAAGCAGAGAGCTTCTTGAAAAGACTAGGATTATACAACCAACTAGTAGTTCACAAATAGTACTTACATCAGGCATTGCAGGCTCTGGGCCTCCTGGGAGATGTGGAAGGAAAAAAGAGAAATCATTAGACCCATACATAACTACTGCAAGACTTGTGTAACTGTGGCAAGTCTGTGAGCTTCAGACTAATTTTTTCTTCCTTAGTAAGACATGCTTGTATTTGCCCTGCTGAACTTTCTCAAGGGCAGAATTTATTAGGTGCTTTCAGCTAATGTGCACAATTGTTTCAAAGCTTTGCATGCTCACAAGTGCCATCAGCAATTGCCTGAATTAGCAGTACACCTTCCACTGTAGCAACACAAAGGTTCTTCACTATACCTCTCCTATTATTATTGTTGTGAAACCCAACTGTTTAGCATGACCAATACCCAGAACACTGCACAAGGGTAGAGAAGTTATTAATCTACTGCCCTTGGCATGAATTAAGAGCAATTGACATCCAGTGGCAACTTCTCCACCACAAAACCATGTATTTCTGCTCTCCAACTTTCCTACTTCCAAAAGCACACTTGAATTCAGTGAACTGGTCACCATTCACCACAAACCTTTTGCTATTTGAGGCTATCACACTTGGCCTTGTCATCCTGTGACAAGATTATATAGTATGCTAATTTATTAAAAGTAGGGAAATGGGGAGAAACACAAATTTAAATGTAACAATTTCTTAAGCACCGTCACTATTTTTGTTTGTTGACAGTGTACTTGTTACTTAGCTGTCCAAATTTCAATTTTAAAAAAAGGCATAAAAGAAAAAAATTGCAACATTATTCTGAAGTATAACCATATGAAGTGGAAAAAAAGTTCATATTTAGGATACAAAAGACTCTAATGAGTCACAGGTTAGCATTCATTCTATATGTACATAATTTTGTTGTCACTGTCAGACCACAACAGCCATAGTGAAAATCAGGCAATCAGCTTAATCTATTGCAGTTGTGCCAGGAGATATTAAAGGGAAGCATAGACCTTTTTTGCTCCCCTCTTCTCTCACCCCTGTAAGCTTATGCTGAACTCCACAGGAATCTTCATGTAATTGCAAAGCTGAAGTGTCAAAAGTTTAAAATTAACAAGCTGTACTGAACATGCACTCTAGAAATACAACCTTGTCCTCCCCCTCAAGCACAAGTGAAATACCTCAAATATTGTTATAAAAATAAGTAAAAGAAAAAACTGATTTCTGCCAGCCATAAAATAAAAACCAGAAAACAACAACAACAAAACCCCAACACCAACAAATAGCCACCAACAAAATTCCACCATATTGTAGATACAATATTGCAGATACAGCAGAAGTATTTAAAAAGCACACAGAACCACAAACACAGATATCTACTGTGGCATTTCACATATCGCTTCTGGCAAAAAACAGAAATCATCACCACTAAAAGCAAAATCCTGGCCCCACACAAATCATTGGCAAAACTCAACTGAGCTTCCAGCAGGCCAGAATTTTACTCTTTCAGGCTACAGCAAAACAGAAAGGCATACATAGCCCAGAGACAGCATAAGACATACAACATTAGTGGAAGTATGTGAGCTGTGACATGCAAAATGCTGAAAAAGCAACCTACAAAACCAAAATTCAGTGCCTCGTTCACTGCCTTTTTTAAAAATGCTGGCACATGAAATTCAAATTTTATATCGGTCTTCTTGGGATCTTGTGACATCATCACAGAGTGGAAAGCCAGGAAAGCCAGCAGATGCCTTTTTATACCAATTTACGCAAAAGCACAGAGCTGCAACTCAAACTCAAATCCAGAGTTAAATACTTCATCAACAGCTCTGAGATCTTCTCTAAACCTCTGCTGGAATATTCACCATTATTCTTGTTTTGTAGGTAGTAGCAAACCTGAGCAGAGAGTGCCACCCTTCTAACTTCTACCCAGTGGGGAAAAAAAAAAGTATGAACAACACAGAAAAGATTTAAACAGCTATAGATATAAGAGAACACGCAAAGACCCATTACCACAAAGGTAGACCCATGAATTGTAAGAATAACCTGATGACCCTGGGGAAAGAAGGGAAATTAATTATGTTGCTTCATTGTAACTGCAGAAACAACGCTGAAGAGGTAGAGCACCCAGCACCAGACTTGTTAGGGAGAGTGTGCAGCAGGAACAATTTCATGGAAGTACATGAAATGTTAGCTCTTTGGTTTACCTTGTTCAAAAAATTGTGACCGCCTTTTTAAGTTTTTCAAAGAAATAGGTTCAGATGCTATTTGAAAAATAGAAAGAATACAAACAAATCAAAATGAGGTGCCTTTTTTTTAATGACTATAATGACTGGATAAGAAGGTTCAGTTAGACCTCCCATACACTGCAACATCACTTCTGAAAGCAAAAAGCCCCTGAAACACAAAGGAAAACCTTAGGAGGTTACATCTTATACTAATTAGGATTTCATTTTATCAGTAACAATGTCCAACAATAAAAACAGCACAAGTGTCAAATTCAGTCTCTCCCTGTCTAATTTAACCATCCTTGACTAGGATTCAAAGTTGAAATGAGGAGGAGCCTAATGACCATTCAAGGCCACCAGAAAACATCTCCAGAGACCAAGTGATATCTTGAAGGAATTTTTCTATGAATTACCACGTGAATTCAAGCTAAAATGAAATACAAAGCTCCTACTTCAGGATTATTATTCCATTAGGAAGTATACATACCTGGTTTCTCTCACTGCTGTCAAGTAAGGCTATAACTCATAGCCTCATATGCAATTATTATTCATATCAGAATCATCAATATTGTTGTCCAGGAATAAAAGTAAAGTAATATAATAGTGAAAATAGCCACTAACCCCCAAACCTTACAACTGAAAGAGGCAGGAAAAAGTAGCAAAAAGTTGAGTACTCTACACTCTTCCTGGGTACTAAAATAAGTCAGTACTCCTGCTAACTCAGTCACCATACAATGCAGTAGCAATTACAATAAACTGTGTGCCTTCTTGCCTTTCACCTCTACCACACATTAAATTTACAACCACTAATGCAGAGACAGGGCCTTTGTCGCAGCTTTGTTGTCAGTTCTCAAACTGGCTTGCAAACTGTGGAAGCAAGCTATACCCAGTTTGGATGCAAAAAGATATCTGTCTGGGTTTTGGTTTGTTAAGGTCTCACTTCACCCACTGTATAACACTTCCAGTCATTACTGACTTAGTGTCTGTGCTTGTCACAAACCACACCATTAGCAGATGAAAAGCAACAGTGGTTTACCTCTTTGTTCATTAGAGCCAAGATCTCCTTGCATTCCATTTATTAATTTTGTTTCTTTATCCTGAAATATATAAATGAATAAATAAATAAATAAATGTCCTAGGCTCATTAGATTTGTGGAAGTTTATCCAACTACGCATCTTTCCTATCAGGAACTGCATGTCACAAAACATTTCATAATATTTTATAGAAAGATACAAAACAATCTAAAACTTCCTCAGTGTAATTTATAATAAAGCTACTGCATGCATTTGAAGGACTCAATAACCAGCTGTGAACTGCTGCAGAAATAAAATACATTAGCTAGCAAGAAAATTCCAGAAGCCAAAATCTTCCTATTTCAGCTCCTTGGCAGGCAGGTTTTATTTGCAAGTAATTTGAAAGCACATATGCACCTGTTCTTTGTGGCTGCATCTTCCACACAGGCTAATAATTCAGGTCAAAGTCTTCTCTGAAGAGCAAACGTTATACATGGTTTTAATCAAAAGACAGCCTGCACCTGTTTTAATATTTATCATTCACCAGTGTTCTCTCATGAATAGACAGTAGCAAGTCTTTAAAACATCTTATTTACCTTAAGACATGCACAGCTACCTCTCCATATTTCAGATGCAGGGTCCTATACTTGTATTGCTTAAGGAACAGAAGATTCACAAGTTCTTTTCTCCATCCTCCCACTATCAAGACACTAAATTTTTTCTTGCTCCCCCCATCTCCCATGAACCTTCAAAAACATACTCACAGAACTTTGAAGGCTGCTGGAGAAATCTCTTTTTGTGGATATGGTGGTAGCATTTGAAACTTTTTCTCCCGAAGTTGCATCAATCCATTTATTTTCAGATGTACCTATAATGTTGGTAGCCACACTGGTGAGATTGAGGATTTTATGCCTTACATGTGGCAGGGAAGGCAGGTCTTTGCCCCAGTCTTTTTGGTATGTGGAGGATTGAGAAATTAATATAGACAGTAATGTCAAAGAACAGAACAAGAGCTATTGAAAACATTAAAATAACACAAAAACAGAAGAAGGGACACACAAATCAGGTGGAATTTGTGAAGACAGGAAAAAGGGCATTTATAGCAGACCGCCTTCCCCAAAACTGCAAGTGTTAGTCATAAACCAGGTAAAAGTTTGCCAAAACAAAAGATGTTTTGCTGATATGTGCTACAGCAGCTGAACATTAGAGAGGAGTTAGCATTCATTGGACACTATTTCATTAGTGTTAGTAAGGATTGAGAAAATTCTTCCAACTTTACTCACTCCAGGTACAATGAGACTCATACACTATCCAGGGAAGGGTCATTTTCATGTCCATGCTCATCAGGAAGCACAGAGAGGAGGAAGAAAAGGCAGCCTAAACTAAATTGGCAAATTGATGAGGCAAATACAAATGATGCTCTTCTCACACACTCCATCCTATCTCCCTTCCCTACCCCTCCTACTGAAAATTTTATTCAATTAGTTTTTTGCCACTAATCTCACTCTTCAGTTGTATTAGGTCCTATAAAGTGATTTGTTTCTTGTCTCTTCCTAACCCCCACTGTTTTTACCCCAGTTTGCTGGTAATTTATTTACCTAGCTTCCCACTAAAAGAATGTTTTGTATTTATACTGTGAAAGAAGTCACTGGTCACACTTCCAACTCTGCAAAAATTCTTCTAGAACTTTGAAAGGGTTTCCTGATTAAATCATGCCAAGTCAAGACATGCTACAAAGGCTTTCAAGCCAGGATGGAAACCCTCCCTACCCAGAATGGGTAGTACCATTCTGGAGAGATTACAGCACCACAATATTTGGGTCAATGGCCAGAATCATAGCACACAGGTGCTGCATCACCCACAACCTTACACCTCACTTCAAATGCTCCCTGAAGAAAGGAACAGAAGATCCTCCTTCCCTGAAGAAAGGGAGCTGGTGATTGAGACAGAGGGCCTTTAAAAATTAGTGATCCCCTAGTGATCCTCTAGTGACCCCCTAGAGATCAGACCCTCTTAATTCTTGTGGTATGCCAGGGAAGAAAATGTTAGATTCCTTTTTGTGCTGATTGCACACTTTTTTACCTGTCCATCCTCTAAGAAACAGGCCAGAGCACAAGAGTGAGGTCAGTAGTTCAATGTTTTGCAGATTTGCTTGTCAAGACATTTCTAATGCTCAAGCAGTTAAAAAAGCCAAGTTGTGTTAAAATGCAACAGACACATTGGCAAACTACTCAGCTTAGATACGTATTACTGCTGTAAGGCTAATAAGGACTCTCAGCTGTCAGGCACAGCAGAGACAAAGCTTATTTGCCTTACAGAGCATACAGTATCTGCCTGACAAAACAACTCACCATTCTTTCCATATCGTCTGACATCCATGACCAGGTTTCCAGTTTCTAATGCTCTGTTGATGGCTTCTTCCCACTGACTGTGGTCCATATGGGAAACCTTCGTGCCGTTGACAGCAATGATCTCATCATCTACATGCAGCTGACAAAGTGCTGCAGGGCTGCCTGCAGAAAACAGAAGAAAAATGTTATTATGTCTCCATATTTTTTCTTTTTATCCCAGTTGTGATTGGAAGAGAGTGGATTGGGGAATCATTGAAAGAAATACCTAATGGTGCATATTTAGAAAGTCTTAGAAAAAATCACTACACTGTAACATAAGCTCAGTAAACTCAGTATCAAAGCAGCTTTTCAATTTAGAACATAGGAGAACAAAAAAGAAATCAGTCTTCCGGACTTTAAGTTTCAGATTATGGTCACCCCATTTAATAAACAACCTCTGTGTTCAGTCTTCACTAACTCACCTTTATAATCTGTGATAGTTAGTGAGAGAGAGGCAGCACCATAATGTCTATATCCAATGATTAGCTGAAATTCAGCCAATGTTTGGATAATCCTCTTATTTGTCAAAAAACCCCAAAAAAACAGCCTGCACTTTGTTAAGTGCAATAGAAGCTGGCTTTCTTGTATTGTCATTTACATTTTCTGAGCTCTACTGACAAGAGCATGCTGCTTTATTGCTTTGCTAGAATAGTTTATTAGCTCTGAATTGATTGGTAATTGGACTCAAGATATTGCTGGATATTGTCCCACTAGACTTCCCTGGATTCTACTTATTTTATCTATTAAGAGCAAACTTTATGGCAAGTTGGACTTTGAATCTACTGATATTTTGCAAGACAAGCTGCACTTTATACTTTTTTCATCTGCTACACATTGGCAGGCAATCTCACTAGACTAAGGACAGAGTACATAGAAGACCAGTTCATAAACTTTTTTCTATTTAATTCAGAAAATTGATAGGCTGAGAAACTCGCACTCTCCAAGCAAGATTTTACAGATTACTTATGAATGGTTCTTGCATTAAGAATTATTCCCTTAGCAGAATAGAAAATAGAAAAGCCAAGTAAAAATATAGTTAAGGATGGCACAATAAACCCTCACGTTAATAAAACAAGTTTGAATTACACAGTGGAAGGCTCTGTGAAATCCACACATCTTACTTAAAATATACCAAGAACAATGCCATATTACATTATTAGAAACAAATGTGGACAAGTATGACAGAAAAATTTAGACGCCATATGCTTCACCCTGAGTGTCTTTTGACTCATTAGTAAAATGCTGCTGTAAGTCTGGCTCATCCACTAAGGATTCAGATGGCTTCACACACGAGGGATAAGAAATTAAGAAATGCTCTGTTTCCTGGTACTGCACCAAATAATGATTGATCACAGTTCACTAAAAAGCACCACTGGCTTCTCTGCTAGAAGAACATGGCTCCATACTATATTGTTCTGCATCATTCTTAAAATATAGACTAAAAACTTAATTTGCTGTTATCAATACTAATTGCTTTTAAACTTAGTGTGGAAGAAAAGGTAGGGTTTTCATCTGAAGGAAGAAATATGGACAATAGTTTAACTGGAAAAAAACATAGATCTCTAGGGGTCAAGAAGATGCTAAAGAATCATGGATATTCAAGTCTGTTAATGGAAGGTACTACTAAGAATATTATCAGAGATACTAATACTGAAGTTATTAATTTCAACAACATCATGTAACATTCAGAATCATGTCTGATATTTAGTACCATATAGTTTAATCACATCTGGATTAAGCCTTATGCTCATGATACAGGGAAAGCTTCAGGCTGCAGCAGAGTCATTAGCACTCATAATTTCTGTCTTGAGTTGTGACAGAATAAGCCCCCAGTAACCAAAAAAAGCTTGTGTTCATAGTATACCTCGATTGACTCAGTTTTAGGAAGGGAAGGGAGTTGAAGATTTCACAGTTCCTCCTATAATATTAGTAGAAAGGTATATGCAGACCATACTCCAACCATACAGATTGAATGAATAGCAGCAGTCTTTAGGTCTGGACCTCAAATAGCCAGAACAACTTACACTGGTCAATTTTTGGCCGGTAACTTTGCCAGCAGCTCTTCCTCCTCAGTCTCTGGACAAAAGGGCTTCTCAAGAGTGCAAACCAGGGTGCCTACAGTGGGCTTCTGCTCTGACTCACATCCAGAGATGCCCACAGAGCCTGCCCAGAAATTCAGATGCCAAAAGTTGTATGCTACCAGCTGTCTATCTCTGTCCAGCTCTCCAACACTATAGGAATTAACAATAATTTCTATATATTCCTATAAAGGATTTAGTTTTCATTATATAAAATATGTACTGCTTTTATGTTTTTCATAGGTTTTCCTGAAGGTAAAAGACTTTTCTTTCTTACTAGTCCCCAGTATAAACAAAAACAACCAAATACTCATTTTCCCTATGTTCTAAGTTATCTCTAACCTATCCCCATCTGTTGTTATTACAATAGATAAACACTATCTCAATGATAGAAAAAAAAATAAAACTTGAAGGATGTGGATCAAATTTACTTTGTCCTACATGACTGCAAGTGTTTGATCAGACATGCACCCCTGTGCACACAACCTCAAAAAAAAATTATTGCAAAGGGAAAGTGAAAGGGGAAGGACTGAAACAATAAAGATTATATGGCACTGGGGAAGTTGGCAGAACAATGTCTAGATTAATGACTCAAGGCTTTCTATTTACCTAATTTTTAGTGTAAACGTTGAAAAGTCCTTTAAAAAATGAGAACTATCCTTTTTTATATGTAGTAAGTGGGTATCATTGAAATACATGTTACAAGCTTAACTCTTAGGTTTTTGAGAACACTTACAAGTTAATGTTGCCTACTAAGTAGTTTTCTTAGTGGATTTTTTTAAGGAATAGCACATTTAGAATACAGAGTCATCTATAAGCAATAAAAAATATACATGCTGGCTATCATCTCAAGAAAATCATACAGCTAGTTTGGATAACACAATCTGAGAAGTATTCCTGGAAGCTTCTTCTGGGCTTAAGAAAGAGAAAAAGGTGACTAGAATGGTTGGTTGGGATTTGCCAAGCCTAAATCACAGTTGACCAACCTGGTTATCTTCAATGATGAATTGCTTAGGTCTCAGTGGATGACGGAAGAGAAGTGGTTACAATCCACCTTGCCTTTAACAAGACCATTGACATGATATTCCACAGTACCCTGGTATCCAAAGTGGGATGGTATTGTCCACAGGGCAGAACGACCAGACGGTGAAAAACGGGCTGGGCTTCTGTGGGAAGTGGTTAATGGCTCTTACTCAGCCTGCAGGCTGCTTACAAGTGGATCTCATGAGGATGTATCCAGGGACCTGCCCTTTTTAATGTGTTCACCAATAAGCAGGAGAAGGAGGAAAACACACCCTCATCAACTTTTCAAACCTTGCCAAAAGTGAGAGGGTGGCCAGTACAATGGCTGCTCTTCAGAGCAGGAACCTGACACTCAACAAGGCCACATGCAGGGTCCTGTTCCTGAAAAGGACTAATCCCAGTGATGGTATGGGCTGGGCATTGATGGGCTGGAGAGCAAGGCTGGGGGGCCCTGGCAGTGGTGGGGCTGTATGAACACTAACATGACCAACAAATCAAGACAAGTGGCCATTCAATTCACTCAGCACCTCTTATGCCACACTGACAATACTGTGTCCAGTTTTGGTGTTCCTCTGTAAGGGAGACATCATTTAACTGTGGCAAGTAAAATGGGAAGGTACTGGGATGGTTTGGGCTGGAGCAATGGACCTGTGAGGAAAGGCTGAAGAGTATGGGCTTTTTCAGCCTGGACAAGAGAGGCTGCACGAGAACCTAACAGTAGTTCCCGCCCAGTACATACCAGGAGGTCCCTGAGAAGGGAAAGCCTGCTCTTCATTGAAATTTATGGCAGGAAAACACAGAAAGGTGGTTATAAACTGGGACAAAGATCGGTCTGACTGGATATAGAGGGAAAATTTTCTCTGAGAGGATAATGCCCAGAGAGGCTGTGTGGATTCCATTCTCAGAGGGTCTCAAACCCCCATGGGTAAAAAGCCTTAGGCCACTTAGCCTGAATTCCATCTTGACATTTTTTTGAGCAGTGCATTGCCCTACGCGATCTTCCAAGCTGAATTATCTGATGACTTATCCCTAAAAATAGGAAATACAACATTCCCAAGAGCCTAGCTGAAAGCATATATTACTCTTTCAATGGGTCATCCACATCTTTCATCCTTCATTTCTTTAGAAGGGAGCTACAGCTTTTGAGTAACGATACAAGATGAGACAGTTGTTGGAAAAAAAAGTGCTGAACACAGGCTACAAACGACAGCACTAAGATACAGCCCATTCTCAGTTAAATCTATTCTTTGTGCTCTTTCCTGTGAGAATGGTAATAAAGCATAACAGAGATAAAAACCACAAGGCCTTCACCTTCTCCTTGGGACAGAGCCCATGTGGACCTTTGTGAATGACCAGCAGGAACATTCACTACCCTCACATTTCTCCTTTTCAACTTGCAGTGCATATCGACAAACCCCTGCCTCCAAGGAGGGAAATTAAACCCAAAGCCTAGCAGCAGGAAAAGCAAAGGGAAAGTTATTCTTTAGGCAAAATAAATATTAGTATTCCAGAATCACAGAATGAAACAGGTTAGAACAAACCACAATGGTTCATCTGTTTCATCCTTCCTGCTCAAGGAGGGTTATCCTAGAGCAAATCCAACTATGAAAAGTACTCAGATATAGTGGAAAAAGGCCGCTTCACTTCTTGAATATGAAAAAGAAAAAAAAATCCAAGACTGCTCATTAACTGCTGTTAAACAGTATTGTTTCCTCTCTGGAAAGCATAATACAGCCCTAACTAAATTAAAAGTTAGCTAAAGAAAGCATAATACAGAGCTGGCTAAATTAATAGTTTCCAGCTATTTCTCCTTTCTCAGGATGATCTTGTGTTAGGTGGAAAGAAGGGCACAATTCAATATTCCTCAAGTATTATTGGCAATGGGAAATACCATTGTTTAGAAAACAAGCATTATTATGTGATTTGCTTAGGTCTTTGTTGTTGGTTTTTTTTTTTAGAAAATCGAGCTCATTCTCTGCAGAAGACTATTAAAGGTTAGAAATAAACTTTATGTATGTGTCATCTCAAGACAAAAATGTTTGATTTCCCTGAGTATTAAACAACTGAAAAAAACTACACTGGAAATCAATTTAGAAGTTGCAACTACTTAAGAGCTGTCTCCAGAATTCAGCATGACTAAGAAAGGAGAAATTGAACAAAGAATATTAACTCCTACGTTTCCTCTGCAAGTGTTTACAAACCATGTGAAGTGAAATCTTTCAAACTCAGCTGTAAGAAACAGTCTGGATATTGGAAGTCTGTATTTGCCCCTAAATACTGTTCTGTAAGAGGCTCAGTGAACAGATATTCATGTTTATACCCTCCTTGATTAGGAAAATGCATTTTGGTATTTCTCAATTCAACCTGTTTCAAGAGATGAGGGTTCACAGAAATACATTAGCAAACTAAATAGTGAACTTTCAGTTCTGCACCTGATGTTTTGCAGCATTTCTTAGCAGCAAATGCCTTAATTGAGAAGCCTCTGCAAATTAAACATAAGAACAAAAATTTGTGTATATATACACATTTACCTTCTTCAACTGTCTGTACAATGGCTCCTGAAGAACTCCAATTTGTTGTAAACCCAAAGCTGCGACTGTGGCCGGGTCTCTGGTTTATACTGATTCTCATTTCACTGTACTGTTCCTGAAAAATAAAACATGACACTACAGTATCTGGTATCACAGGAATCTAAATGAGGGAAAGTTTATCCTCTAAATAAGTGAGGCTGCTCACAATGTGCACTTTAATCATCTATTATTAGCATCACAGACAAAGGAAACAGTCCTGAAGTCAGTTAACTAACTCATTTGCTTTTTATTCCAACAGGTGTGTTTGCTGTTTATATTTTCTCTACATGTATCTTTCACTCTGTATTTCTGTTATTTTAAATGTTTTGCAACACAATGCTAAGAAAATTTAAGAACTTGGAGGAAATTAAACCTCTAAATGATTCTTTGTGGATTTTCTTGTGAATTTGTGACATGTACTGCCTCCTCAGAGAGCATCAAAGATGTGAAAAAGCTAGATAACCGTAATCAGTCCTTTTTTTTTTTTTTTGCATATCCAACCATAAGAATAAAGTTTCCTTTAGGCTCAATGCTGCAACTAGGTTTACTTGGGTGCACAATCATCTTCTTGATTTTATGTGAAATACTACCAAGCTTGCTATGGATTTTGTAATAGAGGGTTTAGATAACAAAACTAATCCCAAAATCAGCTAAATCCAGATCTTTCTTGGACTTTCAAGATGCTTTCAGAATCTGAATCAAAATCTAACATCAGCCATTTTAAACAACAAGAATATCTGAATGGGAAAACATTTTGTAACACTTGCTTTCAATCCCACGCTATATTTGGAGCATGTGTTGCATACATTAACATTCTAAGGTGAGCTCATTAAAAAATTAAATGCATGCTACACACTTCATCAGCATGACACTGACATCAATATAAAAGGAAAAAAAAGATTTCTGTCAAACAATGTTAAGATGGATATATTCCAGCAAAATGTGCATGGAAGGGACCCTGCACATTTTCACACATGCATTAAATGTACGCCTACATTTTAGTTCCCTAGCGACCCAGCCTTCCTGAAGAGTCGGATTCATTTTCCCTAACTTAAAATATTTAGAAGTCTAGAAACCTATGCCAATTCCTCCAAGCTCCTCTGTTGTAAGACGCAACAGGCAGCTACAGCAAGCACTGCACAAGCAGGTGCAGCCAGCCAGTCTCAGGGAGGTGCAGCCAGAGGTGGTTTCAGCAGCACCCAAGTACTGGATAGAGAAGAAAACAACAGCGCACGGCATCATCCCAAGGTATCACCTCATGTTACAGGAATGTTCCTGGGAAAACACTCCCCATTACAGCTCAGGGTAGAAATTAAGTCTTTTCTTCACAACACAGCTACTGGCTTGCAAATGCTCCCATACAACCCAAATCCTTAGGTGAGTATATTAAAAGTGAATCTACTTAACAGGTTAGCACACTGGGCTGGAGAACATACAAACCTTTTGAGTTTGAGTATGTTCCTGGAAATTACTACTGGTCTTAATTTTTTTTCCTCACCATCCCAACAAGACTCTTCAGATCTCTCTCTTGTCAGAGGAGTAATGTGACTTTGTACACTGAATTTTAACACTTTTATAGGTCATCTCTAAAACAGTGCACCACAGACCTGGTGTTATGGCCCTGATGACTAGTGAGCTATATCAATCTCTCTGTCAATGATTTACAAACACGTCAAATGGAACTTGCATTCCTTTACTTGGAGCTTGGTAAGTTACATAATACAGCTTTTTTTTTTTTAACTTTTAAAAATATCTTTTAAATGCCCCCCCCCCCATATTACTCACTTGTAGGAGGAAAGATTTATAATCTTTTAACTAATGACAGGAGAAAAACAAATGGACCTAGTACACGCTATTCTCATTTGCCTTGCTTAAACAGATACTAAGAACTTGCATCGAATCTGTCAGTTTTCACTGATTAAACCAGAAATTCCTCTGCCTGTTTTTGCTACAACACAGGAAAAAAAAAGATTATTATCTCATTTTCTTTTTCCTTATACAGCAATCACAGTTTCAAATAATTATGATAAATTCATTAAAATGGCCAAGTGGCATTAAGGGTATTAAACTGCAATGTGTTTCTTTTCCACAAGTGATTAGGAAGAAGAATGTTTGGAAGCAAATGAACTTCTAAAAAAGTTGTTATGGGAATTTCATAAATCAGCATCCAAGGTCTTATGACCTTCACCCAAGCAACTGGCACAATTAAGTTTTACAGCAGGATCAGGAATGCAAATCTGTCAAGGGTTACGAACTGAATCATCAGATAGTACAGCAAGGTATTTAGTAATTTAAAATTAAAGCTATTGTTGGTGAAACATGCAATCAGTTGGAGGAAACAGCACTTAAGATACATATTTCAAAAAGAACTCTCAAAGACCCAGCCCCTTTACCAACAAGCACATGCACTAAGAGACGGTGATTTACTTCAAAATTAATATGAACATTAATTAGATTCAAATAAATAGCTAAAAAAAAGATTCAAGCCACAGCAGATGGAAAAAAGGATAGTGTGATACTGATGTTTATGGCCAGCCTTTGAAAAGCTGATCTTTATTTTCCACCACCAGTTTAAAAGTGCAAATGAATGCTACAGCAGCTCACGTAATTCATCTGTCACACCTGATTATATGAACAGTGTGCTAATTTGGAGAATAGCAAAAAACTTTGCAAGCACTTAACACATGTAGAATAACTAATCTGAATTAGAATGATAAATAAAATTAAGCACATGACAAAATGGATAGGGAAAAATTCAGCAAAAGAATAATTTTTTTCTTTCCCCTAAATTAAATCAAAGGAAATAGCAAGTCTCTGAGATGTCCTCTTAGTACCAGAAAAATACTTTAGTTATTTTCTCTTTTATTCTGCTGTGGCATTCAGTTACACCAAATAATCACATTATTTCCACACTTACCATGGATTTTGAATCCTTAGGGTCTGTCAGAGTTGCAGTTTCTGCAGAAGATGCAAGTGAAAGAGAATCAGGAGGAATGCCATACTCTGGTTTAGGAAAACTACTTCCAGCATCTTGGTTTTGGGACTTTAAAGGTAATGCAAAACTAGGAGGAGGTGTTGACTGAACACCTTTTTCCTCCTCTTCCTCCTCACCTCTGCTTCTGAATGCACCAGTAGAGAGAGGGTGTGCAGAGTCTGGTTGTGAAAAGGAAACGCTGGTGAACAAAGTTTGAGTTCTTTTAGCTTTTTCTACTTCTCCATTGTATTTCTGAGCATCATCCATCTAGGAAAAAATGACAGCTTGGTAAATAAGTGCTTTAAAAAGAAATCCTTGAATATTTCAGTGATTTTTATATTTAACAAAACCACCTCTCTCTTTGAAGCAAATTCTGGCTCCTGTACCCATTGTTAACTACCTACTCAGAAAATTTTTTTTTTCTCTTGAAATGCTTGCAGAACATATAGTCCAGACTTAAGATAAACTTGTTAATGCCATCTGCTTAGAATTATTATTATTCTTGCCACTTTTTAAATTGAAACAAATAAGGATTTAAGAGATAACTATGAAAATCATCATAGTAATGGGGCAGGGGGGGGAATTAATTTCATTGTTTCAGTGCTTTAGAGTGTAGACAAAATTCAGCCTAGCATAAAACTTCAACTAAGTCAGCAGAGCAGAGGAAACTTCTATCACCTGAAAAATTTATCTTTAACACTTAATTACTGGCTCCAGATAATTACCTCCAATGACATTTTTTTTATAAAGCACACAAAGGAGACTTACTACAAGTAATAAAAAGAATATTTTACCAAATATAGCTACCAGCTTTAATTCTAGGAGTCCATTTAAGCACAGAAACACAAGTAAACATCTAAAGGCACGACAGAACTTCCTGCTCTATTAACACAGCCTTCATCACACAGGAGGCACTTTATAAACAAAACCAAAACATTAAAACTACTATTCCCCCAACTATTGAAGACCCCAAATTTACAAACTTCAAGAATGAAGCAGAATTTTACCGTGAACGACCGTGGAAGTGACGAGATTCCTCTTGAGTGGACACCAAAAGGTCTTGGTGTAACCACAGATGTTAACCTGGAGGTATCAGTTTTCTGGTAAGTTCTCGGGAGAGAAGCTGAAACCTGAGCTGACCCAGTTTGAG
This sequence comes from Agelaius phoeniceus, assembly GCF_051311805.1. Classification (NCBI taxonomy): domain Eukaryota; kingdom Metazoa; phylum Chordata; class Aves; order Passeriformes; family Icteridae; genus Agelaius; species Agelaius phoeniceus. The sequence goes on from NC_135266.1 coordinate 50,646,152, forward strand.
CATTCACTGAGTAACGAGTGGACAAAAGCGCCGGGCTCTGCTCCCGCTCCAGGCTCTCAGGAGGAGCAGGAGCTTCTCGAGCAGCCGAGCTCTCCAGCAGGTTCTCCTTGGGAGGCTGGGTGGTGTACACACTTTTACTGTCCTTAGTGCTGTAGGAAGCATCTTCTTCCAAACGGTGATCTTTGGCTGCTGACCAATCTTTTGCTGCTGTGGAAGGTGCTTTGTCTTCACTGAACACATCATCGTTCAGTGAATATGCCCAGCTGTGTTCCTGTTTCTGCTCCTCATAGGAGTCCTGATCTCTCTCTTCCCTATGGGAATAGAGCCTGTTAAAATACCAAAGTGACCCAGCAAACAGGCAGACCTGAAGTCTTTCAACTAGTAAATGTTTAATGCTGAACATAATCCAAATAATGCCTCACCAGTAAATAAAAATTATTAGCATAATTTAGATTTAAAAATATATGAAAATATTAATGTATTTATCTTCTTCCACCTCCTCCCCAGTTCAGCACTCTCAAACATACTACTATCAGGCTGCCACCATGACAGAAATCTTTGCCAATAAAATGATCTAGCTGCACATAGCTGTAAATTATACAGATACACATAGGTTCAATTTACACATCCTCAGAAATTCAGATTTATTTAGGAAAGAACAGGAAAAAGTCCCATAACACTGCCTGAACTGTGTAACTGTGCTCAATGTTTCTGAAATGCTATGCTGAATTTTAGATACCTAAATAAGACAGTGCCCTGAAATTCAGCTAATTATTATTTTTTTGCTACTCATTCCTTTGTTATAAATGAACAACTGCTACAAGGATATCCTTTAAAATATAAGTTATAGAATTCTTATTGATACTGAATATTCAATACAATTACCATCCATACTTTTATTCAGGCAACTAATTTTTGTCCTCACAAATAAGTAAATAATTAAAGAAATCCAAAAGATTAGACCTTTTTTTACAAATACATGTCATGTACATATTACCTTCGGCTTATTCATATGTGCATTTGAAATAAATAAATAAATAGATAAATAAATAAGACTGTCACCACTAGAGAGGGTACTGTGCAGTTTACACTTTTTACTCTTCAGAAAGTAAATACCAAGAGGAAAAATTAGGGATGAAGGGGAAATCAAGTAAAAGTTTACAGCTCTGTGACATAAATTAATATTCTGGCTGCAGTTCTCAACAATGGCTAAAAAAATAGCAAATGTAGTAGAAGAAGGAAGATAAATAGTTAACTTTATCCATGAGTAAAAAAGGTAGCTATCCAGTTCAGTGCTATTGTTTTAACTAATTTAAAGAGAATGCAAATATTGATTTCTTAATACTTTTATTTATGGATAGTAAAATATCATTTATAGAGAAAACTGCTTAACATTCTGTGTAAACAGCACATTAGAAAACCATATTCAGCCCTTCAATTGCCTAGATTTCTACATTTTATTTTGCAACTAAAATTGTCAAGATCTCTGTAGAATCAATTGCAACTTGTTGGTAATAGTGACTCAAAAATTTAAAGGCATAAAAATGCTCAGATTTATGTTCTTACACATAATATTCCCATTAGGACTATTACCTCTCCTGCTGCATTTCCTTCAGTGACTTGGTACTCCTTCCAGACACCTCAGAGGCTCTCCTTTCAATTTCTTCTCTCTCTTCCTTTTTCTTTTGCAATTCTGAAGTGTAACTCTTTCTACGACTCTTCCATTTTGCTAGATCCTGTTTAGAATTACATGAATGTATACTATCAGATTTTCTCAAGGCCTCACAGGCTTACAGAGGTATCCCATTATATGCTCTTTATTGGCCTGATTTTATTTGCATGCCTGCATCACAGCCACATTTTCATGTACCTTTCCCCTAAATGATAAAGGGGTTGTCATGTTCTATTTAGGGTTGCAGGCTCACTGCCTCCCTAAGTTAACAATTGCAATTACTGGACTATAGGCTATTTAGCCCATTTTTTCTCCTCTTAACATTTTCAATTTTATTCTAAAATACTTCACCAATCACACATAATTGAAAACTAATGCACATGCAATCTGAATTTCTTTGTTGAGGGCTTTAGAGTTTAGGATACCATTATTTTTCCAAATCACTACTATGTTAGACTGATTCACTAGCTTGAGAATAAATATGCCTTAAATTCTAAACTGAAAACAGATATTTCTGTACTTTCTTCATTTCTGTAAAACCGCAATGTGAACTGGCAATATTGTCCATGAAATACCAGAGCTGAGTTAAGGGAAGTACTGAATATTAGAACTGAGATGCATTAAACAAACAACTGTGAACTTCTTGTTTGGTGCGTTGTTCTTAATTTTGGCTTCTTGTTGATACTCATTGTCAAGCAGAGATTTTAATAAAATGAAAAGTCTTTAGCTATGCTTATGATGCTGTGCAAAACTACCATGCAGTTTACAAGCTGGATTTAAGACAGCATTATTAGTGGATAGGAGCCTCAAGAATTTGCACAAGGAAGTATTATTTATTCTCCTTTCTCCCAGAGGATCAAATACTCAGACATTCCAACCATTTCTCCAAAAAAGTATTCAAAAATTGCAGATAACACAAGAAACTATGCCCTAACTTCTCTCTGTGTCCACAGAAATCAAGCCTGAAGGCTTTATTACAATACATACAAGTTCTATCCTGAAGCATTAATCAGAAACTTAGGAGGATATTTAAAATAATTTCAGTTCTGCATTAAACAGGCATCCCCAAAAACTCTAGTAGCTGTATGAGATGAATTGTTTTAGAAGACAGCCCCATTAATTGCTGCACACATGCCAAAGTTTTTTTACTAGGGACAGTGAAGGCAGGTGACACCCAGCCCCTCCAAGCAGGATGCACAAGAAGAGGTGAAAAGAAGTCCTTACTTCTTGCCACTTTAGATCTTGCTCTTGTAACTGTTCTTTTATCTTCTGCAGCTCTTCATAACGGATTTTGCGCAGTGTCTGCAGCTCCTCTGCACTGACATCATTCAAAGATTTACTCCTAGAAAGGGAAAAGAGAACTCAGCTTCATAACATCCTAGCCCTCATTGACATGAGTGAAACCTTCAGAGAGAGAAAAAGATTTATATTAGTACAACTGAATGCTCATGAGTGTTATTTTGAATGGAGCAGGAAGCACATGGGCAGCCAATGGGATGTGCTGTAGAGCCAACACACAAGTCATTAGTTGGGTATTTGAGCAAATAAAATCAGGTTAAGGGAATAAGCAGCTCTGTACATCTCCATCCTGATCATTCACATTGAGCTCCTCCTAGAACACTGCTACTTCTGTTTTAACTTGCTATTTTCTTTATTGATCTTGTTTCTTTCTTTAACCCAAAAGGAATCCCCTCTCCCCAAATCCAAATTCCCACCTTGGACTTCTCTGCTGTAACACCTTCTGTATCACCTCCTGTCCTTTCCTTCCTTCCAAATCAGTTATTGATGCCCATTTCCAAAAGATTAAGAGTCAGACAGGGCCAAATGCTCAGTTCATGGGCATCACAGGCCCCACTGGCCTATGCTGATCCTCCCCAACCTCTGAGATGCTTTCCATTAAAGTTGGGATGGCTAACACAGCCATCTTCCTGCTAACTTCTTCAACATGGCTACAGTTTCCCCCAGGAACTCCTACTTGCTAGTTCCCTTTAACCTAATTTCCTAAAAGCTCACCTTTCATGCTCTCCCCCACCACATGCTATTTTTTCCTTTATTCTTTCACACTGCAGTGATAAACATAACAGGACATTTAGTTTAGATATAGGACAAGGCTCCTGATGAGATTTGACCACAAGCCTCTGAGACAGTAAGCAAAATGCAGGTGTTTCATCATAAGGTTCAACGATGTAATGCAAAGGGAAAGCTAGGTCTCTAGGGCTTGGGGTTTTTTTGTTTCTTAGTATTCAAAAATACCTTTGTTTTTATTTATTCAAAGTATGAGTTATATAGAGGGATGCAATTATGTTCCAGCAGGACTTAAAAATGTGGCATTTCTCTTATATGATGGAAAACAAGATTAAAACCAAAATAGATTCAGCACAGAGCCTTACTCTAATCTGTTGCATTCCAAGAGATCTCTGAACTAACAAACCAGACTCTCACTTCCTCCCAAGTGGCTGAACTCACTTTCATTGGTAACATGAGACTGGCCTCTGGCCTCTAGAAATAAAGGCTTGGGCATTAACTCCTCATATCTGCTCGCTTATCTGTTTTCTGAATGAGAAGAGTGCCAAATTCAGCAAAAATCACCTGGTCGCTATTGCAGAAACTCTTGTACAGTTCTTTTCCTCATTTTTTGTGCTTAAGTTATATCACACGTAGAACTGTTTTAGGGTAATCAAATACTATATAAGGCTGTATCAAATTTGTTCCAGATGAGTTCAAGAAAACTTACATAGCTACATTTACTGTATCTGCCTGCAACAAAAGAGGAAAATCTCAACCTAAAGAAAATATAATCTAAGAAAAGCTATATTCATACCATGGAAGTGGATCTTAGTTTTAATTTCACTCTAAACTGAAAAACCTAACTAGTAATTTGAGTCTTCTGAGTCTCCCTCTCCTAACACCTAACTTTTGAAACATTTAGCACTTCTGGAAGTGTTCAGTAATTTACCAAATTTGCCTCAGAGTAAAAATAGGGCAGCAAATAAATAAATAAATTTTAATTTAAAAAAATCAGTAGAACACCATGCATTCCAAAATACTTAACATGCCATCACACAATAAGTGGAAAAATTATTTCTCTTTGAGTCGCAGTTCATTATAAACAACATCTAAGTTCCCATTACACAAATCTGTAAGTGTACCACTGAGCATTCAAAAACCTGGAAGATATAAAATAACCCCAGACCATTCACCAATCCATAATAAATACCACTGCTGTTCATTATTTTCAGATTCTAGCTGTACAGCCTTGAAAATAAAATATTTGTTAATATTCCTTAACACTTTTTGAATATTTTAAAGCCTAAATGAAACACAGAACAACAAATTTTTCACTTCAGCAGGAATAAAACATTAGAGCTGATTTTCAAAGTGCCTGATAACCATAAGTTGAATACATGAGACAGCAGAGAGAACTTTTACCATATACATAGCTTTTATCTCACATTCATCACATAAATTGCAAAGAACAGAACAACAAAGCATCATGCACAAGTTTCCAGCATGAGTTTTTAGCTACTGTGCATGCATAAAGATGAAAAGAGGCCATAAAATAGCATTACAATCTTTCAGGCTTTTATAAAACTTACCCTTGCTCATCAGAAAGCTTTTGAAACAGTCTGAGAAATCAGAAACCAAAAAAAAAGAGATTCAGTGTCTTGATATTGATAACAACATTAACACCATTAGTAGACCAGCACTCTCACTAAGTGATGGGGAAACTGAAAGCTTGGGAACCAGCCAGCATGGAAAAGCACATCAGGAATTGGACACCAGTCAAAAAAACACACCAGGACTTGCATGATGGGCAAAGTTGGGCAGAACTGTCAGAACAAGGCTGCCTGCAAGTTTCCAACACTTTTCATTTAGCAATACTGCACAAATAGAGCCTTGTGTTATTTCTACAACACTTATTCATTCCAGTGCTGCTGAACAGCATGATGCTCAAAAGAGACTAATTTCAAGAAAATAAAATTAATGCCAGCTTGAGTCCCAACAGAAGTGAGGCTTACAAGAGGTAGTTCTCTTGTTACTTCAACCATTTCTGATACTAACTGAAAGTAATACTTGATGTGTATCAGAATAAAAGACCCTAATAAAAGTTTAGCATATTAATCCCTGAACACACCTAATCCAGAGCAATTCAAGAGGATTTTTAGTATTCTTGAATACGAGTATTTTATAATATACTTATTTAATTCTACTGAATTAATTTTTAAAACATGCAATATTTCCAAGCACTTTAGAAATATTTCTCAGAGAAGCTTGAAAATTGTTAACAGCATAAAGCCTAAAAATTAAATGCAGCAACATCAAAATACCAACTGGAACACAGAAGTGTCTTAGTCACAAAAAAATGATGCACAGCTGGGAGATCTGCAACTTGCAATGCCGTATTTTCAGAGCTAAGTAAACATTTGGAAACCCAACCCTCTCCCCCAGTAAATACAAAATTCAAAGGAGAGATAGGAAGTACTTAAGAAACAGTATTCAGTCAGACAAGAGAAATTTTGAGGATAACAGGAAAGAATTAGGGGAAACAATGAATCAAGACTGTATGAAAGTAGGAGGATAGTATTGGCAGAATAAAATATGCCATGGTGGACTTAATATTTCATAGACACACAACTTGCATGCACCATGACTTTGGGCAGGCAAAACACTTTTTTTTTTCCCCACTTCATCTAATCATCTCAGAACTGTGGTAGGACAGTTTACAAGCATTTTTAAACTTAGGTGCAAGCAAGAATATCAGAATGCCCATTTCCAGAATTTGTCTTTAAAGCATTCATGTGTTTCAGCAATGCTTTTATGTATTATCTTGCAGAATAGAAGAAAATATTTCTAGCCTCCATAGTCTTTTGAATAATCACTATTCCTGTTCAACCATGGAAAGAAACTTATGCAGAACATGGAGCCTGAGGGAATGATAATGTATTTTCTCCAAAATGGCAGCCTAAAACTCGAAAACTTTGTAATCTTTTGTTGAAAATATGGTATTGCAGTCATGAGCTTCTATTCAAAGCAAATAAAAAGCTTGTTCGAGGACAACACGAACAAACAGACTGGCACTCTACAAATGGTTCAGCACAGGATGATGCTTTTCTGAATGGGAAGGGTTCAAGGGCACTCATTCTGTGCAGGACACAACCTGACCTCTCCACCATCTGCCGTTTCTTGTGTCTAACTTTGCTGGCCTCCCTGATTGCTTCCCACTTCTTCCAGTCTTCTTCACTGCATGGACCTGGGATAAAATTTACTGGCTGGACGTTGCTTCCCACTTTCCAAGATTCAATCTTGCGGGTCAGCATATCGTCCTTCTTATGGTGTAAAGATGGTGACAGGACTCTGCCATTGCTCTTCCTTTCCTCTGGTATCGCATTTTTTTCAAGTAAACATAGAAATTTGGACCGGATCTCTTCTGGAAGACTCCACGGATCAGGAAACAGTGCTGGGTGATACTTGTCGGGAGCACCTGATAAAGGCACCTCTTTTTTTTGAGAGAGGACTTTACGAAAAATCATGTCATCCTTTTCCAAATCTGGAATCACAGTTTGGCCCTCTCTGGGTTGCAGAATTATCTCACCCTCTAGAGGAGGCTCCTGCTCAGAGAATTTCTTTAAATACCGGGGGTCTTGAAGAACAACTTGATTCACATGGAAAGCCCCAGTTTTCCGAACAAACAAATCATCATTTTCCAAATCTGGATATAGATATCCATTCTCCTCATCTCCTTGCTTGCCTCCTGGTATAAAGGAAACATTCTTTCTACATTTTACGAGCCTAGGGCCAGAAGTGGGATCAATTCTGGTCTCCATTTCAGAAGACACGTAGTCAGTGTATTTTTGCAGGGCCTGAAGTAACGAAAACTGACTGAAGCATATAAAACAAAAGGAGGGAAGTAAAAATATCATTAACTAGCAAGAGACAAGCAGATCACAACGTATTGCAATATACATTTGGTTTAGACTTGCAGTATCCCAAGCAGAATGACGACACCACTTGGCATTCACCACCACTGACTGTAGCACAGCACACACCAACCAACGCAAAGGTATCCCGGCATCCTAACCTGCTCAGAAACATCACACTTACATGCTCACACACAAAGCCAGTAACCCTATGCAGCATGTTACACTTTCACATTTACATGTTTCAGACGGCCAGCAACTTATGGCTACATTAAAAGAGAAAAAAAAAACCCAAACCCAACAAACCAGCAAAATAGTAATAACCAAAAAAGCACGGCATCACGGGACACTGTTTAATTTCATTTAGCTGTTGCATATCCAGCCATCTCTTTTTGATGCACCAAGAGAACAGCTCATGCAGCAGTATCAACCTGGGCTGATCAGAAGACTCCAAGATTTTTCCTTCTGCAATCTGTGACAATGAGCTTCCCAGATATTCAGCAGTTGGCTTATAATTCTGATCCCTTCTGCAGCTACTGTTCCAGTCAAAACTTGGTCTTGGTTGATTAGCAACAATAGTATAGCTTTGTTTGTAAGCAAAGTCCTCATCCTCAGAATCTGATCTCTTTCTACTGTGCAGCAGCAGAAAGAATGAGCAGAGGAGAAAGAAAAAAAAAAAACATGAAGTGTACTCACTGAGTAAAATGCACAGTGGCAACAGTGCAACAGGTGCAACAGTATAACAAAAATAATACTTAAATAATTTTTAAAAAAAGGAAAAAAGAAAAAATAAAACATATCCTGTTGCTACACTGGCAGTGAAAATTTAAAAATTCTGAGTCATAGAACTATACTTTATTTAAGCTTTGCACACAGGAGAGAAACAGGCATGCATGAAAACGCACCTGAACCCTTGAATCTCTTTATACCAGGGTTTGAAAGAAGATTTCTTGACTTTTTTCCATAGCAATTCCTCCTCTGGAGTCCAAAACTTAGGAAGAAATTTGTCAAAAGCAACAACTGTATTTGGCACTGAAGAACTTAGCTTGCGAAAATAGAGATCATCTTTTTCAATGTTTGGGATGCCTACTTCTTCCTCGTCCTCATCACAATACCCAGATAATTGTGAAGGATTGTTAACTCTTGGTTTGTTTTCGCCTTTAGTATCCAATTGCCTCTGCCTCCTCTGGTTACTGTTCAAAATATCCAATCAGTTAAGATATTTTAGGAGCAACTTTACGTAAGCAATGCAAAAAGACATGCTTTTTGGCTCAGGAGCTCAGCCTTGTGAATGAAGCATATTAGTTCTCAATTTCATCACTGCAGCACCAGAAACAATAAAATAGATTAAATAAAAAAATTTTTTAAAGAAGTTAAATGGTTATATCAGCATCCTGTCTCCACAAAATTTGACAGAAAAAGCATATCAAATGATCAGCTGTGTTAAAATGCCGATTAGAAGACTAACTTTATGGAGTTATTTAAGGGCTGCAATTTAGGTAATGCAATAGTTACTGGATCTTGGATTAGTATCTCTGACCTCAGTGGTTCAAGCATTGCAGCTAGTGGACCAGCTGGACAACTTTCTCGCGAGCAAGATTTAGGAGAGTCATTGTGCAACATGAAATGATGTCCAGGTGCAGCAGAGCTTACAGGGCTCTTTTTGACTAGAAATCTACGATTTGCTAAGTCATCCAAAACAACGTCGGGCAGCCTTCTTTCATCTTCTGAATCAGAGCCACTGTCATACTCATAGATGATCTGGAGGGAAGCTGGATTTGTGAGCCCACACTCTGCTCTGCTATTTTGGCAGGAAGCTACAGGATTCGTTTCACGTCCACTGAGGTTGACCGAGACAGGAATAGAATGGAGACAGTGAAGGCACGAAGGCAATGGTGAAACTCAAGAACTGCCCACTAATCTCATCTGTATGCATCAAGAAGCCGGACAGCTGAAATTCATCACTATATTTTGGAAGCTTTAACAAGCAGTCAAAACTACAGGTCTATCTCTCACGAACTTTAAGACCATTTAAGACCATTTAAATACATCTGGAGTCTGGCCAGCTTCAAAATATTCAAACATCAAGAAACAATGTAAAAAACCAAAACCAAAAACCAAACCACACAACCATACCAAAATGTTCCCCTTGATAAAACATAAAAAAATCAAATACTTGACTTTTTATTGCAGCAAGAGCAGCTTTTCTTTAACTAATAAAGAAGTAACTTATTTTAAAAATTCTACATCAAAGCCCACTTTACTAAGACCACACACCAGTACCTTGAAAATGCTCCATCTGACTCAGTGAAAACAGGACTTGCCCAGCTCCTCCTGTTGTCCTCATTCTTCTCTGTCCTCTTCTTCCTTAAAGGTGCTGGCACATATGCTGTCTGCTTGTTTTTGTTGGGTAAGAAACGATTGAAGTCAGTGGTAGGTTTTGGTTCAATCACCGAAATCCTGCGGTAAGACCTGTCATCTTTATGGGAGTCATGCATTTTGGAAGGCAGTTCCAAGTCTGTGTCACTGTCACAACCTTAGAAGAAAGTGGAAATAAAAAGGAAAGATACAAACAACATTCTCTAGACATGTGCTTGTAGCTAAAACTTGGATCAAAGTCTTCTAAAATCAATTTATGTCTGTATTTTAGATGTTTCAGCTGCAAATTTGCTGAGCTACTGACAGGACAGTAGGAGAAGTATTTTTAGAAGTCTGTGGCAAAGCTGTGATAAGATCCATTAAACTCAATTTGGTTTGCATGATCCTCCTGCATTTGTTCCATTCTTTCATTATCACTGCTCCCTGCAGGAAACAAAGTGCTGGCCTCCAGACTAAAGACAAAAAACAGCACAGAAATTTTTTAATTAAATAGTATCTGCAAGATAAATTTACTAACAAAGACAAATAAACAGCAAATAATATAGCATTGTGCTCATTTCACCAGATTAAAATCCAGTAGAAGCCCAGGGTACATCACGTATGTAATGTAGCTAAATGTTGCCTTGCACAGATCACCAATGCTCCATGGAGCCTCTGCTCAATGATTTTGTTACTCACATGAAACAAAACCCAACACCTCACAATTTGTGTGACTTTAGACTACAAGTTGGCATTGAACTTTAAAACCAGCAGAGAAACACAGGCTAGAGTGCTGCTTTAGGGATCCAGTGTCACTATCTTCTTGTTACCTTTATTTTCATGAAAAACTACTAAAAGTAGCAAATACTATTCAGTATTTAACCTAAGTGGGAAAAACCTTATTGAATATTCACAAATGAAGTGAAGACATAGCAGTTTGACACAGTCACCCTAAGAACAAGGCAAGCGACTTGTGCAACTGGTGAATTTTAGGCAATCCCATCCAGATCTAATTTCTAGCAATTTCCCTTACAGAACTCTGGGAAAATACCCTGGACATACACACACATCCCCTAATGTGTCAGTGAGAGCAAGAGTTTCAGCAACCCTTCCTAGGAAGAGCTGTGCGAGCAATGCTTTTTTCCTACCAATTGTTAGAGGTGAATATTTGCTTCAGCAAAATGCAACTGCAGCAGTTACAAAACTAGAACTGACTTTAAGTACTGGACATCCAAGTACCAGGTCCATACATTGTCTTTTCCCACACTCATAAGATACATGGCAACAAAAGATTTTGGAGAGGAAAACATACCTTCACTGCCACCTTTCAAGGTTATATCTGATGAAAAGCTCGTGCAGGATCTTGAACCAAGAGAGTCCAAGCTATCAAAGGAATCGTCTCTTTTATGAGTAACTGAAGATGGGAAAGGCTCTCCCCGGTCAACGTACCAAATATCGCCGTACCCACTATCTCTGCCACTTCTGCTTGGCTGGCTGGACTCTTCAAGTGCCTACAAGAGTCACTTTTAAAAGGTCTTTTCCAATAATTTAGGGTGCAAATGCTACTCATGAACATTTTGAATTCACAAACAAATTTCAGCAAAGACTAATGCAAAACCCTAAAGCACATACACAATAGCACATAAAACAGCTTGAAGAGGAGACTTGACAAAAGGTCTTAAATTTCTTTCATCTTAGCCAAAGGATTGAGATAGGGTTCTTCCCAATCTACCACATCAATTAGAGCAGATGTATTCTGAAATTCATATGGGTTGCAGAAGAACTAAGCTAAAAATCATTCCTTTCCTATGGAACTTGATGGCAAGGAAAACAAATTACTGTGTTCTCCAAACTAAGAAAATGAAATCCTTGAGAGACTGTTTAGAATTGCTGCTGTATAACAAACTATAAACTTCAGCCTATTCATTTAGTTTCCTTTTTTGGATTCCTTACCTTACTCAATGCTTGCCCTAATAACTTCTCAAATGCTTTAAGATTGAGGTATGGACCATTATAATCAGGGTCACTTTGAGCTTTCCTCCCAAGCCAGTATAATGTAATCAAAACCTAAAAACAAACAGAAAAAAAATCCCTTAATACAAACTTTATTACTTTCCTCTCATGCCATGTGCCACTGTAAAAGAATCTCAGCATGCTCTAAGAGATGTTTCTACAATGCACTGCAAAATCTTGCATACAGTATTAGCTATGATTGCCACCAAAAACAATTAAAGAGTGTCATGATGCATCTCATATATCTCAAGCAAGCAGATATAAGTACTGTTTTCGATTATGACAATGATTTGGGAAAGTAAGCTGCACATAGAAATCATTGTAAAGTGGCACTAATTTGCATCAGATAAATCCACAATTGAAAAGAAAGCATTTAAAAATAATTAATCACAATTTAAACAGAAGCATTTAAAAATAATTAATCACAATTAATGTGAAAGTCTCTTACATTTTTCACTCTTCTGTTGGTCTCCTCTGGTCTGAAGCAGGGCAGGGAATGAGAAAAAGAGAAGAATGAGAAAAATGAGAAAATGTTTTAAAATTGCTGGCTTACAATTCAATTATTATTCAAGGCGTAAAAAGTTTCAAAACCAATTATCAGTCAATATAAAATATGCAACTATGACTGCTCCAAAAGAAATAAGAAGCATTCCACTTTAAATACACTCATAACTATGTACTATTTCAATTGTTACATGTAAAATTAGAAACTAGCCAATCTATTACAGTTTCTGTTTTGAGAGGTACACAGAAAGGTTCTAGGCATTTTTAATTAGCTCTCCTTTAGTTACCAACAAAACAGAAGTAGAAAACAAGCTGTTGACTTCGGGAAATATAGCCTCTATTAGCCAGGGAGATCACAGAATCATAGAACACTTTGGGTTGGAAGGGCCCTTAAAGATCACCCACTTCCAATCCCTCTGACATGGGCAGGGACACCTTCCACTAGACCACACTGCTGAAAGCCCCATCCAGCCTGGCTCTGGAACCCTTAGAGGGATGGGACATCCACTACTTGGTCCGGACAATCCATGCCAGTGCCTCCCCATTCTCAGAGTAGAGAATTTCTTCCCATTAGCCCAGTTCAGTCATTGGTCCTATCACTACATATCCCTGTAAAAAGTCCCTCCCAAGGTTTCCTGTAGGCTCACTTTAGCTGCTGGAAGGCTGCTACAAGGTCTCCCTTGAGCCTTCTCTTTTCCAGCCTGAATAACCTCGGATTGTCAATTCCATATGAAAGGAGATTCAATAGTAACTTTTCCCCCAGTTGTATTGTTTTCTAAAGTATTTGCCTTAGACAATAGAAAACACTTTAGCCAAGAGTAAACTTTTCAGACCAAAAAATGAGAAACTGAAACTGGGACATCTGGAGAGAGATGATGTAGGGATGAAAAGATGGGTTTGGGTTATTTTATAGAAATACACGTTTTTCAAAAAATATTAGATACATATGCAATCACTAAGATTAGGGAACATTTATATATATATATTCCCAGTTTAGCACACCTTGGAAGTGTACCAAAGGACACTCCTGTTCTCCTCCCACTCATTATTAGAGCAAGAAGAAGAAACTTCTCGAATGGGAGCCTCCAAAAGCCTCCTAGTCCCCAGGTGCAAATACTCAGGGCTAGACTGCAGACAGTGGTTGAACAGCATTGCTGCATGCAGTTACAGCAGTTATGGAAGAGCAAATGGCTTAAATACACCCAAACAACTCTTCACCTACCCCAGATGTTGGTTTGGAGCTGGTTCAGCTACAAACTTCACACACAGCACAGCAAAGGGGTTCAAACAGAAAAGCAGAGCCTTCACATACATTAGCAGAAAAACCTATTCAGAACTCCCTAACATGCCAGACCAATAATATGTCAAGGTACTTATCCCATTTCTGTCTGTCTAGAAACACACTAGCCAAAGGTTACAGGAAAAAAAGGAGAATAAACCATAAAGGAAATGGTTAGGAGTTAGTGTAATGAGCACAGGGCTTGGTCACTCTTCACGGAAATGGAATAGTCAATGAGACGTGACAACCATCAGGGACACAGACCGTCCCTTCCCTCCTCCTCCTCCTTCCTATTTTGAGAGCACCCGCTCCCACTCAGTGCCTCTAACTGCCTTGCCCATCCCCAGATCATAAAGAAATCAGGCTATCAGGAACACAAAGTCCTGAGCTGGGTCTGACCTCCACAGTCCTTGCCTGAAGCTTCCTTAGTATCTCATGCCAGAGATGCTTCTGGCTTTGTAGCCAGTGACCTCTTTGACACAGATAAGGAAGAACCCTCCTCCTTTAATGTGAAATATTTACACTTTTTTGTTTGTTCTTTAATCTCTTCCAAAATCCATTGCTATTCGTATTGCTATTCACTCAAGACTATTTTTGAAGAAAAAAAAAAATTCGCTTTTTTTTTCCAGTAAGCTAAATTTTTTGAGTGCTACTAGAGACAGGTTGATTTCCCAAGCAGAGAATGGAAAACTTTTCTTACATCAACATTATACTTCTCGTACCCAGTGGAGAGCATTTTAAAGGTTAGCATTCTTTACCCTCAATGCCTTTTGTTAGCAGAATTTCTGCTTTTGTTTGCAATTACAAAAGCAGAGACCCTTGCTAAGGATGCCCCAAAGTTTGCTCCCAACTTGAGCAGCCCAGTGAGGAGTGGAAAACTCTGCCCTTAGCTGGCAGGAGCATGTACCCAAAAGGCTGCCAGCCTTCAAGTAGACCAAACCTACAAGACTGAACACAATGATATCCACTTCTGCTTTCCTTGAGTTCTCTTGGATAATTTCAGTCAACCATTTTGCAACAGGAGCAATATTTGTCTTTATATTTCAATAAAATTTTCTTACTGAAATAACTATAAATACACTAGGCCTGTGTATTTGGACTACAACCAAAACAAAACTTAGGTCATTCAGGTAAACAAGACAGCCTGAGACCAAAAATGTAGGCAGGGAGGTATTTCACAGACTCGAATGAGAGACCCTGCTTCATTCCTGTTTACTCTGCTAACAACAGAAGCAAGCAAACAAGGTGTTTACTCTTCATTCATGAAGTTTCTTCATTTGCATTACTATTTTCCTTCTCTGAACTGCATCTATTGGTTTCAAAACCTTTTCAACAACTTGTCACAGTAGACACAGCCTGAGCAGAAGAGGAGAGGAAAAAATCCAAGAAAAACCCTGCTGATCTAGAACACTGTTCTTCACTTTTACATGCATGTATTAATTGTTTGATGGTGCTTAACCAAGGAAAAGGATGATTCTGAATGATGAATGGTACTGTCCTATAATCTGTGTTAAATGATAGGTATATAATTTTTTTTTGTCAAAAAAATCCTGATTAAAGAAGCAAGGCTGTTACCTTACTGGAAAGTCTTAAAATTAATTTCTGACCTACAAATTTCACAGCTACATCTTCTCTGAGACATGCAACTTGCAAAAGACGTAGTTTGGATCTGCTTTCTAACATTCTCTGTGTGAAATAAGAGCCTTTAAAGCCTTTTATATGTACAATCTGTGTTTAATTGCACATGCTCATCTGTGTTTAATTGCACATGCAATTGCCTATTTCCCTTCCAGGATACTCAATTTAAAATATATACTGTGTAAATACTTATTGGTTAGAAGTGTGATACAAACTGAAGAGCTTTTAGGATGAATTAATTTTCCCTGTGAGTATCAAAACAGAAAAAACAAGGCTTTTAACTCAATTGCAGTAAATGAAAACACAAAATGGAATAATTCTAGTACACGGAAATTCTTCATGAGGTGTTATAAAAATAACATAACTACTGTGCAATCTATGCAAATATTTCATCTAGGGTCTTGTGTATAACTCTGAACAATTATGGTTCATAGGAGGGGACAAGATGGAGTCACCAGCCTCAAGCATAGCAAATTCTTTGCTGCTGTAAGAGTAGGCATGACCCTACAACTCTTCTGACAAACTGTTACCTAACAGCAAGCTCCTGCTCCCACCTCCAACTCCCCTTTGCAAATCTGGCTCTAAATACACAGGGCTTCAACACCCAGTTTCTCACACTATATTTGAATAAACTATTTAGAAGATGGAGTACAAGAACTTCAGCAATGTAGTTTTTAAGCTTTTTAAACGCTCTGGGACACTTATAGCCTTATTTAAAACATAAGCCTATAGCACTGAAGTGTACACACAACTGATTGCAGAGACATTTCTCATACAACAGCTAACTTAGGAACTGATGGGGTAGCTCACTTGCTAAAGTATCTTTGTCAATGCAAATAAATGCCAATACTACATTTGGTTACTGTGAAAGAAGCCTGTTTTTTCCTGTTTTCATCCAAAGATGTCATAGAGCCCAGTGGATGCTAATCATATTCTTTATGAATATTGGTGTAATCCAATTTCTGCTTTGAATAGGTGAATACCTTTGTACTGAAAGCTTTATGTGGGCTGCAGCTTTGCCCAGGAGGGCACAGCCAAGGCTGCATCTTAAAACTAATCTGCTGAAAGAATTCAGTTCCTCCTCACATGACAATGCAACACTATTTACTAAATCACTTTGTGTATTTTTAAACATTAACTTCTCTGTCTTCCCACAGGTTTTTTTTATCTCCTTTTGTTAACAATACAACTTTGCTAAAGATGTCTGAACTAAGCAAAGAAAGCTGCTAAGTATAGCAGTTAAGATCTTACTGGAAAAATTTATTGTAAATGCTTTGTCTGCTCTTGTCACAGTCTCAGCACTTCAGCATTCATTCTGAAGCTCAAAAAAAAAAAACCCAACACCAATCTACCTATCTTAACCTCAATACCAAATTCCAGCTAACAATGAGGTCTCAAAATTGTAAAAGTAGAATCCTGATTCACAAAGCGTGAACCTTAAATGTTGGCAGTGGTATTAATAAAAGTTTACACACAACTTCAAGATTAGCCACCCTGGAAAAGATCTCTAAAGTCTAAAGGCCACGAGACAACACCACGTGGGGGATATTATAACAGTAATTGTGAAGCACAACCGCATAAATCTGACTTGAACACTGATGAAAAAAGATGTGGAATAACCACCTGTGGAGAAATTATGCCTTCTGTATAAATCATCTCATCTACGTCAATCCTTGAGCAAACAAAAGAAAGACAAATGGGACAGGAATAGCACTCACTTGTTGGTGTGTGTGATATGCTTAGAGACGAAACACCTCTGTTACATTTGAACACAACACATATTGACAAACAACACTTCGAGCCAGCCCCGACTGACAGATGTTTCTTCAACAAAGACCACTCTACAAGAATAAAGCAAAGTGACATGGCAGATCAGCACAAGGCTGAGCCACAGCTCAAGGAATTTATTCTCAGCTCTACTGTTTACTCAAGGTTAAACAGCAGAATTAGTCACCAAGGCCCTAGTCTGACAATACAAAGGCTTTGGCAGCAGCTCTAGCTTAAGGATTTCCTGGTCCCCCTCTCTCTTCCAGCCACTCCTGTTTGCTGCCCCTGTGGTTATGCCAACACAACCCTGAATCACACTGGTGTTCCATGCTGCCAGAGGGCTACACCTGTTTCTCCTAAAAAAACTGGGTTTTTCGTAATATACATTTTCAGCCCCCAAATTAGCTTGCCAATCTGTTTTATATCATGCTCATACAAACAATTGCACCGGCACCATGGCAGAGAAACAGGCTGGGGGCTTGGTGGAGGAGGACTCTGCTCCAGACACCAGTACCGTGAGAACCCCCATGTGATGACCCTGAGACAGAGGTGCTCTGTGCTTTCCATTTTTAAGGAGTGAGGAAAGCTGTTGGGATTCTTTTAATGCATTTTGGGGCATTTAAAAGAATCTTTTTAAAATTGTAGACAATCATACACCTTAGAGGAGCTAGCAGGCCACAGTACTTTTAAGAAATTGTGAACTAGAGTTTAACCAATTATAAAATACATCCACTGACATCTACAGACATCACTCCAGTGCCTCCATACAAAAGAGCAGTGCATTTTAAGAAGATAGATTTTTTTTTTTTACTTATTTCAAAATTTTTTAAACAAACTCAATAGTTTGGATTTTATTTTTCTGACACATGATATGTTTTTTTTCCCCAAGTCCTTATATGTATTAAATTCCAGCAACTAGCAACTCATGATGTCAAATCTACTTTAACACTTCACTTTTCACTTTTCCAGGAAGAACAACGTGGAGCTCAGGACCATATCCAAGATACCAGAAGTCTGAGTAAAATTCTGGAAGATAATTTTAAAGCATCTCATTCAGAGAAGGGTCTGTTTCTCACATAGAAACATATTTAAATATAGTTATCGATTGAAGATTTAAAATTAAAAAAAAAAAACGAACAAAACCAACAAACAAAGAAGCAAGTTTGAACGGAGATTCGTCCTCCCCGAAATGAAGGTTAGCTGCCAAGAATACATGTGGTCCTGTCCAAAGTGATAAGACAAATCTGAACCCATTTACGGGGAGAAAGAAGGAACAGAGACACTCCCACAGATAGAAAGGAATGTGGCAGTGACAAATGCACCCTGCCCAGTGCCAAACCCATCTCTTGGTGACGAATACTTCAGAAACAGCTGCCAACCTGGTTTTCTGTCCTTTCCTCTGAACTACAGATCTCACAAACACAAGGCCTGAACACATTGCTGTTTAAAAAGAAGCACTGTTGTTCTCCCTTTGAGCTTCCATCCATCAAGGCAGCAGTCACACCTCCAAGATGCCCTCTGAAGGGCTTGGAAGAGCCATACCCTGGCCTGGGAGCTGGAGCAGATCAGCTGGCTGCAGAAAAGCCCATTCCCCACTCCTTGCTGAGCTCCAGGCACTCCAGCCCTACACCGAGCAGCTGCACTTACGGTTCTGAGGAAGATGTCAGGGGATTTGAAGGACTCCCGCACCCCCGCCGGGTGTTGCTGCGCAGGAGATGAACGCTGCCTGTCCAACTAGCAGCGGGCTCGTGCTAAATTTCAACCTCTTTGGCCACCTACTCAGCTGCTATTAATATTGCTGTTATCGGATTTCACTGAATTCCCACGTGCTGCTGAGAATAGAAAGGCTCCAGTGGAAGATGTGGTTGCTGCATGGGTACAGAAACATGAGGACATTCCTCCAGCACTTGGATTCTTAGCAAATTGATATTCAACCCCAAGAGCCACAGTTCACTGCTGAGAATGCTGGAAATAAACCAGCCAGGCTATGGCTGCAGAGTTAGAGAACAGCGTTTGGAAACACACCTTTCTATTTGACTATAAAAAGCACATGCATTTTCCATAGCAACACATCCACCAGACCCAATGCCACTCACATCATAGCAGCACAGAGTCAGGTATAAAATGTCAGCAGAAAGCATTTCTCCGTGCCCCTACGGAACCCCTGGCTGACAGCAAGGAGCTCCACGGGCCCTGACTAATGAGCAGACTGACTCCACCCTGTGCCCCCACCTACTAAAGCTGAGGGGTGGAGGAGAAATGCTCAAGAAGGAAAAGGCAGAGAGGGAACAGAGCCAGCCAACACCCTCCGTGGGAACACATCACCATCCATGGCTTCAGAGCCTGTCTTCTCACACTGCCTCTGGAGCATGGTGCTTCCTTGCTGATCTCACCCATTATGCCTCCACACCATTCTGAAATCTCTTATCAAAACAACAACAGGCACTTCTAGAAAAGTGCATCAACCCCGGCAAGTCACCAGACGATAACATTATCCATTTCCTCATGCTCTTTTCCGACCCCTCCCTGGGTGGTCCATCTCTGCCAGCTTCCTCATACTCCAGTCTAATCTAGAGGTTCTCCCAGAGAGAAAACTAGCATCCTGTAGGGAAGAAGGCATGCCTGTCAAATAAAAATAAAAATAAATCCCGCAGAAGAACAAGCAGAAGAGCCTCAATGATAACCTGAGCACTCCTTGGCTCTTGTCTGAGTGGTGAGCAGGGCAAGTGGTTTGGAGCACTCACTGCACGTTGTTGCCGTGGCAAAAAGGAGCTGATAGGATCACGCACCTTCCTGCTCAAATGTTAAGGTCTATTAAAGAAAATTAAAGTTGGACTGGATGATATCTGAGACAGTTTCCAAAATAAATTGTCCTAAAATTGATAATAATTGATGTAGATTTGTTGATTGGTCCCTCTTTGTGACTTTTTCTTACTCTATTCCTAACCTGCTCTTAAAACTCATCAGCTTCACTAACTAATTACAATTAAACTGTGTGCCTCGTGTACTGTTTTATTTGCTTGGTTTTTCCAGGGAAAAACTAGAATGCTTTGCCAATCTTTATTGGATACTTCCAATTCCAGATCTAGACTGGCACTCACCAAAAAAATGCCAAAAACCCAGCAAGTATTTTATTTCTGAAATCTAGTGGTCACATGCCATATACTTTGGACAAGAAACATAAGAACATCCACTGACTTTTATGAGAAAAGATGGACTCTGCACAAAGTATTAGAAGTTGTGCAGTTGACTCTCAGCTCACACTGAGTGTTAGGAAATCAAACCTCAAATCAAATCTCAAATCACTTTGTTCACACTCAAGAAGATTTTTTAATTTCACAGGTGAAATTAATTCCTTCTCAAGGAAAAAAAAACACTTTAATGCACACAGTATTTTAGATCAATTGCTAGATTGCTATAATGTCAGTACTTACATATACTAAAGGTTTTTATTTTCCCCCAAGTTTTGGTATTTAGAATTTGGAGCATATGATTTTGCTGAATCTCTCCTTTTATCTCCCTGTTGCCTTTTTTTCTTTTTTAAAAGCCTGTACATATTTCAGTTGACCTTTGCACAAGGATTATATTAAATGTTCCCCCCTTTTTCTACCTTTCTCCTTCCTTGTACTTCAAGAATCAACATACTTGAGCTCATCCTGTTGATCATCAGGATCATTATCTACATTAACTTCTCTTGCATTTAGTTTTAAAGACCCTTGACCTTCATTCCCCCACACAAATCTAGACCATATTGTATAAAGTTTGTACATTAATTTCAAGAGAAGTCAAGATGGGGAGTATATAATTTGGCTAACAATCTTTCCAAAACAAATAGTTGGTATATCTGGGGAGTCACTGAAAAGTAAGTATCAAAATAGACAATTAAAAGCAATCCTGTAAGTTTTTAGAAATATATTCAAAACCACAAAAACATGCAGCTGCTAGCTTGCTCAAAAATAGTTCAAGAGCATTATAAAAAAAAAATTATGTAAAAAGTCTATTATTTGCTTCAGCTAAGCTGCAGCAACCATGCCAACTCACAGCATTATTTTTCATGACATGACCAAAATTCATTTTCTCTACTGCCTGATGCCTCTTTGCCATTATTAAGTATTTCTAAAGCCACTGTCCTTTTTATTCCCAACTCTCACACCTAACTGGAATATTTCAACATCCCCAGTTTCCACACACACACCAGAAGTAAATTTTTAGAATAGCCCTCAACACTGACCGCATTAATTCCCACCAAGCCTTGATGAGACTTGTCTGTACCAACTCCAGGTATGAATAAACAAATCACTGCAAGGTAAGTTAGGGTAAAAAATTTTCCATCTACCAAGTACTCCTAGCAACTGCCTATGTGCACTCTCTTACACTCAACCCCCAGGATTAACACAATTGTTCAATTTGGATAAAGCATTTAGAGGTGGTCTCTTGGGAAGAGCTAGGATTTGGCAGGTTATACAACATTGCTTGCTCGGAGAGAGATATTTTTATAGCCTCCATACATAGGGAAGAGGAAAAATCCACCCCAGCAATCTCCTCCCTTCATGCCCAGGGAAAGAGCCAGTAAATGTAATCCTTTGTTATCCTTGTGTCAAGCAAACAAGCAATGGTGCAGAAGTGCCTTGTGTATAAGAAAAACAGTTTACCACAGCTTATAACACTCAAAAGCAAGGTTTACTCAATTCCTCAGGGTATTAAAACAAAACAAAAAAAACCCCAGAACTCAAGTCTAGGCTGCATAATTTATATCAGATATTTGGCAATGAACATATCCTCTGATAAAAAAAAAAAAAAAAAGATGACTGACAGTAACTTGTACTGGATATTGCTGTGTTCACACTTGTGCTTACAGCCAGTTTCACCAGTCTAAATAGGCATCTGCTTGGCTGCTGTTGTCATGACACATACTCAGAAAACAATTCAGCACACAGGTGACTCAGAGTTACCAGCAGAAGCTACAGATGTCCTATTCTAGGCCTATAAAAGTAATCCAGGATTCAGTCCACTCCAGTCATCATCTCCTCAGGAAAGCCAAGATCCATAAATGCCACGTATATGTATGAGGGATAGTTATATCTTCTGGAGAAGAGGCAGACCCCCTGCATTTTAGGGATACATGGAATTTACAGCACCTGGGAGTCATTTCAAAGATTTCCAATGGCTCATTTCTTCCTCTACAGCAATTCCAGTGTAGTGCTGGCCAAACTGTTGCACAGGAGAACAGAGAATAGTGGCAGTGTATATGTCAGACCTCTTTTCATTCTAAAGTTTTGTTACATTATTAAAAAACAAATGCTTTTTTGTTCTGCAGTTCAAAGGGGGACTGCTAAAAGCAAAGCTTTTAGGAAAGAGTGATAAAAAAATTTAGATTTATTGATAGAGATGCAGAGCAAAAATGAAGAAATGGAGGTACAAGGTAAGAGCAGCTTAGTCCATAATAAAGATTTTGGAAAAAAGATGAAGTGACGCTGCATTTGTCCTTGAGTAAAAGTAAATCACTACTGCATGACTGAATCATTTCATTTAGTCTGTACACTTGGACTAAAAGCTTTAAAAAACTACTGGGTTTTCTCAGTAATATTCTGGCAAAATACTTCACGAGCAAATAAGAAGCACTGAAAAAAAAAAGAAAATGCTTCCTTTTTGGAATTTTGCTGTATTTTCTCTATGTTTCTTTGTGTTACCCTAGCAACACAGAGCACAACATCATCACTCATCACACAGAGCACAAGAGTATGAAACACAGGCTGAACCTGACTTCTCTCTATTAAAGTCCATTCTCTATTAACTTAAGGTGATCAAATATGTCCAAAAGGAATGAGATATGCAGATACAATGGAACTTGATTATTTCCCATGTTTTCTTGATCTTCCTGCATTTGTAATAACATACTTAGAGCCAGGAAAGAGCTCCTCAATTAATGCAAAGTCAAATATTTATGCAAGCTTAACAGAAAAAAAACCACTGAAAAAGGATGTATTGCCTTGAACCAGCTCTCCCAGAAGACATGGTGTGAAGTAGCAGCAAAATTTAAACCAAAAACAAGATACAAAAATCAAGAAGAAGTCACCAAGTGTAGTACACTTAAGGAAAAACGTGCCCCTTTTCTTTTAGAAAACAGACAAGCTCTAAGACATATATATACACTATTTTCCACATTTCCTGCAATTCTCACCTCCTATCCTCAGCTCTTGAAACATCCAAAATTAATGGAGCTCCTTAAGGATTCAGCTATTCTTATTCAGGTTTCTTATGGCTTCAGATTTATTTCTATAATATTTGAAATATATAAATTCAATTTGTTGCTATCAGTAATACTGGATAAATATTAACTCTTTTAATTAGCTTTTTTTGGGTGAAAAACAATTTTTCCACCCCAAAAGAAAACAGTGCTTCAAGGCTGTCTGGAACAGCCAAGTCAGAGGGTAATTTTAAACATTTGCTCAAAACATTAACGTTTTGGGGCCAGTTTTCTGGCCAAGTTTTTAATGTTGGAAAAATGAATGCTTCTTTACTGTAAAGTGAGAGAATGGGTAAAAGTCCAAATACTTGCTTTGCCAGAATGTTAGAAAACTTCTGTGGGAGGCAAAAAAAAAAAAAAAAAAAAAAAAAAAAAAAAAGAGGGGTGGGGGGAAGGAGAGAAGTTAAGCTAGTCTGACCATATACCTCTGAAGTTGGGGTTTACATTAATTCTGACCATCCCAACCAACTGAAACCAAATGTGATATTAGTCACTTAAGAGTTTCTGTAGTAAAGTTAGAGGAGTCTGAGAATAGGAACTTGAAGAAAATTAATGATATGGGAAAGCAATCCTAGCCAGGGAACTATAGATGATCTCACGCCACTCTTTCACCAGTACTCATGAAGTATGTAATTTGTATCACAAAACTGATGACTGAGGAAAAAAAAAGGCTTAATACACCAATTAAGACATCATCAAAATGCTCCAACAAGCTATTACAACTAAGTCTGCTGGTAGGGAAGGAGTGGAACAAAACGATCAGATTCTGCTCCAAGTGAGGCCACGGCAATATTCCCAACATCTTTAACGAGTGCATGAGTAAATGCTAAATTGGGAATCTTCCTTCTCACAAGAAAGAAGATACTACTTGCATCAGGTCTTGGAAATTGCAGTTAGCCATCTGCAGAATTTCACCAGCTGGCTAGCCAGATGAAGCACTGGAGAAGTGGGTTCCTTAAAACACACATGGTGGTTGTAAGCTATCCTTCCCAGAAGTCAATCAAACCACAGAGCCAAAATAACACAAAAGCAACCCTCAGGCTCTTGACAGGGTTATTCATAAATTCTTTGTCCCACAGTCCTCATAATTTCTACAAGAAAAACAGGCACTATTTATCACCAAGAGAAGATTAACAAAACCCTCGAGACTCTCATCTAGGAATCCACAGCTTTTGAAAACTAAGGGTGTCTCAAAAACCTCTGTGAAGCACAATCATTACTGCATTTAATCATTGGAAAGATTATCAAACCAATGGTTAAACTGAAAAGTATGTCAATAGTGCCAGTTTACTACAAACTGCAGATTCCCATGGGACCGTACACATGCTGCAATAGCAACTGCTACATCCAGACCTGTTACCTTGGAATTGTCTATGAAAGTATCCCTTTTGATCTCAAGTGTTTGGCCCTATTTTATTCAGAAATCCCAATAGCAACAGTGCTGTCACTATATTCATAGTTTTACAATTCAGTGAAAAGCCAAGACTTTACCATCATCCTGCAATTAGGACTGATAGTCTAGACAGGATAAAAAATTAAAAGGCAGGCTCAATAAAATTAATAGGATGTTTCTCCTCTTGATTATACTTAATTCTACCTGAAACAAATTACATTTGCAGAAGAATCACACAAAAAGTCATCTCACCGGTCTCATCACCAACATGCGCCTTACAACTGTGAGACTCAGAATAATTACCAAGATCTTCCCTTCTTTTCACCTGCAGGCTAACCAAACTACAAGAAGAAATTAACTCAGTGTGGAGGAGGAATACCCAGTGGTATCTTCCAATGAAGAGAGAATACATCAATCTCTGCGGATGGCTTAGGAATAGGTTGGTATATTGCAGCAAAACCCAGCTATTCCTTGTCAGGAAGGTAACCCCTAGAAAGTACAGGAGAAAAGAGCAGGGTGAACATACCTTCACGCTTTGACCCATAGATAGTAAACATGGATGATAAGCTTGAGCATTATCATCAAGTTTGGCTGCCAGACAGCAAACTGTTGACCACATTACCCACACAACACTGAAAGTGCTTTGCAATAGGCCACCACTTTCTTACTGCATGAAGTCAGACAGGTGGAAAATACCATGAAAAATAGCTGGAATGCTCTTGATGTACTATCTTCTCTCCATTTTGGTGTAGATGCAGTTAGTGGTCCACTTAATCTGCTATGATAATATATTTTAAAAATAAACTTAATAGAAGTCCCTTTTGTAGACTTTTTCTTTTTAGCAACTGAAGGTATAAAGATATACAATAGTCTTCATCATCAAGGAAATGCATTTATGGCAGAGTAGGACAGTACACCAGTTTCCTAAGATACTAAAAACCAGCTTATTCTGCCATGTAAGTTATGCAAGCATCATCTTTAGTAACGGAAATCAGTACTATCAAAAGCAGTTCACAAAATAACAAATCAGCCATCTGTTGGATGCTGATTTATTGAGAGACACTGATTCAGAACCACTCCAACAGTCAGATATTTACTGCTCAGAAAGAAGATAGATATGAAGCCTTCTGCCACACTGCATTTTAAGCTCTTCCCTTACAAAACAGCACAATGAATACATGTAAAAATATGCGCCCCAATTTTTTTTCAGGTAGGAAAGAATCTTTGGAAGCTTCTGCTAGGGAAAGAAATCCAGAACTGTTGCATGAACTCCAGACAGAATGTCAAACATGTAATTACTTGAAATATTATAAAAGTAACATAGTTATTACTTAAAGCCCTGAGGAAAAACCCTGACACAGGATAGGTACACAGGTGAGTATACTTGAACTTTTTTTTTGCATAATAAAGCTCCCAACAAAAACTGTGCAATCCTTCAAAAAGGAAAGTCACAAGGAAAAGAATAATAAATTAAAAACACAGAGATATCATTCTTTGCAAGGAGACAAAAATGAACTCTCATCTCAAATGCACTCAAACTTCCTCTCCTTTTAATTAAAATTGATGAATGCTGATAGCACAGAAATCAACAGATTGGATGTGAAGTAAACAAGCCATTTAAAATACATAAATGCACATTTAAATTAAGTCTGTGCTGATTTTCAATTTGTAAAATCTCATATGCAGTCATTTTGAGTGTCATACCAATTCCCCTCAAAAATAAGTTCACTAATACATTCATGATTACAGAGCAGCTTAAAAAAATAAAAATTGTTTTTAAATTCCACTTCCTTCACTAAGATTTTTATTTTTGCTAATTTTAGCTTGCATAAAGGATCCTGTGTTTAATGGGTACAACCAAGTCTTGCCAAAGTTCTTTCACAAGTGTAAGACTGGCCTGTGAGCAACACCAGCAGTAATAGAGCTTTCATTGAAACAAAAAGCAATTCCCTTTGAAAAATTAAGCATATAATTTTCCAATGAACACAATATCACAGTATTTACTCTCTCGGGTAGTTATTATTTTTATTGCAGGCACTAAGATTAGAATGGATTGAAACTTGCTGTATTTAATGAGACAACTTTTTCTGCCTTGTCTCTTCTAAGAGTGTTAAGTTGACCATCTATACCCAGTTGGTCTTACACTCTTCTCTTTGTTCTTGTATCTTGCTGTGTTGACCATCATTTAAAAAAAAAGTCACATGCTTTAAAATTCAGGCCATAAACCAATCTCTGCTGCATCCTCTACCACTAGGGAAAGTACAAGACAATGTTTTCTAAAAACTGCCCACTAATTATTTTTTTGTACATAAGGATTGGGGCATTACACACTTTAATAAGCAAATGCATGGAAACCTGTACAGCTACCTTTTGTAATACCATTAAAGACTAACCTTTCATAACTGTCATCTGCTCTCTACTTCAAAGCATGCACTCTTTGAAGCTGACCTGGTGTTGCTATTTGTTTTGTGAGTTGCCTGGCAGAGACATCTGAGCAATAGAGAATGAAAACAGTGGGAAAGCATCTTTACTGGGTATCCCAAATTAGCTGAAGAGTTACAGAAGGCTATTCCAAATAACAGCAGCGGTGGCACACAGACTACCTACAAACTAGAAGGAACTAAAAACCAAGCAGATGCTACCTCCTCTTCATTAACAGTAAAAGCAGATTATGAAGTTTTTCACAGGTAAAGTAAAAAAATAAATTACAAAAAATCTCAATGCACTTGTTTTGAAACTGAAGGGAGTCTTCATAATTTAAAATTGCATTAAGAAGTCATATTACCAAGAGTTGAAGTAACCTGAACTAATTAGCTGGAGTACCCTCTCATACACGAAGGTAGGAAAAAAACTCCAAAGTTTAGTAGTTTTCTTCCACTGTGCTTACTGCTGCTTACTTTAGCTCTTAAGGAGGACAGTCTCTCCTGTGACCGCAGATGCACAAATAACAGTAACATGTTCCATTAAATGTTGAATGCCAAAACCTACATGCAATTAAGCCTGACCAAACAGTTTCTAGGAGCTTGAACATATTTGCTTTCCTGACAAAAATTCTGCAAACAAAAGCTCCTTCTATAAGTAATGTACACGTGCCTTTGGTACACGTCCATCAAAAAGATTCCTGCCCTGGGAGATGAAAGCAGGTTTCTCCTCTCTCTCCCCGTGTGACTCCCAGGCAGTAATAAGTCATTTTTAAATGATGGGAACCACACAAACACATTCTTGGGCAACAGGTGACAAGAAGAAATTTTGAGTGTTCACTGCTTCTCCATCTCTCCTGAACCCTAACAGAATCATAGAATTGTTTAGGTTACGAAAGACCTTTAAGATCATTGAGTCTGACCATTAACCCAGCACTTGTAAGTTCACCACTAAACCATGTTCCCAAGTGCCACATCTACAAGACTCATAAGTACCTCCAAGGATGGTGACTCTACCACTGCCTTGGACAGCCTGCTCCAATGTCTCACAAGTGTTTTAATTGAAGAAAAATTTACTAAACCCCAATTCTAACCCACACAACTGGGTGTATGTCACAATTTGAGGTAGTTTCTTTCTGGCCTGTCACTTATTACTTTGGAGAAGAGGCTGACCACCACCTGGCAGTTGTGGAGAACAGTAAAGTCCCCCCTGAGCCTCCTTTTCTCCAGGCTAAACAACCCCAGCTCCCTCAGCTGCTCCTCATCAGACCTGTGCTCCAGACCCTTTACCAGCTTCATTGCCCTTCTCTGGGCACACTCCAGCACCTCAATGTCTGTCCTGTAGTGAGGGGCCCAAAACTGAACACAGGATTTGAGATGTGGCCTCACCAGTGCTGAGTGCAGGGACACAATCACTGCCTGGTCCTGCTGGCCACACTCCTGCTGATACAGGCCAGGATGCCATTGGCCTTCTTGGCCAACTGAGCACACTGCTGGCTCGTGTTCAGCTGGCTGTCAACCAGCACCCCCAGGTTCTTTTCCGCTGGGCAGCTTTCCAGCCACTCTTCCCCAAGCATTTGAATGTTGAGACCCAAGAGCAGGACCTGGCACTTCACCTTGTTGAACCTCATCCAACTGGCCTCAGCCCATCCATCCAGCTTGTCCATACCCCTCTGTAGAGTATTCCTACCCTCCACAGATCAATGTTCCTGCCCAGATTGGTGTCATCTGCAAGCTGACTGAGGGCGCAACCTTCCCCATCCCCCTTGTCTGCCCTTTCACTCCAGTGCCCCATTGTGTAAACACACTTTCTGAGAAAACCAAGTTTCAGTCCTTCATTCCAGCTTTTCGCCTGATAAAACTCACACTGTTCATTAAAGGAAGGAATTTCAGCAAGCAACTTCAGCCCACACCTGACATGGCAGAGGCATGGAGCACCTGCCTTAGTCCTCCTGTGCTGGCAGCCCTGTGCACACTGAGAGCAGCTGCTGGGCCACCCATTGTTCACATGGCACCCAAGCAAGCAAAACTCAAGCACTCAGACTCGTCCTACTCGGTGCCACCATTCCCTGGACTTGTAGATTTAAATCTTATCCTAGCAATGCAACAAACAACACTGAGCAAAACATGGAAGTAATTTACAAATGCAGTCACATCATTTAGGTCACGATCATGATGCCAGACTGAGTGCAATACCTGGATAACTAGGGATTTCTGTATAGGTTATTTATCAAACCAGCTTGTTGAATACATTCACAAATTATTCAAGCAGTATTAGAGAAAACAGAATTGAACTAAGGACTTTGCCTGCAGCTCCACAAGGAACATGCTTCAGAAAGACAAAATGTTGTTTATAAAAAGAAAAATATCCTTTTGCAAGAGATTCTGTTCCTCTTGAGAGAAGAAAAATATCACTATGAAATAGCAAATGCTACTAAACCACCAGCACTAAGTGACTTCTGTATGATTTCCCAACAGCAGCCAACATTCAATACCAGAGGCAAGCTCAGATTTCAAAGAATAAAATGTTCTGCACATAGAGAGAGGGTTTTGCAGGACAAGTGGAGTATCATTACCAATGCATCTTATTCTGTGCTTATTCAACCTGTGTGGGTGTGCCTTCTACATAACCATATGATGTGTGATTTTACAGTTACACTTCCCATGCCAAAATCAGTAACAAAACCTCTTAAATTAACTGATCTTCTGCGAGCAAAAGTAGCTTTTAAGCAACTATGCTGAATATAGCATAGGCAAATACATGTACCAGCTTATTTCAACAGACTGTCAGCCATTCTTATTCATTATTCTTCTGAAGCTTTTCATGAAGCTTCCAGTGGCTTAATGAAGAACTGTCATATGTTAAATTGATAATAATTAATGATAACATTTTTTTACCTGTGATTGCACAACCTGGTCACATACAGAATACTGGTCTGGATTAAGAGACCTACCATGATTTTATTCATCTTTTTAGATAGCTTTACATACAATGTTCTACATTTGCTAAAGCTTAACAATGATTGCTTGATTGATTTATCAAATCAAATTAATTGCTTCCATATGATTTGTGTTTGATTTTTTTCCTTAGTTTTGCTTCTTAGAGTTTTCCATATAGCTACAGAAGTTAAAAGCAGCTTTCACTGTATGCAACCTTTCCAAAACCACACACAGCAACATCCACATGGGGCCAGATCAAAAAAGTGTATCAAGCTCAAGATCTCATCCTCCCATGTAATCCCAAGTGGCTGCCTAAGGAAGAGCAAAAATAGACAGGAAAGATGTTTCTCCCTTATGGACTCTCTAAGCTAGATGTGGTTTCCACATACTAAGTAACTCTTAAAAGATTTCCCTTACTTAAACTTGTCCACTATCCCTTGAATGCATGCAAGTAAACTTTGATTATCCACATCATCTGTTGGCAAGGAAGCCTACTTCCACTTCAGTGATTATTCATATAACATTGCATGCAGTGACCAGTTGAATCACTTGTCCACACCATCTGCTAGGGTTTTGGTTTTGGGTTTTTTGTTTGTTTTTTGTTGTTGTTGTTTATTTGTTTGTTATAAGCTTGCAACTTTGTCCAGCTCTCCCCTTCATCTGTCACCTCTCATTCAGGACTCTCAGCATGCTTAACTAAGCCTGCAGGGGAAGCTATCCCTACTTTTAGTCAGAGAGATGCCATGAGGGTGAAGATATTCCAGTTCCTTAGATCTGCTTTTGGGGGAATTTGGGCTAGTGAGAAAAGGGAAAATGATCCAAACCCAAAGCCTCATATGGTATTACAACATCACCAAATGTCAGATTAACCACAGCAGCGCAGTACAGTTGGTTTTCCTACTCCTAGTACTTGTTTCTAGAATAAGGTTGGGTCCTTTTCTTTTTTTTTTTGTGTGGTTGGTTGTACTTTTGTTTGTCTGGGTTTTTTTTGACTGGCACTGAACACTGCCTTCACAAAACCTCTGACCCCTTTATCTCAGGCCTGAACAGTATTAGGTATTCCAGAACTCATAATTTCATACACAAAACCAAAATTGTTCTAAATTTTCTCGCTCTCATTAAAGTAACCCAAATTTCCTTCTATTTTATACATAAAAAGAGCACAGTTTCTGAAAAAAAATAACCTGAAAATTACTACTATAAGCTGTTCACAAGAGTAGTTAACACTGGTATACATGGATACATTAGGATTCAGTTGTGGAATTGTACAGTAATTCTCTAACTGCACAGATCCGTGTTGAAAATACATGACAGCTTCAAGTCAAACATCACATAAATAAACTGCCTTCTGTTAGCTCAGGCATTTTTAGCTAGTGCTTTACCAAGTACATCCCTCACCCCTGAAAATTATCATAGTTGAGGACATCTTACAACATCAGGTCACAGAGTTAAAAAGAATACATTACTGCATCATAAATCTGACAAGCGTATTTCAGTGGTTATTCACAGGGAACAAGTGGCTGTCTGTAATTTAATAGCCTTTGCAAGAGCAGAAGTATTTTGAACTTGGACTCCCTTTCCCCGCCCCAGTTAAATATTTTATCATATAACGCACTGGAATCCACGTCAGTTGATGCATATCTGTACATACTGGGTTCAAAGGTGTGTGCGTGTTTACATTTGCAGGGCATTTTTTCTGGAAGGGAAAGGAAAGAGGAAATATCATCAGCATTAGTCAACCTTCTTACTCTAGTCCCAGAAACCAGCTGCAGCAGCTTCCAGAATTTTGCTTTCTGAGTCAGGTTCTGAGACCACGCTCCCTCCCTGGGCAGACAGAATGGTAGGGAGGGGATACATATGCTGGAGGGCAGGACTGTTGGGAGGACTGGCTCTGCAGGAACCTCATATGACATCCAATAAGCACAAAGTCCAAGTCCTGCCCCATGGATGGACTTAATTCCTGTAACTGCAGAGTGGGGTGGAGAGCTGGGCCCGGTGGTCCTGCTGGGCTGAACCTCGGCCAGCAGCCAGTCCTGGCAACACTGGCCAACAGCACCCAGGGCTGAATGAGATGGTGCTTGGGTGTGCAAAGTGGAGCATGTCAGAAGGCTGACAGAGCCCATCATTCCCCCTGTCCTCAGCACTTACTATGCCACCTCTGTAATGCTGCTGTCTCCGATTTGGTGTCTCACAGTACAGGAAAGACATGGACAAACTGGAGCAAACTGAGTGGAGATCACCAGGATGTGCATGGCTGGAGATCCTGAGCTTCATCATCCAGCTTGTTCAGTCTGGAGAACAGTTCCCCTGTTGGGTTTTCTTTTGTTTCTGTTGTTGGGTTTTTTTTTTTCTTTTGTTTCTTAAGGACAACAGATCTCTATCATTTAAAAGAAACATGCCTTTGTGTGTTTAAGCTTGGCTGCTATCTAGGGCTCTTTATTTCCAACCCTCCGCCCCTTCTTATCATCTAACTATGTGGTGAGACATTATTTTGTTTAATTGGTTTCAGTGACGGCATGAAAACAACCCTGTAAGCCTCTGGAAATGCAGTTTGTAAGACTATTTGAAATTGTTATTTCATTGCCAATTGCATTCTGTAACATTCACAGCAAAAAAAACCCAAAACATTAATGTCACTTCAAAGGATACAATAAATGCTCCAATTAAGTAGTAATAATAATTAGAACTGAAATGTCTGAAAGGAATAAAAATGGCCAGAAGTAGGGTTTTGCATGAAGTATGATCAAAAACTGTCAATACACTGTTCAGCTTTACTTTCTCTATTTACAGAGCATGGTGAACTGGCAAACTCCTGTATCCATGGAAAACTTCAATAAGTCAGCTTCCCCCACTATTTAAATAAAGCAGCTCTTCCTGTTGAGTTGTCTGCAGAAAAACTAACTGAACTTCAGCAATTTAGCAGTATAATACAATTTAGAATAATACAATAGTGAACTTGCATGCATGTTTCTGTGTAATTCATGTTAGAAAAAGAATAAATTTATGTTAGTTAAGTCATTCAATTTCCAACATCAGACACAAACACTATTTTTGTACTGAGGAAAAGAGAGCCACCACCAAAAAGTGCAGGCTTTCTCTTTACCTCCTTTTGTAAGGTACTCACTGCTACTCACCAAAAATGCTGTTTTCCCTCTCATGCATTGTTTTATAAACTGCATTTAATCCTGGGAAGCTAGGGGATTAAAATGAATCCAGGTATTTAAGATTTAGATGGATTCCCATGGGAATCCTAAAATGCTAGAGACACTTTTATTAATACAAACAAACATTGAAAAAACATAAAGGCCTTCACTAATAATGGGTTTGTAGCCCCTCCCACCCCAAAGTTATCCCAGAGATACTTTTGAAATGTAATAGAATCAAATATGATTACTTGGAACAAACGAGTGCAATTCTGTAGAAAGCTACTGCAATCTTCTTCAGAATCATTCACTTCTGTAGAAGGACTACCTGAATTCCAATATAAGCCTGTGGATCTGTGTCACTAGAGATACTTGAATTGCTTTTGATACAACTAACACATGATACCTGTATTGTTACTCTGAATTGTTCAAACTCCTCCTGTACACATGTAGGTACAGGTACAGAACTCCAGAGTTCTTCATTCTTAGAGCAGAATCATCTTCACAAAACCCCAAATGCTATCAAAAGTATAATCTGATAAAGGAAGTGTAAATTATTAACTTTTAAATTACTCAACAGCAAAAGTGATCTATCTCCAATATTATTCATAATGACCAGAAAATAAAGCAGACACATTAAATGGCACCACACCTAACACTTCATAGACTTTAAACCTAAGAACTGAAGGTAAATTTCTAGCAGGTATGGTCCAAAGTCTGGAACATATTTTATTGCCTACAACGTTTTTACTGGAATGATTTACAGTTCGTGCAGATTAGTGACATGAGCACAAATATTTTTCACTTCAGTGCATCAGTTTCACAAGACTGAAAAAAACCAATTTTTCTTTATCTCTATATAATTGTCCCAAATACTAAGTAAAGCATGTGAAATTACTGATCTTGCAATTAGCTATATCATTAAAAAAATAAATACAGCAATTTCAATATTTAGAATATAGCTATACCCAGGAAGCAAATACATTTCTTTGACAATGCCCATAGCAAAAAGAGTATTTACACATTTACAAAGTTGTAGAAACATTTCTAGAGCCAGTCTGAAGTGCTGCACTTTTCCATTTCAAGGGAACTATCACTAGGAAACTTAGTTACCACAATAAAGGCCTATTACAACCATATGTGTAAAAAATGTTATTTCCCTGAATATAAATATGGGGGAAGCCACATCCATTGTCCTAATTAAATTTTGGTTAAATGGTTTGCATTTCAGTTTTCAAGACCCACAAAAAGCTGTCTCTTATTTGTTTCACCTCAGTTTGAATTCAAAGATAGTTTCTAAAATGCTGAAGCTTTTGGGATGATTGGCTCTTCAGTCACATAGGTACAAGCAAGAGAATTTAAGGAGACACAAGTTTTGGTCCAATCATTTTCATACTTCGTGCACTGAAGCATTTGGCTTTCATCCATCTCACCACTTTCTATTCTACGCAAAATAAAAAGGCAGGAAAGGGTGGTTCTATGTTGTGTGAGTGTTTTGAGTTGGTTGGGTTTTTTTAATTAATATTATGAGGCCAAATTAGAAAATAAGTTTTTCAACTCATTAAAATGCATGTTTCTTAGAAAAATCAGGACAGCAAGTTCAGGTTCAGCTCTATCATACTCTCTTATTGCAAGCACTCATTTCTTGAGCAAAAAAAAGTTCAAGATAATATAGTAACTAAGCAAATAGATATGAAAGAAGACCACAAATTCAGTATTATCAACAGAAAATACTAGCTCTGAACTATCTGTCCACAAATTGATCTGCATTCTCTCTCCTTTCATTGCTGTTTTTGAGGTTGGTTTGCGGTCTTGTTTGATTGGTTTTTCAAGTATCCATTTTCAGGGTATTTGACTCTGTCTCCTTTGAGCAAAATACAACAGCTCTTCCTGAAGGGCAAAATAAGATTCAAGTCCCAAAAGAGTGTCTCATCATCACACCTCAGGCTTTCAGGTATACCTCAGCTTCACCTGATTTCCCAAACAGTTTAAAGATCTGAATGATTCTGGTAAAGCAAACCTAAAAAATTTCTCCAAACACTGAAATGTGGTATTGCTTTACAATTAAAGCTCTCAAAAATTTTCCAAAGAGCCTTGACAACAGTTTCCCACTCAAAAGATCATATTTTCAGGAATTTCTACATAGACTGCTTTCTTCAGTGGTCTGCCCAACAGTGCTAACATACATCCCATAGAACAGAAATTTCACTTTGCCTTTGTTTACCCTGAAAAAAAAAGCACCCTGAGCAGGAAACAGAAGTGGAATCAGGAAATGCAGCATATTCCCCAGGACCAGACAGGAAGAACATTCAAGTCATAAGAAACATCAACTACTATTAAAGAAGAATATTTTTTAATTCAATATCTACTATATCAGGAAATAGTGTACAGCTACTTCCTACCACAAAACCAGTAATTTGCAGTGGCAGTACTGTAATTTAAATTACAGGCTAAAGAAGATAGGTACTAGAGGGCACTGTGTTTAGCTTAACTCACTGCTAGATGGCTTCCCTTCTGACAGCCCCTAAAAGGAGGGGGGTTCTTAATAAGAGACAAGAGTTGTAGTGATTCTGTACATATGCTTAAAATACTTAAGGTTGGTATAATAGCTCACTCTTATATAATCAGAAGAGCGCCCCATTAAATATATCCTGCTCCAAAAGGAATAACAGGTGCAGAATATGTCCTTACAGCCATACCACACAGCAACCATTTAATTTTCTCAGGTTTTATTTAGAAAGCATCTATTCTCTGAACCACTTTTTTGGGTGGCATTTTAAATTCAGAAAGTGTTATCTCTGAACTGAAATAGAGAGCCTGTCTCAAAAGCTCAGCTGAAATGGAGGAACACAAGGATGAACATTCATGTAACAGTTGTCACTTCTCTCCAGTTGGCTTTAGTTATAGAGAGCTTTATGTTACAGAAAGAATGGCATTTTAATTTTTCCAGGATTGCTTTTTGTTTAGGAATTCATCAAAAAAGATTATACTATAGAAACATTGAATGGATTAAGTTAAAAACTACCCAACATTTTGAAATGCCAGGGCCAAAGTCATAGCTCTGTTATTTGATCTCATGTATGTACTTAGACCCACTTCAGCAAAACTTCTCCAACAGGGTTTTCTGTTTGCTTTACATAATTAACATATTACAAGATTGATAATGAATATGTGGGAAAAGTGCAGGCCAGAAAAAAGATGAAGGCCTTATCCAAATACCAGGTTCTGCAAGGTGATGAGATACTTCGATCTATCTTGGGAAAAAAATCACAGAATGGTTTGGATTGCAAGAGACCTTCCAACCCTTCTGCTATGGGCAGGGACACTTTCCACAGCAGACCGGATTGCTGAAAGTCCCATCCAATCTGGCCTCAAACACTTCCAGGGATGGGGCATCCACAGCTCCATCTATTCCAGTGTCACACCACCCTCATAGTAAAGAATTTCTTCCCAATATCTAAAACCAAACCCACCCTATTCCAGTTTAAACTATTACCACTTATCTTATGCATCTTTGTGACAAGTCCCTCTCCATCTTTCTGTTAGGCCCCTTTTAGATGCTGGAAGGTCTCCTTGGAGCCTTCCCTTCTTCAGGCTGGACAACCCCAGCTCTCTCAGCCTGCCTTCATATGAGATGTGCTCCCTGCTCATCTTCCTGGCCCTCCTCCAGAGTCACCCAGCAGGGCCACATACTTCCTGTGGTGGGTGCCTGAGAGCTGGACACAGTGCTCCAGGTGGGGCCTCAGTTTTTAGTTTCATTCAAGACATACTCTAAATGTAACAATGTAGTAACAATATTAGTGGCAGCACAGTATTTTAATTTGCCCTATTACTGATAAATGAAATTACTATGGTAAAACTTCAACATCAGAAGTCAGGGCTGTGGTAGCTTTAGAAAAGTTTGCTATTTAGGATTTTGCAGTAAATTTTCTTTTTTCTTAGTTTAATATTTTAGTCTCTTAACCCACCTTTTTCTTAATATTAGAATTTAATGATATTTTTCAACTGGAGATCTCGTTTTACAGAATTATAAATTTTTTCATGTAGAAGAATTAATTTTCTTCAAAGACAAATTTGAATTTACACTCTCACTCTGAGCATTCAGGCTGCCTCCTTTAAAACTGATAATTGAGATAACAAACTCCACTGAATTGATGCTTGGTATCTGCCTATGTGAACTCTCCCTTATAACTCCATGGTATGATTTTATTAAGAACCCTTCCACAGCTGGGAACAACTGGGTGTGTCACTCCTAAAGAGCTGGGTGAGGAAGTGCTTAACATTTTTAAATAGTAACCAGGCTGACAACTGAGAGTCACTAAGCTTGTATTACATTCTTACTTTGACAGAACCAAAAGAGAATCAAATGAAGAATTAAGACAATCTTGTATTAGTATAAATAAATTTTAAAATCCTTCACTAACTGCTGTGTTGTAAAACAACATCATCAATTAGAAATAATAAAACACTACACTGAGAAACAAAAATCAAATATACCAAAAGAACTGAAGAGGGACACATATGCATTTACACAAATAACTAGCCACTGAACAAGATGATATGCACATGACTGCCAGACAGGGTATGTGAGGAGTAAGTCCATCTGGATGATCCTTCTTGGAACACATGACATATTGCTCTACTATACCACTGAGCAATAACTTCTGCAGATTTACAGAAAGACTGAACTATAAATCTCAGACATTAATCCACACTCCCATTTTCACTGGCAGAAAAGAAATCATCCATGCCAGGACCATTTTTCCACACCACCCAACTACTAATCTTGCTGATCTGGCAAAGCATAAAGTTTGCAAGGGTTGGAGTAGCAACCAGTAATTTTAGCCAGTCTTTTTCACACAAACTTCTAAACAATAAAATTTTAAGGAGCTTTTTCTTTACAAAAAGGATAATCACATAATCACTTGGAACTGAAAGTCTGGGTATGTAAGAGGATTCTTGCTCCTCTTGTCCCAGATTACTTCTAGTAATTACAGAGGAGGGTTCCACATCATGCCTGTGCATCATCTCAGTTGCAAGAGAAAACAAAACACAAGTGAAAGTTGTAGCCTCCTCATCAGATAGAAAGATTATTTTCTCAGAACAGATTCTGTTCATGAGGACCTGAGGGTCTTGACCTTACCTCAGGTGACACAAGAACACTGTACCACATAACAGAGTTTGGTAACTCTGAACGGCTTTGTGGCAGTGTTCATCAGACAGAGAGCTGTCAGAAAAGGTATGGCAGAAGGCAGCAAGCACACTCAGAAATAAAGTACAAGGAGAAAATAACTCTTCCTGTTGGGAAGGGAGCCTGAGATGGCAACAGCCTGAGGGCATATGACTTCCCACAAGGTAAAAAGGAGATACCACAGGTAACTGCCAGGCAGCAGAGACGGGAGAAGCACATGGAGCACCACTGCACAGAGCTCATCCATTTCAAAAGGAAGGTGTTCCTCCTGAGGACCTGCCCAGCTCCTGAGGTGACAGATCAATTGACCAAGTGTAACAGGGACAGAGATGCAACCTCCCAGACAATGCAGAAGACTGGTTTTACTCTTACATAAGATGCCAACTCTCGTGTCCTCCTTAGCAGCAGAAGCAGACCCACCCTTTTAATGGTACCCTCCTCTGACCAGTTTTCAACATCCAAGGCAAATCAAGCACCTTGTCTTACCTGACAGTACATGCATGTCCTACTAGCATGTTGTTCTCTGCCTGTTAAGCTGACTTTTCTAGGCAACAGTTTATTTAATCTATTTTGGGTAGATAAAAAAACCTGTGCTAACAGTGGTGCAACAGCAGAACACAGCAGTCCTCTTGTGGTGTCAAAACACACGCTGCTTCAGGCACACAATGTTATCCCACACAGCATATCACCACTGCTTTAAGATGTGGGCAATTAGCCTCAGGTGATAGCAGCAAAATGAATTTGCTTTGGAATGTTAGAAATCCAAAAGTTAACTGCAATCTTTTGAATAAGTCAGCAGATGAAAAGTTTTACTTCTTGGTGACAAGAAATTATTTACTTCTAATTATGAAACTAGAGTTAACAGAGAATAAGACAAAAGCAAGACATGAAATAGTACCCCTTTTCTGAGGCCGGGCATCCTACAGGTTTTGAAGACATTTGTAATTCATCTTGAATGTATGAAACTACTTATTTCTATTAAATAATAAAAGGACACATCAGATAAAATTCCTGATCAGACAGCATTTCTCTCCTGACACAAATATAAATCTCTCTGAAAATCCTCTGAAGAATAGCTTGCCCTCTGGGTAGTAAAATTATTTCTGTAATTAACTTTTCAATGGAGAGAGTTATCTTCATGTAACTTATTTCCTTTATTTCTTGGAATAAAACTTTCCTCCCATCCCTTTCCAACCTCCTAAATACATCAAAAGTGCTAGTATATTTCGGACACCACTTTACAGCACGCTCAGATACAGAAGTTTTGAATTACTCTGGAAGCATTTAATACACACTGTGGGACTGTCACATGATATTTAATGTGTGGAGAAGCAAACTCATACTGAAACAAATTACAAGAACATGGTTGTATGGCTGGCAGCTCTTTTGACTCTAACCCAGACCCCCCACACTGCTGTCCATAAGAAGTACTCAATAGTTAAATCTGCTTTTTTGAAAAACACTAATTAAAGCAT
This sequence comes from Agelaius phoeniceus, assembly GCF_051311805.1. Taxonomy (NCBI): domain Eukaryota; kingdom Metazoa; phylum Chordata; class Aves; order Passeriformes; family Icteridae; genus Agelaius; species Agelaius phoeniceus. Next base: position 50,686,110 of record NC_135266.1, read on the forward strand.
TGCTGAGAAGGCATGATGTAAAACCACTGTTGTCTCGTGACAACTTCAAATCCCAGCCTTACTCTCTGCTCACGGAACCGGGAAGGGAACTGGCGGTGCTGCAAGGACCCAAAAAAGCCTGGCTTACAGACCCACTGGATGGATTTCATGGCTGACCTCTCCCGGGCGCCGCGGTTTCACGTCGGGACGAGTTGGACAACATACCTTGCACAACAGTTCGCTATCTCGACCTCCCCACGCGTCCAGCCTGTCGCTACTGACGCTGCTGAACGCCAGCTCCCGACCGCCTCCAACCCTTCCCAGCCATTCCCTTGGAGCAAACCTCCACCAAAACAACTTTTGCTAGGGCTTTGTGAGTAATTTAAGCCCGGCAGAGGTTACCAACCCTCCGGCTTTTGGCGAGATGTAGGGACCAGCACAGAGAATGCCAATGGCCTGGAAGTGTGCCAAGTCCCTAAACAGCAGATTATCGGGTATGAGTCAAAGACTGAAAACACATTGCCATCTCATGTATCAGACCTCAAAACAGCATGAACTTTCGTTCTGAAACCAGGCAGAGAGAATGTCAACAGGCTACCACTCGACCCACCTACGAGAGATTTCTTTCTAATTAAAGCAACTACATATCATTTCACAGTATTTTTTTCCTTGTATTTGCAGAAGGATTACTGCCTGTTCCTCTTTGATAAAACTGGTAATTTAAGATAGGAATCAGTCCTTCACATTTAACTTGACAGGTTTCCAGCAAAACCCACTAAAGATTTCATTTTTTTTGGAGACAATAAATTCACCCTTTTGTCCCAATATAATATAAACAGTTAACACTGTAACAAATCAATGTGCCCTAGGATGATTTTTGCCTCGACTCATTTATCTTAAAACACCTGTCTTAACAGTAAAGTTTCACCTTAGTCTCTCAGAAACTGGTAATAAAATTCTTATTAGGAGACAGAGCAGTCTTGAAATATGAAAATCCATGAAATATATTTTAGAACCAAGCCACTGCTATTTCACAGGAAAACTCCCATCTCCATAAACATGCAATTCAGTACTTGATTTCTACTCATACATACACATACATCTCTTGACAGGGGATGTGACACTCAGAGACAAACATCTGATTAATACTTGGAGTGGCAAGACCAGCAGTCCTTCAGGAACACTATACCTAAGCCTCAAAACCGTTTGGATAAGTATCAGAAGTACCACCTCAGCCTTTCAGATTTACATCAGTAATCACAAATCATAAAGAAAAGTGATGCTTTTGATATCATTTAACAATTTTGCTCCAAGTCTAAAATAAGCTGAACAGTTTCCATCTCAGATTAAATGCTGTAAATATTCATTAACAATTAGTTTGCTTGTAAGGTTACTATTATAATAATACTTCATCTTTTAAATTACATTTCTGCAAGTCCTATCCTCTAGCTTTAACAAGGCTTAAACCCTCACCACAGTATTCAGAACTGCTCATACCAGATTAAAAGAATTTTCCATAGGCAAACATTAAAAAAAAAAATAGACCGTGAAAGCGCTTAGAGGGAGAAGGGAAAGGAGAAAACAAAACCACAAAACTCACTTGACTGTAACTCGATTGGACAAATCCTGAAGGTCTCCTGGGTGAAATAGCTGAGCTTCTTTCAGTCCAATGTTTTCGCACGCTTTCAGGAAAACATTTATATTATCCTGCAAAGAGAAGTAGAAAGCAGTTGCTCAGTTAAGAGCACTAAGCAGGTTTTGCAAGATGATTAGTACTAGCCTTTAAATGTCAAAGTCCAGCTCACATAAATGAAACTGGAAAAGCAATCTTCTGGATCATAAACGCTGCTCGTTTCTCGTGCACACAGCAGGCTGGGCTGCGATGGCAGGGACTGAGGGGTATGTTAAAGATTACCTGGCATAAGGCAGCGGTGAGCCAGTAGGCAGCAATCTCCACTTTGATGTCAGCTCTGCTCAGCAAACAAACGCCCTCTTCCTAGCTTTGCACGACAAGCCTCACCTCAATGCCTTTAAAAATAACTCCAGCTACTGACATTCACCACCCAGAAACTCTTGGCAGGGGAGGAAGAAGAGGAGGGACTCTTCGTTTCTATGCTCACAGACTGATGAGGGAATACTGCACCTGGAGTCTGGGTTTGGTTGCTGAGCAAAGCTCCGGAGAGACAGAAACCAAACTGCATTCAGAGCTGCTGCTGCTGCCTCACTTGGGGGGGGTTTCTTCCCGAGTCCCTCCCCTTCCACTTCCCACACCCCCTCCTCAACTTCACACCGATCTGTTACAAAATAGAGGAGCAGCACCCACTCTCTGCACCTGCTGCAGGATGGACTGACCCATGAGAGAAATGTTAAAAAAAGAATAAATCTAATGATATATACAGAGATTATACAACTTGTGATCTCTTTCCACTTCATGAACAGTGGGCAATAGGCAAGAAATTCCTTCTCGTTAAGGCGGAATGCTATCAACAACAAAAGAATGTGCCCTCTTGCGCACTTGCTTCCTTCAGCTGCAAGCCAAAGGAAAAGGTACATAAAGTTACTTAATTCATAAGCTACACGCAGCCCTGTCATTAAGAGTTTGTAAGTCAAGGTGCTGATATCAGAATTTCACAGTATAGACAAGCTCTGCTTTAGCAATTTAATATGCTTTAAATTATTTTTTGACACATAATCACTGTATGTTACATTTATTCCTTCATTTAAAAATCATTAAAAAACAATCTACAAAGAAAATGACAGCTGCTTCTAATAAAGAAAGTAAAACAAACCCAAGAATCCCCACAACCTTCTGTTTTGAAGGTCCCGGGATTCTAGTATTTCTTATCAGTCTGTAAACATGGCTTAATTCAAGGAAAATATTTGAGCAAGGTATTCCCCATGCAGGCTGCGGGCTCTGCATTACCACATCTGAAAGATCCCAGGTGTCTCATACCGTGAAGGTTGTGCCCCGAGGCCTGATGTGCTGTGCCATGGTGGGGGCTGCTCTGCTGCAGGGGGGTGCAACGTGATGGCAAACATGGGGGACACCATGTGGTGGCAGATGAGAGAAGGAAGCTGGGAAGGATGGAGCACAGGCAGCCTCACCCATGCCCAGGTTCCTGCAGTGCCCAGGGGGCTGCCTGCGCATTTGCCCAGGGAAGAGCTTCATGCTGTGAGATGCAGCCTCAGAACGGGCATTTGCTTTTCCTTTCCTGCAGTGCCCCTTTCTTCTTTCCATGCAATATAGGGAAAATGGTCTAGATGTGCCAACTTTATTCAATTAATATCTGAGTGTCACCTTAGTACTAAACCAGCAAGGACCTGAAAAGGCATTGTTTCCTCTGCATGGAAGAAGCCACAGGCCACAGTCCCATTGCAAGAAGAGGAACTACTTGCTAAACAACCATCAGGTCAGGGTTCAGGGGACTAGGGAGTCTATGAAACTGGCAAGTAAGGCACAAGAAGAAAGCAGCAGAGCAGAAAGAATGAGTAACTCCAAGGTAATGAACTGACACCAACACCAGTGAAGGCAATATGGTTTGATTGGTCTGCCCAGTAACCACAGCAACTCAGAGCAAACTCCCAAACCAACGAGTTACATCAACCACAGGGCTGAAAATGAGCACATTGTGCAGGTAAACAAGGAAGAAGAGTCAGATTTAGAAAAACAGATGTTGTCTACACCCTGACAGCAACAAAAACAAAGCAGAGGAGTTGCTCACCAGTGGCTGCTTGGCTGCAGAACCACCAAACTTCTGGCACATGACATAATTAATTTTGAAGGTGTTTCAGAAATTAAACCTATCAAGCATCAATCTCCTGAGAAATAGCACTTACAGCCCCTGAGAACATCCCTGCTGACAGCAGTCAAGACCATCAGGAATGGGGTCAGAAGCAGGAAGAGATAACATGGAAGGCAGAACACCATTAGTTACAGTGCTCACGTGAAGGATAAAACAGGGTTCCAAATCTTCCTTCCCTCAGCCCCCAAGCCAGAAGTTTGATCACGCCTGCCATCTCACAGGTTACTGCCCCAACACCAGCTATTCTGCAGCCAGGGCCTGGAAATGACCCTCACAGCACCAAGAGATGACACACCCAATAGACTTTTTATCAAGTTTGGATATTTACACAAAAAGGTATCATTTAAACAAATCAGCACTTCTAAATACTGTCTTTGCCAGGTTATTCTTGACCATCCCTAATCATCATAGTTAATCAGCAAAACCACAGGTCTTAAAATAGCTAGCAGCCATTTTAAACTCTACCAGAATAATGAATAGGAAGATGAATTTTAAATAGCACTACAGAAATAAGTAGGAAAAAAAAAGACAAGTTATCAACCTTGCAATTAAATTTATCATTAGAAATGTGAATGGGAACATTTTTCAGAGATTAATGCACTCAAATATAGAAGCCATTACACCATTCCTTTTACCACTGTAACTGTACTTTAACAAGACTAATGGTCATTGCCACTGCAGCTTCAAAGGACATACTGTAATCCAAATCTCATCGCACTTCACAAAAACAGTTCTATTTAAACAACCAGACCTCAAAATCCTGGAAAAGCACAGCACACCAAACCTATCTCCAGGTGACAAAAATCACTGACAAGACGTGCTCAAGAGAAAAAGGTTCATACTTGCATCCACTACCCTCTTCTTCCATCATGTTCTCAATCTCTGTAAACACGAGGAGGCCATTTAAATTTAATAAAGAAACAAATTAGCAGAGAAAAAGAATTATGATGCCAAGGGAAGATAAGGGACTTAAGACAAACTGGAGAATTTGATACCAATAAAGTGGATCATGAGAGGCAATACTGGTGCAACCTATCAACACAAGAGATGCAAAACCAGAAGGGGAGAGAGGGGCTGCCCATTTCAAAAGCAAGGATTCATCAGTGGACAGATCAAATACATTTTTGCAGAAAACATAAGGTTCTGACCATTATTAGAGAAAGCTCTTGAACTGACAGGGATGAAATCATCAGTTAATTTTTGTTCATGTTATTAAGAGAGCTCAATCACTGCATTTCCCTGAGCATCTGAAGTTGGAATAAGCATCACAGAATTACAGGTTTTAAATCACAACAAAAATAAAGCCTGAAGTCTAAACCACAAAATTCAAGTGTAATTAATTTCTGGTATGCTATTTCTACTTCTAAGTGTCTTAGTGAGAAGGGGTGTGGAGGTTTGACTGAGACTGTGGGAAGGGCTGGTTTTTTCCCCCTAATGGTGGGCATGATGGAACAGCAGAGCATTTCAAATGTTCCTAGCATGGCTTGAGTTTTCCACATGCTGTACAGACTTAGATTAAATGCACAACGTAGAGCACTGACTAGATAGAGCTATTATCCTTCAATATTCCATTTTTGCCTCAAACTTCAAAGTGAACTACACCCAAAAGTGCTGCAAAGTCATAATATGGGAGAGACAGAGCTGCCAGTGGGAAACAGGTCATCCACAAGCAGGCTTTTAAATACTGTTGTTCAGGGAAAAGGCAAACAATACTGTATACTTGCAGCTCTGTACCTGACTTTCTGGTCCCCATGGGGCACCAGTGGCCACAAACCCTTCCCTCTCCTGTTGTTAAAGCATTTCCCTCCAACCAATGCTTTGAAGGAGCCAAGATGCCATCTCTACACTGAAAATGAGACTGTGGTCCACATCTTCCCTCCAGCATCTGAGTAGAGCAGAACTGCCTCTCACTCCTGCAACTCCATGGACTTGAGGAGAGGAAGGAGCTGAGTCTTTCCTCACTGGTCCTCAGTGCTGCTCCTAGGCCAGGGGCAGGGAGGCTGTGCCAGAGCAGGTGAATGTGAGAGAAAGAGCGGGGCCATTGCTGCAGGGCTCCTCATTGCCATCACTAGCTTCCAGACCACAAAGAAGAAAGAAGCTGGTAACTCTGTGGGGAAACACAAGAACTTGGACACCTTCCTTTAAAAATAACAATTTTAAAGAGCAACTTAAAAAAAAAATAAAATTGAGGCATTGAACCACTGGACAGTGGTTCTGTGTTGCACCTGTGATCAGCTCCTAATGTATGTCACCTTGGCAAGAATTTGAAAAGAGAGAGAGTGCTGGTGAGGTGTTGGTGGTGGGGAAGTACAGAGGTTCCTCAACACCTAATAAACCAAAGAAAAAGAGTACTTCTAAACCAGAAAAAAAAAATCAGCATGAGCAACAGGAAAGAAAAAGACAAAAGATGCAAAAAAGATCAAGAAGAGGTTGACCTTAAGTAGGAAGAAAACCCCAAAGTCACCTACCTGAGAAGGGGCATAGAGTGTGGAGTGTGTAAAACAGAAAAAAAATTTTAAACATCTAAAGTAAAAGCTAATTAAAAGAGGTCTCCCCATAAGAGGATGTAAATACTATCTTATTTTGACTACTTACATGCAACACAACATCACTAAATTCAGCTTGTGTAATAGAGCTGCGATTTTATTTTTAAAAAAATCCCACATTATCATGATTATCTGGGTGGGACAGGAATATTAATTTAAACAAGTGTCTAAATACATTTGCTTTCTTTAGGGCACAGTCATGCTGTGTGGTAAGCCTGATCTCTCTAGTTAACTGTTTCTCTGAATCCCTGTGTATGCGCCAAAACACAGTGAAATCTCATAGGCATACAAGTTATGGCACATCTTTCAAATCACTTGGCAACAGGGAGAAAAACAATTTAATTAACATGTTGTTTTTTGTTTTTCCTGGATGTATCAGCCAATAAATGACAGTACTCCAGGTTGTCCCCTATTCAGATATAAATACTCACTCTTTCAGTCAAACCCCTTATTTCTACTGCTGTTCAAGCTCTAGTTTGAAGGGGAGAGTTGGGTAGGAGAAGGGTGCATTTTTGGTGGGTTTTGTGGAGGATTTTAAGCAGCTATTTTCAGTGTATGAAGGAGATGGTACCCTATGCTTGCAAGGCCATGAAGCGTATTTGCACTAAGTGTTACATCATCATCCAGACCATGATTTGGCACCAGAAGTTGTTTTCAGTTTCCAGGCTTTTAAAAAAAAAAAAAAAAAAAGACAAAAAAAAGACAAAAACCACCAATTACCTATAGTGCCTAGCAACAAAAGCTCTTGACATTTTAAGAGTGACTGATGCATTTTTTTGGCTACAGAATTCTGAAAGTCATTTGAGTAGACCACATTTAAGAGGCATTTTTTCTTAGTACTGCATTTATCAAGACATTTAGTCATCTTGAAGGAGACACAGCTTTCAACTCTGCATTCATGACAAACCCTCTTTATTAGCACCCTCATTCCCTTAAGTAAGGGCAATTTCCCTCACAAAAACCTGGTATTTTTTCGAAGCAGAAAATATTTTTCATAGGCACAGCATTATACAGTCCACTCAAGTTGGCTCAAATCAGTTTAAGGCAGAATTTAGAGCTGCATTTGGCAGCAGCATCACCACACAGCTACACATTGTTTATATTCAGAGGTGGGGTAAAGGAAAGAGCCTGCAGCAGGAGCTCGTTGAACGAGTTGGGTGACTTGCTCTTCCTCGGAGGTACGTTTCGGTTGTTAGCTCCGGCTGCGGGTGCAGGCCGGGGCAGAAGGGGTGAGAGCACAGGAGGGAACAGGGCTGAACACAAACCCCGTGGTCTGACCACAGGCCTGGGAGCCAGGAACTCCCCATTACCACCTTGGCCTTGAATGTCAGGGTGTTCAGTGCCCATTACCCACCCATCCCATCTGCAGTGTGCGATCCCAGCTTCTACAGCTCTCTGTGTTTCTCCGAAGGCCAACAGTTTTAACCTTGAACCAAATGCAGAAGGAGGAGTGGATAGGATACCTAAACTGCTCTTTTCCTCCCTTTTTGGGCCCAAAACTAAAAATAGCAATTAAAACAATCATCCTGCAGACATAGAGTGACCTCAGGGCTCCTGTTCAATAACTTATCCCACCTATAACAGAGTGCACAGAGCACTGTGTTGGCCAAAGATCAGAAACTGTGTTAATTGCTTTGCCACTCCCCTCTGCCCGCCCTTCATTGCTTTTCCACGCTGGGTAAAAAAATAAATTACTGTGATCCTTGACACAGGGATTCCCTGCTCCAGCTCTGTGCATGATTACAGACACTAAATCTTTAATGAGTCACTGCCAGCTTTCCTCTCAGAAAGCAGGTGCTCCTGCTCTGAGAATGCAGGAATGAAACTTTGTGCACAAACTTTGCAGTTACCTTGGTACTGCCACTATCAATAACTGTAGGAAGAGGAGGAACAGTCCCCTTTGCCATTGTAACCATTATGAAAACCACATTTTGGAGCACCTTTCGGGAAAGAATCATTCTGGTTTCCAACAAAAAGGTCCATCTGTCTCCCAAACCCCAATTCCATCTGCAGTGACTGCAGCTGGTTACAGATCTCTCTAAGACCAAGGTATGTATTAGAAGAATCTTCCCCAAAACTTGTTATTCAGGTCCTGACACTACCCACCACCATGGGAAATGGCCAGCAGAAGGCACCTCTGCTCAGCCCACCCCATTTCCTGCCACCTCTTGCAGCACTGAGCTCCACAGTTTCTTCAAACAGGAGCAACTGGATTAAGGAAAACACACAGGAGAAATTAATGTGGGTTGATGGGTTTTTTAAACAGGACTTCAGAGTTGACAACCTTTAAGGTGCTTAACATAAGAAAGGACCAACTGTCTTCAATGACTCAAAATGCCTCCCAGGCCCATATCTCTAACCGTGCTACAGCATAACCTTCACTATGACATTACAGACATTTATCACAGCAACAATGTGTACCAAATGAGCCTTTTATTGATAAGAGAGTGAATATCAGGTTATAAAGTGCAGGTGTGTTTCTGGGATGTCACTGCTACCAAATAAGGCAACCTGGAACGGAGAAGGGCTAAAGTACAGCATGTTGGCAGACAAGCCTTGTTAATAGAGCTAATCCACTCAGAGGCATTCATACTGAAATGAAAGTATAGGTTTGGAAAGCCAGTATGGAAGAACTAGCCTGGGCTATTTCCTTGCTTAGACAAGCCTTAACTTTCCCACCAGTTAGTTGCATTCCAACAAAAATCAAGGGAAAAAAAAAAAAATTCAAGCAATATGCTTTACACCCTGAACAGTTTATACAAAACAGACTCTGCAAGCAAAGTGTGCTAAATACTCCAATGCCAAGTCACCACACTACACAGAACTGGAATGACAGTAATCCACTTAAAGGTGAAACTCCCTTGAAGCCTAATGAGTAATAAAAGAAGTAAAGACCTCTTGTTCCTGAAACACAAAGTTTTGGCAGAGCTTGCTTTCCTCCTCCACTCCCCCCCTTTTTTTTTTTATTTGTATACATAAGGTTTTTTTGTTTTGCTCACACAAGTTAACAACTTGATATAGGTGAAATTCAGCTTCTTCATACACAGGACTTGAAACAGAGCCTCAGATCCTTAATTCATGTAGCCCCTGATTTTTGGACAGTTATTTAGTACTTCATTCTTTGTAAGAGAGCATTTGGAAGTTTGCTTCCTTCAAGAGCCAGGCATCTTTTATTTCTTAACAGGAGTAGCATCCTAGTACCACATCTAATCCTTCCTGCCTTACATGGGCTCATCCCATGCTGTTGAGAAGCTTTCCCAGCACCCTGGACTGATGAGCTGGTTTGGAGATGACCTGCCTTGGAGTCCACCTGAACCCCTGCATCAGTGCCAGGCTTCCTCGTGCCCCTGCCCATCCTCCTGCCACGCAGACAGCAAGCTGGTCAGTGCAGCTGAAACAGCTCTCAGCACTGCATTTGGCAGCACTTGTTGCTGGTGTTGTTGTCAATAGTTCTTTCACACACCTCACTGGAGGAGGGTGATTCAGCACAGACACATGGGCACGGAGGTGTTTGGGCAGGCGTTCGGAGATGTGGAATGAGGATTTTGTACTGAACAGAAGGGTGAACAGCAGAGCTGCACAGCCCCACCATGGATACCAGAGAGAAAGTTATCACTGCTGCAGTTAACATCTGCTTTCTTTGAAAACTGCCATGAATTTTAAACACCTGGCACTGATAAACATCTGACAAGCCAGAGATGGTGGGGGGGAAGGTACTCCAGTGTCCACCTTATGAAGATTTAACACTATAAATAAACATTGAGTGCTGAAAAGAATCTCAAATCTCCACTTCCTTCACAAAGGAAGGAGAAATCAGATTACAAATGTCACAAGTATGAATTAAGGTGTGTACTTCTTCTACATGGTTGACATTTTTTTTCCAGTTGGGAAGGAATGTTTCTTGACAAACAGACACAGTCATCAGTTAATTCAGAAATAAAACCAGCATACAAATGACAGAGTATACCACAGACTACAGCTGATTGAATTGATAAGTGGAAATTTCTTGCAGTTCTTTTGGCAACCATATTTATCTATTTTTTTAAGTGATGGCAAGCTGATGCAAAAAGGGTAATACTTTTTCAAAGCTTTGGTTTAGAGCAGGAAAAAGGGCAACAATTTTCCGTATTAGAAAGTTCTTGCTGCCAATCATATTACTTTATAGTCAGTTGACAAGATTTTTAAGAAGTAATTAATTAGTTAGCATTTTGACATCTCATCCCAGTAACACACTAAAAGCATTGGTTTGGAAGACCTGATCTCATTTAAAGCATCCCAAAATACTGATTCTGGTTCAGAGATCAACCAGCAGGCACAGCACTTACAGCACCCCTGACAAGAGGCCAGGGCAAGTAGCTGAACCATTCCTTGGGGTCTGCATCCATACACTTGCTCCCCACTTAGGTCTCCTAGACATATTTCACTCCACCATCACTCACCTAAAAACCTGTCAAGTTCAACCCCATGTCTGGGTTTCACTCTGCCTGATCGATGTCTTGAGCAGCTACTAAAAATTTCACAAAGAGTTTGCATCAACCTCCTCTTTCTCCACACCCTACATTTCAAAGTGTTTAGGCAGCAACAGAACAATTAAAGGAAATTCAGAGCTAAGGCTGAAATGTACCATATGTTTTCAAGCAGAGGGGCACAAAACATCAGTAAACCACTGCTGAGATTACATACTCCCACTATCAGGCATTGAAAGACTACAGAACAATGTCATCTCTAACTATTAATAACCATACTTCCTTTCTAGCACACAATCCTTTTCTCTTAATTGTCTGCCAGAGGTATTTCCATACAGGCCACATTCCTCTTTCCCGTAACACAGGAGAAAAAGTAGCAAAAGTGATTTATAGTTCCATATGCATTCCTATCAGGTCTTGCATTACTCCTGACATTTGCTAATTTACCGGTTTTTTTGTTTACAGTGTGGTCAGTGAGAGAACTGGACTGAAAGTCAAGATTTCATCCCCACCCTACTATGACTTGCTTGTGACTTACTATGTGACTCAGCACTAAAGCCACTAAAACTCTCACTAACCACACACTACTATCTTTAGGTATAGAACTGAAGCAATGGTAAAGAACTCTTTGCAAAGTACTCCAAGATTTGACACATTAAAAATTTCTTATATAAGAAAAAGAAAGACTTTTCTCCAACTTTACTATTGAAAAATCAGATTTCTACACTGCTTCATAAATTGAGAAAAACATTTTAAAAGAGCAAAACTTTTTTTGGTTTCTATTTAAACAGAAATTTCATCCCAGTTACTGTGGCCATCATGTTCCCAAACTTGAAGAAACATCTGCTTAGGAGCTTGAAGTAATGTAAAATTCAGAAGTTTCAGTTGCCAATGGAAACACAGCTACTAATTTCCAACTGCAATTTTCTGAACACTGACAAAATCTCACTAAAATAAAATAAGTAAGAAATTTAACACTTTGATGGCTACATTTGAAATATAGTGCTGTGTCAATTACCAGGTGAAAAGATTTTTTTCTCATAATAATAACATGGGATCATAGAATGGTTTGGGTTGAAAGGGACCTTAAATATAATCTTAGTCCAACCTCCCTGAAGTGAACAGTGATATATCCATCTAGATCAAGTTGCTCAGAGCCCCATCCAACCTGACCCTGAATGTTCCCAGGGACAAAGCATCCACCATCTGTCTGGAAAAGCTGTCCCAATGCCTCACCATCCTCACAGTAAAGAATTTCTTCCTTACATCTAATCTAAATCTAGCCTGAGGTAATGGTTTTTATTTAAAACTATTACCTCTTTTCCTATCACAACAGAGTGCCTTCTAAAAAGTTTGTCCTTATCTTTCTTATAACCTTCCTTTAAATATTGAAACCTAGAGCCTTCTCTTCCCAGGCTGAATAACCTCAACTCTCTAAGCCTGTCTTCATAGGAGAGGTGTTCCAGCCACTCATCATTCTTGTGTTCCTTTTCTGAACCTGCTCCAAACAGGTCCATGTCCTTGCTGTGCTGGGACCCCAGAGCTGATGCAGCCCTGCAGGTGGGGTCAGAGCAGAGCAGAGGGGCAGAGTCCCCTCCCTGTCCCTGCTGCCCACGCTGCTTTGGATGCAGCCCAGGACATACTTGATTTCTGGGCTGTGAGTGCCCATGGCTGGGTCATGCCCAGCCTCTCACCCACCAGCACCCCCAAGCCCTTCTCAGCAGGGCTGATTTCATTTCTTATCTTATATTAATAGTGGGGAGTTGCCCCAACCCAGGTGCAGCACCTTGTCCTTGTTAAACCTCCTGAGATTCCCAAGCTTGTCCAGGTCCCCCTGGAAGGCATCCCATGCTTTGGGTGTGTTAATGTGTGCACCACTCAGCTTGGTGTCATCTCCAGATTTTTTGAGGGTGCTCTCAATCCCTTTGTGTCATTGACAAAGACATTAAACAGAACTTGTCCAAGCAAGAATCCTTAAGGGATGTCACTTGTCCCTAATCTCCCTTTGGACATTGACCACTACCCTCTCCATGCAACCATCCAACCAATTCCCGATCCACCAAACAATCCACCCATCAAATCGCTCTCTCTTCAGTTTAGACAGAAGGATGTTGTGGGGGACTGTATCAAAGGCTTTGCAGAAGGCCAGATAAGTGACATCTGCATTCCTTCCCCTGTCCACTGATGCAGTCACTCTGTAACAGAAAGCCAATAGGTTGGGTCAGCCTTGGATGTCCCAAAACATGTCCCTGTTCACTATGTTCCTTAGGAGAGCTTTTAGGAAGAGCTGTTCCATGCTCTAAACAGGCACAGGGGTGAGGCTGATGGATCAGTGGTCCCCAGGGTCCTCCTTCCTACCTTTTTCAAAGATGGGTATAGTGTTTCCCTTTCCCCACAGATTTCTCACTTCCCACAAGAAAAAGGAAAATAACAGTTTTGTGAAATTTTTTTACCTGCAGCATAGGAATATTGAAGAAGAAAGCTACTACTATGAAGAGGAACCTGTCCTCATTCCTACTATCAAAAGTGCTCCTGAGCCTGTATTAAACATATAAACTGCATTATAAAGGAGATCACATTGGATGCAGGGCATGAGTTTGGGTAGGTCATAACCACTTTCACTTTCTTCCTCTTTGGTTTTAGATTTATTGAAGTTCCTTCATAACAAACACCAACTGCTATTGTAAAACAGAAGTTTTCCCTCATGTAAGGATTATGCCAAGTAATAAGTCTCTTAAAATACTTGCCTTTCTGAATTTCCCAACAACTTGCTGAGCATAGTCATCCAGAAAACAGGTAGTGATGCCTCTTTATTTTTGTTTACATGTTTAAATTAACAACTTTCAAAAAAACCAAAAATAATACAGGTATCCCCTTGTGCCTTGCCTTATGAAAAACAATACCAGACTAATCAGCTTTGTGGAGAATGATATCAAACAGGATTTGCTCAGCTTCACTCTTAGCAGGGCTGCATGTGCATTCACCCTGTACCTCTGAATGTACATGCCACTGACAAATCAAAACCCCATGACCCAGATCAGCCACAAGATAGGGCCATGGAAGCAGGGCTGGAAGCAGAGCCCACAGCTCCCACATTGGCTGTGATGTGTTCTGTTAGTCTACAAAAAGGTGACTTAAACCTTCAGAAGAAATAGTGGCACTCTACATCACTCAGTATTACTCCCTCATCAGTGAAAAAAAACCAAGAAAAAGGTCAGAAAAGCAAACAGAGCACCTCAAATGCTTATCAACTCATTAGTCAGATCCTGACCAAAATTTATGAGGCTATTTCTTACAAGCATTTTTGCTGCACAACCAGGAAATTTAAGTCTATATTTTCTGGTGTTTGTTAGTGAAGCAAAGCGAGCAACAGCAGCTTTTCTATAACTTACTCCATGTATTTGTGTACTTGCCCTTCCCAATTTTTCATGAGGAATTGAAATGAGAAGTTTCTTTATAATCAATTGCTCATAGCAGACAAGATACCTTTTCCTTATTAGAAAATATGCTGTCAAACCACAAAATCCTCCCCCTCATGATTATATTCAAACCATCTCCACGTGCTGGTATTCAAGCTGAAAACTCTGTATTTTTTGAGAAAAAAAGTTTTCCTCTGTGTTTGCTTTTGTTAAACACCCATTTTTTTTTCATTACTACTATTTTTATTTATTATTATTTTATTTTTACTATTTATTTTTATTAATTCTATTGTAGCTCATACTAGTCAAATTCACAGAGCAGGAGTTTAAGATGAAAAAAAATTATTAAAAAAATATAAAATGCAAGAAGACAGGATGTACCAATATGAAGGCTATACTAAAGAGTGAACAGCAAGAGAAAATAATCAGCATGAAGGAATGAACTTTGAAAGCAGAGGTGCTTTGAAAAAAAAAAATAATTCATTTAGATCAAATTAAGCCTCTCCTATATCATTAGATTTCTTAAATTTAAGTGGAAAACACAACTAATTTGATTCTAAGTAATCTAGAGAAGGAAGTTTGTAGCTAACTCTTAAATAAAGCATACAACTGAACTAATACATACAAGTATGAACTTTGCCTGAAAAATGGTTTTGAAATTGTCCTATAATAAAGTAAAAATGTCATCTGCATACCATTCCCCTGCTACACAAGGAAAAAAAAAAACAAAACCACCACCAAAAAACTCCATTACCCTGGTGAGAAAATTTTCCCACAGAAAAGGAAATTTTGGCCAGCTCTCCTTGATGACAAAAGATAAGGAAATACCAGGGCGGTTCCACAGTTTGCAAAATGTTAGGCACAAAGGCACAGAAAAATATTTTTATTTTTTATGTTCTCCACCCCTTTCTTTATCTCCCCTTTCATTTTAGTTTAGCTTTCTATCATATTTCTCTCTTTTTACCTTTGTTATTCCCCACTTTCCTTGCTTAGAAGGTATATGCCAAGGTATATGGCCTCAGGAACACTGTTTCAGGTGGTTGCCTTGGTGCAAGTGGTATTAATACCTCCTGATGCATTCAATAAGCACATGGTATCATCTTACATTGCATTAAAGAGAAGCAATGATGTTGCAGCAGCAGCTATCAGAAGGATATGTTTCCTGTTGAATCAGGACAACAAACATTTGAAAAAAATCTGCATGGAAAAGCATCAAGATGTTCTCCACCCTGAAGGAACCCTAATTCCCCACCAGAAAAAAAAAAATCCCACTCTACAGTATTTCAGATAAACATTTTCAAACCTGCCGCTGCCTAGAGATGCGCAACTTTTTTTGTGTGTGTGAACAGAAAACGAAATTTCATAAAAAATCCCTTTTCCAAAGCTGAAGAACTCTACGAAGATGACATTTTGTGCTCATGTTCATTCAGCATGCACACAGAAAACTGTCTGAGTTAGCAACATCTCGCCTTGTTTGAAATCACAGACCAACTTCAAACCAAAGTGCTAATGTCATTTCATTTACAGCTCTGAAAAGCCCAATAGCTTCCTATTCTGCCCTGCTGTATGATCACAGCCCTCGTGTCTGGGATGTGAGAAAAAGCTTCCCAAACACAGTGCAAAGTATTGCACTTCCACTTTATTCACAGGAGCTGCAAGCAAAAATAGATGGTCTTAGAAAACCAAATTGAGATATTGCAAGGCAAAAATTGGTATAAGGAAGATTTCCATTTGCTACCCCTCTCTAAGGGAGACACTGGCTTCTACCTCAGAATTTGCTTCACCACCTGGTCTCAGCTGGAAATGTACCTTCACTGAACTTCAGCCTTGCTGAAGAGTGTACACTTATTGCTCCTGAGCAGCAAGCAATGTATTATTCTGACAGACATGTTCAGCTTGCATAAACTATGCATAACTCATTCATCTTCCAGCTGTCTCATGGCATCTGGTGACTTTCATTCCAGGTTATGATTCTCTGTGTTCAGCCAACTGAGTTGAAAACTGGAGGCTTTTGGGGAACAATGGTGCTGCAGCCAGAGATGCACCTCTGAAACTGTTCAGCAAAGCCTTGTTGGAAAATATGTTGTCAAACCACAAAATCCTTCCCCTTGTGATTATATTCAAACCATTTTCACATGCTGGGATTCAAGCTGAAAATGCTGTATTTTTTGAGAAAAAAAGTTTTCCTCTGGATTTGCTTTTGCTAAATGTTAATTTTACCACCCCACTATACAAGAACTGTAATCAAAATAATTTTGCAGGATCTGAACCCAGCAAGATTTATCAATTGGAGTACTTTTCTTTAAACACCATCTCAGTTTCACGCAAATAAGGACCAAAAAAAGTGGAACTTTATAGTAACAACACGAAATCTGCACTTTTTCTACTGTTCATAATGAAATCTCAGCTTCCACAATGCTCTGACCTTTCTGATACCCTTCCTATACCCCCCAGAAGTCCTGAGGGCTTCAGGACCTACTCTCTACCGGCTTGCTTGCCCCTCCACTGTACTGGGAACAAATACATGCACTGCTCTTTATACAAATTACTCATTTTAGCTAGTCTGAAATATAATGGTTGTCATCTTATTGCAGGGGTTCCACACTGTTGTCTCCTTATCACAGAAGTTTCATACCTTCTTGGTATTTTCTCGTGGGCTACTCCTCCAAGCACTGCCTCGTTCTTCTTCACAAAGCAGCCAACTGACTCCCATCCCCTTCTCAAGGGGCCAACCCACACTTTTATAGCACTCTTCTTCTCATTGGTTACAGCTGTGGCCTGTTAAAGTCAGGCCTGTTCCTAATCTTTGATAATTGGCCCAGCTGCAACTCCTTAGGGGTAAGATTGCTTTCTATACTACCTTTATTTTCTTATATTCTACCCCCCTACATATAATCAGAAATGAAATTTTAATTTTCTAGAAACTATTTTAGTGCAAAAGTCCAAAATGGCATTTAAAAAAAATAGTCAAAATTAAAGCAAAAAACCCCAACAGCTACCTCCCAGTTAACTCCCTTCAGGACATCTGTGGGAACATCACAGCCTCCAAACTCTGCCACATGCTTTTAAAATCAACCTGCTGCAAGTTGCAACTTTCTGCAACTACTGCTGGAGTTAGAAGTTGGCACTCTGCAGCTGGCACACCTCGCTGTCCAGGAAACCACCATAAAAGCTGCATGGACATTTCTTCAGTCACCTGCTCCTGACCACAGCTTCCCTACAACTATTCTGGTACTTCTCTTATCCCCAAAAGTTCCGTTTTCCAAACTGGAACAGAAGTGAACAGGCAAATGCAGCTAAGACAATGGCTACATCTCACACACGTGCCTCGGGAGAGACCTGGAACAGCGAGGCTAAAGCAAAAAGTTGTTTTATGGATACCAAGTTATAGCCAGATCCAACTCTTCTTCCCAAAGAGTTCTTACAAACCCTCCCACACAAGCTGCAGCCCAGATTTCCCATGCCATGCCAAACTGGGGAGAAGTTTAATCAATTTTCTGAACTTTCCTGGTAGCAATTAAGCATTTTAATTAACTGAATACCAACTTTCATTTCAGTATTTAATCCTCAAAACACATCTATTTATTTTTCCATTCTGTCATGATTAGACCTGAACCACTGCAATCCACACCTAAAATCACAAGGCAGCATTACAATCAAACTAAAGGTAAAAGCTAAGGCTTAATCTGAGTTGTGTAAAATGTTCCTACTAACATAAAGTCCCTATCAGATCTTATGATAAGTAAGATGTCATAAAAGAAAACAAGACATACCAAATCAATAATACACTGACGTCATTAAAAGCAGCACCTCACACGAACTCAATGCAAAAAAACTCTAGCACACAATATTCCATATAGAACAGAATGTTTAATTATTCCTTTAGGCCTGCTAAGTTACTGAAACAATTTGTTTTCAAAATAACCATGAATGCAAAGAAGTGAGATAACAAAACCTTTCTGGAGATTCAACCAAAGGCATCTATTCAACACCACATTTCTGTACTGCTGAAAAAGCCTGTCAAATAGTTGAAGTGAACACAATGCTTAAACAACATACTTATATGGAAATGAAATAGATTAACTCCCTAGGGAACAAAACCAAAATTCAAGGAATTTCTGGAGGGGAAGAAAAACAAAGGGGAGGGAAAGCTGGGGGGGCAGGGGGAAGAGAAACAAGATGTCTTTCAAAGCATTTGTTTCCTTCTGATAATCAGACTGCCATAAAACTCTCAAAACCATGGGGGGTTTGTTTCCTTTGAATCAGAAAACTCAGGAGAGAAATGGATGCTAATTAGGCAATAAAGGCATAAAATGTTTTGGAAATGGACTTCAGGATATGAATCTAGATGAGCATAAAGAAGCTAAAGAAAGAACATGATCCGATCCCTTTTTGTTTTAGAAAAAAAACCTGTCATCTCTCATTATTAAAATTGTCATCTGGATTAAAAAAAAAAAAGGACAAAAAAAGAAAAATGACAACCAAATTCACTCCTTCCAACAGTGATTTTGAGATCTCATGAAAGCTTGCTACAGAGCAATTAGTGTGAGACTCAAAGGCACTGAAGACAGCAGAAGTGAGAGCCACAGAAGTATATGTAACATTTATGAAGCCACAGAAAATACTAAATTTGTGGGAGAAGCAACCTACAAGCAATGAAAATGTCTCCAGAACATGTCAAGCAAGCCTACCATTGAATTTCCTAGTAAGTTTTTTTCTATCTTTAAAACCTATCTTTCAACCATAGTATCCTGAGCCTGTCAGGTATCAATGCCTGCTTTCTTATAAATGCAAATCCCCATAATTTTTAGTTTGAGTTCTACATGCTGGGATGAAACCTGGGCTCTTGAAAGCTGGTATAACTGAGAAGTTCCTCTCAAATGTGTAAAAACCAGTCTTCCACTATCATCACCATAAGCACCATCTTCTGAAAGCATCCCAATATGGCCTTCATAATTGTTGTCTTCAGAAACTGAAGTGTTTATGTAAAACCTTCTCCACAGGTTAACAGAAAACATTAGCTCTCTCAATTACTACCTTTAAACTGTGTTTTAACAATAACACTGGGTGAGCTCTATTTACAAGAAACATTTGCCTTTCCTCCTCTTTCCTTTATTTTTGAAGACTTGTAGGAACTAGGAACAACTTCAAAAACCAGTAATACACTACCAGGAAAATATAATTACACACCAAGTGAATACTCTGCATTTTTACATCTGGAAATAAAAAATGCATATAAAAACAAGAGTGCCTGCAGTTATGATTCAAGACAGCACTTAACCACAAAAACAAAATCTAGCTTATGGTTTTCTGTTTTGAATCTAATGGCTACTTCAGAGGCCACATAGAGAATCAAACCACTGATCAAATAACTGTGCTGTCCTCCCCAGAATTATTTTGGTTTCATTTGAATTCTTTTTTGTATGCCTCACAGGAAAAGAATGTGCAGCAGTCTTATTCGCAAGCCTAAATACCTGAGCTTGTCTGGGACAAAGGCAATTAATGCTTTCTACATTCATTTGATGTGGAAATGCACATTCTCAGCTTATGCAATAATTTATGGCAATTTAACCTAATCTTATGACCTCCAGCCAAGATAACTACACTTATTCACTAATGAGCTGCATGGGTGACCAGCAAAAGCCAATGTTTTGTTGGCTCATCCCATTAAAACATATAAATAAAAGTATCTAAAGAAGTTTTGCATTCTACTCCTACTAAGAAGCCAGGTAATTTTCCCAGATGTAAAGGTTGCATGTTTGTCATAAGGTGGGATCTTCCATTTGTCACAGGAATCATGCATATGTCCCTGTTCATCCTGGATCTTTTAATATGAGACCAATGGCATTTGTGATAGGACTAAATAGCCTTGACATCCTAAGTGACATGAAGAGCCAACAAGGTTGTCATAGTGAAAAAGTGATGAAGAAGGAATTCTTTGAACTCCTTTGCCCACAGAAGGGTTTCTGATGCTAAATGGCTACAAAACTTAATCTAGTCTCTGGGCAGCAAATTTTCCAAACAGCACGCAGAAAACCTTTTACATTTCCTGTAAAAATTATGACATACATCTCCCACCTCTACCCCCAGCAAAGTGAGTTACAGCCAAAACATTGGCAAATCCCTCAGCTGAAGCCTGCAGAGAGATCTTTGCATCATCAGAGTTATTTTAATGCAACTGAAGCTTTGTTGTGGGTGGAGTGAAACAGGTTCTAAAAATACTTTAACTACACAGAACATTTCCTACTTTGCCCATTCCCTAAGAAAGGGATATCGGAAGTGGTTCTAAATGTTAAGATAGGATGGTGGCCTTTAAATAGAGACAAGTGATGCCACAGAGGTTTGTGCACAGGAGCCAGTGCTTGATACCTCTGGGGATGATGAAGCTTGATGCATTGACAGGATGACTGAAGTTACAGATCCAAATGACAGTTTAGGTGTCCTTTGCGGTTTAAGATAACATAGAAATGGTACAATTTTGAACAAAAAAAGAAAATGGAGCTAAAATTTTGAAAATTCTTTAAAAACAGAGATCACTTGGTTCATACACCAGATATTAGATTCAATGCCATTACTTACCAAGCCAGCTATTGGAGTTGGCAGACGATTGATCTTCTTAATGATGCCAGGTTTGATCTTGTTAATCAAACTAAAAAAAAGTTATATGATTTTCTGTTAAATATTTTACTGTACTTAAGCATGAGCATCAATGCTTATTAAGAAATACTTTGCATGTGGTCCTAACATAACATCATTTGAATGAGTTTGAGCTGAATCTATTAACACTCCCAAGAAGTGACAAGCAAGAACAGATTGTAGAAGCAAAAATGAAACAAGTCACACACAAAGAGGTTTCTGGGAACAGCAAAGCGAGAAAAAAAAGAAAATGCCTGAGGAGGCGTGGGCAGAAAAGGATCTGTGTTTCTACTACAAGGGTGGTGATGTTAATTGGATTCAGATTTTCTATTTATAGCTTTTCTTCTCATAAAGGTTCTGAGCAGATGTCAAAAATGTACCAGAATATTCATTTTCAGAGTTCAGTGTGATAGCACTAATATTCCTGAAAGGGTGAGAAATAAACTCAGTTTTCACAATGCTACCAAGTCCAGTATGCTGTGTGCAGCAATCACTTTTGGCACACACAATTTACATGAACAAGTCATTTTTCCATCTCAGTCAGAAGAGACTGTACCTGATATCACTCTTCACATAAAATTCATAATTAAGCTGAGAAGATAGGACAGACTAACACATGACTATTTAATACAAATGCATACCTTATCCTGCAGTAAAGATGAGGCACAGGATTCCTTGCAAGTTTTCAGTCATGGAGATAGTGAAATATTGTGGTTCACCAACTTACACACTGGACCAGAGGGTCAGTGGAGAACAGGGACCTCAGGACACCCTGCAGACTTCATCTGCTTCTATATATTCGAGGATTTTTTTTCTTGCTCTCCCTTCTTGTTGCTGCTTCTCTGGCCAGACCCTTTACCCCACACAAAGCATCAGCAAGGCCTTGTGATCTACCCACACCAGTGCAGGGACAAGACCTGGAGTTTAAAACTCTGTGTGGGGGAAAAGCATCTTTTGCTCAAAAAAAAAAAAAAAAAAAAAAGAACTGCAGGTCCTGAGATTTTTCAATAGCACTGAGTTATTTAGCAAACAAGACACATTTGATTACTTTTCCTACCCAAAAAAGTGATCTGTTGAGATGGAATAAAAAAAAAAAGGTTTGAATTCCTCCCCTTTATTTTAAATCTTCCGAATGCATAATTTTTGATTTATTTTACTGAAGAACATGAAGTAGCATGTGACCAGAAAAAATTCAGTAAATTTCTTTCTCTAGTGTATGCACACTAGAATTGGCAAAATGTAAAAGGCTTTATTTTGTCAACTACTGATCACGCAGCCAACATGTGCACTTAGTCATTGAGCAGGACAAACAAACTGACTGGATGCTATACAAATATGTGGTGCAAGTAGAGGTTTTATCTACTATGGTTTAAGTCAGATCTACAATCTACAGAGATAATACATCCACCTAAATTAGCCATGCCCACAGGTGAACCAAGGAAATGGACGATCTAATTTCTAGTTTGTCTCAGTTATTTGAGATCTCGCACTATATTGTCATTGGTGAAAACTGGACATGTGAAAATTTTTGCCATCTGCTCTTTCCTGTTTCCACAGAATTTCTATGAAAATCACTCCTCCTTGGACTTCAAGTATGCCAGATTTAAAATTAAGACACAGGAGAACAGCTATTTTAGTACAACATAATAAGGCATCTTTTGCTTTAAAGAAAGTTGCATGCCTTCTAAGGCAAGCTGCTCACTAGAATGTCTTAGGCTGCAATGCAAGATGCGGCTGGCAGCGTGTATTCTTCTGCCACCTGTTAAAATCAGGTGGGGCAGTTTTCTTTATCTCTTCCACAACCCCTCCTCCCTCTGGGAAATATCTTCTCTTAATGGGCCATTGAGTCTCACTGATAAAATTACATCACCCCATTGTGAGATGCTCCACCCAGGGGGAGGAGCCAAGCATTCCCACCTGGATATAATCTGAGATTTGGAACAACAGAGACAGCTTTTTCCCACTGGATTCCCAGAGGAAGACCAGGTCCCTCAACACCACCACTGGACCTTCAGAGTTAAACTACACCCTTGTACAGGATCACTGCTTCAACAGAACCACATCTGTCACTGCAGGAGGATTGCAGCCACCATTGAATGGGACTGCTACCAACACCCTGACCCACAGGGTGTCAGGTCATATTCTGATTTTGTCAGTGTTGTTTTGTATTAATTAATTTTTTTTCCTAATAAAGAACAGTTATTCCTGCTCCCATATCTTTGCCTGAGAGCCCCTTAATTTCAAAATTATAATAATTCAGAGGGAGGGGGTTTACATTATCCATTTTAAGAGAGGCTCCTGCCTTCCTTAGCAGATACCTGTCTTTTCAAACCAAGACACTGAAGAAATTACAGGATGTTTTTCTTGCATTGTTATTAATTACAGACAAATTTAACTGACTTGCATTTTGCAGAGGGATCCTCATTCTATTGGCAAGTAAGTGTCAACAATGAAGATATCAGAAGATTAGTATGCATCAGTTAATGGCCAATTCTTAAACATCTGAATACAATATATACATCCCACTAAACATATACTTTCTTATTAAAAGTAGAAACTATTTTATTAGCACATTCACACTCATTAAAATTTAATTACATAAGTAATGAAAAAAAAAGCATCTAGCTCTACAATATTATTGAATATTAATTAATGCCTCACAGATAACACATCACAGATAACTTTAGAAGCATCTAGCAAGATAAGACTGGAAGGCAAAGGGTCCAAAGCAAAATAAAGGCAAGGACAGAAACATGGCACTAAACACAGCAGGAAAAAAATATCTGTAGGAAAAGAAGCTGAGAAAACTGAACTTGTACAAATATTTTCTGAAAGTTCAACTTTGCTGAACTGATTTTAGAGCAGCTCTGAGTTTTGTGGGTTTGGGTTTCTTTAAGGTTTGTTTGTTTGGTTTTGTTGTTGTTTTTAGCATCCCAGGTAGCTCTCTAACAAGATTTCTCTTGCACTGGTGTTCTAATGACATTTACAACTGCTGTTCCTTAAAATACTAAGGGATTAGCACTACTTCCAGTCCTGGAAACCTGTTCCAGTAAGTATCAAGCCAATTACAGATATGTGGATGAGACCTGTTGAGTGGACATTTTACACCTCTGACTCAGTCTAACAACGAAACCAGGCAAGTCTCATCATTGCCAAGCCTACAATATATAAGCACGAGGAAGCTTCTTACAGAAAGTGCTCCAAAACAAGCTGAGTGTAAAGTTCTGTGATAGAAATAGGTAGTTTCAGGATTTATGAAATCAATACTAAAGGGCAGGGGATGGAGGACAGAAATCCAAACCCAAACAACAGCAGTGGGTAGAGGGGTAACAGAGTGCTTTGATCCCAGCCACAGCCACAGCACCTTGAAGAAGCTGAAGAGAAAGCCCAGAGATATCCTGGGCATTATAACCAAAACCAGTATAATCAATCAATAACAGCATGATCCTTTCAGTATCACAAAAAGAAGTGTGTGGGACAACACAAAGAACATATGGATCTGGAAAGATTATGTCCCAAAGGTGCTTTTACTTCCCATGACAAACAACAGGTATTTTAAAAAATTAAATTATTTACTACAAAATACTTTTGGTACTTCAAAAAAAATAAAAATAAAAATTCAGAGGCCAGGAAGGACAGAGTCCAGCTGATGTTAACCTGAAAGGTTGTTATATAGGTAAGCCAATACTCACTCGCACAACAGGACTCCATTTTCTAGAGCTGCTCGAAAGTCTTCAGTTCCAAAGCATTGCCTGGTAACTGCCTATAAGAATAAGAGTTGAGAGTTAATTGGACACACAGACAAAATCAGCACTAGAAAAGAAAATCTTAGTAGTAGTTAAAAACAAACAAACAAACCCTGATTTAACACTTAGTTCATTCTATTATTTTCTTGCATTAATTCCAAAGAAGCAAGTATTTAAAAGCCAGTTCTTTATGCCTCAAAAGAAGTCAGATCCAACATCTTAAAATCGTTTCCTCTAGTGTAAGTAAATCTTCAGCTAAATTCCGTGGGAATACTTATTATTTTCTGAAGCAATACTAGTCACATTGAAAAGCATGAAAGAAATTTCAAACAGAAATGCAAAAGAGAAAGACTTTTATCTCCTACTTCATGTTACAGCGTGTATACCCATGATATCTAGCACAAAGTATTTTAATAGTAGGGGTTTTTTGTGCCACTTGGACCTAAGGCAGTGTGACTAAAGAACCATTCCAAGTCTGCATTACCACGTGCACATCAATTCCCATTCCTTGGCAAGTGGCAGGACTATGCTAATGGGACTTGTTTGTATACTCAGATTAGAAAAGCAGTGAGCAAGAACAATGTCTTATAAAGGACTTAAGACACCCAAAACCAAAAGAATTGACTATAAGTTTTCAGCAAAGTAGTTTTCAAAAAATACCCCAAAACCCCAAAAAACAAAGCATTTGCTCAAACCTATACTCACACTCACTTGGAGCCACTACTAGATCCCCCCTGTGCCTACATTCCCTGCAGGGACCAAATTTGGCAGATTTCTTCCAAACACCCAGATTAATAACCCACATGCAAGTCCAAAAAGGACTTTTATACAATTCTGCCATCAGTCCATAAGAGAGGTTTTAGGCCAGCTGGGAACAGAAATCAAATACTAGGAATTGTATTTATTTGAGCTTAGATGTCACCATGTTCAGCCACCAGCTAATTATGAGCCAGCCTCAATCCTGTGCAGGAGTTCAGGTACACAGTTCAAAGTGCTGTGGAACTGCATGCATCCAGAGCAAAGCTACTGGTTATCACAGTAAGTAAGGAAATTAATACTGAAAAGAATGAGCTTTGCTTGGTAAAAAGAGCAAAGGACAGGATGAAGCTGTTTTAGGATCTGTAAAATTATTACATCATCACCCTATTGGGTTTTTTTAATTCCAAGAGGGATGCACACTAAGACCAGAAATCCTACAAATTAAGTAATTAGTTTTAACATAGGTTTTCTTTTCATTCAAATGCTAAAAGTTCAATCTTCCTATTGAGAAGAAAATTAGATATTAGAAAAATCTTCTTTTGCGTTTAAGGTTTTTTCCTAAAATGTAACAGATAGTGACAGAAAATGAATGATGGCATGGCAACTCAAGATAAGAAAAAATTCAAAATTCAAGGAAAGAAAGGATGATAATGATTCCCCTAGGAGAATTGCACTTTATACAATATTCATATAACAACAGTCTGTTCCTACAGAAAACTAGAAGATGCATCTTAGAAATATAATTGTCAATAATCACTTAAAAACACAGAATCTGAGAACTACCCTTATCTCATATATGGCAGGATATTTTGTTTCCAAACCTGTATATTTAGTGATAATGATTTTGAGGAAACTAGCCAATGTAACATAACAGCATGGAAACTTTAAGAATAAATATTTATGTTCCCTAGGTTATAGGGAATATGAGGAATAGGAATACCTAGTTTAAAATTATGCCCTTCATTCTGCAAGTTAGAAATTTGACATTTGCATGCCATACATTAGAAGTGTACTGTAATAAGGGTCGTAGGTCTGGAGTCTAGCTTTACAGCTATATTTCAAACTCCAATCAATTCTTAAGAATCCTAAAGTTTTTCTTATTGTGGAGTTGTCACTGACATCTACAGGACTACACCATCAAAATGTTTGTGTTACAGAGAGTTTACTGTAAAGTCATGCACTCAATAGATGACAAGGTGTTCCCTTCAACAAGAGTTGAACCCATCCCAAGCCTGCAATGTCTTCTAAACTCACAATCAACCTTCACAGTGAAATCCCTCCTTTTCTTTTTTTTTTTTTAAATAAGGGGTCCTAGAATTGAGTATGTAGTTAAGGCCCAATCTCCTCAAAAATCATTCAGAGGAAGACAAGAAACATGTGCCACTGAAGCCAAATTACACTTCAGAGTAGCCCCTCCAGAACACAAGAATGCCACACTGCAATGCATAATCCTGTTTCCTTGAACAGCAAGAGTCCAATTTGAGTACAAGGCTGTAAGTGCCTCTATTAGACTTGCAGACTTCTTAAAACTACATTAGAAGACATTACACTGGAAGCATTTTGACTAAGCCATTTGTGCAGCTGCTGCAGCAATCAACACTGATCTGCTACACAGGATGGAACTGTCAGACTGATCTTGTGACCCACTGATTTTGACAACTACGTGGCTTGTTGATATTAAAATAAAAGTGTTGGTTCTGCCAAGTTAGGTTTCATTAATATTGACTTTCAAAGTATAACTAATAATTAAGTAATTAGGAGGTATTCTCAAAGAACAATTTAACACTGGTGCATGAAACCAAAACATTTTCCAAGTTGCACAACAACTTGAATTTGTTGATGTCACAAAAGTAAGTGCTTCATTTTAAAATCTGTTTTTGAACAGAGACAGAGGACTTTTCTCATTATGGACTTTCATCTGGCTTACACCCAGTGCAGAGCTTCAAGCTCAGTTGTAACTATGATAGCCTGCCCAGGAAACAGGTATCATTAAAAAAATGCAAAGACACAGACTGCCTCAGAGTTCCCTGGATGAACCTAGGTAAGACAAAGTGAATTCCACCCTAAGATATTACATCTTCAAACTATGTCTATGTCTTTGGTTTCTGAGTCATTGTTTGTTCATGAAAACTGCTTATACTAGGTGTGGTACTCTTATGTAATAGGCATAATTGATTTTGAACAATTTTTCAACCACTTAGCCATGTGAGCCACCAAATAATAAAGAAAATACCTTACAAGAGTGATTTCTATCCATCTTTGAACAACATCCCTTTCCAAATTATAGGTCTCTTTTCTCTCCTCCATTCAGTTGAATATATTCTGCTTCGATCACTGTTTTTTTTGATAGAATGAGAGCAATGACATAATTAAAGACTATATAATAAAATCAAATTTATTTGCTGCTATAAAACAGTTTAATGTTGTTTTTCAAAGACAGCGTCCCCTAATACTTAGGTAATTTGCAATTGCCAGATCCAACCAATTATCTTGAAAGAGTATGCATATCAAGTCTTTATTTAAATTTAGACATTTTAAAAATGCTTACACACAGAGGGCTAGTTTATGTTCAGGTTTGCTGTGATTCCTGTAGCAGGAGACAAATCAAGAATAACCAAAGATAACCATTCTGAGCGTGGCATGACATCAAGCTCATCATGAACTGAACAAAAAGCACATAGCACAGAATATGCTGATTATATGTCCAAGTACCAAAATAATCATTGAGTACATTTCTTTGGCTTGCTATACTGGAGGCCAAATATAGCTGATCATAAGGCAGGGCTCCTTTACCTTACAATCTGTCCCAAGTTAAAGGATTCTTTCAGTGTTAATATTAGAAAAAATTACTGAGAGAGCTCAAATCAAGTTGTTTCTATGCTTTACACAGGTTTGAATGGCTCTAGCAGAAAGGCAGCTCTACCACAGGCCAGTCGATGTTTACCACCACACAAAACTCAAAGCAAAGGGACTGGTAGGTTTCCCAATTTAACTTTGCTGTGATGGAAACAGCCAAACTAGACTCTGCCCAACCAATGCAAGAATCCTACCACATACCCAGGCATGCTGGCTGACCAGTTCTCCATCACAACAGTGTTAGCTGCCCAGAGCCAAGGAGGCAGGGCTGCACCACGCCCAGCCTGCAATCTCAGCGATGCCTTGGCACAGGTACTCACCATCCAGCCTGCTCTCTCCACCTCCTTCAGAGCTCCTCTGCCACCCTGCCTTTACACTACAGCACTTCAAACCATGCAAGACCCTATGCCTCACTTGAGAGAAATGCTACTTGCATCAGCTCCCTGATGCAAGGATGTAGGCTAGGGATGGAAGAAAGATGCAAGATACTGAACCACAGATGGTAGCAACTGCCTGAAGGAAGGCTTAGATCAGGATCTCATGAGGCAAACAATTACTCAGAGGGCAATAAATCAGATCAACGCTGATTTATCAATTTCAGGTCCCCAGCATGGTCTGCAGCAAGAAAACACAAATTTTGCATGCTGAAGAGAAGACTGGCTGTCTTCTGCAGGGAACTGGGACAGTGATGCAACAGTGATGCAATGGTGCCATCCCCAGTACAGAATTTTGGCTACACCTGCCAGGTCCTGTCACAATGCCTGCCTGAGCATATCAGCCCATATACATATGAATGTCTGAATTCCTACCTTTCCAATGGCCTTTCTTCTCCCTCTCCATTACCACAAATCTGGATCAGACTACATGGCAAATGGCTCTGTCTTTAAATAACCCCAGCATTGCATTTCTCCATTTACAGGACTCCTTTGGCTATAACTGCCTTCATGCAGTGCAGAATAGTACTGCTCCTGCAAGATGCATAAGGAGATACATCGGCTACACCCCAGCCAACAAGCAAGCATGCAGGCAACTCCCAGTGTGCTGGCATCTGTACAGCATGACCAGGTCTGGAAGTAGATTCACAACATGTTTTCAAGTAGTATTTTGAGTCTACTGCATTTTATATCCAATTGTCAAAACATGGTATATCTCAGCTTGACAGATTTTTCTTGTCCATCATGAAAGAAGAGCAACATCAAAAAAAAAAAAAAAAAAACAAAAAGGCAGTAACTATTTATTCCCTCTCCTACATTCAGAGGCACTACCCAAAGTCCTACCTCCCCTTTTCATGGCTATTTGCAGTTCCATTTAAATGCCATGCAGTACATGAGCTTGTGTTTCAACAGCTTATGTGGTAGCTACCAGAAAATGCTGTCATTATGCTTTGAAGTAAATAGCTTGTGCTGCCTGGCATTTACAGTCTTCCCCTCCCAAAATTTTTAATCTCCTCCCTCTTAAAAAAAAAAAATAACAAACCATAACATCGCCTCAATTTTCTCCTGTAGTAATTTTCTTTATCCAAATCCCTCCCAAAGGGCATAGGGTGGTAGGAACCATATTTAGAGGGTTGCTGTACACAGTCTTGAACAGAAGTTGAAAAATCAGCCATTTGGGTAGAAAACTTTTGACGTTGCAATTATCAGCCCAACCATAGCGATGACTGGATTTCTCAAGGTCAAGTAGTAGAAAACAGCAGCTCATTTTTGAGGTCAGCAGGATCTGTTTCCCTGAATTTTGAGCCCCAAGAAAATGTACAGAAAGAATGGGCATTCACAGCTCCCATCCACGGGAAAATACTACTGGCATTTCACTTCTGGCAGCAGCAGGGATGCCAGGCCCAAAGCAGGCAAGGTCACTGTGGAAAAAATGCTGCTATTGTGGGAAAAATGCTGCTATCTTCCCTCCTGATCAACAATTTAATTCACCGTCCAACAAACTCCTGAGGGGTCAGTCAACAAGTGCTCAAGAAGCTCTCCCAGTCAGCTCTCCAGCAATGAAAGGATGACACTGCCCAACCTAACCTGCACAAGAGTCAAGAGCAAGACTTAGGTTTCTACAAAAAAAGCTCTTAAACTTAAATCCCCACACCTCACAGCTAAAATCCATGACAGGCATGCTGCCACTGAGGAAAAGAACTGGGATGGCTGGACTAAGAAAAATATCCACAAATAAATGTGTTGTATAATCTAACTGAACAGCAAAAGTAAGAAGAGGGAAGGAGATGAGTATTTTTGCCATTGATCACTTATGCTGAGCCCTGTGATTGTTCCTCTTTATTTTTCAGTTGGAATAATTCACTGTCTCTGATTCAATGCAAGGCTGTACTCCCCTGTTTAACCCCATACCCCAAATCCCTAGGCATCATTACATTTCAAAGAATGTAGATATTTTTCAGTCTTCAGTCCAAACTGCCTTTGATAGCAAACCAGAACAGATATTTATAAAAGGAAATGGTTCATTATTGAAAAGAAAAAGTCTTAACTGTTATTTTCTATCATCAACATAATGATGGGGTCCTATTGTGGTATGCCTTCTGGACAAACATACCAAGACTCCTGAAATAACACACAGCTACATTCTTACAAAAGATGAAGAAAAACAGTAAAGGGTGAGCAAGAAGGGAAAGCATTACTGGTGTAGTAGGTGTGAAAAGCACAGATCTCTGCTCATCAGATGCTTATACTCTGCTCATTTGAGCTTTTCTGTCAAACCACATGTAGAAACACAATCTGAAGGATGAAAGGAAAATTTTCCTTCCAATGGTTCACAGAACGCCTGGCTTGGGGAAACAATGCTGCAGAGAGAGCAGGGATAAACATTTGGGATCCATCAACTCAGTCAAGCTTTTCCCCCACAAACAAGACCATCCATCCCATAAAGGAAAACAAGATGAATAAGCCTGCTGTTGTTTATCCTGATGACTGTACTGACAGGTGTCAAGCTGGGAAAACCATCAAACATTACTTTGTGTGACAAGAAAGTGTTACTGTATGTGCAGGTATGGGCAGCATCAACTAGATGGAGGTAGGTGTTCCAGTAACACAAAGCTTGCCAATGCAAAGTGAAATCTGAATGACTAGACATCTCTGAAAAAAAGAAATCATTGACATTTTATTTTTAATTACATAGCTACAGCTGATTTCTTGGGAAACTATTAATTCTGCAAACACCATTTGAATGCACACGATCTCTAAAGCTGCCACCTTGAGTGATGCATGCTGATTTCAACTTTAATCACATATTCAGTTTCGCATATTTACAGTTAAATAAAAGTGGGCATTTATTCACCTTCCCAAGGCAACAGAATACTAACATTAGTATTTAAAAATTTTCCTGTCGAGCTCCCTACTAATTTAGTAGTTTGTGGTAAAATAATGGTGGTATTGGGCCCCTAAACCATAAATGTTCCTTATTAAACAGAGAAAAGGATAAAGCATTCATGAAGAAAAAGACATTTAAACATTCTGTTCACCCCTGAAATAAGCACAAAGCAAGCACTGAATTCCATAAGTATGTAAAAACCTGCTTTATTGAAAGTTGTCTTTTTCAATTAATTCACAGTAAAACAGTGGTGTACTAGACTTCAGTGCTTCTTTCTGACAGAGAAAATAAGTTAAACATACCCTGAGAACAAGAATTATGAAGGAATGGTTTCCAGAAAAGTCATCAACTGAGATAACAGAAGAAATTACAAGCAGAAATTGCAGTTTTACTACTTAGATATCTGTTAATGACTATGTTTTATAATATATGTGCTCTCATGCTAGACAGATTTTGAACTTGCCCATTGTAAAAGTCAGTCTCTCCATACACCATTTCTTATTCTTTTTTCTGAAACATCTACATATTCAGCACTGCACTGGTTCTTATCTGACCTCAAGTTGTTAATACCTTTCCAAGCTGGGGGATAAGCAATCAACAGACAAATCCGTTCATAGCTGTTGCAGTGGATAAATGAATACATGCATAGCTACCTCCTGTGCAGTGTCCACCAGGGCCTTAAAGAAAGCTTGTCCTGGACAGAGTATCAGTATGTTCTCAATATCTCCCTCCAGATGCACATGGTTCTTTAAGATGCACAAGGCTTTGTATGGCTGGCTGAGCAGTCCAGTCACAGGAGAAAGCCATGATCTTCCTGCTATCCTGAAACTGCACCAGAGCCTCTATTCCCACTTTCTTCCTCATGCCTGTGTGAAGGGTCTGCATTTATGAAGCATCCTGCAATCATCCAGGCTATTTGTGCTTCAGTATAGTACTAAATATGTATTAAAGAAACCCAACCCCATCACCATGTAACTCCCTCACACACATCCCACCACCTCTCCCCCTCCCCAGAAAAAAGCATATGAACTGAAACAGGGGGCCAAGCATCAGAGAAGGGCTGGAGCCCACAGCATGCTGGAGATAAAAAAGGACAACATTCAGATTTTATGCAGATTCTTGAGAGGCTTGGCATACCCAAAGATCCAGTGATTCAGTGCCCTGGCAGCCAGACAGTATGTGACCAATGGGATAGGGAGTCACTTGCCTTCATGAAGAACTTCGAGTTCAGACAGCAGCAGTCAAAAATTCTGCCCCAAAAGCCTCTATGCAAATTTTTTGTCTAATTTCTTTTGCTAAAAGGCATATGACAACTGCAGCAGTTTTCTTTCACAGGAACAAGAAAAAAAACTCTTTAAAAGCTTCAATGCAAATAGAGGCATTACTTGCAATATTAACAGATAAAACGTTATGATAATAAAAATCATATTTGTCTAAGGCAAACATAAAAAAGGACTAAAGCCAGTAACAGCTTAGACTTTTTTGCTGTAGATGTAATAAAATAACATTTGTCTAACATTTTAATGTATTATTTTATATTTAGTATTTTAAATTATGTCTTCATTTCACTGTAATTGAATTTCTAAATATTTGGTATTGCTCATTTAGAACAAAAGATAAATGCAAACTGTAAAATGCCTTTGGATGTTTGTCTTTTCTAAGTTCAGTTTTACTACTATTGTAATTCCTGGTTGGAGTCTATGCTGCAAATTTCAACACACGCTCTCAATCCACTGGCATCTATTTTTACAGGAAGGACCTTAAAGAAAACAATATCTTCGCTTATGCCGATTAAGAAAAACATGGTGCTACCTGCAAGCAGGTCCCTGTTTTATTTATATTTGGGATTATTTATATAAATGGCAGAGACATATAGAGATACCAGATGAAAGGGCCAAGAGCAGAGCATGCTTCTGCCCTAGATTACAGCTATCTCTTATAAATTTACTGCTTTGATCCTGGGTGTGTTCAATACTCTGATTTTTCATATATTTTAAATACATCTCCATGCTTCTTCAGAGACCAGCACTGGTGCCATGAGCGAACCAGGGAGCTAACCACAAGGTCTTGAAATGACATTCAGCAGAAGGAAAAAAGGCATTAGATAAAAGAACATGCACACAGAGGGGAAATCCTTTAGATACAATTGTTTTCCCATGTTTAGCAAGGTTATTCATGCATGAAAGTAGTTTCTTGCTATTACTAGAGATTTGTCAAGCCTTTCAAATTTTTCAGCCTTTACTGTAAGCAGTACTTTGAGCAGCATACATACTGAGATGTGCATTGAGTCCACTTCAGCCCAAAGCATTCTCTCCCAACACTCCTCCTCTCTCTCACACTACACCCATTTGCTTGCACATGGGGTTCAGGGAACCAACAGCCTTCTCAGCATCTTCCCTCCTGCCCCCACATGCCCTGACTTTTAAATCTCTCTCTACTACCCACACTGGTTTCCAAGCCATTTCACCAGGCTCTCTTAGCTCATTAACAAGGAAACAGATGGACAGTGAAAAAAGAAATTGTGCGGAAACGAACATTTAACAGGGTCAAAGACACCGTAAAGGCAATTAGTGGCATGTCCAGACCCTGGAAAAGTAGCCACAACATCACTTCCCAGTAAACTATGGTACTTGGCATTAACTGCAGATCTTAAACAATGCAGCTTGGAAATTTCAATATTATCTAGCAGCAGTTAAGTAGAAATAAACAATCAGGTGGAAGTCACTGAAATTAATGCTGACTTCAGGTGGAGAAATACTATGCTCTTCTCTGGAATTTGAATAACTCGGAGGGAAAGGTTCTCTTAAAAGAACTCCACTGATCTGACCTGTCTAAATAACAATAAAAGCAAGATTTCAAAGCTGCTGTTTGGTAGCTGGGGGCTTTCTTAACTACATTTGCATTTTATAATACGATAGTAGGTAAGCAGTGAGAGAAACTACATAGAATAGTGACACCAAAAAGAAATTATTTCAGGGTTTTTCTAGCTGTTTTGTGGAAACTTTTAAGACATGAAGTTGAAAGGAATACAAACACATACAACTAACTATATCGGGCTATTTGGAAAGCACTGTGCATGGACCAAGTTACTACACTGGGTACAAGGCTTTCAAATGCTCCCCTTCCCACGGCTCGTGGGGACGATGCCCTCCAGGAGTGAGCTCCTGTATCCCAGCAGAGGCCATTGCTGCTGCTGCACAGCACCATCTAATGGGAGACATCCCGTACGACACATGACCACAGGCTCTGCGCTCCTGTGCAGCCCTTCTCCTTGGCAGGACATGAAAGAAATCGCCTCTGGCACAGAAATTAAATAATTGCAGTCAGAGCAGGAAGAATGGCTGTGGAGGAAATTGAAGTCCAAGGGAGCCACAAAAGGATGGCGTGCATTTGAAAAGATGACAGGAGAACAACTAGATGAGGCAGAGTATCAGTCTGGGCAAAGCAATAAAGAAGTTTAGGCTCAGCAAGTTTTCTGACCAACACTTGTCACCTTCATTAGGTGTTTGCAGAGTTCCAAAATACGAATGCTGCCCTTTCAGAGCATTTAAATAAAAGGGAATACTTGGTGAACAAGTAGCAAGCTAGTCAGGCGTTTTTGTACTTTGAGAACTCTGAAATGAATATGTTCTTGGGCTTGAACACACAGATCTCAGCTTTTAAGAGGGTCCTGTTGTAGCTACACTTCCTTCAAGACCCTTCCATCATCTCACAGCAGGCACAGTGCCACCCTGAACAGTAACCACACATTACTCATAATTATAGATATATTTCCCTACCCCCTTAAAAAAAAAAAATCAAACTCCTTCACTGTTTGAGATATATTTGCCTTTACAAAAAAATCAAAGGTCATTCCCAGCAGAAATCAGGGATCAGGCTACTAAAAACCTCAAAATCAGGACTTCACCCTATTTAACAATTTACCATGACTTGAAAAGGTCCCTCTTTAAGCACCACATTGTCCTGTCACATGTCCTTCCTATCCGAACACTTTGGTGAAGTTGATGGAGTATTTATGAAACCAAGCATTAATAGCCAGCTCTGAATCTCCAGGGATCTCTGATGCATGGATTGCAAAACCACAGACAGCAGATGCCCTATCAGCTGCCAGTCACACACAGCCCCACACAGGGATAACTGCTGCACTACAATTAAAGAATTAAGGTGAAGAGCACAGAGGTCCAGAAGGGAAGCACTGCTGCTCTCCCCAACTCTTTTAACACTTCCTCCTTCCCATCCCCCTTTCTTCTTCAACACCATCACTCATCACTCCACTTCTGATCCAGGGTGAGCATTGCACATGACCCAGGTGTTACTCAACCACCTCCAGCATGACACTTCCTCCAGCCATTTCACTGCTCCTCTGCAAAAGCAGCATTATTTATTTCATTATATGAGGAGCCCAACTGGTTTGACAGAGTGCTTGCCTCCTTGCCTGGGTGTGCAGAGGAACCCAAGATAAGATTGACTATCACAGCAGCTACCCAGAGTTGCTATGTACACTGCCCAGAGGTAGGATTTAATTACTAGTCAAAAGCAGGCTATCTCCCCCGATTACATAAGAAAATTATAATTTGCTTGTATTTATTATGACATCCTTGCAGAAATGTTCCCGACTCTTTGTAAACAATTCCATATTCTGCAAGGGAGAGACAAAAATTTACATCACAGTCTCCATATTCAACCCATTAAGCATTTAAAATGTGAATCCTTCATATCCACCTTATTATATCATTAGAAATTCCATGTTGATGAATTTTTTTTTGTTCTTATTCAGAGGAAAACACATTGGCAGTGTACTAAACAATTTATCTGCATATGGCAAATATATCCTTTCTCGAAGACACACTCTGACCTAAAATCCTGTGTAGAAAAAACAGTGTTCAATAAGCAGTGGGCTGGTTCACGTACATTCACATAATCTCCCCTAATGATACATCCACAGTGATTAAAAAAGCTCCACAAAACACACACAAAAAAGCTCTGACACAGAAGCAGGCAAATTGCACTAGAAAACGTATCCAGAGCTATAAAAACAGTCTTCAAAGACTACTATCTTCTACATATTTAGTATGTTTGTGCCTTGAATCTTCTTTTTAGATTATGAACAGATGCATGTTCTTTGGGCATTTTTTGTCTTTAACTTAACTTTATTTTGTCTTTAAAAATAACAAGGCATTAAATGGGGAAATGCCATCAGTAATCCATACATTTTTTCATAGACAGAATTATCTATGCCCTGGAAGACAGAGATTTTCTTCTACCATAGGCAAGATGCCTCAAGCATTTCGGGTTTGAGCCACAATGGTTTCTGTGACCAGCTGTCTTCCAGGGCATGCAGACTCCAGGAATGTCTGAAACTTTGCCTAGCAACAGACAAAGCACAGTCTGCCCCCAGTTTAAACGTTTTACTCCATACATGTTGCATGAAGTTGTGCCAATTTCTGCTGCTTGATCTAGTAAGTGCTTGGGATTTCTACATGAAAATTTTTGCCATTTTATTTGAAGCTCACAAAGATGTTTCTCCTACCATTAAAAAAAAAAAAAAAACAACCAAAAACTGGGAAGTGGTTTTAACATTAGGTCCACTGTTTTATCAAAGCAGAATGGTGTCTCTGTGGATTTTTTAATTCAAAATTTCCGAGAGAAAGGAATGATACTTCGTAGCACTGATGCTATTTCCAATGCAAGATTTAATTCTGGTTTTGGGGCATCACAAAACCATGCCTTTTATTGGTCATACATACTCAGATCATTTGTTAGAACAAGAAGTTGGATATAATTTCAACTTGAAGCATCCAAACATGACTTGCACAACATTTAAAGACTAACAAAGGAGTTATCCCACTGAGTTAAACTAGTTGTCCATCCCACCCAGCATCCTCAGCCTGACAGTGACACGTAGCAGGTATGTCAGCGTGTTTGCAGGGTGGGGAGGGAGGACACCAGTACTTTCATATTTAGAGCAGAGGTGTTCTAGCCTTCTCTATAATTAAATAGTAAAAAACACAGATAGGGAGAGCAACACATCTTTTCATAAACACTCCTCTTGCATCAGAAATCATTACAGAAAGGAGAAATGTCACCCACCACTTCCTCCTGTGCCTACATACCAAGCTTTTTAAAATACTTGGTTGCTTAAAGATGTCTTTGTTTGCACTATACAGCTATGGAGATGTGCATCCAGAAGAACTTGAACACAAGTCTAACTTGTGATAAGTCCAAGGTGATAAATGTATGCAATGCCTTTTTAACTAAGGCAGGTACCCATGAATATCCCACTAAAAACTCATGCATCTTATGCAGGACAGTGTTCTCCAAGCCTGGTGCCTCCCATTGAGAGCCTGTGTTGATAGCAAGTGGGAATTCATACACCAGCTGGGAGTCACTGCAAAACTGATCTCATATCTCTTGACATATTCTGACCTCTGCTGTTATAAAGTGGAATTTATTTTGACAATAATTTTTTTCTTTAAAACACTTCCTTCAGCTGAATAAGAACTTTCAATATCTCCAATTATCAAGGGAGAAGAAATGATGGAAAAATCACATTTATTTTACACCATGAAACATAAACAAGGTTTCCACACTTTTTCCCTCCCCCTCATGTTTCTACCATCCTGTCATCTATTGTAAACTGCATCATTTGACTATTACATAAATACACATACTTTGGTGTTATTTTGGGATCTAGACACTCTGTATGTTCCCAATCATCTCTCTGAGAATGAATTGTTTTAGGCTTTTGTGACAGATAAAAAATACCCAGCACATACCAAAACAGAGACTACCACTAGTCTGAAATTATTCATACTAATTTTAGACAGCACTTTTTTTTTCCAGTGCCAGTTGCACTTTCACCACCAAAATACTCTACAGTAGCCTAGCAAGCTCTAAATTATGTACACGTCTAGGACTCTGCACTGAATTTTGACAGTATTTCTTTCCTGTATATAGGAAAGAAATCATATTCTAAATATGCCATACATTAACATCAGGAAAAAATGTGAATGTGAATGAAGGATGGTATATTGGTTGGCAAACTTTTGAAAGCAGCAAAACATCATTTTTTAAGTTAAAGGCACACTTTGAGGGGAAAAGAAGAAAGAGAGGGTGTCCATCATGAATTTCTGCTTCCAAACTTCTCTTTCCCTTTGGATAAGAAGTCTCCTCTCAAACATTATCTTGAATTTGAACATTTGAACCTGTACTGTACTTATCACAAATGCTCAAAGAACATTTCCTCTCCTTTTCCTATCGTAACACCTGTCACACTTCAAATAAAATTGCATGTGCAGCTTATATGATTTCCACCAGACTTGCTGATTCCCCATGGCTCGAGAGATGATAAAGTACTTGATCAAATATTTATAAGCAGTATGAATTCCAGTCAGAATACCCTTTTGATTAAGGAACAGAAAGACAGCAACACAATGCAAAAGGAGTGTTTCAGCACTAAATGCTAATTTTATCTTTACTAACTAGGGAACAGACCCTAATCTAAAACCAGCTAGTTCACCTTTATGCCAAGAACCTACCTCTCCTAGTTCTAAACATAAGAAACAGTTATTTTCAGATCTTTTCAGTATATATTCACTATTAACTGTGTTCTTTCTAAGCAATACTAAAATTAATGGATTTTTTCATTGTTTTGCATGCAACAACTTTTTTTTCACCTTTGTGCATAGTTTTTTTGGTTTGTTTTTTTTTTTTTAATCTTTGAATACTTTGCTTCTACTGAGAGAAACATATAGAAATTTGCCTTCACACCTTTGCTGGAGTAAACTCAGGAAATGCAACTGCATAATGCAGATAAACCACTGACTCTTATAGGATCCTCAACTACAGCTACAAAACAAACAGCCATTAAAGCCCAGCATAGCACCTTATCCCACCATACAGATGTCCAAAGACAGCCTGTTAGCTTACACACACTCTCTATTTCAGTAAACATCCCCACACATTCTGTTTTGCCCCAGTTAAAACCACCATCTGCTGGAAACCAAACCAGTGTGGACCCCCCCAAAATGTTACTGCACCTCCAGTAACTGATACCTAGACTGCTAGCAAGGGTGGTAAACAATGAGTTATACATACTTCCAACAAGTGTCTTGTAGGATTTAACATTACAGCTGACTTTCAAAAATATGGAACTACTTCAGATAAGACATGTTAAAACACCTCAGCTTCCCACCTAAAAATTTCATTAATAAATATAAGAGTTTGGACTATATAAGAAGGAAGCCTTAGTTGTGTTCTCTTTGTAGAGAGACCACCCAGCAGCATACTGCAAGTGGTCTCAAGGCTTTATTAATTTGATTGAACATCTGTCAGATTCTGTAATACCCTTGAAAAGAAAAAAATAAAGTACTATGGTTAGTTTAATTTTGTATTCTGTCAAAAAAATAGGATGAGAAATTGAATAGCCTAAGCCAAAGTATAGCATGATTAATCAGGAAGTTTGAGAAACCAATTCACAAAAATAGAAGTGAATAAAATTCATACAGCTACCAAAAATAAGAGTCAGGCAAGTTTAGGTTAAAAAGTAACTAAAGACAACATACACAGAAGAAATTCTATGGTCCTACTAGAGGAAACAGAAAAGACAGAGCAGGCGTGAGGAAAGTAAATAAACAGATAATGAAAAGATGGTTATGATGTTCAGTTAAAGAGCTGGCAGATGCTTCAGAGAAGCATAGGACTGGGAAAACAACCACTGAGAGTGTAAGTGTTGAGATGGCAAAGCCTGGAAGGATTTGCATAATTAAAGTTCTTGTCTGTTCTAGAGCACGCTCTAAGCCATTAACAATTATCTTCAACTCAAAGGGCTGGAAAGGTCTCACTGACTCAAAAAAAAATTAAAAATAAAGATCCCCTTTTGAGGTGTGATGACATGAGAAAGAAAACAGAAAAAAGATTAGAAAAACATTTAGACTATTCTCCCCAACTTTAGCTTCTAGAAGGGTATTAAATATTGCTGACACACCACCAACACAAAGACATAACTTTTGAAAGGGAGGAACACTTTGGTCTGAAAAGACACTTTTTTCCCTGCCTTGGCAAATAAACTGGTTTGACACAAGAAAAGCAGCAAGTGCACTATAGATTAACTGAAGTGATGCAACTGTAAAAAACCCTTGTTATTTTATTTAAAGGCAGACTGTGAAAATGCAATCTAGGTAAGGAGATTAAAAGGCCATGA
This sequence comes from Agelaius phoeniceus, assembly GCF_051311805.1. Taxonomy (NCBI): domain Eukaryota; kingdom Metazoa; phylum Chordata; class Aves; order Passeriformes; family Icteridae; genus Agelaius; species Agelaius phoeniceus. Next base: position 50,726,843 of record NC_135266.1, read on the forward strand.
CATGAAAGTTGGAAGACCACACATGTCAAGAGCAGGTTCCTATTGTGTTAACTGGGATAAGGTACTAAACTGGACCCAACAAAAGCTATTTTAAATAACTCTAGCATGTTCTTAACAGAATTAGGTGATGGACAACCACCATATTATTTAGCAACTCAGCCTCAGACCTTGCATGAAACAAAAATTCCATGTTCAACTCCTAAGTTGGAGCATTGGTGCAAAAGTTCAGCAAGAAAACTTCAGGGTTGGCTATAAAATCTTGCTCTTAAAACAGGGCAACCAAACATATGAATAGGATATTCCTGTACATCTCTTACAACTTTTACAACTTTTTTTTTTCAACAGACAATGTCAGTTTTCCTTCAGTCATCCTCATACTCTTTTATGCAATGGCTCTGCTTTAAATGGTTATTCACCAGTCTGTATTGGTGCAGTAGGTGTCCTGCTCTTAGTTTGGATCATGCTATTTCATGTATTGTGCTTCAAGAAAAGACACTTAGGAGTATGAGGACTAGTTATTGCAAAGAAGAGATGAGATACATAGTCCAAATGTATCAAAGTAAAATTTGCACTAATGGACTTACTTCACAGCAAAGAGGACTGTCAGGCATTAGGGAGGAAAAATTAACCAGGAAAGTTAAGTACCAGTTTTTATGAGGTTAAAATATATGGAGATAGATAGATAGATATAGGAATGGTCCAAGTATAAGAATATTCAATTTTACAAAAGAGTAGTCATGAACTACATGACCCCTCAGCTTCTCTGAGGGATATATATGCAATTTCTACATAAAAGAACTTATTACTCACTGGGTCTCATCATCTAAATATCAAACCTAGTAAAAATTCTTAGTTAAGCAAGATGTATCTCCATGATTTAAGGCACAAGAGAGAACAAAGTGAGTTTCAGGGAGAGTTTTGGTGGTGTTTTGGAAATCAGGTGCTTTGCAGCAGCTGCTCAAAACACACAATAACCTAGATGTGTAAAAAAAATCTACAAAGAAATCAGTTTATTTTAGGACATATACTCTACGTGTCAAAGCAGAAATTTGAACCTGTAATGCCTACTATGACATGGCATTGTTAAAGCAACAGAAAAGAAAGATGGTATATGCAAGGTGGAGGGGACTGACATAAGTACTACCCCCACAAGTATCTTTAATTATTCAGATCAGGATAATTGCCAGCTCTGAGGGGACAACATTTAAGTGGCACTTACACTACCAGGTTCTGTAACTCTAATGTTGTGGTAAAAGATGCACAGAGAGATAGGATTTACTAGAATTTGAAGGCTACATCCAATTTATGCTCTCTAATGAACACTTCAATCAATACTTTCGTATGGTCTGTTAATTCTTATCACTTGCTGGGGGTAGGGAGGAAGAAACTGGTTGGTCTTTATGTGCAAGGTTACTAGTGTTACATGGCTTGGAGGTGGCCCACCTGTGCTTCTCTAGTGACCCTGGAGATGCCTGCAGAGATGGGAGAGTGCAGGGTGGTGGTGCTGAGGATGCCTATGCACCACTGGCACTTTCTACACTTCCACAGACACTATATTATAGTCAGGTAACAAATGAAAAAATCTGGTTTCCCTTTCCTTGATGTCTTGAGCTAGTAAAAATGACTGACCTACAAGCTCTGAAGGACAAGGGCTCCTGCAATGACAGTGATGTGGGAATAAGGCGGGTACCTGTGGAGAGAATAGTTACAACCACAGCAGAGTTTCCTTTGAAGAACCTCCAGAAACCACATTAGAAAAATAACTTTTTTGGGGGGGGAGGAAATATTCAAAGTAAAAGCAGGTCTGGACTTCATTACATAGCTTTTGGTCATAGGTACATGAATCCACCTGCTCAAGGTATTACTTAAGATACATATTAAAAAAAAAAAAAATTAAAAAAAATCAAGTTTTTGCTACCTCAAGGAAGAACACGCAAACCTCAACATAGCCTTGCTGCCAGGGTGCAAACAGAAGCACAGGACAAAAGTAGAGAACCGTATAAGATATGCTGTTCATGTTTGCATATGAGCAACGGGGGGTGGGAAGATGAGAAGAGCCACTTTAATTTCTGCCCTATTCCCTCCAGCCCACACCAGCAGAGTACCCAGCACAGCCCTCACATAACCCTGCCTCAGGTCTGCAACAGGGACATGACATTTGCTGCACCTTGGTCTCCTGCCTTCATCTATAGCCATACATGCTGGAAAAGTTGCGAGCCTGGATAACTCCAGTTCCATTGCTGCTTCCAGCGATCCTGTGCAACATCACTGCTGAATTCAGGGAAAGTACACAGAAACCTGGCAAACTGAAATAGCCCCAAGGCTGGTGAATAAATATTCCATGGTAATGACACTTGGCACCAGAACCTCAAAAAAATCAAATACGATTTACTAGCTTTTGACATTCAGAGGTTGCCCTTCAAGGTTTTGTTTGGACAAAGATTTGTAGTAGTCAAGGCCACACTTTAAAACATACAAAATTCATACCAATGGATATCTCTATCAAAAGATATGGCTGTGAAAAGTCACTGTCAGTCTTTGCATTAGATTTATTAATAGATGTCAAAGGACACATCTGGGGTCAATAAAGTAAATAACCCATCTTCCATTTAATTACTTAGAAAAAACAAATTAAAATTAAATAACATCCAACAAAACAATCAAAAGCCTTGTTAATATTCTTACCTACATGCAGGAAGACGGCTACAATGTAACTACCCAAAACACATTTAGCCAAAAACAAAGGGGTACAGTAAAACAATTCTGAAACATATATTCAACATTATTTGAAAACATCCTATTATGAAACAAAAGATTTCCTTCATAAACAGTGTAATGGTAAGTTGAGAATCCCTGCAAAATTTCTTCTGAATCCTTGGAAAGTTGCAACACTCTTCAATAGAAGACATTGTTACTTTAACAAATCTGAAAACAGCACAAAGTGAAACTGGGTTAAGAAGTAAACATTTTGACATCTGGAGAATTTTTTTGTGCGTAAACGTGTGAAACCCATACCTCCATTAAAAATATTAAAAAACCCTACATGGGGGAAATACTATGGCAGAAAATTCTTTGCAACTTTTTGCTAGGAAGCAATTTTGAAACATTATAAAGATCTCTGTGCTACTCAAAAATACATAGCAGTTCATAATAACAAAGTAACTGACACAAAACAGCAACTCAGCTTCTGTCTTGATTCTAATTTTTTCACATCAATGAAACATCTGTGAAATTCATAACATCTGAACACAGAACACATTTTTTCATTATGACATAGGAAGGGATATTTTAAGATGCTGGAATGTCATTAATTTGTGCCCCTTAGCTCAGCAATTTGTAAATGATTAGCCCTAGAGAACCAAAACAAAGTAGAGCCTGTCTAAGCCAATTTTATCCAACCATGAGTGTTTAAATTAAACACCATTTAAAATCTAATGCCAAACCCCAGCATATATTATTTATCATAAAATTGGGAAGGACATCTGATGGCTTCCAGTAGGTACAGGAAGCCATCATATAAGAACAACCTTTTTTTTTTATTTTTCTGTAAGCCTAAATCTTGGCCCTTTCAGTTTCCTAAGATTTCAAACAAGTACCTACATTTCTGCTGGTAACCAAGCCCCTGAGAAGCCAGTTTAGCTTGAGATGTCACTGTCAAGCCTTTTTCTATAGTATCAGTAGGAGGGGAGGGCAAGAAGAATACAACTAGGCATAATGCTGTTTAACCATCCATTTTTCTGGTTACAAGAGAACTGGGATCCTCACACTTTAAAAAGGAAGGAGACTTGTCCTGTCAGGATCCTGTTCCCACTGACTTTCACAGGAAATAGCAAGCCCTCAGCTCTGGTGCTCGGGCACAGAAGCTGCACTGAGGGTTACAGAGCCATGGCAGCTCTGTAGTCTGATCTCAAGGAAAACCTTCCACTCTGCAGAAGCTGTGAGACCCCCCCCAAAAAAGGCTAAAAATGAAATTACATTGGGTCAAGTGAAGACCTCCAGAATGTTTATGAATGTCTGGCTCCAGGAAAGAAGCTCTCCTGACTGCAGACACTACTTACTTAGTGTTTGTTTGTTTTTTAAATTCCATGAAACTGAACACACCCACCTCTTCTTTTTTCATCCTGAGCAATTCATTCAAAATCAAAGCTTTGGTCTGAAGCTTAAGGTCTTCTATTTTATTTTATTTACTTCTGGGCTAGCCTTAAAGGAGCAGTGAGAGAGGTTTAAAACTGGCTACATCATTCACCAGAAATACAAGTTTTCTGCTCTTAGGCACCTATGAAATTCACTTGTTTCAAGCTCTTCAAGTTTGAGAAAAAAAATCTGGACTTCAAAAAATTCCTTGCTTTAATTAATGACTTGCTTTAATTAGACCTCAAATTAGTTTAATCACTACGAAGGAACAGTAAAAACAAAAAGTTCAGCATCACATGATATTTTAAAATAACATCTTTAAAATGGTGCTGCATAGTCTGCACAGTCCCATTCATAGCCAGCCCTCTCTGGTGGGGGTCTCTGTCCTAACAGCAGGAAAGGATATAAGGCCTCTGGGGCACCCTGTGCTTCCAACAGAAATATTTCAAACACATAATTTAAATTCGCATGGAAAAGTGAAATGGAGGCTGGGGGAGGGCGAAGGGGTTTAATAATTCTACAAATTTTCCTTACCTAAAATGTTGCAGAAGCCAAAGGAACATTTTGGGAGGGAGAAATTTTGAAAAAGTATGATGACAAATCCTCCACACCTCAACAAAGAGAGGTAAAATTTAAGCATCCAATTTCCAACTCAAAAAAATGTGAGAACTCATTTTTATTTTGAAAACTTATCTGGAAGTTTTTTTAAGTCATTATTTACTAAAAAAAAATAATATGGAAAGGTTATTCTGAAGGACAAACACAAGGTAAATGCTTTCCATAACCTCAGAAAGATACTTAAAATTTACTTTCCCCGGCAACTGTTTTTATCACCACTTGGAAATATTTTCTCTCTACTTTGGGCTTAAAAGAAAAAAATCAAATTCACAGGCAGGCTGCTGCAGCAGGTCTGAGTTGCCACGTTCCTGTTCACCTCAGCTGGGCGATTTCCTCACTCTGATGGGCGCCACTAAAGCACTCAGATTGTTTAACATCCTATGCAAATTCCTGGAGATGAATGCTCCAATCTGCCAGCACACAGACAAACAGAAATCAGCAAAATCAGCAGTATGCTAATTCAGCATGATGCTGAACTCAATGCAAACATCCCTAAAGGTATTCAACAGGAGATGGGAAGCAAGACAAATCTGGGGACTGTAGCATGAGTTACAGCAGAAAGTCCACATGATGATATTCAAAACAGAAAACCTCACTCCACAGACTGTTTAGGATCTGAAACAAAGAATCTTTACCTCCTCCTAAAAAGACCCAATAAAACAAAAACCCACAGAAAACCTCCTCCAGCCATGAATACATCTTAAAGTTGTGGCAGACATTCAGTACCAACAACCTTGAACCTTCTCCCCCACAAATTTAATCTCTGCAGAGTGAAACAAATATTAATAATTGAAAAGTACACAAAGTGATTTTGCTAAGGGGGTAATTAGCAACTTCATTTCAGTTCAGCAGCTGATTTTGAGTTGGCTTTAAACCAAGAGGAGCTTAAAAGAACCTATTACAGGGATAAGTTTCTGAATAAACTTGTGAGTTACTTGCTGCAGTTTGATGTGGCCCTCAGACTTCAAAGGCCCCTTTCATAAGAAAACAGGACAAAGACAGAGAGGTCTTTATCATCATTTATGGTAAATAAGAGACAAATCCTCTACACACTAGAAAGCTGATGCAAGGAAAAGATTGAGCTTTGCATGAGCTTCATCAACATTTTAGGAGCCCTAAATTATCCAGTAGTTTTTTGATTAGATGATGCCAGTAATTTGGAAAGGCAAGTAGTCCAGGAGCACACAGATAAAAAGCCTCTGCTACTTTGCTATCAGCAGATGTTTGTGAGGACCCATCAGCAGACTGCAGTGGAGCACGTGCCCAAGCATTTCCTGACACTTTAGGTGAACAAGCCAGGGCCTCCCATCCTGGGCACACACAGCTGAAACTCTCACAGTGCTCTCCTGCTCAGCCTCAGTGATTCCCATTGCCCCCGTCATGGACATACAGGCAGAACTGGCAATCCCTGGCATCTGAGTTTAGAGGAATTGCATGTTGAAGTCATAGCACAATCAATACACATGCTGCTGATAATGAGGCCGTGCAGAAACATAAGGATCACTCCCTCACCAGAATTCACTGATAGAAAACCAGCAAGGACATACAGCTTAAAATTAACATAGTGTGAAATGAGAAGTACAAGCCCTTAAGTGGAAAACTGCCAAATGTAATTTTCACAATTACCATTTAATTTAAGAAGCAGATCAAAAGGAGCACATCATTTACATTCTCAAACATTAAGTTTTAAAGATCAAAGACCTCTAGTATTTCCAGACTGCATATATGTAACTTGGTTCCAGTAATGAATCTATGCAGAGGGAGAACATGAGCTGCTCATTTGCTCTATGCAGCAGTTTCCCCATCATCTGTGACTGCAGCATGTGATATCTGCAACAAGCATCATCAGCAAGCTCCCACTGACCCTAAAATATGAATTGAAGCAAGGGGTTTTAAGGCCTAAAATAGCATTATACCAATTTTCTGACTGCTGAACTCACTCCCTGAAACTAGCCATTGCTTCAGAGATTTTTTTCACAACTGCAGCCTGACAGCTGTGACTTATGCAATGTTCCAGAGGTCATTAAAGATCCCACATTACCAAAACTGTGTTCTTGTGACAGTGCTGTAGCCTAATTATGCTAAAAAGTTAAATACAGAGAAGTGCACTATGCAAATATTCCAAACCACGTCACTTAAATTTCATGTAGCAATGAAATAACAACAGCAGAGGCAATGTTTTAGTGACCACTGGGAGCTACTGCAACAGATCCTGGCCAAATTCACTGTAAAGTAGAAAGTGTCCTGGAACTTATAACCAGGAAACAATTGAAGTTTTAGTTAATACTGAAACCTCATGCCTACTTCTAAGCACTTCCCAAAAACCCACAGCTCAGAATTCAATATCAAAACCAGATTTTTCTTAGCAGAAAACAAGAGAGCATCGTTACCATAAAACCTATGCTAAAAAAGACATGATCATTTAAACAGAGGCAGTAAACAGGAGCTGCTGGTGGAAGTTGAGAAAATGGCCAAAACTTCTAAGTTGAGGAACACGACACCACCGTGCATGTAATGGGTAGCTGTGTTCAGTACTTGATTGCTGGTGTTACCATAACATTCAATCCCCCAAATCTTCCTTCTTGTACACCATGACTGTCAATACACCACACTGTCTATCAGAGTGGTCCCAGGCATGGGATAGATTTTTAGGTGCATATCCCTTATGTTCCTATTTCTCTTCCAAATCCCAGGATTAAAACCACTTTAAAAGTAGACAGGAGGGGGGATATATAATACTAACATTTACACAGAGACTTTAATTCTTATAATATGGCATTAACATCTAATAAAGGAAAGAAAGGGGCATATGAAATCCACAGATCGCTAAACATGAACAGGTTTGAAGCAGCTTTCTCAAGAGCAGCTTTTCCAACAGACTTCTCATGATAAGGATGATGCATTCTCTAACTAAGACTATAAAGATCTTGAAAGGATGAAGAGCCATTGTATTTTTACAATAGTTGAGGCACCTATGTACTAGTACTTTGCTAAACAGGTCTTCCTGACAGATAAAAGCACTGAAGCAAGTTTTATACTTCAAATCTTCTCTCACAAAACATTAAAAAAAAGTGAGCAAGATCCAGGCTCTTTAGATGAAGGAACAATGAGCTATGTCTGGCTGCAATTAATGCATAGCAATCTAATCTCAAAGGATATTTATATTGCATAATGCTGTGGGTATTCTTGCCAGACCTATACTGGCTCACAAGGACTTCTGTGTGACAGTAGCCATGCTGCTTCCAATTTCCAGTTTACATCAGGTAGGCAGACACAATCAAAGCATGTAGAAGTCTCAATTTTCAGCTCATCAAAAATTAGTACCACTACATGCAACCTAAACAACATGTTATGCATTGGTAGATTAAAAAATTAGTAAAATTGGTGCGCTTCACATCTGCCTCCACTAGCAGTCTGCAGAAAAGTGCCCCTGCCCAAATGGGAATACATATTTCCTGCCTCCAGGAAAAAAAAAAAAAGACACATACACTACTTTACTTGAGTGTAGAAACACTGAGGTTGAGATGAGAAGAACCTGGAGATCCAGATTTCATCTCCACATCCTGCCCCCAGGATCAAGTGTGTGTTCAGCTGAGTGTGCACAAGATTCACCCATTCCCACATTCCAGAACAGTGCAAAAATAAAGGTAAGACATGGCCAAGCTATAGCCACAGCACAGCTGGGTTAGAGATAACACCCTAAGGAAACAACACAAAATAAGAGGAGGGTGAGGAAGGCTGGCATACCTTTATAAACAGCCAAGACACACCAATATCCTTTCCTCAGTCCATTCCCCCATATCGGAAATGCAGTGTGACAGAGAAGTCTTCCGCCTCCAGAGAGACATTCTCCTCTATCCTACCTCCTCAGCTAATCACAGAGGGAAGAGAGAATAATCAGATGAGTCACCACTGGAAATGTGCACGGCTGGATCGCATCTAAGCCACCACTGCAGCAGACACAGGAAACAGAACTGCTGCCAGCTTCCTGGCCACATCTGCCGCGCTGCCGGGAGCCGCTGCTCCACTGCCACAGCCAGGCAACCCGGGTCCTGCAAGAGACCTGCCTGCAGGCACACACCAAACCCTGGTGCTGAAATGTGCATGGTAAATATCCTGTGTTCTGACAAAAAAAATTAAACATTGCACTGAGAATCACACAACAGCATTATCTTCCTTAACTATGGTATACCTAAATATGTTTAGGGAAAGAACCATTCGCATTTTTACTATCATTTCCAAAGGAAGAGAGTTTTCACAAGGAAAGATCAAAGATTCTACTGGGAAATGGAATGACACAAGATTTTAGTTGCCACAGTGAAGAAAAAAAAAACTATTTTAGAAATTCTTAGCTTGGAGGTACGAAAGAGAGGAAAAAAAGGAACCGTAAGCATGAGCATATAAGCATTTTTCAGTCAGGCATAACAATAGGCTTCCATGTTCCATGGTAAGTAAAGTAGATGAGATACTAATTTTAAAATATGTGAAAAAATTAAGATAAGTGTGGTAACGCATTCAGAAATTTAGAATAGTCTGAGACTGCATTCCCCCAATCTTTTAAATGGCTAAATGCAAAACAAATGCAAAAAACCAGAAAACAGCAGATTGAAAAAGTTGGCACATTCTATGAAATTTCACTATTTAAATACTTACAAAGTGAGAAATTAATGAAGGACAAAGTAGTTATTTACAAATAACTTCAGGTGCATTTCTCCTCGTCCCTTTCCAAGCCTCTCTTCTCGGCCATTTCTTCAGAGTGCACAGCTCCCAGCCCTATTCCACTGACACCTGACATGCAGACCTTCCTGGAGTCTGAGATCACTTTGCCAGACCTACCCCAAAGACACAGAGGGCTTTGGGATTTTATCAGACACATGAAAGCTAGGTCATTAGTGAGCAACCCAGTCTGTGCATTTTAATGGGGATTTGGCTTTGAAAACTTCATCCACACGTAAGACTTGTAGCTGTGAAGCAATTCCCTCTTGAATAATCATCAAGTTGATGTCTATTATATCAGGGATTTTTTTTGCCTCCACAGCATCAGGCAAATGTCTGTGAAAGATATCCATCTGTACCTGGAGGTCACGCCTTCATCCTCACTCCATTTCCATTCCGTCTGAATACGATCAACTACAAGCAGCCTTTTTATTGAATGTTGAGAACTCACAATGAAGATGCCCACCTGACATTCAAAAAAACCAACAAACCAAATTCACCCCCCATACACACATACACCAAGGTGAGACCCTTGCAGTTAGTTGAGACAGTCAATGCCAATTTTTTACAACCCCTTATACTTGCATAAGAACCTGCAACCAAATGTCTGGCCCTGTTTCATTTAGGATTACATTTTCAGGTGCATCAAGTGCCAATGGCACTGTTTAGGCAAACAGAGCATGGTGACACACAGAAGAAAAGGTTTTTCCTAGAGCAAAAATGTAGTAATGCCTTTGTCCCCTGCTTCACCTAATCTTAAATAGTTTCCAAAGAAGCATTTCAAGGCAGTGCAACAGGAAATGCTACAAAACTCCTCCAATGCTGTAGTGTCAAAACTGGATCTTTATTTTTTCCTCCTCCACAACCACTTTGACATCTGGCTTCACAGAATCATTAGGGTTGGAAAAGATTTTTAAAGATCATCAAGCCTAACATTCTGCTTCTTTCAATGCCAAACAGATACTAACTAATAGAAATGGGATACTTGTTTTTGGAGGCATCAGCAAATGGCACAGTACTGCCATGACTGACCCAGGCTATGTGGTTACCACTGGCAGAAAAACTTGACACGGTGCACCCATCCACCTCTTCCAGCATCCCCAAATTCTGACACCAGCTGCACAAAAGGCATGTTGGAGCCCCATGGTGTACTGGCTAGTTTTTCATCCACTTCCTTAAAGTAAGAAGAAAAAACATCCCACACTTGTTTCTGCCCTTTACCACATCTTGATTTATTAGCTGCTGACATGGTCATTTGACCTTAGATCAAATCTCAGATCAAACTCCAGAAGCTAGACTTCTCAATTCCTTCCTGAAGGAAAAAGTAATAAACAAATAACAAATAGCAGGGTCCATAAAGCAATTCCAGGAAAGAATTTACAAATAACACTGGAAATGGGTTTTGGGATTAGACTGCCCCTGCAAAGGGCAGATGATGATGACTGCAGAACTTCTGGGCAAGATATCCCAATACCTCTGAAGGACCATCTCCCAGCCAACACAGCCTCAGACACAAGGACTGCTTCTTCCATAGTAGCAGTCAGTGCATAAGCATATCAAATGCTTTGGCTCAGAAACTCCTGGCAGAGTTTCTATTTAAAACAGTTCCAACTGTATTTACAAACCTTATGAAATTCATCCTGAAGAAGTTATTTATGGCTAGAAGCCAGCCTCCCTAATCCAGGTGTCTAGCTTATACCTCGACCCTGGGCACCTAGCAAACAGCTCCTAAATCATGTAAGGAAGAGAGCCAGGCAATAGGCAGAAGCAGGTGACTTGAGAAACCTCCAGGGAGAGAGATGGCTTGTCTAAGTTCAGGTGTCTGCTTCTCTTCATCCCACTAGTCAGCTGCAACCCAGCAGCGAGCTGCTGCCACAAGGCCACCTCCATCAACACTACCTCTTCCCTGGCTGGAGCACTGGTGTCCTTGCCTTTCAGGAGCCAAGCAAATACTAAATACCACAAAACACTCTGATTTTCCCCTGAGCCAGCTCACCAGAGCATCAGAGGAACACCACTGACACAGCAAAAGGAGGCAGGGGAAGCACAGGCCAAGCACGGGAGTTTCAATGACACCCTGCTGGGATAACATCTCGGCACTAACACAAAACCACATTGTCGTGGGATCTGCTGGAGGAGGACAGCTTGGCCCAAACAACAGATTTCACTGTTTGTGCTAGCTAAACTGATCTCAGCTACACTAACTCCTTTAAATCTGTGATACATTACAAGGATTTTGACTTTTTTGGCCAACACAGTAATAACTATTTCCCAAAGTTAGTATATTGTGTTCTTTTCTAATAGTAACAACTGAAAGCTGAATCACATCCAGAAACAAAACTGAGAACTTTCACATGAGCTGGTACCAAAAAAATGTGCCAACATTTGCACAACGTGTGCCAACACTGGCAAAAAAATATAAAGTGAGTCTTATAATCTTCATGCCCTTCCAAGATAATCCCAGATGTTTTGTACCACAAATGGAAAACACTGTTGAAATTCGGTTTCTCTATTCAATAAAACACAAATGAAAGTTTTACAGCTAAGTATCCAATTGGAAGCTAGCATGCTGTGAATCAGATCCATACCTCTTTCTTTTCTTCTCTTTATTTTTCTTGGAAAAATAAAAAATTAGCACTAATAATAAACACTAAATTCACAACACCTTGCAGAAGCTCACAGCATGAAGAGCAACAGAACCTATTTTAAAGTAACTTATTGACTACATTCCTTTAAAGTTAGATTTTCACTTGGATTGACAGCATTCAGAAATGTGAAAAACAGCAAAACCAAAACACTCCTCCCAATATAATTTGGATAATAAGTGAGGTGTGTCAAGCACACCTTAGACCAGCAGAAGCATTTCTAGTACACTGGGTCTGAGAGCACATGCTGTTTTTCATTAAACTGCTGTAGCTGGAAAGCCTGTTTAGAAAATGATAGTTAAGAGCTGTATTAGTCTTGTTAAGCAGAAAAGGTCGGGGTTTGTTTTGTTTTTAAAAAATGTCCTGCAGGAGTGGATAAAGGAACTTTAAAGTGGAGGAGTGGTAGGTACAAGAAACAGCTGGAATGTATCTGGTTCTTACAACACAGTAAAACCCAAGTGTTTTCCAAAGCTCAGCAAGGTCACCATCTAACATAATATGCACAAGTGCTCATTATAAACTTAAAAATTTAGACCAAGAAAAGGACCTGACAAAGAAAAGGTGATAAAAGAGTAGTGGGGGAGGAGGGGGCAATATGCTAAATATGGAAATCATTATCATCTCACCTTCTCCCTAAACTATGGGCAGAAAAAAATGCTTGACCCCACAAAACTGCAGAAAGGATAAGGACACAGTTCAAAAAAACAAACTAAAGGACAGGAGAAAAAATGACAAAAGTAATGCCACAACTAATTATAGTTGCTAACCACAAAATACAGACTGGAAGAAAACAAAAGCCTGGTCAGAATTGTCTGCAGTTCCCCTTAAGCTGCAATGCATTTCCCCAGTATAGAAGACATACCCACTTCTACAGTCAACAAGTGAATTCTTTCTCAAAGTGCCTGCAGATGCTGCTTTCATGCAAAATTTTAATACAACGTTCAAAACTACGAAGAGAATCTTCCTAAAGGAAACTACATTGTGAACTCAGCTCAAAGCTATGCATGCCCATCACACAGGACTATGTGAAGACAGACCTCTGATTATCCCTGAGAATTTCCAAATATACCCTTGAAAATATATAAACCCACCTTGCAGAAACCAGGAAATACATTTTACTCTCAAGCAAAAATTAGTCCCATTTTTCTCTCAAACATATTACAGACACCTTTCCTGAGATCTGCAAGCAAGGGGACAAAGAAACAGAGAGAAAAGTGTTCAGCCAGATCAAAGGGCATTACTGTCACCCTCTCTCTCTAACACATTGTTGCTAGTCCTATTATATGGCATTTTACCACAGCACTCTCATAGTCTGCAGGCAATGGAGGGAATATTATTTCCAGGATTAAAATTCCCACAGTATTTACTTCACAACATGTACATTTACACATCAATTAATATTTATACATCAACTAGATACACTTAGATTTATTGCATGAAATACTCATTGCCAAGAATATACACACAGTAATAAAATATTGATGCATCCACCTAAAGCAGGGTTAAATACACCCCTTATGTAAACGTGAGCCAGGACTTTGGCAGCTGTGCTGTAAGAAGTTCTCCAGAAACCAGCCCACCCAGGTTTTATGACTTGACAGAATTACCCAGTATTAAACATGGTTTAGGGAACAGAATATATAGATTTTGCCTTCTCATTCACACATCTTTTATTCTAGCACTACTCTTTTTTTTTCTTTTTCATACTGATTAGTTCAACTTAAATAAAAGTACCTAAAAGAAGAGGATTTGAACAGTGAAATTAGTCTTCTATCTCCACAGTTATTCTTCCCATACCAGACTCTATGCATCAGATTCATGCTTGGGGGAGAAACAAAACAAAATAATCACTGAGGTAAGATCTCTATGCAAATACAGGGAAAACATCACTGCTAGACCTCTAGCTGCATTTGCAGAAGCCATAAAAATATACAGGAGAAATGCAAACTCCAAACAGCTTTGAAAAAAAGAAACATTTGGTGACCACATGTCAGAGACCATTCCCTGAATTTGATTGCTGTACTGTTGGCCCAAACCAAAAGATTTCAATAAGTTGTCCTGATTCTCAAGTTTTATCCTCAAGCAGACTCTTTCTATGAAGTTACTTTGCAAATCTGCTTTTTCAATCTTCTGAGTAGGTTTGAGAGGGTGGGGGCAGGGGATGCACACACATATATAGAAATTTGTTTTCTCCTGGAAAAAGAAGGGAAAAAAAGGCCCTAAATAATTTCCAACATCCACTGTAATGCAATAACGCATGCAGCTGTCAATACACATCAGCATTCAAAATAAATAATTAAGCAATTTCACTATCTATTTAATGGTCATGACAGACAGGAGTGGCTTTAGTTGCCATCCAGATAAGCTGGGTTTTCTTCAGCTAACACTGTCTATTAAAATTGATAAAAACCTTATCTTGCTATATAAATCTTCATGGTAAAACAGCTCTCTCCATCACTGGGTAGTGTTAGCATCAGGAAGAACTTCTGCTGCAGTGTCCCTGTGTGAGGAGCAATTCCAGGATTCCAGGGTCCTGATTCTGACTCTCAAGACACTCTGATGAAATTAGTACCTCTCAGAATAACTGACTTACAACTCTGTAGGACTTATCAGAGAAAGAAATTCAGCTCACAAGAAGAGCTGTAATAATTTGCAATATTAATAGTTACTTGGCTGAACACCCATTTTTCACTTCAGTGGATTTGTTGAAGTTGCTCCACATGCTTTCCTACAGCTTTGCAGCTTCACTCCAACAATTCATTCAGGCACACGCTCGCTGGCCACCCTCCACAGACTGGATCTGTACATTTGACTACTTCAGGGGGAAAAAAAATTCAAGCATTATTTGCCTCAAGGCACTTTAACTAAAGATTTACAGACTTTGTGGGTCAGGTTTCAAGTTGCTTTAGCAAGCAGTTTCAAACCATAGACATTTACCAGAATATTAGAATTTGTTTAAAACAGAGAAGTAGAATCAGAAGCTGAGACATTTTACAAGAAAACAGCATACACCTCTTTCCTCTCAAACTCTTCAAGGGCCATCACTCCTAAACAGTGAAGCATGTGTTGGGGGAGAGGCACTGTGTCTCCCCTTCATTCACAAGGGTGAACTTGGTGGTGGATTGCAGAAAGGGAGAGGCAGACTGCCCTCCCACATCTTGAGGCAGGAAAACAGACTCGGCAGTCTGGGATATTTAATAGCTGGGGGAAGAATGCTTTGGTTTGGAGGAACAGCTTTTGGCTTGCTGAAGTTATAATATGGAACAGAACACAGTAAAACAATTTAACCCAGCTATTTCTAGCTTTGGCAAACAAGCTCTACCTTTCATAGAATGAGAGAAAATCCTGAGCTGGAAGGGACCCACAAGGATTAAGTCCAACTCCTGACCCTGGACAGGAGAGCCTCAAGAGTCACACTATGTGCCTGAGAGTATTGTCTCAACATTTCTTGAACTCTGCCAAGCTTGGTGCTGTGACTACTTCCCTGGGGAGCCTGTTCCAGTTTCACCACCTTTGGGTGAAAAACCTTTTCCTGATATCCAGCCTAAACCTTCCTGACACAACTCCATGCTGTTCTCTGGGGTCCCATCACTAGTCACTGGAGAGAAATCAGTGCCTGCCCTCCATTTCCCCTCATGAGAAGTTGGAGACTGTGATGAGGTCTCTCCTCAGTCTTTTCTTCTTTGAGAAACTATTGTCAAGTTGTGGTATTCCAATGTTTTATTCTCAGCATGCACCATCTGCTCAGCTGAGGTGCCAAGTGAAGTCTGGGTGAGTTTGATCAGCACCACTTGCTCCAGGCAGAGCTCAGAAAGTGCCAAAAGTCTCAGATGCAAGAAGCCAACACCACTAAACATTGCTGACTTCTGTAGAAAGGACACCTGAGAAGAGCTTGAGTTTTGCCCAGAAAATGACCATTCCTTCCCCCAGAGAAGTAGACATCCTCAACAGGCAGCTCCATAGTGACTCTAACTCTTGTTACAGGCAACATGCCCTCCCAGCTCCCAACACATGAAACACAAGAAGTTGGGGACCACACTTTAAGAGGTCTTTGCACTATGAAGACTCCAGACATCCCTTGTCTGCATTATCATAAAATATGTCTCAACATGAACCTGAATTAAAGAACAAAGTCTTTCTTTAAGTAACACCAGATATCAGATGCAATTTTTTGTTGTTAATCAAGCTCTTGTGCTTTTTTGGTTAGGGTTGTTTGGAGGCTTAGGTTGCAGGGGGTGGGGGGGCTTGGGGTTTATTTAGTTTTGGGGCTTTTTTTGTTGGTTTGTTTTTTTGGGGGATTTTTTGTAGCATAAGAACTAGGAACAAATATTTGAGGTCCCATGAGCCGGTGGCTGCCCTACAGCATGGAGAATTCAGCTGGGAACAGGCAGAAAAGGAACCTGACCAGGACACCGTTTTTTCTCACCAAAAACTTCAAAAAAATACAGGGTAACATTTTTTCATGGTTTTGGGGTATTTTTTACTCCTCTTGGGATCTGACAAATACAGCTGCTCATTCCTGTTACTAAAAAGCCCTCAGCTTCAAGGTTGAAGGTTTTTTTAAGTCTCAGAGTCCATAAAATTCTCCATTGAAATACAGAAATATGTTAACAAAGCTTTCATTAGCAAAGGGAAAGAGTAACAGTTTACAAAGATATTTTGGCTTGTTCCCTTAAATACATAGTAGCTAGTGTCTGTATGCTTTCATCTCCTCTAATGTTAGGGAGAAGCTGGTACACAAAAACTTACCAAAACATCAGAAGTTCAAGTTCATAAATATTTGAAAATCTGCCTCCTCTTCAAAACTAATTGTTTAATCATTAGGACTCACCAAGTTTCACTGTCATGTGTACACCACTTTGTTTTGAGCAAGACTCACAAAACCTTGGGACATGCCTCATTACCCTAAAAATATCATTACTCTTCCATACAACAACGGAAATGGTTAGTCTTGGCTTTTTAATCCATCTGGATGTAAAGAGCAGAGAAACACAACAATTCTTCTGAAACACAAACCTCATTTCATAGGGAAATAAATATTTACATCTTCCTTTAACATTATGGAATTCCTAGCATCCTGTTTATCAATACCTTAAGGTTTGCAAGTTACTCTCTTTACAGTAAAATGTTTCTCCAAGGGGGAAGTTTAAAAGTTACTTTAAAATAAGAACAGCTTTCACATATCAAAGGATAGCCACACAAATCAGACTGGGCAAGGGGGAAGCTGAGCATATGTTTTTTCCCCCTACACAAACAGCGAACACTACATACTCACATTACTTTGCTAGAGCTCCCACATGCTACTGGCAGGCAAAGACACAAAACCTTTTGTAGGAATGGTACAACCAGCCAGTATCATATGAAATCTAATAATAATTAAAACAAATCCCCAATCCCTTAAAGTAGGATTTTCAAAGTCAACATTACATCACCTTAATGAAGCTTTTTAAAGTAAGCTTTGCCAATTTAAAGAAAGCAATGCAAGAAGGGTATACGTGAGAGAGGAATGCTTTAATTACTGAAACTCACAGCTAGCTCTTACAAAATTGACACACGGGGAAGCCAGGACTGTTGTAATTACCTACATTCACAGAGAACACAAAACTGACACTTGTGGAGGTCATTCACGATACCCTTGCCTTTACTGTGCTCACTTCAACATTCTCAATAGATTTTAAGCACTAGATGTCATTGTTTTACAGAGGAAACAAAGAAACCTGAACTCAGGTCTTGACAAGCTTTTAAAGATGAGGGGAAAAAAAGTTACAAACATCCTTTTTTTGAATATTTCCTCCTTTCAAAGTTACTGCGTTAGTGGTTCTAACAACACTAAGTTTCACCTTCAGTGACTAAGCACAAAGAAATAAGCTTAATATGCTAAAATACATCTAAACCAGCACTCTAAAGCTCCTCTTTAAAAGCACACCACAACTCTGAGGGAGGCTGTTCAGTATTCCTAATATTTCTCAGCTTCCAAGCCATCAGCCTCTCCCGCTCAGCCGATGCTGCCCTGGTCGCACTCAGATACACCCAAGAACAACCTTTCTCCCCAAGCTCTAGCACGTACCGCACCGGTGTGACTCGGGGTAATCACACAGAAACAGGGATATTTACGTCAAGCGCTGTGTGTAGTCAGACAATCATGTTTAAAAATAGGAGGGAAGAAAATGAATGTTAATTTCAGGTTACTCTCTGTCCTGAACTCTTTCGAGACAGGAAGGAGTGTCTTTAATTCAGATTGTCTCGGAGCAAGTGCTACAGAAGTAATTTACAAGATGGCAAGAAATTATAAGCCTTAACGACAGAAGGGCAACCAAGCCAGCCTTTAATTTGGATTTGCGAGGAGGGGGCGGTGGCGATACTGCACAGACAGATTTCTACAAGTTGCCACGATACTTTCTAAAAATAGCAGTCCGCAGCTGCCCACAAAGAGCCCAGGTGTGGGGCCGCGTCCCGGGAGCCGCTGCCGGCCGGCGGGGCAGCGCTGCGCGCTCCGCCGAGCGGGGCTGCGGTGGGACCCCGGCCCGGGCAGGGACCGGGCCACCGAGGGGCTGGCACCCAGCAGCACCGAGAGACGCCTCACCTCCAGCCACCGCCGGGCTTCGGCGAACGCCGCCTGGAAGTCGTACTCCGCGTCCTCTCTCCCGTCCATGGCCAGCAGCAGCGAGCGGGGGGCGGCCGGCGCTCGGCGGGGCGGGGGCGCGGCGGCGGCCGCTGTCATTCAGCTGCCTCCTTTTAACGCTGCCCGCGCCGTCTCCTCCCCCTCCGCCTCCTCCCCGCGGAACTCCCCCTCCCGGGCGCTCGCTGGCGCTCCGCGGCCGCAGGAATCCGAAGAGCCGCGGGCCGTGTGGCAGCGCCGGGACCCCCGGGGCAGCCGCACGGCCGGGAGGGGCCGCGCCCCCGCGGGCCTGGCGGCTCCCTCCCGCCGGGACGCGGCGCCCCTCGCGCTCCCGGCCGCTGGAGGCCGCCCCCGGCGGCTCCCGCCCCGGCGCATACCAGGAATAGCTGGGGACAATCGCACCTTTCAGGGCCGGCCCCGCCGCCCCGGCCCCCGCCACCTGCCGCCCCGCCCGGCCGGGACTGCCCAGCGCCCTCCCTCCCTGCGGCAGGGCCGCGGGAGCCTCGGGAGCCCGGGCCGCCTCCCTCACCTCCGCTCCGATGGGGCTTCCCCGGCCAGCCACAGGCAGCGCTCCCGGGGAAGCGGCTCCACGCTCTGCAGCGCTGTCCCGTCTGGGGACGAAGTTAGGAGCCTTTTCCTCAGCTACGGGAGGCATTAGAGACCCACGCTCTGTTTTGAGCGCTTTTCCTACAAAGTGACCGAGGCGGAGGTGCCCTGGTTCAACTGGAGGCGCACGGCTCGGCTTCCGTGCTTCCCTCCCCAGCCCCGCTAGCCTCAACTCCGGTTTAGCTCCCACTACCCACTCTAGTGCCCATTGCTCTGGCTCATTCGAGTCCCTGTGCCCGGCTCACTGCAACAGATTTTTTGCGACTCCTCCATTGCACACGCTATCCCAGGCTCAGAGCTAAAGCCCGGTCTCAGCACGGCTTCACCGTGGACCTGGGTGGGAGCTGCGCTGAGCTCTGCCCGCTGCGGTGACCACAAACGTGGGGCAGGTTGGGATCACGCCGTGCTGCAGCAAACCGGAGCACGGGAGGCAGCAGGGAGATGGTTTGCTGGCTGAACACAGTGAAATCCTTTCTTCCAATACAGAAGTGGACAAGTGCTAAGCAGAAAAGTTAAGTATCAGGGAAAAGAGCCGTTTTCTATAATACTAATCCACAGCATTAGGTTGTTGTGTTCTGGCTTTGGTTTATTTGGGACTTTCAGAGTACTAGATTTCATTTTCACATTGTATTTAAGCTCTCTACTCCTACCTGAAAGGAGGCTGTGGCGAGGTGGAGCTCTATCTCTTCTCCCAGGTAACAAGCAACAGGACAAGAGGAAATGGCCTCAAGTTGCACCAGGGGAGGTTTAGATTGGATATAAGGATAAATTTTTTCAATGCAAGCACGGTCAGGCATTGGCACATGCTGCCCAGGGATATATGGGAATCACCATCCCTGGAAGTGTTCAAAATGTGTGCATATGGTACTTGGGGACATGTTTTAGTGGTGAACATGGCAATGTTAGTTTAACATTACACTCAATGATCTTAGAGGTGTTTTCCAGCCTTCACAATTCTATGATTGTTTCCTACTTGAACTTTTTGTAGTGTTTTTTTTTCTTCCCATGTCTTCTCTGTAAGTAAAACTGAGTTGCTGCACGCATCTTTTGCTTTTACAGCCCATGGCAGAACGTATGTAATTTTTAAAGGACTACTGAGAAAAGATAACTTAAAGCTGTTGTACTACACTTAGCTCCTGAGATGCTGACTTGGGAACACATCTTCTGTTTTACAAAAACCTTCTTAGAATGGAGAATAAGAATTTTAGATCAACAAGCCAAGAAGCTATGAACCATCAGTTTCTGTGGTATATGGAAATCAGTGTTGCTGGTGTTAGACTCAGGAGGGAAAATGCAGTGACTCTGGCTGAAATAAGTTCCACGGGAGATATTTGGCCTTATATTAAAGTTACAAATGTATAGAAGTTATGTAGTTAGCTCCTCACCATGGTATGATTTGAGATAACTATGCTATGGAGCCAGCAAGGAATAATATGATAACCAAAGCTGTAATTTCAAGGGTTTTTTTCTTACCCTTTTTTCCTGTTCCAAGCCAGATCAGCCACAAGACCAGATACAAATGAAGAATCTGCATTTTTCTTGAGTGGGAAGCCTGAACGTCAGAAAACAACCCTCTCATCTCACTATTTAACATCCATGATTACAAAGCTTAGAAATGTCTAAATAAAACATGTATCAGCTACTGCTGCTGGCTGACATCAGTTTGCATTACCTGAGGTTACCAAACATTTTTCTGGCGAACTACAGCAGCCTTTCTCCCATTTTTAAGGACTTTCACTTCATCTAAGAGTACAGTGCTTGTCCCTAAGTAGGAGAAAGTAACTAAGAATTCTATAAAACAGGCTTCAAAAGAGGTCATGTTAAAAAAAAAATCACATTTCTCACTTATTTCTGGTTGCTTTATTTCACTTCATAACAAATCAAGTCACTTTTCTTACAAATGAAATGTTTAATGTTTTAGATCAAATAATAATTTGAGTAATCATGTAATTTGATTAAGTGTTTAAGTAGACTGCATGGACAGCAACTTTCAAGTCAAAGTTCCTCACTAAGTAAAAAAAGTTCCAACATGTACATCTCATCCTCAAAGTGAATTTTAAATCAACTGTCACAGATAAATTATCTATGTGAGTCTGAGCAACCAAAATAGTTTTATTATTCCTTTTCACTAACAATGTAAGTCACCAGTCCTAGATCAGAGAAAGATTACCAGATATGACTGCTAATTGTTGCTGTCAAAAGTAGCAAACGTAATATTGTTCTACCAGACAAAAATAAACCCTTTCAATGTGTGTGCTCCAAGGGATAAGTCAAGCAACAGCTTATGTCATATTCTTTTCAAGGAGAGTTCTACAAATTTTTGACACAATAATATTTTCTACCAAGGCAGGCTTCTTTCTTTAAGGAAAGACTGTATTTATTTTCTGTGGGCTGTTAAGTCTCTTTATTTTCAAACATATATTTCAATGTCAGAAAACAACTTTCTTCTTCTTCCCTTAACTGAATCATGCAGCCATGACTGAAAGGAAAGGGCATTGTACTGGTTATTAAATTATGATTTCTTAACAAAATGTCTGTAAATAACATAGGAAAACTTGCACCAATATACTTAAAAAGCTCAAACAATCCTGACAGCTTAATAGCACACCAGCTCCACTCAGCTAAAATTAATGCAAGCGTGGAGCATGCATCACCTCCTCACTCCTACGCACACCATTTCCATAAAATGGTGTGTACAGCCAGCCCAGACTGCAGAGGCTGAAGAGGGATCTCCTGGCACTGTGTGCCCATGGTCAAGCCACACTCCTCCACACAAAGGTGTTGAGGCTCTGGCAGGGCTGCCCAAGTTAGAAAATACAGTGTTATTTTCCCACGGAGCTTGAGCTAATAAGCAGAGATTGTACAGCTCAGGCGATGATGCAGACACTGGGGCATCACAGAGCCAAAAGCACCATGGGGTCTGCAGGGTTTATCAGCCTCTAAGCAGGACCTTGCTTGACTTTACAAGTCAGCCAAGTGTTCACACTTCACTTTTTTAACCCATGTTATACAGGTTATGTCAGTGAGGGAGATATTCCAGGAGCTTGTGGATCCCTTTACTTCCTGTGCTCCTCGAGACAGTGCCAAAGCCTGTGCCAAAGCATGGCCTCACAAGCTCTGGAGGGCTCTTACACTGTACATGTTGGGTGAGATGAATTTCTGCAGAGCAGTCTTTCACAGTTTCTACCAAGAGACCATGCAGTGAGCAGATACAGTTCAGCATAAAAACTAGTGCAGTGCTCTTCCTTTGGCATCTCAAAATGTACCATCTTAGATTTAATAAACCAGAAATTAACACTGCAAATAAAAGAGGGAAACCTTACCCTGCAGAACAATTGATTTGAAGACTACGTAGATGCTAAGCAAAACTACAATACTGCCAAAATACTAAGAATTCTTATTCATAGGTTTTTACTTAAGATTCAAGATGTATTTTTCAGCATGACCACAGAAAATCCCCCCCCAAATTTACTATTCTAACCTTATCATGTTTGTCCTGAATTTGTCTAGTCAGTCCTTTTACCCAACAAGGAGCTCCACTTCGGAAGGGATTTTGCAATAAACAGCTGCACAAAAACAGAGACACACCATTGATTACTTAAACCCACTTTTGAACACTGAAGATCATATATGATGAGACATTTCTCTAGAGACTGATGTATCTTGTTTAACAGCTTTGAACTGCACTTCCTCTCTGTCCTCACCCTCTCCCCTATCCTAAAAGGGCCTTATCTATATTAACTATGGCTTACTCGAAAGGCAATCCTCCAAGTCACCATTAGCTTAAAAAATGCAATATCCCAATTCAGTGGTGACAACCTTTATTTGATTTTGCTGATATTAGCAAGAAGACAACACAGCTGGTTCGGTTACTAAAGCCTCTGATTTTTATTTAAAAGCAAGTTTCAGGACTTTACTAATGAGCATGGCAACATAAACCAAGTCTTAATGATACTGCATTTTATTGGGGTGAAAAAGCAAAAGCTTCAAAAATAGAAGCTCATTAGTGTTATTCTTCTCCTTTGCTTTTCCAAGCAGCTCACTTATAGAAAACAGACTGTTGCTGTTACTGGCCTCTCCAGGTGACATGTTTTAGACAGACACGCCAACTTTTTCTTTAGAGTGCAAGAGATGTTCTTAAGTGATAAGACAGACTCCCAGGCCTCTTTCTTTTCTATAAAGAAGGAAAACTCTGCCAGAGTGCTTCTGGCATAACCCCATTCATTTTTCCTGCAATGACAATTGATAGAGAATGAAAGCACCCTCTGGGATGTGGAGGGCTCAGTTTCCTTTGGCAGTGGGTTTGATTGGAAGCAAACCTAAATTATTCCACTTCAAAGGAGTGAATAAGGAATACTTTTCTGGAATGTCAAAAACACACACATTAACCCAAACCAATCTTCACAAGAATCCTAAAGTGTTAAGATTGCTTACCTAAAAAACCAAACCCAAAACCAAACAGGAAGATCAAACTCAAAACAACCACAATGTTACTGATTCAGGTATAGAAATTGGTCAACAGTACCTTAAGATCACAGGGTGGAGTGGGAGGGATGGCACAGGGGAAGGCTATCAGATAGCATTCAGTAATGCCACCTGACAAACTTACAACAGATATTCCAACAGGGGAGAAAAGTATATGACTATCATGGCTGCCTTAAAACCTCCAGTCTGTTTGTTGTTGCTAAACAAACTTCATTACAACAATCATCACTTTTCTATCATTTATTTCAGTTAGGTGAGGTACTTCACATTGCTGTATTCAACTGTGTGTGCCCTCCACAGTCCTACCATTTGAATTTCCTAATGTGCCTTTTCGGGGGGAAAAACCCATGTCATTTTTCCACATATAAATAGCAAATATTGGTTTAACTAAAGTTTTTGGACAATTTATTAACATTATTAGACTTGAGAAACAAAGTGAAGTTTTATTAAAAATGTAAACATTAAGATAATTTTAAAATGTTAGTGCTCACCAACAGTAAGAATAGTCCTTTTTCTGCCTATTTTCTTCCACACATTTATTTAAAAATAATGCACTGAAAATTTTTTTTTTCACTTGAGTCACCTGAAGAAGTTCTTATAGTATTCTTCCACCATTATAAATAAAAGATGGAGATAGCCTCATACTCCAAGTTTTCAGCCATATCACCATACTCCACTCAGAATGTTATCTGTGCATGATACAAATGATAATCCTGCTCTAAAGCAGCGCATCATTATTACAAGGAAATATCACAGACAGTAAGTCCCAAAACTTTTAAGGGGGTGGAAGGGAAAAAACCCACCACATAAAAATCTTGCACAAAATGCATGCCTGTATAGAAATACCCAAAGTTGCTGTAGGAACAAGCAGCAAAATATAGCAAGGACAAATGCAAAGTTTATTCCACGTATGCTACAATTAGTCAAGATGTTAGGGAAGTATCAAAATTTGTACTATTAACATATGGCAACAGTTTTATTCTTACAATACATTGCAATAGAGTTGCCTCACAGGAAAAGGCTTTTAAGCTGCAGACAGTGCAATTGCATTGAATCTTAATTCTTCTGGGTCACGTTCCATGAATTTCTTGCAAACTTCTATTGCATCCTAGGGGAAAAAAGTACAAAGAAAACCAAAATGAGAAACAGTATAAATCCTATTTGTTATTAAAAACCAAACAAAACACAACTGAAATACGAAAATATGCTTTATCCATACTAGGCCCAAAATGGCTTTTTCCATAAAGGTTTACTAAATAGTGTGACAAACTTACATAAATGGTATTTCTGATGTGAGTTACCATGACTCAAGATTACTTACAGTGCTCATATGGGCAGCCTAAAAGAAAAAGTTTTATGAAGGACCTTTAGCAATGATGATTTTTGTGACTGAATATTACTTTGTGCAGCAGATGTGTTGCTTTTCTGACTTTCTAAATGCATCTCTGAAGTTTGCCTTAACTAGTACTGCTGCCTTCAGAAATTTTTCCTTTGTTTCAAGATGAATCTAAGCTGGGTGGGGTAATTGAAAGATTTTAAGTAATTCCTTCATCTAGCTTTAGGGTGCAATCTGGAGAACACATGTTATCAGCAAAAACAGGAAAAAGACACATACGGAATAAGGAAAGCTTTATCCAATTTCTTTCCCTGTCCAAGCAAGCACAAATTATTTGCAAATTTTACAGACATTAGTCTATGCTTCTAGACTACAAAATAATTTTCTATTTTCTTTGTTTTAGTTTCTCTGGTTTCTTCCTTTTGTAATACTAATCCAATCTGGATATCATAAAACTCAGATCTATGCATTGACTTCTCTCAACTTCAACTTGGCATCATTCTGTGGGGATGACAGTTTATCCTCCTAACTCAGTGTATCCCTTTCCAATTAGTTTCTCAGCTCATGACACAAAGAAGCACCAAAAGAAGCTGTGAAAGTAGAGAAGAATGATCATTAGGAAGGGTCAGAAGGGAAATCAGCTTCTGTCTAGCGTGACACCAATCAAACTATAAACCAAAGGAAAGAGAATGAAAAATTGTAAGTTTTCAGTCTGCTAACTTCTTGTTAGAGGTACTAATTGAAAGGAGCAGGAGTATATGAAAATCTAAGCACAGAAGATAAGTCAGTCTGATCTTGTAGTCGACCCTTATGATATTTAAGTTACGATACTCTCTCATCCACAGCCACAACGTAAGTGTTCCAAAATATCTCTTTTCAAACCTAATTTGGCCTCACCATCCCACTTGCTCTATTCCTCATCCAACTATAAATATAGCTAGACTTGTATAGGTATTTTCATATATCTATTTTATAAATTTTGTAGAAACACAGCAAGGATTTCATATAGCACCATTTAAGAAGGTTCTGTATCCCTACCTCTAAAAAAGAGTCGTCGCTGGTTTCCCCATGGTTTATTGGAAATGGCTTGCGCCCATCTGTTGAAAGACAAAGTGGGATTGAATAACACATTTATAAAATTATAAAAGCTTCATTTTTTTCAGTTAAAACTATTTAAACAGATCTTTTGTACTTCGCTTTCCAAAATGCTATCGCATTTTCCATAAAGTTCACACATGCAGCTAGCTGTTCCCTGGTCTCTCCACTGCTGACTGCTTCTACCAGTATCATTATATACAATCTGTTGCTTTTAAAAAATAATCCAATCAAAACAATGAAATATTTTTCAGTATTTAATTTGAAAACTTCAAAGCTGTAAGATGCTGTTGGTTTAGTGCTGGTATAGTACTTCAATTTTTCAAACAGAATAGAAAAATTTCAGCTACGCTTGATGGATTTACACAGACAGACAGCTGTAGGTCTGTGGTGTTTGACAGCTGTGATCAGGGACTCCACAACAGACCAGAGTAGCAAACCCACCATTCTGAAGAGTCTGGCATCACTGAAAATGTTCCTGTCATTTAAAATAAATTAGCAAACAAAACCCAACAGCTCTAAATATTTAGTATTTTCACAGCATTTAAACAGGATTGCTATGGTTATTTTTCTTATATGTTTTTTTCCTTGCATTTCCAATAGAATGATGCTTGTCATTCTCAGCATTTAAAAAGAATTTCATTCATATAAATATGCTTCAGGTTACTTGCAACGAGTTTACAGTATGAAAACTTATGTGAGGTTATCTGAAATATTTCTTTAAAAATATAAAACAAAATCGCTTTTGGCTCTGTCTTCCCTGTAAAAGGCTTTTCCCTCCCCAAAGATGCCACCAAAGTTGACAACACTTCCAAACTACATTTTCCATAACTAAAAATAGATTTGATGTTGAAAAACATTTGGATTTATATGAACAAGATGTTGTTCATTATTCTAACTACCATGGCTGCAGATACAAGGCAAAACCCTCAGAAAATGCCACGGAAACAGAACTGAATTCCCTGCACTGTTGCAAGGTAAGTTTACCTTAATTTTGGGGCTTTTTTGTGTCCATATTGGCAAAACCACATTTTAATTTCACGTGTCTATAAATAATGTGTTTTTTAATGACAGAAACATCACATATATTTAATATCCATGTGCTTCCTTAGCATTTTCTGCATGCCAAAGCCCACATGCTGCCCACACTGTCTGAAGCCAGTGAATCAACTGAAAAACCATCCATTTTACTACTTTTAAGGTGGGGGTTTTTTGCTTCCTTCCACTGCTACAGAGAGAAGTTATTTTAAGAACAAAAGACATAGTACTATTGACATTCCACTGTACAGTAGAGCTAAATGCCTCTTCTCCTTCTAATTTGTTATTTTTAGGAAAAATTCAAATGGGCCTTCTCTCACATCATACCTACAGAAATTGGGTAAACATGCTCATCACAGTATGTAGTCTGCTTTTCAAGCAGCATAAATTAATGGACAATGAAAATTTATCACAGCACACAACCAAAAAAAGTGAAAGTCATTCCTTATGCCTTGAATCTAGAGTCATAAAATATTTATTGCATCCTACAGTACTTACCTTTTTGATCTAGTCCACAGACAGATAGACAGCATCATAAAATACAAAAATGTGTGCCTATTGGTTATGACTTATCCCTGGTAATACCCCTTAGATCAACTTAATATTAACATAAGCACTTCTTATATACTGCTTATGCCCCATGCTGTGATTACTTATCACCTGTTAAGGGCATTGCTTAATTACATGCTGATTTTCAAAAGATGAAAGTCTTATCACCACAAAATACTGCAAAAATTATGTTAGGAAAGATCAGTGACTTGCAGCTTTTACGTGCTGATCTGCTTGCTGGATTTCTGAAGAGCCTGCTGGAGAACCTAGTTGCCCAGCAACATATTTAAGATTGGAGTCGTTAGAGAATATCTGAGCAAAACTAAGTGCTACAAAATCTGAACAGGAAAAAATAGCTGTACTTCAATAAATAAGAACTACTGTTGCACAGTTAACTGTCTCCTGACCACAAAAAGTAGAGGAAAAAATACCAGAATATTACAAATAAGTTGCAGAGTGTTAACATCTCTTAGTAACCTGACTACATAATTTGAGTTAAAACATTATCACTTATACTGTGCTTATTAAGCACAGCTGCTTAATAATATAGCTAACATTTCTGAAGTGGCACACAGTTAATTTAATACTTCCACAAGCAGCTTGGGAACATAAACATAACAAATGTCCTGTGAAATTTTGAGTGTTTATCCATTTTTCCTGCTTCCTGTCCTTATAAATGCCCATAGAAGTTTGGATGCAGTCTAGTATTCTGTACCATTTTATCTTAATAGGATGGAGTTAAGGGAAGGAAAACACTAAGACCCAAAAAACAAACAAAAAATCCTAATAAACAAACAAACAAACTCCCTCTCCTCCAAAAAAATCCCAAAAAACTAAGAAGAAGGCTGCAGTTGTTTGAAAGAAATCCCCAGACCCTAAGATGCAGCTGAAAAGAACCTAAGCCCTACATAACATCAAGAAATCTCTCTGAAACTTTGACAGTTAACAGCATCATTACTTGAATTTGTTTCTAAAAAATGGAGAGAGTGGATAAAAAGTGTTCTTACCCAATTC
Organism: Agelaius phoeniceus; assembly: GCF_051311805.1. Classification (NCBI taxonomy): domain Eukaryota; kingdom Metazoa; phylum Chordata; class Aves; order Passeriformes; family Icteridae; genus Agelaius; species Agelaius phoeniceus. The sequence continues at coordinate 50,755,698 of NC_135266.1, forward strand.
ATAGAGATGACCACCTACATTAACTAATGCAATAAAGTGAAGATCTACTTTTTCATCTATACTTGGTGCCTGCAAGACAAAACAAGACAAAAAGAAATTGCGTTTATTGAACTCTTATTGCTATATGAGTAATGAGCATGTATCATCATAATATAAAAAATACCTGGACAAAAGAGATTACAATTGGGAAGCACATTCTGGATTTATACAGAATGGCAGAAGTCAAGTGAGGAACATTTTGGAATACAAAGGAACTGTCTGCAATGCATTTATCAGTAAGAATCCATGCATTAAAGTATCTGGAAATACTTCTGATTACAGCTCTACATAAAAGCTCTATTTTTCATAACTGAAGTAGAAGTAAAATCAGCTCAAATACATAAACATCAAAAATAGACTTTCATATAAATAAGTAATCCTTCGCTAATCTTTCTCCCATAACAAAGTGATGCAGGACTCAACTTTGAAATGGTAATATTTCAGAACTGAAAATATTCACTGGTCAAAATAATTTTTTCCTCATAAGCCAACCCCAGTTAACCAGTTTCCTCTTCACAGGCAGTCAAAACAAACACATCTTAGGTGGGGAGGAAAGATAATTACCAGAGGTGCTCAGACTGAATTTTCCAAGTGGTATCATACTCATTATACCCAGTAAGGACTGAAGTGCAGTGACAGCACCAAGTGACACAACATAAAAAATGGTTACAGTGAGTAAAGATCCACCTAGCCCAGTACTGTGCTGGCAACTACCGCAAGCAGCAAAAGCTTTTGCAAAAGTTTGTGGGCATCCAGAGCATGGTGTTCCACCAACACACGTTCCCAGCACCTGCTGAGCAGTGGTGTTGGAACCTGTGAGCCAGAAGATCATTCATCACTTCTGAGCCAAAAGCTCTATCACCACTGTTGTGTTCAATAGCAACTGATGGCTTAATTCCTTATCAGTCTGTCCAGTCTGCACCTGAACACAATTTAAGATGATATTGTTTTGGTCAAATGGGAAAAAGGACTTCAGGTTTTCTTCATTATCAAAAATCTGACTTGTGTGAAAATGTACTTCATGTAATTTTCTTTCATCTTTTAATTACTGCTAGGCTTACATGAATTTTCTAAAAGACTCCAAAAATGTAAAAACTTGCTAAAAACAGATTGGAGTGTAAAATAAGTTGTAGAACCTCAAAGTCGTATCATCTTTTAAAGACTGGGCTCAAAATTTCCTTTTTGATGATGGCCATGAAAAAAGACTTTAAAAGATGATATAAATTGAAGAAATGTGGCAAACAACCAGAACAACAGAGTGAAGGACAAGAAGTCACCAGAAGTCCTTCAAATACATTAAGAAGGCCGAAGAATGCAGCACTGTGGAGGAACTGCCAACAGCTTACAGAAATTCTGTGCAGCAAGCTCAAAAATGGGAAAAAAAGAAAAAGAAAACAAAACAGCACACAACTTCCCTTCACTGTCATTTAAGATTTATCTCCATGACCAGTTAGAAGTGCGAAAGGCACAAACACCCTGTTTCATCACTGTTTCAGAGAGCCTAGAATGGAGAAAAGGCATTCTGGCCACTGAAGATGAGGCATCTATCAAAGGGGCAAGAGGATCTTTCCACCAGAAATTCAAGCTGTCTGAGTGAAATGGCCTTTGATAATTTTGTTTCACAGAAAGCCAAACAGAGCCACGACTTAGCAAAACCAAGCAGCTCCAAGAACTTGACTACTCCAGTTGCAAACTTCAAAGTTTGCAAACTATGGAAACCACAAGTTTCCATAAAACCACACAAGACAGCAGGTAATGTCCAATCATTGTTATTGCTATTGACCACCCAACTTTTTACAGACATCTAAACTGTAGTGCTACAGAAGTGTGCAGGCAGGCAAGGCTTGTAAAATCCCACATTGTCACCTAATTCCCTTCATAGACACATCACTTCACAGCTGTTCACTTATCAATTAAACATATCAACTAAGAAATCTGGGATTTAGAAATTTCATAGTTAGGGGGAAGACCACTGCCAGTTAGTGTCACTTTAGGAAGGAGGTGGCTTAACAATTTAAAGCCTACATCTAAACATACTCTACCTGGGCTCAAGGTGACATGAAGCAGGAGAGTACATCACTATTTCAGAGGACTTTGAGATGTTCAGGAGTTGATTTTTACCACATTTAGAAACAACATATAGTTGCCCTTTTGACCATTTTGGGTGTTAAGTTCTTTGTCAAATTCTAATAAACACCCTTTCTCTAGAGAGACACCATTGGCATGCTTGGAATGCTGAGTCTATATATAGAAAGAAGATGAATAAGTAAGCCATCAAAAAAAGCATGATTGACTTTTCATAAAGTTTACTTAGAGACAGACTGCTATAGAATCCTGCTGAGTTTTTGTACAAGACTAATCTAAATAACATGCTTTCAGTGTGCTATTGCCATAAACCGTGAGAAATGCTGTGTTTTTACACTTTTAATTCCCCAATCCCAGAGAGAATGAAAGCGCCATGCCATTATTAAGTTTTCTACCATATGTTCTAGTGTATGCAGTCTCCTTCCATTAAGATTTCTTTTCATCTAATCTAGATAGCAGTAAAGTTGATTTTTACATTTCTTGAAAAATTAGGATTTCAATAATTTTTGACAGAAAAATATTTGCATAATCATAAGCACAACGAAAAAATAAGGTCTAAATAGACACAATGACCTAAAACTTTGTATTATAAAAATCTGTTGTTTATAACTTAAGCAAACAAGTAACTGGATTAATCTTTCCCAATGTGATGAATCTGATTCAAAATCCCTCCACTCCTCTCCTCCTTAGGGAAAAAGCCCCCAACACATCCATATGCGTGCGAGCACACTCAAACACGCACAGACACCACATGAAAAACCTAGTCAGGCCAATTTCCACTTCACTAGGAAGCCCTAGAAATTCTAACACTTGAACCAGAAGACTTTAAATTTCAAAGGAATGGAAAAAAGTGGGAATGTCAGCTCCAGCAAGATGTCTTTTGTGGTCTCCTCAAAAAGCTACTACACCTTTGGCCAACTTTTCAAGTTTCTAATAAAGTGTCTATGTGAATGTTTAAAAGAACAAGGAGCAAAGCTTTAAGAAGCCTTCCTGCACATTCATCATGAAGAATTACTTAGAACAGTTACAGAGGATTTTCTCTTGATTGCTCTTCTTGTCAAAGACCACAGTAACACAGACATCAATGAAGTGTTCCGATTATCTGTTCCTCTAGATTTTTTCACTTAAAAGCCCCATCAGTGTGCAAAAGGAAAAAGCACACTTGAAGGACCACATGTGTGTATGAACCACAAGGAGAAAGACATGGGAGTCTAAATTATGTGATTGTCTTATCAGGATTTGGAACTGACCTATAGGATTCAAGACTCATTTTTCAAGTCTTCTGAAGAGCTGCCATGCTGAGTACTGGAAATGTATACTTCTCTCCTATCCAGGGAAGACATAAAGAGGAAGAATACCAGCACCTTGAGTAACTTACAAAACTTATGTTATGGTTGCAATCACAGTATAAGAAGGAAGTTTTGGTAATTTGGGTCAGTAGACATAATTTTTCCAATTTACTTCTCCAAACTAAAAACATGCTAAAAAATAAAAACCAGAAGACTCAAAACTGATTTAAAGAAGAAAAATACAAGTTCAGTGCTCAAAGAGATGGTTTTGAGAACATCATCTCAAATGTAACTTTTTTCCAAGGAATTAAGGTAACATTCAATGATAATAACACACAATATTTTCATGAATACTCAGTTGCACACACAAAAGAAACAGCCAAGGTTGTCTGCCCTCTAATTTTGGATATCACATTAAAAGTACTTAAATATCAGAGTCCCTGTTTTTCAGAGGATTTGACTGCCTTCTCTGCTAACCTGAACATTCAAATTGAATAATAAACAAGTGCTGACCTTTGTGAGAAATCAATTTGAATTGACTTGTCTCAGATCAATACCCATTAGTTCATGCTATTGAAACAGAACCTCTACATTTCTTCCTCTAGCAGGAATCAAATCTATAATAAAAACTGCATTTCCCAAAGTTTTTACAATATAAATGATAACCCTTCCTATGCCTTCTTGTACTAAGAAATTCCTTTAGTTTTACCTTTCACCAGTGCATGCTGCCCTCTCCTCATGAACTAAACCAGTCTTTCTAGTTGTTGCACTAACCTTCAGAAACCCAATAGTACACGCCACATCACTGTTTGCCCAGTCATGTCAGCCTGTCTAATAAAGTATATTTCATCACCTGCACAGTTTCTCTTGCAATGCACTTAGGCCATTATCCCAATCTAAAAGTTGGTGTTCAACTTTCATGCATTTTAAATCTTTTGATCTTCAAATGTTGCTAAGTCAAGACATAACTGTTTGTCAAATTTATGTGCAACTGGTTTCTTCTCCTAAGAACTTAATTTCTGTGACAAACTTACAACTGAGAAAAAAAATGGTCTTGCTCTCATGGATCCACTGAACAAGCCTTACTACAGCCTGCTTAAAATGTATTTATGAAAGACCACATTATAAGAGCAGATTCAGTGTTACATGACAGTTTTCAGGCAATTTCTTCCAACTATATCTTGTATTTTTATTATTCCCTTACGCTTGCTTTTGAAAGGAGAAGCAAAGCAAGAAACCTCACAAACCAGTTTAGTAGAATGCTTTGCAATACAGGTAGTGACTGGGAAAGGAAAAAGTCACTTGATGTTAAGTCAAGAAACTGGCATCAGGAGTCTGTTAAGTTATGGAAGAGTACTGAAGACTGATAGGGAAGAGACAATTTTGCAGAACCTTCAAGAATAAAAAATTCAGATACATCCAATTGAAAGATCATGACAAAAACATCTACAGTTTTAAGAGAAGAAAAAAACCTTAGAGGTTTATCTACACCAGATATTACAAGAAGCCAAAGAAAAACAGATCCAAAAAAGAAGACTACTAGGTATCGTTTATATTCAATAAATTCTGAAGTAAAATGGAAAAAGTGATGCAATTGCTGTTGAATAGATCAGACATCTGTAACTTCTGTTTTGCAGCATGGGATGTGCTTGGGCAAATATACTGTGTAGGACTGTGAAAGGCATTTGGGTCTCAGTTAAAGTACCGCAACTAAAACAAAGATCACTGGAATGATGGTCACAAGTTTTCAGTAAGACTGTTTCTGGCTTTTTCTCACAAAACAGTGACATCTCTATTCATGCTCAATATACTGCAGAGTGTTTGTCATATAAAAGGCAGCAAAACCTAAGGCAAACAGAAACACTAAAAGAATAGATGATCTGGAAGAGAAAGTGATGAGGATGGAGGGAAAGTCAACATTACTAAACAAGCATGCTGTTAGCTTATCTTAAAAATTTGCCACATCTACTGCAATTTATCAGATTTGTACAGAACGCTTCAGGACAGTATTTTCAATTTTTCCCCCCTCCTAATATACGTTCTGAGCTCATCTAGAGACCTACTCTGAAAGGATGTATTGGGTGTGGCAGAGATGGGGCTCATTTCCCCAGAGCAGCCCTCCCAGTGCTGAGCTTTGCACTGGTAGCTGGGAAGGGGCTGGTGACACCCAGTGCTGTGGCCACTGCTGAGCAGCGCTGGCCCTGCATCCCTGCCCTCTCTCACATCTCACCCTCACCAGCAGGACAGGGGTGGGCACAACCCTGGGAGGGGACACAGCCAGGACAGGTGGCCCCAACTGACCAAAGGGATGTTTCTGTATCATATGAGGTCTGCTCAGCAATGAAATCTAAGAGAAAGGAGGAGGAAAAAGGGAAAAAGAACTAATAACATTAGTAATTGTGACAATTGTCTTCCTAGCCAACCACTACACACACTCAAGACTGGCTTCCCAGGAAGCGTCAGGACATCCCCTGCTGATGGGAAGTACAGAATAAATCTTTTGTTTTCCCCTGCTTTCATGTGAAGCTTTTGCTTTACTGAACTGCCTTTATCTTGACATACGAGTTTTTTTTCTCTTATTTTCTCCCCACCCTGGCCTGCAAAGGAGAGGAGTGACAGAGCAGCCTGATGGGCATCTGGTGTCCAGCCAAGGTCAACCACCACTGAAGTCAAGGAAAGTTTTCAACTAGGAAAAGTGCTTTTATTTAAGGAGCCTAGAAAAAGCCTCTCAGCATCAAAACTTTTGCTCTAAATTTTGAAACAATCTTTTTTCTGTTTGTCAATGTTTTAGTGGTAGAAATGTACTCAGAACTACAAGAAAGTTCAACTATATTTTAAACACAATATACAGGATGTTCCCACCCCCTTAAATTCAAGAGCATAGATTTCTTAATAAAAGCAATACTGAAGTGCTCATACATTTCTCATACAATGCTGGCCTCATGCAATGCTGAGCAGTTCAGCATTTTTGTACAGCTAGGAGACTATCAGAGCTGTACTAATACTACTTGTTGACAGGACATTAAATACCACCTTGTCATTCAAATTTTACAAAGCCAACGGAGACAGCTTTAATGCCAAAAATGCTGTCTGGTTTCTTCCATAATAAACTAATTTACAAAAAGGTGGTCTTAATTTTCTTGTAAGGCATGTTATACAAATGTGCAAAAATGAGAACAACATTTAGTTACCAATACATACCAGACTATATAGTATTTATCAGTATTCACTGATGAATCTTTATGTATAGGCCTTGAAATTTTAATCTGTTGGATGAAGACAGGACATCGGAGGAATTAAAGCATAATATTTTAAAACCTCTTAGAAGCAAGCTTCTGCTTTGCCAAATAGAGTTGTACTGAAAGCTAAACTAATTTTCTGAACATTTTTAAAGGAAATGCTCACTATTAGTGGATGAGGACTCGTTTTTAGACATTTTCTGAAGTTAACAAAACTCTCAGCTTGGTTTTCTGCTATGACAACAGATTATGCTGTAATGTCTTAGATAAGTCATCGTTTATTTACTGCTGAAGTAAACTCATGTTCAATTAATGCTTTTGTTCTAGGCAGGCACACTCAAGCTCAAGTCTCCTTCAATAAGTATTTTCTTAACAACAAGCATAGGTAAGTCAAATTCAAACATGATCCCAGTTTCAAATTACAGAAACATGACATAGAATTTTCCAAGGTTTGCTAAACAATAAAATCCCCAGGTAAAATGTCAGATGTTGTCAATGTCAGCAAAACAAATGAGGGGTAAGAAGCATGAGTTGGGAACAATTTAAGTCTGTACTTAAGTTCACAACTCCTCAGATCCCAAAATATTTAACTAGCTCCAAATGATAACATCAAGAATGGTCCATAGTTCTGAATATTACATGAGAGCTAGATACTTAATAAAAGCAATTACTATTTACATGAAGAGAAAAGAGTCTGGGAAAAGGCCTCATCTTGAGATATTTATCAGGATGAAAATAAAAAAGTTATAAAGAAGTGGAAGCATTTGAAACTTATTTTTAATAGCAGTAAAACATTAAGGGTTTCCACATGTGCAAAGCCACATCTGAATGAAAAAGAAAATTATGTGGACCATAGCTAGAGTAGTTATTTCACCTTTGTTAAAAACCCACCTATCTCAAAGAAGAATTTCCGGGAACACAGGTGAAATGTGATCAGTATCAAAGAATGATAAAAACAAAATAAATGTCCAAATTTTGCATTTAAGAGCATTAACTTCTACACACCAAGATTTATTTTTCTATTCATGTATGCATTCGAAGTGTGATCACTCCTTAAATGCAGGATGAAATAGCACTAAAAGACTCTTTCAATTTGGTGTTTCTGCTGGTGGCCATCAGGCCATTTAGAAACATTGGCTACCCTGTTCATATAATTTTTTTCCCCAGATTTTCAAGATACATTTGTGGTCAGTGAGTGAAGGAGGAAAAAAGTTTTAATTTGATGCCAAGCTTTTCTTATTGGAACATCTTCCCTTTCAACTGCAATGTTTGAGTACAAACTATATGAAGAAACAAGATATCAAGTGAGAAAGTAACCAGTCCCTTGGGATTAAAGGAAATATTTTATCATTACTGAAATACCCAGGGACCATTAACCAAGAGTTAAGGAAAGAAAAGGAGACTAGGTTTAGGATATGAGAACTTAAAACCAGGCCTCAAACACAGAAGAAATAATACCACGTAGCAAAAAATTAGAAGCACCTTGATTTAGCAGATCCAAATGAAAGATCATGAAGATGAGGTGAAAAGAAGAGGCTGGATGTGGAGCCTATGGCAAAAAAAAGTGCCAGTTCATGAAAGGTAAACTTCTTCTATGCTTTGAAAATGATTTAGCATATGTATGGAATCAAAAATACCTAGACAGCAAAGTGTGGAATGATGTACTTTTGCTGTCTGACATGGTGGAAAGGGAAAAAATAAACCAGGAAGAAAGAAACCTTAAGAATGGTTGAGAAAAGACCCCAACAAAACATGATGCCTTGAAGACTGAAGCTACATGGCAGAAGGCCAGTGGTGTCAGAGTAAGAAAAGACTGAAGATGGACTACACTTACAACAGAATGAAGCCCGACAGATGGAAGGCGTATCAAGGGCCGCCACCGGCGCAGACGGACTGACGGACTGGGAGCCTTTGCAGGACCTACATGATTACGTTTGGCCCAGGAGAGGGATGCAGAGTGACACAATGGTGAGGCCTTCGTTCTGCTGTGGCTAACCTGAGGCTGCGATGAGCATGGTGGTGAAGACAGCGAGGACGATGACGACTACATAAACATTAAAAAAGAACATACTTAGCCCACTTAAACCTGAAATAGCATCCCTGCAACTGCAGCAAACAGCAACTGCAGAAATGTCCACTATTGAGTATACTGTCCTTCAACTGCTCAAATCACACAGATAATAATCAAGAATGTGTTGAATTTGAATGAAAAGATGAAAGAACACTGCTAATAGGCAAAGACATTGTTCAAATCTGGAGTTTATAGACAGATAAGCTAGAGGTTATTCACACCCAGGGAACTTGACAACGTGAACACAAATTAACTGACTCATTCAAGAGACAGTGTTGGAAAGTGAGGAGGGAGGGGATTTAAGCATCATTTAATAGAAGAAATCATTAAGAAAGAGAAAGAATCAGTTTTGTCTACAGCTACAAGAGCTGTGAGCAATAGCTCCTTGGCAATTTGGGATAGCTAGACAGCGCTGCTCTGGGATTTAAGATGAATCAAGTAACTATGGCAACAGAACCCAGAGTTTCTTTACTGTTTCATGTCTAACATAAAAGGAAAGCAAAAGAAAAGGGAAGCTTACCGTGGTGAGGTATGCAACTTCCTAAGTTTTTCACCTATTCTTCTAAAATAGCAGGCCAGTGGCAGTACTGCCATTAACACTCAGGATCCCTTTAGTATCCGTGGAAGCAGTGGGACTATGTTAAACCATTCAAATTGTTACTATTAGAAGAAAGACCATAGAAGTATTAAAAATGACTCTCAGCTCCAACTGACAAAGTTATAGTAAATATATTAAGACCAGAAAGGACCATTGTGATGATTTAGTTTTGATCTTCTGTCCCACACAGGCCACAGGACCAAACAAGTTCAAGTTTTGCATGGATCAGAGCATACTCATAAAACAAAAACAAACATTCAAGCTTAACAATTTTTTAACTACTGAAAAAAAATCAGAACAAATTAAAAATTCAATTAATCCTGTCTATAGCTACATAGAGACAATAAGCAGCATATTCATACAGTTTACTAAAATTCATAATAAATGAAAATGCAACCTTCTTAGTCCTGTTCAATGATGACATAACATGAACAATAGATTACATTATTCATCTGGCCATGATGCCAAACCAGGAGCTCATCTTCAGCATTTCATCCACTATTATCTTGGAATATATAAAAATCCCCAGTGTTATCTAGAGCCTCTCAGAGAACCCCTTGCCTTCTGTCAAGAAATGCAGTTAATCTTTTGTGCTAATTACACAGCTTTTATTTGGCCTCAGAGAAACACTCCTTTGTTTGAAGCTAATCTCAAGGGCGATCCAGATTGTCCTGTGTTGATGTCTTGTGCTTTAATATCTGCTGATCTTCTTCCACTGCCTGTAAGCTTTGAGGTGTATTTTAGTAACAGAATCATGGTTTGGATAACAGAATAATGGTTTGGATTAGAAGGGCCCACCTTAAAGATCATCTAGTTACAACTCCCACATGGGCAGGGACACCTTCCAGAGCCCCACCCATATCGGTCTTAAGACACTTCCAGGCATGAGTCATCCACAACTTCTCTGGGCAACCTTTTCCATTGCCTCACCACCCTCACAGTAAGGAATTTCTTCCTAACGTCCAATCTAAGCCCACTGTCTTTTAAGTCTGAAGCAATTCCCCTTAGTCCTGTCAGGACAAGCCCTTGCATAGTCTCTCTCCAGCTCCCTTGCAGGCTCCCCTCAGGAGCTGCAACCTGGTCACCCTGCTATTGTCTTCCATGTCACTGACAGACTACTTGATAGTACAGGTCTTAGAACCAGTCTCTGCAGAGACCCACAAGCTAACACACTAACTCATCACTGACACCCCACTTATCTGCCCTGAGACCTGCCAAGTTAGGGCAGGCAGAATAGAAACTGCAGTTCCTTAAGGTATGTCCCAAATGGTGCATTCAATGGAATGACTCCAGTAGAGGCTGTGAAAACCAAACATTAGATAGCTTCTCTGAAAAAAAATAATTTTCACTTTTATTAGTCAAAATAAGTCACTGTAGTGCCAGTCAAAACTATTTACTTTCTTTGAATTATTTATTATTTTTGAAGCAACTAATGTTAGTTCTCTTTTTTTTTTCCTATCAAGAGTGGGACAATGAATTGGTTCTTTCTGCTCCCATATTGCTGACCTTAAAGAAGGAAGATAGGGTTAAGGATTTTTCATGAAGAGCAAGCATCAAGTACAGTAGAAACTGTAAAGCTCAAAGACATGGAACTTTACCAAATCTCATAAACTGTCCAGAGAACACAATTTTCCACAGGGTTGTCACAGTTTGGTTTTTTCCTTTAATTTCAAGCATTCTGATCCACCTACATCTCAGCAGCTCCTAATAAAAGAGGAGAAAACTAGAAAACCTCCAATCCAAAAATGGAACTACATGAATAAAAAGGAATTCAGCAATGTCAACACTTCTACAAGACAAAAAGTCTTAGAATAGCTTAATGGCTATTACAGTTTACCTGTACTACTGACTGGGGTTTTTTCATATGCTTCACTTGAAGAACTGATCTAAAATGAGACTTTTTATGTTTAGATAATGTATCAGATGGCTTTAGAAATGATCCGTTATCAGCTTGCTTAAGAAAATTTAGAAGATGACTGATAAAGACTGCTTCTAGAATTCCTCACAGTCCACACACCTTCCAATGCAGGAAGGAACCTGTGAGATTAGAACCTGCTGTCATGCAGAAGTTTAAGAGCTTTGCTGACTAGACAGTTTAAGATAAAAGGCAAGAGACACTTGAATGTTTTACAATTTTGTAAGGTGCTGCCATCATAACAGACAGGATTGATAAGTCTTCCAAGAATCTGAATTGTAGTATCTTTTTAGTGAGAAACCGTTAAAAAAATTGACTGGAAGCTGTTAAACCGAATACTTTTGCTCTGAAAAAAAATCATATTTTTTAGGACCCCTGTATAATTATTGTGAAATTGTTGATAAGATTTTGAACAATACAATTTAAGAATTGTTTAACAGTAGAGGGATAGCCATGATATTGAAATATTTTCTTTAGAGAGCCTTGTTTTAATTTTGCTGCCATTTTTACAAGTCTATACTTCTACCATTCTTCTACATGGTACTTCTTTGTTTTCTGGCCAATATTGCTAAAAAAAAAGAGAAAATATTAAAAATACCCCTTGCCTGAATGTAATGAGACCAAGAAATACTTTAGCTTTTCAAAACTGAATTTACACCATAGAATGCCATTTCGGGAAACTAATATTTTAGTATTTTTAGTTAGTATTTGTCCTGATTTTTACTTCCATTCATTGAATCTTTTTATCCTTTATTTCCTGTACTAGTGGGTCCCCTAGTGAGATCAACTAAGAGAATGAGAAACTTCCCCTCCATTAAAAATATACTTTTGCATCTGTAAAAGTAGAATTTCAGCAGACAATATGTAGGAATTCTGGAAAAGCAAACTTAATACTGGATTAACAAACTACTTAACAAGGCTGTAATAACCAGAAAATTCTATGCATGGTTTTCATAATAAGCACAAATTAAGCTATGTGAACTGAGGTTGTTTTAAAATGAATATTTAAAAAATTAAATTAGAATTATGTGTTAATATTACTATGAAATTAATGTTAAATATACATCTCCAAAAAAAGAATGGTAATTCATACATTTCACATTTAATTTAAAATATGGAAGACAAATCCTAACTTGAAACACCCTATTCAAACAAAATTTATTAACAGCTAGAAACTGCAGAAAAGAGAGAACTAGTCTGACTTCAGAAGAAGAAAAGATCACAGGAGCATATTCCTGTGCTGAAAATTATAATAGGTCAAACATCTGAGGTGGTAAAATAAAAGCCCTGAAATAGAATTGAATGTTATTGTCATATAAACCAGTAAGCACATCAAGTTTATTGTCTGAAATGCAAAAAAATACATTATAAAGAAGTTAAAAGCTTCATGGAGTAGGTCCAGAAAATGTTCAGGCAATTACCATCTGCCCCAATCCAAAACTCACTCCTATATATAGCTGTTACTAAAATCTAAGATCTAAAAGGAATCACATACAAAGTTTGTCAGGCACCAAGAGCTGTGCTTCTGCACATACCTAAAAGTGCCTAAGTTTGATAGTGCTGAAGAGCTCGTGGCTTGGTTCACACCCAAACCTGTCAGGTTCTAGAAACAGGGATCTGTTTGCTCATCTTGTTTGTGGAACCCAATCCAGCAAATTATTTCAGTCCATGTGTAATGCACTGAAGACCTGACAGGACAAAGCAGCATCTGGTATTGCATGACCATTTCTAAACAGAAATACATATTATTGATTGACTTGCTAGTGGCTACAAAAATTCATCTATCTGGAAACTCAAGTTTAGAGCATCCTTGCAGCGAGAAGTTCAAGCCCATGCTACCTTCCTCTTTGGAAGCTTCCCTGCCTATCAGCTCACAACCTGTGCTGGTACAGGGGCTTTTCTTTTTTCCTCCATTCTGAGGTTGTGTCACTGTGTAGAAAGAAACACCAGCTGCACTGGGACAGAGATAAAATGAGCTTTAACTACATAACAACATGTCTGGCAACTTGGGAAACAGAAGGAGGTAGCATGCTTTCAGTCCTGGTCATTGTTTCATAGGCACAAGTCTGGGATCAGAGGCCCTGGCACATGTTCTGCATCTGCCCGGTTGCATTGTTCCACAAGCATGCAGGGACTCCTCCCAACATGCTGTTCATTATACAGTTCCCATACAGTAATCCCTGGAGCAGAGGTGGGAAAAGGATGAAGCAACAATAAAATGTGCAACTTTTCCAGCCAAGTGGGCAATATAAGGGTTATTACAGCTTTAAGATTATTCTCAGAGAGAGTGTACTTAGTATCTATCAATCACTTTTCCCCACCGCCTTTTGAAGCTTTGTTTTTCTTAAATAATTGCTCATTATTGAATTAAACACAATATTTTAAAGGGTCTGTATTACAGTTAAAACTAAGTGTTCTTCTTCCTTAGTCATTACCATGACTGGGTTTTTTACATGCATATTAAATCTATGTATCACACTGTCTGAAAAAACCCTCTTCCTCCTCTTTCCTTCACAAGGGTTTTAAATTTCTCAACAGCATTTCAAGCCTATGTTGGTGGTGGTGGTGAAACCTTGAGAGACATTAAGATCCTTCAAGTTTTTATAAAAAGATAAGCAGCCAGACAGAGGAGAGGGATCTGACAAAGGAAGAATTCCACAGAGGCAGAAAATGTTTCATGAGCTCATCTCCAACATTACAGAATTCACATGAACTAGAGATGTGTGCAATTCGATTGCAAGAAAAGCTTGTTCCAAACTAGATATTCCTTACATGCAACAAAAACCTGACCAACATGCAAATTCTTAGAAAGTTAAGATTCATAAACTCCAGTCCTCGCAGATCTACTCATTTTCCAACATTACAATTATCAACACCAATATTATTGAGACTGAGATTACAGACCAAACTGGGCTACATCTGCTAGCAGATCAACATCTGAGCCAGTCATTTTAGTTAGTCCTTCTGCAGCTGGTAAAAAAATATTTACAGTATTCTCCATGTAAGTTTAACCCATGATTAAGAATGGACAATATCCCAAGAGTATTACTTTGCTAGACATACGGGTAAAGACAAGAAAAATGGTGAGATTAGAGCACCCCAAAAAAATCTTTCCAAAAGTAGTGGTCATTTATCTCTCCCTGAAGACTTAAAGTTCTATGGTCTATGTTAGACAAAAGTCAAGCTAGATTATCACAATGGTGACTTCTGTGATCAAAAAAAAGTGTAATCACAACAAAAAGAAGAAAATTTCAAAGGTTAGGGAGCTCTGCAAAAGCTAAATGACTAGATTTTTTTTTTCAAATAGTTTTTCCTTCACAAGATTTTTTTCTGAAATAAATTGAACAGCATTGTTGCACACCAAATATTGTATTTTTGGAGTGCTTCCTCAAGCAAAGTTAGTTGATGTAACATCAATTCTCAGAGTGGTTTTAGCCCACTGTCTAGCTTCAGCCATATTGGTAAAATGTTGCAAGTCTTAAGAATTGTAAACTCTTTTTGTTTTCTCCTTCCAAATTAGTGGTATGATAAAGGAAAAAAAAAAAAAACAAACCAGGAGAGAGCCAAATAATTTTCTCTTCTGCCTAAGAGCAAGAGGCTGACTGTGACCTCAGCCATCACCTGTCACACTTGGTTATACCCTGCTGCTTGCTGTCTCTTACAGATAGTGCAAGAACAGCACAGGAAACATTATGGATTGGAGAGATGCAAAAAACCAACCAAAAAAAAAACCAAAAACCAAAAACCCAAAACCAAAAAAAAAAACCAAAAAAACCAAAAACCAAAGAGACTTATGGCAGTTGATTGGTAGAGATGTTGGATGCAAAACTGTAGAAACGTTTTTTCACTTGTGTTATTTATTTCTTATAAACTTGTTATTTAAATCCATGGGTGGCTTTATGGGTGCGAATATCCTCTATAGTTATGTTTTATCCTAGGAATCAGAATTCCTTCATGCAGATTTTATGGTTAAGCATAGGATCCAGAATAACAATTCTACTGTATTAATACCTTTTTAGCAATTTGCTCAGTACAGAAATCAGATTAAGGCATGTCTCAAACACTTACACGTTAGGTAACACGGCAATGCAATGAGTCACAGACTAACCAAGCACAATTTCTAAATCATTTCACATGATTCTAGTAAGTTCTTTTTTACACTTTTACTTTGTAGACTGTAAAAGAAAAAAAAGCCATAGCTAAATTTTTTAGGAACTTCACCACCTTTATAGGAGAAATTATATGCTTGTTCTCTAATGCTAAGCTAAAAATCATGTATGAAACAGTTCCATCATTGATTTTATATTCTCTCAAGATGCAAATGTTTCTTTAGAGGACTATGGATAATTCAGAAGAAACATCAAGGAATATGGGTGATTTAAGAGAAAAATCCCACCATATGCTCTTGGCAGGAGCAAAAGGGAAGCTCTTTATGTTTCTTCTCTAACAATAAATTGTAATGCCCCAGGGGACCAGAGATCTTTGAAAGTTCAAGTTTTATAGCAGTTGGGAACAGAGTGCATTGATTCTACTTAGCTCTTGCCAATGTTAACGACTGTTACTGTGATCAAAGTCTAACTTCGTGCATTCCAAGCAAGATTATAGTTCTCCAGGCACATGAAACAAGTTTACAGACTACAGTTTGCAGTTATGTTTTGAGTTAAAGAAGAGATCAAGCTGTGGTAGTGTTTTTAGAGGCTGCCAACTTCAATCTGTGTTAAAAATATTCCTGATCATATTTGTGAACAAAAGAGTATCTAAATAAACACATTGATGTGTGCCAGTATTTCAGCTTTTTGTGAACATCTGAGACGTGATCTTTTTTGTGATTTTTGACTCTCTCAGTATAAACACCAGTTTTGATTTTCAAAGGCTGATTTTTTAATCAATATTTTTGATAAGACTCTAATGAGGTGCAAGAATGTTGTTTCTATTTGAAGTAGCAGCTCAGATGCTGCACCTCAGTCCATTCAAGTCTGAGCCTCATTTCACTAGAACATACAGTTCTAGTAGCCAAAGCTGTCAGTTGGGAGATAGATGTACAAAGTGTACTAAAATAACCCAAACAGGAGGAGTTACAGAACAAAGGCAGTGTTTTCTGTGCCCTCCCTTAATAGTTGATATATTTTATTCTGCAGTTCTGTTTTCTTCTATCTTTCTCTTCTTAACAACTAATCTTAAACACTGTAGGTAAACTTTGTTTAGATGGACATTCTCATCAGCCTCAGAGGAAGAGGAAAGAAAATACATGAATGTCAGAGCTCTTAATTTTCTCCTAAGACAGCCAATATCCAACACAGTTCTTACTACTCTCTTACCAATATCCAGCATAGGTATTTCAAGTGGCCATATCACTTGTGTTTATTTGCTTGATTGAAACATCATTTTGAGCCATGCTGTAGTAACACTTAAACAAGTAAACTTCCCAAAGACCACAGATCACATTCTGCTAAGCAGCAATGCATAAATGTTGCTGAAACTCCCCTGTCCAAAATAACTTCTACCTCCACCACAAAAGTGGTTCCATATGCCACAAGGACCACATGACATAACAAAAAGTTCACTCCATCACTTGTACTTTACATCAAAAAGTGATATGGAGAGCCATTGTCAGCAGTTAGTGATACCTTGATGTTACACAAAGAGCCTGCCAATCACTTAACAGCACAATTATTTGAGTATTTGCTGTTCACAAAAGCTGATCTAAGTCTAGTCTGTTAAACCTTCTCCTGTCTTTCCAGGAGTGTGCCTGTAACCCCTCTGTGCCAGCATTAGCTCCTACAAGGCTACAGGATCAGCTGTTTCAGGAAGCTGTTTGGGAAGCCCATGAAGACACTGTAGGAAACTTGCCAATCTAGAATGATTTTAAGAGCCACAGATACACACAGCTGGCTAAAACTTCAGACAGTATTACCAAAATAGCACTTGAACAGGAGTTAAGCATGTCAAAGCTTTGAGAAATGCAGAAATTGAATACAAATTTCTGGATTATTCTCTGGATCTAATTCCTTGCCTAAAGGCCAATTAATATTTTTAAAAGATTTCTGTGTCATAGTTCGCCATTTTCCTTACTGCAGTATTGAGCTGTAATGAAGCACAGTTGCAAAATTACTGGATACAGATGCCAGTAATATGAGAGCAGAACAAAAGTATCTTCTATTCATGTTATTATATTCACATATTAAAAAGGTAAATTATTTCAAGAATCAGATACTATTTTATACCTGGAAAAATGCCCTGAAGCATGTAATTGTTTAATTGAGCTAAACAATTTCTACTGGCTTATTTCTATACAAAGTGTGCCTTTGCGTTTCCTCCTCTCCTACTCTCCCAGGCAGCTATATAGTAACTTTATAATATTAATGGAAATGAGGGGTAGGATACAAAATAAGTTTCTTCCCCAACTCCAATTTCAAAATGTATTTATTCTGCAAAGACTCTAGACCTGGAAGTCACTCTCATTTAATAACGTTTTCCTGTTTTCAAAAAATTGTTCCCTATAGATTTTCTGCTCTGTTACTTGCAAATAGTCACTACAATTGTTTTGAAAGTAAGGATGAACCTCATCCTGATCACTGCTATAAATTGGTACTTTTCCTCCCTCAAATATTGCTATAACTTAGTTGTAATTGATCACTGTTGATTAGGCAGCTAATGTAGATCCACAATCTGTCATTTTAATATTTTTGAAGGGTTGTGGTTTTTCAAAGGAGAGTGTGGTTTTGTTTTTGTAAAAGGGTATCAGAAATGTTAAGGTGTGTGGCAGTATAGGGTTTCAAAGCTTATGAGCTGCTCAAGGAGGCATCAGAAGAACAAGAAGGTAAAAAACCCCAAATGCAAAACAAAAGGGAAAACTCAAAGATGGCTCAGCCAAAAGCAATAAAATAAGGATCAGCTTAAAAGTTTGTAAAGTTGTGCAAAGAAACAGGTTCTATTTTCCACATCTTAAGACATCCTAGATATTGTAAATAGAAGTGCATGCTCAGCAGAAGACTCATGGAAGAATAAAGAGAATCTTGAATATCTGGCCCCTATTCTACTCTCAACAATAGTTGCAGTTCAGGAGCTGTCACACAGAAAAGAGTACACTGGATCTATGAAGCTTGAAGGTAAAGACCTAGATATTTTTTTTTTTTTGCAGCTTTGGATATGAAATACCTGTCATTTAAGAAGGTGTAAGCTTCATCATCATAAACTTCAACAGAAATACTGTTCCAGGAATCTTACATTAATTGCCCTCATTATGGTATTTGAACAGACAACCAGAATCAAACCACCCTTGAAGCCAACAAGACACTTCTTCCATGGAACCATTCCCAGATCTTACTACTTGCTACCAAAGTAATTTTAAACAGACCTACATTATTTACACAGAAGTATCCATAAAAAGTACCCATAAGACCTGCATTAGCTATTTATTGTAGCAATAAAGTGAGACATGGAGCCACACAACCCAGAAGTATTAACAGAACCTGGTCCAAAACCTGGCCTGAAGGATTAAGTGCAAATTTACAACCCTTTTAATTAGCACACTTGAAATGAACTATCAAAATGAAAACTGCTTAACAGTTCTTGAAAGTTTAATCTCCTTGAAAGAAAAAAAAAATCTCTTTGATTTTTAAGAAAAGTGGTTGTTTTTTTTTTTTTTAACTAAGCAAATTAATCACAGCTATCAAGCCTGGGAAGCCTGCTAAAGCACCCATCAAGGCAGAACATTCTATAGTTTTCAGCTTCAATCCACTTGCTTACCAGTTCATCCTCATGTTCAGCCAAATAGATCCCACAGTAATGATACAACCCACAAGCAAACTGATCACTGTAAATTCTAGCAGTCATCATCTGGAATCTAGAAGCCCATTACAAGTAATATCTTGCCTAGTGTGAGGGTATTTTCCCCCTGAGAAGAGCTCTTTAAAACATACAAAATTTAGGAAAAAAAAAAATCTAATTACAGATTATACTAAAGCAGAAACAAATCCGAACCACCAGACAGGGTGACAAAATACAGAGATATTAGGAAGACAGCACTGCTTTATGCTATTACTTCTGATTTTTACCTCTAGCTAGACTTACTTTATTTTGAGGTTTGAAATACTTATGTACATGAAACAGAAAAAAGCAGAAAATGGATGACCATATTGTAAAAACTAAGTAATCACTGAGATTATAAAAAGTCTGTGAAGACATAGCAAGACTGTCAAGGGCAATCAACAAATAAAGACTTTACTCAGAAGTATTAAAGATTGAATCCTCAAATATCTGAAACATCAGAACGGAGAAAAAAAACCCCAAACCTACCAAACAGAATTATCAGAAAAGAACCTGTCTGTACTCTGTGCTGTTTTTAAACCTTCTGCAGCTCATGATTCCAGGAAATTTATGTTGATTGTATGATGGTGTGTTTATGGTGGAAGGAAATGTCCTTCCTTCCTAAACAAATCAGTGGAGTTGACTGCTATCCATCCCACTTTTGGAAGTTACCCTGTCTAACACAGATAAGTTTTAGCAAGACTTTCTAAAAATGTGAGTGGACAGTAGTATGCAATACCTAAAGGACAGAACCACCCATACAGCAGGATTTTCTCATGAAGAACACAAGCCAAGTTAAGCATCCTAAGAAAAAGTAGGCCTGCATGTTTTCTCAATCTTTATATCTGTAAGAGACCTAGAAAAGATCTGTAAAGACCTAGAAAGCACTTTTGTTCACAAAGCATTAACTATACAGCACTTACTATCACTACCCAACTAAATAAACCAATTTACTCAAGGAAAGTTTTCTATGGAACATGCCTTGACTATTTGGACAGTGGAGGAGGTGCATGGAGGCCAAAAACCACAGTCATAGGAAGGCAACCTTGTTCCTTTCCAGTGCTCTTAAAGGAACTTTAAATTCTCAGGAAAGTAATCCTAACAAGTCATGGATATGCAGGAGGAATAAGATTCTCTTCTTTCTTTCCTAAAGGTGCTAAAAATCCTCAGCTTACCCCAAAGGACAAGGCAACAATCTCATATGAACTGCATATGGTAACTTCATCACCTGCAATATCATGCTGCTTTATCAGTCCCTTCAACCCCTACATGGAGAGTATACAGTGACATTTAAAATGTACCCATGGAAGGAAGAAGAGATTAACTCACTTTATCTCTCAGTTACACTTCTCAGCATATTCATGTTTCATATGTTGTTTCACTTAAAAAGAATTTTACTTTAAAGTAAAGCAAGTCCTTAAGTACCAATGAATGGGGAGGCCTTGCTGCCTTGTTTAACTACCATCTGGTAGGACAGGATTTCCAGGCAATTTGATGTTCCAGTAACAAAACTTATTTGTTTTTTCCCTCCTTGGTTGATGGATGAGAACTATTCTGAAAAAAAGGATCCTGGAAAATATATTCAGTCTTTGTACTATTTCAATTTTGGAAACAAAAAGACAGGAAAAAGTTATTTCACTAGTCTAAGGAATATCCATATTGAATTACTTACAGATAGAGTTATAAAAAATGGAATAATAAATAATTGGCAAGGAAACTAGCTATTCAATATCTGTATTTAGGCATGGTTGCTAGGACAATCTTGTAATTTTTTATTATGAAAAGAAGTCTTCATCTTTCCATGCAATTATTAATCTTTTGTATTGTGGTTATCTCAATCAGGAAACAAATTAATTAGTGGAAGTTCAAGAAGTTAACTGTCCATTATTAGGAGATTCCATTGTCACTTAGGTGCTTCCTGAATCTTCATGAAGACACTCAAAACAAGCAGCCCTTGTATTTTCTTTCTCAGTCATTCCATAATATCTGCCAGAAGAAGGCAGAGACGATCGTTCCCTACACGAACCTTACAGTACATCAAAATAACTACAGAAGTTTCTCTTTCACAAGGATCTTAGGAAAAGATTCAGTCTTCAGCAATTTGTTGGGATAATCACTCTTTCAGAGCTGGCCAAGAATATCTAGAAATGAATTCATTTGAGGAAAAAAAAACAGACCATATTTTTGAGTCTCTTACTTAGAAAAGGAAAAAACTATAAATTTGTTCTGATGCTTCTTCTTGAAATATAGAACCTTGGCTAATTTAGGGAACAAGATAAGATGAGAGAGTGGTGTGTTTTTTTAAATAAAACACTACAAAGGAAGTTGAGTATCTATAACAGAAATAGTTAAACCAATTCTCATCATTTCCATTTCCAGACAGGGCAAGGGGGAGCAGAAAGGATTGATTTGCTTTCTCCTACATTGTATAGAAGACACTGCACAAAAAAAAAAAAAAGAAAACGTTACCTACTGGACTTCAAAAAGAGAGAATGGATGAGTCACTGGAGCCACAGCCAAACATAGAATTGTTTCTCTTTTTGTCAAACAAAGCAATGCTAGCAACAATATAATCAATATAATCTTCTTTTTTTTTTTTTTTGTCAAACAGATAGTGAAATCTGAACCAGAAAGATGGAAAACTGACTTAGTATGACTGAAGCAGAAAAATGTTGAATGTTCAAGTTCATGGTTACTTCAGGGTTCTTTTGTCAACTACTAGGTTGTTTTTTCCATATCACACACAATCTGTTGAGGCATAAATGCTTATAAATGTATGTATGAATGAGAATTTATCTGAATTTGTATTGTATACAGATGGCACACACACAGCTGCAAACCAACTATTGGACTATTTCTTTTCCTGAATTATAATTTTTCAAACTCTCGTAAAATGTTCGATACACTTGTATGGTTACTATGAATCTTAAAGTCTTGCCTACAAATGTGTAACATGAAAACCTCAAGTTTCTGTCTGTTTTACTCTGAAATGAAGCTTAGAAATATCTTTCATGTTATATAAGAGCTAAAAAAGCCTAATGCAAACAACCCCCACCACCAAAACCCACAAACAAACAAAAAACCCACAGGCTTCAAGTTTGGTTCCCCCCCAGCAATGCCACTTAATTTTGGACTAATTACACAATTCTGAAAACCAAGCAATAATCTCAATTTCACTGAAAACCTTTAACATGTGTTTGCTTTCACATCAATTATATTCAACTCAAAGTAGATATAAACAAAGACTTTTTAAAAAACTGGATACCTCAGTCTGACCTTCATGGGCACTGGATTCATGAGTGACACGAATAGCCTAAAATTAAAATATATTTCAATCAGACATTAAATGAGAGACTTTCAGTGTTGTAAGAACCATTCTTGCACTTCATTTTATCAATTACACAGATGTAACTATATTTATTCAGTGCTTATAATAAATAAGAAAGTTAATAAACAGATAATCTCCACTTCCAAGGATCTCAGAAGACCACTCCTTCAGTTTCATAACAGTCAATTCAGGTCACATATCTGAGTTTGTAATGAGCCTTTTGCACACAGAAAATGCTTTTTTTAGCTATCATTTTGAGCAGAAAAAATAATTTGGATAGAAGCCCCAATCAGTCATTTTTTGTCCAACATTTCCATGGAAAATGTCATAAATCTCTGCCGTTTCTGTTTGTTACTACTTCCTTTAGCCACATGTTAACACTCCTAGTCCTGAGGGCTTCACGATGTGCTTCGACTTAAAAATCATCAAGGTTTTCATTTTGAGAGAGGACCCTCATTACCATCAGGAGCAACAGCACTGTCCTCCATCCACCACTGGCCAGATGTTTCTGCCACATCCTTTCAACCAGCACTAATGATGTGGCTAACCATATTATCAGCTAGCTCATCTCATGGTTTAGCATGGTAGGGGAAGGAGATCATATTTCAGCCAAATCAGCTCTTTGTGTGCCTCAACTGCTAAAAGCATGGAGATATGACCAGAAGGCACAAATTAAAAGAGGCAGCAAAAGGACTATGCTTTCAGCAATAGCCCCAGATCAGCTTAAATTGACCATTAAACTATATCCTGAATCCATAAAAAGAAAAGATTATGCACACTTTTCTCATGCATTTCAAAGTAATTTTAAACTAAGCCAGGGAATTAATATGGATGAGAGCATTGACAAAATCCGTTCTGCTGACTGAGCTATGGGCAGGCAGGAATACTCTAAAATACCAAAGCAGAGTTTCCTTTGTAGAAACTGTCTGATCACAAGCTCACTGTAAAATCAAATTTGTTTAGCTGCTTCACTGAGTCAACCCCCCAGGACAATACCTGCTCATGCAAGTAATTCTTACACCATTTTAAATAAAAGTAAAAACACACGATACTAACTTCATAAGTTTCTAGGTATTTGGCCCTTTCTTCAGGAGTCATAGATAATGAATCTTCTAGGAACTTTTTCAGTGAAGAATTAGTTTCTTAAAAAAATTTAAAAAGACATAATTAGTGTCATGTTTTAATTCCAACTTCATTCACAGCTTACAGAATCCAACAAAAGATCTGAAGATACGATAGAATTGCACTGTATTTTTAAGACACAGAAGGCTGACTGCACTTTGCAATGTTTCAAGTGCTTTAGTTCGTAAATTAGTATAAAATAATAATTTTGTAATTATAGATAAAAATGCACTCCTTCAGCCTTTATGAATGGTTATATTCAGAGAAAATAGTACAAAACATACCCTTCCCTCCATGGCTTCCCACAGCTGAGGAAAAAAGGGAGAAGCTAACAAAAACCAAACCAAAAAAATCTTACCAAAGTTCATTTTATCTCTGTTGTTTGCAATAGCATGAATTAGCCCAATTGTCCCACAAGCATTGTTAATGGTCTGCTTCATGAAATACACTGATGATTTGACATCTTGTCCCTTAGCTTTTATCCTCTCTTCTTCTTCTGTTCTGAAGGTTTCATACTAGAAGGAAAGTTAAAGACACAAATAGTTACAGTTATTCAACAAATAGTACAAATAGCTACATCATTCAAGACAAAACAAATTATAAAACACAACAGCTAATTAATACTGCCATTTGAAATGCTTAACACATGTGGTCCAGCAAGTATATTAAAATTACCTGAACTGTTCTATGCTGTTTCTTAACCCAATGCCTTCACACTTGAAACATCATTTTGAATATGTGTTATCTATAACAACTTGAAAAATTTTCAAAGTATTTCCTTGATCTGAGCTCACGTCACCATCTCTCTTGAATGCAACTTTAATGGCTTTTTAAGGACAGAAGTGTCAAAGTGCTATCAAGAAAGCCATAATACTTCAGGTGATTAATCACCACAAAGCATTCTTTAAATGTTCCACTGTTACATTTCATTTTTCCCAGGAATATAAAATAAGATCTATATAACACCTAAGGTATCAAAACAGACCCTTCTGAAGCAGTACTCATAAAGTAAACTTTTATATTCTGCAACAAAAAGAGAATTTGCTTTGACTGAACAATCTAAAATACTTGTTTTATAACGATCATATGTGACTAAAACCTGTTATACTGTGCAATAGTGTGTCAGTTTTGGGCTTTTTTTTTGTCGCTGGCTGTGATTTGTTGGCTCTTTTGGGGAAGGGGCGTTGCTGTTATGGGTTTTTTTTTAATGGATTTGTTTGAGGTTTTTGTTTTTTGGTTTTTTTTTGTTAAATTTTAATTTCAGACAGGAAAAGAAATAAATAAATCCACAAATGTTCCAGTTAATGATTCCTCCTTTGCCTCTTTTATTAGGTACTTTTGCAGACAAAAAAAAAAAAGAATTCTGAAGTAGATGGGCTTTCTATACAAGTATGATGAAAGTAAAGTAAGAATGCAGAATGTTACCAAGGAACTCGTCCTGCAAACTCCTAAAAAAATTCCCTTGTCTGTACTGTCAGTGACAAACAAAACCAAAAAACTTCCAGCATCATATTTCACTTTTGTAAGTTGCGTTAATGTTCTGAATAGGCTAACTAATAGCAAGAGCACTATAAACCATTTTAATTTGGTTTATCTACAAGCTAACAAAAAATAGCCTTAATTGAGATAAAAATTTCAGAGAGTTCAATCGGACAAAAAGTTCAGACCAGAGAAGTGAACAATACAGCTGCCATTCATTCCTTCCCAACTAAAATAAAATCCACAGAAAAAATAAATATATAAGTGCTGAGAATACCAAAAATACAATTTTGAGCAAGGGATCGACCAGATCTCAACAGATTCTTCCTAACCTAAGCTATATCCCAAAATTTAGATTCATTTGGATCTATTCATTCATTAGGCCCACAATGCCAACACCCACAATATTCACTTTGTCTACAACATACTATGCAGACTAAGAAAGCATTGACCTTTAAAGTGTACAACAACCCTAAAATTATCTGAATGCTAACAAGAGTAGCTTGCCCTAAAAGCAAGTTCTAGGAAACTGATATACAGGTACCACAGAACCACTGAACTTCCAGACAGAAGAACAGACAGACAGTGAGAAAAGCGTTTACAAAGGCAGCAAAACTAATAGGCACTTTCATAAATAGGCAGCAAAACTAATAGGCACTTTCTAGACACAGCCAAGAAACAAATAAATAACAAATTAAATAAAAGTGTAATTTTACAGGCCATTTTGAAAGGAAGACTGAGGAGGGAAAAACTACTCTAGAAATACAAAATAATGCTCAAGGGTCTTGTGGAGTTCACAGTGATCAACAAAAGCTTCATAACATGGGACCTCCCATGAAACATCACTGTTCACACAGCCAGGCTAAACAGTTGATAGAAACATTTGTGTCCCTGATGTTTCAGAAGGATTAACATGCTGAACACTTGGCAGTGCTCAGATTTGACTGATTGATGCAACAGAGCAAATGTTGTTTCTCTGGTTTTGTTTGTCATATGTTTCTTTAGGATGAAATCAGATACACCTTCTGGAAAAAGAGCAAGGTTCTTTCCTACGGGATAATGCTCCCATAGCATGATCCAAAAAAAGGTTTGCACAAGCAGGGAGTCAAAAGAAAAGTGAGAGTCAGACCTGTACCTCAAACAGCCAGACAGAAATGACAGCACACAGAAAACAATGCCTCAAAGGTGACAAAAAAGACATTTCCTGAGGACAGGTGAGTTGAAAGTCTGTTTAAGCTCAAAACTATCAAGGTGGCTGAAATCAATCTTGAAAAGTACTGCCTGCATAGCTGTTTTGGAGAAACTGAGAATGCAGAGGTTTACAGGACATAATGTGTAGGAAGACTGACCTGTCACTCCTGTATATTTAAACACCTTGTGTTTAGAAGTTAAGCTTCAATACTTAAGTGATTTGTCCTTATAAGCTACATATTCTTTTTGAGAGACATATTAAAAGAATTAATTGTGGACAGATTCACTTCAACCTTTTTGGCTGACCTTATCACAATCATGTAATACTGTTATAAATTGAAAGATCAATTGAATCACACTACGTAAAAGCATGTGATGAGACAAAATAAGCACATTGAAGATTTAATCAAAGTCCAACATAGTGAAAGATGGAGGGGAAATTGTCTTTCATCTTAATAGTACGTCCCATCTGTCCAAGAAGTGAAAGCCACATCAATACTGATGACCAAACTGAAAGTGGATTGAAGACTGAATAAATAGTCTTTACAGTGTAACAGGACAAAAACTCAAAAAGAAGTAGCATATTGTCCTACACCTTATTTCATATTTTCCTTATGCTGTTGGAGCTTTCTGCTAAAATTAGCAAATTGAGCCATTTCACAGTGCTTATTATAAAAAATACCTTAAATTGCCTGTAATAGAAAAGTGTGAGGCATATTTCTTTGTGCTTCTACATTAGCTTTTCCCATTCTGATTTGAAAAGAAATCAGAAATATACATGCAAGGTTATCAAAAGAAGCATTTTTGTGTTATTTTTAATGAAGAAGTCTCTTGAATAAAACTCGAGTCTCATTTTGATTCTAATATGACAGCAAAGTACAAGACTCAAACTTTTATTCCCATTTCACTTATGCCAAAAGCAATTAACTGATTATTAAATAAACATTTACCTTTTCTGTTATTGGAAAGAGAAGTAGTACTGCACATACAGGTCTTGGCACCATGCTAAGCAGTTCTGGTTCCATACCATAAACATCTACAAATTGCCAGTCAGGATGTATACCCAACTGTTTCAGGAACTGGAAGAGGAAAAAAAAGCATAATATTAAACAAGAACACTCAAACACCTATCTTTTCAGAAACATAACAGAGTATCCACAATGTGAAATACATTAAAACAACCCTTGCTTTCTAAAATTTAAGGAGAATAAGGGAGATACAAGTTTTAATAAATAAGGCTGAATAAATCACACACAAACACATAAACTCCCATGTTTTATGTATTTAAATAGTCTTTACAGAGGGGAAGTGGAAACACTCCCAGCACTATTTACTGAAGCATCAAAGCATTTCAACCATTTAAAAAGTGTTCTGTCACAAAACAGAAGATTTTGTGAATCTATTTTTACTGAATATTTATGTTAACTAGAAATCATCAGAGCCATCAGTCAGAGCACATATGAACAAACTTATGGCATTATTTGACTCCATATGGTATTATCTGACTCCATGACTTCAGAATACCTGGCACCAGGGCTCATATTGGAGCTCCTACCACCAAAAAGATGTTAGGAGCAAAACCACACAAGATACACACTTTAGTAAGTGTAGCTTTTACAAGGAAAATCTCTTCAAACTATGATGGAGTAATATATTGATGGAGTAATACTTTGATGACTGGATGCTCACTTTTTAAATGGATATTCTTCTACTCAAGTAAACTAGGCATCACAACAACAGCTGCAGAATCAATGACCACAGAGATGGTCAAAGACAATTTGAAATCTTTTCATTGTCAGACTGGAAGAACCTAACTGAATTCAGGAACTGTTGTTACTATACACATAGTGACCATTCACAATTATATGAAAAAACTAACTGTACACTGTGGCATACACAGATCTTTGAATGAACATGAGGAAAAGGGAAAGTGTTAAGCATTTAGTAACTGATGAAACAGAAGAGTTTACTTTGAACTTCTATTCTAACCTTCTACATTGTGAAGATAATTACCACCTAGTGAACAGCCAAAAAAAAAAAAGTTCCAAAGAGAAGAGACTACATGTATGGGTGCATTAAAATATTAATTAATAAGTACTTCCAGTACTTCTCTTATTAAGTCAGCAATTAAGCTATCATTTTTACTGCGGGATAAATAACACAACTGAAAAAAATCCATTTTCCATTCCAATATCATTTGATATTTTGCAATATTACATGAAATAAGGGTACAAATGCCCAAAAATAAAGAAGACACTCACTTAGAAAAAGATAATGATAAAGAATCTCATTAAGTTACTGGACAAATAAGTGGTTTAGTCTCTTGTCCTGTTCTACACCACTGGGGGAAAAAAAAAATCACCAAGCAACCAACCAACCAACTAACAAAAATAAAACCAACCCCTTTAACCCAAAGTCAACAAAATGCTAACCAAACCCAAGAATGGTTTCCTCAAACTCCTGAATTAAGAATTTAACAGAACTGAAACTCCATTGATACAGGGCACCTTTCATTATTCATGCTACCATACCACCTAGAAACTTTACAATCCGAGAAATTTTATCTTCCAGTAAACAATGAGAGTGACAATGAAAAATTATGGTCAGCACTACAGAGAACAGCAAGAGCATAGGCTTAGTATGACAAGCAGTGATCTTAACACACAACCAGACTAACTCTACTGTAGACTCATAAACCAAAAATAAAATACTAAGGATAGATTCAAAACAGGCAAATAAGATATCTCTCTGTATGTCAAGAGGGTTTCATTCAGGCCTGGAAAAAAAGATAGAAATATCCTTCTGAAAATTACTAAGTAGATTTTAAAAACTGTGCAGGCTAAGTCCCTTTGTAAGAGAGAGTGACAGACAGGTAACAGATGAACAATAGCTGGCTGGAAGGGAAGACAAAGTCATTCCTGTTTTAGGACAGCAGGAAGTTTAGTAAGCTTTTTAGACAACATCACTGTCTAAAAAGGTGAGAGATCTATGCTGTTGTCCTTTCCAATTACTTAGGGATTATCCAAGCAAATTTATTCTACAAATACCTACTGTAAATAACAGTTAGGGTTCTTTGAGGGCTCACTCATCTTCAGCTGTTCACTTTCTCTTTGATAATACGTATGCAAGATAACATAAAATAGCAGCTTCATATTTCTCTAGATCTGCACAAGAGAGTATCAGAATCTTTTTCTCAGACACTGCTTATCACACTGCTGACAATTCTTAATTTATAGGTCTTTAAGCTTTCACCTTATAAAAGAAAAAAGAAAAATTCTTGGCCATATTACAGAAGTCTTAGAGGATCTCAGGAAGAACAACAGCAGCACAACCCCCCCACACATCTGTATCTAGTATTCACTTTTTCACATCTTTATTTTTACAGATTGTTGTCATAGTTTTGGTTGTCTCTTTTCTTCTTGTCTTAAAAGACCTTGCTGAAAAACACTTTCTGGTTTTTCACTGGTCCAGCTAGCTAGCAGACAAAAAGCCACTTTAGAAACTACTTTACACCCCTCACCCTTATCTGCACTTCCTATGAATTTGTCCTTTTTGCCCCAGTATTCCAGAAGGCCCTTCTTTCTCACCTAACTACTACTGTTTATAACTAGCTAAGGGAGAGTGCAGAGAAGATGGAGACACTCATCTCAGCAGCACACAGTAAAACAGAGAGAAACAAGAAGCTGAAACACCTCTTGTTGAAAGAGAAATAAGGAAGGCATTTAAAAATAAATGTAAAAAATAACAAACATAGTAAAACACTAGCACCAAGTGTCCAGGAGACTGTGGAGTTTGTGTCTTGAGAAATGCAGAACTTGACAGGTTGCTGAACAACTTGTTTTGAACAGAGTATGGTTGGTCTGCAGAACTCAAAAGCCCCTTCCAGCCTACCTCATTCTATTCTAAATGATCACAAACTGTAAATCTGTATGTCTAAATGTTGGTTAATAGCACAAGCATTACAATAGGCACTTCTAGGCACTCTACCTATGCAGCATGTGGTATAAGCTATTCTGTTTTCATTGCTAGTACTTCAGCCTACTAACTGAAAAAAGCACAGAGCAGTTATCTTTAACATGAGTTTAGAATCCTACTTCTGCCAACACAGTTCCAGAGCCAGTAGGAAGATTTGATCTACCAGGTTTATGGAGATTCAGAAAGGGTAAGTGGGATAAGACAACATAAGGGTGAAATATATTATAAACTTATGTAGTACATGCATAATTGAAATACTGTCTAAACAGCAATATGCTTTTCTACTCGGTCACTTGCATGTAAAAACAAAGTGAGGACAAAAACTGAAACAAAATAGGAGCTTGACATTTAAGGGCAACTAAAGTTGGACAGCTTCTGCAAATAGTTCAGCAATGTCACATTTTAAATACTAAAGCATTATACTCAAGACCTGGATTTTTCCACATCTTACTATGGTATTTATATAAAAGTTGGAACCATGAAAACATAAAACTGGCAAAATGCACAAACATTTCCAGACTCTCAGATGCAGAAGTCAAGAGAGCTTCTGTGAGAAGAACCAACTGTTGCCATCCTCTTCTAAGCACAAATATAAACCAAACACCCACACCATCTACATTTTATTGTACTTCTGCTGAATGCATTAAAGCATCTCTGTATCACAATAAAACCACAGTTAAGACTTTCCTCTGCAAAAATGAAGTTTTCCTATGGCTTTAGGAAACTGGAAGGAAAACATATAAATAAACCAATTAAGACAATCAATATTTTCTAACTTTTTCATTAAAGCACAAGAATTTTTAGCACTTTATTGAATTGAAGGTAATTTTTCCCATAAATTGTAGTAAGACATTGAGTAAAATGTAACTGATTGAATAATCATCAGGAAAGGGAAAATTATTCATTTCTTAAAGTATCCAGTTTTATTAATCTGTATTAAAAATACAACTGCACAATATTTTGCTTTTAATTCTTTACACATAATTTTTAGAAGCATGTAACAAAACTAAGTCTATTTGAGAAGTGAAATTCCTTTCTAGAAATAAGGGAACCACCCAAACAATATTCTACTGTTGGAGCATTATAAGGATATAGTTCCTCGTTCTTTCATCATGACATTTATGCAATTAAAATGAAGGAATTTTTTTCAGTACATTTTAGAGACAGCATCGTTTCAGTCATATGCAGCAGCTGTAAAAACTTTAGTTCTGTACAGCAGGTCAAAAGGCACACCAGGAGCAAAGAGATAGCTGGAACTTACATAAGCTGCATTATTCTTCTTTACCAACTACTCCTCACTTAGAATGGCCACAAGTATGATCTTGTTCTTTGAACAAGTATGATCTTGCTCAAACAAGAGATGACCCATTATAATAGACTTCTTTGGGAAAATCAAAATTTATTACAAATTCTTTAATATCCTCAGGTTCTGTACTTT
The DNA here is from genome assembly GCF_051311805.1 of Agelaius phoeniceus. NCBI lineage: Eukaryota > Metazoa > Chordata > Aves > Passeriformes > Icteridae > Agelaius > Agelaius phoeniceus. The sequence goes on from NC_135266.1 coordinate 50,787,276, forward strand.
GGGACACCATAACTAAGTTCAAAGAATACAGCCCAACACAATTTTTTTTTCAAAAATGTGAGGAAACTTACATCCAGAAAACTCTTATCCTTCCAGTTGTGTTCATTACATCATGGTGTCTAGAAGAGTAACACTGACTCACAGTTAGGGTTCCTGTTCTTCAAAATGAGAGGTATATATTTTTCATATATCCATAAAGCAGTTTTGAAACTTAAAACTCAGGATGCCCAGGCACTGCTGTACATATTCAACCAGGGCATCCCACAGGCAGCAATGCAAAAAAAGCACTCAGAAATCTGGACAAACCAGCTGACCCAGGCCTCCTCCGAAACCAGTGAGCAAGAGCTTTAAAATGCTTCCAGCAGAGTCCTGAGGTGTTGATACTGAGACACTGATTCAAAGCAGAATACTGTGTTATTCTGTGAAAAACACTTAACAGACCTGTTTGCATGATCTAAAAAGTTACTCATAACAGAAATAACCTGATCAATCCACTCTTCTAAATGAGCTGTTATACACATTTCTTCTTTTACAGTTTACTGAAACAACCATTGGATTCTACTGACTCTGATGGTCCTTTAAGCAAGGAAAATGTCTAAGTGGGAAAAAGCATTTCACTGCAGTAAGATAACATTTAAGGCATGAATAACTGTCACCTCTTTTCCCCTTTGTCTTCAACACAGTAAGGGTTTCCTTGTAACAAAAACTAAGAAACTGAGCAAAAAAGATTGTAAGAAGGACCAGAAGAGGCAAATACAAGTAGATGAATGAAATACATGTTTTTCATAGCTTTCAGTTACTGAAGAACATACGAAGACTGAGCTAAGGCAACCTTTCAACTATTCATATAAACACTACTGTAAACAATTGACAATTTTCCCTGTGCAACATATTCACCTATTTAAACTCAGTAAGAGGGCCACATAGTTGGAGATATTTTAAACTAGAAGAAGCCATTCACAAAGTGCTCTCACTGTCGTCACCTACAATTCCCTCATATTTATCCTTGTGCTTATTCTTTGCTATGCAGCATCACAGGCTCAACATTCCCCCTTTGCTGGCTCTGTGAAAGCCTTTCTGGGATTTTGTGTCTACAGAAAGACACAAACTGAATCCTGGTTTTCAACTCTCTGAGGCTACATGAGTAATAACAGGCTGTTTTCCAAGCATGTACACTATCTCCACTATTTTACACTCTGCTTGCCACAAAAGAGTTAAACTCCACTCCCTCACCTGAGAAAAAAAAAAAAAAGGAAGTTTAGCTAGGCATTTTAGAAGGACATCTGTGTTTCTCCACAGCCAACATCCTTTCACACTAAGACAGCACCTCAGTACCTCATCTATGAGTGCTACCTTCCATAGCACTTCAGGAATTGTGCGCACCACATTTTCAATTATTTTGATCACTACAGCTTTTCTTTGGGAAAGCTTGTGGGATAGTGTTTCAGAGTCCAGGAAATGAAAAGATCTTTTACGAAGACTAAGTCCTCCTTCCAAGATACTTAATTCTTCTCTGTATTTGCCTGACACCCTGAAGAGAGGTGTTCCATAAATGGATAAAGACTGGCTGTATCCAGTTTCTGACATTTGTTCTATGCTTTGTGAGCTTTATCGTCCCCGTAACTTTCAAGTCACAGCTGTCAATGGTTTCCTGAGCCAAAATAATTTTCTTTATGCAGCTGACTCTCAATACCTTAATGGCTTAAAAAACTCAAAACCCCAAAGCCCCCCCCAAAAGTAGGATCAAAGTCCTACAAATAATGCTGGAAGGTAACTAAGAACCAACAACTAAGCCCTATGGGGCAAAAGGAACTCAAGCCACAGCCAACACTCAGCAGTCAAACTCTGAAGCCAGTGCTTGAGCTTCATAATCAGATGCAGTCAATTATTCTATCCTTATCTGGATCCAATGAGGGCATGACTGGAAATGTTATGTTATTCAGGAAAGCAGGGATCTTTCTTAGAATGTGTAAGATGAAGAAAGGGAAAAGAGAATGAAAAAAGGTGGGACATCAAGAAAAATATCCACCCATACTTTTTGTTTATCTACACTTCCCAGACAATCCATTGTGGGTTGTAAGCCGGACTGAAGTAACATTATGAGAAAGAACAATCAGCTTGTGTTCTGATCTTTTCACTCAAAAAAATTTACATGCAGTCCCATCTTGGTTTTTTTTCTCAGAAGAAATTGGGACCAAGATAACAAACATCATATAGATGGTAATTGAAAAACACAATTTCTGTGCCTTCTCTCAGGAAAATCCCCTAAGATAGCCAGGAAGGAGGGTAGCGCTGGTCATGTCAGGCCCCGACCAAAGGAAGGTCAAAGAGAAGAAACCATTCATTCCCCGTCATCACTGTACTCAAAATGGAGCTTTGGAAATGCTGAATCATCAACTCTTTCTGTATCAGAGGTAGACAACAATTCATTCTAACAGACTGGAGAAGTGAAGGAGAAAAAAAGTACTGTGACAATAACTTAGCACCCTATGGTACATTTAACTCCTGCCTTCACTCATTACAACCAGCACTGTGTGCTGCATTGAATGACTGTCTTCTCTCTTGAAAACATCATTACAGACACATGGCACATTTCCACTGCCACTGGAAGTCTTAAAAGCTAAGAAAGAATATTCCTGTTTACCCTCAGCAGCCAGTTTCTGAACCTTCAAATAATTTTAACACATGTGTACAAAGAGAGGTTCTATACAGATTAAGGATTTACAAATTCCTGGACTTGTATTAGAATATAAACACCTTCAGATAGAGAAAATCTTCTGAGATATTTTTGAAAGACTTCACATACCTCTAACTGAGACATACCTTTTTTTTCCATTATCATCTGAATTTCTACCACAAAGACTGAAAGCCTCAAATTTACAGCCTATATTTTAAAACCAGAGAAGATACAGTATTGTAAGAACATACTAAAAGCAAATGAACCTGCATTTAGTACACTTCCTTACTAATTACTGTTAATAAGGGGAATAAAATTATTGGTAAAATAATCAAAACAGCATAAGCACTTGATGTAGTTCTAATTACAATCTAAGACAAAGAATCTATGCATCTTACAGGTCACTGGAATTTTTCTTTTGTTTAAGACTTCACTACCATACCTAGCAATAATTTTAACACTAACAAGAGTAGTATGCATAAGAGATAGTCTAACACTCAACTAAAAAAGCCAAATAACAAACCTGGAGAAGAAACACTTGGCACCTGGTTAGATGACTGACCAAATACATCTATTAAATGACTGCCAGACACGAATATTGCAGTTTTTACAGACAGACCATTGGGGGTTTTAATGCTAAAGACTTCTAGAATATTTTACAGAGCACAGTACAGAGTACTACAAGAAATGCCCATCCTTGCAATTAACTCAAGAGGATTTTCCAAAAATTAGTTACCAATTTCATTAAAATTTCAAAATACTATTATTGTTGTTTTAAACATAAGCAGGATATGAATAACTTATGACTAACAGCCCTGTTGCTACACAGTTCACCACTGTACTGATGAGATTAAAAGAACAATGATTAATAATGAAAGGTGCATCCTTATTCAACACCCACCTATTTATTATTTTTTTAATATACATCTCTCAGGCTGGATAACAATCCTGCTCAGTCAAGACTGGTAGTGAAGGAGGAAATCCAATTGGTTTCAAGTGGCCTTTTCTACACAGAAACAGTAACAAGAAAATCCTTGTGGAGTACAAATTCCTATTATCCATGATCATCTACAACAGCTACATTCATCACCAATGGGCAAAAAAAGATGAATTTTAAACACACTTAAAATTGTATATTTGACATCCCTTTAGGATTTTCTCCATACAACATAAACACATAGGGATACAAGATATTTCAGATGAAAGAATGTCACTATTTTCTCCTCCTCAATTTCTACTTTAAAGGTGGTCTTAATTTGTACCATGATGAGCTCATCTCACCATCTGGAAAGTCAGAAGAAAAAGTTAGATAATTAGAAGTTATTTATTCACTTATTCATTTAGTCACTTATTTTCTGGAATATAGTCTCTGAATTTCAAAATGAAAAAGTGGAAACTATAGCACGTGTTCAAGATGGGCCCCTAGGAAAGGCCATCAATTTTAACTCAGGAGATTGGGATTATAGACTTCTCAAATTGCTCCACAGCAGCAATACTGTAAGAATTGTAAAATTATTTGCCCTAGGAAACTATAACACACAAAATGACCGAGTATCAAATAACCCTTCACTCTCCTGCAGATGTAGTTTGTACATTACAGCAACCACAACAACAAAAAACCCAAACAAAACATCCTTCACACACAGAAATTCCCAGTTTCCAAAATATTCCAACAATATAGTTTTAAGAATACAATTTTGCTGCTGGAAGTTTCAGAGCCCTTTGGCTTAAACACCATCTTTACCATTATCAAGAGGCCTGCCTGAAATCAACAACTGACCATTAACACTATGCTCAAAATTGTCACTGAGAACATGATGCAGGGTTAGAGTATGTGTGATTTCCTTTCAGCCAGAGCTTATTTAGTGGCAGCATTGTTTTGTGTATTAGAACAAGCTTCCTTTCTCTAGCGTGGGTTCTACCACGCTAACAAAAACAGCAACAACCAATCATGCACATATTGTCATTAATAAGCAGGAAAGTGCAAATATGGTAAAATTACATTGTTTTTATGGCCAGCCAAAAAACTATGAGACTACAACACCATGATGCAAGCAGATCCATACATGTGCCCAAAGCCACCATGTACAGGTCCACACCGGGCACATGTTATATAAAAATTAATGTTTTAACCACTAATTAATGAATTAAAACCCACCTTGAAAAACATCAGAAATTTCATTACAGTAATAGCCAGGCCTCAACTATTCCTTTTTACTGTTCGTTTTTTTTTCATAGAGTATCTTTACGGGAAAGGTTCCAGTGCGGTCCGACATGCCAAGACGAGCACAGACACGCGTAGAGAAGGAAGGGGGCACTCTCCTTGGACAAGACGGAGCCTTTACTACACGAAAACGAGAGGAGACGGGCCCAAAGCTGCAGAGTCTAAAGGTTACCTCAAATAGAAGCTTCTTACCTGATTCGTGACCTGAAAAGAAAGCAGAAAACAGAAAATAGTTAAGACTCAGTCGGATCCACAGAATGAGACCTTTCTCCAGCCCTACCTCCACCAGCCACCCCTGAAGAGGCGATGCGGTCCGGCGCGGCCCAGAGCCCTCTGCCCTCTCCCCTCCGCCATCCTCCCGCCAGCCCCACAGCAGGCAGGCTGTCGGGCGGGGCAGCCCCCGCGCACGGCAGCGCCCCACTGCCCAGGCCGGGCACTCACGTCGGGGTTGGCCTCCAGGGGCAGCCAGCGATGGGGCTCCATGGCAGCAGCGGCGGCGGCGGATCCCGGTGCGGAGCTGGATGGACGCTTCAGCGCGGCTCTGACAGCGCCTCACGGTGCCGCCGCGCCTCAGCCCTGACCCAGGGACGCGTCACCGCGCCGCGCCTCGCAGGGGGGGCGGGCGAAGGAAGAGACACCGCCCGGCGCCCGCCCGAACCGCCGCGCCGCTTCGTACTGATGGCCGGGGCGGCTCGCCGGCAGTGGCCGCCGTCCCCCCTTGGAGCGCTCCGGGCGGCGAGGCCCGGGAGATTCCCCCCTCCCCGCCCTCTTGGCTCCCCCGGCAATGGACTCTCCCAGCGGGGCAACGGGTGGTTCCTCTCCCGCGCCGCCGCCGGGGCCTGCGGGGCGCGCCGCAGCCGCCGGGGGGCGCGGCCGCTCGGGGTCGGGGCACGGCGGGGGCCGGAGCCGGAGCCGGGCACGGTGGGGCCGCGGGAGCGCCCGCTAAGCGCCCCTGAAGCCCGGCCCCTCCGAAGCGGCCTCCAGCAGCTGAGCTGAGCCGCAGCGGGAAGGCATGGGCCGCGTTCGGCGAAATACGCTCGCTGGGGACGGGCCAGGCCACGGGGCGAGGCGGGACAAAGGGAGCCAGAGGAACTGCTGAGCAGCAGTGGCAGTAAATTACCCCCACGCCTCAGAATCACAGAATATTCTGAGTTGGAAGGGACCCACAAGGATCATGGAATCCAGCTCCCGGCCCTGCACAGAATGGGGCCCTGCACGTCCCCACGAGTCACACCATGTGCCTGAGAGTATTGTCCAGACGATTCTTGAGCTCTGCCAGGCTGGTGCTGTGACCACGTCCCTGAGGAGCCTTGTCCAGTGCCCAACCACCCTCTGGATGAAGAAACTTTTTCTGTTAGCTAACCTAAACCTCCTCTGACACAACTTCATGCCATTCCCTCAGGTCCTAGCACTGATTGCCAGAGAGAAAAGATCAGTGCCTGCTCCCCTGGCTTCATCTTGCCTGAGAAGACCTCAGTGTAGCAGCAAGGACTTGGGTGGTGAGGTCCTCATACATCTTGCTGAAAATTACTGCAAGATGTGTTAAACACGATTAAAAACATTTATCTTCTGTAGCTACAAATCCCATCATACTTCCCATCCCATTAAACGCATTTCTTGGCGTTTTGGCTAAGATGAAGCACAATCTAATACATATATACAGTGTGATTACATTTTATATATGTACACATACCAGATTTAGTGTTAATGCCCTCTTTCAAGTTATTTCAGAAAGGCTAAAAGGAACACATCATGGCATTGGTGAGGGCACACCTCCAGTACTGTGTCCATTCTAGAATCCACAGGGACATTGAGGTGCTGGAGCGAATCCAGGGAAGGGCAACAAAGCTGGTGAAGGGTCTGGGAGAGCACACCCTATGAGGCACAGCTGAGGGAGCTGGGGTTGCTTAACATGGAAAAAAAGGAGGCTCGGGGCAGGGGGGAAACCTTATTACTCTTTACAGCTATTTGGAAAGAGATTGTAGACAGGTCAGGGTCAGGCTCTTTGCCACAGATAGGCAGACAAGCCACAATCCATTCATATTTCACCAACTTCTGTTCCAAATTAAAAAATTTAATGTATATTTATTTGCCAATGAAAATAAACCAAAATATTTTAAAATTTTGGCAAATGATTTTGTAATTACCTAACCACCGAGATATTAAACTTCAGCTCCCATCTCTACATGTTGGAGATGGAAAGTAAGAAAAGTACCATAATGAATATTAGTCATAGTGCTAAGGGCACTACTGAGAGATTTAATGAAATTGTAATATAAAATAATATGTAAAGTTCTCTAGATAACAAAGTATGTATTAAGAGTTTAATAAGTTAAGAACAAAGAGATTGTTAAGTCCTCAGCATCAGAGACAGATCTCAGTGATGCATACATTGCCAGTATTTTGACAACCATGAGATCGTAAAAACATAGACTACTCAAAATCATTTGCACACTTAATTAGATACTTTAGAAGGGAGAGGCCAAGATCAGACAGGTCATAAATGTATAAAGCTCATAAAAACACACCATGTTCCATAATGATTAGTCTTTTTCTGAAATATATTACAGATTCTGATGCTTGAAAGATAGGCTGGAAACAAATGCTCACAGACCGATGTCTAATAGAGGAGGCATTTGTTTGTTGCAGCACTGATGGTGAGGGGGATTTCTCCACCTAACTCACTCACCTTTGTCAAGTGCTGTGGTGTATCTATACAGTAAGTGTTGCTTAGTGTCACTATGTCACTACAACATCATTACATACACACCAGAATTAATTTACACAGTATGATCTCATGGTTATTAGATCGTTCTTTTGCACTGTGCTTGCATCTCCTCAGTTTGGGGGTCATCAGGGGTCTCTGATGAAGGCTTCCAAGGTCTTCTTCACATCTGAACTTTTCAGCTTTGTCTTTGGAGCATGCACAGTTATGGTGTTCCTTGGTCTGTCAGGTCTGAACTGGCCTAAATTCTTTGTTTTGTGGCTAATTGGCTTTGTACTAACCAGTTTTTCACTAATGCTATACTTATCAATCTCTAAAGCTACCCACTTGGCGAGTTTTTTCTTCTTTCTTTGTCTATTCAGCATCAAGCAACTAGTTAATCATATACTAGCATTACATTGTAAAAAAAACCCTATAATTCAGGTTATATAGATATATAAAAAGTCATGATTTAACTTATATAGATATATCAGGTCATATAGATATATCAGGTTGTATTGATATACAAAAAGTCATGATTTAGGTTATATTGATATCTTATAATTCAAGCTATATAAGCACCTTGTAACTTTAATCTAAGTTTTATAGGCATCAATTCTTTTATTAACACTTACTGACAATACATAGATTTAGTCAGCACTGCTGTGGGACGAGTTATATTTTACTACTGTCACAGCCTCAGAATAGATCTACTGAGATTATGACATTAATCTCTCTATATATATTAAAAGGCTAAAAGCAAATGTAAATCTGATACTAGAGAAGTGTAAAAGTATTATTTTTACGAGTGAAACTGCTGAGGGGTTAGTGTTGCTTTAGTACTCCAGCCACAGTCCAAACTTTATTAACATCAGTATGAAATGCTTATTGAACACAGTTCTGTTTGTAGTTTTACAAAAGGTGGTTATTTCCCCATAAAGCTGAAGTTTGCCTGCACAAGTTTACCTATACATAGCTCAACTACACAAGTCGCCCCCAAACCACACAGTTTATTTGAAGGTGTATGGGCTGATTCCAGAGTCCACCTGTACAGGGCGTGGTCATTCGGTACCAAGTTACCCTACGTGGAGCACGCACACAGAACAGGCATCAGCTCCCCTGCGAACACAGGCTGAGGAAGATGGAGCTGTTCAGCCCAGAGAACAAAAAGTCGTGTGGAAACCTCTTGGCAACCTTTCAGTGTCTGAAGGGGACATACATGGAGGCCGGAGAGGGACTCTTCGTCAGGAAATGTAGTGACAGGGCGAGAGGGAATGGGTGGGTACGAACTGAAGATGGGGAGATTTGGGTTAGATATTAGGAAGAAATTCCTTACTGCGAAGGAGGTGAGGCACTGGAATACTTTGCCCAGAGAGGTTGTGAATCCGTGAAATGCTCGAGATCAGGTTGGATGGGACAACCTGATCTAGTGGGAGGTGTCCCTGCCCATGGCAAGGGATTGGGGCTGGATGATCTCTAGGGCCGCTTCCAACCCATTAGCATTCTATGGTTCTATGATTTGCGTGCCTGCGCCTTTGACAACGAGCACCAAGAAAACCCTATCAGCAAATCACTCTCAGCGCACAACGTGTTGCGCCAGCCGGGCGTGCCTCGCTCCGGGGCGGTTCTGCCCTTCCCCACCTTCCCGCGGCCGCTCCCTCATCCCGCTCCGTGAGGGCGGGAGCAGCAGCAGCGCGGCGGGACGAGCGCGTGCTCCCCGCGCCGCAGCCAATCAGCGCGGCGCCGCTGCTGCTGCCTCGCTCTGGGGGCGCTGGGAGCCAATCAGCGCGGCGAGCGCCGTGTGGCGGAAGCCGGGGCTCGGCAGGCGCGCGGCGCCATGGCCGGCGGCTCCGCGGGCGCGCCCGCGAGGGCGCTGGTGGCGCTCGGTGAGGGCAGCAGGGAGCCGGGGGGAGGAGTGGGGGGCGAGGGCAGCCGCGGCTTTCTTTAGGGGCGTGTAGGTTAAAATTGACTGAGTTCGGTGAAGGTAAATGCATGCGTGATGGCCTAGGCATTCTTCAGGGAAAGATTGGATTTATTACTGTAACATTTTATTTATGTATTTGCTTCTGATCGCTGCTGTTTTTTAGATGGTGGTGGTGCAGCAGATAAGATTCGTTTAATACCTCAGGACTTTTTTGCAGAGCTGGTAAGTAGGGCGATAAATGGGATGGGGAAGGGCTTCTAGCACTCCAGGAAGCCTTTTTATTTAAGCTCTTTTAGGTTTTGTGTGATGCAGAGGGAGCCTTGACTTGACTCATGAAACAGATCAGTCCTGCTAAGAGCAATGGGTTTGATTTAAATTAATGTTTTTATCACAGAAGACTTCTAAGCATCTATTTTTGTCTATCATTCAAGTAGTATATCAAGTTAGCTGGTCTAAAAAACATTTGGCTTGTCTACTGTAGTGCTTGAACAATTAATAAGAAACTGGTGTGTTAATTTGCAATAGTGAGGTAGAAACTAAAGTCTTGGTTTGGTTCATTTTCTTTCCTTGGCTTTGATGGTATTTTAATATCAGTCATTTCAATTACTTCAGTCTTTACTCTGCACTCTTCACTCTTTTTGTCCATTTTTGTATCAACAATGTCTTCAAACATGTTTGTTTTTTTTTCCACAGTGTGAACAAATAATTCAGCATCTGAACCATAAGATCCCAGGTATAAATACAGCTGAATTGTGTCAGGTAAGTTGGCACACCAGCTCTTGTGAATTCCCAACTTGGTGTGGGGTTTCATGTGTGTTTGTATATACAAAGATGCTTTTACTAATGCATAATTTATTATTTGTAATTATTTGAACGTTCTATTTCTAGAGAATTCAAACATCGGGGGTTGACATTAATATTGGTGACCTGGCAAAAGTAGCTAACACTCTTTCATTTCTATTTAGGTAAGCACAAAATAATTTACTTTACACCATGTCTTTTCCTTCCATCACAACTTAATGGTGGTAGAGAAAATTATATCAAATGTCAGTATAAAATGAAGTGATTTGGGAAAAAGACAAAAGTTTGTAAGTATCAGTACACAGAAAAGAGCACCTGTGTTTAGTTTGATTATTAACAAGTGTAGTTACTTAATATACAGTATCACTTTTTGTAATTAAAAAATAAGAAGAGGAAATGGTTCTGAGATGGCTGTCTGCAAGCTCTAGACCTAGTGGCAAGATAGAGGAAGTTAAGCTCAGTTTTAAAGCTAAGTCAGCTGGGCTTTTGACAATCCTGGAAAAAGCTGGGCTTTTGCTCATCCTGGAAAAAGTGTATTTTAAAAACTTCTTGTTTCTTGGAGATCAGAAATCAGCATGGGTGCCTTTTTGAAGGATACAGAACTTATAATATTGCCTTCGGCCATGAGTTGAGTTTTTAAGGTAGTATTTTTAGTTGATAAATTTTTCTATTTTTAGAAAGATAAAATTTTCAAGATCTTGCTTGTCTTTTAAATATCTACTATCTAAACATTTTATGTAACATTAATACAATTCAGGAAAATATACCAGTAGAAATTTAAAATACTACTTTTCCATCTATAAAATAGAACATCTGAAGTTATGTTCAACCATGCTACTTGGAGGACCAACTTACTTTCTCTTGTATTGATGCCTCTTTAAGAGGAGTGAACCTGCATGAGCAAACACAGAGTAGGATTTTTGTGTACTTGTTTCTGTAGAGGAAATCAAGAGGCAGTTTTCCTTTAGACTTGCTGCCTTTTCATTGAAGGGTTTGTGACATCACTTGACTCCGTTAGTAGCCATTATACTGTGACCTAGAAGTCCTTACTTTTGATGGTACTTCAGTTCCACCTGCTGAGTGTTTAATTAAATTGAGTTGTTTCTAAAATAATGATACTGTTTACCTCTCTACACACACCCCTCACTTGTGCCTTCTTCCAGCTGCTACAGCACTTGCAGGCTGTGATTACTTTTGGTTTGATGTTGGATGTTGTGCAAGCCCAGCGAAGCTAGGCCTTTGTATATTAAGGCATATTAAGTTGATGTTGTTTTTTGCACATGGATGCGGATGATCAGTAACATTCTGGGGAAAAAAATCACAGGCTGCTGAATTCCTTTAAAGTACATGTAAGGTAGAAATAAAAGCCGTCTCTTTGGGGTGAAATGAGGAATTGTATTAAATTGGTGGAGATTGAAATTGATGCAGTGATTTCTGGATGTATCTATTATAGCACAGCAGCCAGGAACAACCTCTCTACAGAGGAACTTGTCACCTCCTTGGGCAGCGGCATCAGCACTCTGCCAAAACACGCGCTTCAGGTTATTCGGCACGTGTGGAACGAGCAGGGCAAAGCCATTGCTGGGTCAGAAGATGCAAGAACTACGGCCACAGTGGGGCAGGTAACTAAAGGACAAAGTGCTGCTGAGCTGATGGTGAACATCTCAGACATGTCAGTGTCTCACTGTGTGTGGTGTGTTGTGTTGTCAGGCAGGCAGAGGTGGATAGGCTGCTGAAAGCTTTCCTACCTGTGTGCACAGTTACATGTTGCCAAATACCTACTCAGATAAAGCAGCATATGCAATAAAGTTGTCTGCATGCTGAACAGTTTTGTAATATTATTGTTTGGATGATAAAGTCACATTTTCTACCTTTTTAAAAATTTATGTTTTGTAGTACTCTTAGGGAAGATGAATGGCAGTCAGTCTGGCAGACTGTTGTATTAGCTCATTATGTAAATCTGTTGTAAGTGTAAATTGTTCTTTAAAGTTGTTAACACCAGCACTTGACTGCTCATTCTTTCTCTCCCTTAAATTTAAATATTATTCTTAAAGATACTTTCTGTCAGTTTCCAGCATTCTGTTTTTGCTTGAAAAAGTAGCAATCTGTTTATGTTTCAAGATTTTTTTTTCTGACAGCAGTTTAAAAGAGTATAGAAGTAGGAGAGGAGAATCTTTTTCTGAGGCTTGATATAAACTTCTAAAGGTTCTTCTTCACAAAAGGCTAAAAATTATAACTTACTTGTCTGAAATGTATCTGTTATGTACTTGGATTTATCTAAAATGTAGTTATGAAATGCCATAATTTTTTTCTGTTATTGCTATTCTGAATTATTTGGTCTAGACTTAGAAACTTCTGATTTAGAAACTTCTAAAAAAAAGAAAACATGACAAAAACCTGCTTGCCTGGGTGAACTCTGTGGCTTAAGCTCCTCTTACTAGAATTTTAAGAAGAGTGTACTTGTCTGTTGATTGTACTTGAATAAGGAAAACAGATCAAGTGAAATAACTTATTAAATACTTATTTATTCACCGTTAAATGGAAGGGCAGATCATTTGTAGTCACAGTAATACCTGAATGCTTATGTTTGTTTTCCATTTAGGTAAGATCTCTTGATGTCCTGTATTGTCTGTGAACTATCCCTCCAAGTGAATAGCAATGTGGGGGTAGATCTCTGTCTGTGACACTATTTCCAATGATTTTCATCTTTGTAGTTTGTAGATATGAAATGGAAGCTGGGAGTTGCCATGAGCTCTGACACCTGCAGGTCTCTGAAGTACCCCTATGTCACAGTGACACTAACAGTGGCAGACCCTTCAGGACAAATAACAGACAAATCTTTTGAAATGACGATCCCACAGTTCAAGGTCTGTCCTGAGTGTTACTTGAATGTTCATTCTCCTAAAAATAGCAGTGCAATTGTTGGGAGGGTCAGCTGTATACCCTGGTGCATATGTTTGTGCTGCTTGTTTACTCATACAGTCATGCAAACAGGAACATTAAATAACTATTTTAAACACAGAATACTTCTTAGTATTTATTATCTAAATTTTTATCTATCTTATCTACCTTATTATTATCTTATCTATATTATTATTATTATTATTATCTAAATTATTATCTATCTTATCTACCTCACTTAGCTGAAAATGTTAATTGAGCAGTAATTGGTCATTTCTCCTACAAATTAACTAAAGACATGAAATCTTTTAGAGCTTGCCAGCTATCATTCTGCCATGTTAAAAGTTCATAGAATGTTTTTGATCTACAGAACTGTTCCCCAGCCTCAAAATCTAAAACTTGGCTTAAGCCTAACAATTGCTAATGATTAGGAATGGAGATCAGTCTGCTTTATCACCACTGACTCTTAATTGCTGTGTCTGCATCTATGAATTTATGTAACTTTAGTTTGGCATAAACATGGCCCTTGTATTGTGATTCCTGATTAAAGGGTCAATGCATCACCTAGAATATCATACAAATGTAATTAGATCCTTGGAATTTGATTGGCAGAAATTTGAGAAGGATATTCTGAATCTTCGAGTGTTGTGAAATGTTGTGTTTATTCTGGTTGAAGCCTATTTGATAATTTGTTCTTCAGCTACTTCAGGAAATGAATGCCACATTTGACAAGTCTGGATTATTTCAGCTGGGAGTAGAAACATTCGTGTGAGAGGGGTTTTTTATTTTATTTTTATGGCATGACAGCTACTTTTTACTTTTCCTATTAATAGGCAAGCCCATGCTAATAAGGCATCACCTTCATAGGATTCATAGTTAATGTGTTCAAATGCCAACCAGCCCACAGAAAGGAAAACAGATATTTTCAGTTCAAGCTGTGCATTGAAAGTGAGAAATATGGACAGTATTTTTCGTCTAACACATTAGTTTAAACTGCAGTTTGAGCTTTTCTTCAAGCAACTGAAATTTGTCTAAATTCTTGCTTTTTAGAATTTCTCCAGACAGTTCAAGGAAATGGCATCTGTTCTTGAAACAGTTTGAAGGGAACTTTTATTTCCAGTGACATGTTGGAGAAGATCAAGTAAACTTTCCATTCTGCATAGGGAATAAAGTGCCATTGTTCAGCAAGGTATGTATCCTTGTCTTCTTGACAGGATTTGGTCAGCATCACCCTTGCATTGCTGTGAAGATTTCTTCGCTTTTGATTACTTGAAGTCAGCTCTGCAGTGTTTGTGAGAACATGTCCAGCTTTGCTCATCCTGGTACACAGAAGATCAGGATGTGTATGGAGAAGCATCTCTGTAGACTTCCTAATATCCACATAAGAAACTATACACTAAATTCTGTATTGCATAAAGACACCTGAAAATGTTGACTGGGAAGATACTGAGAGAAGTGTAAATCCCATATTAATATTTTTATCTGTAAAATTAGGATGGGCTTGGACTCAACAGTATTATTACATATAAGGAGAATATGAAGTTACAAGCATACAGCTACTCTTGAGGAATAGCATTGTTGGGTTGTTGATTGCAGCTATTTGCAGATCTGGCTTCCAGTCTTTTCATAACTGGAGACTGTACTTGTCCTAACAACTTGTTGATTTCAAATATTTATTTCCCACCACCTAGGCTTATAAAGACTGAATGAATGCATTAAGCTTTTTCAGAGACCCAAAATTCTCTGAAACGAAGCCCAGAGGCTAATTTTACATAAAGGTAGAAAGGAAAGTTAATTCAAAACTATTTTAATGGGTTTTTGTTTTTCATTTCATCCATTGTTAATCTGTGGCATTCTGCTTGATGTTTTGGTCTAAAGTCTTCTTTCTAATTAAATTAAAATATTGATTTAGTTACTTCAACCTCTGAACTAGAAAAGTCAAGAGAAAACTTGAAAATTCTGTCTGGAGAGGTAGCCAAGCACATCAGAGAAAGGACCACACTAAAAGATTTCTTAGAGTGTTGCACTGTAACAGGCAGCCACTGGACTGTGTTCTGCATGTTGCCCTAAGAAGGTGTCCTAACCAACAAAATTTTGACTTTGATGTTGAAAATGGGGGCATTTCTAAAGAGGAGTGATTAATCCAACGTGCTTGTATGCTCGCCTCTTTTTTTTTTTTCCTTGAATATTCCATAAAACAAAACACACTGCAAATATTGTGGGATGTAATGAAAGCAATACTGTTGCATCTCCAGATGTACTGGTGGTGTAGTAGAACAAGTAAATCTGAAGAGAGATAATTCACACTGATAAGCAGATTGAAGTTTCTGCTTCAACTTCAGGCTGGCAGGGACTGCCCAGCTTTGCTGGGACAGATCCTCAAATGATTTCAGGCCCACTTAAAATGTGAACATCTACTCTACCTTTCTAAGTCAAATCTGTTTTTTAAATTAACATTTGTAAGAGCTGGCTGAAAGTCATTGATACAGGTTATGCCTGCCTTTTTGTGCTGTGAAAATAAACTGCAGCACATTGTGTGTGCTGCATATGCTCCAATCCTTTCAGGAATGTCCCTATTTTAGGCATTATGCATGATGCTTAAAAACAGTACTTGGAATTGATTAGAAACCTAAATAAGTGAAACAGTATTGGCTTTGACAAAAGTTTTTGGCCATGACCATGGATCTGGATAATACTTTTATTTTATGCTGGTTGAAGTCTGAGGTGTCTGCTTTGTGGCTGGGGAGTGCAGATTGGTCTTTTCTGGGACGCTCCTGGTGTAATGGCACAAAATGCTCTTGGGAGCACACTTCCCCTTTGCCTCTTCCCTTGTCTCTCTGCAGGGGCTCAGGCTGAAGGATAGAGCAAACAAATGTGCAAATGTGTATGGAAAAGTGATGTGAGCAGCTGATTTCTTTTGTTGTTGTTTTTTACTTTGCAGAAGTTGGAGTGTAAGGCTGCTATAACTGGAAAACATTGTCATGCTTTGGCCTAGTGAATTAATTGTTGTACATCAATGCAAGAGTTCCAGAAAAAATAAGGTTGTCTTTTTTTTTTTAGTAAAGCTGGAGCCTTACAAATAACTTCCTCTGTGTTCTAATGCACATAAATTCTTCATATAGCTGGAAATACTTGTGCCTTCATTGGAACTGCATGGAAAAAAACATTTAATTAATCATGTCTTAACAATTCAGTAGATGTTGGAAGGTAATGAGGAAACACCCAGTTAGCATTTTTGCTTGCTCCATCAGCAAGAGGAGAAAGTTGTCAGCCTTTACAAAGACTTTTATTTTGTCAAGTCGGATATTCTAGAAGTATTGATGAATATTTTTTTAAATGTCCCTGAATTCCAGCATTTTGTAATTCTGGCTGGAAGATGCTTGGACATGTATACTATACTAATTTACTGTCTTGAGAATTTTCAGAGGAGTTATGATTTAAAGTTGGCTGTGTACTCAAACCTTTGAAATGTGTCCTGATCACTATCAGCAGGAGTTCCTCTACTGAGTAATGGAAGAATTAAGTATTTTATTAAAAGGAAACCAAACAAAAAACTTTAGTTTTAAGGGTAGCAATACTAATATGTCCAAACAAGCTGGTGATTTGTTTGTCTATATGTGCAGAAACCAGATCTTTTCAAAGAAAATCAGGAGTCCTTATGTGTTCTTAATTCTTATTGTTGATTAATAGAAATTGTATAACATGAATATTTTTGTAAGTCCACAGACAGTGATTAAACATGTAGGTAATAACGACAAAGCTTGTCTGTGTTTTGTTTTAAGCCTACTGCATGGAAGTTTGTCTAGCAAATACTGCAGTGAGTAAAGTTCAGGACTCAACTGTGACTAAATTTCTTTCCCTATTGAATTAGGATGAAGATCAGACATATGCAGTCTTTCTCTGTGACGGGGTACCAAGGAGTTAATGGGTAACTGCAGGCTGCGAGGACTCTTTGTATCAATTACTGAAAGCTAGACAAAATGTTGTATTGAACCAGGAAAAGGCAGAGGACACATGAGAGAAATGAAATTTTGCAGGAAATTACATTCAAGTGATTTTTTCCTTAGCTGTATTTAGGAGACAAGTAAACATTTTATTTTTTTCAACATTTGCCTACAACAGAGCAGGAGGAAGGAAGGGGGAGGGTGGTGTCGTGCATGGTCAACAAATTCAGGGGAGGGAATAATGAAGGAATGTCCTAGCCATGACTGTTGTCTTCGTTACATGACTTTTGTTTTTTTCCCCATATAGTTCAAACACACCAGCAGAAACATATACAGTTCAAACACACCACTTGCAGAAAGCTATTTTGTAGGAAGCTCCACAGGAGGAGTGCACTAATGGCTGGACTATGTCTGTGCATTAGTGTTTTTTATATTTAGCTTCTGCACACTTAGGCCAAGTAAAAGCATGTCTCTGTTTCTGCTTCCATAAAATTGTATTGCCTCTCTTTAACCACATTTTGTGGGTATGTGACCTTGCTGTTCATTGTGAGCCCACCCCCTTTATTTTTTACCTTCCCCCTTTTAAGCCTTTGCACTCTGCTTGAACACTTGAAGACACATTGCCTTGGATGAATTGCAAACAAAGGGAGAGAGGTGATAAATTGGGGGAAGAATGTTTTTTTCCTGTTTGCCCTGTTTGAATATTTTATTACCCTCTTGGCTGTAGTTGTAATGAGAGGGTAATTTCCACTCCTTTGCAGAGGCATGCAGGGTGGTTCTGTTAAGACCTTGTGGGTACTAGAATAACTCAAAAACGTGTTGTGAGTCACTTGATCTACCCGCAGAGAAAAAAAATGTCACATCTCTGGAGAACCTTGACTAATGGCTGGGGACTGTGGTAGGGAAACATTTACAACTGAGCAGTCTCTGTCCCCTCCAAGATTCTGTGGTTGATCATGGTAGAGTAGAGCTCCTTTCCCAGATGGGTTTTTAGTACAGTTACATACCTGTTGGTTGGGCTGATAACTTGCCCGGCATTCTCTTCATTTGGAAGCTGGATTGGTGCAGGTCAGTACCTGACCTGAGTGCCTTGACCTCAGCTTGCCTGGTATGCTTCCTTCCTGAGGCTCAGCCAGCTCATTACGGGATTTGCTTGTCACTGTGAAATTTTGGCCAAATACTTCCTTTACTTTTGCTTTTATTGCACAGTGTCCACACTCATACAGATCTGCTCTTGGCTCTTGAGTGTATGAGGTGCTGTGGTTTAATCCCACCTGGCAGCCAAGCACCCCACAGCTGCTGGCTCAGTCCTCCTGCTGGGGGATAACAGGGTAATCAGAAGGGTAAAAGTGAGAAAACTCGTGGGTGGAGATAAAGACAGGTCAATAGGTAAAGCAGAAGCTGCACAGGCAAGCAAAGCAACACAAGGAATTCATTCACCACTTGCCAAGGACAGGCAGGTGTTCAGCCATCCCCAGGGATGCAGGGTCTCATCCTGTGTAGTGGTTACTTGGGAGGACAAACACCATCAACTCCAACTGTTCCCCCCTTTTTCCCCCAGTTTAGAGACTGAGCATGATGTCATATGGTAGTGGATGTCCTTTGGGTCAGTTGGGATCAGCTGTCCCAACTGTCCCCTCCTAACTACTCATGCACCCCCAGCCCCCTCACTGGTGGGGTGGTGTGAGAAGCAGAAAAGGTCTTGGCTCTCTATAAGAACTGCTCAGCAACAAAAAACCCATCTCTACTGTTATTAACAATGTTTCCAGCACAAATCCAAACCAGCCCTTACTAGCTCCTGTGGAGAAAAGGAATTATTCCCTAGCCAATAGCAGCACACAAGTCAGAAGGGTGGTACTCAGCATTCCTCATACTCAGTCCTGGATGCTTGGAAAGACTTCCTGATTCTTGTTTCCAAGGCTTTTCTGAGAGAAGGTAGAGAGATGACCTGGCATTTAGTTGAGTTACTGGGATATGTCTCTTAATTATGTATGTGTCATTGAGAAAATAAGGAAGCTGAGATGGCTGATCTTCTCCATGAAGGAAGGCTAATTTTAGTATTTCTGGGTTTTCTCTTCCCTAAACTGCATTTACCTGCTATGGCTAATTACAAATCTGCCCTACTTCGAGAAGCCTTTGTGTAAGTACTATAGTTTCCAAATACTCTGTCAGCGTTTACATTACAAATATTGTTACATTTATATAAATTGGAAGTTTCAATGTTAGTTTTGCACTTCACATAATGAGCTTTGGAAAAGTAAGAAAAATTTATTATTTCATTCAGTGAGTCTCATACAGTGTGCTAGATAATAATTCCAGAGGACTTTGTTCCAGCATCAGTCACCAGGTGGCAGTGCCACATACAGTCTTGCCTCACAGCAATCCTTTGACAGCGTGTCTGGCTAAAGGGTGCTTTGATAAGCACCCTTATCCTTATGGGATAAGGACCTGTGGCTTCTTCCCCTTTGTAGTTTGATCTGGAACTATAAATTCATGTCACCATAACTTTCATCCCCCTTCTTACATTATAGGGAAACAAACTTACTTTTTTTTTTTAATTATTATCAAGATGAGCACAAAGATTTCCAGTTACATAAACAACATTCAGCATTTTAAGAATAACAGAATACATACCATACACTGCATATTTGCAGCAGTTTTAATCTGTAACTTAATTATACTAACATTTCTGCATTATGACTTGGTCTTCAAATAGTATCATATTGCATTTGGGGCCTGTTCTCATTTTACTCTTTTCCCTGTTTATACATCTTTCAAGGAGATTTTTCTAGATCTGTATCTTGATAATAGAAAAAGCATTTGCATTTGTCTGTCCAAGATTTTCATGCTGTTTGACCACTCTAAAATTCTTCTTCAGTATTCTGTTATGCAGTCTAGTTATCAGTGTATTTGTGCCACATTTAGGAATACCACTGAAAGTGGTCTGGGTGCTGAATTCCCCCGTGAATTACCTCTGAATCTGAAGAGTAATTTTCAGATGTTCTCGGTATTATTGAAGCTGAAAAGAATTTTTCTGTTTCCCATGAATGTCATTGCTGCTGAGTCTTTGTCAGTTTACAGGTGTTTGTAAAAAAAATATTCATCTGAGAACTTGCCCAAATTAAAGCAAGACAGGCTCTCTTCCCAGTGATGCTGCTGAGCAGGGAAGTCCTGGATGCTGCACCCAGACATGAAGCTTGGGAATGGTACTGAAGTTTCCATTTAAAATGAGGACTGTAATGCATGTCTGGCATGAATCACTGGTGTGCTGTGCCACGCTGCTTCTCACAGTTGGCAATGTGGGGAGATGAGAGATACTCAGCAGCCAACTGAGTCAAGACAACAGATGTCGATTTACCTAGGAGAGAGTCAAGGACGATGAGAAAGAGGATTAAGGAGTTCCCATCTGTTCTTTTTTTTAATGTTAGCAGCTACACTGGCACCATTCTTGGTATTGTGTTGGGCCTACTGGTGCCCTGCTGTTCATGCTAAGTTGTACCTTCTTTTACCACACATACAGTACGAAGTGGAGAAGCTGCAATAATACTTGAATACACTTGAAATCATAATGGTATTTGCATTTTCCTCTTGAAGAGACATAATTTGTGCCCTTTAGAGTATTCTTGCCTTCCAAAGCATCCTCTCTTCTGTGTTATTTCTGCACTATAGTCCAGATTTGCAAACCTTTCTAGCCTGTGGTTCATCCTTTGTAATAATATATTTGTGACATAATATCAATGTGTTCTTTTTAACTTTGGCAATGACAAGGAATTCTGTTTTAGTTTCCATTGTTAGAGGACTGGAGCAGACCAGGATCCCTTCCCAATCACAAATGAGGTAGATGTAGCAGGCACTGTTAGGGAGAGAAGTAGACGCCAGTGGTCACAGTACTTCATCTCTTCTTCCTCCTTTTTTGTATGTTACTGTTACTGCAGTGGCTGGGGAATAGTAGAGAAGTAAATGGCTCATTTTTTACAAAAGAAATAATAGGGAATATGGAAGTTCTTGTTGCAGAAGTTGCTCTGTCTCCTGCAGTAACTAGCTTTGCAGCTGATCTGAGCTGCTGGCAGCTACCAAACTCAGTATTACCTCAACAACAGGGATTCTAGTAAGCTGATGTGATGTAGTTTGGGGGGGCAGGAGACCTATCAAAAAAACCCAAAACCAAAAACTCCAACAAATTTCAAATACTTCTGCATGGAAAGATGCTGTGATCACATAGGACTCTAGATTAAAACTTAGTTTTAAATAAAATGTGTTGTGGTTCTTCACTGGATTCAAAGTCTGCTGTGCTGGAAAGTTTCATGGGATGATTGTGATATTAAAAAATGACTTAAGTAAAAATCTTTCCCCAGTCAAATTTCTCTTTGAAGAGAAGTATAATAATTCAATGAATGGTTTCTCTTAATCAGTGCTACATTAAATTGAATAACAATACACTGAACACAGACATAAAATGTGCCAGGTTGCTTTAAGTGCTAGAGATGTTTATTAATTTCTAGCTAGGGATTATTCTCTTATGAACTTTGTTCATTCCAGTTCCCCTAAATCTGTTTTGGAGTGGGTCTTGTTGGCAGAACAAATTCAGTCTGTCATTTTGATCAAAAAAGATTAGTGCCATTTAAGAAGAAAACACTAAAACCAACCCACCTCTTATCAGATTAATTTTTCATCATTTTTTATTGTTTAAAAATTGCAGCAATTGTCCTCTGCTATTGACATATCTCTGCAAGACCAATATGTCTTATTCAAAACTTTGGCATTGCATTTCAAACTATTGTAATCTTTATACACCCTGCAATATATACAATTTTCATTATTTCAAGTGAGGTTTTTTATGTACTTTAAAAGAAGAGGCACCAGAGTTTCTCTAGCAGCTAAAGCTTAAAGCCCTGGTAATATGTCCAGTCTACTGAACTTTCTAGTACTTTAACTGTATTTCCAGAAGTTATTTCATTATAGTCATCAAATAAGACCAGGTAGTTTAAATTAATTAAATAGTTTTTAAAGTAAAAATGCCTGTATCTCAGATCTGAAAAAAAAGGTGATCTGAAAGTAAAATAAAATATGACTAGTTTAAACTAAAACAATAAAGTAAATATGGAAATGGACCTTGAATTCCCAGACAGTTAAGTGGGATCATTCTTAGAAAAGCAATTGAATCAGAAGCAATTCTAGCTTCAGGGCATATTACTGAAACAATATTCCAAGGTGACTGAAGTTATGCATAAATTATGGGATTGTAAAGTCAAGCCTACAGCTCCTCTAATAATATTTTTTCTGCAATTAAAATTGTGGTTAGAAAGCTTAAGGGGATGGATAATTACTTGCAATTAACAGTCTGATCATGTGAGATGCTGAGGTCTCTTTGCTGCTTAAGAAGTTACTGAGAGCTGTGGTTGCTTACCATTTTGCAGGTCTAAATCCTTTAACACTGAGTATGAACTGGAGACCCAGATATGACATATGAAATGGCTGCTGTGGTGCCATGTGCAGAAAAAGCATGTATTAGCAAGGTATGGTCTTAGAGAACTAAACATACTTCCTCTAATAAACAGAAAGAAAATACATTCTCTGTTCTATTTGGAAAAATAACCTATACATGTAGTACTCCACTGACAAGCATATCAAATCCAAAATGTTCAGAGGCACTTACATTTAGTTACCTTTATCTGTGTTTGGACACTTGAGTAATATCCCTCACTTTAAGAGGTTTTGCATCTTATGTCTATGTTTGGAACAAAAAACAATGGCAAGTTATCAACAATTCAAAAAAGTCTGATTGGGTCTGTGGTTGGTTTCACTTGCAGCACATGCTATGGCAATTATTGCCCATAGGACTTTATGGACTTCAGATCTTCCAATGGAGTGGTCCCTTTGGATTTTACAATTGTTTCAATAAGTTTGGCCAAAGCTAATGCTAATGATAATAATAATAGTAAAGGAATAATAAAGGAATTGTTAATAAAACTGTGGCTCCTCACCAGTGACTTCATCTGTCATGTCTTTGGCATGGGTGCTGCATTTACACTTCTGTCTGGGATGATCTGGGGTGAAACTGTTCTTTCATCAAGAACAGACATGTATTTTCAAAGCTCTGTGGATAAGGACTGTGGAAAGTTGCTTTCTTCTCTGTCCCAAAGTTTTTGATTCCCATTAACTGTGCTATAAGGATTACATATTTTATGCTAATTCCTAACTACATTGTGCAAATAATTAGAGAAAGGTACTTTTGTTACCATTATAGTTTAAACACTAGAAATTACATGAGAGGCATGTCTGATGTCATGGACTAAGGAGCACTGTTCTCAATATGAGAGAAATTGGAATTTTTAACTTAAAGGTACATGAAGTCTTACAACTGAAAAGAAATGAGAAGAGGGGACCAACTTTAAGAAGAAAAGTTACATAACAAAAGAAATTACTTCCTACTGAAACACTGTTAATGAGGTGAGGGGATAAAAAATGTTAGGCAGATTAAAGGATAAGAAATGATGAAGTAAATGGATAAAAGTAATGGACAGCTAAAAGGGATTACTACGAAGAATCGATTCATAGAGACGTAAAAAGCTGAAGCAAAAAGAAAGCAAGAAAACTTTGGATGAACATCTGAGAATTTGATTTGAAGATACTTAAAATATTAGTGGTAGCATTTATATAAATTAATTTAATCTTCTAAGGGATTTGTATAAAGAATTCAGTAATAAAAATTAAGTCAAAATAACCAGATATCATACCATATTATGCAAATAGCCCAACAGAAGGAAAAACCAAATAGCTTTACAAAACAAGCTCAGTGGTGACAATTGCAGAGTTTCACATTCATTTTTCACATTTTAGAATTTCATTTCTACCTGATAATTTGCAGTAATTGAACTGCATCCTTATCAGCTGAAAATACATCTCTGTAACATCTTCAAGGGAAGATTTCTTGTTCCATTTGTATGATGCGAGAACACCAAGGCACCTGTAATAGCTTAAAAGATTTCTTTTGCTATTTTAATGTGTTTACATGATTGTCTTCAAGTTTCCTGATTATTATTAAATATTTATTGCCATAGCACCTAAAAGCCTAGGTAGCTTTGGTAGTTAATATACCAACATAAACCAGAAGGGATCTAGTAGTCCCAGAGATGGTGTTGGTAAGCAGCTGTAGCTATTCAGTATGTTGCAGCCTCCCCCTTAGGCTGCTTCATTGGAGTAATTTAATGATTATCCCATCTGAAACAATTGCAGAAGAATGTATGAGGGGGTTCTGCCTCTGTTCTAGGGCAAGCTCAGTGTTCAGTTCACTTCCCAGGTAGGTTAAATCGGTCTTTGTGCTCAAGTGACTGAGCTGCAGCTTCACGCTCTAGATGAATGGTCTAACCAAGCGTAGCCAGAAGGGGCGAGTAGCCTCGCTGCTCCCTTCACCCTGAGCCGTCATTCCCGTTCCCTTTGTGCCAACTGCGCTCTCTCTACAAGCGCTGTCACTTCAATTAGAGGCGGCTCACAGAACTGAACTGGCAGAAAAGGAGCAGCTCACTGCAGCATTAAACCCGTGCCAGCACTGCCAGAAAGCAAATAGCTCTTCTTCCAGGTGCGCTGGTGAGAGGCTCACAAGTAGGCATTTGTGATTGTCATCACAAATCTGCAATACTGTTGCACAAAATCTTAAATGCCATTCCCAGCCAAAGGATTAATACTAACTGCAGAGTAAGGGAGAAGACATTTTTTAGGTTTGTGATCGGCAAAGTTTGGCCATTATGCTTCTAATTACCCTGGTTGTAAAATCTACTGTACAACAATGTAGTTCAGATGATCAAGTATGAAAACAGTCAGTTTGGGAAAGCAAGTCCAGTCTGGCTTTGACTTGTACCACTGTAGTACATATTAAAGATGGTTCATATTCATATGAACATATTCAGCCTGCAGAAGATTTTTGCATTAGCTCCTCTGTCCTAAGGGACATTGTAGGATGTCCCTTAAGGGTTGTAGGATGCCATGAGAGAATATATATTTGAGGTCTTACCAAACAACAATATTAAATTAAAATTTACAACCGATAAACCAGAATGCATAAACTAGATGGTTAAACTGGGGAAACAAAAAAAAAAAAAAGAGCAAAATTGTTTGCTCAGGAAATGAGCAGAGTGGTTTGTAATAGTATGAAAATACTGCAAATGCGACAGTTTTTGTCAGTTCAGACCTCTGTGGGCTGTGACCTGAGCGCTACATGACCCTTCTCTGCACAAATAATCATGCAGTCTCAAATTACACAGAGCAGCTCTTCAGCTCAAGCTACAGATTTTTTTTATTTGTAGGCAGGGTTAAAATAGTGGCCATAACAACGTGTACTGAGAGTTACCACCGCTGCTGCTACAGATTGAAACAGGGGGACAGTCGCTACAATTGGCAATTACCGAAAGGATACTGATGCTGTATGGCTGGCAAAGCCTTGTCCAGCTACTTTCTCAGCTGGAGGAGGCTAGTTACTAACATCTACACTATGTGGCGGATTTGTCGTTGACAAGGGATGTTATCGCGATAGCGATGAGGAAAACCCCCCCGATTAAAAGCTCAAGGAGGAAGCACAAGCTTAGGGGGAAAAAAAAGAGAGTTAAAATCAGCCGTAATTAAACTCTTGACTCAGCAGTGCGCAGGGGAGGCTGCCGTAGGCACGGCTGCGGCGCGGCTGCTTCTCCTCGCAGGGGAGAACCAGCCAGGGCACAGGCGGCCGTGGGAGCGAAGCTGCCGCAGGCAGGAGATGCCCCGGGACTCCCTCCTTGCCGAGACCCTTCTCCCCAGCGACTCCTGACTCGTCTGAATCAAAACCAACTCAGACAGCGCTCGGGAGCTTCTGCGAACGGGGCGCGGGGGCGGGCCCGGCAGCCTCCCCACCTCCTCCTCTCCGCCGTTCGGCGACCTTCCTCCCTTTGCGGATCTCCTCCTCCTCCTGCCTCTCCCTTCACGGCCAGCCACGCTGCGAGCCGCAGGCAAAGCCCAGCGCCCGCGGCCGCAGGGAGGCCGGCAGTACACGGGAGAACCGGGAGCGGAGCGCACGTTGTGTTTTCCTTTGGGGCCCGGCTTGGCGGGGCTGTCCCGCCCCTGAGCCGGGGGTGGCCAGGTCTCGGAGCCCGCTCGGGGCGTAGCCCCGCCGCTCCGCCCCGGGGCGTTGAGGAGGAGGAGGAGGAGGAGTGGGGTGTCTCGGCCGTCCTTCCCCGCCCCGCGGGCTGACCCCGCGTGGGCAGGCAGGAGGCGGCGCGGCGGCGGGGACGTGCCCGGCGGGATGCGCGTTTAGCGGCGGCCCCGGCCGAGCGCAGGCCCCGCCGGCTGCACCTGGCGCCGGGGGAAGCGGCCGCGGAGCCCCGCGTCCTGCGCCCGACACCAGCCATGGAGAAGCGAGGGGAGGGCGAGCCGCTCTCCCACCCCCTGGAGCCCGAGCCCGAGCCTCAGCCGGCGCCGCCGGGGGAGAAGCGCTTCAGGTTGTGGTATGTGGGCTCGTCGTGCCTGGATAGGCGGACCACGCTGCCCATGCTGCCATGGCTGGTGGCCGAGATCCGCCGCCGCGGCCAGCGGCAGGAGCCCTGCGGCGCCCCGGGCAGCGGGGTGCCGGCCCGCGAGGTGCTGCTGCTGCTGGGCTCGCCCACGCTGCGCTGCGTGCCCGCCGGCCCCGGCCCCGCCGGCCCCGGCCGCCCCGCCAGCCCCGCGCCCGCCGTCTTCATCTTCGAGCACAAGGCGCAGCACATCGCCCGCTTCATCCACAACAGCCACGACCTCACCTACTTCGCCTACCTGATCAAGGCGCAGCCCGACAACCCTGACTCCCCTATGGCCTGCCACGTCTTCCGGGCCACCGACCCCAACCAGGCGAGTGGGGGTAGGGGGCGGGGGCGCTCCCCGGGATCTCCCCGCTTGGCTCCTCTCCTCTCCTGGCCGGACGGGACCCCAGGCGCTCCGCAGCCGTGGAGGGGCCGGTGTGCCCGGGTGGGGCAGGGCGCTGCTTGCGGGGCGCTGCGGGACCGCAACCTCCGCACGCCCACCCGGGGCGCGGGGGAGCCCGCCCGGGGCCGGCCGTGCCCGCCGGACTCGTCCCGGTGTGCCCCTCCAGCTCAGGCGGCTGCAGCGCCCTTGGGTTCCGCGGAAAGAGGGGGTGGTGGGGACACAGAGCCCTGCCTGGCCATGGGGTGCATTGCCAGCCCCTGCCAGGCCGGGGTATCAGCCTCTGCGGAACGCAGTGCCCGGCGACATGGAGCCCCTTTCTTCCCGGGCCACCCTCCGTGGGGAGGCCTCGCATCCTGCAGCAGCTCAGTGGCAAGGGCACGGTTTGCTCTACGATCAGGAGGCAGGATTTGTATTAAAGCGTCCCAGCGGTGCTGTCAGTGCCGGGCGGGAATGGAATAGCGGGGGATGGTGCTTTTCCTCAGACCCCCGTGGTACAGAAGCGATCGTTCGTGACCAGCGGGTCCTGTCGTGCTCACGGGTCACGCTAAGGACACCTGGCCGTGCTCAGGCATATGCAGTAGTGCTACAGCAAGGCAAGGTTTGGGTGGGGACATTTTTGATAAAGTGCCAACTGGAAAAAAAGACCTAACAGTAAGATTGTGTTTTCCTGACTATCTAACCGGCTTTGCCTAACACATCAAATGTGCAGCAGACTTCTTTCTGATTTAGTGTATGTGAGCAATAATGGGTGGACAAGTCGGTTGGATAATCAATTTAGCAAGATGCCAGCAAGAAAAAGGCCTTTTGATAACAGTCCTTTGGTTGAGTAAGTCAGAATACCTTCTCCTCAGCTTTCACAAACTGGAGGAAGGACTCTTGCAGTTGGAAGTTACCTGACTTACTGCATGTACTGAACAGCTCCTAGGGTTTCTTTGTTTGTTTGGGTTTTCTTAAATGGGGAGGGTGGGAAATATTAAGAAAATTACTGAAAACTTCTCGGTATATTAACCCTTTTATTTGAGGCAGCAAACTTCCAGAGAGAGCATGGAGGCATCTAGATTGCATTCGTAGCTGTAGCTTAAGGACAGGCAGTATCCCAAGTGGAGGTAACTGTGCTTAACTTGTTGGCAACTGCTGTGGGTTCTACTCTGCCAGGAGAGCATGCAGCAAGAGCGTGGAGGGGATCATTTTCTGGCTGGGGAGGAGCCCAAATGTCCTTTTAGGAGTTTGGCAGTATGGACTGAGGCAAACTAAGGTTCATGCTGTTGGCAGAAGATGCTGAATCAAATTTATTTCTGGGGTAGGTCTGTACTGGTACCATGAGTTTGTAAAACAATCTTGCTTTAAGATAGTGAATCCCTAGTACTCCAGTGAATGTGTAAAGTACTACATAAATTTACATTTGGAAGGCTGTTTCTGACTACAGCTCTATCCATGTCTTTCCTTCTTTCCTCATGGGGGAAAGTGCCCTTATGTGCATTGAATTAAATCAAACTGATACTGTAGGTAAAGTCTTCCTATTGAAAGAAGTTGTTAGTGTGAATGTGTCTTGTTCAATTTTTAGTTATAGTTGTTAAGATTTTTTTAACTTTGTTATCATTAATAAAGAATATATCCCAGGAGCATTACTCAGCACATGATTTTGAACTACAGTGAGGGTAGTAAATGCAGAGCTAGCGATGTGATTCACAAGTGTCTGATTAACAGGCAGGTTTTATTAAGGTACCAAAAGGAAAAGATGAATTC
Source organism: Agelaius phoeniceus (assembly GCF_051311805.1). Classification (NCBI taxonomy): domain Eukaryota; kingdom Metazoa; phylum Chordata; class Aves; order Passeriformes; family Icteridae; genus Agelaius; species Agelaius phoeniceus. The sequence continues at coordinate 50,816,121 of NC_135266.1, forward strand.
TCACCCCCACCTTCCTGCCCCCCACCCTGAGTCTTGTTATCAATTTGCCCAGGCTTGGTTAAGCCTGTGTGGGTATCTAGCTGTTGGTCTGTGCTAAAGCTTAATCCTGAGTGGGTAAAGTCAACTGGCACTAGCTCTGAAAGTCTTCTTTCTAAGCTCTTAATTGTTTATTATAGAATTGATGCTGTCCTTGCATGCTTTCAAGTTCTTTACACACTTCTGTTTCATAGTGGTTATATGAGGCTCATGTTGTGTAGTAACTTAGAAAGTATTTTTCACAGCTGTTATTTTCAGACAATCTCATTTTCCATCTTCGGCTATAGTGACTTTGAGCCAGCCTAAGCTGGCACTGCTACTGAGAAAAGTGATCCTGTCCTCTTCAAGCCTCAATCCCTTGTTTCTTCCTCTCAGCTTTGTCCTCGTGGCAGCACAACTGTTTGTGCAGCCATACAGCAAACAGGATCTGGGAACTGACTTGTGTTAAGCTTGCTTTTCCCTTACCTTCTCTGGAGTATTTCCAAACTGCTTCCCTAATTTGCAACCCTAATGACTGTTTACATCAAGGCAGGTGGGTTGGAGGCACCTGGTATCAGTGAGTGGCTAAGAAGGGGAAGGGTCAGATAGCCTTTGCAGAAATTCTAGAGAAGGTAATTTCCAGAGAAATTGTGGATACTCCATCCCTGGAATTGTTCAAGTTTGGTTAGGGCTTTGAGTGACCTGGTCTAGTGGAAGGTGTTCCCTGGCAGTGGGCGTGGAATTAGCTGGTCTTTAAGACCTCTTCCAAGCCAAACCATTCTATGATTCTGTGGAAGTTATGCTGACTTCAGATTCACCAGGGCAAAGCCATGGTATTGTCCACTTTGGCAGTATTAAGTTCAGCAGCATGCTAAGTAGCTCTGGAATGAAGGAAAGGTACAGGAGGTGTCTTGGGGTCTCTGAGTTAGAAGACAGCTAGCCATAAGTGGATGTTAATTATAAAAGTGAGAGGTTAATGATTTACTTTCTAGGAACTAGTGTTACCATGATAATTCAAAAAACAATGTACTGAGAGTGAAAGTTTTGGCTTCAAGCCTGTAGCTTTGTCCACCAGCTGTACTGCACAAGGTTTAGGCTGCACATGCATTCCCTATGATCACAAAAAGGCCTGGTATTCATAGAAAAAAGCACTGCCTCTTGCCATTCTCTGCAAATTTCTTTACCAGATGGCCAGTGAAAAGCCAATGTAATATGTGCTCTGATGACATCAGGTGGGAAGATAACATCTTTTAATATTATTTGCTGTGACTGGAGAAAAATGAGAGAATGAGCTAGTAGAATGAAACACCTTCATATTTTATTTGAAAGCCTGAAAATTTTAGGCAGAGCTGAGAAGTAGGAGCCAGTGGGGTGACTCCTGTTCTGGAGCAGTACTTTGGCAGAGTGTCAAACCCAGAGCTTGTTGGCATGACAGTGGATGCTAAGATACATTTTTTTGGAGGGGCAGTGTGGGTATGTGTCTCTTTCTTTTGCTGTTTAGTTACAATGGGAGGCATCTGAAGCCATTCAGATTGACTGGTGGAGATGGGAACAGAAATGTTTGCCCTTTTTTTTCCTCCCTCGGAACTTACTGCAGTGTTTGCTGCTTCTTGTAACTGTCCAAAGTAGTAGCCAGCAGAAGTGGATAAGGGTAGTTGTCCATTTAGTGTTGCCTGGTAGTTTCTGAGTAGCAGCCAGAGATTTGTTATTTTGTGCTGCTGTCATATGAGAATTATCAAGTATGCCCAGACTGTATGTAGACATCAAATGATGGCATTGTCTCATTTTATATTTGACAGATTTTCTTTACAATCCTGGGAACAGAATTTTTTTTTTTAACCCAAATGTTAGAATTTATAAATATGGCAGGCATACCCTTCTTGCAGCCACTGAGAAAAGGCTGTTTACTTAGTATTTTTAAGCTCAACTTTAACACATTTTTATTATTAAGGACTGATTGTATTCTGTAAACCAGATTTTAATTGTGTGGGACAATCAATGCAGTTTGACAATTGCCTTGAGTTCCCTATTCTCTGGGGAAGAGGTTTATGGTATAATCTCTTTCTGCAGGTTTTTTTTTTTTTATTATCATGCTGATCTAGATTGTATGTTTCCTGCTTGAAACATGAATAAGCCTGTTTTGAGAGGATGTTTTTTTTTAACCTGAACTGGTATCCTAAATCAAATTATACTTTACTTGATTCTTATTAGTGGAAATAGTTGTTTCCTCCAGTTAAGTAAGAACTCATTTCATGCATTTTGGTTTTCTCTTCTCAAACTTATAAGCATGATGAAAATGTATTGTTATATGGTTTCAACTTCTGTCAATGGCTATGGAAAAAAAGATGTTCAGGTGTCCAGACCTCAGTTGAATTTAGCTCTTGTGGCTATAATCTGTAGCTGTGTTAAGGGTCTAGGCTTTCTCAAGGTGAAGCAGAAGTAATGGAGCCTTTTGGTGACAGAGTAAAGCTGTGATAAAAACTGGAGAGGTGGAAACTTAGAGACAAGAGCCAGAGACAGCCCACTTGTCAGAGACACTTGTCTATTCCAAGAATGTGTTTCTTTTCTGTTGAATTATGTGTTTCAGTAAAGCAAGGACGTAAGACAATTGTTCTGGAAAAGCAAGGCATCAGTTCAAAGTCTAGTCAAAGGAGGTTTTTATGCTGTATGAGTATCATGTTACATAAAGTTTCTTACTGAAGAATATAAGTAAGAAATGTTTGAAGAACTAAGTTCGTCAAGTTTACATGCATATTTCTGTTGTCCTTTGATTATTATGTGATATAGGAGCGTGAGCTTAATGGCAGTAAAGTCAAGGTGTAGGAAGTACATACATACAGCATTGTTGAAATTCATATTAAGGTATTGCACCGGTTGAGTTGTCTGATAAGATGTGTTTTGAATAGGTATAACAGACCTGACAAAACAGATATGCTCTAGGTTTTGAAGGATTCTGTAGCAAATGGGAGAGCTGACATTTGGTTGGTAGCACAATTTGGTTGCAGAGGAAGGATTTTCCATGAGAAAGATAGGTTGTCTCAGTTTTTACCAGGAAAACAAGTCTTGGAGGGACCAAAAAAATGAACGTTTTCTAAGTTTGTGTGGGTCAGAATTTCATTCATGGGTTGAGAAACTGAAAAGCAATGACTCAGAACAAAGCATGGATATTAAAGACTTGCAATGAATGCAGAATTGTTTGGTGAGCAGCCTTATTATCCCTAGCTTGCATGGGCTATACAGCCTCAGATGAAAAGTCTTACACTCCCTTTTTTGAAACTGAAAGTTGAGAGCTTAAGGTTTCATTTTTGATTTCCTTAAGAGATTTGGCACTTTTTTTTCTGAAAATGAGAGTACTTTTAATTTTAAGATTGTAAAGTTATCTTTAAATTTTGGTTTTGAACATCCTGCCCATAATAGTTTTTTTCCTACGTCTCAAACAGAATAAATAATAAAATTGTTGAGTGTTTCTAAACGGTGATATGTAGCCTTTTTATTCCTGGCCAATGTTTAGGAGAGGATAGGGCTGTCTTAAAGAAAGGAGACTGTGTGTATCTGAGAATACCAAATCAAGGCTTCTCTTCTGATTATTTGTTTCTAGGTTGTTGTTTTGGTTTTTTTTGTCCTGTCTGTCAATGTAGAGGCAGTTTCTTTTGAAAACAATTAAATAAAAATCTGACTTTAAAAATATTTAACTAGCATATGTGTGTCTTGGCAACAAGGAGAGTCTGATTTTTAGGGGTGATGGAAATCTCTGACCAAGATGCTTGAAGGTGGTTGTTTATAAAAGTGAATTCTAGAGAACATTTAATTTCTAAACAGCCATTATGAAATAGTGTTGTTCCTCATGCCTATCAATCTCTGCTCTTTGCTAAGGTTTGGTGTGCACAGCTCACTGTTCCTTGATCTCTTCCATCGATCTTCCCCATTTGGAGCTCCCTGAACATCTTGAGTTTCTCTGAGGTAAAGTGGTGAATAAATACCGCAGTGAATTGGGACCAGTTCAGAGATTGCTGTCTGCTCTGTAGGTCATGCAGATTTTCAGCAGCATTGGCATGGTCCCCTTGTGGTACCAGCTGTCCTCTGCCACCTGGTTTTGTTTCCTTTGTGGTTTCAGATACCATTTCAAGAGCAGGGACAAGGAGGAGTTTATTTCCAATGTGGCTTTTGTCACGTATGCAAACTGTGACATCTTCCACATTTGTATTATGCGCTGTTCTGAGGCAACTTTAGAGACCACAGGGAGATAAAAAGACCTGCAAGACCTTCAAGGGTGAAAATCTACTTGCAGAGGTCATTAAATAATGTGGTGTTTCCAGGGCTGCTGAAAACCAAATTTAAGGCAGCAAAGTAAAGTGATTTAATTCAGAAATAGGCCCTGTGCTTTCCTGTTCTCTATCGCCTGTAATACAGTATCTGCCACCTTTCATTCTGACAAATACATACATCAAGACCATATGCAGTTACATGGGTTCCAAAATAGAGCATCACCAATGCAAGATAGATCATTTGACAAACAACTGTATTGTCCCTGGAGAGGTCAAAGTATAAAAAGACAATACTGAATGTCACAGGGCAGGATAAAAATATGGAAGTGGTTACACCAGGGATGCATGAACTATGTGACTTCCTATTTTGGGATTTGTTTTGAGTACCAGAGAACACGCATAAGTTTTGGACATGCCTGTTTTCATCCATGAACATGTTGAGGTTTTTTACTCCTTTTCAAGTGTTCTAATCAGGTGACATCTGGTAGATCAGTGAGATGGGCAAGTAAATATTCTTGATGGTCCCGTAGGTCTGAAATTACTCTGTTATTTCAGTCTTCCCCTTGGCATTGGTCAAAGTTAAACGTGTTTGTGCTGGATGGGTTTAGTTCTGATAGGTTATTTAACACTTCAGAGAAAAGAACATAAAAACCCACACAAGCAAAAAAACCACATTTGACTGAAGGGGCTCATTGCAGCCGATTAATTAGAGTCTTAAGTTTTATATTTTATAAAAGTTAATTATGTATCTTGAAAAATCCAGTTAATTTTTATTCTGAATGCAGTCACTCTCTACTAGTGCAAAGCCTATGGTTGTCTCAAGCCTCTCTCTCTTTCTTGCCTCTGCCTCTCTGTAGCAGCCACCCCGCTTGAAATGAGCAGCAACTGTGCCTTGCTGTTTGAGGCAAAGCCTGCTTAAAGCCATCCCTCTGAGGAGAAATGGGCTGCTTAGCCCCCTGCCCCCTCTCCCTGCTGCAGGGAATTAGGACTTAGAGTGAGAAGTTAATTACTTGGTCCTCTTCTGGAGAGAGTGGTGCTGCCAGGATTTCCACTGCTCCCTTAGCAGACTCTTTCTGGATGAAGAAGAAGGAAAAGCTTGGCACCAGCAAGACTATTAGGTATCATTTTACCTTCCCAAGATCAAGCTTTGTATCTTGGCTTTAGCTGCAGTGCCTAAACATGGTTTTTGTGTCCTTTTGTGTGGTTTTACTTGAGTCAATTGAACAAAAACTTTCAACATGTACCTCAAAGGCTGTCAGAGCATGAATAGATAAGGTTGAAGGCATATAGTAAATACATGTATGACATGTCTCAAATTTTCTGTTCAGAGCCTCAAAAAGATGTCATGAGCTTACAATTATGTAGTTGTGGTACAGATCCTTTCAGTTTGGATCATTTTAAGAGTGGCAAAATACTTCAGTTGAACCACTGCAAAAAAGAAACACTTTTTTTTTCATTGTTAAATTTTTATTAGACCCCTAATGCTATTCAGAAACTCTGCTTGATGCTTTGGAGAAATTGTATCTATTCAACCACATTTACTGACTTCATAAGCTACTTGTAGTAGTAAGTTTTCTTCATCTCTGTTCAGATCTGGTTGCTTTCTCATGGAATCCATAACTTTCCTTTTTAAAATCATTTTATGTATTTGATATTAGACAGGCTTTTAAAAATAATATTGTCTAGAAATTTGGAAGGGTAATATGGTGAGGATTTTCTTCTGTATCTCTGGAACTGCTGAAGATAGGTAGGATTCTACAGTATTGGACACGTGACACTTTTGTGAAGGATTAAATAAATTTAAAATGCAAACATGAAAGAGAGTGTTGTTCAAAGCCAGTGTGAAAGACTTGTAGAAGCTGTTGGGTAAGATAAAACAAAGACCATAGAAGTGTGGCTTTTTTCCAGCTCTACCATCCCTAGCTCTGTGGTTTTCCCTCTCCCATTGCAACTGACTTTTAAGGTATATCTCAGAAGTTCATTTTTGTATGTTGATAAACCTCAACAAAGATCTTGCTCTGTTAAAGTGACTGGGGTTATGTTTTGTTTCATTACTCTTCTTGGCAGGAACATGTAGATCTGCACAGCACTGTTTAGAGATCCTTGATGCATTGAAAAACATGTTGAGGGAAGTCAGAATATTATCCTCCAGGGCATAGCAGTGCCTGCCTTCCAGACTGTTCATGATTTTGGTTTTCCTAGCAAGATAAATAAATATTTATTTTTTTAGAATGCTGATGTTAAATATATTTCATGTATTATGTGACACAGATGTGGGTTTCCTGTTTTGTTAATTCAGAAAAAGGGCAAAAAGCAGCAATGTCCCAGGAACATTGGGAATAGTCAGTGGTCTGTGGGTTCTTAAGTATTTCTGAAATAGAGTAAATACTCAGTAACAGAGCAGTGAAAGACTAGGACGTGCAGTGCTAACTTGTTGAAGCATATTTTTATGTGCCTGTTCATAGTTTGTTTCTGGCTTTGGCTTGATTATTCCTAACAACTCCATCTCAAGTTACGGTAACATTTCTAAATAAAAATAGAGTAGGCTAATGTATATTTAACAGTGCTGTCTTTGCTGGGGAGGAACCAGTTGCTTGCTTGCTGCTTGGCTGAAGGGCAGAAATGAAGCATCACACTAACTCCAGCTAAAGCCTATGCTGAAAGCTGATGTTTGACCTTCAGGTGCCATACAAATGCAAAGGTCTACAATTCCTGCCTGCCCCAGCTCTGTCACAGCGTGCAAAATTATAGCTTTGGTAGTCTGAGGTGAAAAAACTCATTCCTGCTTGTGTGCAAATTAGAACAGGAAGAGATTGTGTGTATGACCTGCTGCTGTACTTGGCAATGAAAATAAATACCAGACTGCCCTCAGGGTCATGGTGCTTCTGTGGCAATTAAGCAGTTAGGTCAAAAATTGCCAAACAAACTACTGTAAGTGTACTCTACAAAAACAAAAAACTAAGAACATAATTTAAGATCCCAAAATGTTGCTCTGATGTGCAAATCCCATAACAACTGATAAGAGAGCTTTCTGTGGAAAATACTGCTCCTTCTGTAAAATTTGGCTTAGGCTTCTGTACAAATTTTTTTTTTCTTTTTTTTTTTTATGGAGAACAATTTAAAACAAGTATCCCTTTTGTAGACAACACTTCTGGCCTGACTTTGTGGTCGTACTCACTGAGAGCCTCAATTTTCTGTGCAGCATGACTGCAAACTTTAGCAGTACAAAAAATAACTTGTAAAGAGGATACACTTTTTTTGTAAACCAACTACATTATAAATAGACACAAAATATTGGCTTTTCTTCAGCAGCAGTTTTTTGGGTGAACCTTGCCAAAAGAAAATCAAGTGAGCCTTTCAGTAGGAGTAGCACACCATACTTCTATTTAAATTATTCATGAAGAAACACACCCAGATTATCCATGGTATATGTGTGCATATATTCAGATTTAGCCTTGAGAAAATTTGCTGACCTAAACATGGGAGCCGAGTAGGAGCAAGGCAACATGATTAAAGCCAGCTCAGAAGGAGTGGGTTTACATCCTGGCACTGTGCCTTGGATGGATTCCCTCTCTGCTTAGTGCTAGGGAGAACTAAAAATAATATCTGCAGTTTAGTGGGGTAGTGTGAAGTTTACAAAATGAATAAATTTCTTCCATAGCGACCTTCTGTCTGCAGAAATCACCACAGAAGAAGGTGATATTAAAAAAAAAATAAAAAATACATATGGAGAGCTATCAATCAATCTGTATAAATGCTGTAGAGTTTTTTAGGGAATTTTGTTTTCCTTTTTTCAATATGTGTGTTGTCCTTAAAATATACAGCATTACAGTTGGGAGTGTAGAGAAACATAGAGGCCAGCCCAGACTGCTAGGTTTGCTTGAGTTTTGTGTTTCTTTATGTAACCAAGTGGTTTATTTCTGTATGGATTGCTCACTGTTCTGCATTTCATCTGTTTTACTTAAAATTGTAGCCTTGCTGGTTGTAGTTGTATGGAAGTTTGAAAGGGAACTTCATGTTTAGTTAAAATTAGAGGTTAAACCCCATTTTTAACAATACCATCAGTAGTAAACTGACCAGGAGCTTAGCTTTGCTGCTGTTTTATTTCTTATCTGAGTTTCAAGTTTTGAGATTTGATAACATATTTGATATGCTTCTGCTCTGAGTTCTCACACCACCACCACAAAAAGGTTAGATTTTGAGAAGATAATTAACTCTTGTATTTCTCCAGCACAACAGACTGGATGCTTTAGGATGTTACTTCTAGAAGTGCCAACCTCAGCAAGGCAGGGATTTATATGTATATGCTGCTGTTCATTACCTATCGAGTAACAAATCTGCAAGACTCACATTATTATCTGGATTATCATAAGCTTTCCTATTATGCTAAACTTGAAGTATTAAAATGAAATGTTGCAGTGCTATTTAACTGTTTGCTAACCCAGCCTCTGATAATGGAGATTCTTTTAGCTGTTTAGTCCCGCTGTTATGTTTTGCAATTCTACTGTCAGACTTTATACATATTCAGTTTAGTACTTTACCATCACCTGAAAAACTTTGGCAGAGTTGCATGTACTAGCTTTGACACTCATTTTGCGGATTTTAAAATTCTTACCACAGCCCTGTGGAAAGCTCAGAATATTCTGTGGAATCCCACAGGTTGTTGCTGTCCTTGTGGAAGCACAGCACCAAGCCCTGTCCTGGGCAGTCTGTTAGAAATAAAGAGTAGGCTTAGCAGTGTCCTTTTACACAGGTCAGTTAATTCAGTTGTGCATACTGCTGCCACGTGGGCTCCCCAGCCATGGCACAGGGAGCAGTGGACATGAATTGTGATGGATCACTGCTCCTGGAAGGGCTGTTTTTATGCACCTACAAGGGCCCTGCATGAAACTATGCAGGGTCTGCTTCATGCTTTCATCCCTGTTTAATTGCTTTGGGTTGGTTTCAGGGGACTATTCAGTGAACAGTTTAAGCCCTGCTCTGAAATAGGATCCAAGGCACACAAATCATTGTCTGGATTGCAGGGTTTTCCTGTAAGATCACCAGCTTCTAGAAGATCATACTGCTTCACTACTCTGTTACTGCTCTAAGTGTCATCCTACTAACAAATATAGCAGTCTCTTACTATTACTGTGTCATAAAAGTAATACTCTGGAAGTTTTTTTCGTTTCTGCCTGTACTGTTCCTATTAAAATGTCAAAATATCTTTCAGCACAATTGAATAAACAGGAGACTAAGGATGTGATAGGTTTCTAATTCAGTTTCATCATGGGTCATTTGGAACATGGCAGAGACCCAAGAAAACACCAAATCTACATGCCAACAGAAGTTTTCATGACTTTGTGGTATGCACCCAAAGTGTTCTTCCAGGGGACTACACTTCTTGAAGGGGTGTTTTCTCTAGTTGACACCTGTGAGTGGTCACTGTGTAGGTAGGATTGGGAACCGCACGTGAAGGTAATGGGGAATCTGGTACAGAAATCAGAGCTGCCCATAGAACAGTGAAGAATACTGTGAGATCCCTGTGAGATCCCTTACTGTTACCAACAAATGCATTACTTTTCGAATTTTTGGGCTTTTCCAGTCTTCTTACTCTATGTGTATAGGAGGTTACTGCTTATTATTTTCTTATGTCATATCTCTTGCTCCTCTGTTTCTCTCATCTCCTTGAAATTGTCCCAATCTAGGATTACAATCTTTTGGTTTCGAAGGAGTTGTTGGTACTGCATGCAGTACTAACAATCATGAGAAGTCATGATTCTGACCATAGGGGAAAACAGATAATAATCCCTTTAACCCTAGTGCTTCCCACAAGCTGCTTGCCTCAAGTTAAAACTTGAAATTAAAAAAAGCAGTCATTCATTCTTTTGATTGCTTGCTGCCAGAAGCTGAGCTTTTCTGATACAGCTATCAGGAGTATAAAAGTTTTAACTTTATTCCTCTTCATATTTCTTGTTTCAAATTGCACATTTTAGAAGTATCACCAAGACAAGCCCTTTTTTTTTAATTGATATTAACATGTTTTTTAAAGTGTAAGTTCTGATAGCAGCTGTTTATTGAATAGAAACTTGAACAGAAAATTTTATGTGAAAGTAATAATGCATGGTGTTCATTTGTTCATTTCAATTTTAATAGAGCTGTTCTAATGTTTTTAGGTGCTCAAAGTTCCTTTGCATTTGAAGTTTAGTTTCACCTTCACACCCTTTTTTTAAAACACATGACCTGGCACAAATTTATTTTTAAGTTGTACTGCTAGTGGCTGATGGGAGGTGAAAGCTGGTCTCCTCAGTGACCAATAGAAATGTATTCTGTTCCAGAAAGAAAGTTTGAGTAACAAAAAAACCCTCAAACAGACAAAAAAAACCCCCAGCCTCTACTATAGAGGGAAGGGATGGTGTGCTGTATGGTAAAAGTCTGTAATATTAGCAAAATAACTCCTGGAGCCTAATATGAACAGCTGAGTCATTTATAGCTGGTGGAGAGACAAATTGCTGCTGAAGGATGTTTGTTATTGCAGGGCTGCTGCTCCAGCTGGTGGATTGCCTGCTTAAGAGCAAAGTAAACTTGAACCCAGTAAAAACTGCTGTGAAAAGTACACTCCAGATAAGCATGCTTTAATCTCTGGAACATTTAATTGGTTCAACAGCATTTTCTAGTGCCTCAGGTTTTCAAATGTGCAAACATATTTATTACATTGACATAATTATCAATTTCTAATTTATTCTTTTCTGTCAATCCACTGATATCAGTAGCAGAGAACACATTCTCTTTTTCTGTTAATACAGATAGGGTTCATATATCAAATTATGAAGTTAATATCTGTCCTTGAAAGTCTCCTGACTATTACTTCTCTGGTTCTTAATGCAGTACCAGGCTGCTACTGTAGGTCCCCATGCTGATGGTCATGTCTGTCTAGTGAGGTTTGAATGTGTTTAATATGAGCCTCAGAGTATGCAACTGTGTAAAATTAATCCTCTCAAAAATTTATATTCAGTTTGTTATCTCTGGACATCATGTCCATTGGAAGGTTGTTTTGACAGATTACTTAATTAATTGTAAAATAAAGAGGGCTTCTACCTTCCTTAGTATTTCCTTTGCCTCCCAGCTGCTTTTTTACAAGCAAAACTGAGCATCAAAAATAATTGTAAGCCCCTGCCCCAGTGCACTGTGGCAAAGGGTGAGTAGGTATAGTTTTAAACAAGCCTTTAGTTCTCTCACTGGTCTTTTAGAAGCTGGCAAATTGGTGGGACTTAACACATTACAAAATTTCAGAGTGCCATTTTGGAGATAGCAGCAACATAGATTAAAGCTAAGGGCAAAAGTAGGGCAATTGCCCTGCTCCATGGGGGAATAGTAATGCTTCCATGGGAGCCTGCTGGAGGAATGATTAGTGGCCAGTCATAGGAGAGGAAAGCTTTTAGTGTCCTGTATGATAATCAGGCTCCTGAATAATTAACCAGTGACTCTGACAAATACACTCCTCCTGTTTCTCGAATCTTGTTATTTCTAACACTGAACACAGTTGCAGGCTTGCTTACAGAGATGTAGCACTGCAGCTATAAGTTTACAATATGAGTAACTATCTGAATACCTTCCTGGGCCTCATACCCTGTTATCCATGTGACCACTTGTCTGCATAGTTTGAATAACATAAAGGCAAAATCCCCAAACACAGCAGTAATTTTTTCAAGTATATTACATCACAGATTCGAGTCCCACAGAGAACCATGCCCCCTGTCTTCTGACCAGGTAGCTCAGAGTGCTCTGATAGCTCTTTGTTACCCATAGCTTCTTTCTGACAACCTGGATGGTCTCAGCCTGTAGCCCCAGCCTTAATGACAGAATACATCAGTGCATACCTCTTGCTTCAACCTCCAGAGTACAAACTAACAGATGGTGTTGGCTAAGAGAAGAGGGGACATTAACTACATCAAAATTACTCATTAAAAGATGCTGTTGCATGAAAATGGTTTTGAATAGCTCAAACATGGAAATTCCATTCATAAAAGCATTATTTCTTTGTGCCCCAGAAATAGGTTGGAAATATTTTTTTTATGATTAGACTAGATGTAGTTTTTTTAGAAATTAGTAAATTAAAATAAAAAAGGTACTGATGGAGGTGGGTTGACTTTATGTGCAGAATGCTTATTAGGACTATAAACAAGATTAGTTATTTTCAAGAATAGATTGAGTCACTGGTAATTTTTAATAGTCCAGATTAACAAAAATGCCTATTTCATGTGTTTGGGGAGATTTAATGCTTGCATTTCTCCAGCTTTTCAGTGAAGGATGATTGTGTCTCAATAAAATTTCCGTCAGCTTCTACTATAATTATATTTTATCAAGCGTAAGCGGCTTTTACTTTGCTGTTTCAGAGTCTGAGTATCTAATGTTTATGTGTTGCATCTTTCACTACGTATCCCAAGAATTCCCACATGCAGTGGTATAAAGCAAAAAACATCCATGCCTGCAAAAAATGATCCATGGGAACACTTAGACCTTGTGAAGTAATTTGGATGTCCTCAAGCAGAAGTGAATTTTTTGCAGCTCATTCTGCAGTTTCACATGAAGGAATCTGCAACTGTGGTGCTGATGGCTGCTTTGAAGAACACCAGTCCTGTTTCAGCAAACATTGACCTCCTGTCTGTGGGACTGATTATCTTTAAATGTCCAGCTCTCTCTCTATTGCACAGATAAGTTCCTTTCCTTTAAGCCCTTCCTTCTAGATCCCCTGCTGAGAACATGGGGTCCTATCTACAATTTCTAATAAAGGTCCTTACTACTTCAGGTTGTGTCCCAGCTTGTAAACACCCTTTGTCTGTGGCCTTGCAGTCATGCTGTCGCCTTGTGAGCTGCAGTTCCTGGTTGAACACAATTGCCCAGTGTTACAGCTGGGCTGGCACAAAAATGCCAATTATCACACAGAACTACATTATTCTGCTGATTTTACATGCTTAAATACTTACAAGTGGTGATTCTTTCCAAACTGATTTCTAAAGGCACAGGCCTTTTAGGTGTTCTTGGACAACTCTGGCTGACTTCAGGGACTTGGCTTGTCTATGAATATTCCTGAAATTGGCTGCAAGCCCAATATTTTACTGGGTAGGTTAATCTGAAGAGCACTATGGTTAGGTCTTGTTTCCAGATGAAAGCTTTTTGTAAATTTTGTTTTTTAACAAGGCATGTTAAAAATTCTTTCGTTTATTCACTAGCTGGTTTGCAATGTGCTTTAATAGAAAAGTGTGTAAGATATCACCTATCCTCTTCCAGCAGCAGCTTCAAATAATTGCAAGACATTCTAAGAATAAGCTGTTACTTGTTTTCCCACAAACTTAGGAACTAAAGAACCTGCTATTGGAGCTTTTCTTCCATAAATTTCTTGTAGCTGATTACAGTTTTATGTGACCTTCTGATAACTTTGGAGTGTTTTGGAAAAAGCACTTTTATTAGAAATGTGGCACAGACATTAAGAGTGAGTCCAAACTGAAGAATTTGCACAAGGCATCTCCAGGTGCCTTGAAAGAGCTGCTTGTGGTGAATTTATTTTTTAACAGAATCCAAACCCCAAGTAACAGTGTATTTCTTCCTTAGCAGTTGCTGAACTATATTGTGTTTTCTCTTATATTTTAAGCACTGGAGCACTGTAGTTTCCCTCCAGATGGACTGAAAGACCAACAAGAGGAACTAGAGAGGAACCCTAGCCTTTGGGGGTAGGGGTGGCTCTAAAAATAGAGATTTCTTTTTAAGGTCATCTTCAAGAAGGATGGAAGATGCTGATGCAGTTATCTCATCCTTTGCCCATGGTCTCATATTCTTACTTCTGAACAAACAGCAGGAGACAGAGCATCTTCCTGGCACAGCAGCTTTAGGGTTATGAAGAGGTGAGCCTCAGCAGCCCTGTTGGTCCTCTCCTGTACCTTAAGAGCAGACAGTAAAGTCAGGACACATGGACTATGTGTTGTGTGCAGTCTGGAGAGCTGGTGAAACCCATATGTGAGCAGTCCAGTGCTAAGCCTGCTTCTGCTAGAAGAGAGCCCTAAGGAGATGGTTTTCAGGTCAGAGTAAACTAGGAAAGAATTGCACATCTTAACCATAAGCATCTAGAGCCAGGTGTGTGATAGATGTTCCCCTGATGCTATGGAAAAGGTAGATGAAAATCTAGCTATTTCTGTGAATTCAGAGATGTTAAGAAATATTAGAGTTTTATTAATTCCCAGTGTGGTTCAGTCACAGTAATTTCATTTTCAAGAGAAAGGCCTTCCAGTAGCATTAGAACATTAGAAGTAATTTCACAGCTTAAATGAATTCAGTCACGCCTCTGTAATAAAGAGTGCATTACCCTTTTTATTACCATCTGTGAAAAATGCTTTCAGCTGCATTTGAATTCGAGACCATGGTTAGACTGGGCTGTGCATAGTTGAAAGTGACTGATCTCATTTTTGAGAAGGTATTTCCTGATAAATGCATCTGTTTATCAAGTGGAGTTTCAGAAGGGAAGTGATTACTCATTTACTGAATTTGAAGGACACGCTTTTATGGCCTAAGTTGTAGTAACTGCTCTGAATATACAGCAACTGCTTTTTAGAATGTTAGCATGTATTAAGGGCAGGTGTGACTTTCTTTGGGAGGAAAAAGTCTGTCACCTCTTAAAAATTCACCATTTATCTTAAATGTAAATTTGAAATTCACTGATACCTTTGAGACATGTATTGAGTATTTAGAAAAAAATTTGGGCATTTCTTCAGATTTCCTTGGGTTTTCATTGATTAACACCTAGGTTACCTGTAAAGACAGGTTTATCTGTCCACATACACTTCCATTTCTCTTTGAAGTTTCCAGATCTGTCTGTTGGTAATGGCAGCTTGGTCTCTTATTTTTTTTATAAAGTAGAGAAACTGTAGCAGTTTTGAATCACTTTCAGGTATTTCTGAATTTGAAACAATCAGCTTGGACAGACTACATTTGAGACAGAAGCATATTTGGTGCCCTGCATTCAGTATTACAAACTTCTTTAATAGGTTTAAAATAAACAGATCTTATTTTTGAATATGAGCTGACATGTGAAGATCAAAATTCTTTGCCAGCTGTGGGTAGAGACAAATGGGCCTAAGAGGGACAGAGGTCTCTTAAAATACATAACACTTTAAAGGGTCTGCATATGCTGGATGGACCATGTGCTTTATTTAACAATTATACTTCACCGAAGCATCCAATTTTACTTGGCTTTGGTTGTCAGCTGTTTATATCAAATGGAGTTTATTATGTACCTTTACAAGTCCAGCTAAATTGCATTTCAAAAGAATTTTAAGAATCAGCCTAACTAGATGTGAACGTAAAAAATTCGGAAAGAAGCTGAAGTACAACTTTTGCAGAGAGAGGGTCATGGAGTCTTCTTTTTGACATAATGCTGCAAAGAGCGAGTGCTGGATAAAAAAAAAAACCCAAAACCACCACAGAATACAGACCTGATGAAGAATAGTCCTTCAGTTTTCATAATCTTTCAAGAAGGTTGGAACTGGTGATGTGGAGCACTGTATCCTCACCTGAGCAAGACAGTGACTGGGAACAAAAATTGTCATGAGTCTTATTGTTACATTAATATACATACACCCCAACTGTGGTATTTAAAGAGAGGAGAAATTCCATTTATTAAGACTATCTCACAATTTTTTTCTCAAGACTGTCAATGAGCCAATGAGGTTCAGAAAGCTCTGAAACAAACACTGTGATAGGAGCAGTTGGGTGTTCAGCAGTTATTTACTAGCATATTGTTTCAATTAGGATTGCAACAGGAAGGAAATTTCCATGAGATTGCCTCACGTACCCATCAGAATACCAGTCTATTTTGGTTGTTCAGTGCAAGATTTATATAGCTCTAACACGAGTTCAGCAAAATTGCTCTGTTTTGCACAATTAAGCTGCACAAATTACACTGTTCTAGTTTTCAAATCAAAGGCAGGTGACAGATTTGCCTTTACAAGGTGATATCCATTGGGATTGTTTCTTATGTCAGAAAATAAACTAAGTCCTTAGTTGGTACTTGTAGTATGAGAGAGACCAGGAATGGTTTTCAGCTTATGATTCTGCTTTACTCTGACTTTGCTTTACTCTGTCCATGACATAAGGTCCAGGTTCACACTGCCTCCTACATGCTGTTTTTCATGAGACAGAGAGCCCCCAGAGCAGGAGCAGAGCTGTGCTGCACCCCAGAACACACCTCAGTCTGAAGAGCAAGCCTGCCTTGTTTTCCAGAGGGCATCGTGGAAAACAATGGCCTCACCTCTGTCATACCAGAATTGATGACATGTGTTACAGAAGGGGGTCAGAATCTGCATCTGGAAACCAAGCATACTAAAAAAATCCTTTTCCTCAGAAACTGGATCTGCTTTCTTACAAGATTTTTTTTTTTTTTTTTTTACTGCTTTCTGCTTTTTTGAAAGCAGATGTTTGGCTGCTGACTGCTCGCTGATCCCCAGTGTGGAAAGATCCAAGCTACATCCTAGATCTGTTGATTAGCTGGAGCTGAGGCCAGTCCCCAAAGCACTGCTCCTGTCCTCTGAGCAGTGAATCAGAACATGAGAGTTCCTGCTATCCAGGCCATTGCAGAGATGTTACTATTTATTAAAAAAATATTTTAAAAGTTACATGTAGTCTCACTTTACAGTGGCTTGAGGTCAACCATGTAGAACCTTCTAGTTTAGGGTTCCTAATCTACATACAGTCCTTTAAGCCTTTATTGGAAACACCAGAATAGTTGTGAGGAACCTAACCTTCAGGCACCATGACAAGTATTGTGTTATGCAAGAGCTATTTTTAACATATTAAAGATTAACATTGATGTATAAGGTAATCAGGAATAAACATCCTGTGTTGATAAGGTAAAATCATTCTCCATTTGTTAATACCCCTATTTTTAAAAGATCCCAAATTAGATCTAAATCTTGGGTTTTTTATAGCTAGACATTGGTCCATGGAGTAGTCAGTCAGGAATATAACTTTTTGTAAGAAATGTGTTGTTTACAGTGACTGACATTTTTTCCTTTGAATTTTCATCTTCATTATTAAATAGAAAAGGTAAATCTGTTCCTTCAATTTTCCACTGTTGCACATGTAAATAGAGGTAGAGAAGAACCTAAAATCTAAGGAAGCACTGACTGTAATTTTTTTTTTTTTACATCCAGCATGTGTACAAGCTGAGAAACAAAGTCATTATTCATTTTGGAATATTAATTGCATTTTGTGATTCCCAATCTCAATTTGACACAAAAAATACCATAAAAGCACATAAACCAATAAGGAAATTATGTGCAGTAGGAGTTCCAGTGATGCATTCTCAAGGGTTATCTTTAAGCACAACTTGAAAGCAAAGTTATAACATTTCCAAATACTTTGCAAGTATTTTGCAAGTGTTAAAGCTCAGGTATTTCACATGGTTTGTAACCAAAACAAAAAGCTCCCATGTAATTGGGGAAAACATGGTGCAAGACTGCATGATTCTGCTGAACCTTTTTTTGGCTGCATCTCTCATCAGTCAGAAACTGTGGTTGTGCTTATTTCTGGAGTTTGCTTAAGCTCTCAGCAATTAAGCTTTATGATTAGCTACTACAAGCTCTCTTGTAGTCCGAATAAGCTTTTCTCAGAAGTGGAATAGGGGATCATAACTTGCACTCAAGAGGTTTCTATGAAGAGAAATGCTCTTTGGTAAACATTAGAGAGGCTTTAGCATTGGCCCAGAATGGTAGGACTTGCATTCTTTCACATGCAGCCTCCCTTAAATGCCAGAAAGTTTTTATTGCTTCTGCAATTTTTTTCATTCACAAAATCTTTCTACTTCCAGGGCCACCTTTTCCTTACCCATTTAGATGTAAAATAACACAGCAAGAGCTAGTTTGCAGAAGCAAATGAGAGTAGTGGGTAACTTGGAAACCTTGGCTTTGGGGGTATTTTCCTTGTCCTGCCCTGGCAGGAGAAGAGCAAACCCCAGCAAGCATGTGTTACCTTGCTTCCTACTCTTACCTTCATTCAAACATTCTCCTGATGCAAGCCATATGCTGCTTCTCTTTTGGAGGACTGTGAGGTATTGGTAAGGATGTTAGCACAAAAATGCCTTTAGAAAGGCACTACATGCCCTGGAGGAGGAGGTTGCAAATGTGGCATCATTGGACTTCCTTCCCTTCAGGCTCTCTTCCAGTGCAAAGGCAGTCTGTAAAGCTGTCCTGGTTCAGTTTATAATATTTCTAGCAGTCAGCAGGCTGCTAGCCATGGTGTTTCAGTTTGTGTGTAGTTCAAGCTGTCACATTTTAATTGAAGGGGAAGGATGTCAGTTATTTGAAGCTTCCTCCAAAGGTATTCACAAATTAAATCTGCTACAACAGTGATGTTAATTGTACCAATAAAACATTTGCATCTCAGCAAAAGCTTTTGCTAGCTCTCTTGGATATATTTCTTGGCCTGTTTGTCTCAGCTGCTTAACTTAAATTTCACTTGTTCAAGGGCTGTCAGAAAGGTTACCAAACTGGCTGAAAATGTCATATCAGCCAGATACATTGGGAGACAGCTTAAATTTTTAAACCTCAAATCCTGTAAAATACAGATAAACAGGGAAGATGTTTCTGCTACAATCATTCAGATGAAGTTATTTATACTTCATCTGCTTCTATATTTAACTGTGTTGCAATTTAAGTTCCAGTAGCTTCGAAATATAGGAGTAAAATTATGCTGGTTTTAAGCACTAACATTGTGCTTTTCTTTTCTGAAAAATATTAGTATATTAGATAAAATATGTCATAAGTGACAGGAAGGATTAATTTTGACAGTAAGCTTTGAAGTGATGTGGTTGGAAAAAAAAATTAGCAGATGTGGATATATGCTGAAGAATCTGGATTTGCAGATTATTAAATGTGGAATGAATTACAAATTGAGGCTACTTGAAAGCTTCTCCACCTTCTGTGCCTGCAACTGTGTTCTTAGACTCCATATTCTGAGAAGTTTTTCTCCTCCTAAATTAGAAAGTGCTAAAGAGTAACTCTCAGTTTTGTTAGCTAATTGTTCCTTAATGTTCAGTAGGATAACTGGATAACAATCTACAAAAGCATGCATTTTGCTAGTTACTATTATTAAAAAAATTTAAAAAAAAACAGCCAAGAAAACATTTCTTCAAGAAAGGAAGAAAATGGTAGGTTTTTATTATTTCTGTTACAATGCCTTTTTTAAATGTCTGTTATAATGTTTTTATTTTAAAATAAAAAATGTTTCTTAGGGAGATGGAAAGCATATCTTGCAGAAGAGCTGGGCAAACAGCAGTAGGAACTGCTAGAAACAACTTGGGAACAGCTAAAGGGAGAAGAGTTCAAGGGCTGTTCATATTTAAGTTGGGTATCCATTGGTCGAGTTGCTATGGCTTACCACTAGAAAGCTACAGACTAAGAGAAATCCAGACCTTTATTTAAAAGAAATGCTGTCATTCCCTAGCTTTAACCATAAGCTTTTAGGGTGGTTATAATTTGCTGTATTTTAGTGTATTATTTCACATGTTCTTGTGTTTTTCTAGGATGTGTGTTATGCCCCAGTCCGCTGATTTAGGGGAAGGTTATTTGATTTTACTCTGGGCAATGTGTAGGAGTAACAACAAAATTCACTGGCGGTTCAGTAACAAACTTTTACTTGCAAACTTTGAAACAGTAAGGTAGAATAAGGTGCTTGGCAAATTTTAAAATGTATTTGTTTTGGTTAGAAGTGCAACAGTGTAAAAGCAGTGTAACACTTAAGAAAAGGTGTAAGGGAAAGGAAGGAAAGGGTAGCAGTAGAGAAGTATCCAAGGTGACCACCCTTGGATCCAGCAGTGAGATCTCGTTGCAATTTCAGCATCTGTTGGTTGAAGTCATGATCCCAGTCCTGATTCATTGAGGGTGGAGAAAGCCTAGGAAAGACAAAGCCCAGTGGGTTAGTATATGCTCAGTTTAGCTGGGAACACCCAGGTAATGTTGCAAATGTTGCAGTTAAATAAAGTGTATGTCCCATATTTTTTTTTTAATTTAATTTTTTTTTATTAACTGCTAAATGGTTAAGCATATTGTTCTGGATGGGACATCATCTTAAAACAGGTCTGTAGTCTTATCTTCTTTTGTTGTAGCTACAGCTGTGCTTTATTTCACTGCAAGTTGAAAAGCTTGTATCAGACAGGTCTTGACAAGCAGATACAAAAAAAAAAAAACTCAATGTAATTTAAATTAAATAAGGGCTTCAACTCACGTTGCTGAGTATTTGAAAAGGCTGATTAGCATTTACTTTAGATAATGGAAACTTTGGTTAGGCTTTTTCCTTGGGAGCCAGTGACTGACAAAATCAACACCTTAATCAGCTGCTATGTTCCTCATGCACAGTCAAAGCCCTTGCATGTTTTGTCATTAACCAGGAATGTTTACATGTTCCTGACTGAAATGTTAGTTCAGAGCAGGTGTCCCATGGTCCTGTTCTGCCTCCCAGCAAGGTTAGCTGCATTCATCTTGTAGGCTCTGCCCTCAGTTATTCTGATGAAACTCCAGACAAAATTTGCAGCTGTAGGAGAAAGTAGTGCAATTGAAGGCAAAAGTTGCACTTTATTTGTCAGCAAAAAAAAAAAAAAAAAATACAGCTCCCCCTCTAAAACAACAGAACAATAGTGCTTGTTTTTTTTTTTTTTTAAATATTAAACTGAGTTACCAGAACAACCAATGGAGCTAAAAAAGAATTGGATTATGAAAGGGAGGTTGTCATTGAAGTACCAGAAAGTAAACTGTCTCTGCTATTTTTTTGAAGCTACAAAAAAAGACCTGTCCTAAAACACATGGAAATTATCTATATCTGCTGCATTGGAGCTCCTGTTTTCCCATCCAAAATCTTTAGTCAGTTTTAGTATTCCTTGTTTTCCTCTACTTGCCTTTCTTTTTCTACTTATGCTGCTATGAGAGTTCCATGGTGTTACCTTCAGAGTAAAATATTTAGGGTGATGATGACAGGATTGGCTCTTCAGAACAGGGTGCCACGTGGGTTGTACTTAATATGTCACTGAAATAGTCCCTTTGGAGACAAATTCTGAAATGGTTTAGCCTTCAATAGGAAACTCTGATTTGAATAGCTACATTGTTGGGACATCCATTATTTTGAGGTGGACTTTGTACTGGATAAAAGCTTGAATGGAGATGAGGAATAAACAAAAGAACATATAGCCTATTTATAGAAATCATAGCCTATTTATCTTTATAGATTTACAAGTTGCTTAAATACAGAGATCTCTGGTGTAAATAGTGTTTCTCTGTCTGGTAGAGCTGAGACATCAGTGCTGTGAAACTAGTAGTTCAGAGATCTATGAAAATGAGGGAGACAAAGGAAAGAAAGCTTGCTTTGGGCAATGGGTCCAAACATTTGGGGGGCTCAGGTGGAGTCTAATAATGATGTTCGTTCAGTTGTGGGAGAAGAAAGCTGAAGCTGGGGAAAAAAATTCCCTATATTACACAGACAGAGGCTTTAGTGCACCATGTTATGCATCAGGCTGTTACCTTCTATCCAAAAAAACCTTCACCTGCTACCTTCACATTGTAGCTGGGATTTCATATTGAGAGGTAGTGAGAGATAACAGGGAGAATCCTTTGACTGTGCACATATTTCACAAAACACTCCCATTTTGAAATGCCATCTCCATCAGTCATCCAAGGTGCATCTGTTTACCAAAACACCACTTTGGTGTTCAGATAGGAGCAGGTATTAGATGTGTTATGAGCCCACTCCCATTACATTCATTGTGTTATGATGGTGTTCATTCTTGGGGAAGAGTCTGCTGAAACAGTAAATGTTAAACTTATTGGTACCAAGAAGCATATGAAGGCATCACTAGTTGTGCCATCCTTGGAGGATAATGACATCAGTGAACAGATTGTGCTGTGCTGGATGTTTGAAGTGTTTTAAGTACAGTTTTGAGTGGCAGATTTAATCTAATTAGCATGGAGCTGATAGCATTAACAGTTGCAGTCTCTCTTGCACAGCTGAACAGTTACGAGTCAGCGCTGCATTGCAGAGGGAGTTGTGCAAGTATAAATAAAGACAGGATCTTGTCCTTGAAGAGCTTCCTATTTCAACTGATGTATATCCTGATAAAGGTATCTGCTCTGGGAAGTGGCTCTTGACTCCGGCACCAAACAGATTGAGCCCAGCTAGCTCCCTCCAGAGGGTACTGGCTCTGTCCACACTGGCCAGCATCTGCTTGGAGTTTTATCTGGGTTTCTTATGGTCACAGGATCTCCAAGGATAGGCAGGCACTTTGCATGGTTCAGGAGCTAAAAACATGAAGTTGGAGTTGGCAGTCACAGGAGTGACACAATGGCATGGAGTTGAAGTGATTGTATCATGTCCTGGGAGTTGGCTGAATCATGGAATCACTGAATATCCTGAGTTGGAAGGTATGGGAATAAATCATGCAGACTCCATGTTCTTCGTGGTGGAAAAAGCCCATTCTTTATTCACATAACTCGTTTTTATACAGTTTTACAGACCTCGTGTGTGACACCAATTGGTTAGTGGCTTTCTTGCCAATTAATTTATTAGTTAGTAACAAGTTGTTACCCTGTATTGATTGGTCAATGAAACCCTGGTGTGTGGGAACATGCAGGAAAAGTTGTTTGTGAGAGATAGTTTTCATTTTTCTATCTAATGGTGTAAAATAGATTGGTATGTAAATAGATTGGTATGTTAACAAACTGCTCACACCAGAATTTCTTTCACATGGGAACTTGCAAAGCGTTAGTTTGACAAGGCCAGCCACTGATTTCAGGAGAGCAGCCTTGATTTTAAGAGGCCTTTCTTTATAATTTTTCTACCTTACTGCAACAGGAAGGGACCTACAAGCATCATCAGTTCCATATCCAACCCTGAACACAATCCCACCATGTGCCTGAGAGCATTTTTCCAATGCTTCTTGAACTCTGTCAGGCTTGGTGCTGTGACCACATCCCTGGAGAGCCTGTTCCAGTCCCCAACCAACCACTGGGTGAAGAACCTTTTCTTTACATGAAGAGTAGTAGGGGGTACTGAGAGTGGAAAACAGAACTTGTATGTAAATGTTGGAAGTATAAGGGGAGAAAGGGTCAGATCTGATGCAGTTTTGCTGTTTTTCTGTATTGCCCTGCAAGCAAGTGCTGCTAGGCTTCATCCTTAATGTTTGAGCAAGCCAAAGGGGCCAGATGGTGACAGCCAACAGGGTACTTGGGAGTGAGTTTGTATGCACAGTGTGGCTGAGCAGGGATGAGACTTTGGACTGAAATTGAAAGCAAGTGGCAGGCTGAAAGGCATCAAACAGCACTTTCAAGGGATTTTATTTTGAGGACCTTCAAGAGCACCAGTGAAAATATTTGGCCAGCAATTTATCCACAGTGAACAAGAGAAAGCTGCTGAATGACTTGATAAACTGATCTGATTTTTTTAAAGGAAAGCAGGTGTGAGGAGACCTTTTTTGACTGACTGCTGCATTTCTCAAGAGGAGCTTACAGGCAGCTGTAGCCACTCAGACTGGTAGTTTGAGAAGCAGATGACCAACCGAACTGATCCCAGAAAAGCTCCTGGGTATGTAGGGAGAGTTAGTTGTTGGGAAGCTGGTCACATCTGACAGGAAATGTGTCTTCTTACTTTTGTAAATGAAGTGGTCTTAACTGCTGAAGAGGCAGGTTCTGTAGGAAGAGGGAGCTCCTGCAGAGAACAACTGAGTCGGACCATCTTCATTCTGATGAATGTGGCAGTTTTGGCATCCATTCTTACAGCTCATTTCCTTTCCATTTATGCATGAAATAGGTCATTAAAAATTGGGTTTTTTATTTGTGAAAGATAGAATGTTTGTGAATCATTGTTTATCTTTACCAGAATGCATCTTTAAGTAAATGAAGTAGTTATTCCTAAAGAAAATTTATCTATACATTTATAAGACTGTAAGTTATTTCCAATATTATGTAAAAATATTTAAAAAGTGCTGTAAATTCCTTGGATTTTAATTTGTGTCAAAAAAGGAGTTTTTCAATGCTTTTCTTAATGAATGATGGAATGCTTATATGACATGGATTTCACTGCCCTTGTATTTAATTAATGAGAAGAACCTAGACTCTGAATTGCAGAACCAGAAGTATTTCCCTAATGTTTCCACAATAAGGTTTTCAAATTGCTGGCAGATTAAAAGTGTCATGGTGAAAAAAACCCCATAGTAATCTTTTCTGCCAGGATTTGTGAAATTTCGCATTGCAGTTTAATATCACTAATGAAATCACTTCCATGCCAGACTAAAAAGAAGTGTCAAACTATAGAGACTCAGCCTATGCTAATCATAATCCCATGATTATGGGATTTGGTTGCTGACAGTGCTGATGTTCTCTTGCTCTGTTATGGTTGCTGTGTGAGTATGGAGTAAAGCTTTTTTTTTTCCCCTTTAATACTAGTATCTGACTTTAAAAAGGTCGTTGTCCAACAGCAGCAAACATAGCCATGTGCTCTGGTTCTGCTGGGCACTTTTATCCTGGGTTTTCTGGTGCATGTTTCTCATAGCTTGCAAGAAGGAATGTGTGCATCACTGATTATGAAATGACAGCAAATGCAAAATACTGATTTAAGATCTTCCAGTCTTTAGAACTAAATTGTTCTCTTCTAGTTGTAGATACTAAGTGGTACTTAAAATGCTTGTAAGGAATTTTCTGCTGTGCTGTCTTGATACTGTGATTTCTCTGGCTTATTAAAGCAGGTAGGTAAGTAAGGCTCAGATGTTCTGCAGGAATAACAAGATCAGCTATTGAAACCAAGATATAGCTAAAGAATCTGGTATGCAAACAATGAATGATGTAAACTGCACTTAGTTATGAGCTATGGACATAGATTAAGAAAATGGATTAGTAATGGGAAGGGGGGGGGGAAGAATCAGATAAAACTTGCATTATTTTTTACAACATATATGGGGACTTCTTGTCTCCTTTGCTTTCTTACACTTAGAAATTACGTGTCTGGTCCTTGCTGTTTATTCTTCCACTTGATTGCACTCAACAGCAAAGGTGGTTCATGCTGCTTTGGTGATTGGAATGCACATAACATTTGCACAAACACGAACTTCCTGGACACATGCTTCTGCTACCCATAATCCGGTACACCACAACTGCAGCCACCAGCTTCCTAAGGAGTGTGCATTTTAACCTAAGCTCATTGTTTCATTGACCTAGCTGTATGTTGAACTCTTTTCACTCTTCCAGCAATTTTTGTTTAAAGGAATGTAAATAGAAGTATTCCATTCATAAGCTTAATGTTTAAGAGGTCCAGCAGTGAAAATCATGATAAAATGGTGCTACTACACACATTAGAACAATGCTAGAGGAGATGAGAGGGACAGAAGAATTGTTATTGCTGGAAGAATTGAAATAGTTGGAGAGAAGAAAATAATCTGCATTAGTGTGTCTTTGCATTCTTCTGTGTCATTTCTGTGATCTTGGAGCTCTGTTATAAAACTTTTTTAAAATCCCCCAAGACTTATTACCTCCTTGTAACCCTGTATTAATCCATTGTGTTTTTCCATTGATTTGTGAGGATCATATCGCCATTAAGGTGGGAGATTACTTTTTAAAAAAAAGTTTTTTGTCCATTCCTTTGTAGTTTTTGGAGTTACTTTAACACTGTGCTTATGGAATGGGTGCCAATCTTCCACATGTTTTCAATTTTTAAACTTGAGCACTAAAACCCAGTGAAATTGTGTGCAGTCATGTACAAACAAATTATTTAGATCTAACTTGGCTACTGTAGTGCTCACATTTTACAAAATGGTAAAAATGGAAGGATTTTGGCCCCCAATTAAGCTGTTTCATTTATCAAAAATCATTAGTTGGAAGACATTCTACACTTGTGCACCTCTCTCTGTATCCACTTCTAGAAGCTGCATGTGTTCAGTATTTCACTACTCAAGCACTCACATTTATCATCAATGCAATAAACTCTTGCATAGCAATGTATCACTTATGTACAAAAGTATTACTTCTTTCCTGCTTCCCCCACTGTTTCCCACCTTTCTATCCATGTCCAGAGCTGAATGTGTGAGGCCTGGCCTCACAAAACATTTCTCATGCTGGATGAAAGAGGCTCACAGGGGTGAGCTGTGGCTGCCTGTGTGCTTCTGTAGCTGCTTTCAAAAAGGGAACCTTTGAAGTGCTTCAAAGAACCCAGCAGTATCTGTACCTTTTGATTAAAAGGATGTTCAGTACAAATAGGAGAATATACTGAAATATTAAGATAAGCAAATTTTGTGGTCATGAACAATAATTCCTGGGGGGGAACTGATGGTGACCAAAGTGTACCTAAGCAAAACTGTACTTTTACCCAGCTCATAAGGGCTGAATAAACAAACAAACAACCTTGATTAAAAAAGAAAGTGGACTGAAACACACTAGTGAATATTGTTGCTGCCCTGTACTAGAAGAGACAAGTTATGGGTAAAGCTAAAATCTTAATGCTTTTGATTTTTTTAAATGTCAGATGAAATATGTCAGGGTTTAGTTTTATATATTTTACTGCCAATACTAAATAAGTAATGGGTCTAGCTATGACTTTTTAAGTGGGTAACCTTCTTAAACATGTTCTTACATTTTTTCTTTTTTTTTTCCCTCTGGAAAAATGAGGTTAGAGTTTTGGCAGAGGAGAGTTGTCTCTAATGTAACAGAACTTAGTTCATCTCATGCCAAACACCAACACTTGATATCAATAATCGTCGACTCAAGTATTGCTCTCGGGTACATTAATCATTGCCATTGTTCCATAACACAGTGGGAAAAAC
The DNA here is from genome assembly GCF_051311805.1 of Agelaius phoeniceus. Taxonomy (NCBI): domain Eukaryota; kingdom Metazoa; phylum Chordata; class Aves; order Passeriformes; family Icteridae; genus Agelaius; species Agelaius phoeniceus. The sequence goes on from NC_135266.1 coordinate 50,843,220, forward strand.
ACTCTTTAACAATTGCTACCAGGGAAAATTGCACAGTGGGAGCTGAAGCAGTTCTTGCAGTTGTGTAACAAAACTCCAGAATGTTGGCAACACTCTGGGCCTGGAAGGGGATTCTTGTTGGAGAATGCTAGCAGTGGATCCAGACTAAAGTGCACCATCATTTTCTCTCTTTGTGGTATTGAGTTACACTGCATGTGCAAAAATGTAATTCTTAAAGGATGTGTTTTTTCTGCTCACTGCCCCACAGAGGGTAACTTGTTGGGAATGTATGATTGGCAGATTGTGACAGTATGAATTTGAATTTCCTTACTGAACAACTGGTAATGTCCATTTGATGGGTGATACATTTGTATTGTGTAGTCAGATCAAGCTTTTATAGCATTCAGTGGTGCCTATGTTTTAGAACATGCACATTTCAAGAGAAAAGAAGATAGAGATTATTTCCCTTTGGTTTCTTCCCAATAAGAGTAACTAAAAGTCCAGAATATTCTCTTCCATCCTGTACCTCTCTTCATGTTGTTTTTACCACAAACTGCTTAGCAAGAGCAATATCACTTCCTAAGACAAATGGTTTTAATTAAACTTCAGGTTTAATTCTGACTTCAGAGGATGAAGATCATTTGAGAAACAAAGACACTTCTCAGGAAGGTAAAAGATGTGTCCCCTGCTCCTAGTTAAAGGAATCTATTTCTTTACATTTGGAAAGATAATTTGAAACTCTCTGATGCTTAGGTACATTGTTACCTTGAGACTTTATTAAGTGAAGGAGGATGAGAATTTCCTATCTCATAAATTGCTTTGTGGAGGGATAGAATGTAAGAGAATAGTGCAGAAGGCAATCTCACCCCTGAGGAGTTGCAGCTGCACTGATCACCAAAGATTAGGAACAGGCCTGCCCTTAACAGGCCGCAGCTGTGTCCAATAAGAAGAAGAGTGCTACAAAAGAGTGGGCTAGCTGGGTGAGGAGAGAGTTGGAGTTTGTTGGCTGTGCCGTGAGGAGCTGCCCATGAGAAATCACCAAGAAGGTATGGGAGCTTTGCAATAAGATGACAGCCTTGTTTCAGTGTGCCTTTGAGTACGTTTCCACTAAACCCAAGCTCTCCTTGGAGAGTGGGAGTCTCCACTGGACTGTGGCACTGGTGTGCAAGCCTTCAGACCAGCTCTGGGACAGTTAAAGGTGCAGGTCAGAGCACAAGGTGTGTTCCAGCTCTTGTTGAGACCTGTCTGCTTGGCAGCAAAGGTGCAGGGAAAGGAGATCAAGTGCTGACAGCTCCGGGGTAGCTGTGCCTTAGCTGTGTTTTACTTGGAGTGGTAACACAGCAGGCATGCAGCACTTCCCTCCCACCTCAGCCAGGTGTCAGCACAGCCAGCGTGGGAGGTGCTGTACGGAGAGAGGGTGAGCATCTTGTGCAGCTCTGCTGGGGGCTGATGTGGTCCCTCATCAGCTGCAAAGGTGGCATTTCCCTGATAACTGTGCAGTGTTAGGTGTATGCTTTGACTTCTGACTGGTCATTGAGACACTTAGCATTTCCTCTTGGGGTCTCTAGCTGGTCAGAGTGACCCCAAGATATGTTAGAAAGTCTCTTTTCCCAGCCCAGTGCTCAAAGAAGGAGTCAGGGCTCCTCATTTCTCAGTCCCAAGGTTGTTTATTGTATCTTATCTATAAAATTCATTCTCCTGTCCAGCCGAGGTCCTCTCAGCAAGACAGTCAGAGGCACTCTGCCTGCCCCAGGGCGGTGTTATCTTTTTATACTAAAAACTACATGTACAATATTAACAATTACTTTCCAATTACTATCAATTACTAACAATTACTATCACCTATGTTAGACAGTGAGCTTCTACTCTAAACCAGTCTGAAAGTGCCAACATCACAGCAGAAGATGGAGGCTAAGAAGAAGGAGAAAAGCTGGATTTTCCCAGATTCCTCCATCTTGCCCCCAGAACCCCCATTCTAAAAACCCCAAAAGTCTATTTTTCACCCCATGATAAATTCACTATCATTCTACTTAAACTTTCATGGCTTGTAGTTCTTCATACAAGGTTGGTAATTGTTTTTTCCAAGGGCTAAATTAAAGGCACAGGGGTCCTGGGCTCTGTGCCAAGGTCTCTGAGCCCCCTGGGTAGGGGCTCGAGTCCTCCAGGGCAGCCAGAGGAATTTCATGGGTTCTGACATTTAAGTCTCTCTTCCATTAAGACTTTGAGTCTCTGTGGTAGTACAGTTGGATTCAAAGGGACTGGAGTTGGGGTTAGAGAGGGATTTCTTTATTAGGAATTGATCCATAGTAGAATTTTTCACCCAATACATGTATAAGTTTTCTTATGTGATCTCTTAAGTGTTTAAGCATTTATTTCAAGGGAGTAATTCATTCCTCTAGAGTGTTTGCATTCTTCCTTGCAGTTAGTGGTTTCAAAGGATTTAAAAAATATCCACTGGATGGTGACATATTGTTCTGTGTTTATGGTTCCAGATACTAGGATCTGGGTAAGTTGGTAGCCTGAGCCTTATGTCTGAGAATAAATATTACACCCACAAAAATAAACTTGCCCTGTCTCAGACCATCAGAAAACAATTTTTGTTCTGGGTGCATTCATCTAGTTTGCATGTTGCAGTGGAAACCACTGTGTTCAGTACCTTTATCTGCATATCTGCTTGGTGCGCAAGGCCTCTTCTGTTTATGTTGATGGTTTTGGAGAGGTTGCCAGACTGAATCACTGATGTAGCAATATTTTATAATGCTGTGAAATAGTTCCCTTGACTCCACACCATTTTCAGGACAAAAGTCAAGTTAGGGAGTTATGTGCTGTCATGAAGTGTCTGCCTGTGTATCAGAAGCAGCAATGCTGTTCTTCCATTAGAGCTTAAGTCTGGGAAAAAATCATGAGATCTTTTGGAATATTTCATGGTGTGATAATTGGCAGTCGTGACCAAAATAAAGGGATTTTCAGTTGTAGGATGTATGGTTGACAAGCTATATTCCTAGTTTGTTTTCATGGTCCTTTTAAGTAGGAGCTGTAAAGAGCAACTTCTGCCCACTTAGCATTGGGTTGGGCTCTCACTAAAGAACAGATCTCACTACTGCTTGTGCTGCTCTCCCCAAAGCACTGGGAAAAAGCTGCCTGCTGCTCTTCTACCCTCTGTCACCATGAACAAAATCCCTTACTGTTTTTTTTCAGGCTTCCTAGGAATGTCTTTTGACTCCTGCCACAATTAAAGAAAAGCTGTCATGTGAAAGATCTACATCTGTATAAGATATAACTCCAACAGCATTCTTCATATTTAAAGCTAAAGTTCTTCACTCTTATCCAACTGTTTCTCCTTTGCAACTGTCTCTATAGCTATTGTAATTTCTTGGGTGATATCCTTTAGATCATAGCTGGGGGCAGGAGGAAAAAAAAGCAGCAGGGAGAATCTGTGATAGTACAGGTGGTGTTACACTTGATGAAATATTTTGATAATGGCCCTTATGAGTCAGAAATTAACTGATATGATGATGTAGCTTGGTTTTTAGCAATACCTTGTTTCTCAGATGATGGCATTTGAAGGTGCTCAGGTTGCTCTCACAATGCCATGCAACTTGCAGCAAACAGGTTGTTTCCTACAGTTGTCAACGTTTTTCGATGACACTCTCTGACCTTGTTTGCATCGTTTCTCCCACAAACAGTTTTCCAGTTGTCAGAAGTGAAATTGCCAAAGATGATCTCTCCTGTATGGTAACTGCAAGGCTTTGTATGGTTTGAACCTTGATACAGATTTGCTAATTTTTTTCCTTACTTTTTTCCTGCAACTTTAGGTGAAAAATCAGCTTTTCTTGCTCTAGTAGTTCAAACAGAATCAGTTGGAAGGGAGGTTACCTGCAATTGGCAAGAATATATCTTTCGCAGGACTCTGTGTCTCAGTATTTTAGCTTGTCTTTTCAGATCTGGTGCACTTTTTTTTGATCTAAAATAATAAAAACTCACAATAACCCCAAAAATTAAGTTTCTTTGTATGTCTTCCTCAGGCAGAGAAGTTGGCTTTGGGGTGCAAAAATGTTCTCTTTGTATGCATAACTTTATCACTGCTATGAACCAAATTGTAAAGTTGTCTTTCTACAAAATCATAGGATGGTAGAATGATAAAGAAGGATTTCTTTGTACAACTTTCTCAACAGATTTGTTTTTTCTCTAACGTGCTAATTACTTCTATAGTAGACTCTGCTGTTTTCTGAAAGGTCATATACTTCTGTAGAAAACTGTCAGTGCAAGAGACAGTCTTGGCAAAGCCAGTCCATGGATTAGGGTCTGTCATAAAGAACCTTGGGCAGACTCCTTAAATTTCTTTCTTCTTAATCAATATAGTTGCCCAGAGTTAACCATTTGGACATAGCAGGACCACTTTCCATACAGAAGGGAGTCTGTATCTCAGACTGATTTTAAATGTGTAGTTGTTTTCTGTGAGCAAAGGTCATCAAGAAAACATTGATTAATGTCTAAAACTTGAGCAAGGATTTTTTGGAAGCTAGAGAATCCCTGCTATAAGGGAAGGGCTGGAAGGGCTTTCTGCAGCTGCCAGAGCTGTCAAAGTGTGTGTGATAAATTGTTCAGTAAATGCACATGAGCTGATCCTATAGCAACTCACTGGAGCTTTGTGATGGGACTCCCTGAGGATCCCAGGCTTGCTAGACACAAATCAGCATAAGCCTGATTTGGATTTATCCTGCTAACCATAAACTCTGCCCAGAAAGGATCCAGAGCTGGGAGCAGGGAGCCTGCTCCCTGTGAAATCAATGCCTCTTTTCAGGCTTATGGACTAAGAAGGGAACAAACTCTTAATGGCCACATGAGGGTGTGGTGAAGGTAGTAGGGCAGAAAGTTTTTATTCTGACTGGAATCTGGATGTGTGATCTTCTTTCTATTAGAGAGTACTTATTTACCCAAGACTAAAAGTGGAAGCCTTTGAAATGCATCTCTCAGATAATGCTGAATATCACAGGAAATATCCTGCCTTCCTGGCTGTTTATGCTTTGGATGATAACAAGTAGTACCCCTGGTCAATGAGCTCAAATGGCAGTTGCTCATTTAGCCAAGCTTGAGGGTTAAAGAACCCTTTGGAAAGGATTCTTTAGGAAGATAGGAAGATATGATGGGTTTTCTTACCTTTTTTTTTTTTTTTTTTTCCTTTAATGCAATTATTCTCTTCCCTGGAAAAGAAAGTTAAATTCTGGATAAAGGCAAAATTGAAGTATCTAAGTTATCATAATTAGGTAGTTGGATATTAGGAAGTACCCCTGTTGCCTCAGTCTATTTTTGAAATGGTATCACTGAGGAACTTATGAAGGATTTGCTTTAGGAAAAATACATTTCTTAAGAGTAAGCATTAATTTTTGACTTTTACAAGGCCATGAGAGAAAGGTAGTAGCAAATATCTAGGAAGAGAATGGTAAGTAAATAAAAGGTTTTCATCTGCTCAGTATAATTTTAAATACAAGATCAGGTTCAGTAAACTTGGTTCTCATTATAAACAAGTATTTCCAATTACTTTGTTGGAAGCCAGACTGGAATATTTTTTCTTTATTGTTAGATATTTGAATAAACTGGTATCATGGTTTAGGAATGGTATTCTCTAATTTAGTGCTCCCACACTGCAGCTTCCTCCACCTCCCTCCTCCCTCATGCAGGTGGCTGGAGAGGAGAATTGGAGGCACCAGAAGGCAAAGATTATGGGTTTGAGATAAGAACAGTTTATTGGAAACAGCAATGAGATAAGAAAATGAACTATAACAGCAGCAATACTAATTACAGAAAATTATATATATGAGAAAACCCCACCCAATAATAGATAATAATGGATGGCTCTGTCCACTGTATTTTCTCAACCATATGGAACTCCTTCTCCCTGGGGGAGACTCTTTTCATCTCCCCCCCAGCAATGGCACAAAGTGGTACAGAGTAACCTCTGTGTCCTGGCCATGGCCCCTCCCAGCTACTGCAGAACCTGACCCTCTCCTGAATGGAATCAGGACAACTGCAAAGTGGAAGGATGTGTGTATTTGTCTTCAGAATTAACTCTTGCCAGTTTGGGATACTTGGACAGTAACCTTGGGGTCTGTATATGAAGAGATGATAAAAATTGGAGCTGCTTGTAAGTGGATTCTCACTCTCTCTCTCAAGCTGTTTCATGCTTTTTTTCTTAGGCACCTATACCTGGCACATTATAGTTGGTGATGGTCTACCAGATTCAGTCTGGGGAATCTGCAGTGCCTGGCCAGATGTCAGTGAGCTGCAGGGCACTCTGCTGTCTGACTGTGTTTCTGCTGTGAGAATTCACATTCTTCAGTCCAACTCGTTTCAGGGGGTGGGAAACACAAAGCTGTTTGGAGATGAGACAGGGCAGGATGGGATTCAGCTACAGGTTTAAATCCCATCTCCTAAATGGGATGGCTATTGTAGCTCATTCACATGGAGCAGTAAAACTCCTTTCCATCTTTTATTAACCACCCACTAAATTACTACTCTGGTCTGTTCACTCACAATAAATACTCTTGCCTAAAGCATGAGAAAGTTGTATTTTGATTGGCAGTAACAGAAATATTGTATGCATGAATTGCTTTAACTCAGTTTAGAAAAGACAGTCAGTATAAGACTCAGACTAAATATTATAGCTAAGATAAATATTATATAGTTACCTAGGATTTGAAGAGTTCTGGCTAGTCAAACACAGTACTTCTATACTAGCATTTTATGTACTGTTTAGAGTTCATTTTTCTGTTGAAAACAAGTATGCCAAAAAGTTGACTTTAATAATTTTTTAATATTGAATTTGATTATAGTTTAGGTAGCTGTGGCATTATCTTACAGGATGGCAAAATCCTTGCTGTCACTTCCAAGGTTGAAGATTTATTTCTGTCCATGAGGGTTGTATAACACTCCTTGAGTTCAAACACTCCATCATTTCAGTCCTTGAAGGCACATAACAGATATTCCAGCTTGGTAGTATAAAGCCCTTGAAAAATATTTTGTAGAAGGAGGTGAGGGGATATCTCTTATGCATTTGGAAAACCTGAACTCTTGAGTGAGCCAAGCTGTGAGCCAAGCTGATTGCATGTGTGAGGCTCTCTGCTGTCCTGCTGGGACACAGCTCCATCTGGTTACTCTTGCAAAGTTCAGCTGTTAAGTCAGCATTTTGGGCTCAGAGGCAGTACCTAAGCTAGGGAAATGCTGTTCAATGTTTTCAGTGCTCTTAAATAGTGGGTGGTGTTCAATGACATGCTGCAAAGTGTAAATAGGAACAGGTTGAGCTTAAGCACACAAGATTGGTGTAGCGTTGGAGATAATGAATAAAGTAGTCTTAATGTGCAACATTTAGCTTAGTGCTCTGGAGAGCTATGCCTGTAACTGGTGAAATGCTGCAATGTGTGTATGGCTAAGAGGGAGTAGGAAGGAGGGGATTCAGTTTGTGAAGAAATCTTCATGCCTGAAAAAACACTGTTCTAGTGTTCATGTAAAACAGCTTCTCATTCACAAATTGAGAAAATCCAGATTGCTGCAGAACAAACACTCCTGCCACTTCATGAGTTACAGACTTTCTTGTTTTGATCCATTTCCTTCTGTTTAAAAGAGATAAGAAAGATGTATTATAATATGCTGGGTACCTCAGAAGATTCAGCTAGGCCTTCAGCATTTCCTGGAAAATGAATGTGAACTTGTCCAGTGAGGTGGAGCCAGAAGTAAGAGCAAATGGAAAAACACACAAATAGAATGCACAAGAAGAATTTCTTTAAACTGTTTTCTGTAAAGCAGTTTTTTCTTTGTTTTACACAGTCTTTCAGTTTTCCTGCTAGTTCTATGTCCTTGGGTAGTTGCTGGGCAAGAAATAGTGTGTTATAATGTTTACTGTGCACACACTCGTGTGTGCATTGGCCAGCCAAGCAGAACAGATGCCCTCAGTACAAGCTGGTCAGTTCTGCTCTGGGTGGCATCCCTGCTTTCCACAGCCACTTGGTCACTTCCTCCTCTCTGCACCCACTTGGCCTTCCCCAGCAGAGGTTACTCTAAAGGCAGACAAAACAGTCAAACTCAGTGGAAGACATGAGCCTTAGGTGCTTATGAGAATTGGAGAACACAAAAAGGGACTGATGATGTCATTTCAGAAACCTTTTTTTCTGCCAGGAAAGGAGGTGTACAAGGTTCCTGTAGATGGTCCTTGATGTTTCACAAGGGACCTGTGATTGTTTCTTCCAGTCTCATGGCTGGACATGCAACTCTTTTATTGTGAGAAGCCTGCTGGCACACTGTGATCCCTTACAAAGGCAGATTGGGCACCTCCAGGTTAGCTGTGGAGACCCCAATAAGGTCTTTCACTCTGATTTTCTAAATAGTGGGTGTTTTATTCCAAACACTCTTTCCTTTTGCTGTCTAGGTACTTGGAAGCTTTGCTTTTCCCTAAAAGGTTCAAATATCTGAGGCAAGGAATGAAGTTGAGGTGCTGCACATTGGGTGCAGCAAAAGAAAGCCATTAAATGTGTGTTTGCTCTGTCTGTGCTTGAGGATGCAATTTCTCAGCTTTTCCCTAAAAGGTTCAAATATCTGAGGCAAGGAATGAAGTTGAGGTGCTGCACATTGGGTGCAGCAAAAGAAAGCCATTAAATGTATGTTTGCTCTGTCTGTGCTTGAGGATGCAATTTCTCAGCATTATCCTGCCATGCCTCATGATGCTGGGGATGAAATACAACTGCCTGTGCATGAGCAGCATTCTTATATCCCTGAGTGTTCCCCAGAAAATGACTACACTCACCTCCGTGATAGACTAGGCTCATTAAGAACAGAACCAAGACATGCAATGTGGGATTCCAGTCTGAGGCCTGTTTCTAAAAACTAGTGAAAAGGAAAGAAAAAGTACGTTGTTATGGTCTGTTACACTGTACCTTTATTTTGATAGTTTCATTCTGTGAAATGATAAGTTATAATGTTTTATAAGCAGAAATCAGCCTTGCTTCCTGTGTTGGAATTTAATATAAACCAAAGGGTTTATGAAAAAATAAATCTCTGAAGTCCTGGTTGCTGCTACAAGCACTTGTTAACTTGTAGGAATGGTTAAGCTGGCTGTGCTTTGAGCAAAAGTTAAGATGTGCAGATGTAGCCTACCGTGTTGCCTGGTTTCTGAATCCTGAAAACAAGCTTTTGAGAACAACTGAATTTCTTCCCGACCCTACTGAGCTGAACTGAAGAGCCATAGGTAGGCAAATAAATTCATTCCTAAGAGATAAAGTTTTAAGTAGCATGTATAAATGTCCTGTCTGTCGTTCATGAGCCTCCACAAATCAGATTATGCTCTTCCTGCTACTTATGTGCTATGTAATGTAGATCAGCTTTACTAAGGAATGAAGTATCTGAAATCTCATTTTTTGAAGTATGAAAAAAATAGAACTTGATGCCTAAAAATAAATTTGGATATAAATTGAGTATGACTTACAGAAAATCAGAGCTTTTTATTTTTTTTAATGCAGTTCTCACCAAATTTGTGATAGTGCTTGGCAGTGCATTGAAGTGTTCCCAGTCAAAATTCTCTGTAAAGCACCTGTATATCTTGTAATCTTATCTGTCCAAGCTCACTTCAACTTGCTTTGTTGCTGTGTTTTTGATTGCTTGGTGCATGAAGACTCAGTGCTGTATTTACAAATAAAAATAAAACTGTTTCATGGTGGCTATTTCCTGTTGCTGAAATTCGAGGGGCTGGCATCTTCCAATCTTCCATCTTCCACCAGATTCCGTGAAGGTGTAGCAAAATGATGCTAGCAGGAGTGGTTTCTGAAACACTTTAAAGAGATACTAGGTGGACTCTACTGGTTCACCTTGTGTGAGCTGTTGTATTGTTTGCCAGAACCTGGCTGCTTTGGGAAGTGTCACTGTGCAGTTGAATGTACAGGTGACTTTGAGGGAAAGCTTTGTCTACTGTCATATTCTTGGGAAAGATGGACTTCATGATTTGGTTTAAGTTTTGGGAAGAGAGACTCTCCCCTCCTCCTCTCTGTGCACATTTAACTTATTCATTATTGGCTACAATTTTGGGGGGGGGGGGGGTTTGGGTGGCTTTTGATTTTTTGGGGTTTTTTTTTGTTTTTGTTTTGTAGATAGGCTGCTCTTGTTTAAACATTCTGGTACAGAGAAAGCTTTTACAAAAGTGGTACTAATTCTCATGCAAAAGTTTTTTTTTTGGGTTTTTTTTTTTTTCTTTTTCTACTGCCTCGCCTTTGTAATTACTTCATAGAAAACGTACCACACACCTCAGATCGTGAACCTTCATAGGCATTTAAAACTGATCTTGCAGGTTGTTTTGAGAGGAAAACCTTCTGTCCTTTCACAGAACCCTGCTGACTAGAAATGATTGATCAGTCTGTCTGGACTCTTCTGGGCATGGCTGTGGAAGGAAAGAGATTAAAGGCTGCACTTTTACAATAATGGAGAAACAGTGCTGGTGCAGGGGAGAGTTTACTGCCAGGGATCTCAATTTCTCATCTAATTCTTGAGTGTCTCAGAAAAGCAAGTTCTTTTTTTTCTCCCCAAGCAATTGTACTGTAGAAAATTAAATATTGTAACCTTATCCTTTTAGTGGTAAACTTGAGAGATCTACCAAAGAAATGAAATTGCATCTGTACATATAAAGAATACTGTGGTAAACAAATATTTTTTTTTCCCTCCAGAGTAAAATAAAGAATAATTTAGTAGCTTCTGCTTTTAAAATTAAAAAGCACTTGCAGAGGATCCTTGCAGAGCCTAAGAATATGGCAAGACATTGTGAATGGAGGAGAGCATTGCAGCCTCTTGGCCACGCTTCTGTTCCAAGAGCCAAGCTCTCTGTGCATTGTTGCGAGGTTAATTTACTGCACCTTAATTTACCACCTTTGGATGTGGGTGTTGGTTGGCCCCTTCCTTGATGACCTCAGGACCTCAATGAAAGAAAAAAAAAAGTCTTGCAGTCTCTTTTCTGGCTGGCCAAGTGGGAAACTCTTGGCTAGGATGCTCAGCCTAATGTAGCTGATGATATTAGAAGGTAAAGGTTAAGATGACAAGATCTCAAGTCAGAATAAAAATAAAGCAAAGGCAGCCAGCGTTCTTTCAGGCTTGCAGGTGTGCAGAGGCTTCTCTGTGCAGCTGCTGATGAAATCCAAGCTGAGTACATAAAGCCTGAAATCATCTGTTTCTGTGCTGCTTGTAGTGGGGCTCAGGACACGTGTTCACATCCCGTAGGTACAGCTACCTTAGCACAGGGTGCTTTATCAGCAAAGTGCAGTGTGTGCTTTGTTAGATAGCACAGGGTGGTGTTCAGATAAGCAGTGAAATGATATAAATGCACCTTTGTTCTTTATGTAATGAAGGGGCTTCTTGTGTTGTAAAAGCAGCTCCCCCTCCCCTACTCAGTCTGTTAAATATTTTTTTTAATTGTCTGGGAACTTAAAAGCTCTGAAGCTTCAGTTTAGTCAGTTTATGAGCAACACCTGCTGGGTACAGTCACAGCCTCAGTTCTTTGTATTCAAGGAAAGTCAGCTATGAAGGCTGTGAAAGTGCTGGGGTAAAGCTGGGGTGGCAAAATGGGATGTTTTTTGTAAATGAATGTTTGAGAGTACACTCTTACCTTCTGTGGGTGTGAGCATCCAGCCAAGCTTAATAGAAATACAGTGATGTCTGCAATCCTATTTCTATGCAGCTATCAGGATAAATCATAGATTTGTTAAAGTTGAAAAATGGCTGTAAGATCATCAAGGCCAGCTATTAATGTAGTATAGCCAGGTTCACCACAATTTTTGGTGTGTTATCTTGAGAGAATACTGGGGAGGTGATAGAAGGGAACCTCTTCAGCATCTCAGCTCTGAGATTAATCTCTTCCTTTCCAGCTGCATGTACAAACCCTTCTAAGCACCAGCTGTTAGGGAGTGGGATTTCCCTTTCCAGTGGGAGTTTCTTCTGTCGTCTTGTCATCACTTGGTGTAAATTGGTGTACCACTTCTTGTAAATTTGAGGCTTTCCAATTATGCTGCATATAATTATAGGTTAAAAAACATTTAGGCTGTGCACTGTAGTTTTGATACATGCTTGGGAGTTTCAGTGTTGAGTTGACATCAAGTGTGTTTTTAGCAGCTTACTCTTTTTAAAATCCTCTTTTTAAATCCTTCTAATTACATAAATATTTTTCCAAATGTCTGTTTGGGTTTTTTTTCCAGAATGAAATTGTAGGATATTTCATAAACTGGGCAAAATGATGCATTTTTTTTTTCCCTAAAAGAATAAATCACAGCTATTTTACTGTAAATTTATAGAATATGAAATAAGATGTAATTTGAAGTTTGATGGGAATCCCAATTTCTGAATAGCAGGTGTGCATCCCCAAGTTTTATTGAGGTGGGGCTATTTGTGAAGTCTGTGTATTATGAACAGTTCTTATCTGCTTGGGAATTCACAACAACCAGTCAGTGTATCATATAAACAATACAGGATTATTGACAAAAGCTGCTCACAAAGATGACTCTGCCTTGTTTATTTCTGGTAAAATACTTCTTGCAATCAGCATTTATTATAGCTACATGACCTCATTTTGATCTTAATTTCCTGCTTCTGTTCATAGATAGAGAAAAAAAAACCCTAATAAAATACTAGTATTTCCAGTTGTTCTTCACCAGTGTCCTAATCTTATACAATTTGTATATTTGGCATTTGAAATAAACTTTCAGTTTCTTAAACCCTATATTTCACCTTCATGCCTCTTGTTGGAACAAGGTATAATACCAGGATGTTACTACATGACATGTATCTGTTGTTACCTAATCTGTTTCTTTGAAGTGATGCCTTAAAATCATCCTCCTACGTACCAATTTATCCACTTAAACCAGTGACTGATCTCCAGAAGTGACAATTTCTGACACTTTGGATTGTTTTGGTTTTTTTAACTCAAAAGACTCTTATTCCTTGGTTGTACATAAAAATTTCAGACCTGTCAATCCAGTAACTTGTAACAGGCTTTGTTCTGTGTCCCTGTAATTAACTGAGTTTGTGTGTAACATTCTTTTTTGGTTTTTCTTTCTTTTTCCTTTGATTAGCTCTTATTTCATGGATTGCTTTCCTCTTGTGTTCTGATTAAGAAAAGAGGGCACAAGTTTTAAATTTGCTGTTCAGTAGCTGTTTTTTACCTTATGCTGTTGGGGCTTACAAATTCTTTGCAGCAACTCTACTTAATTGTGTCCTTCTAGAACCCCTGTTTGCTGTGGTCAGCCTCAGAGCTGGCATCATCTAAACAAATTGGGCTAACAATGATCATCAATCTGCTACTAACTGAAAGGAACACAGTTTTTTTATATGTGCTGATAGCAATTCCAAATTGTTTAATTCCAAGATTGGTGTTTATATGTGATGCATCTTTGAAGAAGTCCAACAGATTGAACAGGGATTGTCATAAGCATAAATGGCATAAGTTGTCTCCTTTCATACCTCCTCTGCTTGGGTAGAGAAGGTGCAGTACTTTAGGTGTGATATTGAATTAAACATCCAAGTCTGATAGTTATTCCCAGTGTTCCCATGAGGAAAAATAGGATGTTAAAATCTCTTTTTGGGATGTAGGCTTGAGCACAGGGGGAGCAACCTCAGCTGGGCAGGTTGTGACACTGGAGAAAGCTGCTCTGAATTGTCACCTTGAAACTGTGTACATAGCCAGTACTGGATTTGGGAGCAAACATGCCTGTTCCTATATTTTCCTATTACTTTCACTTATGAGTTTGTCATTGTTTGCTCCAATGGTTCATAAACCCTCACAAAGGTCTTCCCCACTTAAAAAAATAAACAAAACCCAACCAAAAAAATTTACATGCTGGTGGAATGGTCATCTTTTTATGAAAAGATATGGATGGAGATGTCCATATATTCAGTTTTATTTCTGTTTATGTAAATCCCTTTGAACTACATTTTGGTCTATGAGTTCCATAGTGGTTTCTCAAATGGGTTATGTATTTTTCGGATTTTGCTTCTAGCTGAAGTCCATATTAATTTATGAACTCTTATAAGTTCTGATAAAATTCTCTTGATAAGGTATGAATCTGTTAAACCTGCTTCAGTGTACTATAACTCTGTTTTGAAGTTACCTAATTTATGCAAGATGTTAAGTTTTTACAAGAACAAAAACACAGAAATGATTCAATTTGTGTCCTATGCTTGCTAGCTTCAGCTTCCTGAGAGCTCTTGAACAAACAGAAACTATAGCACTTGGGACTGTGCCAGATGGTTTAAAAATTCCCTAGAGAATAAATAAATCTAGCTAGTGTTGTATATTTCCATCACATTTGAGATTACCCTTGAAGTTGAGATTTTTGTTGTTTCTCCTTGAAGTTTGTCAGTATCTACTATATAGAAATGTATGGAATTGTTTTGGAGGCCCTGGTGGGTGTCACAGGTGAAACTGGAAGGCAAACTTGTGAATCCCACCAGAGAGAGACACACCTGGTCTTCCAGATTTGGATGCTGGGAATTACAGAATGGGTAGTTAAGAAATATGTTTAACTTTTATGATAGAATGTTTCCTCGCTGGCTCTGCAAAACAAGTTTCAGGCTTGACTTCAGTGAGAACAGGACATTCAGACATGACCAAGAATAGATTCCTAAGATAGATAATTCCCAGATCAACTAAGCTTCCCCAGGGGAGAGAGAGCTGATGAGCAGGAGGAATGAAGTTCACTGTTTAGGGCACCTTTTTTCTGGTTTCTGTTAATAGTTTGTGTTCTCACTGCTGACTCTCATCAGCAAGCCGACTTCCAGTTGCAGAGAGAAATCTTTCATAGTCTGAGCTATTGGAAGTAAAAAATAAGCTGTAGAAGGACAAAGTTGTGGATAAACTGAGTTTTAATTTCCTCAGTCAAGAGAGCACTGTTGACTTCCATGAGAGAACCCACATACTTATTTCTATTTCTGAAACTTTAAGTTATTTGAAGGCATATCTTGCTTTGATGGCAGCTGAGCATGACAAGTAATACCTTAGGTGAAATTATAAAGAGACTCTTGTAGTAAGCTGAAGTGAATGGGATTTACATTATCCTTCCAAATAACTTATTTAAATATGACATGAGAACACTGCTGTGTCAGTGACAAAATCACTCTTCCCTTCTCATCCCTTGCCCATCAGACCAGAAATAAGAGTTTCTATTTCCAGTCCAGGCAGGAGCCACATGATGGGATTTGTCATGTTACAGCTAAGTATATTTTTACCAAGCCCTAGACATCAGGACTGTGCTGCCCTTCTCCTTTCCAAGCAGGGAACCTCCCTTACACAGGTATCCAGCTATAGTACTGGTGTGGGGGCTGCTCTGGCCGGACACCAGACACCCTCTAAAGCTTCGCTCTTGCTCATCCTCAGCTGGACAGGGGTGAGAAAATATGAAAAAAGGCTTGTGGGTTGAGGTAAGGACAGGGAGAGATCACTCACCAATTACTGCCATGGACAAAGCAGACTCAGCTTGAGTTTAACTTATTACCAATCAAATCAAAGTAGGGTAATGAGAAAGAAAACCAAATCTTGAAAACACCTTCCCCCAACCCCTCCCTTCTTCTTGAACTTAACTTTACTCCTAATTTTCTCGACTTCTTCCCTCTCAGCAGCTCAGGGGGACAGGGAATGGGGATTCATCACACATTGTCTCTGCCACTCCTTCCTCCTCAGGAGCAGGACTCCTCACACTTTGCCCGTGCTCCAGAGTGGGGCCCTCCCAGAGGAGAAAGCTCTCTACCAACTTCTCCAGTCTGGGTCTTTCCCACGGGTGCAGTTCTTCAGGAACAGGCTGCTCCAGCCTGGGCCCCTCCCACAGGGTGTAGTCCTTCAGGAACAGGCTGTTCTAGCATGGGTCTCCTGCTGAACTCCTGCCAGCAAACTGTCTTCACTGTTGGCTTCTCTCTCTATGGGTCCACAGGTCCCTGCCAGGAGCCTGCTGCAGCCTGGGCTTCCCATGGAGTCACAGTCTCCTTTGATCTTCCACTGCACCATGTAGCATCATCCAAGGGCTGCAGGTGGATCTCTGCTCCAGAATGGATCTCCATGGGCTGCAGGGGCACAGCTGCCTCACCATGCTTGCTCCATGGGCTGCAGGGGAGCCTTAGCTCTGGCACCTGGGCACCTCCTGCCCCTCCTTCTTCACAGACCTTGTTGTCTGCAGGGCTCTTCCCCTCATGTGTTCTCATTTTGCTGTCCTAGCTGCCTTTGCACAGGGTTTTCCTCTTCTCAAACACATGATCCTGGAGGGCTACCACTGTCACTGCAATGGTGGGTGGTGGGTCTGTCCTGGAGCTGGCTGGCATTGACTTTGTTGGAAACTGGGCAAACTCTGGGAGCTTCTCATGGAAGTCACCCCTGCGGTCCCCTTTGCTACCAAAATTTTGCCACATAAACCCAGAACTACTAAAGTAAAGATGCTGCTATGAAAGTTGAAGCAGTGTGGGCTTTGCTCTGCATTAATAATGAACTGAAATTCTAGAACTCCTGGGTTAATTTGTCACTGTGTTGCTAGGACTTCATAATGCCAATGCTAATCTTCCTGTGAATATTGTTATCAAAAGGTTAGGTGCAGTTATTTAATGCAGTCTAGCTGTTCTTCTTACCTATGTGGTCTCAAGCCAATTCCAAAAGTCCTACTGTTAATGCTGTCAGGCAGTGCTGTGCAGCTGCTGGTGCAGAAATACCTGCACAATAAATTCAGAAAATAAAGTTTGGCAGTACTGAAATGAGAAGCATCTACCAGTAGCAATTAGTGAAGCAGTGCAAAAGTTGCTTTACCTGATGTATAGGAAAATGTTGCCTAAAAAAATGAGTAGAACCTTCCTGATAAGCTCAGAAACAGCTCCTTCCCACCCATCTTGACTGTATATACCTGTTGTGCTTTCTTACTTACACAGTGATTAAGTGCCTCTATGCTCCCTTTTCCCCTTCAGTTTTGTAGAACCCATATTTATAACCAAAACAAAATGCTCTCACAGACTTTTTGGAAATACATGTGATGGGTCTCATGGGTCTCTATCACACCCTTAGCTTGCTTCATGTATGTCACTATTGGTGCAAGAGTCTTGCCTTATAAAGCTGTTCCTCTGAAAGGTCCTTACTGTCTGTTTACTTTATTGACTGCTTTATATCAAAGCTTTCTGGGAAAGCATTTTCTTTTCTGTTCCCCAGGGTCTTGTGAGTTGTTTTTGGTTTGGTTTTTTTGTTTTTTAATTATTATTAGTAGTAACAGTAAATCTGTAGCTCTTTTAGAATTTCTCTATGTCAAAATGTAAAAGGACCATGCATTTAATTACTTTCAGCTATTAAATTTGAAATACTTCCCCATCCAGCTGTGTCTGTATGGATTTACATTTGAATACTATAACTACCTAATGATTTAATTCTCTTTACAGTGACTAACAAGCTGATGAAATCTTAATATTTTAAGCAGTTAGAGATTGACAAGATTAGACTAATGTGACTCCCAGGGAGAGCAGTATTCAGTGTCTTGTCCTGTGCTAACTTTGCCTTCAGGTGTGGTATTCATTATTCCCTTGACTCCTGGGCAAAGTGGTGGTTCGAGACTTTGGTGCTGAAGGAAGTCTAGTTAGGGGGAAGCTCCCAGCACCTCATTTCAAAGCAGTTGGTAATTCAGCATCTGGATGAGTATGGCTTTGAAATCCTTCCTTGCTGTGTTTATGCTTGGGTTCTTTGCTGGTTGTTATCTGGGAAGAGTTAATTGTGCTGCTGGTTGCTCAGGCATTTGATACTGTCACAAGACAAGGCAGCTGCTCTTGTGAACTGTGAAATTAGCAGACAAGCTGGAACGTGTACAGATGTGTGTTTCCAAAGTACTAGAAAACTATTGAACATTACTTGGCAGTGATGGCAAAGCTGCTGAAATGCTACCAGGTTGCCAGCTGTTTTCTTTATACTCTGTCCACATTGTCTGATGAAACGTGCATTTGTCTTTCACAGTTTTTTAGTGATTGTTCTTGTGACAAAAGGAGCCTTGAACCCAGTAGTAACACTTTTTGTCTCTGCCACAGTATCACCTGCTGCATGACACTGCTCTTGGTGTCCAACTTTCTGTAAGCAGAACCTTTTTTAAGGAAAGTTTGTGGTCTGAAACCTCCCACTGCAGTTGAGAGTTTGTGGGAAAACATCAACTAGGGAAAGAAGGAACTCCTTGGTTTCAAGTCATTGAGGAATTTCTAGCCTCATTAAGGGATCTAGAAGTTATTGCAGTGCCTGACTTTTTGGGCCAAGCATACCCACATCTGCTAGACTGAATAAAATCTAATTTTTCCCATCTCTCAGAGCCAGCACTGAATTAAAACACCATCTTCTTCTTCAGTGATAATAGAAAAAAGTGGTTATTGTAGTGAATGAGTTATAAAAGTGTTGTCATCCATGGGTATCATGGTAGGTTTTAACCAAATCTGGGATGATGCTCACTTTAGGGCTCCTCATGATCTGCCATGAAGGAAATCTTGATCTCTTGGCTAGGGAAAACCAGACCAAAGTGTGTTCATTTCATAGTGAATCAACATGTTAGTTAATATTTTAAATTTAAAATATGGAGAACTTCTATCTGAAACTACAGAATTAAAAAATTGCCACCTTCTTAAACGTGGTGCATGGAGCATTTATTTCAGTATTGCCACTTTAAATCTGCTAAAATGAAGTTCATGATCTTCTGATCTGTATTGGAGAAGTAGATAGTGACCATAAATGGGCAAAATACTTCAATGAGCTCTCCAACTTTCCCTCCCACCCCCTCAAAAGGAAATGAATGCAGAGAATGTATTAATTGTTTGGGACTGTCCACGTGACAGCCTTATCTTCTCAGGCAAGCCCTTTTAAAAATAGGGTATGTGTTAAACATGATGGAGTTTTAAAAACAACATATTTAATAAACCTGTTACTACAAGTGCCAAGTTAAGCTGAAACACAGTTTTCAGGAGAAAATTCCTAGCTAATATCTGAATTTGTACTTTAGTAGTTTGTAAGAACTTGGGTAAAGAACTGCTGTTCCAAGCAAGCTGTACTTTGCTAAGTCTTTCCCTGGGAACTGTGTCCTAAACTTGGAAACAAACTTCCATGTGCTTAAAGTATAAAATTGGTGGATGAAATGAATTGTTTTATTAATCTACATATTCAAGAGCATAAGGATCATCATGAGACCTCTGTACTGACACTTCTGTGGGTTGCAGAGTACTCAAGCTGAGTGAATTTGGGCTGTATCTGAAAGGTGGAAAAGCATCAAGCCCGACTGGCCTAAACATAGGAGCAAAATGCTGAGTGCAAGAGCCATCCTTGCTTGAGCACTGCTTCTCTTGTGTCTGGCTGTGCTGTCACTGCCATCCCTGAAGTTCTTGGATAGGCAAAATATTGTCTCTTCAGTGACATTATAGAACACTTGTTACTTGCCTCTTACATTGCAGCATTGCAGTCTTGTTTGGTTGGCTTTGGTATTGGGGTTTGGTTTTTTGGTTTCTTTTTTTTTTTTTTTTTCTTCATGCAAGCACTTGACAGTGGTGCTTGGTTAAGAAAGGCACCTATTGTCTGCTCAGGCATCTAAACCATCTTGTAACTCTTAGACATTCTTTCCTGTTAAGTAACTTGATCCACCTTCTATCATTATACTGTTTACTTAAATTTGGATATTTGGCGTAGAAGCACCTTGTGTGTGTGTGTAGCACATGGAATGTGTTAGGTGATCCACAAGTTTCCAGCTGCAAATTAGCTACTGTGATGGTTTGCTAAATGTGTGCTGTGCAACTCTGGTACTTTTTTCTGCTTGTTGCCTGTATCAAAACTCATCAGTGTAAGTAATTCCTGGGTTGGTCTTGAATAAGAATTATTTTGAAAACTGAATTTGATTTCATTTTAGCTTACTGATGTAAAAAAAGATCTCTCTTTAGAGTGGTGTAGTAGTAGTCTTCAGCTTTGCCTTTGGCAGGAGTATGTGATCTCCCCAGTATGTGGCATGAGGCTGAATGTCAGGGTAAAATACATGCACTGCTCTGTAGCAGCTCTTGAGAAGCAAACCTAGCTGGGTCTTGACCAGTCATCTGGGAAAAATATAGGCCAGGCAAATAGGAGGAAGACTGTCTCCTGAAAGCAAAACTTTGTTCCATGCAATCCTTTAATGTTCCTCTAGGCAATCAATCCTTTAATGTGTTTTCTGATGCTTTAAGTTTAGGCTGAATCCATGAGCCTATAGAGAAGAAATGTGAAAGCACTAGCAGCCAGGGATGGCAGCTAGCTTAAAGCTCCAAAAACTGCTTTCACTGGAACTTTCTCTGCCAGCCCCTGTGTTCCAGCTTTCTGCTACTGGGCTCGTGTTGTGTTGGCCCAGACATACAGCAGAATGATTTGGAGTTGATGGCAGCTGCTTATTAGTGCCTGCTGAGAACCTGACTTGGAGTTTTCTAAACTGTTATTTTTAGACTGTACAGTAAGTGCAGATGGGTTATAGAAATGCTTAGTAATTTGGCTGTTACTCCTTTCTCTTTGGGATAGCATTTCTCTTGGCTGAAAATCCTCCTTATTTCTGTAAAAACAAAGATATCAGTATTCCTTCAGCAGTAAGTCAGCTGATGGAGGCAGATTCTTCTGTTCTAGTTTCTAAATACCTCTAGCATAAACAAAGTCAGCAAATTGCTTGTGTGACTGCATAAGTTGAATGACATCAAGCTGGTCTTTTATCTTTTTATTGGAAAGCTGCATTTTTAATGGTGAAAACCGGGAAGTGGAGCTCTGTCAGCAGAGTGGAAAGCAGCAGAATGCAGCAGTTTTAGAAGTACAACAGGTCTGAATGATCAGTGTTGGACTAACTGGATGGCAGTAAAAACATTTATAGCAGTTAAAGGAAAACAACTTTTTCCCTCTCCCACCCTTCTTTCTGGTTGAGAATAGTTACAGATATCTGCCCTTTGGCTGGCATTTGGTTGTGGGGTTTTTTTAAGATAAGAACTGTGCCTCCTTGACAAATGCCTGGTACATAGCAGGATATTATATGCAGCTTGTTTTATCTCTGTTCGTGTTTCACTGCTGTGGCTGGGTTCTCCTATCTCATGGATATGCAAGTTAACACTAACTAAAAGGAGAACCATTCCAGTTGCTCCTAATTTTTTCTCACATTGTGTTGCTTTCTTATTGACAGATGTCAAACTCCCAGTACTTAGCAAAGCACAGGGTGTTGATTTCTGAGCAGTATCCTGTTTCTCTTTTGTTGGTTTTTAAGTGTACATAGCTTGATGATGAGTGGGGTGCATTATTCAAATCCAGCAGTGCGGATGCTTCCAGCTCCAAGTCAGGAAATGCTTGGCTTTTGAAGAATAACGGCTGCTGCACGGATTTCTGGCTCTGCTGTGATATCATGAAACGAGCCTGAGGAAGTGCTGTGACAGCACTGCCAGCCCTTTGTGAGAGGGAGATCCTTTCTGCACTTTCTTATCCCAGGAATCTGTTCCTGAGTCTTGGTGTTCATGGCACTGAGGTTTGGTGACAGCTGTGCTTGGACATGCCTCTGCTTCTGAGCTGGATCTCCCACCAGAAGGTACTGTCTGCTCCTGTCGAGTGTGTGGGAAGTTCATTCAGCTCCCTTTGTACAGTGGAAGGGATCTGCCACTGCACTTTGCGTGGTGATGGAGTGAGAGGGGTTGAGCTTTTTCCTTGTCTTGAAAGTAATTGCCTTGCTAGAAATGCTGTCATGAAGTAGCCACGTTTGTTAGGCATGTTTGTTAGATTAGTATTTCACAGTTGCTCTTATGTTTATAAGCTTTATGGTATGAAGAGGGGCTTTGCTTTGTTAATAAATTCCAGACTGAAGTTTTCCATGTGGAAGCTAGGCACAAATTAGGACAAGCTGCAGCTTCTCTGCACAGTGAAATTCTGTTCATTTGTGGAAATAATGGAATCCAGCCAGTGAATTTTGTTCTTCCTTGCAATATCCATAGCATTCAAGTTCTAAGTTTGGATTAAAATTGAAAGCACTGCTCAGTAATTATGGAGGGATCATTTGAAAATTATCCCTCCAGCCAAAAGGAGACATCCACCTTTGTTCTCTGGAGGCTCTTGTAAAGTCAAAGGGTTGGTTTTTTGGTTGTTTTTAATGCTTCCACTTCTGTCACTGCTGTTCAAGAAGCACGTAGTGTTACAATGGAGATGCTCTGCCCTTTCTAGACTTGTGACAAAATGTGCTGTTGTTATGCTGCATCAGACATGATTTAGTAGGCTCAACAGTCTCTCTATTTTGCAACTTAAAGATATTGGTGATAAACACTCATAACTGAAGTTCTGTTTTTGAGGTTTTAAGGGTTGTGGCAGTTGGAATTAATTTTAGCAAAATCTGTTACATGACGTGAGATGAATTTGGTGGTAATTATTTTTCTGCAATCCTCCCATTGGTTTTAATCTACACTTTGGTCAGAGGAAAGACCTTGCATTCCTTATACCAGTTAGAGTGATGTTCCTTTCTATCATGAAGATGCTATTCTGTGTAGAACACAGTGGAGTGTCTTGATATATAGTAGAATATTTCTTGGCAGTACTAATCACACGCCCTTTGTGCAGTGTGCTACTCATGCATGAGGAAGGTGTTTGCTGTCCTTTATGAATTAACACTGTTGCAGGTCTAGTCACAAGGGACAGAACTACATCTAGCTCTTGAATTGCAGAGCAGGAATTAGCTGAGTGCTGCCACCTTATTCTACAGTACCTGGCCAAATGGATGATGTGCTGCAATAGCTCAAAAGGTCTCTAAGCAAGATCATAGGTGTATGGTACAAATACAGGAGATTGGGAATTATCTGGCTAAAACTGCTGCTGCCATTAGTTTCGACTATCAAAACTCTACTGCCTGTGGTAAACGAATTTTGTGTCAGTGTCATGCTTTATTTACTATGTTGCTTTTTCAGATCAGGATGCAATTGTAGGTGATGCAGAGCTTGGCCAGTGCCACCTGTTCTCATTTGAGTGCAGCTAACTTTTCCTTTTTGAATTGCCACATGTTGAATCTGGTCACTTTGGGTGACGACTGGTTCATACAATCTTAGACTACTCGGATGTGAATAAAAATTTTGATGTGGGTTCCCAAGTGTGTGGTTGTTTTTTTTTTTTTTCTTTTTCTGTAATTACTCTTAGTAGATCAAATATATTTCCCTGGAGGAAAATATTTCTCTTCAGTGATTTTATAAAGCACTTGTTACTTGCTCTTACGTTGCAGTCTTGTTTGGTTGGTTTTGGTATTGGGGTTTGGTTTTTTGGTTTCTTTTTTCTCAACCAAGTTTTTTAGTGTTGTTCACACTGGAGACCCAAACTAGTATCACAGGTTTAGTTTTGTACTTATGGTACCCACTGTCCATCCTTGTCTTATTGGCCTCTTGCATTTGGGGGCATTGTTTGGAACAGGCCTGAGGAAGGATTTCTACTCTTGAGTTCTCTTGGCTCTGTTCAGAGATTGAGTTACTGTGAGCACTTTTTCAAGGGTCTTAAAGTACACAATTGCTGTTTCTTCCTGACAGGCATAGATGCTCTTGACATCCTGGAGGAGAAGAAAGCTCACCTGAAGCTCTCAGATCCATTTTGTTTGGTTTCAGGTTATTAATACCTGAGAAGGTTCAGTGTGCCTGTTGCTGTTCAAGCATGAGGTCACTGCTGCATTAGAGAAAGCTTTGTGTGCTTTTCCAGCACATTTGAGGAGGTGTATTGGGGTGGGGGGTGATTTCCTTGTTCTGATTCATGGAACAGTCTGCTGCTACTCAGCAGTATAGGGAAACTTCATGAATAAAACCTATAATAATGCTCTACATTATGTTTCTGCATTTGAGATCTGGTGTACCAGCACTACACCATCAGCTCCTACCTTTCTGGACTGAGAAGCCCATGAAGACTATGTTCCCTTTGGAACATAGTCATTTCCTTCTCTCCAACAATATTTGGAAAAAGATGATAGGCCCCTAGATTAAGGGATTTGGGAAAGGCAAAGTCTGGGAGAATTAAGTCATCTTGAATTGTCCCACCATAGGGTTTGTTTGGGCTGGAAGTGTGCTTCTCTCACCATGAGAATACACTGTGTAGCCCTGTCTCATCCAGTCTGTCTTCTTGATGTAACTACCTTCAAGGCTTGAAAAAAAAATCTGAGTATGTCAAATAGATCGATTGCTTAAACATTTTAAGGATTTAATTTCTTTATTTTCAGGTGAATACTGAAAACCTATACAATAATTCATTTGCCCTATTGTAACAGCTGGTAGTAGATGTCCAGGAAGATTGTCAATGGCCCTGTGGGTTTCATGAGTAAGAATCCCATTTCTCCTCTCTGGCTGCTTAATTTAATGAGACTTCTGCAGGGAAATACTAGGACTTGGAAACATGTTAGTAAGTTTTGACTGTTTCAGGAGTGTATATCATTCCTAAACTGATTTCTAAAAGTAGTTAAGGATTTTCATCCAGGTAATTCAGTATTTTAAAAGCTTCATTCTCCTTATTATCTTGTCTAACTTTGCCCTGCAATTTTGACATTAAGAAATAATAAGCTAATATCCAAATCCAAAAGTTACACAACTTCGATGGTGAAATTTTTGATTGGGGTTTCTTGATACACAGAGAAGCAAAATGTCAAAACCCAATGGTATATGCCAAAGAAATGTGTAAAAAGCCATACTGGGATGTATGATTGATAATTATGTAACTTTTTCTTCATCTTGCCTTTCAGGAAAACACAGATGTGAAATGTTGTTTAGACTCCACTTGATCCCACTTAGGGATTTTTACTCAAAGTCAAATCTTTATATGAAAACACTACTTTGATTAGGTACATCTCAGAAGTAGCTTTTGGTTCTTGCTAAGAAAGAGTCATTCTGAGAGTGAAGAGGGTCAGGTCTAACAGCACAGGCTGGCACATTGTCAGTCATTGAGTACATCAGCAGCAGCACACAGTTACTCCTGTACACTAAAGACCAATAAAATTCATGTGCACGACTCATAGCCTGGCAGTGTCAGTATCTGTCTTGATTGTTATAGTTGAAGCTGTTTTTTACACCATGCTAGTGAGAGTACCCATGAAACAATAACAAGCATCTGGAACTGGTTCTGGGCTGTCTGATAGGTATTACTTATCAATTGTGCCATCCCTGTATTGCATTACATTGTGGTTTTTTTCATATGTATATAAGGAAAGTATATCTACAGAGATTAAACAGGTCTCAAAATGTTCACTTTGATATTTTGTTTTAGTCTGTCTATAGGTTCAAAAGAAGAAAAAAAGTGAATGCTGATGAGGGAGCACCCAAAAAATAACATAGCCTATTAAAAAGTTTACCTAAACAAAGCAGGGAGTAAGGATTGTTTGGGCTGTATGAGCTGAAACCCCCGATCTAATGCTAGGATCCCTCTATGGACAAGTGAAAACACTGTAGGAATTTATGTACTGCAAAAGCTTTTTAAGGAGCAGAGATGCTGAAATAATAGTTGTGGCTGAAATACTAGTCTGAAGAGCATACACAATCTGAAAAAGATGTAAATAAAAGTGATAAATGGCAGGGTTGTGGGTTTTTCTAAGTAAAATTGCAATTACTTAAAACTCTGTGTGTTTTGAGGGAGATCTCTCTGAGGGAGATCTCTGACAGAAGAGGGAATGGATGGGTATTACTGTTGGGATAGAATTGGTAGTGTCTTATCCCCAGCCTATTTGGGCATTTGCTGGGGGAGAGAGGGGGAAGGGATGTGTTAGGAAGCTATTGAGTATTTTTAGAAAGACTTAGGTATATCCATTTTTTTTGTCTTAGAGGTGATGAGCAGGAGGAAAAACCTGGTTACTGGAGTGGAAGTGATAGTACAGCTCTAAAAAGAATTAAATTGCTGATTGAGCAGCTGACAGTGGTTACTCTAGTTGATTGTTTGTAAAATATATGCATTTTGAATAGAATTATCATTTTTCACTGTACTTTGAATAGAGATGTATGTGAATTGCCGTGTAATAGCTTCTGGATTCTAAAAAGGGAAATTTTAATTAATAAGTAGCTAGTTTGTGAATTTTGTTAAAATAGAGAACTAAGGAATTTAATCTCTAGAGCTTCTTTCTCGGCCATAGAGAGAATAAGAGACCAATGAGTGGAAAAAGAGCTGCATCTTGGAGTACAAACATGCAAGTGCAAGGTGAAGATTTTGCATGTCCAGCTGAACTGCCATGGCTGAGATGAAGTGCACCTTGGGTGATGGTAAAGCAGCCTGGCAGTGAAAATGAGGGAAGAACAGTTCCACTCTGGTATCTGTGCCAGATCTAGACTTGGCTTTTAGCCCCACTGAAAACTGAGATGATGGTGACGTCTAAAGGGATAGAAGCCAAAAGGTCAGCAGACCTTAGGGTAATTGAACTTCATTTTGCAATAAATGAACTGGAAGCAGATTTGAGTTGAATGCCCAAGGGATGAGGAGTGTGTAATGGGAGATGGGGATTAAGATGAGGTAATTTTCCACTCTGACTTGCAGAAGTGTTGGTAGATGAGATTTCTGCCTCAGTGGCAAGCTTCAGCTGGTATCGTGTGAAAGAAAGAGATACTGTAGAGAGCATGGATTATTTAAGGTGTGACTTTAAGGTTACCTTCTTTTAATAGAAAAATTATTTGAAAAATATCAAATATTGTAGTGGGAAGCTGTATAGAATACAAAAACTGTTGATAAATATGAAATATTGTAGTGCGAAGCTGTATAGAATACAAAAACTGTTGATTGATTCTATTGGATTAGTTGAATGTTGAGAACTGATTTCTCTTGCAAAGAAAATTGGATTGATATTCTCTCTATCTCATTGTCACTAGTAACCTCCCCAATGCATGTAGTGTGATGCCGTTCATTATACTTCTAGAGAAATGGGACATGTGGAAAAGAGGGCATGGTTCAGAAGAGTAGGTACTGTCAAAAGAGCAACTATTACCACTCTGATCTGCAGTTAGTAGAGTTGGGGAAGTCCTTGTTTTCTTTTGTGAAGCCAAAATGAAAAATGTGCTCACATATGAAATATGTTGGTACTTAAACCAGACTCCTCCCAGGGTGATTGGGATAAAATGGAGGAAGAACCAGGTGTCTTTGAAAGACTGTGTGATACAGGGCTGAAATTGTGAGTTTCTTCTGGAGGTGTGTAGTTTGGCCCCACAGGGTATAGCAGGGGTTTGTGCAGAGGAGAAGAGAGATTTGTGTGTGCTGCTTTACGGCACAATGACTGAGGCAGCAGGGAAGTGTGACCTTAAGGTGAACTGTGTCACAGGATGGATGGGGCAAGGTTTTTATAGTTGATAATAAGTGAGATCTAATGCAGTTTCAACTCTGTCAGTTGAAACTGATGGAGATTGCTGGTCTCTTGTCCACAAAACTGTTCCCGAAAGTCTTAAGAATAGAATAAGTGTCTCTGCAAAATAAAAACAAAGGAGCAGTGATGACTCTTTACAGAGCACAGCAGTAAAACATGCCAATGTGGGCAGAGGACAATGGGAAAGAGAAGGTAGTCTCAGTAAAAACAAACAAAAAAAAAAGGATGTGAACATTTGCCAGTCGACCTTCTGGTAATTTAAAACCTTATGTACTGGGAGACATTCCAGGAAAAAAATTAGTAATTATTTGCTCTGCTTCCACTACATAAGTTGTCCATAGAGAATTTAGATTTTACTGATTTTATATTCTTTGCCAAGAAGCTTGTGGCACTCTGCTGGAGAAATAGCTTGTGTAAATACTTACCTTAACAAATGCTTGATGCATCACTGTCTCTGCTGTCTCATTTGTGGTTACTAAAAAGGCCTTTCACACTGTCCCCTCAGGTTCCTGATGTCATCAGCAGCATAAGACAAGTCTCTAAAGCAGCACTGAAAGAAGATGCCAAACCAAGTAAGGAGAGTGAAGATGCCTTCTATGACTCTCAAAAATTTGAGGTCTTGTACTGTGGGAAGGTGACAGTGGCTCACAAGAAAGCTCCCTCCACACTGATTGACGACTGCATAGAGAAATTCAGCCTTCATGAGCGGCAGCGCCTGAAACTGTTAAACGAGCAGCGCAATAACGAGTCGAGTTTGGACCTGCCCCTGTGTGAGGAAAATGTGCCAGCTTCTCCTCTGGACAGCCCTTTTGAGGAGCTGGACAGCCCCAACAGCACCCCAACAGCAGGGCGTGCTGCAATGTTTACAATTGGCAGCCAGACCAACCTGACCAACCTGGCCAGCACTCGTGGCTTCTTTCCAGAGAGGATTTTGGAGGACTCTGGCTTCGATGAGCAGCAGGAGTTCCGCTCCCGCTGCAGCAGTGTCACTGCAGTGATGCAGAGGAGGGTTCACGACACAAACCTGAAAGCACAGTCCCGCAGGAGGCACGCCAGTGCTCCCAGTCACGTCCAGCCCTCTGACTCTGAGAAGAACAGGACAATGTTGTTCCAGGTGGGTTCTAGGGCGAGCAATTTACTGTTGCTCTTGTACCATGTCTTCTTCCCCTGTGCAGTTTGAGACAAGTTTTCCAAGATAACTAATATGGATCCAGTATGGCTTCACGATTTGTTGCAAATATTTTTGTATCTGTTCATAAATGGTTGGAACGCAAGTAGCTGAGCTTTCACCTCAACTCATGAGCTCAGGCAGATTTTAAGAAAAAGTAATTATTTATGGAGTAATCCATAAATTAAAGGAGCAGAGTTTTTAGTGAAATAAATATTTTATGTACCGTTCTGGATTGTCTGTGTTGGTGATATTTAGAACCTAGCTGAAAAACATGAATATTCTTTCAAGAAGAGAATCAATGAAAGCTACCATGCAAACAAAGCCTCTTTTTTTTGTGCACTTAAAAAGAAAAACTTCACATGAGACTTCCACAGCCTTGTGTTTGAGCCAGCCTATTTTTGATACTTTGTATTAATGTCCCCTCTTTACAAGACGAGTATTCAAACATCTCTGCACTGAGGGCTTCTTCCTTCAGACTCCAGTGGTTATTTCTTCTCTTGCCTGAAGTGCATTTCACATTTTTGGAACTTGTTTTGAGAAAAGAGAAGGACACAAAAGGAGATGACCCATAAAAGGAAAAATCTTTGGACCTTAAAATAACAGTGGGCTAAATGCCTGGATTTTGTCTTTCCATTTGTTTTAAGGATCATGTTTTTATTCTCTTGTGGAAATGATACCTGAAGTGAGAATGCATTTCCATTCAGAAAGGCACAGCTTATCACTAGTAATGAACAGGATTTAGCTGAAAAAATCCGAGGTCTGTAGAATAAATTCCATGAGCTTGAGAAGCAATTTGGGAAAGCTAAAAGGTAGTTTGCTGCAGAAGCTCCTCTTTCTCATTTGGAATTACTACAAACCAAAAAGTATCGTCTTAGTTTCTCAGCTAATCTATGGTATAATTTAAAAACCAAGAATTCCCATTTTTTCCCCAGCTTTTAATTTAGCCACATTATTTCCTAAAGGTTTTAGTATTGTCTGACAAACATGTAATCTTTGGACTAAAATAACTTGAAGAAAAAGGGTGGGGGAGGGGAAGAAAAGCTGTGTTTTTTCCAAGTAATTTTTGTTATTCAGCTGAGTGTATTGTGCTTGCTGAAATATTCTTACTCAACATGGGCAGAATTACAGTACCCTGGCACCCTTGTTCCTGCTGAGTAAGCTGTTGTGCCAAAAGATACTCCATGTGAGCAAGAAAGGGCAAGATTCTGACATTTTTGTTGCTGTAAATGCTATACCCCTGAGACAGTCATAAATTAGATTTATTTTTCTCTCCCTTAGGTTGGAAGGTTTGAAGTTAACCTCATCAGCCCAGATACCAAATCTGTTGTGTTCGAAAAGAATTTTAAAGATATCTCCTCATGTTCTCAGGTAAGGATTAATAAGAAGCAATGTGTAGATCATCAGGAGAAAAAAAGATTTTATTTGTTCTTCAGCTGTGTTGCCTTGATGGTCTATAGGCAGGAGAAAAAAAGAAATGTAGAATACTTTTTCCAGAAAAGTCCAGAAAATATGAGTGCAAAATAACCAGTCTGAGCTGTGTAATAGCAGCAATTTTAATCCCTCATCAGCAAACAAAGTATAAACTATTTCTGCTTTGGGAGAGTATTAAGTATGTTTTTGGAAGCAGTTTAATCTCCATTTAGGATGCTCTGAGTGTACTGTTTATTTCTGAGCATACAAGTTCCTGAAAGCCTTCAGAATGAAAGGAGGAGAGCAGCAAATCAACCCTTCAGAATGACAGCAGTTCACCTGCATAATTTCTTCTGGTCAATATGGTGATAGGTGTACCTAGCTATGTTCAGGAATAAGTAATTATTTCTTGTATAGTTAAATGTCAAGGTTAAGATGTTCACCTTTCCATCTTGCTCTTGTTCAGCACTGGTGACACTTTTTGGTTTGAGGTCTTACTTTATCATCTCTTCATTTGTTGTGCCACATCATCACACCATCACAACACTTAAACATGATTATTCTAGTTAAAGTATGCTTTTGTCATTCTCTAAACCTGTATTTTACCCCCAAGTACATTCATTTTAATGCCAATAACCAGTCTGCTCTTGCATGACTGGGCTACCAATGCTTAGACAAATTAGGAATTAGGCAATACTTGTAACTCAAGTGGAGTCTTGAGCTACCAACTAAAGGTCCAGGTCCTTAAATTGACTCTACATTTTAACTACAATTTGTATTGCTTTTGAGAGAGGAAAAAAGCTGATGCAAATACAGAATGGGACAATATAATCAAACAATGTGGTAATAGCTTTATAATAAATACAGATCAAAATGATCTTAAAACAGAGGTATGGAAAGCAGAATTTGTAGATGACTTGGATCTTCTGCTTTTTGGGTGTACTGAAGTGACACATCAACTTTAGGTACTGGGCTCCTAGGTTGCATATACAAACTTAAAATAGTCAAACAAAACAGTCCTGAGCTGGGACAACCTTTTATCTGCTGACTTTAAAGTATGGTGACCAATAAGACCATGGAAAACCTTCAAGGCCCAGCTTTCCTTCAGGAAAATGACTTTGTACAGTAAATAGTGTCAGGTAATTCTGTGTGTTGGATTTTGGAGGTGTTTTTCATTCCACCCCTTCACTTTCATTTGGAGTAAAGCTTCTCTGTTACTTTGCATTTGTGAATAACTCAAAGAGGCAATCACAATACTTTGAGGATTTTGTTTGGTTTTTTTTAGTTTTTTGGGGTTTTTTTTAACGTGAAACAGTTACTTTAGAGAAGTCCAGGGGCTCTGTATTCAATAGAAATAAAATATTAATTTGTTCAAGACTAAGCATTGGTTGCATAAACCTCATCAGTACTTCCTTTAAGAACTTGGTGCTAGCCCCAGGGCTTCTCTGTTGCAGATTTATAGGGCAGTGATTTACTATGTATTGTGGGACTGTGGCTTAGGAATATTTGTCCTTCCAAACTTTACAAACAATGAAAAGGAGAGGTCATTGCCAGTTTGCATTCTGGATTCTCTTAGTCTGGTCTAATAAAGGTATTTTTTATCCTATAGCTTAAGCATGGTTGAGCTGCTGCATTCATGTAATTATCCACACTCCTTATAATTGTCAAGCAGCAGACATAATTGATGATAAAGCTCTGTGTGTGCAGTCTAAACTCAGATATCAAATAGCTTTAGAAGTTTTTTTTGTTGGAGCCTTCCCCTTGAGGGAACCCAGAACAACAGAAAACTTGGCTCTGTTGTCATGACCTCTTAAAGCCTCTATCTTAAAGAAATGTGATGGAAGTACTGTTGATTTAGGAACATGCTGTCCTATTTCTGCTTCAGTAGGGCAAGTGTCCCATCTGTCTCCCCCCTCAAATGTTCTCCTGTGGAGACTGAGAAGTCAAGACAGCAGTAGACTTGTTCAGGCACTGTCAGTAAGGAGGGAACTGGCATCTCACCGAACCACCTTTAATAATTATGTTTTCTTGCAAAACAGAGCTCAGCACTTCACTTTTCTATAGATCAACATGTGTATACATTTGACCTTTTTTATTTTATGCTTTTGAAGACTTCATCTGTCACGAGAAAACGAAGTCAAGATTAGTTGGACTATGGTTCAGCTAATGCCATTTGTGTCCTCTTAGCAACCCTCTGCACCTCTTAAGTTTTAAGTAGTACAAAAGTGACTTTTGGAATTTTGTTTTTAAAAACAACAGCGTGTAGTGACAATATGTTTAGTTTGTCACGTACTGGATTTCCAATTTTGTGTAGAGTGTTTTCTGTAGTGACAGGCAGTTGCTTTGCCTCCTCCTCTCTTTTATGATATAGGTGTTTTCTTTGGAGATGGATCCAAGCAAACATGTTCTGATTTTTGTTATATTTGAACTTGAGGAATTAGGCTTTCATTTGGAGAAAATCTACTATTTCCATACTCAGATGATAAAAACATTGGCAAAAGCTTTAACAATAGTGAGTCATGTTCCATGAATTGAGACTGAGAATATAGTGCTTCTTAGGAAGCAGCTGTCTTTGATCTTCTCAGTGCTGTTTTTAGCAAGGCAGTGTTCCCTGTCAAGCTGTTATACTAAGATCTTGGAAAAAAGTGTCAGTAGTAATGTGTAGTAAGTCTTGAAACTTCTGGTATGTAACTCAGTCTCAAAGAAATTATTTCAGAATTTAGCTGGAATTCTGTAGGTTGCCACTCATTTCCTCATTTTTTGGGTTTTTTTTGTTTGTTTGGGGTTTTTTAGGTTTTTGGGGTTTTTTGTTTTGTTTTTTTTTGTTTTGGCTTTGTTGTTGGTTTGGTTTTTTTTTTTGGGGGGGGGGGTTTGGTTTGTTTATTTTTTGGTTTTGGGGTTTTTTTGTGTAGTCCTATCACAGGAAAGCAAGAGTCTGCTGCTACCCTGATACTTCTTCAATCCTGTGTTTTAACATGGCTTATAACATCAAATTTTCACTGTGGAGGCAATTCCAAATACAACCCAGAAGTCTTTAGTTTGCTTCCCTGAAAATTCAGTTTTGCTGATGGTATAAATTCTGGTCCAGATTTATTGCTATATAACTTTGCTTTGATTATATATAAGATCTTTACATAACTTAAATGTAAAAATCAATTTAAAGATAATTATACTACTTGTAAAATAGATATTAGGGGTATGCATTTATAGTTATTCAATTTTTTGGAAACTATACTTGTTTATAAAATAGTCCACTAATGCTGTTTTTCAATTCTTTTAGGGTATAAAACACGTTGATCATTTTGGTTTTATTTGCCGAGAATCTGTGGAAGGTGGGTTAAGCCAGTATATTTGCTATGTGTTCCAGTGTGCAAGTGAGTCTCTGGTGAGTATTTATGGATGATCCTGACCATTTCATCAGAGCATTTCCAAGGCATTTCCTGAACAATAGGAGTCTCTGTCATCCTGCTGTGTCAGCTGGGCCCCAGTGCTCACATCTGCTCAGGTGCAGGACATCAGCTGTGCATATGCAAATTTGCAGTAGGAAATGTGAACATTCTGTTCATACACAGCCATATCCTGCTACTCTGCTGATGCAGATATCAGCAACAAATAGATGAATCCATATGGGTGTGTGACTGTGAGCGTATTTGGGCTCTGTATTTGATTGTAACTCTTCCAGTTCTAACTGTTGAGAGACTTGGTTCCCCATTAAACATGAAAAAACATGTATTGAATCAGTAACAAACCTGATGATAAAACCCAAACATACCCTTTGGGGTAGGGTTTAAACTGCTGGCTGATCCTGCATGTGTCTTAAGCCTGCATCTGGCTTTAGCTTTTTTCCTGTAGTCTGTTTTGTTCCTCAGGAGAAGAAAATAGCAGCATCTGATCACAGAAGAAGAAAACCATAGTATTCATGGATGTATGTAACTATAAAAAAGTTCATTGAACATTGTATGAAGTATGTATCAATTAACCAAAGTTCCAGATATCATTGATTTTACTGATAACAGGTAGCTTAATAGTGTGAAATACACACAGGAAATAATTTTGACTATTCCATTTTTATTTTAAAACTGTGACACTTTAAAAGAAGTTGTTTCCTGTTCTGAAACGTGTTTGTTTGATGGTGCTGATAACAGCTGCTAACTCTTTCTCAGATAAACTTAAAAATCACTTTTTTAGCTAGCTGAATATGTAATTTGTTAATCCATTCAATCTCCTAGCTTGAGAGAGAATAGATTTGCATCAATAAAACTTCAAACAGCTAACAGCTCTAGGTGTACCATGGCAGCTGAAGCTGCATTTTTGTCAAAATGGGAGCTTGCTATGAGATCAGCTTTATCATTGTAATAACAGAAAATGTTATATCTGACCTATTGATAAATCTGACCATGCATAATTCAGAGGCTTAAGTGGTGTATAAAACCCCCATGTTTTTATAAACCTCTTTGCTTATTCTAGTACTGATTGGTTTGTGTGTGTCCACACTGCAATATGAAATAAACATTCCTGAGCTACTTTTGGATGCAATCACTCACATGCACCCTGGTGGCAGTTTGACTGTGGCAGGGCAGACCTTTCCAGGTTCTCCACTGCCAGGCAGGCTGTGCTGGGAGGCTTGTGTATATTTGCTCTAAGCCTACATACAGTTTATGCTATAGTTCTTAGGATTTTAGGAGAGTGATAAATCCATATGCTTAGCACTGTTCTGTGGATCTTGCATTGGAGAGGGATAGTAGCCAACTTAAAAAACTTTCCAGTCCATGTTGCAGGATGGACGTTCACTGTTTAATGCTCTGCTTTATTGCTAAGAAGAGAAAGCACCCAGAAATTATTGGTAATGCTTCAAACCTTGAGGTTTAAAGCAAACAAAACAAACCTACACATACTGGGACACAAACTAGTTCAAATTTCTATATTCAGGTTCCTTTTCTACTTTTTTGTTTTGTTTTGTTTTTCTCCCCTAAGTGACAGACCCTCAAAAAAGTCTGTATGTTTTTAATGTTAAACTGCGTAGTTTTGGTCTCAAATATTTCAGTTTTATTCTTGCTGCACATGAAACAAAGCAACAAGCAGAGTGAGAACCTGATTCTGAAGTAGAATACTGATTTTGTTCCTAAAATTGTTCTCAGGCTGCTGTCTTCCTCTTTCCTTGCTAATGCTGAGACCGAGCAAACAGCTTTTAATAAGCACTGTATTCCCCTGAAATACAGAGAGAGGAGCTCCAAGTGCTTTGTGTGCCAGGTCTGGGAGCATATTTGAATGAATGTGGAGAAATGCTGTGAGCTCAGGCCTTGTTAGATACAAGCTGAGCTTTTCTAGTGCTGGTGTGTGGGAACATGGCAGCACTGCTGTGTTGGTGGGAGCAGCAGAGGAAGGATCAGGGCAGCCTGCAGGGTGGTCATTGTGATGAAGCTGGTAGGCACTCTGGAACTGCTGTGGGAAGCTCCTGTCTGGCAGCAGGGATAGGTTTGTGAGGGTTGCTGCTAAAATGGTTTAGTGGTGGGACGACAGAAGTTAAGAGGGAACACGTGCAGTTTACAGGAGAGACTTGAAACTAAAGAAATTAATGCTTTTTATTTACCCAGCATATATTCAAGCCAAAAATTCTCACTTATAGTTTCAAAAAATAGTGGGTGCTTTCCCTGCAAGCTTGAGTAGCTGCAGTTAGACATCAAAATTACACTGTCTGGCAGAACTTAAAGATGGTGATCATCTACAAAAAAGGCAGAAAGCTGGAATTCAACCCTGATCTCTTTAAAAAACAGCAAATGCATTTCTATGGTTTTGTCTTTTCCTTTAATAGTAAAGCACCTGTCTGAGATGTGATTTATCAATCTAATTTTGTGTATATGGCATGTATTTTTGTTTATATACTCTTTTCCCTCCTTCCCATACAGGTTGATGAGGTAATGCTGACCCTGAAGCAAGCCTTCAGCACTGCTGCAGCCCTGCAAAATGCCAAGACACAGATCAAACTGTGTGAGGCCTGCCCTATGCATTCATTGCACAAACTCTGTGAAAGAATTGAAGGTAGCAGCTCAGTTTATCTTCTAATTGTGGTTTGCTGATTTTTCTAGAGGAATAACTTAGACAATATAAGAGCAGAGGCAGAAGTATCCCAGTATGCAATTCTTACTGTCACTTTGCACCCTTTGTATTTAAGTGAGAGTTAGCAGTAATGATACTGCAACAGAATATAGTGTTGCTTCTGCTATAAATACATATTCTTTCATCATCATACCTTTCTTAAGCAGAGCAGCAAAACCAACCAGCTGACCTTTCATTTGTTTAGGTTCTTGTTGTTTTTTTTTTTCTCAAGTTGCATGCTTTCAAAATGACTCATAAAAAGACAATCATGATCAAAAAGGATCTTTCTTTCCTGTGTTCCTTCTTTCCTGTGTGGGGTTATTTTTTGCTTCTTTGTATTTATTCCCTCACACACTTCAAGATCTAGTTATATTATAGGAAAATAAATTATTAAGTTAGGAGATTTATATCTAATCAAGAAAATTAAGACAATACCCTACATTCAGGTAGGAGTAGACAAACTTTTGTAATGTCTCTGGAAGTGAAGTATGCTAGAAGACATGCAAAAAGTCTTACAAGACAGAATTTTTAAAATAAAAAGTTAGGATCCTGTTTTTATAATCATTCTGCTAGGTGTTCTTGCAAAGCATTGTATGCAAAACCAAAAAGTAAGTATGTTATAAAAAGCAAATAGTCAAATATTTTCTGGTGTGGTCAGGGTGGTGCTCGATATTTACAGTTCTCCCATTCGTTCAAAGTCACTGCTGCCACTTGCTTCCCTCTGGTGGATGAAAAGTCAAGTGTAAAATCTTAGTGGGGTGAAATTTTCCTAGTCTGTGACTTATAGTTTCTGGGAATAGCAATAGGTATTCAGAAGTGGTAAGGCTAAGCTGGGAAAGTTTTCTGTAGATGATTAACTACAGAGGCTGCTGTATAAGGCAGTGTAAGTAATTTGAAAAGTACCCAGTACCAAAATAAAATCTTCTCTTGGGACAACAACTAGAGTACTGTAGTAGTAGTAGTTTCATAAACTTTCTACTTAGTGACTGAAAAACTTATTTTAATGTCTCTTTTTTTTATCCATCTGCTTTGAGTCTAGAAGTTTAGCAAAATAAAACCTAAAGCTGCATTATTTTGAAAAACATACTTTATTTGTTCTGATTGCAATTTTCTATGAATGAGACCTACCTTGGATGGAAGAAATCTTCATCTGGTTCAAGGGGTTTGTTTTCACTCACATTTTTTGTTGCTTCCTCGAAGTACCTCTGTGACAAAATGTGCACTTTGTTGAGTACCAGAAATTCTTTCCTTTATTCTTCATTTTTTTCCTAATTCTTAATTTTTCAGTTAAAATCATCTGAAAACTTCCAAGTATCCTGTGTATTGATTATCTCTCCTGTTATAACCTTGATCTGTTCCTTTCCTCCTCTTCTCCCATACAGTTGTCAGGCTTCCAGCTGTCAGTGATCTCTTGGCATTAGGACAGAAGCTATTGGTGGGACAGGGAGCACAACCTTTTACACAGGAGCCAGCCACCTAGCTGCTGCTGGTTATATTTTTGCTGCTAAAGAAAGGAGATAAAGCCATGTGGTTTAGCAAAACCTCAATTATTTTGTATCATATATATGTTGGACATACAATTGTCATACATCTAACTTGTATAAACTCAAAGGCAGGTTTATATCTTCTACTGTCATTTTGCTCAAAAAATGTTTTGAGAGTTCATTTGAGAATCTTTAATGGTCCATTCTTTTCCTAGGACTCTATCCACCAAGAGCCAAACTTGTAATTCAGAGACATCTGTCATCGCTGACTGACAATGAGCAAGCAGACATTTTTGAACGTGTTCAGGTAGTACCTTAGAAGCTGTTCTTCCTAATTTGAGAAAGACCATGATAAAATGGACTAGATATTTTTGCTTTTGATTTGTTTGATTTGTTGTGTAGTTGATCTAGAATTTATTTTTTTTCCACCAAAAATCATTCTGAAATAGCATGCTCCAATTTAAACGCATGTTTGATATACCTCTGTTGGAAAAGTTCTCTTTCCCAAATTTGCTGAGATTCTCTGTGCAGACTATTTTTTTTTTTTGTTCTGAGCTTAGTTTTTCACCTGTAAACAAGTTTCCCTGCTTGAGAGTGATGTGGGAGTAAGCTGAGAGCAGGAGGGACATGCAGGTATCAGGAACTTGTCTGGTATCTTCAGAATTTGTCTTTTTGATTTATTTTGGCACATCATTCTGGTGTAAGCTGATGTAATCTAGTGGATGAGGTATACAATGATTTAGGCTTCCAAAGGATGTGCTCCCCTCTGAATTCCTGAAGAATAGAGTGGCTTGGTTTCCTTATGCCACTTAGAGGGCTGTATAGTAACAGGCTTGGAAAACAAAATGTATGGGTGTAAGGCTCCCTTCTCTCTACAGCCTGCAATATTTTTCAGTTTTTGTTCTATTTTGCCCAGGAGTGTGAAGGCACACAGAATTGCAATTTGACATAATAACAGTGCACTCTGGTGTTTGGTGTATCAATATATTAATTTCAAGGAATACCTACCTAGGAAGGAAAGATAAGCAAATCATGACTTGAAAGACAAACTCCTTTCTTTGCTGTTACTGACAGAAAATGAAGCCTGAAAATGACCAGGAAGAAAATGAACTTGTGATCTTACACCTCCGTCAGCTCTGTGAGACTAAGCAGAAAACACACATCCACATTGGTGAAGCACCATCGGTAAAGCTTGGTTTTATTATTTAATATTATTCATTATTACTTTAATGTTTTTTATTATTCCTCTTCCCCTTTCCAGACTATTAATATGCTGTTTTAATTACTTGTAGGACCACTGCTCAATTTTTTCAGGAGTACCTGAAGCTGGGTGTTATAATTAAGAAAGGGCTATACAGGAAAAAAAATCTGATTTAATTCATAGTGGCTTGCCTGAGTTTTATAGGTTGAGGGGACATGACAGGAAGAAAGACAACCAATTAATTTTATGTCTGTATTTCCTTATAGTGTGAGGATAACTCTTCTTTTTCTTTCCCTTTTGATCTGCATGTCCAAGCAATAATATCTAGGAAGCGTAGGACTGAAGAGGGCATTTGTTTTAGTTTAAACTATGAACTTATCTTGCAAAGGGAATGGGCAACAGTGTTGTTAAATTGATATGCCTTTACAATATAGTCCTTCAGATGGAATGTGCCTTTAACTGTGGGTTTGTTTGTTTGTTTGGGAGACTCTTTTGGTTTTTTGTTTGGGGTTTTTCTTTTTGGAAGGAGGGTAGTGTGTTTGTGGTGGTTTTTTTAATAAGGCCAAGGGTATTTTGTTTCTAATGTAACCTGGTTCAGCTCTAGTCTTTGGAAATAGTTTTCACAATTAAAAAAAGAGTTGCCAAAGCTGAATGGTGTCCTTGCTCATTTCAACAGGTCATTTCTAACAGTGCAATTCCAGAAGGCACCACCAGTGGTGGCCGGTTTAAACTTGACATTCTGAAAAACAAGGCAAAGAAATCCTTGACTAGCTCTCTGGAAAATATCTTCTCAAGGGTAAGTTTAACAACTCATTATCATCAGCTGTCCCAGGTATCCTTGACAGCAGAGACCTATCAGATTTTTCTTTGTTTTGTCCTCAATATGATAAATGCTTAATGAAGCAATACCCCTGTTGTGAAATCTGAAACTTACAGCTGGGTTGATTGTGATTTAACTTTAAGAAAGTTTTCTGTAAGGCCACACATATTGAGGGGGAAAAAAGGACAAATTTCTGAATAATGAACATTCATCGTAGGTGGCAAGTGAGCTAGCTGAGTATTGTTGCATGTGTTGCTTCAGAATAGAATTCAATCAGGATGGTTGCATGGTCCCATAAAGAGACATGTTATTGGTTTTGCAAAGTGTAAATAAATGTGCCTGCATATATAGGAAATCCCTCTATTCAGAGAAGCAATACCTTCCAGCTCATAGATAAAATTGCTCGTATTAGGCACTAAGAATCTTTAGAAATCAGTGACAAAGTTCCTTTTGCAGGGGAAAAAAAAGCAATAGTCTTAAAAAGTGAGTTGTTTAATTTTAATGTTCCTAGCCAGATAGGATGTGAAATTACAGATAATCACTGAGACTCTCATATATTAAGTAGTCTTTTGGTAAAGAAGTCTGAATGGCAAATTTTGCTTAGTGTCCTCTGCTCAGAAGGGTGAGTCAGAGAAGAGGCATATAGAGAAGTACCTGAACAAGGCTGTGTGCCTGTGTGTCATTACAGAGGAAATGTGATGAGCTGAGCACAGGATAATTTGGACCAGTGACATTAAGTTCCTCCTACTAGTAACTTCAAAAGCACTAAATTGCACTTGTCCTGCAGTTTACATGGACATGTCATAAAGTAACCTACAAATGTAGGATGCCATGTAGGATGTTCCCTGTAAAGGAAACAGAATACTCTTAGCCAGAGAGAATCCTTGGAACTTACAGGTAGGTGTCAAGTTGATCTAGGACTAAAAGTAGCATTAAACTTTCCTGGTCAAATTTGACCTCTCTTGTGTAGCAGATTTTACAAACTAGGAACTTGGTCTGAATATGGAGAGAGAGAAAGGTGACTCTATGTAAAAGAGAGCAAAAGAGTGATGGCAGTCAGAAAATGTGGGTAATTTCTGCAGTTTGGAATGTCATCAAATGGTGACAGCTACAGTTGTGCCTTTGATGTGTCTGGTTTCTTTTCCACATCTAAGGGACATGTGACTGGCAAGTGATCTAACTCTAGTGGTGGGTCACTAACCCTGTGGTGACTGTGAAAGAAGTCATCACTGAAATAAAGCTTTTACAGCCATGCTGGCACTCCAGTCATGTCAAGGAAAAGTAATTTGGATGAAATACACTGCTTAAATTGAAAAATCTCTGAAGGGAAATTTCTTATAAATAGATGTTAGAGGGTTTTTGGTATAGTATGTTTCTTCTCACCAGGGTCACTGAGACATGCTGCGTAATATAATATAAGGCTCTACCACAGCTCATGATTGAATTCAAGTGAAGGGGACACCTGAATCTGAACTAGGGCCATTTCAAGTTGGCTGTTTATGAAGTGGATTTGTGATTGTGAGAAAGGTCCTCTCATCTTTACCTTGACAGTACAATAGATCAGGAACAGCAGTACGTTGCAGTGAGTCATGATACACATAGGGGTTCATCCTTGCAGATCCTCCTAAAGGTTACACAACACAAGACCAAGAAAAATTACTTGGAGTGCAGCTCAACCACTAATTATTTGTTTAAAGCAGGTACATACAAGTGTCTCTGTGCAGGTGTGCTGTGTGTTATGTGCATACATGTGATACACAATGACTGTTTCAGTAGTTCTTATTCTTCATCAGGCTATTACAGCAAGCCTCACAGGTCATGGTTAATTCTAACGGTACTTAAGCACTAAATACTTATTGCTGTAGTGGGTTTTCCCCTCCTTAAGCCAGGTGCAGATGGTATGATTCAATATACTTAATTATGCATAAGTTGCTGTCTTTATTTAAAAGTACATTTAGTAACAGAGAGACCAAGAACTTAAATTAATTTTGATGGTTTTTTTTTTTTTTTTAAGTGGCATTCAGCATCATTTATAGATAATTTTTTAAATAGAAGTTTGATGTCAGTGTAAGTTGGGAAGAGTCTTAGACAGTCTCCATCTCAGGAAAGTTAGAAAGAAAGTATGTAGGAACCAGCAACTAGGAACCATTTTAGTGGATGGCTTCTTAGCTAGGTAAACAGCATCAAGTGGCATTTTAAGTCACTCACTACTTGCCTTAGGAAACTTGTTGGTTTCTGTGCCCTGGCTTCACATAGTCCCAGAGGAATGTCACTTCTTCACTTGTTTGTTTTGCTGGACTGATCTTGTTTTTGTGAGGCTTGAACCAAAAACAGGCTTCCTAATGAGGTACCTCAGAGAAACAAATATAACCTTTCTTTGACCTCTTGAACAGATTTCATCCACTCCATGCTGCACTAACCTCTTCTGTTGTTGTTCTTTCTTAACCAAAAAGTCCTTCTTACAGTGCCAAAAGTGTGCATTTTCAAAAGTAGTGAGAAACTTCCAACTTACACTTTGCTCTTGGTTTTTTTGGGAGATTCAGTGAAGAGATACTTCAGGCAGAGTATTTATTGGTAATGCACTTAAGTGGGATAATGTACTTAAAGGGCACTCAAAGTCTTGAAAATAACTCTTACCGTGAAAAAGTAGGCTAAATAAATTCTGGTGATGTTGACAAAACTTCCCCTGGAGCTGCAAGCATACCAAGAGGAGCTTTGTCTATAATTTTCCTAAAACCTAGGCTATTTTCCTTCTCATAAAGTACTGAAAGCAACTTGCTTAGCAGTCAGAAGTGTCCAACAGCAAACATAACCAGGGAGTTAACATTAGGAGAGAAAGCTAGTCAAAAGTGTTGTGGATCTATTGCCTTTTCTTGTGAAACTAAAGGACTGTTAAAAATTGAGCAAAAATCCTTTAGCATAGATTTCTAGCAAATTTGCATCAGTCTTATCTGCATTATAAATGAAAAATCTTGTCTTGTCTGGTGCTATTTTGCTGGATTTGCTGCCAAGAGAGCATTTCTCCCCTGTTTTAGTACTTTTACTCCTTTTGCCCAGGTGGACTTAATTTGTCTGAAACATTAAGATATTGATAAACTGTATCTCATGGGACTGTAGTGTGTCAGGAGCATCCATCAGGAGCAGTGCTTCACAGTACTGAAATCTGGAGTTTTTTGAACTGAGCTGTTTAAGCCAACTTAGCTTTTTTGCCTCAGAAGTGTCAGGAAATACTCACTTGCCTCAAACAATGGAGTGCAGGGTTAAAACTTCTGGGAGCAATGTGGGAGAAGATGCAGTTTGGCCAGCTTTGATGTTGCTTTCTTGTCAAGACCAGTGCTTGACCCATGATCTTTGGTCCTCTGTCAGACATGTCACATGCCTGAACTGTTGCCTGTATTCACCTGTGCAGGTGTTGCCATCTTTGCCTAACCTTCAGAAAAAGAGGAAGAAGACCAGATGAACTTTCTTGCTTTTTTTCTCGCAGGGAGCCAACAGGATGCGAGGCCGCCTGGGAAGCGTGGACAGCTTTGAGCGCTGCAGCAGCCTGGCTCCTGACAGAGTACGTAAGGAGCTTAGCTCAGACTCGTACACAGCTCTCAGCGCAGCGTAAATACAGCACTCTGCTTTCATTTGGAGGAAGTAGAACAAAGCACATCAACTTACAAAACTCAAAGATGTTTCCACTGGGAGGCAGAGGGTGTAAGAAAGCTGGGGTTTATGTTGACTCGAAGCTTCAGCTTTAATCTGATTGCCAGTCCTTTTTTCCTACACTTCCCTTGCTTTTAGAAAAAGCAAGGAATTTCTGGTTTCTGCCTTGTTTTAGTGAAGTAATTAAGTAAGGTCATGTCTCAACAAAAGGAAGTGCTCTGAAGGTGAAGAATCCTTTCTGTAAGTAATAGTTGCTTTAGGGAAGTAAGAATTTTTGACCTAAGCCCAGCTGTTGGGGATGCTGTATGGTAGCAAGAGGGTGGAACTCTGTTCACTTTCTTTTTATTTCCTGTTTTTAAAGTTTTACCTCGCATGTGGGTTGGTGGCTGGTGTTCCCAGGAGGTGAAGATTCTGTTTTGGTTTTCCTGCTACAGTTACTCATAAACTGGCTGTGTAATAACAGTCTCTCTTCCAGGATGTCGCTGTGACGGTACAGGAAGTATGCTCGCGATATGTCGAGGAAACTAGCTAAAAGCAGTTTCCCTAGCCTTTTCCATTCCTGTGTTTTCCTGAAAGAGACACAAGTCTGGTAGCTGGAATGCCAGTCCCTGTGAGAGGATGCCTGGAGTAGTTTGTATGTTGTTTGTGCTGCATATACGGTTGTATTCCTCCCTCCGCTTTCACTTTTTGGAAGAAGGCCGCTGCTGGTTCGGGGTGAACTCTCAGAGGATGTCTGGTTTGGGTGATAATTAGCATACAATAGGCCATGACCCAGAAAGGGGAGAGGCTTTGGTGCCCCGCTGCTGCCTGCCTGTGGGTTAAGTGAGAGCTCTCATTGGGCACAGAGCCTCAGGCCTTACTCCGCCAGCACTTCCTTTCAGGACACTTCTCCGGGCGATTCCCCGCCAGCAACTCCTCCAGCGTCCCCCGTGTCCTCGGCCTGGCAGACGTTTCCCGAGGAGGGCTCGGACTCGCCTCAGTTCAGGAGGCGCGCGCACACCTTCAGCCACCCGCCCAGCAGCGCCCGACGCAGGATCACCTTCCAGAACGGCAGGTCCCAGAGCGCCCGCTCCCCGCTGCTGCGGCAGAACGGCCTGGAGGCGGCCAGGTGAGTGAGCCAGGGCAGTGAGCCAGGGCAGCCGTGCCACCGCCCGCGGCCCCCTGCCCACCCTGGGCAGGCTGCAGCAGCCCTGCTTCTGGCAAAGTACGAGAGGAGCTTAGCTCAGGTGGGTTTCTGCACTTCTCCAGGGTTGGTTTGTTCGTTTATTTATTTATTTTCAGCCTGTCTTCTCTGCCTCTGAGTAGTTTGGTACCTTGCAGTAACTTCATAGTCCCTCAATTAGTGGTTCAGGGGAGGCATCAATCCATCAAATTGATGATTCAGCCAGATGCCCACGCCAATCTGTTTATTTATTTATTTGAGCCTTTTTGGCAGTCTTGTTAGTCAGACCTTTTGGAAAACAGGCTCTCAGTGCTTTAAGTGGCAGAGATGGCAGCCTGAAACTTTGATGCCAGGATGAAAAGGGCACTAACAGCTTCAGATGTCTGTAGTCGTGTCAGTCAAATCTCACAGAGAGTACGTCCAGCATTAAAACTGGTGAGGAGTCTTGCAAAAGGACACAAGGATTAAGCACATCCACTCAACTCTGAGGCATGTGATTTCCCTATTTG
This sequence comes from Agelaius phoeniceus, assembly GCF_051311805.1. Taxonomy (NCBI): domain Eukaryota; kingdom Metazoa; phylum Chordata; class Aves; order Passeriformes; family Icteridae; genus Agelaius; species Agelaius phoeniceus. The sequence goes on from NC_135266.1 coordinate 50,888,026, forward strand.
CCTTTCTCCAGAGCTTCCCTCTGTAGCTTCCCTCTGTAACTTCTTTCTGCTTCCTTTTTGGAGACTCTCCAGCTATTAACATATGGAACACTGTTCCTTCAGGAGTTCCTTCACTCAGCAGATGTCTCCACAGTTCATTGTGGGCCTCTTTGGTTGTGCCTTCTTTTTCTCCTCTAGGCTGGCTACCTGCAGTAAGTGACTATACAAACTCCAAACCCTTTACAAAACTCAGGTCCAGATGAGCTGAATTTTTTGCTGTTGGAGGATCACATTCTCCAACCTGTTTGCTATTTCAGTGCTTGGCTGTAATGCTGTTGTTTGTGGGCTCTTTCTAAAAATGGCTTTAAATAGTAATTTGTCATCTATTTGATGTCTACATTAAAATATCAGCGTGAATGCTGCACCAGCTAGTAGAGAAGGGCAACAGATTTTATTCTGTTTTAAGGGAATGGAAGGGAGTGAAGGGTAAGAATGTAGCCTTTGTTACACTGTGTTTCTAGAGAGGTAAATAATGTGTTTTTTACTGAGATAAACTTTTTTTCCCCACTGACTGTGTTGTATGCAAACAGGAAACCCTGACAGTTCAAAGTGAAGGACTTGCTGACTGTATTACTTTGTAATAACTTGTAAGAAGTCACTGATTAAGTGGCATCAGCAGATTTTTAGTCAAAACAGTATGTAGCAGCGTGGTTCTAGGCTGGGATTTTTCATTGTTTCCTTTTGAGGATTAGTCATAAATGTTCAGCAAAAGAAACTGAATTCATTTTCATGTCCTCTCCAGTACTTGTTACTGCTACTAAGTAATGTTTAACTGTGGAGTAGGACTACCTTTCTTAATTTAGTTACTTCACAAAAATTTATCCAGGAGGACTGCATTTACATAATCTCTACTTCCTAATGTGTTGCTTACAAAGGTAAAAGAAAACTGAAGGGGAAGAAACAATGCGGTTTATATTATTGGAAGAAGGTTTCTAAGGATGTTTTCTGAATGTTTAAGAGATTCCTTTTCTGAATATGCTTTGGGAATAAACAAAGCTAAAGAAATAAGGTGGTCTCCCTGTTCTGCAATGTCATTGAAAAGTTTTTAATAGAAATCAGCTCTAACAGCAAAATCACTATCCCCAGGGAGCCTGCCCAGGAATGCACGTGGTGGTACATTTTATCTTCTGGGAAACCAAGTTAATGTAAGCCCAGATGAGGTATTTGGCCAGTGTCTCTAATCTGGTGGTTTTGTTGCTGTATCTGAATCCGTGCTGACCCATCTGCTGTGTTCTCTTGTTGCCTGCACAGTCCTGTGGTCGGGCTTCGACGCGCTCTCAGTGAGAGTGAATCTGCATCTTCTGGTCTCCCCTCCTCTCTCTCTGCCCCTTCTTTCCTGAAAACCTTTTACCAGGGCTCAGGAAGGTTGCTCCAGCACTCAGAAAGTGACCTCTCCAAGAGGTGAGAGCGTTGTCTCCTGCCTAGTTTTCCAGTGCCACTAGCTTAACAGCAGGATTCCCAGTGGAATGCAGCACATGGCATCTCTCCCACTCTGCCTTGTGCTCCTGCATTTCTAACAGACTCCTGTCATGCAAAAGGGCAAACAGGCTTTTGGATCAAAAAGCCTGTTAAAACTTGAGGCTTCTGTGCTGACATCAAGTAGCTGTCACCTATTTCTGTTGCAGTGTTGCAAATCTGCTGCATTGGTTTGTCACATGAAATGCAATGGATTTTAGGAGTGTTATGCCAATTTAATGCTTTCTTTGCTGAATGCAAACCAGCATGTGTTGCCATGATCACTGGCATGTGAAAATAAGAAAAGAGCAGTGTGAAAAGTGTACAGTACTAATGTGGGATGCCTGTGCATGAGGAAGGGGAAACACAAAGTTAACTGGGTGATACTAACTGTGAGATGTTTAGAGAGAATTAACAAATAACTTCTAGCTGAAGAGGATTTGGGAAGAAGCAAAGGTATGAAAAGTGGCAAAAATCCCCCAAACCCATCTTTTACAGACTATCTCTAATTTTGGTTCCAGTCCAGCTTTGTTTCTGCGTTCCCTTTAGACAGCAGAGTTGGTCCAAGCTGAACCAATGCCCAACTCAGTTTCTGCAGGCAATGGACAACATTAAACCCAGCTTTCTGGGTTTTGGGAATGAAGGATTGAGTATTGTATGAAAACTGTATTTTAATGCCAAACTGAAATTGGAAATTTCTGAGACACATCCTTTGGCATTGGTTATGCAGGCAGTTCAATTGCTGTATTTCATTATAGTGGAGTTTCGAACTCTTGGGGTGGGGAAATCTTCAAGGGGTAATTCCCAGAAGACCCCCATATTTTTACTAAGGTTTTACAGGATACACATTTCTGTTACCATTTGATCTTTAAATTGTATGGAGACTCTTGTGAAAATGGGATCTCAGTAGCTACAGGTCTTTCTGGGAGCAAGTGGGCCTGAACTGTCATGGTGAGGAAATGGCAATAGCAAGAGTACACTGGTAGCATCTAGTTGGGTTTGTGAAGGGAACGCAGCAGATAGAGTCAGAAAGTGCTGAGTGAATAATACTGATGTGATAAGGATCACTGAGGTAATCCATCACTTCAACTGGCTAACAGAGAATGAAAAATAATGTCCAACTGACAGTGGCCAAAACTTGCAAATGTATGTTATGCCGTCAGGTTTAGGAATAAGAGGAAGTTCTGATTTTTTGCAATGTGTCTTTTCTTGTGGATTTCTTCTTTGGTTCGTTGGGGTTTTTTCCTTTGGCTCTTCTTCTCAGAGAGGACCACCATCTATCCCCAATAGGATCAGTGTGAGGTGTTTTTGGCATTCTCATGTGAGTGAGTGTATGAGAGGTTGGAATTTAGCACAGTGTGTCAGTGCTTTGCAATCTGCAGACTATAAACTGTTTGACTGTTAGGAACCCTAATTAAAACTTCAGTGCATTTTCCAGAATAATCCTGGTCACTATGCATTCATGAAGTGTGGAATTCCTATTGCCCAGGAGAAAAATTCTGCAGAGTCTCACTTCTTTATCATATAGCTTTGAGATTACACATGATGCAGCAGGCAGCGTTTCTTGGTGTTCTGACAAACTTCAAAGTGCAAGAGCAGAGACAGTTTCAGTTGGAATTCATTTTAGAAAGATTTTTGAACCGTAGCAGTCAGATGGGCTTATGCAAATAGTACGTTATAGAATGGCATGGGATGTTTTGTTGGGTTTTTTTTTCTTTGTTTAATTTTTTTAGAGTTTTTTTATTGAATCACAGAATGATTTGGGTTGGAAGGGACCATAATTTAGTTACAGCCTCCCCATACAGTTCCTTTCTTTAAGAAATCAACAGTATAGTGAATTTTGGCATCATAATATTTATGTTGATGCCAAAATGAATACTTTCAGAATGTTTCAGCCTTCAGAATGTTTTTATGGCATTGTCAATATATTTCTCTGGAGAGAAGGCTGGGATGGAAATGGTCTCCACATAATCTTGACTTTTGACAAGTGCGGTGTGCAACATTGAACAGAATTGCAGATAAGGATTAAAAAAAACCTGGTCAACATAAAGGTAAACAAGCTTTTTAATATAAACACAAAAGCAACACTTTTAAAAATGGAACAATCTTCAGTGTAGGTTTGACTAGCCCACAATTTCTCTGTTCATTGTGTTGCTGTGCAAGGATAATTTAAGCTGAATTTGAACAGATTCCTTTTTTTAAAACAGCTTTGTGTCTCGTGAAAGAAGTAAAATACTTGATAATATTCTTTAAATAAAATAGCAGAAAGTAATTATTCAGAATAAAAATATATGACGGAGTGAGAACCAACAGAGGGGTGTAAGCTGATATAAACTGGTTTTTCTTCTTCCCAGAAGGGAGGAATGCTTCATGTAGTAGTCTTACATGTAGGTCTGCCAGCTTAAGTGCTGGGAAGTTGAATTCTGTACTTGATCTGGGGGATTTTGTACCATCTCAGCCTCCAAATTGTAAAGTAGGTTGCATTTATTCAGTTGCTACTTAGAGCAATCAAGAAGAGACATTGAAATGAAAGCAAAAATGGGAAAAATACAAGTCTTGGCATGAGCAACAACAGTATTTACTCTCAAGTCATTTGGCTTTCATGGGCTCAAGTGCAAAATAATTCAGGTAAGTATTATGTAAAGAGTTCACAAGAAATGGGGGGGGTAACATTGTGGTTTTTAAAATATCAGTCTTCGGGAGCATTTTGAAGAACGGTTTTGGGAAGAGATTTAGATAATTAAAACCGAGCAATATTTGTAATCTGACCAATTTTTTGAGATTTCTTCTTTCCTTCCTTTGTATTTTCTTCCCCTGAAGTAGCTGTCTCATCTTCATGCTGTGCATTATCTGATAGAATAGTGAATGGGTGAAACTGAGTTGCAGTTACCTGAGATAAAACCTTACATGATCAGTACTGTGTACTCTTGAGTACTTGGGGTATTGCTTCAAACAGCTTCAGGGTGAAAGTAGAGACTGAAATATTTGAGGCATTATACTGAATTTACAGCTGCTCACTTTTTATTGTATACAAGCTGATAAATGTGTTTTGGTTTCTGTATTGGGTCAGAAGTGTAGGGTAAGTAGCCCTACAAAGAACCATCATTCTCCAAACTGACTTGTGATACATGTGCCTTAAATACAGAATATTACATTGTTATCTTTTTGCAGTGATTCTTCCATCAGGTGACCTTGCAGCATGTTTCCCTTGTAGATGGGAAGATGTCCACCTAAGGTGTCTGTGTAGGTGGTAGTGAAAACTCTGCTCTGCTTTTCCGTGGCAATGACTGAGCTCTATTTAAGAAGTTGTTTTTCCTGTTTTGGAGATTCATTGGCTTAGTCTCTCCACTCATATTAATAAACCTCTTCATTTTGTGGGAGCTGATAGCTATTTTTCTTTTTCTTTACCCCCACCCTGTTTAGAGAAACTTTTTTTTGCACCAACCTCCTGAATCTTTTCATTAGGGTGGGAGACTACCATTTTACTCTGACTTCTTCCTGCTTTTGCTTTGTTAGGGTATTTTTTCACACCTTCAGATCTGATACTAAGCTAGGAGTTGTCTGTCTTGAAATGAGGAAACTCTCTTTGCTCCCTTTCAACCCTCCCTTTCTAAAGCTTGGTGTTTTCCTGGGTTAATATGACAAGGCGTGTTTCTGAGCATTGCAAAAGTTTTCCTCTAATCACTTGCTCTTTGAAAGAGAAGGTGATTAGTATTAGTTGCTTTAAGTGACAGGGGATTTTTTTGAAGGGAGGATTTAACAAGAGAAATACAGGTCTTCAGAGCAGTATGATTTGCATGCTTCATGAGGTAGTGTATGTGATTAGTTCATCCCAATGTAACCTCCATGACTCAAATGTTGTAAACAGGTTAGTTTCATACCCTAAAAGAGCCACCTTCTTATTCTGACTTTTTTGTGAATTTTGCTACTGTAAATTGAACACTATTCCTAGAACTGTCTAGAAGCACAGGTAGCTGAATGTAGATTTTTGTACATAGCAGTAGAAAAGAACTTTTCCTTCCCTTGTTATGTAGCATCTGTTTGGTAAGCCTTGGAATGACTCAGTTTTTGTGTTATAACATGTGATGATATGTAGGACTTGAAATAGTAAGAAGTAGCTCTGTTACAGTTATTTATAGAAACATAAGTTAGAATTATATATATCCAAACTCAGTACCCCATTTCCAAGAGCTGGACTGAAATACCTTTGAGAAACAGCACCTACAGGTTCAGAATGAGTGTTACAGTCTAAGTAGTCTGTGTTTGGCTACCACAAGCAGTGGTGACCCATCATCATCAGAGACACAGAGTTAGACAAAGAAGATTGTCACAGTTGCTGTTTAGGTTAGAGCAGCATGGGGATCTACTTAGACCACCCACCAATAAATAGTGTGATGCTGCAGGGAGCTGGGGCACTATGGAAGCTGAATCAGGAGTGGAGGACAGTTCAGACCATGTGTCATTCAGGGCTCCCAGCTGGTAGAGCTGTTCTTGGAGAAGAGCAGGGGTTGGTGCCTTGTGCTGGTTAGCTGAGTTTGAAGTGGTGGTTATTTCTCTGCCAGGGTACAGAAGGAGGGTCTGATACCTTGGTATGATACTGAGTCTGGTTGGTCACTCAGGCTGACAAATATCAGGGAGCTGTTGTAGGTCATTTGCATAGTGACAGCTTTGGTGACCAAAAAGGCCAGTCCTAGCTTGGTGAATTCAGCACATTCATTGAGCACAGAGTTTTAGTTATGAAGTGATGATTAAGATAGTGTAGCTGGTAGATTGGTGTAGCTGAAACTTCATAGTCCTCCCTTGCAGATCTCTCCTGTGCAAGCCAGATGTGGGGGGATGGACTCCAGCTGCAAACTGCCATCACCTGCAACTGCCTTCCCTCTAAAAACATAATGAACGTGCTGGGCTTTCCTTTCATCTAACTTTTTAGGATCCTTGCACTATAGCACTGAAATTGGTTACAGGATGAAGGTTTAAGTGTAGCTACTCTTTTGATATAGCAGTTTTCCCTGTGATGAAGGTGAAGCTGTAGAAACAGCTCCCTCTGATGCTCTCTTCCTAAAAGGTTGTAATTGTGCCTTGTGCTGTTGACTTTACATGGAAGGATTAGTGGCAGATAATCAATGTGCCCATTAGTATACAATATCTAATGTGCACCTAATTTGCTGCCACAAATGGAAAATTCTGAAATAGTTCTGAAATTGGATAAAATACTTATAAAAGCTAAATGTCTTCTGGCAATAATCAGTAGAAAGGTGTATTTGGTGTGTCCTCCCTGTAAAGCTTTCCTGTATCCTCTCCTTGTTTCTTCCAGCAGCCTAAGATAAAATTATTAATTATTAAAATTAATGTGCAATTATATTTCTACATGGCATCTGGGGAGAAGATTTGCCCTCTGTTTGCAGGGTCTCTGTTCCTACAGCTGATGAAACATGAGGACATGTGTCCCCATTTATCCAAGTGAAGCATACACTTCTTGAGGCTTAGGAAAGAGACTATATGGGAAGGCAGAACATTGTCTCCAATGAAATATTCACCTGTGAGCTCAGCATGACATTTAAAATGGCACTAAATGGAGTGTTGTGCTCCACTGGAACACCATCTCTGTTTTTAGGGGTGTTACATCAGATCACTCCCAGAAGACAGATGTGTAGCAAAACAAAACCCGTTGCTGTCAAACTTAGAGGCAAAGTATTACCATATTTCTCTCTTAGCTTCTCAAAAAGTTAAGCTTTTATTGTGAGCTTCCAGCTGAGCCCTGTATGAATGCTATGAATGCTTCCTGGTGGTATATAGTGCTAACTTCACGGCACTGTGCACAAGAAAACAATTGGGCACTTCAGCATTCAAGGTGAAGCTCACACACAGCACGCTTTGCCTTCTTAAGCTTCCCCACAAATGCTCCTGCAGGTTTGGTTATACATTAGACAGAATTAATAAAGGGTTTTTTTCCTCTACAAGGAGTACTGACTTTAAATACCCCATCTGCTTTTTCTTTCCTTCAGTGATGGGGAGGGAAAGAAAAGAACATCAACCTTCTGCAGCAGTGAATCTCTAAATGCTGCGGGGGCCACGCTCACACCTCGCCGCATCTCCTGGCGGCGGAGAATATTCCTGCAGGTAGCTTCACCTATGAATAAATCTCCTTCCAAGATGCAGCATCCAGGTCTGTGTGTGCTTTTAAAGAAAATAAACAAGCAGTTGTTACTTAATACTGTAGTGAACTGCAGCATGTGATAATAAGAAAGGGAGAAGGGAGTCAGTGTGATACAATATTCATGCTAGAACCTTGCCAAAGATCAGTTGTGCTCATTTGGCTTTAGACTATTTAGGTTTTTGTTGCTTTGAAGAGAGGATTTTGGCATCAAAATTAAATGAATTGCAATCTGCCATAGCTGCTGTAGCAAAGGAAACTAAGACAGGTCTCTTTCTGACAAAGATAATATTTTTAACAGTTAGGAATTTTTTACCCTGACCTGTGTACATAATAGGAGTGTTTGGTAAGTTTTATATCTTGTCCTTGTAGTGCACATAGCACCTGTTGATTGTGTTAATAATTCTTACAGCTTTAAGCCGTTTGAGGTAGAAACTCCTGAAACAGCTGAAATCATGCTATTCATAAATTTCCATTTGGCAGAAATCAAAACCATAGGCAAATGGTAAGCTCTATATTTAGTGACCACAAAGTGCTATAGCACTCTCTGTAGTGCAGTTAGCAGATGGAAAAAGTAGCTTTAATGTAGAACCCATGGTATATCATAGCAGTAAACAAGCTCAACTGTAAAGGAGGCTTTATGGATACATGTCTTGTGGTAACTGGAAGGAGCTGGCAGGGGAAAGGTTTGAAATACTGGGTGACCCTTTACCTAACTCTACTTAATTTAAATATAACTTTATTAATGCAAACAAAACACTTAAAAAATAATTCTCTACTGTTGCACTGCATTTTCTCTGGTTTTGGAAGCAGCAAGTCACTGCTGAATGTAAAAGACAGCTATTATTGTTCTGTTATGACAGATTTTCATGATATGTCAAACAATCTGAGTTTCCTGTAATAGCTCTCTGATTCTTTGCAGATGGTCATGATGGAAGTGAATTGTTACCTTTATCCCCTCTTGCTCCACCCCTGGAGGAAGACCCTCTTGTTCTAGTATTGCAAAATGAGGATGGTCCAGATAAAACTGGAGAGAGGAAAAACTCAGAAGAACTACAAAGTCTTTGGAGAAAAGCGATCCATCAACAAATTCTGTTACTTCGAATGGAAAAAGAAAACCAGAAGCTGGAAGGTTAGCTATTTAGAAAATACCCCTAAAAGCTATTGCAGATTCTGCTGCCTGAAGATGGAAATTGTTCTGGTGTTGGGCACCTCAAACAGATATGTGGTTCTGTAACTTTTTAGTTAACAGTACTAGAAAAAAACCTGTGGTTTCCTAGTCCTGTCTCACAGTCTACCACGTTCTCTGTCTACCTGATTTTAAATGACTAATCTTAGTGACAGAAGAAAGTGATTAAATTTTCCTCTTTGGGTGCATGTTAGACAAAGGATGCCACAGTCTGTGTTGTATCTGTCTGAGTGTAGGAGTTCTAATGTGAAATGGAGTGAGGAGAACAGGTGCTGTGTGAACACATAGGTATGGTAAACCTTACCCTTTCTATCTCGTTTCAGTCCTTTGCAGCTCATGGCCTTTCTCTCCAGGCTTTTTGTTCTTCATTAACCACATCACAGTGGTAATTTATTAATGCTTGAATCCAAATATGATTTTTGAGCAACTTTCTCTTGAGGTATGTCTGGTTTTTTGGAACATGAGCACTGTACACTGAAAATTGAGTGCTGTTAGTGAGGGATCTAACGTTGACCATTCTGATTGTCAACTGCCTCAGCTTCTGGCTCGGATATTTTATTAAGGCTGGTCAAGATTCACACAAATAAAAGATGGGATGCAATGTCTATCCTAGCATACATAATTCTTCACTATAATAGACAGTATAATAGACTAACCAGCTCTTGGTGTAAGTTGAAAATTCCAAGTGTCCTCTCTACAACTGCTGCCTTCATCTTCTCCTTTATGCTGTATAACCTATCTGGTAGTCTGATTCTTCACACTACCATACTACTTCAAACATAATGATCTTGTTAAGATCAGTTAACTCTTTTTCCTTCTTTAGGCTAGCTTACTGGGAAGGCAGGGAGAGGAAAGAAAAGCATCAGGACAGAAGTATTTCGATGTCCCTACAAGCATACATCCTTGAACGTATTTCCTACACATGTAGTGTATTTCTCAGTGCTGTTTCTCTCTACAGTTTGTCTCCCTGTTGACACACAGTTCTGTAGAAACTCCTAGATTCATAGGGAATGTCTAGAGAGAACTTCAGCCAAAATCTTCATTTCATAAACCATTTTAGCAAATAGTCTATTTTTGTGGGGTGAGGAAGCTGGAGATCTGCTGTGGTGACTAATTTAATGTTATTCCCTCTGATACTTGGAGCTGCTGAGGGATAAACACTTTGCTATACTTCCCTGTGTGGCTGAGGGTACTGAAAACTGTTAAATCACTCCAGTTCCTTAAGACTCAGTTACAAGTTGCTTCCATTCTGTAACATGTAGAAATCAAGTTTTTCCCACCTGATCGTTCATGGTGAAAACAGGAGTGTTGGCAGTGGAGATGCCAAACTGGCACACATTTGCCAGCCCACATTCTTGGTTTGTGCTCTGAGGAGCATGTCTCCCTTCTTGTATTCAGGTTCATGAGTAGCCCTGCTGAAACTGGTGCTCTTGCTAGCTAGAATTCATCATCTTATTTTAAAAGGGTGAAAAGTAAACTGTTCTAACACCTATCTCTAGGTTTCCTTCCAGTGGTCTGTTATAACATGGGCCATTTTATGGACAGGACATGGGCAGAGCTGATGATACATTCCAAACAAGTATAGGTTTGGGTGGTTCTTTGCATCCTAGCCTACAATTAAATGTAGATCTCAGGATAGGGAAATATAGTAACAGAAATGCAAAAATTTCTTTACTTGAAGTCAGGTTCCTAGCTGGGAATTTATTAGCTGTATATATTAGACTGGTTTAAGACTGGAATTGCTGTGAAACTGTTTCTAGTGGATTTCTGTTAATCATTTGTTGACTTTTATGTACCAAATATTAATAAAACCTCTTTTCGTATTCCTTTTGCTGTCGAGGAGACTTGAATGCTATTAGTTCTTTATTTTACAGAAGGTAAGTTCTGTCAATTGCACAAACTCACTTTCTTTTTTTTCTGAGAAGCTAGAAGCTCCTTTTTCCAGTAGGTCATCTAGAAATATAAGAGCTGCAAAAAGTAGCAGGCCACCTAGCAATGATTAGGAAAAATGTTAACAAGGGTGGTTGAAAACAGTGAAGGCTGGGGTAGTAGGGAGAGCACGTATATCGACAGGCAAACTGGCTGGCTTTCACAGGGCTAACTGCACAGTTAATGAGGGAGTTTGTTGTCACACTGAAATATCTTACTGCTGACTGCTTGGATCTGTTGCATGCTGCTTACAAGAGTGAGAATTCTTGGGTGAAATCATACAGCAGTGGGGCAGCATTTGGAATCGCCCCAGCTGAACTGCAAATTCCTGTGGTAAGGTCCCACTCCCATTTTTATGGCAGTGCACTGCTCTTTGCATAATACCTGCTTCTGCAGGGGCCCCTGTAGTCTTGAGTGGGTAAGATCTCAGAGGTGTAACATTGGGGTTTTGGAAATAATTTATCATTTTTGGAGTGGACTAGGCAATGATCCTGTGGATTGATCCAATATTGACTCTAGCTGAAGTGAGATGAGTAGGCGAAGGAACAGATGGTCTTGCTTTGCAGGATGTATAAAATGTGAGTGAGAGTTTGCTTTCACCTAGAGGTGATGGTGGGAAAGGGGATGCATTTGTAAGAGAATGGGGGCTTCTGCAAGAAGTAGTGTGCACAGATCAAGGCAAATTTGGAATAAACTCAGCTGCATTTCAGAGGTGATGTTGTGAAATGTACAGTTCACTCCAGTGGCAGTTAAACAAATCTCTCTAAATTAAGACATATTCAAGTCTTGGTTTCAGTTTTTTGTACCAGTAGTTAGTGGAACTGGAGTGTTTTTCTGCATGTGCATCATGAATAATAAAATACTCAGAGTTAATTTCTTAGTAATGGAAATGAAAACTGCTTCTCCATGAAATGCTAAGGTGACAATGCAGCTTTATTTTAGAAGTAACATAATAAATACTTTGTACCAGGTAGTCCTATGCAGCAAAGCTTGTAAGTTTATAACAGCAAGAGTCTGTGCTTCAGCACCAATGGTTCTGGGTATGGTTCATGCTGGTTCATTCTGTTTGCACTGGTCTGCCTGATGATGCCAGTGCCAAGAGCTCTTCTCACTCTCTTAAGGGACGTGTAAGAACTGGAATCAGTCAGTTCTGACTGACTTCAGTTTAGAAGACTTGCCTAGCCTGCTTGCCTAAATCTCTAATGCAAACATTCACATGTTTGGGACTTTCCATACTCAAAACAGTTGTAATGTTCAATAAAAATAAGAATAAAGCGATCAAAGGTGTTTTTGCAGAGGAGGTGCTGTGGGGTTTTGTTTAGTGGATTTTTTTTTCCTCAAGCTTAAAAAATATTTTGATCTGCTTCATGAATTGCTAATATTCATGACCCAGCAAGAGAATTTAAATTGTTATATGCAACATCTTATGACAACTGTCACCAACTAAGCTATAAACTAAAGAAGTCTAGATGTATTTATCACCAGTCAGATTGTTGGACAGCTATATCTACGTTGAATGGGCTTATGTGTATTTGTTGTTATCTTGTAGTTTTCTGATATTCTGGTTTTCCATGTGCTCTTCCTTTTTGTTCTGTGTTCTAGCAAGCAGAGATGAGCTCCAATCAAGAAAAGTAAAACTGGACTATGATGAAGTTGGCACATGTCAGAAAGATGCCATAAATATTTGGGATAAAAAGTTACTAAACTGCAGAGCCAAAATCCGATGTGACATGGAAGATATTCATTCCACTTTAAAAGAAGGTATTTATGTAGGAGGGCTTTTAGCTCTGAAGTCTCAAGATCATATTTTTTGCTCCCTTCTGATAACAACAGAAATCAGCAATACACTTTTTGCAGTAGCAAAAAACTGCCTTCTTTTCACAAAGGTGCTGCCTTCTCCTGCAGAGCAGAAAATAGGTTCTGCTGTGTCTGCAGGTTGCAATGTCAGCAATGCAGAAACATGTATAGTCATACTCCTGAAAGTAGCATCTTGTTTCCATGTGTCATTACATTCAAGACTGAACTTGGAGCCTCTGCAGCCAATGCTATGACCTTTTGGTTTCTGCTCAGTGGATCCAATTCTGAGTTTACTTGCCTACTGAGACAGCAAGACCATAATGTCTACTTTGGACTGTGCTCAAAACCTAGAGGAATCAGAGCCAAGTTTTGGAGAGTCTGGAATATGGTCACTTTGTATTTCATTTCCTGGAGTGAAAGGCTGGGAATTTTGTCTTGAAGTAGATATTCCTGTGGACTAGCCATAGGCCAAGAGGGTATCCAGAGGGTCTTGTTAGTATAATGCAGCTGTAGGGCCTGATTGCACTGCTCTGCTCTCTTCCATAGAATCTCATGTCTGTGTTACAGATGCTGAAAAATAATTCGGTGTAATCTAGCTATGGTACAGAAGGGAAGTTTAAATTGCTACCAAAGTAAATTATTGTAGATATAAAGCAGTTCCTGTTAGTGACCTGCAGAAGTCTGCCAACAAATTATTTACCTTGATACCCTGCTTTCTACTGTTGGATTGCAGTTCAGAGTTGGGAACAAGGATATGGTTATTAACTTGTCTTCTTGTTAAATAATTGTTTACCTGGAAGGTATTAGCAGAGTTGACATTTTGACTTTCAGAGGTTGGTTTACAAAGTCAGATACTGAAGGGGGATGTATCTCCCCACATCTATGGACATGGGCAGTCCTTTGCAAAAGGAAAGAGGAGTTGGACTTCCCCGAATTTTACACTTCTGAATTAAGTTCAGCTTTTCTAAACAGGTCATTCTACATTCTGAGTGTAGTTGTACATCTTTTCCTTCTGGAGACTGACAGCTCAGAAGTGGCAAAGCAAGGGATATCTGTACCTCAGTTTCCCAGGATACTGCTCAGTATAATTGCCCTTAAGTTTGTAGTTCATATTTAGTTTGTTGGACTGAGCTGTGGCTACTGAGTGAACACACTGAAGAGTGGAGTTCACTTTGTAAGGGATCCTCCAGAGTGGTTCAGCCAAAATTATAACAAACAAATTCTTTTGTTGTAGCACTAAAAGCATCCCCCTGCTTAGGCCTCTTGTTTTTTGGCTGACCTGCAGGTGTACCAAAAAGTCGTCGGGGAGAAATTTGGCAATTTTTGGCTGTGCAACACCGAGTCAGGCACAGGCTGCCAAACAAGCAGCAGCCTCCTGACATCTCTTACAAAGAACTTCTGAAACAGCTGACTGCTCAACAACATGCCATCCTTGTAGATCTAGGTAAGTCTGTTCTTTCCCACTAGTTTGTGGGTCTTTGAGTGAAAAACACACCAGTCATAATAGAATCTGCTGCTGAAGATAAATGCTGCTCTATGAGCTTCATTTTCTATGTCATCAGGATACATTCTGTGTATGCCACTTAGAGTCCTGGAAGCAGATGATCTCTTAGGCTATGCCATTCATATTTATGCCCTTCTCCATCTGTCTGAAAAGAGAAATCAGCAACTGCTTCTGCAAGTTCTGTGCAGATGAGCATATTAAGTGGGTTCAAAAGGTACAGTCCAAAATCAGTGGTAAGATACAGATTGATCTGATTGAAGGCAAACTGCATATGAAAGCAAAGAGAAGCTGAGGGAGGAGAAATGCTGTTTGTCAGATGGACTGGGGTTTTTCTTCAGAAAAATTGAGTATCAACTACTCCTCTCTTTTTACATCAGGACGGACATTCCCTACACATCCTTACTTTTCCACGCACCTGGGAGCAGGACAGCTATCACTATTTAATCTCTTGAAAGCATATTCTTTGCTGGACAAAGAAGTTGGTTATTGTCAAGGTATAAGTTTTGTAGCTGGAGTGCTGCTTCTACATATGAGTGAAGAGCAGGCCTTTGAAATGCTGAAATTCCTCATGTATGACCTTGGCTTCCGTAAACAGTACAGACCAGACATGATGTCCCTACAGGTAAGTCAGCCCTTCTGGAGCAAACCAGAGTTTTAAATTACTTTTGAGCCCTTATAGGGGTTGCTTAGGTTCTCCAGGGCCTTATGAAGCTTCTTATACTGTTTTGGAGGTTTTGAGGTACACGTATATTTTACTGTCAAGTCCCTCTCTGTCTTTCAATTTGCAAACAGAGAAGTTTAAAAGTTGCAGAGTTTTTCCTGTCACACAGCCCTGTCATCTCTCCAGAAATTCTGCTTTCTGCTGTTTTGCCTTTCTTTTTCTCTTCCTCACTGCTCTCTCTTCCTTATGCCAGAAAAAAAAACTGATATGCTTTG
Source organism: Agelaius phoeniceus (assembly GCF_051311805.1). Classification (NCBI taxonomy): domain Eukaryota; kingdom Metazoa; phylum Chordata; class Aves; order Passeriformes; family Icteridae; genus Agelaius; species Agelaius phoeniceus. The sequence continues at coordinate 50,903,029 of NC_135266.1, forward strand.
TCACATATGGATGGAGTTTAAAAACTAATTAGATTTTGTTTTTCTTCAGTCTGTGAGCACTTGCATGTAGATTTCTCTCTTGTAAGGCCAAGTCAAGTCAATAGTGACACACAGTGGCCAGTCAGTGTATTCTGCAGGCACTTGTACTTGAGGCTGCTCTGCCTTGACTCCTCATTTTAGCTCTTTCTCTTGTAGTCTTCTGCTCCATCACCCTCAACAGAGAGAGAAAACAGATGACTCTTTAATCGTTTAATTATCTTATGCAATGATGCATGCTCTGCAATATTATTTAACAGCTAGCTATAGCTACTCAAGACTGTTTAGGAGGGAGACAAAACATTTTTCCGATCTGTATAAATTTTAGGGTTTAAAGTTTGAGAAATCTTTCACCTTGGCATGCAATTATCCACCGATTTGAATAATTATAATATTCTCTAAACCCTTTATATTATAAAGGAATACACCATTGATGAGTTAAACCTTGTATAATCCACAGTGGAGGAAGAGAAAACAAAGCAGCAGATAGAAAAGTCTCCTTTTTTCCCCATGCTCCCTGCATAGCAAACATTTATAATTAAGTAAAACTAAAGTGAAAGTTTAATCCCACTTTTCATGGCCAGTCACTTTGGGTGCTTATTTGGCAAATGTCCAGAGCAATGGAATAGATTGTAGTTCAAGAAACTGTATGTGCTTATTCTGAAAACACTAGAGGACTGTGGATGTAAGTATGCTATAACAAGTTTGTTGTTGATAAGTTAAGAGTGAACAGCCATAAAAAGCATTGTTTTACCTCCTCTTGTTCCATTTCCCCACACAAATATGTTTTAAACCTGTGAGGGTCAAAGTATGATAAATGCATGTTTGTGGGGATTTTTCCCCTAGTAGATGCTAAGTTAGTGTGTGTTATACTGCAGTTGTAGACTTCCAACAGCTGATGATTTGAGAGCTTTCACATGTCCAAGATTTGACACTTTAGTTCAAATGAGTGTGACTGTTTCATTGGCAGAACCTCTTAGTAAGAACACTTAAATTTGAGAAAGTTTACCACTTGTAGTACTTTTTGCCTTTTAAATTAAATGAGCTGTCTTTCCCCACAGTTTGCTTCTAGGCAGTTCTTCTGTTAAAGGAAAGATTTGTCTGCTCAGGAGAAATTTACTATATTTTACTATATTACTATATTTGGGTTGTTTTCTAATAGGAGTAGAGTACTGCAAATTCTTTTGCATTTACAACACTGAAACACAAGCAAGCTTATAGGCAGAATTGGCTTCAGTCCTGTAGAAGAAAAATGTTGGATAATTCTTCAGGATAATGAAAACTTATTAGATTTAGATTTTTTAGTTGTTGTCTGGGAAAAGTAGTAATCTAGATCCTTAGTCCATAATGAACTATCCCAATTGTTTTACTGCTCTGTGATGCAATTCTGACTTCACACATGTGTTTTTTATTGACACTGTCCAAACTGGGCTTAATTGGTATCTTACACAATTAAAGCAAGAACTCAAATGCATGCACAAATTTAGCTGATTTGCCTAAATGAAAGTGATCCCTCTGCTTGTGTGCAGTGCTGATGAACAGGTAGCTTCAAGTGCACTCAACTTTGGTAGGGAACCATCATGAACTCTAAAATAGGAAAATAGCTGAATCTGAAGTTGTTTTCTTATTGAGGAGCAGATTCACCTTAAGCATAAAGCGCTATTGACAATAAAATTGGACCTGGCAATTAATCAATATATGTCTGCTTCTTATCTTCTGCTTTCTGAGAGAAGCATTGCAAGGAAATAACTTACCACAGAGTGCTATTTTTAGCCATGAAGAGCACCTTTCAACCACTTTCCCTTGCAACCTTTGATAGGTTGTACAGCAACACTTTTTGCATCAGTATCTTAAATTCCACAGGACCCCTGGGAGATGTGCTGGGAAATCTCTGTGTAAAATGTATTCTGTGGGTACAGAAACTGTCTAAAGTTGTGATGACTGTAGCATTGGAGTTTTAAATGCAGTAAAAATAAGGCCAGAATTCAAAGAATAACAGCTGAAATGTGTAAATTTAGTCACAACTCATGGTTTTGACATCTTGGAAGAGGTACAACTACTTTCATTGCTGCAAGGCTGGAAGCTCTGGTTTGTTGACAAAGTTGAAGCAATATATTCCCTTCTTACCTTAAGCCTGTGAATCTGAAATATACTTCATTAGTAATCAGGTTCAAACTGTTCTTTGTTATTGACTGCCCTGTTGGTTTTAATTCATTAGTGGCAGGTTGTTTATACATGAGTAAATACCACTTGAGGCCCCGGGAGGCAATTAAGCTTCATTTTACTGCGCCATCTGTACTGCAGTTAATTTCCCTTGAATGAAATAGGAATAATTTGGAAAAGTGAGTAAAGCTGAACTTTTGTTTCTTTACTTTCTCCCCCCTCCAATCCCCTCATGCTCTGTAGATTCAGATGTATCAGCTCTCAAGGCTTCTACATGATTATCACAGAGACCTGTATAATCATCTTGAAGAGAATGAAATCAGTCCCAGTCTTTATGCTGCACCGTGGTTTCTTACGCTGTTTGCATCTCAATTTTCATTAGGATTTGTAGCCAGAGTGTTTGGTAAGAAATTTTATTCTATTGAAATAATAAACAGAACAATATCCATTGTGTTTTGAAGCACTCCAGGGGTAGTTTTCTACATGCTGGGGACATTTGGGGTGATGGCTGTGTGTGGCAAGTAGCAACACTTTTCACAGTGGGATGTCAGCTCCTTTGTAAGAGGAAAATCCAAAAGGTATTTATTGAAACATCAGACTTGAGCAAATAATTATATCTTCTCTTACTACCTAAGAGACTTCTCAAGTGTAAACAGCAGAAAGGTTATTGTTGCAAATGTATTTTATGCAAATGTATTCAGTTTATATCAATAGAAAAGTTCATCTTGCCAAACTTGCAAACTGAAAAAAGAAAATGCATTTCTGAATTCTCATTCTAAAGTGCTTTCTAAAAAAATTCAAGCAAATTTGAACTTAAAGGCTGGTTTTGGTATTCACTTACATATTGAACAATTTCCAATTCATAATATGCCTCTGATTTCCTTTAGATAGTTTTTTCATTAAAAATTCCTCTTCGGGTAACATCTAGTACAGAAGCCTAAATATTGATTATTCCTGGTAGCATTTACAGTGTCAGGATGTCAAGTAATTATTTTTGTGTTCTTTTCTTATCCACAAGAACTTCCAGCTTAGTCAAATCTCTAGTGATGCACCTTTTCTTTTAATTTAAATTTATTTTTTAATGCAAAACTCACTGTACTTGTATACGCACCAAGAATCTAAATGTACATGTAAGGTGCTTCCTCATAAATCAGATACTTTTTTCCCCTTTGATCTTTCTGTTTTCATAGGGCACCTTTTGTCCTTTCTTAGGAAATTCAACCTGACTTTGTCTCATGTTTCAATACTGGAGTGTGTTAGGTTCTCAATTTGTGTGGTGTGTTGGCTTGGGGGTAGGAAGAGGGTTTTGGTTAGTTAGGTTTACTTTTAAGTTTTTAATTTTTTTTTTTTTTTTTTTTTTTTTTTTTTTTTTTTTTTTTTTTTTACCCAGTGCTTTCTCAGTTGCAGAGAGTTTGTTTCCATTTACAGCAAACACTTTTTGGCTGCTGTCTGGGTGAACAAATGATTGGTGTATCTCTTTCTCAGTGGTGTACCAGTCATGTGAATATCTGTTTCCCAGTGGGATTTCTGAATTCTGGGACACTTGAGCATTTTATGTTTGTGTCTTTTTTGTTGCTTGGTTTTTTTTCTTTCCTAAATGAATTTTTTATGGATGGGGAAGATGGGAAGGAGTTATGGTGTTCACTTCTCTGTAAATAAGCTGAGCAAGTCATGTTCCCATTTTAAAATTGAAAAGTTACTGTGTTATTTTAATTCTTGAAGCTTTGAGTTCTTGAATTTTCAGTGTCTTATGGGCCATTGTCATATACCAGGAACAAATGGCTACTGTCTGCCTTTCACAAATTATATACTTATATCTATGCTGTTTGAATGTCCATCATAGCCTTGAGAAGGGAGAATTTCAGGAGCTGCATTTGAGGGAGATGGCTGCCTCATCAGTGTCTTTGTGCTGCTGTGTGATCCTGGATTAGGCCAGGGATCACCTCTTGAGTATCAGGATCAGGAACTGAATTTCTTCATTTCTGTAGCCCTGAACAAACACCCTGTGGTGTGACAGAGCCAACAGCTCAGGAGATTTATTTGAAATGCCCATGTGCTGCCTTCATCTCAGTAACTTCAAGTCCACCACTGATCATGAGGCAGAATCTCTATTTACTGTCCTCAAGATTCCCATTTCTGTACAGTCTGTATCTACTGACCTGCAGAGCTCAGACTTTCCTCTCTTATCCATGTAATTGTACCTCAAAGAAAGGGTTTAGGACTTAGGACTTAGATTATAGTCAGCAAGAGCACTACTATGAATTTTGAAAATAATATAACTGGTTATGGAATGAAAATTATTTTTTTTAAGGGCTAGCTTCTGCTTGTAGAAAAGAGTTGTGTTGTGATCTACACCCAACTGCTTTTCAGTCACAGGAGCACTTAAAACCAGTTAGCAGTTGGATAAAGTCTCTGGCATTCAGTGATGAAATGCTTATTGCAGATAACTGCTACAGACATAATAACCATGCAGTATTTTCCTTAATGCTCTCTCGTGTCTGTAGGATGAAAGAAAATTCATGCTTTATCCTCATGTTGAAATAAGACAGATTGCACTTCTGAGCTGAATACATCTGCACTGTGATTGATTACAAAGAACATCCCAGTAAATATATGTATTAATCCAGTGACTCTAGCTCCCATTTTCAAAATTAAAATATTTTTAAATTATTTTCTCTTTTAGACATTATTTTTCTTCAAGGAACAGAAGTAATATTTAAAGTAGCACTGAGCCTACTTAGCAGTCAAGAAACATCTATAATGGGATGTGAGAGTTTTGAGAACATTGTTGATTATCTTAAAACCACTATTCCAGATATGACTAAACCTCAAATGGAAAAAATTATTACTCAGGTAAGGATGTTTTTCTCTTTACTTTTTTCCCCTGTATTTAGTTTACTTTAAAAGAACAATGCCTACACTATAGGCAAAAGTCTTCACAGAAGAAGGTATGTTAAGCTTCTTGAGAAATACTGTCAGTGGCTGGAATCTTCATATCTGTAACTTAATTTCTTCTGCATTGAAGCTGCAGATTGAGAGCCTGTCTAGCACTTAATTGTGAAACTGCAATCAGCGCTCCCCCTTCAGGTGGGAGTTCAGAGATAACAGAAGAGCTCTAGAAAACCATGTCCATGTGCAGCAGTGGAGTAAACACTTGTACATTCCTGTGGCTTGTTCAGGTTTGACTCTTTCAGGTGCTGTTAGATAAGAATTCATTTTTAGACAATGTAAATCTTGATTTCCTCATTTCATTGACAGTCATTGCCATGCTAAACCTGTGTCAGGCACTTTGGTGGCTTTCACAACTCATTGATTCTGGGAATAATAGAGATGGTAGTTTAACATTTTTAATACTCATAGACATTAAATCTGTTCAGTGCTCTGCATGGGCTGTAGAGCAGCCCTGCTGTGTGGGCAGGGTAGAAATGGCTTTGTGCAAAGCCAGGTCTGATAGAGTAAGAATGGGCTATGATGCCTGCAGAGCTGAATTGTGGTTACATGCAGGGCAGGGCAGCTCAGCTCAGCTGGCCTGGGGTGTGCTCTCATGCTGAGCAGCCTTCCACATCTGCATCCTCTGCCTGTATCCTGTGCTGCTACCTAGCCTGGCTGCAGGGGGCAGTTGTTTGGCTCAGTCTTACAGTTCCCAGGACCATCCCCTTATAATGGGAAATGAAAGAAAAATGTTGATATTATGCAGATCTGTAATGCACAGATGATTGATCAGGTAGCTATGTAGAGGAAAATGGTACTTACTGAGCTTGAACACAACATAATTTGAAGTTTTATCTCATTTAAATACAGTAGAACAGTGAAAGTAATACAGGACTTGTTTTGTCAGGGAATCTGTGTGTGTCTTGTGTTGGTGGAATGTTTGTGATCTCTAGGATAAGGAACAGAAAATTGATGTCACTGTAGACATCCTTCCATTTTAGACATCCTTCCAATCCTAGTCCAAAATCTTTGATAATTTTCTGAAGCTGAGAGGCTGTAACTAGATTTGTAAACAGATCAGGGCCTTATGTCCCATTGTTGTATTGCTCACTCTTAGAAACTCAGTCCTGTGGTCTTCACAATGCTTTGTCCCTGATGTATCCCAATAAGAAAGTAGCGGGCATCATGCAGGGATAGAGCACATGGAAACTGTAACCATGAAGAATGTTTTTACAGAAGTCTGTAAATGAGCTCTTGGAGTCAAGGGATCCAGTTTTGAAGAAAGAGATCTGATGAATCCCAGATTTAAAAATTATTTCTTGAACTTCTTAATATTCCTGAGCAACAGTCAATAAAACTTTGTCATATTATAAAATTCTTGGATTGCATAAGACTTTTCTGATGATACATCTCGTAGTAAGATATGGTATTAGTAATTGTGCAAGGCATGATCCAATTTATTTTGAAGTCTATGATTTATTATGGCTACAACTCTGTTATAATGCTCTTACTGTAGACATCACCTTAAAATACTTTTTTGAAGGGAATAGGAAAAGCATTTGAAGGGAACAGGAAAAAAAATCAAGGAGAGTTGACTCTTAGTCAAACATTCACATGGAATAAGTCCTCCCTACTGTAATTAAAAATGGTCATTTCTCTCATGGCAGGTGTTTGAGATGGATATTTCAAAACAGCTCCATGCCTATGAAGTAGAGTACCACGTTCTTCAGGATGAACTGCAGGAAAATGTGAGCCCCTGTGATGAAGGTGAACCTCTGGAGAAGCTGGAGAGGGCAAACAATCATCTGAAGAGGCAAAATATGGATTTGTTGGAGAAGCTACAGGTAAACGACTTAGGCTACAAACTCATGGTGAAATAATTTCTGTGATTCAGCCAATAGAGGAAAAAGTATTGTTTTAAGTGTATGTGAGAAGTCTTCTTACTGCAAGACCTTGTGGAGTTGAGCAGTTCTCTTAATTACAATGATTCACTTCTGCTAGGCATACTTCTAACTCCTTTGTCATTCCTTGGACTTCTCCTTCTTGATTTAGATTTATTTTTTCTTGAAATCTCTCTACCCTTATCTGCCATAAAATCTGTTGGCAAAATTTGCTTATCTTTCTGAAAAGTGAGTTCTCTGTCCCTTCATCTCTCTGCTTCCCTGTTGGAAAGGTTTAAGAAATAATCCACAGTACAGCAGACTTCTTTGGTCCAGGCCTTTGTAGGCAGTGTTGTTTTGTTTCCTTCTGCTGAAGCTCATAGTCCTACTTTGGAAGGTGAGGTCTCTCCTAGCAGACCTGATTACATCTGAAAGCCCACCAGACTTTTCCTGGTCAAGTTGTGCTTTAAAAAAGCCCTTCCTCCTTCACTATTTTCCATTTGTCTCATAGCTTGGCCAAGACTTGTTTCAGTTGCTATATGTTGTATTGTCTTGCATTTTCTTGAAAGATCAAGTCCTGTTTTTTTCATCATCAGGCTATTTCTTGCTATATTTGTTAATTTGAACAAGCATTGCAAAGAGCTCAGCAAGCACTTTCAGCTTCTGAAACAGAAAAATGGTAGCAAAAAAGGGCAGATCAAGTCCTCATTATTTTTGTGTTTACAGGCTAAGGGTGCTTTGTTCTTTTGATACTGAAAACAGGAATCACTTGAACTTTTTACTATTACTGATTTTTCTTTCTTATTTTTCTTTATTTATTCACTGCAGCTGTGGCTTTTAGCTCTGTTCTGAAAATGCACCAAAGGCATAGAATAATTGAGTGGCTGAGAAGGCATAGAAATATTGAGTGGCTCAATAATTTGAAAGGCTCTATGAAAGCTTTCCTGCTCTTTCAGAGTGCCTTACAATAATGCATCTTTCTCAGTGCTTAACCTCTTCACCTTTTTGTTTGCATAACTTCTTCATTCCTTTGCTTATACCCTTTCTTAGGAGCAGTCAGAATTCTTCCAGTACCCACAGAGCAAACTGCTGCTGCTGTGGTCCAGGGTTTCTTTGACTAGTCAGAGGAAGCTGTAGATTTTTAATTGGAGAATAGGGAACACAGTCTGCTTCTAGACTTAATGTTGAGTTTCTCTTCCCTCCAGTCTCTTCATCCTAATTTACTTTATCACAGAGGGTTCCCCTTGTTCAGACAGTGAATGTCTACCAGTGCTACTTCAGCTGCTGATTTCCTTTTTCTCCCTCTGGCTCCAGTTCCTTGTTACTCTCAGCTGTCCCTTGCTTGCTACAATTTGTATGTCTCCTTCCCTCTGTAAAGCTCGGAGAAATTCTTCAGATTGATCTGGTCACTATGAGGAGATTTTGTTTTTGATACACAGTATGCATTCCTTGTATTGTCTGCCTACACAGATGTCTTTAGAAGTAGCTATGTAAAAACATCATAATTTTAATATTATGATACTATATAATAATATAATAATATTAAAAGAAAACTATTCAGAATGTATCAATTTATGATAATGTTATTGTTTGCAGGTTGCTCACGCTAAAATTCAGAGTCTGGAAGCCAGCCTGGAGACTGTTTTGACACGAGAGAACAAAATGAAGACTGTAATTCAGTCCCTGGAACAGGAGAAGATAACATATCAAAAGACTCTTGAGCAGATAGTGAAGTACTTGCCAGCAGAAGTGTTGTCTGACTGTGAACTGCTCCTGAAGGAAGTAAACTACAACCCAAATAATAAAATATGGAGTAAGCCATAAACCAGGGTTTTCTAGGCAGCATTTCTTCAAAAACAAAAAGGGAACGAAAAAATGAGTATGCTGCTTTCAATAGCTACTTAGCAATAGGCAATGGTATTACCCAAAAATAGTGCTGGGACACTCCATAGCTACAGATGGGCCTTCAAGTGTCAGAATGCAAATTCAGGCTATAAATTTTTTTATGATTATGTAAATAAATCACAAGGGGGAAATAAAGGATTCTCACATGTAATTATGATGAGTAGATGTATATTTAGAGTTGACCTAAAGGAAAGGAGAAATTGGAGAAGACAAAGATAATGGTGATCTGCAAATTCATTTTGGATGTGCTTGTCTTGTAGTGAAATGAGGATAATGTGTCTTTATATATATATGTATATTGAATATGTTGAATAATACTTGAAGAAAAAAGAAAAGAGAATGTAATTTTCCCTCCAAAGAGCAGCATGTTTCACATCTTCTGTGGAAAACCTGTGTGAACTCATGCGTGCCTCTCTTTTAGTTCTACTGACATTGTGAGCACAGACCAATAAGCAGAACCAGTATCATGACATGGTTTGCACAGAAGGAGCTGTAGTGCAGAACCAGTATCATGACTTGGTTTGCACAGAAGGAGCTGTAGTGCAGAACCAGTATCATGACTTGGTTTGCACAGAAGGAGCTGTAGTGCAGAACCAGTATCATGACACGGTTTGCACAGAAGGAGCTGTAGTGCAGAACCAGTATCGTGACATGGTTTGCACAGAAGGAGCTGTAGTGCAGAACCAGTATCATGACATGGTTTGCACAGAAGGAGCTGTAGTGCAGAACCAGTATCGTGACATGGTTTGCACAGAAGGAGCTGTAGTGCCACCCGCTGCCTGGGCTGCAGCGGTCAGCAGCGCAATTCCAGGTGCATGTTGGAACTGGAAACGAGCAAGCAGCGCATCATAGCTCCGCCTCCATTGCCCAGAGCTAAGGAATCGTGTCTGCAAAGGCAAGAGCTAGCAGTGACTGCCGCTTCCTTCCTGGCCTGTTTGCTTCCACCTGCGCTGGGCTTGGTGGTGATGGTTGGTGGAGAAAAAGGAAGCACAACAGTGGGATGGGATTTATCCTGATGTTAATTTTCCACGGGAGACTTGCCTGTGTAAGAGTTAGGTGTGTCAGGGGCTCTCATTTAACCAAAGAAATGCTGAAAGAAGCCTTGTCTAATTGTATTGGGATGCAGAAAGCTGTTTTAAATTTTGTTTGAGAAGAAAATTGAGGTGGGTTGCAGGAAGTTAAGTGTGAGTGCACAAGAGAGGACCAAGCAAGTCTCAGATATTATGTACCTTTCAGTTTTCACACACATATACAGTGGCTATACATTTCAAAGGGGATCCTGAAGTACAGGCACAGTTTTAATAACACTTTCCAGGCTATTCCTGTTTTAATACTACTTTGTGGTCTTTTTATTAAAACAAAAGTCATGAATTTGTGTGTTCTGGACAAAAGGTGGGATAAACTCTGATCATTTCAAGGGAGAAATTATGTTTATAGAGATATAAAAAGTTGCATATAGATTTGAAAATGTTTTTGAGTGGAATTTTTGAGAAAGCTTAGACAAATGTGAAATAGACAAGTATTTTGGAGTGCATGTCTGAACCCTTAATTGCATTTTACAGTGGCTCACGTTACCCCTTCCTGTTTATACTGTATTTCAGGAAACACTTATTCTTTTTAGTAAGAAAACCAATTAAGCAAAGTGCCAAATCCAGCAGTGTCTTCACATCAGATTGTCCAAGTTAGAAAGCAAGGACTGAATATCACTGCTTTCTAAGTATTATGCTTTATGTTACCATAAAAGTGAGGAACAACAATGCTTACTTGCTGCACACTGCTGTGGAACTCAGGGGCTTCGGCTCTCCTGGGTTTTTTGTTGTTGTTTTTTTATTTCCATGATGTTTTATTTGATTAAAGATACTGATTTACTTAACAGTCTCTCTTTTTACATTTGGGGTGAAAGGTCTTAACACTGTGTATAAAAGTATGTGGAATCTGTCTAGATATTTCAAGAATGTCGTATTGTACTAGATGGGGAAATGCCAAGTGAAAAAGCAGTTCTTTGCAGTTTGGTTCAGAGTGAGTTTTAGCTGATGTGTACATAAAAATCTAATCGCAGGAACTGCAGCAGCAGCAGCATCTCTTACAAAGAACCAAGATTATTCAGATACATCTTTTTTTTAAAGATGCACTGAATGAGCTTTATTCTGTTTCACTTAAATTTTTTTTCATGTAATGCCTGGAGAAATTCCAATAAATGTCATTGCTGCATTTCCCATAGCCTCTGGCTAGTTTTATTATTCTACCCTTCAAGTACCAATCTCATTCTCAATAGTATCATTCACATGAAATATGAAAAGGATCCGGCTTTAGTTTCTAGTTGTGGGGAAGAAAACCTGCAGGATTTGTAAAAGTACACAGAGTACAAGGATAGATATTCTTCTTGGGGAAGAATCTTGTTCTTAACTGAAGATGAAATTTTTAAAGGTATTTTTTTCTCTGGCAGTTCAGTTAGTATATATGCATGTTGAGAATAGTAATTTGATGAACTATGTGTATCTAGCTTTGAAGGGGGAGGAGGGTGAAACAACACATGGGAATAAACTACAGAAGTAGAACCACAGTGGGGTAAGTGCCTCATGACATCAGGACACTTCTGATAATGTTTGTGTGCTGAACCCAAGAGTGCCTTGTAACTGGGCATCTCTAGGCCATGGAGCTTGAAGGCTTCACTCAAGCAGGTATCCTCCAGACCATCTTCTGATGAGTAACTAGCAAGATCATCTAGAGGACTGAACTGGATGTGTGCTTGGTATAGACAGCTTTGTGAAGGGATAGAATGTAAGAGAATAGTGCAGAAGGTAGTCTCACACTTGAGTTGCAGCTGCACTGATCACCAAAGATTAGGAGCAGGCCTGCCCTTAACAGGCCACAGCTGTGTCCAATAAGAAGACAAGTGCTACAAAAGAGTAGGTTAGCTGGGTGAGGAGAGAGATGGAGTTTGATGGCTGTGCTGTGAAGAAAAAGAACTCAGTGCTGTGAGGAGCTGCTCATGAGAAATCACCAAGAAGGTATGGGAATTTTGCAATAAAATGACAACACAGCTTTACAATTGTTTTGTGCAGCTTGTGAGGAGGGAGGTCTTAAGGTGCAGTGGGCCAGAGGCAGAGCTGCAAAGATAATTGCTTGGGAGAAGGGGCATTTCCTGGGATCAGAAAAAATGTTTTTCTGTTTCTATGTCTTGTTTTTCTGATGGGGAAAAAAGTTTTCAGAACAAAGCTATTGTTCTCTCTGAGCTAAGCCCAACAGAGCACTCAGTTTTTCCTCTCAGCTTCTGGAGAACTAACTCTTGAGGGAAAAGTATCTGCTGTTTTCAGGAACAGGTGACTCAGACTGCTTTCTGCTGGGAGAGGGCTTTTTTTGAAGTCTGGGAACACATATGTCCTAGCTTGCAAACTGGCTGGTAAGTGAAGAGTATCACTAGTAGGAATAGAGCTGAAATAAGTCTGGTAAGCAAGCCTAATGTAGGAGAATGGTATTCCCTTCTTTGATGGATGGAAAACCTGGCCAGAAAGTTGTTTTGTCGGGATTTTTTTCTTCTCCTACAAAGTAGAGTATTTATTTCTCTCCATAAAAAACGATTGTGTATTTAAGGTGCCTGAAATTTGCATTTGTTCACTTTCATTTTAAAATAATCAGATTTTACAGAAAATCAGCCTCACTTGAAATCACAAATCTAGTTAATCTTAAGTGGTTTGATTGTGCCCTCTTCAACATGACACTTCTAAGCTCAGTATCTCTACAAGAAAGCTGAACAATTTGTAACATACAAAAGAATTTCAGCAGTTTATCCAAGAATTTGGTATTACTACAGTGATCCAGGGGGTCCATCTGGGCACTTAATCTAAACCTGAAACCACATAGGTATTTTCTGTGCTGAGGTGAATAACCCCAGGCAGTGTTAACAGTCATTGTCCAGTCAGTCTTTGTAGTCATAGATGGGTGTTGACAGGCATGTGCAGGCTGTAACATCTCAAGATTTATGCCAGGCTATACCATCCTTTAGAAGAACTGTAGTTGATTCTGTATTTCTGTGCTTCATCTTTTACTGTCAGTGTTGGCTCTTGAATTTAACCTGTACTTTTCCTTCCTCAGTCTTTCTAGTGACTAGATAAAACAAAATTTAATGCTCCCTTCAAAAAAAGGCATACCCAATGTTTAGCTATATCCTCACTCTAGTGTCCAAGAGAGAGTTTATATGCCTAATGTTAAACATATTAGCTCACTCTGTCTCAAAGTGTGTTGAGCTATGCAGTAAGACTAAAAAGCTGGGCAGTGAAGCAAAGATTATGGTGTGCCTTGAGCAGCTGACAGGTTGTGTGCTGACTGGCTTGCTGCGTCATAGAATCTGCACAGATTAGCACTTGGTCTGTTTGGTTTTACTTTAATGTTGACCTTAACTGTGGACCAAAGGAAGCAGCTGGCAGTGCTCCTTTACCACAATGTTCTGTTGGTGTTTTCTTTGAGTTGAGAAGTCTTCCAGTCCTTAACTGTTCTCCTCAGAGCTCTTGCTCAGCAGCCACCTTTAACAAGAGGTTTGGGAATTGTTGTTTGTAGTCTTACCATTAAAAAAACTTCTGGACTGTCTAGACTGTTTCTGTGCTCAAATTGCAACTTACTCAAGTCTTCACTCTGATAAAGGAAAGTAAGAAGGTTTTTATTATATAGGTTTTATTTTTGATGAGAATGTGTGCTGAGAGATGACACGAGTACCATACATAATTTCTTGCTGGAACTTGCTGGGGGAAAGTGTTCTGTGCCTGATGCACCCCAGAGCGTGGTTGTCCCTTCTGCTGTCATGGCTACTGCTGGCACAAATTGAACTTGCCATCAAACCCATAGATCACTTTCTGCACGACTGCTCCGTGGCCTCTCATCCCCCAGTCTGTACATATGACCAGAATTGCCCCATGCTAGGTAGACAGTACAGCACTTGTTAAATTTCATTCAGTCAGTGATTGCCCAGCTCTGTAGTCTATCCAGATGTCCTTTTACCCTTGAGGAAGTGCACAGCTCCTCCTAGTTTGATTCCAGCAGCAGACATGGGGACTAGAGGCACCCTGGGGACAGTGTGAGGTGCAGATCCAGGCTGGCTGGAGCCCAGAAGCAGCCACAGTAACGCCACAGTGACACCAAAGCCTGGCTTGTTAAACACCAGAGCAGCCTGTGGAGGCTCTGGGCCGGCTGGCCATCACTCCATGCTGCATGTTTGGGCTCCTTGCTGCAGCTGAGGCCAAGCCTGTGCTCGGTGTGCTCGTTTGTTCAGTGCAGTTCATGCTCCCAAATGTTCTCTTCCAGTTTAGTGTTACATGCTGGGACAGCAAACCAAATTGCAGAAAGCAGGATGAGGGGTGAGATGTCCTTTGTGCACACCTGATTCCAATTCAAACTGCTGCTGTGGGCAGGCCCCCAGTGCCAGTCAGGACTCCTTTGGTACTGCTCCTGCAGGATACAGGACTAGTTCTGTGTGGAGCTGCTGGCTGTCTGCATTATCCTCTCCAGTAAGAGGTGGGGTTTTTTCCCCCCCAGTGCTGCAAAAGATCATATGCCTTCATTTTTTTTTTTAATGATCAATCTCCTAAAGTTGATGTTCTGGAAGAAATTGTAGTTATTAGCTTTGTGCTTGACTATTGCCCACAAGGTGTCACTGTTGGTTTTGTATATGCAGCTCGTGTGTGTGTGTGACACTTTGGGGCCTGCTGTGGCTCTTACTTTAGAGAGGAGTATGAACTTGGCCCTCTGTCTGATGAAGCATGATGCTCTATTTGCATGCTGTTTGTAATAAGTGTGATGTTCGTGGTCAAAGACTTTATTATAATGAGAGGACTTACTAAATGACATACAGGGCTTTCTCAGAAATCAATGTCTTGCAGTGTTTAATCTTCGCTCTCATGTAAGAGAATTATGGAAGCACTTCACCCTTGAACAGGCATATATTTTTCTCATCAATCTGATCCCAGGTGTCATCTTTTCCACTGTTCTGTTTGAGCAGAATTTGTGTTTCTTGAAAGCAGCATTGAGTTGATCTGGTCTAACTGCTGTCTGATTTCACACTTAACCGGTTTTTTTTATTTTCAAAACAAGGCTTCCTTAGAATAAGCTTCCCCATGTCTACTAAATCTCAACTAATCAGTTCTTTTTTCCTGGTTTTCTTTTAATTATCTTACTGGGTTTAGTGATTAAAAGGAAGGTGGGGGATTTGCTCCTAATTTTCCTAGATCTACAGAGAAAACATAATTAGCTGCTTCCATTTTCCAGTTAACACATTTTCCCTCCAAGGGCATTGCTTTCATAGTGAGCACTGTGCTCGCCCTGAAATGTGAGGACATGTTCAGATAATGTGATGTTCCAACCACCCAGACACAGCTGTTCCCAAATGCATCTGGACACCAAGCACAAGTCATGTTCACCTCCCAACCAGAGCCCCATGTTCAAGCCATGCTCAGGTAATTATGGCATCAGAAATTCCCTGGGGACCACTGGGCACAAGCAAAAAAGACCTCAGCTCTTCTCCGATGCGTTTGCTTTTCTAAAAGCACCAAATTATAGATGGGCCTAATGGGTTGGAGGTGCTTAAAGCAGGGCTAGTGCACTTCATGTGCAATATACCATCATTTGAAAAGCTATCACGTTGTGGAAACATCATTCAAGTGCTAATTTAAATAATACTAACATCTGAAACGAAGGCATGTTCTGACATTTATAGGTTTAATGTCTATTTCTGCACTCTACCAAAATAGATGGGCTGTGGGTGGTTCTATGATTATTGCTGTGCATTAGCAAGACAAAAATCGTGTAGGCAGCTGCTATTATGCCTGAGTAAATATAGATGAGGGAGAATCTATAGAGTAATTTTTTGATGTCACATGTTTATTTAAGATATAATTAGGAACAGCATTAACTTCAGCAGTGCTTAAGGCTTTGGAGAGGGAGAGAGTATCTTAAAAATTCAGTGACCAATATGCCTCTGTGCTGCATAGCCTGGGGTCCTGGTGGCAGGCATGGGGTTACACAGTTCTGGGAGCAGTGATTCCCTGCAGCCCTTTGCCTGCTGAGCAGTCACAGCTATTGAGGCTGGATGCATTGTCAAGCCATCATCCTGACCAAAATGTGTGACCTATGTGTCCTCTTCCACTGCAGTGATCCTGAAAACTTCAGAGGGCTTTGATAGGCTGAAATGGGTATTTTTGCACTGACTCTTGGAATTGCATGTTGTGGAAGGAGGAAAGGCAGCTGTTCTTTTGAAAGAACATAATTTTATCATGTTTTGCCCTAGACAAGTAAAAGCTATATCATTCCTACTCTAAATGGGAAGGAAAACAAGGAATGCTGAGCCACTAAACTGCTCACAGTGGCATAACTGCATTTAGTAGTTTATATCCTTGGCAGGAGGATAGGATCTTTTTTTCCCTTTAAGCCAGCTGGCCCCCACATGTGTAGCCACTGTAGTCCTGTTTGCATTCTTCACGAAGAGTGACCCTTCTGACCCATTTCCTTGACTTATGGGTGATGTTCTCACCAACCTCAACCTGCTGGAAAAACATAGCATCCAGGATCGTGTGTTTTCCTAAAAATTATTCCTAATAAAATTGTATTTCCATCAGCTCAATGGACAGTAACACTGCTTTCCATCTTTTGTGGAAAGGCAGAGAGCCTTGTCTGGCTGTTCCTTGGGGGTTAGTTTGCATGCTCCTTCAGAAATTGTGCATAAGCAATGCTGGAGGATGTTTCATTCAAAGGTCCAGGGGTTTGGATCTTGGTAACACCCCTAGTAAATGAAGGTGTTAGGTTTTTTATTTCTAGCTGTCTCTCAATGGAAGACAGCCTAATGTAACTAAACATCCCTGAAGGAAACTTTAGCTGAGGGGGATGGAGATGTGTAAAGTGGTTGTGTGTGGGAGGGCAGGAAGAAATGGAATTAAGGTAGGAAATCATAAAGGAGATGTGACAAACATTTATTCTTTTATAGCAGTTTGTTTATACCAAAGCTCATGATACCACATCAGTTTTTGAGGAATTCTGGCCTCTTGACATTTGTCCTACTTACCCCTTACAAAAAGTATATATTTTTCCTAGCACCACCTGGAATGATCACAGCATCCTAGAGAGCCAAAGCACTCAACTGGTGCAAAGCTGCTAAGAGAAGAACCCTTGATTTAGGAAACTATATTTATTTGTGATGTAACAGAGCCTAGAGAGATGCTACAACACAATTCTCATAAGATGGCAAAAGATGCACACTGTCCCAAAAATTTACTGTTTAATCAAAGAGTTGAGAAGAGCAGCATCAGCTCAGAGTAATTATGGTCAGTTTAGGCAAATGTACAACTGTATTATATGTGCCTGTAGAGGTGGGATGATTTGATTTAACCTTCATCAAGCTTTTTGGGTGACAGTGACTTTTTAGAGACACCTCCAAAGAGTAAATCTTACTCATCTAATTTTGATGTCCACCTTATTCTGTCTATGATGAGTCCTAAAATATTTACTCCTTCCTTCTCTCCCATCCACTGCAAATACTAGCAAGAAAAATATAGGTGCAGCACTTCTTTTCACAGCCTCTATATAATAGCCTAATGGTTAGCACAACTGTTAAGGAAACGAAAATCATGGTTTCTGGTCAAAAATGCATCTTGGGAAAAATTCCAGCAGCAGAAACATAACATGGACAGCTTCCACAGCCTCTTTGTTTATTCTTATACTTAAATCATGAGCAGGACTGAACCCTCAAAGGATCTCAAGTACTGACCCTCCCACCCCCCTGCCCCCCCATTTCTGACATGCTTTGAGGGAAATTATAATGAACATCCTATTAAACAAAACATGAACCCTCAGGCTATCGAGGCTGTGGCAAATCCTCTGCTCCTTTGAGTGTGCTCCCTCCCCTGTGTGAGCTTCAGTCCTGATAGGACTTTCCAGTCCATTCTTGCTCCCAGACTCCAAAGTTAGGATCTCTAGTCACCACACTGGGGAGGGCAGGAAAATGAGAAGAGGGAAGTGTGATGCTGTCACTGTCTCTCCACACATGCCAAAACTGCTGTTCTTCAACTGCAATGTCATCCGAGCTAGTAGTTTCAGGAGGGTTTATAATTCTTTTTATTTTCTTCCTTTTCTTTCCCCTCATCTTAGGGGACTCTGAGTCTGAAGAGAGTCTCAGTGTAAACCTCTGAACACAGAAATAAACTGTAGTCCATCCTGTGTGGAATAGGAAAATGAATAGCAATAAAACTTTGCCTGGAGCTGGAGTGAAAGGTGAAGGAGGATTTGCTGCTGCCTGGGCTGCAGGGAAAGGTGAAGGAGAAGGATTTGCTCCTGCTGCTGCCTCAAGTAGATAGAGCATACTGGAGTTTAGAGCCTGCTTCCATGTATCTGTCATAAAATAAATGTGTGCTCTATCACCATCCATAGTGTGTGCATAGCAGCAAACCACTTCAAACACAACTAAAAGTGTAACAGCCCAGAGGCAGGGAAGGAAAAGGAGAAAGAGAAGAGAAGGAGGGAACACAGACTGCAGGAGAGGATGAGGGCTGGGATTGCATTAGGCATGTGAGGAGAAACCCATGCCACTTTTCTTTGCCTGCTGGAGGGGCCTGTCCCCATAAGGTCTGGAGTCACAAATTGGGTTGGGATATCTGGCTAGAGCTCTGCCAGCAACCCTCTCCAAGCTGTAAACATGTCAAGCTAGAATGTTTACTGCTCTTTCACAGTAAGGATGTAAGGAGGAGAAAGAACCTACCAACAAAATCCTTTGTAGCCTAAAGCACGCTGATGGCACCCACAATTACTGCTCCCCACAAACAGGGTTCCTTTCCCACAGGAACCAAGTCACACATGAAGTTTTGCCACAAACACAGTTACTGTAATGCTGAAAACATTTTCCTCTTCCCAAAGAGAAAGTTCATTTAAAACTTCTGAAGTCATGAAAAGGAAGAGGTGAGCTTCTGAACAAAGATCCAGTGCACAAAATCCCTGCATCTCCTTGGCTTGGCCTCTGACCTGCAGGTGAAGGGGAACTCTTGTTTCAGAAAATCCAAATGCCAAGTCAGGCAGTTAGAGCACACAACCTCCTTGGCATTAGCTTTTTTATAACCCTCAAGGTGTAACAGCACCCTTACGGTCTGGTTGCTGAACTTTTATTTTTTCTTTAATGTCAGAATATACGTTGGTCTGAGCATGTAAATGAAAAATATAATTTCATTACAGAGGAATCAAGGATGTGTAGCATATTTCTTTGATTTTGCAGGGCCAATAAAACTTGTGTACTGAGAGTAGCTTCCTTTAGTCATCCTTTTACAGAAGCTTTTATTACTCCCTTCACCTTCACATGAAAAGCCACACATAGTCATGGCTATTAAACCATGTAGGATTAACTGAGCTTGCAAAGGTTTGGGATGTTGAGCTTTCTGCAAAGTCTGCTACCTAAGTATTTAAGCACTCTTCTCATTTACATAATCTAATTGTTACATTCATTGAAACATATTCTCTCATCTAAATCCTACATCTGATCTCCACTAGGTAAATGTCAGAGCAATTAGATAGAAATGCATTAGGTATAGATGGGAGGAAAAAGAAGATCACCACTTTCTCAGCAGGGTTCACAGCCCTTTAACCACAGTGCAGAGCTGATGTGATCACCAATCCTATCCCCTTATTCAGTTTTGCCCCCAACAGCCATGGGAATAAAGAAATGTCAGTAAAAGTAACTGTTTCACTCAATTCTTTCCTGACCACAGCCTGCACTAAGAGCTTTATTTTCTCTGCGCTCTGCATGCTGGAGGGAAAGACAGAAGGAAGCCAGGTAGCTCACAGAGGGCAAGGTTCACCAGGGCTGTGGCAGGGAGGGGTAGAGGAGCAGGGCATCAGGCTGAGACAGAGATGAGCCAGGCAATTGAGATGTGATGTAAACTTCAGAGAAAACAAGACCATGTAGATGTGCCCTCCCTGTCTGCCTCCTGCCCCCTGCTCCTTCTGCTACAGCCCTGAAACCTGAAGTGAAGGGGCAGGTGTGGGTGGTGGTGGAGCAGCAGCAGAGCAAGCTCCACAGAGGAGTGTGGGCAGCCAAGGCAAAGTGGGCTCTTCAGGGCTTGAGGAACACTCCTCAACTTTCCCCTGCTCTTTCACCAGCTCTTTGCAGCCCTCTGATGATGGCTGAGATAGGGCTGTGAAGCAGGAATGTGGCTCTAAGGAAAAGGAGCATAGGTACTGAGGGCTCAAGGAGAAGTCTTAGGGAGGGCCCTTGTCAATATGGGAAACAGGCAGGAGGCAGCTGGGAACATTAAGCTTTGAGAGAAGAGAGCAACCTTTCTTTAAGAAAATGGATGGGGGAGGCAAAAAACAGAATTGAGGGAGCATACCTGTGGGTCATGGAGGGCATATCAAACAGGACACCAGTGTTTCCCAGATGAAGGCTGTGCAGTGCCCTCACTGGAGTGTGAAGTTCTACAGGCTGTACTACTAGTAAAAATAAATAAATAGGGGGGAAAAAAAGAATGAAAAATACGGTCATTTCTGATAGCTGTCAGTAGTCTTGCACTATGGAGTACTTGATGACAGTGATAAAAGCATCTCGTGCTCTTTTTGTAAAACCCTTGACTGTGAGAGAACTTGATGGGAAACAGTCAAAACTGTTGTTTTTAATTTGTATCTATCACCCAAATAGAAAAATAATGCCAAAACCAAACAACAAACCAATAATAACAAAAAACCCCAAAACAAAACCAAAAACAAACCAACAAAAAAAAAAAAATCTCCAGAATTTCACTCATTCCTCTAACAAAGAGAGTTACATGTAATTGCTGCTAGATTTTGGAGGCTGAAAAGACTAATGAATCGAAACCCCAGGCTTTGTACGTTTGTAAATTTGTACAATACACAGAATAATAAAATTTTATAGAAATTTTTGGGTAATCTATGAAGATTAATTAACCACAGGGCTGTTGGCTGTAGAGCCTCATTTTTATTACCTTGATTTCCAGATAAATACTTTCCAGGGATTCCTGCTGACTAGAGTTACCCACACAACCTGGGGTTTGCCCTGTGTATTCATGAGCTGTTGCTTCAATACTGCCACTGAGGTTTTCCTTAGAAACTGATGACTGGGAGCTAATGTTAATGGGAAATCATTTTAGAGTATTAAGCCATGACTCAACTTTCTTAAATCCAAAGGAGATTGGGTGTGTGTGAAGAATGATTGCTGCTAAGAGCAGGATTGAAAGGGAAGTACTGTATTACATATATGCTTCATAAAATGCTTAATAGAATATATACTTATTAAAGTAGATAGTGGAAGAGAATAGTCTCACCTGAAATAGTTAGGTAGGGCTAGAAATCTTGGCTGTGTCTTGGATGTCCTTCACTGCTGCAAAGAGAGAGTCTCATCTCAAAGGAGGTGTGTTAGAGGACATTTTTTGCCACATTTACCCCACACTGTTTAGGCACTTATTTGAGTATTTCTATGCACTCTCTGCAGGAGGGGAAGAGTGGGAGAACTCCAGAGGATAATCCTGGCTTTATGTTATCTTTCAAGTAGTTTAGCCTAAGACTAGAATTACTCCCTGGAGGGACCTCTCTTGTTTCACTGACTTTTGAAGAAGTGTTCAATTAATTGGGTGTGCCTAACTTAGTTGGGTAAATCTAGGCCTAAACTGTGGGATTTCCCTGTTGGTGCAATTGTGCCATGCTGTGTTGTGGCTGCTGAACTCTTCATGATTTTAAGGGTCCCTCTCAGAACCCTGGTGGTTGTGATGGAGGCCTCTGTGTCAGAGGCCTTCTGGAGCTCCTGGCTCTCTTCAGTTCTCCCTGCCAATGGTGGTTTTTAGTTCTGAGTGGTTTTACACCCCAGGGAAAAGTAACAGATCTCACCAAAACTCTTAGATTACCAAATGAAAGGAATGTAAGTACAAGAAGTATTAACAAAATCCCACTCACTGGGGTTAAAGCTCTCCTGCTGTCAAGGAATCTCTCTGAACAGCAGAACTTACCTATGCTGTTCAACACAGCTGGAAACAACAGGGTGAATATTGCATAAGGATGAATTCCAATATGTTACACAGATCTTTCTAAGGTATCTGTTGTATTAGTACTGGTTATTTAAACAAGAAGCTTTTCCCCTGGATCCTGAAAACAGCATAACAAAGATAAAATTTGGTTTAATTTTTTTTTTTTGTATGTGTGCATGTAACTTGAATCATGTTTCTGTATTTCAGGGCTGAAATATAATCATAAAAGTTAACACAGCTCTTCAGATTGTTCTTCTTTCTGTAAGCATGGCTTCATAATGGAGATTTAGTGGGCTGTAAACAGGATGTCATATGGTGCTCTCTGTCAAAAATTAATGATGGCAATGAAGATTAAATTATTCTTCCGTGAAAATACAGCACATATGCAGGGAGATGTTTGCAAGCAGGCTTAAAATAGTCCATTCCCTGAGGACAGCCTGGGAGTTTACTGGCTGCTCCCTGTTCCTTGTGAGAGTCTGGGTCTACCACAAAGAGGAGCTGTGTTTAATTCCTGCAAAACCCTGGGACACAAAGGGAGGCTTTTGTTTCTCTGCCTTCCAGGTGGAAGCTGTAGTCTGTGGAGCCTGGATAATCTGATACTCAGCTACCTGCAGTGTGCTCCCAGTGCTCCAATTTGCACTGCTGGCCTCCATTCCCTGCCCTCCCTTGTCAGAGCTCAGAGCGTTTCAGTCTGTGAGGATTCATTGTGAATCTGACTCTGCATGTTGAGCTGGGTGGAGAGAGGGGGAGAAGGGATTTTCCACAAATGGAATCCAAAAACCTGCAGCATATCTGTATGAAAAAGGTTTCCATTCCATCATCTGCTCCTGATTTTTTTCCCCTAGATGCAGCACGAACATGTCAGTGGGAGAAGAAAATATTACATTTCCTGAGACAGGTTTGTCCTGATGCTGGCTAGCATGGATAGCTTGATGTGCCAAGCAAAGCTGTTTCCTGTGAGGCATGGTTTTCTGTAAATGCAGCTCTCAGGAAGCCTGTGGGGCTGCTTTCTATTTCATTTGTTGGCAGTAGATGGCTGTCTGCCTCTGCAGAGCCTCAGACCAAGCCAGAGTATTCCCCAAGCTGCCTGCTTCTACACTCCCTGAACCTGTTTTCCATATTACCACTCAGTAAAGATGTAAATATTAAGCAGAAGATTTCATGCCTTCCACAAGGGCACAGCTTTCTCAGTGAATTCATTCCTGATACTGGGGAGAAAATTAGGAAACTACATCTTGGAGAGAAGACGTCATTGTGACCTTTCATTCCCTTGTGAAAAAACTACCACCAATATTTCAGCTCAATGATCTTTGTCTTCTCACAGCTTCAGCAGTTACTAGTTAGGAACCTGAAATGCATCAGGTTTGGGGATTTTTACATTTTTTAATGTTTTATTTTTTTCTTAGCCTTGTGAGCTGCCTTGATTTTTTTTTATTCCCACCATTTATATCCTGTGTGTCTTCTCATGTGAATCCCCTTGTGAGTAGATCTTTATAGCTGTATAATCCTTTGAGCCACCTAGCCCTGGGAAAACACATCTTTCCCCCTTGTTTTTGATGCCTGTTGTCTGTGTTTATGTATGCTTAGAATTTATGAGCTGATAAAAGTGAAAGAGGGGGGAAATAAGGTGACTACGGGACTGACTCCATCCCCTGGCACAGGGAACACAGTCCTTTGTAGCAGGAAGCAGCTCATTTCAAATAGGTACTGTGTTGGAGCTTTGACACATATGGATTCAGTGTAAACTGAGTCACACCTGACACTTCAACTCTCCCCTGAAGTTTTGTCACTACAGCAAAGCAAAAATATATCTGATATGTAAAAACCGACCAGTCCCATCTCTGCTCCTTTGATTGCTTACATATTTCATGGGGAAAATTACTCCCCTTACAGACTTAGTCTCTCAGTCAAAAATTAATCTCAGTCTCTCTTAGTCTCTCAGTAAGCAGTGAATATTGTTGCTGTTGCTCAGGAACTAGCTGAACAACATAAATTATTCTGGTAAACCAACCAGCGTGCAAGCATGTCTTTCTGATTTGACCTATTAGATATTATCAGCACTGGCTCCTGTTTTGGGGCAGAGGCGACTTTTTGTTTCATAAGCAAGGGAACCTGGCAGGGCTTCTCAGTTTTTCCTTTCAAGTGGGGAGATATATGGCACTTTTGATGTTGCTGTTCTTTTATATGGGGAGTGGTGTCTTTAATGAGATTTTTTTCTTCTCAGAAAAGTAATAGATTTTACTTGATATGCTAAGACATGATCCTTGGCTCTTCCAGTTGTTTTGGGGAAACCTGGTAACTGGGATGTAGCCACCTAGCAGGGATTGTCTAGAAGACAGAGTGAGAGCAGAATAACCCCCTGTGCCTCTGTGACCATTGCCCAATACACTGTGTACTCCTGTGCTATGTGATGGGCAGCTTCCTCCACCCATTTTCAATCTCCATCATATATACACTTTCACATTTTCCTATTCTCATCATATATACACTTTCACATTTTTCTATTCTGGTGCCTCTGTTGAGATCTCTGCCATGGTGCCAAAGTCTGCATTTTGCATCTCTGGATTTAGCACAGCAGGTTTTATTTTATCCTGTGAGCTATATAACCATTGCCGTGTCTGTGAATGCAGGTAAAGGTCTAAACCACCTTCACAACAAAATCCCTTCAGCCCTGGCATGGATCAAGGATTTGCCACCTGCTCTGTAAATCCAAGTCTGCAGCTGCTTTCATAGCCCAGAGATGAGTATCTGTGGGCCTGGGACAGAGACCAGACATGTGGGCAGCCTGTGGAGAGAGAATGGCAACATGCTCCAAATGGCAGAGCGAGGTGGAGATGTCTGCCACCAGTTACTGCAAGGCTGCCTTCAGATGTTGTTTGGTCTGCTGTGGGCAAGGAAAAAGAGATGGTCAGAGCAGTCATTTGTAGATCACACCTGCTATCCAGGCCCTCTCTTTACAGCTGTGGTATTTCTCACTCAAAAACAAAGCTTGTGTAGAGTGATTCCTGTGTGGCTGGGGGAGGTCCTTTTGCTTTGAATTCCATCCAATGTAGAGTGCTTGTCCAGGCATCCCTTTACCACAGCTGCCTATTTCTCAGTAGGATGGACTGTTTGAATAATGTATTGGCACTTCTTGTAGTCTGTCACACATATGAAGTGCAGGCAGTGACAACAATAGATACTGAACTGCATTTTCAGATAACTCATCTGTATTTCTTCATCCATCCTCCGAATTAACTTGGGTTGGGGATTCTTGCCACAGAAGCCCCAAGAATTGTCTTTAAGCCTCAAAGTAGAAGACCAGCTGAAGTTTTATAAATGCTACCTTGTTTTGCTCTGGCTGCAAAACTGCTCAAGGAGCACAGTTTAAGGGGTGTTATGGCTACTGCTCACACTGGCCTCGGGATGCAGGTGTTTGCACTGCCTCCTGGATTTTCCAGACCATCAAAGTCAGTTCTGAAATGTGATTAAATCAAACCCCATTTTATTTAATACGTAATTTTCCTTCTGGCTTAAGTAAATTAAGTGGTCATTTCTAGATTTCTTGAAAAAATCCCTCTGAAAAAAATCCCTCTGGAATTTGGCCAAGGAAAGCCAAATTCTGGTATTAGCCATACTAGAAGGTTAAGACTTTGCCCCTAAGCAATGTGCAGCTCAGCTGAACCTAAAAATGCTGTTTTGTACTCCTTGACTGAACAAGTATACGTAGTGTTTTCAAATAAACTATATTCTTCTTGGACATGGCTATCAGTGAAATAGAATCCTAACTACTGCTACAAATGTGACCCACCTTGAAGGGAGAGTAGCATAAAATAGGGAATTTGTTGCTTGCAACATAACAACTGTGATTGTGCCAGAAGTAGCTCTAGAAAGACTGCTGTCCTTCATGTACCAAGTGGAAAAACAGAGGTGAAAACAGGCAAGAGTGAATGACCATCATTAAATTTCTGTGGAAACAAATAAATAGAGTCCTCTGTAAGGATAGCAATGAACATAAATAGGGAATAATGTTGTCTCACTGTAGACAGTGTTCCCACATATGACAAGAACGACTCTTGAAATTATTGAGAGGTTGTGTGTATATTTTGGGAAATTTACAGCTATTATCTGTGTATTTCAAATAAGCCAACAAATGGATGGTTATCTGAATAAAGCATCCAACTTTTGTCTTCTATTTGATCTTTCTAGCCATATGAGTAAGCCAGTCAACATCAGAGGCTATCTCAAGCCTAGGAGAAAGTAGCTGAGAGGAGATATTATCTTTCTTCACTGACTTATCTCAGAGAAAAAGGCCATGAATAATTTCATGACTTTCTGACACAGTGGACTGCAAATACCTACACAGTGGAAAACATCTCATTGTTGCTGTATATTTTCATTTTTTTTTCAAGTTCTTCATTGAAGAAAAATTGAAATATGTTTTTCCTCAATCCTGTCTCTTCCCCCAGTTCACTGAAGGAATCTTTTTCTGGATACCTGTTTTCAATAAATAAACTTTGTGTATTCAGTTGCAGTATAGAAAGGGACATCAGCTGGGACATCAGAATTAATAACCTCTACTCTTTGTATCTATGGTGGTCTCAGAAAAGTACAGAGGCAGATAAATATATCTCTTCTCATCAGTACAGGCTATATTTGGAAGATCTCATGTGATGTAGATTTCCATTGTTTAATCGTTCCAGAAAGAAAAACCCAACACAACAAAAACAACAACAAAAAAAACCCCTTACAAGTTCTCAACCCCTGAAACAATGATGGAAAATCCCCCTGTGTCTGTGGGTCAATGTGTCCTTCGGGAAATTAGAGGTACCTCTGTGCAGCATTTACAAGATTACTGTGGAACTAAATGAGGCCTCTCTTTCCCATCTGAGTTGCTCTTGAACCTCAATGAACCTGATGTAATCACCAGCTCTATGCGTAGGGCAGCAGAGGCTGTCAAACAAACTAGGGACTCCGTGCTGTTGAAACAGAAAATGGGCAGCAGAAAATGTCAAAGGGAAACGGACCATAAGAATGAAGTCTGGAATGCAACTGGCTGGTCTTGCTTGCTCCATTTCTCAGGTTGTAAAGAAGAAATGAAAGGAATGGGCTTTTTTTTTTTTTCCCCACAAAGCTTACTGACAAAAAGGGGCATCCCCTTGTAGTGGGGACTCTCTAAAATCTCCTTCTCTTTATTCTGGAGTGGGCGGGAGGCATGGCTGGTGTATTGTGTCCTTTTTCTTTTCAATACTGCAGTTTCATTCACCCTCCCTACCCCTGGAAAAGCCTAGATAAGTGTGATTGATTACCTGCTTGGATCTGCAGCAATTTATCTCATTCAAAATGCTAATTTGAAACTATTCATGCCCAGGTGAGAGAGAATAATTTTAAAGGCTTATTTAAAATCCTCTATCAGTTCCTAAGTTCTTTATTAGCATGGAGGGAGTACATTAAATAAACTCGATGTTTTCCCCTGAGCATCAGAGTGTCACGCTGTGTCAGGCCCATGAGATACATCATGGGTGCTGTGACAAGGATGGTCATCTGAAACACAGGTTCATACTTGTGTGAGGCCCAGTGAGGACACACTGCTGTAGTTCACCACAAACCTTGTCCAATGTAGGGGGATAGAACATAAGTAAATAAAGGTAGTATAGAAAGTAATCCTATCCCCTAGAGAGTTGCAGCTGAGCCAATTACTAAAGATTAGGAGCAGGCCTGATGTTAACAGGCCACACCTGTAGGCAATCAGAAGAGTGTTATAAAAGAGTGGATTGGTTGGTTGGGGGGAACTGGAGTCACTGGGCTGCTGTGAGGCCAAGGAAGAGTCAGTGCCTGGAGGAGCTGCCTACAAGAAACATCAAGGAGGTGTGAAACTCTGGCAATATGGAACCCTTGCAATGTAATGACAATAGGACTCTTGCAATATAATGACAACAATCCAAAGTCCATGACTTTGGATATCCAAAGAACTCTATGTTACCATTGGTCCTGAATTTAAATTTTTGTTGAAGTTCAGCTCAAAGAAGAGCAAAGTGACAAAAAATCCCATTTCACTGGAGAAACAGCCATCACCTTATCAGATATATGGATGGCTTTGATTTATTTAAGAATCACAAGTAAGACTTTATTACTAAATCATTGGTAATGAAAATAAGTCTGGAAAAGCTGGATCCGTTACACATTTCTTTGTGTTTCTCTTCATTGGTAAAGTTTTCAATTCCTGAGTATTCAACAGTTCCTTCAAAAGGTGAGTCTAAACGTAGTTCATATTCTGGACTGCATTTATGTTTGATGATTACTTCAAGTCTCCTAAATATTGTGTACAAACACCAAAGGGAATGTTAATTTCTAAAGTGACTGTACAATTATCTGGGGTTTGTTAGGAAGGAGTTAAAATATTTTAAACATCTGATTTTGAAAAAATTAATCCCACTCTCATGATGTGATTGCCAATCATCATAATAGCATCCAGATTTTTTTGGACTCTAAAGCTCTTTATAGATGAGGTCGGTATTGTTACCCCTGATTAAGCTGAGAAACCCAGGATAGAGCAAAGGAACTGGCCCAGCATCACTCAACCAGTGATGGAAGTGACAAGAACAAAGTCCAGATCCCCTTCATCCCAACCTAGTGAACTTTACAGAGGCCATTAAATATCACTATCCTCATTTTTTGGAGGGCAGAAACTGACCCTAAGCAGAATGGAAAGGCATGGGACCTCTGTCCTAGCTGGCATCCCAAAACAGGATGTCTCACCTGGGGCATCACCTTCCCAGCTCAGACTCTGGGCATCCTTCCATTCCTTGTGCTGTTATTCCTCCTGATTTCTACATAGTCTGTTCTGGTATTTGTGAAAAGAAAAGAAAAAACCAAAAAGGGGAAAAAACCCACAACCCTCTATTTTCTTTTCTGAATTACAACCAGACCATTATGCTGAGCTGAACATTTCTGAATTGAAGCAAGTCCAACTGCAGTGGCCTTGCCATAGGCACACCCTAATTAACAGCAAAAATTTCCATATGTTCCACCCTTCACACAGACGTGACTGCTCTGTGACCCAAATGCTCTCATTTGTCTCGTGCAGGAGAGTTTTCACACTGGGGGCCACTTTGACTTGTGTCATTGCCTACATCTGCTTACCTTTCAGGTGGTTTTATCTTTTTCTGTCAAGCCTCTGTGGCTATTTTCAAAGGCATTTAGAAGCTGCTTTCAAAGGCTTGCTTCACCAAGTATTTTTAACCCCACTGCCTGTTTCCGCTTGCTTCATCTCCCCATAAAGTTATGATGTTGAATTTGTGACATGGCAATTATTTATATGGTGACAGCCTGGAACCATAAAGAAGAATTATGGTGACTTCACTGAATAACCAAGCAAAAGTAGCCCAGTTCTGGGTAGAGAAAGTTCTTTTTTAAGAAAACATTAATATCTTCAAAACAATGGGAGTAAAATGGTTAAAGTCAACTTGCTAGCTGCGTGAACAAACCCTGTTATCTCTCTCCTAGTGAGCAAAGTCTTCCACTGATGCACAGTAGATTTTTGAGAAACATTCAAACCCTGGAAACCCTCATAATGCTTATTTGTAGTTACACTTATGTATTTGGAATTCTTTTCTTTTTACTGGGCAGGGATGGGTCTTGAAGCTTTTTGCTTTAGCATTCCATTGCTGCTGTTATAACTATTAGTGCTCTATTGTATGTATGGGGAAAGAGCTGTTCATGGGACCTTTTGGAGCAATGAAATAATGAGGTTTTGCCTCCAGCTGCCCTGAACCATCTAAATGAAAAAAGTAAAGCTTAAGTGAAGCTGGAAATAAACTCTGCTGTGGTAGTTCTGTACTTGGAATTTCAAATGCAGGCAGTTAATGATACTTACTATTTGCTCAGGTTTTTTAGCCAGTTTCTCTTTCTTCTGACCAGAGCACTGCATGCCTCACTCTAGTGTGGGAACAGGCTGGAACAGGTGTGGTCCTTCTCCCCCTCTCTTTCATGAAGGCATTGTATATTGGGGCAGCCTCTGAAATACCCAGGCTTGTGACATGGCTTGTACAATATCATAAATAAATAACCAACAGGAAAGAGTAAGACCTGATAGTAGTGATTTTGTAAACATATGCAGTGAACAAATCACACCAAAGCAGAGAATTCCTGTAACTGGACTTCTACAGCAGAAATGCATCACTTTTGTAGCTCTTGTGTTTCTGGCCAATAATAGCTGTTCCTGCCTTGGAGAAAATTGCTATGATATATTTATTTCCCCTTCCAGGTTCTAGTGATAGCTGTGTCTTATGGCTTTTGTGGGATGGTATTTTCCAACACTGCCTTATGTATTTTTGGAGCGAGTTGGAAACACAGTGGACACCCAAGCCAGACTGCTATTCCTTAAGGGGAGTATTTTGTCTGTACAAAGGATTATTTCCACCTCAGCTGTGGAGCCATCAGGGGTTAATAGGGTATTTCATGGGTCTCAAGCCAGCCCTCTGCAACAGGAATGAATTCACTCTGATCCTGTTCGTGTTAAACCCTATGCAAATACAACATTCAACATTTCTCTCCACCTGGCTCTGTACCACCTATCTTTATTTTTTGCTAACTCCCCAAAGCCCTAATTTGCAGTGCTGGTATGAAAAATCTGACAGGAACATATGACAGCTCTGGCCAATCTCTCCCCTTAGATGTAAGAAAGACAGTTAATAACCTTTTTAGAAGGATGAGACAAAGAGCCTGTATATATCATCTCTATGTATTAATATGCTATGTATGTGGCCTATCCACTGCATCTGTCTAGGGAAAACAGAGGTTTCTGATGTTGCTGTAGGCTGCTATTTTCACAGTGAGGCTGAAGAATGTGTTGGTACCATCTTAGCCAGTTAGGTCAATCAGTCACCTGAAACATGTCTGTGCCCCAAACCATTCAGCATCCCTGCTAACAGGAACACACCCTCTATCATCATTTGAATTTGGGTTTCAAAAAGAGGATATAAAGAGATTCTTCATATGTTGCAGATTCTCTTGATTGTCTGTGTGTTTGGGGGAAAACCCAAATTTTTAGTATTTCAAACAGTTACTAATTGCTGCTTTTTTCTTACAACTTATATTTATCAGAGATATTTCCTACGTATATTCTAAGGCATTTTAATGGACTGTGTATTCAGTGACTTATCCTGAAAGACTTTTGTAAGGCTGCAGAGCTGTATTGGGGTTAGTCAGCATCGGCCAAAGGGAAGGCAGATTCTTGTGAATGCAGATCCAGAGACATTTGGCAGCGGTCTCTCCATGTTAAAAATAAGGTAAGATGCCTGTCTCAGCCTCCTTTTAGGGTAATACAACACTCAGAAACAATGTGGACACAGCAGAGGTTTAGCATCAGCTTCTGAACTGCTGCAAGCGAGGTGGGACAGGATTGAGCTGGTTCTGCACCCATCAAATTCCTTTGTCTTTCTTCTTTCCAAGGATCTGGCTAGAAGCAAAACAGAGTGAAAAAAAAAAGTGTTGCATTCAAGGATCACAAAGCCAAACTGCAAGTCAGACTTAGCTGAATATCCAAAAATATTAGCTTACAAATGAGAATGGAAACACTCCCCTAACAGAGTTCAAAATTTTTGGCAGCCTGGCTTGGCCCAGGGCTGTCAGTAGCTCAGATCCACAGAAGTCAGTGGGAAGGGCTGTGTCTGTGTGTGCTCCCTGAGCAGCCCACAGCCCACAGGTTTGCTGCAAATCCTCCCTCCCAAGGCTCAGCTGCAGAGCCATGGGGCCATGGCATGCAAATCAGTTCCTGGGATCCACTGGCCAGGAGAGGCAAAGCCGTGTGCAGTCTGTTATCTTGCCGAAATATCTGTGGCAAGATAAAACAAACACTTTATAATGATAACAGTTATTTCATTCCCCCAATTTAATTGTGCTACAAGAACGTATTTATTGCGTGGCTGCCTGGTTTCTGAGGGCAGTGCAACAAAACCTTGCATGGCCAGAGGCTCTGTATTTGTCAGCAATTTGCCAGGCTCTCCCACTGAGTGCTAATTTTGGGAGGGTGTGAGAGGAGTGCCAGCCAACAGCGTCGTGGTTAAGTGAGCATCCGTGGCGATGCGAGGGTGTCCGGTGAGAAACAAAGGGAGGCAGGAACGCGTTTCCTCACCTGGGGGAGCAGGGAGAGCGCTCGCCTGCCCATTCGCAGCACGTGATGGAGGCAGGAGCAGAAGGGAGGCTTTCAATCCAGCTCAGCTGTCTCCTCCGGGTGCTTGGGAGCGGTTGCCATGGATATCTGCTGATTGGAGGGCACCGGCAGCGCCGCGGCCAGGGGACCTGTCTGGGGTGAAGGATGGAGGGGAGGATGCTCATGGCTGTGGGGGGCAACAGCAGGGATGTTTCTGGTGGCAGGGAAGCTGAAGGGATTTTGGAATGGGATGAGGCCTTCCCAGGAGTGTGGCATCATTCCCCCCACTGCAGCACTCATGGGGTGACTCAGGCTACTGAGCCTTGGGGTGAATTAGCTGTGCCCCAAGAGCTCAGGGTGATTTCTGAGCCATACCTTTGTTATTTCTCTCTCTCTCTCTCTCTCTGTGTGTGTGCATGCAAAATTCATCTTTGAAGCCCCTGGTTCTACTCTCTAGCTGCAAGGCAGGTGCAGAGCTGGCATTGTCCATACCATTGGCACTGCAGGACTGTGTCTGCATGTGTGTGTATGTGCAGTGCTGTACTGGAGGTTATGCTGTGTGGCTTTTTGTCTCTGAAACAAAGAGCCCAGTTGCATAACTTTATTTTTGTGATCCTGGCTGCTGATTTCAACGGTGGTTTTGGGTAGACAGAAATATTTCTTGTGTGAATGAAAATGCTGTGATTGTTTGAACCTGTGTGTTTCTTGCTCTGCTGCTCATGTGCTGCAGTCCAAATCCTCTCCTGTTTTACTGTTGCTCAGAAATGGTAAATGCCCATGTGAAGAATAACAAACTGCAGTTATTCTTCTCTTTTGCTGAATTAGCAGGAATGAACTCAAGGTATGCTCTTCTGAAACACTATTTAATAATGATATGTGACTAATATTTTTTATAGCCCTGGTCCTTTCAAGCCCTGTACTCATTGGGTTGGCTGCTGCCACAGTAGTTTAATTCAAACCTCCCTGTTTGAGCTCCATCCCAGCATGACTCTATAAAAATAGGACAGAATTTGCCCGAAATAAATGAAACACATAGATCTGAACTTGTAATCATGTCCTCCTCTAAGTCAGTCCACATAAAGTGCTGTTAAAGGTTGTGCTTCCTGTGGGTAGAAACCAGCACGGGACACAGAGGTGAGGCCTGAGGAGGCAGTCCTGGCCCTAGCTGACTTGTGACTCATTTAGCTGTGATGTACTGGTGATAAACTAGTCTGGCTGAGGACACAGGATGGATTTACTTTCATTAAATGAAAAGAAATACATACATCATTGGTTCTTTATACACTGTGCATGGAAGCACATCAATGAAAATTTATTCCTAGGGGTATGCTCATCTCTAGGCAATGGTCCTGATTCAAGATGCTCAGGAGTTAAGGAGTGATCCGGTGGACATGAATATGCTTAACCTTAGAAACATGAGTAATAGCCACATTCAAGTGTCATCAAAGTCAAGCTTTTGCAGGATCAAAGCTTTAAGGATGCAGTCTTGTAGAAACACCCCCCACATTCTGATTTGATGCACAGAAGTATTTGAAAATGGCAATATTTTATGGCTAAGGACATTTTATGATATAAAATACCAGGGCATCTATTATGTAAAATACTGAAGGCAGCAACTTCACAGAGAATATGTATTATGATGGTTTTCTACACAAGTGATTATGGGTTCTGGTGGATTTTCACTTTGAGGAAGACTTTGAGCTAATAACAGAATGATTATGGAGTTAATGTGTACCTGCATGCACCCTTGGTAAGTGCAACATGTGCCCTAAATGTCACAAGACAAATTAATCCCTGGTGTAATATTGTTAATGGGTAAGGTTGTGTGAATGATTAGTCCATTATGAATCACTGTAAATCCATTCTAGCAACTGGGAAGATTTTCTTGTTTAGAGGAACAAAAGGAGACAGAAATTGTGTTTCTAATCAGCTGTCATAGTCTAAGTAATAAGGATAGTACTGAATCCTGATTTTCTGTATTTAATAGGAAAGGATTCTACACAAAGGCCAAGAAAAAGGGAGATAATCCATCTGATATGCTAATTTCCTAAAACTATGGACACCAAAGCTATCAAAATTCCAACCCAGAAGTAACTAGAGTTTGATTTGACTGAATGTTAAGAGGGGGAAGCAGTATTTTTTGAAAGAGTGACATATATATATTGATGTTCAAAATTTAGGTGATTAAATTCTATCCAAATGGGAATGAATGCATAGCTAGTGTAATTACTCAAAAAACCCCAAAAAACCCCAAACCAAAAACAAAACAAAAACAAAACAACAAAAAACCCCCCAAACCCCCAAAAAACCCCAAAACAAGCAAAACCCAAAAACAAAAACCCAAAAACAACCAAAACCCCCGAACAAACAAAAAAACCCCATTGCAGTTATTAAAAATAAGGCATTTGGGGTAACACATAAAATTACAGGGATTTAAATGTAAAATATGAGTCCTTGGCAGGCAGAGTCCCAATACACCTTGTCAGCATAGGAGGGGGCCTGGCTCTGAGAAGAAATGGAGGTCCAGAACTAGGACTTGGTGAATATTGGGACTCACCTCATATGAGGAATTTCTTTCATTTGCTGTCATTGTGCATGGAAAAGCAGATAAAAGATATGGGAAAACTGGCTTATGCCATTATTTACAAAAATAATCTTATAATTGTTTTGGAAAATGTCCTTAATCTGGTTCTCAGACACTCATCTGTAGGAAAATGACATATTCATGATGAGTTTTTGCTTCCTTGTAACTTACTTCCCAAACTGATGTACAGGCTCTTGTCCTGTTGCTTTGCTCATCACTGTGTCACTGCCCTGCCCATCTTTGCCATATTCTATCTCTTTGTTCTGTCCATCTGCCTTTTGCAGTATTATTTCTTACTACCCACGGGACAGCACAAAAAAATGTTCTGCAGTGATTTAAGGATTTTACATAATTCTTAATCTGCAAGGAAATTTAATACGAAGTGTGGAGAGAATGGAGATAAAGCCATGCTAATCTCTTTGCCATTCTTCATCAGCTGAAGTGGGCATTCAACTCATAAGCAGTGCTGTCCTTTCTCAAGTGCAAGGACAAGCTAATGAGCCAAAGAAGCAAATCATTTAGGTCTTCTTTGCAGAAGCATAGTTTAAGAAGCATAACATTTCTTGTCCAAGAGAATAGACTTATCTAATTCAGAAATCGAAGGAGACAGAGGTAGTTGACAAGTAATCCTTCAGTCTACAGAAGTTACAGGACAATCACATAGGTTTTTCTTTATATTTTGATCAGATAATGTTGCAAGCTGTAGGGAGCAACTGGACAGAATGACTCACTGTCTCCTCACAGAGCCTAGAGTACAGACTCTGGCAGTCCTGCCATATCTGCAGAGCCAGCTTCTGGAGTAAAGGGAGTACTCAATCATTAGCTGCATGCTGAAACCACCAGGAGTGTCATCTGGGGTGATTTTTTGGTATGAAGGTCAGTTGACTTCAGTCTGGATTCAGAGTCATTGCACTGGAAAAGTAATTCCTCGTGACCTTGATAAAGAGGAAGATTTTCCCTCTACCCCAGTGCCATTGCAAAGGTGTGACACTGAAGGCAACAAAGCTGCAGACAAACAACAGTAGCTTTGTAGTGGCTGGAAGTTCCCCCAAGGGTTTCCTCTCTTCTGGTCTCCATGATAAGGCTGGTTTTGAGAAGGTAAGTCTTATGCTTTGTTGGGAAAATGTGGCTGCTGCAAATTTTACAGTAGACTGTGTCAGCATGACATAACAGCAGTGTTTTTCTATTTTCTCATTGCATGTCATGGCAGACTGCAGCATGCTATGATGTAAATGTTGTAACACTGTGGTGTGTCTGTCTGCAAAGCCATGCAGCGATGTGTCTCACAGAAAAACCACACAGGAGTCATTTCCTTATTAGAGAATTGCTCATGAAAGCTGTAGTTTTGATGAAATGAACACTCACATGCATAATTAAGCACCTACATGGTGTTGTGTGTCACACCAATTTGATGATCAAGATGAAGTGCAATGATTTTCAAAAGTAATAAGGGAAATATAAACAGCAATAATATAACTATGTACAGCAGGAGCAGCACGGAACTGACATTAGTCTTTATTAGAACAAGGGAATGTCTTTGTAGATCCACAAACAATATGATCTCAATAATTTCTGAACTTGGAAACAGATGTACAGTATATTCTCTCCAGCAGTATGATTTTTATAATCAGCTCATCTGCCAGAGAAATTACAAACAATGAGAAAGTGGATGTGAGGGGAAAGAACCTGAGAAAATCCCTTATATCCAAGTGTCTTGCCATGGCAATACGTTTCAAAAGCCATAGTAGCAGCCACTCAGTACTCTGAGACATTCTGCATTGAAATACACCAAAACAAAAATCATTCCTTGCCCAGCTTTAGGACAAGCTTTGTCATAAGCAATAAACCAGGACTCTGCTTGCTAAGTCAAACTTGCAATTTGTTATGGGGTAGCTTTTCAGGACTTACTGTCATTACTGAGCACTGTTAAATATCTGAGCCATGGTAGCTTTAAACTGGTGAAGAATGACATGTTAAGGGCATGGATGGTATAGAGATGTGTGTTTCTTGTGTCACTGAAGTGACAGAAGAGATGGAGAAAGGGAGAAATCCATGCCAGTAGATTGAGCCAAGGCATCTCTCTGGTTGCTGGTACAGCCACACCCCCTCCCTCCCCTCTGCTCAGGCCACACTATAATCTCAGAAAACCTGAAGGATGGAAAGCTGACGGAAATTTGGCTGGAAATGTCTTGCATATGTACAAACACCTATGGTGAAGCTTGAACTGACCAGCAGAGCTCAGGAGGAAAAATGAATGTAATAAGGAACTTTTACCCACATGAATCCTAATTTTCACTTGCTCAGAAACTTGTGAAGAGGTAGGCAAAGGCGTGCTTTAGTTTTCAAGGAGAATGTTAACCAATAGCACAGGATTCACCCTTCTGAGTCTGAAAATTCATTTCGTGGATTAGCATCAACTTCCAGGTGGATCAAGACATTGCTGGATTCCTGATTCCCTTCTCTTTGCCTGCCAATGCAGAGCACCAAGTGCTGACAGTGAGCTGCATCAATGGTGATATTCAGGGGATGAGCCCAGAAGTGTTTCAGCCAGGTGTGTCTCCCTTTCCACAGTTTCCTTCTCAATATTACGTTTGGTCTGAGACTGATCCAGAGAGATGCCCACCACATGTTTCTGTTACTTGGACTATTTGTATTTATTAGCACTCTCTAACACAAGTCTAGCCTATCAAAGATCATAATTCAGCACTTGATGGGCTCATCTAAGGCTACACTTCTTTTCTAGCCACTTTTTTTCTGAGTCTCCTTTCAGGTTTTTTTTTGTTTGTTTGTTTGTTTTTATATTATTTTGGTTTTATTATCAGTCAGGGAATTTTGAGGCAACTGAAAAGTGCTTAGAGCTTTATGATTTTGTCCAGCATTTTTCTTTAAATAATGAAGTCCTGTGTCCAAGGAATGGATAGATGTGTAGAGCCATAAAAATGAAAACCTGATTGCCTAGTATTTATAGCCTTTCACTCCTTTATATAATGGTGTGTTAAGGTGTGGTATTTTCAGGGTCCCCTGTGGCAGGAAGAAAGTGATGAATCTGACTCCATGTTCTTAGAAGGCTAATTTATTATTTTAAGTTACTATATTATATACAAGAATACTATACTAAAACTATACTAAAGAATAGAGAAAGGATACTTACAGAAGGCTAAACAAGATATTAATGAAAAACCTGTGACTCACCAGAGTCCCGACACAGCTGGATGGTGATTGGTCATTAAGTAAAAACAATTCACATGCTGGATAAAAAATCTCCAACCACATTCCAAAGCAGCAAAATGCAGGAGAAACAATCGGGTAATTATTGTTTTCATTTTTCTCTGAGGCTTCTCAGCTTCCCAGGAGAAGAAATCCTGGCGAAGGGATTTTTACAGAAAACATGACAGTGACATCAAGGTTCCCTCCATTGCATGTGTCTGTGCCCCTGACAGGCATTTGGGCAAAATTTCTATTTGTCCCAACTTCCTGCTCTTCAGCTGTGACAAAGAGGACCATTCTCCTTCACTCCATTACTTTGAGGATGACACCCATGTAAGGAAATGTAAAATAATTCACAGCAGAGATAAAAGAATGCCTCTTCCCTCATCTGGTCTGTCGTGCTAGCTAAGTATTTTCCCAATGAATTTCCAGTCTAATTGTAAGCAGTAGGGACTTCAAATATGTTGTAAAATATGCCACTGATTTTGGAACAGCTCTCCCCAACAATATGAAATTAATTCTCTTCCCGAATTTGAGGGTGGCCAGCTTTAATACAAACAGTCTCAGCAGCAGCAGCACAACAAATAGCAAGTACGACTGTTTGTCAGACCTGCATCTGTAAAGGTACTTCTCATCTGTCTCTAAGACATATGGAGAGTGTTAATAATAACTAAGCAAGGGTTTTCTTCCATGAACTCCAAGCCAGCATCAGGGATCATACTTCAGAATCACATTATTACAGCAGTAGATGATCTATTGCCAACTACCTAAGTACAAAGAAAACTTGCCACAGCTTGAAAGTGCCCACCAGAGACCAATGCTTCCCTGCAGCACTTCATCTTCTTTAAACAAGGGATAAATGCATTTCTTTAAGTCCTTGCTCGAGGATTTTTCTTTTCAGATTTCTCCCAGTGGGGAATGGCTCCTGCTAAAAAATTGTCTGGGGAATCAGGTCCCAGAACACTGGTGTTCTCTGAGACGTGGTGAAGGTTGTAGAGAGCCCTGCAGGGGCTCTGGTGCATCCAAAATGTAGCTCATGCTCCTTCTGGTCCCTTCACGGGGTAGCAGAACAAGGAGACACCACCTACTGCTAATGTTGCTTCAGAGCCAGAGATGCACAGGCAGCATGCCTGAAAGAGAATCTGTGATCCTTTTCTGAGCCTTAATCAGGATTAACAGGTGAAAATTTGTGGGGAAGGTAGAACAACTTGGAAAAAAAAAAAGGGTTGGGCGATTTGGAAATTTTTGTTTCAGATATTTAGGCTTTGTGAGTATAAATGAACTAATTCATAGAACAGTTCTTTTCAACAGCAAAAAGTATCTATAATCTTAAAAACCTGTACATATTAATAATTTCAAGTCATAGAGGACAATCTAGTACTCAGCAATGCAACACTTTCAAAAAAAAAAAAAGAAAGAAAATCAGAGAAAAATCCTCAATTACAAATAATTACAATTACAAAATACAAACTGTATTTGTAATTACAATCACAACTACGAAGATTTCTGACCCCATCATTTCAAAACCACATCTGCTGGTGGAATAAAGAGAGCCCTGGAAGGCAAAGTTCCTCCCTGCC
The DNA here is from genome assembly GCF_051311805.1 of Agelaius phoeniceus. Taxonomy (NCBI): domain Eukaryota; kingdom Metazoa; phylum Chordata; class Aves; order Passeriformes; family Icteridae; genus Agelaius; species Agelaius phoeniceus. The sequence continues at coordinate 50,942,445 of NC_135266.1, forward strand.
TCCCTCCCTCTCCCATCCCCACCTGCTCCCCTCTGGGCTGCTCATGTCCTTGTCCTTCCCACTGGGGCTGTGTGGTGTAGAGGAGGAGGAGGCTGCCTCAGGAAAGGGTTAAGGAGCTCCTGTGGTGGCTGGACACAGGGTGCAGTCACTGGTGTGCTGATGAACTGTGCTGGCAGCTGCTGCCACAGGGACAGAGCTTATTTATCCCCACCTTCCCATCCCACTGTGCCTTTTGACCAGCACAGAAAACTGATGATCTCGTGGCATGCCAGTTCAGGGAGTTCATCTGGTAGCAGAGTAACTAATGAAATAACAGGAGGATTATTTCCTGCTGGTTTAGGTCCGTTTGCCTAGAGATATGCCAGCCCAGGGAAGCAGGATGGAAGTGTGCCTTGGATGGGGAGAGCCAGAACTGGCTGAGCAGCAGCCACCTGGGCTAGCTCTGCTGTACCCCAGAATCACACTGGGAATTTGGTCTGGATCAGGGTGCAGAAGCTTTTTTAAGGCCTTTGAGGCCTAAGGTCCAGCTAGAAATCTGTTTTTACTCACCTGTGCAGAAGTGAGAAATCAGAGCTGATGCTAAACATAGGCAAAATAAAGGGCACAGGGGAGAATAGCAATACAATTTTAGCTTCCTGAACTAAGATGTGTGAGAGCATATTGTACTGCTCTGTGCATTCATGTGATGTTTAGGGGTTCCCTCCCTTTTATAACGTGAGGCAGGTATAATTCACCATGTCCTATGGCCCAAAATATGCTTTTACTCTGAGAAGCAATAGTATAAATAGCACTGGAGTGATCCAGGATTTTTTCTCATTAGTTTTCAAGTTTCATTTCAAAACAAATGTTTGTTTGGTTTTCCCAGCTGCCAGGATCTCAGCTGAGATTCAAAAGATAACTGTACTTATTTGCATATCAGCACTGATCTTTTTCCTTCAAAGGTACGACAGACTAATTTTTACACCAGTGACATTTGTCCAACCTGATTCTCTCAGGTAAAGACAAAATGCAAGTATTCCATTAATACTTTTCCAAACACTTTGTAAATTAGGCTACAGAGGAAACTAAGGAATGCAGAGATGATACATATTATTTCACAGGAACACAGCAGACAAGCAGAAAAGATCCTAACTTGTGTCCTAACTTTGTACTGTCTCAATTAGACATTATTATCAAATGTTATTTTTTGGAAAAAAAAAGAATTTTTTTTTTAATAACAAATAGAATGCACGTTTATATCTTTCTTCTGCTGATAAATGCTATAGAGAGAAAAAAACTCCAACAGCTTTAACCAGAAGGAAAAAGCTGTTACTACAGAGTTGTCAGATTTACTAACAAGACTTTATTTACTGTAGCACCTTTTCAAAATGGAGCCCAGCTTAATCAGAGCAAAAATAAAATAAAAAATGAAACACTAGAAGGTACATTTAGTAGTTCTGGCTCTCCATGTTCTAGTTGGTATCTGTCTGCTCTGTTTCATCTAATTAAAAAAAATCTAACAGTGTTCATATAAGAGTTTTCCACAGTTTCTATTGATTTTGAAACTGTTGTAAGTGATGCAATCCTGAATTGCTGAACAACCTGAGAATAATCACTTTCACTGTTTCTTGAAGGGAAAAAATGATGCATCTTCTTTCTTTTTTTCACATCTTCTTTGTTACCCTCCCTTCTGTTAAATGTGTGTCCCCAAGCATATGAAAAAACCCATCTTTTTGGCAAGAATTTTAAAAGCCGTTGCTGGCAGTTTTGGCATTAAGTTATAATTTCAAAGGCTTCTCTGTCTCCCAGTCAGAGACTGAGCAAGGAGTCAGAGCAGCTGCCACTCCTGGGCTGTGTCTGTGTGGCAGAGCAGACAGGTACTGGCTTGTTCTGCCCAAACTTGAGCAGAGCCCAGGAGCTGTGCTGGGGTGCAGAGCTCCAGCCCAGGAGATGCAGGGCACCCTGCTGAATGCTCCCAGCCACCTGCAGTGCTTTGGGATCCCAGCCAGTGCTTCCTGTGGGTCCATGCTGCATTGCAATGTACAGCTGTACAATTCAATTTATTTTTACACTGAGACTGGCTGCACCTATGCTGCTTTCTAAGAGGCCAGGTGTCTTGGTTTGGAAAGAGAGGTGTCTGGTAAGAAAAGCAGGAGCCTCCCCTGAAATGGAGAATGTAAACCCTCCCCACCCCTCCAAATTGCTATAAATTTCAAGTTAAGGGGCTCTCAGGCAAAAAAATATGGGAGCAGGAAATAACAGTTCTTTAATAGGGAAGGAAGCAAAAGGATGAAATAAACAATGCAGTACACTAGCACAACACTGACAGAGTCTGAATGCAACCTGACACCCTGTGGGGTGTTGGTAGCAGTCCAATTGGAAGCGTGGCTGCAGTCCTCCTGAAGTGTCAGGTGTGGTTCTGCTGGAGCAGGGATCCTGTAGTAAAAGGGTGTATTCTTCCTCTGAAGATCCAGTGGAAGAAGAGGCAGATGCTGTTCATCTGGGGAATCCAGTGGAGAAGCCGTGCTGATGTTCCAGTATCTCCAGATTATATCTGGGTAGCAATGCTTGGCTCCTCTCTCTGGGCGGAGCATCTCACAATTCTTATCAGTCATGCAGTGACATTCAATAGCCTGTTATCAGCACATGTCCCCTCCTGAGGAAGGAGTGATTGTGGAAGAGATAAGGCAAACTGCCCACTTGACAAAAGACAACTGCCATACAGATGGTAATAGAATACATCTTGCCTTCTGGAACACCAGGGCCTTGCAGAGAGCTAAGGCCTGGTTTGGTTTTTTTCCTTTTTTATTCCCTGTCTCACTTTCCCATAAGGCAGGTCCTGCTGGTCCTGCTCAAGCTAATGCAAAAGTCTTCATTTTCTCATGTGAGGATTTAATTACAGGAAAATCTAAACTGGCCTTGGACCTCTGCTTTAAATACACTGCAGATGTAGCTTCTAAAACAAAATAAAAGTCAGTTACTGTGACCTAAGCCTAACTGCCCTAGAGGAAAATTGGCAAAAATGATTACTAGAAAGTTGTGCTAAAGAGTGCAAGCTTATAACCTATGCTAAACATTGGATATATCCTAATGTAGTGTAGATCCATTGTGGTGTAAAAGCAGGTAATATTGGTCTATCAAAGGGCATAACCTACTAGGAAGAATTTGATTAATAAAAAAATTGATTTTGTGCCTTAATATGGATTCAATCTTAGAATAGGAGGACCATTGCTCTGCTATGTATTTCATGGAGACATAGTCTAGGTTAGGCACATTTGCCACAACCATTTTGCTCTATAAGAGCCTGTGATAAACTGCAGCTTGAACATTATTCATGGCAAACAGGAAAATGACAGTGCAGACTTGTTTTGAGGCTCTAGGAAACAAAGCCTTAGGAAAATACAATCATTATAGTGGTGATACTAAGGATTAGTTTACTTCAGCTGAAAATCTATTACACAAATAATATTCAAAGGCCTTTTGAAATATGGCTTTCTTTTCCATCCCTATTCCTGCAGTGTTTCCAGTACTAGGCTTTCTGTTATCTTATTACACCATGCTTAAAACTTTATCAACCTACTGTGTAAGCCAAAAAGATAACTGGATATGCCTGCATAAAGAGAATGACTACCAAAGAAATTTTTCTGTACAAAAAATTTAATAAGCAGACCTTTTTTATTATTTCAAGATAGTTTGGATTGAAAGAAGTCCTAAACCTGTATTTTAATGTAAGTAGTGTGCATGTAGATATGATACATATGAATTTATGAAATGATATGTAAATTGCCTCTTCCTTTTGTTCTCTGTAATTTCCAAACTTTTATGTAACAATATTAAGCCTAGGCCCCCAAAACTGCAATGAGAGGTATACATTTAGGCACACATATTGACATACAAATAGAGAACCTAAAGATGCCTATGCTGTAGAACTCTTCACTGCTTCACCTCATTTTAGACAGTGCCAATATATTTGTCTTTAGTATTTCCAGATTGACTAGTGCTGTGTGTCATTCAGGGAGAGGTAGAATACACTTCCAGATTTACAGTCTCAGCTTTTCACCACTCATTTACTCCTCACCACTGGCTCTTCCTCTAAACTTCTGAGTAGCTTCAGTCTGTAATATGCCATACAAATAAAATAAAACAAGTGGATACTCTGCAAGTATATTTCATTCACCCATCTAAATACAGGCATACATTGTCTCAGGCTGGGCAAAATTCAGCTTGTGATCAGCAGTTGATTTCTATTTATACTCTCAATAAAGCTAAAATAGGAGGTTTATCCCAATAGAAAAGGTAATTACTCAGACCTCCCATGGACTGTAGGGAGCTACAGCAGTGCTTCCTAAAAGAAAGCTCTGCAAATACAGAACTGTTTTGCAGAAAACCATACAGTAAAATATCACTAAAATGATTTAAATTACTGAAATCAAAAACCTGAAAGTTAGCTATCTTGTTTATATTTGATTCCTCTCCATTACAAAGTTGTCTGCAGTACAAGTAGGGGCTATCCATAAAATGTGGGCTATGTACTTTGGTGTACTTCAGTATCTATGGTTTCTGTCAGCTTGCTTCAGACTTGGGGCAGGGGGTTATTAACAGACAGGAATTATTAGTGTGATTTGGGGTTGTATGAGCTCAAGCCAATGTTACAGGTGAGGAATGGTATAGCAAGTTATTTATCTGAGATAGGCAAAGTCAAAGCTGTACTGTGGCCCTTGGTCATTCTGGTTCAACTTTATACTGACATAAATCAGAAGAAACTTTGCTAGTGCCAAAAAACCTGTGCTAGCATAAAGTGCACTGAGATCAGACCTGGGCCTCATGGGACTGGGGTGGTGGCAAGTGCTTTTGACAGATTATTTAATACGTTGCCCAAATTGTCTGAGATACATATTGACAATTGAACTAGTTGAATCTGGATGTGGGAAGGAAACTTCACAGATTTCAGCTTTGTTTGCGTGGGTTGAAAGTGATTCTCCAGGGTGCATCCACTTCTTCTAACTGCTCAGCTGTAAGTCTGAGTGAAGGCTGGAGAAACAAAAAGCTGCCTATGTAGACTAAACCACTTGGCTCCATGCCCTCCTCAGTGTTTGCCCAGGCTGCAGTCTGTTTTAGCAGAAGAAATCAAAGAATAAATATGCTCTAAGGTCTAAAGATTCTCTCAACTATGTAAAATCCAACACAGGGGCTGGGAAGGGCAGCTGCTCGTTTGCATTCCTGGCATCCACAGCTAATGACTGGAAGAAACTGTAAAAAATGTTGGGTTTGATATGCATTAATGTTTAAAAGAAAACCACAGCTAACAGAACTTTTTTTTTCTTTCATTTTTGCACTTTCTGTGCTCTTTAGACACATATTTGAGATGCCCTCATACCCAACATTCCTTATGCAGCATATGTGTTTGTTTTTGTTACTATGCTGATGTCTCCAGGCTCTTTTTCAAGGTTAAACTCTGTAAGGCTGTATCTTCCTTTGGCCCAGGGTTTTCATCTCTCAGACATACTTGACTGGCCCTGGTGACTTAAGTTGGGTGTTGCTCTCTCAATTTATTTCCCAGTTTATGAAGACTATTGCTCTCTCCCTCTTTTCTCCAAATTGGAAAAAAAATAAATGGCAAAGGTTTCCTTGCAGTAAAATATATTTGTAGCACTCTCTACCACAGAAAATTTTCTTTTCAGATTTGCAAGGCTTCTGAACACATCTGGGCTGTAAACATTAGCACTGAGAGACCATTTTGTGTTGACAAGAGGAGGTCTGGTCAGGGGAACTGAGCACAGAACTGGAAGTAGGAATTGCTAAACTTTCCCCATCTCTACCTGTTTTGTCCTAAAAGTACTTCCTAATAGGTATAGTATCTTGCTAATGATTATCATATCTTCCAGCATTCAGATGGGTAGAAGACGATGGCACACAGCTCATTTTTTGGACTGGTCCCCAGTTAGATTAACTGAAAGAAATGGAAAAAGGAACAGCCTTTTGTCTGTGTTGGCCAAAGAGAGCCTGTACCACACTACACCAGTGGTTTTTCTCCAACAGCTGGTCCACATCACAAAGCACAAATATCCCTGTAGCCTCAGTAGGCCAACAAGATGGAAATTCCCATCCTCTTCTACTTTAGCAGAAAGTGAGCGCCTCTGGTCTTGTATTGAGAAAATATGAGCCTCGTTTTCCATACTGAGGTGCTGCTGAGATTTGATGAAAATTTCAGAGCAAAACTGAGCTTTTATTTTCCCTGACATTTGGTGTTGTCAGCACCCAAACCTATATAGACTTTCTCCAGTAGGAAGACCAAGAGGATGAAATCCCAGCTCACTTGAAGTTAATGGCAAAGCAATCATGAACTTTAACAGGGCCATAATTTCAGCGCCTAACACCATAAAACAGCCTTTGGTACAACTGATTTCCTGAATTTCATTTGCTGAATATATGGTTTATTCTATGGTTTCTCAGTGTATTTTGTTCAGAAAGTACACACAGTGACTTCGGGCTTCTTTTTTATTTCCTCTGTAACAACACACTTTATTATGGAAATTTCACAAATTAATTTAAGGGTTTACCTTAATAAAGGAGATGATAATAATTTTCTAAACTCACAATGGCACAAAATCACCACTATTAAGGTTCCATAGGATTCTCAATGCATTAGCAAATGTAATTTTGCAATCAGAAATCCCCTCATGTCCCAAAAGCAGGACACAGAACTGTCTTTTTCAGTAGGAATATGTTTTAGACTCAAGCAGTTGAGTCCAAACAAAGATAAAAATCCTTACCAACTGCTCTATATATCAGGACCGATCCTGAAACTGAGCCTTTATTTTGAAGCTTTGTTGAACTGGAATTGAATCAGGACAAGTTCAGCTGCCCCCAAATCAGAACTCAGAAGCTTTTGCTGGTATCACTTACTCCATCAAAGTGAGATAGATGTCTCATCTCAAGTTATTTTATCAGCAGCACCCCAAAGCTGGAGATGCTGATATTAATAGGAAGGTAGGAAGCTGATTTATGGTTAGAGAGAGGACAGAGAAAATTAAAACTTCTTTAGTATAAGAGTAGATGGGGCCATTTTTGCATGAAGGAAGTGGGAAGGATGGCACAGGTTGACAAACAACGAGGCAAAACTGGCTTGGCAGTGGTGTGAGGTGCCTGGATGAGGTGACTGAGACTAAGCTGTGCCTAAATGAATTTCCAAACTACGGCTGTGACCTTCCAGATCCTGCCCCTTAGCTGAGAACTGAGAACTTGTTATCCAGTAACACAGCCTTTTTTAGCAGTCTCACAAGGCAATATATTCAGCATTTTTCTGAATAATTACATATCACAGCATGCAACATTACCCATTGCCATGTGTGATACTGCATATTACATAGGATGCAGTTATCCTGTGTAGTGTATAATTCATCTAAGAATCAAGAATATGGGATTAAGCACATGTAGTTTCCATGTGAAATCTAAATTTGTCTAATACAAATCAGGAGAAAAGTCAGTACAGCACATTCAGCAGAAAATAGGTTTGAAAAAACAAGGTCAATAAAATTTTTACCTGTAAATCACCCAGAGTAAAACAAATAATGTTGTTTAACTCTGTACAATCAAAGAAAGGATCGGAAAATGAAAGGAGTAACCTGAAAATCAATTAGCATCTTGTCTGAAAGATTAATAGAGAAAACAGACTTCTTTTTTCTGAATCATAGAAGCACAGGAATGAGAAACATCTCACCTGATGTCCACAAAGCTGTACAGACATGAAATGCAACATTGCTAGTAAATATATATACCCCTTAATCAAACTACTGCAGGTAGAAACCCACAATTTTATAAGAAAACATCAAATAAAATTACAGTGCAGTTTATCAACAGACATTCTCTGTGTATCTCTGATTATATTTATTGTGGGTTTATTCTACTGAGCTGAATCCCACTAATAGTATCCAGGGAAATATCTATTTGCTTGATTTGTGAGAGGGGTTATTTTTATTCACATTTCAGCTTCCCTATTGCAGATAAAGCTTTATTCAATGAAACCTATTAAAAGCACAGAAAGAGACCTCTTCCCTGCCTGGTGGCACATTCTGGCTCTGCCTCACCCACAGGGTGATGTACAGGCATGTACAGACAGGGTGGCGTGGGCCAATGGGTTTGGTGGCTTATGTGGTGTATTAGAGACAAGGTTTTATAAACTTGTGCATTCACTGCAGACCAGCTTTCTAGAAAGCAGGCTGGACACAAACTGTGCTCTAAGCCAAGCTGCACAAGGTTTCATGTGGACAGCTTGTGCCAGATCAAAAGTTGCAGGTTGGTTTATCTGTCTTGTTGGTAGGCTCTAAGGAGAGGACGTGTGTTTATTAGACCCCTGGCTGAACTACACACAGTAGTCTCTGGAAGATATGATGCCATTATTCTCAAAAGAACCAAATAAAATGAAACTAACTGAACTGCAGTTTATTTGGTTTCTCCTGGTCTCACTTCACGGTGTGCAAAACAAGATGAAAAAGGAGGCAGTTGCAGAGAGCTCATGGCCCACCCTTAGCTCTGGCAAGCACCCAGGCATGTTCATGGGACTAATGGACAGAAATTGTGTTTCCTTAATGAAGAACTTGGGTGGCTAAGGTGGCATTTGCATGGAGGGTTGGTGGGCCCTCAAAACCATCCCTGCACTTGTACCTCAAGCCTAGCCTTGGCCACAGCCCACCCTTGACTTGGTGGCACGTGGCTGCCCTGAGCAGAGGTGGCACATCCAGCTCTTGAAACAGCCCTGGTTCAGGCTGCTAAAGTGTGAGATGTTTATAGCCTGGGGGAGATTTATGATGATGTGTTTGTAATTTATGAGGGTTTTTCCCTTCTTTTCCTCTCGCTCTCTTCCCCTCTCCCACCCTCCCACCTTCTGTCACTGGCTACATTTTAAATCATTGATGTGATTCTCAGTCATTCTTGTGCCAGGATATAAATCACTCACCTACAGCTATTCACGTGGCTGCAGCAAAATGCTTTCTGTGTGATAATTTGAAAGGCAATGAGGGAAAACTGATACAGATCAATAATGCAGGATTTTTGGGGTGTTTACCACAGAAAATGGAATGAAGGATATTCTTTTAGGATAAAACATCTGCTGCAGCCCATTACAAACCGAAGAACTGGGATTTAATGGTGAGTCTGGCACGTGGCATTGTTATTGTCCTAACTAAATAAAAAATATGTGTTTACAAGGAATACATTAATGCTTGATGAGGCATGGATGGCACCATAAAATATCAGTTGCTTCATGTATTTATGAGGTGAACAGTGACTTTTCTACATTTTGTAGAAAAGTCTGTCTTGCATTAAAAACCTCATGATGAGGAATTTTATAGCCTTAAACACCAAGGACATTGAAAAAGACACACATAGATGCCGCAGAGCCTATAAGGAAATATGTTGTCTGAAAAAATATTCTTATTGCTGCGCTGTGCTTTGGACTTCTTATTTTCCCCCTGTGGGGCTGAGGTGAGCAGACATAAACTTGGCCTTCCCAGGAGAATCAAGCAGAGCAGCAGTGCTCTCCCCTGCACTGCAGAGTGACCCTTTCTGTCTCTGAACCCTGCCATTTGTCCCCTGGAAACCCAAGTATTATGCCCTTACTGCCACCACCACTGCCCTGGTTAAAATCAACCCAAGTCTTCCTGGTTCATTCCACAAGAGGGGCCCTGAGATGCCTCTTTGGAGCATTACAGGAAAAGGTAGCATGGGTTTATGGGATGCTTTAGAGGAAATTACCTACCTTCAGAACACCCATGTTAAGGCTATTTCTGCTTTTACAGTGTAATGTTTTTCAGTCTTTAAAAAGAGCCAAGGGGAAAGTTTTCTTACTTGAGACAACATCTCTTAAACAGTCTATAAGGGAGCCTCAGATTACATCTCTACCTGACTTGCAAAGAGAAGCCCTTTATGAAACTACTTTTTTTTTTTCTGGGTTTTGGAGATGCAGGACTGTGGAGGTGATAACAGTAGAAGATAGGTTTTGAAAAGAATAATTTTGGCAGCTTTATGCTGTGCAACCTCACAGCTTTTTCCTTCCACAGCATTCTAGGAGTGGAGTGCTGTGCATTTGCTCTTTTCTGGCTGGAAGTAAAGTTTATTATTGTAACCCTTTTCTTACTCTAAGAAATGGATCCCCTAAGCTGGCATGGCATGTAGTTTCTAGAATACTGTTGAATAACGGATACAAAATATTTCACTTGACACTTCATGTTGCCCTGATTGCCAGCTTGAAAATTGCAACAGCAGTGACAAAAGCTGAAAGACCCGTTCTGCTGGCCTGATTCATAGGAAAACAATATATTTTTGTTCAAGCTGTCACAGCAAAATCCCTTTGAAATGTTACTCAACATGACTGGATTGCAGAGTCAGGTCCTCTTTGAATAAAAGTCTTTAACTTTCAGAAGAACTCAAGGAGTATGGTTTCATCATTTTAGCAAAAAAAAAATAAAAAAAGATGCCAATGGAGAAAAGATTAATTTTCCCATCTCTTGTTGAATACTTGAAGACTTTTATATGATTCAGTATGTTTTATGAGCTGCGTTTCCAGGGATGCTGGCAGAAAACAGGGTAATCACTCTTTCACCATCATGTCAGCCTTATTTTAACTGGCCTCCACTGACTTTTGGGAAAATGAGGAGCAATTGGAGCCATCAACCAGCTCTGTTTGTGCATACCTCTCTCTGGTACCTGACCTCACCAGTCCACCTGCTTTATCGACTTTACAGCACACATGGGCCCCATCAAATTATTCTGGGAGGTAGGAGCAGGGAAAAGCATGGAATAACTTTGTCCTTTGAGTGGAGGAGGCAGGAGTCCTCCTGGCAGCTCAGCCAGCAGAACTAGCCATTTTCAAATCTGCAACTTGCTGTGTTTTCTGCTGGTGGCTGTCTGGAACGTAAGCTGGCAGTAAAACCCTGCCCTTCCCCTCCCACCTCTCCTGTATCTGCTTCATTTTATATGTTTTTACAGGATGGTGAGATAAAATATATGATAATTTTTTAGGTTGTCCAAGCCAGTATCTGCTGTTCATCTCATCCCAAAAGAATGCTTCATACATATTCTCTGTGCATGAATTGTATCCTGTGTTCTTTGAAAGGGATGCAGGTGCACAAATATTAATCTCCAGTACCATCCTAAATGCCTTGTGCAGTCAAGTTGTCCCTGGGTGAATTGAGAGAATGGAGCTTAAAACCTCACTTTCCCTTTTCCATTCCCTTGCAGAGTAGTTCCTGCGTTATCCTTCCCTCTGTGTTCAGACACTTGACATAAAAATAATTTTATCATCAATCAACCAAATATACATTCTGAGTCTTAAACGCTGCTGTTTGGGTCAGCCCAGAAATCTCCTCCTGCCTCTAATCACGACCTGTGACAGATGCTAGGGGAAAGGGTGACAGGATAAGGATGTGAACAGAGCGACCTTGAATTTGCTGAACTCTTCAGCTCACAGAAATCAGCTGCTTTGGGGCTTTGGAGATGTGAGTTGCATGCAGATAATTATTCAGAGGTGTCACCTATCTGATGTGCACTCAGTCAATCACTTTCTAAACCCTTTTTCCTGTGGTGTCTCTTTCCACAGGCTGTCAGTGAATGCCAGGATGCTACTCTATGCTGTATAAGAAAGCATTTCCTTCTGCTTGCTTTCAAAATTGCTGTGGATAAATTCACTGGGACCTCTTTAGCTCTTATTTTATGAGAAATAATAAGTCTCATGGCTTATTTAATCTGTTCCATAGTACTTAGAATTTTGCAAACCTTTGTTATATGCTTCACATAATCTGCTGGGATGAGCCTTTATATGGGAGCTGTTTCATTCTCTGATGATCCATATTGCCCCTTTCCCCACCTTTCATAGCTCTGTTAGACTGCTTTGGAAATGGGGTGACAGGAGTGATTGCACTATAAAATTACACAGTGACATAATGACTGATGTTTTGTTCCTTTCTCTTTTTGGCTACTGTGGAATGTTGCAATGCAAACTATGAATCTGTGCAGACTTGCCTACTACCAGATATCCAGGCTTCAGTGACTTAAGTTTTCTAGTAACTATTTAAATGATACTAGGTTTTCCATACAGAATAGAAACTGTTTTTTTTTTTTTTGTTCTGTAGCGTATACCTAAAATATAGCACTGAGAAAAGGAAGAAATTAAAATGCTTAGGTATGTTCTAATTGTAATTCTTAGTTTTCTGATGTAATGGAGCTCAAATTTGCAGCCTGAATGAGTTGTACTGTGTTGAATTTAATATATTCAACTGTTCCAGAACTAAATATGACTCATTCCAGACCCCAGAAAAGTGTAATTATATGGAATAAAGCCCACATTTAAAGGGGGAGATAGAAAACTTGTTCTTAAACCATTTGTTGAAAGCTGAGTAGAGTTTGAAACATTAAGAGGTGCTCCCAAGGAAGATGGATTAGTGACCAGAATTCAAGAAAATCAGTCAGATGTGAATTATAAATTGCATTTGTTCAAGGTTCTGTGGTTTTTCACATGGGCACTTACACGCTACAATATGAAGCTATAAATATGAGGTATAGTTTCCAGACTTTTTTCCCTTCACTTTTTGTATCTGTCTTACAGGCAGAATGAGTGTGGTGTGTTTTGTCCATCTGAACCCATCCATGTAGCCCAGCACAGTTCAGAGTGCCACGGACAATTTGTAGCGCAGAATTTACAGGCAATATGCAAAATATTAATGTGTCGGCCATTGACCCTGCCTGGGCCCGTGAGCACAGCCAGCACCCACTGCCCATGACTCTGCTCTGCCTGTCAGTCTGTGTGGGAACCCAGGACATCCCTCTGGCTGCCCTGGATGGCTTGAGACCCTGCCAGGGGCTCAGAGACCTTGGCACAAAGCCAAAGACACCTGCAGCTTTGATTTTAACCCATGGAAAAATTACCAACTTTATATGAGGATTCACAAGCCACGGGAGTTTAAATAGAATGATAGTTTGTTACAAGATAGAAAAGTAGAATTTTGAGTTTTTAGAATGGGGGTTCAGAAGCCAAGACGGAGGGATTTGGGCATGCCTTGTCTTTCTTCTTTCTTCTTCTTAGCCTTCATCTTCTGGGTGATGTTGTCACTTCTGGATTAGAGTTTGGTTTAGAGTAGAAACAAACTGTCTAACACATGTGATAGGTATTGGAAGATTATTGTAAATAATGTACATGTAGTTTTTAGTATAAAAAGATAACACCACCCCAAGGGTGGTCAGTGTGCCTCAGACCAACTTGCTAGACAGACCTCAGCAGGTCAGAAAAAGAATGTTATAGATAACAAAGAATAAACAACATTGAAAACCACAGCCAAAGAATCCTGAATCCTTCTTCGATCTCGGTGCTGGGAAAAAGAGACTTTCTAACACCTCAGGGTTATCTTGACCACAGAGACCCCAAGAAGTCGGGCAGAACAAGATTTTGCTTTTCTATTGTTCATTGTCAGGAGAAAAGTCACACAACACTGCTGCCTGCAGGCTGGAGTGGGACCAGGAGCCAAGGACCATAATCTTTGTGCCTGTGAATAATAAGGTGTGGGCCTGTGCACTGGCAAGGATCACATTCACAAAATATGTATTTACTTCCTTTTCCATGCCATCAAGGATTAAGGAGAAGTCCTGCTGACTGTATGAGATCCAGCTTTTTCAGATGGCTGGCTTCTGGGCTCTGGCTGCTTAGAAAGAGTGTTCTGCAGCAGGTCTGCACCTGGAATGTCTGCTTTTGAGATCCAGAGATAAGACACCAGTCCCAAACCCAGAGAGTTTGAAAATATACAGGATTTGAAAATTGGATGCCATGTAACAGCCATTCAGACCAATTTTTAAAAATCTTGCCCTTTTTTTTCCTGTGGAGATTATTAGTACTTCCATTAAACAATAGTGATTGTTTATTTTAATAATTTTAAATTATTTTACTGGAAATGTATGCTTCCCCATGGAAATCATGGTAATTTCTTTTAAAGAATTCTCTGTGCTTGAAATTCCTGAAGGTTTTTGTTAAGAGAAAGGTATTTTTAAAAGGGTCTTTCAAAGAAAGTTGAAAACAATCCAACAATCTGTCCAATTTTCTGACCAGTTCTACTCCATGAATTTGGAGAGCACTGGAGGGCCCTTTGAGAACACCCCACATATTTCTCCTGTTTGCTTCTATGTAGGATTGGAACTATTTTGTTTGACATTATGTGAACTCTTTCCCTGTAGCAGCTGCTGTTTCTTTCTGCATCCTTGAAGCGAATTAAGGCAAAGAGAGACCATTTTGAGTGAAAATGTGGTTGCAAATACAGAATGGCTAGAAAAAGTACCAATTTAATAGATTTTGTGCACATTGGATCAACATGCTAAAAATACACTATCGCTCTTTTTAAGACTTTGATATTTCACATAAAGTACCCTAATATTTTGGCTGTTCTGTTTCTCTCTGTTTCCCTCTAGACAGGACTAAAGTATGTCAGATAAAATGTAAAGATGATAATAATTGATGAAGTATTGATAAAGAAAGAGAATTAGTTTTGCTTTTCCAGTTTCTTTACTGAATATTTATGTCTCTTTTCCCAAGTACCATGAAATGTTAATAATGACAAAAGTCTTGCTGTGATAACTTGGTTTGACATCTCCCTATATTTTGGCCCTGGTGTGATCTGAAGCTTTCAACTCATAGATTAGCAAAATCCAGATGTGGAGTGCATGTGGAGATAACATCTGTTTGCCACCAATGGGTTATAAAAGGGTAATCCCTTATGCATGGAGCTGAGTGGGGCCGCATTTCACAACATCCCTTGCTGTGATTGCTGATCATGTAGACATACTGCAAGGTAACTTTAAACGTCTCTTCTGGGTAGGATTACCAGCAAAGCACAAGAAATTTGGTTTTCAGCTCAGGCTGAACCACCAGAATGTTTTTCTCAGTGGTTGGGTACATTTTGCTATCAGACAGAACCAGTTTAAAAGAAGGGTGCATGTTTAAAATAATGTGTGCATGTATTTCAGTTATGGTTTTGACCACTGCAATTGAGGATCCTGACTAGCAAAAAAGTCCACTAAAATACTCTGTAAATATAAAAATTGTCTTTATATATTCTCTTATAGAGATATTATGTAACAATGATGATGTCCAAAATGCCAGTTTTACTGCCCGCCTCCCTTCAATATGTTGAAGACCTGGTTCCTCGTTCCTTTTTACCACTTAGTGGAGTTGCTCATTGTATCTCTTTGTCTAGAGGCAAAAATTGAGAAACAGGCATCAGCATTTTTATCATGTGGCTACATAGGGTGTCCCAGGATGTCATCCTTTTCTAAATGGTCTTTTCTAACTGATGTCACAAGAAAGCCAAATACCTGTGAAGGAACTGAGCAACTTTTGCTGACAAATTTGTCCCATATAATTTCACCCGTTGGAAAATAGCGTTTTGTTTCTCTTCTTTCTCACCCTCCCTCCCTGCCTGTTTTTCTTTTATCTCTAGGATGTTCTTTGACCAAAATTTTTTGCTGAGAAGTCAGGGAAGGTTCATGGTTTATGCCTTTCTACAGGCCTTGAGACCATGTTTAGCTGCTTACCATGCTTCCTCTGGAACTGGTTGTTTCAGATTGGCCTCCTAACTTTTCCACATTATTTTTGAGGGAAAACAAAGGGGCAAATTCCATCTCTCTGCCCTCTCAATGCTCTTCACAGAAACCGAGTTTATGAACTTGTTAATCCACTCTTGTTTATCAACTCATCTTCCTGCCCACAGGCCTAGCATTGCAGAGGGGAGGAAATAAGCTGAGGGGAAGATTACTTCTCCTTCCACCACGTGGATGGGGTGTCTCTACGCACACAGGTTTTCACTCTGTCTTTGCCTTCACACAGCAGGGTCATATGAAAAAAGAATAACTCAGGTTGAAGAGACACCTGCTTTCAGTTCAACCTCCTGCTCAAAGCAGGACCAGCTCCAAGGACCAGCTTCAAAGATTTCTGGGCTCTCCCATGAGGTAGTTGTAGGCAGCAATAACCTCTTTTTCCTCAAGGCAAACACTCAGAGTTTCTCCTCGTATGTCATGTGCTCCAGCCCCCAGCCAGGCTGGTCACCTCTGCTGTGCTCACTGCAGGGTGCCCATGTATCCCTGGCGCTGAGGAGCCCAGAATTGGACCCAACACTCCAGATGTGTCTTGCCTGGGCTGAGCAGAGGAAAAAGACCACCTCCTGAGATGTACTGGCCAACCTCCCAGTAATGTAGGCAAAGACATTGGCTTTCTTTTACACAAGGGGACATTAGTGGTCAATATGGTGTCCATAAAGATGTTACCCTTTTTTGCAAACTGTTTTCCATCTGGGGAATCCCCAGTGTGTTTTGTAGCATGGGCTTTTCCCTCCCCCAAAGTTACAGCTTTGCATTTGACTTTCATAAGGTTCCTGCCTGACTGCTTTCCCAGCTGGCTAAGATTCCTGAGAGGAAGTCCTGCCTCCCAGTACACTGACCGCTTCCCCAAGTAGCACACTATGATGTTATCTGTGAGCTTCTAACTTCCTCTATGGGTTAATTTAATTTTTTAGTATTTTTAAAACTTTTTTTGAGGTGGGGGACTTTGGCCACATCTGCACAATTAAATTATATATGGCCTTTGCTGTTCTAAGGTGGCCATCTGACATGGGAAAGGGTCCTAAAAAGGGTAATAAAGAAATAAATTCTCTCCCACTTCAGATATAGGACATCTTCACTTTTGCCAAGATGCTGCCTTGCTTTACAGCCTTATTTTCTATTTTGCCACCCTTGCTTTATTTATGATCTGTCTCATATTTTCCAGTACAGATGCAGATGACATCTTTTTAGTGACAGCCAAAACAAGTCAATTTCTTTCCAGAAGAACTGGCACAGTACTTTCCTTGGAACCTGGCATCAATTTGATGGAAACACTTAAGGAAATAATAATTAAAGTAGATCTGCAGTCAGATAGGAGGAAACAGTAACCCTTGATTGGTGGAGACAGGAAAAGGAAATAGCCTGGTTGTGGAGCTGGGGCTAATACTTCTTGCACAGGGAAAACTGCAGAAGAAAGCCTTGTCTACAGACTCATTAGTCCTCTATTTGCTCTACAGCTCATATTCAAGCAAAAAGCATCCCTCTGGTTCCTTCACTCCCCCAGTGCCTACTGTTCTGCTTCCATTTAGCAAAAGTGACCTTCTCTGTCCTCATATGTTGTTCTCCCAACACTTTTGGCTCTTTGTCCACAGCAAGCACTAAATGAAATTAAAAGTAAAGCAGAAGCATAAGCTAAACTACACCCAGTAGTACTACAACCATGTGTCCTGTAACCACAATAAAATACTACTGTGATAAATTTTTAAGTAGGGGTCAATAAAGCAATAATACTGTACAGTGGAAACTGATCATTTAATGTAATGACTGATTTATTACACCATTAACTTGTCCTTAGCTTTGTCTTAGGACACTTTGCTGGGTGCTTGTTAACTACTGAAATGAACTGTTTCTTGGTGGAAATACTTAAATAAGAACCTGTAAGTTATTGACCAGTGTAAGACTGGTCCTTCAGTCTACCAGAAAATTAAAGTCTGTAGTGCAAAACAAAACACATATAATTTGGCTATTTTCAGTCATTAAGGTATCAAAGACAACATGCAAATGTGTGAAAGTAAATACAATGAGTAAATAATAGCCTATAGGAACTGATGTATAAAAATTTCACCTTTGGGTGATAATTTTTGTTTACCTGCAGTAATTAGGAAATATGACTGGCAAAAATCTGACAGACAATGCCTTTGACCAGTGGAGCCCTGTCATGGGACTCCTACTTCTGGTTGTATGACTAGAGGGATGTTGCAGGAGGATAGAGGATGGCTATGTCAAAGTGAGAAGAACTTGAAATCTCTGTGAAAGGATGTAATGATTGTGGTAGCAGGGGGAAGAGACCTCGTAGCTGCCATCCAAGGCTCCCATATTTTCCTCTGTGTGGTCAGGAGGAGCCAGTCCCTGACTTCCCAGCATCCCTCCACTCATATCTAGCCTGTCTTTGTTACTAATAATGGAGTGCTTCAAAATGTTCTTTGGCTGAAGAGGTGTAGGCAAGCCACAATCCAGGCTGGATCTAGACATCAGGGTAGATTATTCTGCATTGATAAGTGCTTACCAAGACAACTATTTGTTACTTGGAGTGGAATGGTTTACTAAGGTCTGTCCTTAGACAGACCTAGTAAACCATAATAGAGACAGTGTGAAACAGTGGAGTGTCTGTAAGGATACAGCTTTAAGAACACCAGATGTGTTTGTGACAGTTTTCCCACACAGCTGGCATGGAATGGCCTTTGACCACACAATTAAACCTTCTAGCTTCCAAACCAGGTGTCAGCATTCAAACTGAGCGTGGTTCCTGACTTAGGCTCAGAAGAGAACTATTTTGGGAGAGTGCTATTCTGTACTGGAACCATGCCAGGATCTGCTCCAACAATACTGGGAGATGATGAATTCTATTACCCTGAACCATTTCCTGACAGAAACTAATTTATTTTATGCATGGAGTCTTAGAGGGCTGAGGCAAGTATCTGGGATCTGTACAACCATCTTACTTTTATTTCCTGCTGGTGTAGCTCCACTGACTTCAGTGAGGTTACTTTAGATTCACTCTGGTGTGATCAAGATAAAAAAGTTTCTTACATTTGGATTTTGGAAAAGAAACGTCCAATTTCTCCTGCTTATTACTAAGTCTTCTAAAATTCAATGTAAGGAAGAATATGAGAGAGAAAACATCAGAAGAACCAAGAGAATAATTATCTTGTGAGGGAGATATGTGGGAAGGGATAGGAAAGAGCAAAGATGTTTGGGGCAGGAAATAGTGATCCTGGAAGTAGAAATATACATAAAAAAGAGTCAAGATCTAGCAGAAGTAAAGCTAAGGTTGATAGAGCACTGTCATAGACGGCAGATGGGAGACCTGGAAATACAGAAATGATAATGGACGGGGAGACAAAGCAAGTGAGCCTGTAAGGCAGTGATGGGAGAAGACGGTGCAAAGGCATTGGAGGTGTGTGCCAAGTTTGGAGCAGGCTCTTGAGACTTGTGAGTGGGGAGACACAGGAGACATCTGAACCCAGCAAAGAGAATGGAGAGGCTAAGATGCAGAGCTCAGAGAAAGAGAGGAAACTTACACAGAGACTCTGTTGGATGCAAGGAAGTGTATGACACACTGGGCTTTAAAATGCTTATAAATCAGTGTCAGGAACAACATCCTGCCAACAAATGCAGGATGAACAAAATAGAAACTGAAAACTTCACTATCATCCTGGGAAAAAACCACATTTTTAAATGCTGCCTGCCTCCTACATGGAGCTGAATGCATCTGAAAATATCCTCTAATTTGCATACAAATAGCTACATAAATTGGGCTTGATCTTGCTTGTGGTTGTAAACAGAGGGATGGGAACAGGAGGCAGCAAAGCACAGAAAATGTTATGCTGGACTCGATTTGCAGCTCTGCTCCAACATCACTTTCTGACCTCATGGGGATGGGGACACCATATACTTGAAAGATCTGACTCTTTCTGGGATATTTAGGGTATGACTGTCTTCCTTCATTTTGGATATTGAAAAGTTATACACTTAATATATATAATTGTTGAGACAATTTCCTTAGGCTTGATTGATACTGAATGGAGGAAAATAGGTGGAAAGCCATTCTTCTGACCTATTATAAATGCCTTTCTTAGCAAAGGTGAATTGCCCTTAGGAAAAGGGGTCTATTAGCAAACATAAAAAGAACACAGTGTAAGTACATTGGATTCATATGTCCAAATGGTAGGCATCTAAATTACAGCAGATGACTCCAACCTAAATTACCTCTTTTTCAGGAATTTATTCAGAAATACTTATTGGCAATACTTAACATTCTCTGTACGTGTGTTGAGAGCTTCAAATGTGACATGTAAACATACATATTATTAGTAGCAAAAATAGCCTCAAATTTCACATTTTTAGCACTTGAAAGGTCAGATCTTATAACAACTAAAACATTGAAATCCCAATATTTCAATGTGTTTTTCTCACTCCTTTTCCCCATCCAACTTTAGTCATTGAAAACAAAAATATTTATATGCTACTTCTACACAGGCCAAGTAACACTGCATGCAGACGATGAGGTTTTCTTCTAGAAATATTAAGTCTATTATAAAGTAGCTTTTCTGACACTGTTATTTACAGTCTCAAACAGAAGCAAAATCTATATCTAAATCAAACCTTAATAAATAAAATTCTTTGTAGGCATTTGCTGTCTAAATTTGAACCATTTAGTGTTGTCTAAATTTGAACCATTTAGTTTTGTCTATATCTGACAGAGAGGTCTCTCTGAAAAGATAAGTCATTCCATATTAAAATAGGCACCCAGGACAGATGAGGTGAATCCTTTGGAAGTGCATCTTTTCTCTACTGACTAGTGGGAGAACATGGTTTAAACTGGGGGATATTTACATGCCTAAACTGCAGACAGGGGTCTCATGGGTCATGATCTCCTTGCAAAATCATTGCCATCAATTTCAAGAGACCCCAGGATCATCAGTGTTACTCCTGCCTCCACAGCCTCTTCTCCAGGATTTTGGAAGCAGTGAGATTACCAACATCACTGAATCACCTCCTGTGTTACAGACAACAATGATAAAAACATGTCTGCGGACACTTTCTTAAACCCAGGCTCTGCATCTCCACATTCCTGCAGCATACTCCTTCTTTTGGGAGGCTGGTCTATAGTATCAGTTTTATTTGGTTTTATTTTTGTCAGTATTACTTGTTCCAGCATGAAGAATGATTGGCAGATCTTTGCTGCTCCTTCCCAGTCCCTTTGTTCCTTTGTTTGAGGTCCACATTGTGTACCTGTCCTCTTGGCAGGCTGCACATCCCTCTGTGCCCTGGATGTGCTTCTCTGTCAGACTTGATGGATCTCCTATGAAGGAGCCTACAATCATGACCAGACCCCAGATTTTCTCCTTTTTTTCCTGATATTGATATGCATGTCTTGTCCTTTCTCTTCCTGTCTTTGGATGCACATCTCCTATCTGTTGTTTTGAAGCTGAATTGCCAGCACTTCAATTCACATTCTTATCTATCATCTGATTCTCAAATACCTCTATTATCTCACATTGCTTTACCTCATAGCTAGTTTCTTTCATACTTAGTGTCACTTCAACTCTTTTTATTTTTGGTCTTTTTATAATGTGTGTTCTCCAGCATAGTAAACCTGTTCCCCAGCACTATCTGTCTGTGCATCACACTGCTTTTTCTGGTTTGTTATCATGCTCATTCTCCCATTTGTGGGACACTATTTTAATGCAATTTATGCCTTGTCTTTGTGTTCTCCTGTACTTTTCCTGTTTCTCAAGGATAGATACCTCCAGTAAAACAAGTCTAAAAGCCTTGATCCCTGGACAAATATCTGAATAATTTGTCAGTGCAGAGTTGGTGAGAAGGTCTCTGATGTTTGAGTAAACAGTTCTGTAGAATACCTTAACAGTTTTTTAAGTTCTCTCCATTGAGGGGTGATGGTTACACCCACCAGTTTCCAGGAGGTCCAGCCCTACCCATAACAATATATAATCCCTTGCTAGAACTCAGATGTTGTTATTCCTTTGTTAGAGCTGAGCTGAAGCAAAGTCAGGGAAGTCGAAGCCTTTTAACTGTGGGTACCATTAAACTGTTGCAGGTGGTTAAATGCTTTTGCCCTGATAGTTTACAGACTTGAAATCAGCTAGCACAACTACAACCCCATTGTCAGCTGTAGATACAGAGAGTGAGCCACTTCCATGCCTTTGATGTTCACATCATAATGCACACATATATTCATGTCCCAGGATATTCAAAAAACAGGAAGACACCAGAAAGCTTATGGAAGAAACAGTGCTGAAAAAGATCAGAGAGAAGCACCAAAAAGAGCTGAGCAGAAATCACTCTTGCTATGCTCATTTGAGAGGGTTGGGTCTTTCATGCAGGTCCTCTCTGATGGGCTGGATGTTGAACTGCCCCTTTCCCTGACAACAGATCCTGACTCTCAGAGTTGTCTCAGACTTACAGAGATTTCTTCTGACATTAGACAGCCAGCAAAGCAACTTTATTTGCTCACTTCATGAGATGGCTTCAGGTAGACAGTTAAGAGAGTTCATGCACAAGGGACTCAAGAATACATTACAAGCTTTTACAGAATTTCATGGGAAATTTGCCAAAAGTTTAGCTTTTGACTAGACTGTTTTTCCTTAACTGCCTAAGTGTGAGATAAAATCAAATTTCTGATAGAAGCATGTGTCTGAAAGCTGACACAGATCTGTAGCTCTAGCAGGGTAGGAGATTGGTATGGAGAGTAAAGGAGCAAAGGATGTTTGGGCTGAGAGGTACTCTGAGACCAGCCCTGACTCCAGTTTAGCCACTTTCTGTTTCTGAATTAAACATTCACAATTCTACTTGAAACCAGTGGCAAATTTAGGTCAAAGTGAAAGAACAGTTCTGACTGAAGGAAGGCAAGCAAAGAAAGAAAACAACACCAAACAAAAAAAAATGTTGGCAATGTCAAAAAGATTAGTTTCAGCATTCTCCAAGCTCAGTGCTTAGAGTTTTTTTGAGTTGAATTCAAAAGGAGCATCTGCTGAAGTAATTCCAGCTCTCATAATCCTGGTGATTAGGATACTGGCCCAACATGTTGAAGACCCTAAAACCCTATCTGATTTTGAAAGGGAGTTTGAATATTTTTCTTCTAAGGAGACTTTTCTGACTGAACAATCAAATTCTGCTTCTTTAGTTATTGAACTATTATTATAAACAAATATTCCCTCTGAAGAAGGGGACTCCATAGGCTGGGAGTCTAGAGGAGAGAAACCTGACCTCAAGACTTTCTTCCAAGTTTCATGACAAGGGGAAATTGGTCCCAGATGAGTGCTTTAATCAGCTTATTCTGGAGAGAGGTGACAAATGCTGCCGCGTGCTTTTTGTGGTGTTTTTAATGGCTCCAAGAACTAGTTTTTCATGCATGTTTTTTTCCCTTTTCCTTATTTTGTTTTTGGGGTTTTTTTGTTGGTTTTTTTTTTTTTTTAATTCTTCTGTATCTGGAAATAAAAAGAAACTTATCAATTTCACATGAATGAAAGTTTTCATTATTTTTTTTCATCTAAACCTCATTTTATTAATTTTGTGATGCTTTTCCCCCCTCAAATTGTCATTTTACTTCCTCAACCTCAACTTTTTAGTTTGTGTGTTGAACCAAAGAAAAGTCATTTCTGTGGGATACATCTGGCTTCCTACTGAACTTCCAGTCCACTGGAAATTTATAAGGGAGAAACAAATATTTTATATTTTCTTTTCTCCATAGAGTGAATGACCAAATCCCTTTATTTAGGTCCTTGTTTAACAGCACTCTACTGTAAAATCATAATTTCAATATCAGAAATAATGACCTCATTGTCTGGCCCATTAAAAATAGCTCATGAAGGACACAAACCCCACAGATTATATTACTCTCCATTGTTCCATTTTTCTGGGAACTTTTTCTTTCTGTCATGCTTTATTGTACAAGACAGAAAATAAAATAGTTTTGCAATAATTTCTGGGCTGTTTTGCATAGTGTGCTGTGCATCTCTTTTAATGTTTCAAATTCTTCAAGTAAGAAGCATATCCTAGCTTTACAGCATTGGCCTTCCAGGAGCATGTGGAAATGAAGGATTTAGAAAGTCTATGGTAAAGGGATTACTACACATTACTGTTGTTTAATGACTATTACGATGTGCAAATTCAGATGCCAGCGCCAAATCAGCACTTTCAGCAAGTAGTAGGGGAGATATAATAGAGAGGAAAAATTGGAGTCACTAAATTTTTTAACCAGGAGACAGGCTATTTCCTAGAGGATATAAAATTTTTTTTATTTATGCATGGCAACTCAGATCTCAAGAATGTTGAATCGTCTTCTGAATGTACCAAACTCTTTGCTGACTATCCAGGGAGGCAAAAGAGCCACTTGGGTACTTAGCTGGCCAAATCTGGACCACATTACCTATTTCCTGTTATTGCATGCTTGAAGCAGAAGGCTGAAGAAGGGTTCCTGCTCCCTGGGGCTTCCTTCTTGCCATGGTGCTCCTCCTCAGTGGGCTAAGGGGCAGGAACCCAGTGACTGAGGTAGAGTTTTCCATGCAGCTGTGCACACTCTCTCCAGCTTCCTGCCAGCCAGCAGTTGTGATGCAGAGCCATAGTTCAAAAGGGAGGATTAATGATGAACATGAGCAAGAGGGGGTCTTGAGCTCAGGCTTGCTGCGTGGTCTCACTTTCCCATGTTTCTCATTTTCTCATCTGTTGAAATAAGGATGATGGTAATTAACTTGCAAAGGTGGTGTGAAGTTTAATTATTGCATACACTCCTCAAATGCAAGACAGCTTAGTGCTCTATTTCTGTAGTGCCACTTTTTAATGTGTGGGGAATGCCACATCACTCAGAAGCTGCTTGTATCTGAAAACAAGGATGAAGTAAAGAGCATGTCTTCCAGTGTGTTGATAGTATTGGTGTGGAATGAAAAGACTAATCAGCAAACCCATCTTTTTTAAATATGTCCTTTGGGAATAAAATAATTTTGAACTATTACCAAGTGCACATGGATCCATTTGCATGTCTAGTGACCTATTGGATATAATACAGTAAGACTGCCTCAATAGCAATAACATTTTGGACAAGAAATGTAACTCTCAAATACTCTCCTGTTATAAACAGTGCATTTATAAACTGCTTGGCAGTGAAGGTAATTATCTCCTAATGAACAGAAAATTGTGCCTAGGGAAAAATCATGATACAGAAAGAGAAGTAACTAATTTTTAAAATGGAATTATACATGTATTGCTCCTATTACAATAATTACTTTTCTCCTGTTATACTTTTTTCTTTCTATGTTCCACTACACTATTAAATCAATAACAGTCTCTAATGTGTCTGAAAAAAGTTAAAGACAAATGAACTTTCCCATATGGATGTAATATTTGCAGCCATAAATAAATTCTTACTGTTTTTGTCAGGCTTTTCACACACCCACAGATTCTGCTATCAGCTAGTAAATCTTTGTATAAGACACTATGGGATCAGATTTCCCTGGGTGAAGTGTTGGCCAAACCAGAGAGAAAATAATGTTGCAGAGAAACTAGTGTTTCCAAGTTCTGTCTTCCACTCCAAGTAGAATATTTTCTTTCTGTTTTTCTTCAGAATTTCCAACCATGATGTCTACTTGGATGGAAGGCAAAGCAGATAGTGTTGCTGGTGTGCATTTTTTTTTTTGTGATAGCA
The DNA here is from genome assembly GCF_051311805.1 of Agelaius phoeniceus. Taxonomy (NCBI): domain Eukaryota; kingdom Metazoa; phylum Chordata; class Aves; order Passeriformes; family Icteridae; genus Agelaius; species Agelaius phoeniceus. The sequence goes on from NC_135266.1 coordinate 50,967,721, forward strand.
GAGAGAATCTTGTTGTTGGACAGCTGGGATTTGAAAAGTCAGAAGTGCAGCAAGTCATCTGGAATCACTGCTGCATTTTCCTCTTCTAGCAGGACATTTGCCCAGCTAGATCAGTCAATGTGCCAAAAAAAAAAAAAAAAAAAAAAGCCTCCATGATTTCTCCAGTGATGTTTAAGGGTATCCCTTGAGATTCCTCTGCACAGTGCACAGGGCTCCTATGAATGCTTTCAGAAAAGGTTTGCTTGCAACTAATCACATAATACTTCATATAATACTGTGCTTTCCTCCAGACCATAGCTCTTCACCAGTAAAAACTTTCCCTGGGAGTCACATATGCAGATACTAAAGCAGTGAGGTTGCAGAGAATACTATGGTCTCATCAGTGGTTCCACTAGACAAAATAAAATGGTATCCTTTTTATCAAAGAGAGGGGGAATAGAAAGTATAGAACCTTGTTATCTTCCTGGAAGTCAGAGCAATGCTCTGTGTGGTGTTAATCCTGAATAATCCATTTATTTTTTAATCAAGGGATGCCACTAATTTCTTATTTCTGGGGAGTTGCTTTTTCCCCACAAAATACTTCCTTTAGATTTCTTTCCTTTTGAAGCCATGGCAACTGTAGCCATGGCTTTTACCACCTATAAGAATTATTAATGCTCCACAGTTGAGCTGTCTTTAGTAATTAACAGATGAAAGGCAATGGCTCAATAACAATAAGACCTCTAATCAGCAGGGTATATCTTATATGCACACTGGGCTTGTGTACACAAGAAGGATTTGATGATGTCAGCTACAGATTGGTTCCTACAATCACAGAAAAGTAAATATCTCTGAGGGACTCTATAAAATCCCTGCTCATCCTCCTGCCCTGAAGCTGGAAAAGTTACAGGATTAGTTATCACTTTGCTGACATCTTGACTGAATTTTTTACAACTTGTAATCCCAGCATCCCTGTGATGGAGATTCCCCCACCCTACCTCTGTTGGCTTGACAGCCTCATTCCAGTGCTCTGTTATCTCAGTGTAGACTCTCCCTGGTATGCCCACAGAAACATAGAATATCCTGAGTTGGAAGGGACCCACAAAGAACATCAGAGTCCACTCCTGGGCCTGCAGAATGCCTGTCCCTCTGTTTCCCCTCACAAGGAAGTTGTAGACCACAATGAGGTCTCCCCTCAGTCTCCTCTCCTCAAGGCTGAGCAAGCCAAGTGACCTCATCCACTGCTCATACATCTTCCCCTCAGGGCCCTTCACCATCTTCATAGCTCTCTTATGGACACTCTCTAATAGCTTGATATTTTTCTTATATTGTGGTGCCCAGAAGTGTAAACAGCACCGTAGGTGAGGCCATGGCAGCACAGAGCAGAGCAGGACAATCAATCAATCCTCCCTTTCAGCTGGCCACTGGTGCTTTACATGATGCACTCACAACACAGCTGTCCCTCCTGGCTGATATCCTCACATCTGGAGCTGAAGTTTTGCTGGCACCTTTCTTTCTGGCCACCAGAGATTTTAAATTCAGCTGCTTCCTGGTAGAGAAGTGTACCTGGGAATGCATCAAGATCCTTTCAAAACTAGTGTTCAACACACCAGTTCTGTATGTTCAATACAGGGCAAATAAATAATTGCCTCAGGTATGGTTTTTTACATAGGTCATAACCTAACCCCTGGTTCTATGTTTATTCACTAGATAGTAGGGCCTAAATTCTGCTATTCTTTTAACAGTTACATAAAATTCAGGACTTAACACTTTCCAAGATAGCAGTGGCTGGAGGCATCTGCCATCCCTGTTTGTGTTCAGACCTTGCCTATGAAAAACATTGTGACAGATTGGAAAACAGAGGCTGTATCACTGGGCATTACCTAGGTGATGTACCAGATGTGCAATTAAGTTTGATGCCATATTAAACTCCCTATTCATTAATTAAGAAATTTGGATATATATCTTGGCTATCTCCTGCTGAAGAATTAGTCAATCAATGCCCTGAAGTGCAGTGCATGTTTTGAAGCTGTCTGTTAGCAAAAGCCATTAGCAGATAGGCAGACATCTAGAAATATGTCATGGGACTGAGCACCCAAATACCTCTCACAGCCCTGTCATGTGCATCTACACAGCAGAATTAAGGCAGGATCCTGGCTTTAGCTGGAGCATCATGCTAATTTAATCCCAACAGCCACGGTAACAACCAATACAAGTGACAATGTTGTCAAGTTTGTATGTGGTGTAGCCCTAAAAGTACATAATTCTGCATCTTGCCACTGATTTTTATCTGTGCTAGCAAAATCAAGGTAGGACAGATATGCTAGCTTCTGCTATGAGGCATGCACAGAAACATTGATTTCAATGCTGAAAAACACCTGTGGGCTGGAGTGAGCTGCGTAATCCAGGAAGAGGAGAAAGGCCAGTTGGCAACTAATTTCTTGCTGCCTTTATTTCTCTAAGAATTAAATCAATTTTCCTGTCTGAATGGGGTTGCTGAAAACCACGACTTTTTTAAAAGCTATTTTTCTCCTCCCTTCAAATTCCCCAATCTAAACAAGTTCCACACACTTCCCACTGGAAGAACAGTTTTAGAAAAATCAATGGTTTGAAGTAGTCCAAGCCAGCAAGAGTAAGAATTTCCATTTGATGAATATTACTTACATAAAAATAAGGTTTTTTTAATGGAGAAAAAAAGTGGGAGGAAAATTATCCTTTGCCATAATTTAAGCCATGTATTTTATTTCTCAATAATGGTGGAGGTTTGTAAGCAAAGCAGTGTATTATGTCTTTGCATTCTTTCTCTGTGTAAACCATGGAACCATGAAATAAATTATGTGCATTTGCCTCCTTGAACATACTCCTTAGTTGCACTTTGCCTACTAATGTCTACTGGAATTACTTCTAATATTCCAAACCTCTGTCAAAATGTCAAACAGCTCCTTCTTCTCCTGGTAGAACAGAAAGAACTACCACAAAAATATTTCCTTCTTTTCCTCCAAAGCCATATTTTTTGCATATGGGGTTTGGAAATGACAGTTCACACTAGGATTTATCTTTGGCATGAATGGGTTTTAGATTTACAGTATTTTTAAGTCCCAGTAATTAGGGAAACAAAAGAACTAATTGAAATTTGTGCCTTGTTAAGATACAGATCTGACAGTGTCTTAAGCTGGGGATGTGGAATTGATTTTGTAGAAAAACCAACTGGAGAAAAGAATGCTGTGCCTCTATAATTTTTACAGCTTATCTTTTTGCCTTTTTCCTGTGCTTTTGCCAAACATGGCTGATGGCATGGAACGAACTCTGTGTTTGTCTGTTGAGGAAAAGTAGAGTGGGCCTGTCATTGTATCCATCAGTATTCCTGCAGGAGATTCCTAGAGCAGATTCCTGCAGAATGGTGACAGGTCACTCCATGAGAAACCCTGACAGGATCTTTCAAAGGAAGTGTGAGACTGTCGAGGAGAATCGCCTCGGCCACACGTAAGTGGGACATGATGAAATTATTTCTCATACCGAGTCACTGTGATAGGCATTTGACAGAGGCATGGTGTCCCAGGAAAACCACATGCACTAATTCCTCCCACAGCATGGTGTTTGCTTTGCAGGAACCTTGCCTTCCATCTCCTATTTTGTTTGGCAGCATCAGACTTGCTCAAAAGAGCCCAAAGGAGGGCTGCCTGTCATGTCACCAGCTTTTGCTTTTGATGGATGAAGGAGCCTGGCCCGAGTTCAAGGTGTGCTCCAATGGGTTAAACAAAGCCAAATTCTACTCCCTGAAAGCCAAACAATCCTGGCTGGCTCAGAGATACTTGAAGCCTCACATACAGGCAAAGTGGTGTGTCAAATCATACACGTGGTTTCTCTCTAATAACACAGGAGATGTATCTGATAGGTCTAACTTTTCAGAAATGATAATGAACCCCAAAAAGCATCCCAAAGCAAACACAAAAACCCCAGAAACAAGTCCTGAGAAACAAGAAAGCTCAAAGATAGAAGGAATAATTCTACAGAGATAAATAACTTGAAGATGAGTTAAGACATGCAAGTTGTGGCAACTTTTGAGAAAGAAAAAGAAAAGAAACCTCAAGTGGTTGTATCTTCAACATTTCCTGTTGAAGATACTAGAGAGACCTGAGGAATAACATGAGGCATAATTCAAGGGCTCTGAGTCTTTCAGAATAATGCAAAGGTAACACTGAAATATCTCTAGTGGCACAAATGAAAGTGTTTTATTGTACCTGTACAGGGTGGTCTAGACAAGCTAACCATGCAAGTAGGCTGGTTGGTTGCTTTAATTTGCCTCTTTCACCTCTTGCATCTCAGTGCTTTCTTATGCATATGCAGTAAACCACACCTGGGACTTGAAATACCAATGGCCCGTATTTTCTCTGGTTGCAAATTCTCAAAATGAAGAAACAAAGACACTTGAAACTCCTTGGATTCACCTGGTAAAACAAAAGGGGTGTTCTGCCAAGAGCAGCCAGATCCCAGCCTCAGAGTACTGTGAAGATTTTGTGAAGGCTGTCACAAAGTAAATAGAGGAAAAAGGAAATATTTGAGCTCTTTAAATGTGGCACAAACATGCCACCATCTAGAAATAGCTAAGATAGCTCCCCTATTTTAAAGTATCTTTGATTAAATGCCTTTTTTAACTTCTTCAGGCTTAAAATTATTTACTGAAGACTAAATCAGCCTGGCAAAATCCTTATGGATGATGGTGATGAGCTTTTCATGATGAGTACCGTATTGGGATGAGCATGTGAATTATCTTTCAGGTTCTTTAATTGTCCCCAGGCCTCAGAGAAAGAGCTGAATCAGAGAAATTTACATAAGAATTTTGATATCTTGCCCTATTGTTTTCTTAGAGGCTCAGTTTAATGTAGAAAACATCTGCCTGCATTTGAGTGCTCTGTGGATCATTTGGTTGTTTGAGAAGTCCCATTTCACTCCTTTTCCTCCATTGCTTGGCTGAGAATCGCTTGGTCTTGGTAGCTGTCAGCCAAGAGAAACAACAACAGAGAAGAGAGAGAGAGAGACAGAAAGAAAGAGAGGGAGAAAAAGGAAGGAAGGAAGGAAGGAAGGAAGGAAGGAAGGAAGGAAGGAAGGAAGGAAGGAAGGAAGGAAGGAAGGAAGGAAGGAAGGAAGGAAGGAAGGAAGGAAGGAAGGAAGGAAGGAAGGAAGGAAGGAAGGAAGGAAGGAAGGAAGGAAGGAAGGAAGGAAGGAAGGAAGGAAGGAAGGAAGGAAGGAAGGAAGGAAGGAAGGAAGGAAGGAAGGAAGGAAGGAAGGAAGGAAGGAAGGAAGGAAGGAAGGAAGGAAGGAAGGAAGGAAGGAAGGAAGGAAGGAAGGAAGGAAGGAAGGAAGGAAGGAAGGAAGGAAGGAAGGAAGGAAGGAAGGAAGGAAGGAAGGAAGGAAGGAAGGAAGGAAGGATCTATTCAATGCACTTATCAACATATTTTCCTACACTTGGCACATTTTGTGTCAGAGAAGCCCTAAGCCCTCATGACTATTCAAGGCCAAATGTAATAGAGATAATAATAGATACTAATTAGAGTCTTCAGGAGAACTATTGTGATTTAAATGATGCTGTTAATAATATAAATAATAGCATAGATTCCTGGACCTGCCAGGCAAGCCTCATATTATGGATGGCATCCCTAGTTTCTACACTATGCTCTGGAGTAAGGCTCTGTATCCACAGAATTTCCTTCCCTTCTGCAGAGTTAATTCCTATTTCTGTCTTCCAGTACTTTAATCTAACAGCCCCTTAGAGCTTCCAGAATATGCACTAGTCGTGTTTAACATTTGCTTAGCAACTTTTGCATCATTACTTTTCTGAAATTAGAACACCTAGTGGAAATAGTTGATAGACATTGTACAAATTAATGCTATAAACAACTAATTTCCCTATCAGACTCAAAGAGGGACATTATCTTTGTTTTTCTGTTTCATTTTGGCTGTCTCATGGTGAATCTGAACATATTTTTTCCATACATTGTTGGTTATTTTACAGAAAAAGGAATAATTTTTCCATATCCCATGGCTTTTTGTTATTCTCCAGATGTTACATGTGATAACAAGCTATTCTGCCTTCTATGGTTATATTTATATTTTCTGTATCTTCCACGAAGTTGTAAAAAAATGCTGCTATGCTTTTCAAATTTTGTCTAACATTTCTAACTTGGATAAAATTTATAAAATAAAAAATAATCCAAAACTAAGAAAAAAATTCACAGGCAGCAGAAGAATACTGTTACTTGATTGTGTAGCTGAAACTAGACTTTCCTCACAGAATTTTGCACAGAAAATGGATTCATTAACAACTTTCCTCTAAGTTAGAAGGATTCAGTTACTTTGGTCCCATGCTTTAAGATGTTCAAGGGAGTCCTGCTACCCAGACAGCTGCGGATCTGGAAGGGCTTTATCATATTTATCCTATTTGATCTGTATCAATTTTAGCTAGTTGTATTTCTTGCAATGCATCTTTTCTTTAATGGTTTTGGTTTCTTTTTTTTTTTTCCCTTCTCAGTAAGTGCAAAGAATCATGAGGGATTGCCCAACAGAAAAAGGTGTTGAATTTTTGACATAGATTTTGTCATCTGTTTTAGTAGGCATTGAAATTAAACATGTGCTAATAAAGAATAAGTTTTTGTTTAGAGTCTTATGACTCTAAGCTATTTTTTTTTCTCTGTCAGCACTTTCTTTGTTCATTTCATGCCATAATTCCAAGGTTTTTACAATTACAAGTGCACTTTTATGATAAGTATGGTCTTTCTTTTAATCCACCACATGTAATATCTTTCATAGAACACAAAGAACAGCAGTGAAATAGCTCAACTGACCTACTTGATATCTCCCACCAGGTCCGTGTGAGGCTCCCTGGGCTTTCCACTCTCTCCAGCTTTCTAGCTAATAAGCAAACACAGTGTTGAGGCTGGAGTCCAGGACTTGTCTGAAAACATCTGAGTGCTAAGACATCTGATGTGATGTGTGTAAAGAGTGCTGTTTTATTCTCTGCCATGCACTCGCCGTGTGACCTTGGCAAAGTCACCCACTTTGCATTTCAGAAAAGGCTGTAGGAGCTCCAGGTTCAGGCAGAAGTGGAAGGCAGTGAGGCTGAGCTGCAGCAGCAAATGAGTCCCTGAGATCCCAGATGCAAAAGGGGTCACTGACACTGCCATATCCTTGTGTACCCAGCGTAGGATGAGCCAGGGTGAAGGAAATAACACATTATAACAGTATCCTGTCTCCTTCTGGTTGCCTGGGGCACTAGAGCCATTGGGACGGTCTCTGTGGTAAGGTTGCATAAGAAATTGTATTCTGGCTTCCCAGGCTTGAATTAGTCTTCACTCTGTGGTCTCACATACCTAGTGCTGTGGCAAAGTGTCCTTAAATTAATAATATTATCCATTTTAGACCACTCAAATGTTCAGTGATAAAAAGTCACTCAAGCATAGCAAAGTGTTATGCAAATATGGTCAGGATTATATGGCATGATGTAGATGGAAGTGTTACACTTGGTTTCTGTTGTAAAGGACTATATGTATATTTTTAATTTGTTCTTACAGAGAGTCCCATTTGGTATATTATCCTATTGTTATATTGTCCTAAACATTGTTGTTTTCTGAAAGCTTGGCAAACCCTGAAGAGAAAAATACAGACAGGCTGCAGTGTACAATGCAGGATGTGAGAGAGGCCCTGCTGTGTATCAAAACTCATTGAAGTCTCTTCTTGAACAGAATGAACAAAGTCTTGTCCAGTTTACATCAGGTAAGGAAAACAGTGTAGTAAGGAGTTTTGGGGATAAAGAATGAAGGAGAGATGAAAGCCTTAGGTGGAAGGGCAGAAAGCCCCAGATAAACACGGCTCTGATTCCCTCTATCTGGGCACTTCCTCCTGGGGAGAGCTGAACATCTTGTAAGTAGACCCTTCTTTTACACCAGTCACTCTTAGGTGTCTTGGGCTGCTGGCTTTGTAAAAAACAATAGCTTTGATTGTTTCTTAATATCCCTTAATATTTTGTATTATAATATCCCCTCAGTGCTTTAAAATGAAACAAAAAGATACCATTTAATTCCAGCAGGCATTTGGTGTTGTGACCTTTGTGCAGTGCTGGAGTTATACAATAGGGAAAAGCTGTCCCTGTCTTGCATTACTGATTCATGAATTTCTAAACTCACAGTATGGCACAACTGCTGTCTAGTAACAATAGGAAGCTGGCATTCTGTCCAGCAGAGTGTGAAGTCCCAGGAGAGCAGGCAGAAAACAGTAGGACCTGGAATAAAAGGTGCATCTGTGTGCTACAATAAAAAGAACACTTTCCCTTCCCTTTCTTGCCTCATTTTCTTTGTGTATACCTAAATATATTAGTATTTTGGGTAATAGGTATATTTGTGTATACCTGCATATATATATATATATATATATATATATATAAAAATTGTTGCATTTACGATATTTTAAAAGTACCTGCCAGAGTGAATTTCTTATGCTATTTTTAATGCTAGGTATAAGCAAGTACAACCTCTCCAGCCATTGAAGTCTGGCAAGCACGTCTGTGTCTGCACCAATATTTTAATTTTTGACCGAGAAGAGCAAAATGTCTGGATACTTCCACTTACAATTGCAGGACTTTCTTTTGCCTGCTTTGTCCATCTTCACTGTGGTTGTGCATGTGCCTGAGTTATTTTCAGCACTAGGTGATCACTTCCACCTTCCCTGGTGCAACAGAAACTTCATCTTGCTAAACCAAGGTGCGAGCCTCATTGTGAAGGATCAATGTGGAGGTGATGAGCAATCTCTCAACACCAGAATAACTCCATTGAGTAGTTATCCCTGGCAGCTGCAGTTAATTTTCTGGCGCCTTTTTGTGACCAAGCCCAGGACCATTGTGTCTAAAAACTTGTTAATTTCTTTTACAGTTTTAGGGAACTGGCACATCTATTTGTTGTTTCCCTTTCAGCCTCAAAGGGGGATTTTTGCATATAGTGGTGGGACAAGAAAAAAGAGGTTTGAATGGAAAGAAAGTAAGTTTAGATTAGATATTAGGAAGACATTCTTTACTCTGAGGGTGGTGAGGCACAGAAATATGTTGCCCAGAGAAGTTGTGGATATCCCATCCCTGGAAGTGTTCAAGGATGGATGAGACTTTGATTAATGTGGTCTAGTGAAAGGTGTCCCAGCCCATGGCAGGGGGTTTGGAACTGCATAATCTTTCAGGTCCCTTCCAACCCAAGCCCTTCTATGATTCTATAAAAATCAGCTACCTATCTCTGAACAAGGTTTGTCCTTGTCAGTATAATAAGAAAAATGAAATGAATATTTATATTTCAGTGAGTGTGCACACACAGGATAAGCAGTGCTTTCAGAGGATTGTGGTTTTTTTCAGCTTGTCTTTTTCCTTTCCAGGGGCTTTCACATCAAGTCCTTTTGTTATTCACAAATAAGATAACTGATCTTCTGAACACTCCTGGATATATTAATTATCCATTCTATGGATAAAACCATGTGAAAACAGGGTAAGAAACTATTATTGGAATCAGAACAGAATGCCTCTAAGAACGAAATTACAAGTAAGAAAAGGATGGAATACGAAGAAAAGCATTGTCTGGTTTCTGACTAAGTTTTGGAGTTCATACTGCTGCAATGACTTGCTCTGTGGAGGAATCAGTTATTTTTTACTTAGACTGAGTAAGATTTCTGTTTATCACTGATACTATTGAGGTGATTTTACAGTTCTACAGCATCTTCTCTGTGTGGATGGAATTGCCAATAATGAACAAAGGATTTGGGTTGTTTTTCTTTAATGGTTAAGGTTGAAATTTTACCATGTTTACCTCCTAGAAAATGAATTAAATTAAGTGGGATAGTTCTAATTCATCCTAGATTCACTCAGTCAATATTTCAATAGGAAACCTCTTCAACTTTTTGAATCTCAATGTACTACTCTCCTGACTCTTGAGTGGCTCCTTAAATCTATATGCCTTAATAACACAGACATTGGAGCTTGTACGAAGTGCCCTTCTGAAAAGCATTACATAATTATTTCAGTTCTTTGTAGATTGGGAAAGAAATTATATGCCATTTTTGAAAGACAAACTCTTAGAACTACTTCTCCAGGTAATCTTGTGCATTACCTGGGGTTTTCTAGCCTTTGGCCATGTGCAGAAGAAAGTATCAGACATTGACAAGCTTCAACTTAAATCATGGCACAGGAATGATACAGAAGGAATGGGCAGGACATTGTATGGGGAGTTCTGAGCTGCCAAACAGGGATTCTGGTAACTCACAGTTGCCACAATTACTGTACAAAAATCCTCTCCTACAAAAGGTGCATATGAGCAGACAGAGGAGAATGCTTGCCCAGTTATAGCTATAGGCTGCATTATATGGTATTATAGCCCAAAATTAGAGGACTCCTATTAAATACCTAGAGCTCCCACGTTATTCTTACTTTAAAATGCTGGTGACTTGGGTAGCCTTTTAGATATATTTTGAAGTCTTGTTTGCTTTTAGTAACTTGGAAGTTTATAGCACTGAATTTTGAGGATGATCTACAGTGATTACTTGTACCTTTTTAATAGTCATTTTCCAGGAAAGAATTTTTCATCTGATCTATGTGAAGGTGTTAATTCTCATTAACTGTAATGTTTTCCAAGTCCTGTGCAAAATGTGTTTATTCAGCTAGACACAGAGGCTCCCAAATGCAATACTAACAGCAAAGGATGTGGGAAGCAGAGGTGAATGAGTTGCTGATGTGCTTCCCCCTATGAAGGGAGAACAGGGTTGCCTGGAGGAAGGATATCTTTGGCTGATGGAACAAGACTTGGTAAAGCGTTTTGGACACAGGATACCCTGAAATCTCTGGAGGACAGAGGAAAGCTGACTTGGGAAATGTCTGGGACCATGCTGTTCAGATGTAATCTGAAACATTTTCAGTATTTACATGAGAGGAGATATGAAATAAATGACCAGGACTTGTTTCACATCACAAAACCTGCCATATTCACATGAGGGTGAACGCAGCAACAGTCTCTGTGGGACAGCTTCACAGCTACAGGGTCCTACACAAACCACCAAAGGCAAGTGAGGAAGACTGGTGTCCCTATAATTTTCCATTGAAAATCCATGCTTTCTAGAGATCTTCTCAAGAGATAACGAGCAAGCACACTACCTTAATGTGAACAAATTCTAAACAGAGAAGGTCTGAAGGCAGTGGGAGAAGAAATAATTCTGAAAAAGCCTTGAATGTCATTAACTGATTAACCTTCCTTCTGGGATTAATTGTGCTTGTGGGTCTGGTCCATTGTCCAGTGAGGTCAATGAAAACACATCTTCAATCAGGAATTCTCTTCTTGAAGTACATTCTTTATTTGGCTTCTGTCATCCCAAGATATGCAAACCACTTATATACAGGAATATCCCAGCTGTTGTAGTGCAGTGAACTGCAGTGCAGCTCTACAGCATAAATGTGAAAAAAGTCAGAAATTGTAGGATATTAGGATTTTTGAAAACAGAGTTCTTCTATAGTTTTGTATACAGCATACAGAAGCAGAACTTCCCCTGTAATCTCCCCTTTTTGCAGTTGTGGGCAATACCCTGCAGATAATATGCTATCTTTTTCTCGTCCTCTGAGCTCAGAACATTTTAAATTATACAAGGGCATGTAGCAAACATTTCCTACAAGGCACTAAACATTTGCTGTTAAAGTTTCAAAACCCTGCTACCCCTTTTCATTTGAAGTGTGCCTGTTACAGGGTTTTCTTTTGAGTGGGACACTCAAAAGGCAGTTCCTCATTAGTATAGTGACCTTATCACTCCCTACAATGCCCTGAAAGGTGGCTGTAGTCGGGTGGGGATTGGTCTCTTTCTCCAGGCAGCAACTGATAGAATGCAGAATGAGAGGACACAGTCATAATTCGCACCAAGGGAAATATAGGTTGGATATTAGGAAAAAGTATTTTATGGAAAGAGTGAAAGTACTCAAATAGCTGCCCAGGGAGGTGGTGGAGTCACCATCCCTGGTTGTGTCCAAAAAAACACTGGATGTGGCACTCGGTGCCATGGTTTAGTTGAGGTGTTATGGCATGGGTTGGACTCAATGGTCTTGAAGGTCTCTTCCAAACTAGTGATTTTGTGATTCAGAGAGTGGCATAAGTCTTACCTGAAAAATATCTAAAGATAAGAATGAGAAGAGAATGTGTACTCATTTACATGTATAAGAAGTTTCAGCAGCTGCTGCTGTTCAGACACAATTATTTCTCATGAAAATGTTTGGAAACAGTTTTGGGTTTTTTTTAGCATAATCAACTCAAGGCATTGCATCTGGGGAAGATCTATCACAATCTAAAGTAAGCACCAAAAGGGGCATAGGAAATACAGTTGTCTAAGTGGAAATCATTATATGACTCTGCCTACAGGTGACTGGACATTGCCTCCTTCTGGTCCATCATGCTGAGAGGGCAGCTGCATATGAATCTGAGAGATATTTGTTTTATATGCATATAGTCTTGTCTTCCTAAGAAGATCTATAAAGTTAAATTATCTGATCTAGGTATAATTCTACAGTCAAGTTAGTATTGTTCTCAGAGTGGATCTGGGAAAAATTCAAATTGTATGCCGTGCTGGCATACAATTGTTCTTAGAAGAATTTGCTATTCCATCTAACTTGAGTAAAAGATTTACTGAAAGCCCCTGAAGGGATAGGAAGATCTTCAGAACACTCATTCATCCTTGATTGATTATGGTAAAGAATCTGACCACTGACTGCTGGAACACTGCACAGCTTCAGCATTGTTGGCTGGGACAGGCCCAAAGACATTCACTAAATTTAATAATGAATTTAACATTGGTTATAGGCAAGCATTGTTAAGTTTCTATCAGCAGATAAAAGAGATTCAAACCTAATCCAGCACTACTGAGATATTTGCAACTACTAAACATAAAGCTTTGATATCTACAGTTTCAACCTTGATTGAGACCTACATGCACATATAATATGCCTGTGCTGTCAAAAGAGTATTTATAGCAGTAGAGAGCATTGCCTGGTCTGCTGAAAAGCTTGATTACCTACCTGCCTACATTAGTTTCCACATGAAATACAGTGTTTCTGAAATTATATGTGTAATTAGAGACATGCTGTCAAGCTTGGAATTGACACAAGGCTGCAGTAGGTAGTGGGGAGGATCTCTAGCCTAGAGCTTTATGCTTAAACTGATCTTTTCATTCTTGGCAAAAGCAAAAACTCCTGATGTAAAGACGAAATTCATATCACCTTGAGAGTTGAATCAGTTGGTCAGCTCAAACCATAAAGAGATACCACAGCACAGTCCCTTGTCTGCCTTTTCTGTGAGTCACTGTTTTAGCTCTAGCATTGGTTCCACCAGCTCCTCTTTGCTGAGTGTGTGATGTGTCATGTCCATGAATATTTGTGTGTGGTATCTGTGCAGCCTATCCTCTTGTCCTCCTTTGGCTTGCCCACCCTTTCCCTTCCCACCTGTAGAGCTCCTACTGATTTGTTGTATTTGATATCTTTTGGTCCCTCGCCACTCCAGCCTGTTGAAGAGAGATTGTTGATGCCTTCAGATCTACAGCTAAATTTCTATATGGTTCCCAAAGGAAAGCACCCTGGAAAATGTCAGAGGACAAACCTGACAATGTGTTTGGGTATACCATCATCTGTCTCAGACAGGAGCAGAACATAGTGAATTCTGTCACCTTGCTTTGCACTCCTTTTGCGGATCACTTTCAGATATGCAGAAGTCTTACTCATGAAGACATGAACTGGAAGCACTTAATTAGGCAGCACTATGTGTTGTGACACTTGAAAAAATTTTAAAACCCTCAACAGTTAACATATTTGAGGAAAAAAGACTTAATTTTCTGTAGAAATAATTACTAATTTCACTTTGTACGTTCACCATATTGAACTTGTTCATGATGTAAGTAGAAATGTGCTTAAGTATTGTCATCTTATTTCAAAAGATGATTCAAAAGTCCCATACCTTCTCAGTGATTCCTAATGGGCATTTCCTCACAGCACTGACTCCTTTTTCTCCACAGCACAGCCAGCAAACTCCATCTCTCTCCTCATCCAGCTAACCCACTCTTTGTAGCCCTCATCTTATTGGACACAGCTGTGGCCTGTTAAGGGCAGGCCTGTTCCTAATCTTTGGTGATCAGTGCAGCTGCAACTCCTCAGGTGTGAGACTACCTTCTGCACTATCTTTACTTTCTTACATTCTATCCCTCCACACTTAAGTTCATAAACCCTTCTTATTCTTACTTCTTACCTATTCTCTGTGTTGCTTCATAGATCACACCATAATTTACAGATGTAATTTTCTTTCTGCTTGTGCTGAAAAGTCATATGACTGTTCTCTCTGACTTGGCTCAATGTTCTTCAGTGTGATAGCAGTCCAAGTATTAGAAAACCTGATTTGAAACATTTTGGACACTCCATAGGATAATCACTTTTAGGAGCTTTGTTTTCACACAGTATCATCTAAAGACCTGATATCTAAAAAGTGATTAAAAATAACTGAGAGGATTTAACTTTTTACTATAGCCCCATGGGGGTATCTTCAGTTCAATAATTCAGATTCATAGTTTGAGGCAGAAAATTATAGCAGGTTGCTAGAAATGGGGTATTATTTATCCTTCTAATAATCTGCAAAGCTTTAGTTTCCATTTTTCAATGTATTATGATGATTCATTTCTTAACATTGATATAGCAAATATGAACAACTCATTCACACAGAGTCCTTGTCTTGTTTATTCTGTGCATATGTTTTGCAAGCATTTTGTGCTCATGTGAATAACATGGGCTTGGAAGTTCACCTAGTATTCAGTTTTTTTCAAATGTTAGTCTCAAATTTATTCTGATGGTAACAACACTTTTTTTTAAAAGACATATTTATTTGCATACTTGTTTTTCATCTGGAAAGGTTACGCATCTCACAGTGCAAATCTCTTGGGAAACCTATCTTGTTCCAGAAATATTTCTGCTGTCATTAGAAATGCTGATGGAATCTGTGTAAGTCATAAAATGTTCAGTTACTGCTCTGTAGAAGGAAAAAATTCTGTGTTTTATTACAACAGCCTTTTTTTTTTTAAGTATTTATCTTAAACAGAAGCTTTTAAAATGGTATTTGATTCAGCTCATCAAACTTTCAATTTCTGTGAAGAACAGCAGTACGATCTCACAATCTCAGTTTTGATCCATTAGCTGTTAGAGATGTTCTTATTTGTTAGTTATATTCCTGAAAGACTGGCTGTGGTGACAAAAAGCAAGGGATTTTGACAAAGATTTAAGTTGCTAAGGCCAAACTTTTTCTTAAACAGCACAGATTAGTATTGTAGAAAAACAGCTGATGTTGCAGAAAGATGTGATAAACAAAACTTTGGAGCATTCCACTGTGTGCTCAAACAGTCCTGAAGAATTTTAAGCTGGGACCCCTACCTGTGTCATGCTTCAGTCAGTTGGGCTCCTGCTTCTTTTCTTCGTTCTTTCCCATTTTTAAGTCATCATAGTATATGATTTACCCTGTATATAACAGTTACTGAAGTTTAGCCTGTGGTTTTGTATTAGAAATGCTCTATTTTTAGAAGTTTCTAGCTACACTTTAAAACTTGGAGAAAAGTATATGGAAAAAAGTATGCAACTATACGTATATGTAGTATAGTCACCCTCTCTGTACTGTGACTTCCCTTGTAATGCATACTTTCACATACTTTCAAGAAGGTTTTGCATGTACATTTTTTAAACTCTTTTACCAGCTCTATGCATGTTTCTTCTTACGTATCTGTTGTCTTTCTGGATTTTCTGATTTTCTGATTTTCTGTTTTGTTTGGGTTTTTTTTAATTTTTGGGGTTTGTTTGTTTGTTTGTTTGTTTGTTTTTAATACATTGATGCACATTCAGCCCTCTTTACCTGAAAGAGGTGTGTTGTTACATATGTGGCAGTAGGTGAATGGTGGGTGATGCCCCCATGACCATGGAAACTGGTAGCTTTAGTCTTTAGTCAATAGTTGGAGGTGTTTTCAATTCCTCTGTACCTCACCAGTTACATTCATAAGGGTCTGCAGAAGTTGTGAAGAATTTGTGAGGTTCTAAAGGCCCTTTACCATCCCTTTCTTATGCCAGAGGGATGTCGGCAGGAAGCATGGGGCTTAAGCAGAGCTGTGCCAGCTCTCAGGCACTGCACAGATGAAAGCCCTGTTAGCCTTTACTAAGTCAATAAAATATCTACAGAGCTTGGAGAAGAGAGAAGTAAGGAGTACCATGACCTAAATTTTCCATATCTAAATAAATCTAAGAGAGTAGTGCTTGTGGGACTTATAATTCTTTTTGGAAGGAGGATGTAGAGTGAGGGGCAACTTGTGAGTGTCATGTCTATGTTGTTGGAAAGCTGCCATCTCTGTTTTGGTGAGGTTGTTTTTTTATCCTTTCTGTTGTCTCCTTGCATGTCAGCCTGAGCAGGATCACTGAAGCATAATTGCTTCAAGCAATGAGCAGCAGCTGTTACTCAGAGTTGGTACAACAGGCAGCAGGTCACCAAAGCAACAGCCACCTACCCAGGATGTGTTTTTTCCAGATCAGCACAAAAGAAGATGTCACCTGGCAGAGGAACCAGAAGGTGATAAAAAAGAATAACGAACAAATTCTAGCAGCTTAAGTGGAAGAAGAAATGTCTGCTTCAGGAGCTCAGCAGTGTGGAAGGGAAACAATAAAAACACATCCTGAGGGAAACCCTGAGATAAAGTGAAGGACAGTTTTCAGGCATTAGGGGTGGATTCAGCCCACCTGACCAAGGTACTAGGTGCTTTCTGGTGTCTCTTGAAGCCCCTAACTGAGTTGCTTTGAATCTCTGTCCAATCACTGGGGAAGGCTGCTGCTTGTGGAGATTCCCAGAGACAGATCATTTTTGTGTGAAGTACTTCACATCAAATGGGTGGGATTCTACCTTTGGCAGATTTATAATCATCAGTAACAACGTATAATTTGTCTTTTAAGTAAAAGGAGCAGGGACTCAATTTCTTCCAAATCTTCTGTATACTATGCATATATCTACTAAAGGGCTAACACATGGGGTTCCCATTACTGGCATGTGAGAAGAATCTGACAAGTTGGCACTTTTTCGTGGGACGTGCAGCTGCATTTTGAGTTCTTGATCTCTGGAGATATGCAAGACAGAGAATGTACTCTTTAGGACTATGCCATAGGGATTTAAGGGCTTCTAGACACAGCTTAGGCTCCAGAGGCTTGCAAGTGTTATATATGCAAAGATTGGGCTCCCAGTAGACCATCTGAGCTTTCAGCAGAGGGTGTGTGATTATGTTTTGTCCCTCAGGATAATGAGAGGCTCCATTTTCTTCATGCATATTCAGCATATATAATCTTTTAGGCTTGATTGATTTTTTTCCTTTTATACAGAGAAGAGGAATATAAGGTCGTTGTTATTAACTTGACTTTGAGAGCCTGAGAGTCTCTGGAATCTGTCTTTAAAACACTTATTTCTCTAAGCCCTTCAGAATTTTATTCTGTAATGTTTAGTTGTACTTGCGTGAATATTTTCTTCAGCAGCAAAGCTGGTTTAAACTATCTCCTCAGTCAAATAAAACATCTGTAATGACACTGCTGGTAACAATTTCAATTGCATACTTCTAAGGATTACACTAATTTAAGATGGAGAGGTTAGTACTAAGTTATGTATGGCAGTATCTATTAATCAAAACAGCAACAGATGATCTCAAAGGAAAAGTACTTTCCCAAGCTTGCCAAAGAAAAAAGCAGACAAAAGCAGCAGATTTGCTTGAACATTTATGTTTTGATGTTTCAGGTTCTTAAGTACTTTGTCTCATTCTTAACCAAATGCTCTTTCAGAAGAGAAGACAAAAGTCACCATGACTAGGAAGGTGTATTTCCAAGGTGTATTAGGACTATAATTCAGCTACACCTAACAAAATGCCTCCATTTTCTTCATTCACAGAGTTAAATCTGAACAAACTGCATTGGTGAAACTATTTCTCCCTTAAAAAACTGTACAAGGTTTCTGTTTCTGACACTTGTGGACAGCTTTTAAAAATATGAGCCAAATGTAAACTCATACAATGTTGTTTTCCCAAGTTAGCTGGCAACCTGAAATTACAAGGCTTGGCCAATTTCTTTAATAAAGGGCTTGACTGAGAAACACTGAAAACTGCTGAAATACCAACACAGTGACTCTTGCTACAAAAATACATAGTTAATGCATGTCTCCTAAAATCTATATCTATATATATATATGTGTTTCAGGAGCTTCCAGAAAATCTCAGTTTGAATGTCCTCAGCTGCCAAGATCTTCATCTTACCATTCCTCCCTCTGTCCCACATTCTGCAAGCACAGAATGCCTTGCTAGGTAAGAGCTGAAAAAGTCTTCTACATCCTGACAATGACTGTGGAAAAATGTACCTGAATTACCTCTGGTAGCAGGCAGTGTACTGGAGCTGTAAAATTTGAGTTTAAATTTGTTGTGGAAATTCCAATTTCCGTGAAGCTCCATGAAGCTAAACAATGTAATACTTCTGTTTGGGGTGAAAGGGGAAGGAAAATAAAGAAAAAGAGCCAGCCTGTCCAGATAATTTCTAAATTATATTCTACAAGTGAGTTTAATCAAATTCATGAATTTCAGGGCTGCTCAAGCTTTCAGCATCTTGGCTGTCCCTCAGCTAGACAGGGAGGGCATTGCAAACATGGGGTGCAAACCAGGAGGTGGCAGGTCTGGCAGCCTCTCTCTAGCCCTGCTGGAGACTGCAGAAAGGGAGTGTCTCTCTGGAGGTGGCCTACAGGCAATTTCTGATCACCCACTAATTAGTCTATCATGTTAGGCAGCAAAGAGTTTAAAAAATAATTGTAGCATTTCAAAGTAATTTTCTGTTTCTAATGATCTGGTTTTGTCACCTCTATAACAGGACTAGGAAGCAGCATAACTTTCTTATTATTTCACATCTTGACCACTTACTTTAATTTCCTTAGAGTTGAAACTTATTAAACTTAGTCCTTTCCAACAGTTTCCTGCATATTTATTGTAAATAACTTCTGATTGTTTTAATACTTAGCACCTTATTTCTATTCTGATGCACATCTCTAATGAGCTTTTTGGTAACTTTTTAAACTGAATCCTTTTCTTTTTCCATTAAAACCCCACCTGGCTGTGTCATCTTATAGCATTATTTTTTTTTCAATAAATTAGTTTCAGAGCTCACAGCTACATTTTGAAGTTAATAGGAAGATTGATACCAACTTCTGGACAAAAAAGGACTCTGCATGGGAAGTTTTTTTCCCCCTCTACTCCTAAGGAAGTTAAAAGTTAAACAAGTCTATGAAAAATCAAATTATATTTAAACAACATTAAGTCACACAAAGAGTATT
Organism: Agelaius phoeniceus; assembly: GCF_051311805.1. NCBI lineage: Eukaryota > Metazoa > Chordata > Aves > Passeriformes > Icteridae > Agelaius > Agelaius phoeniceus. The sequence goes on from NC_135266.1 coordinate 50,987,112, forward strand.
ACTGTTACCTGATGCCTCCAGAACTCATGCCTATCACTTGTATACACTAGGATGCAGCTTAGACCATTGTCTACACATTTTAGTGGTCTAATTAAAATGTGAAGTTTAACACTTGGAAAGGAGTAAAAATTTCATAGATCTATAAAGCTTATTGTCTTTGTTTCTAAATCTTTATGTGTTTACTGTACCAGAGCATATATCCTTTGTTTCCATCTATTTTGCAAGGAGAGTCAGCTGGCTCTGTGTCTCTGACCTTTCCTCTTCATTATTTCTCAGAGAACTAATCTTCTTGTCATCTGCAAATTCGATCAGCAATGATTTTTATTTGTTTTCTTTTTTTTCTCCTACCAGGTTCCCGAAAGGTCCAAAATCCAGTCCGTGCAGGAGTCCATCAGTAACTCTCCTGGATGGAAGTGGGTGCCTGTTTACAATTACATTTTGAAACCTATCAGTTAGCCAGCTCTTAATTCATTTAATGTTGTGTCTGCTATATTGATTTTACATCATTCAAGTTCCCTGATCAAAATATTATGTAGTACTCAGTCAAATGCCTTACAGAAATCTAAGTATATTACATTATCACCATTACTTTAATGAGTCAGATTTGTAACCTCATCAAAAAAGATAAGAAATTTTCTCTCTGACAAAATCTATTTTCCATAAATCCAGGGCAACTGGCATTAATTGCATTATGCTCCTTTAATGCAGTATTAATTAAGTTCTCTCTTTTCCTGTTTCGTTTTACCATGAACTGCAGTCCTGCTGACAGCCTGATTGTGGACTCAGGTTTCATTAATGCTTTTAAGATATTGTCACAGCATAATTGTTCCTTTCAGCCATCTGGAACTTTACCAGTATTCCAAGAATTATGGAAAATTAGCTTTAGTGTACAGAGAGATGTGAGGGAAAGGACACTTTTTTTATTCCTTCCTTTCTTGGGAAAGCTGACAGGACCACTGACACTTCCCTAAATCTGCTGTGTCCAGCATGAAGTCACAGGATACAAGTGATAAAAGGAGCCCTTTTTTTTTTTTTTTAACGCAAGAAGTCACTTCTGTGGCAGCCTCCCCATTTCTCCAAGGCAGTGGAGTGAAAAGTGAGTTGAAATCATGTACCTCTCTTTGCAGCACTCTGCAGCTAGCAATGCCCAAGGATCACAGCTGTTACTGGGATTGCCTGGGAGGAATAGAAAAATTCCTTAGACCAGGAGTACGAGGTTTGCATTACAAGTTACAAAAATATCTCAATTTGAACATGTTTTCTTCTGTTTTTCAGGTTTCTCTGCAGATTTTTTTTTAAATTTATTCAAACTGAGCAGGTTCATTAATTGACTTAAATAAAGTGAAGTGGCTGAAAAGAATGTCTCTGTACCAGTGGACATGACATGGACTATGACTTCTTTTGGGAAAAAATATCTTCACAGAGACAGAAAAGAAAGCAAGCAGTCCTGAAAAACTTGGATTTTGTAAATCTTTAAGTTGAAAAATTCCTTTTTGCTAGCTGAAATGTTATTTCTGGCACTGCTTCCTGCAGTAAGGGAGTGAGTAGGAGCCCCAGAGCCTTGGAGCATTACACGGGCTGCTTGTTGAATGGCAGCCTGAGTTACTGATGTGTGAGAGAAGTGCTGCAGGGCAGCCAAAAGCTCCACTGCCCTGATGTGGGCAAAGCACTCCACAGGACTTGGGTTTTTGTAGAGTAAAAATTCCTGAGCAAGGCAGGAAACAGCCCACGTGTTGCATTCACATTCTCTGAAAAATCCCTTCGCCCAGGATTTTTCTCCTGGGAAGCTGAGAAGCCTCAGAAAAAGGAAAACAATTATTATCTCATTTGCTTCTCCTCTGTTTTGCTCATGTGGAATGTGTTTGGAGATTGTTTACCCACAGGTGATTGTTTCATTGGTTTCTGGTATGAATTATTTTGACTCATTGGCCAATCAGTGCCTGTGGGAACTCAGCACATCCCTCTGGATGTCCAGAGTTGCCGAAAAACCTTCTTGGGGGGCTCGGACACCCTGGCATGTTGCCCAGAACACCTGGTGGCTTGACTTTGATCCTTCCAGCGAATTGCCACCTGTGTATGAGGACATGAGAGCCACACGGGTTTAAATGCTGCAAGAATGATGTATTTACAGGGTGGAAATATAGATTTTGGGGTTTTTTGGTATAGGGGTTATGGAGACAAGATGGAGGAATCAGGGTGTGTCTCGTCCTTCTTCTTTCTTCTTCTTGTTCTCCATTTTCTGCTGTGATGTTGGCACTTGGGGATTGGTTTAGAATAGAAGTGCACTTCTAACATAGGTGATAGGTATTGGGAATTAAAAGTAAATATGTTATACATAGTTTGTAGTATAAAAAGACGACACTGCCTCGGGGGCGGTCAGAGTGCTTGTGGCTGCCTTGCTGTGCAGACCTCAGCTGGGCAGAAAGAAAATTTTGTAGATAAGAAAAAATAAACAATCTGAAGACTGAAAAGTGAAGAGTCCAGACTCATTCTTTGGAGTGCAGGCTGCCTCAGAACCACCCCACGCATCTCGGGGCACAGACAGACAGCCGACCTGAAGTGCCAAACTGTGTCAGGACTCTGAAGAGTCACGAGTTTTCCTTATTATCTTTTTAGCATTGTGTAAGTATCCTTTCTGTATTCTTTAGTTAGTTAGGATAGCATTCTTTAATATAATATAGTATCATAAAATAATAAATTATTTTATTATGAGAACATGGAGTCAGATTCATAATTTCTTCCTGCCACGAGGGTCCCTGCAAATACAACACCCATGCTGAAGTTCTGGGAAGTAAATAAAAGCCACTCTGATGCACTCACTGCTAAAGGATGGAAGAACTGCATAGCCAAAATGACAGTATTATGGGAGATGCTGAGATTTGAGCTTCCACTTCCCTTGATTTAATTTCATACTTTGAGGTCCCCCAGTCCCATTTCCACCCAGTGTTTCCTGAGAGCTCAGTAGTACATCAGTGCATCCTCTTAGAGCACAGAATATTTCCGAAGAAAACACAGGAAGTTTGATTTACATTCTACTTTTTAGTCAAAGGCAAGCAAATTCAGGCCATGCTCTGGAAGGCAGAAGTATAAATCACCTCTGAGCTTGGAGCTAGGGAGTATAGTTGGACTAGTGCAGAGCCTGCATCAATACATTTTTCAGAGAGGATATTCTGTGTCACTCTTAGATCTCTTCCACTGACAATTGCAAGACAAAGACTCTCTAGAGTATTTTAATTGGATACATTTGAACAAGTTAGCTTTTAAATGGAGCAAGGTACCTTTAAAAATGCCAGATTATTCAGTTTTCTCAGTTTAAATGGTAAAAATGAAGAAGTCTTTTGATTTAGCATAATTTTATACAGAAAGCTTTAATGATGAAAAAGTTGCCCTTTATTAATAAAACCACAATATAAATAGCAAATTTAAAATGCTCCGATATGATCTTCTGTAAAAGCCTTCATAAGGCGTCTTTTTAAAGGTTCAAAGTGATATTTTTTTGCCAGACCCACAGAATGTTTTCCTGTTTTGTGACTAGTTCAGTTGAAATATACTGTCACTGACATGCAATTACTATGATCTTAGCAACAGCAGACTTTTTGGGTGGAGAGCAGAAACTAACCAGACAAAGAAATGTATGTGTCTGAAAGGAATGAGTAGGGTGTGATACCAAAATGTATGCATTACTCATTTTTCAAGGCTTACTTTGAAATTCACAAATTCTGTCAAGGTTTTGACACATGCAGAGTCTAAAAAAGTTAGAGAAAATTGGGGCGCTTTCAGATATCCCACATCAAAATGCAAGACTGCAACGTGAGAGTCGTTTCACACTGGCACTAAGGCTTTCCCATAGATTTCTTGGTATGTGGTCTTTACCAATTGGCAAAAAAACTAAGGTGAAAGGAAGATGAGTAACATTCTTGCTGTGTAGTCCCTGAATAGAGATAACCAGTCATCAGTGCAAAGTTTGTGTAGAGAAATAATACTTAAATGGCAGTCCTAGAAATTCAGCTTTTATAAATTGCTACACATTTAGAGAAAACTGACCAGCATGTTCTCTTCTCATGAATGAAAGAAAAAGCTTTCCAAAGTGTTGGCTATGATTTTATACTGCTTGTGCAAACATACTGAAGGAAAATCTAAGAAATGCCCCCACTGCCAATAATAGAACTATTCCTCCACTTTGCTATAGTGTGGAGGAAGTAAGAGTCATATTCTAAAATTTCATCTGGTTATTTTAACAGAAATGTTTTTAATTGCTATTATTTCACAATCACTGAACGGATATCTGAAACTGCAAAGACAAGGTAAAGACCTGATTTTCACTTTTCTTGCTGTGTAAGGCATAATTGGCTCTCATTAGAGGCTTCTTCCATAACAGCATATGTTGTCATCCCTCTAGCAACACATCTAGAGAGGCCTTTTTTTAGTGAGATTTCCTTAGGGAAAGCTATTTCCACACTGTAGTGCCATTATCTGAAAGGTTCCTGGGTCATGCCTTAGGTAATGGAAGGGACAGACCTAAGGCATCCACCAGTGTGTATCCAGTAGAAATTTCTCCTATGGAAATATCACAAAATGAAGTTGAAATTCAAGGCAGTGCTCTGCTTCTTGGTGCATGTATTCCAGTTCCTAGTCTCCAAAGACCGGTCTACTATTTAGACCAGTTTACTTCATTAGTAGGCAATTAAGGAGATATGGAATATGAAGGGGGGAGGGGGCTTTTAAAAAATATTATTAGTAAGCAAATGCAACTCTTGAAAGAATCTTGCTGTTTCTGATTTTTCTTTACTAGCTGCCTTTCTCCCCAAAAGATTCTTTATGGTTTATTACTCAAATTCTGATTACAGACCTGTAAGAAATAGATCTGTGCCTAAATGAGCTTCTCTCCTCATCTGAACAGTGTTCCATGTTTGAAAAACCCGTAGTTAGCATTGTATTTGGGAGGACACTCGTGAAATCATTAATACAAGTCAATAACTGAAAGCTCATTTAAATGAATAATTAGGAATTCAAGTAACAGGAGCTTTAGTATTTTAGTATTTATTTTTGCCCTCTTTGTATGATAGGATCTTGTTTAGCCTTATCAGAGAGAAAAAAACAATCTGCCGGAAGGCATGCAGAGTTCTGAGATAAACAATTGAACACATTCTGATCCTGAAATATATTCTCATACCATCCTGCCTTCCTTTTGAAAATTTGGTAGGAAATTCCACAATTCAAATGAGGTAGTTGTCTGCATTTACCTTGCATGGAGTAGATTCACTCCTCAAGGTGTAATTCCAGGGTGTGAGGCTAGATCCAGCGATAGTTACTTCAGATGACATGAGCCTCACTGCCTTTGTGGTTCATGTCTTCTAGCAAAGGGGAAACTTCTGCATAAAATACTAGAACAATGGTTGAATCTCTTGGGAAAGCCATATAAATACAATGAAAGCCATCATGCATCTACAATTTTTTTTTTGTTTAATTAAAAAACCCAGAACATATTAACACATTTTTTTTTCTCTTTCTGTTTTGAAGCTTCCCCTTTCCTCTTGTCTTCTTTTACCTCCTCCTGCCCAAGCCAAAGACATATGGAAATTCTTACTGAGACCAGTCCATTATAGGATGTCATACAGATTAAGAAACAAAGGATTTATGGAGGACTCAAATTTTTAGAAGATTTGGAACTCCTTAAAGGGTATTTTGAAATCTTTTATGGATTATATACCAAAACCAGATGCTACATCTTAGAAAAAATTGTCATTGTTACTTCCTACTTGACTGTGGGGTGGGGGAATGAGTATGCTCTATCCTATTGTGAGCTAAGACAATTTTTTTTTCACACAAAAGGGTTGCTTTGCTTCCTTTTCCCTGTTGGGGTGTGTGTTGTCAATTACAGAATACAGCACCTCTTGTGACAAATAATTATTTTTTACAAAGAGGACAATTATTCAAAAGCCACCCAGAACAATAAAGAAGAACAATGGCTTGGCTCAGAAAAAGCAACTTCTTGTTTAAGTCAAAACCACAGAAATATTGATAGAAACCATGTTACCTCTCCTCTGGGAGAGGAAAATGCATCGTTTGGCTGACATAAAACAGGACTTCAGTTTGTGTCTTCTCTTTATTGGACTAATTAGGGACCTTGCTGGGTCTTCACTTACATCAGCTGAAAAATGACCCTTGTTTGTGGAAATAATCTTTTTGAGGATCTCCTCTCTGCTGGCATAGTAACTCTCTATGGGGTCTGGAGTGTGTGCTCTCTCCAAGGATTCCTCTATCCATAGCAATCCTCTTCTGATCTGCTTTGTGAGCTTTTCTCTGAGATTTCACACAGGGCCTGTAGGGCCGTGGGTGGGAGATCCCTTTGGGTTCCCACAATAAGCATAGAGACATCATGGGAAAAAAAAATTAATTACAATGACCATTTCTCCTTCAAAGGCCTAGCTATCCCTTCACTTTCCTTAAGGCAGTCTGAGTTCCTGAGGGAGTTGGCAAAAATCTTCAGATCCTTTAGAGGCCAAATACTGTGTCTTGGGATGGTAGGATTAAAGCAAAGTTAATTTGCTGTTCATAACCAGTGCATTGAAAGGAAGTGGTTCTTGAAGTTTTTATTTTTTCTCTTCATATTTGCATTTGGACCTTTACTGACAACCTGGACAAGAGGATCAGGTGCACCCTCAGCAAGTTTGCAAACAAAACCAAGCTGGGCAGGAGTGTTGATCTGCTGGAGGGCAGGAGGGCTCAGCAGAGGGATCAGGACCGTCTGGGGCCAATGGTGTGAGGTTTCACCAAGCAAAGTACCGGTCCTGCACTTGAGTAACAACAACGTTATGCAATGCTGCAGGGTGGGGGAAGCATTACTGGAAATCTGCCTGGTGGAAAATGACTTGGGAGTGCTGGTCAACAGCAGCTGAACATGAGCCAGCACATGCCCAGGGGGCCAAGAAGGCCAATGGCATCCTGGCCTGTATCAGCAATGGTGTGGCCAGCAGGACCAGGGCAGGGACTGTCCCCCTGTATGTGGCAGTGGTCAGGCCACACCTCAAATCCTGTGTCCAGTTCTGGGCCCCTCACTGCAGGAGAAACATTGAGGTGATGGAGAGGGTCCAGAGAAAGGCAACGGAGCTGGTGAAGGGTCTGAAGCACAAGACCAAGGGGAAGCAGCTGAGGGAGCTGGGGCTGTTTACCCTAGGGAAAAGGAGGCTCAAACAGGGAGACCTTATTGCTCTTCACAACTGCATGAAAGGAGATTGTAGTGGAGGAGGAGCTTGGTGTCTTCTCCAGGGTAACAAGCAGCAGGACCAGAGGAAATGGCCTCAAGATGGACCAGGGGAGGTTTAGACTGGATATTAGAAAAATTTAGTCACTGAAAGGGTGGCCAAGTATCACAAGGAAGTGGTAGAGATACCATCCCTGGAAATGTTAAAAAAATTTGTGGATGTGGCACTTGGAGACATGGCTTAGTTATGAACAGGGTGATGCTGGGCTAACAGTTGGACTCAATGATCTTAAAGATGTTTTCCAACCTTGAGAATTCTGCAGTTCTTTGGATTTCCTGCCTCTAGGTTTGCTCCAAGGATCCCTTATTTTTATTTTTTTAAACTAGCTATCATTGTTATTTTGCAGTTTGCCTTTCTTTGGAGTGATGCCATTAATTCCTTATATTTGCTGATCTCCCTTTAAGTATGTTGAACATTTAATTAGGAGGATATGATTTTTATCTATGATTTTTACCAGCTGATCTCTTGTTGCTGGTAGTGGTGCTCAGTGATTTGCTGTCAGTATGCAATTCCTGTGCTCCTATCACTTTTTGGTACAGAAATAATGGTTTTAAAAGAAACATATTATGTGCAAGTTTTCTATTTTATTTTAAAGGAAGACTACTTTGACATATTTTTCCCCAGGTTAAATTCAGTCACAATATATGCTAATCACAATATATGGCTCCTTTTCGTATCTTCAAATGTTGGAAAATTTGAAGAGGGAAAAATGAAAAAACCTTATTTGAATTAGAAAAAAGTGGTCTCAGAATTAGGATAGAAGGAGGAGACTCAAAACCAATTACATCTAATTTCTCTATCTAACATTGAATTGGCATTTAACCAGTTCATGTTGACATTTGTAGGTTTGGAGCAATTGTAGCCACAGTGAGTTTAGTGGTGAACAAAACACTTCAGCATTTTGTGTGCACATTTTTTTAATGCTTTAATTCTTGAAAATGCAGACTTTAACATATTTTTTTTCACACAGGTATTTTCAAAGGAGGTGGTTTTGAGAATGATAGTTATTGTTGTCTGAGCCAAAAGCCTCTTCCAGAGCACACTGAAATACTAAATAAGTGCCTCATTGTCACCTGGGCAGTTGAAACTCTCAAGTAGCATCTGCTGGGGATTGCTGTGCTTATTCTGTCTATACTGCCTTGATAAAAATGATGGGAGTGCTTTATTTATAACCTGTCTCTGCTTCTTGACTACCCAAGGAATTGTTGCCTTTTCTCAGGAAATCATAAGACTTAATGGCTGTTGAAGTGTCTTTTTTTCATGGAGAGGTGAATAGTGATGAAAAAGGTGGAGAAGTTTTACAATAGTACTTAAGCACCTACAAAAGCAGCTGCCTTATCATTGTTTCCTTTAAAAATCATTAAAGTACCAGGGATCAACTAGAACAATTCCAAGCTGAAAGATATAAGTAGCCCCTTAGATGTAGTCTGGTGTGAAATAAGACTTACAAGGACTAGCAGGAGCAGCAGGCTTTTCTCTTTCCTGGCTCACTTGAGGGTTAATGTTTTTTATTTGGAAATAAAGTCAGTTTAAAGACTGCCTGTCAAATAGGCTGTTGGCTGTTTATTTATCTGAGCTGGTGAATATGGACTCTGTGAGGTCCTAAACTAATTTATGGCTCTTTTAATCAAAATCAACAACTTAAACTTTACCTGCAAGCTCACTAACACATAGTATAGCTTGTGGAGTCCTGGGTTAATATTTGTGTTAGGACATTTGGCACAGAGGTTAGCTTCAGTTTCAAGTGAATTCAAGCTGTAAATCTCTGAGCACTTGTTTTAGGAGCATAACATTGACATAACTATGTCAGCCTCTGAAAGAACTGTCACTGCCTGTGCCTTGGTAACCAAGCAGGAACACTTGGTCCTCATTCAACAGTGCATGGTCACAAATTCCATTTTTCTGCACTCATATTATTATGACCATTTATAAAAATTACTGCTGCTAAAAAAGCATAAATTCTGAGCTTTTAGTTCTAGAATTCGCAGTATAATTTCTGGTTTGGATTGAAATATTAGGGTAAGAGTATTCTTCATGTCTCCCTTGAATTTAAAATTACCTCTTGTAAAAAATAGTAACTTGGCCTTCCCTCGCCTCCTTCACATTTGAGTATTGCTAGAATAGGTCATGACATTAGGGAGCTTTTTATCAGGGTATGTAACTCAGGCATTTTGCATTTGACTTCTACGTCAGTAATCTATCTCTTTGAGCTCTGCACACTTCTGTACTACCTCTCATTGTGAAAGAAAGCCTTAATATCTCAACAAATCTGTGAAAATACTTTTTAATTTCAACCATGTCCTGCTAGAAGCTGAGCTAAGAAAAAAAACAACTTATTTTTGTTAAGAACTTTACAGGTAATATTAAGATTGTTTAAAAATAGCCATATGGATGTTTCTGCTGGGCTTGGCTAGAAGGTGGTTCTTCTCCCTCTGAGATAAGGGCCCAGCTGTGTTAGTTATCTGTCTGTCTCTACTGTTTAAAGGAGTTCTGATGATGACCTCAAGAAACACATATATGACCAAATAATTTAATTTTGCTCCTGGGTCTGGTCCTTGATTGCCTACATAATGAGTCACAGACAACAGGTATGACCAGTTTTGAAAAACATGCCAGAGACACATATAGATTAAAGTTCAGACATATAGATTTATGCATTAAGTACCAGCTTTTAAAATCTTGTTTTAGTGATTGTAGTTTCCTGTTAACTTGAAAAATGAGTGACTAGCATGGATTTTGTCTGATGTAAAATCTAGTGTTTATATCTGTAATACTGACTCAAGTTTTGCAGTAGTCAACTATTCTTTAGTGGATATAAAATTTGGATGAAAGCTTGACTGAAATATTTAATTCTTGTACCTGATAAAAATGAGAAAATACTTTCAGATTAAATTGTCATAAACATGGTAAAATAATAAGGAAATGCAAATTTGCTCTTCCATGGCTCTTATTTTTAGATTTTGCCTTGAAGCTTACACCTGTTGTTGACTATATTTTTCTATTGTTTCTCTGTGAAAATTTTTAGAAATAATTTTTTAACTGTCATTATTTTTGAACTTAAAAACACAACTTTTTTTTATTTGAAAGCATCATTTTCCTAACACAAATGGACTTCTGCCATTTTGATAAAATAACTTTATATTAACTGTACTTCATATTACATTTATAGTACATTTAGCAACTGAAAAATGGGGATCAGTACAGATCCTTGCTGAAAAGTGTTACAACTTTTTCCACTTGAATATACCATACCTGATAGAGTTGTCATTTACAGCTTAGGCAGCTTTACTAATATCTATAACAGTATCTTTGAACTTCACCAGACTGTTTATTGTAAAGAACAGATAGTAAGACCAAGGTGATTTCAAGTAAATAAATGACCATGAGCTCAAGAGTCACAGATACTTTTAGTGGAACTGAAAAAGCTGTTCTATTCCTAGCCCAGTAGAACATTAAAAGTAGTAAACATCACTGTGATGGTTTAAAAACAGCTGGGAATCAACCCCAAATAAGCCAGTCCTTTTCCCCTGCCCCCTCCAGTGAGAGAGAGACAGAGGCAGAGAGTGTGGGTTGAGACAGCAATTTACTGAAAGCAAACAGCGATGGAATAAGAATTGCACAGTAACTGCAGCAATATTAATAACAAAAGCATACAAAAGAGAACGTGGTTTACACACAAAAGATGTTCACCACCTTGACTTGATTCTGTGTGGCCACTGAGATGAAGGCAAGATGGTGGCCATTCCTGCTGCTCATCAGGGACATGCAGTTATTCCTGACAAAAAAGCAAGACCACATCCTCCAGCATTGATGTGCATGGTGTGGAATAGCAATTCAGCCAAAATTGCAGGTTCTAGTCTCCTCCTCCTGCAAGAAAACCTAGGATGTTATCAATGGCTTCGTGCTCTTATGTGTTATATATTTCAGTCATTTTGGGCAAAGCCAGTAGCGATGGTTTGGTTTTGTTTGTTTTTGTTTGTTTGTTTGTTTTTTGTTGGGTTTTTTTTTGTTTTGTTTTGTTTTTTAATCTAATGCATCTTGGTTGAGTTTCAGGAGGGGCTGCACCAGCAGTAATGAAGATTCAGGATATATGTGCCAATTTATAACAGAAGAGCAGAATTGCCCTGTCAAAGCTAGCTATACCTAAAAGACAAATAAGGGCAAGCAATGAGTATCACTCCTTCAGTCAAGGCTAGGTAACAAGTCAGACCATGAGGCTGCCCAGGACATTTAGTCAGGAACAGCAGAAGGCATGATGAGAGACTAGCCTACCTACAGCCTAGCTGAGGCAGCTCTGGGTGCTCAGACATGAATCTACATGGAACTTCAGGGCCACAGGCAGGGGTACAGCGTGGTCAGGGCCAGAGTTTAAGCCTTCATGAGGTTAAGATAGTCAGCACCACTAAACCTATTGGTGAACTTACTTACAGACTTGACAAATCCTACTTTCACCAAAACTCTTTTTCTCCCAGATGACAGAAGCAATGCTCCATTTCCTTCTTGGCTGTCATTGTCCTTCACTAATTTTTGTCTTCACTCCTGGATGGCTTCCAAGGTGAACAAATTGTTCCTTGAGCATTTCCATTCTTTGGTGGACTTTCCTGAACTCTAAGACTTTGGTGTTTCTCAGGGGTTTCTCTTTGATTTGCCTATCTCCATCCAGTCTTTAAGCACCAAAATCCAGAATGTCATACTGTGGTGGTGTTCACAGGGGTCCCAGGACAAGGGAAGAGATGAGAATCTTGACTCCATGTTTCAAAAGACTGTTTTATTATTTTATGATATATATTATATTAAAAGAAAATTATATATTAAAACTATACTAAAAGAATAGAAGAAAGGATTTCATCAGAAGGCTAGCAAGGAATAGAGTGGAATGGAATGATAATAAAATCTTGTGACTGCTCACAGCCTCGACACAGGTGGCTGTCATTGGTCATCAAGTAAAAACAATTTCACATGCTGGGTAAACAATTCTCCAAATCACATTCCAAAGCAGCAAAACGTGGAGAAGCTGAAGCTTCTCAGCTTCTCAGGAGAAAAGATCCTAATGAAAGGATTTTTCATAAAATAGGTCTGTGACATCATACTCAGCTTCTTCAGCCTTGACAGGTCAGAGATTTTATCCTGTTCCATTTTCTTTTCCCTGCCTCATCTCAAACTCCAGGTTCTCTTTCTCACATCTCATTGTGAATGTCTGACTGCCACCTCAATCATGATACAGCAAAAAAGGCCTTCCAGTCCTTTACTAAAGGAATGTCACCACTGAAGTGGGAGGGAAACACCAATGCTTTGCCTGCAGCTATATCCCTGTGACCAGAGTTATAGAAGAAATTTGCAGATTATTTCTCTGTAATATTTCTAAAAAGCCTTTGCTCCATCCACACAGCTAATATTAAAATTCAGATTTAATCTGACTCTTGTCAGTGTAATAATTTTTTTTTCCCAGTACTCTCAAATATAAACTTTCTAGACTGTAACTGACAATTTTTCTAGTCCAAAATTTGGGCAAAATTCCTCCTTTTTTGGGAGATCTCCCTTTTCTAAGGTGACTGACTCAACTGAATCCCTCAAAGTCCTTAAGGGCATATAGTGAACTCTAGGCAATACTTAGGCATGATTTTAGCAGCACTGGTCGTCCTTGCAACCCAAGGTGTATAAAAATTAAATATTGAAATTAAATATATCCTCACTGAAGTTAAAGAGACTCTAAGCCAATGCCTTTACTACTACACTCTATGCCTTTACTATAATAAGTAGTTCAAGGGATAACCTCAGGCTTCATGTCCAGGTGCTACAGACTTGCCCACTCCATACTGCTGAGCACTACCCTCTTCTGTCAGGGATGTGGATTGTAGGTAGAACAGTAAAAAAAGAGAATTAAAGGATGACCTGGCAGTTTGGTAGCATGGACAAGCAGGGCCAGGTGGCCATATTTTATTTAGCAGTAATAGTTTGCAAAGTGAGATGATATCGCAACAGGTGCCATTAACATTATCCTAAAAAAAAAAAACAATTTATGTTCTAGGGTATATGGTGAATGAATTGGAAATTGGAAAAGAAGTGCAGTTCAGTGCAGGTTAAACATTTGCACTGAAGAGAGGAAAGGTAGAGGAGGAATATGCAAAACCAAACATGCAACAGTGTCTCATTTAACTGAACTGAATAAAAGCTTATCAGCCATATTTCCCCTTTCAATTTGATGGATACTTAGCAAGCTAGATAAATATACATCTATACCTCTAGCCTGTTTTTGAATGCACTTCTATGCCACTGAAATTGTTTATTGTGTTGCTAATAATAACAACAATGAGAATTTGGAGAAAACTTGGTTTTTAAGTGATTTGCATAAGAGAAGGATTCTGTTTTAGGGCTTTTGGCTAATTCTCACATAAGAAATCAATTTTTCAGCTTGTCCTAATAAATATAATTTCATGTTTTTATAATAGGAGGGCCACTAGTATTATGAAAAATATTTTATTCAGAAAGGTAAGAGGAGCACTCAAAAAAAGGAGCACTCTACTAGAAGAGGTTCCTCTTCTAGTAAATGCACAGAGGAGAATTGTATAATAACCAATTCCATTTGGCAAAGCAGACATGGAAGCTAGTGATCATTGCTGTGCCCTTCCAGCTGACATTATCAGCAAGCTCTTTTGTACAGTGCCTGAGTAAATGCTTTTTTCTTTCAAATCCTCAAACCATTATTTCTGAGGTTTTTTTTTTACAAACTCAGTTGAAAATTGTTAACTGATAGAAGTTATAGCTAGTGCCTCTTTGTGCAGCTTCTGTGTGAGTAGTAAATATAACAAAGATGGAAATGAATGAAGCTGCTACTTTCGATAATAACATAAAAACATTAAAATAGATAAGCTATTGTGGCCCCTTCCTAACAAGAACCATGAAGAGTTCTCCACCCACTACTTACTTGCTTCTGGTCAGCACTCTTGCTTCTGGTTACTCCTTTTTGGTGTGTGACTGCAGACCCGTAGGCATTGTGATTCCTATTGAGTATGAATTAGGTGACACCTCTGACCACCAGCCTGAACTTGTGTTTTGCTATGATGACACAAGCAGATGGCACATAGGATTGCCCAAGAAAGAGCATACAGAGGTTTAGCTGTTGCTTGTTCTGCTCCTGGGAGAAATCATACCAATCCAGACAGCACAAGCACTGTCAACTCCAAGTGACTCCACCCAGTTTTCTCTTGAAGAGTCACTATCCAAGTGAAACTCCAGTGGTAGCTCCTTGATAGTTCAGAATACCAGAATTCTAATGTAGGTTGTTTGTGTATGTCCCTAGGGCAATGGAAATGTCCTTTGTAATCCTAAGACTAGGAATAAATATGAACTTTGAAGAATGCAAAAGATGAATGAGACAGCCATTTTCTGGGCTTTTTCAGATGACTTACAACAGAACTTTTCATGATGTTGCAATAAAATCGACCCTTCTCTATTTTTTAGTGTTAATTCAAAAGTGAGAAAGTGTATTACTGTTTTGAAAGAATTCAGGAGACTGCCAAAAAAGAACCCAATGAACTTGAAACCCTTACTGATTTTCATCAATGCCAGCTATGGGAGCAAGTGGAACAACATGAATGGATCTTTGATTCTACAGAGCACATGTAGTGTGATCTGGTACAGTTGTATATACTCAGGCTGTTGGGATAATAGATGTTATTGGCCAGTTTTTGTACTGGTAATATTCCCACAGTGCAAATTTTGTGTCCATCTCTGTGAGAAAATATTACTGTAGAAGCAGTGAGGTCCAGAAAAAAAACTTCACAATGGTAGTTCTTAATTGAAAGAAGACATTTGGGAGAAAGAAATTATGCCATAAAATACCTGACAAAGGTAGATAGTACTGTAAATGGCCAATAAAGCTTAGCATATTGTGAACAATTATAGTTTAAAGGTGTCTGTACCTCTTCAGCTACCTGCTTACCTGATCATGGTGCTGCTAGGTGTTTCCATTTTGAAATTACTATTATCAGAATTCAAATAGATATTCCAGCCAAGACCAGTCAATGCATAAAAGATTGCCTACTAAATAAAACTGTGTTCTAATAATACACATGACATGCAAGCAGAGTCCTTAACAAGACAAGGAGTTCAAGATTACTCACTGTATGCCTTGCATGTCTTGTGTGTGTGAATAGGTGGATTTATTAAATGTGCAGGTCTCCACTGGTTACTGTGGTGTACATTTTGAACATGAGTTCTCAAAAGAATTAACCAAACACTTAACTCTGATCTACAATTCAAATTTCTACCTGCCTTTTGGGCAGTATATCTCAAGTTTTGGAATTATTCCATATTCTATACAGACAGCACTGTGAAATAGAGAAAATTCTCATCTTGGAAGGTGGAAGACAAAATGCTGCATTTAATATTGCAGTTCTTATCTATACTTGAGTTTTCTATGCTCTTGTTCACTGATACGTCTAAATATTTCATCAAGAAATTTGGCAAACATGATGAGGCTTTCTTTCAGATTCACTGAGTCCTTTTGGCATGATGTTTTTTTAAGGTTAGGAGATACTTCACTGGAATATATTGTATTTATAATATCTGTATGTAATACTTTATTTAACCTGTGATCTTCTTAAGTGAAGCATAACACTCTTAGAAGCAACTGGCCAGCATTTCTCTGTTTACAGCTGCAGAACACCTAGAAATAAAACTTTGATGTGACATTTTATATGCTACAAGTATGTAAAATAAACTTCTTAGTGCCCTGTGGCCTTAAGCGCTGATTTTGGTTGGGGTAGAGTTACTTTTCTTCACAGTGGCTGACATGGGTCTGTGTTTTGTGTTTGTGCTAAACATAGGGTTGATAATGTAGAGGTGTTTTTGTTCTTGCTCAGCAGGGCTTGCACAGAGCCAAGGCCTTTTCTGCTTTCCATACTGCCATGCTGGTGAGGGAGTTGGGGTGCAGGGGAGGTTGGGACTAGACACAGCCAGGACAGGTGACCCAAACTGGCCAGAGGGATATTCTAGACCATATGGCATCATGCTCAATATATAGAGGGCAGGGGTAAAGCAGGAGGCAATGGGTGGATGTTGGTAGTGATGGTGTTTGTTTGCCCATGAACCATCATTTGTGTTGGGGCCCTGCCCTCCTGGAGATGGCTGAACACCAGCCTGCCCATGGGAAGCAGGGAATTAATTGAAGTTTAACTTTGCTTGGGTGCACAGGTTCTGCTTTATCTATTGAACTACCTTTAAGTCAACCCATGAATTTTCTCACTTTTGCTTTTCTGATTCTCTCTGGTCCTGTTGCTAGGAGAGTCAGTCAGCAGCTGCATGGTGCTTGGTTGATGGGGTAAAACCACAACACCTTGACTGCCAAATACCTGAGACTATCATCTGTTTGTTAATGAATTCTCTTTCTCCTCTGGATATGCTACACTCCTGGAGGCAGTGTTGGATGGTGAGAAGTACACAAGTTGTGACTATCACTGAACCCTCAGTGGCTTTCTGTGTTGATTCCTCAGTCGAATAGGTGTTGGCTGAGGGAATGCTGACATTTGTATGTCTTATTATGTCCTCTAGATCAGCCCAAATTTGTTTATTACTAGTGTCCAGTGAGAGAATTCCTTGACACTGTGAATCTCAGAAGGGAAAACAAAATCTGTTTTCTCTTTTTCTTCTTAGTATGGTTGTATGTATCTGAAAAAGCACCCAGAAAAATTCCAGATGAAAGGTCCTGTGTGGGTATGTCACCCTTTGAGATTTGAGTCTCTTTCTGTTTTTCTGATATGGAAGTAGATCCTTGAACTGATCTGATCAGTATAAAATGTTTTTTGAATGTTAGTCATAATACAATCAAGCAATGCATCACCTGCTATAAAAACTCCTTCGCTTTTCCAGTGCTCACCTATCACTTTTACAAACTGCTAAAGGAGGTAAAAACTTCCTATTTTAACTTTTAAAAAAGTATATGCAGCTCATGAACCAGTTTGATTTGCTTTAAATTTATTTTGTCATCCAGAGCATGTGACATCTTTGTGGTTTATTTCAGCAGTTATTTTATCAAATAATCAGACATCACTGTATTCCATTTAAACTTGCTCCACTGCCCCCATGACATACTACAAATCTCAGTTCTCCTATCAGTGAGGTATGCTCTTGGTGCTAGTGGAATCTGTTTCTGTCAGCAGGGAAGGCTCTCACATCTCTGGGGTGACATTAATGATCAGTGTTCTCATTCACATGGGCTCCTACCGGCTGACCTGTGTAGGTGAATTCCTGCTGGCTCAGGTGATGAGCATCCTCTGGCTCAGAGCCTTAAGCAGTGAGATCAAATTTCCCAAATCTGTCTGGCAGCTCTAAGGTTCAGCCTCCAAACCCTAAGGACAAAAAGATGTAGCCTCACATCAGTGTAACCTATCTTTTGGAAGGCTAGGCTTTCACACTGAATAAATACAAAGACAGCTGGGTATTGCTTCATTTTAAGGGAACATTAATATTAACCAACAATAGAATCCCATTGGGAATGTGTGGCTCCTGTTCAAATTCCAAATCAAGCTGTTATGACTGATGCTGAGCATTAAAATACAAAATAAATCTGGTTACAGTGCACTGAATGTATTAGACTGAGAATTTATGATAAGGGTAAAAAATTGTTGCATTGAGTACATATCTGAGACTACATCAGTGAAGTAATACTCTTGAAATGAATATGAGGTTTAAAATAGTTATGTATAATCACAATATACCAATTTACAAAAGTGGTTCAGTGTAGGATCTTGCAGTACAAGACAGTTGAGCCTTGTCACTTATTTCATTGAAATATTTCATTCTCAAAATCAGTATCTCATAATACCAAATCCCAAATGTTTCTTACATTATTTTACATTCAAAGGATTCTTCCTTTTTTGCCCATTTGTATTAATTCTTTTTATATGCCTCTGTGATACAGAAATGAAGAGTACCCCTATCTTCTTATTAGATGGACTACTCAATCGTGCTAGCCTTTCCAAATAATAAAGTACAAAGTAAAATGTGTAACAGTGTGAAATCATTGCATATCGTAGCTGAACAAATAGCAAAAAATACTTCCTATGAATAGTAATTAAATTAGGGTACAAACATAATCAACACCATTTTATGAAAGCTTGCTGTGGTAATTTGATGCTTAGAATTTACTATCAAGAACACTCTAAAAAGTGTATTCTTAGCTGAAATGTTTGGATCGGCTGTGGAAGTAAATTTTGATTACAGCTTGATTGTACAAGATGTCCTTTACAATTTGCACTGGCCTGCATAATGTGAATTGCAAATACTGTAAGCAGCTACAATACAAATCTGCTCTGTCAGAGACACTGAATTCACCTAAAGGATGGCCTATTTCCAGCTCACTGGCTAGTTCACACTTAATCTTTGTCTGGACACCCCATGTGAGTTGGCTAACACTGCTTCAAAGAGGAGGCAAGATCCCACTGTTGTAGTCCCTGCTTTTTGTTTAATGCTATGGCACTTTTACAGCAGGGTAAGCCATGACATCTTTACTGGTCACTAATGGAATCCACACAGAGAAATAATTTAAAAAGTTCTTGGCATTCATATCTTCTTTGGCAATAATCTTGCTCATTTATCTGTGTTGGAAGAATTGCATTTCCCTGTTGTGCTCTGTGGGGAATTGTTGTAGGAGTGCTGTGTAGTGCATGGTGGAAATAAATCCAAGCTCTGACACTTCTTTCCTTATCCTCCTATCCACTAGTAAGCTGGATGAAAGGAATAGTGTATATATAGGAAGGGATAAAGAGGTAGAAAGAAATGGAAAGAGCTGATAGAGCTTTACAGAAGGCATAACCTTCCAAGGCAGGGTTATAACCTAGCACTTGCAGGCTTTAGACATGAGAAACCATTTCCAGCAGACAACGCTCAACTAAAATTTTTCATATTGAGTTATCCTCAGTTTTCTCCCTTGCTCCCAGTATTTTTTTTCCAGAAAATGGTTACTTAAAAGTACCCAGAATAAGGTGCAGAAATGAAAAATACCACAGCCCCACCCCTGACATGACAGATTGTGTTTTGTATTGTTGCTCTTGGTATAAGAGATTCTCATTTACAATGTTCATTTAAAGACAGATTTTTAATCTCTCAGAAAAAAAAAAAAAAAAAAAAAAGAGAGAGAGAGCATGTTTGTTTTGGGGCTTCTTTCTCAGGACTTCCTATGCCTTAGGTCTTCCAGCTATGATCTAAAGGAAACATTTGTATTTCCAAGTAAGAGGACAAGGCAACAGGCCTGAGATCAGCTTGTTCCCTTGTTCTGTTTCCTACCGCTTAATTTAGTTTTCACTAAGACAAATGTGCCTAAGGAGGATGGGTGCAAACCAGCTGATGCCATCATTCCAGGTATTGGTTTCTGGTCTTGTAAAAAAATTGGTAAATATATGGCCAGTTATGCTTTCCCAACAGCCCAGACTTCTACACATTATTATTGCCTCCTCTACCCTCTGTTATGTTCATTCATGGAAGCAAAATCTTCTATCATAATGTTAGTTCAACTGTTTTGACTCTTCCTCTAGTTGGTGTGCTTGCATGATGACTGTCTCATTCATAAAAAACAACAGGCTGACTGTGGGGTTGTCATCTGTTGTTTCATGTCTGATTACAAGGCTTTTTTTTTTTCCCAAGTTCCATATGGAAAATAAAATATGCTCACAGTAAAAAGAAGCATCTTATGCCTCACTCTACCACACTGGAACATATGCAAAATCTTCCCTCCCACTGTCTATTGAGTAAAAAAAATATCAAAAGCTGGTATTCAAAGGCTCAGAAGTCCAAAAAATATTTCAGAAGTAATTTTGAATGACAATAAAGCTGAGGCTTCTTATGAAATCTAGTCTCCAATGGCAAGGATAAAAGGGAAAACATTTCAACCAAAATTTTCCCTGTGATTCACTCACTCACCTTTGGCTGTATTATTTATTTTTTAGTGCTATTTAATTTTAAAATACAGTTTCCTCATTCCTTATTCAAAAGGAGCAGGAAAGTGCTGTCCAAGATGCTTTTGTGGAATCATGTCACATATACATGTCCAAATAACAAGTGAGAACACTTAAAATATTCTAAATGGGGGGAATGGCAATGGGAATTCTTAAGAAAATGTACCACAAAAGTCTTTGTAAATGCTCCATTTATGTTATGTACAGTAATTTGAAAGCGCATTTGTTTTTTCAAAAAACTGTGCATCACAACCTTCCAATCTCTATGTGTTTTTTCTTTAATTTCTCCATATGCTGCTTGCTTTAGTGATTTAATTAGGAGACCAAGGTCTAGATTTCAACATGACTTGGATGTGATGTAGACCTGAATGCATTACTAAGACCACTGGAACTGGCTTGCCAGTATTTCTAATCTTAGTCATAGGAAAGTAAGCAGGCAAATCTTCAGGATCTGCCAACTAATCCCATTTAACATTTGTTAATTCTATTAAATTTCACCCCTTAATCATCTTGCTCTCAGCTTCTACATTTTCTGTGGCATTGTCCTTTAAGCCTGAATCTTCCCTCCCTTAATCACAAAATCTCCAAGTCTCTGTTCAGGACTCTTAAATAAAAATTGCCTTGCCCTTGCTTCTTATATACTACTATGGAGTGATGAACTCCTTCTGACACTACACTCTTTTGTTCCAGTTTCATTCTCATGAAATCATATCTCCTGAAAAAACAAATCCTAAAATGGTTACTGAATTATCTCTGAAAATACATAATCACCAAAGCTATCTCAGCCTAAATCTGTTTTTCTTTATATCGATCCTTATCCTGAGGACTTTCTTCTATTTGCATTAGAGTGATGTATGTGGGATTCCACTGAAATGTGATATCTCAATTGCAAATGTGCTCCTCACATGTGAGTGGGAAACAACCACACCTCTGCCCAGACTTTTCTGATAGAGTGCTACACCATCTTGGGGTATTTTAAACTGGTATTACTCTGCTTTGGCTCACCCTCAAGTGAACCTCCACCTGTCTGGTTGCTCATGATGATTAAAGGGTAAAACCTGAATCAGCCTGGAGTAATGATTTTGTTCCACCTTTGCTGAGATCTTGCTTATTGAAACATTGTATTGCAAATAGGTTTGTTTTTTTTTTTTTTTTTTGAGATCATACAAAAAGTCTTTGTTGAAGCTAGCAGTCAAATATGATATTGAAGTCACAGTCTAGTGGATATGCCTGATTATGTTAATTCCTTATTAACTCTATTATAAGCCATTGGAAGGTACCCAAAAGGACAAAACATCATTCTAAACAGGGAGCCATGTAAAATCATAGAGCTGTTAAGTTTGGAAAAGATCTGCAAGATTGTCAAGTCCAAACAAAATAGCTAATAAGAATCTTTGAGTAATATCCTGTGAACTCTGGACTGAAGAAAATAATCTGTCTTCACTCACTGTCCTAAATATTTATTTATTTTCTTGCTTTAAAACTCAGGATAATATTTTCCAAAGTGAAATACAGAATGCATAGATCCAGTAACTCACTTTTGCTTAGGGATGGACTAACCTTGGATTTTGGAGGCTTAATTTCAGACCTCTGTTTTTCCTGCTTGTATTTGGACTCTGAGTTTAAAGACTGTTGTTCTGCTACCCAGAAACAATTCTTAACTTTGGCCTGTGGCTGCTATTGGGTGGGTTTACATTTAGCTCCTTCTGTTCAGTGTTTCAATTACCTAAATACTTATATTTAGGCAAGGTTGCACAGCTAGCTGGTTTTGTAAAACTCCACTGGCACAAGACAGGGGCATATCTGGCATGAGACAGTATTTCAGTGTTCATTTTGAAGACCTCTGCAGTGTTTGAGTATGGAACTTAGGCACTCAAAGGGCAGCAGAAGACATTTTTTCCCCACTGTTAATACAGAAGAAATGGTTATCATCACCCTGCCTAACTCCTCAGCTTAGGTCTGGGAGTCAGGCTCTCACCCTGGAACCTCAGATGTCTGCCCCAAGGCCAATGCCAAGCACCACTGAGTTTCACTGATAGCTCATGTATACCTTTGGGCCTTACTATTTTACAGCTGAGAACTAAGCAGAGGGAAAAGCACTATGAAACCCCAGAAAATTAATGTCTTTAGATGTTAAATTAATGCAAAGGCTCCAAATATATGGATATTTGAAAACTCTACTTCCATATCATAAGTGAAAGTCTTTGACATCTTACTGAAATACCAAAGACCTGAGAAGTACGGGCTGCCTGCTGCTTTGTCTCCTTCTAAATCTTCCAGCTATTAAACAAAATGTAAGAGACCACATCTTCATAAAAAACAGCTCCAATGCTCTGAACACCTCAATTTTTTTCTCTCTGACCTCTGCCAGGATTTAGGCAGAAGGTTATTAACAGCTGATGGGGCTACCAGTATCTCCTGTTTTAGTGAGACAAGGTTATTCAAATGTTAATGGTCTTGTTCAGTCTCTCTAGCTCTGGCTGCTTTTGCCCATAAAATGAAAGATTTAATACACACTGAAGGTTTTGGTCAGAGGTGAAGATCAGAAAATCAAGCAGAATTCATATGTATACAGAGACAGGTTCCCTGAGCTGTCTCAGCCACTTCAGCTGCCACGGCCTTATCTTGCAACATCACCCAGGTGCATTTGTGAACCATCTCTCAAATACTATCCTCCCTTAGCAAGTCTTAACAATACAGTTTCTGTTGTAATGTAAGCTCAGGTAACTCTATTTCAGCAAGAGTTGAGCTGGTGGGAGCTGTGGAGTGTAGATTTTTTACAGCAACCTTGTCCTGGGAGAAAATAAGGGAGTCAACTAGAATCTTTCCCTTTTATCCAAGACTGTGATAACTGAGTGATTTCAAAATTGTGTATAAAATGTTACCGTACGTATTTGCAAACAGAAGGATGTCAGTCTGCCACGAAACAAGGAACTGCAATGTCAACATGCTGTGGAGAAATATGAATAGTTGATAAGAACAGGTGTGCATGAAAGAGGTGTGACATTTTTCTCTAACAAAGTTATGACAATATCTTTATCATTTGTTTGCACAAGCAAGCACGCACATGCATACACACACATGTTTTTCACCTACTGTTTTTAGAGATAGTTTGCCCACTAAAAATCTGCATCTAAGAAACTTGAGATTTAATTTTTGAAATTTTAATGTACTCACTCACATCTGCCTCTCTTAAATGTGATTTTTATTAAAGGCTTGAAATGGTATTTTCCCCTACAAGTGGTTTAAGAGCTCAGGAAGATGCATTAAATTTTAAATAATATATACTGTATCTATGATAAGTGTTGTATCTTAATTTGAATCGGCTGATGACTGAATGCCATTTCTTTCAAATGTAACCAGACTTGCTTGTGAGCAATTTGTTCAAGTCTTCAGCAGGTATATAGATACAGCATTTAGAGTCTGTGACAGCTCAGGCTTAGTATGACTAAATTATATTTGATACTGAGAAGGAAGTCAGTACAGTCTGGCTGGAACAGAGAAAAGGAGGGGAGAAAATAATGTAGCTTTCTAAAAACTGCTATTATTGTTATGATTTGGGGAATGAAAATAGCACCTGCAAACCTGAAAGCAGAAGTCTCTATAGTGGGTGCTGAAGGGCCAAGATCTTTCCTTCTGAGCCTGAATGATGTACTTCAGTATAAAGAAAGCTTGTCTGAACAATTTTGGTCTTATAATTGCTAAGTTGGGAGAAGTCAAATGAGTGTGATTGTGTAGTTTGAAATATCTTCCACAGTCCACTTCAAGATCTGTCCCTTGATGGAGTCTTGGGAAGCAAAGAAATAAAGTGTTTTATGGAGAAATAATAATGGGAAGAGGCAAAGCATATAAACAAAAAAAAAAAAAAAAGAAGGATGTTCCAGGGGGCACCCTACAAAAATTTGTAGAGACAAGTGGCCTGTCCTCATTTTAAACAACCTTATCCCAAGTCTGCCATTTGTGGTATAACATTTCTGATGTTTTCTCTTCCCCCCAGAAAAAATCTGATAAATGGAAGTTTCATTGGCCGATATATGATATCCTTAGTAAAGTAATTCATAGGAACAGAATGGGGTTGGAATAATGTAAAACAAATTACCCAATGTTACCTTTCCAATCAAATAAAGTGGAAATCATCTCTTACTGTCAAATAGTTATGTTACAATTCATTTTTGTGGGGATAAGGAGGATAAATATGTTTTTGTCATTGGCCTGGCAAATCTTTAAGCTCTCCACACACCTGAGGTGGCATTTTCTTGGGATACATATTTGAAATGTACCATTTACTGATCCATGGCTACGGTGGCAGTGGGAATGCTGCACTAGAGAGAGCTCAGATGTGCTCTGGCCCTGTCCCAAGTCACAGCAGGCAATCCTCTTTGTACGGTGTGTGTCTGCACGAGTGACTGATGACTGCATCTCGGCTGCTGAGAGCATTTGTCAGGTACAAACAGGGAGCAGCAATACAGTTTTACTCCACTGTTTAATACATGATTTCAGCATGTTTGACATGAGGCCAAAATGTTTCACTTTCTGCTATGTCAGGAAAAGACCGTGTGAGATGGAAGGCAAATGGCATCTAGGAAAAGGCCTACCAGTGTGAATGTAGCCAGCAGACAAGCTCTGACTTTGGTCAGCACTGCCATGAAACCCAGGGCTCACTGCATTAACTCACAGATCTTAACGTGCTTCAATTCAAGGAATGTCAGACAAAAGGAGCGGCCATGACCAGAAAATACAGATTTTGGAGAACTCACAGCTTCTTGAGACCAGCTTTCCCTCTTTCCTGCCAGAGAACTCAGGAATCTTTGATTTCAGAAAAAACAGTTGGCTTATTCCAAGGCTCAGGGTGGTGCATTTCTCAAATATTGTGCACTCTTCCTGCCAATTTCACTACCACTGACTGTACAGCCTCTAGGGTAGCTACAAAGATTAGCAGTGGGCAGTGGAAAGATACTAGCAAGAGCTTTCCCACTAGTGAAAACGGCAGCTTTGCTATTGCATATAGAGGATTTGAAAAGCTTTTCAAATGTGATACCAAGTAAGCAGCTTGAGATTTCCATGCAGTTAGAGAGTGAAATAAACGTCAGACAGTCCAGACAGCTGTTATCATTAGTCCTTTCCAGAGGCAAAGCCTTGTCTTCAAGGAGCACACAGACTCCTTCTGCACCACAGCCACAGTTCAGAGAAGAGTGACAGCGAAGTCCACACCATTCTCAGTTTATGTGTCAAGACGGATGCAATGATGAAGAAAATGTTGACATTAAATAGCAGCAAAAGGGGAAATACTTCAGTGTCTAAAATCAAGAAATTTATATATGGGACTGCCCAATCATCTTGACTTCCACTCAGAAGATTAATGCAAAAAGATGTTATCTTGTGTTCCCAGCTCCCAGAGACTGTAATCTTGCAGCACCTGCCCTTGTTCATTGCATGCCCAGTGATCAGCACACCGCCTGTGTCTGCGTCCTGTTGTGGGACAGGGGAAGGCAAAGCAGCTCTCACACCAGCTGGAGAGAAGGAGGATGCAGCTTTGATGAGACTGCAGCAGTAAAGAGCTGTTTTAATTGCCTAGAAGCACTTCTCAGGAGTGGCTGAAAAGATCCACTGCATCACACACAGTCTAAATTTGATCATGTCGAATCACCATGACCTGACACTGATAAAGAATTCTTTAACAACCAGAGATGACATCCATGAGGCTTCCAGAGCATCAAACCACGCTGTCCAAGACCAAAAATGAGACTGCTTACAGTGCAAACCATGTATCTCTGCTTCACAAGCTGGCTGAAGAGTAACAGTTTCAAAGCCTCTTTGCTTGAGCTTCCTGAGCCTTTTAAGAATCTCACAGAGTGAGAAGACAGACTATCATTCTTCTAAGGTAAAAGTTCATTTCAAGCGAACATGCTGTGAAGGAAGAATATTTCATTTTATTCGTGCTGACCATAAAATAGGTGATTGGCTGCAGCATTCAACTGTGCAAGTCCCTGCAGCAAATGTAGAAGAAACCAGCTGATGGGTCTAAATGATGGCACTGCTACTGAATTGTATATTTTCTTCAACATTTCCAAACACATTTAGCAGCCTTGATTTTCCATCAACTCCTTTAACTTTCATTGAGGGAGATATAATGCTGTAATAGGGCCTTAAGCTTATAAGAGTAACACTATCAAAGAGCAATTTTGTCTCATTTTTAGAGCTATTTGTCATTCCTCTTCAGTCAAGATTTACTGATAAAAGGTCGGTTTTTAAAAGGCTTGTAGTGTGAACCGCTCCTCACATTAGATGATTAGTGACTTGAGCAGGCTAACACACCTAAAAGGCAGAGATCACAAGGAGAATCTGGCACTAATCCGAAGATCTCATGAAGGACATTTAAGGATGTGATAGGACAGCCAAATCCCTGAGTCCAGCCAGCAGTGAGGCAGGGATGTATTCCCAGCAGGCAGACACAAACACACACACACACAGAGTTACCCCACGTGTGCTGCACAGACCACACAGACATTCAGAGCACCCACCCAGGCACAGGCAGCACCAACCTCCTCCCCTGCTGCCCCCAGCAGGACAGGATGGAGGCTCAATAGTGAGAATATACGCGTACATGGGTGAAGTGGATCCCTCCAGCAGCCATATCCAGACATTCAGTTTGCCCAGTAGCTGCCCTCTGGATCCCAGTGCCCCCAGCTGCTGGTAAACAGCCTTTAGTCTGAAGGACAATCTGGAGAGCTGCTCCTGGTGATTCACAGGGTTGGACTCCACACTTGAACCACAGGAATGATGGGTCTCCTGGAGGAGCCCTGAAAGGGGCTGGGACAAGGCACTCCTTCTTTGGGAGTACTTGATTTAGGTTCCCACCTGGCATCAAGCCCCTCTGCTCCTCTGTGATTTTTGGGGATGTGCCTTTGATGGGCTGATGGCCCCTGGGATAAGCTTGGGAGTAGCCTGGCAGGGAACTGCTTGGGGCTGCCTTCTGCCATTTTCTGTCTAATCTTCTTTTGCAGTGGTGCAGATGAGCCTTATCACATAACCTAACACAGCTGTGCCAGTATGCAAATCAAAACTTAATTATGCACTTCAGCTTAAGAAACCAGTATGAATAGTGAGCTATTTCTGAATGTGCACTGAGAAATGAGATTGTAAAGAAATCATGAGCTGAACCTGTAGTGGTGCAACAAGAGGTAAAGTAACAATCAGTTTATATGGGTATGAATTATTTTTATGTGTTCTTTAATTATGTGGCTCTTTACCATTTTTTAAAAAATATATATTTAATGAGACTTATGCATCTCTTAAGAATTATGTCATCTTTAGACAATACTGCCTAATTCCAAATCTGCAACACCACACTGAACTAAAGCCTAATTTCTGGATAGCCTCAAGATGATCCAGTGAGGTCCATCTTTCTACTGTGATTCACAGTGAGGAATGCAGCAGCACTGAAATTTCTGAGCTGTCCAGGAACACTTGCACAGGGGTGGTAAATATGACAAACAACCTGCACAATGTCTGTGATCCTCTGGAAGGACAGCTAGGGCCTATGAAATCCGAAACAGCACTAAATATCTGCATTTGGATATTTGAATTAACATGTACCTGCTTCTCAAAAGAGCCAAAGAAGTTTAGAGTGCCATGAAGTTCACTATAGATGTCTGCTTTAGGATAAGGTGAATAACTTGGAGACAAGAGTTCATAAACTCTCAACCTTTGGGATAACAAAGGGCACGAAGACAGGTGGCACCCAGCTGGGTGCATGGACACTGAGAGACACAGCAGGACCTGAGAATTGCCAATCTTTTGAATAATGAAGGAGATGAAAATGTGCGATGCCAGCGAGGAGGATAGATACAGGGTGGGCCAAGAGCCAAAGACTCAGGAGGAAGAATGAGACAGGCACGTGGAGAGATTGTGAGGCTGTAAAAGCCCAAGGACTTTATTTTTTTCCTTTGTTGGGAGTCTCTCCATGGAGGAACCAGCTCAGGCTGTTTCTGTGTTACTCTGCTGTGAATAAATGGTTTTATGGAATGAGCCACCTGAGACTCTGCTGTGGGAAACCTGGGGCTGAACTGCTGGGTATACCTGGTCTGACTGTGTGAGTGGGGTGTGTGGGGAGCAAAGCAGGGCATCCACTGGGTTCCCATGAGGTGAAGGGGCTTCAGTCCCAGCAGAAATTCTCTGGTGTTGGTAGTGTGAGTGCCAGAGAGTCTCATGAATGGTCAGACTGGGAAGCTTCCTTAACATGGCAGATATGGCACCAGATCTACAGATGTTCTGTGCCTTTTTAGAGCAGTGACTAGAGGCTGGAGAGGTCACTTAGACCATTTTCAATGGTGCCTGACTGATTTTCAGATCCTAACTGTCATTTAGCTCACTTAAACTATAGACATCTAGTTAATTACCCTTGATATAAAATAGTAAGAAGAAGGAGCATGGTGGAGTTATTTTGATAAACTTTACCACGTGTACAACAGCAAGTTTGTTATCTTCTTGCAAAAAAAAAAAATTGAGTTTAGCAATAGCCTATTTCCAGCTGTAGTGGAAGCTCTTTGGTGACATTCAAAAAGGCATCACGAAAAAGAGAAATAGGATAAAAAGCAGCACAAAGAGTAAAAACCAGTAAAACCACAACATTAAAAATACAACATAGCAGCCTAAAGGGGGCCTACATGAATGCTGGAAAGGGACTTTTTTCAAGGGCATGTAGTAATAGGATAATTTGGAATGGATTTAAACTGAAAAATGGTTGATTTAGATTAGCTATCAGGTAGAAATTCTTTACTGTGACGGTGGTGAGGCACTGGAACAAGTTGCCCAGAGAAGTTGTGGATGTCCCATCCCAGAGAGTGTTCAAGGCCAGGCTGGATAGGACTCTGGGCAACTCGGTCTAGTGAAAGACATTTCTGCCCATGGCAGAGGGGTGGCAGCTAGATGATCTTTGAAGTACTTCCCAATCCAAAATGTTCTATGATATGGTATGATAAGTAGGAACATGCAAGATTATAAGGAAACTTTCATCAACATAGAAGTGGGACATAAAGGCAAGGAAAGGGCTTATTGCAAAACAGGGAAAGACAGTGAATAACAGGAGGAGCAGAAACATTCAGTGCCACCTTTGCCTTCTTCATAATCAAAACCTGAAGCATGTTTTAACAGAGAGGTAGAAGAACATGGCAGAACCAAGAAAAAAGAGCCTAAAGAGAGTTTAGGTCCATCACACTATCCATTCATAAGCACCTAAAAGCTTGCCCTCAGTGGTTAGAAATCCAGCTGAAATAGACTCTGAAGCACTAGAAACACATGCGTTCAAGGGGCACTCTGTTATGGACTAGAAAGCATGAGTGAACCTGAGATTCTGTATCTTGAGCTGTGTTAGAGGAGCATTAATGTATGGCAAGGGAAATAATAACTACCCTGTAGTTAGTATTGGTAAGGCTCAGTTAGAGTATTGTGTCTGCTCATTGTGTCTGCTCATTGTACTTTATGAGGTAAGTAGAAAAATTTGGCAGAGTCCAGAAGAAAGCACAGAGAATGATAAAGGGCTGAGAAATGTGGTAGCTTCTTTTGATTGATTCTTTCCCTGCAGAAGGACAGAAAGAATCCCTTAATTTTTCAAACACGATGGTTTTGGTAAGGTCTGAGATGAAAAAACCTGGTGTAAGGACAGGAGATGTGAGCCATTGAGACAGGAATCAAAGGATTACCATGGAGGCCCCTTCATTCCCAGCGCTTAAGCAGGGACTGAACCACAGCCTGTCATGAATGCTGTGGTCAAAGTGTCCAGTTTAACCAGAGACCCAGCTGGGTCACAGCATGCTGCCTCCAGCCCTAGCTCCCTGGCTCCGCATGGTCTTTGGTTGCCTTGCTGCAGCTAAAAATAAGGGAGCCAATTAATGCTATTTGGGATACAGCCACTTCCTCACTAGGAGCTGGATGAAGAGTAAGACACTTCATAGAGGCCACTAAACAGCTGTCAGGTGGTAACAGTGTTCAGTTGCCACTGGCCTGGGCTGCATTTGTATTTTAGTGACTTGCCATGCAAAGATCTATCTGCCATTATCAATCCCCTAGGCAGTGCAGCCCCTGTTTGAGAGTTCCTTGACAAATGAGATTTAATTTCCAGAGAAATGTTGCTAGGTAGCACCTTTTTATTCCTAGATATTAACTTGTCACACCTCCCACTGTCCCTCTTTTTACTCGACAAAGTCATATAGATATTAACCAAGAGAAAAAGGAGACAGAAGGGAAGGTATTTTACTACAATATGGTTTTTTGTTGTTATCATAAAAGAAGATTTGAATTGGCCCATTCAAACAAAGAGGGAAATATATTCAAAGCTCTAGTGTTGTGAAATTACAGAGAGAATTTAATTTTCATGAAAAGGTACGTCCTTTAAAACTTATTGTTAGAAGTCTGTGTAAGTATGGTTTGAGATTTTCAAGCTTTCTGCTGGGAGTCCTTCTGTTTTACTGTTTTGTAGAAGGCTTGTAATAATCTCTCTTTGTTTACTTACTGCTGATACTAAACATCCCAAAAAACCACATTACTCCTTTTCTCCCATCCTCCCCCCAGAAAAGACTTGTTGACAGGTTTTTTACAACAAATGATGAACTTAAAAAATTTGTTGTGCTCATTTATGAGCCAGACAAAAGTTCTAGGTGTGATTCAAAAGTAAGATGGTTTAACAAAAACAGTTAAAGTTTTTACGGTAACTGGATTTTGAAAGGATGTATGTTAAAAAAAACCAAAACACAAGAGGAGGAAAATTTATGCTCCATCTGCTCTAATCACTGTGGTAAAACACAATTGTTAAAGAAAAAATACCTAATAAGGCTAATTTCACATCTGGCATCAAGCCTGTATGATATTTCACATCAACAAGGCTCCCAGATGTGAGTCAAATTTTGCTCCAATATCTGCCAGGTTATAATATGAGTGGTATTTGACTGATGATCATGCTGAATTACTAATTGAACTTTGTAATTTTGAGATACTTTACGGTGAAAATTCAATTCAAATGTTTGCATTTGATCATTTATGCTAGATGTATTGTGCTTGTTGATTTTGATTAAATTGTACTAATGCATGGTAATTATCTGATATAACATAATGTCCATGGCTTCTGGTTTCATGTCAGTGTGCTACACCAGGAAGATGATGCCTCATCTCACTTGCTATTGCAGCCAGCTGAATAAAATATCCACTGGCAGTTAGAAGAGAGAATGTCTGAAAAGGAGGTTTGTCAGACAAATGAGAGTTTGTACAAGATCTTGTAGCCCATGTCATTCAACTCATGTGAGAAGCACTTCAGGTGGAAACCACCAGTACTTCCCCCCTGAAGAACAAAGCCTTAGAAAATGCATTGGCAGATCAGGGATGTGAAGATCACCCACTAACACTTGTAGCTTCTCTGTTCATTGATAAGTCTGCAGCTGCAGAAAATCCCCAAAAGGAAACAAGCTTTAGTGGCCTATTCCAATGAGATTCTGATGGCTTCATTTTGTCATTCTCTATCTATAAATG
Organism: Agelaius phoeniceus; assembly: GCF_051311805.1. Classification (NCBI taxonomy): domain Eukaryota; kingdom Metazoa; phylum Chordata; class Aves; order Passeriformes; family Icteridae; genus Agelaius; species Agelaius phoeniceus. Next base: position 51,018,850 of record NC_135266.1, read on the forward strand.
GCAGATAAATTTAACATTTATCTGATGTCAAATGAAGCCATCAGAAGTTCACCTGCATTTACTGACTTTCCATGCTCCTGACACCAGTTACACCTTCAGTGCCAGGCCAAGTTTCTTCAGGAGAAAAGCTTTCTTCTCTGTTGCCATGTTTTCTGCTAAGATCAGTATCCTGGTGGTTTAGGTTTGTTCTGATAATTTAAGTTTGACCACATTTCATCTGTTTTTCTCTCCCTCTTTTTGCCAACTACTGATAATTCAAGCTTCATAGCTTGAACATATTTTTATAACTGACTGAAATTTTAGGAATATGTAATTCTACATCCTGTCAGAGACCATTTCTTTTTCACTTCACAGCCTACTGAACACTCAGTGTTGCCCTGTGGTATTCCTCTCCTCCTGTTAGCCACCTGGGCAAATCCAAGAGGATTAACATCTGCTTTTCTCCCTAGCTGTTGGTGACTAGGGCTGTCAGAGATCTCCCAGGCTGTATGAAACACTCTTAAAGGGCTGATCTGACACTGATCCTTTGGGTCATCCACAGCGGCAGCTGGGAGAATGGCTGAAATATGAGATATCTCAGACCATCACTAAACCTGAGTGTGTCAGTTAAACAAATACTCCAAGTCTGGAGAACTATAATGCCTAAAGAGATCTCTTGGTCAGAGGAATGGCAGTAATGATCTCCATGGACTCAGGTGACATGAGCCAATGGTGCACTGCGGTCTGGCTGGGAGGCTACTGCACAGAGGGCTGGGAGTGAAGGACAGAAGATTAAGGTAGTGATTACTCACCTCTGTCCAGCACTTGGCTTTTAAAATCATGACAGTTTTGTTCCATCTCAATGCTCTTCTCAGAAAGCTGCTGCTGTATCAGATAGGATATGCCACTGATCAAATACCAATACCCATGTCCCCTTCCAATACTTTTAAAGAAATTCCTCCACTCTTTCTGTCATGCCTCTTCTGACACTGGAAAGAATTTCCTCCCCTTTCTTTCTTATTTTGGCTTTTTTTTGTTTTGTTTGGTTTTTTTTGTTTAGGTGGTTTGTTGGTTTTTGTTGTTGTTGTGAAGCTTGACAACAATTCAGTCCTAATCACTGTCAATCAAAGAATCAGTATTACTCTTGTGGTCCTCTTCTATTCCCCCAAGTTCTTGCCCATGTTCACATGTGAGACCTGTTTTGACAGATGTACTGTAAGAGTCTGTGTTTCTATATTTGGGCAGGGCACAGCATGGGCAGTCCATCACCATGACAGGCTCATGTAGGAGCATGGGTGCTGTCACTTGCAATTGCATCTCTGCCCACTATCAGCTACTGCCTTCTCAGCATGTCTGTCTCTCACAAACATTTGTGGATCTGTTCACTGTATCTGCAAGGCTCCTCTCACAAACTCCCTTCATGTTCAGAAGTTACAAGAACTTCTGGCAATAACTCAAAAACTATCTCCTATCCCTATTGCTAGCAAGGGCAAATTATTTGACTTTAAGTATCTAAAGAACTTTGCCCATGAGCCCCAGCCAATTGGTCTTAACTCCCAAAATATTCCGCATGGAAAGAATATAAATAGTGCACATTTCTTAATGGGGCTGCAAAAGAGGTGGTGGTCTTCATGACATTCCAGTAGGAAATCTCTATACTTTGAATGCAGCTCGGTCAGTAGGAATCACACCTGAATCACATACTGTTATAGGAACAACTCTATTGGTTTATTAATTATAGGGAAGACAACATAAGCTGAGAGTGGAAGTATCTCACTGCAAATCCTTTCATAATCTTCTTAAATTCATATTTCAAAACCCTGAAGTGAAGAAGAAGTTATTTTTAAACGTCTCACACTTTTGCAAGGTCAGAATAAGGACTGTTGAGTCTCCTACGCAGTTGCCTCAGACATTTCTTCCCTCCTCAAGCTTTGTTTGATTTAGGTATTAGTGTGCCTTGTTTGCCAACATTCTTTATGCTGTCACTGACTTCTCTGTGTACTGCTAGGTTTTATGTGGCCACACTTGATTTTTCTTTCCTCTGCAGTAAAGTTCACCTGAGGCTGGTGAACTGCATTTACAGAACTACAGAGCATGGCATTGCTGCAAAGAATCTATCACTCTAACCTTTAGTACACCCAAGGTCAGAACACAATTACAGGGTTCAAGTGTTCAGTGAGTTATTTGCTTGCACAGACTGCTGATTGATTGTTCTAAAATTGTTATTAGGTAGCTAGCAGCAGTGATCAAAGGGAAAGGAAAATGAAACAGGAAGCAGTCAACTAGGGAAGCTGCTACAGCCTAGTGCTTGTGTATAAATAAGGGTAATGTCAGTGAAAACAGGAAAACACAGGAAAGCAGATTACGTCAAGTGAGACAACCTACGCAGTGGCAGATAAGCCTAAAATCCAGTATTCTGCATAACTCCTTTTCTGTGTTGAATAGAGGTTTTCTGAAAGCTTTGCCTTAGTTTGATTTAAAAAAACTCCAAAAACAAAATGAAACCCAACACCAAAAAAAAAAAAAGCAGCATTTAAAAGAAATTATTCTTGAACTCTTGAACTCTGCAAAACCTCATGTAGTTAGATTTACCTAAATGACTGGTTGCACAGGATTGGATCAAGGCTTTAGGAAGGAACACAGAGAGCAATTCCTTTGATGGTGTTTCATCCAAGCTTCTCCAGTAGGGACAGAAAGGGAAAGATGACTGCTAGACTATGCAGTCTGCTTATGGCTCTTACTATCTTCTTCTGTCCGTGGCTTATGTCAGGGCAGGGTCAAGAAGACTAATCAGTCCTGGATTCTTTAACCCATGTAATCCTCAGAAATCCTTCAGAGTAATTTAGATCAGCGCAGCAGAGCTTTTACAAATTCCAGCTGTTATTTTCTGTGAATCTTTATAGGCTGTTACAAATGCAGTATTTAGCCCTTTTTGTCATTGCACTCTGGTGTGGCTGTAGTCCAGGCAAGTTGGCTTAATGAAGATGGCATCAGAGCTTAGGAAACATGCTACTTTGCTTTTGAATGGGCATCATCACAGTCTGTTCTATGCTAACTTTGTTGATTTTGATTTTTTTAATGTGTCACTGTTTTAGCTATGTGGAGAATTTCTTATAACACATTAACTTGATCATTTGCAACACCTGACCACGCCAACAGAGACAGCCTAAAGCAGCATTGTTTCAAGGTAAATCAGATTTGAACTTCTTTAAAGGTCAGACTTTGGAGGTTTGGATTTGTGCCTAATAATAGGAAAAATGTACCAAAGTTGTAACTTAGCCTCTAGCAAACGTACACTACTTAGCAGCATACAAAGTGTTTGTCGTGTTTGTAAGTGTCAAAAACACTTGTAAGGAAATTAAAGGAGTTTAAGGATGTAGTCAACCTGAAGGCAGTCTTCTAAGAGGAAAAATGTCTCATCTGAAAATTGAGATTGGAGAAGAATTTTTGATATAAACCATTACCTCTCTATCAACACCTATATAAGAATTACATCTTATTTTGTCAGTAAATCATGTAGTAATTCATGTTATCCCCTTGAGTACTGCAGACTGCAGAATTATGCTTTTGAAGTGGAAAATTTCTTCCTATTGCCCAGGAATGGATGGGAGAGGGAGGGAATGGATCTTTAATTTTTTTTCTGGGAAGGGGCTGTTTATTACTGGATGACATTCAGGATCACAAGGTATCATGGGGTAGTGCCTAGCTAAAAGCATCTCTCAGGTAAGAAAGCCCTTGACTAAAGCTTTGACTGGATTAATCCAGAATGAGCTCAAAAGACCAAGGAAGCAGTAGGTGAAACTTGTTGGGTAATTGCATCTAACTTCACACTTGTGGAATGCTCTGGAGGCAGGAGATGAGAGGGTGAGGAAACCCTGGTGACAGCTGCTGACTGGCCTGAGGTACAGAGGGAGGGAGCTGCTCTGGAGCTGTGTGATTAACAAGGGCTTTGGTGCCTCTTGGCCACTGTCTAACACAGACGGTGTCAAACACCAAAAGCTCTCCTTTGGGAGGAAGTGGGACACAACCAGGGATGCCCAGCACCATGCAGGTGGCTGAGCCAGGGCTGGGGTCCCACCCAGGACTCAGGCTGCTCTCAACTGACCCAGGGGCTGGAGCCTCACATGGTGTGAGTCATGGGATGGAAACCCTGGAACAGAAATTGGTACCCATGCCCCCAGCAGGAGCAGGGACAGATCCTAAGACTGTCTGGAGGATTTAGGACCAATTCAGGTCACCACTGGACCTCCAGCCCTCCATAGCTGTAACCTCCTTATCTGAGGCTCCTCAGGCCTCCTAAACTACTCTCTTTATGCCAAATCTTTTGGCTTTTAAATATGTTCACTAGTGCAGTGAAAATCTGTTAGCATGTATCAAGGAAATACTCTGCAAATCTCTTCAATAAAGAGCCTAGATGGTTTCCAGAGGTCCCTTCCAACCCTAACAGTTCTGTGATTCTGTGCAAACAAAATTTAGCAAACTACTGCATTTTCTCACATAATTTGCTTCCAATATAAATTTAGGTGTCAGAGTTAAAATTTTAGCCTTTCTCTATTATTTATACTTTGAGAAGAGTTAGGCCTCAGAAAAGGAGCTTAATTAAGATGCTTAAGGAATATGTTTTTGAATTCCAGGGCCAGGTGAATATGTGACTGAGTCAATTTTCCCTGCTTTTGTTGGAAGGTAGCCAGCACAGCCAAAAGGAAGGGCCAATCTGGAACAAGGAAGGGACTAGAGTCTCCCTGGAGAAACTGAGAATGAAATACAACATAGTTTTGCCTGCTGTAGTTTGTGGAGGCAAGGACATCTGACGCTTAGGGAAAACAGAGGACATAGCTGATAAAACCCAGATGTTCCAGAGTCTTGTCTTTCCTGAAAGTTTGGAAGACACAGCCCATCAAGGATCATTTAAAAACCTCGGGATTTTGAGTTCCTTAATTTCTTCAGAAATACTTGTTGTGTTCAAGTGCTGGACAGAAAGCAAGCCTTTACCTGAGGCAATGTGTACATTTGTCTGCAGGCCAGAACAGCCATTTGCCATTAGATGTCAGACTGGTCTGAGCTACGGAAGAGTCATCCCAAAATCTGAAATGGTCACTGTAAATTTCCTAGAATCTCTAGGAAGAAATAGACATTTCAAAGGCAAGACAGAAAACAGCAAGCAGTATTTGACCCAAGACAAAATAAATCACAGTTTAAAAATATTCTTTTTGTCTTCATTGTCAGTAAAGGCAATTTAGAGTAGCCAGGCTAGAAATGGATACTTTAATAATAGGCATCTAGTAAGGCAAGAAAAACCTTCCTCAAATGTATACTGCAAAGACTGGAATAGATGATTGAATAAAAAAGCTGAGTTTAAATTCTTGTAATATTTGAATAACTAAAATTCATCAGCAGCTGTCCTGAGTAGAACCACTAATATACAAGACAAACTGCTTTGCTTGTATTGAAAAAAAAAAAAAAAAGACACCAAGGACAGGTCAGGATATCAGTATGCAGCTGTCTGATGGCAAAGAAGCAGAATTTATCTTCAGCAGAGTTTTACCATAGATAGCTAAGCATGTTAGTTATCTGAGATAACAGCACATTTTCTCTCCTTTCTTCTTTCCTCTACCCATTCCTCTTTCCCTTTCCATGCACTTTCCCCTGTTCCTTTTTTCTATGCTTTTGTAGAATATTAATTTGTGGAAGAAATATAAAAAGAAGTTGCAAAGATCAGACTCTCCTAAAAATCTTCAGCACCTCAACACGCATGCAGTGAATGTCAGTGGCACATGCACTGCTGCTGGTACAATATTTTTGTAAGAAGAGGGAAATTGAAAAAAGCATCCAGTTTGTTAAAACTGTGACACTCTCTAATAGCATGTGAAAAATTTGCAGGTTACTGCACACAGCATGTTAGCATTTTCTAAAGCTTGCTTTTGGCAGAGGATGTCAGAAGGAGAAAAGACAAAGTAAAGAAAACCACTAAGACATCTCAATTCCTTGAACTGTGGAGATGTTTGGCCATTCCAGGTTAGGCACAAGTTTTGCAGTGCAAGATGAGGAAGGAAGCAGGATATAGGAAATTAAGAAAACCACCTCAGCAGCTTCCAATGTAATTTGGAAAAGTGAAGGAAAAATGAGATGCTACTGGCCATACCTTGTAAATGGGTAAGCAATGTCCCTTTTAAGTCATTAATGTTTCCATTTATAGCCTTAAAAAGGACCACTCCTGCAGACTGAGTGACCAATGTAAGCTAGTGGGCTTTGGCTGTGACCACCACATCAACACATCCTTCTGACCATCAATGCCAAGGAAATGCCCTGTGCTTTGCTGGCTTTTATTTTAAAGAAAGAGGGGATAGATTATGTGAACTGCATCCATTTACTGCCCTTCTGTCATTCCTCTTGGTGACATTTCCTATATGATGTGGTGTCTTATGGCAGACTGAAACTCAGCAAAAAGTGATGTAATTTAATAGCCTGGCTATAAACCTACCAAGACTTTATTTCAGATCCTTTATTGTGACAGAGAACAAGTTGACCCAAATTTAAAGTGACTAATAGATTTCAACCTTCACATGGTTGTAAACTCCCCACCTGTGAGTCAGTTCTATCTGGAATAAGAGACTTGATGTCTGACCATCACTTCCTTTTACTGAGGTCACCTGGGAACTCTGCTGCTACCTACCTACATTCAAAATTACTACTTGTTTTATTGTAGTGCAGACCTAAGAATTTTACACTGCTTTTTCCTGCATAAAGCAAACTCAGAAAGCTTGGATAACTTCAGAGATTCTTCTTTTTAAAGATTTTTTTAAAGCATATAAAACTCAATGGGGATATAATGCTTATAAATTGGAAAAAAACCAAAAATCACTTGATCATGGATATCTGTCTTACATGTTTCTATTGACACAGAAATCTAAACATCCTTTGCTTAAATACAGCACTTAAATAGCAAATCATCTAAATCAACACCCTCTAAGATTCACATAAACATGAGAAGTAAAATTCTTCTGGCAGGAATGAAAATAATTCAGCTTTAAACATGCAAGAACCACGTGTCAATCAGTACCACGTGCATTCACCCTACTCATTATCAGGGAGGCACAGCACACAAACCACAAGAGGGCTAATCAAGAACATCTTCTGTAGTACAATGAGAAAACATTGTATAGTTTATAAGACCTTCAACCCACTGGTTGGCCTCAGTAATTACTGAAACATACTCTCCTTATTAAACAAGCTCTTAAATAATTGATCCTATATTTTGCTCCTGCTCACTAAGGAGATACTGTACATAAACAGAATTTTTATGTGTGTGGTATCTTATTTGCAAATTTTGTTACTGAGAAATGTCTGATTAGGCTGTGTATCAGGAGACCAGGGTTCTATCCCAGCTCTGCAGCTGATGCACTGTATGACCTTGGGAAAGTCATTCACTTCTGTGCCTCAATTTGTCTAAGATCTGTTGTCTGACTTGCATTTCATCTGGCTAAATTTTCTTAGTATCTTTGACTTTCCTGTAAACACCTCCTGATAAATGACTACACTTTCCAATATGTCTGGAATCAAAGTGCTTCCTATTTAATTAACTTCAATTAAATAACAATAATAAGAACAATAATAATAATTATTTAATTAATTAAATTAATTAGCTTCAGTTTAAATGACAGTAGAAAAATAAGCCAAAAGAAAGAAAAATCCTTTGATATAAGTGGAAAAAAAGGCTTACTGTTTTTTTTTTAATTTTAGTAAGCTGCTTCGTATTTCATTATTTTACCAGGTCCTGTAGTTGGCACAGGCATGGCTCAGTTTGGAAACTTGCTAAAAGATTGCTTCCTGAGAAAATGCTTCCTGTTTCTCAGGATGTGCCTCTCTTCATGCTGCTGCTGGGGGCATGATGCTGTTCTCTCTAATTTCATAGAGAGTAGATAAAAGTGAATGCAGCTTGCCCCCGTGCAGCAGCAATACCTAGTTTCTGTGACCTCATTCTGAGAGTGCCAGAGGAGTGGTGTGCCAGCCAGGAGGCAACTGTCCACCATGATAAAGCTTAAGCACATCAGTCTGGGGAACAGATGGGATGTTGACTGTGCTAGAGGGAAGGTAGAGGACTTTAAATACTCTCTCATCTTTCCCCCAGTTCAGATGCACAAGTAAAGGAAAGGAAACACGTACATGTTTTCGCAAAGAAAAAGTAAAATCAAAAGAAAAGCTTTGTGCTTTTGCTTTCACAAATTTTAAGTAATGTTCAAAACCCTTAGCAAATTGCTTTGAGCAAATAAATATATATCTAAGCATATTTCAGTGTATAAATCCCATAGAAAAATGCTACTTTGAAACTACTTCTCATACTGTGCTCCTAATGATAGCATGGATTGTGTAACAATTATATTATAATGAAGAGACTTGAGGATGGAATGCATTTTTAATCTGAAGTATTACTAATAGGGTTATTACACTAAGAAGAATGGTTCTAGGGATGTGTCAGCTAGCTTAGAAGGCAGCTGGATTGAAAGAAGCATTTTACATGACTAGATATTAATTAATTAAATATTTTGCATATGTATTCTTAGTATATTCACTGAGGAAGATACTTGTATTTTCTATACCACATGATTTAGAATATCCAGAGGCCTTTAAATTTTTCAGTAGTTAGGAGTATCTATTTCACAACCTGTTAGATGTTCAAAGGTAGTAATAAAGGTTTATATTGATACAAGACTGTGGAACTGGAAAACTGGAGTGACAGGGCAACTAAAACACATTGCAAATGTAAATTCATGCTTTGTTCTGGAGGGATGGTAGAGGCTTCTTTCATGTGTCTGAACTACAAAGGTGTTCAAACTGGAGACAAGAAAGTTCAGGGGAGTTCTCAGTGTAGGTTAATGCTGAGAGGTGCCGAGGAAAATGCAAAGGCTCAAAGACCTTCAAACCCAAGGCTGCAGCCAGTCTTAAGGCTCTGATCCCAAAAGGTAACCAAGCTATTGGAGAGATACTGTTTGATGTTCCTTAGATATTATAAATCATTTTTGAAGTTTAACCTTGGCTAAATGCCAGGTGCCCACTAAAGCTGCTCTATCACTTCCCTCCCCAACTGGACAGGGGAGAGGGAATATAATTAAAAGATCATGAGTCGAGATAAGGACAGGGTAAGATCCCTCACCAGTCACCATCAAGGGCTCACTTCAGGAAAATGAATTGAATTCATTATCAATCAAATCAGAGTAGGCTAATAAGAAGTGAAACACGTCTTAAAAATAGCTTCCACCCACACCTCCATTCTTCTCAAGCTTAAATTCATTCATTCACAATTTTCTATTATGTCACATCCAGAGGGAGTGGGGGGACAGGTGTCCATCAGTTTATCACATTTCTGCTGCTGTTTCCTCCTCAGGGAGAAGTGTTCTTTCTCATCTCCAGCGTGAGGTCCCTCCCAGAGGAGACAGACCTCCACAGACTTATCCAGCGTGGTCTTTCCCATTGGCTGCAATTCTTCACAAACAGCTCCAGTGGGGGTCGCTTCCACAGGAATCCTTCAGGCACAAAACACTCCAGCCTGGGTGGAGTTCTGCAGGGTCTGCCAGCAAACCTGCTCCAGTGTGGGCTCCTCTCTTCATGGATCCACAGGTCTTTCCAGAAATGTCTTCCTGTACAGGCTTTCTGAGGGGTCACAGCCTCCTTCAGGCATCCACCTACTCCACTGCAGGGCCTCCATGGACTGCAGATGGATCTCTGCTCTGGACCTCCATGGTCTGCAGGGGCACAGCTATCTTACCATGGTCTGCACCACAGGAATTTCATAAGGGAAATATCTGCTACCTGCAGCTGGCTGGCATTGGCTCTGCCAGACATGGAGGAAACTTCTGGCAGCCTTTCATGGAATCCACCCCCGTAGGCCCGCAGCTACCAAAACCTGGCCTTGCAAACCCAATTCAACGATATATTGGGAATTTGTGAACTGAAGCACTGAGTATGTGTGTATGGTGATGCTAATTCTTGTATATCAAGTTATTGTCCTCACTTAAGCGATTAGGAGCTCTTCTGTGCTTGAGGACCAATTGTGCTTTTGCTGTTCTTCCTGGCTCATAATTGTTCTGACTACTTTCAGCCCATTTACAGAATTTTCCTCTTGCAGTTTCAAAAAGGTTCTTTATGCCTCATTGTAAATAGCTACATAGTGATGTATTATACAGCTTTCAATTCAAGACCATATACACTGATATGTACATAGCAGTCAATGTTGGCAATAGTCCACACCAAAGAATAAAAAGAGAAAGACAGGTTGTCAGTCAAAACATCGATTACAGACCAAGTATTAAAACAAACAGCTGACGATACTCTGTGCATTAAATTTAATATTAAGTCCAACATGATGGACATAATTCAGCAATTATTGTAATGTAGAAAGTGTGCTGTAAGAAAAATCTAAATTATCACAAATTTTTGTGAATCCTAAATATTAAGGCTTTCGACTTAGTATTTAGAGCACAGATCTTCAATATAGATGTTGAAGTAATAACAGAATGAATTTATTGATGCTTTGACATCAGTGCTTCAAAGCACTTTGAAGCAACACAAAGAATGTTAAAAGGAATTAGTTACCTTGGATATATCAAAGAAATTATACAAATAAACCCACTATTTTCAAATGATATCACAGTTACTCCAGAATCAACAGTTGGGCTAATGTAATCATCACAAAAAGGTATCTCTCATCCTATTAAGTCAGGTCTCTTCATCTGCCTGAGTATTAGAAACAAATAAAGAATGCCTTGTCTTCCTTCTTATCAATGCTATAGATGAAGGAAGAAAATGATATGCTAAAACGTTTACTAGTCCTGCTTAGAAATTTTTGGTGGACAACCTTGGTAGAAATTTAGTTTTTCTTCTGTTTGCTTAAACAACTAACATCTCCTCTTAGGCCCAAGTAAAATGATATGAATCAGAATTTTGAAGATACTCAGGGATGGATGCATGATTTTCCAATATATCAATGTTTTTAAAACAGTTATCAAAAACAGAGACTCACTTTTTATGAGAATTTTTCTTCATGCTGAGAATATTTTTTGTGATTCTGTTTGGTAAAAATGAAAACTCAGCACAGTGACTGACTGATGGCTTTCTTACTCAGAGGCAAGTCAGTGCTGTTTATCCAAGACTTCTTATACTGCTTCCCCAGGGAACACTGCATTTCCTCCAAGACAGTGATCTTTTGGCACTTGACCAAGTTTTCTAAGAATTCATTTCTTGTCAGAAGATCATAACATCTCTACACAGTAAAGTTCTGCAGGCATGACAAGGCTGTCAGCTGTAAGGGTCAACTTGCTAAAGCAAGGGACAGAAAAACAAGGCTATGAAATTCCTTCCCAGAGAATACAACAATTGCTTCTCAGATTTCAGCCTCTATTCTTTCACTTCCCACCAAAAATTTAAGCATCAAAAAAAAAAAAGGTCTCCTCTCTTTTCTCTGCACACTCTCACTCTTCATACCAAACTTAGGAGAGTTTACCCAACTCAAACTGTTATAGGTTACATAGTAGGTGGAGTAGGCGATGCATTTCTGAATTGATTCAACAGGCCTTTACATTGCTAGAACCTCAGTTTTCAACCAATGAGCTCCACTGTTTTCCTTGTATACTACCACAAACTGCCAAGAGATTCAGTCTTTTGGTCAGGTATCTCCTTAACTGTGCCTAGAAATGTCCTTGGACATAATAACTGAATGAATATTTTGGGATGTGAAAAAAATGTGACTTCTGTAAATGATCAAGATTTGTATGTATTGAATGATGAAAATCTTGGATCATGTGAAGAGAGAAATAGCTGTGTCTCTTAATCATGATTAGAAATGTGCATTAGTTGAAAGTATACATCAAGGAAGGCTGAACAAAGGAAAGAGGGGTGCTATTTTCTCCATACTGCAAGAAATTGTTGTTGTTTTATTTCTAGAGTCCCATACTGTTGTTATCAGATTTGTAAAGTCCATACCTCCTCAGCACATTCTTACGGCTGCAGATCTTCACAGCACAGACTCCTTCTTCTGAATGTTGTTCTCTCTCAGGTCAGGGCTCCTTCAAGGCTCTCCCTGCCTGGCTAACCTGCCCCCTTTTATCCCAGTTATCTTCATTGGTCACAGCTGCAGCCCAATTAAGGACATCACAGCTGCAGCCCATCAAGGGCAACCGGGACCTCTGGGGCAAAGCCTCTATACAGATATTCAAGTACAAAACATTTCCTCTACTATAAGAAATGGGGAAAAAGTACCTACTTCACACAGGAAAAAGAATAAACAGATGTATTTGCAGAATGTCTATTTGAAATAAGCTGCATCTATTTCTGTTTCAGATCAGTGCCTCCTGGGATGCCCACTCTGGCATGGATGTCAGTGGAGCTTTGTAGCAGAAAATGTCAGTGATGCCACTGTCTTGGCTGAATCCTGGATCCACGCACAGAACCACTTTCTTTCACATCAAAGTCCACATTTTCACCACCTCATGTTACTTGAGGTTTGCTGTCTGAATTTCCCCAGATTTTTTCAGCCTGAAATATTGGCTTTCTCATTACCCAGGACAATTCTGCCTTTGTTTCCTGTCCTGTAATTAATTTTTGGTTTTTTATCTGATTATCACTATATTGCTGGCCAGTTTACTGTAGAGACGACTTGACCAAATTAACTCCTTTTTAAAATAATGTATTAATAAACTCAGGAGACTGCTCAGATGACTCAAATGAACTTTATTAGCATAGTGTGAATAATTCAGCACTTTCTACAAAAAGAAAAGGCCTTAGGAAATAAAGAATAAGAATGCTGTCTTGCCAACTTTCCTAGCTAGACTATCCTAGAGTCAAAGGACACAGGTCTACTGCCAAAGTAGGTTCCCAAGAGGAGACTTTCAGACTTAACTTTTCATAGGACAGTACATTTTCCAATACAAAGCCTATTTTTTTTCAATATTATTAAAAAATCAAATAATATTGATATCCTGGGGGAGTTTCTTCTGTATAAGTAATAAATGGTTAAGACTAAACAACTTTAGGGGTTTCCAAAATACCAATCAAGTCAATATTATAACTGATTTCCTTGCCTAAGCTGTAAATTAACTTAGCTTTAGGGACGTGTGACTAAAACTTAAGTTTTGACTCTGAACTCAGAATAGCAAGTGCATTGATCAGGAGACTCTTGAAGAAGTTTGATTATATTTTAAATCTTGATTATAGTCTTGATAAGATTATACATCATAACTCAAAAATGCTTTATATACAGCGTGATTGTGCACAAAGAAATCCTATTATGATATGTTTTCACAACAAATAAAAGAAGCAAAGGAGATCTTTCAGGGATCTGCCCAGACTAGAAGAAATTCTTTAATGAGGATACCTTTCCTGTGGATTTTATCCTCTGCCTTTTTTCCTGAGAAATGTCTCTTCCAGGGGAGTATGCTTGCTATCAGCATGAGCTACTGCTCCTATGCTCTCACAGGAAATAAAAAATACATAGAGGAGGAAAATGGCACACTATTATTCTTAACTTTGTGGGTATCCAAAGAACTGCAGCTCTTTTTGCAACCTGTGATGGGCTCATGTTTCTGCCAAAGCCAGTGGCACAGAACTACTTTGGGCTCCAGTGGACTTCAGGTTGTCTATGGACCGACACCTGCATTCTGGCTATGGGAAATAACCCTGTTCCAAAGCCCCTGGATTCTCATTGTATTGTCCTACACAAACATACCTACACCATGCTGGTGGAATAAGGACATTTTGGAAAAAGGGCATAGAGAATGGACGTCTGGTTGCCCAAGATATGAATCCGTCTGCTCTTAGAATGCTTTTATGATGAGTTTATTTTGTACCTCAGTTCTTCCCTCTTTATACTGAGAATAAAATGTCACACCTGCTCCTGCTTACCTCTCCAGAGCTGTAAGGATTAATTAGCTCATGTTTGTACACTGCTCTGAATGTGTAATGAGCAAAATTATTTTTTCTTACAATTGAATCCTGCAATTTCTACTTTTACAATTTTTAATTGCTGTTAAAAATATGCATAACTTATTACAACTTGTTTCACCAAGGAAAAGGTGACAACCTGTTATATGGGTAATAAGGCAACATGCACCTCTTTTTTTGCTATTCTCCCATTTATTTTCTTTTCTCCCTTGCCAAAGGCTTTTTTGTGGTCCCTGGGAAAAGGCAACCACACTGGCCTGATTCCCTTTGTTTTATTCTTTCTTTGGTAGGAAGGCTACAAGTTCACATTTTAAGAGAAATCCTCTGAGATTTGTGTGTGTGGTAATTTCTATAAAGCTGCTGGAAGTACATTTTTTTAATGACAATATCTGATTTTGTTTACAAAAGGCCAAACCCAATCCTACTGTAAATCTCTAGGGGAAATGCTTTTAACTTTTATTCAGTTAATTCAAAATACTGAGGCAGTAAAAACAGCTTGCTTAGATGTCCATTGTAAAAGCAGTGATTTATAGTGCCAGTTACTCTAATGATAGCTTTATAGGATTAAATTATTTACTGCTAGGAATTCAAGAAAACTAGAACTAAATGCAAACCCAATAATGCTGCTATTTATGTTTCTTGGAAAAGATGATCATTACTTTTTCTTGTTCCTTTTTCATTGTTTCTCACTGCATAACTAAATTTCAGTCATTGAAATACGTGCAAGGGATGGAAAATTCTGAGTTGCAAACAAGCTCTTTCTGGAGAAATGGGCAACATTTTTGTAGAATTTCCAACTCCCTCCCATGTTTTTAGTATTTTCTTTCTTCAATATGTTCAAAAGCAGTCTAGGCTGAAGGCTCCTTCTTAAGTCAATGAAATCAGCTCAATGCCTTCAGTAATTTCCAAATCTCAATCACTAGCCACTTCTGTTAAAAACCTTACATTTTCAAATTACAGTCTTATATGCTGTGAACATATGTATTTTCAGGACAAATGCAGCTAGAGCATATCTTGCAAACTGGACTTATCTGAGGTACAATACTCAGTGACAACAAAAATGCAATTTTGTTCAGCAAGCAGTTCCTGTAATCTGCACTACAAGATTTATCCTCCATTAAGCATTGACGGGAGATGGGAAAATCATGGGAGACGTTCCACTCCATCAAGATCCATGTCAGTGCCTTTACTACACAGAGAAACCTACTGGTCTAGTGAACTTCCCTTATGAGCTGGCAAAGACAAGAATGGATAGAATAAGGTAGAACAGAAAATATCTGGGGGCGCCTGATGTTCCAAAAACTCACAGAAGAAGCCAGCAACAAAAGCTAGATGCCCTACTGCAAAGTTCCACAGATGTTGGAAGAAGTTGTCAAAAGAATGCAAACAGCATAAAAAACAAGAATCAGAAAAAAAAAAATGTACCTTTGAAGGAAAAAAAAGATGTAATATGTGTGACATATATTTAAGGTAGATTCTTGAGTTTTTATATTGAGACATGCATAATTTTGTAAAATAAAAATGGAAATGAAAGACATGAGACTGACTAGCAATTTGGGGGAACACAAATCAGATAGTCATTATCTTCCTGCATCTGTTTGCAGATTCTAGAATATTTTTACTTTAGTAGTTTGTTATTATTTCATCTGAATTTCACATCAGAAATTCATTACCATTAAAGACTAGTTAAAAAATTCAGCCATCCATATCACATGACTGGAAACTACTCACATGGCAGGAGTACAGAGAAAGGAGAAGAAACAAATTACTGTCAAAAATACCTTTTTGAAACTCTTGGTTCAGCAATTATATATAATGAAGCCATCCTTAAAACAGAGTGTTACTTGAGAGCTCTTAGGTAAACAAGGAAAGGAGAAGCTATAAAATGAATATTGTTTGTAACAGAAGACCAGGCTAGTCTTGACAACAGTTCAAATGTTAGTTTCCATTTCAAACAGATTAGCATGACAATGTTGAACAATATGTTAATTCCCATACACTCTACCAATGAGATTCTGAAGGCACTGTCAGAAAACAAGCAGGAAAATATTTAAGAATACATCTTTTTCCCATGAAAAGCCCTCCATACATGAAAAAGCTACAGAAATTTGGGAAGCAAGAGTTAGCAGCTCATCTAATCATCATCTAATCATCATCCTAAAAGTTCTGTGACTTAGACATTAAAAAAACCATCCAGAACTAATGTAGCTGGTCAAATATATAGAATTTGCAAAACTTACTGTTTTTTATTCCTAGAAAGCTCCAAAAGAGCTAAGCAAAGAATAACAGAACTATATTTCCTGCAGAAATGGAGGGAAACAGACAATGCAGTTCCAGACTTAAAAGGGTATGGCATCTATGTTCCACCCTTACCTCAGCCAAAACTAGAAGGTAAGTCAAGTGGCACTACAGCTGAAAGGTAAGGCACTTTCACTATGGAGAAAGACTCAGCATTTGAAAATAAAGGCACTTGAAAATTACTCTATTTATTGATTTAATTGCACTTAGTATAAGCAACGGAAAAAGAAGCAAAATAAAAATAAACAAGCTAGGGCCATGCAATGCCTCCTCAATTGCTCTATACAGTTCTTTGCAAAGCAACCCTCAGGCACCTTTATCCTCTGGGGATTTAAACTGGGGAATTCAGTCACTGGAAGCTTTGCAGAAGATGAAAAGGCAAAGAGATAAGGTGAAGGAATGAAAATCCATCTGGTATCACTGGCTGTGGAGATAACATTTCTGGCTCATGAAGGACTGCTGTCAATATATTCTGCAGTCTAGGGGAGCATATCAGGGGAGGAACATCTCAGCTATGGAGCTGCCTGACGGCCTCTGCCATCGACCACTGCTGGAGACAGGTTATTGGGCTAGAGAGATCCTTGATTGTGGCCATCCTGTGCTCTTGAGGATGCCATTTAGTACAGAATGAGCACTCTTTCATAGATGATCATCTGATTACATAAAGAGAAAAAGAGGAAATGCTATTTGAAATTTTTGATAGACTTGCTCTCCAGTAGTGAAATAATGTTTGCCAGGCCACCAGGCAAACAAGTAAAAGTTATTTCCAGCAAACTGAGAGAGCATCAGAAGTGAACTGGATTGTTATGCAGGAAACACAAAGTGAAAGAACTTTAGCTTTTCTGCAATGAAGAAAGCATGAGGGTGTTATCAGCAAGGAATGAAACAAAACCCACATGTCTATCTGGGAAAAGAACGACTATGTTTGGCATCTTCAAAACCTAGAAAAGGTAATGCTTTGTTAGCAAAAATCCATCTTTTACTACGAGACATTGGATCCAAAGAAAAATTATAATTTCTGATATAAAACCAGATTGATTTAAAATGGAGTCTGTATGTGTTTCTGAAGATGTAACTAAAGAAGTCTTTTTATTCTCAAAGGGTGTAGTTATTTTTACTGAAGAAAACTACTTAGCATTTTAGGCAGTTATGAAAAGAACACCCCTTGTTGGAGGTGAGAATGAAACTGTGATATATATTATTTAAATAATCTAATTTAAATTGGTGGATATTACACAAATCATCACACACTTCTTTACAATATAAATCCCATGTAAAACAAACTAATAGAGGAAAGATTGAAAAAAGATTGAAATTAATGCCAAGCAAATTATCCAAAACAACGTTTCACAGAAAACTGAAAAAAAATGTCAGTCAAATAGAACTCAATATAATTTTCATTAAATTGGAGAGGCAATCAAGTTTGTCCTGCTTGGAGTTAATAATAACCAAGATGAGAATTTTTTATTGTACTTAGTGATGGTTATACAAGAAAAGAATGACACTGATAAAGAAATAATTGAAGACATTGGTTTCTTGACATTGATAAGAAAGCATTACTTCCAATACAGTAAAATATGCAATCCATCAACTTAAACAAGAACATTCTCCTAGGAAAGATGGAAAGACTACAGCAGGAGTTACAGTGTAGTTAATGGCCTAGATCAAAGTGTAGGTCAGGGATAAATATTTAAACAAACCCCATGAAAGCGCAGCATCTACTGGTGAAGAAGCAATGGTTCAACAGAACAAATTACCACTGCTTTGGAAATGGCACTCAGGTCTTGCAAAGGACAGCACAGAGCCTGGGTGGAGGAGCCTGTCTAAGAATTAGATTATTACTAAGAAATTTGGTTTAAAAAAATCATGCCTGAGTGAGTAAATGTGAGTCTTCAATAGTGGTTTTACAGGGAGATTTCACAGCAGCTGGAGATCAGGCTGAGTAGCCTCAAGTTAATTTTCTTTTAGCAGGAAGTGATACACAGATTGATGCAGTATTGTTTTTTCTATTATTGTCTTGAAGTTATTTTATCACGTCCTAAAAAAGGCTAAATGAAATGAAATAGAGAATTTTTGTAGCTTGCCTCCAAAAACCAGCCAAAACACTTATGCAGTTTTGGTTTTTTTCTCTTAAATGCTAAATCCACCATTTGGAGGTTTGTTTTTTTCTTTAAGAATAGAAAGGGTTTTTTAAGAATAGGAGGATCTCCCCTCAGTGAAATGAGGCTATTTTAGACAATAATTTCAAGAAAAGATGGACAATAACAGCCCATACTGGGGAGGCAGTAGGTGCAATCTTCACCTTGTCTCTGATGTTTACACAAGATAAATCACCAGAGCAAAGAAAAGCTTTCAACAGCCATTTGGTGGGTGCAGAATAGTCCTGGTCACTGTCATGGGAGCAGCAACCCTTCTGAACATCTTGCTGCAACACACTTCCCTGGCTCTTACTTTAGGCTTTCTAGCACCACTGGGTAGTCAACAGGACCTAGGATATTCATGTATTTATATATTTTTTTCCATCCAAATCTATTAGATACCACAGAAAACAACCTGACATTATTTTCAGGCAGCTCTTGCTGAAAGAGGAATAATCACAAAGTACCAGCATCTTCATGAGCTGTTACTTCAAAGACTCTGATGTCCATCAAAATTCCCACCAAAATATTGCACCATAGCTTGCATTTTTTGCTGCTCTCCTTGCACCCTATTTGGGAGCTTGGGCCACTGGATGATGAGCTCACTATTCTGTGCAGGAGAGCCCTGTACAAACTGTGATTTTTTTACCCTCCAAGTCAAAGGAACTTCTACATTCGTCCTATTTAGGCAATAGGTAGGGGCAGTTGCTGTTATACAGTGAGTCTACATTTTTCTGCTTGCCACTGGAGGTTGTAAAGCTAATAATTCATATAAAGTGAAATGTTTTAGGATCACAGGGATTTCAGATAATAATAGTTAAGAGAGAGTGGAGAAAGTAATGATGGTGTTATTATTTATCCAGATTTTGCATTCCAGCCACATTAAACTTTTCTTCCTTTCATGGTTCTCAACAGAACATGTACACAAGGGGAGAAGAACAGTGAGACAGAAACTAAAGAAATGGTTCACATACAGATGGTTCACAGAAACTGACCTAATGGCAAGAGCACTGACAGAAAATGATTTGTACAGTGGAAGAAGAAGAAGATCTTGACACATGGTTGATAAAAGGATGATGATATCTGCATGCAAGGTAGGCACAATATATAAGTATTATGTGTCATTTTAGTACATTTCTATTTTTCCCATATGTTTGTTATTAATGTAAGTTTAAATATGTGTAAACACATGAAAATGAATCGTCATATATGCTGAATAAAATTGCTGAGTCAGAAATCTCTCTCATACTCTGGGATTTGAATAAATTTTAGTCCAGATAAAGAACAAAGGTAGTCATAACAAAGTCAGAATTAAAAGGTATTTTATTGGACTGAGATTTTGCTATTATTTACTGAAGCATTTTACAGTTTCTATTAAGAGCTGAGGATTTCCATTTAATGAGTTTGACAAGACATACCAGAATAGTAAGGAATTTTAAACCAAGGGCTTTTCTGTCTCTGCTTTTAAGTTTGTTACAAGAAAAGCTTTGATCATACATCCCACCTCTTATCACTCAATATTTCCCCACAAAGCTGAGACAGAACATCACCTGGAGTAATTTCTACTTAAGCCACATCCATGAAGCAGTATCCATGCCTGGCAGATGAAGATCTTCATGTCCCTACTTTTCCCCTCTCCCTTTCCAATGTCCCTATTTCACTAGAGGGTTGTCTTTCATTAATAATTTAAGTATTTTAACATTTTGAGAAGATCAGACAGTTTTGCAACCTAAATTTTTAAGGCCCCTCCATTGTGGTAAGAAGCTCATGCTCTCAGTGGAAGCTTAAACCAAAGACAATGATTTGAAAGCAAAATATTAAAAATGTTGTCAGAATGTGACCCACAAAATGCATGCAGTGTCTTAATTTGAAGCACTGATTATTCAACATGAAAATACATTCTTTGTAGGAGATATTTTTTGTCTGTGGGTCCAAGAAATCCATGTTGCAGCATAATTTCTCTGAAGGTGCAGTAGAATGCAAGGAATAGTTAAAAATGTTTAAGAGCCAGAGAGTTTTGCCCTTCAAATATATCTTCTGGCTGCATAAAATGACCATATGAGAAAAAGATTTGCTTCAGTAGAGCATGTGAGTTACTCTGCTTCTTCACAGCTGACCAGCTCTTTGAAATGGTCAGTCTCCAGGCAGGAGGAGAAAACGAGTTGAAGGCAAATGATTACACCAACAGTCTGAGCTAATCACACAGAAGTGAAAATATTTACCTTCTTAAACTCAGTCCCTATGATCCAAATGGAGTAAAAGACTTAGGGGAGGCAAAACTAAATAATATAATGGAAAATACTAATTATCATGTGCTGTAGCCATGTATTAATTTCAATTCCCTTTTTCTTGGATTTTTTTCAGTTTAAGGACCAGCAGTGGATATGTTATGTATGTTTCAGTGAGAATGGGTATTTTAATAAAAGGACTAGAGTCTTGTGATCAAAGAAAAAATATTACTCATAATAAGAAACATATTTTTGATTCAACAGCAAGCTTTAAGTGCACTAAAATGCTCACAAAGCAGCTGTACTCTTATCTGCCTACATGTCAATGGGTAAAAAGATCTTGTAAATTCATTGCTGTTACTTCAGTACAAAATTGTTGTTGAGGAGATAGATCAGGTTTGTAATTTCACATAAATAGTTTTTATTTGTAATGGAACCATGTGACCCATAGGAAAATGTACACTTGTTGTGGATCATTTAACAGAGCCATCTGTACATTTCTTAAGAATGAAACTTTCACCATAGTACGACTTTTGTTCAGGATATCAATCTGGTTATTATGCCTTGGCTTAATTCACTCTCCAAATAAGATCACACTTGCACTTGGCAGATGAAATAAGGAGTAATGAGGTACTTAGAGGAATTAGATTTCTACATTATAATATAATCAGATTTTAATGAAACAAGTAATATATACCATTCAAACCATTTTGGTTTGTGATAAACCTTACTGAATTTGTTTTGGTGGCCATGAAGAACATGAAATGATTTATTCTTTGAAGTAAAATGCTGCTCTATCTGCGTGAAATCTATTACAACATAATATACAGCCTTTATTATTTCTCTCCTATTGGATAATTGGAGGTCTGTGGTATTATTTAAAGTGATGAAGTAGCAACCTTAGCTCATTTTACACTTTTCAATTTCATGCTTGTCTTCTGTAAAATCTTTTCCATAAATTAAGGTTCAACAGAACATGGATGCAGCACAAAGTATAAAACTTAAATACATATTGATTAAAATTGTATGCAGAGTCAATGAAACTAGAATTTCTGATTAATGTGTGTTACTGATCAGTGTAAGCTTTTCTTATAAGGCACATATTCTAACAATACTGAACTTAAGCAAACCAGGGTAGAAACCAGAAAGCCAGCAATAAAACTTCAAGAGAAGTAGCTGAATATTTACAACAGTGACTGTGAGTTTAATTGCCATGATTAAGTCTGTGTTAGCTACAAAACATCCTCGACCTACATCCTCTTTTGTTGCACAGAACTACAACCAAGAAAAGAAGCAAATACGAATGCTCAAGCCTCAGTACGAGCTTTTCCTGAAAAACTTTGGGAACTTAACAGGGTCCAGTGTTTAAAGGTGAGCCTTTGTGAGCTTCCCTGTAAGCAATGCCCTGAACTACATCTCCAGAAGGAAAATCAGATCTTGAATGTCTTTTAGAGGTGCCATCTTTCTTCAATGGTCTCATACAATGAAGAAGCCCTTAAGTGTGGAAGAGAACCCCATGATATTACCACAGTTGAAAATGATCCCATGTGCCTATAACTGAAACATATTCCCAAAAGAGATGGATACAGGAAAGTATATATTGAGAACAGAGAAAAGCTTATAAAGACTGTATAGAAACAGGCAGTTGTCTTACCAAGACAGAGAACTCTTATCAGTATAAATGGACAAGCCATTTACTGAGTTTATGAGCAGGAAAATTCTTGGAAGCTGCAAAAATCACTATATCTTGTTCCCTCACAGATATGCAGTTTTCTATTCTCTTTGTCCTTTTTTTTATCACAGCCTGATGATTTGGAGGATCCATTTCTCCTTATCTGAGTATTTTAGTTACACTCTTTCCAGGAGCTGATCCTGACTCTAAGTCATTCAAATTCTATTTTTTTTTTTATTTTTTAACTGATTAAAGCAGTGCTTCAGATTCTGCCAGACTTCAGTTAAACTTCTATTGCTGTCCTTCTAGTAACCTTCCCATTGGAACTGTTTATTTGCAACTTGGGTGGGATGAAAACATCATTTTAGAGAGATAATATTTTCTTTTTATGTATCAGTTTAATAAACTTTGACAGAGTTATGTGGGGAGATTCTCCATTTGGCTTTTTTTGCATAGTAAATACAACTTATTTTCTGAGTACTTCAGATATTCTTTCACACTTAGGCTTAAGGGGCATTTAGAGATTAAAGTCCACCAGAAGAGGCTTTGTCATTCTAACATCTGCACGCTAATATTTTATACAAATTCTGGGTGAAGGCTTACAACTGATTCATAAAATAGCAGCCACTAATGACACATTTTTTTAAAGTATTTTGGGTAAGTATGCACAGGGATGTACACTTATCAACACTGCCAAGATATTTGCAAAAGTTGTGAGAAAGTCAAAAATGGGACCAGGGGCCTGGTAAGATGCCCTGTCATGGGATAAGTGGTATTCTGTGTGGTTTGTCACAAAAAAAAAAAAAAAAAACGTGACAGGAGACTTGTTTATGGTGTGCAAGTACTGTAAACATTAGACCCCTTCCCTCCACTCCAAACCCCAGTTATTCTGCAGACCATTCATCTCTCAGAGAAAAAAGTAAATCAGAGTCAAAGGCTTCAGATCAAAGCCACACAAATCTAAAAGGGAAACAGATTTAGAGTAAAAATAATTAACCTGAGTAAATCTGAAGGGAGGAAATGGTTTCCACTGGTGATATCAGCAGTGATCAAGTGTGTAAATGTCCATAAATGCCACTTTGCTAGGTACTGCCTTTTTCTTCACAGCTTGGCCCTCTAACTTCCCTATTTAAGCAAAAATTGTGACAACAGGAAGAAAAGAATAAACAAATATTCTGACAGCTCCTTTCAAAATTATTTTTTATCAGGTTTGGCTAAACTATGATAGGTTGATCATCTTTGGGGTTTTGTTATTGGTTTTTTTTAAATTTGTGCAAATCAATTTTTCAGTTACTAACAGAAGAATATCTTATCTACTTTCTTTGCTTTTGTTTCTAACAGCCCACCGAGATGATTTTCTTCTTTTGTATAAAAGGAGATTTCTCCCTCTCTTCTCAGTTTTACCAGAAACAATTCCCACATTAACATTTTACTGTGAAACATTCCTTTCTGGTTTCTTTATTCTGTCTATTAAGCTATGTCTATTTGCATTGAACTTTGTCTGCCAATTATAAATCTAAATTGACAAACCTGAATTATAAGACTCTTCTTTTGTAATAATGACTCCATTTTTAATATCAAGCTTTAATCTCTTCTTCACTTGAATTTAAATAAATCATCTAATCAAACCATTAAACAAGTAAATTCAGAATTAGTCATTATGTGTTTTAATATTTATTGGTAGTGCTATGATTACTGTTCTATTCAATGGGTTTATTTTCAAGGTACACTTGTATATCAATAAAGGGGAAAAGAAGAGAAAGGAAACAGAGTAATTATAAAAATACATACGAAATCATATTCAGAAGTGTCCAATTTAACTCATTCTTGTATTGACAAAACAGGAAAAGTAACTGAACACAAGGAAACACTTTTTCACTGTGAGATAACCAAGCCTTGCCCCAAGTTGCCTAGAGAGGCTATGGAGTCTCCATTCTTGGGGATATTCAAAAGCTGTCTGGACACAAACCTGGACAACAGGCCCTGTGTGGTCTTGCTTGAGCAAAAGGTTGGACCAGATGACCTCCCTTCCACCCCCAACCATTCTGTCACATTTATGTGACTTTATGCCATTGTTTTGCATCTCAGCTGAAGCAAAAATGCAATCTGTGCTTTATGTAACAGAGTACAATGACCAGTGTACAGCAAAAGGTTTATTTTGTTCTAGACACACCAGTACTGTCCCTTTAAGGCCATCACCAGAGAAGTAAGGGGTTAGGAAAATTAATTTGAAGACTGCAGAAGCTAGATCAAGAGAGAAGTGTGATACAAACAATAGCAACAACTTCCATGCTCTTCTTGGACAAAGTGGCTGCTCTTAAAGTGTAAGTTAAGGGTAGTATTTAAAGAACTGCATGAACTAGAGCAGGTGAGAAAGGCAGGAAAATATGTTGTCAAGTCTGCACAGTCTGGTATCACAGAAACTTCTTTAACTGACTAAACAAATTGGCAATGATTCCCATAGCCCATGTTCCAAAAGCAGCCTGGGA
This sequence comes from Agelaius phoeniceus, assembly GCF_051311805.1. NCBI lineage: Eukaryota > Metazoa > Chordata > Aves > Passeriformes > Icteridae > Agelaius > Agelaius phoeniceus. The sequence continues at coordinate 51,043,586 of NC_135266.1, forward strand.
GACAAACTACCTATGTGACTCATTCTAAGGCTTCCAGCAAAAGTGCATCTGAAAAGGTGAATAGCTCATCCATCTCCCATGTATTTAGCTTTAGCCAACAAGTACAACCCTGCAGCTGTGAAACAAGCTCTGATGGTGGATAAAATGTGAACAGGTTGTGACAGCAGCTATACAAATGCAAGGTATTACTGTCATGCATGAATGAGAGATAATAAGTGTGAAATTGAACAGTCAGCATTGCAAAACAAAATATGTATTGTAGTTGCATTTTGACAAGTGGCACGAAGCTGAAATAAAGCAAAACAATAGTGAAAAGGTGATGATTTGGGCTGAACCACAGGAGATGAAAGCACTCTAGGATGAGTATTATCAGAAACTACATTGCTCTAGCCTCAAGATCAGCTTTCTCAGTCCTTAGTCAAGTCACAAATTTTATCTTCTGATAAAAGGTCCAGCTAGCATTAAAGGATTGGAAGAAGAAATTCACTGCTATTTGTAACGAGTGCTGCAGTAGACAGGGATAAGGCTATCTAAGGAGGACCTGGCTATGGAATTGAACCAGTCAACAAAACAGCTAGTCAGTACAATGCTGCACTGAATAAGGATTTGGCCTTTGATGTAATTTTAATAACATGTGATGGAGCAGTAGCATTGCATTTTTTTGCCAAACTAGTCCATTGGGATACAACTCCATGAGATACAAGGATGCCCTAATCTACTGAATAAAATGTGCCAGTGGGGGGCATGCTCTTGACTTTATATGATTGTGTTAAAATACTGTTATATTGTTCTCCACAATCATACTATTTGTTTAGTTGACAAGCACATGCTGAGCAGAGGTCTTCGATGTGTTCACAAGAGAATGTGCTTTTAGTTTCCAGATCTTAGTACCTCTCTGCTATCAGTTGACTGAGACTACTATTGAAAATATTTTCTATTATGTCTTCTATAGGTAGGGTACAGATCACCATTCTGATCTAGTTAAAAGTTCAAACATTATCTGTGTTTTCTGATTCCTTGTCTATTATCCCTCTGATTTTGATCCCTGATTTAAAATAAATCCTCACCTCCATTCTTTAAATGAATCCAGAGGGCTTATTTAATGTCTAATGCTATTCTTTTTAGCCCATTGGCTCCAATTTCCCATTATAATGGTTATGAGGATAAATAATTTCTTTCTCCTCTGCCTATTCTTATTCTCTTTGAGAAATTCTTATTATTCTTCCTTTGTCCACTAATTATTTATTTACTTGTTACAGTGCTTGCTTGCTTCAATCCATTGAATTTTCTAGTGTTTGTGCTCTTTAATTATTTTAAGTGCTTTGTGTTTACCCTTGCTGCTGCTCTCTTTACATCCTTATTTTAACTGCATTCATTTCTGCCACTTCTGGATATTAAGATTTAGTAAAGCACTTCTGTGAGTAAACAGAGAGTATTTGTATTTTACAGTGAAGTGCATCTTCTGGATTTTGGTGTAGGGAATGGATTAATATTGCCCTTCTGAAGATGTAACATGATGACAGTTACTTGCATTACATGGCAGATAAACGATGATGATACCAGTTTTCCACTTTTCTGCCTGTACTATTGATCTTGTTTATCAGCAGTACCATAAAATACTTAGCTATTCAGTATGTTATCTCCCTCAATTAGGTGGATCTCATTAATCCCATCTTGTATGTTATCTGTTTCTGAACTTGTAATATTTGAATTCAGCCTTGGAAAATTGTTTACAGCGATTGAACAAGATAGTGGAATAGTAAAAAACAAGCTTGTATTGCCTGAGTCAAAATCACATGTGGAATCTTTTTTCTTCTTTTCTCCTAGAGGCAACCTCTAGCTTTGTAGCATTTCTAGAACAGTTATCACTGCCATGGTAAGGAACCAAAGAAAACTCTACCTTTATTTTTAAGATTAAGTATAACTAATTTCTCTTTTCCCCCCACTCAGCAGAACTTCTCTTTCTTTCTCCAGTTATAAATGAACATTTCAGGGAGGGACCCATATTTATGTTTGGAATCTATTTCTCATTAATAATTGAATATTCTTAAGAATGTGGTTTCTGAAATAATTAGTATTTCTAATTATAAAAATCAGTAAATATAAAAAAAAATATAAAAATCAGTAAATCTGAGGAAGAGCAACAAGGTTCCTTCCCATTTTTTACAATGTTTTACAGGGCTAAACACTTTTCTGCTGTGTCTCAAATCCCAGAAATGTTACCTTTCCTGTATCATTTCTAATATTTTTATGTAAAAAAATGTGATCTACAATCAATTTGAGACTTTTAATTGTTTGAAAAGAAACTAATTTCTTCCAGTTTTGTTCACAACACCCCACTCCTGCTCCCCCTCTCCCCCATGTATAGAAACCAGCATTCATCAGTTCTGGATGATTTGTATGTGATGCAGACCGGGTGTGCGATTTAAAGCTAAAACCCTTTCTGGGCCTCAATTTATTCTGCACAAAAAGAGGATTAATGGGGCATAATGAGGAGGCTGTACACTGCAATGGGTGCCTGTAACAGATGTTATGGAAATGCAGGATCTTCGTGATTACTAAAGAGGAATAAGGACTTGACTCTCCCGTTGTCAACGTGTTACTAAAAGTTTTGCTTATCTGATTCAACAATGCCTTGAGGGCACACACCAGCAAAATGGTGTGTGAAGGCCCTTTTCCCAAAACAGCCTCCTCAGGAGGCATACTAAATAGACAAAATGTCCTGTCTCAATCTCGTTTCCCTAGTGGCTAAAGGAAATTACTTGCTTTACTCTGTAAGAAGGCCACACTCTTTTGTGATCCCAGCAGAGAATTCCTCTCAAGTCCAGGGAGGGCTCAGCCAGTCTCTCTGCTCATGCATCAGATCAAGTTAAGCTTCCTACTTATGAAACATGTTGATTTGCCAAGAAAGATATAACACATATTAAAATAATATCCTTTTCCCTTCCCTTGATTTGTAATGCAAAAAATTTAAAAAGGAAATAGTCACATAACAATTCGTTTTGCACATGGATTGTTTTACATTGGGTAGAGAGGAAGCTTGGCAATTTTAATTAGTTAGTTTCATTAATGATTTCACTGAATTTAGCACAAATTCTGTTTCAAATCAAGTTGGAATAAACTGCACAGTGAAAAGTTTTGAATGATGTGGCACTATACTTCTGTATTTTTTTCAAAACTTTTAATTGTGCAGTAAAAATGCATTACATGTGACAGACACAAAACAAACTTTGGAGGATAAACATATTGATTTGTTTTGTGTGTCCTAAATGTGTGCAAAACATGACTCCAAAACATTTGTTTCATGTTGGTAAGACAGGGAGTAAAATACTTTAGTTTTACAGCTCCCTCTGAAGAATAGTTTCATAATGACTTTGTAGGGTGAGAGGAGGTGTTTTGAGGCTGCCTTCTCCTGCTGTGGAGATCCTGGATAGCTGAATGTTTTAATCATTCCCTGGCACTTGGAATTCTAGTCTAGGAGTGTAAGGCTATGTCTGTGCTGTGAACTAAAACAGGGCAAGGGAACACCCTTCAGTCCTGTACTTGACCAGCACTGCCTCGTTGGTGTCCAGTCTGTACTTGGCCATAGGCCTCCCCTAGGCCCCACGTGAGGTGCATCTGAACCAGCTCTTAAATATTTGGTTTCAGTATATTTTTCAGTTCAAATAATACAGGAGGCTACAGTAGTATAAAGGCTGTGTTTCGACTCATATGAACAATATATAAATTTTATGAAATTGAGAACATGTAGAATATCCTCATCTATGATGGGAAGCTACCAAGGGAGCTTTGAGGATGTGCCATCTTCCAGAATAGCTTGGAAAAGATATCAAAGGAGGGAATTCATTTTGATTCAGTGCTTTGCTGACATAGAGAGTGTCCCTGACATGCTGCTCCTCACAAGTATTGCTTGGAAAAGAGCTTCTTCTTACTTGAGGGGATAGTGGCACAAAATATTCATCTCAGAGCTTCTGCATATTTTCACCTTAGGAGAAAGTATATATTTGCAAACTCAAGCAACACTGCCTGTTATGTCACTTTCATTTATGTCCATAGGAAAGGATGAAGCACAGAGCAAGCCTAAGACTTTTTTTTTCTTTCAGTGTGAGAATTTGTGAAAGATTTGAAAAAATTTTCTGACTTCAGAGGAAGATGCTCAGATGATTAAATGTTCTTATTCAGATGTTGGGAGTTAGTTCAGTTCCTAACTTGTTTTAAAATATGTGTTTATTGTTTAATGCAAACATGCTCTTAAAAAGTAAGACTTAACGCTTCTCTTTTTTTTTTTTTTTTGACAACAAAAACATGATAATGTTTGAAAGAATTCAGAGTTCGAAACAAGAATTTATCCCATCAAAAACAGTCACCCCAGATGTAAAATGACAATTTTTTTTATTGCTCTTCATGAAAAGAACCTTTTCTCTGAAACAAGTGAAACGGACAGAGCTTCAAGGGAGAATGACAGGTACTTTGAATCAAACAAGAAAAATGAAAGATCTTAATGACTCTAGACACTGTAGAGTTCTTACCTCATAAATATGTCTGATTCATTTTTATTGCTCTCAGCAGAGCTGAGTTATTTCAATCAAAATGATAGCAGACAAAAAAAAAATCTGCTTAGTCTCTTGACTGTTGAGTGGCATCACTCATTCTTGAAATAACTTTTGTGTGAGTATAAAAATTTTCTAGGAGACCCGTGGAGTTCTGGGCATGGTTCTCCAAGTCCCTCACTGATGGCATCAGGGCTCTGCATATGGCCTGTATTGCAGAATTGAGATCCAATGAGTTTTGTAAGTCCTTAATTTTCACTAATGACATCAAAAGCATGTATGTTCCTGGGGAAAGATTTTCCAAGTCCCATATAAACCCTGTCTCCCAGACTTTGTTCTGAGACTTTCAGAAGACTTTTTGATCTGTACATCTGCTCCAGGACCATAGAATTATCCACAATATCTATTTTTGAGGTTATTCCAGTGGTCATTCTTTGGATGTACCGTGGATGCTGCTTTTTTTTCCCCCTTTTTCCTTTTATCTTGAATCAGAAAATTATGGAAATACTGTTTTACAAAAACATCCAGAATTCAGGGCCACTGCGTTGTTTTTTAGTCATGGTATTTAATTGTTTTGTGTGCGATCCTTATTAAGTTCTGGTCTCACCATCTGGATATTAAAATATTCCAAAGACCCCCTAGGACTGACGAGCGTCCCTTCACCAACAATTTCAAAACATGACAAGTTAATAGTACTAAAATATAATCAGTTATCAAGTTCTCTTTGGTGTCAGATCTGTGACATACCCTTTATTCTTCCTTTGTGTTGGGAGCATTTCAGAGAGATACATATTGCTTGAGCAGAAATAAATATTTAATACATATTATTGCACCTTAAGGTTGTTTTTCTTAAACATTACTGATCCTTCAGTAGAATCTATTACAGTTTAAGGCAAGACTTCATATATCTACACTTAAAGCCCTGGTCCTGTTTAAAACTCAAGTGGCCAAACTGAACTACATTTTGTTGTTAATTATACCCATGTTAAATTAGAGCACATCTGTTTAAGCCATGTGAGAACAGATTCTGGATTTCTGTCATCTAGATTCAGGAAGTTTCCTTGTTAGCTTTTGTCCTTTTCCTTAACGTCAGCGTTCCCTTCCCCCTTCCCCCAATACCTTTAAGAAATGATCACTTCTCTGTTTTCTCAGGATTGTTTGCTGGAACAATGTTTGTCAAAGTGTCACTTTGCAGCTTGTGCTGCTACTCATTCATCTATTGCCAATTCTGTATTTTTTTGTTATTGTTGGGTGTACCATTTCCTAATAAAGATGCAGAATGTTGCTGCCAGACAGAAATATAGGAACCTTCTTTGAGCATAACAGATCTTTTTCCATTCCATTCAAAAAAGTGATGCAAAGATCATTTTTCTAGGTCACTAGTAAGGTCACCCCTTCATTTTCCTGCCTTCATGGCTTCCTGGTTTGTCCTGCAGCAAAAAATTGAATAATTTGTCTCTGCTTTAAAGAGCACACGTGACCTAGCTCCACCTACATTGCTGCTTCTGTCTCCTTCACTACTGAAAGGTCATCTACCCCTGCTAATCAGTCAAATTTGCTGAAATTCATAATTTCATTGATTTCTTTTTCTAAAACACAATTTAAAAAACATCCCATGTGTAGACTGCTATGCTGTTAGAAGGGTGATTGGTAAAACTGCCCCAAATTTGTCTCCCTGATTCCCTAAACTCCCTTTGTATGGTGTTGTTTTGTCTCATCCATGTTTGGATCATAAGCTGTTTGTTGTTGCTGAAGCACAGACTCTGGTCTCTGGGTAGATAAATCAGTAAGGAATACCTCCAGCAGAAGCAAGAAGTTGAATAATAAAGTATATACAAAACATAATAAAAACTGCCCATTTCATTAAAAATAGGTGCTTTGGATTATTCCATTAGCAGTTTTAGGGGGAAATAACAAGTGTCTGTTTTTGTAAGCAATTTTCTCATCCTAGCTGGTTACCACTGTGTCTCCTGCTGACCATTTATATAATGTATCCTCAAGAACAGTTGCTCACATGACTGGATCATTTGTAATTGCTTAGCCTTCCATGGAGTTCTAGCAAAGCTTCCAAGAGACTACAGAGAAGCAATGCCAAGGAATTCCAGAAGAGCCAGGCTGAAATACATCAGGATCTGGCTAATCTGAGCACCAAACTGAACAGACAAATAATTTAACAAGGGGCGAACATCTAGCGCAAGATGGCACCACTCCAGTAAGACATTAAGTCCAGCAGATCCACACAAAAGATGAAAGACTTCCTCAAGGCAAAAAAGTTCAAATGGATCAAGCCAATATGCAGATCTTCAAATAAGACATGATACAGCTACCTCACAAAGTCTGACAAGAAGAAAACTGTGATTCTTTTGAAGTGAGAAGTGCCCCTGACAAGCAGAGCAGAAGGGAAGAGTCAGCAGAAGTCCTGTGTTCATAATGAACTACTGTGGCAGGCAGCTGTACTTGAAACTGTGTGGGGACTCATCAACAATGATATTGGGATGAGAAATGTTAATTACAACCAAACAGCCTCCTGTTTTGGCAGTAATCCCAGGACAAAGTGCTGGCTCTTGGGCTGCAGATGCGATATTTTATAACATCCCTGATGTTAAGAAATGGTACAGTCTCCTCTTTCTCATATGTTGGTTACAGATGAAACAAAACCAGATTTTTTTTTTCTTTTAGATAGAATCTCATGGTTTGATAGGGAGTACAGTAACAGGCTGATGGTCAGAAGTGTGTATTTTCTTTTCTCCTGAGCTTAGAAAATTAATTTAGTTGTTGTTTAAACACCAAGTGATACCAAGCTGAAAGTCAATTCAGTGATTATCATACTGGGACTGTGGTAGATACAAATGCACTAATTTATCCAGGAAAATTCATTACTCCACTGAACTTGTAAGTAGCTTGTAAAGGCAATTATGCACTAAGCAAACAAGTTATACCCCAGTAGTCCTGAGGCAGAGGGCTCAGCCTATGCCTGAGGAACACACCTAGCGTTCCCACAGAGATTTGGTGATTTGCAAGGGGAACAGACTGCCACCATGAGTTCAGTGGCAACTGCTCCCTCGCTTACATAACATTTTGTACAGGACACACTTTCCTTGTTAAATTTGAACATATTTGGCATACTACCTGTAGAAACATCAGCTGGGTTGGAAGTACCTATCCTCTATGAAATTCACCAAGATTTAAAACAGTTTCATGTTCCTCATTAGCATATAACTAGACTGAGAACTAGGGAGATTTGGGATGTTTTATGGAACTGTCAGAGTCCTTTGGAACTGCATTTACATGGTGGTGACTTTGGTGACTTTAAACCATAGAAGTTTTCTTGATTGTTTGTTCTATGGGTTTTTTTAAACCATTTTTATTTAGACCTGTGTTACCTCTCTTACCAGGGGGGCATAACCTACCTCATTCTAAACCTCGACCTCATTTTCTCAGTGTGTTCCCTCTGTAAAGGTAAGAATTCCTTAAAGAGGTTGGTGATGAAATCAAGGACTTGCTGGAGTATGTTATATCAACCTGTGCAGTTAAAAATTAATGTTAGTAGTTTGGGTCAGGCATAACTTTCTTCTTTCTCCCCATCCTTTATAAAGGCTTTCCTTCAATATCATATTAACCTACCTACTTTATCATTAAACACTAATTGGACTTAAAAGCTTGATTTCAAGTTTCTCCTGAATAATCATCAAGGAATGCAACACTGTTAGAGCTATTCCAGACTATATAGATTAAAATTAAACATTTATTAAAGTGGAAGAGAGACTGATGACCTTAACTTAATGTCTTGGCAACAACCTTGCTGGAAGAGACCAGGTTCAAATGACTTCATAATTTATTAATATAGGCATCACTCACTGTATTGGAACAATATGAATTGAAGCAGTGAGGTAACTAAAATGCTAAAAACTTAATTTTTATGTTACTAGAACTTTATGCCAAGAGATCTGAGGAGAGGCAAATACTTCCAGCATTGACAAAAAACACCCGAATTAAACAAGATTTCCTTGTAACTTTTTCTTTTCCTAAATATGTACTAGAATAAATGTAGCAGAATAGTAAGAAAACAGAGGTCTTAAGCAAGAGTGGGAGATAACTAAAGAAAATAATATATACATAGTAAAACTTGAAATATGCAATAGCACCAAGACTTGACATTAATTTATTTGCCCATGCAGCTAATTTAAATTGAATAATGCCATCAGTATTACATATACTATGGCAATGTTTATGACAATGAGTGTAATGTTAACTGCCCACATTTATTTTCATTTTTGTATTTTCCAGAATTCTCCGCTGACTTTTAGGAAATACTTTCCTACTCTCCAAGTGCAGTTGCCTAAGTGGGTTAGTGCATTTGCTAATATTTCTCTTTGCTGTTCTCCATATTAACTTTTTTATGCCAATAACCATGATCAGAAAACAGTGTCATAGCAAAGGAAAAACATCTCTTTAAGGCAAATGCTGCAGTCCCTTTTTGGCCTGTAAAATGGCATTGTAGCCAGTTCTTAGATAATTTCCAGCTCACCAGCTGGCTGACTGGCAGAGATCAACTGGGATGGGCTCAGCTGTTGCAGACCTTGCCAGTAAATTTGTTGCTGTATTAGTGGAGTTGTTGGCTAGAGTTTAAAAGGTGGAGGAGGACAATAAAAGGGCAAGAATGAGGTGGAGAAGAATGAATATCAGCCAGATGGTTGTAGTGGTGCTAGCCAGGAATAACAGTTCATGAAAACTGGTTGATAATATTATTATTATATTGCTGTCACTCCTATAAATGACTTTACAGTGGATACCTCTCAGTAATGAGCCTTGATTTACAGCATAAGTGCAAAGTATGAATAGCTGTCCTTCACAATAAGAACCTAAGCAGAAAACTTTGTCATAGTAGGAACCATGGATAAAAGATTATTGTGAGGATTTGTATATACATAACTTTTGTCCTACGTAAACTTTATACAGTATCTGTGCTATTTTTCCCACTGAAACATTATGGAATTACAAAAGTTAGTTTATAAAAGCCAAGAAAGTTTTACATAAGTATATATGGACTATATGTGAATGATGTGATCCGAATCATCACGCTGATGCCATTTGCAGCTGGACTAATTAAGGAACATTTTTTTGAGGGCTTAAGAGGGAGTGTGCTGGAAGATATTAAAACATTTTTGGTGTTGCAGTTATTTGAGAATAAATTTCACACATTGGCTTTGCTAAGGAAATAATACCTCTCAGTGCAAATTAGCTGACTCCTCTCAAGACGACCCTTAAACACAATGATCTGGAAAGTTTGCTTCTTGACCCATTCCACCACATAGGGAGGGCATACATAGGATAAAATCTAAATTACCTGATTTTACATAATGTCTAGTTTTAGGCATTAGATTCAGCACCTTCAAAAGCAAAAGTTTATTTTCACTGTTTCTACACAGGGGCTGCAGGCACTCACTTAAGGACATCTTGCTCACTGAGTCACTGTAAAGATGGATGAAAGCTAACAAAGTTAGATACAGTATCACCTATGCCTCTCCATACCATATTGCAGATCACATATGCAATTTACTACAGATATTTTTTCAGTGTTATAAAAGCAGAGTAAAGTAGGCATTTAAAACCTGAATATCATAGTCTGATTGTTGCCTCTGGTTAAAGTGTCAAGCAGACTGGAACTACTCAATTATTAAAAAGATTGAAATGATGAAATAAGTGTAATAGAAGTTAGAAAACAATGTGTTCATGCTGGGACAAGCCTATCACTCACAGTAGGTTTAAGACAAGGCATAAAAGATGTATGTCCTTTTAGCTGAAACAACAGAATCCTCCACCCAAAACATAGATCAAGTGGAAGACTAAAGGGGAAATGGGTAGTAGAAATTTACCGGGTATCACTTGATGGAAGTGTGTTTCAGAAACATTCAAAAAACTTTCAAAAACAGAGAAAAAAAAAAAAAAAAACCCAGCCAAAAGACAGCAAGCAGGAATAAGGATCCCACATTAAAAAGTGGGAGAATTCTATGTAGAATGAAACTTGAAATGTTGTGCAAAGAAACAGCCTCTTATTGTTTAACTGTAATGGTGTTTAAGAAAATAGAATTTTGTGTGCGTTCTTTGTAAATAAACGAGTCTGTATCCAAGAAATATAAATGGAGAACCACCATGAATTACTCCTTGGTGTTGAAAAGTTTTGAAAGACCCATGTACTGGCTAACTGCATATATCAAAGTAAGCTAAAATATCTTGAGTGTTTCATCCCAGTTCCTATATATCTCATTTAAAACCAAAATCAAACAAAAATAGCAAAAAGGATACAACAAAAGATGTAACATTAAGATACCTTGAATAGGCTTTATATTTCCCTCAGAGCTTGAATTCAGTTTCTTGGACCTCTTTGTATTCCCATGGAAATATCTAGAATTTGTTTCTATTTGACATGCAATTAAAATTCAATTGAAAAAATATATATCTCTTTAACCCTGGCTTTCAAGTAAGCCACAATTGTGCTTTAAATCTCTTGGCCTTCACTTTGGGAAGAGGATTTGCTTTGTGACAAGATGTGCTAAAACACGAACTGTGCCTCTGGAATAGTCATGGTACCTTAGAAATAGATGAACCACAAATGTGATCAATGCTACTGAGACCCTTCTGAAAATTTCGCAGCTCACTTCAAAGGAAAGATGGATAAATTTTAACATTTGTATTCTAGATTTTGAACAAGGTGATTTTATGAGTGGCTACATGGCGTTCTATATGGAGGAACACAAAGAGTGACTTTGTGATTAACAACAAAGCAGTTTGAGCAGTCTCTGGGGATGCTCTGGAGCTGTGATAAAACTGATTCATACGAGTGACAAACCCACACGAATGATAGACAATTTCTTCTGACACCTCTATCAGCACCAGAGCAGCCACTGAATAAAGAAACGAAGCTGTCAGAGATGGACAGATTGCAGGAACATGTGGTGTTCCAATTTCAGCCACCAAATCACATATGTAATGTTTCAGGGAAAAAAGAGAAGCCACATACATATATTATACAAAGAGTACTGTTAAATCTTCTTTTAGTCAAAAATGAGCACTAGTGATACCCAGCCTAAAAGTCAGGGAAAAGAGACCTTACAAATAGGGTCTTAGTAAAGTATTGCTGGAATAGAAAGCTCAGCTACAAACATGACCATCTTCCAAAGATCTCTGTGGAGCACCATGGAACACAGAGCGAAGGCATAAAGGTACGAGGCTGCTAAAATGTTGAACATGTATAATTAAATTATCGAATTGAGGCTGGATGCCAGAAGAAAGGAGATAAGTGTACATATCTGAAATGTGAGACAGTCTATCAGGAAGCCTGAGGGGAAAACATAGATTGAGGAGGTGTCATGGTTTGACACTGGCACAATGCCAGTGCCCCCATGAAAATACCTTCTCCCTGGTTTCTGCTGTGAGATGTGACCAGGAATAAGCAAAGCAGGCTCCTACTTAGGGAAAAAAGAAAACAAAACTTTATTAACTACACTACAACTACAAAGAAAAAGGAACACACATACACAGGGAAAATGAAAACTTCACAAATGCATTTCCTCCTCCCCCCACCAAATTTCCAACTCAATACATTTGTTCCTCAAATCACCAACTCTCAGTCCTGCACCACCCTTCAAACAATCAATCCTCAGTTCATCAAGAGGAGAGGAGTCCTTCTTGTGCCATGGGCTTTCCCTGGAAACACAGCTGAAGCCTCGTGTGTTTCTGTGTCACTTGTGGCACCGCCCGGAGTACATCTGCCGTCGTGACTTCTTCCCTTTCATGTCCAGTGCTCTCACCACTGAACACGGACCAGAACTGCTTCTAGGGTTGTCTTTTAAGGATGCTCTGTCCCGATCCAGAAAAGGCACAGTCTCTCCTTTGGGACACCTGTCCCCACAATCTCTCCTTTGGGACACCTGTCCCCCCCATATTTTTTTCACCCCCTGGGGCCGAGGGGCATCAACACTGAACCCTCTTGGCTCTGAGGCCATTGCCTCCCCCTAGAATGCAGTCTCTGTATCACAAGGAACATGGGTCTGTCCATGGCTATACAAAAAGAGTCCAGCAAAAGCTACTCCATCATCTCTTCCCACTAGGATTCTTCTCTATTCTTCTACTATCTCTCGCTTGCCCAGACCTCTCTCACACTGGCCCATTTTCTTCCTCATCTTCCACTCTATCTTCTAGGAAAGGTCAATGTTCTGTGAAGTTCTCATTTTCCAAAAAGGGGTTAAAAGCTCCTACAAGTGGCCGGCTGAACCCCCCCCTTCTTCTCCGTCCCAGCCGTGCTGCCGGCACAGGCCCATGTTTATCAAGCTTCAAGGTCACAGTCTCAGGCAGCGGCTCTTTCTCTCTCTCTCTCTCTCTCTGTCTCTCAGGGGGGGCACCCGATGGCTCCCGGTGTCTCTCTCTCTCTTTCTCTCTTCCACCCTTCCACCCCGGGGCTCAGGCCTACCTCTCTCGGCCACATGGCTTTCCCCTCCCCCTGCCCAGCCAGCAGCTGGGCCGGGGCAGAGACCCGAACTCTTTCCCGCCGGAAACCCAAGAGGGCCCTCCCAGGGGAGAGCTCTGCTTTTAACCCCGGGTTCTCAGAGGCGTGTCCATGTCTCAATGGCCAGGTTAAATGCCAATATTAAAGTCTGAATATCCATTGGCCAAAAACACAGCATCCCAAAAAACACATTTCCTGTCAAACCACCACATGAGGGGAAATCACAATAGTAATAATTTTCTATCCTTGTAAAATACAAGGGAAAAGAGTGAATACTTTCATAATTCAGTGAGAACTGGTGTAAAAGTCTCCATGACTAAAACAGAGGACAAATGAAAAGGATATTTGGATTATTCTAGGAAGAACAAAATGTCACAGTGTAGAAGTGTTTGTGAATACTGTAAAAAGACTGTCTTGCAAAACACAGAAAATCACTCTGGAAGTGAGTATCACAAAAGCTACATTAGACTGTTCTTAGGTGAAAATTGCTTTACCCAGTTTTCCGAATCAGAATACAGGCAGTCTTGGCTATAATTATGCTATAGCCATGCTTTTACATGCTTTAAAAATCACTTTAACACAGAGCTATACCATTTCCATCAAGTTCTAGGATCTGTTGAGTGGTACTTCAAATCAAGCCATCTTTCTTTCCCAAGATACAAATATTTTCTTTAAAGAAACAAGATAGCACAAGATTCTATATTTCCTTGGACTCAGGGCCATAGGAAACATGCACTTCATAATGGTGTCTGAACAGCATAGGCACCAGACACTGTCAGCACTTCACCAAGGATGCAGAGATGGCTGAAAGGGAAATAACACAACCGGTTATTTTTCAAAACCTGTATTAGCAATCCTGCTCAGATCATTGCAAGAATTTTCAATTTTTAATGGTCAGAATGCCTGGAAGAAATTTCCACATATTTCTTTTCTCCCCTGTGCTATGGTTGTTTCTTCATCTTTTCAGGAACTAACAATAGAATCTCTCCACTTCAACCAACGTGGAAGAAAGGGGAGTTTATTACAAAACTGCTGTACATTAAAAAAATCTGTATTAATTACATAAATCTATAGGCTGAAACAAGATACTATTTGCATAAAATAATTATCAAAGATATTCTGGAACTTTCCCAGTCTAACATACTTTAATCTTTCTTGGGGAAAATATTTTTCTTAGATACACAATTTCTTAATTTTAAAGGCACAGTAGTTCTCTTTTGCTGAAGCAATATGTCTAAAAGAGGACTTCCACAGGGAAAGGTCTGTTTGCAATTCAGAGCCAGTGCAGCACAATCTTTGTGAAAACTTGTATTCTATTCCCAGGGCGGGTGTCTCATCACTTGCTTGATATTTGAATGCAAATTTTTCCAAAGAAAATGATGGCTAGGCTGTAGTTACATAATAATATATATGCACTCAGTTTTACTATCAATGTTTATGTTTTGAATCACATTCATTCAAGCTGTATGATTTCAATCAAATACCACAGGTCTTCATTATGTAGTTAAGCAACATTTGAGATTAAACCATAGGACTTTTGCAATGTTTAGAACTTTTTCTTATGAGGGACTACAATACCCTCATCTGTTAAATGGCAAAGATGCTGGTACATAAATCTGAAGAGTGCTCCAAGTTCTATGTGGAGATCACAGTAAATCCAGCTCTGATAAGCATAGCATTAGGAAAGTATCGTCCTTTATTCACTCTGACTTTATGTTGATTATAGATGCATGTCCTAAGCATACTAGATAGATAGTTTTTATTTCTTGTCCTCTATATAAACACAGGAAGTCATAGAATACTGTGCTATCGTTACATCTATTGAAAACTCAATATTTAGTATACCACAAGGAATAAAGGAGAAATGCAGTGACTTACACTGGCTTAAAATTAATCTTTACAATTTACTATATTAGTGTAAAGCCTTTGAAATATACAGCCTCATATTTTATGCTGTTTTAGTGTTTAGCACTATTTACAAATTACAGCCTCTCTCTATCCTTTTAAATAAAACCCAGTTTGTTATAGTAGCTAAGGCTGGAATGTTTCCTAAGTTACTTAATTTTAGTTAATTTCTGCATGACACTAAGATATAAAATCCTATAAAATTGTATTAATAATGAGTAGGTATTTTACTAATTTGCTTAACGACCAAACTGTGAATTGAGAAACAAAACCATTTTAAAAACTTGTCTTTGCTTCGCTCCAGTGCCAAGTCTCTCCATTTACAGCTGTGTTTCTATTCTACTGTGGTGTGGTAATAATGGTGTCTGAACCTGATCACTGTGTTCCCCTCATAAGTAAAATGAAACTCTCTATCTCAGCTGCTCTCTAGAGACCAGAATCCCTCACCTGGGACACGAGGTGATGAGATGCCTGACAAAAGTACAACTTACAGGGTTACTTTTACTTTGAGACCTGAGTGCTTAGCTGATTCAGAGGTCTACTGCTCTCACCACTTGAGCACTGCTTAACTAGGCACAGGGGAGACTACTGTAAATTTGGCACAGCAAATGGAAAAATGGCAGTATTTCAATGCTGAAAATAAGCAGGAAATAAACTGGAAGATCCAACTTTTCTGAAAAGTACCCTTTAGAAATGCTTCTTAAAGTGTGATCCAGTTTGATCAATTTATATCGCTAACAAGTTATGTAAATCAAATTACACACTCACAAAAACAATTTCTCTAAAAAGTGACTCATTAAGGTTGGAAAATACCTCTAAGATTATCAAGTCCAACTATTAACCTAACTCTGCTGGATCCACCATTAAACAATGATCCTATGTATCACTTCTTCACATTTTTGAACACATCCAGGGATGGTGGTTCTCCATTTATATGAAGGAGAATACAAAAGTGGCCAATCTGTCCAGAGCCAACACATTTTCAATCACTTGGACTTCAGGCCCCTTTAAATTACTGAGTCTGTGTTTATATGGAATGAATAATGTTTTGAGAACCTGGTAGGTGACTGCATTTGCTGAATGATGTCATTCAGGAATTTTTTTAGATACTAATAAAAAAGGCAACTATTTTGGTTTACCGGGTTGCATGTCTATAAATGGTCACACTGCAGATGCACAAAGGCACATAAATCCCAACATACAACCTCAGACCCAAACAGTTTAACAGTCATGGAGTCCTGGGTGTTTCCTTGCCTGGCCCAAAGGCTGTTCACGGAATGATATCTTTCCTGTTCCTTAATCTGGGTGGCTGTACAGTGGAGTGGAAATTTCCTGGGACCACAGGGACAGCTGGAAGGGAAGACAGAGGTGATATAACTTGGTTGTGCATAGTCTCACTGGAGCTAACTGTGATAAAACATTACACCAGAGTATGTATCTGATGTTTGTCTAATTTTTTTTGAGACTGGATACTTGGTTTAAAATTAGTGGAGTCCACTGTCAAACATAAAGACCACATATCTCTTGTTTCTCAGAAAGCAAGATAAACCAAACAATTGTGCATATAATCAATTTTGAGTAATTTTTTTTAACCTGGCTTTGCAGATTCAATTACTCATTGACATTTGATGCTATATAAGAAGAAAGACAAAATCTTATCTGTACCAGATTGCCAAATTTTAATAGTTTACCATATATTATAATACTCTGTACTTTATTTGGAATCCTTTAATCCACACTCTGTCTGCTATTAGATTCTTTCCTTAAAAATTATCTTTTTCTGCTGACTGCTCAATTCTAGTTACAAAATGATGCAAAATTTCTTCTATTGTTAACATTAATGGGTTTTATTCTTACAGGTGTCCAGTTGTTTATTTATTGTCTTGATTTCTTATTCCAGTAGATATCTCAAATTTCTTGTGTATGTTCCTGATCATACTAAAGTAGATTTTTACATTTCAAATAATTACTTGTGTCCCCAGTATATGACTGAATAGATATTTAGACATTCAAAACTCATGAAAAAATTATAGGTGCATTATTATTGTTTGTTTGTTGTTTTTTATTAATGTTTGTTGGCCGAATCTGCAACAGGCAAAGGTTTCTGTTTACTTTGCAGTTAAGGAAAGGGTCAACAGATTACAGAAAGCTGGTGGGTTTTTTAAAGGGAGACAACTATCGGTGGAGAAAGGATATGGCTGGAAGTCCTGGAACCTAGATGGGAACCCTCTTCACTATGTGGGTGATTGGACAATGAAACAGTTTGCCCACAGAAGTTGTGGACACCCATCCCTGGAAAAAAGCAAAACCACAAGACATGCATACAAGTTGCTATACTGAATCACAACTTTGACAATAATTATTAAGCAATTATTAGAATGCTTGAAGAACAAAACTCCATTGTACCATAGACTTTTCTTCACCCACTCCAATGATTTCAGATGTAAAGCAGAGCAAAATCTGACTCAGTGTTGTCCAGTAGCATTTTCATCCTTGTTAAAGAACTTATTATTCTCGCAGAATATATTAAAATAGCTCATCTTAGCACACTCACAAAGAACACAGATTTCACCTAGTGCATGTTACATGCCTTTGAATTTAAAGCATATAAATGGGATTTTTCAGACCTCAGAACTGACTTTCCTCATTTGCTTTCATTCCACTTGCAGGAAAGAACACTGAGTCTGCTGGGACTAATCAAGTTGTGTCAGCAGGAGCCCCCTCAAACCCACAGCTGACAAGAGGATAAAAATAATATCTTAAAGGGGCTGCATTCATCCTGGGTAGTTTGCAGTGTCTACTTGTCCATTTTCAGTGTTCTTCACTGACACAAAATTTACTGTATTTGGTAGCGAAGTAAGATCAATAACCTCATGCTTTTCTTGAGTTTTAAAGTGGACCTTTATTCTTACTATCACAGTCAACACTGTTATGACTTGATCCAGCCCTTTTTACTGCTCCCTGACACAAAACTCATGTCTATGCAGCTTTTTAACATACTACACAGAGATGTAAAATATGTCTCCACGAGTCCATGGTGGTATCATAAATACTTTATTATGGGATATTAATGAAAGAGACTGCCAAGGTACCCATCATACTAGCATAGCAGAGGGCCCATAAAAAGCTAATAAATCAAATAATCTTAACAGCCCATCTACAATAAGCAAGATATAAAAATGAGGTCCTTGTCAGATATATGGGTCTGAGTTCTAGTCCTGGAGGCTGCTGACAGACAGAACAAAACCAGCCAGTATAATGACCTTATCAAGTGGTACCAATCTCTGTTTATATACCACAAGTCCCTGCATGCACGGGACAAATTGCAAGCATCATAAAGGCACATCTGTTAGCTGAGTAATGCCACCTACCATATGCTCCATGAAAAGATATATAGAGGGAAAGTTAGCAGTGGGGGCTGCTAAAGCAGCAAGGAGACACTGCAAGTCCCTGGAAACCTGAAGAAACATGCTGCAGAAATACCAAAATCCAGCAGCTCACAGACTGCTTACATATATTTCTAGACATGAGCCATGGTTTCTAAACATAGTAGTGTCTTTGAATGTCTTTTATGAAAAAGGGACTTTTCTGGGGCTACTATTTATTATTGTACATGGAGGTCTGGACAATGGATGATTACCATATGCATATCAAGTAGGGGAAATCTGTCCCCCATACTGCAAAAATTCTTATTCTATAAGAGTAAGATTTCTCTAAACCACAAAAAAACCCTTTGAGAGTATGTAACTTCAAAAAGATTGAATATGGCACAATTTTACAGTGCAGCTGTGACAACTGGATGAAAGGTAAAGCATAAAACAGAAATGCCATTGATAACATAATGCAATCTTTTAGGTAACAGGAGAAATGTCTCCATGACTCATTTAATTTCAAAATCTAGAAAACTCTATTTAAAGTAGAAATATATATCTACCCAGAATCTATTTATGTAAAATTTTCTACAAATTGTATACAGAGATTCCTAAGCTGTACTATATTCCTTCTGTCTTAGATGAACTAAGGTGTTCTGCTATGTAAGAACAAGAACTAATTTTTTTCTCAATCCTGAGATAAGCACTATATACTTTAAAACAGAAGAATGTACTTTGACTTTCATCACAATTGTTCACTGAACTAAAAAAAATAAAGAGTAACAATACTGACTGATACATTAAAATTTGAACAGTGTACATTTTCTAATTCATCAAAATGCAAACTAGAATAAGCACACATTTAGGAGGTGGGGGTGAAAAAAGACAGTCTTTGGAAAATAAGCTTAGTACTTTATAGAAAGAACAGAGGCTAAAATACAACTTTTACATTTCTTTATATTCAGTCAAAAAAGAAAAAAAAATAAATTCAATTTTAGAAGTGCAGCATGTTACTCAAACTTCTAAGCTGGTTTTAGTATCATTAAAAATGACTCAACTTTCCTAAAATAAAAGTCATGCTGCTTTTAAAGTTTTAAAAAAGATCCTCTGGAACATTCATATTTATTCTGGTTGCCCTGCTTTTAAGATTTCAGATTTTTAATTTCTGTTTCACAATTTTTCTTGAATTTAAAATGTTTCTAATTTAAAAGAGTGGAAACACATATAAACTTAAATATTTTTCTGTGCTTTCTGCAATCTTTAGTCAAAATGAGGAAAAAACATTGATCCTTTTAAGCTGTAATGATTCCCATGTCTAGTTTATTAAGACATCTATCTATCTATCTATCTATCTGAATTTCACTTTGATAATAGTTATTTAATTTATTATATATGTTGATAATAATTATGGGGGGTTGGGACAGATCATGCTTATATAGGTGAGATGTGTCATGGAGCTCCAACTTGTGGCAAAGATTGGGGTCTAGCATGCAAGAGAATTAAACTTGATTTAAATAGATATAATTATATTTATATTATGTTTTATTATATTATGTTTACATTAAACAGATGTTACTAATCCAAAGCAAAGAGTGGTGTTCACATGGTATTTATTATGGGTTCATTTCTCGTGCCCATAACCATAAGAAGAAAGGAAAATAATGAATGAACAATCCACTTGCTCAATCCCCATACAGACAAAAACTTCAGACCAAGTTACCATCCAGGTTTGAGAATTAGGGATAATTAATTTTTTCTTATATTTACTGTACCTATCTTTACTCTAGGCACTAAGATTCTGCTTTTCTCTCATTTACATGTTGGGCTGACTATAACTATGTTAGTATCTGAAGCTGATCAAAACAATATAGGTAATACCAAATTTAGGGTTTCAAGATCAGTTATACTCTTATTATAACGTGTGATGTCAAAACCAATTCTTACCAGCAAGAGCATACACATTAAATTCATGTGAACATCTTAAGATTTTCACAGATAACTAAAAATCATGTTAAAACCAGCCTTGTTTTGTTTGCACTGAAGCTGCTACTTATCCTCAGTAAGTATTCCTAAATTAACTCCACAATTTTGTAAAATATAGTTAGACTTATTAACATCTAAAACTGGTTGCTGTAAAACTGTCCTTAATTTCCTTAATTCCTTGGACTGCAATCATTTAAGCAGAACATATAAATTCACTAGAAGGCTAATTGCTCTTTTTACCTCTTATGAAACCATGTAACCTTTTCATATCAAGATAGGCCATTTTATTTTAATGTTACTTTTATGTCCAACATTCAAACAAAATTATGTCCACTAAAGGCACAAGCAAACATCTAACTAACAAACAAAGCCTTAATTGAGTTTTATTTCCATATACATGGCTGCAAATGCAACACATTTCTCTGCACAGTCAATATTTATTTTTATTCCAATAGGCTACTGGTAATCCAGTGTGTTCTGTATTATTTCCTGATGGGAATCTTGGACACAGGGGTACACACAGAGATATCACCTGGCATTCACCAGGTGTATTACCTGGCAACAGGTGATTTTTTGCAGATGGGTATGGACATCCCTGTGTAAGAAGATGGTCACTCCCTCCTCTTCCTCCACATCCCACGAAATACAGTAAAGTCACTTAACTGATATGATAAACAGAGTGAACCCAAAAAATCAAGGACATTTCTAGACTGCAAAATTTGTGGGCAATTAAATAAAGGCTGGTAATTTCAAAGGGGCCTGAAGGAAGAAAGTTTTATGGTCTTGTTCTGACAACTTTACATTAAGCTGATACACTGATATACTTCTATACACTTGGGCTGGGCCTGTGTCTGATCTGGTTAATGCTGGTTCAGGAGTTTCTGTGATGCACAGAGTCATGCTGTGTAGATATACTAACCTGTACATGGTTACTAGCAGTAGTACCTCTTTTGCTTAGATGGGGAAGCAGAGGGGAAGATATCCAAAGCACATAAAAAGTAAATTGTGTCTGGGTATGGTGGCCCCATATCTTTTTTTCAGTCTCCTCTAACTAGAAAATATAGTAATAACAGGATAGTGCAATCAGGATAGTTAGACTTATGCTCACCTAACAAATTTGAGTTTATGTGGACAAAATACAACCAGTTTTTAAAAATCTTCTCCCTTTTGAAATTATGCTAGAAGTCCTGACATGGAAAACATTTTATTCCCTACAAGAATTTTCATCCTTTAAATCTCTTCTAATTAACACCAGGCATTGTGAAGCAGATGAAGAACTAGAATCTAACATTCATTCTACTTCTAATGATTCTGTGTCAGCTACCCTCTAATTAAAAGTGAATTGCACCATGTTAAAAGGATAGAAAACAAGGCTGTGTAAGAAAGAATAGTACAGGGAGAGTTAAATCACTGAAGTCTGTGGGAATTTCCCTATAGTTGGCTCTCCTGCCTTTTTTATGTCCATTACTTGGGAAATTTCATCTCAGCTGTAACCGCAAGTACATTTCATCTAATGCCTGGCAGTGGTACCAGTCCTTCAGATAAGAGTGCAAGACACCCATCTGTAGGCACATGTGGGATAATCTTTTTCTCCAGTAGTTAGAGATGGGTGCTGGTTCTGCAGCAACAGATGCAGTATCTTTTCCATGATTTTTGTCATCATTAAATAAGTTTACTCTGAGTATCACTGATACCAGAGAAATGGCAAACCCTATTTTGCATCCTTTTCATTTCAGAAGCTTAGGGTGGCCACAGTTTCTCCATTTGAAATCCAGATTTGGTAGGAAAAAAAAAAAGTTTTGTCAATTTTGTCTGTCTTTAATTTTGTTGAAAAGTCAAACCTCTTGTTTTTTTGATACCACCTGCACCTTGCACCTTGTTTCTGGTGTTTCTCCCTCGCTGTGTTTGTGACAGGATGACAAGGAAGGAGCAAGCTCTGCCTGCAGTACTGTGTGCAGTTTGGTTTTTGTTCAGCTCAACACTCCTACCAAAAAAGCAACAGTGGCCTAAGACTGTGTTCTCAGCGAGAACTCAACAGACTCTTAAGAATCAAATACAAAGATTCTGTGTCTCCATTGATTGTAAATGCTTGACATGCCATTTTAAGTTGAAAAAAAAGTCAGTATGATGGGGGACATAGGACGATGGCAAACAGAAATGCATTACATAGAAGGAGTTGTTCAGCAGGACCTCTGGGGATTAGACCTACCTACTAACTTCTTCATTAGTAGTGCAAAAGAGAGAACAATGAAAATTTAATGACGTTTGCATGTGGTATTTCAAATATATAGATTAAGATATTTCAAATGTATAGTGAAGAGAAAGATTAATGAAAGATCTAGAGATGTGATAGGAAGAATCCATTATCAGGATCAGGAAAAATAGGGAAATTCTTTCACATATTACCTGAGAAATCAGTCAGCAAAAGAGAAACTGTAATTCCTTTGTAACCAAAACGCAGCTTCCAATGGAAGTTTTAGAGCTCAAATAAAATAATCTGCAAAGGCAATTTGTCTTTGTAGGGATTATTAGGTAGCAAAGATAAGAAAAGAGGAAATATCACACTAATTTCACATCTGCTCTTAATAACTTTTTTCATTCTCTAAAGAAATTGGTTTGTTCAGAGCTTAAGACATTTATAAACATTGACTGTTGGGTATTCAGACATTTGGCCTGATAAGATGCATTTTTGTATTGAGAAAGATCAGTTAGATATTCTATATAGTAATATTGTTAAACTTCCCAAAAGAAACTAGGAATATTGTTATGACAACATGATTGGAAGACAACCAAGGTGAGTGTTTAAAGACGCTTATTATGATATAAACCTCGAACACACTGCTGCCACTGCTATCACTACATGGAACAGCAACATTTCTGAGCTGGGTAAAAACTCATTATCATGGTGTTCTTAGATAAGCCACCTGAACTTTCATTTACTGAGCCAACAAAGTTGCAGTGCAGGCACAAGAAATTTAGTGCAAAAATGCAGCCTGCATAGATCAGCGGATACACAAAGCCACAGCAAATAGACTCTTGTTATTTCTGTTTACGCTAATGTAGCGCATCCCTGAAAATAAACCATCACAGTCATTCTTGATGAGGATGTCATGCATGAAATGCAAATTATGAATTAGTTCCAAACATCAAAAATGTAAACCCATGCATTGGAACACAAGGAAACAATATTGATGAAATTGCTCTTATTGAGTTTATTCTAACATTTTCCATCTAATGGTTCAAATTAGTCAAGGAAATTATGTTTAATTTAATTTTATGGTTGTTTTCTTTCTGAAATCAGTACTGAATAAGATAACTCTTGACTAAGTTCCTTATTCATAGATGAGAAGCTGAATGCTCCCATTCAGCAAACAGCTTATGAATAATGTGAAAGAAAATATTTGTGTACTGTATGTCAATATTTTAGGAATAGCAGATTTTTTTGAGAGTGGTGGTGGTGAATGATACATAAAATACTCTGGAAGCCTGTTCAGTCCAGTAAAAGTTTGCAGGGTTTTTGTGTCTTCTTTAGTAACATTTAAATGGTATGATTAAAACAACTTTTGTTGACTTTTCATTGTTTACACCATCTTAGAGCTATGATATAAAATTCTCCACAACAATGTAAGCAGTATCAATTCGTTGATAGTTATGCTAAATCAGCAATATGTGCTAGAAAGAACGGGAAAAAGCAAGGAGATAAATTCTGTAACACTGAAGCAGTTATTTGGGAGTCCAGAGAGATGTAATTGACAGAGTAAAATAAGTAGGCTCAGTATTGTCTTACCTTAGTTCAAAATGAGTAGATTTAATCTGAAATGTTATAATTTTCCTTCTATTTATAAGGAGTAATTCCCTCATAAAGGTTCAAAAGGAAGAGCTAATAAGTTCCCAGAAGGAGAGGCTGGAATTCCTGAAGGTGGCTAGCAGGTAAGCACAGCAAAAGGGGCTGGGAATCCCAGGCTTGTGTTTCTCTATGAATCATTCTCATACAAACTCTCCTTTCCTCACTCCAGTATTTGCTATAAGGTAAACAAAGACAGGATACTGTGGAGAAATATTAAATCATTTTGTGTTGAAAGTGGTAATGTGCCACAGGGCTGGTGTATTTCTACTGACAGTCTCAGGTTTGTTTTGTGTGCTCATTTTTCACTTTATTTATTGATCTCATGGCTGGACTAAGACAAATCAAGACACTTAAACATGCCTATTATGTCA
This sequence comes from Agelaius phoeniceus, assembly GCF_051311805.1. Lineage (NCBI taxonomy): Eukaryota > Metazoa > Chordata > Aves > Passeriformes > Icteridae > Agelaius > Agelaius phoeniceus. The sequence goes on from NC_135266.1 coordinate 51,068,119, forward strand.
ATTCCACATTGCCATGACCTCTGCTCTTGATTAATGTGGCAGTGGAGGGGCTTCCCTTCCCTGTATTTTCTGAAGAGAGGAGGAGATACAGAAATATTCATGACCATCTGTACCAGAAAGCTTATTCTGTTTTTTTTATTTCTCCTCCTGTTTTCTAGCAGTTCCTTAGTGAATACTATGAAGATATACTGAACTACTTTAAACCCTTTCCCTACAAGGTACAGCGACACAAGTAGTCAGGAGTCAGTAATTTCTCCAAGCCATGTTAGCCCCAGACACCAGGATAAAATTACAACTTAATTTTGCCAGACCTTTGGGATCAGAGGAGCTGTTACTCACTGCACAACAGCACTGAAGTCACTGAAAGTAAGCAATATAATGAAATGTTTCATGTGGAAGAATCTGCATCCACAGCAGCAAGATTTGGGGAACTTCTTGGACTTTATATTTGAAGCAGTCTCAGTAGCTAACTACCCTTTCCTGTTACTGGATCTCCTTAGAGAGCAGCAGAATGCAAAATAGCTCTCCTTGTTGGTCTCATATGCATCTCCAAGGTTCAAGGGAGCACTTAAACCAGCAGGATGTTTTCTGTGCACTCTTCATTCAAGTGCAGAGTAGACAAAGCAGGGGCTGTTATTAATGGGCTGCCACTCCCAGAGAAGAGAGAGAGAGACTGCTTCTTTCCCATCATCTTTTGCTTGTGCTTGGTAGCCCCTATCACACAGCAGGATTTAGAGGAGTCACTTGGTCTCACTGGTTGTGACATTTCTCTTTATTGATGCCTGGAGAAGCTGGCTAAAGACAGGGTCAGAAGGAGGGATGTGAAACAGCAAGGCAAATCTTTGTGAGGAAGCGATCTCTCCATGTTTGCCTGGGCAAAAAATTCCATTTCTTCACACCAGTTTCCTAACTGAGCATGAGGAGCTCACTGCATTTTCAGAGGGCAACAACTAACATCCTAGTCATTGCCTTGAAACTGCTGACCATCATGTTCTGCTCCTTGGACATGTGGCTCTTCCTATTATGGAATGTCAATGTTAGAACAGGAAAGTTCTACACCCCTTTGGTTGGTTTAGTCATGAAAGACAGGAAGATCCTGCCTGTTGGTGTCAGTGTCTCTCCTCCAGAAAGTTTTCTTTATTTAAAAAAGAAGTGCTAGGGTGTTGTACAAAAATATGGTATTTTACAAAAGCAAAACTGAGAACTGGTATTCATCCAATGATATTATATTCAGCAAACTACCTAGCATCTTACTTGCTTTTACACTTAGTTGCTGCTTGAATAGTAATAATTAATTAACTCTTCTAAATGTCAGTGAAAATAATGTATCATTTTTTTTGTCAAGTACAGAAGGGGAGAGGGGAGGGGGTCTTAATTCATTCCAAAATTTTGAAAAAACTTCTTATGTTAGGTTTACAAAAAATTCCAGCTGTGAGAGGCTGACATGATATCGCCCAAAGCCAGTGCCTGTCACTGTATGATATGTGAGCACAACAAAGGCTCCAGCTGGCTGATATCAGGGCTAATAGAGGCATTTTGGCTCATCTACCTGGTGGATCATTTGTCAGGATGTCACTTGTCTGTCCTTACCTTGAAGCCTATTTGGTTCTTTTATTTTTTAACATCTTCATTTTATTATACTCAATTAGACCAAATGTCTATCCAAATCAAATGCCCTAAAATCAACAGATGCTTGTTAAGATCTCTGAAGAATTAGATTGGGGGTGGTAGGAGGAGCAGAAATTTTGCTCCCTTCCTACATGATTTCTCCCAATAGCTGGGGCTATTAAGATTCAGAAGTACAAGGCATGGCAAGATTTTTATAAGCTGGTGGCAGTGAGATGGAGACTTGAAGTTAGTGGGTGTACAGCATGTCTCTACTGATTCACTAATGTTCTGAACTATTATGTCTGCTTTCAGATTTAGTTTGTGAACATTTTTCCTAAGAAGACCACCCCATCTTAAAATTACTTTAAAAATATATTTTAAGTCATATGCATAGTTACAAAAGTCATTGTTGTACGATCTTCTTAGGAAAATAAATATTTGCGGTTTTTTTCCTGAGATATACAAATGTAGACTGAGACTAAAAATGCAGTCAGATTTACAACAATACCACCGACAGATTAACACTGGTTATCAGGATCTTTGTAATATCCTGAAGATCACTGAAAAGTACTTATTCCTCTGCTCTGTGTTGATGTGGGATTGAGTTGCACCAATTCAAAACCAACAATATTAATATGGTCTGTGCTGAAGGACTGAGGTGCTGACACCTTGATCTTGCTGATGAGATGGCCTCACAAGTGACTTAAATCATGCCAAGAGCTGTTCTAATTACAGATGATTAAATCATTGCACACATGATTATGCCCTCTTACTCTACTCTACCCACCTTGTGAATACTAGAAGATGATCAGTTTGAAATTCTGCTGCTAATAGATCTTGCACTACAGCTGCTTACATATGACCTAAAATAAACTGACATTTGCAAAGAAAACTGGGTGATCCTACTCCAAATATGGTGAGGTAAGACCAAAATAAAATATAAAGGGAATCTTATATGAGTAGATGAATGAAATGAGTAAGAGTGACAGGTAAGAATATAACAGGGCTACACAGAAGCTGTCTTAATGAGAACAGCGCCCATTCAGCCTGTTCTTCTCTTAGCTTCCTCAATTACTTTCAGAATAACTTTCTTTTGTTAAACAGGTAATTTAATGGAGCAATATTACATGTTTATATTGTTCCTTTTCTTAAAGAACCTCAGTTGTTTACATGACACTGGCCTGAAGAGCTTTCTTTGAAGTCAGCAGTAAGTATAGAATGACTGAATGAATCAGACTTCTTTTTTCGTAGGGTATAGAAGCTGAATTATACCTCATAGACTGTGAAATGCTTGCAAATTCTGCAATAAAACTCAGCTAATTATGAAGCAAGAAAGCAATAAATGAAGCAAGAAAGTGAGGTTTTGAAGGTACCAAAGATAGGTCAGGTTTACCTTGAGCATAGTTATCAAAATAGCCTGACAGTTCAGTGTGGAAGTCATACGGTTTTAATTATTACCTAATTAAAACCTACATTGTCATGGGCAGAGAGGGTTTGTATGTTCAGGTACCTCAATGATAAACTTCTGTGTTTATCACTGCATTAGGCACTGCACCCCCAGCACATTGCCCCATCAGGAATCTTCCTTTTAGGCATCTACAATGTAAAATTTTCACCTGACTAGTTATGTAAACTTCTTTGAGAGTCAACAGAGACAAGCAAGTGCTTCCACAGAACAATTTTCCTCCCCTGTGTCAGAGCTTCACATTAGGATAAAACAGATTGAGCCTCCACTGAATGTAGTCACCACTGCCTAAAGGAAACCAAGAGAATGATCTCAGATACAGACCCCATAAGTGGTAGTCCTCCAAAGTCAGGTGAGATGGAAAAGACAAAAAGTGAGATAAGGGAAAACAGTAATGAGGGAAGGATGATTCCCAGTATGTAAGACACCCGTTCATTTTCACCTTTCAGTTCCAGGAAAATCAAAGAGTAGCTCAACAGCTGTTTTGATCAAAAGGTATGCTTTAAAATGGAAGGAGGGTAAGAAAAGGCAAAGGAGTTGTGGTAGGAGAAGGAAATAATTTATCCATTTCTTGAATGAAAAGATAGTGTGATCTATAACAAAGCTGTAAAACTGAACAGATGAAATAGTCCTTCGAAGAATTGTGTTGGAGAACTTTAGTATCATCTATGTTTATAGACCTTCCTTGATAAATTTGGTAAAAAATTAATGATTTTGCCTTAGATCATATCTGAGCAATGAACAAGTAGTTGCTACTCTGAATCCCTCTAAATTTAATTAAATGTTGTTTGTATAAATCTTTACATGCTTTCACTAGACAATTTTAAGGATACGGAGCACCTTAATTTAGACATAATGATACAGATAAGATTACTTAAGAGAAAGGTATCATTATAAGAAAGTCAAGGATATGTCCCCGTGATGCATGAAAACTGATAGCAGGCTAACTGCACCAGGAGAGGATTTTTGTCACGCTTCACTGGAGGGGCAGATACATTGTGGTTGTCTTTTGCAGACAACAAAAGAGGTGTTTGAAATTATTTGTCCTTTTAGGTCAAATTACAAGCAGAAGCAAAGCAAACGGTTTAATCTTTGGCTTTTGTCTCCAAAGAACTTCAACAACGCAAGGGGAAGATAGATAGGAAATAATTTTAACAGCTCTTCTCCTGTTTTGAAAGGCTTGACATTTAGGGCCCAGCTTTCTGAACACTTGATGTGACTTTCAGGAATGTGAATGTCTTCTTGGGCACTGTTATGATATCACATGACCTCTTTGTAAACTTAATTCCTGTCTTCCTCTGTAACACTTCGATAACAGAAATTTATTAAGTCACAATCCACATATTTCTGATGAAAATGAGAATTGAAGGACTGCTGTGGTTTAGGTCCAGCTGGCAAATAAGCACCAACCAGATAGTTGATCAACTCTATACCACCCAAAACTAGGGATGCACAGAGACATTAAGTCCAATATCAGGGTGTTCTCACACATGGTTCCCCCTACTACTCCCTGAGAGTGTGAAGTTTAGATTTGTGTTAGTATTCAGCTGTGATGTCACCATTCTTTTGAATAGTACAACAAAAGCTGTGTATAGAGAACAGGTGAGATGTCAGGGACTGAATAAAGTAATACTGTGAATTGAGTCAAACTTTAGGTCACTCTGAATATGTATTGCATTTGTTTTCAAGATTATGTGCTTTGTCATGAAAGCCTTTCCCATAGTCAAAATGGGAACACTATTTTTGACTAAAAATGTTCAGCTAATTGCATGAGGATTAGTAAAAGCCGAGGGAAATTTGACGTTGCCATTTGTTTATTTCTAGACCCACGAAACATAACAATGAGTTGTTTTGTTTGTTTAGGGAGGGTTTCCTGGCCACATGACTGTCTCTGACCTGGGGAATGCTTTTCTCTCTCCCCTAACACAACACCCTCATACAACTCCTTGGTTTTGTACTTACATCCTAAATCTCTTCCTTCATCAGACTCAGAACCATGACAATTCTGTGGAATACTGCAAGGTTCATGTAAGTAATATGTAGCTATTTTTAACAGCAAAGAAATTTGAAGTGTTCTACCTGGAGGCTGCATTGACAGCTTTTTGAGAGTTGGCTCAGGCTTTGTATTCCATTGTACTCTGCACAAGAGTCAGCTGTGATCTGATTTCTATTGATTTCCTAGGACTATAAATTAATCCTGCAAGAAAACTTCAATTAACTTAATATAAAAAAAGTTTCTTGAATTACGGGCCAGTTAACAGTTAAGTAATTTATAATAAAGAAAGAAGAAAAGGGTATGTGCTTTGGGCTGTTTTTAAAGGACTTATTAAGAATCGTGTCTAAGATTCTGTGCCACCCCCTCAACTGAAAAAAACTGATTTGTGAAACACTGAGAGGTGAAAAACTAAGTGATTGTCTGCTGTGTAGACTTGAGAGGTGATCCTGTGAAAACCTCATGAAGCTTAACAAGGCCAAGTGCAAGGTTATTCTTGAGTCAGGGCAATCCCAACCACAAATAGAGGCTGAGTGGATTGAGAGTAGCTTAGAAAGAAGCACTTGGAGGTGTTGGTTGATAAGAAATTCAATGTGAGCTGGCAACATGTGCTTGCAGCCCAGAGTGCCAGCTGTATCCTGCAACCTTGCACTGCCTAAAGCAGCCTACAAGAGGGCTGGAGGGTGAGTTTTCATAGGGGCATGTAGCATTAAGACAACAATTACTTGTTGTCTTAATGCTACATGCCCCTATAAAAACTCTATAAAGGCTGCAAACTCTATAAAAGGCTACAAACTGAAAGACTGTAGGTTTAGAGTAGATATTAAGAAGGAAATCTTCACTGTGAGAGTGACGAGATTCTGGCACAGGGTGCCCAAAGAAGCTGTGGATGCTCCATCCCTGAAGTATTCAAGGACATGTTGGATGGGGATTTGAGCATCTAGTGAAAGGTGCCCTGCCCATGGCAGGTGGGTTGGAATTAGATGGTCTTTACGGTTGCTTCCAACCCAAAGTATTCTATGATTCTATGATTTGGTGAGTTCAACAAATAAACAAATGTGTACTGCCTACATATAAAATGTAACTGGTGTGCACATGGTTCTAGTATAAATTGAGAGAGTTCTTTTCACAGCCTGCCAGTTTGGCAAGCACTGAACCTAGAGGGTAGGTTTTGTTGACTCACTTTGGCCAGCATTAGCTATATTTGTTGGAGGGCAGATTTTTCAGAAGGAAACGACCAAGGTCTGAAATAGTTATGAGCTTGGCAAACGCTATGGAACAAGCAGCAGCAGAAACTTAAGCTGCTGGGTGCTGGTGGTAGTGTTTCAAATATATCAGTTACAGAGATACTCATCTGCTATGAAGCTCCATCTGTTTGCACATTTTTCCCCCCTTATTTAAAATAATTAAAATAATACTATGTTTGCCATTTCAGATAGTGCTATCTACAAAGATACCTTAGCAGACCAAACATCCCTAATGCATGCTGGAATATCCTGTTTCTCTCTGTTTTAACAGTGGAAATCCTGTCTTGGCATGGCAACTACATGTTACCACTGCACCTCTTAAATCACACAAAGACCTCCAAGGCAGAAATAACTTCAAAATGACTATGGGAAGAGGACTCTGCAGCTGTGTGGCTGCACCTGCTTTTTGTGATGTGACCTGCAGAGGATGCACTATATTTGCTAGTGCTAAGAATCACTCCTCCAGGTTTCTTCCATGCTGGTCTGCCTCTGTTCTGTGGCCCTTTCATCTGGCTAATTCACGCCAGGCAAAATAAAACACAAACTCACCAAAATGCATGTAAGCCTGTGTGCTTTGATTATGTCTTCAAATATAATGTGTGTTAGAGAGTCATCACAACTCATATAGCTCTTTATTAAGAGCAGTGTACAATTTATCAGTGGTATTTACGAAGTTTTCCATTGCCAACCACGTTAATGTCTAGAGACAGAGCATTAGTTTCCCAGCTGCTGCAAATGGGAGTAATTTCTCAGTGGTTTAGTAGCGATGTATTGATTTACACTGATTGTGGATCTGGCTCAACACATCCACCTGTTACTCTGCTAACAATATTTCATGAATAAAAATGTTGGCTGGCAGCAGATGATGAAATCCAGGATTTATATTGGACTCTTCTCCTTTGAAATGGATTGCAGAACCTAAATATCTTGTGATTCGCATCCTAATCCTCAGCATTCTCTATATCATTACAAGGCTCCCAGTGTGTAACATTTTGTGAGGCAAATGCTTTACGTAGGAAGAGTGTACCTTTTCTTTATCATTTTCTCTTAAAACATTGAACTTTTCCATGTCTGCAGCACAAAGACAACATCAAGGATGTTAAGCAGCCTTTGTTGCACCAGTGTTTAAGTAAGTTCTGTGTAAGTTTGCCTGGATTTGAAATGATGTCTGGGCACAAAACCCTTCATGTTGGCTTTAGTAACACTCTTGTACAGGCAGCGTGCTTTGGACACATGTCAGAAAGAGAAACTCTGTAGCAGCAACTTTAACACTGAATGTGGCTGCTCTTTTAGGAGCTGTTGGGAAGAATTATGGGCTCTGGGGGTTTAATCCTGCAATGTTCTGAGTATCTCTTCACGTGGCTGAGTGCCATCCCTTCACATAGCATCCAGTGAGAACAGAGGGTGCTGATACTTCCAAGAGATGTAAATACCTTGGAGGATTTGACTAATCCTCAGTCAAGACAAATCACCAATGGAATTTAATGTGAGTTTGGCCTAAGCAAAGTCATGGGGTGGGGTAGAGATGTATTAATCTAGCTGTGACTTAATAAATAGAGGGCATCAAGCCAGACATTTCACTCACTTGTTCTTCTTTGTGCTTCTCAGGCACAGAAGAGTAGATTTTGAAATCAAGGATAAATTTACAGCTCCCCTAAGTTTCCCACTGCACAGTATTGTGCAAAGAGTTGTATCTAAAAAACTCAAGAGTCTGTGCCACCTTGCTGAGAGCACTGGACAACACATACTGTGGTTGTCAGTGAGAACATTTTGGTGCAGAATGATGTCTGAGTGACAAGAGTATATCACAAATATTTTGTGAGAATGAAAGAAGGAGATGGGAGCATTATTGAAAATTTGGAACTGGATTAAAATGTTCATCCACCTGACTTGAAGAAAAGACTGGGATACGGTGAAGTCACAACCAGCATACTCTGGTAGTTACACTGCATTTCAAAGTTGAAAACAGATTACATGACTTTTACTTACTTTGAAATACATGTAGAATAAAAGCTGAGAATGTTATTTTCTACTTTTTTTCACTCTGCGTTGTGGGCTGGCACTGCATTGCAGATTGAAACATTTGGTGTTTGCTTTGTGGCATGTATGGAAGAAAAAGAGAAAGCAGGGACAGAGTGTTAGTATAATCCAGAGGTGTCAGAGAGTTGGAAGATGTTTCCCAGCCCTTTCTCTCCAGTAACTGCAGAAGTTATCTATTATCAGCAGCCTGGGATAGATCCTGACAGCCATGAGCAGCAATATCCATCTCCAAAAGAAGCCCTTCTTGGAGGTGTGTGAATCACAAACTGCAGTTTCACATAATTCTCCATTGTAGAAGAGATTCACCTCGTTAGCTTCCTAAATAAAGGTGATGATGCATGAAAAGGTGTCAAGTCATGACCTCAGACTTGATGGAGAGGTATTCAGTTCCCAAGGGTAGGCATCAGGTTTAGTTTGGGATTCCATAGGCTATCCTGCAGGTGTCCCAGGGTTATCAAGACATCTGCACAATGTAGTAGGTTTGATACATTTCTAACAACAAAGATCAGCGTCTTTCTGAAGAGCCATCTGAAAACCTGGCAGGGTTCTCCGAGGTGCCTAAAGTGACTTTTGATGCTCTATTTATTTATCTGTATCCCAGCTATCAAACCTGGCTTCCAGCTGCTGCTTCAGAAAGCCTTCAGAAAGTCTTCCCTGTCGTATCTGCCAGCCTCGTGAGTATGTCTTGAACACCAATGTTGCACCAGATGGCTACGTTGGACTAGCTGAGACAAACTACAGATATCTGCTTGCTCTAATGGGAACTTTAACTGGTGTGGAACCTCCTACACCAAGACACCTTAAGTGCATGTCTGCAATGGGCAGCTGACTCCTGCTATGTTGGCTCAGTGAGTTGCCTATGCATGGATGTATTCAGGAAATCTTAAGTAAGACTCTGCACAAAATTAGTAGGTAGGACACAGGACCCATAGAAGAGCCTCCTTTTGCAGTGTCAGTTTGGGACCAGAAGGACACTAAGGTGTCAGCTGCTATATGTGGTTGAGTTCAGCTCTGAACGCTCTCTCCACAAGTAAATAAGAGATAACTTACTAGTATATTGAACAACTTTAACCAGCATTTTGCTCTTCATAGCTCATCTGGGAAAGGCATTGCAACTGTTAGTGTGCCTGAATCACTTCAAAAAGCTAAAAAGGTGGAATATGCAGAAGTCCTGGTTTTCCCCAAAGGAGTCTGCTGAAGTGCTAGAAAAGAGAGAGTCTGCAGGCCCAGATTTGTTTATGTCTGAAGCACATCAGATGTTGTGGGTATGTCTTTCCACTGTAGCTGTCCATTATGTCCCATTTAGTCATATCAAGTATTTTCTTATATCGGGCAAAAAGTACATATTTTTATTAGGAGAGAAGTTAAAACACTGCTATGCAGGTTTTTCTCATATGTAGAGAATCAGAGCAAATAGTAAAGAGCAGGTTATTCAGAATTGCACCAGTAACTGATTGAAGCCATTTTTTTTGTGGGGGAAACAGTGAAAGTGTCAGAGAATCAGGATAAAGGAAGGTGACTCTATGTTACAATACTCTGGTTCATGAGAGAGAGTAGTGACAAGTCTACACATTTGTATTGAGAAATATGGGATTACTTTTTGTTTTCTGTCCTGGATTTGACATTAAAGTCAGAAAACATAAAATCACCAGGTTTTGAGCAATCAACACGTTGACTTGGCAGGAATGTTCATCATACAGAAACTGGCTGCCTTAAAGAAGCTGTAGGCACAGTGCTGATTGGGAGGCATGATAGTCCTGGACAAATCTCACCTACACGGTTCTGTGCATGTTTATTGAGTCTTGCTTTGTATGTGGGGCACTAAATCAGTCTATGTAGGCACAGGAGCCTGGGCATTTCAGGATTAGTGGCCACAGCAGATCAATGGCATTGCACATACACCATAAACATGACATCCTGCAGTGCTCCTATTGCATATCTGCAATTTATCAGCACTTGTTTAGGTGCTACTTCTTTCCCATAGAAAAGGGATCCTGGGGGAGCAGTTGGCAGCTGAAAAATTATGGAAAAACAAGAGTTCCACATATTTTTCTTCTCCCTTTCCATAAAGAAGTCAGTCATGAATGGGAAATGAATGACTCTTAGTACATGAGCTCAACAATCTTACCTACTTATGAACAAAGAGTATTTTACCTGTTTACCCACTACATGCATCTTAGAATAAGATTAGCACATAACAAAGCAAATGAAAGATAGCTACACTCCCTGTATCATGAGCTTTTCCTCAAAGACAGGCTTGCTGGACACAGATTAATTAATAACAAGTCATAAACACGTAGAGATAACTCTCTTTAAAAGATATGAAGCCTTTTGTATTCAAATAGTATCATTTTTCAATACAAGAGAACAGAAAAATCTACTTTGATTTACTAAAACTAATTGCCAGTTCAGCTTCCTTGTGGTAGAAGTCAACATGATCCCTAGCATAGTCAACTGTAATATCCCTGCCATTTTTTATTTAGGAATGACAAAAATTTTGGTCTTGCATTAATTTGTAATGGTTTCTACTCTTCCATGTGCATGTAAAATCTTTTATTTTCTTATTCTTTTTAAACCCTATTCAATAATATTTGAGCACTGTGTTTTTGCTTTGGTTGCTGTATCAAAATCTATCCCACTCAGCAGTGTTCTGCATCTATTACAGTTACACCTGACTGCAGTCTTCCAGATCCATCAGACTGACAGGGGCCTGAGGCAGAGCAAAACAGCCCTGGATGCACTGAGTAGGCAGCAACAGGAAATGACAAACAGGATGGCTTCTCTTTCCCTATGGTTCTAGTTCTTTTTGTAACAGCTGTGTACAGCATGGTAAATTTTAATAAGACATGATGTATGTAGAAGAAAACAGGTCTAATAAGACTGCTGCTCTTGCAGCTTGAAATCAAATCTAAGGTTACAGCCAATGTAACTTGAGAAATAAACTTGAATCCAAACACTAGGCCTTAAGTGAAAGAACTCTGGTAAAAGAAGGGTGGTGTTACATCTAAACATTACCTAGTGCAGGCTAACCTTCAGATCCTTCTATATTTCAAAAATGTGAAAGGATTTGGTAAGAAATACCAAAACCCATTTGACTTGAGTCTGCTGAGGGACCTCAGTGTTGGAAAAAGTCAGAAGGAGGAAGTGTAGGGGAAATGTGGGACTTCTGCTGAATGGGACAGGGAATCTGGTGTTCAAAGGACATTGAAAAGGCCAAAACCTTCTTCACCTCAGTTTTTACTGTCAACACTGACCTTCAGGAATACCAAGCCCATGAGACAAGAGACAAAGTCTAGAGCAAGGAAGCCTTTCCCTCATTGATAAGGGAAGAGAAGGCAGAAATTAATTAGGCATAGACAAGCAATTTCATGGGAGGCATGCACTGACAAATGTCCCTGTGAGGCCAGCCTCTACTATATTGGAAAGGTCATGGTGACCATGGATGGGCTTCTTGAGAACTAGAAGAAAGCAATCATTTCTATCTGTTGTCCTAGAGGGCAAAAAGAAGAACCTGGAGAACTCCAGGTTGTCCAGCCTCCCCTTGATTCCTGGGAAAGTGTTGAAACAACAATTCCAGGAAACTATTTCCAGGTACATGAAGGAACAGAAAGGGATAGGGAGTAGCCAGCATGAATTTATGAAAGGGAAATCATGTTTGGCCAATCCAGTTGCCTCCTACAATGAGATTACTGACTTGGAGGGCAAGCTGAGCAGTGAGCAGTAAGTATTACTTGTCTTGTACTTATTAAGGCTTTCAAGACCATCACCCCATCCTTACAGACAATACTGATGAAGCACGTGCTGGGTAAGGGGATGTTGAGTGGAAACTGCAGCAGCTGCACTGCTGGGCACAAAGGGCTGTGATCAGCAGCACGAATTCCAGCTGGAGCTTGGTCAATAGTAGAATACTCTCAGTCAATACAAATAAACATCTTCCTTAATGACCTAGGTGACAGGATAGAGTGGACCCTCAGGAATCAAAAGGACTGGCTGATATGCCATGTGGTTGTGCTGCCACTCAGAGGAGCTTTGACAGGCTGGAGAAAGGGCCTGACAGAAGCCTCATGCAGTCCAAGAAAGGAAAGAGTGAAGTCCTACATTTGGGTAGGGATAACCCCATGAACTTGTATGTGCTGAGGGATTAACCATCTGGATAACAGCTTTGCAGTGAGAGCTCCAGGATTCTGGTGCTAGGTTGGACACAAACCAGAAATGGGCCCTTCCTGGCAGACAAAACAGTAACTTGTCTATTTGCCTGGATCAAGCCTTAGATCTCCACTGGTTACTGTAGAGCTTAGACACCTGCATCACCTGAGGGGAGGGGTACAGTCAGCTAAACACTGATGCCTGGAATGGCTACCTGGAACAGAGGCTAGACAGAGTTAAAGGATAAAGGGTAGTATTTATAGAAAGGGTTCACAGGGTACACCTTGGGCAGTGCAGGGGTCTCTCAAGAGAGACTACACCCAAGATGGACCATCATGTTTTTCATTCAGATATAAGTTTGGCCTGTTTGCATATCAGAGGTTAATTGTCCAATTACAGCTTCAGGTAGTGGACTCCCATTCCCCAGTTTGCCCCCTATCATTTACATTTTTTTGTAGTTTACATTTTAGTAATTTACATTTTTCTGGGCCTGTGAAAATAAGGTGACCTTGGGTTTCAGGCCTAGAGAGAGATTGTTTTGTCTGAATAAAATGGGAGAACAGTAGCTGACAGGCTATGGAGCTTTAGAATTACACACTAAAGCAGTACTGCTCTGGAAAATATAAAAGCTAAAACTTAAGGCATCAACACAATGACCTAGCCCATTTGAAATAGCACAGGATCTGTCAGTGGCCTGGTCAGCTGCTGTTCCAAGGGGGTGCAAGCTTCCCACAGGTCCTGTGTCTCATATGCCATGCCTATGCAGCTGGACTGATTATTCTATGTGATCTCAAATAGCAGTAGCTACTGAACTCTGGAGTTGAATCCAACTAATAAAGTCCCATAAATGGTTACAGTCTTTAGATAGTTAAATCTAGGACAGATAAATCCAGATAAATGCGTATATTCACTGCTTATTTCATACAAACAGAAAAATAATTAGAGGTTTCTATGGACTAAGTATTTTCAGCCAAAAAGCCAGTTTCTCACAACTTCCTTGTGAGATGAAGTACAGGGGTAGGCACTGAACTCCTCTCTCTGGTGCCCTCTGACAAGAGAATGGCCTGAAGTTGTGTCAGGGAAGGTTCAGGTTACCTATTAGAAAAAGGCTGTTGGGCACTGGAAGAGGCTTCCCAGGGAAGTGGTCACAGCACCAAGCCTGACAGAGTTCAAGAAGCGTTTAGACAACACTCTCAGCCACATGGTGTGACTCTTGGGGATGTCCTGTGAAGGGCTTAGAGCTGGGCTTGATGGGCTTGTGGATCCTTTCCAGCTCAGAATATTCTGTGATTCCAATTCTCTTCAGCGAATGCGTACTGTGAATGTAGGCATCACTTTTAGGCAGAGTAGCTTAAATTAAATGACTGCCTGAAAGTTCACTGCATTCTCCTTTCAGTCATGCACATATAGGCATGTAGGAGCAATTGAGATGCTCTAGGGTATGCCATCTGGCATCCAGGTCTCATTCCAGAACGGCACTTCTGCATTTCTCTATCCAATGTTGTAGCTGCCAGCCCCATCTGAATGCCCCAGGTATCCTTGAGCATTTCAAATGGCACTAAATGGCATTTAGGCAACAGAAATTAGTCCCTACTGTTCTTTTGGTGCTTAATCACAGAGAGATTTAAAAACTACCAGTTTGATCAGAGTCCCACAAATAAAATAAAAGGCAGTTTAATGTATATAAGTGAATGCAAAAAAATACTACCTTGCAGACATACAGCAATTGAAGTCATAACGTGGTTGTTGAAACTGTCTAATATGATGCTGATGTCCCCTTGTCACTACATATTTGGCATGCACATATGAGAAAGCCATAGATGCATACAATTCTCTGAGTATAGATAATGTTGGCATAAACCTCTCCCTTTTTTATCATTCAAAAAACAATAGTGAAGTCTCATTTCAACACGAAGGCTGAGAAAGCAGGCAGGCAAATGACTCCCACTGTTGTAATGAGCTGTAATTGTGTGCACACTTACAAGTATTTGCCAGTATGGCATACTGAAAACATTCCTCCAGGGGGTCTATCTCTGAACAGAAATATGCCAAGAAATTAAAAGCCAAAGGTAAAACAGGTAAAAAAGGCTTTTAGTCCTGCCTGGCTATTACAAGAACCTCTAAGTATTACAATTTATGTAACTTGCTGCAAATGAGGCAATATCTTAATGCAGCAAAGGTAGAAAGGTGGAAAAAGGATATAATTGTAGATCCGAAGAATTTTATTGGCTTTTGTTAGGCCTTCTAGAATACTGCTGTTGAAACAGGGGAATAAAGAGTAGTACATTAAAATGTTAGATGCCATAAAGCAGTGCCATTTTGAAATGAACTTGTAGAACACCTAGGTATTTCAAAAGCTGCACCTTTTAATGAGGCTGTCAATGAGTGTTTGTGATTTATGAATGAAAGGCATTCTAATTTTACAAACGTCAAAAGCTCTCTGACAGTTACAGACTTCACACAAATGTGGTAACAGTAATTTACAGTAGTTGGACTGGTTGCAAAGCAACTGAAATGTTACTAAAATCTAAAAAAAGCATAACCAAACAAATGAGCAACTATATAAACAAGCAGCCCTGTTCCCCCAGTTCAGCCCTCTCCAGGAGGCAGCTGAAGTTCTAAACAAAGTCATACAAACTAATCTATCTGTTGCATCCAAATGTCTTTTGCTGAGCCTAGATCCCTTAGGGCAACGTGTAAAGGCTGAACAACTGGAATAATCCCATATAATTCAATATGGAAGAGAAAAAAAATACACATAACCCTCAGAGAAAGTTGTTAGTCAGTTTCTGGATTAGGGGCAAAAGGCTTTTGCAATCCCCAGTGACCAGAAAAGTTTGAAATCAATCAACTTCCCTTTGCTCACTGTCACGTTTTTGTGCTCTCTTTGGACGATCCCTATTCCAGTGCTGCACATCACAGCAGTTTCCAGCTGCTGGCTCTTGCCCAGCTGACTAGCACTCAGGAAACAACCTGCTCACTTTCTTACAGTTTTGGGACATCTCTGAGGAGCAAGACACAGACATTTTTCCTGCTACTTTGATTACCCATCTCGAGGGAAGAAAGTCAGCCTCATTATCAAAGGTAATTCCACAAAGAAAACCTACATCTTTCCAGTGCAAGTGGCTCCCAGAATCCTTGTGGAACATCTGCAGGCTAGAAATTAAGTGCCTGGCTCCACTGAATACATCTGAAACTGTTTAATGGAGATTTAAAGCAGGATGTTTTAGAACCCCCTCCATCAGTTTGAAGAGAAACCAATCCAATTAATTCTCAGCTGTTCTTCTACTAGTGAAAATAAGGGAATAATCTTAGTTCCACTTAATTTATAATTTAAATTATTATTTGATTGTTTAAATAAAGCTTTATTTTTGATAGGGCTTTATTATCAAGTTAATTGACATTTCAGTATCTGCAGCAAATCCTGGGGAAAATGCTATAAAATAAATGGTTTATTAAAATTTAAATAAATCTTTTTTTATAGGAAATTCAACCAGACCATGTATGTCAGGGGAAAAATTCAAACCTGAGTAGTTTCAGACACGAAATAGGGACGGAGATCTTTAGCCCAGCCACAAGGTCTGACAGGTCTAGAAAGATCATTTACAAAATCCAGGAACCTGCAGAATTCTGTTGCTGAAATACACCTATCTTGCAGGTGTTCAGGCACCTGGACAGCCTGTGAGGTTTGTGGTCAGTCTCAGACACAGGCAGACTGAGTGTAGGTCATAGCTTAGGTCAACAGGCAGCAAGTGGCAGCAAACCTTGTAGTTCTCCTCTCTTTTGGTCTGAAGAGCTCATCCCAAGCTCCTGGCTGCCCAGCCCTCACCTCTTGTTATTTCTTTTGCAGACATGTAACAGCACATAAAGACCTAGGGATGCAGGAGGGGATATTCTTTTTGAAGCATTAGCAATGGGCTTTGCTGACTGCATTTTTTTTTCTGCCTTTTCTTACCTGTTAGGCTCCAGCAAGATTAGAAATGCACCGACTAGGAAGAGGGGGAAAAAAAGGGAGGTTAGAGAATTTGCAGCTCCTAGGGTAATGATTTCAGGGAGGTTTCAGGGAGAGGCAGAGAAATGACCCCAGAAAAGGGGAGAAAAGGAAAGCAAACTAAGAGAAAAGAAAGTGAAAAGGGTGCTGCTACAGCAAATGCAAGTCAGAAATTATATTGAAGCATCTATGACTTTACCATTAGCCTGGTTCCCTACTCAAAATCCATTTGACACTCTCATAACAACTACTATATACTCACAAAATCTAAGAAAAAGCTGTGCTTCCCATTTTGTTCACACAGAAGGTGAAACACACCAAGATGTTCACACTGATGCTGCTGATCATGCTCACAATATTACCATGTCTCACACACTCTTGTAGAGAAAGCTGCAAAATAACAACAGTCTGACACCGCTAAGGAACATGGATTTCCTCCTCACATAGCATAAAAGGGAAAAGGAAAATTCCTACCAAGTCAAGGAAGCTGTGCATCACCAAATCTTGCAAGAAGTCTAATTTCTAGGGAGCCCCCACTGTAGGAAGATGGGTTGTGAGAGAATAGAGATAGCACTAAACGTAAACTCACCCCCGCTAAATTGCAGGTCTGCTAATTACCAACGAGTGGGAACAACCTTGCCTTCAATAGGTCACAGCTGTATCCAATAAGGATGGGTGTTATAAAAGAGTGGGTGGCTGGTTGAGGGTTGGTTGGAGTCTGTGGCTGCATGGAGGATGGGTGGTGTGCTAAAGGAAGATGCCAGTGCTGTGTGGAGCTGCCCATAGGAAACTCAGAGAGTGAAGGTATGGAGCTTTTTAAGATAATAAGGGATCCTTGCATCAGTTGTGAGTCTACTGTCCATTGGTCCTCTGTGTGAGCACGAGGTAACAATACCCTATCTCTTAAAATTTAATTTAAACCTCATGTCCTAGCCTATTCTGTTCCCCTGTAAGAAAATATCATTGCTTTGCTTCTTGTCTCTCTTCTGCCCTTCTTGTTTATTCTGTTAACCAGTTACCAAAGCTGTCCTTCCTTAAACCTTTTCAGCACCTAAATGTAATGTGAAGTGCAGTGCTAGTGCTGATTAAGTGACTGATGTGCTTGAGGAGCAGGAAAGTCACAGAAAACTTGACAGCCTTTATTACCCTATGATTCTTGATGAAGGCAATGGCCAGAAGTGTGTGCTTTCCTAGGTGCTGAGAACTATGGTCTGTGTTTCTCTAGAATAAAGCATGGCTCTGCTGTCTCATGGAGGAAGTAAAGACTTTTAAGATAGTTGAAAGCAGTCCACTTGATATTTTCTTAAAAAGCTCAAGACACAGAAATATTTGGATCATGTGGCTAAATGGTTTCTGGGTAGTATCACATAGCAATAACTAACTTTTCTTTCCTATGTGTAGGCATGATCTGAGAATAAAAACATCTGTTTTCAGAAATGGGGATTGTTTTATTTTATTAAGCTGCAGTAATTACCCAGTATAAGTCCACCAGTTCAAAGCTCATGATGTAACCTCTGAGTGATAATAAAGGTAAGGTGTTGTTAATTATCTTGTAATGAATTGCATCATCTTGTGTCTAAAAACCTTGAGAAAACCAGGGTATGCTTTTTGCCTACTTCTTTCAAACTGCCTCAATTTTACATGCTTTAGTGTATATACCTTATGCTTAGCAAATGAAAAATAAAAAGTAGATGTCAGGAGCAACCTTGTGACACATACATTTGAAGAGGTACAGAACTCATTTTGTAAAGCCTGGGAAGAGGGGTACACAGCCTGTCTTTAAGAATACATGACTTCATGCAGGATTTTGTGAAGTGCCTGCCAGTTTGGGGGAAAATCAATTATCAAGCAGCAGACCAGATGTAATTTTAAAAGATAATGTTCAATACAACATTGAACATCCATCTTACTTATAGAAGGTCTTTTTAGGGAATTTGGAATGAGATGTACAAGAACTATTTTTTTATTTCTTGTAGACAATAAATAGAGCTTTTGAGAGCAGCAAATGATGACTTGAATGTGACCTATACATGGCCCACTAAAATTGCTTGGCTACTGAATGCAGACTGCATTCTCAGATGCTTCATAGGACTAAAACTTGCTTTTTTAACTTCACAATTACTTCTGTTCCATACAAATACCATGACAAAAGGTAAATGTTGGGTTACCAGGCCTGCCCTGGCAGGGATATTGTGGATGTGACTCTGCACAGCCACTCACCTCCATGTGCACATTTGCTGCAGACCTGCAGCTGATTAGTGGGCCACAGGGCAGCCTCTGGCAGCACTGGGAGAATGCACAGCTTCTGCCTCATTCAGCAGGCTAGGATGTGAATTGTGCTTAGTTCATAATCTTTAAGTGCTGAAGTAAAATTGCGCTGAAGGTTTACTGCTTAAGACAGCTTTGAGCTGTGGGCCAGTCTGGGGAATATGCACTTAGATTAGTCAGAAAAGTTGATAATGAAGGCCCTGGTTTATCAATAGGGAATAGATGGCTTTCTTGCTTTCCTTTACAGTAAGATGAAAGACCCCCTCCTCTAATTCAGTCTGGCCAAGACTCTGTTCCACTTACTTCCCAATCCTTTGCATCCATTGTTTAAGAAACCAAGCCACTTCCTTGGCATCCATCTCTTTAACACATCTGTCTCTCTTTGTCTGGCTAAATTCCTTGAGGCACTCTTGTGGTGCTCTGCAGAGAAAATAACTTTTTCTGTTAGACAGTACTCTACAAAAAAGTGAAATGAAGGAGAGAAAAGGTAAAAAATATCCTTATGAGACGTGAAGTCATTGGAATCTTAATCTTCACCTAAAAACTTTTTTTGATGTTTTATTTTATACTCAGTGCTTGCATTAGTAATGAAAAGTTTTGTAACACCTTCCATCTCTTTAAATCAAATGGTTATTTTCAAGGCTATAAAATTGAGGTAACCATTTTTGCAGCCTATAGAGTTATACTGTGCTGTATATATATATTTTTAAGTCACACAGATAATTGCATTCCTACTACTTCCAAAGGGAATCTCTTTTGGACTGTTTCAGATCTGCATGTTATATCACTTCTCTTTGTTTTTCAATATTTATCTGATTGTACCAACTTCTATTATTTCTCTGAATTATTTCTTTTACTTTTTTTCCATTTATAGCAATAATTTACCTGATGAATATGAAAAAAACTGCACCCATGTCTGAGGTGGGACCACAGTTTTCTGTATATTTAAAGTATATGTGATTGCAATTGGATCCGTTCTGCCGTGAACAAGCACAATGGGGTTATCAGAGAGCAAGAAGTTGCCCAGCTGTGGCTCAGTGACTCACAAGAGCTGGGATAAAAAGCTCCAGACCAGGTAAGGTGGGGGGACTGCCAGAGAGGTTAGGACTTAACCTCAAGGAGACTCTTTAGCTACAGTTCAGTAAAGTGCTTTGGGGATTTTCTGAGGAAAGCCTTAGGTGTGCTGGCTGGGAAAAGGCTGAAGAACATAATTTTTTTTTAAGGCTGCTATTGTCTGTCACTGAAGGATATTTGATGTGGGCAGCAGGCCAGGAATCTGGAGTCTTTGAAGGCTGAATACCCTTCCTTATTTCTGGAGTAGGTTCAGGGCTTCAAACCATTTGGGTACTGCCTAGATTATTTTGTGACTTAAAAAGGAAAGTACCAGACTGTGATTGTGTTCACAGGGGTTCTTGGGTGAGGGAAGAGATGAGAATGTTGACTCCATGATCAGAAGGCTTGATTTATTATTTTTTGAGAAATATATATATATATATTACATTATAACTATACTAAAAAGAAAAATAGAAGGACAGGTTTCCTCAGGAGATAAGTAAGCTAAGAATAGAAAAGAATGATAACAAAGGCAGCTCTCTCAGACTCTGTCTGAGATAGCTTGGTCCTTGATTGGCCATTAATTATAAACATCCAAGATGGGCCAATCACAGGTGGACCTGTTGCATTCCACAGCAGCAGATAACCATTGTTTACATTCTGTCTCTGAGGCCTCTCAGCTTCTCAGAAGGAAAAATCCTAAAGAAAGGATTTTCAGTGAAAAGATGTCTGCAACACCAGACAGAGTAAAAATATAAAGTAACTAGCAAACTGCATAGAGTACAAATCATTAGTAAGTAAAGGGGCTGTAATCAAGGAACGTGAACTGATCTGAACTAAGTAGGAAGGAATAAGCAGCATCTAAGCAAACAGAATAATGCTAATTATATCAAATATGGTTCACAGAAGGGGTTGTGGCAAATTGAGCTGACTTGGAAAAATGGAAGATATTTTTATGGATGGAATGAAGAGCTTCTGCATAACTTCAGCAAAGCAGATGATGCAGAGATTGATGAAACAACTGAAAGATGGTTAAAGTGTGATTCAAGGAGAAACCAGTACTGATAAGAAATTATTGGTGTTCTGCAATGTTCATCTTATTTACTTTTGTCATTCAACAGTCTTGGTACACTGAAGTATGCTATGTTACAAGGTTAGGAGACAATGCTAACATGACAGAGGTGCAGGCTGTTGTACAAGAGTTAGACTGGAGCATCTGAAATAGGATCACTTTTATACATTCCCAGTGCAAGGCTATTGTTAAGGAAATCTGTTCTGCTGAGGACATTGGAAGAGAAACCAGGGGGAGCTGATCACCAGAAAATGAGCATAAAGATAATTGATTATATAATATCTCACTGTTGTCATGGGGCACCTGACATCCACTTGTAGAATAATATGTGTATGGTTCTGGTGAAATCTTCCCAGCAAAAGGCATGGAAATATTTCGGCTGTTTAAAGGATGTGAATTACACCTTGTCTTGAGTACCATCTAGAGTTCTGATTGCCCAGCTTCAAAATAAATTAAACCAATGAAAGGATTACAGTACAGTGCCAGTACCTGAATTGGCCTGCAAGAGAGCTGGAGGACTTTGTAGAAGGACCTGTAATGGCAGGACAAAAAGTAATAGTTTTTAAGTGAAAGAGGGTAGATGTAGATTAGATATAAGGGAGGAATTCTTCACTGTGAGGGTGGTGAGACACTGGCACAGGTTGCCCAGAGAAGTTGTGGATGCCCCATCACTGGAAGTGTTCAAGGCCAGGTTGGATGGGGTTTTGAGCAACCTGGCCTAAAGAAAGGTGTCCCTACCTGTGGCAGAGGGGTTGAAACTAGATGATCTTTCAGGTCTCTTCCAACCCAAACCACTCTGTTTTATTATTATTGGGATGATTGTGGAAATTTAAAGCATTCTTATCAGAAAATACTTAGGAAAACTGTGTTCATTCTAGCAAAGTAAGTCTGATTTGAGAAGGGATGTAGTTGCTCTTATAAATCACAGAGGTTCAAGAACTGTTTCAGATGAAGTACAGAGCTGGTGCAAGAGGAAATGGATATAAAGTAGCCTTGAATAAATTCAGATGGGAATTAATCAGATGCTTAAAACATCAGAGAAAAGAGCTTCATAAACTGAATTTCTGAAGGAGTATTGGGAGTTAAATTTAGTTGATTTACAAAAGAAAGGAGTTAATTTGAAGATGAGATTATACTACATAACACATGGTTGCTCAGGATTGGGTTCCCTTTGATAGCCAAGATGCCTTGCAGTATCATAAGCTTCCTCCTGGTTATGGCTACATTGCCATATTGTGATTCTGACATATCAATAATTCTGGTGGGGAGGAAGGAAGGAGAAGAGTGATCACTAGCACAAGCTTCTATTAGTATGAGCCTCCAAACCTGAGTGTCAATAAGTAATCACAGATTCTGGTTTTGGGGGGAAATCTTGAACTATGCCTTAGCCAGCATGTCCCAGAACTCTAATTTTAATGATTGACATACCTATGGCATTAGCTTTTGCTAACATTGTTCAGTTATCTGGAATCACATTCAATTCCAGGTTGACCACTAATAAAAATAATACAAAAAAAAACCCTTGTAAAATCTCAGATAGCTGAGAAAGTGACAAAAGTTTCTGCACATCTGCTTTACAGTAGAAGTATCAAATACCTGGCTGCCAAATTTTTCCTGCTTTCAAAAGTGACAACTTTTAAAAGTTTTGAAAAAGCTGACACAACTTTAGAAGTTCTGGGTTGAAGTTCCAGCACAACCATAGGTGATGAGTGTGAATTCCACACTTTCTGTCTATTGCACTCTATCTTTTCAGCCACGCTTTTTTAGGGTCTTCAGCCAAAGTGGACTTTTCCTTTGGTGTTACTGAAAATGTCATGTTTGTGGTCTTTTATACCCCTTTGGTTCTGAAAAAGCCAAATGTCCTTTAGAACAGCTAAGCATGGTTTTCTACCTGCTTGGGAAACCCCAGGTTTCCCAATCTCCTCCTATGCTGGAGATTGCTAAGTTAGGAGTGACTTGTTAGCATATAATAGGAAACAAAGCTATTTGCTACCATAGGAGATTACATTAATGCATTGGCCCCAAAATACACAGAACGCTGGTTTTTGCATAAATATCTTCACTGCCAACAATTTCTTGAAGATGCAACTGAATGGGATTTGAACACTGCTATTTTGATCAAGACCACATGACAACACCTTTGAGCTAATGATGTATTTGGGGGGACTCTCAGACCCTGAGACTTTTAATGAGAAATAATTAAAATCTTATAACCTTCTTTCATATTAAGTGATTAATATATGCTAAAGATGTATTTGATTATTACAGTCTCTGTCAGATAGAAATAAATGGATATTTGTTATTTGTTAAAGGAAAACTTTGTAATAACTCGCAAGCTCTGTAGACACAGAGAAAACAATGAAATTCACTATAAAAAATGTAAACCTCCTTTGGATTGAGTACTGGTTTAATGCTACTTTTTCTACCTAAAATATAACTTATCTATTCAAAACTGTGAAGAACTGGATCTCTATCCACTACAAATGCTACTGCATATAGAAACTTTAAGAAATCAGTATTTTCAGGGTACAGAAAACTAAAATGTTAAGGAGGGAGTTTGGTTTTTTGCTATTTGCTTTCTACCTTATGCTCTGAAGAGTCCAACTGGAGTTACCCTGTGTATCCATCCATCCATCTGTCCATCAGGTGCTTTCAAACTGCTTTGCTCCAGAGAAGCCTGGTTTCATTTGGCATTTGTTTTACTTTCAAATTTGACTTCTTTGATGGTTGATAAAGCACCAGGAATGCACTGATTTACTGTTTTTGCAAGCCTTTTAGAACAAATACAGCTACAGATCTTGTGAACCAAGAAAGTGTTTGGCCATCCTCCCCATGGGGGGTACGTATGAATTTCTCCCACTCTGCTTGACAAGCACCTGAAGTCATTATACACCTTATTGCTGAGAGAAGAGTGGGGTTTGTCCTGCTTCCCTGGCCCTCTGCCAAACTTACCAATGGCCAGACCTGTACAGAATATGGCATAGCTACAAAGGAGAAGATTCTGCCACGAGCACCTGCTCCCGTGTATTTTGTGGAAAATAAGGATTCAAATTGCACTACAGCAAAAGATGCTTCTGGTATTGAAAGTAGGGCAGGTGAGGCAGACTCTTCCTGAGGGGCTGTCTTCTTCCTCCAGTTTTCTCAAGGACTCAGAGCAAGGTCTTTAAAATCCCTCTGTATAACGGGCTAGCTGGAAGCCTTAAGCATGGTATATACCAAGATAAGTGACATTAAATTACTGGGCAAAAAGTATCTCTGTAGTGTCTGGGGTTAGCATGATTACTTTATAACTCATATTCCCCTTTGTGGCTTGTGTTTCTGGTGAATCAGGCTGGGTATTTCCCTTAGCTATTTCTTCCTCCTCATAAAACACGTTCTTCTGCTCTCTTTGGGATCATTAATAATGGAGATTGATGCAGACAGCCTATACTGCAAATGGAAAAGGCTTGATTAAGTTATCATATGATGCTTCTGTTAAGCAAGGATTATCCTCTTGAGCTATTCTAGAGCATTTTGTAATAATATACCTTTAAATAGATATAGGACCAAGTGATAAAATTCACATGAGGATCCAAAGCTTTTCTTCCTGAAGGTTGTAGCATTCAGATCCAGGTTTTCTTCAGGGTCACATTATTGCAACCAAGGTCACTCATGACACCAGAGTATGAGGGCTGATTAGGAGTCTTTTTATACAACTGTGCCCTTGTCTGACAAGGATCCTTCCTCTGCTACTAGGGAGAAAAATGGAGGAGTATAGTGATGGAAGGAAAAAAAGAGCTCAGAAAGAAATATTATGGCCACTTCCCAGCATCAATGCCCATAGCAATTTCCACCATTTAATTTGGAAATATGTTATTTTTAAAACATAGATGAATTTTCATTATTACACGTTGTTGATTGGGCATGGCACTTACTGCTATGATTTAGTTGACGTGGTGTTCAGTCAAAGGTTGGACTCGATGGTCTTGGAATTCTTTTTTAACTTTAATGATTCTGTGTTTTTATATTCCATATTATTTTTTCTGTATGTACTGTTTTATTTGGGACACTTTTCAGGCTGTTCTCATGTATTAATTCTAACCCTTCCCAGCCTGAACTTCTCAACCCAGTCTAAAACACTGTAAAGGTACTTAAAAATGTAAGCATGTTGTCATAATAATAATTCTTATTAGTACAAGAAAAATTTATTCCTTCCATAAATAAAATGGCTGTGAAAGGAACAAATTGTAGAGTATTAACAGAATAAAGGACATGATAAACAGCATTGTTAATTAGTTTGCTTAGTCATACTTTTATATATTTGGTAATAGTTAATCATATTACATTATTATAAAACCATAACAGTTGTAATGTCATTACAGATTTTTATTTCAGATGGGAGCTTCATGTCTTCCAACTGCCTAATGCAAAATAATTTCTAATTAATAATTCCTTTGGAGTAATTATAGCTAACAATGTGAATGTGGGGAAATTAATGAATTAGGAAGAAAGCTTACATTTTGTGTTTGGATCTGTATGCTAGAATGATTTACAGTTTTTCTGCTTCCTCTGGTAATGGCTGTAATTTAATTATGAAAACTGCAAGAAATGTCCCCTTTCCACCTCACTGATTCTACTTTTTCTGTATCTGTCATTGCATTTACTCTCAGAGATTGAATTAAATAGACCAGCTGCAAGAGTTTATGAAAGAAAGGCAGCTGTTTGTTTCACCTTTTGCAGTGGAGGTGAAGATCTAACTTCATTGGTCTGGCCTCTACAAGACAAACTGTGAGCTGCCTCTAATGAAAGTTGCCTCTCTGACACTTTATGCTGTTTTGGTCTGGTGACCTGAGCAGGGCAGTACTTCATTCATTGAACAGTGTTTCCCACAAGGACAGACAGAGCTCAGTGTCATCACTTCAAGGGTCCAGTTCTCAGCACTGGGATATAGAGGACGAGCTCTTCCCAAATCCACTATCCTGGGATAACTTTGTCTCACTCTGCCATTATTTTCAATGTCCTGAGGTGCATCTTAGAAATTCTGTCACTGGCATAGAATCATGTGAAACTGAATACTTCGCATCTTTCTTTTAACACATGCAAAAATTTGTTCTGAAACTTACTGAAATTGCTGTTGTAGTATGATGGTCATACCTATGCAGTTACCTGGCTACAAATTGGATGTGTCTTAATTCAGGTACATTGGTATCTGAATTATAAACCTGAATATAAACAATTTAGTCAGTTGTAGAGATCTATTTCAGGGAATATGTAGTCACTGCTCAAAACTAGTACCCTCCAAACAAAATACTCTCCAGAAATAATAGTCAGGATGGGAACCCTGAGAAGATCAACTTATAAAGCTTTAAGTGAAAGGAAGACAGAGTGGTGGCTGCTCCCATGCTGCTTTTAGAGCCAGCTCTTAAACATAGTAAAATGTCATATTACCTCAATGCATGTTCTGCTAAATTTGATTTTTTTTTTTTGGTAAATGTTCTCTGACTTTTTAATAATGTGTGTGTAGCTAATGTCTTCTACTTTGCAAAGTCTCTGGTTTATAGTGAGGATGGAAAAACTAATGAAAATGGATGTTGGCACTGTAATATCTCCTGTCATCTGGAAAGACAAAATACTGAGTGAGATGCAAGGTTTGGATGCCAGTTTTGCTGTGCTAGGTCCTAGAGTTAGTATGCAATTGCTGAAAGGCAGAAATAGTTAATGATGTCAGCCAGGTGATGTGACCTGAATTAGGCGTACACAAAAGCATCTGAACACATTATGGTCTTTAATGCCAACAATGAAATACACTACACTACAAAGGCCCAGCAAACTGCTAGCTCCATCATATTAAAGAACTCCTGTGTCACGATGACCACTCTCAGCTACCACATCAGCTGGTCTTTGCTGGCATTTCTAATCTCAGCCAAGATGCTGTCTGAGTGGTGCTTGGTGCAGCATGGCAGGAGATGTAGGGCAGGGCAAGGTGAAGCCAAGAGCACTCAGTGTGATTGTGTTTGTCATCTTGCTCCTGGGGCTGCAAACTGATTTGGCCCCTCAGGCTGCCTCAGAGTTGCTCTGTGTGGCACCTAGATGCCCATGTCTGCAAGAAATCTTTCAATACACTGCTAGTTGCCAGGATCCCTGAATGTAAAGTGAGTTTAAAAATCATTAGTATTTTTTGTATAAGCTATATGCTGTGTATTTGAGAATACTAATAATGCCTTTTATTTTCTGACTGCTGAAATATTCCATGTTGGCATCAATGGATTTCAAAAAAATTCTCTTGTGTTCATTTCACTGTTTTTAAATCTGCATTTCCTTTCAGCATGGCTGTTCTCATATGTAAATATATTATTTCTGCTGAGACATCAGTTTTGATTAGAGTTGGCTTTCTAGCTGAAGGCTCTTGAAAAAGCTGTCTGGACTTCTGTTGAGGCTGTGATCAGATGTTGTTCTGTCCTACTAGCTACCTTACAGTCTGTCTTTTTGTATTCATCAGAAGCTTCTAAATCCCAAAGAACACATTTTTCACATATATATCTCTTTTATAAATGCAGAAATAGCATAAGCCTAAAGTGCATTCACTTTGGTCATCCTATTACGTTTCCAAACTGGAATTAGAACAGAACATGGTAGTAATATTGACAGAGTGTTATTCCATTGCCCTTTTTCCCCCATGGACTCTGATTTATCTACCCCGCCTCTGACACAGGATGGACAATTAAACCTTTTTTAATCCCTGGGGACTCCACATTCCCCCTCCTTTTTAAAATCAGAGTAGTGTCTGCTACTTCCTTGTAGGTATGGGAGGTTTCTTCTCCAATCCTTACTGTGGGACTGGAGACCTTCACGTGAGAACATCAGGGAGGCAGCCCTGGGCCTAACTGGTAGCTCTGGAGAGCCAGAGCTGCAAAGTGTCCTGTTTGGCAGAGGGTATGAGACATGCTGTGGTGGTTACAGCCAGGTCCTGGCAGCTTCCACACCAAGAGTGAGCACCTCCTCATCACAGCAGGTAGAAAATGTCCCACAACCCCAACTTGCAGCACCTCCCATCACCTCACTAAAGGATTTGGGAAGGGTGAGTGTATTAGACAGCAAAAGCAAGGGAAATTGAGGCTAGGAAGTTGGAAGAAGTATTTGATGGAAATAGTGGTTTGCTTTTGACAGAAATGAGACTTTTCAACAGTCTTACTAGGAATGGAAAAATAGAATTACCTTTTATTAGCACTATTGTTGTTTTCATTTATTCCCCAATAAGAATCCTTCAAGAGCAAAAAACTAAAAAAATCCCAAGGAAGCCCTCAGAAATATTAGCAAAGGTGACATATTTTGGTAAAGGAATCAAGCTCATGGAACAGAATGGGGGCACAAGGCACAAAAATCCTGTGTATTTTGGGAAAAGTATTATTTCATTGGCAAAATCTTATGTGGATTTTCTTCTATTCTGTGGAAACCAGATAAGTAATTTCAATGGAAAATTAAGTTTTCACAATGTATTCATTTCCACGTGGGAAATGGTGGATCAGTCTTGGAATTTCACTCCAGTTCTTTTTATGTAGAATATTAATTAGAGATTTTGCCAAAGATAGATCTATGGGAAACCCAGCAGAGTCCTGTAAGAAATGAAGACATGGTGCTAAGAAAGACGTCTAAGATAGATTCCCCCCTCTCTTCTCCAGATGGAAGGATGGAAGGCATAGAGGGAAGAGGAAACCACTTTCATAGATGGTCTGATTTTGTGTTTACACTTGGAGGAAGATGAGAGATTGGATAAAAGGCTAAGATAAAGTATCTCAATGGATACAGTATTTGATACCAGTTTTGACTGAATAAAATGAATCCTTTTCAAGTAAGTGAAATCACTCCAGACACTTCTTGGGCTTCTTACTATTCTGTGTAGTTTTGGTGGGATACCCTGAAAGATAATGTTTTGAAAAAAAGAAAAATTAATATGAGACATATTACACATGCAAGAATAGTTTCTCACTACAGTGGCTTAATTTCTGTCATTTATCTCAGAACCCTGAGTTAGGGTTCTGAGGCATAGAAGTAACAAAACACATTTAAATTCAAGTCCAGATTCTCATAAAGACTTGCAGAAAGACTTCTGTTTCAGGAAGGTGTCCAGACCTTGAAAACTACTTGAGATCCAGTAGTATGTGTCAAGATGCATTGGAACATCTCAAAACTGAGTGTTTTGCACTTCAAAATTTACCTGCGTAGGAGCTTTAGAAAATGTAGTTGCTGTTTAAGGGAACAAACAGGGAAATGTTGTTACGTTTCTGAGAACCTGGCTTATATGCTGTAACTTGCCCATCTCTCAAACTCCCAAGTGTTTTGGTAGTGGTGTAGTCTGAAAACTAAATGGAATGTCTAAGTAGACATTTCTTCAGACTCTTACCAGTATATTATACCTCAAACACATCATAATGCAGTGTGCCATATCCCATAATGTTTCACAGTAATTCAATACCTGCAAAATTAACTTCATGACTAAAGTACTGAAAGCCCCTCTGGTCTCATTCTAATGTAGACGATTTTCAGAAGCTAAAATACTGTCACAAGTGAAGCTTACACTGTAGTTTGAGGTCTTCATACTGAAATCTGGCTGTTATAAATAAATACCTAATTGGGATTGTTTTTTCTTCCCCCAGAAGATTTGGTAATAGATCCAGGTATTTTTAGAAGCAAAGCATACTCAGATATATTTTAGTCTCCTGTTCCAAAGCACAAGTACTGCTCACATGATTATGCACCTTCTGCAATGTCAACTTTCCTTTACTTGGCAGCTTCAGCATATTGCCATGAAGTAGAACTTTATAAATAGCTGTTTAAGAGACTCTCCACCCCCTCTGATTTCTAGGCTTTTCTCTCTCATTTCTTCTTGAAAAGACCAGTTTAAAGTCAGATTTAAAGAGACCGCTGGGATCAGCAAATTTGTGCTGCTCAGACAGAATTTTAGGTATTTTGATAAGAAAGGGAACTTTATGAAGTCATATAAATGACAATTTAGAAGTAGCTGGTATCCAGTGCTGTGCTTTCCTAATGTCCTCAAGAGACGACATATAAATTTTAGTGAAGTAGAATGTGTTTTAAAATGATGCTTAACTAAGCAGAGAAGCTTACTGCAGTTGTATGCTATTAAAGTAAAAAAAAAAGCAAAAAAAAAGCCATTCCCCAGTTCAGGCTGACAAGATGTCAGTATTTTGTTCTACCTGAACCTCTTAGGAAGAAAGGCTCAACACTTTTCTGAGAAAGGATACACAGTAGCTCAGGTTGGCTTTCCCACTGCTGTAGAAGCTTAGTGGTTTAGAATATAAGTCCAAGTTCGGCAAGAGTGGGGAGACGATGATGCCAACTTAGCCGATTAAAATTCTCTTTCAAAGGTTTTGGCATAACTTTAAAATGGTAATAAGCCTAATGATCTAGTACAACAGCCTCTGATAAAAGTGCTGGAAGACTGTCTTAGGGATACAAGAAAATTTTACTTCAACATTACAATATTTACTATTCTTCTGTAACATGTATTTCCAATGAAGTGGTGAGTAATATCACTTTATCTAAGTCAATTAGCCAAATGGTCTGTATTCCATATTTCTTAAATTTATTTCCCATTAGGGATACAATTTGCTTATCATCATTATTTTTCATTCTGTACTTTTGATTTCTACAGAATTTTAATTTTCTATTACCTTAGGGAGCGAGCTGAAGTCTGCATTGGGGGAAACTTACACAGAAGCAATTTTGCTTTCAGCAAGACCTGAAAAATTAACCTTCCGCTCAAAAAACATGGGGAAAATATGAGTTCTGCATTTGCAGTCTTTATGAAAGAAAATTACTGATCTATTCCTCCAGACAGAGCCTAAAAATGGAGCTAAAGAGAGGAAAAGAACACACTAAAGAACATAATGAGATCCCAAATTTTAATTTAGTTTAGGGACTGTAGCTAAATCTCTCATGCATCTGACTTCAGTGGGATTCAGGCTTAAATTAAAAATATTCTTAATTGCTTATGTTAACATTCTCTTTAATCAAAGCCTAAGGAAGAGGGCAGAAAAGTAAGACAGTGTCAGGGTGAGCTGGCATCTGTGTGTTTGCCACACAAAGGGTGGATTATCAATCCAAAAGCTGTTTTGGAGAGTGAAGGGCCAAAATTAATGATGAAAGAGGGGCGGGCAAAGCTCTGAGAAGAAACTCCTTATGGAAAAGCAAGATAGATGACAACAGAGTTTCTGTCTGCACACCAGCTAGTCCAGGTGTTTAAGAAAAGACTGGTTGTGGCACTTAGTGCCATGTGGTCCTTGAAAAGGTGGTGTTAGGTTGTGGGTTGGACTTCTTATTGTCTCAAAGGTCTTTTCCAACCCAACTGCTTTTGTCTTGCTGGAAGACCTCTTGAAAACTCACAGAGACCTATCATTGGCTTGGTGCTTTTTCAATTAATCCAATGCTGAGCTTGTACAGCACAGGGAACTGGCTGCAGGCAGGCATTTTGTATTGGCACAGCCTGTTGCTTCAGCCTGCTAATTTGCCAGTCACTGTCTGTGAAACTCACTCTGGCAGGAATAACAGGTGGAGCTGTGCCTTTACTCTTTGATACCTAATTTTGAAATGTCTCTTCACTTCAGCAGGTGTCTTATATTATTTAGAAAAATCACATATTCATATAATTTCTTAAATAACTAGTGTTTGTTAGCAATTTACAGGCATAACACGTGTCCTTTTCTGAAATGTAAAAATAATTTGTTTAAATAAGCACTTGGCACTGTGTTTACTGAACCTTGCAAAATGGACATGGTTTAAACAAGAAATAGAAGAAAGGGGATTTTTTTTTTCTCCAATATCTGCTCTTAATGGCATGTTTTTTACAGAAAATGAATGTGGAATGCTCTCACCAGGTCTCAGCTATGGTGATACAGGACACAAACCCCCTTGACAGAAGAGGGGACTCAAACTAGAGTGGGATTCAGCTTAGTCTAGTTTCTATGTGTCTGCAGGCAGTGTCTACACAGCCCTTAAAGTGAGTAGATATCAAGAGCTTGATGCAGCAGCCTACTCCTTGGCATCATCTGGGTATGAACTGAACTTCTGCAGGTATTTCCTCTGGTTTCCAGATGTCCCCTCATAGGAACAATAGGTCCTGTGTCATGTCTGTTAGGCTTTAGGTGCCAGCCACATTATGGCATCTTAAATGGCATTAAGGTGCCTCTGTGTAGAGAACAAAGCTATATATGCTCTACATATATATAGAGCAGGGGCCCTGCTCTATAGGGTCTAAAGATGCCTACTTCAATATGGCAGAGAGAGCTTCTCACTACACCAACTGTAATGGGACCTTAGCAATTATTTAATATGAACATTGCAACCTAACTGGCTAAAGTCAAAGGAGCTGAATCCCACCCTGGGCATCTAGTGTGTTACTGGGGGTCTCATTATCACTGGCTACCACTTGAAGATAGGCCTTTAGTACTCTTATCACCACTGAGGCTGACTGATAGTGCTCCCTGACTATGCTTCCAGGATTCAGCTGTCACGTGCAGAGGGAAAGAACAATGCTTTACCTGCAGAGCTTTAGGAGTGGGCTATGGCTGTCTCTGCTCAGCTGTGACTGCAGTGCTTTGGCATTCCAGGGAAAAATTTAAATTCTTGAAGAGATTGTTATCAAAAACTTGAGTATTTGCAAATTTTGTGTATCACCAGACTTAAAACATACTTTTTTGATCGATTGTTTGTACTCACTTGCCAAAATTACATTAACATTATACTTCAGGTGAACATTGAACATTGTCTCTTGTGAATCTGTCAGTCATTTAGAGAAGAGTGTCACTGGTGCAGAGTGGTAAGAGCACCTCACTGTTCAGGAGGGCAGAACAGGCTGTTCAGGAGGGATGGGCAGAGCAGGAAAGGTAGAAAAGTTGCACTGTATATATGGGGAAAGTTCAGCTTTACAGCCCTTACAGCTAATGTTAATGTGGTTGAGAGCCTGTGGGTAAGGGTTGGGGGATGGAAAACAAAGGAAATGTCATTGTGGGTGTCTGTTCTTAATTACTCAGCCAGGATGATTGCACTGATGAGTTATTCTACAGGCAATTAAGAGAAGTCTCTGGATTGATAGCCTTTGCCCTTATGGGAAACGTTAATTTCCCACACACATCAGCTGGCAATACCATACTGACACTGTTGGGATGAGTAAGGCTGGGAAATTCCTCACATTTCTTGAAGAAAATTTCTTTGCACAAAGATTCAGTGAGCAAGGAAAGGTGCCCTCCTAGACTTGCTGTTTGTGAATAGAGAAGGATTCATGGGAGATGTGATAGTAGAAGGCTCTCTTGGCCACCATAATAACAAAGGTTGAATTTCAAATGTTTGGTGTAATAGGAAAAAAGGCCCACCTCTGCCTGCAGGCTGGGCAGCATTGGGCACTCAGGTTGTTTTTCCTCTCTTTCTGCAGCTCCCAGGAGGAGAGGGAGCTCTGGAACAGCACAGTTCTGCTCAGACCCTTGGTGTCCTTGCTGCTAAACTTCACCAGAAACATGTCCCCAGCAGGATGACCTCCACCAACTTGGCTGTTTGCATGGGGCAAAATCTTTTGAGCCCACCTGAAGAGGAAGGGATTCCCGTGGTGCAGGTGATGGGGAAGATGATATTTACCAGCTGACTACAGCATGCCAAGCACAGCTGAGCTGTTTTGTTCAGAGGTGTCTGGCTCATTCTCACCCATTTTATTCTATAGTGTAGTAGGACTGCGGTGGGGTCTTCAGAAGATTTTTGAGAATTTGGGTCATTGGGATGATTTTGATTGTAGTAGACAGACACAGTGTTGTCATTTGGAGAGTGAACAGAAGTTGCATTTCTCCAAAAGGTTTACTTTTCCTGTTAAACAGTATGTAAATACACAGTCTGTAGGAAGCTTAGATACTTTCCCCCAAAAGCTTAGCATCAATTTAATGTTAACAAGTTACTGTACTGACAAGTACTGGTTGAGATGACCTAAGATGCATTGTGTAAATCTTTTCAAACACACACTGTTGTATATTCTGGGTATCTTTCAATACTCCTGCCTCATTTGACATGAAAAATACTTTACAGAGCATATCAGTTTTGAGCTGCAGATCAAGGGACTTGTGATCCAGCTGGAAGAAGTGGTGCTGCTGTACTTACATTCACTATCATTGGCAAGGATTATACCAACTGCATTATGTGACACTCTGCAAAAACACCTTTTCCCAAGCTGTCATCAAGCTGCAGTTGCTTTATTCCAAACCCCATTGTGTTGTCACTACTAAGAGCATAACATTCATTAAAAAGGCTCCTGTCACTGCATTTTTAGTATTGCCCAGTAACACAGGGCAATAACATTTGCAATAACATTGCCCAGTAACATTTATTTGCAAGAATTTCCTGTAAGAATGTAGCTAGTAAAATGGACTGCATTCACTTGAAGTAATTTTCTCCAGGTTAGAGAAAACTGGTAGCAAACGCTAAAATTATTTCCATACTGCATTAAACATAAAAACGTATGAATGGGGGCATATACCGCTATTGAAATGCTGGTCCTTTGTGTCTCTCCCACTGTATTAGAAAGAATGTGTCTATGTAGCTAC
Source organism: Agelaius phoeniceus (assembly GCF_051311805.1). Classification (NCBI taxonomy): domain Eukaryota; kingdom Metazoa; phylum Chordata; class Aves; order Passeriformes; family Icteridae; genus Agelaius; species Agelaius phoeniceus. The sequence continues at coordinate 51,102,582 of NC_135266.1, forward strand.
ATCATGCAGGCAAGCTGTGTGTTTTTCCCTGTTTGACTGGACAGATATTCTGGAATGATGATAAGCCTATTAGGTGTATTAACTATATTGTGATATCACTCTGTATCCTGACAGTGCTCAAAAGCAGTTTGCTTTGAGCCCTATAAAAACCAAAACAAATAACACAATAAAAATCATAAAAGCTGAAGTCCTGAAGAGCCTCCAAGGTAAACTTACACAGGTTTTAGTGGAAGATAAGAATAAGTGAAATGGAGGCAGTGAACATTCTGTAATACAGTTTACATAAATGTGACAGTTACACAGGAAAGCCTCGTATTACATTGGCAGGTTTTCTGTAAAAATATGTATGTAAAACAGAGATAGATGCTTTATTATAGAATGAATATATGTAATATAAAAGATTGTTTATGTGCGAGAGTGAGATTCTTCATATTAAACTGTTGGTTTCTATTTTCAATGTGTCAGAATAACTGGAGGAAATTTGTGGTTTGCCTTTTAATAAGCCAGAGCACAGCAATCCAGCCTTCTATGGGGAAAGTTACAGAATATATAGCCAGGCCATCTGATACAAAATAAGGCAGCAGAGGACTACAAAGAGTTGTTTTCTTATTAGGGGTGCTGTCAGGAGTTTGTTACAGGCAGCACTAATGTTCTGAGTGGAGACTCAGCTATCAGTGATACTCCATTGCTGCCTGAGTTCAATTCACCAAGGGAAAGCAGGTCTTCCTTGTCTGTCTGTTTGTCTCTCTCTCTCTTTTAAAATAATTATGTATGTACCAATTAATACTCTATAAGGAAGGCTAAGCTTATAGCTGGTAAGTAATGCAACTGATTGTCCACATGGTTCCCAAAATGAGACATCCCAGTCCAGTTTCCTCCTGCATCACAGAATAGGGATCACCTGGGTTACCCTACCAAAATATGAATTTTTCTCCTCTCAGTCTGTCATCCAGACTCTTTATGATCAGTGGGGAGAGACAGTCACACCAAAGGCAGTCCAGCTGTGCTACACTGCTATTCTAGGATGAGATGAAATATCATATGAAGGCACTGATCTGTCTTTAGAGTCTGAACAGAGAGGATATTTATGTCTCTGATTTACAAGATTTATTTACAATGATTTATTAAGATTTACAATCATTAAAGATAATTGATACAAAATTATACTGTTAGTCATACTATTATAGATCACACAAGTGAATAATACCTCACAAGAGTATTTATGTGAGCTGTTTTTATTACAACATTTTAAACAAAGCCATCTGATATTAATTAAACAATCCCACCATTAGAACAATGCAAATGCCTTTCATTTAGTGTCCAAACTCTTCCTTTTTCTCCTAGGATTCAATCTGCTAAAAGTGAAGCTTTTTGTTGTATTTTCAACTGGAACAAGAGAAAAGCATAACCTAAAATGTCAGAGGAGTAGAAGTTAATATTTGGAGGGAGATATACTCTGTGTTACATTATTGGTGTGTATTCCTCAAGACATCCAGCTGCAAGGTATAGCAAAGCAGTGATGCATGCTGTGGGAGATTTTGAGTACATTTATTCTTTTATGCCTTTATGATATATAAGAATTATATTATTTATACACTTTGAGGGTGCATTTTCAGCTCTTTATGTCTCAGAAAGGCCAATATTGGTATAAAGAAAGTAAGTGGGCAGGCTACTAACTGGGCCTCCCAGCTGAGCTGTGCTCTCAGCCTGCCTTGTCCCTCTAACCTGCTGCTCTGAGGAGGTCTGGAGGACACAACTCTCACACATGGGAGCTGCAGAGATCCCATGTGAGTACTTTGAAGAAACTGTCTGCTTCTTCAGATAGTTGATTCCTGCTTTGACTTACCTTCTGGAGGAACAAAAGGCTTTAATTGACTACAGAAACAACCCAGTGCCCCTAAACTGATCCCCTATTGATGCCTTTTCCTGGTCTTAAAAAATTGAGAGCCAGACACGGTTAAGGGGTAAGGGGTTTTTACCTTGGTATTTTAATAAGGATCCCTTAACCATGTCTAGCTCTCAATTTTCTAAGACCAAGAAAAGGCATCACTATGAAATAACTTTTATGCTCTTGTGTCATGCTTAACATGGAACAATGCTTAACCAGAGGAAGCTTGTGTTAGAGCAGGTGTGTGCCACGAGAAGAGACACACTGATGTAATTAAAGTTTAAATTCATCATCTCATGGCCAGTGCTGTGGAGTAATTCCATTTCTGGCAGTTAAATACTTTAACCTGTGTTAGTGTTTGTCTTCAGAATAATGTACACAGTATGGACTGAGAAGCATACTTGTCAAAACTATGAGTGACATAGACCAATTTTAAATTACTAAGAATCTATTTTTATATTGAAGTGTCATGCACAAGTAATCAGAGTGAAACCCAAAGGAATGCAGGGAAAAGGTAAGCATTTTTGTCTCAAACTGGGAATGCATTTGTTGATATAAGCAACAAATTTTATTTTAAGCATTTCCTTCTACTGGTCAATTATGCAAGCTGTTTAGAGGTAGCCAATGAAAAGCAGAAGTATTTAAAGGATAGAAAGGCCTTTGCACTATTTGTCCCAAGCTATTTGCACATCTGCAGAGTAACTCAAGGGAGGCCGTTCAGAGAGACTGTCATTTGGACCTTTAGTATCCCGAGTACATTATCCCATGAGTCCTTCAATCTGTGAAAGAAAAGGGGAGAAGAACAAAAAGGATCAAAGGAAGGGCTCACTGAGGTCTTGCTGGAGATCAGGATCAATAAATCTTTAGTACAAGCCTCATGAACCTTGTTGAAACTTCCAAGTGCAGAGGAGCATTGTTTTATTTATATTCACAAACAGCCTTTTGCCAGTGTGATTCAGTCAATACACCAATTACCAACATAAACCTGGGTGGCCTTCACCTACCACCAGCTGTTCTTGTGTTGCATTGATACCTCATGCCCTAACAAAATAGCAGGTCTTCCTCCACTCTTCCTGGAGTGGATCTGCCATTGGTTTGTTCCAAGGAGCTGCCCATGTGCTTCTGATAACATGGGCATGTTATGGGCAGTGTTACAAATCAAAGATGGTCCTTAACTGGCATTCTTAGGCATTGTTTCACCAAAAGAAGCTGGTAGTTGTTAGTTCTGCTCTCTAGCTACTGTTGTGGTAAGGTGAGAATCTTATTTTCTTGATTTTTAAAAATTTCAGTATGTTATGTCAGTGGAGGGTTTGGATTTCCTTACAAATGCTTATGTGTTCTAATTAGCAAGTTGCAACTGATTGCATTTCAGGATTCTTATTTCCCTTTTGTTTCTCATTTTTTTGTTTGTCAGAAAACCAATAAAGTGGGAAGCAAGTTCAGAGGAAGAGGATACAGAGCAGAAATCATACCATTCTCCTTCAGTCTCACCTAGGCAGAGAGTAAAATCAAGCTACTTGAAGAGTCCAAGTCCTTTCATGACTCAAGTACAATTAAAATCCAAAAAAAAAAAAAACAACCCCAAAACCCCTTCTTGTTCTTGCTTAACATTCCCAGCATTCAGATTCTGCTTCCCTCACTAGCTTGTGTGGTGGAAGCACATATTGGCAAGGGTGCCATTCATTACTGTAGCCTTCTGACAGCAGACACAGGATACTCATGGCCTTCAGCCTCTGAGCTTCTCAACAGGCCAGCAGCTGCAGGGAGGACTGGGGTGTGGGGGGATCAGTACCATGGCTGTAAAGGTCAGTAGGGCGCAGCAACAGAGCTGGTGTGGACAATGGAAAGATGAGTACAAATGACTGCAGGAGGAGAATGCAGGGCACACATGTTGCTTCCTCAGGTTGACTGGAGCACAGGCTAAATTCTTGGCTCTGAAAGATGCAGGAGTACATGTGAATCTCACTCTGGTTCATCAAAAGACCCCCATTGTGGCCACTGGGGAATGCTTTGAAAATGGGACTCAAGTTTGTTCAGTGTTAACTATAGTTCACAAAAATCATAGTTATGACAGCTAAAATTACCTCTATTCATTTTAATTCTGCTAAATGTTCAACTAGGGAAGCTCAGGATTGCCACCTCAGACTGCAGTATGGTCTGTAACTCCCATGTCATTAAAGGTTCACTGAAATTATAGTGTTTAACAGATGCTGCTCCTTTAATTTCTGGCCAGGTTTCTGAAGAGATTTTGCTTTCCTTACAAACTCCCACACAAGGGACAAGGAAAGTATATTGAGAGGTAGAACCATTTCTTCCAAAAAAAAAAAAAAAAAAAAGATCTTACCAGTGTAGCAGAAAGCTGGTACATATACTGCATACTTACTTTCCTCTCACCTCAAGGATGGAGAGACCCATGTGTGCTGAGTACCACAGATATAATAATCCTAATATGGTGCTTCTTTTTTGCCAATTATTGAGATGTTTTGCTGTAGTAAGATTGGTGAAGTTTTGAATTGTACCCCCAGCCATAAACATTGCACTTAGACCTTTCAAAAATGCAGTGGCAATAGCTCTGAGTATTTTTTTAATCCATTAATAAGTACCAAAAGCCACACTTGTTGTTAATAGGACTTTATGAGTAGCACATTGACCTCAGTCTTTCTTGGTGGACCATTCAACATAATAGCACTTCTCAAGCTGACCTACTTGAAGATGAGCCCCCAGGGGTAAGACCCATTGGACTTAATTTTAAAAGTCTGCTAACTCAGTGTCAAAGTCCAAACTGGTCACCCTAAGCTTCCTAGCAGAGAAATGGGTAATTCCAGAGGATGAGTTATCTGGCCTATTTCAGGATTAAGTGAATCACTACCAAGAGTTGCCTGTTTTTCTATTTTTTAGTATAAAGGGAGCCTGCAATGACAGGTTTTAGACATAAATGTTAGACTTCTAAATACCTGAAATAGGAACTTAAACTCTGTCTTGGATACCAGCATGATCACTGAAATATAGAAGCTTAGAGAATATAGAAGTAATAAAGTAGGACTTGCAGGATAAATTTTATTTTTTTAATTAACAAATAGTGGAAACTCTTTGTGTTTAAAAGCCCTTTAAGGTAAACTTGATCCCTTTTTTAAAAAAAAGCAGATTTTCAGTGGCTTTTCCTTGTTAATGAATTACTAATCTCTGCTCCAACTGAGCCATTAACAAATCACTTTTTACTAATTATTTTTTGCAGAAAGGTGATTAAGTTTCTTAAAAACTTTAAAAAATTTCTAGTGCTTACCTAAATTGTCCAACTATAAATTTCTGTGCAGGATATCTAAGTACTGACTTGACATTCTGTAAAATAAAAAGTGGCAGAAACCTCCAGATATGAGTAATCAAAACATTTTGGGGGAGAAGATGTTAGAGGGAATAGATCTGTCACTGATACATGAAAAGGTTTTAATAATCAAAGGTGGTTTTAGATTCTTTGCTCTCTGCTGAATGTTCCCATACCCTCACCTTCCCTAAATGCTAGTAAACTGTTCATGTCACCAAGCTACACAGGGTAAAATTTTCATGTGGGTAGAGGGAGAGAAGGATGATCAATTCTTTCCTGCTTTCTTTTTCAGACTGAGTTTTTGGCTGTACTAACCTGGCAAAGTCAACAACACAAGGCTTTGAATATCCAGCTGCACCCTATAAAGGTTAGGATATCTCCTTGCTTCCTGGGTTTAACAAATAGTTGCCAGGGACCAGATACCAAAAAGTAAGATGGTGTATTGGTTCAGCTTTTAGTAATACTTGGATTCTAAATTAAAACTCACTGGAATCAAAGAAAGAACTAGTGTTTCATAAATACTACCAGGATTTTCTTTTATTTATTTGGATCATTTGCTATATTGCTTTCAAATAAAATTTTATATAAAAAGTAAAATAGATGAGCATTTTTAAGCCTCCCTATTTTTCCACTTAAAATAATTTGAGGTCTCTTAATTGTTTCCTTTTAATCCCCTGTTTATAACTGGTGAGAAAGACACATAGCTAACAGTTAGCAACCTTCTGCCCATAAGCAGAAAAGCTAATGATTCACACACAGTGGTTTAGGAAAATCTACTTTATAACATAGTTCCTAAAGTTTTAGTTCAGATAGTAAGGATTTGTATTTTGCTGAACAATGCCAGGATTTTGTGCTATTTCCTCTTACTCCTCTTACCTCTTACTCTAAATAAGACATTAAGAAACACAGAAAAGCAGTAGCAAGAATTTTTTAAGGCAGTAGCAAGAATTTTGTTACAGCAGTCATTACTCTTTTAGTGCCTTACAGTACATTATCAAAGCATCTTTGGTGCTTTACAGTACAATGTTGGAATAAAAGAAGGAATAAAGGAGTAAATATTTTTAATGACTTCTTCTATATGCATAGTCATTTTCTAGCCCTTTAGGACAAAACTAACTTAGAGAAAAGCAGATTAATTAATGCTTGTGCAGCATTTTGAAGAGTCAAAATACCTTACAACATACAAGTTCTGTTAACAAGAGATTTGAACACTTGTGATAAAATGGGGATCCTCTGAGTTGAATACAGCACTGAAAATTATATGACCTGAGAGAAAAAAATCAAAACCTGAATCTGAAAGCATTGGAAGGTCCACAGGTGGTGCAGGAATTTTGCTTTTCTCAGTGTTGCAGGCTGAGCACACATTCTGCTTAAATTTTTCACAAGACATAGTTAAAAAGCAGTTAAGCTTTTCCTCCAGACCCAGGGTTATGGAATATTAATCCACATCACACTGCAACACAGGGTGATATTTGAGTATCCATGATGGACAAACACAAATAATTTAATTTTTTTTCTTCCCTCACTCCCTAGAGAAATGTTGTCATTGAGCTGCTTGATTACCTCTTATGTTCTTTTGCACTCACGTGGCTCTGTCTTGGTACCGCCTGCACAGTCGAACCTGAGCTTTATAAGGAGTTACAAACACACCAGCTTGGCACAACCGTTAAGTAACCACACTTTCATGCTCTCAGAAAAGCAGAAATAGAGCTTACTCATAGAATAAACCCTGCCAGAGGATTACATTTTTACAAGACATCCAAGCCTGAAGAACAGGCTTGTTGCTCTTTCTCAGCACTGGGGACATCTGTTTATGAATTTTCAAAACTCATCCTGGCCATCATGAAACAATTGATTGTCTTTGTCCAAAGGTGTTAGAATTCCTTTTTGTAATAAAACAAATAGGATTTTAACAAAATGTCTTCAATTGACTTTTGGGTGAAAATAATTTTTAAATTTTATTTGTTTGTTTTTGAGATTCCTTCAGTAGAAATCCAGGCATAGCTGCATTCCTAGAATAGTTGTTTATTGTATGATGCAATCTGGGAAAAAGAATTCAGTGGAAATTAAAGTATGAAGTATTCATCCACTACTTCCTTCCTTGATCAAGGTTTCCCATAGAATATAATAGATTATATCTTCCTCGTGATTGTATTTTTATTTGATAGTTTTTACTATCAAACTTTGAGACTTCAAGAGAATAAATGGGAACAAACCACCTCATTGCACTTGCAGAAAGTGAATGGCCATTCCAGCACACCTTTACTGGGCATTTCTAGCTCCCCACAGTATCAGCTGTCCAACACTGGCTGAACTGTTCCATAGGGGCTGCCTCGTCAGTCCCAAAGAGGAACAAAAAGGAGGTAGAAATAGTTTTCCAAGACAAGCCACAGGGATGACAGACTTACTGCAGAGAGTTCCCAAGGGACACAGCCATTCTCCAATATATCTTATGGCTTTTTTAAGCCCTTTCCTAGCTTACTGTTATGTTGACAGTATCTGAAATGAACTTGCACCCCTCTCCCACATAAAGTGCCTTCAGTGCCCACTAGCAGTCAGGTGGCTACCAATATATATTGCTTTGTGCTAGGTGTGCTGTAAGTGAATCCATAAAAAAAGCTTCCTAAAGTAGCTGTGTTTCCTTTTGTCTAGGTCTGGCTACCCATAGGGTATATCTGCTTTTTCTCCCCTCCTGAGAGAGCAGTGGTGGTGGTAGGGTGACCAGGGGGATGCGGAACTGGGTGGTGGTTTCCTTGAGCAGCTTTGTAACTCTGGTGACTGTGGGGTGCTCCTTCAGCTAAGTAGGAGAGGCAAAGGCCTGGTTGCACTGTCAGGCTGCCAGAGATTTCTAACCAATAGCAGTGGTGACAGAGGGTATAAGTAGCTATTTTTGTCTTAGGACTGATTCAGCTGCAGTAGCTGCACAGTGACACACCGACTCTGCATCCAGCCACCTTCCCCTCCTCTCGGCACTGAAGGGTTGGTTACAGTTGTCAGCCCTATCTTCCTCTTTTCCCCTTTCCCTTGCCTCCTCCCTTTAACTCTCTAGGCAGCTCAGCCTCCACAGTGTCACCTGCCGCACGCTGATAGTGACAGGAGCAGATAGCACTGCCGGCAGTGACATCCCTCTGTGCCAGCCACAATCTCCTAATCAGAGCACACAGCCCTGTGCAGTGCAGCCATCTAATTGTTTACCTTCCAATTTTTTTCTGCCCTATGGAGACAGTGCTCCAAAGAACAGGCCATCAGTTGAAGCCCTCAAGAGCTGGAAACCAGCCATTTATATCCAACCTGACTGCTGGTCCAGGGGCTGAGGCACAGCTGCTGGGAGAAGCAGGTTCTACATGTCTGAGCTCTTAATCTCCCTTCCCTTTGTTCTCTAGTTTGTGGTTACTCTCTGACATAGCCTTAAAGTGCAGCGCTTAGTCTGAAAGGCTGACATTAGGAACAGCAACAACAATGCTTAGCTATAATCCCTTGCATTTCTAGAGTGTTTTCTGCCTACGGACTTAAAGTGCCTTGAGAAAAACTTGTATTGTCAGTATCCTTATTGTGGGGGTCAGATCCCTACAAAAGAGATTAGATAATAGTTTCTCATCTTCTTTCTGTTCCTTTAAAATATTCTAAAAGCAAGAAAAGAGTGTGTGGGAGGGAGGGAGGGAGGGAAGGAAGGAAGGAAGGAAGGAAGGAAGGAAGGAAGGAAGGAAGGAAGGAAGGAAGGAAGGAAGGAAGGAAGGAAGGAAGGAAGGAAGGAAGGAAGGAAGGAAGGAAGGAAGGAAGGAAGGAAGGAAGGAAGGAAGGAAGGAAGGAAGGAAGGAAGGAAGGAAGGAAGGAAGGAAGGAGCTCAGCCTTGTCCTTAGGACTTCAGTCACAAGCAAAAGAAATGGAATTATATTGAGCCAATTAAATCAAGATTTAAGTTAAGTAATGTGATTAATGTTGATTTACATAGATTGATAGATTGATGGTAAGGAATTCTTGTCAAATGAACCAAATACATACTTTTTTTTATGATGCTAGAACTTTGTCTGCTGGAGGTAATTATATTTGCATTGGCTTTTCTGAGGCATTTGATTTGATGGTATACAACCTTATAATTAAAAATGAAAACAAGAGAAAATCAGCACAATGGATGTTAAATGGAGTAAATGCTGGGTAATTATCATTTAAATATGTGAGTGAGAAGTCATCACTAAGCAAGTGGCATACACAGGATCCTGAGTGGATCTGTTCCCAGGCTTTAAAGTGCTTTTTCTAAGTGCAACATTTTAACTCTTGTGAGATGAGCATTACCTCCTACTAATTACTCTGGTAGATGATCTGAAGATCACAGAGCAGCATGAAAGAGATGGATAGGTGAGATGGGGCTGTCTTAACTTACTAGCAAATTAACTGGAAGAAAAACATTCTGGTTTTAATAGATATGATTGTGATAACATATATGTAAGAAAACAGAAAGCAGACCACAATTATCAGATGGTACGAGGACAGTATATAGCTATCAGTTGGGAGATGGAGATGAAGACTAACTTGAATGTTTAGGGCTGGGCTGCTAAGTGGCCTGAAAGAATAAAAGTGGGGAAAGGTACCCAAATAAGAGTATAGTCCATGAGATTCCTAGAAAATCTGAAAATTATCTGCGTTTATTTTACAAGAATATTTTAAAACTCATACATACACATTCCCAGACACAGATGGATATGAGAAAATCAACAAAGCGAGGAAATGAGGAAAAAGGTCAAACACACATTTCAAAGCTTGTTTTACATTCCATTTAAATTCTTAGTTAAACTCCTGAAATCATGAAGATTTCCCCCAGCCCCCCCAGATATCTTTGACAATCACTGGTTTTAAAGGTGTTGGGATGCTCTAGTGAATATCTCTTTGGTTCTTTTATCATTATTAGAATACTCAGAACAGTTCATTCTCAAACTCCTTAAAAAGTGAGAAATCAAAAACAGATACAAGAAAATAACACAAGGACTAGAAAACCTATCTTACAGTGAAAGACTCAAGGGCCTTAGTGAATTTAAGTTATTCTCAAGGGCCTTAGTGAATTTAAGTTATTGAAGGAAAATTAAGTTTTTATTTGATCAGCCCATATGTTACCAATGGAAATGTTGATCAACCAGGGATGTTAATATAACTGTCTATAATACAGCAATGAAATAGCTTATGTCAATTCAAACTAGAAAAGAGAAGAAATTAGTTAATGGTGCAGGGCAAATGGTGGAACGTATTACCCAGGGTTATGGGTGAATTTCCCACCTATGAGGATTTTTCAATCACTATGGGATGGCTTTCTAAACATGTGTTTTCTGGTTGATCTGTAAGTCAGATCTGAAATGGCAGTTATTTTAATTGAACCTCTGTGAACTGAAGGTTTAAGAAACACCTTGTGTAATGACATTGGAATACCACAAAAGCTGCCTAAGCCTCTGTTGAGCAAGTGGTTCTAAACCTGAGTGAACACAAGTGAAGGTCAGTGCCTTCAAGAGACACAACCAGAGCCACCACAGGACAGGCAGAGCTGGAACCTTGGCATCCAGAACTGCAGTGTCCTTTATTTGGTTCATTATATCTCAGCTATACTTTTACTGTCAGTGTTTCCCAACCTAAGGACCTAAGGAAGCCCTATTTCAAATATCATTGCCAACTACTGCAGTGGGAACTGAGCTGGGTATTGAAGCAACAAAAGGCAACTCCCATATATGCCACATTTCTTCTTTTCTAATAAATGTTATGTCTCTTTATTGCACCTAGAATTTCAAACACCTGTCTCCCTCAGCTTTCCTAAGACTATACCAAACTATGTATAAAAATAATAACCTCGTAAAGCAAACACAAGATGAAGTAGTAAAGAATTACAAAAATGAATGTCATAAAAAGTTAAACTAATCCCTTGAGCAGAAGAGGACTTCATTTTTCAAAAGTATGTCTGACGACGCTAAAGAATTTGCAGTTTTAAATCCCTTCATGGCAGTCACTTTGCCAACAGACAATAAAGCTGCAATTTAAAACTGCATTAATCTTCTGAAAAAGGCAGCAGAGAGCTTTCAGTGTGCTTTTAAAATCATCTTTTTTCTTGTAGTACCAGCTACTCCATGAGGGGTAGGGGGAAAAACCTGCAATTAAAACTTTCAATTATCATGATGAGGCCAATAAACCTTTTTTTCTCCCTCCTACCCCACCACATCTTCCCTTTTACCCTGGTGTCTGAAGGCATACCTGCATGCTTGCTCATCCTTCTCATTGCTTGAGCTATGTAATGCATCTGACTGTCTCCCAGGCCCAGCATTGCTCTCCCAGTCATGTCCCAACTCAAGACAAGGAATGTCTGTCCATACAATAGATGCATCTCTGTTTGTTTATACCTTACCTTCTGTGTTCCTATGTCCTGAGTAGTCTGGTCTAGTGAAAGGTGCCCCTGCCCAAGGTATGGAGGTTGGAACTGGATGATCTTTGAGGTCCCCTCCAACCAAGCCATCCTCTGATTCTATGATTCTATCTTTTTAGATGCTGAAGTCTCTGAAAAAAGGGCTTATGTTGCTTTTGCATATGAGCAAAAAGCTCTTTGTATCTCTCCCCATATATCCTATCAGAAACTTGTGACTGTCCTGCAATTACCTGAATATAACAGTAGGGAGGTGTTTAAAAAGCGTGGGGGAAGAAAAAGAAACAAAACTAAGAAGGTGTAAATATACCAGGGGAAATATTCAAGACAGGAAAGAACATCTCTGACTGGGTGGTATTAAGGTTAAGGAGCCTGTATGTCCCCCCCTGTGGTGCCCTGCATGTGACTGAGGTGTAGGACTGTCACACAGTTTCAGGATTCAGAAGCCTATCTAGAAGTCTACATCCTCTGCTTGTCCTTATCACAGCTGCTGAGTGCCTTACAGGCTGTAATGTACCTATCCTCACTCTGAATAGCTCTGTGAGTTAGATAGGACTCCTGCCACTCCTTTTTTTCCCCCACAGAGCCAGAATCAGTCTCATAGAGTTAAAAAAAGTTTGCAGATGAAGAGAAGCTCATTTCACCTTTCAGTAATTACATTTTTGGTACCTTCTCCCTTTTACTTGCTCTGCGCTCCATCATTTTCAACAGCCCCTTGATCTGAAACACAAGGAAGAGGCCATCTTGCCTGGGGTCGGGAAAAATCCTGCTTCACTAAGCTGAATATTTGGATTACATTAAAAAAACCCAGGATGATTAATCAAGATGTCCGATTCTCTTTAGCCTCCCAGAGGTGGTGTACTGGCAAGGCAGCATTAATACAACCTTGACAAGCCCCTCTCAAGTATGATTTTTTTTATTTTTCTGGGAAAAAAGCAAGAGCAAAAAACCCATTGTTTTTCTAACATAATTATTATCTGACGATACTTAACCCTGTTTTCTTCCATGCATGTAAAGTAACAGTCAGATGGAAAACTACAGAACCAAAAAAAAAAGAGTATCCAAAATTTATCCCTGAAATTCAAAGAACTGTTGCCTTGTGATGTGCCATAGTAGATGTGACCAAAATGCATGAACACCTGTTAAATATTCAGCATCATGATAAAGTTTTTGGAAAATAACTGGCTTAGATTCCTAGCTTTCAGAGTATGAGTGCCCAGCCACCTCAGTGTAGCAGTGTCTTTGCAAAAGTCTCACTTTCTTGCCACTAAAATATGCTAAGTCATTAGTTTGTTGTGAAAATTCAAGCAACGATGGCAACTGTTTCCTTTGGGTGTTTATAGTAAATTAGACAAGTGATGGCAGCATATGGAGCCTTTGAGATGGCAAGGAAAAGAGGCAAAGACAATTCCTATTATTTGGTTTATCAGGCCATGAAGGAGATATGTCTTTGCCTGTTGCTTGGCAGGAAGGGAGGAAGATTTGGTGATTCTTTAGTAAAAATAGACTTTTGAATTTTTGTATGTTGCTCCTTTAAAGGTAATTCACTAAAATAATTTTAATATTTTTTCCATGCATAAGGAAAAAAACAGAGGGTTTACAGATTTTCTTCTTTAGCATGATCTTTTACCACAACACTCTTACTGTTATGCTTTATTAGTAGATTAGAGGCCAGGGGAGCTCATTTATACAGCTTATACAGGCAGATCTGGACTTCCATCTGTGCTGATTGAAAAAGCAGAAATGTGGTACAGTTATGTGCTTTGGTATGAATTCCCTTGACTGTATTCATGGATCAATGAGCCCTGCAGAGACACAGAGCTAAGCACTGAGATGATCTGGGCCAGGCTATCAAACTAAATTTCATCCAGAGGTGAGCTGAAAGGTGATGCTACATAGGTGTGTCACTATCTAGGCAAGCTTCTTCACTATGTACATTGTTTTCCATTAGGAACATCTATTTCCAGTGTAGTCCCAAAAGCCTAGAAATCTGAAAAATAGAATTTGGCTTAACAAAATGCCTGGCCTTTTTTCAGTCAGATTGTTTAAACCCCTGGTATGTATATTCAATTTAATAAAAATTTATTTGAAATATAAAACAGGCATCCAGAAAGAAATAAATAATTTACACATTGCAATTCTGAGGGAGGTAGAGGGGGGACTGCTGTACTTTTGGAAGAGAAGATAACATATTAGTATCTCAATAGGTGTCTAAAGTCCAAAGGAGGTAGGAAAAAAAGAGGGCAGTAGTATAACTTATTTTTTCATGTCTAATAAATGACTTCTGTGCTAAATGCACTTGTTAGACATAGTCAGATAAAGTATGTTTTGCAATTACATTTGGGAAATCAAAATAAAGCTGTGAAGTTTTGCCTGGTTTGCAAACAGCAAATCCCTGAATATTCCTTCACCCCTTAGGTTAGCTTAATAGAGAAGGCTTTAGGAACTGGAGCTGTATCTCAAGCTTGCAAAGTAGCCAGAGAGGAGAAACAAGTAGTGTCTGATAAGGCTTTTCATTAAAGCTGTTTAACATGCTTGTAGTTATGTTGTTCTAACAAAATGGTGACAGAGGCTGAATGCTCAGCAGTGGCGGATGAGCATCCCAACTTTTACACATGCAACACTTGCCAAGAAAATCAGAAGTCTGATAAATAAAGTGCATGTTTTAGTGCAATCCTATAAAGCAGCTGTATGTTATTTTTAATGGGTAGAAACATTCGGGAGAATAACCAAGATGCTTGGTTAATGGTCAATAATTTAGTATTAGAAGACTGTGGTTGTGATTTCTGAGACTGAAAAAGCATTTTGGTTTAAATGGGCAAATTGGCCACTGCAGGGAAGTTCTGCTCTTTCCCCAGAACAGCCTCTGGGCAAGGCTCTAAAGGACCCAATAACATGTTTTATCTTTGCTTTAGTATTTGCATAGCTTCAGTATAGTCTTACCTGAGCAGCTGATTTGTCTGTACAACTCTCTCTGAGATGGTGAAATAATATTTGTTCAGATATACACGTGGAGATGACCTGCAAATGCACCAGAGATCCAAAAAAAGAACTTCACTGTTACAGTCCCACAGACTACACTGCCTACAATATTGGTACCTAGAAGGGTCAAATGCCTAACTTTACACTGGGAACCTGGGGAGAACTGCAAGAATCAGATGGGGTAACTAAAACATTCAGATGAGAGAACATGAGGCACTAAAGCTGGCCCCTAGAAAAATGCTGAGCAGAAAGGAGTACTATAAATCATATAACTACACAGGATTTAAAATACTATTTCATGTGGGGCTATCACTTGTATTTTCTTAAAATGGTGTAGTCCTGCTCTAATTCAAAATATCCAGATGTTGGATCTGAGTTTGTTTCATCTCCCTGTGTAAATGTCCTGCTTACCATCCTTCAGACTGTGCAGAAACGAAAATATAGTAGGATAGTGACAGTAAAGGTTAGAGAGTAATACATAGACTTTGGAGAAATCAGTTTGCCAGGGAGAAGTTCCAAGTCTTCTTCAAAGAGTACTTATTCTATCAAAAATTACTCCATTAGGTGTGGGAAGCAAAATCTGATTCTGTGCAGATTTGTCTGAAAACTTAGGCTGAAAGATAAATACAAGCACTGGTCTTGTAGAAGTTCACAGAAATGCAGTGCTGAACAAAAACACAGAAATCTTCATTGTAATGATGACTTTATGGTCCTGGAAATCCAGATTAAGATAGGAAAATAAAGCATGCCTGTGAATATTGGGGCTAGCACTACAGTGATGAATAAATATTACAGTTTTTCAGCTTAATCCTGCATATTCCTTGACACATTTTTGGCCCTATACAGCATCTCAGCTACACGTCATCTTACTTACACATCATTCCACTCTGCTGAGCTGATGATTTTGGAATAAGTTTAGGAACAAGGCTATTAATATATGTAAGTATTAACAGGATTGGGCTGAGAACTGTCCAAGTAAAAACTGAACTAATACTCTAAATTGGACAGATGGATATGATATGCTTTTGGCAGACTTTTGCATTTCCTCCTCAAACAGGTCACAACTGCTTATAAAACAAGGGTTTATTGCAGTATTCATTTATATGATTTATTTTTCCTATGGCTAGAGTTTATAACTCATTTGCTTTATTTCCAGTCAGTATTTCCTTCCCTCTATTTATTCCCAAGTTGTTTATATATGTACATATATTCCTTTACATAAATAAATATAAATGTTCTATCCCAAAATATATATGTTCTATCCCAAATACTTATGTTTTCCTATGAACAGTTTATGTTCTTTCTCTTCTATCAAAATCTTTAGATAAAAATTAGAAGGATATTAAATCTTAGCCGACCTGATTGCATTCTGTCATAAGATTGCATTCTGTCATATTACACTATGTTGAATATTGTGACCAAAGAATCATGAGAGCAGGTAAAGACAATGTATAGTATTTACTACATACTTACATTATAAATCTGTGAAGAAATATTGGACACAGTAGATAAAAACAGGTCAAAAATTTGTTCTTCTCCTCATTTTTCTTTTTTTTTTTTTTTTTTTTTTTTTTTTTTTTTTTTTTTTTTTTACTTCATATAAAGGAGGTTTATGGCATGGGGCCATTCCTTAATTATAATTACCTTTTCCTGATTATAGATCTGGTGTGGTCCCACATGACTTAGGGTACTTTCTCTGCTACTTCATACTATATCAGTGTCAGAACTGATCCAGAAGTGCTGATGCAAATTTAGAAATTTTTTGGATGTCATCTTCTCACTTGCTAGTCACCTGAATAAATCCTATGGAATTTGTAGTAAATTATATTGATTTTGTTGAACTATGCAGCTGTAAGTTATTATTCATTTGCAGACAACTCCACTGAATTTTCTACAGGTTTCACCATTTTGACTTTGGTTGTACTCTGGCTGTACACTGTATCAGACAGGTACCAGTCTCTGGTGATCAGCAGTAGCAGTACAAGTCAAGGCCTTTAAGGAAGGATTTTTAAAACATGTTTTAGTAGATTTGGTTAGAGGAGAGAACTGTGAGCCAGGCATCTTTATTGCTGTCCTCAGTCTCAGCTGAAGTCAATAAAAGGCTTCCCATTAATCTCCCAGGGAAATGGATCTGGCCCTACATGTCTTCCTGTGCATTTGGAAAAGCTGTTTCTTGCACAGTGACTTCTGCCTTTCAGATGAGACAAAACTAAGGGATTTCAAGGTATTTTCCCCCACTTTGGAATCTGCAGTAAGCCGAGCACCTGCAAGTTTTGCCTCAATGCAAACACTTTTCTGTAAAACTAATGCACTGATGAAAACAGTCATGCAGCAACTTAATGCCATTCATATTGAATGTCAGCTTTAAAAAATCACCTGTTAAAGTTCCTACCATTTGCATCTGGTTCTGAATTAAAGTAAAGAAAATGAGACTGGCCCATGGAAGCAGCTGTAGTTTTTAGCAGTACTGTTTTTCATTAAAAAACAGTTCCACATCTCTTCCATATTTTAAAGCACTGGATGACTTAGCTTCTTGCCTCTGCTCTTAAAGACACATCAATATATTTAAAATACCTGTGTATACTCAAAAAGATCAATTTTTTCCAATACATAAGAATTCAGCAATAATAGCTAACATGCTTCTTCCTCTTCAGAGAAATCTGTGAGTATGGAGATGTGCTGGTGACCCCATTTCCTTTGCACTGGTGACCCCAGACAAAAACAGGATGCTCTGGAAAAACTTGAATTGCCATATTCTACCTCTCCTAAAGAGAAAGAACAACAGCTTTCAAAACTGTCTTTATTGCACACCAAAGCAGAACAATAGATGAAGTACTAACCCCACAGTACTGCCATGTGAATAACCAATTTTTCAATTTTCTGGCAGTTCTGAATTTATTTTATGTTAACCTGTAAAGTAATTTGTCATACAGGGTACTCAGCTAGCTAAAAGCAAGAGGAAAACCAATTCCAGTACTGAATAATGCATTTCTTCAAAAGAGATGGTATTTATTTGTGTAGCTTAAATAAATGTTTTAAAGAAATGTTTATTTTTAAAAGTTAATTTTGGAAATTTTTAAAACAAAATGTTTTGGGGTTTTTTTCAGGCTAGTTAAAATTTTGAACCAATTGTTTTATACCATGTTTTTCCATCAAAATGTAGAATAAAATAGTAAGATTTGCTGGGAAAAAATTCTTATACCATCCACAGGGTAATCAAGCAGCTTTAGTTACAGGACTGAATCTTCATCAGAGCTGATCAC
Organism: Agelaius phoeniceus; assembly: GCF_051311805.1. NCBI lineage: Eukaryota > Metazoa > Chordata > Aves > Passeriformes > Icteridae > Agelaius > Agelaius phoeniceus. The sequence continues at coordinate 51,120,431 of NC_135266.1, forward strand.
ATAAGTGCCCCTCTCAAAACATCAGTGATTACAAAGCTCATAACATATCCAGTGTCCTTTTCAATATTCCATAATTTTTGCCATATAATATTCCCATAACTACAAGAATTGCGAACATCAGAACAGACCGGGTCTCCAGTGCAGGCTGTCTTTATACATCTGGGATCTTCTTATATGTTTGAAAAAAAAAATGAAAAGAAGAAGGAATCAGTGTCAAGAGATCTTCCAGCTTTGCATGATTCACTAAGAGAACTAGATATTCCCACTGCAAATGGCTCAAAGGCTGTATATGGGGAATTGTGCTATTTCCAGCTTTGTGGCGTTAAACAGAGAAAAGTAGCTTTGTGATTCAGCTTATTTGGTAATCCTTTCTTAATTATAGGAATATATATGAATCTAAAATGAAGGGCTGTGCTCTTTTAACTTCCTGGTTTTCTGTCTGCACATTCCTCTTTAGCCAACGAAACCTGAAGAGTGGGACACATCTCACCTGATCTCACAAGAGTGAAAAAGAGGAACCTGTTCAAAGCTAGTCTCTGTGGGCTTCCTTTATAATTAATAGAAAGACATAGGTGCCTTCACAGAAGGGTTCATTTCAGATGAATTGTTCTGATGCCTGCATTAGGACGAGATGAATAGCCTTCTGAAGGGGCCTGTATTTTTCCATTGACTTAAAAGGGATCCTAGTGTGACTTAGATGCCTGAGGTAAGTGAGATTAATCCTGCCTTGAACCAAAAGGGACAATATGGTTTGGTTTCTATAAATGCACTTAGACTTAAACAAGACTAGGGAAATTTCCATTACAGATCAATAATTTCCAATACTACATATTTTCTGAAGAATGCATTTATAAAGATGTGCCTAAAGTTTTTCTTAGTAACTATTATAGATGAGAAAATAGGAGAACAGAACCTTTCCCACCCTGTCCTCAACAGGATGCTTTTGAACATCTACATTTACATTTTGCTTGACTGACTGAGCCAATTACTAGTATGCAGAAAAGCAGTGCTGAACTCCAAGGGGGGATAGGATGATCCAAAAAGAATGTCCCTAACTTCTATAAAAGGAAAAATGATGATTTTATTAATACACTTCTGTAGTCATACTAGGATGCTAGGGTGAATGAATGAATACCATTTTTGAAATGCTATGCATGCATCCTGACCTGGGAAGTACCTAACAATGGATGCAATTACCTTTTCTGTGATGCCATATCATTAGTTTTCCCTTAATTGTCACCTGAGTCACTTGAAAAAGATTTATTTGATGTTTAATACTACAAGCCAAGCTCTGAAATACTTGTGAATTAGAAAGAACTCTACCTTTCCAGGGACAAGAACTGCAGCATCTCAATGCCAAAGTTTAATCACACATAGATTTACAGCGTACTGCTCTTACTAAGAGATGGTGAAGTAGCTAAGTGTGCACTTCTGAGTAGAAATGGAAAACAAAGAATGAATCCCTGAGCTGTCTTTTTTCAGAGACAATGGGAGAGGGGAAACAGTGTATATATGCTGCCAGAAGAGCTAAAATAAATGCAAGCTGATAATTATACTGCATGCAGATTGACATTTTTTATATTCACAGTGTATATACTAGCAAAATATAAATGCAGTGTTGTTGATGCAGTTGAGCTCTCCCTCATTGTTCCAGCCTCTCCCAGCAGTTGGGGTCAGCAGTAAGGACACAGAGCACATGAAGTATGGCTGGCCACAGCAAGACCCAGATGCTAAGCTAGGGATGATATCTTTTCAGTAGCTGCATCTGGCTCATTGGCAGGCTCTACAGGCAGATCTGCTGGCAGGCCTGGATTTGCCTCTGGGTCTGTCATCTGTCATGTTGTTACGCTGTTGATGGGCTGTCTCTGCTGCCTTGCCCTCCCAGGCTGCATTTGCCTTTCAACCACTTCTGCTGCTGAGGATTATGTGCTGTTCCAACATTTGGGGACAAGGGGACGGCATCCCTAAGACGTGTAGTTCAGAGAGCAAGATCAGGACAGTCTCGGAGTCAGAAATATGCTCGGCACATGCTCATTAATGCACGTTTTAAAAAACAGCCTTGCAGGTTTGCAATTCACTTGCAGCCTATTTGTTATGCTTTGCTGCTAGTTAGTAATTCAGGGCTCTGGTGACTCATGCACCTTTGTTTTTAATTATGACACTTTCATTTCAGCATATACCTGATGATGACATATACAATTGTTGATTAGCAAAGCAGAAGCCTTAATGAGCAGGGGGTAGCTTAGTGAGCTGGCTGTAAAAATAATATGAAATGTATCATTGATTTCTCCATTCTCTGCTGCACGGTGCATAATAACTTGGAGAAAACCAGTTAAAATAAAATATTAATGGGCTAGCAGTACTGGGAAAACAGCTCACTGTTAACATGCTCAGTAGTGAGAGAAAATTACAGGTTTCATTGTGTATGCTGCACCATCTGCCTACGCAGAGAGCTGAAGCCGTAGGGTCTCCCAGGGGAAATAGCTGTGGATAAGTTATTCAATTAGAACAGTATTATTGGCCAGCTACCTTGGAGAATTGGGTTGATGATGTTGTGATTATCCTGCTCCACATTCCTTCATGTCCCAGACAGGCTGCATCACTTTGCAACTTCCTTAAGTGCTCACTCAACTGTACAGTAGGTGAGCAATTGAAACAAGGAATATCAGGAATGCCTGAAAGAAAATCAATTTTGAATGAACTTTCTCTGCCTAGCCACAGCCTACATATTCTGAGTCATATTGTATTTTTTGTGGACTGCCGTGTAGTAAGTGACAGAACTGGCAGTGGGAGGAAAGAGAATTTCATTGTGTGCATTTAACCTGTGGCTGGGCACTGGATTTCATGTGCTAGGTTACAAAATAGTACAATGCTCCTTCAAGTGTGACATTCTTATTAGTGACACAGAAGCTTTCAGAGAGTACTGCCAAGACATGTTTTAAGAAACTGCTCTGAGCCTTTGTCAACAAAGTTCCAAAATGTTTTTTCTCTTCTTTGAATGTTGAGTTTTTTATTATTGTGCAAAACAGATCAGATCATGGCCTGATCTCTGTCTTGCAAATCCATTTTTTTGCTAACCTCCTGTTCAAATTAATGACATCTGAGAAGCATTGTATTATCAAAATAGAACTCGCTCTCACTGTGATGCATGCATAGGAACATAAAGAGAGCAGCTTCTATTTTTTTTTTCAAGAAGCAATGGTGCACCTAAAGTTTAGATTTTAAAAATAATTTTTATTATAAATCTTCATCCTTTTTCATCACCTAGTCTCGTTTTAGCTGTCCCTGATCTACTTTCATCAAAAATGGAATTTTGAGAGAGTCAGGACTTGCTGTATCATTTGTTGTGATGTCTCGTATCATACAGGCTGTAGAAATCTTTAATATCATTAAATGAATTGGTGCTCCCTTGAACTAAGCAGCAAAGGTTTATGATCTTACCACTAAAACTCAAAAAATCATTCTTTTTAAGAATTGTTTCTATGTTCAAAATTGAGGTCATATTTCTTTCCTAGTCTGTCATGCACTGATGTAATCTGGAAAACCTAACAGGGAATGCTACAGGGGGAATTCTTGGGAGAGGCACATGTTTCAGCTGTGCTTTAATCAGAGCTGAGCTCTCCTGGAAAGGTGACTTATGCCTGCTCTGAGTTCACATCACTATCAGTAATCTTTGCCTCGTTCCTCAAAGCTGAATGTCCTGTTAAACAAAGATGCACATCGTCCACAAGGCTCACAGGAGGGAGGCATTTGCGAGGTGACAAATGAGGTCATTGGCTTTGCAGTGAAGAGTCCCCAGACAAGCTCAGAAAGGTGCAATCTCTGAAAACAGCACTGTTGCTGCATGACTGATAACACCAAGTTGGTTCATTTCCTTGCCATTTATTTTTCACTGAATGTAGTGGGGGCAGGATGGCAGCAGGGAGATGCCCTGCCTGATCACCTTGTCCTTGTTGCAGTGCTTTGCCCAGGGACAGAGAAAACATAGTCAGCCATCCCAAGTGCCCAGAGCAAGGCAGGCCTGGAAGGGAGAAAAGGGAGAACTCTCAAGCCATGGGAGCTCTTGTGTTTAGGAAAATTTGGATCATGGTAGTGACTTCTTTATAAAGTGCCTTGAAGGGACAGGACAAAAACCAATGTCTAAGAACAAAGTAATCATACTTATTCACATCTGCTTGCACCAACCATTTTGAACCATTTCCTCAAATCCTCTTCATGCTGCACCTTACATGACTTATCTCCCAGCTCCCATCCTCCCTTTTGTGTGAACATCTGGTACCTCCAGAGGGCATGTGCAGACCAGGGTGACTTGCACCAGTACATCTGTGTGACTTGTAGACAGTGGGACAGTGGTTTTGAGCTTCATGCTTGCAGGGCAGCAGCACATAAAGCATGAATATGGATGAAGTGCTGCTGTGCCATGTGTGCTCACGCTGCTAATGATAAATATGATAATAACGGCAGGCCTACACTCAGAGAGAAAATCCAGCTCCCCCCATGTGCACCCTCACTGATTGAGTCTGGAAAAGGCAGAATTCATCTATCAGCACCTTGTAGGGCCATAAAATACATTGACTTTTTAACTTCTTCCACTCCTTAGAACCACATTTTTGCATGCAGACTATGACAGGGAAATTTTTATGAGACTCCTGGGATATGCAAACCACTGACTGAGTGGAGTGCCATTTCCTTTTATACTACCAGTGGAGAAAATTGTGCCATCTGAACCCACATGCTCACCAGCTGATGAATGTGAGGCTACTAGCTTGCTCTTCGATCAGAGCTTTCCTGTCCATTTTTACACCTGTCGTCTCTTTGGCTGTAGCATATGTGAGCTGCTGGAGCAGAGAAACCTGGAAGCACAGCCCTGGATCTGGCTAGAGGCTGTGGCTGGAGCAAAATGGGTGGCTGCACACCATGTAGTGTTCATGTACATGTTCCTGTAGTGCCTGTTAGTGTGACACTGTCATTCAGGCACAGCTGGACCTTCCTGGACAAGCTCTCCTTCAAGAAGATGGTTACTGTCTGCAGGCTGCCCATGAAACCTGTGAGATGAGCAGACCCACAGGCACCCTGCCCTACCTGCTCTGCCACTTGCTCCTGGGGCCATGCTTCCCTCACACCAAGGGGTTGTGCTGTCCAGTCACAAGCAGTGACCATGTAAATGACACAAAACACAACTTAGCCCTAGGCAGTGGAGTTTGCATCTTCAGAGTTGATTGAAATGTTTCAGCTGACTTCAGTGGGGGCCTGATTATGCTGTTTCCTGGAGATGGCCTCCAAGAAGTATGGGGCTTTCCTTGGATCAGAAATGGCAAAGACAAGTTGGGTCTGCAAGACAAATCATTGAAAGCTGTGGGTTTGAGTTTTAGTTTGCTGAATACTTGTTAAAGTGTCAAGAACTGACTGTGAGAATTTATTATCTTTACTGTCTAAAGAAGAACTTAGGGGTTCAGCAAGAGATCATGATGAGGGGACAAAAATAAAGGAAGCATGAACTACAAATCTCAGGCTCAGTCAAGTGAAGAAAGAGGAAAGTGCTTGGTTATAGAGATGTTTAATTTTTTTTGCTCTGGCTGTTCTCATCCAGGCATGAGAAACTGAACTTCCCCATTAGTCTGGCTACATGGACTTCTTGAAGAGGCCTGATCCTAGGAGGACTTACAGAAGGAAAATCATGTTCCTAGCACAAACACCCTGCATAGCAGTGACAAATAGCTGGTTGCACTGATTCCAGAGGTTTTCCATGACACAGTCAGGCAAACAAAGCCAATCTGCTGGCATGGTCCTGAATTTGCCAGTTCTGGAGTGAGCTGTGTCAAAAAGCTGGGGCAGGCTACCTCTGTCTAAGGAAAAGGTAAGGCTGGAATGTCCTGAAAGGATCTGTGGCTGACCTCCTCAAGTGACCCTGATTATAAATGTGGATACATGTGGTTAAAGCTCAGTCTGCCCCTTGTCACACTTCTACCTTTGTTCAAACTGACAGCCAAAATGATCAAGCTCCCAAAACTTAAACTGCTAAGCCTCTATTTGAACACATATTACTTTTTTTTTTTTTTTTTATCAGATTCTTTACTGTGGTTATTTCCAGAGTAGGAAAAATTCCAAACTAAACATGAGAGATTTTGGGGTGTTTTTGTAGATTCACTTCCTGAAAGATTGCTTTGCACCTGAGGTTCAGATAAAAAATAATATCAACTAGTTTAAAAGAAGCAGTGTTCAACAAAGGACATATTATTACTTAGACCTCTGCAACCACTTATTTGTGTTACAGTCAAAAAGACGTCTTCAAAGTCACTGAAACAATTCTTTACAGGCTCTGGGAGGAAGCTAGATGTCCCTACTGGACAATATCTTCAGCAGCCTGTCATCTGGGATGTGTATTTATTTTTCTAACAGAAGCATGCAAGGGGGTATGAAGTGCAAAGCAAATGGTACCTCTCCAAAATATGTCTTTTATTTAATTGTTTTAAAATCCTATTTTAAAATGTTCTATTCATCTAAATGTTGTGCTTGGACAGACTCCAGGGCTGTCTAATATTAGTGGAGAGCAAGGAGAGTTTTTGTACACATCTGCCTTTGAGAATTTTACAATAGTGGATATTTGTGTTGTTTCATTTTTGTACATACTTCCCCCTCAGGGAGAATTCTGTATCTGGAAGCACATGTTAATTTAACCCTTGAGTAGAGCTGCAGCAAGAAATGGTTTGTGTGTGCCCCTTTGGGAAACTAGTGGTGATGGTGAAGAAACAAGCTGTCAAAGACTGAGAGTTTACTGTTGTTTCTGTCACCTGCTTATTTGAATTGTGAGCATTGGTGCATATACAATTTACCAACAGCAGCAGGTCCTAATATATAAGTTAAAAAATCCACTTGCTATTGTGTGAGTGAGATAAGCAGGATGTTGGAGAGACGGGTACCAACACTGCCACGGAAATGTAAATTTGTCTTGTCACAAATGTCAGAAGTGTTCTGTTTTTAAAGATCCTCCATTTTTTAAATAGATTCCAAGACTGACATGAAAGGAAGAAAGAGGGAGCATGCCAGAAGACTGTTGAGAAATTACATTGGTTTTCCAGGGAAAAGTACAGAATAGGTTAGTTTAAAGGGAGAAAAAGGAAAAAAAGAGAATCAGAACATGAGTTATTTTCAATTTGTAATATAGACTCAGCATGGGAGAGAAAGGATAAGATTTGACTGATGAAAAAACAATTCTCTTGTCACTTCCTACTGGCCAAATGTCTTCCTAATAGTTGTTACAAACACAGCTAATTGTGTCAGCAATGGGAACCTACATTTGAAGAATAAGCCTTGATCTTTAAATCCCACCAAGATGAATAGGGAGAGGACTAATGATAGGTACACTTTTCATGGTTGTTTTTTCTGTAACATGTTTGATGCAACAATCCACATGCAGCAGGAGGCAATGTCTTTGCAGCCATTTCCAAGCCCACTTCAGCTGACACTTTCTCCCAAAGCCATTCTCTCCCTTTCTCAGCATGGTCAGGTTACCAACATTTACAGGTCTCTGCATCCTTGGTATCTTATCAGCATCTTCCTGGAGAAAGCCTTTCTACTGAGCAGTTCACATTCCCAAACAGCTTTCCATGCTAATTTCTTGGGTGATGGCATAAGCCAGTGCTCAGAGAATCACCTATTCCTTAGGCTTCCTATGTAGTTTTGAATATTCAAAAAAATAACCTTTCTAAAGGGAAACTATTGGTTACCAAAACCAACTAGCACCAGCACTGAGTTTTGAGCTTTTTCTCAATCAGCCATTCTGAGGGTCACCAATGTAAACAAAATGTTTTGCAAAGAAAATTATTCACTTACAGCAGAAAGCAAGACTGTATCTGTACATGATAAAAATGTTTCACACCTGAGCAGAAAGATGCATGACAGCAAATTAACTTCAGTTGTTTTTCACACCATAGGTCATTTATTCTGCTTGAAAATGAGAAATTGTTATTGTCTGTATCAGACAAATGAGACGTTTCCCATTCTTAGTCACCTAAAAAGTTTATTCCTGCTGTTCCAAGAATTTAGTGTCAGTATGACATATAGACTATCTACCTTAAATATTAAAATAACAATGGCTTTTAGTAGTAGTATGTCAAAATAAGGAAAATAGGGTGATACTCAGCATCTGGATCTAAGTTGTTACAGTGACAAGAAATATATTTTCATTTCCACAATAATCAGTTCATCTAAGATAATTTAGGAAATTATAGGACCTGCAATTGCTAGGATCCTATTTTCTTAATCAACTTTGCAGATTTCTGTCACACAAGCTTTTACTTTTCTTCATTAAAACTACCATAGCAGTTTTTGTAGTGGTCACAAAAACTGCAAGGGAGGAATAGGGAGCAGGGAAACATATGCGCTTATCAGTTCTTAAAGCTGGCAAGCAGAAGTCAAGTTTGCACTTAGTTTCTGGATTTATTGTTTTGAGAGCAAAAGCTCACCTATGGAGCTCAACCTGTAATTAATTACATACTAATAAAACACTTCCCTGAATATTTAGATGCTATTTCCGTGCTATTTGACACCTGTTTTTTAATGTTAGTGCCCACTGACTCACTTTAAGGGCTAAAGCAGAACTGCACAAATGATCTTCCAAAGGACAGATGTGAAAAACCCTACAAACTTTAATAGGACCAGCATAGAGTCCCTCACCAATCTTGGTCTTGGCTAATTTCTGGTCCTTTCTAAGCAAAGGTGTGCACCCACTGCTGCATGTAGGGATTCTGCATGTGAGTAAGACCCTATGTACAGAAAGAGAGAGAGAAAAAATGAAGCTGATTTGGGGAAATCGGTTCAAATGTTGCCTGCACATTGGGGATCTCTAAGGCCAAGAGTACTGAGTGTGCAGTCTAAGGTCCAAATTTCCAAACACACACACACACACACACACACACATATCATGATATTCATAAATTTAAAATCTTACATTTGACAGAAAATAAAATGAATCACTTGACCATCAAGTGAACAAGCACGCCTATTATGATAGATGTTTCCTTAAAAATAATTGCCAGTAAAACAGGATTTCTACCACAAACAGAGTCAAATCCATCAAGTCTTTTGCTGATTTAGTTATAATTTGTTCCTTCAAATAGGAACTCTGTTCCCATCTGACAAAGGGGTCCTCCTGCATCTGGAAGATGATCCAATTACAGTTTAAAGAAACTTACAGAAAGGACAACTGACTGAAGATAGAAGTCTCTGAGAGTGGGGAAGTAGAAGTGAGGGTGTGTACATTCTCCTATGAGTAAAGTGACGACAATTATATTTGTCCTGAAGTTTTGCAGGGACTGCAGTCAGGCCCTTGGGATCAGGTTTGGACCTGCTTTCTATCCTTCTACTTCTCCCCCTGTCTTTCACTATGTTCAGATCCCATAATTATATGAAAATAAAGCCTTGCTCTGGTTCTTTTTTTTACTCTTACACGCATTAACTAAAAGGGTCCCTTAAATTAAAAGCTCTCTTTGAGGCAGTACTGGCAGTACAGACTGCTGTCAGATGCTTTCTTCTGGGAAATAAAAAGGAGACTGCAGGGAGCCTTTACCTGGGAATCCCACCCAGGGCAAGATCACAAAGAGCTAACACCACTTCCTAGTTCTCTCCATCTACTGGGAGTTGTCAACATAACCAGGGGACTTCATTATCAAGCTACAACAATGCCTGAAAGGAGAATTGCATGATGATGCATTCCCAAGTTATCCCATGCTTGTCACAGGTGTTGAGATCCCTGAGCTGTCGTGGGAATGTCCAACTGATGAGGAAGCATTATTTGAAGTCAACTAACTGCTGAAAAAGCCTATGTGCTCCTGTTTATTGCAGATAGGCTCTGCCTGACTCCCTTTAGGCATGGCTGGGCAAATCTTAACCCTTGCAGCTTCAGATCTCCAGACCTTCTGCTTCAGCCAGCAGGGCTGTGAGCCAGTGGATTGCCTGGAAACAAGCAGGGGGCTTTACACTACAAGCCTCATGGCATAAGAATTTTAAGGTCTGGGCAGCTGGCCAAAACTTGAAGTCTTGTAAAACTTCTTTCCATAAAAGAAAGAGATTGATTATGGAGTTAAGATTTCCTTGATGAAACTATAAATCTATAAGGGATATATACACAGTCTTGTTTTCTTGACTATAAGAGGAATCAAACAAGAAATTAATTCTTCAGTCCCAATTCGAAACCTATTTTGGCCAAACACCCAACTGAAAACTATTGTTTTTTGCTTTTCACTTTGCATTTCCTCTGTCACTCTACCATGATAGCTAGTGATTTCTTTCAGCTTTCTTGGTGTTTTTCTGTGTTGCATGAGAAAAGCTCTTCAAACAATGCCTTCCATACTCCTGAGCAATTTTAGCGTAAAAATAAAGCAGAAGCCTGGTAATACTTCTGTTTCCTCTCTCTTTCTCTCTCTCTCTTTTTTTTTTAATTTTGAATAATGGTATTTAAATTGCAAAGTATCACAGGTTTTAGTCAGTTCTTCTGTCCTATGCATTATTTTACAGAATTTAATCCAGGACTTCCATACGATCCCATTTCCATGCAGAGAGAATTATCACTGCTATGAACAGTAGGACTGATCAGCTTTGCTTTTCAGCAGTACTGAGCATCAAAAGAGGGTTTCTTAACATCAACATTCTTTTCAAGATTAGTATTTCACAGCTCCCCACAACCTTGAACAATATCACCCTCCATGCCCCTCATACCATTGTGCATTTCCACTTCAGTACAACAACTAGCTTGGACAAAATTTCACCTTAGGTTGCTTTCTTACCACACAGCTGGAAAAGCAAATGGCTTTGCTGATAAAGGTGTCTTGTTTTTGTACTTTACTGCAGTACTTACTATTGGACACAGCTTAAAAACGAGCCACACCATTATGGGGAAGTTTCTCATCCTGATGATTTTGTGCATCTGTGCTGGCATGGCCATAACCTTTGGCCCTCATCATTCAAAGCAGAAACTTCATTCTAACAGAGTTTGAGATAATAACTTAACAAAACTCTATTGACTCTGTTCCAGTATATCCTGCCCCATTCCTGGAAGGGATTCAAGACCAGGCTGAATGGGGCTTGGAGCAATTTGGTCTGCTGAAAGTTGCCCCTGCCCATCGTGGGGCAGAGCAGTGGAACCAGGTGATGTTTAAGGTTCTTCCCAACACAAACCATTAAATAATTCTATTATTATTTGGAGCAAAATATCCTTAAATACAAATGTTGACACAATTTTAACTTTAGACATTCATACCTTGTGTAAGGCAAAGATATCACTGAATAAAAAAACCCCATTAATTATCCATTAAGGTTGTATATTATTACACACTAGAAAGTTTTCTCCTTCAGCTGCCCTCTTTGACACACACTTTATAAGGTCTTCTTGCCTGCTAGCTCATCTTTAGGCACATGGAGACAACCTGCTCCTGTGTCTTTAAATTTCCTCCTGGAGGAATGCCCAGCTTTCCTGGAGTCTTCTGTCCTTTGAGAGTGCCTCCAAAGACACTGTCTCAATCAGGCCCCAAAATAGGGGTTAGAAAAAAATGGGAGAAAGGAGCAGAAAAAAGGGAGTGGAAAGAGAAGGACATATAGAAGGAAGGAGATGGATCAAGAACTGAAATTTTCTAAATACCAGTGCAAAACAGCAAGGTTCCCAGTATGTAGCATGGAAACCTTGGTTGTATGCGTATTGCCACACTGCACTTCCCCCATTATGGCCACATGTCCCATTGCTCAAGAAGCCTCAGCACAGAGAAAATAAATGAACAAAAGTGGTATTCCTCTTTCCCAAAAGTTGATTTGTGATGTTAATTCAAGTTTTACTAAATATGCAAATGCAGCACATTTAAACTGGTAAATCAGTAAGAAAATGGGAAAGGAGGGACAGGATCTGCATTCTTTTCCACTGAAAATGATAAAAAGAAAATGTGTGCTTGTTGGTGAGCTGGGAAAACAATCTTAAGAATTAAAAGTGCTTCATCTCTTCACTGATTTCTGCCCTTTTACATTTTTTTCCAAATCCTTGGCAGAGGATCAGGGAGCCCAGAGCAGCCTCTTGCTGATCTCACACAGCTATTTCATGCTGAAAGTGCTGATCTAATAACCCTCAGGTGCATGGTTGGGAAAATTGTGATTATTGTTCTGAGGGCTTGCCATGGGGCAGCTGACCATTGATTCCTAATGTGTACCAGATGGGCCCATGGCTCTTACTTTTTACAGAGAAGTAGAGAAGTATTTAGATGCACTCTGAGAATAACTGTGATAGTCTGCAGATTAGTGGTAACATGAATTTTGTGTGAATTAAAACTGTTTACCACTGCCAGGGAAAACACAAATGGAAATACCATGAGTTTCTAGAAGCACACATAACAGCTTTTTTAAATGTTTGATAAAATGTGAATTAAACCTTTTGTGAGTTTTTCTTCCTTAGTATATTGCTTATGTAAAGCCCCAGAATATTGGTTCAGACACTGAGTGGTAAAGGATTCATTTCAGCTGCCCTCATATTCTGTCTGCAAGCAAGATGCTTGATTTCAATCCTCTCATCTCAGTCTGCAGTCAGTGGAGAGAGGCACACATCTATTTGATGCTTCTCTGAAGTACTCTGAGGTGGTCCCTATACCTGCCTAATTCTCTCCATTGCCCATGAGGGGAGTCCTGGGCAGCTAGTCCCATGTAAGTGCCTTAATCCAGAGAAAAGTCTTACTCCAAATCCTCTGTTTGCTGTTGCAGGTGCAGATGAAGAATGAATGTGATGGTCATTCCTCCTCTGCCTTCTCTGCTGAGCCTGTGGATGGGTTTTGCAGTAGTGGTGTTGGCCTCCAGATGAAAATGATGAATTTTGTCAAATCAAGGCACTACCAATTAGCAATAATCATTCCTGATCAAAAGCTGTGGAGGCAGGCACCAAACCAAGGTACCCCTTAAGCATCTACTTAACTTTAAGCATGCAATTAATAGCACTGACAAGTACTTGTTTAAGTGCTCTGCTGGATCTAAGCCCTCTTCTTTTAACCAATATTCACCTTCCTCTTGCCAGTAGAGCTCTGACAGGAATGAATTACGCAGCTGGGATGTTCTACAAAAGAAAAGCATGTCTTCTGTGACATGCACAAAGACGCCATTTGGGTTTTAATGAGAAACTGTGTTTTTAAAATAATAGGAAGGAAATAAAGATCAGAGAAAATGTCCCTTTCAGCTTTGTTCTGAAAAGCCATGAGTCAATATTTTTATTAAAACAAGATGTTTCCTTCATTCTTTTGCCCTTAACTTGTAAAATTGAAAGTAGTTTTACAAGGAAAATCTACAATTCTATTTGGCATGCAGAATTCTAAAGAAAAGTCCTAAACTGGCAACGAAGGGAAATATTTTTACTTGTCAAATTTACTGATTGAAAAATAGAATTTAGAGCAAGAAGTCATAGAAATTATTCCAATAAAGAAATAACCTGACAAAAATGTTTTGCCTCTAAGGAAAACTGATTTCTGATGGATGCAACCCATCCAAATATTTTTTTATAGATTTTTAAACTTTTTTGCTAGATATTTAGTAATATTTTTACATCTTCTTTATTATTAGAATAGTACACATTGCATTTGGTCCAAGATTGCACCACTCAGTGTTCAAATTGATGCTTACCATGCAAAAATTCAGGAAATCTATATTTAATGTTCCTAGATTAACTGAATCTCCTATTGGAGATATCTCCAAACTCTGAACTCAGTTTTTTAATTATTTACCTCAATCTATTGAAAGTTAAAAGATCAGTCAGTTGCTGAAGATGTTCTTGGCTTAACCTAAAATACCAATGTTGTCAAAATGTTCCCATTGCAATGCCAATATTTCTGCAATGCCCAGATAGGAAAGGACCCAGACAATAACTGGAATGCTCTTATTTCACCTAAAAATCTACCTGAGCTTAAAATTGCTCCTATCTTTTATAAAACAACAAAAACTCAGGTGGAAACAAAATAGTTTTACAATGAGACTGAAGATTAACTCAGGTAATTCCAAACAGGGAAGAACATCAAGATGGATGTGTGAAATTTCCAAAATTAAAAAGATGATGTGGAAAACACTACCAAGTAGTCATTTTTCTATTTGTCATGTAAGAGTTCAGTTTCAATCCAGTTGCTGACTAAAGCTGTGTCACAGCATAATATAACATCCTTATGCATGTGAGAAACCAAGTCACCATTAATATGAGAATTTTGAGAGAATTTCCTGCCTTGTTTAACAAAAAACCCTCATTCACTTTAGTGCAAAGTCATTGTTTCACAGACAGGGGAAGTATGGAGTTTTGAAATTGCTAGTGGAACGCACATAAAGGAATTAATTGCCTGGTAACCTAAGGCAGCTGCAGCTTTACCAGAAACAGCTTTCTGCTTGGATCTGGAGTGCATGGGTGTAGGGATGTGCAGCGGTTTTTCCCATGGCTGTATGGAATTCTGGCAACTTTGTAGGGAGTCCAGACTTCCACCTTGGTTTGAGATACCAAACCAAGGTGGTTTGGTATCTGTTCTTAGAGGTAAATGTATTGCATTCATTTTTACAGAGGACATTGTCCAATTCTTACCTCTCAGATCAATATCTCTCTAGAGCATTCATTCATTTCAATGAGATTTTATACAAATACACTGAAACTAGCACATTCAAACTCCTCCTGTTGGCCACTTCTGCTATGCAGTTGTTGCTCCTTTATTGGCCCTATCCTCCTGAGGAACTCGTGAAACAAGATCCAGATGTTAATGTCAAGCACTTTTCTTACTTCTCTTTATCAACTAAGACTCTGTTTCTTAGGACTCCTCATCTGTAAATACCTCCAGAGTACTGCTTGACTCGTGATTTCTTAGTTAATTGATGTCTGGATGCAGTTCTGTGCTCTAGGATAACCCTGCTCGAGCAGGGAGGTTGGATCAAATGATCCATTCTGTGATTCTTCTCATTCAAATTCGTGTTGTTCTCAGGATGAGCTCACCATATTAAAACACCATCTCTACTTCAGTGGCTCAAAATGTAGCAACATTATTCAGCAGACACCTAATCCTTCTCAAAGTAATTGGGAAAACCAGGGACTATTTGTTTTCTCTTCTCGTCACTGCTCCCAAACACCAGTTCAATATCAATTTACATGCTTTATAAAATAATAAGTAAATTTCTTTTAAATAAAAATTATTCAACTTAAAGCTTTAATACTTAATACTGAAGGACTCATTCTTTTCAAGTTCAGATAGAGGTAGCTGTCAGAATCAACTGTTGCATAAATTGAAGGTTTAAAATAGAGATTTTAAAGGTGTTAATTATGAATCAAGTTTTGAAAAACAGCTACTTGGGGTTTTTTGGAATAAGTTGAGCACTTAAAGAATTTTGCAGATACTTTTGGAAAAAATCAGTAATTGAAAGAATTGTATTTTTGCCAAAAGTTATATTCATTGTTACTTAAAACTTATGGGTGGTGATTCCACCTTTTTTTGCTGATGAAAATTTTGGGGAAAAAAGCTATCATTATCTGATCCTGGAGGGAAAAAAATGTTGACCTTTCACCATTTTAAATGGTGTGTTTTATTT
Organism: Agelaius phoeniceus; assembly: GCF_051311805.1. NCBI lineage: Eukaryota > Metazoa > Chordata > Aves > Passeriformes > Icteridae > Agelaius > Agelaius phoeniceus. The sequence continues at coordinate 51,136,001 of NC_135266.1, forward strand.
GGTGAAATTTATTCTTTATATTTCCAAGGTACTTCAATAAATCGGGACTGTGTAAATTAGTACCACAGATCTGCCTCAGAATGACCTTCTTTTTCTATATAACTATGTCCACAGTCTTTTGATCTTTGCTTCTAACATATCTCTACTTTGTTATATTTAAAGAAATACAATTCTTGGGCCTCCCTTTAAACTTGACAGAATATTAACTTCCAATTTAGAAAATTAGTGATCAAAATTCAGAAAATCTACTGCCAGAGTCATTATTCCTACTCTTAAAAGGAACTATTGGTCTATTAGGAATGCTAGAAGGAACAAGCAGCATAGAGCAGTGTTGATAATTGCTGCAATGTGGTTTTCTTTAATCTCAGTTATTCTTGTCCTACACTTCATCTTGTTGCCTATCTGATGGTAAAGCAACTTTCCTCATCCAAGTCCTAGCAAAAATTACAGGCCTCATACACACTTAGCTTTGCCCATTGCAGAGATTCTCTAAGTTTCAGTTTCACAGAGCCGTACCAAGATATCAGGATCCTGGCTGCTCAGGATCCCCAGGGTTCCTGAATGGTGCAAGCATTTCTGCTCTCCTGGAAACCTCTATGAAGAACTGCCAAGACAATTATCAGGCTTATGTGTCTGTCTCATGCCAACATTTTGTCTCAAAGGGTAGTGCACCAGAATCCCCTGGCAGGAGACCAAAGTAGGACATTGCAGAATCCTGTAAATATTTATTATAGCATCTTTTACTGTTCAAATTCATAGAATCATAGAATCATAGAATGGTTAGGGTTGGAAGGGACCATGTCATCTATTTCCAACCCCCCTGACATAGCCAAGGACATCCTTCACTGGACAAGGTTGCTCAAAACCCCCCACACAGTGGCCTTGAATGCTGCCAGGGATGGGACATCACAGCCTATGTGGGCAGCCTGTTCCAGTACAAAGTTCCTTATTGTGAAATGTGAATGAGCTACACAGCCCATTGCTGATGGCAGTGGGTGTTACTGACCCTGGGCACTTATGGAGGCTCTTGGTGTCTTGAGCTCATCAGTTCTTGTGGATTCAACAGGACCATCAGTCTCTGGAACTCCCGTTTTGTGACACTTTCACATTTGACCTCTCAGCACAAGTTTTTGCCTATCCTTTAGCCTGCTTTGTGGGAATCTTTCTCCATCCAAACCAGTAGTTATGCATGCAGTCCATTCACACAAATTCACACCAAAGGGGTATTTATCACTGGCTCACCTGCTAAGTGAAGGTAGCAATGTAAGGAGGATCACACAGAACACAAAATGAGAAATTAACAAGAAATTAATGTAATTTTTTCCTTTTTTCTCTCAGGTACTAATAAAAATCCCATGTGATTATTGTGAAATCTAATAATCTTCATTATTTGACCTACAGAGTTTGCTATCTCCACTGTTCTTTTCAAACATACACTTAAGATGTATGTATTGTTTGTGATTTGATTCTGAAAGGCTTACTTGCAGATGTCAGGGAGGATACCTGCCTATGTGTTAGCTGTTCTGAGCAGAATTTACAGGACTGGGCACTATTTTTTGAAATGCATACTGTGAAATATATGGATACAAAACCTAGGCACATTAATATACAATTATGTTGTAACTGTGAAACCTTAACACCCTGTTAATATTGCTGTCTTGCATCTAGTGTGTGATACATTTGAGAAAACATATGGTACATAATCCTTTCCAAATGGTTTTAGAAATGAAAAGGTGTCCTCTATGAGCCTATGTCACCAAGGAAGGGAATGTTTCCTCATTTCTCTGGGTGCTGGAACCCCATGATGAGCAGATTTGCATAACAATTAACCTCTAAAAATAATTTATAACCTCTCAGATGAGAAATCAGCTTCAGGGTAGTTAAAAGGGGACACATTCTTTATTAACATGACTGTTTGTATAAAGGAGACATCAAAGCAACTTAGACAGTCCCTCATACTTCCTATGCACTATAGAGAGTGCACAGTGGTGCTTTGCTTCCATTATTTCCTGCAGAAATGTTAGGGGAGGGGGAGAGAGAGGGATGTTTCCTTTATTAACAGAAACTCATCTAGCCTAATAATGTATTTAAAAGATTAAACACTCCATTGCTTTGTGCTCATATAAAAGTGCAAGAATCCTCTTATTTCTTACAGCTGTCCTGCCAGGCTTACAGTGGGGATGTTCTGTGTTCACTTACTGTCTGCCTGGCTCTGGGGTGTGGACAAGGAAAACACAAGGGCAGGGAGCAGCCATGAATAGGACAACTTGTAATTTAGAAGTGCTTGTGGTTTCACACAGCCAGGGCTAGTCCTAGGATGACACACTGCATCTGAAGTTAAATCCTCTCTCCCACGGAAGGAAACCAGTTTATTTTGACCATTTGCTCTGTCTTGTACTCTACTGTAGGGCTTTCTTTCAAACATTTCTCTTTGTTACTCACAAGTCAACATTCAGTGTCCCTTGAAGCCTAAAGCCTTTCAGCCTTATTGGAGTGTGTGCTTGCTTACTTGTTTTGGTAGGTATCAATAGACTCTGCTTTGCAAAGCCTGCCCCAAACAACTCACACACTAATGAAACTATTCTATCCAGAGACACTCCCACTGCTGTTTCCCTCTGCTGTGACCATCTATCTCCCTTATTCAGCTTGGTGTGAGAAGACATAGCTCTGCTTTCAGTGGCTTGGTGCTTGCCTCCTGCACAACTTCGCACAGGGCTCTCCAAGTAGAAACAGCAAAGGGAGCTGCTTCTGAGGCACAAATGCACATCACAAACTGACAGATGTTGGTCTTATCTTCTGTTTCCTGAACATTGCAAAATTTTTGGTATTGGCAGTAGAAACATTAAATCTTAATAGTAAATTACAAGAATAAAAACCACCAGCAAATCAGTTACCCGTTATTTTCAGCCTTACCTTTACACTGGAAATCTCACAAGAGAGCCTGCTATGGGATTTCATTCCCCAGTTTTGCCACCCCAAGTGGCTAGAAAAGCTTTGACCAATCAGCCAATATGTGACTTATTTAGCTAGGCTAAAGCATTCATGATGCCAGTTTTTATCCATCGGGCAGGATGCGAATAATGGGACGGAGTTCATCCAGCACTCGGTCTGTTCAGCCAGTCTGTGTGCTGCTCTCAGGAAAGGGATTACTGCAGTCCCCAGGTACTTACTGAAGGGTTTTGTACCATTTTGAGAACATATTCAGTTTGGTATTTACCTATCCATGCTAGTTTTTATATATAGTGTATAAATATTATATACATAAATACCCATACATTGGACCTTCTTTTTGGAAATATGGCCTTTTGAGCACCACTTAATGTCTTTGGTGATAGCTCAAAACATAGAAAAATAGAATCATATGGTTTTGGTTGGAAGGGATCTTTAAATATTGCCTGGTCCAGTCCTGTTGCCATGGGCAGGGACTCTTTCCACTTGACAAGGTTGCTCAGTGCTCCATCCAACCTGGCCTTGAACATTTCCAGGGCTGGGGCATCCACAGTTTCTCACCACTCTTACAATGAAAAAAACAATCTTATGCCCAATCTAAATCTACCCTCTCTCAGTTTAAGACTGTTGTCTCTCGTACAGTCACTACAGGCTTTAGTAAAAAGTCTCTCTGTCTATTATACTGAAAGGCTGCAAAAAGGTTTTCTCTTCTCCAGGCTGAACAACTCCAACTCTCTGGGGCTGTTCACTGGATTTCAACATCTGAAATGCAGTTTCATGGTTTATAAATGTGTATTTTATGCTCTTTTTATTGGGGAGGTATTTGACAAAATCAGATCACTTTTTAACTAGAAAAACTTGTTATGAGCCAAATGAAAACCAGATCTGTTATTCATGGCATCCTTGTCTTGGTCTTATAATAGAGATATGTTCATCCCTCTCAGTATTTCAGCTGCTGTAGAACAAGAAAACACACAGGTATTTTCCACCCCATGTTTCATTTTTATCTTGTAAGTGCCTTGTAAATTAGACTAAGTTGTATTTTATTTAGGTGACTGACATCACAGTCCCAATACTGCTCATTCCTTCCATGTGACATGAAAAGTCCTTTCCATTGCATTCTAATTCAGCACTGTAATTTCTGCTGATTTTGAATTCTTTCTTGAAATTCTTACTAGACTTCTGGTTTGGCTGAGGAAGAAAGGAATCCCTCTGTGTTCTCTCACTGTTTCAATCATCACCATAAATCTACTTACATTGTTATGAAGGTTTATCACCAAAAGATAGTGCACTGACCAAGGCTTTTATCAGATCACCTTTCTTCTGTCAAGGAGACAGAAACAAACCTTTTTTGCCCATTATTTTTACCTTCAATTTTTCATTGCCTACTGCAGTAATTTAGCTGAACAGTGCTAAGTTTATCAGTTTTGCTGTTTGGCAGAGATTTGTCTGGGTAGCAAAAGCCTTGAGAAAGGCCATTTCTACTCTCTGCCAGAACTACACATAGAAACAGACTGCTCTAGGGACATGGTGGAGTCATATCCTTGGAATTCTTAAAAAGACATATGGATGTTACTTGTGGCACTTGAGGGAGCGGTTTAATGTTGAACATGCTGATAGAGCTGGATCACATTTGAACTTGATGATTTTAAAGGTCTTTTCCAACCATAATGACTCTATGTTTCTATGAAAACAAATCACCACAGACTCACATGGATGGGTTTTGCATCTCTCTCTGCTTACACACCCTGGGTGCTACTGGATTTCTGGGATGACTGCCCCAAATCCTAGGCCAGAGTAAGTTAATTGCTCAGGTTTTCTGTGGGAGATGGGAGCTGTTCTTTTCAGAGAATATATGGCAATATATAGGAACTTGAAGCATTTGAAATATCCTTAGAGACCCTGAAAAATAGTTTCTCATCTCTGAGACAGCTGTATAAAGGTGGCAGCCTGAGGTGGAGGCCAGGCTTCTTCTGACCATGTAGCCAGATCTCCTACCAAATGACCTAGCACTCCCAAGAGTAAACCTCCCATTCAAAGTCACAGAATGCAGTTTGGGCTTTGAATTATCCAGAGCTCATAGAATTTGTGTTTGGATCAAATAATTTTTGTCAGAAGTGCCATTTTGGCTTACACTGTTTCAAACTTGGAGAAGACAGAGAGAAATGTACACTTGATATTAATTAGACCAGTGTCAAACTGTTATTTCTGGTTTCCTATTAGACATATATTATTATGTTGTTCTCTGTTTCAGTGACTCAATCTTTTTTGCTGCTGATTGAATCCTGATTGATAGTGGCTCTGAAATCTCAGCTCCACTGCAGCAATGCCAGCGCTTTAACTCTTGCCAAGGTATTATGCACTGAGTGTTGTTCTTCTTACTTATCTTTACAGTGACACTGCTGAAAGTCTTCTTATTTCATCAGAATTCCTTAATATCTGGGTACCACTTAGAGTATTAGATTTCTGGTTTCTTTCTATGAAATATTATTCTTTCTAATTGCATAAATAAGTTTTTCAATATGAAAATAATTGAAAAATTGAAGTGAGTGCACTTAAATTTAAATAGTTAGTAATACAGTTTTGATGAAGGGACATCTGACTGGGAGACCAGAACAGGAGATTGCAGAGTAGCCTGTTCACCCCCTTTTTTTCAAATTCAAAACACAATCTAATACTATAGATAACTGAAGACAATGAAAATAATTAAATCTCATGCTTCAAATCTTAACCATTTGTCAGGAGAGATAACAAAAGACCTGCAATCACCATCACTACTCAGTGTGGGGGTTTTGCTCTCCTCTGTAGCACTGAGGCTTGGATTGGGATCAAGGCAAAAGTATTGGACCAGAGCTAAAATGCTCCTAAGCACCTGGAAAGTGTCTTGGTCAATGTGGCCTAAGACTCACCACTGTTTCTGGATAAGGAGGGGACCTTTGCTTTTCTTTCATTTCTTTCACCAATTTTTCTGAAGCAATGGCCACTAAATTTTAAAAACATAATCTCTGCCCCACATTCTGAGAGTCTGTTTAAAATGTGAAAATGTTTTTCATAAATTGAAAGATTCATAAAATTTAGGCTGGTCACAAAAGGGCACTCACTCTCCAGTCCCATTAATCCTTTTTCTTACTGTGTGTAATTAATTTAAAAGATGAATTCCATCCTTCCTAACAGCCTCAGTTATTTGAGAAAATTGTTGCTTCTACAACCTTACGATCCATTTATTCTCCCCTGTCCCCACTTTCTTGGTGACCATTAGGTCTTACTGGACTCTCAGTGCAAGAAAGGAAGGAGAGAAAAACTATTAATTAAAAGAGAGACAGATAATGAAAATTAATTCAAAGCTGGTAACACAATTAGACCTCTCATCACACTATCTATTAAAATCTAGATTAGGAAATCAACTCTATAATTTTTAATCACAGCATATTGGGGTTGCAGATGACTTCAAATTTGGCATCCAGACTGCTGTTTTTCTTAATCTAGGATGCATGAAATATAGAAAAAGAAACAAGCTAAGGACAGCTTGTAGAGTTTTCTTGTGGGAAGAAAGCACTTCTTTAGAGAATGTCTTATAAAGCTTAAGGGGAAAAAAAGGGAGTTGTAACATCCTGATAGCTTCTTAGCACTGAAAAATTGACTGTCATACTGTACTTGAAACACTGCATGGATTTATGCTTAATGAACATGACCAACACTTTAAACATTGATTAGACCATCCTGGCCAAAGGATTAGACTTGTCTGCCATCAACTAATATGAGAGAAGAGAGATCAGAGAGTTTTAAAGTTTTGCTTATGGTCATACTAACTAGAATACAAGTTTAGATTTTGAGGAACCATGATTTTAGCACCTCTCTTACCAGCAAGAGCATCCATCTAGTGCAGAACAATTGTAAACTCAATCTTTTGTTTTACAAACAAGGTAAGAGTGCTCTACCTTGTGACACAGTAACACACAGATCTGAATTTGATCTCTAATTTTTAGGTCAGCAGAGGCTGTGAGTGATGCCATGGTTAATACCTCCCTGTGTAATATTTACTATTGTAATACCACTGTCAAAAGAAATTTCAATTCTAAGCCCTCTATACTGTATTGCATTACACACAGAGAGGCTTAGAAAGTGTTAGACTGAGGTTTGTATCTTGGTTTCTATTGCCACACAGATTGTGACTGTTAATAGCTATCTGAAATTGATTTTATTAAGAACATTTCTATGCTCTTCCTCCAGAGTGTTGTTAGAGAGGTTTCAGGTCAGCCTCCCTGGAAGAGAAACCATAAACTTTGCTCAAGCACTCAAAATGAAATGTTTGTGTTAACTCAGCTAATAAACAGCTGAAATGAGAGTCTTTAAACCACTCTTCCTTTTTAGCGTGGACACAAGGAAGAGTAATGACACACACTTGAAGAAATGTAGCACAGGAGACTTGAAATCATGTACATTTAGTGCTGATGATCTCTCTGGGGTCACTGGGCAGCCATTTCACTGCCTGGATGCTGCCAGTCCAGGGCTTCTTGAAGTGACAGGCAGGTTGTAACTAAACAGAGATTCAAAAGCCTGAGAACTTTGTAGGAAATCCTCCCTGGGCAGTGATGACTGGAAGATTATTTTGGAAGGCATTTAATCTGTGCCGTGTGTGAGCACAGCTTTCTCTGCAGCAGGAAAGGTGAGAATGCTCAGGTGGCAGCAGACTGTTGAGTTTGTGAGGTCCCCAGGATGAGGTGAGAGATGAGGAATCTGAGTCCATGTTCTTAGAAGGCTGATTTATTATGATATGATATGATATATTATAGAATGCTATACTAAAACTATACTAAAGAAAGACAAGGATACAGACAGAAGGCTTAACAAGAATGAATAATAAAAACTCGTGACTGACTCCTCAGAGTCCGACACAGCTGATGGTGATTGGTCATTAAGTAAAAACAACTCACATGAAACCAATCAAACATGTACCTGGTGGTAAACAATGTCTAAACCACATTCCAAAGCAGCAAACACAGAAGCAAACACAGTGAACACAGTGAACCAGATAATTATTATTTACGTTTTTCTCTGACGCTTCTCAACTTCCCAGGAGAAGAAATCCTGGCAAAGGGATTTTTCAGAAAATATGACAGCGACAGCAGACACCTGAGCCTGAGCCAGACCTGCTGCCTCAGTCCCTGCTCAGGTGTCCTTGCTGCAGCCAGCAAATCCATAGCCAGAGAAAACAGGCTGCTCCCATCCTTGCCTTGCTACATCTCTGTGGGCATGCACACAGATGGAGCAAGCACGTGGCTTTCCAGCCATAGCCCTCTGAGATCATCCTCAGGCCTCTCCAGCCTCCCACGGAGCTGGGTGTGTGCAGCTGCACCAGGAACCCTTTGGCAGCTGCTAGGGAGAGGCAGTGCCCTCCCCTATGTGCTTCTCTGCAAACCCTAGAAAAACCAGCAAGGTCTGGCCCTGCATAGCACTGGCTGCCTTGTGTGCTGGGTCAGACTGGAGAGTAAGGAAAGCAGCTGGGTGAACTGTGGGTTTGTAAGCTGCAATAGTTCCTTTCTCCCATGGACACTTCCACGGGGGTTTCAAAGGGAAGCGCGTTTAGTACCGGCTCATGCAGCAGTGCTGGTGTCATACTCAGCTAAAGCACTGAGCCAATGCAAAAATTACATGCTGCTACTCAATCTTTATAGGGAGATTGGTGCTTGTAAGGCAGCTGGGTCATGTGGCAAAATGTGCTTTAACTTGAAATTTGGATGGTTGGCTTATTACTCTGCAAGCTATATAGATCTCTCAGACTCTTCCCAAATGTCTACCCAAACTACACACTATTTACTGTTATTTAGGAGAAGAGATTAGCTATCTGCTATTGTAAAGAAGAAATCCCAGTTTTCTTGTGGTTTTTTGCAGGGTCTTAAAATCTTTGAGGCTTTCAGGGCTTTACTCCTCATACCCTTTCACAAAGGGAAGAGCAAGAGCAAGTTAATTCTTCTGAACTCAGCCAATCAGGTATTTTATACAAAGTTTTCAAGCACCTGGCTGCAGCAGGAACAGGCTTTTCTGAACACAAATCTCAGCTAAATCAGACTGCTCCTGCAAAAGCTGTCCAGTGCTGCTATCATGGAACAAACAGTGCTGTGTTTAACATCACGGACATGTTGAAGAAAATGACACATTTTACTACTGAAAACATTGCCTTTTTGGAACATCCATAAAATGATTAAGATTAATGAGATTGCATTATATTTGACAAAGCTCTGGTCTGTGGGAATATCTGGACTTCTAAGTAGGATTTGTCTTATTAACCTCCTTTTTCTATGGCATGGCATACAAATCATGGGATAGCATACAGATCATCATCACATTCACCTCATGTAGAGGTTTTCATATTGTTCCACAGAGCTATATGGAAAAGAAAATCCCTTAACATCAAATGTACTGTCCTTAGTATTCAGGGTTTCCTAGTCCTGTGCTTCTTGAAGATAAAATGCTGTTGGGGGATAAATTGGGAGCTGGATACCCACTAGAGTGCAGAAGACATTTTTCTGTTACCACACTAAACTGATAGACCATGATTCCTGCTGGTGGTGATGTAAGGAAACTCTGATTGCCTGAGGTCCTAAGTTGTAGCTCCCTTACAGCAAAGACAGGATAAGGTCTGTGCACTAAGAAGTAAACAGCAATCTAAATTCTTGTCAGGCAAAAGCCTCTGACTTCAGAATCATCAAGTCCATTCACACTACGAATAATTTGGATCTCTTATGGTGTAATGAGCAGCAAGCCCAGCTTCATGTGGGAAAACTACCTAGGTTTTGATTGGGTGCAAGTACCTGCTGACCATGATAAATCAGAATTTAAGTCATACAGCTTCAGAAGCAATGGAATCTGTACTGAGTGTGGGGAGGAAGCAAGGCTGAACTTTTAGCACACAGGAGGAATGCTTTCTCAAATTTGGGATCCCTCAAGCACTGTATAAGCAAAGCAGCCATGAATACAGTGTGAAGGGATTTTAAGCTGACTTTAACTAATTTTCTTTTGGATTTTTCTAATGTTTCATTGATTGATTGATTATGCCACAAAAAAAAAAAAATCTGATATAACAACTCAATCCTAAATTGTTGCAGCAGCCCTGTAATAGGGGAGTAGGCTTGAAACAGTGACATAGCGATAGCTGAATTCTGTATGTACCATTTAATTACATGAAGCATCCTTATTTTTCAGCCGCTTTTGAAAGATTTTGACCTCTCTGTTTCCTGCCTGTATTATACTGTCTTCCAGAGCACAGTTTAAAATTTAATGCATTAATAAATGCCATCAAGAAAAATATCCAGATAATTCACATTAGGTACCATGAATAATTATAAAATCAATCATCAAAATGATCTTCCCTAAAATTATGCATTTTTCCTTTTCATTGCATCATTAATTTTGAGGTCTGATCCTGTATACTCTGGCTTTCCAACACTCCTGCTGATGTCAAGCAAACCCTCATTAAACTCAGATGTTCTTCCCTGCTGGTTTAAAATCCAGCTTCAGAGCCTATTTTTACAGTTCCTCAGACTCTCTTTCTGTTTCTTAAGAAACTGAAAGTTTCTAGTGATACACATTTCTAGTGTATCACACCTAACTGAAAAAAAACCCCAAAAATCTTGCAGACATTTTATATACAGAAAACTCAGCTGTGCTGATTTCAGAAAATGCCTCTTCACAGTAGTTCTGGGATGACAGGGAGTGGATGTGGTGCTTCTTTTCCACAAGAATTGTGAAAAATACTCCTTCTGCTATTAGTAGAGGTGCATTGTGAAGTGAGAGCCTTCTCTGCAGAAGCAAACGCGTATAAATAGGTGAATATTTTTCAGACCTTTCTTCACCTCATTATTGCAGACAAATGTGTCTCTGTTCAAGGATCTTCACATTCAGCAAGGATCAACATAGCACATATTCATGTAAAAATTTGAATTCCCAATATTTTCCTCATTTAAAATAACTAGTCTGGGGCCTTTTCCCCAGGGTGAAAGGGAGGGGAACAGTTAATGAAACTCCTTCATTTTCTGCAGTGCTCTTTCCCTCCCTGACAGAATGGAAAGCTGGTGCCATTCCAGGTTTCTCCTGGCATAGACCTGTATAAATAGACCTGTAGGACCCATTGTCCACTAGATTAAAGGATCCTTCTCAGTTTCTGTGATTGACTATTCTTCCTGCCCCCTAGCAGCCTCTGCAGAGCAACAAACCATACACTGCTTTAAAGTTGAAAGAAGAGGTACTGGCAATTCAAAGAAAAGCTACATAAGTTCATTTTTTTAGGTAGATGGTTTTATTTATTTTTGTCAACAAGAATTTCCTAAGAATTCTTCTTACTTAGTGCAGAGGCAGATCAGAGAGCTCTAACCCTATCATGATTTGGTGCCTATGGAACCTTCACCCATCCTGTCTCCGAAGCCTTATTAGCAATGTTACCCTTCCTTACAAATAACTCATATCATGTTTTGTTTACCATCCAGAGGAAAACACCAGCAGGTTTTTGGACTTGCTTTATGTTCCAGATGATTTCATCTAACTCAAGAGCTACACTGGAGCCTTCACACATGAGCATCCATGCCAGAAAACCAGAGGAGTATCTCAAAGAAATTAAGAAAAAAAGGATACAACTCCCAGCTCCAATACTGTCATATTGAATGCCTGTGTGACTTTATGTGACACTTGAATTATCATAGAAATTCTCACTCCTATCAATAAAAATTGTTCTTACCAATAGTGGTGAATTAAAATGTAAGCCTATGCAAGAATAACAGTGTTGCTTTTTGTACAGAAAGAGGCCAACAAAAAAAATCCATTCTTCATTTGCTTATGGGTGGGACTTGTAAGTAAGGTGAATTTAGTAGCTGATTTAAGAGAGAAGTATTTCTCCCTATTAATATAAAAAATGTCATTTTCCAGGTTTTGATACATGATGGTATATTCCAGCAAGAAAGACTGAGGCCATATTTCTTCAGTGATTTTCTAGATATGATTTCAGTGATTGAACTGAGAACTTAATTACTGAATCCCCATTTTGGGCATAAATACAAGTGGTTTTGACTTCCACATATAAGTCTCAAGCATGGGGCTGTTTAATAAAATTCACATCTTCTGAAATTCAGGATATACACATTTTTATTATGTTATCATCATAAAAATAGTTTCTCATCACACTTATTCTGTGTTACAGAAGAATTAATCCTTCAATACTGATGTTGATTTTACCAGCTTACTACACCACATTAAGTGTTTAGTTCCTGCTTGCTCTGCCTGACTTGTGGCTGGACAGATTCACTGCTCTTACCTGCCCTTCCATCTGTCTGGACATTAGTAAATGTTAATCACAACAATCCTGTGCTCTGCATCCTCCATGAATAAATGGAGGAATGTACCTGGCAGAGATATCAGACTGCTACACTCACACATATATTCTGTGAAAATTTCCACCATAAAATACACTTTCATGTTTTTTTAGTGCTTCTAGGGCACCACACAGGTAGTCAGACATTTTCATGGCTGGCCAATGTAAGATCCTTTATGGATATATTTCCTACGTTAGCTCTCTTCTCTAATTTTCTTCAGCTGCTCCTCTTGTAATTACAATAAAATGAACACCAGTATGTTTTCCTTCTTTATTTCTCTTTAGCAATACCTGGATTTATTTTATTAAACAGTTCTTGTGATATTTTGAAAAGATATTCTGCAAAACCCAAGGTCGCCCTCCCCACATGCATATCATCAACACAATATATTGTCTAGAAGTTATGTTTACCCGTGATCCTTTTACAACTGAAGCATATTTTCTCCTATATTTAGAGGATAATAAAAATGGTAATTTAAAATCATTCTGTATTGAAGATGTTCCCTTTTTCAGTGTTCCCTGTCCATATTGTCTTCATCCTTCTGCTCAATGTAAAAGAATGGGTTTCAAAGAGGCATCAGGCAACAGCCCTGGTAGAAATTCCTCTGTCAAGACAACATCAAGCTGATGTTTTTACAACTATAACTCAATTGCCTCAATTTTGTGGCAAGCTAATAACACTGATATACCCTTAAATTGTTGAGTAGCGGGCAGTAATTTCCACACTATGGAATATTTGTTTCTCCCCACCTCCAAATAATAAAAATGAGAGCCTCCTCTTGATTCCCTCTGCCTAGTGTTTTTGAGAATGAAGAATTCTCATCTTTCCATTTTGGCCCATATTCCCCTCACAGAATAGGCCAGGAAATTAATATTGTGCAAGGCTTATGATTCCTGTCTTTCTCGATTGGCAGTGCTTTCTTTTCAGTTGTCACTTGTGTCAGAGTCTGATCCTACAGTGTTGTCCCAGTGGGGGACAGGCCAATACCATCTGAAAGCACATCCCTTTATAGGGCTGGGAAAAATCAGATCCAGGCTGCCTTTGAAGCACAGAGGACACCAGTTGTCTGAACCAAGCTGAGAGCAAGATCACATCTACACCAGCATATTGACAAAAAGTTAATGAACATACACCAGTTGTGTCGCTGAAAAATCCCAGGGGAAACAGAGGCTTCCAGCTTCCATTACAGTGTAATGAGCTGTGGGAAGGCTCACAGCACTGACCTCAGCTAGACCTGCCATGTGAGGGGTGCCTGGGCCTTGCCTGATGGTAACTAGATTGTTAGCTGCTGCATTAAAAACCTCTGGAAGTAGGGATAACACTCTCAAACTCAGCTGGAAGATAGTATATTTCCCATAAAAGCCAGGTTTCTGCAGAACACTAGCACTGTGTGTGGCTGCATTTCTCTTGTAACACATTCACAGTCCTTTCTCCTTTAATAAAACTGCCTTTCCTGACTCTGAACTTTGGCTGGGTATCCATACAGCTGGCATAGCTACTAGTTTTTATCCTGTTCCTGGGATCTGTATCACATCTACTTCCCCTGATATGAAGGCGCTTTTCTGGGGGAAAAAATAGCATGGTATAGAAATCATATTCATATTTAAGGAGACTTCCTGTGTTGTGCTACCAGACTGCATAGAAACAGAGGTAAAAGCAGCCTAAGCAATTAGTTCTTCTGGTAGGATTATTTATGTTTATCTTCTGCTTTTGTTGCAGATATCCTTTGTGTGTGGGGAGGTGTGTGTGTGGACATGCTTAAGTATATGCAGCCATATACATACAAGTATGTGCCAATCTGGTATTTTAGACTAGTTTGGGGGGACCAGTATATGTTTCTAAAGGAGACCCCACAACTGCTCTCCTCAGGGATCTGAGCTGCAGTTTCCTTCTTTCCATGTGCTCTAATGTGCAGTGCTTCATAACCATACTTGAAATTCATTACCACCTCTTCTTGAAGGTATTTCTATCATGCAGAGATACCTTTAGTTCAAAAGATATTCAGGGATAGTTCTTAAACCTCAAATTCACATGAGACAAGCTCTTAGCAGAGTCTCTTCTTGTGTAATTCATATATCACAGGAGATATAACAGCCAGCTGTGCACTGCTGCATTTTCAAGTAGATGCTTAACCCTATGAAATATCACATCCTTCTCTTTTTTCCACTTCATCAATTTTTTTTCTGACATTCCTTAAGGCCTGTTTTTCTAAAACAAAGAAAGAAAAAAATGGGTAGACCATAACTCTCCCTGTGTTATAACCCACCACACCCAGCTCCTCTTTTTGCAAAATAAGAATTTGAAGAGACTGTTCCATTCTTCATTAACAAACCCACCAAATAAATATTTTAAGGCATTTCAACTAACTTCATTAGCAAACTCTGAATTCTGAACATATTTTTACCAAGATTTCCTCCTGAGATGACTGTCTGAACTCGTTTTCTCTCCCTCCTTCCCTTAACTCCCCATGTTTCCTCCCCTAGGGAGGCTGAATGCTGCTGATTGTGCAAATTCAAGCCCATCAGCACTTGTCATCTCTCATGGAATTTACCCTTTGACATTCAGCTTCTAAAGCTTCTTGCAGGCAAAAGTTTTATCTTTGCAAAGCACAGAAGTTTTTTCCTTGGAAAAACCAAGAAATATATTTGGGGTTTTTAATGGGAAATATTTTTTTAATGTTCTCATAAACTGAATGGCCAATGACAGAATTTTGTCCAGTTTTCCTTGCCCCATAATCCAAACTTTCAATCCAAACTTTCAAGACTTTGCCTTTTAACTCTGAAGTACAGACAGTCATCTCTACTTCCTTGATTAGTAAGTTTTGTGACAATATTATCTCACAAAACTAGCCCCACTCCTGCTTTTAATAAAAGTCTTGTACGCATACACTTTAAAAAATTGACCAAGAGAATAAGATAGAAACTCCTAGAGGCTTTTCATTCTTGTTCTATCTGACATGAGGAACTCTTAGGCAGGGGCAAGTCTGTCCTCATTTACACCTGTTAAGCCTCATTGAAATCAGTAGGGTTGAGCTAATGTAGCTGATTACAGTTTGGCTCATAATTTGTCTCCTGTTAACTCACAACACCACTTCCCGCAGGTGGAACAAGATGAGCTCTGTTGTCTGCAGTGCTCCATTTATAGAAATAGTAACATGCCCATTACTTCTCTGCAGATCATGGTGTTGGCTGCTTTGCCTGACACATATCTCATGATACAAAAATTAGCAGAAATCTCCTTCCCCCTTGTAAATGAGTTTGTTTAGCAATATCCTCTACTAATGGATATGAGTAAGTGAATTTTTCATTTGCAATTTTTATTTCACTCAGCAGACAGCAGGATACACCTATACTATAAATCTGTG
Organism: Agelaius phoeniceus; assembly: GCF_051311805.1. Taxonomy (NCBI): domain Eukaryota; kingdom Metazoa; phylum Chordata; class Aves; order Passeriformes; family Icteridae; genus Agelaius; species Agelaius phoeniceus. The sequence continues at coordinate 51,151,676 of NC_135266.1, forward strand.
TTAGAGGTTAGCTTTGTTACACTTTGTTTTCTGTATCAGATCTGTATTGCCTTCTAACTAGAGTTTCACTATAGAGCTTATCATTTGTTGGAGTTAATGCTTCAAGGGCATATTTGGGTCAAATTGTTAGTACAAGAGATTTATCCATGTTCATGAACATAACAGGACTTCTTTTAGCATTCACTGATAGCTAGGCACTTCCTGAATTGTTACACAATCTGGATAAAACTTTGTTTCAGATCCTGATAGTAAAAAGTCAATTATCTCCTCCACAAGAAAAATGCTAAATTCTTATCATTTCTCTTTCTCACTGATGCATTAGAGAGCAGAACTACGAAGAGGAAAGCAAAGCATTAAGGTGAGATTTTTTTTGTTCTTCTGATGCCAATCTGGGTATAGGATGACAACATTAGGATAATGTACCCCTGGAGTCTTAAAAGCCATAACTGTTGGTGACTCTAGAGGCTTGTGGAGAGGTTCAAAGTATGCCCAGCTTTGGATTGCCATCAGCTTTGTTACCCTTCTTATATTAGCATTGCTAAGGATTGCTTAGCTCAGTGAATTGAAATAATGGAGTATGCCTGATGCTTAGACCTTTGTAGCCTGGTTTTCTAGTAAAATAAGGCTTCTGCATTCCATGCAGAGAGAGAGAGAGATCATAGGTTCCTGTAGTCCTGAACCACAGGTTCCTGACTCCCAAACCTGTGGGATATCACTGCTATCTATGTGTGGTGGTTATGGTGAGCTGGGCAGCAGTGAGCTCAGGCGTCGATCCCTCAGCCTCATTTGGGTCTCATGAGGCACAGAGCCATGGCAAGCCAGATCCCATCAGTCACTAACCTATGTGGGATTTGGTGCACACCCCATGGCATGGATAATCAAACCTTGTCAGGGGTGTCTCTTCAGTCTTTGTCCCATCACCTGTGGTTGTCTGGCACAAGTTCTCACTGCCAGCAAGGGAGTTCAGTGTGGATGAGTTGTAGGAATGCCATGTTTCCTCTAGGAATGGGGAGCAGAGGTTTCCCTCATTTTTCCAGATTTTGATTCAGTCATAGTGATTATCCAAACTGCCTTGAAGTTTTTCTTGGAAAATTGCAACTGTAATTGTCATGCTGTGCACAGCTTTTTGATCACTGTGTTCTTGAGCATAACTTGGAAGATAGATTACAGAGAGACTAAGCATTTTTTATGCTTACAACTCAAAGTGGCGCTAATAAATAACCATAAAATAGCAATCTTGCATCTATAATTTTTCATGGCAGATTCTTATGAAACCATTATGTAATTAACTTCTTTTTCAACCATGTGGAAATCCAGGTAAGAAAACTAAATGATGAAATACGAGACCAGCTAAAATTGTAATCAATCAAATCTTTTAGACATGAGTGTGTAAGTTTTTTTACTCTTAAAGTTTCCATGTCATTCTATCATTTTAGATGAGTTTTCCAAATATGAAAATGGGTCAAAAAACATTATATTGAACTTCAAGCACTCCAGAAGCTTTCTGGCAGAATATATTAGCAAGCAGAAAATCACATCTAATAATACAATATAATAAAAAAATAATATCATGAAGAATTTATTATTTTAGAAGTACTAATAATCCTTACAAGCTATACTTTTCTTCAATTACTGTGTTTCTATGAATGTAATGCAAAATTTTGCATCTATACTATCAGACATCAAAATCAAGATTTACTGAATTTAATTTTACCCATATAAATCTGAGGTACCCAGCCAAGGCATGCTGTCTGCCTTTTACCTTACAGCAAATATAAAAAGGAGATAAATCAATGGCATTCTGGTGCCACCTCACTCTTCCTCCTGCCTGTTGAAGGAATATGGGAGATTGTTGCCTTACAGCATCCAAATGCAGATGCCAGTGGGCATGAGGGGCTAGGACATGCAGAGATATGTTTGGGGTTTTTTAATATGCATTGAAGTATAGATGTCCAGATACATTTCAAATACCTTAAGTTCAGCCCAGGTATTACCTGAACCTTTTTTTTTTATTTTTGCATTTGTTTGTTCCCCTTAAAATTAGAATTACCACCTGCCTTGGAATAGAATCGTTCTGTTATGGTCTCTGCAGAACATACATGTTTACTTAGAGGCATAAATTTTACTGGGGAAGAATATACAAGGCAATAAAATATCATGCATGATTAAAAGTTCATGCCAACTTTTAATAACATTTCCTTCACTGTTTTTTATTTTGCCATAAATAGCTTTGAAGGTCCTGCAGTTTCCAGTAAGATTACTTTGATAAAAATAATTTGAACAGATATTTTCCTTCTAAATTTGACCCTGAACCATCTAAATAGATGAAGAAAAATATGCTCAGCTTTGGAGAGGTAGAAGTAGGAACAAATTGCATTGGCAGAGCACAGTACTCGTGCTCTTCCACAGGAAAAGATCATGCTGTAATACCAATGCTTGTTTAGGCATTTCAGCAATAGGCAAGTAAAATTACTTGTTAGATGGGGTTCTGAGCAACCTGGTCTAGTGAAATGTGTCTCTGCCCACAACAGCAGTGGGGTTGGAACTAAATGATCTTTAAGATCCCTTCCAACCCAAATAATTTTATGACTCTATGATATAATTCTGTGATCTGTCTGTAGTGTAATCTGGCATGAGGTGAAGCCTCTCCAATCCTGTTCTCCACAGGCAGAGGAGAAAGTGCTGCAGGACCAGTTGAGGGACCACAAATCAGTTTGAAAATCTCAAAAGCTGGACTGATTGGAATTTGTCAGCTTCTGTTTCTGTCATGTCTAAACACTGATTTGTAACAGAATATTAAAAAAGATATTTTCATTGACCATTATAGCCATTTGCCATTATGTTCACTCATGAAACTTACTGAAATCAGCTAAGGGCAGCACAGGACCTTTAGATATGTCCTGTCTTGAAATCTGTATCAGCTGCAAATGATGTCTTCACCACTACGTGGAGGATCCTTGCTGTTTTCAGAATTAGGAATTACCTTGCTGGCATCCCCAGTACTTTACCTGGCCCTTGCATTTTTTTTCCCCAGATGTTACAGGCATCGTTACCATCCCTGTTGCTTTTCTGCCTGTATTGCACTAGCCTGTTCTTAAGTCAGTGACAATGTTTCTCGATTATTCACCTGGCATTGAGGTTAGAATTCTTTTCCTTTTTCCCCCTTCACTCTTTTGTAGCATGCAGTTCACCTTCTAGTGCCACCTTTGCTTATACCTTGCTATTGATGCATGACCTGGCTGGCTACAACAGTCATTTTTTCTGCTGATACTTTAATTCAAATCTACCCATGGGTGGTGGATAATTTTAATTGCTACCAGCAGGAAGCTGGGTATATTCCGATTCAGACACCTCTGTCAAGAAATGAGTGGTCATTTGTGACATCCAGGAAAATAAAAGTAGCTAAGGGCATTTTCTGACTTGAACCGAGCTGACAGATTTTTACAGTTATGTCTGGAGTCCAACACCCTATGTTTAGAAAAAAATACATAAAATATTGTGTTTGAGAAGGGGGAGAGTAAGGAAAGTCACTCTATAGAATAAAATACAGCACATGACCTCCAAATCTCATGTGCAAAGGAATACAAAGTACCTATTTTTCCTATGCTTTAGAGACATATGGTATTTTCAACCCTAAGCAACACCTTTGTTGCATTTACACATTACTACTACAGTGCATAAACATTACTTATTTGTAGGCTTTAGCAAGTGGCTTGGGATATGAACTTCATTGTCATTCACAAGAATATTTAGCTTTCTTAAAATCCTATTTCCAACATAAGTTAGCATATTCTATCAGTCTTTTGGAGTACTGGAAACAATGGACCATTCCAGTTTACAGGCTAATTAGGATGAATAAAGATTATAGAATCTAGCCATAGCTAGATCATTATACATGTTTGTCATTGGTGTATACACACCATTTAATACAAGTAAGTGCTTTCACTTCTGAAGAACTCTTCACCAAATCTCAGGTGAGGTAAACTGATCAATGGAGGATCTGATAATTTTCCTAAAGTCAGGCAATAAAGTGCTGTCAAAGAAAGGATATTAAACGAACCTCATGGTGTGACACAACTTGACAAACAAGCAGCTCAAACGCATGTGATGTAAGCTTGTTCAAAATACTGTCTGCAAAACAAGCACAGAGCTGTGTGACTTTATGTTGCTGTTGTTACAGGGAAGTATTAAAGAAAGACGAGGAAATCTGCAGAAGATCTATCCCAGAAAGACCAATGTGCTATGAATAGGCTTATCATCTCACACATGCAGAAATAACCAGTGGACTGTGTCTTGAGGAGTTATTAAAAAGCCACTCTGGCAATTGTGTACTACCTAAATGAGCCCAGGATAGCTCTGTGCACTTGCTGGTAAATTAATGTCCCAATGGTCTCTGATGTAGTGGTAGTAGTTTAGTGAAAGAGTATAGCTGCATTAATACAGTATAGTATGAAAAAAAAAAAAAATAGGTCCACTTTTCATCAGGGCTGCTTAGCTGGGGTCTGCCCCTAGTCTGAACAAGTGCTACATGGACCCCAATGATAAGTGTTGGCCACTTTCACATTTCCCCAGCAAAGCCACAGTTTTTCCTGGGCCATCAGGACAGGCTTAGCAGCTGAGTTTCATCAATAGCTTGCACAAGCCAGTTATTCTGTCTCTGAAGCATCCTGATTGAATATATATGCATTGTTATATCCTGAGCCAGGCTTCCCTGACAGTTCCAGATGATGACAGTTTCATAAAATCTTCCCTCCAACCAGTGGTAATGTAAAGCCATAATGAAAACAAATTCAAACCCTGATTGCAACCCGCAGTGATATTGCAGAAGGATGATATTTTCTACACTTAATAAAAACATCCTTTCAGTAGGCTTTTGTACATCTTAAATGGGTAACAACTGGAAGAATACAGAGTGTGATATGTGTCAAAATCCTTACAGGTTGATATTTCTTGTCAGAATGGCAGGAACATCGATATAGAGAAATCTTTAGAACCAAGTGGGGCACTGTTTGCTCAGCTAAAAACCTGCTTTCATCTCTCATAAGCACTCAATGAAAAAAATATTCTATTGACATATCAAAGTTTATATGGGTTGCCAAAGGAAAATAAGGCTAGGAAGCTAGGGTGTTTGTCAGAGATAGGTAGAACGAGATCAAGACACTCTGCCAGCAGCTGACAAGGCAAAAGATTGTAGGTCAGCACTAATAGCATGTGATTTAGCTCTAAGAAGCCACTTGTCATATTGCTGCAGCCTGAACACTGTCTCTTAACTGCTCATTCTTTGCAACAGGCCCACTTTAGCCTTGGTGATTCCAGCGGATACTCATGCATCAGGTCTGTTAACTGAACTACTGACAAAGCCTCTAACCTCTACCCAGTAAATCATCCAGTTAGCTGAAACACAATCAGGTTGCTGTTAACAGGGTTTCATTTTCCATTTTGTTATTTACTGGTACAGCTGGAGGGGATTTCTCATGCCATTATGTTGCAATCTTCGCTAAAGTCAGCCAACTTGATTTGGCAAAGAAGGGCACTGCCATTGCTTGCCCTGCTAGACCCTTACATGGACACACAACAGCCTCCCTGCTTAGCTGACCTCATACAACAATGCTGGATCTAGTTCCCCAGGGAAATGTTTGTCAGCAGCTATTCCCCCATACTCATACTGTGAAATCCTAAATACAAACAAGGAGAGTTTTTTATGCTTCTTGCTCAATTGCTATTTACTTTTTTGTTCTCAGCATGTCCTATCATTCATGAAGCAGGAACTATTTGTAGAAAATTTCTCAAAAGATATGAATGGATTGCTAAATTTTTTTCCTGGCATTTTTCCAGTGTTCTGCCTTGTTTTAATCAAAATGGGTGGAACACATATTGCACTTGCTTGCACTGCACTAAATCACTTTAATAAACTCACTGCAAAATTCAGTCAAATGTTGCAAAACTTAGTACTGACAATCTGTCAACACTCTAAGGCATTTTGCTCAACAGGATGTGTTACTAAGTAGTCTGCCCTTTCAGTTTAATTTCTGAATTCCTGAAAAAAAAAGAATCCCCTTGCTGTTCTCCTGAGAATCCTCACATATGTCAGTTTTACAAAAACTAAGTTGCAGAGTTATCAAGTGTATGTTTTCCAGGTTTCCTCAAGGATCAGTATAGTTGCAGACCCATTCTGCTCCTTTACAGTACCACTTTCTTCTTAGAACAGAGGCCTACCATTCACCCCAAAAAGGAGAAGGTATCTTCTGAAATAAAAACATGGGAAATGGGAAGGGTATTTCAGAGAAGGGCGGTTCTTACACTCAAATACTAAATATAAAACCTGGTTATCAGCTAAAAGGTCTTCACCTGAAGCTGTGTGGATGCAATGGGACAAATCTGTGTGAACACACACACACACAAAGTCACTGTGATGAGTTCCCTCTGTCATACTGACATCATCTTTGTGCTGATTTTCAATGCCAGTTTATTCTAAAAAATTCATTCCCATCCATATTTTTAAAATGCTCAAAGTTTTTCCCATGAGTGCTCAATGTAAGCTTAGTTTTAACTACAGCTCAATAAACTGGGAAGAGAACTGCTGGGATCTGGATGCGAGCCTCGGGGAGCAGCAATCACATAGTGCTGCTCTCATCCTGTTGCACACAATTGATCAACACCACTCTGGTTGTGTCTGCTGGGCTGCACGCAGACAGTGTACATGATCATCTAGGTAACACACAATTACAATCTTTCCACAAATATTAGGTGAGAAGAATAAGATGCCAAATTTGCCATGTAAACTACAAGGCGTGAAATATTAAATCAGCTTAACTTAATGCATATGTACCATATATAAATTATCATTGTCATTCCAGCTACAAGAGGGTCCTGGCAAGCAGGCAGACTCCCACAAAAGTGGATGAGGCTATACATGGGGATGTACCTTGGGTAGGGTAAGGTATTTTCTATCATGCTCAATATCAACATGGTGACTGGTTAGGTATTAGAAGAATAAAGCATTAAAAGAAAACCTTGTTCTAAATTATCATAGCATTTTCAGAAGTCTGGTCTACTGAAATTAATACTATTGATCATTTGTCCAAATCAGGAATATCCACTTTCTCATACCACCCTCTAAGCACAATAGCCCACCCTGCAAATTATTTCAAATAATATTTTTCCTAGGAGGCTACTCAGAGCAAATCCCCCAGAACTCTGTGTTTCTGTTTCATACAGACTTGCAGTTCAGCAGCTCTTATAAATTATAGGATCTAATTATGCTCATTAAAACTACTTGAGGACCTAAAAAGAGGCCATCAACTAGACCTCCAGTGACACCTGTTGCTGTAAAAGGCAAAGGTCCACTTTATACCCATTCCTGTCTCACAGCCCTGTTTGCAGAAAATCACCTGACTATGTAAGAGATGCATATGTGAGGGAGGCCACTGGCTGTCAAGTGAAATGGCTGTGGAAAATGCAGTGTTTGCAGAAGACAAAACAAGATCCATTAATTTCTCTTTCAGAGTCAGTGGGAGTCTCAAATCTAAAATCCCCAGCAGTGTGGAAAATGTGACTTGCACAGAGACAGTTGCCATATGGTTACTTCTGAATTTACCTGCTGTTCCAGTATGCTTGTAGCTGCCCTCTCAGCTGTGCATTTGATCTCTCCCATGGATTAAGAGCAGGGGCTGAGGCCATCCTAGGTGTCACATTCACATGTGACTGGGGTGACTGGTGGCCATCCTGGTATTGTGTTTGCACAGCTGGAACTGCTTAGAACCAGGACTGTACCTTCAGTGTTCACTGTTATGTCTATGGGTCTATTTCTGTACCGTTTCCCCTGTGTCAGGTCCCCACAATCCTGACAGGATGGACGCCATCCTCCAGCCCTGAGGAGCCCTGCTGACTGGCTCCCCTACAGCTGAACCCCCTACCTTGATCCCCATGCTCCAGGGTGCTCAAGGAAACATGGTCTCCAAATTCTTGCAAGTTGAGCTGGGTCTTGTGCTTCTCAAACACTAAACGTGCCCCTATCCACAATGTACTAGAGGTGTTTCTCCCATTGCACCTAGAGTGCTCTTTTGGGTCTCTGTCTCCCAGGGTTTCTCCTGAGTCCCAGGACTTCTCTTCAAAACTGCAAAACTCCTTAGGTCAGCTATTTCATCTAACTTTACCTCTCCTTAAATGTAAATCCAAGCTTCAGATTTCCCTGTGAAAGCATAACCACCTAATTCTTTCTCTGCCTCAGAGCTGACACTGTGTCTTTCCAGGTTTATATTTCACCTAACTCACATATGGCTTCATTTTGCTGTGTCTGGGAATTTGCCGCTCCCAAGCCACCACACCCTGCAGAAAAGCTTTTCAAGAAATCTTTTTGTAGGCTTCAGCTTGCCTGATCTGTTTTTCTTCAGTTACTAAGGTTTTACAAATGAGTTTTAACCCAAAAGTTGTCAAGGAACAATGAATTCATATCCTTTAAGAAAGTTCATTATAATTTTTTTGCATTGATTTGTAGTATCAGCTGAAATCCTGGATTATTAAATGACAGATCTGCCAAATCATCATACAGGGAAAACTGTGAGAATCCTTCCAGGCACTTGGGGCTTTCTTAAGAACCAGCTTCTGAATTTTTGTGGTATTAAGATCTTATAAAGTTCAGAGCAAGAAAAGTGCCCTCCTTAATACTGATGGGGCATGTGAAGCATTTGGCTACTGACTACCCACTAGTTTCATAAGCAAGTTTAAAAGACAGCTTAGGCAATGAATCAATGCTCACATAATTTTCTGCCTCATTATCAGTGTCTGTTCTCTGCTAAAGACAATGCTGTTCAGAGGGTTGTGCTTATGTGTAACAAATTACATTATATTAAACAAAAAGATGATTTATGCGATGACAAAGATTTTTAAAAAACAATTAAAAGAGGGTTGTTCATTTGACTTTAATTTTCTCATGTTTTGGGTTTTTTTTCATTTTGTTTTCCAGCATCATATAACATGACTCAGATGCAGGACCCTGAGCTCCATTTTGGACCTGCCTTTCAGGCTCTGTTAGACATAAAGGGAACTAATTACAGTAGAGGACATTGCAGGGACTGGAAAAAGGATCAATACATGTATTCCCCTAAGTGTTCAGGCATTAAACCAATGCAGGAATTTTCTGACAACTAATAAAGGCTCTCTGGTTTTACCAAATTCTTCTAATTTTCCTGAGTTTCTTCCTTGCTTGCTAGCACAAAGATTTTTACATCATCATGTTCAAAACTCTTAATATGAAAGGCACAATTTAGCTTTCATTTTGTTTTATTTAAGGTATCGTTTCTATATCTGATAGACCTTGTCTTTTTCCAAACAGAATGGGTCTTATTTTATTAGTGTTCTGAAGTGAATTCACAACTTATTAATCATAGTAAGAAGCACAAGGCCACTCAAACTGCTTTTAAATACAAATAGATAAATATAGATCTTCATAAATATAGATATCACTGTTGCTACCAATTAATTTCACCAATTAAACTTGGTGTTCTTGGTCACTTGCCGTGTTTTGGAAATATGCAGACTCAGACAAAGAGTTAATTACCAAATCAGCAATTCTAGAGCAACAATTCTTTAAGAGATGTCCTCTTTTTATATATATAAAACAGGCCACATTGGAGTCAGTGAGTCCAACATAACCAGTTTCTACCCAACTACTTGGATGCTTAATCTGTGAATTTCTATCATGGTATACATGCCAAATAAAGCCCCTTGAAAGATTTAATTCAGATCCAGACATATCTGTTGTGGCTGCCAGCCCAATTGTGCTAACATTAGGTTTAGCCATGATTAGACACTGATTTACGCATTCTAATGTCTTTCTTTTACAATAACATCATGAACCAAGTGACTTGGGAGGAGTTTTTAGAGGGAAAATTGCACTGGGAATATCAGTTATTACTGAAAATATAATGAGGATGTCTAGCAAGAATGTCCTTTCTCAGCGCTGAGGCTACAACAGGCTCATTAAAAGTAAAAAATAATGTAGCATTTAATGACGTTTTGAAACTCTTACATTTAATCTTTAGTAGAACACACTCATGGAAAGAGTAATGTATTTCTGTCAGGCAGTCTGCTGAACACTGCCTGCACACAGCAGCTTCCCTAGTTTGGGTAGGAGACCTTTTATAAAATTGCTCTATTTTTGAAGAGTTGTGTTCATGGAAAATTTATGTCTCCAGCATTCTGTATCCCTGGTACACTCATTTTTCCACCTTTTTTGTTTATCCCAGCATTATTCTATCAAATCAAATTATGATTAAGGCAGTATATTTTAAAATAAATACCCCTTGTTGTGTACTATTGTTTTACTGCTACACAGCTCTGTAGAGACCTGGTAGTCCAAGCAACTTGCTCCATATTGAGAAAGTGTAAGCCAGAAGTGTGGGCTGAATGCTGGTGGTGGCTTGCAGTCAACTGAGATGAAGGGAGGTTATCTGGACATTGGGACTGGAAAGCTATAGGTGGCCAAGCACAGTGCCAGGCATAAAAAAATTTGGTATATATATATATATATTAGGCACATTGAAAAACTCCATCAAAACAAGACTGCCTGTGAGAAAGAGACAGAAAAATTTTAAGCATAAATAATTTTACATAGTTTTAAATTATATGTTTGTAAAATACACATTCAAATAGTGTGTCAAATATTAGTTTAATATCTAAACAATAATGTTAAATTCAAACTAGAACAATTTATCTTTATCAGAAAGGCATCCAGAAAGGTGCTGGAAATAGAAATTAAAAATAAAATTTAAAAGTTAAAAAAGGGGGGGGGGGGGAGGAGGAAACAAAAAAATCCAAACCCCAAACAAACAAAACCAAAACAAAAAGGAAAAAAACAACAGAAAAAGTCCCTAAAGATTTTCTTTTAAAATGTAAAGCCATGTTAGGTAGAAAGTTGAGAACCATTGAATTAGGCTTAAGGGGCAGGAAAGATTTTATTGTTGTTGTTGTTATTGTTATTGTTATTATTATTATTATTTAGCTAAAAATAGACTGAGATACAGGAATGGGAAGGAGAAAGTCATTACTCAGTAGTGTTCTTGTCTCGTACACTGTATTTTGCTCAGTTCAACCAACACCTCAAGTACATGGCAGAAACCCAGGAGCCCAAAGAGGGGTGATGAGGAAGATGAGGGTGACCACTGATCCACTCTATGGGATAAGAAACCACTTTCAAGCAAAACTCCAGAGATTGGGACCATTCCTTCAGGGGAAAGTCAAATAGCCAGGAAAAAGACAACCTTAGAGAAGGTGGCACGTGTGAGTGACAGAGACTACACTTAGTCAGCAGAGCACAATATAATACTCCCACTAAACTGCAAAATAATAAAGGGAAAGCCAATAAAATCAAAAGAGAGCAACATTTAGTGGACATGCTTGAAGCCAAATATTGTTTTCCTGCTGTGAGGAGCCAATTAGCACGACATGTATTTGATTCTGAAGCACAGAGTGCGCTCTTATGGCTAATTAAAACATTCTGAGCTCTAAGTTCAAAATTTTAGGTATCAGTCTCTCATGTAGATATTGAAGTGGCAAGAGAAAGCTATTTAGCCTCTGAGCAGAGCTGAATAGCTGTTTGATGACTGTTATTTGAAAATCTGCTTGTAAAATCCAGTACCTATAGATGGGACAGTGCACCCTGGGTTTGCTGGGTTGCTGGCCTGATTTGGCACTGTGGCTTCCACACCCCTCAGCCCCACAAGAGCACAGCAATTGCTGGAGTATCTGCACCAATGCCAGGGGCAGGGCAACTTCCACCATTTATAAACTGCTGCAAATATGATGAAGAGCTAAATTCAAAGTCAAGGAATTAGTTCTCCTTAATCCACTTGTTTTATAGTCTCTAATGAATAATTTAAAACATGAAAGAAATTTTTTGAATGAGCACAGTTGGCAACATATCCTTCCATGAAATGTGAACAACAACCTGTTAATCTTGAGATCCTATTCAAAAGCAAAACCCTAGTGCAATTGTTCAATTAAAAACAAATATTGCAGTACCATCAGCAAATCCTTACTTCATCCTTTGTACACAGTTGCTTAAATATTCTTCATCTACCTTTTACCCAGGGTAGTCAATAAAGTGTATTCTGCTTATGAAGTGACTTTTTGTCCACAATACAGTCAGCAAATTATTAACAAATGTTGTGACTATGCATGCACACATGAATAGTTGTATTTAACATTGTCCACTGCCCTAGCAAATAATTCCAATGGACCCAGTTCTCCTCTACTTTACATTGGTACAGTCCCACAAAAAGCCACAACAAACGTGTGTAAGGAGATGAGAATAAAACGCTTCTGTATGCAGAGATAGAGAAATGCACCTCATGTTGCAGAAATACATGTGTCTAGGAAAAATAAGCAGTATCAAATCTGAAGAGAAAGTTGTTTAATTCGTGAACTGAGAGTTTAATAACAAACAGTATATTTTTGTCATAACTCAAGTTTTATTGCAACTCTTTTGAACTCCAGACAGCTGTAATTTCCTTTTGTCTACCAGCCAAAAGAAGTTTTACCTCAGTTCAGTATTTTGCAAGGAATGAAAGAAAGAATGACTCAGATAATTGTATTTGAAGCTGCTGGGTAGGGCTATTTTCACTCCCTAGAGGTAATGTTTTTATGCCAAGCTTGAAGTTTTGAACTACAAAATAAAAAGTGTACTAAATACTGATTTTATTAGCCCTTTAAGCTTTTTGTTTTGAAATAATGGGAGGAAAGATCATAATATTTTTATATGTGTAATAAATCAATCCTAGAAAGAGAGATGCAGTGCAATGCAATTATTTAATATTAGTAGTTCTCTTGGCCTTCTTGGAACTTGTCTCCATGGGAATAGTTTGTGTTGCTGCCATCCAATGTACTGTCAGATCACAGAAGTTCATTTAACTCCCATCAACACAGTTTTAGAAAAGTCAGCAGGCTGCAGAAGCAGAACCAAAGAACTGAGAGTCTCATTCAGAGATCTTCATATCAGGAACATATTCCCACCCTCTGATAAGTGTTGTATATGCCATGAACCATAGGCAGCTCATTCATCTGCACACCCCAACAGAAGCAGCACAAAGAACAGGGAACATAAATGAAGGTGAGAGCTCCCTAAATCTTTTATCAACCCAAAAGATTTTGCCCTGCATCTAAAGATGACCAAGGCTCCTGAGCAGTTTTTGCTTGACTGAGCTTGTTTGTCCATGCCTATTGGGTACTGAAGATCAGGAAGGCCCTTTCAGTGCCCAGAATTATTTGAGAATGCAATAGGCTGCCAAGAGATGTAGGTGCAGCAACAAGCTGCAGAGCCAGGAAGTGATAAGCATCTAGGGACTCTTACAATGCTGGGTACATCTCCTGAAAGGGAAGGGATTAATCAGATGATTCTCCCTATCCAAGGATGGCACCCTTCCCAAAAAACTCTCCTCCCTACTCACTTCCATATGGTTCTTTAAAGCCCAATAGAATCACCAGGACTAATTACCCTAGTGAAGCAAAACACTGTGTCTTTACATGGCAGAAAACTAAATTCTTCAGCTGAAGAGGGTTATGGAGAAAATAAATACACTGTGCAATATCCATGAGTTTGGTAAGTTTAAATCTGTGTACTTGTTCACACACCCACATCCCTGGATCTCCACACACAATTTATTTACTCAGGGTCAATTCCAACCCTTTGGTTGACTGCATTTGTATTGACTGCATGTCTGTTGTTGAGATTCCTGCAAAGCATGTCACTGCATTTTTGGGGGGTAGTTTATGTGACAGGGTGACTTCAAAATGAAATTGTAGCAGTGCTGTGTCTTACCAAGCCACTCACAACCTTTGCAGGTGCAGAGGTAACTTTGGCTCATTTAGCTCACCTCCACCAGCCTCTTTGCTCTTACTTACTAAAGAATGGCACAACTCATTTCAGAAAGTCTGCTTAGCATACATCTGCCCAGCAGAATCAGCTCAAGTTATCTACATGCATGTTAATCCCTTGAGTCAACCCGGCCAAGCTGTAAAACACCACTTAAAAAACACAGAACAGGGTGTAGCTGGAACCTGACTACATGCTGGCATAGCTTCACCCTGCACTCATAGTCCCTGAGCAGCTGGCCAAGTTCAGACTTGAGAGCAAACAAGGGATGTGGAAGAGCTCAGGGAAATGAAAAAACTGTGCAAGGGCCATTGCTGTGAGATGGTTGCATTTAGTGTCTGATCAAACACAGCAACAAGCTTTAAGAATACATCTAATAAATTATTTTTTCCCTCCACCATTGAGATGAGAGTTTTTAAGGGAGTTCAGGTGTAGAATTAAATAGTCATATCTTTTCACACAACTCTAACTTTCCTAGTCCTTGGCTGCCCCTCTGGGAACAGCAGTTTCCTGCATTCTGCCTTTGATCCAGTATCCCAGATCTGAAAGATTTTAGCCCAATTTGTCTCCCACTATTAGTTTGTTTTTCTTATGCTTTAAAAGTAGTTGATAGAGAATTTTCTGTGAAGTCTTGCTGCTAAAACTGCTGTAGTGATAATATTAATAAGATGTAAGAGAGCTAAATAATGCATCAGAGACTCATGAAGCTTTCCTCTAAAAATACTGGAATGCAATATATGGAAAGTATTACATATCAAATTGATTTTTCATGGAAAAGCTTAACGAGTCAATACCCTAGTCATAGCAAGATGGGATAAAAGTTCTGAATTTCCTCCTAGAAAATCTAGAATTTTTCTTCAGTAGGTAATTGATACTGCAGCAATGCATCTGTTGGACAGATGCAACTGTCACTGTTAAAAAATGCAGCCTAAAGATGATCATGCAGGAACCATTAATTTGTGATGGCCAAGTCATGTCTATCCTTGAGCATGTTTGATAGCTCTCAAGAGTGCTTCACCTCCCAGACTGATCCAGAGGTCACAACTCCAGAAAAGTTCAATTTATCAAATACTTTCTTGGTGATATCAGGCCGTGGAAGGGAAACATCAACAATGCCATGGAGAGGAAAGAAACTAAAAATCAAATTCCATACCACAGAGTCTGGGACAGAAGGAGCTTACCTAACCATGCAAGTAACTTGAATAAATGTACAGATGATTTTAAATTCAGATTCCACTTGTTCCTTGATATAGATATCTCTGATTTTAAAGAATAATTTGTTTAATTTTTTTTTTAAAGAAAGTAACATGAAGTTGTATTTTCTACTGGTTAGAGTTTTAAAATAACCCACCTGGACATATTTTTTATTTCTATTTTTTGCACAATTTACTGGAAGCCCAAAGCTCATGTTAAAGCAGAAAAATCTGCTATTTAACCCCAGTGCATTAAAGACTTTGGCCATATGAAATCCCACAACAATTAAAGAAAGACTAAAAAAGCTAACTACATGTGCAAAAGTGAGATCGGTTTAAAGTGAATTTTTCTCAGCAGCAGAAACAATTTTAAAAGGCCTCTGAATCAAGTAATTTGTCTGATTTTAAGGGATTGTTTCAAGCAGGTGTATCAATCTTCAAATTAAACAAAAGGAAATGAAGCAAAATTGAGAAAGGGGGTAAAGCTCAGTTTTACTTTTCATTTTTTCAGGTGGGATTAAGATTCTATCTGTAATTCAGTGGCTGTCAGGACTCCCAATTCTATAACTCACAGCCTTATTTTATCTTTTTTTTCATGCACATGTCCAGTGTAGAAGATGACATGTTTCAATCAATCATTCCCACTTTTTGGGAGGTGCTGTGCCATTCATCTGAAACACTACTCTCTTTGAACCTAAGTATTTTCCATGAGTTTCAGGACCCTAGTTAACCAATCCCTGAATTTCATGTGTGGCATTTGCTCATTCCTATAAGCTTACAAGGTCTGTAATGCAGAAAAACCCTTCTGAGGAAACATGGGGCAATAACTACAGTAAGGAGGGGGAAAAACGCAGATTAGTAAAACTAAAATATTTCAGTATTTAGAAATCCTAGTGTAAAAAGCTTCCACAGGGTCTGATACCAGCATGTCTTCTAATATTTACCAGGGAAAGTATATATAATGATGCTGAGAACAAGTAAACAGCCAATAAAGGGATTTTCTGTTTACCATTGTTAGCAACTCCTGGGAAAACTTCAAAGATTTCTGTAGAGTAAAAACCTGCTGTTTATACATTAGACATGTACACTGACTGTACAAGAGAGATCACTTCATCCCTGAAAACTTGCTCTGTGCTTAGCAGTTACATTGCTACAGTGCTTTTGCAGGAAAGTTCTGCTCACCATGCTACATCTGCTCCCCCTTCACCTCCCCTTGCACCCAGCCTACCCTACAGCTGTCTGAGATAAATGCAGATTTGCCCTTGGTTTGCAGAGGGTTTCTTTCTTCCCAACACACAGCTAAGGGAATGACTGGCAAAGCTGTCAATAACACTATCTTCTGAAAAAGAAGATTTTGTGCAATTAGAATTCACAGCTCCTTAGACGCATGTTCTCAATTCCTTTTGACTTCTTTAATTTTTTTTTTTCCTAAATAAGTCTTGTTAACATCAATTGCACTACAGCATGATCATATGAAATATCATCTGCCAGTAGACTCACAATTTAAGGGGCTCAATGAAAGGCATATTTATTTTAGTATTTTACATTCTTAGGCTTCCATTTTTATTGGGAAATATTAAAGTAGTTGCTCCAGAAGTCCCTCTTTGATAAATGCTCTAAAAATTTAGACTGATAACTAGAGACCTGCTAGAGCAATCAGGCAGTTGAATCTGTGACAGTAAAATTGTTCAGATAACTAGTGCAGATAGAAGAACTTTGAAAGACTGTTTGAAATGTGACTTTTTTTCAGTGACACTTTTTTACATATGAATATCTGATGAATTACATTGCCATGTTGTAGCCATGGTTAAACATAAAGTGAAAAGAGATGGAGAAGACCTCTGCATTTCCTTTTGTCCAAATTTCAACAGCCAGTGGGAGCAATCTGCAGGAAAAAATCCAAAAACCTAACACAAAATCAACCTTTGAAATGGATATAAATAGAACTATTTTGTTTGAAAAAAACTGAAGAGTTTATTGCTCAGTGGCAACAGATTAGATACAAGGTGACTGAAGTCTAGTACAGGTTCTTTGGTTTATAGAAGGAAAGATTCAGCTTGTTTGAAGTGTGTTTCCAGATTAGCTCATTCCTGAGTTTGATTTGAGTCACAGGAAGACTTACATGTACATGATGACTTATAGACATGGAATTTAAAGCCATCTGTGTCATTAGGATTATTTATCAGACATGGTTTGCATGTTCCTCAGAGGCTGCAAAACATTAGAAAAAGTAAAATACACCAATGCCACTTCCCTTTTTCCTAAGGTTAGGAGGGCATGGAGAAGCCACTATAACTGTAGGATGAATTGGAACAGCTGCTAAATGCCTGTAATTACTGAAAGATGTTACCTTCTCAGCAGGAACAGATATTGGTGTCTCCAACAAGATCTTGGTCTCTATTCCTAAAGCAGAGTTGCACTCTCCAAGGACTACAATGAGTTACAATAGGCACTTTCAAAAGAGGTCAGGGAATAAGTGCTGAACACTGGCAGGACAAAATCAATTCTCAATTTAGTCAGTAATTTCTTTACATCTCCCTTGTCTTTTTTTCAAATACACCCCCTTCTGAAAGAAGTATGAAGTGATGAAAATTGCCATGTTCCAAATCTGAAAGCTCCTACATGAATCAGTGGCTTCTGGTGGGACAATCACTGGCCTGTTGTTGGGTGGGTGAGATAAGCCTTGGAATGTCACTTGAATGCAACAACAACTTATTGTTTACATATGCGTGACAGAAATGGTATTCTTTGCTATCTCATCACTGGTATACCTCTTAAACTACACTGAAACTTTATATTTACAGTAAATAAACTTACAAATTGATGTCAAAAGGAAGTAAAGTCTATGTATTACTATTGTTTATTCATTAGTCTTCTTTGGATTTAATACCCAGAGACAGTAGATACTTTACACAGCAAGACAAATGCCTGTCAGAAGACAGTAGCAAATAAGTAGCAAAGAGAGAGAAAGTGAGTAATATTATATTCCTGCTTTCTACTTCTTACTATGCATAATAGGTTTGTATATTTTATGGCAAACCTAAAGCATAATAGGTTGGTGCATGACAGTTGGGTGCTAAAATGAAAATACAGCTTAATTATATACAAGGTTTGAAACAATTTGTTAAGGTGGAGCAGCCCAAGCTGACATAGCAGTCACAGTAGCTCTGCAGCAGTGTTATACTGCCAACAAGGCTAACAGTGTACTCCAGCCTCTCCATGCTTTTCTGTGCATTTCTGAAGGTTCTCCCAGAAGCTGCTTTATAGCTCCATCCATGTTTCTAACATGTGATGTCTCTGGGTAAATATGTGGGGTCCTCAGAATATCTCTCTTGCAGTTCCTCATGAAAATTTAAACCCAAGTTATGTTTTTCTGATACAATAATTTTTAAAACAAAGGTTTAAAAGTTTGATATAATGTATAAAACATGTGACAAAGATGGTTTTGTTTTTATTTTCTGCTTGGGACAGAGGCTGGGCCTTAAGTTATTTTTAGGATGTTGCATTTCCTTTTGCTTTAACTGCGGTTTTTCTCCTGCAATGGAAGAGGCCCCACATTTAAAGTGCTGGTGTTCACATAAGGAGCAGCTTGGGTTATTACTATCAGCAGACAAGGAAGTCAGGAAACCTCTGCCCTGTGCTCTGTTTTTTCAAACAAGTTCATTTGTTCCTTGGAGGTCCAAAATGAATTTCATTCCATCTGCTTTTTCAGGCAACAGATGTTTGGACGAGAAACTTACATCCAGCAGTTTTAGGTTCATAGCAGAATTATGCTTGATAAAACCTGATAAATGCTGTATAAAGAAAAGCACTGTAGGGCTAGAACTGTAGCCAGACCTTGGTTAATTTATGTAGAGAGGAAGGGAGAATGGCTTTTTCCCATGCTTCAAGTTAATGCTAGAAGAATCCACTTCCTTTGAGAAAAGTGGCAACTGACCTTTTTCTACACAGGACAGCTTATTGAAGCGAATCTTTAGCACTTCATGCAGAAGTGCTTCCAGTCCTTTAAGTGCTTTGTTAAAAGATAGATAAACTGTAGATAAACTTTCTGAAGAATTTTAGTAAGAGTTCACAATTCACTTACATAACAGTTATTCTAGAAAGCTGCAGAGTGTGAAATGTGATTTCCTTTCTGTGGGAAGAAAATTTAATGGTATGAAATATCTTACAGAGGATGCACTCATATAATTTTGCAAAATGTTGTACAAAAAATACAGCAAAATTCTAATTTCACATTTCACATTACATTTTACAGGCCTTCTGCTTCCAAAACAGCTATATTTTATAATGTCGGCTTCAAACACAGTGGAAAGCTTGCAGAATGGGAAAGTGATTTGCGTAGACTGAAGGAATGAAAACATTTCTAGATCAGTTGGTAGCATCTGCCACTAATAGAGAATTAGGGAGCTAATTTCCTCAAGGACAGATTACTTCCTAATTGTCCATTTTAAAGGTTCTTCTTTATGGTTGGCATTTATGGTGTGTAGTTCCTACAGATCAAACTAGTACTGCATGCTGAGCAGACACACGAGAAATAAATAGTGGTAAAAATAACAAATAATCAAAATAATAGGGTACTGGCTGACAAGGAAAAATATTCAGATGTATGGCATAATTTCCATCACAATTATTTTTGCTATAAAGTATGAATGGAGCCAGACAAATGTCTGTTAGTAAACAGTGGCATTTTCTATAGCTTTCATTAACTGCTACATTAGAGCCTCAGTCATGTGAATTTTTAAGAGCTTCCAGCTTTCCTCAGAGCCTCAAATAATGTGTGTATTATTATGGACTAAAATATCACTTTCTCCCTTTTACGTCAAAATTTCCAAGAAAGAGGGGAAATATCCATTCTCCATCAGATGAACAATATTTCAAGCTCAAGTCTCATGTCAGAATTTCTTTTCTCCTACAACACCCTCTTTACAAACATCTATCACAGGGAAAATTTTGAGTCACTGTATATGGAAATAAATGCTACTTTTCTTTCCCTGTTATTTATGATCTTGTTGTGATCCAGGAGAAAATGATGGAATAAACATAATAAACTAGGTCAGCTAATTATATAATCACACAAATAACTATAAAAAGAAAAAAACAAGAAGCATAAGGGTAAAGGGTTATATACACATTGGTGCATTAGGCCATAAAAGGTATTTTCCACTCTGCCAGCCAGCAATACTGCAAGTGTCTCTTCAGACTAATCATATTAAACTGAAGCTAATATGTACAATGAGAGAGGAACAGAAGACTTTTTCTACATGGCCTAGAACTGCAGAGTGTGAGAGCTACATATACAAAGTTTAACCCCAAAATATTCTGAAAGTGTATTAAGAATGGATAATCTGCATAAAAGGGAACATTTAAAAGACAAAGTGTGTTGTGTATTTTTCTGCAGAAGTGTACTTAAGAACAGAGGGTGAACAATATGGAACAAGGGAGCACTGGGTTGCTGCTGTAAGTAAATTTCCTGGGTAATTTTTACTTTGCCTCATGAAACAGCACTGTAGCTCTGGGCTTTTTCTTTGTAGTGGCTGTGCTATTTTGATTGCCTGATGTCAACTCTTTTTTTTTCGGCTCTTCTCATCTGCTTGCGGGAGTTTTATTATAAAGGGAGATGCACAGGGAAGATCCAAAGAGGGAAATACTGACAATCCCAAAAGACTGGTGGGTACAATCCACAGAAACATAATTTCTCAGCAGATCATACATCACACCCTTGCTCATTTGTGATAATGTGCTATGGTACCTAATGTGTTGGGCTGACTTGCAATGGGTTTGTCACCGCTGCACAGTTTGGCTTGAGTATTCAGGTTTCCATTTAGAATCTTTGCTAAACCTAACTTTAAGCTTGTGCTTTACTTTTCCTGTGTTAAGAAAAGGGCTTCAGCATGTGCCAGTATTGTGCTGAATCAATACTTCAGTGCACGCCTAAAAGTAGGATTTTTTTTTCCTTTTTTCTCAATAAGGGTTGTCTCAGTTTTCCTGTAAATAGCACAAGCTCTCATTTCAGGTACCTCAAGGTGCAGCAAAACATGTTGTTCCATATTTCTTCATACATCATACTAACTTTAAATAATCATTACTATACTTTAATCCATAGCCTGCCAAGCTTCTCACAGGGGTGCAGAAGGGAGAGAAAATTAATTTCATTTACATCCTTCTAAGACTACATAAAGAGCAGGGAATTGAAAGATCTGCTACTGTCTCGATCTGGGCTTCTGTCAGTACTCTAGGAGATGCTGCAGTGAAAGTATTTTGTAACTATCCTGGGAATATTAATGGTATTCATTCCTGGGGAGTGAGGATGGCATAAGAGTAGTATTTGAAAACTTTTGATTTGATACACTGTATTTTACTGAGATGACTTCAAATTGCTAGGGTATGGTATTCATCTTCTGTTGAGCTCATAATAAGAATACTCCTTTGATGAGCTCAGGTCTTCATATTTTACTGCCAGAGATTGAACCTGTTTCTAGTGTATGTTCTTCCCACTGAGTTTGGTAGCATCCATCAAATCAGAAGTGTCCTGACAACATTTCTTTGTGTCCCTTCTAATGCCAACATATTGTTTTATGTTCTCATCTTCAGTATTTCCACATAATTTTTCAGTCTTCATGAATGGTAGGCAGTGGATGTGACTTGAAATTTCAGCTGAGTTGGAAAGGATGATCAACAGATCTGTTCCCTCTCTGTTGCCATGTATTCTGACAGTTGTTTTATATGTTTTGTTAGAGTTTGCTTTCTCATCTGCTGTCTGAATTGCTCAGAATATGGTATTCATAGGTGCTTTTCAGATACTCCTGCACAGCCTACTTGATTGCTCATTCTTTGTGTCCTCTACTTTTGGGTTTGTTTTGTTTTGTTTTGTTTCTAAAAAAACACATAAACTCCTTCTAAGAATTTGCTTTCTGATGCAGCAGATTTCCAACCGTTCCTTTTTTCTTCAGATTACTTAATTTCAACTACATAATTGTCCCTAAGTGCATATAGGTGTAATATATCAGAATATTGTCATAGCATCTGACCTTTCATTCATTCCATTCTGATTTCTGCTTAAAAACAACAGGCTCAAAATTCCTTTAATGTACTTATTCTGTATGCAAAACTGCATGAGGTGAACAAATTACAATCATTGTATCACAAGTTTCAGGAAGGACTAAGCAAAATTGCTTTTTTCCCTTGGTATCTGAAAGGATTTGATTTCCACTCAGAATATTTAACCTTCCTGAGCCATGTCTACATGTTTTACATAATGATTATAATTCTGTGATGTTATTTTTGTGTAGACATTATACAAACCACATGTTCTAATAAAAAACACTGTCTGTAGCTGAATATCTGCACCACTTAATTTTTCTGCTTTTATAGGAACAATGCTTGTAGTGTTTTGCTACATTTTTTGTGTGCTATGGTTTAATGTCTTTGACATGAAACATGTATCACTGCTGTTTTTTTCCACTAGAAGATTTTTGTCCCTCATTTCTTTTTCCATTGGCTATTTCTAACAATCTTATCCTTTAGTATTCAGGCTTGAATATGTGGGAAAAAATACTCTCTAAGTTGAAATGGGAAGAGTGTAGACGATCCTATTTTTCCCCAAACCTATCATAAGCCCATTGGTTTACAAGGTTTGAAAACAACTTAGCTCCAAATCTGTGTTAGCAGGTGAGAAGTCTCCTCCTTGTGAGAATGGAAAGATCCTTTTATGGCTCAGGACTTAGAGAGACGTGGTGCCCTCCCTGACCCAGAGAGGTGGCCCAAGGACAATTTGTGGGCTCTTCTCACACCACCACCTCCCTCTCCATAGCTGCCTTCTTCTGCCATAGTTGTGTCTGGTAGCTCATTCAGGTTCCATGCAATTTCAACAGGTCAGCTCTGTGAAATGAGGAGGTGATGGGACCACCTTCTAGCCCTTAGCAGGAGCGGCACAATCAGCTTTCTTCAAAACAAGTGATACAGCAGGTTTTTCTTGGGGTAAGAGGAGGATCAGGATTCATTGCCTGAGCTCCAACTCCTCTGTTCAGCACTGCAAATACTTCCATCTGAAGTGGAGACAAAATGGGGGCTGTGTTATACACATAGGAGCTAGAGAGGTTGGGAGGTGTAATTTTTCTCTAATGTAAAGGCAATGTTGTAATGGTATTTGTCCAACTCATCAGGAGATGACAGAGAGACTGCTGGGACTGTTTTTATTTTTCAGTGAAAAACTGGAGGTTCAACATTTTCAGTCACCCCCCAGGAATGTACAGATTTCACCCAGAACTCGTCGATTTGATGGAAAGATAACATTGCCTGGCAACAGCGCTGCTTGATATGAAATTCAACTGTCAAAATTTTCGCTGAGACTTTACTGAAATTGTTCAGATAGTGTTTGGTTTTAGATCTACAACTATATTTAGGGTGAATTAAGAAAGCTTCCTGAAAAAAAAATACTGTGTGAATTGCTTTTTTTTTAAAATAACTGCATTACTTGGGTATACCCAAAAGGTGCTAATGTCTTTACAAAGTAATTCTCTGTGACTTGATGCTATTTAAACTTTGGCATTTAAACCTGGAAGCTCACTGTAGTTCAATTGCTCAGCCCTTGGCACGTCAGTAGAAGAAAATCTCTGTTTCATCCAGCTTAACTTCTTACTCATTTAAAGGTTAAAAAAGACTGGATTGTCTCAGTCAAATGTCTGTGACATCAGGAAAAAAGAGTTTGGGGCTGGGAAATGGAACTTTTTACAGTAAAAAAAAGCCTGAAGAAAAAGTATGTCCATTTCATAACAGGAAGGGAGTTGTACCCCAAACAGTTTCAGAGTATTTAAAAAAAAGAAACCAACAAACACTGATTTGGAGAAGATGTAGATGAGTTAACTGTCAGCACCTGGAACAGATGGATTAATGAGCTGCAGCTTCTCCAGAGAAGTCAATAGAAGTGTACCTGCTTCACAGGTCCAAAATCTTAAGCTGATCCCTGTAAGCTAAAATTTTAGCTGACATAATCTCATAGGGGTTTTTTGTCTTGTTTTTTTGTTTTGGTTTGGTTTGGGGTTTTTTGTTTGGTTGGTTTTGGGGTTTTTTTCTGTTTGGGTTTTTTGTTTTTTGTTTTTTTGGGGTTTTTTTATTGTTTGGTTTGGTTGGTTTTGTTTGGGTTTTTTTTGTGTAATATAAGATAAATTTAATAGATAAACTTTTCTGGTAATTTTGGGGGAGAGAAGGGAGAAAGTAAAGTGTCTTTGCTGTCACAAATCACTTTGGACACCTGCAAAAAGAAGTGAGGACAGGAAAAAGACAAGAGCATTGATCACGTAAGTGTTCAGCTGTGTTGCTGAAGAACAAACCAGAGACTCTGACAACCACTGGAAAACAGCTACACAAGCTGTGCCATAACTCCAATGTGCTTCCAGACACAAAGTGGTACTGCCTTGCCATGAATCTGTTGAGGGATACTTAACTTCAAAATATATTGGGTAGCACATAATTCTATATTGTCCTTTATTTCCATGATGCTAAAGAACACCAACATTTCCTTTGTGCAAATTATTTCTGAAATCCAGAATCACACAGTTAAATATATGAAAATATCCTGTGGCTTAATGGAAAAAGAAGGAATCCAAGTAATTTTTTTACCCATGGTTTAGAAAAGAAGTGTATCCAATGTACACCTAGGACTCACCATAACAGCTGTTTCTACCTTTGGAGCTGTAGAAACAAATGGCAGTTTAACAATGCAGTTGCTCATTTTTAACCCAAAATTAATTGGTTTGGAATTGTTTTCTTGGATTTTGGGTTTTTTCTGGAGTTGTGTTTATTTGCAGATTTTTTGCTTTAGCTCTTTCTTGTTCATTTAACTCTTGCAAATCACACTGCATCTCTTTTATTTCAATTTTCTTTTCACATCTCTATGTACAAGGTCAAAGAAGTCTAATAAGTAAAGTAGTGTTTTGCCCTGTAGATATGCAATACTTGCAGTTGTGTTCTTGTCTCCCACCTCCCAGCTTGCTTTCTAAATGGCACCCAAGAGATTAATATCCATTTGAGCTAATGCTTAAGTTAAAACTCCAGTTCTGGCTTCTGTATAATAGAAGTGTGTGTGATACCATGGAAGATGATAGTCCAAGCATTAAAGCTTTTTATTAGCTTTCACACATGGATTGTTTGCTATATGGGGTTCTTAATATTTATTTTTTTAACCCAATTTCAATAAAATAGAATAAAACATTTCATAGTTCAGCACAAATCAGCAAATGCTTTTCAGTGTTTATATTCTCTAGAGTGATTACATGTAAAGCACAATACACTTAAAATCTAAAGAATTTAATAATAAATAAGGAAATTCCAAACATAAGATGAGATAAAACAATTTCTTTGCTCACTTTCTTTTTTGAAGGTGAGAATTTTGGGGTTTTTTTCTGTCCTTATGAGTTATCACTGGTTTACAGCCAGTGTATGGGAGAGTCTGTGACACTGAACTGACTTGAAATGTGAAGAAAGCAGGGGTGTATCCCATATCAATGTGTAGTACAAATTTTATCTTCAACATCCTACGTTAAAACTTTCTGAGGATCTAGTAAATAAAAACAGATACATGGATTTCATTGACTTACTGTTAGCAGCATTTTCTTTATTTTCAATAAAGCAATAATTAGGAGGCCCCTTCATTGATTGCCCAGTGATACCAGCTGCTCTAAAATCTTAGAGTGAGGGACTGAGCTGTTCTAAATACAATTCAATCTCCCAAGATAAGACAAAAAATGTGGCATTAGATCCTATAGATTGGTGATTTGGGCATCCTGTTAAAAAATCCCATTATCCATACTGGTAGTCTCCACGCAGCTATTTCTCTCCTCTAGGAACCCACCTTGATGGCTACGTATTAGACTAGGCTCATAGATAAGGCAGTTGTGCCATGTGATATAAAATATGAAGTGTAGGCACAAAGAGCTTGAGAAATATTTAGGTGAATGTTTAGGTGCAGAATTTTCCATGGTCCCATAAAAGCACTGACCTAGGAACGTCTACAAGTCAATGTGTTATTAATAAGGATAATAGTAAAAAATCACTTGTACTTCAAGTGAACCAATTATAAGCACACCATAAATACAGTAACAATGACTTACTCTTCCTTTTCAGATTTTAGCTTAACTAAAGAGGGCCCTGTGTTTGTACCAACTCCAGTTGGTACTGTACTTTAGCTTTACTGTACTTTATTGTACTTCTGAGGGCGAGAATAACACAGTATGGTCAAGATGTATCTCATTTTCATTGACATAATAATCTCTCCCCTGGATAAGAAAGTGAGTAGAAATCTGAGATGAAAGGTGAGATGGACTCATGTATCCATAATGTTCAGTATTTCAGTAACATTTTCACAGAATTTGTGAAGAGCCCCTGCAGACACACAATCAGAAAAAAACCATGGGCAGCAGGGCTTGAACTCAAGACATCTGCATCATGCTCTGAGCCTCCTTAATGCTAATATTGTCAGTGATACTGTGAAAAGAGGATGCAATTCTGAAAATTAAAAATTATTTTCTTTTTGTTGCTTACAAAAGAAATTTCCTCAAGCAGCCTTTTTCATGGAGGTAGATGTACTGGGTTTGCATGGCCAGGTTTTGGTAGCAGAGGGGCTACAGGGGTGGCTCTGTGGGAAGCCTCCCCCATGTCCAGCAGTGCCAATGCCAGGTGGCTCCAGGACAGGCCCATGGCTGACCAAGGTTGAGACAATCACTGCTGGTGATAACACCTCTAGGGTAACAGAGTTAAGAAGGAGGGGAAAAAAGCCCTGCAAAATAGCAGCCAGGAGAGAGGAATGAAGACACATGAGAGAAACAGCTCTGCAGGCGTGCTGGAGCAGGTGGAGGCCCAAAGGAGGCTTTAGCCACATGGGAAGCCTGCTCTGGAGCAGGTCCTGGCCACACCACTGGAAGAGAGGATCCACAGAGGAGCAGGTTGGCAGGCAGGACTTCAGCAGCGGTGCCCTGCTGGAGCAGCCTGTTCCTGAAGGGATTCACACTGGGGCAGTTCATAAGGAATTCCACTCCTGGGAAGGCCCCATGCTGGGGAAGCTCATGGAGGGCTGTTTCCCATGGGAGGGGCCCCACCCTAGAGCAGCAGAAGAGTGTGAGGGGTCCTCCCTCCCCCTGAGGGGTAGGCAGCAGCAGATCAACGTGTGATCTAACCATAGTCATAATTCCTGGTACCCTTGTGTCTCTTGGGAGTAGGAGGCAGAGAACTTGGAAGTAAACTTAAGCCCTGGGTGAAGGGAGGGATGGGGAATAGGTGTTTTTGAGATTTGTGCTTCTTTCTTATTATCATACTTTGATTTGATTGGTAATATATTGAGATATTTTCTCCCCAAATAATTGTGACATTAATTGCTGAGTGGTCTCCCCATCTTTATCTTCACCCACAAATCTTCTGTTACATTTTCTCTCTCCTGTTCAGCTGAGGGAAGTTATTCAGTGACTTTGGTGGGTACCTGGTATCCAGCCAGGGTAGCCCATTTCAGTATATATTTTGCCCAGGTCAAAAGACTCTTCCACACACTCTGGATGAAAACCTGTTTTGAGTTTCAAGGTAACCTTCATATGCAATTTCCAAGACTGGGACACCCTGAAAATTTTGTGTGTATGAGATACTCATATTCAGAATAAGGTTAATTTCATGTTACTTTGGATATTTGCAGCCTAGAAAGCTGGATATGAGCTTGTTATTTTAGTATCCTGTAGAGCCAACAGAGAAATAAACACTACAGCATGATTCCTCTAGTGAAAATATCTGGTTTAGGCTGAAATAAGTAGCATGCCCTAGAGGGCTTGGATCTCTGCAATGACTCGGGATGTGGGGGAGTCACCAATGACAAGCTCATATAAAGACACTCAATAAGCTCAAGGAGAAGATCTAACCTCACTCTATGTAGGTAAAAATTAAAATGTGATCTTGCAGTAGTGGAAAGTAATCATTAATAGGTGAAACAATGATCAGAATCTTTCTCTATTTCTTTAGTTAGGTTGTGAGGTTGCCTAATCTATAAATTAGCTCAGAGCTGGTATGTTCTGAAAAGCTCTTGAGAAACACATTTCTTCATCCCGCTGCTGCTGCAGCTCAGTCTGGAGCTGAGGTTATGAGTATTTTAAACTTTTCTAGTTAAACTGCCCATCCTTCCATCCCAGTTTAATCACCATCTATAAAATCCATGTAGCTATAGTCACCTTAGTTGTACATCAAATATTAAGATCTTATATACAGAGTAATCCTTAGCATGTTTACATTCTCAAAGAAGCCTTGAATATATGAATGAAACGGTCAGAGAGGAGAGCTAGTGGATCCACTGGTAAGAACCATCATGTGTTAGACTTTCAGAGACAGGATTTCATAGATTTAAAAATCCAGAGCAAGCTGTCTTTAAGGCATAGATATCTTATTTTGAACCTGTCTAACTAACTGCATCCTTCTGTTTTCCTTCACCTAAACCCATTATCATTTGTCTATTTCAATCCCTAACATGCTGTGTAACTGTCAAATGTTTTCTACCTGCATTATATACCAATCAAAAGTCTCCCTTCAATCTCTTCTCCCTTTGCTGCTAGCCCTTCCAGCTGGAATTCCTTGCTGTTCCCTCTTCTGATCTGTTCTGCAAAGGTCAAAATAGTCAAAATAGACTTCACAAAGTCAACATAGATTACTATAAAAACACTCAGATATCTTTCTAAATTTTTTTTTTTTGAAAAGCAAACAGCCCTAGCATGTCATAGTGCCTCTCCACAAGAGTGCTGTAGGAGTCTATAGAGTGCAACACCCTCTGTTCTGGACTAATTTATGACGTCTGACAGATTTTTGAATTGTCTCTGATGAAGATGGTTTTCTTTGCATGAAACAAATTTTTCAGGTCCTTCATGGCAAACAAAAATGTCAAGAGTTCATTAATTCATTTGTTTGGTCTTCTCCAGGAAAGTGGTCTATAAGCACATTGTTTACACTTTGGCCATCTATTAGCCTTGCAGCCAACAGCTTCTTGAAAACTTTATGTACATGATTTGTGTCCAAAGGATTTATTTACTAAATTGCATTTATTTATTAGTTCTCAAGCAATTCTTTACCCAAAATATTTTTTATCTGACTGCATTTTGATTTTTAATTTGCCATATTTTATATATTTCCATAGTTCCTTATTCAGGTAGGAAGCATATAGTTCAATCTTTGAATGATGAATGACTTATTCCTCGCATGAGAATACATAGTTCCTGGAATGATGGACAGTTAACTGAATAGTCTTTTTACCTTTTAAGTCACTTGCTACTCACAATGGTCTAAATTTTATTGGATCTTATTTTTTCTTCATTGTTTTGGCATAATATTTGTTAAGGTTTGATGTGCATTTCCTCTGAAATTTCAACATGGTAGTTTTCAACAAAGCTGGACATATCTGTACATTTATACCTTTTTTTAGCCTCTTCTAATTCCATTTAAGCAAGATTTTTTTAATTTTTTTTTTTTATTTGCTAGTTTTGGAAATTAAAACACAGTGGTGGTGTTTGAGGGGTCTTGCTTTGTTTTGTCCACTTGTGTCATTCCTGAAGCCATGTGCCTTATAATCTCTGGTACAAAGAGTCCTTGGACAGCAGTACTTCGCACCAGGACCTGCCGGCACATCAGCATGACCACTTGTGCATTTCCTCACTGGCTGCCATTTGCTGCTGTCAATCTGATGATGGCTAAAAATTAAGTCTCTGCATCAGACTCTGAAGAAAGATTTATCCAGATCTCACAGAGGTAATTAGCATCGCTCATTATGACTGTGTTCCTGTCCTGAGACCCTCTCATCTCCTAAGGTGTGTCATGGTCAGACTTGAGAGGGTACAGGGATCAACAAAACAGTTCAAATGTGACATTTCCTGGTTTCACCTTGGAGCTTCAATCCATGCAGATTCTGTGTTATTTACTGAATGTTAGAAGTTAGCATAAATATGCAGTCCTTCAGAGAGTTGGCTATGATGAGCTGCCTCTATTAGTTCTTCATTCTTCTTGCCATACGTATGGATTTTTTGCTAATTCAACTTTCTTGCATTTAGACTAATGACATAAAGCCCATTAAAAAATCATGTGACCACATGGTATACATCCTTTAACAAAGTCTTCTTTATCAAGGGTATCTGGGAAGTGTTGAATCATTAATGGATCCAGGTTCACCCATTGTATGATAATCACATACACCAAATATACTCCAATTAAATCAATATATGGCTGTCACCATTTTTGTGAAAGGAAATTTCCCAGCTTCAATATGACATCTTGAGATCAGCTATTGTGTAAACAACTAACATCAATATGACTTTGGTCATGACAAAAGTGTGGCAGACAGGGAATTTGCTTAGCACAGGGAAACAGGCATGAGCTGTCTCTGTTTTCAGTGACAGCAATTTGATTCATCCAAGGACAAGCCACACAGACCATCCAGCTTTTCCAAAATGTTGCATGCAGTTATCCATGTAGATATAATCAAAGCTTGATGTGCAGTGACAAAGTAGTAAAGAATGAGCAATTCAATAAAAATTGTGTAAGCATCCTCTCATCTTACATATCAATGCAAGGCTAGAAAACAATTTCTAAGAGGTACTTTGGGTGAAAAAAGATTAATTTTAATGTCAAGAAAATTTTTATCACTCCTAAATATATTTTAGTTACCAGAATAACAGACTGTTAAAATAGCTAAATCAGTCATCATCATCAACAACAACAATCCAAAACTCAACTAGTGCAAAACACATATAGATGACTTTTATGAAACTACTTTTTAAAAAAATACAGCCACCATTTGGTGAATGATGTCTAAATATTCATTTAGGACTCTTCAAAATGCATTTTTTAAGACCATTGCTGCTGCTAACTTTCTCCTCTACAATGCCTCTTATAAGAAACACACAGCTAGGTCCCCTGCATAGTGATGTGTTTTGCAATTACACATATGCATAGGAAATATGCAAAATTTTACTGTTTTTCCTGCCTTATCACAGAAACATATTTTTGGTTTTTTTATGGATTTGTTTCTGCTGCATTTATTGCAAAATTCTAGTTGTTAAAGAGCATTGTATTTAAAATAATAGTACTTCTCAACACATTCACTTAAATCCTCCATAAGTATAAAAACAACTGAGACATCTGGTTCCAGCTGAGACAGGAAATGTCTTTGCTGACATGGGATCATGTTTATTTCAAAGAAGTCCAAGGATGATCTTGGGAGGTACAGAGGAATATATTTAATACAGTATCAGACAAACTGGTAAAAAACTACAATAAACAACAGAATAGTAGGAAAACAGACAAGTATGGCATAGTGAACAGTAATTATCATGCCTGTTTTCTTTCCCCATACACCTCTGGTGGCACAACAGCCTGAGTAGATGGGCAACACACTGTTCCAACAACAGCAGAGCTAGCAAAGCCTCATTTCCCATGGATTTGTCTTCTGTGCCTCCATATTCTCCTCTGCCTATTTCCTAATCTCCTCACCCTATATCCAGGCTGCTGTCTCTGACATGAGGCAGCAGAGCTGTGTTGCTGAAGCCACAGGGTAATGTCCCCAGTGACTGGCCACTTGTCAGGTGAAATGGAGCAGTTTAGTGCTGAATTTGGGCTGAGGGCCTTTCCTGGGGCTCTCCTTCAGCAATCTTTCTGAACAGCATCAGGTGACCCAGGAGGAAGAAGCAGGAGAAGCCCTTTTAGTGTGTACCCATGTAAGCACTAATGCATTTTTTCTCCATTTTTTTGTCTACTACTATTTTGGTTTAGTTGGCTTGCTTTCCCAGTCTGGTTCACTGGTAATTCAAGGTCTGGGAGGGAAGGAATGCTTTCAGTGACATTGTCAGTTTAAAATGAAAATTCTTGTCAAAGTGGAGACTCAGTTTGAGTCTACCAAAAGTCAACCGCCGGTAGTTATGAAAGGTATAATTTTTATGAGATCATTACCCCTGTGTCAGATTTGGTAGTGCTTGATCAATTTAAATATTATCAAGAAGAAAATAATGGATGAACTGGCAATTAGAGCACATAAACCCACTTTAGGAAAGTATGCTATAAATTAGACATACAAGCTTGCATGTGGAGTAGGAGTGAAAAAGATTGGGACTTGTCCACTTCAAAAAGACCCATCTGAAGGTGATACACAGTAAAGGACCTCACTTACAGTGCTGGAATGTGTTTTACTGGCTGTGGTGTGAGGTGACACATCACACTGAAATTCCACATTTCCCTGTGTGCCTAAACACCCTCACAGTCACCACTGGTAGCAGGATGTCACCATGATATTTTCTGAAAAATCCTCTTTGCCTGGGATTTTCTCCTGGGAAGCTGAGAAGCCTCAGAGAGGAATGAAAACAATAATTACCTGATTGCTGCTCCTGTGTTTGCTGCTTTGGAATGTGGCTTGGACATTGTTTACCAATAGGTGAATGTTTGATTAGTTCCATGTGAATTGTTTTTTCTTAATGGCCAATCACAGCCAACTGTGTCAGACTCTCTGAGTCAGTGACGAGTTTTTATTATTCTTCTTGCTAAGCCTTCTGATGTATCCTTTCTCTTTCTTTAGTATAGTTTTAGTATACCATTCTTTAATATAATATAATATAATATTACAAAATAATAAATCAGCCTTCTGAGAACATGGAGTCAAATTCTCATCTCTTACCTCATCCTATGGATCCTCACAAATACCACAGGAGGACAATCCACATTTCTGCCAGCTTTATGTTCTGTGTAATAAGGCAAGAAATTCAAACCAAAAAGAGGATGCCCTTTCTCATACAATACATGGGGCATTGAGGAATTTGCTCCCTCAGGAAGGCTGGGTGCTAAACAATGATGGATGTTATGACAGATTCCAAAGATCATCAGACATATTCATGCTTCCACCAGTGAGTATCAGATGCAACAGGTATGACGTGTAGCCTGCCTCAGGATATTCCTAAGCCACTGGTGAGATAGCATACTCAAGACTGTTCATTCTCATTCCTTTTTAAAAATTACTTCCCTAGACTTCTGTAAGAAGCAGTATCCTGGATGATATGTACCTAATGCCTTTTTTTAGTGTGATCAGTGTTATTTCCTACTGTTTTGTTGATGAGTAGGAAACAGAGACTTGTCACTGTTGCACACTGTTGAATGGTGTGCCACAAAGGAGACAGATAAAAATGGTGTACACCATCACTATCCAGTGTGAGCTACAAAGAGAAATGCACTGCCTCTTTGCCCCTAGGAAACAGCAGCCACTGCACTGTGGCTTCCAGAACTACTCAGTTACTCAGTGTTTGAGACCCCAGTTCTTTCATATCTCGGCGAAAAATAACACATCCAGGGCCCTTTTACTGTCTGTAGCACACATCCTCCCTGCTGCCTCAGACTGGATCACCATTCTCAGTGAGACCTAAGCCTTCACCTTTCTCCCTGCAGCCCTCGTGGCACTTAGGTTCAGCTGCACGGAACAAGGCAGTGGGAAGAGCCCACTTTTGTATACATGGCATGGCAGGTGATTCACATTTGAAACATGTACATAAATATGTAAGTATGTATAAGTACATATATGCACACTTTATACAGAACCATATTAAAATAAAGGTTATGAAGTACAGCTCTTAAAAGTTAGAAAATGTCATCATTAATTCCGCACAATGTTTACATGTTCAGTCCCTCTCAACCATTAAAGATAGGGTTTTTTTCTACAAGACCTTTCCCTGTTAAAGCAGATGGTTTCTTTAAAATGAATAAGCAGCTATTTATTCAATATTTGCAGTACATTCCCTTGCCCTGAGCTTTATTTATGGAACACTACACAAGCTCTGCTTTGAAAATTTATTAACTTCGTTCTGGGTTGAAGGAGTTCAAAATCTTCCAATAAAAAAGCACTCTTTATTCAAAACTGAAACTTTCTATGGCAGACTTTTAACATATAGAAACTTCACTCTGAAAAAAGAGAAAGGAGACAAGGGGAAAAAGGAAGGAAGGAAGGAAGGAAGGAAGGAAGGAAGGAAGGAAGGAAGGAAGGAAGGAAGGAAGGAAGGAAGGAAGGAAGGAAGGAAGGAAGGAAGGAAGGAAGGAAGGAAGGAAGGAAGGAAGGAAGGAAGGAAGGAAGGAAGGAAGGAAGGAAGGAAGGAAGGAAGGAAGGAAGGAAGGAAGGAAGGAAGGAAGGAAGGAAGGAAGGAAGGAAGGAAGGAAGGAAGGAAGGAAGGAAGGAAGGAAGGAAGGAAGGAAGGAAGGAAGGAAGGAAGGAAGGAAGGAAGGAAGGAAGGAAGGAAGGAAGGAAGGAAGGAAGGAAGGAAGGAAGGAAGGAAGGAAGGAAGGAAGGAAGGCTTGATTATGCTATGATTTTTTTATTCTTTTCATCATTTTAGACAAAATGTAATCATGCATATATATAGATACTTAAGAATTAAATCCTTCTACAAAAGTTTGACTTTTGTGACAGATAAAGTACTTTAGGCTTAACTTTTTGCAAAAATTTGTTCAGCAAAAAGTTTTTTCCTAAGTTGTGGTGGGGTGAAGCTAACTTCCTTATTTTTTCTCTCCATGAACTAGTCATTCCCATAGAACTTTATTTTGGGGGTTTATGCTCATTGCTGTAAATCTTGACTTTTTTACACAATTAATTAAATTACACTGTGCTTCTGTAGGAGACAGGGATTTTTTTGAAACCTATTTTAAAAAGGACAAAATAAATGAAGGTGAGATGGGATTCAAATACAACCTGAGTGTGTAGGATGAAAAAGAAGTCTGGAAATAAGAAGACTATTTAAAATTACCTCATAATAATCAACATGAACATTTTCCTAACCATATCTACTATTCACATCCTGGATTAAAAGAAAGCCAATGAAGCCAGTGCCAGAAAAGAAAGAGAACTTATTATCCCTCTCACTCCCTTTATGGACTACACCATCGCTAAGGAAAGAGGTAGTGCAGAGAAATGTGAAGCAGCATTTCTGCATTAGGTCACCACTGAACAGTGACAGTTCTTTTGCAAAACCAAAATGATCCAATACTCTTTGGTATTTGCATTCAGTAGTCGTCCAGTTAGAATAAAAAAATGGAAATAGAAACTGTGAATGGCCTCTCCTGTTGTGAAATAAACTCTTGACTCTTCATGCAGCTTGCTGCAATGTTTGGCAGTGAATTGTGGACTGCATTTGAACGTACAAGACATTAATGTTACATCTAAAGAGCTTCATCAAATCTGAAGCTTTCCCCTTCTGCACTCTGTCTGCAGAACTGCACACATTTAAGCTGCACAGCTAGTTTGTTTAAGCAGCTTTAAAAAGCACTTCTGCAATAGAAATATGTAAGTATTCCCATAACACTGAGTTTCATTTGAAGTCAAACTGGTGTGCAAAATGGGCATTCAGCCCCATCGATCTGACACAGCATCATGCCAACAGCACAAGGACAAACATGTTACCATGGAAGTCATGGCACTCGTGAACCAGGAGCAAACTGCTTACAAATGGATTTATTATGAAACAGCACCACTGATTGCTTCATAGATTACTCCTTGGAGCTCTGCTCAACTTCGGATAAGCAGTGCTGTCTGGAAAAGCAATTAGGGATTTCTGGATTTGAAACTGTTAATCTATCAACAGGAGGCACGTCTACTTATAGTACTATGAATTCAAAATGTATGCATAAGCCTGCAGGATCAGACAGAGAAGCTGAGGGCAAAATAATGTGCTACTCACACCCAGTGGAGAAGGAGAAGCCTTTTTAGGTGTTGTAGCAGAGATAAGATGACAGGTTCCTTACCTGGAAAACATGCTTTGCAGCAGTGATTTGTTACAGTGAACACTGCAGTAAATTAAGCAAGACAGAACTGTAGATGAATAAAATGTCTTTTCCAGCTACAAAAGGAAGCTCCACAGTGAATCTGGTAAAAGTTTTCAGAGGACAGTGGTGGATGTTTAATGAGGAGAGTGAAGGTGCTGGGAAGCCACTTTGTTGCTATGATTAGTCACTCTGGCAGACACAAGGAGGGTGGAAACCAATGAAGCAAAAGGTTTACTTCGTTTGCTGAAGAAGTCAGGGGGGAGAAAAAATTGTTTCCTGCCATTTCACATAGATTACCTTTCAGACACTGGGAGTTCATCCAAATCTTTCCAGTCAAACAGTCTTTATGTAACCTGGATCATCACCAAACCAAAAGCAGAAAGCAATTACAGGGTGAGGGATGTGGAGGCTAAATCAAAGAAAATATAACATACAATGCTCAAACTATACAGTGTTGCTGCTTCCTTGCTCATGCTGAAGTTGTCAATATAAAACATTCCCTCTGAGGCATCTGTGGCCGAAGACAAATTTTACCAGATGATGTTGTCTGACTAGAGGCCTGTTATCAAGTTGAGTGTGATTCCTGGTATAGCACAGCTGACTTGTTTTGATACATTGCTATCATGGAAAAAAATGTAAGATGTGCCAGGAACAATTTCCAGTCGATTCCTAACTTGCTCACTGTCTTAATATTTTTTATAAGTCCCTGCAGCACTAGAAATGCCAGCCTCCATCCTCCCACCAGAAATAAAATCGGGAACATATAAGCTTGGGTTTCTCAAGACCAATTCATTTAGCTAAAGGACACAAACCACACCATTCCTGTGATGACTGCAATCCTTTGCAGTGTTGCTTTCTCCCTGGTTCCTGGAATTTGCATTCTCAAGACAGAAGAATAGCATACTGGTAACAAGGTGAGTATTGTGCAATGTCTGTATTGCAATAGTCAGGTGACATAAGGAAGGAGACCATCATTCAAACATGTAAACGTGTTAGAAAGAAAGATTTCTAGGTAATACAACAACAACAACAACAAAAATAGCTGTAGTAATAAAAGTAATTGCTCTTTATCATTAAGGACTAATGCCACTATTAGCCCAAAGCTAGTGTACACCTTCCATTAAGTTTTTTAAGGCATTAAAAAAAAATCCAGGATTGTCAAGCAGATGTCATTTTATTTAGCATGACCTAAATTACTGATTCCAGTGGATTCCCCACTCTTAATGAGGGACCTTGACTTACAACTTCCTAAAACACAATGAACTTGGTAAGAACTTGAAACACTTTACTTAATATCTAAAAACCTCTTCAGGTACACAAGTTAGAATATTCAGATCTGCACACAAAGCTGCTTGCGGTGAAAGTTTACCCATGGATATGTGCCTGGGTTAAAAAAAAAAATAAAATTAATGTATATGTATATCTATGTGTGCTTGGACATACTGTTTGATCAGCTAAGTGAGTCGTGAGATACAGCAGAACTCAATTACAAGCAATTGATTCCCATCCCCACAATTCCCCATGCCTCTGAACATACCTTGCAGTCTAGTATAAAGCTGGCCTGGAATTCAGCAGGGCCCGGGAGCAGTGCCAGGAACGGCGGGATGCCCATCCATATGGAAATGTGCAGCCACCAATGCAGCACAGCACGCTACAGAGGCCTGACATAAATCACAGGTAACATCTAACAGTGCAGGCAGCACAGTGGGAGCAGGCAGAGCACAGACACATCAGTACGGATGCACTGATGTAATTATTATTCCAGAGGGGATTCTGAATGTAAGAAAGCCATTAGATGTGATGACAGCTTCTTTGTTTTTTCTTGCAGAATTTCACCATAATATACAGGCTAAACTTGATTGGAGATGGCAGGATATTTTTTCTGATTATTCCAGGCATTAAATCATAGTCCTCTGCATGTGTGTGTTTGGTTTCTTCAGTATCATTTGTGTGGGTACTGAAGAAAGATATAGATAAATTCTAAATTAAAATGTAGTAATACATTTATTTTTCCTTCTGTATCAGATTTTTTTTTGTTTTTAACAGCAGAGGAAACAGTAAGTTATGTTTGTTTTTTGTGAAAATTTCTATGCATATTTACTATAGTATGATCTCGTAAAGGTCTTTTCTTTCTAAAGAACTAACTTCCAGTTTTGTATTGAAGTTTCAGGGTCTTTTTAACCATTTTTAGATGTTCATGAATACAGGTTCCAAGACTATAATCTATGAGGAACGTTAGATATCAAAGATAGACATTACACTGTGAAAGTAACCTAAATGTATACACATAATTTTTAAGAAATTCTTCCAACTATCACACAATGCAAGAAGCATCTGCACTTGAATTAAGAACTTCAGCAAGTTGATCTCTGCACTGATGGAAGGAGTTAATTTCAGCAAACCTCTAAAGTAATCCAAGGTATCTAAGTAACCATATCATTACTTCAGCACTCAAAATACTACAATGATGGGTAGGTTAAATGGTTGAAGTGACCTTGTTGTGGACCCTTCTCACATGGACGTCTAGAAAAAACATTGCCCTAATTTTCAGGTATGCTGAGATACCATACTATGAACTGAAAAACATGAGAACTGTCAATTCTCAGCAGCTCTGCAAAATACCTCTAGGTGAGACAACTTGGGAATCTTTCTATACCAGGGGAATTAAGAGTGCTATGTCAGAGAGCAAATCATTTGAATGTGGACTGTGTTTAGAACCCCTTCTATCTTTTGCCCTGCTACTGATTTAAAACCCAGAGATCTGGACAAGAGACCTTCTAGCACAGGCTGACAATCAACAGCTGCTAAACTATGATTATACTACTGTGGCAGTCATATTTTCTGGAAAAATCCCTTCGCCCAGGATTCTTCTCCTGGGAAGATGAGAAGCCTCAGAGAAAAAGGAAAACAATAATTATCTGTTTTGCTTCTCCTGATTTGCTGTTTTGGAATGTGTTTGGACATTGTTTACCAACGTTTATTGGTGGTTTCATTGGTTTCATGTGAATTGTTTTGTCTTATTGGCCAATTACGGCCAAGCTGTGTCAAGGCTCTGGAAAGAGTCACAAGTTTTCATTATTATCTTTTTAACCTTCTGTAAGTGTCCTTTCTGTATTCTTTAGTATAGTTTAGTATGGTATTCTTTAATATAATACAGTGTCAGAAAATAATATATTAGCCTTCTAAGAACATGGAGTCAGATTCATCATTTCCTCCTCCATCTGGGGAGCCCCGCAAATATAATACACTACCAGCACAGGAAAAAAAAAATAAATCACTATTGTTCAGGCAAGCACCAGCTTTTCCAGTCTGAACTTGATGAGACCAACAATTCACAAACTGGAGATAGCCTTCACCCACCTACAAAGAAAGTGTTATGGCTGGTCATTTGACAGAGAGAAATAGTGCCTAGAAGAAAAAGGATACCTGGCGATTTTAATGACTGAAAGAATGAACATACTGCATGAATGGAAAATGACCCATATCCCCAGCAGAGGTATAGACTTATTCCATGATGTAGGTTGGCAAGTATCTCATGGAAAGAAATTTAGCATACACTGAAGGATGTTGATCACATCCTCCAAAGAATGCCCAAGAGTGGTAACAAAATTAAGTCAAAATGGCATACATGAATCTTATTGTTTTGTCTGAGTTCATACATCCCTTGTGCTTTCTAATTAAGGGCAAACAGGCTCTCAATGTTTTTTAAAATTGTTTTATGTACTTAACTTTTCCCTGGAGAGGTAAATTATGCCCACCAGATTAAAGTTCAGAGGAAGGATGTGATTAAATGCTTGAGGCACTATAAAGTGCCAGGGCTGGTGCTAATGCCAAGGAAAGATAGATCATAAGTATCCACTTTAAAGAAGGAATAACATACAGTTTAAATCCAGAAAATACACCAGAAAGGACAAAGGAAAAAGTCAGGGCTGGAGTCTATTCATACTCAGAAAGCTGAAAAGCACACATGAGCTGAGATTAAAGTAACCCTTCTAAAAAATCCACAGTAATTCCATAATTAAAATACAAATACTTTGAGGTCACATTAAACTTTTTGATTGACCCCGAGTTATCACTCTAATTACAGGCATTTCTAACAAAAGAAAGTGTGATATCCTCAAGAACGTGCAGTAATATCACACAGCTTTAGGCATCTGGACACAAATGTTAGAAACCTATTTCAGCTGCACTTCCTCTACAGCTGGTGGAGCAGCTCAGCAGAAAATCTGACCAATCAAGGAAAACTGAGGAGAAAAATCTAAGACTGTCCACATCACTTAAAAAATTCATAAAAGTAATGACACAACATGCCCTGACTGAAAGCTACAGAGACATGGGCATTAACATCTCTCATGCCTGATTCAGAGCAGCCATCTGAATCTCCTAGCAAACATCCTACCCAGTCTAGTCAATGGCATTCTGGCTTAGACTTTCCAGTTCTCTCTGAAGAACATTTCACTTTGCATAAATTGAGCATTTACGGGCATGTCAGCATTCAAAAGGTCTCGGGTCGGCTGTCTGTCTCTGCTCCGAGATGCGTGGGGTGGTTTTGCGGCAGCGCGCTCTGAAGAATGAGTCTGGACTCTTCACTTTTTCAGTCTTCAGTTTGTTTATTATTTCTTATCTACAAAATTTTCTTTCTGCCCAGCTGAGGTCCACTCAGCATGGCAGTCACAAGCACTCTCCACTGCCCCTGAGGCGGTGTCATCTTTTTATACTACAAACTACATATATGATATTTACTTCTAATTCCCAATACCTATCACCTATGTTAGACAGTGCACTTCTACTCTAAACCAATCCCCAAGTGCCAACATCACAGCAGAAAATGGAGAGCAAGAAGAAGAAAGAAGAAGGACGAGACACGCCCTGATTCCTCCATCTTGTCCCCATAACCCTTATACCAAAAATCCTAAAATCTACATTTTCACCCTGTGAACACATTGTTATTACACCATTCAAACCTGTGTGGCTTTCACATCCCCATGCCAAGCTGGCAATTCACTGGAAGGATCAAAATCAAGCCACCAGGTGTTCCAGGCAGCATGACAGGGTCTCCGAGCCCCCCACGGGGTTCTCAGCAACTCTGGACGTCCAGAGGGATGTGCTGAGTTCCCACAAAAAGGGCTATGAGTGTCCTCAGATCAAGGAGACCTTTGGTTTGTTTTAAATACCTTACAGCACATTTTAGCACCATGGTTAAAAGAACTTATATGGTTCAATTTTTAATTATGTAAATGATGAGGTATAATGCCTTGATTTTGTGAGTGGTATATATGGTTTTCATCCAGCTTGAGAAAACAAAATGTACAGAAAATGTGCTCTTTTCATAGTTTTGCCATTTTAACAGAAATTTACAAGTATTTGAGGACATTCCATTGTCTTTCTTTTGAAGGATAAATGAGCAATCCTTCAGCAAGGCCATTTTAAGAGGTTCCTAAGAATCCTCTGGTTTAAAAAGGAGCCCTTCACACTGAAGTGGTATGGTGTATACAGGCTGTATACACAAATCTAACTATAACAGGACTCTCAGAAACTTTCAACATCATCCAGTTCAGCTCTCCAAAACAAATATTGAGACCATGCAGTAGGTGATTCAGGAAAACAGCAAAGGAATCCTCTGTGCTCTTTGCAGCATCAAGTCTGAAAGTGGCTTCCCTCTTGATTACTAAGCTCTGTTTCTCTTGTCTAAGACAGGAATACAACAGACTGTGAAGTAAAGGGAGTGGTCACACAGACACAGTATGTGTTTCACACTTACTAGGCTTGTTCTCTACACTCTTCCCATGTGAACACAACAGTATCAAAAATATTTATGGGGCGGTAAGAAATTTTTGTGGATTTTTCCCGTTCCACATAGCTCAGAGTACTCTGAACCAGCTCCAGGAACACAGGAGCTTGCCAAAGCATTAGTTCAAGCAGGTGGTTCCAATTCATAGGACTTTTACCTTCTCTATGCATGAGAGGTTCTTGGAACAACAAAAAACCTCACATGCCTATGTTGGCAAGTGTAAGATTTGAAAAGCAGATGTTATTCTCTCATCCACCCATTGAAATCCTCTTGCCAGATTAGCTAGTATCAGAACTATGACTTTTGAACTGGCCTCTGGGAGGGCTGCTATAATAGGGCAGCTACAAGCCATGTGCTGCCACTTATCTTTGTGCCTCTTACTGGGAAAGAAAATGGAAATAAAAAACCAGATAACTCTGAAGAATGGTAATTTCTTACCTGGTAATTTGTTTCTCCACATGCCCTAGTATGCAAACTCAAACTCTAGCTAAAACTCCTCCTGTCAGCAGATGGACACAATGAAAAAAGCCCATGGGATGTCAGATTTTAAATACAGAGGGATGATCTCCCTGGTTAAGTTCAGATTCAAATTTCTAAGGCAATAAAGGTGAAACTGCCCTTTCAGAATGTACAGTAGAAAATTACCATAAATTCTTCAGAGAGAGAAAACAACATTAAATCAGATGAAAATATATCAAAATTTTGAAGGTAATTACTAATTTCAAAAGCAGTATTAGCTAAACAGTGGACCATTGATAAATATTTTTCTTCTGTTTTCTGTCTCTGTGCAAGTATTTTGATTATAAGGTTGGTCTGTGCCCCTCCTGATGTTTTACTTCCTGTTTGAACTGATATAGGACAAACAGTGGAGGATTGTTATCCCTTGGTAATTTGTTGTTCAGATGGATACACATGACATGCCCAGACCACCCAAGCAGGGCCGGTAACCAAACAGTTGACCACCTGGTAAGACGATTAAAGCTCATCACAAAGTCACATGGCAATGAAGGGTGACTGCACATCTATGAGAGGATTGAGACTGATCAAAGAAGTATCTCCTTTCCTTGATTTGAAGAAAAGAAGTATGTGCAGAAAGAGGAAGATTTAGGGCAACATTTGTAACAAAAACAGTTTAAGAAAGAGTAGATAATAATATGGTCACTTCATACTTAGATGCATCATGTCCATGCTTTTGCCTTCAAAATCGATATTAAGCAGCTGTTCACCGGGCAGGAATCCTTAAGAACTTCTCAACAATGTTCTCAAACAGCCAGCAGCCTGAGTGAGGAGCTACTGAGAGCCAAGGAGTAAGAAATACTGACAACACAAGACCACCTTACATCCATCCCTACACAGAACTTAGATTTGTTGAGGCTATAGAAAAGTTCCTCTGTCTTTTAAAGACATGGTATCTTGACTCCTTCTTGAGGAAATGTAGCAGAACTCATGTGTTTGGATTGATAGGGGTTTTGTTTTGGTTTGGGGTTTTTTTGTTGTTTTAAAAACACAACAGAAGTGGTGCCAACACCCACTTTTAACATAAGGTATGGTGTCCACATTTCAATTTGAAGATTCAGGTTCCATCTTCTCCCAGGAAACAGTGCAACCCACATCACCCACCTGATAAATAAGAGTTCTAATAATCAGTCACATAACTAACCAGAATGGATGGATTTTCCATTCTTCTGTTCAGCAAAGCAGGGAAGAGCATTGATACATCATGACATTGTAAGTCAGAGGCTGTGGTGATCAGCAGGAAAATGGAATCTGTAGGCTTGGGTCCCTATATCTAGCAGAACACAGTTAAATGAGTGAAACACAATTAATGCCCATTGAATTTTTCAGGCTGAGAAGAGTGTTACATTCCCCATTCCTGGGGGTGGGAGTGTCCTGAACATTTGGTGATGTATCTGGTGCG
The DNA here is from genome assembly GCF_051311805.1 of Agelaius phoeniceus. Lineage (NCBI taxonomy): Eukaryota > Metazoa > Chordata > Aves > Passeriformes > Icteridae > Agelaius > Agelaius phoeniceus. The sequence goes on from NC_135266.1 coordinate 51,195,244, forward strand.
CAAGCATGCGTGTGTGTCTATTTGGCATGGAAACACTTCTGCCTCCTCTTCAGCTGTTTTTCAAGGGAAAGCATCCATTGCATTTTTGTGAGGTCTAATCCATTTGGCACACTCCAAAAATATTTGACATATTGGGTCCCTCAAGCATTTGTAGATGGAGCATAGCCTGCTTTCCCAAACTTCCCCTTACTTTGGACAAAAGAAAGGTATTGAGCTCTTTCATTTGGCTCTAAGTGTCTCAAGAATTTCACAGCGCTACAAGGAGGCACCTAATCAAGCCAGGCAGCAGAATAACAGCTGGATTTTGGATCAGCAGTTTGGGCTCAGGCAATGCAATTCCACTGAAGTCCTGCTGTAGATGCTTTAACTCTTCTATTGCCTTCAGCCCTGTGATAGTATCTATGGCTGCTGAGAGTTCAAGCTGATATTGATGTGAAAAGGTGAAAAGGTTGGAGGATTCGAGTGGCTGGCTTAAAAACTGCACCAGGAAAAGCACATTCAATCTTGGCACAAGAGCATAAGGTTGAGTTGCTTCTCTCACAGTCCTGAAACTTAAAGAATCTGTGAAGCCTGCCAAGCTTCTTATAAAAAATTGAAAAGAATAAAAAGATGACCCAACTTTCTGTCACATAAGAGAAGTCCTCTGAAGGTAGAGGAAGTTTTTTTCACTTTCAGAGGTAAAAAAGGTGGAAGAATAAGAGAAATTCTGAGCTAACAGTGAGAAGGTTTCTCTGAGGGAATGGATATAAAGAAATATCATAAAGGAAGGAAGTGGTAGGAGATCTCTGCAGCTAGGGATGGGTCTTCTCCCTCCCTTCCATTCAAATTTATGTTAAGCTCAAGAGTGAATAGTCTCTGAGGATAAGTTCTATACATATCAGATTTTCTTTCTCTGTGTTGCCTTTTTAGAAAAGCATGTTTGCTTGTTATTTTTTCCCAGACTTCTTCCCAGTGTCTGTATGCTTTTATTTTACTGTTATTGTCACTGATTTTCCTTCACCCTTCATTTGCAGTCCTTTCCTGAATGAAACCACTCAAGGTAAGTGCTTTTGGCCCTGTCTTGTAAAGGTTTTGATTAACATTTAACTTCACAGAGCAACACGTTCTTTATGATCACATTTTTCAGTTTCTTAAATGGCACCCAGGTTCCCTTCCCCGCCCTTTTCATCCATTTAACAAAGGTCTGCTTTCTATAGCAATAAAGAATCTGGAAAAGAAAGGTCTTGTTTTAGTTCTTTCATACTTAGATAGCTTTGAATTTTTAGAAAAGATTGAGTATATATATATATATATAAAAACATCTTTGTGGATGGGTAAAGGTAATCTTAAAGAGGGGTGTTTTCTCAGAAAAATGATTGGCAAACTGAGTTTTCAGAGGCAAGCTTTCAGAGGAAAGGAGTTCTCTCAGGTTCTCTAGCTGGTCAGAGTGACCCCAAGATACGTTAGAAAGTCTCTTTTCCCAGCCCGGCGCTCGAAGAAGGAGTCAGGGCTCCTCATTTCTCAGTCTCAAGGTTGTTTATTGTATCTTATCTATAAAATTCTTTCTCCTGTCCAGCCAAGGTCCTCTCAGCAAGACAGTCAGAGGCACTCTGCCTCCCCAGGGCGGTGTTATCTTTTTATACTAAAAACTACATGTACAATATTTACAATTACTTTCCAAACCTATCACCTATGTTTGACAGTGAGCTTCTACTCTAAACCAATCTGAAAGTGCCAACATCACAGCAGAAGATGGAGGCTAAGAAGAAAGAGAAAGGCTGGACACGCCCAGATTCCTCCATCTTGCCCCCTGAACCCCCATTCTAAAAAACCCAAAAAACTATTTCTCACCCCATGATAAATTCACTATCATTCTACTTAAACTGTAGTGACTTGCAGATCTTCATATAAGGTTTGCTCCATGGGTCATAATCAAAACCACAAACGTCTTGGACCCTGTGCCAGGGTCTCTGAGCCCCCTGGCAGGGGTCTTGGCAGTCCAGGACAGCCAGAGGGATGTCCTGAGCTCCAACAGAGTTCCAGACAGGCTGGGTGCATGGACTAGCTGCCTCTCCAAAAGATGTGGGTCTTACTTAGGAGTCCCATGTGATAACTGACAGTGCTGTACAGCTGTCTCACACAATGCTACCCACAAGCATTTAGTCAAGTAAGTTGGGTCTGTAAGCATAGAGATCAATGCCTGAATTTAAGGTTCTGAGCAGAGACACCTTGGTGTGAACCAGGTGTCCAAGCCACATATTGTGGTCACAGCAGGTCTTGCCAGTGCAAGCAGGAGCACACAGACTTGCTCAGCTGACCAAACCAAAGTGCCTACTTTGGGGTACAAATTCCTTTGAGTGTATTGGGTTAACTTCAGTTGCCTAAATAGGCATCTTGTGCCATTGGAGTTGTCTTTGCTAACACTGCCTGGCCCCTGGCTGTCTCTCCAGAAGTCACGTGGTGCTGCATTCAAAGGCCTCCTCTCGATGTATGAAAGCACAAGGCTCAAATGGCTCCTGCAGAGGAACACGAAACCCACCCCCACTGGCTGCAATGGAAAGTTAAGACACCTCACTCACATGCCCATAACTAAATTTCTGTGCTTGAAGCCAAAGCTGAACCTCACTCTAGGGGACTGCCTTTGAAATGCAGTGTGCAGAGAAAAGAACTAACCCTCTTTTAGAGTGGAAACATTAAAGGCATTCTGAAATACCTTGGGAACCACAGAGTATAGATAATTCATTTTTGTACTTATTTCTCAAAGTCAAAACCCCATTTTGAAATGTTGGGGTAAGCAGTAGGTCTCTGGTAAGGCTTCTAGATTCTTTCTCAGTTCTGTTTCTCTTATGACCTCATTGGCATCCTGGCTGGACCTTCTCTGAGTTTCAGAGAAACTTCTCCAGACTACTCCTCCCTCCCCACCATATCCATATATACTTCTGTAACTCCCTGATTTTATATTCCCTTTTTACAGAGTGTCACAGAAAAGAAATTGTAGGCATGATTTTTCTTGATTTGCTTGACAAAAAGAGGTGCTTTTAACAAGTAATTCACACAGGAAGACTACTCCAGCTTCATGAATACTGACAAAACACTTACTGCTTAACTCATAGGTAAATACTCCATGCTGCACTTCAGATAATGCAGGTGACAAAGGAAATAGTAAAAACAACTGAATTTATCCAAACATCGCAGATCATCTTGTTTTACAGGTGACTTACCAAAGCAGCATGCCTTGCTAAACACCGCCTCCACCTGCACAACCTGGCTTGCCTGCAGTAGTTGTTTAAGCTGCTGGTGAGAATACAGCAAAAGAGAAAAATGGTAGTGCTAAACTGAAATCTTTTAAAATTCCCAGTGCTCTTCTTCAGTCTCTGCTTTTTGTCACTTTTCATTCATTTTGTATGATAGCAACCTTGCTAAGTACAATAGCAATACATTACTAAGTACAACCAAAAAGCCAGTTGAGAGTGGTATTTTTTTTCAATACAAATGCTGCCTAAAATCATCTACCTAGGAAATCAGACATTAGGATCATTAATCATGAAGATTAACCGGTATCACCCTCTTAAATGCTCAGGATCAGGTATTTAAATAAACAGCAATGTCTTAAGAGAATTAGTATTTTGGGGTTCTTTAGGCATTACATAATGCAAATGACATGATACACTAAGTTGTGAGATACAATGAAAGCACACAGGAGAGCAGTGCCCCTCTTCTGAGTGCCAGGGCTTCACTTTCATTTATAACTGAGCATACATAACACGATTCTTCTGCAGGGTACACAGCCCCTCTTAGACTGAACTGCTTATTGCTTTTACAGTAGCAAAATTCATAATGAAATTAATTTATGCTATTTAGTTTAAGTCTTATTTTTGCTGACTTTTAGCTTTATTTAAAGTAGTGTTTAATCTCCTATCCTCTTTTTTTTTTCCTCTCCAATTTCATCTTAAATAGCTTACCAAATCAAAACCTATCCCACGAATGATCTCATAGTGCAGTTCAGCCCAGATTTTTTTTCTGCTCTCTTCTGCTTTATTTTTGGTCTGCGATGACAAATCTTAAAGGGGAAAAAAACCCAACGCACAAAAACTAGAAAATATTATATAACTCTATAAAGCCGGCAATTTAACTCTTCCCAGCAGAAAATTGTTTCTAAATACAACCCTGTCTGGAGCTGAAAAACGTCAGTAAGGAAATCCAGCTCCAGGACACGGGAGGGAGCGCAGCAGCTCCCCGAGCAGATGTCCGCACGCAGTGAGTCATCGGCAGGGGCTCAACCTGGGATCATCAGCGCCCGGGCACAGCTGCCCACGGTTTTCAGCCGAAAGAGCAGCTCAGCCGCCTGTCCCTTACTCAGCGTGTGGAGCCCTCAGCTAACCCGAGCGAGCCCGGGAAGGGCAGCGAGACGCTGCGGAAACCTCTGGAGACGCGATTTTTGTGCCCGCCCTCCAGCTGCATTGGCGAAGGGGGGCGCTTGGCAGCACTCAGCGGAGCGCAGCGTCCCCATCGCTCTCACCTAGCAGGGCACAGGAACAGGACTGCCATCGGGGGGCATCCCGCCGCCTGCGAGCGCTCGGGAAGGGAAGGGAAGGGCAAGGCCGCAGCCCCGCCGTTGCCGCGGTAACCCGGGGCGGGGCCGGGCTCGCTGTTAGCGGGGCGGACAAAGGCGGCTCCGTCCGGCCCCTCACACAGCTCCCGCCTGTGCCGGCAGGGGCGAGGCCAGGCCAGGGGCTCGCCCCCGGCCCGGAGGGAAGGGCGGGGAAGCAGCCGCCGGCCGAGAGAAGGGAGGGAGGGGAAGGGGCCGCGGTGCCGCGTCCCATGGAAAGCTGGAGCTTCCCGAGCCTCTCCCGCCCGACGAAAGGGCCGCCCCGGGGTGGCAGGGCAATTAAGGAAAAAAAATAATAATCTAAAAATAATCTAAGAGTATTAGCTTTACTTTATGCAGAAGCCATAGGAGGTGGTGTGGTGATTTTCCTTTTTTTTTTTTTTCCTGCTCTAGTGGCTAGAAGCCAAAACTCTCCTATTGAACGCCTCTCGCTGAATGGGAAAAATCTGCTTTGATTAATTAATGTTAGTCCTTTTCCCCAAAAAGAAGACGAAGAAAATTACCATTATTTTAGCTCTGGAGAAGCTTTAAGAGGGTCGTGGAAGACATACTGAGCCCTACCCTCTTTTCTTCCTCCCCTCCTCCCTTCATTAGCACCACACCTAGAGGCGCACACACTCAAAAAGAAAAGGGAGAGCCGAAAAAAAATGAGCAGTTACCTGAAAAACCAGATACGGTGCTGTAGGGCACCATGGGTACCCCTGTACCTGAGGAGAAGTAACCTTTGCCGAAATCACCCTCTGAACCACACCTCATTCAGTACACTAATGCACCCTGTACTGAAAAATGTGTGTCCAGGGCATGCACAGAACAGTTTTGCAGCATCTGTAACACGGTGGAATCCCACATTAAGTGTTAAAATCTCACTCTAATGTGGGTTATATATAATTCTCCCCAAAAGCATAAAAATAGTGATAGCTATAAACCAGATAGTAGATCAACCATTCTTTGTGATGTCTGGTTTCCTGTTCCTACACTGTTTGAAAAATAATCGTTTGCTCCATGGAAAATAGACAAATCTCTGTTACACAGATGTAAACATATCAACATTCCCACCGATGTTTGGAAGCATCACAAATGTGTTTGTGCTAATTGTAATCATGAAAGCATTGTGATGAATAATACGTTCTCATTTAGATGTTTTGAGGCATTACGTTTTACTTCACTGAATAGTTCTCATACTATGGTATAGTTCTCCTACTGTGGTGTGAGTTCTGTGTTTCCTTTAAAAATACTCAAATATTCCATACTAACTTTGCCGGTGGCCTTGCTTTGTTGCAGATTTGTTGTGTGACTGAAAGCCTGTTTTTAAAAGGATTATATTTCATGTTTGGGGAAAACTCTGCTGTAAGTTTGAAAAAGAAGTTACATCTCTTTTTTTGACCTTCATTCCACCTACACCTTTCTGTGCACACATCCTGTGGTTGTAATCTATTACTCTGATCAAGTTTGTCTTTCCATGATGAAGCTAGACATGCATTTAGAAAATGTCCTAGCAATGTATTAACATGGAAATGTGGTTCTAAGCCATAGGAACATAGTGATCACAAGCCATATTTGGTGAAGGAAGTCACTGTGTTTAACAGTTGAGATGTCTTACTTTTACAGTCCCTGCTTAAGTGCTGGGAATTTTCAGACTGAATTATTTAATAGACTACCAGGTATGAAGTCAGAATTTGTAAGGGAGGATGCAGTGTTCACAGCACAGCACTTTTTTATTTAACACTTAATTATGAAGCTGTGCACAGAGAAGCTTTTGAGATTGTTGCCATTAGAAACTGAGCCCTTGTGGCTGGAGTTATGGTCCGGCTGCCGTCTCCACCCCCAGCCTCCCTCCCCGCCCTCCTCCTGCTCCGCCGGCTGACCTTGCCACGCTTGGCTGAGCTGAGCCTTGAGGTGCTGCAATGTTTTACATCGCTGGGCTGTAAGGTTTGAGGTGCGAGCATGCAAGGGGTGGTGCCATCCGCGGGGACAAGAGTCTTTTCTTTGGCTGAAAACCTGCCAGCTGTTATTCAATATCACTGGGTATCATGTAACAAATAGAAAAGCTACATGTCGGGGAGAATGTCTCTTTCCCTACTGATCTAGGCTGGAACACAGCAAAGTTTCCATTTACTTCTAGCTATTGTGAAAAGAAAGCTCCATTGACCTATTTTGACACTCAGCCAGGGAGGTGACTCCATCAGTCAGAAGCTGACCATTTTTGTTTCCAAACGCACCCACCAGAATTTTAATACTGTGCTTTGTTTGAACTGAAAGGCCATCATTTCAGTGCTTTTTGTCACCATTGATCTCAGCCTTATGTATTTTACATGGTATTTTGGAGATACACTATTAGCCATCGTTACAGTATTCTGTGTAAAATTATTTATTTTGTGTGTAAGCCTGAAGAAAATTTCTGGTGAGTTTTCACATTACGCAGTGGCACCGAGCGATCTTTTGTGAAAAGATAACACAGATTTGCTCTTTTGTAACCTCTTCTTCCCAGGGAGACTCTGATCCTTCACCAGCACAAGATGTTTGAAGTTCTGCAGTTGAATTTTGCAAGACCAGGAGCAGGCCTTGAGGTCTTCCAATCCCACCTGTCACTGGGCATCTCCCCAGCTGGGAGCAGGGCATGCAGGACGTGGTGGGAGCACCTGAATTAATTCCCTTGGGAGTAACTGATCCTCAGGATGATTTCTACAGGCACAGCTTCCGAAGGTACCCAGTGCTGTTCAGAGCAGCACAGAGTAGTTTTTGCAGATCAGCAAAGGAGTGGTCACTTTAAGCAACAAGGCACAGGAGAATGTTCTGTAGAGAGCAATTCATTAGCAGGACGTTGCAGCCTTTAGTCTGGATTTCCGATGGGTCGAACTGCATCATTGCTGGCACACTGAGGGAATGAGCTGCCCATGCATCATTCCTGCCAGACAAGATTCCTTCAGGTGCATTTTTGCTATTGTTGTGAGAAGTGAAAATTGAGCCCAATTGTCGAAGATACTGATAGCTGGGGATTTTTTCCCCAAAGTTATAAGCATCAATTAGGCACTGAAGCTCCACTTGCTATCAATCATTTGAAAATCTCCCTCTGCATGATGCTGCCTGGCCTCAGGGCTGGAGCACCAGCTGGGCACTGCCTTGTGCTTTGGTGGAGCTGTAGTCCCTTAGCCCAGACACCTCTGCTGAGATCTTCTTGTCAGGGAGGGAGCTTTTTAAACTCTCCATTCCTTACCCTTTTTGAGAACCATACCACATCCAGTTTGAATATGTAACCAAGTCTTGGATTAGGGTAAAGACATAAATTTTGTGACCAAATCTCTTGAGTATAAGTGAACGTTTCAGCTGGGATGGGCAGCAGAACCTCTGGTCTCTACTTTCACTACCTAGGAAAACACTGTTTGTGTGGCTGATGCAAATGTGTGTTAAGCAAAGTAAAAAATAGAATTTATTTTTATGCAGTTACTGAGCTGTGTGAGATGACAGTAATTATTTTTACCATTGCTTAAAAACCTGTATTTTAAAGAAAATGTAGCAGTTCAAATGTGTTTGGCATTTGAGAAAGTCAGAAGAAATATTATGGATTGATTGACAAAACCAGCAGTATTACAAAATAATCTTCAAGCACAGTATCTAAAAAATGTTGTGATTATCTGAAATAAATCTAAGCAGAGAGGTGTAAAGTTAAAGTCTGAAAGGAATTTTCATGAAGATGTGGTGAACATATCCACTGATATAATTTCTGGTGAAATAAAAGATGGTAAAAAAAAAAAAAAAATTGCTTCCAATTTCAGATATCCCCTTTACTATAGCAAACTCACAAATTGTATTTTGCTTTCATGGTCAGAACTGGTACTTTTTGAAAAGGACATTTTTCCACAACAGACACTATATTCACAATAAATACCTTACACACATTAAATGTTGCTGTTTTCAGTGTGATTTTAAACAGGCCAAAGTTTTCCAGTGCTTTAGTGTTTTGTCAGACTGTGCAGGCCTACAGTTATAGCCCTCCCTTTATCTGAAGAAAGAGGTACCAGAGAAGCTAAAACACAAGCAAGGCTAACTAAATTTATGTCCTTCTTGACAAACACTGTCCTTGGAAATTTTAGGTAGAGAACCTGTATGTTGGAGATATCTCTGATGGCAATCAACAGTATTTTCAGAGTTGTGGTTCACACCTCTGGAAATGCTTGGAACCCACCCAGTCTGTTAATTTTTTTGAAAAAGACGTCAAACGTGTTCTTATCACTTCAGATTAACCTTGCAGCTCTTTTAAATGTAACCCAATAACATGAGCAATAGTTAAGCTTTCTAAGCTCCTGGAATACCATTGCTTGTTTAATTCATACAATAATCATTAACATACCTCATTTGAAGAGCAAAAACTTGGGTGGTGGAGAGAAATTCAAATGTGTGTTTTCCCGTAAATCAGAGTTTTGGACTGCTGGCAGTTGGCCCCTTCCCTTCATCATGAAACCAGGCCTCCTCAGAGTCCAGCTCCCAGTTCTTCTTAACAGCTTTCCCTGGCTTTCCAGAGGGAACTGACCATCTCCCCGTCCACAGGCTCATATTCAATCTGCATTTGAAGAATTTGGGGGGAAACAAAATATTTACTTCCTGTCTCCAAAAAGATACAAAATTACTTGTTCAGCACTAGCTTGTTGAGGTACCTATTTAGATGTTTAACTCAGAATATTTCTTCCTTAGTTTACACACCCTACAAACAGGATTTCTTGCTAAACACCCTGTTAAAAGTCTTTCTCGAGCAGTTTGCCTTCACACTGTGATATAAGTGGCTATGAGGAGAGAGAGTGTCCATACTTCTTCTCCCTGTGAGCCAACAAGCTTACAGCCACAGAAAGAGACCTCTGTCATTACCATTTTGTAGCATATACCAGCATGTGCCCACTCAATATTCATGACAGCATTCTCCCAGAGCTCTGACTAGAGTGATTAAATGCCCATTGCAGTTTTTTGTCTTTCAAACATAGCTAAACCTTCAGAAATCTGATTATGACAGTAACCAGAAAGTTGACAGGAAAGTAATGGAGCTTGCAAAGGTTAATTTGAATGAAAAAAACTTGTCATGAATCCATGTTACAAAGCAATATTTCCTAATCTGTGAGACTTGCATATAGTGGGCATGTGGTGGGAGGAAGGAAACTAAAAAAAGAATGTCTTTCAAGCTGACAGATTTGCTCACGAGAAGTCTTCAGCTCCAAGTTTGGGTTTTGTTTAAAGTAAATATCTTCCTCCTGGAAAGGCAGGCTTAACAAGTGAGGAAGTAATTTCCAGGCACTACACTAAAGTAATTTTCTGACACTAATGAATCTGCATTGCTAATGTGTACTCACTGCTCAGATTCTCCTTTGCAATATTCAAGACTAGAGAAAGCCTCCTGAAATGAGTAAAATTATTAGGATTTCACTGGAATACATGAGAACATAATCTGGCCAGCTTAATCACCTGTGCCCGTATGAGTTGGGGTGTGCACTATGTATTTTCTGTCTTTGGAGTAAAGAGGCGCTTTAATAGCCTCATACCTCGTGTTACAGACCTTCTGAAAGTGCTTGTGATACATGCTGAAAGTTTCTCCATAGAGTCTTAAGTTTGCTGTTATAAGAGATTGTTTCTATGAGAAGGATGCACTGCAAGTCTGCAATAAATTACTGACCATGTCAGTAAGCCTGATTTTTGATAGCTTTATTTATATTGAGTACATTTCTATCCAGAGGTGGCATCATTGAAATAAGTGGGGCTTTCTCATCTCTAAGGAGGCACAGAGCTGTGAGTAAAACTCTCAGAAGCAGTTTCAGGCTGGGTGATTTTTTGAAGAGAGATACTATAGGAAGAATGTGGTAGATTTGTAATGGAAGACAAACAACAAAAACACACTGAGTTTTTTGTGGTGCTCTGGTTTTTTCACTATGAAGCAATATTGAATAATAGTTTACACATTTACATAAACAGCTCCATGAGTAAAACAAACCAACAAAACACCTTAAAAAAAAAGTCACAAAACTGGAATTTAGCTGAAGTGAAAGCTGAAGCTTCTGTAAACTATGGCAAGATATCACTTGGGTCTCTTACCTACAGCTGTGCAAGTTGGCCTGGCTTTTTCTAGATATCAGTCATTTATCCTCCAGACAGGAATGCAAAGCTAATATTGCTCCTCTTTAAAGCAGTTAAGATCTCAGAATGGTCTTTCACAAGACCTTTTTTTTTTAGGACTGAGGAGGGTGATTTGTCTGAATTAACATGGGCGTGCCCCTCTGACACCCTTCTTGCAAAGACCATTTCTGAAACCCCAGGGTGAGAAATTAAACAGGGGTTCAGCAGATTAAGGAACACACTATGATATAAAATACTCACAAAACAGGCAAGGAAAAATGTAATTCCGTTGATTTTGTGATTTAAGTTAGCTGATTGACAATCTGCACTCATTCCTGATGTCAGCCTGATCTTAATGCTGTGTTTTTATTGTGAGTTCTTGTTGACAACAAAACCACCTTCACAGTAATACCCTGCTATTGTCCCCCATCAAAAAGGGTGATTTTACAGTACATTCAGTAGATTGGGTGTCATTTGATACTAGTATAGGCTTTTGTGAAAGAACTTATTATTTTACAGTTGCTTGTAGTAACTGTCATACACTGGATAATGAAATTTTACAAAAGTGTATTTTTGAAATAATATTAATTAACATTAATAATATTACTTTGGATTCCAGTGGAAAAGGCACTAGCTAGCTTTTGTGATAATCAAGCAGGAGAACAATTTCTGTTATTATAATAGATTTAGCAATGTACCTAAAAATTTACTTCGTTTTATATACAAACATTTCTTTCTTTTAAAGAGCTAAATTCTGTGCATATATATGTATGAGCCAAGTTTGCTGGAGAAATTATGAACTGTAGGATCAATATCCTGACTTCCAAAATATCTGAACAATCAGAACCTTAAAATGAAATAGTAAGCACAAGTGAACAGTCAGCCAAGTCCTGAATAATGAAGGAAAAGGATGGGGAAAAGCCTGAATTCAGCCTTGCTGACAGAAGGTGAGAACAAGACCAGCAGGTTTATAGGAATGTCCAGGAATAGTTGTTCTAGATAGCAGCATAGAGGCAGAGTGAGAAGCATTTATCACCTTTGATAAGATGAGGGTAGATTTCCTGGGGTTGGTGAAATAATCTCAGGAGAAAGCAGCTGGCTTTCTAGTTGAAGCAAACAGCAAGCAAAAGTAAAGTTCAAGGAGCAGGGCAGGTAGCTGGAGTTTGACCAGGGGCTGTAAGAGTCAAAGAGAGCCCCAAAAGCAACTACAAACAAAGAAGAAAGAGAGACTAAAACAGAGAGAAGGTTAACAAGAAGCACCAGCTTGCCAAGTTTTTTCCTGACTTGTGTAACAAGGAGGTGTCTGAAGAAAAAACAAATACACATGTGGAGCAGAAAGGAAAAAACCCCAATATCAAGAAATTTATATCTGACCTGTAAAACCTTGACAGATCTCCAAGAGAGAAAAAAAGTATTGTATTTAGGGCTATGGCACTTACCTGAAAGTAAAATATTATCAGAAGTGTAATATTCCTGTTTATATGTGAATAATTTTAAAAGAAATTTTAAAACATGGGAATTAGTTTCTCCTGCAATAAAAGATAGTGCAACATAGCAATACATATATTGTGTTATAATACCTGTAGGTTTAAATGCCACCAAGCTTCAGAAAAGAAACTTAGATCCATATTCACTATTGCTAGTAAAAGGTTGGGGTTTTTTTTCATTAGATTTAAAATCTCTTGGCAATGGTCTATGTATAGACTTAAATTCCTGAATCATCTTGAATGGCTCCAGTTATGTTGCTATAGCAGTGTGTGTTATACCAAACCAGCTCATCCTTGGGGGCCTTGCATCGCCCCCAGCTCAGCACAAACTCTCTGCTTTCTACAGGTACTCACCTCTCATGGGGCCTTTTCCAGCAAGCCTCTCTGTAGCTGGTTCTTAGAGGTTCTCAAATTCTTACAGCTCTACAGTGAGCATTTTTTTAGTTATCATCTTCCAGCTGCAGGGCTCTTTCCCTTTTTCACTGATGAAATGTAGCCCACCTCCACAGTTCTGATTTCAGCTGCCTTACCTAGAAATGAGATGCATCCCATTGCAGATAAAACCTGTGTCAATACCTTGAGATCAGACCTCCTTATATAACCAGCACTTAAATTCAGGTGTTGCAGTGTGGAACTGAGCTCTGCCAGTGCAAATTTCATTTTACTCTGCAGCCTCTGCTCCCCATCTCAGCTGGTGCCTGCCAGCATCAGTCATTGGTGAAGTGCTGATAATGCTGACAGCTTCCCAATGAAGTGCTCTGGCATAGGATGCCATGCTAATGGCTTGCCTTTTACCACCCAGTACCACAAAAGCTCCCAGACTGGCTGAGCTTTATGTCTCCACAACAGTAAGGATCAGGGAATGGACCTGCACAGGCAGTGTTGTAAAAGATATCCCTACAGATAACTTGGTCAGTAAGAGAAGGTAGATCCATCCTTCTTTGGGCTGCTGAAGAAAGCCTCAGAATTAGAGGCACAGGTGATTACAGATGACTCTGACCACCACAGTATCTACTGGAAGGATAATATGGCACAAAGAGTCCATTGGATTTGTGGACTGTGTTGAAAACTTTTTCTTGATGCAGATGATCAGTGAACCAATGAGGGGATGTTGGCCCTAAAGGTCAAGGGCAGTGTTGACTGCAGCAGCTGTGAGACTGTGGAGTTTAGGACTCTAAGAGAAGTGAGCGAAATAAATAGCTGAATTACAGCTCTGGACTTCAGAAGAGCAGATTTAGGTCTGTTCAGGGAGTCTGTTCATGGAAAACTGTGCTGCAGGGCAAAAGGCCCCAGGAGAGCTGGCTGATCTTCAAAGACAGCCTCCTCAGAACACAAGAACAGCGCACAATGTTCAGAAAGTTGAGCAAGTATGGCACAAGGCCAGTGTGGATGAACATGGAGCTCCTGCCTGAGCTCAAACACAAGGAGTACACAGCAGGTGGAAGCAGGGACAGACTACTTGGGAGGAATGAACAGACGCTGTTCAAGTGTGCAGGAATAGTCAGGAAAGCCAATCTGCAAGTCCAGATTAAAGAAGCAAGGGAGGAAAAGGGCGATAAGGAAAGTTTCTTTATGTGCACCAGTAGTAGAAAGACTGAGAATGTAGAACAGTGAGAATGGGCATTGCTCAGTGGGGCTGGGAATCCTTTGACAAAGGATATGGAAAAGACTCAGGTACTTGATGTGTTGTTTTTTCCTCAATTTTCCTTGGCAATTTTGCCCCCTGGCCCTCCATCTCCCCAGGCCTAGCACTTTGCAGGCATGAAGTAGTACCCACAGTAGGAGAGGATGGAATCAGGGAGTACTTAACCACTCAAACATTCACATGTGATGCATGCAAGGGTGCTGCAGGAGCTGGTGATGCTGGTAACATTTTTGAAAGGTGATGGCAGTTTCAAAGGGGGGAGATTCCCAATAACTACAAAAAGGCAAACGTTGCACCTGTATTCAGGAAGAGCACCTGTGTAACTCCAGGCTCGTTAGCCTCACCTCAGTTCCTGAGACAGTTATGGAGCAAATCCTCCTGCAAGCTGTTGCTAAACATATGAAGGACAAGAAGGTGACTGTAAGCAGTCAGCATAAATTTATCAAGGGCAAACCATGCCTGACCAACCTAATTTCTTTTCTATGATAATATTGTGCACAAGAGGAGGGCAATGTGTGTTGGATACTTTGACTTTAGCAAGCTTTGCCACAATCTCCTGTAGACTTCTTATCGCCAAACTGGTGAAATATGGGCTAGAAAAACAGATGATAAGGTGAGTGGAAAATTTGCTGTAATATTGGGCTCAGCAGGTTGTGATCAGTGGCACAAAGTCAACTGTATGATGGCCACTAGCTACTGGTGTCCCTCAGGAAGCCCAACTGGGACAGCAGTGTTTAATCTAATCATTGATGGCCTGGCTGATGGCACAAACTGCATTCTCCACAAGTGTGCAGGTGACACCCAGCTGGGGGGAGAAGTTGCTGCTGTTCAGAGGGACTTTGACCGTCTGGAGAAAGGGGCTGACAGGAATTTCATGATGTTCAGCAAAAGCAAATACAAAGTCTTGCACCTGGGATGGAATAAACTAATGCAACAATACAGACTGAGGGTCGGCTGACTGGGAAACAGCTTTTCTGAAAAGGACCTGGCAATCTTGGAGGAGAAGTTGAGCCAGCAATGTGACCTTGAGGCTGGGAAAACCAACAGCATCCTGCATACTGTATTAGCAAGATCTGCAGGCAGCAGATCCAGGGAGTTGACCCCTCCTTCTGTATTTGTCACTTGTGGCTGTGCCTGGAATAGCAGGCCCAGTTTGGGGATCTCCAATAAATAAAAGACTTGGACATAGAGGATTGAGTCCTGAGGAGGCCAGCAAGCTGCTCCAGAGCTGAGGCACATGACCTGTGAGGGAAGGCACTGGGTGATGGACCTGTGAGGAAAGGCACTGTTTAGCCTGGAAAAGAGAGATCTGGGGGGAAATCTGAAACTAAATGTTGCATCTGCAACCACTTGATCAGAAGACATAAAGGAGACCAGGGCCAGACTATTCCTGAAGATGCACAGCAACTGGATGAGAGGCAGTGGCTCCAAGGAGGAACATTTAGATACAATTTGAGGTTTTTTTACTATGCCGTTGTTTCAGTACTGGAAGAGACCCAGAGACACTATGGGGAAAAACACTCCATCCTTGGACACATTAAAAGACTTAACTGGACACAAACCTGAGGAACCTGATCTAATTAGTCCTGCCTCGAGCAGGGTGGATGAGTGGCATGTCACACGGATCTGGTCTCCCTGATTCTGCAAATCCATGATTCTGTGTCACCTGGTCTAAGGCTCCCTCTATAAAATCCATAATGGGAGGAAGAAGTAAGTATTGATTGTAACTTGATTTCAAAATTCTCAAGTGGAGATGAGGATGTATTTATAACAACAATGCCTAGAAATTAGCATAGAAAGTTGCACAGGGTCACAAACTGTAGAAACAGATCCCAGATAGTGGTTGAGGGTGTTCCCACCGTGTCATATAAATCTAATGTTATTCTGCAATTTTTAGTGTTGTGTCCATAGCTGGAATTGCTCCAGCAAACACCTGTGACAAATTACAGTTCCTATTTTTATCTGGGTAGCTGGAGGCTCAGAATCCAGTTTCAGGCTCTGAAAATGATTGATACTCAGCCAAAGAACACAGATACCCAACCTGTATATGGCAAATACACTTAGTAATAATGGAACATGAAACTGAACTAAAATAATAACCATAACGATATGCCTGGTTGGTTGACGAATGCAGATTTTTTTGCACCATCAGCAATATTTAAGCCAAAGTATGTAAGAGCAAAACAAAAAATGGAAGCATGTCACAGAACTGGGACCTTCTGCTCATAGGTATAACCCATCTGAAAAGAAATATCAACAACAAAATTCTGGGAAAGGCACAAGACTCTTAACTGTCCACAGTGTAGATGATGCATGCTAATTCAGTCCTCTGTGAACTGGCATTTCTAGCAAGGCTGTTCCAAAATGTTACTAAGGGCACTGCAGCATATTGCAGAGTGTGTTGGCAATGCCAAAAACAGAGGGAAATCAGGAACATGGCAAAAACATAAGACAGCTGCCAAATATTGATTTTCTTTAAAGGTGGGAAGCAAAGACATGGGTTATTGAAAGTGAGGAAAAAATGTTGGCATGTTTTTTGCAGGTCTGTTTGGATGAGCTGAGGAGGCAAAATGTAGTAGTTGAAATGGGTTTAATGTATTCATGTTCTGTGCATAATTACAGTGAGGGGAACACATTTGACAAGAAACCAATAGCAATATATCAGTGCCTGTCTGGGAGCATCTCAGTTGTTACCATGCAGCAATTCATGAGCCCTTGGATCTCAACTGTTTCTGTCAACAGAACTTACACTTCCATCCCCCAAAACCTCAAGTCCATGCCACCTGAAATTTTTAAAAAGTCCCATGTACTGCAATATGTCAAAGGTAAGTCAGAGGAGTGGTGAGTGAAATCCTGATTTCACTTTTACACTTGCACCATGATAGTTTTCAGAAAGTTTGTCAATGAATGCAAGCAGTATGAAGTGAAAAATGTGGGAACTATATTTTATAAGGTTCTTACCCAGTTGGGTCACTGGTCACAGAGGATTGTGTCAAATGTTGAAGAGTTCAGATGCTGAATGAAACACACACATTCAGTAACTGCTGAATCACACAAGGTATCAACAATAAAATGCATTTAAAAATTCCAATAGGGAGAAATGAACTAGAGAGCAAAAACTCACACTGGACTTAAAGCTCTCTGAATTTGTAAGACAACTAGAAAAATGTAAGTGTTCTCCATTCATAAGTTGTGCATGGAAGAAAGAGTCAAAAATTAACTTTATTTCTGACAAGAGCTGGTTTAGAATCCTTTAATGTTTTTAACTTTTTTCAATTAACATCAGTAGAAGAAACTAATGATGAGAGTGCTATAGAAATCTGAGGAAAATATCACTTCATACAAAACCAAAAAATATGAAATATTTTTTTTAACCAACAAAAGTGGAAAATGAAACTATGAGCAGTTGTGACTGGTTTAAGGGCTTTCATTCAGCTTTGCTTAGTGAACAGCTCAGATGCTATGTTGCTTCTTCCCAGCTGTTTGCTATGGTCTTTTTGTAACAGGTCATCACCCTTCAGCAGAACTGACAGGAGGAAATGTATGCCCATGCACAATCTCCTTGAGTACAGAAATGTACTTTGTTCAAGCCCACCTTGGCTGGTGATTTCAGACTAGCTGCCAGCCTCTGTGACAGCACAGCAGAGGCACATCACAGGTTTCCTCATGCCAGTCCCACACTCGTGACAGCAATGGAGGCAACAGGAGATTTTCAACCTTGCAGCACGTTTGCTCAAGTAAAACTATCAATGTCTTGAGCTCACCAAGAGAGTCTTGTGCTTTTAGAGGATTTTTTTCCTTCTTTTACATGGGAAGAGAAGGCGAGGGGCTGTGTTACAGGGCTGAGGGGTGAAGGGATAACTGTTAAATGAGCAACACGAAATTAAGATCTAGGACTTGATACTTGTTCAGAGATTACAGTGGATAGAAAGGGACAAAAGCTTTGGAGCTGGTCTTCCAAGGACTCAGTTGGTTTCAGAGCACAGATGATAAAATCATATTTTCTTCCTTTTGCCACTCTCCCATGCCCCCCTGTTCAAATTCCTAGGAGGACGCCCTTCATCCCAAAATAGAAGCTGCTTTGGAACAGGACAGCGTTACTGCTCTGCAGGAGGAGAGCTAGTGAAACAGCAGGTAGCATGGGTGCAGCTTCCTGGCCAGAGCACAAGGCACAGTGGAAAAAAGGGTGGAACCTTTCACTTCTGTATAGGTCCAAAACCTTTAAAGTGAGAATGTTTCCCATCACATTCCTGTACAGAAGAGAAGGAAACATTTTTCTGCCCTTGATGCAAAAGGAAAATAAAGTTGCTTTTTTGACTATTTCCCTCCCTGTTGGGAAGTACTGTTTTTGAACATCACCATCTCAGTTATTTTTAAGAGCTATTTAATCTGAAAATACAACTTTCTGATAGTCTAGAGGTTGTTAAATTACACATAGATGAAGCTTTGATGTGAGGAATACAGTCAGTTGACAAAAGACTCCTGGCAGCTTTGAAAAGTGTTCGAGCTTCTGGAATAAAGCAAAGAGAAGGGAAAAAAAATGTAAATTTCATACATAAATTTCAGTGGAAATAGCAAATCTCATTCAGAAACGAACCCAACAATACTTACAGGGAAATGAAAGTACAGCTAAGGCCAACACCTTCCTGCCTCAACAAGCCAGAGGGTACTTTCTTTTTTATTTTCGTGTTTCTCATAGCTGTATTGTCGAAACTAGAGGTCACTACCTCAGAGAGACTGACAAATGCAGAATGGTGATGAGAGCAAATGGAGAGGGACTCTTTGGTGTAAGTGGTTAGGTATATCAAGTTTTTGTCTTTAGTAGTGAGAATGTAATTTATGAGGTGTGGATGGAAGGTAATCATAAACCACTCTTGCCATTGTCAAAAGCACTTCACAAACAGCCTTTCTACACTTAGGAGAGCACATGCTTTCTTTTTTCAGATTGAATTCACATCTGTGGAAAAATGCATTAGTTGTAATGTTCACAACAGCAGGGCTCTACAAATGACAACTTAATCTGCCCCGCAAAAATAATTTTTACATTTCTAAAATGCATTTATGCATTACCAGATATACTGCTGTGAGAGCTGTTGCTGCATCCATAAGGCACAAGGGAGTAGTGTGAGAGCACAAACTGCAGAGGTTTCCAGAACAGGTATCCAGCCCTGATTCAAAAGGTCAGACATCCCTGACATGAAGGTTTAGCAGAAGTGCAACAAATCAAAGTCTTAAGGCAGACTGTGCATCTGTAGATCTGATAAAGAAAAAATTCCAAACTGTCTGATCTTAGATGCAATTCAGATTACTGGTGGAGGTGAGATACTAAGGGAAGTACTGGTTTTACTGTTGCATTACAATATCTAAAACAAAGGTATAAGATATTAAATTAATCTTAATAGTGTATGGGCAGCTGTTGCTATTGATTTATGAATGATCCTCACAATACTGGCTGAGATTTTGTCTAAATATGCCTGTATAATGTTTCCAAGATGTTGCACAAAAACTGCTTCAAAAGCCACAAAAAGGGAACGTAGGTATTGGAAATATAGGAAATGAAAGGGAAATATTTCTAAGTCTGTTGCATATGCCAGAAATACAAGCCAAGTCAAATGACAGAGCTCTTATTGGCACCACAGAATTGTTTGGACCCCTGTAGCAACATAGGCATAGGTTTGTTTATGCTGGCTGAAGAAATTAATATTTGTCTTAACTTACTATTTTCACTTTCTTCTGATATATTTACTAGAAAATATTGCAACTAAATAAGCAATTATTTGTAACAGATTATCTTCTACTGTAGAAAGAACCAAATACAAGCCACAGAAATTAATTAAAGACACCTTCTAGAATTTTGTGGGGAGAGGAGTCGTGTAACTGCCAGTGCTTGTTATCTCAAATCTAAACTGTTTCTAAAAAACAGTATCAAAATAATAAAGCACTGTAAAATAACCTGCAGAACCAGACTCATCTGTATTTAGATTAAATTACAGAAGGGCAGTGATTAAATTTAGGTTGTCATCCACTGATATTTTACTTGACAGGATGCTGAAAACTACTAAAACCCGCTGTCTGCTGCATAAAGAAAGGAGAATGGCAGGATAAAAAGACTGATATGATCCAAGAGCTGCCATCACTTCATAAACTGATTCTACGCATCAGGGAATCACGGTCTCAGAAGACAATGTCATGTTTGTGTGAGAACATCACTCTTCAAATATACTGTGAAAGGATGGGTGACCCCTTCTCAGAAATGGTAGTGAGAGGTACAAATTAGCAATCCACAGAAAATGCTGTCATGCTGAGAACGTCTCCCCTGACAAAGTCTCTGGCACAAACCTAAAGAAATGCTAATTGCTGAGCCTTATGAGGCTTCCATCCATGCTCCAAAGGACCTTCCTGGCCTTGGCCACCCTTGCCTGAGGCTTCTCCCCCCACCTTGCCCATGATCCAGGGGTGCCCTTTCAGTCCGGCCTCAGGCACTCAGCCCTGCCTTGAGAAATTCCTGGAGGTGTCCCTGTGCCCAAATTGTTGTTTGAACCATCATTCTGGATTGACCTCACACCTGGCTGGTGGCCACGCCTGTGTCTGATGGTCACTGGGCTGTCTACTCAACCCAACACTGCTCACTGACACCCAGAGACATTTACATGTCAGGCTTGTTTCTCCACTGGTCTACATGACAAATGTGTTTGAGCATTTTTTGTTTCAAGGCCTCACTCTCATTTTGGTTTTTTCAATGGTCTGACTTCAGAAATTGCTATCAATTAACCTATTTCAGCACCTAGCTGAGATGCTCTAAGTGTGCTTCTCCAAGAAGTGTCTGGGTTCCAGTACAAAAACCTGCTCATAAGGCTTTTCCCTTTTGCAACTGAAAGAACTGTGTCCTTCCCACTACAGTCAGTTACCTCACCCATGAAAATCAACAGTTGTCATAAGGGATGATTGAAGACCCCTGAACTGATGAACTTTTAATACTGATCATGTCTCTGTCACTTCAGTGGAACAGGAAGCCTTGTCCTTTTGAAATCACTGAAAACAGCCTTTTGAGCCTTTACCATGCCACACCTTTATTTGTGAGATCAAAGAGCCAGTTATTACTGAATTCCTGTTCTCCAGGTAGGTACTTAAGTAATTTTTCCCTGTTTCAATGTCTTAAGTAGTTCATTCCAAGAGTTCCATGAGGAGGAATTTCCATTTTAATCATTCTTGAGGTCCTTGTCTGAAATGTCTTTGATTTTTCAGAATCCTTATCAAATTGTAGACACCAGAGCTGGGCTTATTGTTCCAGCAGGATGACACATAGCATTGTGTAACCTTCCTACATTTTTTGAGTATAAATTCCTGGATTATGTGTAAGAATTGCATTACCATGGGAGAGTCTGTTCACCTGATTTATTTCTCAGGCTTCTTGAGATTTATTTCTTTCCCCATTATTTGTAGATGAATGAGTTTTCCTGTCACCATGCCAAAAAAACATGTAGCCTTATTGAAGTATTAACCAAAATCTATTATATTGTCTGATCACTCCCCTAATATTCTAGGCTTCTACAGACTTTAGGAAGCATATTTCTGCCTTTTCTTTACGTGTGACAACAATTTCAACAGCACAGAGGCCAAAATCATCTAGGAATATATCTATTCAGTGAAGAATTCTCTCTTACAGTTGCTGTTTTGATCCCGTGAAGTAACTATGTTTCATATTGACTTTGAATTGATTTGGTTCTCAGTCTTCCAGTTAATTATGATCTTGAAATGTCTTCAACTGCATAATTATACCTAAAAAGTATATGCCTCAAAATGCAATAATTAAGCCTTCAATCAGTAAAGGTGAATTTAAATGACTACAGATTATACCAGCTTTGCCAGGGACAAATAAGTTTAATGGCAATGTTTTGCAAAGTCATACAAGGCTCCTGGAACTGATTTTCAGTTCTTGTCTCTTGCTCATTCAGGCAGAATAAAAAAGAAGAAAAAAATGTATCATACTTTGCTCCCAAGGTAGAAATATTTCACATCATTCAAGGTATGTTTTACAAACAGCTAAATGTAACACTGCTGGTCACCTGCCACTGCACTGATGCAATGCAGTCCATCTCACATGGTGGAAAAAGAGGAGGGAAGGAAAGAGAAGAACTGTAAAGCACAGAAGACTGTGAAACAGTTTCCAGGCCCTATCTCACTTCAGGTCCTTAAAACATTTCCATTAAAATGTATTGTGCAGCATCAGAAAGACAAAGTCAAGTTTTGGTGAAAGAAAAGGAGATATTTTTGTGCCTGTCCAATGTAGCCAGGAACACTGGCCATTCCAGAACAGCCAGCCACTGATCCAGAAGAAAGATATTCAAAGAAGAGGATGGTTAATCTCAACCTGAGGCATTCCACATTGATAGTGTTTTGATTTGAGACCCTATATTGTAAGCACATCTGATAAATATTTAGTGGTTTATCTGGCCCTGAGGAAGCTGAGAAATGAGTCAGTGAAACCAGAACACCTGTTATTTATGCACTCAGTTCATAGCCCAGCTGCAGGTAGGATAAAAAGGTTCAATTCCAGTTGCAAATGCAAGGTATTTAAACATGTACTTACATATGCATTAAGTAGATCATAAGCAGTAATCAAATCTATTTATTTCTTTTTCAAAATATTTGGATGCATTTAAAATCATAATTAATTATTCTCCTACAGTACTGTCACAGTAATACTTACAAACAAGCCTGAACCAAAAAGTATTAACACTATAATGCTAATATTCATAAGCAGATCCCTGGGAAAAGGCTGATAGAAATTTTAAAAGTAATTGCAATGAGAGAATTTATGGATACCATTTTAAAAGCCTATGGAATCTATTTTAAACCACATGTCCCCTGAGTTTGAAACTAGTTTGTAGAATATAACAGAAAATTTTCTCTTTGGCAATGCTTGCTGTTTGTAGAGACCATATACCTCTCTTTGTGTTGGCATTGCATCTACCATGATGTGGAATGTTAAAAGAAAGTAAAACAATGGTGCAATTGGAATCTTAAACAATAGGGCTGTTTTCACTGATTTCAAAAGGGTAAAGTTTTCTATTTTGTTTTTCCAGAAGGTTGATTTTAATATCATAAAAGCACATCAAAAAATGTACTGTAACATTTATTACAGAAATAAGTATGGATAGGAAGCAGTAAAAAATTGCACAGAAGCAGTAAAAAAATGCACAAGCCAGCTCAGAAGAGCTGAAGTCATTAAGTTCCTCTTATGAATAATCTAAGTTAAGTTTCAGGTACCTTTTATTTATATACTTCTTTTGCTTTAACAAAAATGATAAATTTAAAAAACAGAGCTGAGCTGTATTCCATTTCCCCTCTACTGTTTTAAATAAGATATCCACATTCTTTCCATTTGTCATGGGGCATTAAGGGCATATTTTCATCGTGGATTATATAGTATCAATTGGTAATATGCCATGTTGTGATGGACCACAAAACGTCATATAACCTGGAGCAAATTTCAGATGCATGGAAGAAATTGTAGTTGAACGACAAACCATGAAAATTTAGGGGAAGCTAGGCCTCTTTGGCTACAATTAAAGCATGCAGTAAATTTGTTCCACCAACAGGTTTTCCTGTGTTCAGTGATTGACAAGGTTTGTTCAACTCCTACGGCACTGCGCGTCCTGAAGTTTGTGCATGAAATTATTGCCACATATGGATTATACAGATGCTCTGCAAAGAGAGAATACTAAAGTGGTCACACGAGGCAGGAAAACCCAAGGACATAGTTTACAGGACATAGTTTAACATACATAAATGTTATGAACAGTTATATTCCTCTCCTTAGCAGGAGACAGTGCTTCTTTTGATTTCCAAGTCATAAGTGACTGAACGAGTGTCGTATGATTAGCTTTGGTAAGTCCCAGAGAGAAGTCTTCTTACACTGCCCTGCCACTAGCAGCAACATAGAGTGCCCCTGGCTTTTACCCAGCTTGATGCCAGTTTCTTCTGGGTATTTAGCTCCTCCACCTTCTCTGAGGATCCAGAGGAATCTTAGGGGTGGCCCTGGTTTTGTAAAGAAGGCTTTCCTCCTTAGGGTTTTCACTAAAACTACTGACTTATTTCAAATCAGCAATTAAGTGATTACATTAGAATCATTTCCTTGACTCAGGCCAGACTTGAATCCATAGTCTGAGCAGAAAAGGTAAAGTGTTATTACTAGCTCTCTGCTAGCAGGTTTTCAGAACACCCTACTAGTAAGTCAGATATTCATGGAACGACCTATAATGATGCAGGAGATGTGAAAAGACACCTTCTAAGTAGTTGGTTTCTGAGTTTTCTGCAGCAACCATCAGTTTCTCTCTGCAAGCTTTATGTACATCTAATACCCTCACAAAGTCATGTTTGATGGCTTCCATACATCAGTGTTGCAGTAGTAAGGGGGAAAAAATAACTACAGGCCAGTTTCATGGCCAGATTAATTTTTATTGCAGCCTTGAATTTTTGCTGCAGTGTTATGATGGAGGACCACAATAATCTGTCACAAGTATCATCAAATGTCACTGTCACTGTCTGTAGAGCACTGGGCCATATTTTGTACAGTGGCTGTTATTTTTACCAGGTAACATGTTGACTGCTTCATTATTAAGACACAAGTAAAGACCAGCATGTGCCTGACCTCTGATTAGTATAGGTGCATTCAAAATCACATGAATTTTCTTTCCCTAGAAGCTAGTCCCTTCATCCAGAGTTCCTACTGCTAGTAATGTCTATTTTTATACTTTTTTCCCCCAAAAAAGATAAATACAGCATAGGGTACATGGGTAAATTGAAGTAAAATAATCACTTCTCTGTTTCACATTTATTGTACCTTCACTGAATTTGGGCACAGAGGTGGGAGTCTACTCTGAAATACAATTATTTGAGGCAATCTAAGAAAAGCAAATTATATAGATAATGCATGAAAATCAACAGGTATATAGGTATTTATTGTCCAGAAAGACTAGGTGTCTTGCTCGGTGTGACTGAGCAATGAATAACTAAATTTGTGGAAAAATTATTGCAAAAGAAGTGTTGTTTATATTAGGACATGCCCTGACTTATATTTTTTAGTTCATAAGTATTTTTTAAATACAGTTAGAAAGTTTTATGAGCATTAGTGGAACACTAATGTGAATACTACTCAGAGTAAGTAAGTAAAGCCCATATTTTTAGAGAGACAGGACTTTTAAAAAATTTAAGATTTGGATTGCTTTAGGTTTGGTTGTTTGGTTGGGTTTTTTTTGTCAGAATAAGACAGTTATTCCTGAGGCATAGGATTAGAGCCTCATAAGCCCCTATAACACATATCAAGACTACAGTTAAGAAAGATCTGATTGCTATACAAGCAAGTACAGGATGCTTTTCTTACAATAAAAGACAAGAAGAGTGATGGGGTGCATCACAGCAAAGTTGGCTGTCTCTAAAGAAACTACTGCCATTTTTTTCCTTTTGTGTGCTAAATATGGCATAATATATGTGTGAAGCAAAGAGGGAAACCTGATTATCAAGGTAAAGAGTGAAGTTAAACACTTGATTTTGAACAGCCTGTCAAGTTTCTATATAGCTGAAAGCTTCTTTGTGGTTTGTCACAATATAGCAGTATGTCTTGTACATACTCTTCCCTGTGCTTGATGGCACAGGGATTTAAAATCACTTCTCAAATGTATGTTCTAAATTCTGTAGGAGTTTGCTGCCTTGCTGTCTGATATTTCTGATTTTTGAACACAGACACATAAATCATCACCCCTTAAATCTTATTTTTTAAATTATTGGATTATAATTAACAAGGATCAATTTAATAAGAACATTAACACTTTTAAAAAAACATTAAATCTGACCAAAGTTATTGCGACATTTAAGAGCAAAGTGCAAGGTGCTTACTGTTCCAACATTAATCATGTGCCAGGATGGATGGGATTAATTTCATCTCACTATAGCTATCTAAAAATTAGTCATCACATCCCATCTACTCACCTAAATTCCTATTAAATCCATGGATAGAGACAGGAATCCCCAGGGGGCACAGCCCATTCTCAGATAGGTGAAAGAAACACATGCTTCTTACCAATAGGTACAGACAGAACTAGCTGATATAAGAGAAATGCTTCAGTTATTTGACACAGGTAGGGATCTCACACTGTTTGAGATTGCTTAAGATACCCAAAATATCCATGTGGATGTGACAGATGTGACCCAGGGCTGACCCACAGAAGACCCTTCCCCAGTGGCAGCTGGAGTCTAGACAGATAGAACAGTAGATACTTTGGAGTTCCTATAAGTACACTGAATATATGGGCCTTGTCTCTAAATCATGTCCAATGTCTGTAAAGAGAGCTTTGGGACATATAGGTCCCAGCACTTATCTGAAAGTATCACTGCCACACTACCTCACCCTGGGAGGTTTACAGAAAGAAGGAAAACTCAAAACTCACTGAAACTGACTGAAACAGACCGAAAATGGAAAGTTTCACTGTGCAGATAGTCAGAGAAATAAGCAGGCCTGCATCAAGGGAAGGATAGTGCAGGACCTCTCTCCGTCCCTTTTGCCTGCTCTGGGAGACATAGGATTGAGCTGAAGGTCTGTAGCCACCAGATGAAATTACCCCTAGGGAATGAGGCTGGTGCAGGAAAAACTGAAAATATCATATGAGCACTGGTTATCACTCTTGGTCTAGGCTGATGAAGGCAGATTAGAAAAGTTTCTTGATGTCACCCTGGCTTGCATGATGCCAGCAACGATATCAAAAGAGAGCACCACAAAGTAGGTTTGGAAGAACAGCATGCTGCTCTTTCAGATGACTTTCATTCCTAGTCCAGGAAAGGGTCAAAGGCTGTCTTCTTAAAAACAAAAATGGGATTGTTAGAGGACAAAAAGGACATTCATGCTTAAAGCAACAGAAAGCTTACAAGCAAAGAACTGTTGTGGCTTCCTAGCTTCCCATGCCAAAGCAAAGTGAACACTATGAACCACCCACACTGCCTTTACCATGTCCCTCTGCCTCTGTCCAAGTACCACATGAGAGGAAATTGTTCTTGACTTGAGCAATGTGGCTTAAAACCTAAACGTCTGCTTTCTGCAGTCTTTAATTTACATGCTTATCATTTACCCTTAATGCAGGCTGACTTGGCACTGGATTGTTTGCAATAGCAACTTTGAAATTTTTTATGTTCTTTTATATTTATTCTTATGTATTACTTACATTGAAGGTTCTTTTTAACTTATGCCCCTTGCCTCCCACCGTCCCTCTGCCAATGTTTTCTGTCGCTGAAGAAGCATTTTGGGCAACAGATGGAAAGCAACATTCAACAAAGGGTTGGCCATGCCTACATATTGACCCATCCTGCAAGTGAACTTCCTTGTCTCTTTGAGAGCCCAGTAAGATAACACCTCTAGCCCTCCTACATGAGCAGGAAGAACAGGAAGTTCCCACAAACTCTGTGATTTCTTTTGAACAATATTTTTTTTTTTTTATTAGGAATTTTGCAGAACTTCCCTGATGATTTTGCAGCCTTCCTTTGAGGTATCTCCAAATGTTGTGTCCCAGTGCAGTGCCCACACCAATGGGTACTGAGGGTTCTGGTTTCACATAAAGTTATGCTTCTTAATAACCAAATTGCAACCTTAAAGGATTTATTTCTTAAGGAAAAATAATATTCACTTAGCTGTCCTCTCATCTTACAGCTAAAATTTCATTTTTACTCTTACTTAATATATTCTTCATATTTAAGTTCTCCAAGTCTGTCTTCCCTTTAGTTTCAGTATCTTATTAAGGCTATGTGCATCAAATATGCCTTTATTTTTGCTTTATCCTTACCAAAGGTGTAAGTTGGAAAAATTGCTGCTCTCCACGTTCAAGCCTCACATGCTGTTTGTTAAACACATGCTGTGTCCCAGCCTGCAGATAGCTGTACTCCTCTGAGACCTCAAGTATTCTAAGTACTCTTGGGATGAGAAGTGCTGTATATATGTCGTAGTGTTATAAACTGTTAGTTTATACTTGCCCTTAGTTTTTGAATTGTAGACTCATATATCATGACTAGAAGTTATAAAACAGTTCAGCATACAGAAGAAGAGCAACATGTTGTCAGTATTACCTCCCTCTCTGGTATTTGATTGTTGAAACAAAGAGATCTAGTGGAATGTTTGGCTCTTAAAATTATGCAGCTATGTCCCACAGAAGCTTAGCAGTTCTGGCAGGGCAGTAATTGTTTTTTTCCTGAGAAATTTTTAAATTATCCGGGCACCAACGAAAATAATGACATTTTTTAAGTGGTGGATTCAGTTGTGGCTAGGCAGATATGAGCAGTCTGTCTTTGTTAGTGTTTATATTGTGGCACTGCCGAGGGACACCAGTGACAGGCTGGGACTGATTGTGCTTGGCACTGAACAAACAAGGTAGAATTTGCCCCAAAGAGGTTATAACTTAAATACACAAGTACTGGGAGCTGGGGAGAGTGGTGTCACATCACTCAGGAGATTGGGAGTTGAGGCTGAAGCACCCCCTTCTCCCAAAGCTGAACACAAACCTCTAAACCAGATTGCTTCTCTCCTGGAGCTCTGGTCTTCGTGGCACAGCTGCCCTTCTGGCCAGCTTTCTGCTGTGAAACCTCTAACGTTCTGCCTGTGAAGTAGACAATATTGATTTAAAAAACAAAACCAGAAAAAAAGAGCCAGAAGGGTCTGCTTAGAGCTGCCAAGGTTAAACTTTGAAATGATTAGTCACTTTCCATTGCAGTCAGTGCAAACTACCAACATTTCTTAAACATTTCTTTTAGCAGTCACTTACATGAATAATTAACTCCCGTGACCCTGCCTTGTCACTTACTGGTTAACGTGGTCAAATGCTATCATTAACTTTCAGCATTGGATGTGCTCTCTCATACTTTCCACCTGCTGATGCAAATGCTCGGGCTCGAAGCTCACACTTCTAAATGTAGAAGCACAAGCCCGAGTGGACTCTTCAGAGGCTTCCTCCCAGCCCTGTGGTGCACACAAGGAGCTGTGGTACCATGGGATCCACGCTTTCCTTGCCTTCTGGGGTGCCTTGTTTCTGGGCAGCCACTGGGAAAACGTGTCAGGGACAGAGCAGAGGTTTACCTCACAGTGGCCTTTCTTTATCAGCAAAGCCAGGAAGCTGCACAAATCCCTGGCATGCATCCACCTTCGGCTTTCTGAGAAGCAGATAGCGTGTCCCAGCCTGTGCTTTATTTAAAGAGGCAGACCATTTGTGGTGAATAGCTAAGCTATGGAGCACTGGCGTATCACACTCGCCTGGATTTTTTTCTCCCATCCAGAGAAAAATGCAACCAAAGTGGTGGTGGGGAATTTTCAGCTGATCATGGATAAAAAAGTGGTAGGGCCTCCTTGGGATGTTATTGAGAATTTCTGAGTTCTTCCCTATGGGACCACAGTTAGTAGGTCTTAATCTCATAGGAAATTTTGTCTTGGAGGGAAACACAGGATTTGATCTGAATGTAAAGCTTTAATTCTGCACTCCCACTACGACTAGGAAGGGAAATTGTAACACAACAAGCTCCCTCAGTCCTCTTGACACACAGGCAATGGCAAAATGCCATCAATCTCAAAGATTTATGGTCTTGTCCTTTTAAATCCCTACCTTGCATTACACCATTATCACAATACATAAGGTAATGGCAGGAGTTGAATGAGTCATGGGAGACTTTCACTAAGATTTAATCCAAAATTTAAAAGCTGCCTACTCTGCATTGCCACAGCGTGGCATGTTTTTAAGCTACAGGAAATACGCTGTATTCAGCAACATCACACAATGTTCAGTGCTGAATAATCTACCCCCTGGTCCTCAGTATCAGTGCTGTAGGTGACAGGGTTAAAAACAAAACTCTGATTATTAATTTAGTCTGTCAGTAGCAAAGATAATTCTTTGGTGATAGAGGTTACTATGGAGCCTGATTCAGGGACAAAAAAAAAAAAAGCCTGAATTTAAATTCTTCATAGTGGAAAAACCTTTAAACTGCTCTTTGGCACATGTAACAATTTCTGTTGTCCCTCTAGGAACAAAATATAAACCAAAATCTAACATGAAGGAAACAGGTTTGCTGTGATGCCAGAAGTGGCTCTAATTAATGTATCTGGTGTTCATGGTGATAAATGGGGTCTGTCAGAGGGTAATAATTAATTCTTAATAATGTGAATTTCTCAAGGTTATTTTACCCTCAGATTTTTAAGAGCCCTCCATAACCAAAACTGATACTGTAAATAAACAAATCGTGATTTGCTAGGCACGTGGTACAGGTATGTGTGTGTTAGTGAGCTCGGCTTCCCTCTGAAGCAGACATTTCACTTTTGATGCTCTGGTTTTGTTTGCACTCACTTATCTGTCCACAAATGGCCATGTTGACTCACACTGCCCCTGCAAAGCTGCCCAGCCTCTTCACTGCCAAGACTGACCCACAGTCTGAGTTTGATACTGGCAGCCACGCTGCGTGCCCATTCCTTTGCTTTAATATTCTCATTTCTAAAATTATGGTCTACTTTGTTGCTGGAAGTGCCTACAAAAAGGACATGAAATGTTAGAAGGAGAGGGTGTGTTTTAAAAGCAATTGTAACGCCAGAGAGGGGGAATTTTTTTCTTTCCTAAAACACTAATCTCTATTCTGCATCTGTCTACTCATTTACCCTCTGGTAACACTGTTGGCTCCCCCTTTCCCAACAGTTCTCTCTCTCTCATGGAAAAACTGGGCAGGAAGAGGTCATTGAAAACATTCTTGGGGATTGAGGCTACCAGGCCTTGTTGCTGCACAATTATGCAAGCAGATCCTTTTGAAAACAACTTTTAAGAAGGAAATAGGGAGCTTATAGTGAACAAGTGAGAGCAGTACTTAGTGCAACTGTGTGCCTAGTACTACTAACTTTCTGGCCTTAGACTGTAAATTGGGCTGTGCTAAGGTATAGCTGAAGAACATGAAATTGAAAGGATAAAAATAAGATCAGATCTTTATGTTCATAATTTTAGGCTTTATTCTGTAATTTAAATTCTAAGTAGTCAAAGCTTGAAATTACATAAAGTATGCATTTTATGCATAGTTGTGTAAGCAGAGGTGGCAATCCCCACTTGTTGTTACACAAGTAATTTTTTGTGAACACTGGCTTTTTTTAGTTTAGTTTTTGTTTTTAAGATGAGATTTTTAGAGGAGTTTAGAATGGTGAACTTTAAGCTGAGCTAGGTAAACACAGTTATGGATCCTGAGTAATCCTTCATTGCCAATCAAAGTAATGACTTTCTTTCGCTTGCCGTTTTTCTTTCTCTCTCTCACTTTGATTTATACCCTGGAGTTTTGCTCAGTGATTTTTCAGAAGCTGCAAAAAGTTAAAATAAACATGTTTAGTGCTGAACAGATTCATCTTCTTTTCATATTTTCCCTCCAGTTCTTTGCCACATTCACAGAGCTGCCATGCACAATCTCTGCCTCTGAATGACAGCCCCTGCCAAGGTCTGAAACCACAGCTGCCCCACACAGAGATGTCCTTTTGGGGTAAGTTTCTCCTGTGGAGGGGAGGCAGTAATGTGCCCTTAAAACTGTCTGCCCTGTGGGTTAGGAAATGTGTCTTATGTAGGTCACTGGTCAAGTTATCACATCTGTATGCGCAACCGCCTGGGCTTGGCTGCGAGTCGAGTCGGCTGTGGGCACTGGGAGGCTGTGCAGGGGCAGGGTCCTGCTGCAAGGTCAGGAGCTCAAATTTGGGAAATACCTCTGCTACTGACTCTGTGTGCCATGGGTACACTTCAGGGAAAAAGATATGAAACTGATAGCTCCTGGCTCTAGCATTATTTGTTAAATTCTCCTCTCCTTTTTTGATCGCTGCTTTCTTGGTTTTTCACATTTTACCTGTTCAACACAGGTTCAACAAGCTGACTGAAAAAAATATTGTATGTGCTGGACCTTTCACACTGCTCAAACTTATTGTTCAGGAACACTGAAATTTTGTTTAGCTATGAACTATCTCCTGCTTGCCACTGGTGGCTACAATTACAGCCCACCTTACAGTAATAAACAAGTTTGAGTCAGAGGGGTTACTTAGCACAAATGAAGGCAGCACTTTGAGATAAAAGCACAGAATGATCACCTTTCGTTTTAAGTGCTGTAATCTTTGTCAAGTTGTATTACAAAAATTCAAGGCTAACATTTAATAGACAGAGGGTGCAAGCTGCATGAGTGGTCATTTTTACACTGTGTTTATCAAGTTTCCTGTAAATTGATTTTAGTTTAAGTTTATTTTTATACCACTACCACTATGGAAAGCAAGACTAGGTACAAAAAACCCAACCAAACAAGCAAATACCAAACCAGAAGCCCTCAGCTACTCACAGCTATGCAGATATCCCTAACCAATGCTGCTTTTACACTAATTACTTTAGATATTAGTGCCAGGGAAATCTCCAGTCCTTGGGTAACTGCCACACACCCACTTCTGTGGATGCCTCTCTCCTCCTTTGCTTTGTCTGGTTTATGGTTCCTTTGCATTTTTGCTCTTTATCATTAACAGACAAGTAGCATATTGCACTCCCACCTGGTACTGTGTTTTCTTGTCTATATGCCTTCAAGTAAAAAACCCACTGAATGGATGCCTTGCCAGCATGTCTAAAGGTTGAAAAAATAACTTTTAAAATGCTGACATATATTTGTTTTCTCAAAACAAGCCTTGTGCCTGTAATGTTAGAAGCTCTAATTGCCTAGGGAATTTCATACTCTGACTGTGTGAAGGTTGACAATAAAAAGGAATCTTCTTACAGGGAAGTCTTTTTTTTTTTTTTCACTTCACCAGATTCTTTCACTATGAATCAAAGTTGTAACTAGGATTACAAAGCAGCAAAAGGAGATGAGACTTTCATTAAGGCCTGTTCTGACCTCAGTCCTGGCTTACCACCCTCAGTCCTACAGGCTTACCACCCTGTGTCCTGGGACATTCCTGCTGCTGCAGAGGTGGTGACAGCTCTGCCTCTGTCTAGGAGGAATCCCCTAGGCCCTAGGCATGACAAGGGGAGGTCCCTGGGACAAAAGATATAAGACCAAAGAAGCTGCTGCTTTAGGATAAAGCTGCTGGGGCTGGAGATGCCCAGAAGTCTTTGGAGAAGACACCTCCTTCCTTTTCCATGGGTCTGAAATAGACACTGGCACTTGATAACTTGCAGATATCACTGCAACAGAAGAGACTGGAAGATAAGCAGTACCTGTCTGAAAAGTCTTTACTTAATCCTCCTTTATCATCTAACCCTGTACAAGAATCAAATATTTTCAAAGAATCATTGGATCACTTCAGCTGGAAAATACCATAATATCACTGAATCCAACCACTGTCAAGTCCACCCTGTCCAGTCCACCATGTCCTGGCATCACATCTTCTAAGTGGTGCCAGGGATGGAGATAGCTACTTACCTGGGCAGACTTTTGGTGACAAAATTTTCCATAATATCCAGTCCAAATCTCCCCTTAGGCAACTTGAGGCCATTTCCTCTTGTCCCATTGCTTGTTATGTGGGAGCAGCAGTGTCATTGCCATTAAGTGTCATTGGACTTAAATTGTTCCCAGAGAGACATCCTGATTAAGTGGACTTCCTAATCTAAGTGTATCTCAATTAAATAGAATGTGCTGCATCAGCATTTCATTTTATGAATGCTCTGAGAAGACATTTGTTTAGGATTTTGAAATGGTTTGTCTGATTGCTATCATTATTGAAAATTTAGATGGGAATGTGTAAAGAACTTAGGGGAATCAGTACTTATGGCAATTAGGCACCTAGCACAGAGCCCTTTTAACAATGACCAGTCTAAGGTTTTCGGGTGGTTTGTACAGAATAGTTTGGTTCTCTGTTGACATGGTCAGTTGTGCTTAAAGGGATTAAACAGTAAATCTAGGGGTAAGTATGTGCCTGCTTAAAAACTTTTACTTCCTTTTCTAAAAGTTTTGGCTCCAAGGAGCTGGTTATCTGCACACATATGTTTAGGATTTTAATGCTTATTTAGAACTTGTCAGGGCTTCTTATGTCCTTATATCTGATCTCTCTCATATTTAAATATAAGATGGAAATATTCTGTATTTTAAGCCTGATGTGAAGTAAAGTCATAATCCAGAAATTTTCATTTGCATCCAATCAACCCATATTTCCAGAGTAGGACTAGGTTTCTCTTCTAAATTTTTTATAGACATTTCTTTAAAATGTCTAGGTTCTTATTGAAATTATTATCACCTGCCTGAGCCAAATAAATACGGATCAGTGTGACACAAAGCAGTGATAGTGGCAGTGTTACTGCCCCAGGATCACCTCAGCCTCTGATCCAAAGCCAGAATGGAAAATGTCCTTCACACAGGCTTTGGGGAGCAGCTCCTCTGGCATGTGTGCATTGTCTGTCCCTTCCTCAGGCACGGTGTTTGCACCAGCAGCAGCTCAGGATGAGAGCAGCTGGGTAGGACAGGGACTCAAGTCTCAGCTGCTGAATGGTCATGTGTCAGAGGAAAAAGTTACTGATACTTTATGTAAAGCACATATGACTTCTTGTGATTTCACCCTTGCTGTGCAAGGTGTGAGGTGGAAGCTTCTGTTGTTGCTGGTACTTTTTCCATAGGGTCTGACATAGCAAGAACTGGAAATGAGATAGGATACCCAAGGTTTCTAGCTTTTTGTAAAAAACAGGGTGTAATGTGCTGAAGAGGGAGTGTCAGTCTTTGGCTTTCTTAAATTTCCTGGCTATTGTTGATTTATATCAGATCCTTAAAGCTATTTAAAAACAGTGTTTTGTTGGTATTTCCTTAGTAAAATGAGTGAAAGGGATGACATATTTCATGGAAGCTGATGTATGTATTCTTTTCAGAAAGACCCAAAGGGTTCTTTTGGCATCAGCACATCCATTAGGCAATTGTTTTTGAGATGCCTAATATGTACCAGGTAGACTTTGTGGCTCCTAGAGGTTTGTCATGCTGTCTTCCTTTAGGCAGATATCTATAGTATTTTGTGTATGGCCTATATGCAAAGTTCAGTTTATTTATGCTATATACCAAACCACGCTCCATAAAACTCTCATGTCTCACTTATAAAACACTTGCCTAGGATATGTGCCATGTGTGAAAAATTCTGTACCAAATTACATTTTACAAGTTTTCGTGCATGCTCATTTAGATGATTTATCACCCTCACAAGGCAAGATCTTTCAAAGCTCCAAAAGGAAGCAAATACCACACAATTACTGCCAGTGCTTACTTCTAATTAAACCTGTCCTGAAACAAAACAACAACAAAGAGTTTATGAAAATAAGTACCTTCAGAGTAGTTGTGCTAATTCTTGTATTTCTTTGCTCTTACTAGAAACCAGTGACAATTCTAAGAGCAATTCACAAGGACATTCATTTTTATCAGTTCACACTTGGTCTAAACTAATGGTCCTTCCACCTTTTTTTTCAAAGTAGTGATAAAAGCAGTGAGATCTGCTGGTGAGAGCTGAGTTCAAAGCTCTGCCTTGCTGGCTGGAGACAGGAGAATCCAGCTAGCAGCCTGGGACCATGTGGAGTTTCCCCGTCATCCCCAGTGACAGTGACACCCCTCATGCCACACTGATTTGGCCAGGGGTCAGTCAGGAGCTCAGTCCAACTGAGGGTCTCAAAAGCAGGGAGGGCAAACCAGAGCAAGGTTGGATGGACAGAGAGTAGACCACAGTAAAGCTTCTTTTGACTGCTGTGTTGCTCAACTGCAAAATGGTCTTTTCCAGAAAAGCAGATTGTCCCTCAGAAGAGCACCAGTTTTCAGCTCAGCTCCTTGCATGTGTACCTTTAAAATGTCCCCATCAAACTCCAAGTGGCATTTACAAGCATGGCAATTGGTTGATGCTGTGCAGCTTCCTTCCTGGCTACCTGCATGGTTTCCAATTATTACTATAAATTATGGGAGTATTTCTAATTTGAAGAACACAGCAACCAGATTTCTAAACCCAGATCGTGCCTTTACCACTCACGGGTACCATGACCAAATCACTGAGACTGGATTGTTCTGTGTTTCTTGAATCCAAGCCATTTGCAATGGCAAGTCCAGAAAAAAAAGAAAGTCCAAAAATAGTAAGACATTGAAAATGTGGGAAAAGTCTCTGTATTTCAAACCTCTTTTTTTCTTATGCTGTTTTAGTATTTTTTCTTCATAATACTAGAACTGAGATTTTTTTTTTTCTTACCAATTAATTCTGTTTTAGTTCAGAATGTGCAACTAAATTACTGGAAATATAACAGCAACTTCTCAGAGTCTAAACAAAGAAACACCCAAGCTATTACAGAATATATTCAGCAGCTACAAAGAAGATGCTTCTTTGACTTGAAGGTCCAACAAAAATACATTTTTCTCCCTGAAAGATAATAGCAAAAGATAGTCAACACAAGTTGAGAAGACAAAAAAATCACTTAAATGATAGAGAAATACTGACTTCTTATTCTAAAACTCATGCACACACACACTCACACAGACACACACACAAGAGTGGGGAGGTGGGGTATACCTTTTTTGTAAATGAAGAAGATATGTCTTTTCCTAAATAGAACAGTATGAATCCCCAACCATATGTCATAGCCTAAATCTCAAATAAAAGTTGCATGGGTTAAATTGATACGTTATTACAAGTTAAATAACCAGAGGGGAGCATTAGTCAAAAGCCTGCTCCCACCAAAGATTTGATATATAGTTTCTAAAGAAAAAAAAAAAGAGGCTGCTGGATTCTGAAACAGGCCCTGGAGACATTTGGATATTATCTAATAGGAAGAGGGTTTATCCTGGAACAGACCTCAGTGCATGAGAGTGACTGAGCTGGATGAAAAAGACTCCAAGAGCAGAAGCACAAGGTAGTATCTATCATTCCATACTTTTCATTTCCCAGCCAGACATATGGCTGAATCTTGTAATTTAAATGCAGATTATCTATCCCAGCAGGAGTGCCTGAATATCCTGGAACCAGTGTCATGTTTCAGTAGGAGTGTCAGTGACTGTTTCATGTTGCATAATTTCAAAATATTTTGTTCTCTGCCAAATTTAAAGGGTTTTTTTATGCTTTTAAAGGACAGGTCTTCCTTCTACAGATGCTTTTTACTCTTTTAATCAGTAAAGTCTTCACTACTGTTTTTCTGTGCTACCTGAAAGCTGGTTTGTCTCCTATTTACACAGGAGGAATGAATCTCTCCATTTACAGTACCAGGGTGGCTGAACGTCAGAGAGTTTCGCCCTGAGCCTGGGACTGAGCTGCAGTGTACAATGCACAGTAGTGAGCTGGATGCCAAGGGCCTTTTGATGCAGACACATCATTTAGTTGTGTAAACATGGGTTTCATTGAAAATCAGTCAGTAGATATATGGCTATAGGTATATAGGTGTTAGCACATGGAATTTTTTGCCAGATTTTTTTTGAGGAGCAGGAATTAATAGCAACACATACACCTTTCAAAATTATACTGGGACTTGAACAAAATCCACATGCCTAAATCCCAGGGATCCAGCCTGACAACTCTTTAGCACTGTCTAACTTACTAGATGTTCACTCTCCAGCAACATCCTGGTGAGATGTCAAATCCTTCAAAGTAAATCTTTGAACCAGCTCAGATGCAGCCCAGTGTCAGGAAATGCCCCATGCATTTCACCTAAGATCTCTCATACTCCAGACTGACCAGACAAGCTGCCCAACCTGTTCTGAAATTCCCAGAGGCGCCTTAACCTATTGGGCTCTGAGTTCAGCTTTCAGGGTTTTCAGTGTTTGCCACCTCACCTTAGAAACAGGAAGGTTTTTGAACTATCAGGTTTTTAGGCTGCAGCTCTTAAAAACCTCAAGAATGGTTAAATCACAATGTTGGAGAAATTTGTAGAGGGAGTAAACTCTGCTGCTCAAGTTAAGCGGTGATGGAGGAAAGGCTGCTTGGGCAGAAGGAGAACAGGGAAGATAAAGCCTGTCTGCCTCAGCAGCTTTACATTTAGGGGAGGTATAGATGCTGCAGGTGCTACTGAATGCTGAGGAGCTCATATACAACAGCAGGGGCATCTCCAAAGTCCTGCTGATGCTGTGGCCCAACAGGTAGTTTTTCTCAAGCCACATCTGTGTGGGCAACCAGGGCAGAGGTTCAAACATTAGCTATGAGTCACACAGCTAAATCATTAAGTGGGATCTGGTGCTATTTTGGCACTTGTCACCAGGGGTAAGGCCACATCAAGTCTAACACTGATGTGAAAAAATGAGTTGTGGCCATGGCAAGGCCATGGAAATCCCAACTGCTAAAATTCATCTCCCAAGTAAAGGGGAAATGCCTTTTAAAGGCTACTTTTTAGACTGGAAGTAGGTAGTAGATTAAAATTACAGGAGAATTGACTGCATGATGGTTGGTAGAGCAGGATTCATCCTGAGCACTCTAGAGGAAACCACACTACACAGCTGAACCTTACAATCTCTGTGGCCAGAGGAGATAGATGGAAACATACTCTGAACACAGCCTGATGGAATACCACTACTTTGTACTTCCAAACAATGCAACTTTGACTTATGTGCAATGAAAAAATTGATTTAAATAGAACTGAATCAAATGGGACATATACCAGCACAAGAAACATTCAAGCTGCAGTAAGTTTATGCACAGGGTGAAAGATACATCCCTCAGGTAGCAGTTATTACATTTATTGTCTAAGCTAGTATGTGTGGTGCTGTGGAGAGCAGTGGCATATGTAAAAAATTTACATCCCTAAGTATGTAGAAAAGAAATTACAAACTGTGAAGCTCATCAAAACTTCAGAAAGTCATTGTGGTGACTTTGTAAAGGTTCTTTGATTCTTCTTCAATTGCATGCTAGAAGAACAAAATCCTTCCTAAAAACTTGCATGTAGGGTGATTAGTGAGCTAAACTAGAGACAAAAGTGAGAAAGGACAAGATAAGCAATTTTTTTTTGGCATTACTGTCCTTCCCATTGAATTTCCAAATGCTTCTTTAGCAAAATGTGTTTGATTAGGCATGAAGGACTGTTTCCACATTTTTGATGCTCATTAGGAATTGGTAGAAGAGAGCAGACCAGCATTTGACAGCCTTCTTTTAAAAGCATGCTCTTAAAATCTCCATGTTTTGCTGAGAGATTTTGATGTTCTCAGTCTACAAAACCCAGACTTTTAGGTTTGCCTTGCATGTTTCAGTTTAAAATCCCAAGCAAGAAAATCATCATTTTCTATGCCTTGTAGGCTTTGATCCTTTGAAAATCTTACTTAATGATTTTTGCCTTTTGCTTCTCACCTAGATAAATAGTCTTAAAAAAAAAAACAACAAAAACAAAACCAAACCCCCCAAACAAATTAATGCCATCAACAACAGTAACAAATGTCCTGCCTGTGAGCACAATTAGTAAGAAAACAGCCTTAGTTGTGTTTAGCCTGCGGACACCAGTGGAGCTCCACAACCATAGATTCTAATTAAGGGATTGACTTTTCAAGAAAGATTAAAATAATGAAATGCATTTAGCTTTGGTAAATGCTGACAGAGAGGGAATAGGACAACCCTCAGCAACAATAAGGAGATTGTAAACAGTAACAATGGACAAGAGTTTAAAGGAAGAGAAAAGACATTTTCCTAGGCACCAAGAATAATAAAATGGATGCGTAGATAGAATAAATAAGTTCAATGTTGATTGTTGGTATTCTTATTATATTTCATCTTTTGAATGAACACTGAGCTGTTTATTGTCAAGGATGGATTTATTCATGACAAAGGAAAATGGAAGGGTGCTGACTACCTTGTTACCACTGCCAAATGTAGCATCCAGTTTTGTGTGACCTAGGAGAGGCTGTACCACTATATATCCACTCATCATGGAAAGGCTTGCATCAGGTTTGGTTTCTATACAGCCTCTGTGCAAATGTTCACCAGAAATAACATGTGCAGAATTGCAAACCCACTTCATCCTTCAAAGGAGCAGCGGTGAAGCCACCACCTCACTGCTGCAGCAAGAGGGGAGGAGTGGTCAGGAAGGCAGCGTGGTGTGCCCATGGTTTTGACACTCCATCCAGGAGCAGAAGGTGCTCCATTTCTACCAGGAGCTTGAGTAGATCCTTGGCTCCACCACTCTAATTGCTTTGTTAGGTATCTAACCATCTTGGTGAAGAAACAGAAATAATACTGAAGTCTTCATAGTCTGCTTAGTCTGCTATTGCTGTTCAACCCTGCTGCAGGGATTTCTCATACTTACTTCTGAGAAAGAAACATTTTGGGATTAGAATAGCTCCAAAGCCTCTGTGAACTCAAGGATTCTAGCATGCATTTCAGAAGCCAAACTCAACACTGATAAGTAGTTCTAGGTTATCAAGATCCAAGCTCAAGCAGATGTCTAGCTGCAATAAATGATAATGCTAATGACTCATTAAAAACACTGTAGTATAACCCATCATGGGTTTTGGGTCTTGATAGTAGAAATGTATGCTATTATTGCTGAGAGAAGAAGTGTTTTCAAATTTGACTATACTGTGTCCATCAAAGCTCTTGTAGAAAAACATAACCACTTCCACTGAAGTCATAGGATCTAGAGATGGATATGGAGCCAATACAGAGATCTTGACTGTTGAAATTTAGAGATGAATCCTGCAAGGCTCAGACACTGCCTTCTTCCTTTGTCACCTGGGAGCAGCTTCTGATAGCCCCCAGAATGTTTCTTCTCAAACAGAAAAATAATCACCTTTGTCCCTGCCTTCTAACATTAAATGCCCTGCGTTTCCTCCAGCATGTGGGCTCACCAAATTAACACTTTCCCTCCATTCCTTGTGGTCAGAGCTGGGAACATGTTATTGCTAATGTGAGGTTTGTATCAACATCTATTATTTCTAATGTGATGTTTGTATCAAATTAGGCAAGGAAAAAGACAACTGGGAATTATTTTTGTTCCACTGCAGAGGATGCATTCATGCATAGCATTAGAGTGCTCACCATGCAATTGTGATAGCATGCGATGGCAATATTTCCAAATTGTATATTCCACAATGAAAGGTCAGCAAGTAACCACTCAGACAGACACAGTGTCAGACTTCCTTTCTACCTGACATGCAATCTTCCCAGAAAATGAAGATAGAAATTCCTGAGTACATTTGTAAAACGTAGAAGGAGGTGTGCATACAAAACCAATTAAGGAAAGAATTGCTTTTTGCTGCTTTTTTCCTAGTGCACTCTTTTTGAAATTAACCTCCATATACTAATTAACCTCTGCGTGACTTTATGTAAATTAGATGGCATTCTTTGCTGTATTGCTATGGTAGTGTAAGTGATATAAAGTGATATAAAGTACTTTAAAGGTAGCCAACAAAGTTTCTTTTCAATGTGTTACACTGTAAAGATGCTGGAATGATCAGGCTCTTTTGGAATGAGAGATAGGCAAGAAGGACAGATAGGGGAGGAAGAGAAAAGGTGAAAAGTGATGTGAGAAGTGATCCTGGGAAGTTCACACATTCATGGGCCACATCAACAACTTGATAAACATACTGAGGACCACTAACTTAACGTAGATGTTAAAATTAATATAATCTCAAGACCTAGGCTCATACACTGGAAATTGATATTGAGGGTGTTAACTGGAGTTCTAGAACCCGTGGTGATTTGGAGAAGTAATTTCAGTAGATGAGAAGTGTTACTTAGGAAGCCAGGTGTGTGGGATGATGCATGATTAGTTTTCTTGTGTGTCTGAGACATCAGGGAACAAAGAATCTTGCAAGGAAATTTAACTCAGGAAACAGTGCGCAGATTTATTAATATTGTTGCTATACCTGAAAGATTTTGCACCAGACTTAGACTAGGTGATCTGATCTACCCAAAGCACTTGGGAGAGTAAAGACATGAGGAGCAACCAAATCAATGTCAGAAGTGCTGGAGTCCATGTGGAAGCCAAATGTGACTCGTGATGTCCACTGAAATGTTTGATATGACAAAGACATCTGCTCAATCTGTTGTTATTATTATTATTATTCATAACTCATGTATTAAAGCATTAGACACTAAAATGTGCTTGTTTCTTGTTGTATTACATGCCATATATGGCCAGGGTACTGATGTATCATTCAAATTTTAAAAAGAGCTAATTCAGCTCCTTAGGAAGATGGCTGAGGCGCTCAGCTCGAAATGGAACCACACTGTGACTCCTGACCACCAAAAACCACTGCATGTAGGCTCCTTACATGCTGAGATGGGAAATTTTACTATACAACTGCTTTCAGTCATTCTTCTTGATTAGTTTAAGACACTCCCTGCTCAGTACTCTGGCTGTGGCACCTGATTCTCCCCATGACATATCCAGAATAGGTATTTCCCACTAAGCACTATGAATTAGAGCTGGGAGCCTACAAGTCATGTGCAGTGAAAGTCACTATTGTCATGTTGTTGGTGGATGTAAAGCCATGTGTCTGGAAGTTTAGCACAGTAGCAGCTACCCTGTAGGTGCACAGATTTTGCTGGATTTGTGTTGTTGTCTGTGAAATGCTCTAAGACTTGGAACAATGCCAAACAGCTACCTGGTTCACTGTCTGCATCAAACAGTGGATAGTCAGACTGAGAGATTTATTTCAGGGTAGTCCACGGGGTAAAAAGGAAAATTTCAGGTAAATATTAAGGGGAAATGATATAATGAATTATATTATAATGGCATTAGACAACTTTTCATGCTGCTATTACCTGGGGAGTGAGTTTTTAGTATGATGGAGAGGAAGGCATGGTGATAGCCCTGATGATGAGGTGTTTTGTTCTTAGGGCATCCTGATCATCAAAGTCTCCCCAGTACTCCACTGGGAAATCAACCTGCTTAACACCTCCCCTCCACCTGCCCTTTTCTCAATACACTTATTCCTGGGTGACACAGGGGGTATATAAAATTCTGAGACATCAAGGAAATTTCTGAGATGCTGTTTCCCTTTGCTCTTCCCATCTTGCCAAGAGGAGGCATTCAGTTAGCAGGACCTTTGGCACAGCAGCACCAAGGCTGCCAGCAGGGCACTGTCCACAAGAGCCAGTCACTCCACAATGCACGTTCAAACCCCCACCCACAGCAGCCAGCAGTTATTTGTGTCTCAGTTGGAAAGCCAGGTTCCCTCCTGGCTCCAGCATGTAAAAGAGGACTGGAGGTTTCTGAGGCTGAGTAATGGTGATGCCTTGCAAACAGCCCCAGGTTTTCCAGGTTCAGAGTAACTTTGCACTGCTACAAGAGACACAGCAAAGACAAAATAGCATGGGAGAGGCACTCATAATAATGCTTTAGAAATGAAAAGAAAGCTTCTTCAGAGCAAAACCACACAGACTAAGGAAAAGGACAGAGCTGCCTTTTCTGTCTACCCCATGGCTGGCCTCATGCTCGGGTGTGTTTCCATGGAGGCTGTTGCTGTCACTACACTGCTCATGCTGGAGTGTCACATTGGATGGGGGCCAGCTCAACAAGAAAAATAAAGTGAGTTTTGAAGAGGTAATGTGGTAAATGTTCTTCTCAGTCTGGCTACCAATATGTGCTGTCTAGCCTGAGGCACGCAGCACATATGGGTAAAGCTACTGAAGTTAGGTACTTTTAACTTCTCAAGTCACTTTTTACAAAACCAAAGGAGATGCATTAGCCTAATTGTGGGGATTAAAAAAAGAAAAAAAAGGTAAGGAAAGGCAAAGCTGAGCGATCTGATCCCAACAGACTTCCACTGCCCATTTCTCAATTCTTATTCTGGGGTTTACAGGCTTTTCTGCATACTGGGTGATTTTCCCTGCTGCTTAGGCACCAGCAGAGCAAGCAGATGTTCACAGCAGCAGACAGCCAGGATAGCAAAGCGCCCTGGCCGTGCCGATGGCGCCCAGGCAGGTGACAGTGTCAAGGGCAGCAGCAGCAGATGCTGGCACTTGGGCCACCTGCCTGGGGCGGCTGTAAGGATAGTACTGCCCTCTCACTATTCCA
This sequence comes from Agelaius phoeniceus, assembly GCF_051311805.1. Taxonomy (NCBI): domain Eukaryota; kingdom Metazoa; phylum Chordata; class Aves; order Passeriformes; family Icteridae; genus Agelaius; species Agelaius phoeniceus. Next base: position 51,239,008 of record NC_135266.1, read on the forward strand.
GCAGCTGCTGGAGGAGGTAGCCTGGCTCCAGCTCCTCCTTCTGCCAGGGAAATTCAATTTCACCTCCACTGCTGAGGTTCAAATGAGTTCTGGTGCTAAGTGCTCCACAGAGAATTTGGCCAGCCCATTTGGGGAGGCTGTGGTAGACAGGGTAACGCTTGTAGCAAAGCAAAACATAGGTGATGTCTGCTCCTCAGAAATCTGCTGCTCTCTCACTTACGGTCTGTCAAGGCACTTCAGCAGTCATTTTGCCGTGTGCCCCTGGGCTTCTGAGAGAGCATCACAACCTCCTCCTCTTTTTCCCATCTGTCAGCTCAGTAGTGACAATAGGGCAGACTGGAGTTTCTTTCAGCTCATTCGATTTCTATGGTTAACATTTGCCAAATGCTCAACCATTTGTAAAAATCATGTCATCAGTTGTCATTAGAAAGGGAATTGATAACTGGTACTTACTGAGCTTTGCAGTCACTCAAACAAATTCATTCTCTTAGTTCAAAAAACAAAAATCACACAAACAAGCCCAGATGTTAAGTAAGCAATTGCTACAACACAATGCTTAGATTTTTTTCAACTGTTATATTGATACCCAGTGGTACAACTATGGTCAATAATCTGTGAAATTCAGCATTAAAAAAAACCCCTATAACTCATAAAAAAAAATTTACTCAGTTTATTCATCTGTAATGTGATATGTACAACTGAGTCCAGATAAAGCCTCTTAATGCTTGTGAGTCATCAACATTCCATATCAAGAAAGCATACTATCCAGAAATCACCATGATCATGGATATGTCCATGATGCTCAGGTGCAAACCCAGGCATTTCAAGCCAACCTAATTACATAACAGAAGAGTTGAAAAGAACCATTTTTCATTTTCAGCCACAGAAACATAGAATATGTTGAGTTGAGAGAGACCCATCAGAATCACAAAGTCCAACTCCTGGCCCTGCACAGGACACCCCAAGAGTCAAACCATGTGCCTGAGAGTGTTTTCCAAACACTTCTTGAGCTCAGACAACGTTGGTGCTGTGATCACTTCCCTGGGGAGCCTGTTCCAGTGCTCAACTGCCCTCTGAGAGACAAACCTTTTTCCTGATACTTAACCTAAACCTCCCTTGACTCAGCTAATGTCATTTCCTTGAGCCCTGTCACCAGTCACAAGAGTGGTACCTGTCCCTCTGCTTCCCCTCACAAGGAAGTTGCAGACTGCAATGAGGTCTCCCCCAGCCTCCTCTTCTTCAGGCTGAACAGACCAAGGCCTCTGCCACTCCTCATATGGCTCCCCCTCCAGACCTATCCTTGTTTCCCTCCTTTGGATGCTCTCTAATAGCTTAATGTCTTAAATTGTGGTGCCCAAAACTGGCCCCAGCACTTGAGATGAGGCCACCCCAGTGCAGAGCAGAGCAGGACAATCCCCTTCCCTTGCCTGGCTGGTGATGCTGTGCCTGATGCACCCCAGAATAGGGTCGGCCCTCCTGGCTGCCAGGGCACTGCTGACTCACATTCAACCTGCAGGTCCCTTTCCCCAGAGCTCTGCCCCATTTCTAATCTGATTCTTAATCTCCTCCATTCTTGATGCTGGGTAAATGCCTCCTAAATCCAAGAGTTTCTGGTACTGGAAAAGCCAAGTTGAATGGCCTTGAAATCAAAAGTTATCAACATGAATGTTTTAGTAACACCAGAAAGCATCTGTAAGATGGAGAGGAGATTTATTCTGTTGTAATTTATTTAACACCTCCATGGAGAACAAAGAACTTCGCTAAATTAAAAACAACTGGTATAAAAACCAGAAGTTCTTGAAAATATTTGTTATACCTAAAATTTGTCAGGAAAAGCATGAAAGATTGTTATGATACCTGCAAAGAAGATATCCCAGATATTTTTGGCTGCCTACTAGATGCAAAATCCATGTCCAGCTGAACACTTTCCTTTGCTAACCTGATGGCAGAATGCTCCTTATTCCTGTGCACTACCCCCAGCTGTTTTTGAAACATTTATTTTGGCTTTGAATCTTCTCCTCCAGGTCTTTATCATGCAGAACTTCTTTTGGAGCCGATGGAACCCATGCACAGGGAACAAATTAGACATCATTGGTTTTACAAAGACCAGGTGGAACACAAAATTATCAGGAGCCATAGAGAACACAAGACAGTGGGAGTTACGGGGAAAATTGGGAAAGATTGTCTTATACTATGTCTCTATCTTACCATAGGAAATGTAGTAGCTCTAATGTTCATGTGAGACTACTGTGTGCCTCTCCTTATAAAGTAGTTTAAGCAATGATCCCTTTTTTTTTGTTTCCAAAACAACCAAACAACACAGTGTTTAATGCAAGGAGCTGAGATCATGGAATTGAACACAGACCTTAAAATAACGTAAGAAATTTTATTAGGATGGTATTTAGGTTCATAAATTCAGCTACAAACTACGGACTTTTGAAATGAAAATCCAGAGCATTCCATTCAGGGGCATTGCTTTGATATGGTGTTCAGAGCCAGGAAGTGCTCATCTCCATTTTTTCGTTTTTTTTTGCAAAAATGTTAACCAAACATTAAAGACATGCACATATCAAACCTTCCCCAGTACACATCCTTTGATGACTTCCTACTCACTATTAAATTTTGCCAGTCTCAGATTATACTAAATAAGGAACTGTTCCTCCTGTTCTTCTGGATTTTGAATAAGATCATAAGCCTTTAAGGGCTCTTTTTAAAAGAAGGCAAGTTAAAAAAAAAAAAAAAAAGCATGATCTCAGTTCAAGGTTATAAAAAGGGCAGAGAGCTGTTGGATCAAGGGAATGAAGCATTAATACTTTGTGGCCCCACTTTCCTAGAATATGTGTCTTGGCAACATTGCTAGTCTAAATCTGGCAAATTGAACATTTTGATCTCTGTCCCTGGAGAAAAACATACACCTATTAATTATATCAGATTATAATTTTTCTCTCTTATGCAGTGTAACTGAATTACTCTCTGATATATACTTTATTGTATCCGGAAGGCTTCATTGTTTACACTAACACTACCATTTATGCAATGAGCTAGGTTGTGTATTTTTAGGGGGGGTTAAATGTCAGTGGGCTGAAGGAAAGATTTCCTGATAGCCTGTTTAAGAACAACTTGTTTATATGGCAAAGAGAAAAAAGACACGGTGTCCAAAATCTCCAACATTCATACACAAGGAATACTACTGCTAATCTTTGAGTGAGGCACGTGAAATACAACCCTGATACTTGATAGTTGTGCTTCCACATTTTAGACTGACTGCTTTGGTTAATGGCCACCTAGAAGTTGACTACAAAGCTCAGCACTTGATGGCAGAGTGCCATGCATGCTGAAACACTTCCTAAGTAGATTCAAAGAAACAGAAGTCGATGTCCTGGCCCAAAAGAGCCTGTACTTTCATGCTTGATGGCAGCTGTCAGATAAAGGGGCAAGGTCCACATATTCATGTTGAGTTTAACACCAGTTTGAATGGAGAAAGAGTGGAGGAAGCACTTGGCAGATGATTACAGGCTGGATTGCAAGACAGCAACCATAGGTTGTATCTGCTGGTGTGGTCAATTCCTTGGCAAAGAAAACACGTTTATTTGCCTGTATCCAAAAGGAAAGGCTTGTGAAAGGAATTAGTAATACAATCCCTCAGCTGTAGGTATTTGAATTGATTATCTGTCAACCCAAAGGTTTCTCTAAGTTCAGCAAATGAACACAATCTGTCTTCTAAAATGCATCATGTAATTTGTTAAAGCTTTTGTCTAACCATGCATCCCAAATAAAAATGCATTTAGGTTTTGGTTTGGGTAGTAATGTTGATTTTTTTGGTGAGTTTATTTGAATTAGAAAATTGAATACAATCTGAAATTGAATAAACAATAGGTAGCTTAAGCTTTTTTATAACTGGTGTTAATTTAAATTACAAAAATCTCTCAATATTCAGCACATTACTGATGTATTTCAGACGTATTTTTATGTGTTTCAGGCAGACATTGTTAAAATATGCTATTGATTTTCTGTTTTCTTTTGTTCTGAGGTTCCAGTGTGCTCTCTGCTGGTGGTGCCATTCTCCATTTTGAGAAATGATTGGTTATTAATAAAAAAATAACATAATGCATGCCTAAAGTTAGAAGTTGCTAAATTGCTAAGTTGCATTGAACAATATCATTTTTTTTGCACATGGATTAGGATCTAAGACAAAATTATAAAACAAAGAAGGCAATGAAGAAAATTTTGTATCAGTGAAGAAGAAAAATAGGAGAGATGAGAGGCTGAGGAACATTAAGGGGATTTTGTAGTACCTTGTTTTTGGTAAGTTTCAGGAAACTCCATTAGGGGAAGAACAGCTACAGGAAGACTGGAAAGAGCCACCTGATATTGTAAGCAGTGGGACTCAATGAAAGTGATTCAGTAGTACTGCTCCGTAGGTAATGGGGTAGAATTGGAGAAGAACTATAGAAAAAGCCTAAAATCACACATTAACACACTTGTTGAGCTTTATAAAAAACAAGCAACCAAAAATGATCTGTGAGCTGATTTGTTCTCCTGGTTTCAAAAGTATGATTTTCTAATTTTAAATAATATATGGCAGTACACTGTTAAGGTTCCCGTTTCAAAATTTAGGGCTGTGTTTCTGAAAAAATGCTGAAAAGTCCTGTTGATTCAGGGGGAATAGAATTAAAGTTTCTTCTTTCAGTGGAAAAAGAAAGAATAAAAAGAACTTTCTAAATCTTGAGAAATACTAAATGCTTTCAAAGTATTTCTGTGTTAAAATGTAAGCCACAACATTTTCAAACAGACTATGTACTCTCAGTTCTGTTAAGCTAGAGGAGACTGGAAACAGAGGGGTCAGGTGTATGGAGTGAGCCAAGATGGTGATTTAGTAGGACAGGTTTTCCATAAAAGCATGTGATTGAGAACTACATTTCTCTATAAATCTGTGTTATATATCAAATACTAATGTGTAATATCCCTACTTCTGTATCAATCTATTGATATATAATCATGTAATACATTCCTCTTGCAAATGTAGCCACATATTTTTTGGTTTTAGATACTGCCCTGCAAATTCATGTATATGGGTAATAGTTTTTAGTAGCAGGCAATAGACCATGTAAACAGCCAACATAGCACATCATGAAACTCACAAAGAACAAATTTTATCACCCAATGTCAGCCAACCCCTCTTCTAGATTATTTCTTTAGATATTTTATATAAATGAATAAAATATTTCTAAGTATGACAAAATAAATATTGATGTTTTAAAATATTTTATCGGAAATTCAATGGAAATGAGCTTTGTCTTTTTCTCAGGGCACAGCAATGTGTGTAATGTGATGTTTCTCTGTTACGCACCTTATCACACTGTCTACATGCAATCTTCTTCTTGCTATCACTATTCATTTTTCATGTGCCAAGTATTCATTAATCCTTTAACCTCGGTAGGTAGAAACCAGTTTTTTCCTGCAGAACACTCAGTGCTCCCTGTTCCAAGTGGTTAAGAAGGATGAATGTTGTTAATATTTACGGGTTTTTTATTGATAAATCTGAATATAAGCTATGCATCTGTCCAGAGAATGTTTCCAGCTGTCTTCCATAGTAGCCCGCTTCCTAGGGGATTGCATATTTTATCTTTAAAACAAGTGTTACAACGTTAACTTTTGACTTGGGTGAAATCTAATGAATCACACATGTAACTTACCGGGAGTAGCTGGAGCTGGTTCTGATCTAAACTCCTAGCATAAGGAAATATGTTGCTTGGGTCATTAGACTGTATTTTAACTCTATGCTCACTTTTTTCCAAAGGAAATTATTAGACCAGAGGCAACATTACAATAGCAAATTATGCCTAACCCTCTTTCTGGCTTGTGGAGGCATATATTTCTGTTTATACCCATTTTAACATTTCTTATTTATTATTCTGCCTTTTTTTCCCCCTTGTGGAAGTAGAGGTAAGATGTAGAGACAAACAGCGAAGAGTTATGTTATCCAAAACATCTATGCCAAGAGAAGGCAGAGGATCATTGCAGGGAAAGAGATGAATAGACGTATTTCTGGCAGCTGGCATAAAATCCTCTTTGGGAACAAACATGGGTTCTGGTTCTTCTGGCTTTCTCAGTAAATATTGTGATGAGCAGCAAATATTAGTTTGTATTTACTGAAAGTAATAGCATTTTAGCAGCAATTATTTACCTGCGCTCCGCCTGGCTTTCTGTGTAAATACACAAGCTGTACGGGCATTTACAAACACCTTCACATGACGGGCCCACCTCTAGACACAAGATCCATCCCTCTTTTTGCTTTTTATTTACCCAATAATTGTTATGACTGGGACTCTCAGGAACTGTTGAGCTGACTGTGAATTTGAGAGAATAAGGGGTGGGACTCATAAAGAACTTACTGTTTTGTACTTGCTCTGACCATGGCTTCTGCCGGGGGCCAGCACAGCACCCTGATTATTCAAAAGGCTATTAAGCTTCCTTAAATTGAATGGCTTCCGACCATGGCCAGAAACCATCTAAGCAGGCAGTGCTGGTCAAAGCTCACCTGTGCTCTGGCCACACCGTGTTTACTTTATGCAACACCAACCACGGGGGAGGCGGCAGAAAACAGCCACATCAGCTTTACATTAACAAAAGGCTCTCCAAGGCAAGAGAATCCCCAGGTAACCTGTCAGGCCAGCTTAATAGCTTCAATACTGCCCAGGCATGGACCAGGGTCTTTCCACCAAAATACTTCACAGTGTAAACACGTGTAAGAATGCTTGCGAAAAGAAATAAGAGTTCTGCTTTTAAAGGTTTAACTGAATCCTAGGGTTTATATTTCTGTTTTCTAAGGTTCTGAAAGTTCTTCTTTTAAAACATGAATGTAACAAAGCCTTGGTGTTTTAAACAAACTTTAAGATTATAGAATATGTTCCTCTGTATGTTGTTATTAAAACCTTTACAACCCAGTATCCGCAGCCCTTATGTGAGAAAAATCTTCCCCATAAAGGAAGTTCTCAGTTTGCAGGGGCGCGACTCGGGCTTACGAGCGCTGACCAAAAAAAAAAAAAAAACCACAACCCCACGCCTCGCATACTTCTCACGAGCTGCAGTCTGGCTGTGCGAAGAAAACAAAATAAAAGAGAAGGGAAAGGCTTGCAGCGCTCAGCCCCAGGTAACGGCGGGGGCCGGGCCCGGCCAGACCCTCCGGCGGCGCGGCCCTGGGGCGGACACCTCGCCCGGTGTGTCCTTTCCCCCGGGACGCCCCTCAGTGTCGCGACCGCGTGTCCCCCGGGTCCCTTCAGCTGCTGCTGCTGCCGCCCCGCGCCGACCCTCGGAGCTCCCCTCTGCCTTGTACCCCCGGGGCTCCCACAGGCGTCCCCAGCGCCTCGCTCCCCTCACTGTCCCCTGGGCACTCCCAGAGCCCCGAGTACCCTCCGGGCTCCCCCACGGCCCCGCACCCCGCTGAGCTTCCCCCGGCGCCTCTTTACCCCGCCCCGCCCTCGGCGCCCCCTCGCCCCGGGCCTCCCCTTGGCGCCCCCGCTGCCGGCCGCGCCCGGCCCCTCCCCGCGGCGCCCCGCTGCCCTGCCCCTCCCCGCGGCCGGCCCGGAGCCGGGGCCGGGGCCGGGAGGGGGAGGCGCGGCCGGGCGTTCCCGTCCCCACCCCCCGGGGCGGGGCGGGCGGCGCACCGGGGCGGCCGCGGGGCGGGGGCGCGGCCCCTCCCTCCCTCCCCTCCCTCCGCCCGGCTGCCGGTGGGGGCGGGGACGCGCCGCATGCCAGCGACGCCACCGGCGCCCGCCGTGGCCGGAGCAGGGGCCGGTAGCTGGGGAGGGGGACACCGGTCCGGAGCCTTTGTCTGAGCGGCCGGCGGGGTGTCGCGGCGGCCCCAGGCGAGGCGCGGCCAGGCGGCGCCGGGAGCCTCCACCCCCGGCCCACCCTGCCCGGGCTCATCATGTGACGCGGGTAAGTCGGCGGCGAGCGAGCGCCGCGGCTCCCCGGGCTGCCCCCATTCATTTCCCGGGGACGGCCGCCGGCTGCCTCCGCCGGTGCGGGGTGCGAGTGCGCGGGGCACTGCCCGGGGAGCGCGGGGCGGGCGGACAGACAGACACAGAGCGGGGACCCTGTGTCAGGGAAGGAAACAGTTTCTTCTCCTGCTCTGCCGCTTCTGCTCAGGTCTGTGCCGATTCCCTTTCTTAGCAGGATAAACGGCTAATGTGTGTGGGTTTTGCTGCCGCTGTCCCAGCCAGCCTCTATTTAAAAAAACAAACAAACAAAATACCGCTCCTATACTGAAGTTAAATAATTTTGAAGAACAGGAGGGGGGGGCAGGGCGGCCCCCCCGCTTCCCCCGGCGCCGCCGGGGCGAGCCGGGGGTTAACGGCGGTGCCCTCCCTCCCCCGCTCCCTCCCCCGCTCCATCCATCCCCTCCTCCCGCCTGCCTCCATCCCTGCCGGTGCCCCGGCGGCAGCGATACCGGGGTAGGGTGCTAGGCGCCGGCCCGAACTTTTCCCTCAACTTTCCCGCTGAGGCTCTAGGAGGGGGAAAAAAGGGGTGGGGGTGGCGGTGAAAAAAGCGAGGGGGGGAAATAAAAAGCGATAAGCGGGGAGTAATGAGCAGCGAGCTGGGAGCGCCCAGCCCTTTGTGCTGCCGTCCCCGGGGGGGGTGTGGGTGGGGGCGGGCGGCCCCCGTGCGCATTCGGGGCTGGGCAATAATTATATAAAAACAAATATCGAAAAAGTATAAAGTGTAGCGCTCTTTGGAGGGGAAAATCGGAGCGTAACGCTGTATGGGGAGAAAAATCGGACTATAACACGCTATGGGGGGAAAAAAAAAAAAAAGCAAGAGTGTCGTGCTGTACTACCTTCTACAGAAATAATGATCTTCTGTGGAACAAATGCTCGCTCTTGCAGAAGTCGGGAGCTTGGGGAGCAAGCCGCTGGTGTATACATTTAACGCTGAGCCCAGAGCCGCTGCGGGAGATGGGTTACCTACCCCATGGCATCAGCGTCACCCTGTGAAGCTCTCCGAAAGCTTTCCGCTGCTGGGATGAAATTTCCTCTGGGATGAGATGTGGCTCCTATCCGCCTCCCCCGACATCCAGCCACCAGCGGTGGTGCAGGATTTTGGGGGAGGCGGACAGGAGCGACCAGACGGGTTATTTTATATTCTCCTCCCCGCGGTTTGCAGGGATGCGATGCTCCGGTCCAGGCAGCGGTTTTTTGGGCTTTTTTTTTTCGGATCTTGGCGTGGCATTTAGTCCCGCAGACTTGCTTGGGAAATAAGATATTTTGTGCGCTTGGGGAGGAGGAAGAAGCCGTTTCGGTAGGAAGCCCTGAAGAGAAGTTCACTTGATCGGGGTCTGTATAGAGCTTGTAAAATCCTGCTAGCTCTTGGCAGCCCCCCTTCCCCTAAGTAAGACAGTAAACTAGTTTATTTTTTTAATTACCCATCGTGAAGTAAACGGCACTCTTCTTCTTCCCTCCACCACCCTTTTTTGGTTTTTCTTTTTTTTTTTTGCTTTTCACTTTTCGTCTCGCCACGGCAGGTAGATTATTCGCGGCAACTTTGCGAGGCTGCTTTATATAGCGCTGGCATATGGGCTCCATTTTCTGCTCTCTGGTTGGTCTACAACTCTGAAATGCACAGGAACAGCAAAGTGGTCGCAGCGTGGGATTAGTAGCTGTGCTGAATAGGTCACAGATGGGGCGATAGGAGCATTTTATTAGTGACGTAAGGCTGCATAAACCGAGGCTGCTTTTTTTTTTTTTTAATTATTCGTGCTGGGAGAGGGGGAGTGTCTTGAATATCTTTCTAATGGGACGTAATCAAGTTGAAACCGCTCTCCGCAAGCTGGCATGTCACCTATCGTCACAAACCAACCGCGCATAGCGAAGGGAAATATTGCGGATTTTTTTTTTTTTTTCACTGCCTTTTTATTTTTTTCCCCTCGCCGTGCTGCCGGAGGCTCTGGCAGCCGCTGCTAGGCTGCTGCTGCTGGCAGGTGCCCGGGCTGGAGGCTGGTGGATGACATCACCCCCTCGGTGGTGGTGACACCCATGCGCGCCCCTCCCCGGGCCAGCACCCCCGCCCGCTCCCCCCGCTGCCGCCAGAACAACACTGCTGGCATTTGCCTCTTCTTAATTGTTTTTCTTTCTCCTTTTAGTGTTTTTTTTTTTTTTTTTTTTTTTTTAACTGTGCGTGGTACCTGGAACTGGGAGGAGGGCAGCACCTATTTTGGTGCTCCTCAGTGGGGAGAAAACCTTTTTGACAGAGACGTATGTTGTAGGTCATTTGATGAGTGAGTGTACCTATTCTGCATGGGCTGAGAAGGAGTTTAGGATATGGGAGATACTGTTTGTTTTCTGTTTCTGATAGTGAGGCAATATCAGATGTGTAAATAGAGGGGTTGGGAAATCATGTATTTTTAATTCTGGCTTTTTCCCCCCAGCAGTAGTTTATGATAATATTTCCAGGCCTTTCTTTGCTTTCTTGTAGAAAAACCTTTTCTGGAAAGTCCCCTGACAGCCCAAGAAGACTCTTTGTAACAACTTTTAAAAATCAACTTTAAGATTCCAGGACAGGCTAATCGTGGAGTCCTCTGCCAGCTGTTTCTGTCAGGATCAGCCAGACCTGAACATGCATGAGCAGAATTTCAGTCCAGATGAGAGGAGGCAGAAATGTGGGGCTGAAATAGCTCTTCCCCTGGGAGATGTTAGAATGGGGTCAGTGAAGGGCTTGTGCTGCAGAACCCTGTGGCAGTGACTGTTTTCCTCTTTGCCTAGACCAAGGTGGTGTGTGATGGTAACCACTGCAGTTAAATAGAAATACAGACTATGTATTTGAGGACAGTGGGCAGTGCCTTTCCTGGGTGCTTGGGGAGGTCTCTGCTGCACAGGGGGTTGCAGAACATCTGTGTAATTTGGTGGAGTTTTCAGTGCTGCTAGGCTATGCCATTGTTTAGATTTTGGATGGTCTGTAAAATAAGGGAAAGCTGAGTGCCCTTTTGTCATCGCTGGGTGCGTGATGTCCACTTATGCAAGCATTCCCAGAGATGGAGTGCTGTAGCCTCCTTGCTTCAGGCTGCTGGATGACCTATATGAACCTTGCTCGGCTGCTGGCACCACTTCTCTGCATGGCCAACCTCCTTGCTCTTTCCTTCAGTAAGTGGTGTTTGCTTTGTGGACCAGGTCTCATCAGCACAAAGTTGGTTTTGACCAAGTCTTAGTTTGAATCAAGTAAAATAGGAGAGTGTGAATGATGTGTTTGTTCATTAATAAAGATGGAGATCTGAAAACACTTATTTTTACTGAAGTGTCTTGCTTGTGGCTTTTGAAATACTGTATCTTGGTTTCTTTTGTTGGAGAATGATTGTGGTTTGCCTTTCCTTGGCTTAACTACAAAATGAGTAAAAAAATTAATTTCCTGAAATAAAATTTTTGTTTTTAGAAAAGCTGAAATGGATGCAGCACCCAGACTTTGACCTTCTCAGCTTCTGACTAGTGGTTGTTTACTACAGCTGCAGCTGTGTGCCTTTGAAAGAGGAGGAGCTGCAAACACAAGCATGCTCACTTTTCCTGCTAAGGGGAAAACATGTAATAAACATGCTGTTTCAAAGTGAGTTGTTAAGTAAAGTATTGAGCAGCCAGGTTGAGGGTTTTCTTTTTTTTTGTGCCAATTGCACTGTGCTGTATCTGTAAGACAAGTTTCGAGTCTTGCAAGTGCAAAATGTGTAAGCATGAAATGTCCATGTTTCCTATGCAGTAAAAAAGAATTTTTTTTTAAATTAAGTTCATGCTTACACGAGAAAGTGCTTTTGCACTAAAGTACGGATGACACTGTCAACATTGTTTGTCATTGGTAAAAGTTCCATGTAATCTTACCCTGTGTTCAACAACTGAACTTTAGACAGTCCTCTTGCTTCAACTGAATGATTTTTTTAAAGTTGCTGCTAAACTCAACCTCCAAACAACAGCAGAAATTATGTTTGATGATTCAGTGTCAAAATGATTGCATTAGTTTATAACTAGACAGACATATGTTGACAAACTTGATTGAAGTGTTGATTAGACCTTGTGGCACTGTTGCAAAAGTGGGTAAAATTGGGCACATCTGAAGAAAGTTGTAGAGTCAATTTTGGTGAGATATATATATATATATATAATATTATAATATGTAAATTCTAGCTAGGGCTGCTGTGTTTGCATTTTGAATCTTCTGTGCAGAAAGTTTGCTTAGATTTTGTTGCCTGAATATATGAACTTTTTCATACTTTTGCAGAGTTTTGTGTGACAGATAGGGTTGAAGTTCATGTGAAGTCTGTGCTCTTGTTTGCTCCCAAGCAGTGACCATAGGAGATTAGCTCAGTTGCTCAGAGCATGGTGCTTAGAATGCCAAGGCTGTGGGTTCTGTCCCTGTATGGGCCATTCATTTAAGAGTTGGACTCAATGATCTTGCAGGTCCCTTCCAAGTCAGAACATTCTGTGATTTTACAGTGTGAATAAGCTAGACTGTTCTTTAATTAGTTCTATTTACCTTTTGACTACAGAAAGCTCTTAAAGTAATACTGAGAGATAGGAAGAAGAGGGAAAATGAGCGTGGCTTTTCCAGAAAGTGTATCTATGCTGTATGTAACACTGAGTTTATGTGGACTTCCTTGAGTTCAGTATAATAGCTCTTCATATGAATTAGAAAGCCTTATCTAAACTTGGGACTAAAATTGAATTATTATATACTTTTTTTTTTTTTTAATCTATGTCTGCTGCAGAATGATGTGTTTTGGTCTGGAGAAGACAAATTTAAATTATGGTGTGTCTTGGTTCTGTAGCTATTTCTGTAATCTTTTGGATTTTTGGGATGGCATGGTGGCATGAGCCATCCCAGTGTTTCTCAAATACATGGTAAAACTTGGGAGTCAATATGTTAAGTCATATGATATATATTCAGGGATTGTATGCTTTATACTGTTTGTTTCTTCATGCACTCAACATCTGTACACATCAACTCCTGTGCCAGAAGAGTCCCTTCAGCCACAACTACAAGGGTAGGACTTACCTCAGTGTTGGCTTGCTGAGTTTTATTTTTTTTTTAAGTTCAGTAAAACCACAAGGATGCAAAAGCTAAGGTTTATTGGAACTAAAACTGTTTGTCAGGATCAAGGGAGATGCTATGATTGAAGACTATTAAAAGTATATATTCAGAGATACTAAATAAAGTTGTCCAAGACTGTCACATGCTGACATTTCTGACCCTCTGAATGCGATCTTAGTAATGTCTGTGCTTTTTTTAAAATCTGGTCTGTTTCTTTATACATAGAGCTGTTTTTTTAAATTTTTGTTTGTTTGTTTGTTTCTTGTAACAAACGCCCTCACATGCAGTGGTGTTTATCCTTTTGTGGGTGGCTGGCAGTGCTGGCATTAGGAGCGTTAGGCATTGCAGCGCAGACCAGCACCACTTGAGTTAAGGAATGTCTGGTTAGCAGTAGCAAGCTTTTGTCCTCTCTGTGAACCAGCCTTCAGGACGGGAATGAGGCGTGCTCTTTGCTAATGGCTGGCACGGTATTTGCTACATAGCACAGTAATGATGGGACTCAGAAATCCCGAGCTTTGTTCCTGGCCTGGCTGTGGGGCGAGTATGTTCTCGTTGTTTAAACATAGAACAATCAAATGCATGACCTTGGACATCGGCGCTGCTAAGGGGATAATTAATCAGATGATGTATCATGTCGGGAGACCCGAGTTCTAGTCTCGTTTTTGTCATGTGTCACCTGGGACAGGCACTTTGTTACCCTCTCTGTAAGGTGGCGAGCACTGACCCCAATTCCCTATTAATGCAGGCTGTTGCCCAGTGGTCAGAGCAGCAAAGAGCACCAGGTTTTGTGTGCTAATGCTGATCCTCCTGAATAATTTCTTTTTCTCTGCCTTGTCCAAGAAGAGCTTTTCTGGTGGTGGTGTTGCATCTCTGTTCTGGAGCCTTACAGGTCCCTGGCAGCAGCATGGGCAGCGCAGTGATGCTGGCAGGCTGCGTGGGTGCAGGGGCTGTGTGCAGAGCTCAGGCCAGCTGGAAATAAGGTCAGGTCCGTTCGCAGAGCTGGAGATGCTATCAGTGAGCTCTGGAAGCCTTCCTGAGCATGAGTGATCTGTAATTGTCATATACTTTGTTCAAGTCTTGACAGGCTGCCACTGAAGGGGTAAAGGCAACTATCTGTAACCCAGCAATTTCTCTCTGTGGATACCTGAGGGAAAGTTTTTTTTAAAAAAGTACTCTATAGAAAAAGTAATGATTTTTTTTTTAATTTTTTTACTACCAGAGTTGTCAGAAGTGGCTGGTTCAGATACTTTCAAATCAGATTTTGAAGAACCAGTCACTGAGCATTTCTGTTGAAATTACTGAAGTTTGTTAACTGGAATATGCCATATTAGAAATTTGTTACATCAGTTTCAAAGCATACCTGTGATTTGTTATTTACCATGGATATTAATTCTTTGGGTTTTTTTTCCCTATGGTACCAGCATTTAAAGATGGTCTACAAAGAATTGAAGGGACCTTTTATAGCAGGCATAATAATTAATATGTTGCCATCTGAGGTAGCCACTGAGATATTTGATTAATGATATCTATTGCCAATTCCTCCTAGACAAAAGGGAAGATAATGACTATTAGTATTATGTAGTAACATTTGACAGGAATCTGAGCAGGACTTAAAATCAGATTAATATAGAAATTGTTTTTTTTTTTTTTGTTTTGTATCTGTCTTTATTTTGAGTGTTTAATGCTGGCATGAAACACTTTTGAGTTAGTCTTCAAATACAAGTTGGCAGTGCTCTAGAAGAGCATGTAAAGAGCTGTGATTGATGACACTTTAAAATCTTTTAAAGTGTTGGACAGTAGTTGGAGCTCTTCCAGTTCCTTTTTCAGAGAATATTTCAGTTGCAAGAAAATTCTGAGTGGAAAATGAAAAGATTTTTCTTAAGAAAAAAAAAGTAGAGAAAAACATTCCTTTCCACTTTCTATAAATTGGTAGCAGTTACGAAGCGACTTAATTTTTCACTTGTTCCATCTAGCCAAGGAAATCTTTTGCACAGACAGTGCTCTACACAATTTTGAAATGAAAAAATGAGGTTTTGAAAGTGAGAGCATGCAGAGTTGGTCTAGTTAGGAGGCAGATTTGGAGGCTGCTATTTCTGATAGCATTGCCATTTTCGCTTTTACTTTTGAGCTATATATTCAGCTAAATCAATATTTGGCTAAAATAAAAGAGTGAATCTTAGTACTTGGAGACCTCCTATTTTGAGAAGATGGTAGATTTGTTATTTTTTATTGTGGCTTTAGTGGGATAAAGTTTTCAACAGTCACATCAAACAATTAAACATAATAAACTTAAAAAAAAAAAGAGGAGAGATTTAGTGCACTTTTTCTGCTTTGCATCCCAGCCAGTATCTGAGATAGATTTATTTTGTGCTTGCTGGAAATGTGCTGTCCTTTGGGTTTCACGTTTTGCTGCATTTAGGAACACAGCATTTCTTCTGCATTGCAATGCTAAAGAAGTATGTGGGATAGGCAGGGATGGAAGACTGAACTCTATGCATAGCAATCACAGACACCTGCCTAAGTCAGTTCTGGTGGAGAGTTTGAATAAAGTACTTTCCTTTTCCAAAAAAGAAGAGCTTAGCTCATCCTTGCCTCAGAAGTGTGTACTAAAATCGTGACACCAGAGTAATTCTTACGGTCAAAAGGCCTTCAGAAAACCTCTCTGTTGGCTGACAGTACAGGAAGTCTCAGATGTTTAGTTCACACGTAAATGAGTACATTGTACTTGTTAAAAAATAAGTGAGAGAGCACTTGCAGTGCTCAAATCCTGGCAGCACTAGAGGCCCTGAAGGCTCTGGTGGTGGTGAAGAAGGAATAGCAGTTTCTGTGGGCTCTTCTTGTGGCTTTGGTTATTTGGTGTTTAACTTAGCCCATATATTGTGAGACCAGGTAGACCCAGCCAGGCTGGGATTTTCTATAGTAGGGACAGCATCAGGAGCAGAGTGGTTTGGTACCCAAGTCCTCTTGAGGTCATAGCCTGAAGTCCATCAACAGAAATGAAAGATAATTGTACTTTCAGATCCTGCATCTCCCCCCAATACTACTGAAGTTCCACTTGTGTGGCTTTCATGGACACATCTTTTTTTCTTGTCTTAAACAAAAAGGAAATAAAAAAGAGGAATTAAAGTAAAAGAAGGAAGTTCCTCCTTGTGGTGGATTCTGAGTGCAGTTGATGCTGCATGTTCCCATCCATCAGTTCTCATCCTTCTTTGTTTAATTATTGCACTGCTTTCTGCCTCTTGCCAGCAGCACTGCTCAACCTCTCTTTGGGTGAGCAATGCTGCTCTCTTCCTCTTGCTGTAACCCTTCTGTTGATGACTTTGTCATTAAAAAGCTGCTGAATCTTATAAGCAGCCACATTTTCTGGATACTGGATTATTTGAAAGTGGCTTCCCTTTAACAAAAACCTTAGCCACTTTAACAACTCCCCGCCCCTGTTTTTTCTTAACATGTCTACTTGTACAGTTGTGTTTTCAAGACATCTGACCAAAGAAGCCTTTATAGATTACATTTATATATATATATAAATATATATAATAAATACACGCATGCACATGTATATATTTTATATATATATATATATATATATATATATATATATATTTGCTAAAATTGCTACTTGCTTTGCATAAGGATTATATTCTCAGTAGTTCAGTCCCTAACTGGCAAGCCCTTGGAGCAGGCCTGCTCTCCTGAAAGCACAGTTTTCTGTGGCAGAGAGAGGGAAAGGTGGGGTGAAGGTGTTCCCTGCATTTGATTGTGAGTGCTGTAGTATCTTTCAGATCAGAGCAGGCTAGGGTTACTCCCATACCCAAGCTGACTCCTTGCACATTACTGTGATATCAAAAATAGAAACATGAGGTTAGTGTGAAAAGTCTTTTCATATTGCTAATGTATTAGAAATACGAAAATAATCAGTGGAAATATTCTCCTTATGTTAGACAATGTTAGAACTAGTCCAGAAAACCCAAAAATTCTAATCTCTCAAAGAATCTGTAACAGTAATTTTTGAAGGAAAGAACAGAAATGAGACACATGCTATGGCAATCATTTGGTATGATCTAAAACAGTAATTCCAGTCAGTATTTGACAGACATTATAGAGTTTTCAGTTTAAAAGTTGAATGACTAGACTGCAGCTCTTTTGAAGCTTGAGGTTTGGCAGCTATGTCAAGTACAGAAATTGTGTCCTAAAAGTGCCTTGACAGTGCTGAAATGCCATAGAAGAAGTAAACCCACAAAGCCACATCTAACCAACATACAAGTTGCAAAGACTTTTAGGGATTTCTGCCTGGATGAAGAAGTTGGAATTTAGCCACATATGTTCAGAGTCTTAGTTGGTGGTGGACAGGTTGGCATTTAAGCAGATAGCACAGGAGGTGTACATGTCGAATTCAGTACATTCATTGGACGCAGGACTTGGTGAAGCGAGAAGAAAGATATATTATAGTATCTCTCAAAAGATATATTATAGTATCTCTCATGGGTTCAAATTGTAGTTTCATTGATTTGTGTATCAGAGGAGACCATTGCGGTCATCTAATTCAATTTCAATAATGCCATCAGTAGAGTATCACCTTGTCCTGCACAAACTCTGCATGGTCTCTTGGAGCTGGAACATTCTGTGAGTAGATGTTTGTAATGTAAAAAACTTTATGCAGTGGGCTATCAACTGTCGTCTTTGGTGAGCTGTTCCAGTGGTTATAATTACTCTAATCTCTATGCATTATTTCTTCCCTGAATTTAGCCATGTATTTGGCTTCCAGCCACTTAACCTTGTTGTACTTCTGTCTCTTAAATGAGTGGTCAACCAGTCTCCTGTCAATTCCTTCTCTGTCTTCATTTTCAGAATATGCATAATTGAACAGTGTTTTACTTTGTGGCTGTTAAAGACGGTGAATTGATTTAAATAATTTTGACTTCAAAGTAGTGGGCAGGAAAACTTGATTTAAACAATCAGTTTAAATCTTGTTTGGTTTCTGGAGTTCTTACTCATTTTCCATTCCTAGTGCTGTCTTTTGGGTAAGTGATGCTTAGTGTGCTGATACACAGCAGACAAAATAGTCGATGCACAGAGTATACTCAAATTGCTATTTGAGAGAATGCATTGTATGCATACCTGTACATTTTAAAAGTTCACGGAATTAATGTTCATTTGCTGTGTTTGAATTTTCAGGTGTTTAATATTATGGTATGGCTGATGTGTTTCTGATTTACTAGGTAGTTCAGTTTTATGTATGACTTTGTCAACTGTACTTAGAACTCGTAAACCGTGGAAAACATAATTAAAATAATTTTTAATGATATCTTGATTTCTTTTTGATATGCCAGGTTTTTTAAAATATCTTCATAAAATGTATTAATGTTATAAACTTTTATGGTGAATAAAGGAAAAATAGTATTTTGTTATTAAAAAAACTCTAAATTTCTGTTAAAAATATCCTGGGGAGTTTTAGAACTAGTAGCTATCACCTTTCAGCATATTGTTTATATTTAAATACTGTAAGAGAAACGTCTTTACCCAGTTTAATTTGCTCATGGTAGATTTTTTTTGAACTTCTGAATGATCCAGTAATTTGTGGTGGTTGAATAAACTGTGAGAAATAAGATATTCTGTTCTGCTTATTGCTTATTGATTAGTTTGTGTTTCAGTTTTGTTTAGTCTGTTTTTTATAGGGTAAGTAGTTTCTTTGAGACTTTAACAGCAAATGGATACTGCTTGGGCATTGATGAAAGAAGGAATGTAAATTGGTTTCATAAATTCAAATGTAATTTTGGTGAAAAATTTAAGTAAGAGTCAGAATTTTTTATTGAAACATATAATAGTGTTACAGGAAAAAGCCATTCCTTTACCAGACAGGTTTTGGAACAGCCTTGGTTAACGTGCTCCTTCTTAACATTGTCAAAAGGTAGGATTGGCCAGCTGCTCTTGCTTTGTGAAACTGCATATGAAAATAATTTTTTCCAATACTTGATTTATTCTTGGCTGATGACACTGACACCCCAGTTCTCAGGTGCCTTTTTGGGCATTTCTATTCAGTGTGTTATCTAAAGTATGAAATGGGATGCTCATTGGCCAAAGGTACCAGCTGAGCAGGAGCACCCAGGCTCCTCCAGTGTTTGGTGTGCTTACGTGGTGCTGCACTTCTCAGACCTTTAAGTCTCTTACTCTGTTTTGGTTTTGGGGTTTTTTTTCTTCCTTTTTAGAGATTGTTTCAAATTTAATAATGGGATAGTCCGCTCCCTCTCCCCTGCAACTGCTTTTCATTAATCATACCAGTTTGAAAAGAGTTACTAAGAAAACCTGGTGATTTTGCTGAGCTTTGCTCAACTTGGGGAAATTTTGCTCTTTAACAGTAATCTTATCTGTGAAGCCCTGCTGGTTCTCAAACAAACCAGACCTTTTCACTTTAATTATTTCATCTTTTTTTTGGAGATGTTTCTCAATGCTTAAGTATACGCTGCTCTACTTCCTCAGTCTTCAAAGAGATACAGTTATCTAAATAAAACTTAATTTCTGCATATTCTGACTTTAAAACTGTGATCATAAGTAACCTTATTTTATAGGGAAACTAAAGGTGTGCCTCTCTCCTTTTTTCCCCTGCCTTCTCCCTATCTTCTTGAAATAGCAACTAAAGACCAAAGCAAGATTGTTTTGCTTGCCAGTTTTTTGATTGTGTAGTTTCATTCAGTGTGATAACTTCCTTTCTACTTGTATTTGTCATGGAGCCAGGCAAAATGATGTAGGACACAGAGCTATCAAAAAGCAGTACAACTGGAAAGGTAATTTGCTTCTTCCTCAAAGAGGGAGAAGGAAGCTTGTTGGCTGTTTTGCTTTCTTTTTGCAAATTGACGTAACTAGTGCAGATCCTGTGAAAAGGATCAGGGCTGGAAACAAGGACCATTGTGCAGTCTAGCCTTTTGCAGCAAGTTAGGAAACTGGAAAGTGGTGATCAGAGGAAAGGTTTTATTAATGCTTCAAGCTGCCTGAGAGCAAAATGAACCAGGTAAAGAGTACTAGAAATACATCTTGGCATGTTGGAGACTCTCTGATGAAGGAATATTTATGCCCATGAGAGGAGTCCAAATGGGTGTTTACTTATCTGTGTTTTTAAAAAGGAAAATGAAATACATTACAAAGCTAATTTTACAGTCACCTCATGCACTTTGCTATTGCAAAACAAATGGGCCTGTGAGGAAAGATACCACCTTTCTAAGATCCAGTTGACTTTTGGTGATTTGCTAGTCCCAGAATTTGCTCCAGTTCCTCCTCCTTGACAGACTGTTCTTCATTGCAGTGTCTCGAGGCTTCCAGTGGGATGCTTTCACTTTCCTCTGTTGAGCTTGCTATTGTTTATGATCTTTATGTTCTTTAGGAACCACCAGTTTATTAAGAAGGAGGCCTGCGCTATCTGGCAGTGGTGTGCAAGGCTCCTGAATGAAGCTCATGAACGTCTCAACACAGAACTTTTGAACTTTGTCATCTGAGTACAGTGCTTTGCATGGCAAAGAAGAAATGTGAGCCTAAAGCATTTGTGGTCATTAGCTTAAAATCTTTTCCCTGCAAAGGCTAGTACTGATTCCATTTTTTTATTCAAATAGAATCTTTAGGTGTTGTTTCTTTTTCTTGGCCAGTAACGTTGCTCTTGCCTTCTCTATGCAACGACTGTTAGCCCTTTTATCTATTTGTACTTTTGAGGTTTTAGGGTCTTTTAATACAAAATTAGTTTCTATTGCACAATTCTAAATGTAAAAACCTTAATTTACATTTTTGTGTTATAGGTGACATAGCATGTTATAGGTCCCCGGAGCCCTGAATTTCTGCTGAGGATTTATTGCAGCAGTTCCTGAAAACAGCGTGGTGAAGAAGTAACCCCTTGGTTTCTGGGTTGGTGGCATAGGCAACTGGAGCTACACATGGTGGATCATGGTGTCTTGTTGTACCTTTGGAAAAGCTTGTAGTACCTCACAAATTGCTACATGGAAAGCAACTCCATTTCTTTCATTTAGGTCAGGCTATCAGATGCTTTATGTGTCCTGTTCTTCTGTAACTGGGACAGCTGAGGTTTGAGGTGACCATGACTTTACTTGCAATCCAGCAGGAGGGTCCTGGGGGTCCTTTCCTCTCCTTGCAGTCTGGGTGTGGTCTGCCTTTTCTATGTGTCCTTGTGTTTGTTCTGCCTCCAGGATCTTGGGAAGATATTTCTGTTCTTTCCCATCTGTTTCCCAGTGGTGCTCTTGGACTCTGTGCGTTGCCCTTCTCTGGGATGAAGGCAGGATGCAGGGGAGAGAAACTAATAAATTTAGAGCTGTGGGGAGGACATAGATGGTCCAAAAAAAGTGAAGGTGTGTGTTTCATCAGTAAATGGTGGCAAAAGAAAGCCCTTTGTTGCTCAGTGTTGACTTAGGTGTTTTGAAAACTACTTGCTTCTGAGTATACTTACCATGCTACATGGATTTTTCTTATTGCAGCACTGGTTATTGTCCCCTGAATGTCTTGTCCATTACTGTCATCTCAGTCATGAGCTGTGAAATGATGTTTTTTATTCTGCAGGCAATTTTGAGGCTTGCTGCAAGGCAGAAACTGGTTTTCACTGCTTACCAAAGAAGTTTATGTACCTAGTGTGATGTCTGGTGTGTTGTGTTAAGTGATTCTGGTGCAATGGATTCATTTTTGTTGTTAGAACAATCCTCTGTTGTAGTGTCAGAAGTGTTCTGGCTTCTCCTTTGAGGTTTTGGGTTTTATGTGCTGTTCTTGAATATGTGTCTTTGTAAGTTGCAGATTCATGCTGGATGCAGTGAATTGCTGCAGCTGAAGCCCATGAGTTTGGCTCTGTGCATATTACTTCCAGAGGAGATTCTTGAAGACCTACTGTTTCTTTGGTTACCCTGAGCCCCCAGAAAGCATCCATGTCTTAACCAGGGTTGAGTTTCTCTGAGTAAGCAAAATGCAGCATCTTGAGCTCTGGGTATGTTTTGTGTTGTAAGACAATTGCTGAAGGTGTATTGTAGATAGATGTGAGCAGGTGAGAAGATGTGATACGTATTTTTCTAGTCTGTATTCTTTTGGTGAAGCTTCAGAATCTTTGTTTTTCAGCAGGAATGTTTGGACCCAAATTGCACTTTAAATATATCATGTAGAAGCACATTACCTGGTTGTTTGGAAACAGAGGTCTTACAGAACTTCTAACAGACAGGAAAATGAATTTCTGTGTTGCTTTGATCTGCCTTCAGTGTGCAAGAGCACAAAAATACTGTGCAGGCATTTTGTTTTAAAGTTTTAAGTCTTCACAGTTATCAAAGTGGAATTCATGAATTTGTTATTTCTATTTAAGACTTTACTTTTTCCTCCTTTCTTCTTCAGGTAACGATATTATGTTATTGCTGCTTAGCTTACGATCTTGCGTTTTCCAAAGATCCCATCAACAAAATTACTTTCAGTATATTTTGTGCTCCTCACCATTTATTTTATGTCTACAGGCTGCAGTGAGCAGTCATGCCTTAAATTGTTGTAAATATCTGTCAAATAAGAAAAATAGTAGAAAAAAGATCAAGGAAGCAGCATTCTGTTACAATATGCTGCTCTGTTCCTGGATTTGAATTCTATCTTCATTAATATTTGAACTTTACTATGAGATGCATAATAATGTTCTTAGAGAGGGTGGGGAGATACCCACTGTAAGTGATACACTGCCTGATGATTTATAAGTCATTTAGTAAGTGCCTCATTTTTACACGTGCAAAATGAATGTAATGCTATTTACCCAGGACACTTTTAGGTCTACCATTGGGAAAAATACGTACAAAAGCTGAGTAAAGCAATAGTTCTAAGATGTGTGCTTCAGATGGCAGGGTCCAGAGAGATTTCTGTAGATGCTTGCTGTGTACATTACTTCAGTTGCCTCTGCATGCTGATAATGTTTTTTTGGAAGATATAAGGAAAAGCGTAACTTCTTTGTCAGGCTGAGAATAACTTCTGTGAGCCTTGTAGCCCTGAAAAGTGTACTGAAGGAGGCTTTTTGCAAGAGGTATTACCCACTTGGTTTCCTTGGAAACATGAAACATGATTTACAAATATTGACTTCAGAAAACTGCAGCTTAGAGGAAATCCTAAACTGTTGGTTCAGGCTTTTAAATTAATATCTCTAAAAAGTTCTGGCCGTGTTGAAAGTCACTGCATGTCCAAGGAATGACATTTATAATAATTCTGTATTTCTTGATGTAATAGCCAATTCTGGATGCTGGAGGACTGGGAAAAAAAATCTGAGTTTCAATGGAAAAGGGATTCTGAAAAGGGATACTGGGAGCCCTGGCTCCAGTTTCACCTGTGTTAAACAGGTCAACTCCAGACAAAGTGAAAAAATGGTTTCTCTTAAAAGTCAGATAGTGCCTTACCACTGATGGAGTGCAATGTGGAATACTTTCTTAATGGTGAAGTCTAGATGCTGTAAATTGTCATTCATGTCTTTTAAATGTTTTAAAACTGTGGAGGGAGATGAATGCTCCTTGTTACGTTCATGCAAGAGATTGTGTGATAAGCTTAAGTAAATTACATTTACTGGATAACTTTTATTGTATAGGAATTTTCATATACACTTGCTTTTAAAAACTTCTGGTCATAATTTGATCTTGCTGGCCTTGTTAAATTTTTTTTTAATGGAAGGCTGCTTTATCCCTGGAGCACAGTGTTAGGTTATCTTGAAATTGGTGTTAGATTTATGCTGGAGGGGTGGAAAGGGGCACCAATATGGGAGAAGAAGCATACAGCAGTGTTGCCTTCATGTTGTGAGTGCTGACTGCTGGGTGAAGATTGCCTCTTTGCACTCTTCAGTGAGGAACAGGTCTTGGTTCAGTCAGTCTGAGGTCCTGCTGGCCATGGTTTAATTTGTGCTTCTGATGTCAGTACTGGCTTATGTGGTTCCAGTTACCACCCATCTCCTATGGTGTGTGTCCCTCTGTCACTCAGACAGCTTCTGCTGTCAGCAGACTGGATTGGGTCAAGAAATTGCCCAAACTTCTTCTGTTTCACTGAGTTATTCTTAACGTGTGTTATTTTCCCAGTTCATCTCCCAAAACAGCTATGGCTGTGCAGGAGCAATCAGGTGGTTGAAGGCATGAAAGCACCTCTAGCCATTCCCAAAGTTAAGAGTGGAAAAGCCTTGTATTCCTCTGCTCTTAATCTGGAGGAGAGCACCTCCAGTGCAGAGATGAGGTGAGATCTTGGTCTTCCTGCAGAAAAGCCATGTGTTTGCTGGTTGTAGTGCTAGTAGTTTCATGGCCATGAGGAGGTGGCAAGGCAGAGTTTTTAAGAAGATATGATATATTAGGATGAAAAGATAAAGTAATTTGAAAGAATATGAACATGCAAGTCTGTGCCTCTGTTTTAGACTGGGGTAAGATTTTATCTCAAGCCGTTGGATTCTTTTCCCCCAGGATGTCTTCCACCTTTTATTCAAAACATCCTTACTCCTTATGAACTGTGCTTTGCTTGGAGATTATAAAGGTGTTTATGGTGGGTGGCCTTATGTAGCAATATTAATTAAGGGAGGATGAGCCTGGGTCTGCCTTCATCTGGGGTTGCAAGAGGAAGTGGGATGCAGACAGGTGGCTGCACAGGTGCTTGTAAGGATCAGGTCCTCAGTGTGCAGAGGCATTGGTGGTGCAGGCAAGCAAGGACTGCTGAAACCTGTAGGTGAATGTGTCTTAGACAAGATGGCTGTGTCTGTGAGCTGTGTGTCTTGTGAGACCAAGGACTGAGAGCAAGTAGGACACCACAGACACCTCCCTGCATGGGCCAAGCAGTGCTACTTTTCTCATCAGCCAGTTGAACTAAGCAGAAATGCTTTGCCCAGTGGTTCTGTAAATAGTGTCTAACATCCTGAAGGTTATCTGTTTGTCTCTCTGGATGCTAAGGAAGGATTCATCTGTATTGTCTTTCAGGCTGGTTGGTTCTAGCTGGTGACGGCAGCTTGCTCTTGACTTGCCCCATGCAATGGCTATGGATTACAGTGGAAGAGGCTGTGAGGAGGCAGGGAGATTAATGAACAGGAGGAGGGAATTAGGGACCTGTGGAAAAGAAAGTTCATATGCAGAAATAATACAAAAAAGTGGAAAACGGCAATGCTGCAAAATCCCAGAAAACAATGGAGACTCTTGTTGGTAACTTTTGTGCTGAAGCTTTAAGCTGAAGGGGAGGTCAGTAAACTGCAAAAAAGTCTTCTTGGTGTTTGCAGAGGGAAAACTGAGAAAAGACAGTGCTTGAGTTTTAGGGTGGGGTGTTCTTTTGTTTGCTTATTTTTAAAGTCCACAGATAATCAAAGCAGAAGGTAGGGTTGTATATGGCTGAAGTCAGAACAGGTATACAGAATTGTTCATTGAGGATCATAACCGTGCCTCAAAAATTGGGTGTGAAGGCTTAGGATGGCAAATATAGGAAGATAATTATATTAAATTAACTCTAGTTCTTTGTGTAACCAAATAAACTACATGGATTACTGCAAAGTCATTCAAGATGGGAACAAGGGTTTACAGCATAAGAATCCTACTAAAATTAGGATTGTTTTCATGTGAAGCCATTGTGCCAATATAAAATGAATTTCATATTGCAGGATTGATTATAAGATAAATGCCTCCAGAGGAGTCTGGAGAGAAGACACTAGCTTAAACTTAGAGGGACGAAGGAATAACTGCAGTGAAGATGTATAGAGAATTCTTAGAATACAAAAGTAGACGATAAAAATGTATGAGATGGCAGTGTAATATTGCTTCCATTATTCTGGGCTTTTTCATTTCATAATATGATGAATGTCTTCTGAGTATCACTCACTTTAAGTGATTAAATCATAGCCATAGAAGGTATGCAACCTCTAAGGGAGAAGCTGGGGGAAAAAAACACCTTTGGACCTATTGTTTTTTACTGATTTTTCTAGGGTGTCACCACTAAATTGGTAGTTGCAAAAACTCACTCCTGTAGAATCATCAACGGAACTTCATATAGTCACAGTTTTTCTGGCAGAATATTGATATTATTTTTAGTTTTAGAATCCTTGTTGCTTTTAGCATGTCTAGGTAGATTTAGAAACAGTTCTGTGATTTTTTTTTAGCTGTTACTTGTATAACATTGGAGGTGCAGAGCACCTCTTGTCTTTGTGGTGGCTCTAAAGCAGCTCCAGCCCAGCATCAGTGTCAGTCCTCAGATACATCAGCTCTTACTCTAGGTTGTATTGACTTTTGTGAATAAGGTGATGAAAGAAGTGAGAGATGACATTAGGCACAGATAAAGAGAAATATCAATTCAAGTAGAAAGTAAGTATCTCTTTCTTGCTTACCTTCAGCCTGTGACGTGAGGTGTATGACTGTCAGCTAGTTGTCTTACCAGGCATGAGAGCTACAAGGTGTTACAGCTTTCTGGACAGAGCTCTTGTGTTATCTGTAACCCAATTATGAAAAAGAGAAGAGCTATTTCTGCTAGAGGAAGATGGAGACTTCTGTTTTCAGCTCCACGGTAAGACATTTTTCATGATGAAGCTGAAATTGCCATTTGAAGTGTTCAAGGCCAGGTTGAATGGGGCTTTGAGTGACTTGGTTTAGTCAAGTGTCCCTGCCCATGGCAGGGGGGTTTGGAACCAGGGAAGTTGATCTTCAAAGACCCTTGCAATATGAGCCATTCTGTGATTCTGCATGAGAGGAGCTAGTGTGGAGGTAAGTTGGAGACACCAAGTCCTTCAAATCAGAAAGGGCTATTTCATGTCTTCTGTTCTGTGTCTGTCACCAAGCTGTCATTGCTGAGTGTGAGGTTGGAGCCAGTGGCAGATGGCTTCCTCTGAGAAAGAGGAAAGGATGAGGAAGAGAAGTTGTGGTGGAATTGGCAAAGCCCAAAGAGTCACTCTCGCTGACTGGAAGGAGCTAATTAATCTGGACTTGTGTTTCAGATTTACTCGATCTGGGCTCAGATCTGTATGACTTGAAAATACATTCACCAAACAGCAATATACTGGACTGGGCACAGGTAAATAGTAAAGTTACTGGGAGAATGAAGATTACTAGGTTTAAGGGAGAATGATTCAATTGTCAAATGGCAAGTTAAAACAGCCCATTTTTCATGTACTCTTAAAGCCAACCCCAAATCTGAGATACTGCCAGACACCCTCTTTAGTTAGCAAACTGCAGAATCATGTCTGTGTAAAATGGGAAATATGTTTACTTGGCTAGCTTTTTTGAAATGAAACATTTTATGTGTTGTGAAATACTGTAGAATGTACAAATGAGCATGTTGTTCAGAAAATCACATTGCAAAACGGGGCAGTACGAACAAACACTGTGGTGTTCGTACCTTACTTAGTCATGGTGGTGGTCTCAAACTAATGAATGTTGAGATTTTGTGGACAGGACTTAAGAATGTACTCTTAATTGGAGCCTTATGAGTATTTTTCTATTTGTGGGGGGTGAGATAGAGGTGGGAATGGAGAGGAGGGAGGAGGAGCATCTGCTTCTTACTGAGATAAAGGTGTTTTGTTTTTCTGAAATTAATCAGTAATTGAATTAAAGCAGGGAAGAGTTGGGGATCAAGGTGGGTAATTGAGAGGGGAGCTGCTGGAGGACAAAAGTCACTTTTGGTAGGAGGGCAGTGGGCAGTAGGTGGACCACAACGTCTTGTATCTTCCAGGGGAATCTGAGAACTGGTTGGGTTCCCACTTGCCAATAGGCTATTTAGGAGAATAACAGATGATAACAGAGCAAGGGCAGCAAGACCCAGATTGACTCCCCAAATAGCATGGAATGAGGGAATAAGGTTGTGCTGCTCAGAAGTGATAAACTACTGGAAGTGCTGTGCTGAAAGTGCTAGGGTGCCACCTGCATTGGTGAACAGGGAATATTAAAAATATGCATTGATGGGCTTTGTAATTGCCAGCTGAAGAGCCTGTGCTTCTGCAGGGGTACATCCAGGTTGTTTGGCTGTAAGGGCAGCTCTTTGCCCAGAGTTGTGCACCTGCACAGCATCTGGCTCTTTTCTGACTTTGTCATTTCCCACTCATTAGCAGAAGCTTCATCCTTGCAGGGGACTGGAGAGCACACCTCTCTGAACCAGAGGTTCATCTCAGCTGGAGCTGAGATGCTCTACAAATACACAGAAACTGTGGCATAGGGAAAAAAAAAGTGTGTTAACACTGGATTTACTGAAAGTTTAAAGAGTGAAGTTTTCACTGTTTACACAGTGGATAGAAGAGTATCTATTCAGAGAAATAAACCACTTCATGTCAAAATCTAAAATGGCCACTGAGGGATTTTTTTTTAAACAACTGTGCTTTTGAAAAGTCAAGGTTTTTTTTTAATTTGCAAGAAGCAGGGACATTGCACAGTGGAGTTTCAGTTCTGTCACTAGCAGCTTTTTGCTTGGGTTGTTACTTTGGTGTATCCTGAATGTCACTATAGCTAAACTGAAGTATTCATACAGTTTTACTGTAGTATTTGGATTTCCAATAGTGAAAAGTCCTGTAGTTTGTAGATACTCTGGGGCCTTTGCTTCTTTTCATAGATACTTAAGCTAATTTTCCTTCATGCAGATTTTCGTATTTGATCATTTTGTTTGGGCTTCAAGTTAAAAAAAAAAGGTTTTTTTTTCTTCTTTTTAATACTTGACAGTTTGAGCTGCTGTTTGCTTCCTTTTCATAATAAAAGCACAGCAGATAAATAGAGGCCTCCATCATGCAGGTGATAGCAAAGGAATTAAATGCAGACTCTGCTGCATTGTCTACTTTCATTTCCCTGTCTAAGAAAATAGCTAACTTCATTAGGAAAATACAGGAACTCAGCATTGTTCATCTTGTTCAAGCATAATACATAGAAGAAACTATTAATTCAATCTTGCACTTATAGTCTTCATAGCACTTGAAAGTCCCTCCAGACTTGTGCCCAGCTGTTCCCTCTTAATTAATCTCTGTGTGTATAATTTCCTTTTCCCCCCTTTTTTTTGTGGTGTTGTTACGCTGTCCTTTATTTTTTGGGCTTTGAAATCTAACCAGGTAATTGGGCAACAGCCTTCTTCAAATTCACTTCTCAGTGACTAACTTCTCTAGCTGATGCAGTAGTGTGCAGAGGAAGATAAGGACTGGGGATTGTGGGAGTGTAGGCAAGGGCTTTCCCTTTCCATCCCTGGTGCAGGTTGTCTGTGTGAATCTGGAGATGGTATCAGTGTTCATTTTTCTCTTGTTTAAATATTGATGATAATACTTGAGGGAGGTGAGTGTTGTTGTAAAGCTACTAAAACTGGGGTTTGTATTAGACTGGATTGAGACAGACTAGAGGTGCAGAGTTTCAGCACATTTACTGAAGGAGTAAAATTAGCCTGAAAATTTACCCGTAGGGTAAACAGTAGGTATCTGTAGAGGGTACTGAAAGAAGTGCATCTGCTTTTGAAACAGAACAGATTCGGGTGTTAGTCTTAATACTGAGATTTTGAAAAATGGAGGGTTGTGTGTATTTATAAATAAACATAGAATGTTAATGAGAAGCATTCTTGTTAATGAGAAGCCATAGGTGGCTCTCCTTAAAAGTTCTTGCATGAGTAAGTAACTGGAGACAATTATTGCACTTCCACATTTGGGAGGTACTGAGAGGCAACCAAAGAAATATTACTTTTGCATCCTTTGCCTTTGTGTTCCCAGGCACAAAACTTGGTTTAATATCAACACAAAGGAGATATTAACTACTCTTTTCTCAAGAAGTGTTGCCATCATTTTCATCAGTACAGATTGGGAATGGTATGAGATGTTCTTCATTGTGTCACTTTAAAGGTTTACATATTTTACCAGGATAATGGTTTCAGACAGATGAAAATGTGATTCAGGTTTTAACTGATGCAAATTGTAGCATAGCAGTGACAAGGAGATGAAATCTTGGAGAGGCTGGATTTGGATAGTATGGGATTTCTGTCAATGTTTCTACTAGAATGAAGGGAGGAAGAACGATTTTGACCTTTCTCTTCAGGTACCAACTACATGAACACATAACTCTACCTGTGTTTAGTGCATCAGAATTCTGTTAAACTGAAATCAGAAAAGGAAAGTTTTAAAACTAACTTTTCTGTCTTCATACTGAATTATATCAGCGTTACAGTGCATCCAAATGGATTATTCTTCTTCAGTAAGTCTTTCAGAAAGTGTATGAATACTATAATCAACCTGTTTGCTGAGATCTTTTGTTTAGGAATTTTTGTAATTAAATCAGTACTCAAAGCACACTTCAGTTTTGCTAACAGTAGTGCCTGATCAGAAGGCCATGAAGAATAACAAAGAGTACATGGGTGGTCCCTTCGAAGAGAAGCTGATCTCCTCATTTGGGTCTGTCCAAAGACTCAGCCACTGTAAATTGTGTAATTTGCTTTGAGAGCACAAAAGCTATTCAGTTATGTTAATCAGCGTTTCTGCATCATCACAGAGTTGAGCTGTGCTTTTCTTGTTCTGTTGGAGAATTTTATCTATAAATGTGTTGTAAATGTTCCATTTTCAAATAATGTATTTGTACAAGACAGGTCATAGGTCAGGATCATCTTATTAAAAGCTTTCCACAAAGGAACTTTTAAGAGTCTTTAGAGTAAGACACTGGGGAGTAGATGGATGCAAGCAGACACACAGGAGAGCCATGAGGTGGTACTTGTCACAGAAAAAGAAGCCACAAACAAATCAAGACAAATGGAAAAACAGCCCAGGTCTTAGCACATCAGCATTACGCTGAAAGTTAGAATGTGGACAAACCCTTCTTGTGACTACAAAATGCACTATGTACTGTTTGTAGATATATATATATATATATATATATGTGTTCTATAGATACTGCACTTACCTATGTAGATAAAGATGTCTTTTCTGTGTGTTTCAGCCATTCTTCATTTGATTGTTGCTGTGTTGTACATGAGCTGCCTTACTCTTTTCTGAGTGTTTGTCATTTCAGTACAACTGGCGCTTGCACAGCAAAGGAGCTTGTGGCAATGATGGTTCACTGCTCTCAGTGGCTCCTTGCTCTTCTTGACC
The DNA here is from genome assembly GCF_051311805.1 of Agelaius phoeniceus. Classification (NCBI taxonomy): domain Eukaryota; kingdom Metazoa; phylum Chordata; class Aves; order Passeriformes; family Icteridae; genus Agelaius; species Agelaius phoeniceus. The sequence continues at coordinate 51,270,101 of NC_135266.1, forward strand.
TCCTCTTGTTCTGCCTCTTTACTTAGAAGGCAGCTCCTTCCATCAAGTCTATCCGAGATGCAACAAAATTACTTCCTTGTTGTTGCCATTTCATTGTTGTTCCTCCTATTTTACTAAATGGTTGACATTACATTCAGGCCATTTCAAGGTATAGGATACATGCGTTCTCTTCTGTCATATTTACTCAGAATTTTTATTTATCAAGGAGACAACTTTGTCCCTTACTGTGTGTTGAGTATCTTCTGGTCTTTGTCTTTACTGTGCATTCTTTTAAAGATTTTAAGTCCTTCTGGATACAGACATTATCTAAAATTGGGCTTCATGATGGGTGCTCAAAACTGTTCCCCCACTCTAGCAACCTGTTAACCTACACCCATCTGTAAAAGTAGTGAAACACAGACTTAAGACTGCCAGAGTCTGGTGAGGGCAGACAGGATGCACAGAGTTAAGGGCTTTGCTGCCACTGTAAGTGGAGTGCACCTCCACCTGTGGCAGCTGCTTCGCTCTTGGCACACCGTTCATTTTGGTGCTCTAGCCTGCTCTGTGCATGGGGAGGGTGCTTGCAGGGAGGACTGGTCCTGCTGGGTTTGCAGCCCTGTGCACAGGAAAAGAGGGGTTTGGGTGGATAAGAGGGTTACTGCTGTGTGAGCTGTGAGAGTAAGAAAGGTGAAATGTGATGCTGTGGGGTCAGCAACTCAGCAACTTTGATGAAAAAAAGAAAGTAGGGGACAAAAGGCAGCTAGGAGGTTTTTGCAGGAGTCTGGGAAGTTTATGACAGTTGTTGATAATATCATGCAAATCCTTATGGTTTACAAAGTTTTAGTCAGCTATCAAGTGACACTAGCTACTGCCATACTGCTTAACTCTTATGCCATAACATGTATAGCTGAACAAGAAATGTAAAAATGAGGTTGCTTCATGTCATTTCAGGCTGAAAATGCCATCAGAGGAGTAGTGGTTATCTTTTTTTTTTTTTTTCTGCTGCGTTACTGCGGGTAGAGAGAGATCTTCAGGCAAGAGTGACTGGTTCCTCAGCTGAGGCATTTTCTGTGATGTGCTGGAATGGTTTGGTCCCTGTGGTTCTGTGGTGTTGGTGCTTTGTGCGCGGGAGCTTCCGGCATCCTGTGGGACAGCCTTTGCACAGGCAGGCTTCAAAGCTCGCTCCTTCACCTCTGATTCACACAGCAGCTGGGGCACTGACATGGAATCCTGCTGTGCTGGAAGTGGAAAAGAAAGTTGGTTGTGGACTGTTTTTAGAGAAAACTTTACGGACAAAGAATTTCCTCAAGGAGCCCAGAATAGAGTTTGGTACTTCCATGCATCTTTGTGGGAGAGACTGGTTGGAGAGAGGAGGCAGCATGGAGCATACCAGGGCCAGTATGTATTTTTCAAGGATCACTTATATTTTCACCAGTGGTAACTCTCTTTTTCAAGTACATGACCTAAAAATGGGGCAAATAAATTCCTAATATTTCTTGTATGGTTTCAGAAGTAAAAAAGATTCTAGAGTAGGTGAGGCTCTGCTGCATCTCTGATTCTCATCTCCATATTTCTTTGCCATTCAGTTGTCTTACACTTGTGTGTAACTTCAGTTGAAGTTAGAAACTCAGATAAGTTCAAGGTCAGACTATTCCAGATCATGACCTCCACTGTCTGGAGCATGAGCAGGCCAGATAGATTCTTACTTGGCAATTATGTCTGCTCAGCAGTAACAAATGTAGCAAGGTACTAAAGAGTTTTTAATGCTCACTTTGAACAAGTTGATAAAACATGATGGAAACAAGCCAGAGATGAATTGAATGCAGTTTGTTAATAGTACTGCAGCAATTCACGGTAGTTTGAGTGTTGCCCATCAGCCTAGTTCCTTCCTTTACATTCCTCTTTATAGCTTCCACCATCATCACACTTCATTGTCCTTATTGTCCTTAAGTTTTTGGCAGCATTCTGCTTTGATCAGTCAGAGCCCAATCCCCCAGTTACTCCTCTGCAGACTGCAGGAAGGTGTGCTCTGTGCTATTAACATTGGAAGAGATGTTAAGTGCTGTGCACCAGGAAAGTCTCTAACCTCTTAGGTGTTTACTTAATTTTGACTTGAAGAGTGAGCCTTAGATGTAAGTAATAAATATGCTTCCACTAGTGGTTCTTCACCTGTGTCTTCACACCTCTCTTTGTCCCCCAAGAAATTAAAATTCTATGTGTTTTGTATGTTTTCTCTAGGTTATTTTCTTCCAAGTGCCCAATAATTCTGTCACCTTGCAGACTGAGAGGGTGAAATTTGAGGAGGCTGATTCAGAAAATATTGATTAACAAAACCCGAAGAGGGTGCAATAGTTTTGGTGTTTGAGATATCCCCACAACAAGGCCTGAGTAAAAGGTAAAGTTTCTTGGAAACTTGATTTACATAACGTGCCAGAGTATGGTTATCAGATCAGTCAGGCACTGAAGTGAACATGCATGTGTAAATTTTCTCATTAGTCACTCTTTCCTTTCCTTTTACTCTGAATTCCTGTCCTTGTGTTCCATGATTTAGTGGAGCTATTAAAAAATCAAAACAAATTACTTGCTTTTTTCTTCTTTTTTTCCTCTGAATTTCTTCCCCACTTCTGATCTACCTCTTTGCAAATCTGGTTTATTCCCTCACTCCCTTCACTCACCAGTAAGTATATTCAGTCTTGGCTGGGGAAGAGGCATGAAATTGTCATCTTCCTCTCTTCCCTCTGAAAAGTTTATTTGGCAAGTTAATGAATTTCCTTTATTCCCAAGAGCAGCTCATAAAGGGGAGACTTCTTCTCCCAAGGGCAGTGAATGTGAGGTGATTGCCAGAGCATTGTTCTTCTAAATTGCTTATTTTTCTCTGTGGCTGGACCCTCCCCCCCAGTTATTGATAATTTGTGTTGAGGCTTCCTTGAAGTACCCAGTAGGTTAATGCCGATTTGCCTGTGAGCTTGGTGTTCTGGGTGGAGTATCAGCAAACTTGTTCATTGAAGCTCAGATGAAAAATGTAACTCAAGTTTTCCCAGGAGAGTTCAGGGATCCTTTAGCCCATCTATTCCACTATGCAATATCACCAGTATTCAGCTGGGCTGTTTGAGGTGGCAAGGAGAAGATGGATCACCATGGTGAAGTGGCTGGATCAGTACTCACAGTTCACATGTAAGCAGAAGTGTCCAGCAGCAGGGCTGCTCTGGCACAGAGCTTGGGGATGGCTGGAATGCACAGCTGTAGGAGGAGGTGAGCCAACAGCCTCTCCCGAGGTTGAAGCTTCTGGACTTTATCACACAGAGCACCATGGCCTGTGCTTGAGAATGAGACCCCCTGAGATCCATCTTCACCTCCCCCCAGCTCCTTCAAGGCTGATGTACATGTTTTGTGTTCCTCAGAGCACAGGGTGAGTTTGGTATGTGGGCTTGGCCATTCTGGCCTCCTGCCTTGCTGCCTCTCTGAGGAACTTCCTCCCCTCTCCTGCGCTCTCACTCAGTGCAGCTGGATTGTGTCCTGGCTGCTGCTCTGCCTCTCTTTCCTGCTGTGAAAGGCTTGTGAACCTTGCTGTTGACCTCTCTCCTTTGCTAGGAGGTTGATGCATCTCCAGCACAGTCTCTGTATGCTGGGAAGAAGTGTTGCTTACTTTCCCTGGCCACTAGCTCAAGTAGTCACTGGCCCAGTTGCAGTGTCGTGCAGGGATTGAATAATTTGTGCCAGTGAGCCCTTTCAGAGGCCTATGGGCCTGACAGGTGTGAAATGACTCCTTAGTGGACATTCCCCAGCAACTTTCCAGTGATTTTTTAGTGGTGTTTTCTAGGTTTTGTAAAAAGTTTTCACCTTAGGCTTGCAGTGGTTCTGTGCTATGGGGCTGGAGACAACTGAGCAGTTCTGTTGTGTTCTGGGCTCTGGTCATCCTGGCTCTGAGGAGCTCTCACCTGCAATAACCTGCCAAGTAATTGCTGTTGAAAATTCTACTGATGCTCTTGGGCTGTCAGCTGGGATTTGTTTCTTTTGAAGTACAAAACTCTCAGAAGTATATACAGCAATGATACAATCTGTGAGAGCGTTCACAGAAGACAGCTAACGGTTGTGCAGAAGATTGCTCTCACAAGCTAGCCCTGAAGCATTAGTAAAACAATGGTTGTTTTACTAAAAATAGAAATGTCTCCTTAGGGAGTGCCTTCTTGCAAAGGGTTCTTTTTAGTAGGGAGGAAGTGAAGGCCTGTGCAGCCAGGAGACAGGTGATCAGGGCACTCTGCCTTGCTGTCATCATGATAACTTTCTGGCGTGAATGTCACAGCTGCTCTTAAAACTAGTGCCTTGTCCTGTTCCTTCCTATTTCATGGTTTCTCATAGCCAATTTTTCTATTCAAACCACTCATATTTTAGTTTATTTCTGGACATAAATAATGAGTTAAAATTTCAAAAAGCTTCTCAGTGATCTTGACTGTGAATGAGAATAGGCTCCAAGACCTAGCAGCTTTAGCAGTGTTTCTGAAGCATCTGAAGTGGAGAGATGAGTGGGAAAATGACCTGGGTGGTAGTGAAATAGCATAGATTTTTCATATGTACTCAGTTCAAGCATTTTTGCCTTACAAAACCTCCTGTAATATTGACACCCTTGACTGCTGCCAGTGCATCATGGCTCGGGCTAATATCTTACATGGATGACTCACATCTTTGGTAATCTGATTCTTAAAAGATGTGGAGTGGTTACGGGCCAAAAAAACCCAAACTGTGTTGACCATGCCACCTCTTCTGTAAACACAATTCGAGGTTACTCCTCTGCATCTTGAGGTGCACAAGGGAGATGCTGAAGTCTCCTGACACACAGCTCTGCAAGCTTAAGTGGTTGGGGTAGATGCAACTGTGGCAGCATTACTCTTCAGGCTCTGCCTGGAGGCAGGGCTGTGAAGCTGTGATGCATTACAGGCACTTGCACTCTGCATTAGTTTGTGCATTGAAATGTAAAGCATTGATTGTAAAATATCGCCCACTCACTTACAATCTTGTTGGGGCAAAGCTTGCCACAAATGCCCTTATGGTGAACTTGCTGATATGCATTTAAGAAAGTGTAGTGAATTTAGATCATCTTCTGGATTATCTTGTACTGTTTAGCAGGCTGAACATCCATCTTTGGGTACTTTCACTCTTGCATGCTTTTCTTAACTGTTTTTGTGTCTCCCTGTAGCTTTTTACATCTCTTTCTAGTCAGTTTTTCCAGAGTACCCTAAAGTTAGGGCAGAATAGCAGAAGTGTGACATTTGGGCTTGCTTGTCAGTTTTAGGGTTGTCCCCAGGTTTTCTGGACAGGAACGTTTTTGCTCTGAAGTGGTGCAAAGAATTAGTGGGAACATTTCTGTAGCTCATTGCTTTGCTATAAACTTCCTCCTGTTTGAGAGGTTATCTCTGCAGTCATAACTTTTAGGTTGTCTTAGTTTTCAAACAGAAGTTTAATTTTTGCAGAACCAGATTACACTGGTGAAGTGTTCTTACTTGCCAGGAGTAGGTGTATGTGTGAATTTTTCAGGTTATGTGTTCAATAGAGAAACATTTTCTTTTTTTTCCTATGTAGTCAAAATGAAAGTGAACATTCAGACTTGGGGAATAGGAAATAATAAACTATCCTTTTCTACCCAGAGCAGGACTGCTGCCTCTGCCAACTGGTCTTTCTGAGAGAGCCAGTGAAGTTGTCAAGCCCATCTGTTTTCATCCACTGACACAGTGCACCAAGGCAGCTGGAGGTGCAGACACAACAAGCTAGGGAGGGGAGGGAGGGTGGAGTTTATTTTTCCTTCCTTTGCTTCCTGAGCAGCAGAAATTTTTTCTTGCTTACTGACAGCATCACCATTTCAACTCTGTCAAGATTTTGGTAGATGGAGTGATCTGAAGGGGATGGAAACGTCTCAGCTAGTAGTGTTGAAGGGGCACCTCAACATATGTCATCTAAAGAAGCTGGTCTCAGCTTCACATGCATTTGTTTCAGTGTCAAGCTGCTGTTACTGACTGGCTTGCTGGGGGTGGCTGAAACAGTGACCGTTAGGGGCTGCAGGCAGAATCCTTAATTTAAACAGCAGAATGGTAATTTTTTTGGGATGAAGTAAAGGTCAGAAATGCTAAGGCTTCTATTAGCTGACTCAATCCTGGAAGAGATAAGAAAAGTGGTACTACCAGAAGTAGGACACACATAATTTATAATTTATCAGTGTATAGGAAAACACATTTAATACCCTGCTGTGCAATAAATGTATCTGCTACAGGATCACCAAAGAGTGATAAGATGCTCTGTTTGTTCTTTTAATTCACCTTTTTTTCACCTAGTTAAAAAGAAGTTGTTTTTGTTCTTTATTGTCCACTTAATCTAAGAGCTTTATTTCCTGTGCTTGCATCTGCAGGGTTAGAAGAGTGAATGATGAATAGGAGCCTGCCTTGAGGATTACATATTTGCCACCACAGCATATTTAAAGGTGTACCATGAGGTTCATATTGTGGGCACTTGGTGAGAACTGTTATTTCTGAAACACGAAAATGCGATTAGCTGAGGGCCGCCTGAAGGAGTGTGCTGGCGGCCTCTTGGCCGGCTTAGGGAAGGGGCAGGCTCTTCTGGAGGTAGGCACAGAAGTGCTATCTCACTGCAGTGTAGTTAATGGAACTAGACAGAGTTGTGGCATGACTGCGTTCGGGGGTCACGGCGGTGAGGGATGCCATGATTCAACCTGATGTAGCAAGGGAGCCTTGGCAGGGAGCCGCTGTGTTTGTAAGGAGCCGAGTAACCACAACTGCCGGCGGCCTTGAAAGATTCCGCTGTGGCTTTCGCTATGAATAGCAGCCACGGCTGCTGAAAGCTCGGGGGAAAAAAAAACTAGATACCAGCAGGAGACACCGTGTGAAGGAGACGTGAGTTCTGTCTCCCAATAACAATAAAAATTTGTGGTTCTGCACCTGTCATGGTTGTTGTAAGACAGAAAAGGATTGAAGATCAAATAATTCCAAAACACCAATTACGCTGATGTGTGGGAGGAGTGTGGAAAGAGGAGAGCCACCATAGTTCTGGTTTGTTTCAGTAGACGTGGAAAAGATGAACTCCTTATAGTCTGCTGCTCGCTATTGGTTTAAAAGACCTCTCCTGTCAGTGTTTTGTTCTGTTGCAGAAATCAGATGGCTTTGTTTTTATTTTAAAACGCTTTCTGAAAATGATAGGCTGCATTAGCCGAACTGTAGATATAATGTCTTAATCATTTGACTGCCACAAAATACATGTCACTTGCAGCCTGCCTTGGAATTTAGATAAGAACTGTTAAATAAACTCTGAAGTTCTGCAGTAGTTTTTATTTTGTACAAGGGATGTGCTATTCTGTCTTAAGGGAACGGGGAAATCCATGTAAGTTACATACCTCACTTAAGGCTGACTCTGTTCCAATGTGTTTTGCAGTGTAGGTTGATTATATTTATGCATAAAGCATCAGATGTGAACTTCCTAGTCTGTGGCTGTGATAACAAATGAAGCATAAGAGCCAGGATTTTTGGCTGATGTGTTGTGAAACAAAGTGTCAGTCAGTTTTGTCTTCTCAAACGTCATTTATGTGAAAATGGTTTAAATTGCCAAAGATAAATTGAGAATTTTTGGCCAAGCTTTTCCACTGCAAATCTGTTTCTCTACCATGAAGGAGGCATGGATTTTGCTTTTAACCTGCTATATTATTCCACATAAGAGGTGGTATAAATCAACTTTCAAAAGAAGTTTTGTTTTCTTTGTTGGCTTTTCATTCTGCACCCTATTAATCTCTTTACTCTTTCAAGTCTTGGGTATCTTTCTCTGGTATGTTACTGTGAATGCTTAAAAGGATGCTGAGCCTTTGTGGTACCAGGTTCTGTCCTGACTTTTGTTTCTTCTGCGTCAGTATTGACTTCTGTGAGATTTCTCCTATTTTGTAGCTTTGAGCTGAACTTGCCTTGATCCTTGTAGGACTGGGTACCTGGTTGCCAAAACTCAGTGCCTTGTGCTGCTTCTGCTGTGCCTGGGGCATCTCTCCTGGCTTTGCTCGCCCTCCCAGGGAGTCAGGACATGGGCAGCCTGCCCCTGCCACCCTTTGCTAACCTGCCACAAGGTTACTTGTGATGAATTGCATAAGCACAGTGCATGAAATCAGTGCAGAAGGGAGGGGTGTGGGGGTGGGGGGTGTGCAGGGAAAGCTGCTGCATGTTTATAGTTTTGCTCTTCATTGGTGCTTCTTGGCATTCTGCGTCAGAGAGGAATTTGGCAAAATGTGGTTTGTTTCGATCTTCACTGGTGTTACCTGCTTCAGGAGTAAGGAAAAAGAAAACTTGAGCTTGGTTTGGTCACTGTTGGGTTTGAATTACTGGTATGGCATGTGAGTTAGACATATGAAGTGTGCCCTCCAGCTGGGAATGGAGGAACAAAGAGGTGGAATCTGGCTGGTCTACACCTCATTTTGTAACTGAATAACTAGATTAAGAGTCTTTTTACCGGATACCTTGCTCTTGCCCAGCATTCACAAATAACATGCAGTTATGGATGGTCTAGATTCTTGATAACTTGGTTAAATGTAGAGGTATTGTCATAAAATGTCTTGATGGGTTGCAGAGGTGTTGATGCCAGTCCCCTGTCTTGAGATGTCTTTATGTAGAGAATGTGAAATTTCCTTATATAGGTTGTTTATGTGGCTTTTTGTTTGACTTACCATGTAGTAAATCTCTGGGGAGCAGCATGTGTAAAAACCCCTTTTTCTTCCTCTCTGATACCTCTGCTCTTGTGATGAGAAAAATTACTCAAACCAGAGTCCTTGCCACATTGAGACTGTTATTAACAAGACATTTTCCGTGGGAGCTTTGGACTTTGGACTTGATGAATTTGCCCAGATCACTGTTTACTGTAGAGCACAGTGCAAACCACACATGCCTGGATGTCTTCTAAAGAGCAAGGATCATTGTAATTTGTGTGCAAAGAAATGAATTTTGCAGCTGGCTTGGGTTTTGCCTTTGGATTTCAGTGAACAGTTCCCGGCTGCTTTCTTGAGTTTGTAAATTTACCAGACTCGGGAGGTGACTAATACTATGGAGAGGTTTTTTTTTTTGGTTTGGGTTTGTTTGTTCGTTTTTTCCCTTTTGCTCCCCTGTGATACAGATCTGAAGCTGCTGGGTTGGAAAACTTCAATATTGCAGGGCAGTGTAAATACATAGGAGGCTGTGATGCTATTAAATCTATTACAACAAATTAGTCTTGTAACGTCTGCAAGGAAGAGCTAAAGTTCAAAATGCTGCTTTGCATTGACTCTCAAACTTTCTGAAAGCCACAAGAGTCTTAGATTTTTTTGAAGATTTGCTTCCAGACTTAAAGACTAGCTTTGAAAGGAATAGCAAACATAAATTCTAACCACTTTAGGACCTCTCCAGTTGGATACATAAGCTCTGAGAAGACCAGCCTCTTCTAAAAATTCTGGCTGACAATGCAGGTTTTGTTTCATTTCTTTAACATTCTTGGGTGTGGATTTTTGTCTGTACACTCCAGAGTTGGCAAAATTGTAACCATAGTGTTTGCAGCAGCCTGAAAGCCCTGTGAGGGAGTCAGGGACGCATTGGAGATTGGACACCTTTGCTCTTCCATTTCGTGTCTGTCCCCAGCACCAAGGTTTTGGTGGAGCACTTCATCTGGTGAAAGAAACCTGGGTTTACTTTCTTGTTGCTGTGGTGCAAGTCAAGGGATGTGTACCTGAATGCAAAGACCTGAGGGTGTTTGGATCAGGGCAGATGGGAAACCAGCAGGCCCGGAGGACTGATGTGTCTGTCTGAGACATGGGGGAGTGCCAGTGGGTGTGGGGGAATGGTGGTGGGGAGGGACAGGCACAACACACGGTGGTGGGGGTCTTGCACCCTGTCACATTTCTAGACCTGGTCCTCCAGTGGGAAGGAAGGGGTTTACAGTCCCTGTGTGCTGCTGGCCTGGCTGGAGCATGTGATTGCTGCCTGTGAGAGCATGACCCAGTGGTCCTTAGTACCAAATACCCACAAGAGGGGTTTTTTTGCTCCTAAGTGAAATTTGTCAGGTTCTATGATAAACTTCTGGCTTTGGCTGCTCCCACCTACCTGTCCAGAGCTTTCCATTTACGTATTTAGCTTCAAAAGACATCAAAGAACTTTTTGGGTTGGGCCTCAGAGATCTAAAACTTATAATGAGCTGGTAGGACAAGATTTGATTTTTGGAATTTCAGAGTGACTTCCCTTACTTTCCCTGAAGTCTAAGGGCAGAAATGTGCTATATCTTAAGAGCCTGTGCATGGAAGAGAAAGGTACAATCCGTTTGCCAAATCAAAGTGCAGGTGATCTGATGACAGTAAGGGAAGCCCTGAGAAGTAAGCATAGTGATTCAGGAGAGTTTCCCGGCACAGATGTTGAAGTGAAATCTGAGTTTCTTTTTATTGTGGAGAAGAAGAAGAAGGGAAGATCTTTGAAGATGTTTTGGTGGTGATGGTGCAAGTCGTGATTGAGTAGAATTAATTCAGTTGTGGACATGGTTACATTTTTGCCTCTTCTGTGTTTCAAAATTGGGCAGAAAGCTGTAATCTTTGTCTTTTCCAAACCAAATTTTGCTTTCCAGGCACAGTGTAAGTGTGGGAACTCTAATGGTAGGAGCTTCCTGCTGAAGTGGCTGCAAGAGAATTAGGATGGCAATGCTTGTGTGGCTCCAGGGTTCTCCAGGGTTAAACTGTCCAATTTAACACCCATTAATCATATTGCCCACTTTCCTTTTTGAGTATCTTCTGTTCCAAAGAAAGAGACATTAAACTTCATATTGCTTGGTGACTGTAAATATCTCCTTGTGTTTGGGTGTGTGATGCGGTAACCAGTTAACAGTTGGGTTATTTTAAAATCACCTACAGTGCCTGAAAGATGGAATAAGGCCTGGGTGACCTTCTCAGGTGTTGCCTGGTGGTTGTTACCAAATACTTTGCAGCTTTGTCTTCCTCTTTGGGGCTGTTTCCTGTTTGAACGTGGTGGGGTTACAGCAAGATACTTAGGTACTTTTTTGTCCATTTATAGATCTCGAAGAGTGGGAACTTTGGGTTCTTTTGGGAACTGCAAGAGCACAGGAGGGAGGCAGAGCATTCCTTGTGCAGTATATGGAAAGCAGTTTTGAAGCTTGGAGCTACATTTCTAGATACTCATGTTGTAATTGCCTTAAAGTATTAAGGAAAAAAAAGGGAAACTGTTTTTATGGCGAGAGGTGATTGAAATGAAACGAGCATGTTCGGGGTCTGTACCTTATGACAGAAAACCTTGAGAAATTTGATCTTCCCCAATAGAATCCTTTTTTCTAGTTATTTAGAAAACTGAAGATGCACATAGTGTGTGTTAATTTTTATACAGCAAGACATGTTAGATAAAGTGAGTTGTAGCTTATGTTTTCTTCTTTTTGACTTTTCTCAGTTTCTTGCTACAGACCATCTATTTCCTTAATGATGCTTAGACTCATCTAGATCTTGCTGCTCCATCCGTCTTCCCTGAGGCCATTATCAAATCATCCATGTTCTCATGACTAAGGATAAACAAATGTGCAGATGCATGTGAGGCACAAAAAGAATGAAAAAACTCCAAATCCCCCAAACACTGCAGTGCATATGTGGTTTTTCCCAGGAGAGATTTGATAGACTGAGCCTAAGATGACATCTATTAATTATGTTTCTTTGCATCCTTTTAGAAGATGCTCAGACACTGTAGAGCAAAGGACCTGAATTCATTCTATTTGTTTAAATATAGTTGTACCTTTCAGATTTTGCTTTCTTTATGGTCAGCGGACTTGAGATTGTTCTATAACTGCTTGATCTTTTTTTCCTGCCTGAGGGAAACATTTAAAATGTACTAACAATGCATGAAACCCTTTTTGAAACTTTTGCATTTTTTTCTTATTTAGAACTACTCATACACCAAAAAATACCAGTATATTGTAAGAGAGCTTTCCTTTTAGTACATTGATCTCTGCAGTTGTGAAACCCCTTACAGGATAATAATCTAAAATTTCTGTGACAAAGATTTGGCTTCTTAATGCCAAAGTATTTCCTGGATTTGGTTTTTACCTAGTATTTGTCAAGACAGTGGCATTTTTGATTTCAAAGCAGCTCAGTTTTCAGCTGGCAGAAGTCTGAAGCTGTATTTTTGATTCCAGACAAGAAGCTGGAAGGCTAGCAATGCATTCTTCCTTCTGTGACAGGCTTCCTATAGAAAGCTGCTGAACTGCTCAGCTCTTCTACACTTCACTGTGTGCTTTAGTAATTTGAAATGTTAATGCACTGGAAATTATTACTTTCGTAATTTAACTAAATTTGGAGATCATTGCATGAAGGTGATCTCATGCAGAGTTGATATCTTTCTTATATAAATATATAATTTATATAAATTACATACATTTAATGCCTTATATTTAAAGATAAATATCTTAGCAAAAAATGACACTATATAGAAGAGAAGGGTTTTCAATCTTTAAAATTCAAAATGATTTTTTTGAGAGCAGCTTACCTTTTTGCTCTTGATATACTTTATGTTTTGGCTTTCAGAATTCAGCATAGGTTAGTTGTGATTCTTTTTCTCAGCCATTATTGGGGGATGTGATAAATATTTCAGAGCTGGGAGGTGATGAGTAAGAACTGGAAAATAAGGAAGGGTGATTCATAGAAGCAGCAGGAGCCAAGCAGAGTAAAGGGAACCATAAAACCTCCAACAAATACTGATCTAGTAATATTAACGAACTATATGTCTTATTTCAGCAGCATGGCTTCTTTTTATAAGGGATTTTAAGTGGTTGCAGGACCTTGAAATTACCAGATTTAGACTTGTTTTTCCTAACTGTGTGCTGGAGGCCATGTCTACATGAGCAGGTAGAGCTCCTGAGCTGTGCAGCAGCAGATGTAAAAGAGAGGAGCAGTTGTTATTGCAGGCCCTTATTACCTTATTACCTTGTTGGGGTTTGGAGTACATTTTTTGTGCTGCTGAAGAGGGGATTCTGGTTTAGCTTCCTCCAGAAGCAACCTGGTTTACATGCACTGTGGTTCTCCTGGGAACCAGAGTGAGCTGATAGTCCAGGCCAACCTGCTGGTGCAGAGGTGGTCTCTATTGGAAGGTATCTCCTGAGATGGACACATCTGCAGGGAAAGTTCAGCTCTTCTGTCTCTCTTAAATGCATTTGAAACTTAGGGTCACTAAACTGATTAGGGTGATACGGCATTTAGAGCTTACATGCAGTGAAGCTCAACTGCTTAAAGATTGTAAAAAGTTGCTTCTTTTGCTGTAGGGTCCTGTGATATGACTCTTGTTCTCACTTGTTTTGATGAAAGATTCTTGCACACTAAATTTTCTGAAGTTTAGAGCAGACCCAAATTTACTTCAAAAAGCTTCTTCCCCTTCTCAGAAAGGTAAGAGGTCTCACTTCATTTATTTACTCTGAACTTGGTTTGTGGAGGGATTGTCTCTTTTCTGGCATCTTTGTTTGGCCTGGATATTCCTCAGGGCACATGGATGAATCATTTATCTCTGCACAGGGTGAGACACTTCAGTTTTTTAATGAACAGTACTGTGGCAGAACTTGTGCTGTGTTTTTTTCCTTGGGAATTGCTGCTGCATAGAAGATCAACCAAATAGGATGTAGCTATACAAAAACAATTCACCCCTTGCCTTGCTGAGTACTGGAGGATGTCTCTGAGGTCACAGTGCAATGTGCCATGTGCATGCTGTTCATTTAGGATGTAACCTTATAGAGGACCATTCCCCTATGTCCCCTCACTTGGGGTCTCTGTCCCTTTTGGCACCTGCAGTCAGTTAATTTCATTCTTTACTATTCCCATATCTCCTACAAGCAGGATGTGTTGCCTTATAGTAAATAGATACCTGGAGCTTTAGATGTGTTTTATAATTTGTGTATCTTGCTTAATATGTCATAATAATTTGGACTTTCTTGCCCATCTGATAAATGAGCTGTAGAATTGTATAATTGTTGGCTTACACCATAATTTGTGTTCTATTTGTGCCTTGGACCAAAGGGCAAGGCAAAAGCAGAGAGTGTCATGAATGGTTTAAAATAATTGGACTTAAGTCAAACCCCCCAGAAGTTAATGCTCAGAATTCTGGAATAGGAATGTGTTTGAGGATTTCAAATGCATAGGCTTGCAGCATGGCTAATTACCTTAAATTTCCTTCAAAATACCTTAAAATTCAGTTAACTATTACATGCAAATACTGGGTCTTTTTGTGCTACGTGCAGGTTTTTGTAGCATGAAAGAGACTGATTGCCCAAGTGGATTAATGCCTCTCACATCTGCAAGTCTTAGTTCAGGTCAAAAGTGAAATAAGCCATACGTGTTCAGAGCAGACATGTGCATACGTCACAAATGCTGCACAGACTGGCCTGGTCTGAGAGTTAAGAGCTCCTTTTTTCTGTAGGAAGGATTCATGCTAAAATCCAAGTGTTTCATAAGCAGTACAGATTTAGCCTCAATTGTTACAGTTTTTTAATTATTTGGATTAATCTGCAAATCACTCCTACTGGAAAATTTCAGTCAAACTTTTTTTCTTTAAAAAAAAGAAAAATATAAATGTATGTTACAATTTTGAAGTCGTATAGCCACAGGATTTGAAGGACTTGCATTGTCTGGCACCTTTCCAGCTAGTCCAGCTGTCTGCAGAGGAACTGAGTAGGTTGGCAAAGTGTGGTGTGAGCTCCTTTGTTAAATGCATCAGAGAGAGAGAAACAGGCAGTAGCTGTGGTGAGGGCTTTATTGTATGAGAACTTTGTCTTTTCATCTGGATCTCCTAAAATTCTCTGTTCTTCCAAGGCTTCCCTTTTTTTGTGCCAGGTTTCCTGAGGATGTTCAGACATGGCAAGCCTGGAGTTACTGCTCTGCTGTCTTCTCAGGAGCTGCTGGGAGAGCAGCATGAGATTCTGTTGCATTTTTCTGTGGTGTCTGTGCTGCGCTGAGATGTCCTGCAAAAATACGTGACACAGCTTTGTTCTGAGGGTCTCCAGCTACAGGAATGGCCTCTGAGCATCCTCCTGGAAGGCAGGAGCAGCTTTCTCATCTTTCAGTCATAATGTGTGAGGGATAGGATTTCTGAGACTTGTTAAGACCACTGGTGAGTGTGGGACTGGGGCTCTCAGGTGCTTATTTGACATGGCTTACTTGGAAGTAGGGATGAACAAATACAAAGATTAAAGCAAGCAGTGAGCTGCAGGTGTGGACACTTCAGCAAACACAGCCTAGAAAAATCAATTTTTCACAAATGAAAGAGGAGGGAAAAAATCAATAGGGAAAGGACTGTTATTTTCAATTTAAAGCCAGAGGACTTAGGTTTTGATCTCGGAGTTTATGCATTCCTGTTCTCATTCACATGTTGCATGGCTCTGTTATTGGGAGAACTGTAGAATGTTGTATAGAGATCATTAAATATAAATGGTTGAAAGAATGTGAAATGCTCCCCATCCTTATTTATTTATTTATTTACTTGTCTGCCTGCAGACACTTCTCCCACTGTAGTTAACTCTTGTTGATGCTACATCCTTGTATGGAGTATTGGAGTGCATTAAGATTTCTGTGCTGTGAAGTCCACCAGCCTTTTCCTCCTGCATGTTTTGACAATATTTAAAGCACACAAATTGGACTGTAGTTATTGATCTGTGTTTGTTTCTTTTCAACAGACTGTGATTCCATCTGTCTACCTGATGGTGTGTGAGTGCCCCACAAAAACATGACCAATATTTTAAGTAGAAATACAGAACTCGACTTTGCAGTAGAGTCTGCATGAGGTCTGGTAAATACAGCGTGAGTGGACAGAACAAGGTGGAATGCAGAGGACCCTCTTGTCTCATCTTGGTACAGCCTGCTGTAATGGCAGGGCAGAGTGCCAGTTTTTGATGTTAAAAACAGAAGCAAATCCGTATTTTTGGCTGATTCCTAATTTCTAGATTCCACATTGCCAAATGCATGTTCATGATTGGTAACTGTGTGAGAGCTGTGTTACCTTGTAAATCCCCTTGTCTGGGAAGTAGTAGGCGAAAGCATGAAATTATTCTTCTGACTACTCCTTCTTTGCTAAAGCTCTGCCTGCTTGGAAGCAGGTGCTTGCTAGGTTTTGGCTGCACTGGCAACTCAGGAAAGCAAGCACAAGTGATCATTAGGAAGGTGCTGCCAAATTCATGAGTGATCTGCAAAACTACACATCTGTCACTCTCTTTAATCTATGGTAGCTACTTTTTCTAGAATATATTTTTTAACTTAATTGGGATTATTTCTCTGCTGTGTGTAACTCTAGCTATGCCAGTGTAAACGTCTTTTGGGAGAAGCACCCTCACCCACTACAGGCTTAGAGGTTCTGCAAAGGTGGGTGGAAGAAATGTCTGTCCTGGCCTGTGTCAGCTAATTTCTTTGCTAAAGCAGTTTACTGCTTGAGTGCAAGAATATCAAGAACAGTTTTGCTGAGGAATGTAAGTGCATGTATGTGTATGTATTTGTATGTACTCATTCATGAAGATGTGTAGGTGGATATGAAATACATCAGTAAGGGAAGGTGACATAGCCTTATTTAATTTAACACCTGGTGGGGGTATTGTGCTCAAGTAAATGTATAGCCAGCACAGTGCTGTTGGCAAGGGAGAGCTAAAAAGCCCTTCTAGATCTTGTGTGGACTGTGACAACCTCCAGAGATGCCTGTTCCAGTGTAAATTGCCTGTAGTGAGAGTCTAGGACACCTTGGGTCCCCATCTGATTCATTGATTAGATGCCTGACATTGGGGGTAAAGAGACATAGACTGTGATGGCAAAGGTAATGTAAAAGGTAGGAATTTTCAAATGGAATTATGCAACTAAATGTGTCTCTGGCTTGCAATGGGATGTGTCTGAATGGCTGAGATGCTCTTGAAAATGTGGAAGGACTTTAAAACTAAGCTATAAGAAGCATACAAATGACAAACTAACTGCCATGTCAGACTATGTTCCCATCTTCTCGGAGCTCCATGGAAACCTGATACCCCAGCCTCACCCCATCAGAAGTTGCTACATACTCAAGTGTTTAGGGTATTTGAGTGTGTTAGTGTTCCCTAACAGGAAATACTGGGTCTGAAGAGAGGGTACCCTCTGGCTGGGACTGATGTGCCTGAGCCCTCTGGCATGTTGTGTCACTGTCTGGAGAGTGGTGGGAAATCACAGCTCAGTCCTGTGTTACTCTCCCTCCCTTCCTCGGCAGTTTCTTGAGGCTGTGCAGCTTTTTGTCCCTGCAACTTCTGATATGAAGTGAACCTGGTGCATCTAATGAGGGAGAGTTGTTGCAGGAAGAATCCTTGCCAAGTGTTTTGAGGAAAGGTGGTGTTACCATTCTGAATCTTTTTTTGGCTGGAACTGAATGAAGATATGAGAGACAAACAGGGATGAAAAAAAGAATAATTTATGTTGGAAAAGATCTTTAAGATCATTGAGTCCAACTGTTACTCCTCATGAATACTCAGACTAACATTTTTAGGGAATTCTTAAAATTATTATGTGTATATGCATCTGGTGGGAAAACAGCCAGAGAAGCTGGAAGAAAACAAGATGTTTACTAAGTGGAGAACAGAAAATACAGAAGTGTGCTGGACCCAGAGTGCTGCTCCACTTCTAGGTGAGGGTAATGGCAGAAGGAGTAAAACCAGCTCGAGATTTTAAAAGCAATCATGAGCTTTAATTTGCTACTGTCCGGTAGGGGTTGGAAAAAGCAGGAACTTCTCTAGGATAGTACAGATCTCTCTTGCTGTGGGGTTTTATCCCTTCCACTGAGGTTGCTGTAGTAGCCAGCAATGGGAAGTACTTTAAAGAAACTGTTCTTCAAGTAAACAGCAACCTGTATGGAGAGAGGACTCCCATGCTCCTGCAGAGCTGGAGCATGAGTATAGTAGATGTTATTTATAACACAAGACACAACACTGGTGTCTTGTGTTATATGTATGTTATCTTTGTGTCTTGCTACTGGTTTGCTAAAACTCAGAATAGCCAGAAATACTGGTATAATGAAAGTATTCCTGCCATTCCTATCACCATTTTATTATGTTTGTGAATACAGGACATTGTCAGATATGTGTATTGTATGAGCACAAACATTACAGCTGTGTAACTTGATATTCTGCATTTTTCTGAATTTTTTGTCTTCTAATTTCTTTGAATGCATTTGTTATCTCTGTGTCTGGCTCATCTTCATACTAGTGTCTTATATTTGTCCGACAGTTCCTTTTTATGCTTCATTCGCTCACCTTTTTGTGTCTCATTTCATTCTAGTCTCTTGCTCATGAGTATGCATATGCAAGATGCTCTTGCTGTTTAAAAACTTGTAACATCAATAGATACAGCTTGTCTCAATGACTTCATTTTACTTCCTGATAGTGGCTAACTCACTCAATTTTCTGATCCAACAATTTCTATATAAGCAGAAGCAGGAAAAAAAAAAGCTCCACTACACTTAATAAAACAACAGT
Source organism: Agelaius phoeniceus (assembly GCF_051311805.1). Lineage (NCBI taxonomy): Eukaryota > Metazoa > Chordata > Aves > Passeriformes > Icteridae > Agelaius > Agelaius phoeniceus. The sequence continues at coordinate 51,288,584 of NC_135266.1, forward strand.
GATTGAAAGGACTTTTTTTTTCATGAGAGGAGTGTTCTGAAGATTCTTAATGTACTTTATAATTTTCCATACTGAAAGAGCAATTGAGGTGTACACCATTTCTTTTATATTTTATCTCTCCATCTCGTAGCTTGTTTTTCTTCCTTTTGCCCATCATGTTTTACATTGTATATTCTGTTCTTGTCCTCATGTTTATCCATCTAGTGCTCTTTTCCCTTCTTTGTCCATCATTTTTCTTTTTAGAGAGGAGGTTATACTGCTGCTGTTCTTCCTGTCCCTAAAGGTAACTGCTCCTGCTTGCCATCTCCCTCTCTTTGTTTTCCTCTGTTAGTGAAAGACTTGGAGGACACTCCTCTGCTCTTGTGCAGCTGCGTTCTTTGTTGCATGGCTGATGTGCTTGGTCTGTTCATCTTGTTCCTTCAGGGTGAAAGTTTGTGAGTGCCTAAATTCAATTGAAAAATCAGCGTATGCTTATGTACTGATGAAACTACTGCGCCAGTGGCTGTTCTAGGAGCTTCAGAGAAGAATCTGTTCTAATTACAGAGCAAGGCAACTTGGTGTTCACCAGGGAGGGTCATCCAAGGTATGCAGAGGCTGGACCTCAGTGAAGGATTTAGCAACTTTCTCCAGCAAATATCCAAATGAATGAAACACGATTGGGAAGGTGGCTCTGCCTTTGCTGCACAACTGGTTGTGCTGTCCCATGCTTCTCAGTGCCTTCTGGAAGAGTGAATCTCTTGTTCCTGATTGGGAGAAACTGGGCATGGATTTTGACCCTCCTGACCCAAGAGGAGCAGCTTAGCCTGTTCTGCAGCTTCTGGTGGGTGTATAGAATGGTGCTGACCCCCTGTTACTGCTGCCCTGTCTTAGCCTAGAAGAATGGAACATTGTCAGCGCTTCTCAAGTAAATAATATTTGTTCTTTGGTTGTGGGAACCACAGAACTGGTACCTTGTGCAGAGGATTTGGGTTCAAGATCAGCCTCTTTTTGGTGCATTAGAAATTTGCTAATTCTGGTCAGCTTTTAAAAGTGTGGGTGAAGGTTTTGATCCTGCTGTGAAGTGCTTTTCTCTTCCCATGCACAAAATCCCCATCACGAGCTTTGGATGCCAGAGCCTGAGGACTGGGTGCCTGTGAGCTTGGAGCTGCAGTGGGGGGGGATTGTGGGCACTCTTGTGTACTCAATCTGATCTTCAGGTCTGTTTGTGGGTGCCAAATAATTCAACAAAATTAGGAAGTTCCTTTAGCCTTGCCTTCTAAGCATCATAGTTTATGGGATCTTTTTGTTTGTGCTTCTCATACTAGAAGGTATTTGGGATTATGAATAGGTAGCTGATGGTGAAAAATCATTGGGACAAAGTCAAAATGAAGCAGTTTGATCTGTAGTTGGAAGAATACTTCATTGCAAGAAATCATATAAAAGAAAGAAAAAAGCTTTTAAAGTGAAGGCTGAGATAAGCACTATCAGTGAAAGTACTTTAAAAATGTTGCATCTTGCAGTCATAAAGATAGGACATGTATGGAAGCAATTGTAGATAATGGTTTACCTTGAACTGTCCATTTCTTTTTACATTGTTACCATAAAAGTTTTTGATAATTTTAAGTAGCTGAAACCCCCTATTTCTTTTACCATCTCAAGTTAAATATGTCTGCTGGGATTCCTGTCTTCAGGGACTGATAATTCTCAGCTGTAAAAACGTCTTCTGAGCAGAAACTTAGCATAGGATAACAACAGAAATATTCATGTCAGGTATAAATTACAGTCTGCCTGTAGAAAACAACTGGACTGGGGAAGATCCATTGTACTGTACTGCAAGGGAATCCTCTATGTAATGGAAATGATGTATTGTCCAGAAAAGGAAGCTAGTGGTCTGGATGTGAGTGGAGTTAAGGTGTTGCTCAGTAATACAGGTAGCTTTGAATTATCTTGAAGGGATCAGCTTCCTTAAAGAAAAAGGAAATGAAAATGTCTGTAGAGACTATGCCGAGCTATTCCTAGATGTATGTAGGAGTATGTGCTCTCCATTGGCTTAGCAGGTGGGTCCAGAATACTGCTTCTCTTTTGCTGGCCCTACAGGCAAATCTTGGAGGTTTAATTCCAATTTTACTTTGTTTTTCTCAGGAAATAAAAATGTAACTTAAATATAACTTCTGTGCTGCCTGCTGTCAGAGGCCATGCATGTATAGATTAGAACGTTTATTTGTATGGAAGCCAGGTCCTGAAAGTCATCACAGCATATTCTACCTGGTCTCTGATTGTCTGGTCTTTGTTAAAGTGCCTGTTGGCGTTGTATCTGACAGATAAATAGCACTTGTGGGTTAATTCAGCTTGCTTCTGAGTATATCTGTAAAGTAAAGAGAGTGTTTTAAGAAATAAAAATACTCCTGTGGCCCCTTCATATCCTTTTTTTTGGAGTTCTTTTTATGTTTCACTTACTGTTTTGGGAGTACAGTTACATTAAAGATTGAACCTAGTGAAGTTTAATGAGAAAATGTATAGATATCTCTGTCAACAGTAGACGAGTCCTGAGACAATTTCAGAATTACAGGAAAAATGAAAGGGTTACAGAGCCAGAGGACATCATTCTGCCAGCTCTTGCTGATGAATTCTTGGTGTCTCTATCTTGATACAGCAATTTAAAGTGTTGTCTCACATAATTTTAAAAATTCATGCCACTAATGAAGAATGGGAAAGGTTCTGGGAAGTTTTTCAGTTCTGCAGTAGCAGCAGAGCTTGCATGTTCTCCGATTTGTCCACCAGTTACGGTTTTGATGAGACTCTAAGCACACCGTGCACCTTGCTGTGCTGGAAGCAGCGGTCTCCATCTGAGCTTCTCCTGCTACTCATCTTTGCTTCTCTGTGGTGGTTCCAGCATTGATTTGGCCTCTGGGCAAGCAGAGTTCACTAATCTGGCTGAAAACCAGTTATTTTTAAAAGTCAATTGTAGATTTGCCTATTTGGTGACCTTAGTTCTCCAAAGCATTCAGTTCAGCATCAGAGGTGGAGAACTCTTGTGAGCCAAGTGTCAGTGATGTCAGCTGAGAGTGGGGGTGAGGGTGGGATAGAAGGAGCTAGTGGCAGCATTGCTTTTAGATATGTCCCTCTGTTTTGATGAATTGTGCCCTCACCAAGAACATTACTGTCTTCTGGTAGAGTTGCTGCTCCGTTTTACAACTGAGGAAGCTGTGGCTGGGGTGGACAAAGGTGGTACAGCATGAAAAACATTCCTGGAGTTGGGGACTACCTTGTGCTCTGTCTGCTGCCTCACGCAATCGAGGCAGTGTTTTTATGTGTGGATGAAGGAAACACTAGGCCTGTAGCATTACTGATACATTATCTTGAAGGATTAGTTACAAATTTCTGATACTAAAAATTGGAACTGACCAATGTGGAGTTTTTCCCCCTGCCTTGGTTTATATTTATGCAGTTGTAATAATTGTCATAAATGGTTTTTTCCCTCTGATTTTCAGTGCGAGCTAATATGTAAAACTGTGTTTGCCACGCTTCCCTTAATACTTTTATTACTCACCAATATAATAATTAACTTAAATCACCTGTGGTTTCCTCTTCAAAATCCATGAGGGTGAAACTGGCTTTGTGTTTCATGAATAGTATGACAGTAAATGTGTCAGTTAACAGATTTTTAAGATGTCTTAGGCGACATGTATTTATCCTCCTGCTTCATCCATCCCCTGGAGAATACGGGTTAAAAGTTAAAACAGCTAAAACTTATGACTATATTTTGAGGAAGAGGATTCTTTGCTTTTGTGGTTGGGTTGTGTTTTTCTCTTTCCTGTTGGTATAGGGTTTTTGGGTTGTTTTTCCTCTTTTGTCTCCAGAGCTGTATATTTTTGTTAGCATATGATTTGATCATGTAAAAAATGTGGTGTTTCTCTTTGAAATTACTGTTGCAATGCACAGATGGTTATGGGACAGAGTTGGATATTTAGTGTCAGCTCTGGGGTTTGTTGGTTTGTTTTTTTAATTTTTTTTATTTTGCACTGAGTACTACTGCCAGTTTCTTGGTTGCTGCTTGCTTATGCAGAAATGCTGAATGCTGATTACCCCTGGTGTGGTGCTGCACAGATAGGAAGGTATGATTGCTTGCCCTTGGGCACCTGATGGTGTAGTCTGTGCAGTGCTGTGCTGGTGAGCATTCATTGCTGGGGGCAGTGACTGCTCTGGAGAGATGTCCAAAGGCGCTGTGCCTGTAGTGAGCTGGACCAAGGCAGAGCTACTTTGCTCTCTTTGAGATATTTCCCAAGGATAGGTTTGTCCCATGACCCGAAACCAAGCATGACCTTCATGATTTACGGTTGAAATGCAAGCAGAATTTTCCACAGTCTGCTTTGTGTTCCTTCTTGCTGTTTCTATATGGAATCAGTTATACCACTGAAAAAAAAAAATTAAAAATTACTGATGTTGCTGCAACCACACTTTCAATGTGGAGTTATTAAGTATTTTGGAATTGACATACAATCTGGACACAGTTATCTTTCTAGAAGGGAGAAAGAATACCATCTGAGGCTGTACCACTTTTGAAGTGAAAGGGGAACTGAACTTGTCCTCTCAGTGCTGTGTGGAGTCTAACTTTAGCATCAAAGTATAATAATAGTTGTGGATTCCATATGTAATTCTGCTGATGCAATCTGTGGAGTCCTGGGTGATTAATATCATGTATGTGTCCTGGTGCTCTGTTCACAGATGATGGGAAACTACAGAAATCTGTTGTTCCTTCTGTTTTGTCCTGTGATCTGTATTCTTTGTACATAAAAATCTGAAATTTTAAATTTCCTTTTGGCATATATTTTATGTCTCAGATGGATTATACGTGCTTACATAAATGTATCCTGTGTGCATAGAAGAAAACAATCCAAACTGGTGGAATTATTATTTGTTTTTTATATCTGGAAAGTTTACAAAGTCTTTGACAGAGCAGTTGATTTGAGCTACTGAAGTCCCTTAGATGCAGTCTAATAGTGTGTACTGTGGTGGCATGTGATTTAGCACTGAAGTAATGCAGGTCTTTATTTTCAGCTGAAAACATTCTGTCAATTTTCTGCTGTCTGTATGAGCTGTGGCTATAGCTCTTGTTACACTACTCGGCATCATGAATATAGGAAGCCTGTGGCACAGGAGCTGATTTAAAATACAGTTTGTATTATGAGAAAGCTGAAATGTCAGTGAGATAAATAAACAGTAAACACTCAGAACTAACTATGTGATTTGTATTTTTGTGGTATAGTACTTAAATATGAAGCTGTTGTGTTCTTTTACCTCTTCAGAACCATGAGTATTTGGAGGCTTCAAGATATGTTAGCAAATACATATAAATGGACCATAAATATTTTTACATACACACTTATCTGCATATTTATGATTAGGTGTTCTGAAGAAAAATTGCATTTTTTTAGCAGTTTAGAAGGAAAAGACATAGGGGGATAGAATATAAGTAAATAAAGGAAGCATAGAATGTAATCTTACCCCCTAAAGAGTTGCAGCTGAGCTAATTATTAAAGATTAGGAGCTGGCCTGATTTTAACAGGCCACACCTGTAGGCAATCAGAAGAGTGCTATAAAATAAGTGGTTTGGTTGGCTGTGGGGGAACTGGAGTCAGTTGGCTGATGTGAGGCCAAGGAAGAGTCAGTGCCTATAGGAGCTGCCTACAAGAAACATCAAGGAGGTGTGAAACTCTAGCAATATGGAACCCTTGCAACGTAATGACAATAGGACTCTTGCACTGTGACAATAAAAAATGGTGACCCCGATGTGATTTGGGATTCCAGAGAAAAGGACTCGGCTGTATGACCCTGTGGATTTGGGGAAACAGGATTCGACTATATAACCCTGTGGATTTGGGGAAAAGGACTTGAATACTGAACTATTGGTAAAATATATTAATTGCAGCTATTAATGTTTGTTAAATATGAGTATAAAAGATCTTGAAGATAAGTACTTTGTAAACTGAGAAAAGCTGCAAAACTGAACTAACATTTAGAAATATATATATTTGTACTATATGAATGTGTGATAATGTTAATTTATTTGAATATGTCCTTCTAGAAATGCTGCAACTCTGTAATTAAAAGAAAAAAGGGGGAATTGTAGGGGAATAGAATATAAGTAAATAAAGGAAGTATAGAATGTAATCTTACCCCCTAAAGAGATGCAGCTGAGCTAATTATTAAGGATTAGGAGCAGGCCTGACTTTAACAGGCCACACCTGTAGGCAATCAGAAGAGTGCTATAAAAGAGTGGATTGGTTGGTTGAGGGGAACTGGAGTCAGTTGGCTGCTGCGAGGCCAAGGAAGAGTCAGTGCTTAGAGGAGATGCCTACAAGAAATGTCAAGGAGGTATGAAACTCTAGCAATATGGAACCTTTGCAATGTAATGACAATAGGACTCTTGCACTGTAATGACAACGAAAGCAGAAATTGGAGGGTTTTTTTCATTCCAAATGGACGAATGCTAAAACTTGCGTGAAGCTGCCCTGAACTTTGGGTCTTAAAAATTTGTGTCACTGGGATAGAATTTTTTATACTCTCAAGAACTGTAAAGTCTTAATGCTTGGAGAAATGTAATATACACAGGGGAAAAAAAACCTCTGAATGACAGACTGACATAGGTTGCAGGGTATGTCTGTAGACCATTCATTTGGACTAGTTCCTGCACAAAGTAGGGCCAACTTCATTGAGGTTGCTCCAATCCCTGGGTAGTCAAGTGTTGAGTATCTCCAAGGATGAAGATTCAGTGACCTTTTAGTCAATCTGTTGTGGTTTTGATAACCTTTATCATAAAAAATTTCATTTTCTAATTTCCTTAATTGAAATTCCACTTGCTGCAGTTGTGGCCTTTACCTTGGGTTGTGTTCCTGCCTGCTTCAGAGAGGAGTTGGACTCCTCTGTTGCCTTTGCAGTGTATTAAGTAGTTGCAGAGACCACTGAGTTCCCCACCAGTTCTTCTCCTTCCTGAGGCTCAAGAGCTCCACTCTTACAGCTCTCTTGTTGGCCCGTAAGTACAGTCATCTTTTTCAGGTTGGTCCCTGTCCTGGATGCTGTTGTGTTCATGTCGGTCTTCTACTGGGAAGCTCAGCACTGGACCCAGGACTCCAACTGTCTCACCAGAGCAGAGAGGAAGGATCATCTCCCTCAACTTGCTGATGATGCTCTTCCTAATGTATTCCATAAGGCTGTTGGCCTTCTTTTCCAAGAAGGCCCATTTCTGGCTCATGGTGAAGTTTTCTTTCACTGGGACCCCAGCTGCTTTTCTGCCAAGTTGCTTGTCGGCCCCCAGCATGTACTGGTGCTTGGAATTATTCTTCCCTAGGTGCAGGATCTTCCATTTGCCTTTGCTGAATTTCACAATATTCCTGACAAAACATTCCTCTAACTTGCTGAGATCACTTTGAATGGCAGTGCTGCCCTTGAGTGTGTTCTGCCTCCCCAAATTTTGTCACCTACAAACCTGATGAAACTTTGTTTTAATGAAGCTGTTGTACAGTGTTGGCACCTAGAAATTGGCTGCTAGTGGAACTTGGAGTAGCTGGTGAATACATCATGAGGCCAAGTGATCTAGCTGTGCTGTGTAGTTCAGTAATTGGAGGCGAAAGACAATTTATCTGGTGTACGTGATAAATCATAGTGGGTTTTTTGCTTTGCTCTAGATAGCAATTTTAACCCTTCCTCTTCTAGACTGCTTATCTATTATCTCATTTTTCTGGTTTTACATGAAAATTTCTGTCTTGGCCATGCTTCTCCCTTGCACCTCTCCGTGCACCCTGTTTGCAGCTTTGGAGGCAGGGTTTCCTGTTGGCGTGTGAAACAAAACACTTAGGCTCAGGCTTGTTCACACAGGAAGGAATCGCTAAAAATGACAAAACTGGGGCACTGGAGTGTGAGCAAGAAAGCAGAAATTTACAGATACAACTGTTTTAAAGGCAGTAGGAGGGCAGTCACAAAAGAGCAGTCAGTTGCTGGACTCATCTGCTACTTCCCTGAAAAAAACTCATAAAAATACTAGACTTCCACAGAGAAATTAACAAAGCAAAATAAAGTTAAGTTGTATTTTTTCCATTAGTTGTATTTTGCATATCTGTTAAATATTTTTAAAGAAATTTTGTGTACTACTCTAGTTTTACACTCCAGGGTTTGAAGGTTTCTTCTGTGGTGGCAGTAAGCTTGGTGGTCTTCCCTATGATTAATATGCCTATGATTCCATTTCTGAGGAGTGGAGAAAATGCAGATGAAGTAGACTGAGTTCCAGCAAACGTATTTGTTTTCCTTCTCTATTTCTCATCTGCTTTTGAGTAACTTTTTTTCCCCCCTTCTTGCTATTTCCTTTCCATTCCTGTTAGTCTGGCCTTGTCTTTCACAAGTGTGTATTGATGCTTCTTACTGCTTTTAACAGCATTGTTGTCTCATGTGACTGTAACATATAAGAGAAGATAATTAAAAGTTACGTGATTGGTCTGTACCAGTGAAAGCTTACAATAATGGATTTACTAATACCCTTTTCAGTCAGTGCATCCCTATGCCACAGTACAGCAGTGAATCATTCTGATCATTACTCACCTAAATATCTGTATAGCCAAATCTATATTCACATTGTATGATCAAATTATAGTAATAGTAAATAAATTAGCTTGTCAGGTCTTGTTATGCAATATGAAAAAAATCCTGGTATTATTTGTGGTGACTCTTGGGGTGTGGCTTATTTGATATAACCAAATGCTTAAGAGATCAGAGGTATTTAGAAGTGTCTGTGGATATAACTTCTGCATGTGGTTACCTTGAGAGTGTCTAAATTTTCTTGTGTCTTTTTACGCTACTAAAAAGATTTTCATTGTAGTTGTGAAAACAGTGTTGAGCACATTTGCTACTGTTCATTGTTAACATACAGAGTTACGTGTAGATTTATGGTCACAAATTTATGTTTGTCTTTTTGTACCTTGAGATGCATTGAAATTAAAACAAAAACCGAAACATGGACCAAGTACTGACTCATATTTCACTAGGGATCACAACCAATTAGATCATCAGCTCCACAGACTTTGTAATGACCTAGATGTGCCAGTATTAGAGTTCAGTGGTATCTCGAAACTTCATCTGACTAGGGTTTGCAATAGCCTTGCCTCTCTGGGAAAATAAATTTAGCCAGGGGAACATGGACTTCTGCACGAAGGAACTGCCTTTTGTCACTCTTGTTGTTTTTGGGGGGCATGGATCACTAAGCTTGTGTATGAAGTCAGTTTTTTAAAGAAGCTGGAGGAATGATTGGTATTGTGTATGCTTTTTTTTTTTCTTTTCAATTTAAAAGAGTACTCTTATTATCTCATGCTGAGGAATGAAAACACATTGTTCTTACATTCCCTCTTGTTCAGGACGGCTAAAACTTTATCATAGAAGTTCATATTGCTTTTTGTCTTCAAATAATTTTGCAGACATAATCTATGATAGTTGATCTGGAAAGCATCCTTAAAAGACATATAATTAGTCATATTTTGTAGGCGGGTTTGATCCTAATTTTGTGTTGAAAAATGTTTACTTCATAGATGTCTTTAGGAGCAATTGAAGTAAATATCAGAGCTCTGGCAAGCTCTCAGCTCCATATCCTGAGTATTGTTCAATTTATGGTCCTAGTGGTATGCTAAAGCAGATGTTCTGTCTTTAGAATGAATCAGGATGAAATCTTGGTGCTACAGGCAGTTTTTCTTCACAGGTCCAGTCATTCTTTTCCTGAAGTTTATCTATACTAGATATAATTAAGATTGAATGATTTTTTTAAGTGGTGCGAATTGCTAGGGAGAGACTAGATGATCTTTTGAGGTTTCCTCTATCCTAGTTTTTACAATTTGTGTGAGTTTTCTATTGATGGCTCTTTTGGTGGCAACAGAGAGAATGAAATTGTGAAAGCAACAGAGGGCCAGGTGATGAGAATCCTGATCTGGCATGCTGCTGGCAGGAGTGGAGGAAAATGTCAGATTCTGTTCCAGCTATGCAACCCCTTCCTGCTCAGTTCTTTCAGTTTGGGAACAGCTTGAAAAATGCCATGGTCTTGTGAGGCCTTGCCTCCAGAGTGGTGACAGCTTCAGCTCAAGCTAATGTAGACCAGCTGCTTGAAGTTTAATGTTCACTTAATATGGTGTAAATGCCCCTCACTTCTGTGGTAGGGGTGATTTGTCTTGGTCTACCTTGGGAAGATGGAAGGGGAGGAGATGACTTGGGCAGGAAGCTGAGTCCTGGAGCAGTAGAACTCAACTCAGTTGCATCTTGTCCTTGTTGCCCTCCTCAAGAGAAGGCATGTTACCACTATCTACTAAGTCTTCTGCTTGAGAATTTATTCTCCTTCTCTTTCTGGAGTCCAGAGACAGTGACAGTCTGAGTGCACTGGGGGCAGGGTATGGAAAAGATCATAGGAGAGAGAAGGTGCTGCAGTTGCCCTTTCTGGCATGCTGGTCCTCAGGAAGCTTCTCAAGAAACTTCTGCATCCCTGAAACAGTGTAGAGATGTTTGTTTTGAGGGCATTTACAGGATAGTAGGAAGACATTTGTGAATGTCATCCCTGGGTATTAATACAAATGTGCATATTTAGATGATATGCTCCTCCTGAACTCATTCAATAGAGTGTTTCCTTGTGGGCTCTTTTCAAATGCAGATAAGAAAAACAGCAATAAAGAAAATATGGGCTTATTTCTTTCAGTACATGTTTGAAAGAGCTTATTTGTATTTGCTGACATACTGCAGGTTAAGATGTTTCCAGTTAAGCTTGTGGCTTTTTGGTGAATTTGCTTATTAGGAAGCCAGACCTCTCTGCTTTTCATTTTGAAATGGTGCTGGCTTGTTCTAATCCTTCTCTGCTTGTCAAAGCCCTTTAAACTGCTGGCCCCAGTCCATGAGATTTTTTCCCACAAAAGAGGATGTCTTAACCATATTTGATGCCCTTAAGATTAGGGGCTTGTCGAGATTTGTTGACTGCTTGACACTTGTATTTTAGCGTGCCTGCTGTGCACAGCAGGACATGGAAGCAGACGGGAGGATGGGTCACCGGACTGATCTCATGTTCTTGTCACTTGGTCAGTTGATAAAGGAAAGAGAGATGAGAAAAGTGGGCTTTCTCCATGTATCAGGTTGGTAAAGCAAAATAATCTGACTAATGCATGAATGGGATTAAGACTAAAAGTGATGGAGCTGGTGAAAATGTCCTTTAAATGTAAGAAGCCCTATTAACCCTCCCCAGCTGTAAGCCTTTGATTTGGTACTGTGGCCTGATGGGCCAAGGAGGAATAGTAAATCTGTGTGTGCTGAATATGGCCCTGTTGGGAGCAGTTTGGGTTTTAACCCGTATGTGCATTCCCTGTGTGGGTTTGTAGAAATATCTGCATGCATTTTTAAATGTATTTTTTTCCTTTTTTTTTTTTTTTTAAGCTAAACTGTGAAGGGTCTAGTAGAGCGTAGAGCAGACGTTTTTACCTCCATATTTTCTCCCATATCAACCTCAGGGCTATAACACTGATTTTTGTTCTGTTCTTTTTAAACTGTAAATGCACACTTAGGGGACTCTTATTTTCAGTAGTTTACTTTTTTATTATCTATAAAACTTGGTCTGTGTAACAAAAATGTATAATTTTTATTTTTATTGACTTATATTACTTTTTCCCATATATATTGAAATTGGTTTGATTTCCTTTCCCCCCTCAAGAGGCTAATCTTTATTTTGTTTTTCTAATCTTTAATTCATTGTCTTATGAAAATCATCAAGATCATCAAGTTGCAACCTGCTTCATATTATAAGTCTGAATTACAGTTAATTAAAAATAGATATTTGTAATGGGTATTTTAACAGAATCTTAATTGTGGTAACGCTACAGGATGCAACTCGGTAGGGGTTATCATTAGGATGATGACACTTGCCACTTGTGGGAGCGTTGTTTGCAGTATTCCTTATGTTTATTACAAAGACTGTTGCAGCTACCTCTGCTTTTAATAAAACTGTTTTCAGAATGTCTAAATATTCCAACATGCAGTGAAATCTGCTGTTTGCTTCTGGACCACTGTCAGTATTTCGATTGTGTCTGATGGTGTTATTAACTGAAGTTTACTCCTGTGGTGATGCTCTCATAATTGCTTTGTCTTTGGTAACAAAAGCTCTCCAGTAGGAGAGCATTGTGTGAGACAAGTTGTGTTTCATGGTGTCTTGGAGTAGGTAGTACTGCCTTCTCTACTGCTAGCAGTGAATTCAGGATATTGAAAACTCAGAAGGTGGAGAACAGGGAATATTTGTACCTAATGAACAATCAGGAGCACAACTTAGGATAAGGAGAAATAATTAGCTTTTGTATTACTAAAGAAACCCAACCTTGAAATCTTTCATAGTAATGGATTAAACAGCAGGATGGAGTCAGGATTTCGCTTTCTAGTGGGAATAAAGCCACTTTCAGTGATACTGAGAGGGTGGTTGTTGGATTATTGCCACTGGATGAGTGATCTGCCCAAGACTGAAGCTCAGGGAAGAGTGTGAAGGGAGAGCTGTGGTAAGAGTAGTGATGAGGGTAGGTGGGACAAGTCACAGAGGGGTGTTGGGCTCGCAAATTCTGCATCACCTTGTTTTAGACTATAATTTTAAACTCTTTTGAAGCCACTGAATGTCAGGCAGTGGAACATGAGACTGCTCACTCCATGGGATGAGAACAGGGTGGTCTGGTTAGCAGGCTGAAGTGTGGGCTGTGAAGGTGCCAGTTATGGTGCTGATGGTGGGGTGTGCACAGAGGCAGCTGCATTTTAGCTGCAGAAGCTGCCAACTCACCTACCAGAAGCCTGTCCTGGAAGCAAGGGAAGGTGGAAAGGGATGTCCAGTGGTTGAGAGGGGTGTGTTTCCCTCCTGGGCAAGGACCTTGTGTCTCAAGGGTGGCTGAAGGGTTCTTGAACCTGAGAAAGATGGGAGGATCCTTAAGGCTTGAGATGGACGAGTGTGATGTTTCTGTGTTAGAGTAACATGGAAAGAAGAAACTGTGTCACCAGAGGGGGTACTTGGTAGAAAAGGCATGGCAAACTCCACCATACTGACAGTAGATGATGGACAACTCTTTGAAATTGGTAAAATAGCAGAAGTTGTGTTGGCTCTCTTGCATAATCAAATTACAGAGATATTTTTCAATAGTTGATCTAATTTAGGGGTTTCCTCAAAATTGCAAAATACCAGATAGGTGTGTTCCTGGCAATAAGCTGAGGATGGGTTTAGCCCCAATGCATCTTCAGCTAATGTGTCTCCTATTGCCAGTTGAACTGCTTTAAGCATTTGAAGTCATGTATCATGTCAGGTGTTACCTGCAAGTCAAAAAAGTAATCAAAGGGAACTGGTAGAAAAACAAAAGCTTTGATTGTCAAGGAGTTGTTGAATTTAATCCTTGGGGAAGTGGTGAGTCAATTTGTTCATGTAATCCATGGTGTTCTGAGTCAGGATAGTTTGTGGGGTTTATGCATCATGTAGGTTAGGAAAGGACAGTCTTTTGGGTGTCTCAGATAGAAGGCATGTTTAATTCTAAACAGCATCTATATCATCACATTGTTTTTGTTACACCTGGAGTATTGAAGGGGAGGAAAAAATGTTTCTCCTCAGTGGTATTGCCTCTGGTTTTCATGTCTCTTGTGATTAATTATGTTTATTAATTTATTTGTTGCATTCTCTTCCCTGAAAGATAATTAAATACAGTGAGTCCACTTTCTACTATGGGAGTGAGAATATTGGGAGCATAAACTTGGAGTTGATTTGTTTCACTGGGGTGACACAGAGTATGGGATCAGCAGTCTGGCCAAGTTTGTGAAAAACTTTGGTCTTTACAATTGTATGTTTCCGCATAAAATACAGGATTTTTTTCATTGCAGTGTTTTTGTCTCTCATTTACTAAATCAGGCAATGTGACTTTCTTGCCATTCTCATTTTCTAATTTTTGTAGTAATTTTTTTATGGTGATGTCTGTACAACTGATCAGCTTTGGTGTACAGGAAACTTAGCATGGCTGGTGTCACCAGTTCCTGCTTGACAGTAGTATTTAACCAGATTAAGCTACTTTTCTGTTTTTCCTTTTTTCCCTCTAAGCTCTTGTAAAAATGGGATTCTTTTCCTTGTGGCTCCATTGAAATGGTCTCTTCTTAAGTATTAAACTTTAGAGTGTTTGATCAGGAAAACAAAGGAACCTAAGACTGGTTTAAAAACCCAAAGCTATTAAAACTTACAGTACCCTTCACTTTGCAGACAACACTTATTTGAAATGATTCTTGGTCAGAAGCAGTTGCTGGACTGGCTGCAGTGCCAGTGACGCAGGCCCTTACTCTGCCCTTTTCTGTCCTTTAGCTGCAGAGCCATGAAGGGCAGCTAGCACAGGTGTAGGTGTCCGTCAGTAGGTGAGATGAACCTGCCGCTTGCCAACAACTTTATCTGCCAAAGTTGCTCTTCAGGTTGTGGTTTCGGGGCTGTGGATGTGAACAATTGCCAAACCATGATTAAGGGGGTTGTTTGCCCGTGCTGGTCTGCAGAATGAAATGTCACTGGCTTGCTGCATGCAGATGGTGAGTCCTGCAGGCTGCTGCAGTCATCTCAGTAGGAGACTGGAAAGTACAAATTACCTTTGGAAATCAACTACTTCTGGATTTTGGATTTAGGTATGTAGTCAGATTTGCAGGTTAATGTCCCCCTGGAATACTGCATGCAATTATTTCCCAACCATCCCCTTCTCCAAAGGGGAGAAGCAAATATATTTCTGTCTAAGCAAGGACAGGAAAATAATCAGAGCATCTGTGTGTCCTGTCAAAATTGAGGGCTGTTGGAACAAGGAGGAAAATGATGAGGCCTAGGGAGGCTGATGGAATATGACCAGGTATATATTGGGTGGATCTCCAAACACGTGTGCCATTTCCTAAGGTTAATGATGGCTTTCGCTGAGCTTTACCATGTATTGGGAAGCTTGAAAAGCTGGGGAGAGTCTACAGTGGAAATTCTCTAAGAACAGTACAAAGATAAATTTTATTCTCCTCATTCCTTCTGAAGGCATCAAGAGCATGAGTATGCTTCAGTGATTTTCTCTGGATTTCAAATTGCGACTAAAAGATTTGTAGCTGCTGAATCTGGTAGTGAAGCTGTTTCAAGCTGGTCAGTGCCTGATGGGAATGTTGTACTGACAGATTTTGGGATTTCTCCCTTTTCTGAACTTTTTGCCTCCAATGCGCTGGGAGATGCTTATTAGTAATAATGCCAGTCTGCACTTCTCAGGAAGGGCAGGCTAGGAGAAAAGACATTAAAAATTATTAATTGAAACACTTGTGGTCAATTGATCAATTTTAGAGAGTGTACTTTCCTATTAAAATAGACACTCATCACCCACATTTGTAGGATGCCAGCCAAATAGGCTCCTTAAATTGATTAATGGCATCACTGGTGTCATGTAGTGCCCCTCGTTTAGAGCCTGATTATGTAACTACACAGGCACATTAGATAGATAGATACAATGCTGTAGATACCATGCTGTTTTCTTGAAAAAGCATTTTATTGATATTGATATATTTCCAATGGAAAGCAAAAGAAGGGGCTCAAGTTGTCAAAAATCCAGTGTTGGAATTTGTTGTGCAAAGGCAGGAATAGGACCTGAGTATTATTACCTACTATGTAGAGCAGGATGCATTCAGCTTATAACTTTATTTCTTAGAAGCATAACGGAGCCTGGAAGTTGGGTTTCTTCAGTGTATATCACAAGTTGGAATAGCATGTGCTTGGTTTTCTTTGCTCTTTTTTCCCAACTTTAGGGTAAATTGTGGAAGCCTGTCCTTAGATGCTGTGGCTGTAGTTAGAGAGGTCAAGGCCACCTCATACCTATTGCCACCTCTGCTTTGCAGGATCAAAATAGATTTGTTAAGGCAGTTTGGGTTTTTGCTAACTTATCTTGTGTTTATTGATGCAGTGAGGTAGAAGTTGAATATGTGGGCACTTCTGAAGGGGTGACCATCTCCACGCTGGGGCTTGGTGGGACGAGGTTTTGGCTCTCGCTGCCTATGCAGGCCTCAGCAGCATCAACACTGATTTTACAACTACCTTCTGGTGATTTTGTTCCCTCGTTTAAAGGAATTTTAATGGGCACAACTTCTCTGGTTTTGCTCATTCTTTAAGTGTCTTTGCTGTGAAAGTTGGCTCAGAGTGCTTGACACTGTGGTGGAGAGCTGCACAGTATTTTGTCTGCAGTGGGATGGTGGTTACTGCCGTTTTCTAACTTCTTTTACAACATCTTGCACAGTGTAAAAAGGGAAGACATGCCAGGGTTTATATAAGCTACTACATAGTGTTACATTTTTTATTTCTGCTCTGATTTTTCAATTGTCTTGGTGTTTCCTCTGAAGTCAACTGTGAGGATACACTTTAAAAAATTTTGGGTTGTGCAAGGGTAGTATTTGCAATCTGAGACAGTATTGATCTGTTTCAGACATTCATGTGTTCCAGACTTTCTTGCAGGCTAAACCACCCATAGCTCTGCTCACTACAGCTTGCTTGACCAAAGAGCAGATTTTGACACAGGTGTGCAGTGAAGTTGTCCTCATTCCTTTGGACTTGTAGCATGAGGCCTTGGGGGTTCATCCTCCCTCACATCAGGTAATCAGGAGGTTTCCATCACATTGAGAAACATCAGAGACATGGTCCACACAGAAATTGTATTCCTAAGTAAACTGGTTCTTAAGATCTGGTAATTTCATTTATAAGTGCATACAAGTGTGGGGCTTATTTATTCTTCTTGTGGTCTCTAGGATTTAGCAGCATCCTAACAGAAGGTAAAGAAAATCCTTGTTTTGTTTTTGAATGATTTAGAATATAGAAGATTATATTGCAACTTTGAAAAGAGAGATTAAGTACTGCTGCCTGTACCTCAAGTAAAGCTGGCTTGATTCTGGACTGCGCATAAACCTAGTTTGAGTAAAAGCATTAAACCAGAAGTGGGACAATGGGTGATAGTATCTAATGCTAGTCTGTATTATCGGGGCAAAATAAGAGTAAGAAACCTATAAAGTTAGGATCTTTCCTCTGCAGCATCTATTGTGTCAATCTAGTCTCAATGGAACTCTCCTGCTGGAGAGTTTGATCTTTATCCCTTCCCCCATTGTGGAGATACGGAAAAATCACCAGCAGGTCTCTTCCCTGTTATCCTCCTTGAGGCACAAGCAGTTTTCCTGTGGTTTACCTTCCTTTTCATTTAAAGTTTGACTTCATTTTTAGTACGCCTACTCACATTTGTTTCCTCTGAAGTCCAAACAAAATGTACAGACAGAACATAAATAATCCCAATCTGAATTAGGAATAACCACTTTTAAATATTTAAATATTATTTTAAATACTTATTTCAGATGCTCATAAGCCCTTATGAGTACAAATCTTGAATAATCCTTACAATGGAGAGTAATATATGCTGTGTGCTGAAGAAAGGGGAAAAAGAAAGTCTGAGGGGAAAAGGTGACTTTTTAAAATTAATTGCAGTTCTTTGTGAATTCAGAAATGGAGTTAGGCTTTTCATCCAAGCTTTAAAATATGTGTTGTTTCGAATGATATATTAGAAAGTATGCTTTCTGCACATTCATTCAGAAAATTATTTACCAAAAAAAGCCATCAAAAATTTCTGACTGAACATGTGCATATTTTTATATTAACATATACATACAAGTGTGTGTATGTATATATAAAAAAGCTATAGTTTTTGTAACAAGAAAAGGCTCATCAAGTCCTTTGACATAGTACACAGGCTGCTAAATAAAATTTTTGCTCTTAAGAGAGTTTGAACTGTGTGTGAGGATAAGGTGGTGAACTGACAGACCTTGTCCTGCACAGTAACATGAGCATTTCTGTATGTCAGAGAAGCTGCCCAGAGTGATGGGTGATTGTGTTTATCACTATTTGTTTCATTTGGATCTAATGAAAAACAATGCCATTCTGTTTAAGCTAGAATTGTGAAGGGAGTATCAAGGTTTCAGAGCTATCCTTTCAAGCAACTGGATGTCGAAATTCACTACCTTTAGAATAAGAAGTCAAGGAGTAGCATTTGGCTGTGTTTTTCTTTGCTCCTGCAATTTATTCCACTCTTCTAGACTGGCCACTGATTGTTAACAAAGTCCCATTCTGTATTTAAGATATTATCAATGTGCACACATACTTTGTAATTTCATTTGGGTACAAATCATACAATAGCAAGACTTCTAAAGTATTACTGAAAGCCATCCTCTTTCTCTGAAACTTTAATAGTTGTCAGACCAGACATTTAAGTTCTAGGGAGAACAAATTGTTTTTGGAATTCATCTTGAAGACTCAGAAGGTCTGGGATTGACCCTTGAAGCTGTTCAGTTCAGAATAATTCATTAATGTCAAATAAAAGACCCTGTAAAGAATAATGTTTATTCCTCTAAGCCTCTACTGAAGGACTGTGTAAGCACTTGTTGAACGTTTAGTGTAAACCTTTTAAAGTGAGGAGCGGGAGGAACAGGGCATGAAGGTTGTGTGTTCAGTTGATTTATTGTTCATCCACATTTGGCCAACTGCATACTTTTTTTTTTAATGGAAACCTGTTGTCAGAGTATAGTGGTTTGGGGAAAAGTACCCCAAGCATCAGGAAAGCAACACTGCTTTATGGTCAGGTAGCCAAGGATGTATTTACTTGCACTGCCATGATTGAGACCATTCTGGTTTGGCATGAATGTATTGGAGGCAGCGCTCCTTATAGGCTCAGCTTAAAAACTGGGGTGGATATTTAGGAGGAACTGTATCATCCCCATCCCAGACTGGAGTCTTCTCAGGTGCCCTAGGGACCAAGCAGATGGCAGGGTTGCTGCTTCTTACTTTGAATCCTGATGTACTTTAGTACGTGTGTGTGTCTCTTCTCTCTGCTAGATGTCATTCTTCGTGGGAGTCTGGATAAATATTTCAGTCCTTAGGAGTTCAGGAGAGCTAGGTATCACCTAGCAACAAGCATCCCACTCTCTACCTCCTGCTTCCCTTTACTTTTATTAAAGTATCTCAAAACCAGAAGTTGAAGCATTAAGGTAATTTTCAGAAATATTTTGAGCAACTTTAGATATTTTTGTTAAGACATTACAGCAGAGCAACAAAGATGTTGGTGTGGGGGCTGGCATATTAAAGTCCTTGTTTGAACAGCACCTGCAATCAAAAATTAGCAAAAACTTCAGCTGGAGACAGAACCCTTATGATCACAGTTGTTAGGATGCATAGCAAGTGATCCTTTGGTCTTGTGAGGTCTGCAGTTACACTCAACCTAAACTGAATGACTTTTTAGGCTGTACTACATGGTTTGCCTTGCAGCTTGTAGTGACTGCTGGTGGGACAGTGCATTATATTGGAATTTAAATTATTTTTTTTTTGCAGACAGCTTTGTGGCAATATATATTGGCTAGTTTCAGTTACAGTGGTACAGCACTCAGTTTACAAGTATCCTGGGGACCAGACACGGGTCAGGAAAGGGAGACACTTGAAATGCAGTTGAGGAAGACTTTGGGATTTGCTCAGTAAGTGCTGGACTGTATGCCAGCATCTCCTATCCCATATCAGTTTTAAGCATCAAGAACTGTTGTGGATCTGTAGCTTATGGTTAATGTATATTTTATCTGTAGCTTGTGCAAAATGTCACTTTATGGAGATTATGAATGTCCCTGCAAGAGTCAGAAACTTAGAGAAAAAGGACAAGCGTGTGACTACTGTTACTACAAGGGTAGCTATCCTTAACACTAGGTTGAGGATAACCTCCGTTCATTTCTGAATAGTGCTGAAACTGAGCTTTCAGTGATTCCGCCTTACCTGATGGCCAGGGTGCTCTTGATGAGTTTGGGAGAAGTCATGCTGGTTTTGGGGAAGTCTAGTGTGACTCAGGGCCTTTGAAAGGAGTTGCAGAAGTCAAAATACAGATCTAAGGGCTTTCAAGAAGAAAAGTGCATACTTTTAAAAAATAAAATAGATGATGTAAGAAGGTGACTAGCCCCCTTATGTCCACATAAGGAGTTTGTTTTATAGAGGGAAAAGTTAGTAAATCCTGATTCAGCAAATGACTTAACTTTGCAAATGAGTTGGTATTTTCCAAATGTGTGTTCTCATACCTGTCTGAATTATAAGAGTAAAAATAGCACAAGAAGTAATTTGTTAATGTGAGTTTCCTTTAAAATTATTAGTATGTACAAGATAAGTAAAAGTGATACCAGTGTGGACTTATGAACTAATGTGGGTTTATATGTTCAAAGGTGTTTTATTTGTAGAGGTATGGCTACCTCTGCACCTGTAGGGACTTCCGTTTTTCCTGAAATATGCTCAGCATGATTGTCCTGAACCTCTTCTCATGCTCCTTAATGTGGTCCTGGAGTCTTGCTCAGCTCCACCAGGGGGTGGCTCTGCTGGTGGGGTGGCACTACCAGGGTATCTAATCTGATCAAGACAGGTTTTCAAAATGGACTAGGTGTAACCAACCAAATTTATTTGGTTTCTTCTTCCTGTAGAAGAAGGAATCTAATGTTTGGTGGCATTCATAAACTCCTGGGGTCCTAAAACACTGTTTCAAGGTGAAAGTTAGGCTTGGGTAGAAGAGGACATAATTCTGTGTTTGCTACTTAAATTTTATTCTTTTGGTTGAAAATGATTTGTGCTTTGCTCTATGATTACTTAAAGAGCCTTTTTAACTTAAAGGTTTCAAATCAGAAATATTGTGCAGCTGTCTCATTGGGTAGATTTTCTTCCTGCTTGATGCAAATGGAAGATGTTTCTACTTGGACTTCAATGTCTGATTTCATATTCCTGATAGTAGAAAGTAACATTTCACTGCAGGAGACTGAAAACCAAAGTCCAAAGCGGGTTTTCATGGTGGTGATGCGTGGCAGAATGGATGGGCCCTTTTTTCATAGGCATTTCAAAGTCCTTTCATATGAAGTCAAAGCTTTTCAGCACTTTCAAAAATCAGGGCAAACATTTGCGAAGTTACTAGTTAAATGCCATTTTCAGAGGAAAAGAGTTTGCTCTTAATCTTCTCAAAAGCAGCCTACAATAGAAGCCTTTCCATAAAGGAGATCACCCAGTGGTGCAAGGATGTGGGCAATTTAGTGCTTTTTGATTGTGCAGACCTGAAGAGCATTAATGAGCAAACCCAGTTACTTGTCATTGCTGAAGAAGTAGCTTTTCCATGAGGAGGACCCTTGGACATGATTTAATAACGCAGAACCACAGCTGCAGCTCTGGCTGGTTGGGTAGTGGTTTGTTAGTTCTGAAACACAGACCCGTGTTTGCTGTGTCACCATAGCCACTGTAACATAATAGGACTCCGGCGTTGGTGTGTAACTTGAAGCTAAGTTGTGCTGTAGGAACATGTGTGTCTGTGTGCATGTAGAGAGGAGTAATGATGAGAAAACCTGGAGAACTGGAAACAATTACAGGGCAAACACTGTCTTCTCTCATGGAGGCTCCATGAAGCTTTTGGATACATTGCATTTAATTTAAAAAAAAGGAAATGACTAAGTAATTTCCTGTACAGGTTAGGTGACCACATCGTCTAAGTCCAGGATATGGAAAATGTGGTCCAGTTGTCCCGTTTTTGGACAAGAGCACAAAGGAAAGAGCAGCTATAAACTCAAAGGTGGTTCTTTAAGTATGCAATTTTAAAAGAAAAAAAAGGAATCTACTACATGAAATTTTGAAGTAATCCAAATAATGCCAAGGGAGATTAAAAAACAAAAGGGAAGGAGAATCTACAAGATGCACAAGAGAAGACAAATGGTCTTCAACAGTTAGCATGCTTACAGTCTGTGGTATTCAGTTAGGTCAGTGTTTGTGGTAACTTTGCAGCTTTTTCTAAGTCATACAAATATTTGAAACTTACTTTCTTCTACTAAACTTAATATTTTCTTAGAGATTAAATACAAGGGCATGATGTTTAGTCAGTGTGATAATAACACACTGTATGAATAGACTATTTTTATTTTCTTAAGGGAGCTTCTTGTCTTCTTTTCTCTGTAAAAGTTTGTGTAGTATTTGGAAACCTGTCATGTTGTCGTATATACAACAGTAATGAAATACTGGAATGTGGTTTAAAATCAGGCAGGTGATGCTCTACTGGTATTTGAAGGATGACCTTATTTTGAATGACAGAAAAATAACAGCAGGTTGTTTATAGTAAATCTGACAGCAGATTTAGATTCTTGACTTCACACCATTTCCATTATTAAGAGAGACATATGTAAGTAGCATTTGCTTCCAGATACATGCACATATTCTGTCAAGGGGTTTAAGACATCTTGTCTATTGTTTAAATTTTAGATGTCTGAAGATTTTTTCTCCCCCAAGGCTTTTTTAAAAAGTTGGACTACTAGGTTTATTTTTTTTTAAACTGAAGGAGCCTCACAAGACATAATATAATATTTTAATCTCTAAATGCTTCTTTTTCTTTTATAAATTAACACAGAATCATAGGATGTCTGGAGTTGGAAGGGACTTAATGGTCATCTAGTTCCAACCTCCCTGCCATGAACAGGGACGCCACCCCCTAGGTCAGGTTGCTCAAAACCTCATCCAACCTGACCTTGAACACTTTTAGGGATGGAGCATCCACAACTTCTCTGGGCAACCTCTGCCAATGCCTTGCCATCCTCACAATAAAGAATTTATTTTTAATATCTAATCTACATCTCTTCTCATTTCCTTTGAAACATTGTCTTATGGTATGTGCCCATGTAAAAAGCCCTTCTCCAGCTCTCTTGTAGTCCCTTTAGGTACTGGAAGGTGTTGTAAGGTCTCCCCAGAGCCTTCTCTTCTCCAGGCTGAGCAACCCCAACTCTTTCAGCCCCACTTCACAGGAGGGATGCTGCTCTGTTCTTTGTGGCCCTCATAACTAAACTGATCCTGTATCTATAGGAAACCCTGAAAGAAATACATATTCAGATTTTGTGGTGGTCTTGGACAGTTTTTTAATGTGTCCCTGTTGGGATCGTGCATAGTATTTCTAGGCAATACAGTTTGAAATGGTAAAGAATGCTCATCCTCTGTAGCTGCTGGAAAGTTTACCTGTACAAATGCAGGGTACTGGTACATAGTGGGCTCAGAAGACTTAGTGAAGCAGTTGGGATTTGGTGAGCTCAAATAGCAGCTCAGAAGTTAAAAACACAGACCTTGGACTAAAATCATTAGTTAACAGGAAACATAAGGCTTTTTCCAATATACTTTTTTTGTTGTATTTGTCCATTTTTGTTTTAAGTGCTTATAAAATTACGGTTCTTCTGAGCTATGTTTTACTATGGGATAGATGTCTGTGGTTAGATTTTTTTGTATTTACATACACAGCATACTTGAGAAACTACTGAACTTCTCAGAAAATACATGGATTACATGATTTAATATTTTCTTTTTCAGGATTGAAGTGGATCTAGGGACAAATGGATGACTGAATATTCATATGAAGAGGAAAGCCATAAAAGTTGGTTGACATTTTTACAGCCATATGCATTATATGTATTAATGCTAGTATCAAAAATTTACACTGTGTTATAAAACAGAATAGCTTAAATAACTGGCCTGAGCTTTGTATGCTGTAGTGTCTTTGAGGCAGGGGAATACTGTAGCTAAACAGCTGTGGTTTAATGCAGTGTTTGCTGACAATACCTGAATGTACAGCAGAAAATCCAGTAGTATGTTCAGGAAATAGGCAATTCCTTTAAAGCCAGGTGTTTGAGTGGGCTCCCACATAGTGGTGTTCATTCTTCCATGCAAAGATGAAGGGAGAATTAGAAGGGTGTTGTCTTCCATTATAGCTACTGACTGTGATGCTTAATGTTGTGGAGTGGCACTCAGATGCCACATCGACAGGTGCTGTTTAAGAAGTCAAACAGGACATGATCTTTTTGAAAGTTAACTTGGTGCTTTGTTTTCTTGTGATAGAGAGAAGTTTGTTTTGCACTGTGAGTTTTCTGTGATGGTTAAAAAGGAAGAGGCTGTTGGTGGACCTCCATGACTGGCTACTGTTTTAATACACCAAGCCTTGATCTCTGCCAATCTGCTGCCTGTGGATTGACACCAGAGCAAATTAATTGTATTGACAACTGCAAGGTGTGGTACAGTTGGGATGCAGGGCACAGTCCAGGGGAATGCTGTGCAGCAGCTTGGCTAAATAAAGCATTCTGGAAACTCCAGTAGTCAAGGAGGGGTGTTACTGTGGGAAGCCTGTTTCCTTGAGAACTTTTGTCAACCCCTGAATCCCAGTCAGGGGTGGAAACAATCAAAAAAGCAGCAAAAAGCCCAGGTTTTGTTTTTCAAAAGCACAATGTTAGTTCAGTACAAGAAATGTAAGTCTACAGTTCTATTAACTTAGCGAAGTAGTTCAAGAAGACAGAGTCTTATTTTTCTCAGTGATAACTTGGTTTTATCAAACTTTTAGTGGTTCAGAAGTTTTACAGTTTATGAACTACTGACCTGGATACAGAAGAGTGTAACTCTTTCTTGGGTAAACTTCTTGAGTGCTCTCAACAGAGAGTGGACATGCTGATTCCAGCTACCTCCAAATTCACAAGCAGCATGAGATTTCAGGGAATCATCTGTGTCTTTGGATTTTGTTTCCTGAAATAACAGCCAGCAAAACAATCTTCAGAAGCATCCATAGAACATCTGCTTTGTATGCTGCAGGTCCCAGAAAACACCTCCAGCCTCCCAGAGCCAAATTTAAACCCTGATACAGTCAAAGTGGTATTAGTAGCTGTGCAGAAATGTACACAATTTTTTCCATGGGGTCAGGGGCCCATATGCCCACATGAGGCAGCAGTTGTTGCCTGCTAAAACCAGAGCACAGAATGTTGAGGAATTTCCCTTTGGTTTGATTGCTGACAGGTCAGCGGCTGCTGCCCATACCGATGTCTGATAGCTTGGGATGGGCCAGTGTTGTGGCAGAGCAAACACTTCCCTGCTCAGATCTCTTGGCTATGAATAGCAGAGTGAAAAACGGATACTTTCCAAACCTTACTTTTGCATCGTTCAGAAGTGCAGTGATAAAATCCTGTATTTACAAGCTTGGGGAGGCACTTCACTGACAAAGTGTGAGAGGGTAAAAAACCAAACTAATTATCTGTAAGCCATCTTTGGATATAATTTTTTTACAGTGGACTACTCTTGCTGTCCAGGAGACAGCACAGAGCAGTGCTACCATAGTGTGGTAATGTTCTGTGTTGGATTGAGAAGTAACTAGGACAGGCTATGTCTTAGGTATTTGGTTTGGGAAGTGACACCAGGGCAGAAAAAGTTAAGGATTTATTTCTTGAGAGGGGCTGTCATGCCCAGAGTCTGTGCAGAGGAGGGACGGCTTCCAGATCAAGCAAAAGACTCTTGGGAGAATTTGAACTTTCTGCAGGTTTCTGTAATTGCATGAGAGCTGTATCTCTGTTAGCTCTGTATTGCTGTTCTTCTCTCTGCTTTTACTTTTCTGGTTTAACACAGAGTGGTGGAATGAGGAAGGAAGAACTGGAGAACAGGGTGACCTCTTTCTTGTCAAGCCATAGTTCCACTCTCTCATGCCCTTCTGATGATATCCCACAGTGATTGTGGGGAAGCTGCTCTAAATATGTGCAGATAAGGAAGGGGGTTCTGAGTTATTTCTTCACATGTATTCTGTTTGGCAGCCTTTGCAAATGTAGGACTCTGAATCCTCCTGGTAGTCTTTTATATAAGGAAAGTACTGTGATTAAATCATATCACTGAATAAGAAAAAAATGTGGTTATATAGAGGAATTCAAAGTTCAAGGCTAAAAATTCCTTTTCTGGGAAGAAATAATTCCAGAAAGCTTAAGCAATAGAGGTGGAGAAGGCTTCTCTGTGGTCACTGTTAAGATCAGTTGATAAAGTTCTGGCTCCAATAGGGAAGAGATTGGATTTCAGCCAGCACCCTGCCTTAGCTTTTTGTTTTATTGCTCCTCTTCTAATCTAGTTTTGAAAGATTTTCACTGCTGACATGAAAATGTTGGTGTATTGTTAGGAGTGTAAACAGCCTGTGTTGCATTGACTGTATGTTATATTGGTATATTTAAGGTTTACCTTGGTCTGCCTCAAAATATATGTAAATGTGGTGTTGTATAAATAAGTGATATCTAAGCATATATGCAACTGATGAAGGAAAAATGAGCATAATTCTTTCTATCTTATAAAATGAGGCTAGATTAATATCTAGCAGAAAAAAGAAATATGCAAAAATAAACCTGACAGCAAATGTGCATATTGAATGCATGCAGCTTATGATACTTCTGCATTTTCCATAATACTGACAGCTGCATCCAGAGGTTCATTTGTCTGTTGAATCAGATATTTAAAGTTTATGTTTTTCAGTGTACAGTGGCTGAATGGGGGTGTAGTGGGGCGTGATATGGGTGGGAGCTGGCAAGGAAATAGGTAACTGACAAAAACTGTAGCTCAAAGATTCTGGGCAAAATAAAGGTCAAGATTTCAAAACCAGGTAAAAAGGACTGAAAGAAGGTCAGAAAGCAAAACTACAGGGGAAAAAGAGGTTGTTCGAATTGAAAAAGCACAGATCTGGCTTGTACTGTATGAGTGGCCATGGGTGCAGTCACACCACTCACACTCTGGTTTCATGAACAGCTTCTAGAAATAACACTGGGCAGTTCAGTTGATCAAGTTTAATGATGTTCTAAGTTATTTAATGATGGAAAAGTGATGAACAACACTGAGTTTCATGGCATAAGGATGACTCCTAATTTTCTGTGTGTCATGTCTTCAAAAAAAGCTGAAACCAAACCAACCAAGAGCAAACTTTAGCTCAGCTGTGTAGAGGAAGGGACTCAAGGAGGTGTTTCTTGAACTGTTGAAAGCTCACCCCATTTCAGCAACCTCCCAACCTCTTATATGCCCTTGCCTCACCTCCTCTGGCTCCTGCATGTAGAAGGGCATGGGAGGGTGCAGAACCTACTGGTTGCTCTAGGGCTCTACCCCATGCTCCACTGCCAGCTGGGCAAGCCTCTGGGTTATCTCATCTCACTCAGGATCTGCCTTGGTTTTGTGTGGAGTTTGGGTTCATTGGACTTCATGTTTTTGCTTTTTCATGCTTTTTAAAATCTGGTCATGATAAAAAATGACTTTGTAAAATGTATTTGAGAATGTTTCAAGGAAGTTTTATGGTTTTATTTGCGTAGCCAATATAGTGGTAACAGTGTGATGATATGTTTGGTTTTTCTTGTCAGCTGTCCCCTCTGTATTGCAAACAAATGCAGTTTTTCTAGAAAGAAAGCGGCTGCTCTTAAGAAGCCTTTCTCATCTAGCATCGTTCAGTGGATTCTTGGAATATAGTTATGACTAGAAATATCAGCTTGGTGAAATATATTAATCTAGAGGGAATTACTTTGCACTGACCATCAATCTATCTTTTTGTCATGTGCTTTTCAGTTTAGATTACTCTCAGGCAAAGAGGCTGTAGTTTGATGTTTTGTCTTAATTCATTGTGATTATAAATTAGTTGGATAAAACAATGTAACAAATGACTACTTAAAAATGACTGATGGCCCCATTCAGCAAGGCATGGGGATGTGAAGTTCTGTTGGTTTCATCTGTTGTCTAGCATTTATCAAGATGGGTCCCTTAACAGTTGATTTTTAATGAATATTTCACAATGTAAATAGATAGCAGGCAGTTGTCTGGAGCTCAGTCATATTCATAGGACAGATCTGCTTTTACTTGCTGTCACTGAAAAATGTAAAAGTTAATGCTGAAACTGTAGAGTGGGAGGGAAGCTTTTCCCCAAATCTCATGTTGCGGAAAGGGAGGAGCAGCAGTGATTTTCTTTCTTTTCCTGTTCCTTACATCAGCAGCCACATACTGGGCTGTCTCTTGCTCCTGTCTTTTCCCACTGAGTGCTGGAGGGCTGTGCATGGTGCGTGCTGTAGCTCCACGTTTGCTCACTGTAGGCTCAGCCCTACTGCCGGTGGGGTGAGGTGAATTTGGAGCTGATGCTTACGACTGAAAAATTGCTGGGGTCATTTCCAACACTGAAATTTTCCAAGGAGAAAAAGGCATTTTAGATTGCTTGCAACAAACCACTTCAGCTTTGTGAGTTTGCATATGAACTCCTTCCTGTTCCCCTTGTATTTACAAAGTTACAGAATGATTTCTGGAAAGACCCTGGTGTTCTTATTAGGCTTTCCTTATGAACAGCAGTACAAAATCTTTTCTACACAGCTCATTTTCTTCATTTCTGCCAGACAGATGCTTTCATAATCTCAGTTTCTTGTTTATGGATCCTGGATCTTGGCTACATTCCTTTCATTTCCTAACTCTTTTGGTGACACACATACATGTAGATTATGGACAAATCATATTTAGCAGTTGGCTTGTGATCTGACCTTGTTTAAATAAGATTGGGCTATGATTTTGAGGGTTTCATCTTTGTATTTAGTTTCTGCCAGTGTGCATTGGGGGTAAAACATCCATGGGGTATCCTAACTATTGCTTTTAAGTTTTATCTATAAAAAATGCAGTATATTTCAGAAGTGTTATTTTACTGATTGAAGATAGCTGTGGTCTTTTTGCACTCTGACTCTTCAGAAAGGCATAGAAAGTAGGCACTGGGTGAGTTAAACTTGCCCTGTTGAAGCCCGGTCTTCTGCAAAATCTCAAGCTTTGCTCTAAAATCAATACCGATATCTTCACATGTTATAAATAAGGTTGTATTCTCAAATAGTCAGAACAAAGTTGCCCAAAGGCTTTGTTCACAACTGGGAGAAAGGTCTTTGGCTCAGTAGTGGTGTGGAGGGTTTCCATCCAGTGTCTGCACAGACTTCTGCTCTGCTTGGAGCTGCTGTGGAATATTTCAGGTGTGTTGGTTTTTGAATTAAAATTTTTTATGAAACACTTTTTTGAAATAGGAAGAATGGAGAATTGTATAAAAGAGGATGGCAGCAATTTTCATGTGAGGTGATGTGTGGGGGAGTAAGGCAGCTCATATTATAGTGCAGTTTACAGGAAAGTAGTTTGTCTAGAATTGAAAAAATGTGATAAGAATGTGGAATATTTAAAATTATCTTTTCACAGTTCAAGTCATGAAAATTACTAAATGTCATTTTCAAGCAAAGGTAGATCTTGCTAGTGTTGCCTGGATCACTTCTCCATAAAGAGATAGGTGGTGAGGATGGTCTGTGGGTAGTAAATTGTGGATGTAGGTGAAAGCTGTTTAAGAGCTTGCTTCAGCACCTACTGACATAACTCCGTTCTGCAGAGTGCTGTTTAAACTACTTCTGAAAGTTAATAGAAAACCCTTTATGATCTTACTTAGTAAATGCGTTAGCATCTATAATTTGTGTTAGTTACTGCTGTTGGTGATAAGGCTTGGGGTATGGTAACTTCATCTGATTATCTGAGGTCCTAGGGAGCTTTTAAATGCATCCTGTGGTCACAATCCTCCTGTAAATGTTGCTTTGTTTTTTGAAGTTTGAGGAGTTTTTTGTCAGGTGGCTTTTAATTCAGTTTGGGAGTGAAAAAGAATCCAAAAAACTTCATCTTGAAAAGATCAGCGGAGTTAACAAAAACCAGCCTGTGAACATAAAATAACAAATAGCTTTATAACATGGGCAAAGACATCCTTGGTTCCCATTTCTTGTGTTGAAAATGTGTGGTGTGTGTTGGTGTTCCCCTACTGGGAGGGAGGGAGGGAGGGAGGGATGTTGTTAAAAACAGAGTACCTGCATCTCAGGTGGAGCAGAAACTGATACTGTGGGCTCTTTGTCTCCAAAATTTGTCTTGCGGGCTATGTATGAAGTCAGATAGTGGAAACAGCGTAAAGATCTAGGTGAGAAGTTTTCAGGTGAACATTTCCCCGGTTCAGGCTGTAGAGGGAAGCGAGCCAAGAGTGTTACTGCTTTAGCTTAGATCAGGAAATGCCTCCATGCGTGTCCTGGCCCAGCAGGCTTTGTTTCACCTCACAGCATGGCCCAGGGCCGCACAAATTAGGTGACTTGGAAGAAACCTGGTTTGGTGTTTCCAAACCACTGTCTGTTTCAAACCACATTCTTCAGTTCCTTTTTCAGCCTTGACATCTCTTCTGGGGACTAGATTAAGCTGATGGGACATAATCCACGGAGAACTAGATCGCGAATGCCTGGATTTGTTCTTTTCAATTTCAGTCATTTTGCTAAAGGCTCCTGTCTTCTACTAGTCAGCAGAGAGCAATAAGCATCTCCAGAGGGCAGTTTTTCCCATGGGATTTCTCTGTCCTCCCTGGAAGGACATCTGTTCTGCCTGTAAGATGTGATGGTACAGACACTGTGAGTACACGAGGCTCCACTCTGCTGGACTCATTCTCCAGCCCTGAGCATCCCTTGCAGCCTGACTTCTCTGCTGCCATGTGGTCTCTTGGGAAGGAAAGAGCAGTCACCATGATCATTTCACCTTTTAATCCTAGTGCACTTAGTGAACAATTACACTAATTCTAGTAATGACTAAATTTATACTGCTCCAGAGAGGGAAGCACCAGGCATTTAATTTCAAAGCCGCTTGACAAGACCATTTTAATGTGTGTATTTTCAGAAGTATGACACCAGTTTCCAAAGTGCCTAATGGGGACAGAAATGTTTAAATTCATACTCTCAGGTTTACAGTTTCCAAGAAACAGAATAACCATAATTTCTGTTGAGCATGGTCCATCAAATAAAACAATTTAAGAACAGATATACAGGACTTGCTACTTCAGCTTATTTAATAATGACCTCTTTCTGGTCATTAGTTATAAGCATGTAAGTTTGCATGGAAAAAAGATACTTCTCTTGTGTGGAGATATTAATTCTCAGTGTTATGAAGCATCACAACTAATTGCATTTTGGAGTTAATCTTTTCTTTGTGATGAAGAGGAGAAGAATCTTCTCCATCTGAACAGTGGTGCTGATTAAAATACATCGAACCAGATACTGAAATACTGTGTATTCTTGTTTTCCTTTTCCTACATATCTGACAATAAGAATTTAGTGGTAGAAATAAATGTATTTGGATTTTAGTATTTTTGACATCCTGTGGAGAGCATGATGTCGAACAATGGCAATTTGTCACTTCTCATATGGTGGTGTAGAAGAATGTGTTAGAATTCAGTAGCTAGCACATAAGGAGAGGACAGTTTAGTACTGAGATCCATTGCTAACAGACCTGAATAATGATTCCACTGGATATGGTATTTCCTATACCCAAGGACATGTGTCTGAAAGAGAAAACAGGCTCCCAGTATTAATCTAAATCTCACTCTTGTGCTTCCCACGTGGTGATTCATTAAGTCTTTCTTATCCAGAGGTCTGGTGATGAGTCAGGAAAGGGCAAGTTCTCTGCTTTGAGGCTGTCACCTTCTTTTGAACTTTGCTATTTACTGAAGTTTTTTGGTGTTCAGTTTGATAGCAGTCAGCTGCAGCTGTGATTGCAGTCAGCTGCGATGGACATGTGGGCATAGCTCCAGTGACAACAAAAGCCTAGACTTTCAAACATTATAGGTAAATGTGCTGAGTTTCTACCTTAATTTTTAAGTAATATAAAAATATTTCAGTATTTTGTATTAGGGGGGGAAAAAAAAAAACCAAAAAACCCCCAACCACTAATGGCTAAACACTTGACAAAAGGTGTCTTAGAAATAGCAAGATACAAAACATTGTTTTTTCCTTGGCTTTGTTTTTCCTTTTTTTTTAAAAGAGCGTGGTACAACCCTCAAACCCCAAACATTTGGAGTACAGTCTTGAGTTTCATTTAAAATATATGGACTTGGGATTAGGTGTTTCTGAAGTGAGATGACAGTGAGAATCTCTCTTGCAAATTAAGGAGTGCCTGTTGGTCTTAGGAAGACGAAAATTAACTTGGATGTGTAGGTTGTCTTAAGTGCAGTAGAACTGAGATGATGTTTGCTGAACTACTCTTTGGAGATTTACATAATGGATGAGATACAGGAGCTCCAGGCAGCATGACAGTGGAGTTTATTTTATCACAGGATGTAAAACAAGTGAATTGCCTTAATAATCTCTGCAGAAAGCAAGGCTAATCTTTTTTTTTTTTTTTTAATATGGAGAAAGAGACCCTGAGAGTTCACAATATCCTGGCTTTTTATGTACAAGGACCCAAACCTTTCTTTAGAATGATCTGAATCCATTCAGCTATCATGCTTTCTTACTGAGGACTTTCAAAGCTCTTCAGGGAGGACAAGCAACATAGATCTCTGAAAATACGTCTTGTATGTAGTGAAATGAGATGGTAATTCATGGCTTGATATAAGATGCTCATAACAGGTTGGGTAATTATTCTGTTATATATTTAAATATATGGAAAGCATTTATAAACCAAGCATACCTGCTGTTAGTTCTATAGTGGTAATGATAATTTCAAAGGTTTTGGAGCCTTTGTCATTTCAAAGTGGGTGCATTTTGTAAAGATGCTTTAAGGTTAAAAGGTTGTAGGATTTAATTTTTTATCAAACCAATTTACCCTCTTTGGTTGGTGTGGAAGTTTCTGGTTTTCTGCTTCAGCTGATAATATCTCTTCAGCATGGAGAATGGACAAGGAAACACTGGAAAAGTAAATAGTTGAGTGTCGGTGGTAATAAGAACAATCAACTCCTGTTGTATCCTTTTCAGCTGTGTATTTGGCTTCAAGCAAGAGTTGGACTCTTAGGTTATTCTGAATATAAATGTGCCATTGCTCTTTGATCTTTGGCAAAACTTCCTAACAATCAAGGCTGCTTAGCACTTTTGCTTGAAGGAAAAGATTTACTTTTGGGCATAGCAAGTTTCCACAAGAGTTAATGATGTCCTTAGGTTCTGGTTTTTGTGAGCTGTATGCAGCTTAAGAATTCTTCTGTATTAATCTTATGTCAATTGCTAGTTCTTCTAGAAGAGCCTGGGCAAGTATTTAATAATAAAATGTGGCACAGAAAAAAGGCATTTATTTACCTAATGTGAAACAAGGTTATCAGAAAAAAAGTCAATGTTTATTGAATGTAGTATTATGTGAGCTTCTGCTTTTGTTAATGAAAAAACATATTTCCAGTGATTTCAGCAGTGATGGACAATCACTAGTCAATCTACTAGGTATGCTGTGCTCCACTCTTAATTCCCAGATGCAGGCTGGGATTAGTTCTGCTAGATTTCCTCTGGATACTGGGTAGCATTTATTGTTTATCAGTTGATGTACAAAGTTAGATTTTTTTTTTGACGGTTGTTTTTTTTTTTTCCTGTGTTTCTAGTAAATGTGTTATTTCTGTCAAGTCACAAGTGCGTATCAGTAACAGTTACTGCAGTGTGGAAGGAAGGGCACCAATGTGATAACCCATCTGCTTATATTTGCTGGTGTCTCTCCACAGTGCCAGCCTGATGGGATGAGAGACCGAGGAATCTTTTATAAGAACAGAGTTGTTTTCATCAGAAAGTGTTTTAAAACACTGAAATTCTTCCACCCCGTTGGCTCTGAAATCTCCCACGTGGGGATCTTTAGAGTAAATAAATAAAAGATCACACCAGGCAAATGTGATTTAAAGTGTTTGTAACTGTTCCCTAAACAACAGTAAAATCCTAAATATGATATGAGCAAGGCAAACAAGGGGAAAAGTTCACTTCAGCCTCCAGACTCAGTATTTGCACTGTGTAGCTATGCAGCACCAGACCCTGTGTACGCAGGAGAGGATTCTGAAGAGTCCTGAAGAGAATTCTGAAGGACATCCCCCTGGGTTAGGACAGCTTCCTCATGCCCTTCTTTGGGCCGTGTGTACATTTGTATCAGAGAAGTCTCTTATTTGTAATCCAGACCTAAGTGACCTACCATTATTTGCCTGCACAGAGACAGAAATATTGAATCATTTGAGCTGGACATGACCTTAAAGATGCAGCCCCACTGTTGTGGGCATGGACATCTTGCACTAGACCAGGTTGCTCAGAGCGCCATTCAAACAGGCCGTGAACACTTTAGGCATGGGGCATCCACAGCTTCTCTGGGAAACCTTTTTCATTGCCTCACCAGCCTCACAGTAAAGAATTTTTTTCCTAGTATCTAATCTAACCCTACCCTCTTTCAGTTTGAAACCATTCCCCCTTGTCCTACCATATCACTACATACACTTGTAAAAAGTCTCTTTCCATCTTTCTTGTAGGCTCACTACAGGTACCGGAAGGCTGCTGTAATTTCTCCCTGAAACCTTCTCTTGTCCAGGCTGAACAATCCCAATTCTCCTAGCCTTTCTTCACACAAGAGCTGTTCCATCCCTCAAAACATCCTGGTGTCCCTGCTTTGGACTCGCTCAAACAGGTCCATGTCCTTGCAGTGCTGGGACCCCAGAGCTGATGCAGCCCTGCAGGTGGGGTCAGAGCAGAGCAGAGGGGCAGAGTCCCCTCCCTGTCCCTGCTGCCCACGCTGCTTTGGATGCAGCCCAGGACACGTTTGGTTTCTGGGCCGTGAATGCCCATGGCTGGGTCATGCCCAGCCTCTCACCCACCAGCACCTCCAAGCCCTTCTCAGCAGGGCTGGTCGTGATCTGCTCTAGCATGATTGTGGTGGTTTTCTTAAACTGTTGTTCATTTAGTTAAACATCCTGAAGGTTTCAGTTGTAAAAGTTTGCAAGTTGTACAGATCTTAAGGAGTAATCATTTACTGCTTGTTGTGTTATTGTACCCTGAAGTGTCTGCTGCCTTCAGCTCTTTCTGAGATAGCAACTCAGAAATGCTTATCACATTTTGATGAACCTGTATTCCTTGCTAATGAGGAATGAAGCTGGGCATTTCCTATATTGGCTTGTACTGCTTTGAACCCTGGGGAACATTGCAAATAGTCAGCCAGGATTCTGCCCTGCATAGGTGCATGTTATTACTTATTTCTTAGTAGGCATTTCAGAGTGATGAGCATGTGAAGTACTTACTGGTATCCACTTGCTAAATTTCAACAAAAACTATCCAATCCAAATATAAACCTTTATATCTGAACCTGAAGCAGTTGTATGGTAGAATGGGAAGGATTTTTTTTCTAGTTCTAAAGGGCTTGCTTTGTCCTTTTGAGTAGGGTTCTGTGGGACTTGATAATCAGATATAGTATCAACAGTGATGACTTTGATTAATCTAGTAGTTCCTCACAGTTGAATGGGTGATATTACTTCTTTTTTTTTTTCTTTTCACAGTTGTGGTATATTTTGGTTAATACTTAAATTTGTGCTTTGAAATAAGAGATTAATCAATTGATTTCTGCAAGTATTCTTTCATGTTGCAAATAAATTTAGAGAATCTGTTGTTCTTCATGCACGTGACCAGATGAGAGTTATCATTACTTAAAAAACCCAACCAAAACAATAAGAAGAACAAAACCACCATAAACTCCCAAACAAGTGACAAAATATGAACAGAAACCACCACCCCTGAATGTTTCGGACACCATTTTAAACTTGAAAATAAATAATGGTAGAATTTCACATTTTTCACTTAAGAGTGGATAATTTATTCTCCCTGGCGCCAAACAGGTAATAAAATTACCAAGCTTTTTTCTAAAATTCTTGAAATTATGAATTCATTAATATCTTCAGACAGTATAGAGTATACCTTGAAATACTAAAGGCATGCACATGCCCACAGACATTGGATGGAAGTCTTGATGGTGCTGAGCCAGGGGATGAACGTTTTAGGAATCAGCACTAACAGTGATGTAACTTTGGTGCTTTTCATCACAAAACCCAGATTCTTTTAGCTGAAGTCCCATGAGGAGTGATTTTTAGGAAAAGGTATGTTTTCATGAAAAAAATTCTTTAAAATATTTTTACATGTGAAGTGGTGACTTGGCATGAGCTTTCAGCATAGAAAGCATTCTTGTGAATCAGCTACGTTGATTGAGAGAATCACTCACCAGATTTGTGTCCAGCATCATTCAGTGTCTGATAAACACTGCTCTTGAAACAACTGTGGCTGTGATTTTAGTGGTGAGAATATTTTAGTAATGTTTATTGAATTTTGGCAACCAGAATAATGATGGAGGTCGTTTGTCATGTTATTAATGTTCGAGGTCTGGGTATCTTCAGAAAGATGCAGTACACATAACACTCTATACAGAGATCATTGTTTAAAAATATGAGCAGCTTAACCCATCCAGTTCTTGTGGTGCAAAGTAAATCTAATAAAAGCATTTTAGTCTATGTGAGACATAGCTAATGTGGACAGGAAATCATTTTCATCATTTTACACGGTGTAACTAAGCCACGTGTTGGGAATAAATATGTGATTTATACAGACACAATTTCTTTTATGTCCTAATGAGAAATGTTAAATATATTAGTATGACTTGGGGCTTGACACATGCTCTGAAGGCTATGTATGATGCCAAGCAACCAATTATCTCAGTGCATTATTTCTTGAAAGCCTTGACATGGGTAAGGTCACTATACATTTTTTAAAGGGAGCACGATGCTAGGTTGATACAAGATGAAAGGATGATACAAATAACAACACTTTGTTAGATCTTCTTGCTGTGCAATGTATAATCAGGTGCTCTGACTTCAAGAACACTAATGAGGATTTAAAGACCCAGTGGTGCACGTTTAGCAGTCACATATGATTCTGTCAAATGCTTTTGCAAAGGGCACCTCTGATGCAAGGTACAGTTGAAAAGCAGGTAGGAATGATTAGTTTTATTGTATAGCTTGGTGTAAATCTTCTGAGCATTTCAGAGAGTGCAGCAATAGGTTGCTTTGCCAGGTGCTGTTGTTTGGCTGTGATTTTTCCCAGTCCTGAAGCTGGCCAGCAGCAGCAGTACACATGGGCAGGCTGTATCACTGCGTGTTCAGCATTTAAATAGTCACTGAGAGGAACAAAGGGAAGAGGCTCTGAAGTTATTGTTTGAAGTTCATACCAAGCTGTATATGCTGTGTGCTGGCCATCTCATTTACCTCTGCAGTAAATGTCAGGTAGTGAGATCCTGCAGAAGAACAGACAGTGGCCTAGCTGGCTTTAGGTTCCTTTTGGCAGTGATCCGTACCAGGTACTCGGCAGAAGAACGTCAGTTCATTCTGGAGTGCAGCTCCTGAGACCAGAATGCCATGGTTTAGAGCTGATTTACCTTTGATATTTTTGGCGTGTATTATACATAAAGAAAAGACATAAAAATAGAAATGTGTTTTCTATTAACAAATGACCATCTACCTTAGCTGCTTCTGCTTTCAATAGCCAATAATGGATGCTTAGGGAGAGGCGGTAGCAAGGCTGTTGTGTGAGTGATGCCCCAGTACCTCTTCCAAGTTTGCATAGCCAGAGGTTGTATCTATATTTTTGTGCTTGATGATAGTTCCTGGTAAACAAATCTGTAGAAAAGTCCAGTTTTTTTCAGCCAGTCCCCAGCCCATCAGACAAGCAGACTTGTCATGAGACCAGCTTCTCTCTGTGTGTAAGTTACAGTTCCAGTGCAAATCCCATGGTTTCCAGTTAGCACCTGCTTTGGGTAGGAGGTTCGACTGGACATCTCCTGAAATGCTTTCCCACTAAATTATCCTGCGATCCTAAGAAAAAAAACCAGCTTGGCTATAGCATTCATTGTTCCCCCAGTTTTTCCATGGTATTTCGTGCTGTAAAATGACTTTGTATAAATGAATTATGCATTAGCTTGTCTTTTGCCTAGACACACACTCATATATTTTGTTTATAACCTCTAATTTAATATAACTGCCAAGTTTGATTGGCTTTATATAGCAAATTCGGTGTCGCTGCCTTTTAAAGAAGTTTTAATAAAAGTTCAGAGTGTCTGTTAATGTACTACTATGTGTGCTACTTGTATATCTCTTTCTGATGTTTTCCAGATTTTTATGGCTCTGTCTAGAGTTACTTAAACTACTCTTTAATCTTGAAGTTTGCCATTATTTTGATAATTTGCAGTAATTTTGTGCAGAGCACTTGTTTTTTAAACATGTTTGAGGAATCACGATTTCTTTGAGAATCTGTGGGAAATGCATGTTGGTGACATTTAAAACTTGTTAATTAGAAATTCTTAGTATTAATTAGAATTGCCTTTAAAATTGGCCCTAATTCTACTATAATTTATTGCTTGTGGAATCTAATTTGACAGTTTTGTACATAAGCATTTTGATCATTCTGTCTTGAGTAAGAAGATACCTTGTGAGTAGTTAGGTGTTGGCTTGATCTAGCAGTTGATGCAGCCAGTCAGATCAAAATGTTATTTTACACAATTTTTAAAAATATTTGGTGGATGCTTAAAAATTCTTATTAATGAATTGAGGTGCTTTGTATTTTGTTCACTAAATGAACAGAAGTCAAGAGTTTCCCCTTTATTTGAACTGTGTTTTCCCTTTTTTTGTGCTTTGTACTACTCACCATCTTCAATATTAGTATTTTCTCAGGAGTTTCCACTGAAGCGTGTGGGGAGCAAGAAACCTCAAACTGTTGTTAAATAAAACAGAGATTGGGTTGGGACAGGGTGTTAAACATTTGCAGTTTGGGAGTTTCATCAGAGCATACACCCTTTCTTTAAACATGTCAGAATAAGCAGCGAGTTTGCTCCATGGTGAGAAGCAGGTACAGCAAATGCTGCTCCTACACATGCATGTAAGGTGTGGGGAAAGGTCATGGGGTAATGCTTAGTTTCTGGCATGTAGTCTGACTTTTTCATCTGAGTGTGCAGTCATTCAGTTTTGTTTAATTAATCTTGTGTTATTTTGGCCTGTCCTTGAATCAAATGAGCTTTATATGCTTTTGCTATCTGACTGTGCTTCTGAGGCTGAGACTGTGGTCACAGCTCTAACTGGCAGCTGGAACAGAGCCATTGAAAAAGCACTTGGTTTCACCACTTACTGCCTGTGGTATCTGTGACTTTGTACATTAACTGTGACAGATGGTTTCTGAGGCTCTGTGTGAACCTTCCTACGATACCTGGTGTTGGAAGGTGCCATGCACACAAGGTGCACTCCTCAAGGCTGCTGTTCCTGTCATGGGCAGCATGACAGGCTGAGCTGGAAATGAGCCACTGCTGGGAACAAGTTGTTCTCTTATGGGTGTCATATACTGCTCTATTTTTAATAGTAAGAAACCCCAAAAGTTTTTAAAAATTGCATGTGAACAAAGAAAATCTGAAATAAAAAATAAGTCTTAGCTGAAGTTTCTGAATTTTGGTTGTTACAAAGGCTGTCTTTTCCTTGTCTCCCTTTTTGTTCTGCCTCTGTGTTGGAGCTCCCAGATCAGTGAGAAACAAGGAATTAACCCTTACTTACCTGCTGCATAGAGGCAGTGCCAGTTGCCTAACATTTCTGTGCCTCAGCTGCTAAAAGGCACTAGGTGTATTTAACCTTGTCATAAGCTTATATTGCTCTTGTTCAGAGGATACAGTTTGTAATGTCGGTGGTTTATAAGAAGCCAGATTTTGGCCCTGACCATCAATTTATTGCCATGTTTTATTTTAGGGGAGTGAACATGGCAGCTGGAGGAGGACAAAAACCTCAGTTTGGTTGCTGAGCTGAAGGGTTGGGTATGATCCCATGCAGCAGTGGGACAGACAGTATTATTGGTAGTGTGTTTGTTTACTTAGAAACACAAATGGCCAGGGCTGGCTTATTTTCTGAAGCAAGTGATGATGCCCAGGCCTATGAAAGAGCTTACTTGGGTTGTTTCACTGCTCCATCTGGAGCTTTGCAGTTGTAGAGCTGAAGGTGCAGTTGCTTTGAGGTGATGGTCCCTTTGGACTGCATAGAATGATGGTGCCAAGCAGATACTGTAGAAAGCATCTTCTCTTCTTGCCAAAGAGCCAACAACGTTTGGCCTGCCACATAACACCTCAAGCACAAATTTTGGACCAAATTGTTGACTACTGCTACATGCTAAATGTTCTTTCTATTCTCCAGCACACAGAATCCATGTTGTATCTGTCTTTATGGAAGCAGACTTTGCACAGTGGAAGGTGGGGGAACTGTGCCAGCCAGCTCCCTGTGCTTTCAGCAGCTAATTTTCTGACCAGAGCAGGTCCAGTCAGAATTCAGAGTAAAATTGTAGTCACTGTGTATCTGCTGGCAAGCTCCTGGGCAATGCCATTTAATATTCATTTGCTCAGCAAGTACAAAATAGTCACAATTTAGACAACAGTGAAGGTAACCTTTAAGTAATATGTGCAAATTTGGTCAATGTAATACTAGAAAAATTATTCTGTTTCCTGTTCCAATTTTTTTTTTTGCCAGGTGGTGGTGAGGTTTGTTTTTCATTTTAAGTCTTATTCATCTTCAAACTCTTCTGTGAGCTCTTCTCCAGTTTTGAGGGCAGTTGCCATACGATATTAGAGCACTGCTTTGGAAATTGAGCAAGAGTTTTTAAAAAAACACCTGTCTTATAATAGTGGTCAAGGAGAAGTGACAATTTAATTCATTTACTAGGGTTTTGTTGTTTTTGTTTTTGTTGGGTTTTTGGGAAAAAGTAGTGAGTTTTGGCTTGATAGTAGTCTTTACTACTTGTCTGTACTTCAAAAAACCCAAAGGAGAAACTATCAAGAGTTTATTTTGCTATTATGTATCAAGTATTCTGAAAAGATGTCTTTTAAAATAATTCTTGTGGAAGATAAATGTAGTACATGCTTTCTGCACATGTACCCTTTCTTAAATATGTGCCACTCCGAAATGATGGCTCTTTTCCCTCTCTTTTTTTGATGGAGAGGTTGGGCTTTTTTCATTATGTGACTTCCAAGTATAAGGTTAAGAAAATCCACAGATACTTAATTAATCCATTGATATTCACAAAAATCAAATATTCTGTGCATGTTTTATTAGAAGGAAAACAATGAAGCCATTAATGTTGATGAAA
Source organism: Agelaius phoeniceus (assembly GCF_051311805.1). NCBI lineage: Eukaryota > Metazoa > Chordata > Aves > Passeriformes > Icteridae > Agelaius > Agelaius phoeniceus. The sequence goes on from NC_135266.1 coordinate 51,329,405, forward strand.
GTTAAATGTGCGGCTCTGGTGTAAGTACTGTTGGTTGTCACCTATTGTGTCTGAATTCTGTACCACAGGAAGGATCCATGATTCTTTGTAGAAGCACTAAAACTGGCGGGACAGCAGAGCTGATGTAAAGGGATTTTAAGCCATCATAGCTGAAGGGTTGCATGCTGAGTTTGAGAAATAGCAGATTGGCCTCTAGTTGCCAATGCACTTGATGATCCTCTGTCACCTGGAAGCTGCTCATGTCTCTTCAGTTCTATTTATATTCCCTAAAACTAACCTAAACCCAAGCTAATAAAAAAGATTTTAGCAGCAAAATTTGAGATCTCTGTTATCTTCACTGAGTATTGTCTTGACATGAAGTCTTTTCCTGGAGACAGATCTGTAAAAATATGTTGCAAATTACAGCATAGCTACATCCTTAGGGATTTGAGTACTTCATAATTTTGAAAGTCTGCTGTTTTCAAAACTAGTAATATTTTCTTCAAGAGGTCTAGGCAGTGGACTAGGAATTTGAGAAACTTGTTTTGCATGTGCACATCTTTGTACTGGTGTGAGTGAGATACAGCTGCACAGGTCTGGTATTTCTAGCAAGGATCTGAGCTTGGGAGCATGTGCTGAGGGCCAACTCTTGCATGTGCCTCAGGCACTGACAGCATCAAGTCACAGCCACTGTTGAGGTTTGGGCTCTACCTGGCAGGCACAATTGTAATAGGAGATCACACTCAGAATCCTTCCTAAAAAGCTTAGAGCTGTGATGCCTCCCTGTTCACTGGATGCCTTGCAGTCTGTGTCCCTTCTCACCAAAGAAAATTAATGTGAATTGAAATGAACTAGAATCAACCCCACCCAGTTTCATATGAAAACAGTAAGAAGTCTAAAGCTTTACTTCACTTTTTTTTGCATAAATTGTTTTGGCTTTCCTTGAAGCATCAGTAAAGGCAAACTATAGTTTCTAGTGAATTTGACTGAAAATTCAAGTTTGGAGTAAAATACAGAACTACCAGAATCTCTCCTTTCATTATGAACATTTCACACAGCTATGGATATAATTACATATGATGAAGATCTTATGGCAAGACATGGGTTGTTACCCCCAGTTCCCTGGCAGAACTCCCAGTTAAGTGATTCTCTTGTAGCCACATGAATATACTTTCTTTAACTGGTATGTTTCATCTCAGAGAAAACTGCATTAAAGTGAATAACAGATCTCATTGTATAGTGTATAAAGGTCTTAAGAAAACTAAGTTAGTTGACAGGTTTCCTTGGTTTCCTTTCCCTATGAAGATTGTTATATTTGATAAGAGATGCTAATCCTTCATTTTTCTATTATGCCTTGAAACTAAGAGAAAAAAACAATTTCACATTTTGAAAAACTTACCTAGTCATACCATTAAAAGGTTCTACTTTACCTCGAGTGGATCACTTCACGTTTTTTGTCTTGGTGTGTTATGCTGACTCTTGCTTTGATGAATAACTTTAGTATAGTAATGTAAGCAAAGGGAATAATATAAATTTGGGTATACTTGTTGGGAAAAATTAACAAGGTAATCTTATTCATAGGGCATATAACTGACATAGGTTAGTTCAGTGATATTTCTAAGGTGTCTGTATAAAAAAAGCAAGACTTGAAGCCCTGTGTTTATCAACTGTCAAGAATATTGTTATAATAAAAATTACCCCAAGAATATAATGATGAATTAGGAAATGATTGCAGGTACAGAAAACTTGTGTAAAAAAACCTGAAGATGAGGCGGGGGACGTTTTGTGTCATAGCTTTGGGTCAGAAGGACTGCCTGAAAACTGTTCATGGCTCTTAGCTGTTCAAATGTACTCCCCTTAAGCTTGAAACTTTGTACTGTAAGCTTGAATGGTGAATTTGGGACTGCTCTTCCCTCAACTGATACTTCATTTCTCAAAATCAAAGAGTGTAATGTTAAAAGTTAGGTTTGTACAGAAAAGTAAAGGAATATTTGGAATGAAGCTGGGCCTGGGCAGAAGGAAGCTGGGGGTGGAGGTGCTTAGTTTTGTTTCTCTTTCTTTTCATCCAACTCTATTTGCAATAAATTAATTTTCCCCAAATGAAGTCCATTTTGCTGGTGTCAGTACCCTATAAGTGATTTTCTTGTCATTATCTCATCTCCTGAGCTTTTCTATATTCTGTTCTTCCCTTGTGCTGTTGAGGGAGAGGAGGAATGTAGCAGTGGCTTGGATGGGTATAGTCATATGGTAGATGCCTAAGGTCAAGCCCACAAGAGTTTTGAAAACTGAGGTGTCAGCTGAACCTTTCAGGTCACCATGGAAAAAACCAGAACCATCAATGTCTCTGTCTTACCAGTGTGCAACTCTGTTCACACTTCAGTGAGAACTAAGTCTCTTCAGTGAGAAGAGTGAGACTAAGCCTTTCATTAGTGGCAGTAGTATGAAGCATCATCTGCCTTGCCTCTGTATTGCTTGTGTGTTCAGGAGTGGAACAAGACAAGGAGACTTTCTTTCACAGGAATGTAAGTGTTTGTCAATCCACGCAGGAAGTGTGAGGTTTGAGTTCTGGGTGCTCTGAAGCCTGAGCTCAGTGCTTGCTTTCTGGGGTTGCCAGGAGTAGGGCTTTAGTACTGAGCAGCTAGATGTGAAAATCTTGGAGAGGGAGAAAAGCCTGTGATGTGGGTTGGGGATATCTGGTTTCTGTCATCTTATGCTTAGAAGAAATTATAAAGGGTGTTTAAAGGGGTGTCTTTGGTGGTGTCTCAGAACAGGAGGTCAGTTGTGGCATCAGATACTCTGGTTGTTAAAAGTTTGCAGTGTGTCCCAAAATGTATGGCTTGGTCAAGTGAAAAACTTGCCTACAAAACCTCAGGACTTCTTGTGAATGGCAAATGTCATAATAGTGTAATTCATAATTAAATAAACACTAAAGGATGCTGAGGGACTTTGCGTCAGGATGAAATAATGACATTTTGGGGCATCTTTTTCTTCCTCTAAAGTAGTGAAAGATAATTTGATTAAGAGTTGCAATGGAAAGCTTTTTCCATGAAGAAAATGCCAGTGATGGTTCTAGAGGTGCTGTGCTGAAAATGGAGGATTTTTAGGAGTGGGAGAGTCTGGTTATCAACTGACTGCCACAGCTTCTCAGAAGAGCTTGTAAGCTTGAAAACTTATCTGTCTTGTGTAACAACTGCTCTAGTAGCAGTTGCCCATACAGGCCTGGGTATGATTTGTGTTTTTAATTAATATTTCAAGGGAATAAATGTCCAAAAGTGATTAGTGGCAGGTTCCAGCGGATGGCACTGAGAGCATTATCTCTTTTAGGATGAGTTACTCATCTGAGAGAACAGATGTTTTGGTAAGGTCATGCAGTGTTTGGCTTGATTGTCTGCCTGGTTGAGGACCTACATCTGCTGTGCATTTTATGAAGGTGGTAAAGGAGTCCACCAGGAGGGTTGAGGTGGGAGGCTAGAAAAGGAAGGACTGTCACACAAATTAAGGTACCCTTCACCTGAGTGATTTTGGGGGCTGGAAGTTAGCTACCACAGTTAATGAAGAAAATGAGTTTGCCTGAATAATGCATTGGCTCAATACATCACATCACCTGTCTCTGCCAGTGGGTCTCATGAGTGTCATCAGTTAATGTGGGCACTGGAGCAGCCTGGCCTCACTCTGGTGTGAATGTTCCATCTGCTTGCCTGACCTTGAAGGCTCCTGGAAGAGCTCAATTCATATCTCCAGCCCCAGTGGGAATAACTCAAGCCCCTTTGCCTTAGGTGACAGCCCACTCTGTGCAAACCTCAACAATTATACCTGGTTTGCTGCATGGCTTTGAACATATTGTGGTGCAAGCACTGGTTATGGCAGGAGAGCACCGTTTGGAAGGATCTGGGTGACTTTGGGCTGAATGTGTCATCCCTGTGATCACACACAGACTGGATCTGCTCGGCAGTGGCCTCTCAGGATGTGTCATACAACGTACTTCAATTTATAAATGCAGAAGAGATCAGATAGTTTGGAAATAATTTACTCCTGTGATTATTGCTCCTGTGAATTATAAATTACCCAAAAGGCAGAGCAGTTCGCAGCCAGAGTATTTGCTCTTCAGACCAGCACTCGGAAGGCTGCTTTTAAGAAATAAGATTTTTGGAGAACAAAAGGAGAAGAGAACACGATGAAAATTTAGTTAAATGTAAATGTGTTAAATGGTACATGAACTAGTCAGGTTTTCATGATTTATCAGTTTTAAACTTCAAAGGCTCTGTTTAGCTTGCATTTTTAAAACTAATGAGTTTATCACAGCCAGTGGGGAAAAAATGGTTCAAGTATATCAGCTGTAAATTGGTACAAAGCACTAAAAGGGACATTAGCCTCTAATCAGATTCTAACAGTTCATTAAACCTGCCTTTCCTCCGTGGCACTTTGTCTTCCCCCCTCCTTCTGCCTGTGCCTCCTGTGTAAGCCAGCCTCGTCCCTTTGCTCAGGCGGGTAAAACTTCCTCAGGGACACGGTGCAGCATCAGCTCATCCTTCTTTGTCTATGAGCTAAACAGCCTAAGGGATGCTTGATGATGGTGTATTCCTGATCTTGCTGTAAAATTCAACTGTGCTGCCTATAAATCAAGAAAGCAGAGGGACCTCTCAACTTGCAAAATAGGCACCGGGGGAGCAAGGAATGCCACGCTGGCTTCTGCTCTTTATCCACCTCAAACCACAGCCAAACTGATGGGGCTCAGTGACACCTGAGATCTGCTGCTAATAAGTAAACAGTGCAGGGCCCTTGCTGGGGAGAAAGATGTAAAGCCAGGCACAATTTCATCCAGCTTCTTTGTGGCATCAGAGACCCTTCCTGTGTTTTTTCCACCTTGTGCCTCAAACACTGAATAAAGATCAAGGTGCACAAAATAATTTGCTCAGCAAACATAGGAAGAACTTGTTTTTCTTCCCCTTCTTGTTGTGCCAGCTTTTAAAAGTACAATAGATGCACAGCAGTGGCATAGCATGAAGTGAGACATCTCAATAGCTTGACTGGTTTCCATTCTCACATGTTTGAATGCAGAGGTGTCCTGCTGAAAATTAGTTCTTCAATCTGAAATTTTATAACTCTAAGCACTTAGAGCTTTTTGTGAATCATCTAAATCTACTTTTAAAGGAAAGAAACAGAGATTTCAGTTGCTTATCTGCTTCACCATCAGGCTTCTTCCAGTCCTGTAGTAAGTAACCACAGCCCTGGTGCTAAAATACACCAGGACTTAAAGTGAGGGTGACAGGGATTTTAAGCAGGTCATTTGTTCTGCTTTTGGCAGCATGTTGGGCATATCAGTTTCCTTTTTCAGTTTGTTCTTTAAATTACAATAAAGGAGTATGCAAAAAATAAGCAGTTTCTGCAGTATTTATATCCTGGAAAGTGAAGGTCCTGGGATGAGATGTATCAATTGGAAAAAAGAAACTGTTTAAAGTAGTTTAAGGTTTTAAAATGTACTTTTGGAATCTCCATTCCGATAGACCATTTTCCTTAAACTTCCACTGAAGCAACCATGATAAGGAACAGGGTTATGAATACATTCCTTATTAATAATGGCACCACGCAGTGCTGAATGCATCTGCTGCCTGTGAAACACAGGGAAAGTGTGGTTTTTTTTCCATTCTCATGCAGTTAGAGGACTACGAGGTACCAGAGCAGAGGTGAGTTTCCAGTCTAGAGTCTTCCAGACAGGGCTGCAGATTAATAACTGACTGTAAATGAGTCACTTGTAGGTGAAGTGTGCTTCAGTTACATTATTTGAAAAATGGGTGTGATGTCTCCAGATTTCTGTAGCACTGACCAAGGTGTCTGGATTTGTAAGCTCACATTCTAGCTTGAAGGATAAAATGGTTTTTATTCTCTCCATGTTATCCAGACTAAATGGCAACTGAAGACACTTGCTTTCAAACACCAGCCTTGAGCCTTGGCTGGAGTAGAAACTTGATTCAGGTTGAGAAGCTGTTTGAATTGAAGGCACAAGAGGATTGTTTTGTATGTCCTCATAAACTGCTCCGGTAACAGCAGCAATGTTGATTCAGGGAACCACAGTTCTGCAAATCCTTTTTCAGCTGAAGCTCTCAGCATATAGTGCCCGTAACTACATGGACAGTGCATGTTTTTAACTTGATTTTTTATCTCTCTCAGAGATAATTTATTTTGTCTCAGAGGTGTGTGGAGATTTTCATTAGCAAATGCTGATAACTTTATAAGACAATGGTAAGAAATTTGAGCAATTGTGTGTTAATTTGTAATGTGTGTGCGTACAGGCCTTCACTGTAACTTCTCTCGATAAAAGCTTTCTCTACCAGAAGTACAAGTGTTTTGACTGAAATCAGCTATATCTAAGCATACTGCCAAAACCTTCAAACTGTTTGACACCACTGTTTTCCTTTTCAGTTCTAAAGCAAGGAATTAATATACGTGTACCTGTGTAATTAATTTCAAATTACAAAATAGTAATTGGAGATGATTTTTCCTCGTTGCTTATGAAGACTTAGTTCTCTTTTAAGGATAACTGAAAGAGTGATTTACTGTTTTAGCAGAAGTAGTAACTTGGCAGCTACTCTTTGAAATTACTATTACATCCTCCTCGTTAACTTCATTTCCGCTGAAAGAAGCATACTTCTACAGTATGGTAGAACTTAAACCAGTGAATTGAAAAAAGTGGTTTTTCCATAATTTTTTGATTAACCTTGTCCTTTTTTTGCCTTAGGACATCAGCGCCTTTGAGAACAGAATGTTAATGCTTGATGGGATGCCGGCAGTCAGAGTCAAAACAGAGCTGCTGGAATCTGAGCAAGGGGTAAGCAGAGGTTTGTGTGACCTCACTCTGGTAACCCTTCCCCAGCTTCTCTGTGGTTAGCTGTCCCTCCCATTTTCTTTTCTATGTTTTCCTTTATTTCTGCTGTTCTGGAACATATATTCTTGGGACTTGTACTGGTGAGCAACTAGTCTGATCTGCTGGGAGCACAGAACACAACTCTGCAGGACACTTACTGAAATCATCTGAGATAGCTGAGATGCTGTTGGTGTAATTTTACACCTATTAAAAAAAGTCGCTGTTTAATTAAAAAACAGGAAAAAAGAATAGCTTTCAGTAAAGGAAACCATATGTCTGGCAAGTCCATGTATTTATGTATGTATCTTTGTTGTTCTGCCTTCTTGGGATATTTGCCTTACTGCAATTGTTTAATCCTTTATATGCTCGTCCTGCTCCATCTTCTGTTTGTGGAAACCTTCTCTCTCTCTGGTGAAATGCACTTGTTTATCATTAAGATAAAGGACTAAGGCTGGTATCACATCAGCTGCTGGATGTGGTACAGACCATGAATTGGATTTCGATTTTTTATGCAGAACTTGGTGTTGGAGTGATAGCTTTTAGGAAACATGGGAGGGTATTTTCCTGCAATGTGGTATCAATGATTGTAGATTACAGCAAGGGTATCTGTTCTAGTGGATTTTTTTTTTAATCATGAAACTTTGTTTCCTTGTGTACATGGTATGTTATTCCAAAGAGTCCAAGCCACTTTACTAATCTGAAGACAGATGCCTTCAACAAGCAGCCTAATAGAAGCAGCAATGCTATTGCCTTGTAGGGATGGGCTTTTGCCTAATTCTGTTACTTGGCTTCAGGATGACTTAATTTGAAATACTTGCAAGGAAATACCAGTTTTTCAGGGTGTTTTTGAGGCTTTAAGTTTGAGAGGAAGAAAAAGGTTGGCATTTAATCAAGTTCTTGCTCACCTCTGTCTTCTTGAGAGCAAGTACCCTCAGAAATTACTCCAATACAACGTAGTTTGTGGGAATGTAAAAATTTAACTATTGTGTGAGCCACGATGATGAAAAGACAGATCCATTCATTTTTAATACCTTCTGGATGCTTTGCATTATGTCTTTTTATGTAACAGAGATATTTCTGTATAGTGTTTAGAAGACAAAGATTCCATTGCCATTTGCCTTTGTTCAGTATAAAATGAATTCTGTGTATGATACATATTGCTGGGTCCTTTATGAAGAGTACTTCCTTTAGCCAACTGTGAGTTGTTTCTGGAAGACCTGCTTGGTATCTTAGGAACTGGAAGGAAATGAATAATCTATATAATTTTTTAATTTCCTTAGAGTTTTTTAATAAAATTTTATGGACTTCTGTATAAGCAGAAAATGATGTCACTTTTTCCCCCAGTGACTGAGCCATTGGACAAAGAGCTCATTTGATTTTGAATTTTATGCACTTTAGTACTAATTAAGTAGTGTCTGGTCAAGAGTCTCTGGCACCTTTATGATTCTTCATTAGGGAACAATCAATAAATACAAAATGAATTCTCCAGTTCACTAACAGAGGAGCTGGCCGTTAGGATGGCAGTTTTCCAGCAAACAGCTTAAACTCTAAAGAGAGCTGGTTGAAACAGATGTTTGGCATGTACTTCGGAGACTGCTTTGAATGTAGATGTTGGTATACATAACAGGGACAAGTGTTTGAAGGATGTGATTACCAAAATCAGCACGTGGAGCTATTTGGGAAGATGAATATCATAACTGGGAAGCATGGAGTGGGAACTAAAGTGTGATCCAAGTAGTAGGAGTTTGAAATTGTGGTGTCTGTGTTTTATAGCGCCCAAAGTCCCTAGATTTGCACTTCCATCACAGCATATGTGTGTACAGGGAGATGCAACTTCTTGAAACTTTGGGAACTAGGATGGCATTTTGAGTCTTCTGAGCATAATGGCCAAAGCTTCATCACTTAAGAGCTGAACACCAGACAGACTTCCAAAACTCAGAGGAAGACATTTGGGTTTTTTGCTGTTTTGGCTTGGTATCAGCTGCTGGCTCTAGGTTAGCTCTAGGTTTGCAAGGGCAAAAGTGAGACATGGGTTAAGGTTTGTGTAAAAAAGGTTTCATCTGTGATTGGAGAATCATGAAGGCAATATCAGTTGTGGAGGAGGAAAACCAACAGGGTCTGGAGCACCAGTGGCCCTTGACCAGGTTGGTGAGCATTGTCGATCAGACCAGAGAACACTGAGTTGTCATGCTTGCCCATGAGGCTTTAGGGTGCTATTGTCGTAGAAGTGCTACAGGACCACTTTGAGTTGTCTCCTGCTTAAGTCTGAGCCCATATTTCAAATAAACATCTTCTTAATTTTAAAGAATGTTTTAAGGATATGTGCCTGTTCCTTGTAGGTATGTTGAATGCTTTTCTGCAGGACACATGAATATGTCATCCAGAAAAGGTGTTTTCTCTGTAGTTGTGCCTTGGATAACTCTACCTTGTGATTCATAGCTTCCAAGGTGGGCTTCACACACAGAACCTTGCTGAGGGATTTTGGGTTTTGTCTGGCCATTTATGAATGCAGGACTGTGTTGCACACCCAGCTGGTCCTCCCTTGACCTATTTACTAAAGAAATAGAAAATACCCAGCTTAGAATTCTTGGTAAAGTAAAAAGGGATCATTCCAATAACTGGACAACATGGAAGTAAAAAAAACTCAGAAGGAACATTCCCACCTACAACACCAAAATGAAAGTTTTTATAGAAACAGCACCAGCTTTTAACCCTGAGTTGCTTTTTTCACTTACTTTTTTTTATGTACAGTTGTGAAAAATGTGCCATGTGGCCATACACATTTCATTCATAAGAAATTCATCTTCCCTGTACTGCTCTGGGCAACTTGGTCTTCACCACGTTGTCTCTTGACTGTGTATGCTGGGAGTAGAAGTCATGCATGATGTAGATGAGAACCAGGACAGAGCAGATACTAGCACTTCTTGCTGTGTTTGGATACCAAGCTAGGTAATCAATCCATTATATTCACTTGTTTCCTGTTTTAATTTGGAGACTTCAGTCTTTTTGCAAAAGAGGTTAAGTATAATGTAAAATTCTTCTCTGCCATTTGTGCATGAGCTCAAAGATCTTTTAACTTTTGTGTTACATGTTTTGTTTTGTTTCATGATTACTCTTTCACTGTATTTGGGTGCTCCATCCAAACTTGGTCTGATACCACTGGAAAGTTTTTTAAGTAGTTTTCTTAAAAGGTAGTCTCAGCCATTACACTGCACAAGTGTTACTTACCTAGAGCAAGTGAAGGTGAATTTATTATGCAATACTGCAGAAGGAATAAGCAAAGGAAGTGTAGTCCAGCTGAGATTTTAGGGTAGCCCTGGGAGAATGAAACGGTGTGAGGTACTCCTAGCTGCAAACCAGCCCAGTCTCTAGCTGAATCTGAAAGGAAATTGGAGCTGACATTTCAGCTATGCCCCATGCACGAGGTCCTGGGAGCCTGTGACTGGAGAAGAGGTGAGCAGGACTCTGGACCTGCAGCCTCTGTTGGTGTAGTGAAGACAAACCTTTACCAGCCCAGATTTAAGACACTGAGTTGAGGTTAGATCATTGTGGGAGACTAGGGTTTAGGCAGTCTATAAGGTTGACATGCCTTATGAGATAGAGGTTACTAGTCAGATTTGGAACAAAGAGGTATTTACAAGGGAAATAGATTTTTTTCTTTGCTTTGGAAAAACTTAAACCAGTTCTGCATTGTTTTACTGTCACCAATTTAGAGTAGTTTAATGCTTTTTAGAAGGCCATCAGCATTAGCAAGAACACATGCTTATTTTTCCAGTGAGCTACTGTCCTTAATTTTGCACAGGAGATTTAATGCAGTCTATTGTTGAAGGCTTCAGAAAGACACAGTGCTGCTTTAATGACTTTATCACAAATGAAAAAAAGACATTACATAAAAGATACCGCATCGCCCTTTAACAAGGCTTCATTATTATCTCCCCTACTGTGGAACAGGAGCTAGCATTGCTAATAAATTGGGAGAATTACTCTAGAAATATGAATTTGCTTATCATCTAATATCCTCCAGTGACCTACAACTTTAGATCTTTTGGGCTGCAGTGAAATCTTTCTCAGTTACCAGCTTCAAAAAAGGACATGAAGAAGAAGGTGGTCCTTCCCCAGGAGGCTGAAGGTGGGGTACTTGAGCAGGAAAAAAAAAAATCTTCATTCTTTGTGCCAAAAACTACTCTGGGAGTAATACTTCTTATTGCAAAGATGTGTGGAAGCTGGATTAATAAAGACTGGGTGGAGACTTTATTAGCTGGTGGCTACTATTAAGAAGTTAGGGTGTATAGTGTTGACTGGCTTTAGTGTTGAGTCTGCTAGTCATTGCAGAATGTGGCCCAATTTCTAAAAACTGGTAAATGTGTGCAACTTGGTGTTCAGTTGCACTTTTTCAAGTATTTGCTGAGTTTGCCTGTAAGCTGTTGTTAAAAGGACATATAAATGTGGGACTTAGATCCCACAATCAATCTTCAAACTGAATGATGAACTGCTAATTTTCATCAGTCTTTTTGTTTCCAGATCTGCAGTCTCATCTGTTCTTTGCCTACATTTTGTTCTCTCAAATAATCACTGGGGGATTATATATCTTACTCTGAAGTCTCCTCCTAATTCTTCTTGATCTGTCTACATTCAAATCACTTATCATGACTGAATTATGAAAAGAAATTATTAAAATGACAAAATCCTTTAATAAGCCAATATTGTTCTGTGTCTTTCATAGCCAGCCAAATTATCTTCTTGTCTCCTATCTGAAAAATGCCATCCATCCTTACGTTGTTATATTCATAAACATGTTTTACCTCAGCCTGGGTAATCTGACATAAATCTCCTATTTTTAAAGATTTCCAAAAATATCAGTACCTATTCACATTCAGTTGAGAATAGTCTCAGTAACAAAGCTTACTCCATGGCTATATGGGGAGCTGTTTTGCAGTGATTCATTCAGCTTGGGTACATTCTTTGTATTAGTAGAAGAAAGAGCACTTCTGATATTTGCTATTGTCATTTGTGAGTTTCTGCTTCATTCAATTACCTATTTGTTTTCAGAATTACTTAATGTTTAGCAAGACTGATTTGGGGAAACAAGTTGCATGTGGACAGTGCACGTGTATCGATCTCTTCTGCAAAGGAAGCCCCTCTTGCTTTCTGTTGGTTTTCTTCATCTTGCAGTTGGCATCACTCAAGGAGTTAAGAGGTGTTAGAACCAGAGCTGGTACAATTCATTGGTTGCTTTGCAGTGCCATAAATGTAGAGCAGTCTTCAGAAAGAGGTCACGATCTGACTCCAGATCCAGTAAGGACCTAACCTACAGGGCAGGATTCCAAGCCCTGTGATATGTACCTAAGGAAATACACTGTATTTCCTGAGCACAGCTGAAGGTTGTGCTCGCAGCCCAGAAGGGTGCAAGTCACATTCCAGAAGGGTTATGTCAATTGGATTTATTAGGTCAAATCAAGCATCACAAGCTCATGAGTGCTGTGGGTGCTGTTTCATGTTGAGTGGAAGCTTGCATGAAGAAAAAAGGTAGCCAACTCCTACATCTTCGCTGTCATCCTGGCATTCTTGCTCAATCTATTGCCAGTGACTCATTGACATTGGGGAATGTAGGGTCAGCTGATCACTGGTCCAAGAAAAACCTACCCAAAGGGAGAAAGGGAATGGTGTTATATGTCCTGCAAGTCATACTTGCATATGAAGTCATGGATATCCTCTATTATATGGAGATGGGGAGAGTGGGAAAAAGACCCTGGGTGCTCTTTTGATGATAACTGGTGACCTGTATCTGGAACTGCATCCTGAGAGATTTTTACTACTTCTGGGACCCCAGCTGCCCACTTCTGGCATGTTTCTGCAGTGCTGCATTATCAAACACTGAATCTTTTCAGTGTTTCATGTTTCTGATTCCTTTTGAAGTCAGCTCATGTGTAGGGAGCCAAGGGATTTTGTCATGGATGTTGGTGTGGTTGTTTTTTTATTTGTTTTTTCTCTCCAGGAATCAGACCCAAAAATGCAATAGAAAGGTAATAGATTTAAGACTAACAGGAAAGGATAGCTTAACCAGCTCAGCACACTTGCCAGGCAGACTTTTTGCCAAGTTAACCAAGACTGCAGACTAAAAATGCAGGTGGGGTTGTAAGATGTATGATGCTGTCTGAAATTCACACTAAGTGAAGTATCCCAGATCCTCTGAGACTTAATTTACTGACCACTGTCTGCCATTGCTTTCTTTCCTAGGCAGCTAAGTTGGCTGTTACAGAGCACAGCAGGGAATGTGCTCCTTATTCTGTCTGGTATTGTTTGTTGTGTGTACGGTAGGAACAGGGGGATTTTCACTTTGGATGAAAACTTAATTGTGTGAGGCATTGTACTGGTAAAGGGTGGTCCCAGGGTATCTAGGTTTAATTAATCAGAAGTTTAGACAGTCTTTTAATGGTGTTCTTTAGATATTAGCTGTGCTTATTAGGAATTCAGCAGCAAGTGTAAAGGAGTGAAGCAGAGGAAGATCTCTGCTCCAAACAACGTGTGTTTAGCCAACAGGGACATGCCCAAGAAGTTTCCTATGTCTATAGTAATAGAAGGGCAGCAATAATATGGTTTCAATTACAAGAAATTTAGATTTTTATGAAGAACCATTTGATAGAGGAGAAGGATAATACTTTGTCTGCTAAGACTGGAGAAAGTTTCATAGAGAATGTGGGATGTTACCCAGAAACTACCATAGCTTAATATTGTTACAGTTCCATAGCAAAAACACAGTTACAGAATATATCATGTTAGATACGTAAATTGATATGTTTTATGTGCTTATATGGATTAGAAAAGTAAGGTTGCCTTTGAGAGAGGAAAAGTTGACCCTTTGATTGGAGTGTAGTGCTGAAGTTCATTGCAGTATTACAGTTTGGTTGCCTTCTATCCCCAGTCAACTATTTAGTGAGCTCACCTTCAAGCCAGTCTGCTTTTTTGGTGATGTATGACCTCTCACCTTGCACTACTACCAGAGCTTATGATGGGAATCTCCTGAAAGATTAATTCAGCTGAGAAACTGGGTATGAAGAAAAACAAGCATGATATATACAAGCTGTGTATCTGTAATTACTGTGAATTCCTAAATCTACATGTTAGGTTAAAAATAGATTCTTTTTTCAAGGTGTGAAAGGTCACCATTTCCATTACCGCACTAAAGAAGTCATTGAAAATGGTTTAAAAAAAACTCCATCCACATATCTACAATTAATGTAACTCTCCCTGATATCTCAAGTTCCCCTGACACTTGTGTGTGCTCCATTTCTTTCTCTTTGGGGACTCCAATGTTGACAATTTAGCTGTAATTGTGATTGAACTTGCAATCCTAATTGAGAAACCAGTGAGGTACAGAGTTTTGCTTCTATGCATTGTGCCAGAAGGGTATTAACTCTGTAGTCATGGGTACTCAGAGCATGCCATACATCAGCTGGTATACAGCACTGTATTCTAAAATCCTGTTGCACCTCTGCTTGAAACTCATCACAGGTCTGTGTTGTTTCATGTTACAGTGCAGTGGAATTCTAAGATAGAGCAATGAGCATTTTGGACTTCATGTGTGAAATTATTATGGGCATATAAAAAGCAGTTACTCCTCTTGTCTGGTCACTCGCCTGGTTGGGCATCTGAAGTTTAATTCAGACTGCAATGGCAGTGAAATTCAATAGGTTATAAGTGTACATAACACCTCTGTTCATATTAAGAAACTGAGGAAGTTTCTTAAACCGAGGAAGGAATCCTGCTTTTCTCAAAAGAAAGCTACCTTGAATTACCTCTGTCTATGATTATATATATGCATGGATAGTGCAGACCTATATATGCATACTCTGGACCACAAAAAATAGCTCTTAATTAAAAATGTTTTCCATTGAAACATCTCTGTGAAATAATTGTTACTCACAAAATCTTTAAGTTATTTAGCAAGGAAAAGAGTTAGTCATTAGGTTTCATTTTGTTCTACTCACAGATGAGTGAGTAATGGAATTTTTTTGTTTGTTTTAATGATCATTAGAGTAGCCAGTTCATTATGACAATCTATATTTTGCTCACCATGGCACATTGGTTTGTTCAAAGTAGAAATGAGATGGAAGTGAGTGGGCTCTTGTCCTTTCCCTTTGACTTCAGTGAAGTGAAATCATCTCTCTTCATGGCTCTCAGTTTGGTAATTGCTATACTCTATTTCTTCAAGGACTCTTGAAGTGAGAGGTATTGTGTAAGTGCGCATTGTTACTATATTGTATAGTGGCTAGCCTGAGAAAAATAAGCATAAGCCAATATAACTCAATAATTTAGAATATCACGAACACTTCAGCATCATGAGACAAATGCCATTATGTTATGAAAATACCAAAATGATTTTAATCTTGCTGTTCGTTGAGAATCCTCGTATGAGAAAGGATTACTTCTACTTTCCTCTTGTTCACTGATGTTTTGTTAGCTTTTCCTTTCTGTTGGAGGTTGTACTCTTTTTGATGTATATTTTACTCTTGTTCTGTATCCTGCTGGGGAAGTACTGAAAGAGCTGTATATATTTTTTAGCATCATTGGCTTTTTTCCTTATTTCTCCCTGTGGAGATGAGTCCTTACATAAATTACTGTAAAGTTTCTGTTTTCTTTAATTTTTTGTTGGTTTGCTTGTTTTGGGGGTTTTTTTGTGGTTTGCTTTGTTTTGTTTCTAAATTCCCTTCCCAATCTCCTCACTCTCTCCTCTTCCCACCCCCACCCTGTTTCATATTGTGAGGATGAGTATTTAATAAACTGTTATTTAGGAGAGTATCTGCTTTCAGACATTATTTTACAGATGTTGTTATTGCTTGGTTTCATCACTTAAACATACCAGGAAACCATAGGAATTGCAGGCAGAAAAATCCAGCAGCAACAAAGGTGGTGTTTGTCCTCCCCTGCTGGCACAGGCCACTGCTCGTGCTTCCCATTGTCCAAGGGTGGAGTCCAAGCAGACAAGAATGGTAACATCCAGCTCATTGGAGTGGGCAGGGAACAAGGGAAGAGGAGGAGAGGTGCTGAGGATGAAGTAGAGGGAGGACAGGTGGTCTTCCCAGGCAAGGCTTTCTCATGGAAAGGGTTGTGTTAGATTAGCCCACACAGCCCTGTCTCTTCCAAATTGCTTCCATTCCCCTGTTGCCTGGAGGGAACACCAACCACGCAGATGTCGCATGCACCCTGCCTCCTTTGCCTCTCTTGATGTTTGTAGCTTGTTTCCTACTTTCATGATATACACTAGGATACACTAGGGATTGATAGTGATGCTGAGACACTGACTTTGATCTTCCTCTGTGATGCTCTGTGTGGAACTTATGTCATTGCAGTTGAGGGAGTTACTGGAAATTCTGTAGCAGTCATATCAGTTTGTCCTTGGAAGACAGCAGCATCACCCTCTCCTGTCTGGGTTACAGGTATGTTTTCAATATCACAGGTGCCCTTCCATGACATTTTCTGCTTTCTTTGATAGCTTTTTGCTAATTCCTAATATCTTTCACACGTGGTAGAGGAAGGTGCTGCAAGGATATCAGCGAGCTGTCCCCTGTTTCAGCCATGAACCCACATTTTCCTTGTTCACCCTTTTATTGCTTATGTAATGGTAGAAGTTCTTCTTGCCTTTGATATTCCCTCCATGTCTGAACTCCAGCTGGGCTTTGGCTTTCCCAACACTACCCATATGTTCCCATGTGATCTTTGTGTGTTCATCCTTTTCTTGCTCCTCCTGCTCTACTGCCTTTTTGTACTGGAGCTCCTTCATTTGTTTCATGTCTCCCAAACTGGTTTCCTAATGTTTCTTGCTTTTCTGTGTGGTTACATATACTAGTGTTGTACTTTGATCTCCTTAAAGACCCTCCAGTACTCCTGTGTTGTTTGACCCTTTTAGAGGTATCTCCCATGAGATCCTGTTTAGTTCCCTGACAACTTCTACTCTCCTCTAGTTGAGGGTCTAGATTGACCTGGACTGGGTGTTTGTTAGTACCATTCTTTCTTCACTCTCCTCTAAAACTCTATTGCTTAGAGGTCAACACACCCACTGATTACCACAGCTCCACTTACTCTTTTTTCCACAGTGGTCATTTTGGTTTTGTCCGTATGGGATGTTAGGAGAATGGAGGAGTGATCACAGTGAACCTAATGAGAGGTTCTTTTTACACATACAGTGACAGCTCTTAAATCATGTACTTCCAGAAAGCTCAGGCAAAAAGCAAGCATACAGCAACAATGCCCTGGTACACCCTCCTGTACCTGTCAGTGTGCAGCTGGGGACCACATGAGCAGAAGGTGATGTTTAGTATTGCAAGTTTTCACTGCTCTTTGAGCTCCATGGAGATTCCCCTTCTAACCAGAGGCTGTGGTGTAGATTTTCACCTGTTAACCCTGTCTTGCACCTGCCTCCTGCCATCCTTAGACTGCAGTAGGAGCTTAAGATGAAGTGGTATGAACAGTGGTGGCAGTGACAGCATTTCCTGTTACGCTCTTAATTTATTTTCCCATTACTTATAGTAGAGCAGAATTGTGGATTTCTGGGGAGTCCATATGATGAGGTGTCTGGGGAGGGCAGAAGCTATGCTTCTGAGAACAAAAGACTTTAGGTTTTTTTCCTTCAGCTGCTGGGTATTGTGGAACAATGCTCTGTGATAACTTCATGGTACTATAAACCTTATGTTTAATAGAGTACTTAAGGGCTTTTTTACTAATATGTTTTTCTGTTGTTGAGTAACAAGCAGTAAAAAGTAGTAATGTTATTGACAGCGGCCAACAAAAAGAAAAGTCCCCTGTGGAAGTAGAAGTGGTCTGGTCCGTGGTTTATATGGCAGAACAGCAGTTTGGAAGCTCCTGTCCACTCTTAACTCCTCTGAGGTTGTGCCAGTGCAGAGATTTGCTCTAAGCTAGGGAAAAAAAAAAAAAAGGAAAAAACTGAAACACCTTTAGGAGTTTTCCCTCTCTAAATTCAGGTTATTTTACAGATCCAAGTTAAGGTATAGGTATAGACTATATAGTATACAGGTGTAGACTATATGAAGTGTTAGATTTGCAACATCCACAGTTCTGTGTGATCTGCAGGTTAAAACATGCTGTGCAAACATGGTGCAGAAAACATTGTTGATTTTCATTATAGAAAACTTGTGAAATAAAATAGAGAAATAGAATAGAAGCCAAAACAGTCTTCTTGTCTTCTGAATAATATTAATTTTACAGAATAAGCTAAAAATATAGAATGAAAAGGTAAATATTATTTCTGCCTGGTCTTGGAAAACAGTTTATAGTTTGGTTTATTGAAGCTTGAGTTTCTTTCCTTTGTTGCTGTACATGTTAGTTTTCATGAATGGATTTAGACTGAATTAATTGAAATATGTTTTTGATTGAATAACCATTCATAGTATTGATTAGATAAAGAGTCAGTTTAAGACGACATAAGTATGTAAGTTAGTATTGAATACTCAAATATTAATTGATTCTTATGTTGAAATTTCATAAATACTTCTAGTCTAAAAAGAGGTTGTCTTGAATTTCTTAACAGTCTTACTGTGTAGATTGTGACCTTACTGTTTTCAGAAAGAAGAACAAGTATTTCTTGAAGGCTAAACAATAAAATAACTGCTTGCTCTAGAAATTTGGTAGCTTTAAATGGATTGTGGAGAGACACTTGGAGCTTCTGTTGAATTGGTATTTGCAAGTTTGTCTGCAAACCCCAAGCTGAAAAGAAACAAAATGGTGTTCAAAGTATCATAGAGTCATTAAGGTTGGAAAAGATCTCCATGGTCAAATCCAGTCTTTGACCTAATACCACCAAGTGCACTAAACCATTTCTCAAGGTGCCACTTTTACTTGTTTTTTGAACAGTTCCAGGGATGGTGACTCCACCACTTCCCTGGGGATCCTGTCCCAATGCTTAACCAGTTTCAGTGAACAATTTTGTCCTAATATTCAACCTGATAAAGTAAATCCGGATCACACATGCAGAGTATGAATTATCTGGTCTGCATGCTGTGGGCTTGTTTTTGAAAGATACTGAATATTAAGCATTCAGGAGAGAATATAAGTATCTGCTTGACTTTTAAGAACTGGAGGAGATCTGTTACTGACTCAGGGCCAGGGTGTACCATGCAGGAACCTTGAATCTATAAAAACTGCTACCATAATCTCTAGAAGTCTTTAACAGTCTTTAAAATAATTGGAAGAAATCAATTGGATTAAATGTCCTTGCATTTTCAGGCAGAGTAATACATGACATGTTAGGTAATACATTACTAACGTGATGCTTGTTCTTAGATTTGTTTAAACCCTGCTGTTAAGCTAATACGCAGAACATCGACAACAAGGAAAGTTTTTGTGAAGTAGTGAACTTTAAATATTCTTCATGGACTAATTTTATTCATATCAAATGCTGGGATGAAGTGTATATTGTTGATTATGTACCCTGATTGTTCATTGCCTTCACTGAAATGATTTCTAAAACCATATAATCTCTAAAAAGATAAATGTTTTTATTGTTATGCATCAGTTAGTGGTGAGTACAAATTACATCAGCAAATGTAATTGGAGTTTATCCTCTGTTAAGCTAGCTTTCTGTTTAAAAATTCCATAATAACATTAGATGAATTTGCCTTACTCATTTTAAAATAAAGGAAAATACCTTTTACCATCTAAAAGATGAATGATGTAGGTCAGTAACTTAGCCTTGACCATGTCTGTGGTGTGTTTAGGAGTTGCTGTTTACATTAAGTGTGTTCCTGAACTGCAGCTCCTCTGCATAATGTCATTGCCAGAGAACACAATGACTGTGCACACCCATGGGTGCCAGATGCAATTTTATTAAAAGCCCATGTGAAGGAGTGTAGTATAGAGGGTAATGGCATGAAAGGGTGAAGAGGGATCAGTGAAGCTCTCAGTCTTCAGGATCTGAAAGTAGGCAGAGGGATAGAAATTCGTGGTGGGAATATGTTGCCATGCCAACCAAGTAATTTCTCTAACAGGAGGAAACTGGTAATGAATAACTGCTGAGTGGGAACTTTAAGAGAAAAACATGCTCTGTGGAAAACCAAAAGGTTACATTTTTGATAATCGACCTTCACCATTCCCCCTATGAAATTCTGCACTGGCAATCTGTCTGTCGGAGCTTCCTGCTGTCCTGTACCAGACCCTGCTGTGCCCATCTGCTAATCTGGGAAGTGTCTGCCTGTGGTGTGGTGATGGGTACCAGTCCTGAGCCTGTGCTGCAGGCTGACCCGAGCCCTTTGTGAATCGTTTTTCAAGCAGCTGTGAAAGCCAGATGTGGGTTTCACCAGTCAGTCTCCCTTAGTAGCTGTTTTGGGCGTTCCCTTAAATCATTGACTAGCATATTTACTTTTTGTCTTCCCTATTTCTTCTAACACAATGTGAAAACTCTGCGGAGAACTGACATCTTTAAAAAATACTTCTTTCTAAACCCTGATAAGCCATGTGTTCTGGAACTTGGACATGTAACACATGTTCATGTTTTGTCTGTAGCTCTTTATAGCCTTCTGATTTTATAAAAGGAGTAACAAAAAAAGACATTGAAACTTTATCCAAAATGTTGGGTTTCCTTTTTTTTGTCTTGAGTTGTTGCAGGAGGATTTAGTAGTGCAAGGCACTTGCATTGCTTTACCTCCAGTGCCCTTAAAGCAGGGTTCAGCTTGTGCTGTGATCTGTGTTTAGATGAGTACTCCCACTGTGATGGTTTGTGCACTTAGGGTGGTGTGAGCCACCTCTGGGATCAGGAGAAGTCAGACATGTTAGTAGGGACTATCTCTGGATAAATTTGCTCCTGCTGAGATCTGAGCTGTTGCAGCTAGGCTGCTGCTGGTCCCTGGCATAGCCAGGTCTCATAGACTCACAGCATGGTTTGGGTTGGAAGGGACCTTAAAGAACCTGAAAAAGCCTCAAAGGTTCCTCAAAACCTTGTGCAGCATGGCCTGGAGCAGATAGCTGTGCTGTCCACCTTGTGTGGATGGCTTGTGCTTCTCTGCTGCCTTCTCCCAATTCCCTTCTTCTGTTGCGTACGCACAAATCTCCACTTTCTGTGCTTTTTTTTTTTTTAAATTATGACCTCTGCTTTATTGGGCAGGATGCAAGGACTGCCTACCAGCCTTAACAAGTTTTAATACTCCTTGTAGTAGTAGCCTTACTATTAGTTGTAGTGAAGGCTAGGTCAGGCATTTGAAGAAGTTGTCCCATTCCTTTGTTCTTCCCACCTCTTTCCTTCCCCAACTCCTCAGTCGCCATCCTTGAACTGATGTTGGTAACTGTGGGGTTGCTTAGTGAGCCAGTTCAGCCTGACAATCTGACATAAAAGTAGCTTGGAGGGAGGGGATGAAAAACCCAATAAAATTTTGGCTTTCTTAGGAGTCAGGCAAATGTCAAAGTAGTCTCAAAGCAGAAGGAATGTGCAGGGAAGGGGAAAAGTGACAACATGTGCTTGGATATGTGCTACCCTAATTCATGGCTCGTGCTCTTGGTCATGCCATGTGGATGAAATGCTGTTAGGGCTTTGCTTTTGCAGTTTGCAGGTGCTAAGTGACTGAACAAGGAAGGCATTTTGACTCCAGCAAAAGACAGCTAAGTGACACTGCATGAAAGAATGGAGCTGCCTGACAGCACAGCCTGTGCTTATTAGGGTGATACGGAGATTTCCTTAAAACTCTGCTTTTTCTCATGGAATCTTCTGTTATTTTTTGTTTTGTTTTTGAATCTGTTTTTCTGAGCATGAGAGATTGCACATGTAAAAGAGCAGCAGTTCTCAGACACCATGGAGAGCTTTGTCTGAGGCTCATCCTTCATAGCACTCTGTGTAACCTGTGCTATTGCTGGTAATGGAGTATATCAACATTTGCAGCCACACAAGGATCAAGGCCTTTATGAGGGTGATGTATCTGTATGCTAGAGGTCTTGGGAGCATGTCATTAAAAAAAAATTAAAATGCAGTGGCAGAGATCTCTTAAGATTTATTGCATCATTATCTCACATGAAACAGTAAGATTGTCCTGGCATGACTGAACAAAAACAATAATGTGAGAGTATCATTATTTCTTTTGTCGACCTGCTGATTATCCCTAGACGTTTTCAGAAGCAAAGGCATCCTCAACAGTGAGGTCTTTTGTTTCACGTAGTTTCAAATACAGTCATTTCAAGGAGGGAAGCTGGATCTACATCACGTTTTCTTCTTCAGTGTGTTCCATAGATGGGATGTGTTCATCTCTGAGTTACTGAGACTCTGTAAGTGGGTATGGTTTCTCCTCCTGGCTTCTGTTTGCTTCTATAAAACCCGGCAGATAAGCCCCTGAGCAGTTGACTTGGAAGTTTACACTGAAGAAGTATAAAGACTGATCCTTTTCCTTATTGACCTGGAGGAAGAACAAGCTCCATACAAAATATACTCTCTCTTCTCAGTGTAATGAATGAGCAAGTACAGCTGTCCATAGAACTTGGAGACTGCACAGCTCAAGATCCATCCCATGACATGCTGTTCTGGCTACAGTCATAGGTTTATTTTTTGGGGATCATTACTACAAAGTAATAATAAAGTGCTAATATAATTCAAGAACTGTCTGGAAACTGCCTGAGTAGGGAGGTTGGACCAGATGACCCACTGTGGTCCTTCCAACCTGACCTGTTATGTGATTCTGTAATCTTAGTATGTATCCCAGGAAAGGAACTTGAAATTAATAAATTGCCCATTTTTGTGAGATGAGCTTTGTAACCTGTAAGTGGTGCACCAAACATGAAATTTCAATGTTTTGGCATGGATAGAGCCTATAGCTAGTGAATGTCTTAAAAAGGAAGGTCACTGGCAAATAGCAGAAGGTACTTGTTCAGAATGCCATTCAAGGTTGGGTGATCAGCACAGATAGGATAATACTGTTACTGCTTGGACATCATTACTGTAGCAGCATAAAGATTTTGAAGCAGTTGCAACACCAGAGTTTTCAGTATGTGCCCAAGACTGTTCCCATTATGGATTTCCTGTTCTCAGTATTTTGTTTATCTATAGCACTTTGTGTATTTCTAGAGATGTTTCTTAAAATTCACTTATCAGTTTGCTCTAGGCAAAAAGTGGCTAAATTGAAGCTTTCAAAATAGCCCTCTTCGTATGAGATACAGATAAACGTATTCATTTTGGTCGAGCTTCAGTTAAAGGCTTGGTCTAATTTTAAATTCAGAGTGCATCTCCTCCCAAGTAAATCATCTACTTTACAGCTACCCACCACTTCAAGTCTGACCTTGAGGAAGTCAAAGAACTTCTCATCATTCTCATAAAGCTGGGGAAGGGGAAGAGAAAAGAAAGTTGGACTCTGCTAGGCCAAGGGATGCACTCTTGTCACAAATGCCCAGAACATATTAATCTGGTCAGATGTTAGGTGGAGAACCTTATCTGAGTTCAGTTGTCAGGGAAGAATGTATGGAGGAGAGTTTATCTGGGCTAACCAGCCTCTAAGTCAGAAAGGAATTAATAGATGAAAAACAACTGCTTCCATTGCACCCTGATAAGAACACTAAGTCTGTGCCTTTCACAAAACCCAGGTATTGCTTCTGTTGTTGTTTGGGGAGTGAGGTGAATGCTGCTCTAGATGATGTCCAAATAGACTTTGTGTCCCTAATGGGAAAAAACAGCTTTTCATCCAATATGTCTGATTTCCTCTTTACTATGTTACACTAACCCCTGTGTCCTGTTTCCCCAGTCTAAAAATCATGGCTAAAATATGGTCATCAACCTGTGTGCTTCACTACTCTTCTTAAATCTAAGTGCAGCTCTTTTTTAAAATGCTTGGCAACCTGTTCTTTATACTGGTATCCACATGGCATCTGACTGAGTACATGGCATGACATCATGTGGTAATATCCACAAAGGAGCTTAGCTGACACTTAGCCTTTGTTACGTGGGCATGTGGTGAAACATACTGTGCATAAAGCAGTTTATGGTTACAGTCTGGTTGTGTGGAGTGAGGTGGTAGCAGTAGCAGGCTGATTTATTTAGATTCCTCATAAGCACCACGGTGAGTCAAGCCAAAGGTCCATTTGACCACACACTGCAGCAGGATCCCCAACAAGTGAGGAAAACAGGGGAGATGGGAAAGATCCATGTTGTGTGATCCTTCCTTGGACATAACTTTGATCAGCATTTTTTAGGTGATTTTAAGCCCATTGCTATACTTGAGTCATTGTATTTAATAGCAGCTGATGAACTCTTCCCAGTAAAACTGTTTAATCCATTTTTTAATTTGTTTTCTTTCTGAGTTTTGGGATACTGGTGGCAATGTGGTGGCAAATGTAGGCTACTTTTCAGGTATTTTGCAGCTATTGTCTGCCAATTGCATTAGGTTTTATGTTGTGAAGAACAGTTTCCGTATCAATCGTTATTTGGATGTTTATCCTAGGACTCCAGTCATCATTTTCCAAAACCTAAGCGTATTATCTGCTTTATATATCCTTGAAAGTTCACGCCTCAGATCAACCTTGTAAATGTATGCTAACATACGTTTTTAAATATCAGGTTCAGGGTTCTTCTTCAGTAAGTTAAGTATTTAAATGTTAAATAGCAGTGTCTGAGCTAATCATCCTTAATCTCTAGAACTGGCAAGACAAAAATCCTCTGGCCCCTTGATTTTTCTCCACGGGGTAGAATGAGTACAGTAACCAGTGCAGGTTAAGGTGTCAAACACATCAGTAGCATCAATAACTCCAGGATGGATGTGCCACTGGCCCAAGCTGGGGCCAGTTAGAAATGGTGGTAATGCCTCTGTTAAGATTTAAGAAGGAAAAAAAAAATATTGCACAGATATATTTGTAGCCAGAGAAGAATAGGGTGCGAATACGTGAAAGGAACAGTCCTGCAGACAGCAAGGTCAGTGGAGAAGGAGCGGGGAGGAGGTGCTCCAGGTGCCAGAGCTGGGATTTCTCTGCAGACCATGGTGAAGCAGCTGCCCCCCTGCAGCCTGTGGAGGTCCATGGGGATATAGAGATCCACCTGCAGCCCATGGAGGAGAGCAGCATCAAAGCAGGTGGATGCTTAGAAGACAGCTGTGACTGTATGGGAGGCTCATGCTGGAGCAGGATCCTATCAGGGACCTGTGGACCCCTGGAGAGAGGAGCCCATGCTGGAGCAGGTTTCCTGGTAGGACTTGTGACCCTCTGGGGGTCCTGTGTTGGAGCAGGCTGTGCCTGAAGGGGACTGCAGCTTGTGGAAGAGTGACCCATATTGGAACAATTTGTGGAGAACTGTTGCCTGTGGGATGGACCCAGTGAAGAAGTTTGTGGAGGACTGTGTCCTTTGGAAGGCACTCCACAGTGGAGCAGGGGAAGGACTCTTCTCCCTGAGCAGCAGCAGGAAAAATGCGTGGTGAACTGATTGTAACCCACATCCTCAGTCTCCCTGTGCCACTGCAGGGGAGGAAGTAGAGCTGAGGAACGGGTGGAGGAAAGGTGTTTTTTAGATTTATTCTACATCTTACGTTATCCTACTCTGATTTTTTTTAGTAAGAAATTCAGTTAATATCCACAGTTTGAGTCTGTTTTGCCCAAGATGGTATTTGGTGAGTGTCCTTATCTCAACATGAACCCTTCCTTGTATTTATTTTCTCTGTCCTGTCCAGGTGTAGAGGGGAGTGATAGAGTGACTTAGGTGGGTGCCTGGCATCCAGCCAGGCTCAACCCACTACAGATTTCCAATGAGTTTTCATGCTTTAGATTTTGGTTGGCTTAAAACAAAAATGTTACCAAAAATGCCCCAGCCCCTGCCAAAACCAGGCAAGTCCTAAATGGGGTTAATTCTTGAAAGATATCAGGTTATTACCATTTTGCCCATGTTTGTCTTCCATGCAGCATTTAAAAGAATGGGTTACACTTTGTATACCATAATGTGGCATTGTTTTGAAGGAAATGTTTTGTTTCCCAAGAGAAAACCCATTATATATATTCCCAGTATAGCCCATTGCCACCAAGACAGTTAGATGTACATGTCCAGTTTATGGGTCATCCTTGTACAGGCACAGTAAGGGTTAGTTCTTCCACATGCATTTTGTGTCACTACCTTGTCACTCAGTTTTTCAAGTTCATTCTGCAAGTCTTTGTAGATGGATATTGAATATGAATATAAGGAAAGTCTCTGAAAAGTGACTTGAAAGCCAGAAATGCCATATGTTAAGTGTTCTTTAAAGGGCCAGGAATACTGCATATTAAGTAACATGACCTTTAGTGCCAGTCTCTTGATGTAATTAGCATCGGTCTTCTCACTTAAGCAACTTCTGTATGTCAAGTGGCAAGTTCTTTCTTGGCACGGTGCTGCTGAGTGTGAAGCCCTCTTGCCTAGGCAGTGTAACTGTGCATGTTGTGCTCTGGCCATTACTCACTTCACTTTTTCATGGATTCTAGGCTTGATTGAATGGAAAGTATATTTTTTTTCAATCCTTTCTGTGTTTACTTTGAAATGTAAAAAAATATCCCTCAGAAGTCACAGGATTATATGTTTTATATCTGCAAGGTACTAATGGGTTTATTGGTTATTTCTTTAAGCAGATGCACTGTTCTTTTCAAAGACATTATTTGCAAAGTCCGTGACATGACCAAAGACCGTTTTCTGTAAGCTAAATGCTGCTTGATTGTTTGTCGCTATCTCATTGTTCTTAACTGGAACTATATTGAATTTAGGATCTGCAGAGATCTTAGTTTGTATTTTAATTTAAGAATTATACTACCTTTTTTGATCTGCTTACCTGTGCCTGCTGTTCATAAGGGATCATTTGGATAAAATACAGCTTAAATCAAATCTAGTGAGTTTCCACTCTTATTCAGCTGTTTGTCTTTAACTTCTTCAGTTTCTGAAGTGTAATCCTCCTTTTCTTCCACATAAAGTTTGTCCTTGGCTTTATTGCCCCATCTTTGGGTAATTCAATTCAATGGGTGTGTTTTTCACGTACATGGAGCCTCATCCCTGTGGCACTTCCATGTGAAGGAGGATTTCTAGAGAGGTAGAGTGGCAGGATAAGCAGCACATTTCCTGCACCCTGCTGAGAACAGAAGTGGAGCTTCTGGAGGCAGTGATTCCTATAGCACTCCAGGGTCTTGGCTTCCCATGGTGTTGAGGCCCAGCTAGTATGTGTGTATGGCAGTGGGGAATTCAGTAAACCTTGAACTTGGATTGATTATTTCCTCTTTGACATGAACAAGAAAGATTCAGTATTGCTTGAAGCGTTTGAGTGCATCTTCCAGAGGAAATGCAGCATTGAGCAGTCACCGGTGATGGTGGAATAATGCGAGTACAAACTGTTTTCTTGTTCATTGAGGGTTGTTTGTCATGAGCACTGAATGAATGGAGAGCTTTGCACAAGTGATAGTGTGCATGACGTAAATGAAACACAGGGAAAACGCTTTGGGAACAGCGGTACAATGAAGTCATCTGTGCGTGGTCCTGTTAATCCCAGCAGGATTACTGACAGAAGGCACCACTGAATGTGAGTTGGTGATACAGGAATCTGGCTGTTCAGGCACATGTCAGTGGCCCATTTGTGTTGCCCTCAGACCTCCACTTCATTTCATTGTCACCATCCCATGGTATATCCCAGTACTGTTGCCAGCACACAGCAGTACGCTCCTACCTTGTTGTCTTGGCTGCACATGGTTGACCTCAAACTCCTTCCTTATTCCTAGTGCATCATATTGAGGAATGGATATACAATAAAAATGACTAATTTTTTGGGAGAAGGAGGAGATTTTCAGTCCACCAGTTCCCTAGTGCAGGTGTGCAAGTCCCCGTGGCAGAATGAGAGAGGAGGCAAGTTGGGGGCAGGAGGGCAGTGGGGTTACTGCCTCTTGTATTATCAGCTTTTAATATCATTTTGTACTGATGTGGTGCACATGCTACTCTTGGTTAAAAAGACCAAGATGATGAGTTAAGTCCTTACCTGCTGGTAGCTAGGCCACTTGTTATTATATGAAGATTTTCAGCCTGAAGGCCTGTTCTCCAGCATTTATAATTTTAAAGTTTGTATTAAAACCATATCCCTTTGCTTATTAAGAGTGGGTTTTTTTCCACTGGAGGGAATAAGATCAAGAAACAAAAGAAAGATGTTTAAAAAAAAAAAAGAGAAAAGGTTGCCTTTTGTTCTGAAAATAGATGGTTTTAATTGTTGACTGTACTCAGTGTCACTTCTGGGCAACAATCACAGATTTTCTAGGGTCTGTGAAGAGATTTCCACATATTTATTTGAGTCAGCAGTTCAGAAATAGAACCTAAATTGCTGTTCACACTCTGGACAGCCTGATAAAATTACTTTCTTTTTTTATTTTGAGGTTACAAGGTATTAGAAAAATACAGAAAAAATATAGAAAATATTTTTGTTATGATTTTCTTTATCTGAGGAACTCTCTTAGAGCCTTTTCACTAATGGATATAGTTCATACTGGGTAAGAACCAGCAGCAATAGCTTTGTATTTCCTGGAATTCTTTTTAAGTCTGTTTATCTACAAGTTTCAAGTTTAGTTCATGCTAAAGAGGTTGCCTTTGCTTCTTTGAGCAGCACTCTTAATGATTCTCTTCAAAGGTCTATCATCAAATACTTGGTGACAAAAATGAATGTTGCAATGGAAGCCGTTAGGGAGAACTTCTGATTGATCTTCTGTTCAAAAGTTATTGGCAGTATGAGATATTGTCAGAGTAAGGAACATTTTCAGTTATGTCCTGTGCAATTTTCACTGTGAAGCAGTGAAAATGCTGTTGTTAACTGTGAATGATAGCGCTTGGATCCCTCACTCTTCTGGAGTCCAGTGGTTCATACCTTAGCAGAGGTTAATTTCTTCTTCATTTATATGAAATAAGTAAATTGAATACACTTGGCTGTGTAGGTGGGTTTTGGATGAGATCTTAAAAACTGAGATCCTGTTTATTCTGCGTGGGTGTTAAAGATGCCCCTGTTATGCTATAAGTTACTTAGTACCATCTACCCTTTGAGATGACTGCATTTCAGCAGTGTTAAGTGTACATAGTTGCAAAATGTTTTGGGATCCTTCAAAGCAGTATTCCACGTGAGACTGACTGTTGCACACATTTATTGTGGTTGTTGCTGTAGTGTTCCACACCATTTGTCATTATTGTTTATGGCATTCGTGATGGTTACTGCGTTAATCACATAGTTTCAGAAAGTAATCATCTGTTTAATATTTTGAGCTGGCATGGCTTAAGTTTCATCCAGACTTTTATAATGATGTGAAAAAATGTAGCTGTGAATTGCTCCCTGGCCTTCAGGAAGTGCATTAGTGATTGCTGGGATCCTTGACCTATCCCTGTTACTGAAGCAAGCTGCAGATATGCAAGACTCCATGGAATAAAAGCCATGCAACATCGGGCCAATATTCAGTTTTCTGAAAGTCCAGGATTTTACCCTTTTATGTAGCATTTGTGACTCCTCCTTTGGAATCCCTCAAAGTCAGACAAAATTATCATTTATAATAATCCTGTTGGGGTGAGTTAGTCCGTAATTTGTATTAATACTCAAAGAAAAGCATAATAATAGGTTAATACAGAGGTAATGTGTGGAGCTAAAGACAGCTTGGCCTGCAGATATTTCCATGGCAACAGAAAGGTCCCTACAGATGTCTTCTTTCTAAACCTGATGCTGTTTGTTAAAGGCTGTCTGTAGTACAATCTGTAATTATCATTAGCTAAAGAAAGGTTGTGAACGTGGGTGTACTGCTTCTCTGACTGATTTGTTTAGCACAGCTTTGAAATACAGTTACAAAAGAATATTAAAAACCTGAGATCATTTGGCAGTTTCTCTCTGCAGGTAAGCTGAGACTTCATTTGAGACTGTTGGCTAATCCGAGTGAAGTATCCAAACAGCAGTGCAAGGATGATAGTTTGAAATGCTGACAAACTCTTTTGGCACTGTGATTATTAAAGATAAAAGAACATGAGAAGCATGCTGGACAAATTAAAAAATGCAGAGCTGCAGATAGTAAGGGATGTAGTGCACAACAAAATATTGTTTTGTAAATAGCAAAAAGCTTTTGTAAGTAAAGGAAGACAAAGGAAATTATAAGACTGTTATCTGGAGGAGAAACTGAGAAAATAATTGAAGACAGAAGAAGTTGGAATAGTAATCTACCTGTCCTCTGTCCTTACAAAGAAGATAAGGTAACTTAGCATGCTTGAAGCTAACAGCAAGGTGGAAGGAACACAGGCTGGAAAAAGGAAAGAACAGGCTGGAGAACACTTTCGAGTTAGGAGCATCCAGGTTCATAAGCTTAAGGTGGATTTTATTCTTTTCTACCCAAACAACTAATTGAAGCAGTTTTGAGTCCAAGAACAATTACCTTGTAAGAACCACAAAGGACAGATGGTATCCCAAAAGAGGGCTCATAGAGAGTATGTTATTAAAAGAGACAAAGAAGGAAGATGTGTTTGCAGACCATTCAAACAAATTTGGCAACCTGAAAGATGTTCAGATATGTAACTCTGCAAAAGCACGTGGTCATGAGTAAGTGTAAGCTGATGTTTTATGACAGTTTTGTAATAAAGTACATAGACTTTAGGTCTTCTAGTTGGTTACAGTACTGAGGACAAAAATGTAATAATGGAATGTAGTGAGCTTGTGAAATGAGCTCTATGAAATTTCTGCCTGAGATAGAACGACTTGGTGGCACTGTACCTCAGCTGGGGTGGAAGAACAGTCCAAGAGTTTCTTCTCAACTTCAGTAAGGCTCTGATTGGAGTCATATGCGACATCTCAGAAACAATCTGGAAGATTTACAGTGTATACGAAATGATTACTATGTGGATGACTGCAAACATACAGAAGCATGTGATGGGGATGACTGCAAACATTAAATGGTGGTGGTAGTCTGTCTAACAGAGGGATGTGTATCTGGTGGGGTTATCAAATTACAGATGGTAGGATGCACTTGAACGTGATCACAGGATAGTTGGGACAGGAAGGCACTTCAGGAGCAGGACCACCCAGAACAGGTTGCTCAAGGCTGTATCCAATCCCTGTGTGCATATCCAAGGTCTCTATCCTTGGAGCCGCCAAGAATGGAGGCTCCACAACCTTTCCTGGCAACTTGTTCACTCATCCTGATAGAACAAAAGTTTTTTTTCTTATGTTTAAATGGAATTTTCTGTGCTTCAGTTTATGCTGTTGCTTCTTGTCCTGCTGGGCACCACTGGGAAAGGTCTGGCTCCATCTTCTCTTCTCTCTCTGATAGGTATGTGCTATAAACATTAAGTTCCTTCCAAATGCTCTCTGCAGCTCAGAACCAGTTACCCAGCTGTTCCTTCTGGCTTGGAACTGATGTTATCCAACCATCCCCTCCAGCTGGGAACTGCCACCACACTGATTGCCTGGAAGGAATACCCTCTTCCTAGAAGAGACTCCCTTCTTCTCCCCTTGTCCCTGGCAATGACATGAGGTGGTATAGAATAAACTTCCAGGTCCTGGCTGTGTCCTTTCCCTGTTACTGTAGAAATTAACCCTGTCTTGGCCAGAACCAAGACAACAAAGCCTGTGAACTCGCAGCTGGACTGCAAGCATTATAGAAGACCAGATTAAAATTGGTAAGCTGGAGGTGAGATCCAGAATCATTTAAGATCAATACAGAAAAATAATAAATAATTTTAGACTGGGAAATGAAGTCAGTAAATGCATAGCATAAACTAACTGGATAGAAGAAGTTTGATGGGTAAACATTCATTTAGCCTAGAAAGGAGAAAAATGGGTGGCATCCAGAATTTTTAAATGGCTGTTTATAGGCAGCAAAATAAATATTTCATATTCTCTGAGAGTATGATTAGAAAGTTTCGTTTTCCCAGGAAAAACCATGTAACTTTGATGATAGCTAAGCACTCTTAACAGGTTCTCTGCTTGTAAAACCTTAGTTCTCAAAGTTTTAACATTCAGTTGAATAAACCTTTCTAAACCTATCTGATTCAACGTCCAGGACAACAAAAGTCATAGTTTCTACCTTATTATCATGTGCAATCTTCCATTTCTGTGATGCTGTGATCTTCTACAAAGGGATTTTTCACTGTTGTGAGGGGTGGGGTATCCTTTGAATGTGCTATAGAATGTAGTCTGTCACTGTTGTGTTAGAATTTATTTTTTTAAATGTTTTGGAACGGAAGCAAATGTGAAAACCTGAGTCAGCAGTCAGAATTAGGGTGATCCTGTAACTCCTGGTGTTGTGTGCATGTCTGATTAGGGGCCAGCTCTGTCATTACTAGAGGAAAACATTTAACAGCAGTCCATTTTACAGTGTTAATAAATTATGCCCTCATGAGTTTTGCTCACTTGTTTGCCTAGAACTGACATTTAAAACTGTAGCTCAGTCAGAAGATGTTAGTTGATATTCATGATAAGGTTCACATCTGCATTTGAAATTTAGTGATTTTGGCAGCTAGGTAAACAGCGAGTAAGAGGGGTGGAGAAATGCGGCAAATAGATTTGTGAAATTATTTTTTCATAATAAAATCTTGCATGAATAATATGGTACAGTGCTCTTCTGTTCATATTGATATAGAGGCATTTTGCATATTACTGTGTGGTACAAGATCTCAACTGATATGGGAGCAAGAATGCACCACCCCAATAACAGAAAATCTGCTAAAGACTAACTGAATCTGCTAAAGAGGGATGTCTCTGTGTACCTGAAGATGAGCACATCAACCTTTGATTTATTGCTAACCTGTCTCAGCAGAGCTTTGACAGTGCCTTATCAATGTCTGAAACTTTCCAAAAATTAAAGAGAAATTCTGACTGCTTCTACAACATTTAAAACAAAAAGAAAGTAACTCAAGCATAGAAGACGGAAGCTACCTACAGTTGAGCAAATACTTTCACCTTCCTCTTCTTTTTCTTTTTGGTCATCATTTTAGCATCTCCTGAAGATGACTTTATTTTATCGATTATTAAGTTAATTGCAAGTTATTTCTGGGTTAGTGTCCATGGGGAGAAGAGAAAAGCAGTGGTCTTGCAAACACAGGGCTGTTCCTTGAGCCTTGTGAACCAGAGCATTTTGATTCGCTTATTTTCTCAGAGCCTTGCAACTATTTTGTGCTTAATTGCTGCTTGCGTTAATTGCAGGAAGATTCCTGGGGGGTTGTCTATTTTATTTGAATTAGACAGTGATGGTTGCACAGTTCTAGAAGTGTGAAAGCAGAGATCCTGATGTACTTGCTTGAGGCTAGTCAGTCTCTGAGTTGAATGATAAGCTGATGTATTTACTTCTTAACTGTGTCTCATGCTGAGTACACTTTCTTAATGTTGTAAGGGCTTAATCATCTACTAGTTTTTAATAAAAATGAAAACAAAACCCCAAGACTTTATTTGTAAAGCTTTTCTTGGTAAATTAAATAAAGAAGGCACTTGCCTCAGCCTCTATGCTTTATGCAAGTGTAGAGAAAGTGACTGGTGCAGCTGTAATCTCTGGCATCTGCAGGTGAGGTGAGTAACATAATGCAATTAATACAGTCCTTCCTTCCCTAGAGGTGTTTCCACTGGCAGTTTGGATTTTGTATTGCCTTGGGATGTAGAAAATTCTGTCACAGGACAGGAGCTCCTTCTTATAGGAGCTTGTCCTGTTTGTGGCTCCCTAAGCCTGAAAGAAATCCTGTCCTTTATTCTGTAGACTACTCAGTGCAAAAGCATGTCTGTATTTGAACACATAGCTATTTCAGTTTATTTTCCAAGGGTTCTTCAGCACAAGAGTGGCTAAATCCATATTGATTTAAACTCCCCATAGCTTCCATCAAGTACAGAAGGGTGCAAGAGGGCTTTTCTGAAGAATTTTGGTGTCTCAAAGTTGCACATGACCAAATCCAAGGCATTTGACTGTGACACTATGTGTTACATTGCATGCTTGCTTATACATCACAGGTGTTGGAGAAATACATGGTTTTTATGCCCTGTTTGTATGTCCTAGTCATAATTACAGTCAAACAAGGGCAGTGGTATATTTGGTGTGCATGTTAACAGCAGTGTGAAGTTTGCATTTTCTGCTCTGTGAGAGTTACAAACATCTAGCAGTGCTACAGGGAGAGCAGTGCTGGAGTGAACTGGGGGGTCTGGGACACTGTGGGTTTGTGGACACTTCCAAGTCTTTTCTTAAATAGTCTTTGAAAACAAAACTACCATGACAGGCATCATGTTTCAACCAATTCTGATCTGCTATTATGTTTTAAATACTTAAAGCAATGTGGTCACTGCTTGTAACTCAAAACACAAACTAAAGCAATCCCAACACTTTTCTTTCAAGTGCTGCGTGCTGCTGTTTGCACACTCTGTGCATGTCCAAATCAGAGAGCTGCTGCTTGGCATTTCATTCTTCCCTGGGTCATTTAAGGTAACTGCCTAGCTTCAAGTGTTGCAAAGAAAATGACCTTCATACACTTGCATTTAAAAGCTTAGATAATTTCAAAGTTGGTTGGAGACAAGCTTGATTTTAAGATACCTTCCTGTAGCAGTCATTGTAATAGGTTTCTGAATGGTGTCAAACTGCAAGGCAGCTGTTACCTGAAAGAACTGTGTTTATTGCTGCTGGAAAGTGGTAGTGAAAAGGACTTTGAAAGAAAATTGATAGTTAGCCAGCAAGGGATCAGAGTTGAAAGTGCCTGAACAATGAGGGTGCTCTGGAAAATACACAACTTTTAGAGGAGCAGGGAGATAACACGTCAGTGGGCTTTGCTGTGCTGTGTGAGCCTGAGTTCACAGTCTAGTTTTTGCAAGCATGTCAACTTTACAGTGAGTGGGGCTCAAATGTCAAAACTCAAGATACATCTGTCTGCAGGATTCTAGCTATACTACAATGAAAATTTAGCTTAAAAGTAATAAAAATAACCCCAAATGCTGCCTAATGGTATGTATTAGAAAAATACCAAACTAGTATATTTCACTTACAAAGACTTCATATAAGCTTGTTATTCTATGGCAGGGGGATCAAGGAGGGAAAGAGGAGGAAAGCCCTAAAGAAGGAGTCTGAGTTGGAGTATCTGTCATGATACTGCTTTCTTTTTAAAAGAAACTCTACTTGCTACTGAGTAGAAAAAAGATGTCTGTGGGTTTGATTTTTTCTTTGCTTACTTGTATTTTGTCCAACTTTCAAGATTGAATGGAGTAGCAGAGGACCACTTGCTCCTCATTTTCTAACATCACTTTTTACATAGAAAAGTTGAGAGGCACTAAACAAGTGTAGTCCATGGAAGTGTTTTGGGTTTAGATTGCCTTTACAGACAAGTTTCTGGATTCTTGGGCTTCTGGATTGTTGGTGTATATGTTTGGTTGAATCCACTCACCAGGGCACAGGGAATATCTGAAGGTGCCTGCTGTTGAATTTTCAGTATTTACATTGTATATTTCCTGACTTCAGATATTGAAGTTCATTATCTTTGGCCCATTCTGTGGCTGTGGTTAGAACATTTATTTATGCATGCACAAAAAATCCATCAAGAATGTCATCTAATTTTTGTGAAGTTTTCAGTTTCAAACTAACAGCTCTTTTTTTTGAGATCAGACTAAAGCCCTGTTGCCCACAGTGTGTTGGTAGTGATTGAAAACAGCTCCTCATTTAAAAATTGGCTTCTCCTTGATGCAGAACTTCTGGTATCAAATTTAGTCTCTCTCCTGCTGTTCCAGTGGTTGGACTAGCATGTCTGGAAAGAAAGTCCAAGTAAATTTTGGAAGACGTTTCGCAACAGCATGAATCCGTAATTCTGGACAAGAAGGTAATTTCAGGGGCAGCAGTGGGGAGCTAGTGAGAAGACCGTGCTTTTATTATGGTTTAAGTATGGAGTGCAGGGTAGAGCAAGGAGAGGCTGTGCCGTGTGATCTCTGTGGGTGGCAAGAGATAATGTTTAATGTGTGGGAATGGCCTTTAGGGACATAGTCTTTATAATGGTATCTGATTTAAAACTAAAAATATGACTTGCTGCAGCCCTCTAAGATACCTTGTAATTCTGTGCCCTCATGTCTGCTCCAAGAGCCACATGATGATGTTTGATAGAAATGGATTTAGCTGCTGTTGTAACTGGCAATGCCATATCTGTTATTTCCCTCAGGTTTTCCTTCTTCTTTGGCCTTTGTATTCCCAGATGTCTTTCTGTGGCATCTCCTGTAAATGCAATTCTTGTCCCTCTGTAACTGCAAATCAGAAGGAGTTGGCTGTAGTTACCACTGCTTCTCTCCAGTTCTGGCAAGAAGATAGGAGTAACGTTCTTTCCAGAAACTTTGTTCCATTCCTCAGAACACATTAAGTATTTCAGTTACTTCTGAAATTTCTTCACTTGTCTTTTAATACCTAGTTGGGTAGTGTAGAAGAAATACAAAGGCAGTAAAAATAAGGTCTGTTAGGAAAGGAGATATTCAGATAATATCAAGATGATCAGAAATGTGTGAAGAAAGAAAAATGTAGACCATGCTTCTCTCAGAAGGACTTGTGGATGACTACATGAAAGTGGTGATGGTTCCCTAGAGAGCTGACAATGCTCCCAGTGCAGCTCAGGCCTTTGCCAAGGGATGTATCCTGTTGGACAAAACCACAAATGTGGGCCGGCTCCTAGGAAATAAACTTATGAACTTGCATTAATTACTGACACATTCTCTTTGAAGCCTAGTGGAATACCCAAAGGAACAAACTGATGTAAAATTCATGTCAGAGTTTTCTTTAAATGTATCCTTTCCTAATAACACTGTAAATTCAGTGAATTATGAATGCTGTGTATGGGGGAGGCACATGGATGTAGCACAGAGGGAGCAGAGCTGAGGTGAGGGGATGTCCACATTTCTTACAAGCCCCTTTGGCCAGTAACATTAAAGAAGCAGCACAGGAGTATTTAACTCATGTTTGAGATTGCCCTACAACCTCTATCTTTGCGAGTTTGGTAATTTTTAGGTGTTTAGATTTGTTGCTTTTATACTTGCGCCTTGTAAAAAGAATGATTAATGGAATTTGCAAGTATAAAAAGCTTTTGGAATTGAGGTTGGTTTATTTCTGAGTGCTTTTTACCTCTGTAGTTGTGATGATTTCAG
Organism: Agelaius phoeniceus; assembly: GCF_051311805.1. Lineage (NCBI taxonomy): Eukaryota > Metazoa > Chordata > Aves > Passeriformes > Icteridae > Agelaius > Agelaius phoeniceus. The sequence continues at coordinate 51,366,299 of NC_135266.1, forward strand.
TAACTGTCTGAAGATTAAACTTCTTTACTTTCTCTGGTGGATAAATCAATGACAGGATCAAAACACTGAAAAGCAGGATCAGGAACTGTTTGACCTTTCTTGAAGATTGAGACAGAACAAAGCTTCTTAGATTTCTTCTACTTGCATACATTTTCCCTGTTACTTTTTGTGCATCTTTTAATTGATTTGTTTCTCTGTTAGCAGAAATTCTTGTGCCTTGAGTACCAACTAGCTTTACCACTTGAAAACTCAGATTTGTCCTACAAACCCTATGAATTTTCTTTGGAAATGCAATCACTTGGTAATCTTGAGAAGATTTCTCAAAAATGGAACACATTTCAATACAGAAGCTTTGCAAAGCTGTGTTGTGTTTTGTTTCCAGATCTTTTAAATCTTTGAAGCGTTTTGACAGTGCTGTCCTTCTGAGTCTCAGCTGTGCCTGAGCTGAGATCATACTTGGGGATATCTGAAGATATCAGAAATAGAGTTGGTTTGAAGGACAGACTGTTTCAGTTGACTGCAATTTTCCTTAATTTAAACAAGCACTGAATTTTCCCTGGGACATACCCATAGGTTCTGGTGAAGGCCATTTTACTCAGGTTAGTTCATTCACCCCCAGTGCAAAAATGATGCAGAGGGTTTCTTGGGAAGTTTGTGCCTTGTGACTCTTTCCCCTTCTAGTAATCCGTGCTGCAGCAGTTGGGAGGCTGGAGCAGAATAACCTTCCGTGGTTAACTGGCAGAGAAGAAAGGAATGGAAGGAACCATTATTTTCCTGTCAAGATTTCCTTGAAACAAAGAGGTGTGGAATTATGCATGCTGAGCGGTGTCTTTGGTCCTTTGATTAACAGCAGAGGCCCAATTTCACCATCAAAAGCATTCTTAATTATAAGCCCCGTTGAAAAGGCTGCCTTGAACATTGAAGAAATGACATTACAGAGCATGTCTGTCTTTGCTTAGGTGATCTGCAAGCATTTTGTGGGAGTGTTTTATTAAGAACATTGGAAGTACACTGAAAGTAAAAGAGGAAACCAGAAATATGTTATTTGTTTCACTTTAATCACAGCAGAAAGCATTGCATCACTGAGAAACTCAAATAGCTGTTCCTGGCTTGAGTGTGAGAAAGCTTGCTGCTTTGCTGCCCTAGCAAAGCCTGATATTCTCCCCCTGCAGCTGGTGACAGAATGTGTATCACAAGGTCTTCTCAAATAAAATACATCCATCTTGGTTATTTTATGAGTCTGCTGATTAAAGAGATTTTATTGTAATTACTATGACTAAAAGGCTACAGCAGAAGATGGAAATGTTAATTTACAATCTGCTTGCTGACCAAGTGTCATGTGATAATGGATTGGGACAGACTGTGGTTTGCAAATGGACCTGAATATTTGGAGGCACTAATTTGAAGTGGCAGATACGGTGCCATCATGCAGGTTTCAAAAGGGACACGTTTGATTAACCGGCTGCGGTGCAGCACTGGTCGCGTGACAGGTTGGTTGAGAAATTACCACTTTTGGTTTTACACTGGTGGCAGCCATGCACATGGTAGAGAAGGAGAGGGAAGAAGCAGAAAGACAGATGATCAGGGCTTGAAGGTAAATGTCTGCCCTAAAGTGAGCAGACTGTGCTCCAGACCCACCACAGCACTTACATTTCCAATTTCCATTAAACAGTGAGGATTTACATACTGATCTAGATAGGTAGATCAGCTCTTTAATTCTGTCCCTTAAATACGTATATATAGTCACAGATGTATTTTTCCAGCTGTAGTATGGGCCCTGCTCTCTTTTCAGAGGCCTTATAACTCAGGATGCAAGGTATCAAGCACCCACGCTCTGATATTGTGCCAAAAAATTTGAACGCTTTATAGATGTGGTCTCAGGTGTTTCAGACACTAATAGTGGTGGTAGCCTTATAGCAGGTTAAATGGGTTTTACTGTTTCTATGGAAATTTTGAAATAGAATATTCCATAGCAGAGGGATAATCCTTCCTGAAATCACCCTTCTTGGTCTACGTGTCCTTTTAAAAAAATTATCCTAATGTGTAAACTTACAAAACAATTTCTACATATTTTAGTTCTTTGTGTATGTTACTGACACCTCATGTACAGGTTGATTTATTTGTGGTACTGTTGAGTCTTGTTACAGGCTCTTAGTACATGACTGTACTGAAACTTTAATTGTAACTGCCTTGAACTAACAATAATCTATAAGAATATTGATTATTGAAGTTCTTATTTTGGAAAGTGATACTATATTATGTAAAGAATAGCTTGCAGTGCAGAACACCTCACTGTGTTTGTCTGGTGCTTTTGAAGTACAAGTTTTCAATTGATCACTGTAAAAAGTAGTGATGTATCTGATAGTATCATGAGGAACTTTTTGGGTTTTTAAAAACGAAATTACTACTGTTGTGTTGATAATTTAGGATAGAACTTAGATACAGATTCAGGACAACTGATAAGGGGTGTTTAGGTAGACATCATTGCTTTATAGAGCGATGTATGACATGTTTCTGTGTTATCCTTTCAATTATTTATGAGTTGTAAATGATCAATTACAATTGTGCTCCAGTGGTGACAGTGGAAAAGAGGAGCAGCAATAGCCTTGTGGTATTAGGTCTGTTCAACACACTGAAGGATTACGAGCCTGGAGCAACAAGTGTGTATTGTATGTTAGGGATTTGTTTCTGGGAAATAGTCACCACAATATATTGTATATTCAGTACAAAAAATACTTCTTGCTAAATGTCATGAGTGGCTACTGAATTTCTGAAGAAGATACAAAAAAAATAGGAAGCCAGAGCTGAAAAAGGCATCTTAGTGATTGGCCCCTAAGGAGCAGATTCATGAGCACAGCTTGAAATCTAATGGGATTAGAGCTGATGTTATTAGAATTCACTCTTTTCTCTTTTGATCTTCGACAATGTTAGGACAATATTAGGCTTTTGGTGATGTCATAAGCAGAAATGAGTAGGAAATTGTCAAACTAAAATATTTATTGTAATATTGACAGGAATGGTAATAAAAACAACTGGCTAAAAAGGAAGAAGTGGTGCTTATTAGTCTTTCTTTGGTTGTTTTTTTTCTAAAGGGTTTCAAAGGTGAAAAAAAAACAGAGAAAAAATAGATACTCAAGTGAAGTCTATGTTTCATAGAGATTTGTCAGTTGTTCTTCAGGTCACTGAGTAGAAACTCTGAGTCAAAGAATAGACCTGGGCTCAAAAAATTTGTCTTTATAATACATGTATTTATATTTACATCTTTATATGTAGAGATTAAAAAATTACATGGTGTGATTATAAACAGACATACCTATCTGTATGCAATAATATTTAAATATTTTCATATATATTTTATACTTTTTGTATGTGTATCTCTATCTGAATAATAGCTGTTGTTCCACTCTTCTTGATGGATCCTAAAATGAGTGGATTTGGGTTGGACATTAATATACACAGATGCATTCTCAGGCTTGAGCTTATATCAAAGTGTTGTCACTTGTTGGTATCAGTTTAAAGTCAGAATGAAAAGGATGGAGTAATTTGGTAGGTGGTGGCAAGGCAGATTTTTAAATTATGAGGTGCCTATTTTGGGGTGGCAAAAGTAGTCTGCTGCATTTGTTAGGGATTCTGGATTCCATCATAGTAAACACTAAAGCAAAAGCACTGATCTCACCCATTCACTACCCTGAAGCACATATGACGTATTTATTGACTTTGTCACATCTCTTAATGCTGAGGCAAAAATGGCAGTGGATCTGTTATAATTTTATTAGAATGTCATTTGTGATACAGCTGATACGCCACAGAAAAAAATAGTTGCTGACCTATATGTAATTATCCTGTGACTGAGAGTGCTGCTGTGGTGGAAATTTGTGTTCAAGAGACCATGGAGGATGTACCAAAAGCCTGGGTCAGTCCTTGAATTAATGCCAAATTCTGAGTTGAGAGGCAAGGGGGGAGGAGAGCAGTAAATCTTGACAGTGCACAGCCGTGCTGAAGAGCATGTGCACTGTAGTGCCAATAAAGGTGCTGCCCCTCAGTGCCACCGCAGTGGCTTTGGAAGGTGGCTGCAGTGCTGTTTCTGGTACATGATGACATCGGGCAGGTCTCCTGGCCCTGGGCCCAGGCAGCCTGTGGTGAGGCTGCCAAGGGCTTTGTGGGGAGCGGGATTTTGGAGATGTGCTTCAGCTGAGTGTATGAAAATGTTGTTAAGTCATTTTTTCCAATTTTCCAATTTTTGCACATTTATTCAAGGTTTTGACAGAACTTTGAAGTATTGTTTTGTGATGTGACTTGACTTCAATTTCAAGTGGCTCAAAAGGGAGGAGACCTAACTTTCTCCCTTGATACCATTGTTGACACCTTGCATGCCTTCATGGCATCCTCAGTCTTGTTTTCAGTAGGAAGGAAAACGTGATCCTTATTGACTATAAATAGACTTTAGAGATCTCCTGGCAAGTAGTCCCACATTCCCAGAGCTTGGTGTGTGGCTGGCAAATGATAGTGAGCAGTACTGCACACAGCAGCCTTTGGCCGTAAGATCTGAACTCTCCAAAGCAGTCTCTTGTCATGACTCTGCCAGGAGAGGTGTTCATTGTCCTGCCATTAGCCCCTTGCATAAAAGAGGTTTTCTGTGCAGTGAATGTACCAGCACTGTGTGGCTGGGATAAAAGCAGTGATTCATCACCCAAAAATAAGTGCTGTGCTGATTATAGCTGCCAAATACTCAGTCATCAGTTTCCTCCCCGTTAAGCATTTGCCACCTCTCTGACTGTGGTGTAAGCAGATGGAGGGCAGCGAGAGTTAACCATTGATGAAGTCAGGCATGGCTGGGGCGAGTGGAGGTCCTGTAGCTTCCCCAAGGCTTTTGGGACATGTAGGGCCAGGTCTGCAGTCCTCCCCTTTTTTTGGTAGTTTAAGCAAGCAAAAAAGCTACAGCTTATTGCTCTTGGAGGAGAGTTAAATCTAGTTGCTATTAATGGCAATTGAATTTGGTTTTCATGTTTGCGGTCTTCTTCATCAGAAATTGTTATTCCGTAAGGAGGACCAATTCATCGACTTCAGTGCCAAACTGAACTTGGTCTCAGGCACCTGTGCTGTTTAGTAACCACACAGGTGTTGTATTATCTTTCCATTTGTTTTATATCTGTAGTAATAGTATGTAAATCACAAATTGTATCAGGTTATATTGTGGCTTCAGTAATACAAACTCAGACAATATTTTAATTTTCAGTAGTTTTGTGATACACTGTAGAACAGAAAAGATATAATTCACATGTGCTCTGCTCATTGTTTCTAATCACCCATGTATTTTTAATTTTCCTTTTCAAAGATGTCTCTGTCATGAATGCAAATAATGAACTCTGCACCATTTTATCAAAGTAATTCATTACTATAGAGATATTTTTATTGTTCTGGTCACTTCAGTTTTCTGTTCAGAATAAATTGAAACACTTCACTGGTTTCAGGTATTAAATATATTGGCTTAATAACTGTAGTTCTCTTGATTGCCCTCAAGGTATTAATACTCTTCCTGGGAAAGCCAAGCTGAAGTTAAAATTCAGGATTCTGAACGTCCTTGACCTAATGCCTTCTAAAAGCCTATGAATGGTGCCTCATTTAAAGAAAAAGAAAAGAAGTCTTTCTGAAGCATTCTGTTGTCAGCTCTGTTTTAGTTTGGATGAGTAACATTGAGCTATTTGTGCTCCCTACTGTGCTTTTATTATTTTTACTGCAGCTTCATTCTGACCCATGTGTACCTTTGGCCAAAAGTTGATCTGGACAAAATGAAAGGGATATTGGCAGATGGAGGAAATCAGGTTTTCTCAATGAGATTGTCCTTTTATAGAGATATTTTGCTTCCCTTGTTCATTACCTATCCACCCTGCAGCTTGAGGTCTACAGTTAAGAGTTAGAATGGGGCTGATTATGCAGCTCTCAACGTGAAACCTTGCTTATCCTTTTGAATGTTTTAATTCGGGTGAGAGATCTCTTTTTTCACCATACAGGTGGAATATTAAAAAAAGTCATCAAGGGATGTGTTTTCTTACTTTAGTTTTAGCCCATTGCAATGCATGTATGTAAGCTGGTAGTTGGACCTGGTTAATGAGGGGAAGCTTTTTTAGATGGAAGCCCAGATCTCATGCTTTGGGGAGACAGCAACCCTGCTCAAGCAAGGAGCCCTCTGGCCTCTCCTGGCTCTACTGATTATAGGCAAAGATTACTTTCCCTGAGCTCACCTGTGAACAATTACATTGTAGACACTGAAATGCAGGATCAGGGAATATTAGTCTACCTGAAACCTGTTTGTGGTACACCATTATGATGGCAGGTCCTAGTGGATTTTTTTAAAATATTCAAAGTATACTCTCCCCAGATATTCATACTTAATAAAATCCATTTGACACACTCCTTTCACCATTAGTAAATGTTCTGGATTTTATCTTGTGTAACGTAGGTTATTAGTTTATTGACTTAAGCTGTAGTGCTTTTTGAGTTTATTTGGTTAATTTAAAGTGGACTAAAACCCAGCTCTTAAAACTCACAGCAAGGTTCCAAGAGGCATGTTGACCCATGAATGCCATAAGTAGAGTAATATTTGATAACTAAGGGCCTCTCAAATTTTCGTAAGCTACTTACCTGTAAAGGAAGGAAGCTTGTCTGGATTAATTCAATGGCAGTAACATACCAGAAGTACCATATTATGATAATTTAAACACATAGTTTATTCTGGGATTTAAGCCATTTTATTCCCAGGGTTTGGGTTTTGTTTTTTTTATTTGCCTATATCCTTTTGATTGAGGAATGGAGTTCAGTGCTAGTTGTGGTTCGAGATCACCTTGCCCAGAGATCTTTCCCTGTGGGTACATTGAACACTCCTCTATAGGGCAAATGCAAGACCAGGAATTTTAAAAGGAGGGCTTGCTTTTCCTAATTTTTTTCCTAATTCCTAATTCTTTCTTAGATCCTCCAGTTATGAGCTAGATGAACTAAAGGAATTAATCCATTCAAATTTCTCTCTGTTTCATATAATTTTAAATTTTTTTATTCTCCCTTAGTTTTTACAGTATTCTGTGTCATTACCAAAAATGTATATGGAAGGAAAATGAGTGGCAGACTTTGCACTATTTATATATCATGGATCTCACCTTTCTGACAGATCTGAAATATTGAAGGTGAGACCCAGAAACTTCTGTTCCCCAGGAGGATTTGACTGCTCATTTGAGTACAGCCTGACTAGTTATTTTACTGGACAAAGCTAATCTGGAAGGGAAATGCTGGAAAAAGTGCCTCACATCATTCACAACCTCTCATGCAGGAGAGGCCTATTGAACTCAACATGAACTTAATGATAGCTTTCCAAGCACCACCAGTTATTGTATTTGTTGCCTTTGTTGTACACAATTGCTACTGCAAGTGCTGCATTACCATCCTAAGACTTATTTTGGTTATCTTGAAAGCATTATAAAGTAAACTAATTTTCCAGAGGTAACTGGTTTAGCCTCAGGTGATAAACATATCCCTGCATGGTAGTATGTTACTCTAGGATGGAAGGAAGAGGTGATTTGAAATATCATAATTGTGGTGTGTAATCAATATTTCTAAGATCAGATGTGTTAATATTGTTCTATATGTAGAATTCTTTGGAGACAGGTAGGATGAAGGCAAAGCATGAATTAAGTTTTACTTGCCCAACTTCTCCTTTTCTTAGATTTACATCTTATGTAATACTATAAAAAGATTGGTTGCTTTGTCTTACTGCTGTTCCTAAACTTTCACGGTTAGGCACATCATCACCAGCATTTTGAAAGAGCATTGATGCCTGAAGCAGGGTACAGTCTGCAAATCCTGGCCTAAACAAATGTTCTCTCTTCTGGGATCCTCAGTATGAATAAATAACCTGAGATTTCCCTCAGTAGTTTCACACATTAGGTTTTTTGAGGTTTTTTTGGCAGGTGGCCGGCTCTGCTATTTTAACGATCAGCCCTGTTGGGATGTAATTTTAATAGTCAGAGTGGATCAGTTGGTAAGCTGCCTTTCTTGGCCATTTGAAAAGTGCTTCCCTCAAAACAGGAGTCATTAGTTGGTTCAGCAGCAGCCCTGGTCCCTCTAAGCAATGCCCATGTGCGACAGGACTGGTAACTGAGCTGATTGACCATCTAATGTTATTCTGAACACATTATACATCATAAAATGAAATTAATCTAGAAGTATATCAGCTTTGTTGTATTCCTTCATGTAGCATAGACACTGTAGTAAAGTCTTTGGGCTTGTACAGCTGGCTTTGTAAAGACCAAATGAAGACCTTTCAGTACGATAATGAACTCCCTTTGAATTTAATAAAATACTGTATCTATGACAGATAGTACAATAAAACTGTTATTTTCATTCCCTATGAGAAAACTCATATTTGAAAAGGGAGAGAAAGGGCAAAAAATGGTAATCAATCTTATAATTAGATTCCAGGACCATAAAGCTATTGATTATGTTCTATGCAGGCACTGGATTAGTTAGCAGTTAAATATAAAGGGCTGTCTGAGCTGTAAAGTCACAGGATTTGAAGTTGAACAGTGTTCAGAAATGCTTAGTGCACTTGAGGAGTAGTCCCTTGTATATAAAAAGTTCTTGTTACCATGAAATGTGATAAAGTACTTCATCTGTCTGTGAAGACCACCTCAGTTTATATGAACTGTGAGCTCTTCTATCAAAGTCTTGTAGTGGGATTATAAAACCTTTTCACAGCACTGTTTTTATGTTAAATGATGCCCATGGCAGCTAGCCACTTGGACACTTTGTCATAGGCAAGTATTAATCCTTTATTCTAATTGTGTACACAACAAAATAAATGGGTGTTTAGCCTGATCTGTTCCTGAAGTGGACCATCAATAGGGGTTTCAGTGACAGGATTCAGAAGTGAAATTCTTAAATCTTCTGTTTGACTACAAAAATTCAGAGGAATGTCATTGTTTTTAGCTATAATACATTGCATTTCTTAAGGCCTAAGATTGTTTTTATGTGTTTGTGGACCCCTTAAAGGTAAAGCAGCTCAGTGCTGCGTGCCTCTAATCAGGAACAGAGGTGATCTCTCCCATTGAGGGTACCTGGCCTGGTGGTTGAAATGTTAAAATTTCCACTGCTGTGACTCAGACTCTGCTTTAGATGCCCTGAAACCCCATATTTTAAAGTAGAGAAATAGCAGGTAATGTTCCTGCTCTCTTTTTTACTTAGAAGCATGGGTCACTTAACCACTAATGATGTGGAAGACCTGGGTTCTTTTTGCACCAGTGCCTGAAGGGATTCAAGTCTGTCTCCCTCACATGCAAGGAGAGCTCAGTTTATGAGGCTTTTGTGATTTATGAGGTGCAGTTATGAGGCTCTTGTTCTGAGATGGGATCTTCTGATGCATCCTCTTCAAACTAGTCTGCTTTACAGGTTCTGAGATTTACAGGACAGCAGCAAGAGAGAGAAGAGAATGTTTTGATCAGAGTTTATTCTCTAGGCAAATTTTCAAGAATTGTTCTCAGCAGGATTTTTCTCTTAACTGGCTGTGTATTACCAGAGAGGTAATTCATGATATTTTGATTCTGTGAAAGACAGATGATTTTAGCATCTAATTCCTGCTGTGTGCTACTGGCAATCTACCCACATGTCACAATTTAGCACGTAAGCCAGAGCCTGCTGACAGCTGTGCTAGAGGAAGACAGGCTTACACCACCTCACACATTGCTTAGAAAATACACTTCACTGATTTAATCCAGTGATTATCTAAATCATGTAGACTCAGAACTCCAGACTGCCTCCTCAGTGTCATTATTTTCCTATAAAATGCAAAGTGAAGGTTGGTGTGAATCTCAGTTTTCCCAACTGAACCTTCCTTTTTCCACAGGAACTTCACTGCTGGAGTCTAGTGGCAGGTGGTGAGGGTGCTGGGTGGTTTAGCCCAGCACCAGCTGGACAGACAGTGTAATGTTCTGCTGCCCTGAGAAACCACTTTCCTTCTAGCCAAGTTAAGGTTTTTATTCAGTGTGATGGGGTTTTTTGTGTCGGGGATATTTTTTTTTCCTTCTTACAAAGTTAATTTGAAGCATGTAACTCTCTCTAGCACATAATTACTGAGGGTGTAGGAAACCTTCCTTGCCATCAGAATTTTCCATACATTTCTTGGGAAAATTGGCCTGTTCACAGTTAGTAGACCTGCTGTTCTTCACTGGTGCAGCAGTTACTGTGAAGTTTGTTGCTTGGGAAGTACACAGAAGATGAGCTTTTTGCCACGGCCAAATATCTGTAAAGATGGGCAGTAGCCACCAACCTTACTCTATGTAGTGGATTGCAAATCATGGAGTAGACAAGCTGTTGAAACAGCAAGAAGAGTACTGCAAAAGGGTATTACATATACTGTCAAAGCATGATTTTAATTTATTTATATCACTGTGCCTCTAGAAAACCAGTTTGGTGGGTGGGAGAGTGGTTGGATCTGTATCAACTACTTCTGTGTTGAGGAATAACATTTAGACCTGGTCCAGAGGAGGGCTACAAAACTGAGCAGTAGAATCTAACAACTCTGCTATGAAGAAAGGCTGAGACAGGAGTTGTTCACTGTGGAGAAGAAAAGTACCAGGGGAAGCTCCAGAAAGACCATATTGCAGCCTTTCAGTATTTAAACAGGGCTTATAAGAAAGATGAATAATAGTCTGTGGCAACAGCACAAGGGACAATGATTTTAAACTGAAAGTGCATGGATTTAGAGTGGACATAAGGAAGAGAAGTTTTATGATGATGTTGGTGAGACTCAAGAATCAGCTGCTCAGAAAAGCTGTGTATTCCTCGTCCTTGGAATGTTGAAGGTCAGGTTGGATGGGGCTTTGAATAACCTGGAGTAGTGAAAGATGTCCTTGCCTGCAGCAGGTGGGTTGACTGGATGGTCTTTCAAGGTCCATTTTCCAAGCCAAGTTTTCCTACAAGTCCCTACATTTGTGTTGTGAGTGTGTGCGGTAGTAGAGGTGAAATAGAGCAAAGTGGTGAGTGTGCAGGCATTCTGAAGGAGGTACCTGAGCTAAGCAATGGGCGCAGTTACACTGTGGCCCTGCCACAGGCAGCTCCACAGAGGAGCCATGGCCCTGTCTGTGCAGGTGATGTTCTGTGCCAGAACCTGTCTTCTGTGTTGCTCGACAGCAGAAGTCTTGAATTTCCAAAGTGAAGTTGTGAGATGCCAAGCCATTTATGAAGCAGCTGCACTTTACAGCCTACAGTTTTCTCCTGTTAGATTTTCATGCCTGTAACATGCAATTACATATATATTGAAGCTACAGATACTCTTTTAAATTCAGTGATAAAAGAATCCCGAAACCCAAGTGTGAATTCCCCTGTTTAATTTGTAATATATTAGGAGCTGTCAGTACTAATTAGCACTGTAAAATAGCTTGAGCATAAGACCCACATTCAACAAGAGTAATAGTGACTGTGTCTCAGAAGAAGCAGAATTTTGAGTGTTTGAATGTATGAGTGTTTGAGTGTTTGTTTGAATGCCTATTCAGAGATGTATTTGGTGTGCTCATCTCCATTTCGCCAAGCATGGTATTTATGGTTACTGGAAAAAGTGAGTGATTGAATCTATACTTTTTTTAGGTTACCTCATGCACCTCTCCCAAAGTAAACAAGCACACTGAGTTTGCAAGTTTTCCTTCTGAAGCAGAGCAGCAAGGCAGCACACATGTAGGGATCAGCTCTTGCAGTTTAAACTACTGCACTCCTCAAACAGTCAGGAAGAGTATTTGGGAATGCTTAGTACCCTTGGATCCTTCCCCTTTGTACAAATGTTGCTTTGTTAACAAAGGAAAGGGGTGAGGAAGAGGCAAGGAGAGAGGATTTAGGTCAACAAAAAACTCTGGGAATTTATTTCAAATGCACTAGCTGGTTATAATCAGTAAAGAAATAACAAAAGAGATCAGAAGATACCTGATGTGTTCTTTACCTAAAGTTTAAATGGGTCAATGTGTATCATTAACAATGGTTCATTCTAATATTTACTTCTCCCTCTCTTCCTTTATTTTAAAATAGAAACTTCTACTTTGAAGTAAAACGAATTATTCTGTTGAAAAATAATTTGTGCACCAAAATAAAAGCTTCCTTTTTTCCTTTTACATTTCTTCCATGTTTTCTTTTCACAAGCAAGGGAAATAGCTTGTGTCTGGTTGCCCCTGTCACCATGGGTAGCATATAAGGAGTTTTCTTTAAGTTGAAATGTATATCTCTGAGGGGGGGTTCAAGAGCATTGTTTTGCCTGAAGTTTAGTTTTAAGTGTCTAATATGGCATTTTTATATGCATTACTTGTTATCAAAACCCAATTGTTTTGTCTCTAACAAAATTTAATTTTAGGTATAGTAATATATTCTGAAGTTGATCTAAGCGTTGGAAATGAAGAGTTAATAAGCAGCTATTACAAACACCTTTGAAAGTTAATTCTTTTCTGTTTAAAAGCAATTAGTTCTTCAGAGCCAACTTGAAGTGATGTCATCCATAAGTAATAACATGGTGATCATAGTTTTGTATTAACTCTGCTCTGAGAAAAACAAGTAAATACCCAGTTTCTTCTGATGTGTAATAATATCACTGTACTATTGTTGGCTATTAAAAAATAATTAGTTTGAGTTCACTTTAGTTCAGTTGCTAAGATGTTTATTGTTTTAAGATTAAAAGTATAATGAAATATCGAGTGTGGAATATTGAGTTGTCTCAGATTTCAGAGGTGAGCCTTTCAAATAATGAAAGTTGTTACAGATACACATTGCAGGCTTTACTTTAGAGCAGGAGAAGTATTCTGAATAATGGTAGTTTGTTTTATGTTATTTCTATTCAGCCCTTAAAAGTCAGAAAGAATAAAATAATATAAAGAGGGTTTCATAGTTAGAATGCATTTAATTTTATATTAAGTATTACAGTGTTTTAGCTCTACTGTTACAGCTCTAAATTTGATATTGTAGTATGAGAAAATCTCTAGAGATTCTTCCCTACATTTCTCCTTCTGTAAAGTGGAAGTGTAGTCTATGTTATCTACATGTAAACGAGATTTCTGAAGACTAAAAATTTTGCAGTAATCAGTAAATGATTATTATTGTCATAGGATAAGAACTGAACCAAGGAAATCTTCATGGTCAGCTCCAGAGTATTGCATTAAATGGTCTGTACTGGAGTGTTTGTCTGCTGGTCCATGTGTGCTATCAGTGGGTTGTCCATCTCATTATCCACATGTTGTTCTACTTAGTCTTTAACTGTAAACTTTTTATAAAGGCTCAAAGTAGGTGAGCAGAGAGGGCTTGGTTTTTATTCTCGGTTTTTTCTCCTGTAACAATACGTAGTGTGATGTACCAGGACAGTGAATTGAGTCAAAATCCAGTCCAGAGGCATTAGGAATTAATTTTCCAAATATACATATTCATAGTTTATATGACTGTTTGCTTTAAGGGTAAAAAGTCAGAAATAGCCATCCCAATTCTACTTTTCCAAAAGCCATGCTAAAAGAACATTGGTGAGCCTAAGCTGAAGCAGTCTGCCTTTGGGCAGTGTTGGTCTGCCTTTGGGAGGAGGGCTGTCTGTGCTAGTTTTGCTCAGACCCTTGGTGGACCATTCCTGCAATATGCATTTCTTGTCTTCATTTTCTGTGGACGAGTGTCACAGAGGGACAGGATGTTTCACCAGCAGGTTTCTGGGATGCCTGCTGACAGCAGAGGAATGGTGAACCTCAGCAGTTTCAGGTCCCAGGCACTGGTGGGGCATTTTGCTTTACTGGGCACAAGCCTTTTTGTGTGGTCACTCCAAGCTTGGCTTGCCTGCCTCCTTGTCTCCAGGCTGGCACATGCCCTAGCACCTGGCCAACCCCTGCAGCCTTTCCAGCCAATCCCTCACCCAGAGGGATGAGCACCATCTCCTTCCCACCCTCATCTTCAACTTGTAGGCCTCCCTGTTGGATCTGAGGTGACATCAGGTGACTTAATGCTTTCTGTAGGATTTAAAGTGCATGATTTCTTTAATTTACAGACTCACTTGACATGACCCCTTGGAGCCTGGGTCCCATTACTGGTAGTATCCCAGCCTTCCCAGCCAAGACTTACCATATAACTTTCCCCTTTCAGACAGTTCCCAACCTAATCTCTGCATTTTGTCTGCCTCTGTAGGTCTTTTTTTCTTGCCAGTGTTATTATTTTCATAAATTTGGCTGGTTTTCCTTCCTTGAGGTCAGCTCATGTCCACCTCAATGCTGCCTGCTCCCGGAGGAAGGGCGGCAGTGGGAAGCAGGCAAGGATTCCAAGGGGCTTAATGAGGCAGACTGCTTTCACCCAGGTTAAAGAGCTTGGAGTAGAGCTACCCACGCTTGGAGGTTGAGAGGTTTTGGACATACAAACTCAGGCCATGTTCCCTCAGTAGCAGTGAACAGTACCAGCTATGTTTGTTTTACTAGGACCAGCAATAAGTTTGAGGAACAGACCACAGAAAGTGTTAGTTTTAGTAAAACTTGAAATATTTTCTCTCTGGAGTGAACACTTGTTTTTTAAGCCACTGAAAGGGTTAATTTCAGTCAGACCTAACTGTACCTATCTCTGTGCCATCTATTTATTTTACTGGAGAAATGTCGACACTGAGTGCAGCCTCAGCTGGGAGGTCAGAAGAACAAAATTAATTTAAACTTCAGCTTGAAGGATAGTAAACAGAAGGAGGTTCATTTGGCAAGATGAATTCTTCTGGTGGAAATGAAGATGAACAATGACAAGCAAGGAAAGACATGGAGAAGCTCAGTTGCAGAGGGTGGATGACACACTAGATCAGAGTTTCAGGCATGGCACCTCTGTCACCGCTGCCTACATGTCCAGTAGGTGCACAGGTACTGAAGCAGTTAACAGAGACCCTCATGCCTCAGAGCAAGCCTGAGTAATGAGCAATGATTTAAAGGAGCACTGCACAGTCTTTTGTGACTTTTCCACATCAGCCCTATTTACCAGATGCACAGAGCCCAGATCAAAGGCCGATCTGGTCATGGCTGAGTTTTGCCTCAACTCAGTGACAGCTTGAGGTGGTTAAAGGGTACAAATAATAGTTTCCTGCATTATTTGTCATAGTCCTTTTTGCTAATATACTTATGAATATTTCTGAGTAAAGTGCAGGGTAAGAAAATGTATACCAAAACTTCATCATCAAAAATCTTAACTTAGAAAATTGTTGACTGCAAATTTTTTTTCAGGCTTTCAATGTTTTCATTGTAAGTTGGGGGGAAGGGTTAGAAGGGGAGCTGCTAGGTGATTGTATGAATTCTTGTTGTCTAGAATTTTACAAACTAATTTTTTTTAAAATCCCCTAAATTGAATTGGGGTAATATAATATTTTTCCTGGTATTTTACCTTCCCTTTACCAGCTGTTTATGGATCTACCATTTATTAGAAATTATTTTCACATCTAAAATGGATCAGTACAAGGAATACAAATATATTGCCAATATTCTTTTTATGGTTAAGCAAGTAATGATCCAAGCATTGCACTTTTATTAGATTTGTTTCTCTTCAAGACTTGTGTCATAGCAATGAGCATTAATTTGTTTCTTTCAATGACTTCTTCCTTTGACAGAGCATTCTAGTAACACTTGTCAAATATAAGTAAAACATCTAAGCTGAACATCTAGTGTTCTGAATGTGTTCATGATTTAGGGAACAAGGTTTTGTTACGGTTTTGTTGCTTATCAAAAATATCACAGCAGGCCCATGTAGAATTTGAGGTACTGAGAATTTGTCCAGATTTTCAAGATATGGATCTTTTTTACATTTAACATACTAGATAGTACAGGGTCAGATTAGTTTGTTTGGTCTATAATCACTCATTTTTCCTTCTGTCCTGTTATAGAAATCCTTGGATTAACCTGTCAGTTTTGGGACAGGAGAGTTGGATGCAAAGTAATGTTAACGCTTATGTTTTTGCAATTATATTATTTAAGAAAAAGTCATTTCGTATTAGATGTATTTGCACTTACTGTTAAACGTGTTTAAAAATTAATGCTGTTTGCATAGGGATCTCCTTTCATTTTGAAGCATGTGTCCCCAGTCCTAATTTGAAGTGTTACTACAAGTTGCAGCACGTGGTACTTTTTTTAATGTTGAAGTAGTTGTGGAATAACATCATAGTGTCACTGATCAGAAAAAGTTAGAAGATAGTGTTGACAGCCTTGGAGCTTGAATTCTGCTTGTGTGTTTATGAATGGTTGATTTGCATTTGGTCTCCTCATTTCTTAGGTAATTCTCTTTTTATTTTGGAGCATCCTCCGTAGATTCTACACATTTAACAACGCTCAGCTAACAAGGCCACCTGTGCCTCATAGGATATGCTATGGGAGTTTCTTTAGCCACTTCAGACTCACAAAGAGAATAGAAATACTATTTTTAGGCCTTGAGGGTTGGAAACCTCCACTTTTAAATCAAACTTCCAAGTGTTATGCAGAGATAATGATACATTAAGTGAATCATGAGTATTTTAAAGTGGATATCTCTCAGTCTCTACTGTTAAATGATTTCCAGTTTGGTTAAATGCATTTTCATGGAGCCTTTTTTTATTTTAATAATTCCTTGACTTTACCCTCTGCCTTTCTCAGCACCGGTTGCTGCTTTTATAAAAGCTTCCATATGAGTCATTGTGAGAGAGTCTGAGTCAACCTTACTTGGCAGTGCCATCTTTTGGGGTTCTCTTTTCTTGCCTGGAACAAAATTTAACCTTGACCCTGAGCAACTATTTGTTGAAAACTGACAGTAAGACACATTTTAATGTGTGCTTCCAGAAATAAAGCAGAATGATCTCGTTGTCTTGCATTTTGCCCTCTTCTCCAGCATGACCTCCTGTGTTTCTCCAGTGCGTCCAAGCTGAGCAGTTCTGTGAGCCTGGAAAAGCCTACAGGAGCAGCCTTGAGCAAAAAGGCAGAAATGCCTGTTCTCTTGGTGCTTTAGCATGTGGAAACAAAATTTTAAGTATTTTGCTCTGTTTTAGTTTTCAGCTGTGTGTGTGTTTGTCCTTCTGCCTTTATACAGCTGTCTGTTACTGCTGTACTGGTGCATCCTTCATGTATAGATTAATAATAATAGCCTCATCTCAAATTGAGCATAGTTGAGTCTTGGATGTGTCATCTTTTCAGAGGGATAGCAGAGTGTTTAAAGTAGAGCTTGTTCAGTTCATATTTTTGCAGATTGTATTACTTCTTTTTCTGAGAGTATTTTGTTGCTTTGGTTCAAGTGAGGATTTTCAGGCAGAAGCGAATATTGTGAAAGTAATTTCCCATGCTGGGAAGGGGTTTTGAAAAACATCTCTTCCTGTAACTTCAAAGAGAATTCACTCCTAGATTAGCAAAATAAGCCCTCCAAGTAAAGCTCTGGGTACTTCAGCCACAACCTACACGGCTTTTTGAAGTGCCCAGGCTGGTACTTACCCTAGCTAGCTGCAGCCTCTGTGCTCGTCAATTGCCCACAAGGTGGGGTAGGACAAGACCTGACATAGGCAGATATATTTCATGGCCAGCACCTACAGAACTGCAGTTTCAGGGGCATGAACTTTCTACCGTATCACGAGAAAGATAAGAAAAATATTCCATTTTAATTTTAAAAGCAAACTGTGTGGAGCACACCATGTTCTAAACCCAATCCACCTGCTCATCTCATGGTATCAGAGTTGTAAGCACATCTGTGTGCTATGCAAAAGCAAAATGACTCCTTCTACAGCAAGTGGGTTTTGTAATTTAAAATGTGTTGGTTTTCATTGACTGTGAAGTGTTAGAAAATCTTTGACCTGCACAGTATTTCTGATTATTAAGGTTTCACCCTCCAGGCATCATGACCAGAGCTGAAAGCTGCTCTAGCTGGGCACACGTTCTGCACTGCCTGCCCAGGAGAAGCTGCATGCTTGCACTGCCGAGCCTTGGTGTTTTGGTGCTGCAGTGGCAATGACGGGGTTAAAATTGTGGCGAGCTTTTCAGATAGAGTATGATTTTTCTTATCTCAGTCTTCTTTAACACTGACAAAACGAAATCATCTTGTCTAAAATTGCTCCTGCTGGAGCAGAATGAGGTGGGAGAGCATAATGAAAACCAAGAAGGGGTTTTGTGTGATTTTGACTGAAGAGTTAAATGCTTAGCAATTTATTTTTTAACTTCCTGTCCTCAAAGCTAGCTTATTTTATAAACGCTAAATTTAGTGTGTTCTGTTTCCGTCATCAAGGACAGCTTTTTTGGTATGCTTTCTTACAAAATGTTTGACCTTGGGAGATTGCTGCCAGAAAGGAAGACACTTCAAAAGCTGACAGCTGATTGTTGAAGGTTTGTAAACTCTGTTGTGTGGCTCAGTTGTGTGGGCTCAGTAGAAGTCCACAAAGGCTTAAAGACTCACCGTGGCTTAGTGCCCTGTGAAGCTGGTGAACTGCAAGGAGGTGTCATGATGAGCTGCTGACAACAAAATGATTTTTGCTTTTTCTCTGGTTTTAACCTCAGCTGTGTGGAAACTGTGAGCTCTTCATGGCTTCTTTAGGGTAGGACACAGTGCTAATATACAGAGGAGTTGCCATGAGTAGAATAAGAGTAGATTTAAAAGGGGCTGTTGCAAAATTTCCTTAGAAATTAAGAGGAGGTGGAATTCAGGGGGCTGGAAGGAAGATGAAGAACTGTGCAGGAAAGGATGGCTGCCCAACAGACAGGATGTTACCAGCCACGGTGTCACCGTGTTTTGCTCCAGGTATTGTGGCTGCTTGCGAGGCAGACTGGTTGTTTTTCCTTAACGGTCTGGGAAGAAGGAGTAAGGAATGCTTTTTTATTCAGCCAAAAAAATCTTTGTGAATAGGGAAATCACGTGTTATGTTCCTGGTGGTATTTATTAATGGCAAGCTAATGAAACAGAGGACTGCAGAGAATACTGGTGTACAGCTTTAAAAGGGCAGACACAAAAAGCATGAGCCAAGAGCATTGATTAATAGAGGCTGCAGCTTTATTAAAAAGCCTTTTCTAGCAGAGAGCCATCCTTACCTGCTTTCCAATTCTGGCTCAGCCTGGATTGGAGTGGATGGTGAACAGCTAAGGATACAACAGCAATGCTGCTGAGATTTGCTTCCAAGTCCCAGCTGGTGGCAGGGCTGAAGCTGTCCCTCTCCATTGTACCAGTGGGCTGAGCAGTGAGATGAAGGAGGCCACGTGGAGATGTAACCCCTCATGTTGTGTTTCCATGGTCTGGGCTGGTGTCCAGGGCAGCCCACTGAATTACAGAGACCTTAGGATGAACCCTTTCTAAGCCACCAAATGTTCTGAAAGCTGCCAAACTCTCAGCAACAGAGTTTAGACTGCTAAAACCAAAATGAAGTTTGCAAAACCAACACAGATGCTTTTGGGAGCCAGACAGGAAAAGCCTGCTTCAGATGCCCAAAGTAGCAATCTTCTGAGCCCACACCACCACCACCACAAGAAGCCCAGTTCACTAGATGAGAATGGAAAGACAGAGAGACAGAAGAAATCTGTTTTTTTCCCTTCAGGTTGAGCTGACAGAATGGCCGAAGGTACACTGAATATCACAGCCACAGCTTTATTATCTTCTCAGTTGGAAAATATGTAGTTCCATTAGTTAAAACTAACAACAACACTCAGTGTCTAGGAAAATGAACAGGTGTTTCTCAGTTAATAACATTAGTGGGAGATGCTAAGAAATAGTGTTCTGAGAATTCAGCCATTCCTTTTGGCTTCCTTGCTGCTCTTCTTCCTGTAGTTCCTCATTCTGGAATAGCTGTCATTATTGGGAGAAGTTTACTTATACCATTCATTTTCAGAAAATAATGATAAATTTAATGTTCCAAGTTTTGGTTCACATACTGATTAAATAGAGTTTTGGCAACTTAGATAAAATCTGAGGTCATGGAGGAGCATATACCACTTGTAGCTCACTGTAAGGGAGTGTAAGTGTTGGGGCAGATCTCTTTGTTTACCACCAGCAGAAGAAAATATAGCACTTGCTTACAATTTTTGTCTTAAATATAAGACATACAAACCTGTTTTGACAAGGATTTTGCTGGTTTTTGTAATGTCAGCTGACATCAGTCACATCCTGAATTTACCAAACAAAGGGCATCCTTAGTCTTAGAGTTTTGTCAGGGAAAGGCAGCTATGGAAGGGCTTGCCAGTTGGCATCCTGTTTGGAGAAATTCATGAAGGGATTGTAAAGGTTTCGAGATTTGTTTCACTGCTGAAGACTGAAATAATAATATCAACTGCATTACCATAGTACATAGAAGAGACTGTGTGACCCCTCCAGCAGCTCTGGACAAGAAGAGAGTACCCAGGGAATGATATAGGGAATGTAAGGAATGTACAAACAAAAGTAAATGTAGAAGAGTTGTTAAAAGAGAGTGATTTGTTGGATAGTCTGAAGTTACATCTTACTTTTTTCTGAATTCTCAAAGGAGTAGGTGTAATTACTGTAGTGAAACAAAGGTATGTTCTTAGCACAACTTAGAAAAATCTGTAAGTCGTGACCTGTGCTTTGTCTCAAAGACCATTAACTCTATCCATGGAACAAATACTTTGTGTGATGTCAGCTACAGGGGGGTTTGGGGTTCTTTACTCTTCTTGTGAGGGACCTAGTGCTGCTTGCTGCAAAGCCAGGTAAGACTTTGGGGCAGATGCACCCTGTTTGGCAATAGCTTTTGAGATCCCTTGTGTTCAGTCCCTTGTGGCAGTGGGTCAGCCTGATATCTGCCTCTGGCACCCAGGGAAAACCTGGAGTAAAGAAACGTAGGATTTCTTGAACGATGAATTTATCTACACTGTGGATAGAGCTGGTGATTCACGCTGCTTCTAGATGACATTTGTGTGGCCATGTGCATGAGGGGATCCCTCATCTCTCTTGCACAAGCTGATGCCATTTATCCCTCTCCTCTCAATCATTTAAGATAGGAGATGCTGCCTTGGTCTTACGAGGGTTCAGGTGCAGGTGTCCCTCTCCAGTTTGCCTTTGCTCTGGTGCCTGTCTGTTCAGTTCAACAGGACCAGTCTGTCTGCCCAAGTGCATGTAGGTGAGACTTGTCAAGATCTGACAAATTACCTTCCTGTGCCATGTATGTTCATGGTTTTATCTTTATGAGGCATGGAGGGGGGTCACATTATGGACATCAGCCAGGATAAGGTGTTTCAGAGGAAGTTACCAGGAATCATCACCTGACAATTACAGGCAGGTTTGCCTTCTTGAGGAAGAGCTTTATGTAGCCTTGTCACTCATGGCTGGTTATGTGCTTTGAAAAGTAACCTGTTCTTCACTTTGTGTTCTTTTTAGCAGAATTTCCCATTGTCTTTATGAAAAGGGATATTTTGCTTTTGTTACTTGTATTACAACAGAATAGCCTGTTATCCAGGGTTCAGGTGAATCCATTATTTAGATGGTGGTCCCTTTTTTTAAGTTGATTTGTGTATGAACAGAGGAAGAGAACATTCCAGAGATATTCTTGCTTTCAGATGGGGAGGAATGTCAGATCTGAGAACCATCTAAATCAGCTGAATAGATGAGATCTACTAGAACATCTCATCTTTCAGCATGCCAGGAATAATATCCAGTTAGGTCCTTATTACTGCAGTTTTCAATATAAATGTTTGTATTTTCTTTTTTTCAACAGAATTTCATTCTCTGTTGAGGCTTGACTCTGACTCAAAACAAGGAAGTCTTTTCTTGGAAATATTTAATGTAGTTGATTATAAAAACCCCAAAGGGAATTCATAGCTTGATTGATTGTTAGTTTATTGACAGTAGATGCATTAAAATATTTCTAGCTTACATATTTCTGACTTAATATTTTTCGATATTTTGTAAATACTGTAATCTAGAGATGAAGTTAATGCATTTAGAGCTGCTTAGGTCTGTACAGGGAATAATTGTTTTGGGTCAAGTGATGTTTGAAGGAGCAGTGTTCTGTGTTGAGGTTGGGGTTTGGTTCTACACTGTGTGACTGCCTGTCTGTAGAGAAGCTCTGCTGCAGTGCAGTGCCATGGAGTTCCTTAGCTAAGGAGCTGAGAGCTTGCTTTGTCTTAGACCAGATTATCGATGGGCATTTCCATCCTTGCTCTGCCTGGCGAAAATTACTTGAAAAAACATCATTAAAGACTGGTTATTAATGATGTACTGTCAAAATGGAAAGATTATATCAAATGAACTTCTCTAGGGATCTGTCTTTGGTCTAGCATTATTCAAAAATTCTATTAACTTCTTTGATGACAGAAATAAGGGAAAAACTATAAAAATAGCAGACGGCACCAATCTAGAATAAATTCAGTCCAACCAGCTTTGAAAGAATTAATCTAAAGCATAAAATTATTTTGTGAAGTGAGGAAAATTGTTCTCAATTAGTATGGAAATAATAATAATAATAACAATGGGGAAGGCTGTTTAATGGGCTAGTTCAGAATAATGAATTGCTGTAACCATTGCTCAGTCTGACAGGGCAGTTGTACAAATGCTTGGCTCTGTACTGACCTGTAAGTTCATTACCAGTGAACATTCAGAATGCAGAAGTCAAACATAGAACTGAAGGACTGAGACTAGCATAAGGCACCTTCTGAAATATGTTGTAAACACAACTTCAAAGATCACTGTAAAAAGCAAATGGGTACTAAGGCTTGTCCTTTTAAAGCAGACATGACAGAAAGAAACAGCCAGGTCTGCCTAGTCTAGAAGAAGGTAGACAAGTAGGGGGAAATTACAGTCTTGGAGCATGCAGAAAGTTGTTTGAGAAATGGTGATAACCATTTTTTCTTCATGTCTGAGTGATGATGACACAAGGAAGTAATGCTGTGGTTTAAAATTTGATGTTGGGAAAAAATGTTCTGTCAATATAAATAGTTTTTACTGCTGAAGATGCTGAAAGTTTTGTCATTAGTGACTTTGCATAGTGCAAAGAAGCAGGATGATTTTGTACTGTTAATCCTGACACTTTCTAAGGAATGGGAGTAGAATTTTTATTCTTTTTAATACTCTATTCAAATAGAACATGCTTGTGCTTTCTAACATGATTTGTACTTTAAAATTATGAGCTGACCCAAGAAAAGGGACTAAGTTCTGTGGCTTTCAGATCAAGTTGTGCGGTGTGCATTAGCAATTGGGTGTGCAAGTCATCTTTAGCCACATGTGTAACTATGTCCCTTTGTTCTTCCTCAGCAGTCTCCAAACGTCCACAACTACCCAGATATGGATGCTGTACCCTTGTTACTAAACAACATGAAGGCCGACCCCACGGAGGATTCATTATCTACAGACCATTTCCAAACACAGACTGAACCAGTGGACTTGTCAATAAACAAAGCCAGGTCGTCCCCTACAGCAGCTTCATCTTCCCCGGTTTCCATGACAGCATCAGCCTCCTCCCCTTCCTCTACTTCTACTTCTTCTTCTTCCAGTCGGCCAGCTTCATCCCCCACAGTAATAACATCAGTCTCCTCAGCAGCATCTGTACCGTCAGTATTAACTCCAGGTCCTCTTGTGGCCTCTGCATCTGGTGTTGGAGGCCAGCAGTTTTTGCACATTATCCATCCAGTACCACCTTCAAGTCCCATGAACTTGCAGTCCAACAAAATGAGTCACGTGCACCGTATCCCCGTGGTGGTACAGTCGGTACCTGTTGTCTATACAGCTGTGAGATCACCTGGGAATATGAACAACACTATAGTAGTACCACTGTTGGAGGATGGGAGAAGCCATGTCAAAGGTAAGGTGGACCCAGTTATGTGCATCTGTGGCATCTCTGAAACTGGTCTTGTATGAGAAAAACATAATGACAATTGTAAAGTTGTTAGTTTCCATACTTACTGTGTTGTTGCTGAAAAGACGTACAAGTTACACAATTTGCAGGAACCTTTAAAAATCTTATCCCAGATGATCTTTAAAGTAAATAAGTTTTTAAATTAAGATTGGGTTTAGCAGTGGTGTTAGATGCTCAGACAACTTGTGGCAGGTCCTGAGAGAAATAAGTCCTCCCCAGAGGCTGAAGAAGTAGGAGAATGGAAAAAATGTCAGTGTATGATATTTATGACAATATATAAAACATCATAGATGAACATGGAAAACTCACCAGGTGTTTCAGATTTAGCAAGGAGGAGGAATGTCAGAGGGATTGTTCCCCAGCAAGGAGAAAGCAATCATCAGGCTCTAGGAATGTGTGAAGGAAGGGCTTGTGGACCAAAGAGCATTAGCAGATGCAGAGAAGTAGGTTTTACTAAGCTTAAGGAGTGGCAGTGCAATACTTTGAATTAGGTTTCTTCTTCCAGATTAAACAGGAGAAGGGAAGGAAGCCACCCAGAATGTTTATGTTGGGAATGAGTTTTGCAGACACGGGACCCAAGAGGCACAGGGAGGTGTGAAGGGAGGAAGAGGCACATGTCAGAAGGACAGATACACTCTTGAGGTGTCCAAAGAACACAGAAAGGGGAGCTGGAAAGCAAGAAAGAGTGAGAACCCAACAGTTACTGAGGGAGCAAAAGCTTGTTAGGGATAGTGAGATGATGGGTGGAGTGAGGAAAGAAAAAATAGATGTGCCCAGAAACTTTGGAAGCACAGCTTTTAAAGGGGGCATTAGTGACAGAGATGGGAATATGAGGAAAGGATTGAGATACTCATTTCAAGGCTCATTGCACGTGAGTGAATAAAATAGGGTAATTTTCTCTTGAAATGAGGTATTGCTTGAGGCAGAAAGGAAGGGTATTGACAGATAACCTTACTTTGGGGCTTATGAGACTGCAGGACATTTAGTCTTATAATATCTCTTGTGTTCCTAACTGCATAGTGAACAGGTCTCAACAACTTGTTTCTTACCTCTCATGTGTGTTTTTCATGAACTGGCAACTGTGTGTTATTGTACAGGCCTACAGTGATGGGTCATTCAGATGTTTAGGGGCATCCTCTTGTGTATTAGTCTGTGACTCTCCTACTGTTCCCTCACTACCCAAAGGGGGACTCTGCCCTCTCAGTAGGCTTGGACATGGCAAATGAACTCATTGTTGATTTGAGTCTAGTTTTAAGCCTCAAAATTATGGTTTAAGTTTTATTGCACTTCATACAGTGATGTAATTTTAGCCCTTTGTGCCTTTCTGTCAGTAAATTATGAATAACACTAGGACTTCGTACCATGTAGTCTAGGAAAAAAAACCCCAAACAAACAGAAAAAGGAAAGTTTTAGTCTGTATTTTGATTTTGGGGCATCAAGGTGGACCCAACCATGAGCTAATTGAGAAATTTTCCTGTTTGTTTTCTTTTCAAAGGTGCTAGCTGGCTGTGGTAGTAGTCTCCTCTGTAGGAAGCAGCTCCTGATCTTGTAAAACTGGAAATTCACTACCCCAGTTTCATCAACAAAATTCCAGAATTTAATGTGCTGTAGGGATTTCAGCCCATGCCCTCCATGCCTTCAGACCTGCCCTGACAATATGGCCTTTGTGCTCTAATTGGTAGAGGTCATTAGCCATTAGCCCCTGCATCATCTATTAATGCACTGTTACACTAAAAGAAGGTATTAACAGTTCTTCAGTTTATTAATTTTTTCTCATGAGTTGAACTCATTTTGTTGTCCTTAATTCTTTTGATTAAGAAGTTCAGGTTAATTTAAATAAATACAATAGAAGTAAATTGGGCAGCAATCCACTCTAGGTAGTAATCTTTTATCAGCTTTTGCTGGAGTGTTTTTCATTCTTTAGTGCAAAACAATATAAATAATTCAATGCAGTTATATTGCACAAATTAACCAATTAAATTAGTTTAATATGTGTGCAGACTAAATTCTCTTCAATAATCAGCTCTTGTGCTGATAACAAAAAATAAATGTACACAGATCCTAACAGGACATTGTTGCCAAATTGAATTACTTCCTAATCCTCTAGTAGCTGATGGACAAATGCAGGTTTGGAGTCATCTAGACTCACAGCTTTCAACTTCTACATGAATGCTGCTAATTTTCAGAAACAGAAAAATATGCACACTGAAACAGTTGATCCACAGAGAGCATCAGCAGCATAATCCCTGTGTTATTGCTGCATTGGTGCTAATTCAGAGACAATGTTGATGATCCAGGAGTGCCAGTTGGGAAGCACTTAAAGTTATGTTTTGCATGACCCTTTATCTAAGCCCTTTTCACACAATTGAGACTAAGGCACTTTCCTGAAAAGAGGTATTTTTAATATGAAAATTACATCAGACCTGAGCTCAGGCACCTCCTGTTTTTCTAGGTTTCAGGTGCTGAGGGGAGCAAATACTAGAAACAGGGCACAGAGAAAAGCTTTTTCTTTGTTATTCCCAATTTTATTTTTCTCATGTTGAATTGTCCTCTTCCTTCCAGGTTTGACTAGAACCATTTAATTTTTAGGTTTTTTTGCAAAACCTTCTCAGGCTGTCACCATCTCTCTAATACTGTCTCCAGGTGTTTTGCACAGGTGGCTTTCTGCTTGCCCTGATGCCTCCCAGACCTCCTTTCTCTCTCTCTCTCACTCTCAGACAAAACTCTCCTGGTGCCTGCTTTTTTAGGCAGTTCAAGCAAATAGTTCTTTCTTCATGTTCTGTTTGAATATTCTCTTCCCTCTGGCACAAGAAGTGGCTACTTTGTCTTCTGTTTCCCTGTCTTTTTCTATTTCTCTAGTTTTTCTAGTCCTTCCCATCTTGCTGACTGCTCTTTGAGTGCCACTTTCAGCAGCTCTGCTTCATCTCCCCCTCCTTTTCTGTTAATATTTCTAACCTATACTGTCATCTCCTCCTCCGCCTCTGCGCATCCTTCTCCATGGTGCCATTCATCATGGCGTTCTTTGTCTCACCATCCTTCAGAAGAGTCTCAGATCTCCTTTTCTGCCTCCCAGTTTGCTGTTTATTTCTGCTGTCTATCCTGCCTCCTCTCTCCCTTTTTTTCTTTTTGGTTGCAAGGTTTCTTTTTGTTTTGAAGACACGTAGCCCTTGTATATACAAGGTGCTAGCAGCATCCTGTCAGGTCCTGTGCCCCGTGCTACACCCCAAGGCGGGCAATGGGAGACAGGGCTGTCATGCTGCAAAACCACCCTTATGTCAGAGTGATGTGCTTTTGCAGGATTAAAAACCTAATCTAAATCAAAATCAGGATTGGTGCATTTTTTAGGAAGTTATTAACAATGCTTAATTAGAAGGTAGTTAGAGAACACTGTTTTCGGTGTCGGTAATACGTCACTTACCATTTACAAATCTTAGTAAAGTCCTACAAGTTGCTAACACCACAACACTCAGCTATGGGCACGCACACACAGTTACGTACAGACCCCCCTGTTGACCAGGCACCTTCCTGCCCCTATGCACCCAATGGGGAGGACACACTCAAGGGTGATCCCCAGAGCAGTGGGGTCTCTTGCAGCCCCCACAGCACCAGCCTGGCTGTGCAAGGTGCCCTCTACAACCTTCTCCTCTCATTATTTCATACACATAAACCAGAGAAATGCATTAGGGCTGTTGGGCACACAGGGGAAGGGAACCAGGCACAAGTCCCCATGGACACCAGACACCTCGTGTGCCCTGTGCCACCCCCACACCATGGCAGACCCAAAGTTCACTTCCTTCAGTGGTCACTGCTCTTGTCACAGCCTTAAAAGGTGCTTGGAGGTTTTTTGTCTGTAAAGATTAGGTGGTGGTGACTAGACATTATTGTACATTGAAATATTCCATGAAACAGTATTATAGTCCCAGAAAAGCTTTTTCCTTGCTTTTTTTTTGCTCCCTGTTTAGCAATGGTAAGCATTGCTATAAGTTTAATTAGAGGCCCAGCAGGTAGCAGCACCTATAGATAAGACTGCCTGATGGTTTCCCTTAAAACCCAATCTTCAGCTGCTCCAAGTCTGTCTGTTTGTAAACCATTGAGACTAACATTTTCCGTACTGCATGTCTGCCTCAAGCTAGTTCTGTGTTTTCTCTTATTTTTCTTCCTTTAAGAGGAAATTTTCAAGAAGAAAAACTATTCCACTCTTCCTGAGACTTAGCATAGAGGAAAAAAATGTAGCATTTTCTATGTTGAAAATGTTTATTCCAGCTTTTTTTTCTTTTTTTTTTCTTTTTTTTTTTTTTGTGAAAAACTAGAACCTCAGTGTTTTTAATTACATGAACCTCATGCTTGGTTTGGACAATTGTTCTTTGCTTTCAGCAGATATCCATGAATACTACTGGCAAATCATGTCCCTCTAGCAGCAGGTTTTGCCAAATACAATATCCTTGAAAATTGTTTTCTGTAGTTCAGAGGAGTTAATGCTTTCATTGAAGAGCCTTTTAGAAGCTCCTTCCTGATAATGGTGGATGAAGGGCTGGTGTAACTTTGATATTTCTGGAGTTTTGGAATCAAATTTATGGATTCTCATTCTTACGAGTTTTTATGTTTTCAGAGGGCACAATCACTTGCAAAATTCACCAGTCAGAACATTATAAATTTAAACTTGCCAACTGAACTTTGTCTGCTTCTCTTGTACATAAACAGCTGTTACGACATGGTCTTGGACCTTTTTTATGTTGTATCTATATGTAGACCTGGCAAAAATACACAGGTTTTTTCTTTTCACAGTTTGCACTGTTTTGCATATTCCTCACTGTGGATATGGTAATAAGTAGTAAATGCAGTATCTTTTGCTGCAGATTTTTTGTGACTTCAAACAGGTAGTACCATTAGATTACATTATCCACTGCCCTTTCTGTTTTTTTACAATACAGCCTGTTATTTCTGCCTACTGTAAAGTTTATTTTGCAAAAATAAATGCAATTTGCAGTTAAAAGATAGAAACTAAGATGTTCCATATGTTTAGAGGTCAGATTATATGGTCTGTTTGTATAAGTTATGCTATGGAAGAGACATTTAATTAAAATCAGTAGTGCTGCCTTTTTTGTTTCATGTGGAGTGATTATCCTTTCTGCATTTTAGTAGACAGTTATTTTGGATTTGAGTTGCATTGAGGCTGGGAGTTTCTACTTTAGCTGCCATTATTTTGTTGTTATTCACAAAAATCTTCTGTGGCTGTCTGTATTCAGCCTAATAGTTCTTTCTTCATGACCACCTCCCTCGCTGCTGCCCCCCAGAATGTTGGCTCTGTCTCCTCCTGTTTGGTTGGTTCAGCTGGAAGAAACACTCATGGTTCTGGGAAAGCAGGAACAGGTTGGTAGTGGCTTGGCAGGAAGAGAGGCAGGCAGAGGAGAGGCTTGTCTTCACGGTGGGACCTGTGCCCCTGAAGATGGTGCACATTATTTAAGAGCTAGAGTAAACAGTAGTTTTTGCCAGAGTGGAGAGTTAAAACACAGACTATAAGTTACCACACAGACACTGTGGTATTTGAAACCAAGGAGGTTGATTTAAGACAAAACAGATTAGTTTAACTATAGGGACTTCCTAGTCTTCTACTTAAATTTCCAGAAAAGTGCTACTTCTAATGATTCACTAGTGACATACTTGAGTTCTTTCACTGTAGAAGCAAATGCTCTTTTAAGATTCATCAATATGATTTGTTCATGTTGATGCTCATTGTTCGTTTTCAGCTAGGAGGGATTTGAGGAAGGGAATGAGGAACAGGCACACTCCAACTTGATTTGCGAACCCAGCATAAGCGGGATGAGTAAATCTCTTTTGACATATCCTGAGTCCCTGCACCTTTTGGAAGCTGTTAGTTCCTTCTCTTCCACGCCAAGAATGCCTCTGGCCCTTCAGTTCTGTATTCTCACCAGGGCTGAGCTTTGATCTGCTTGCTTTTATCCCATGAATTTGGATCCAGCAGAAACACATGCCTAAAACTTCTCATTTATTTTCTCTCTGCCTTGGGTTTTATTGTGCCTTGGACCAACCTGCTGGAAGCTTCCTGATGTCTAAAATATCTCTGGCCTGTTGCAGTGTGTAAGTTGCAGTCTGCTACCATTGTGTAGTAGTTTCGCAGTATTTTATCTAATATTAAATACATTCTGTCCTTATTATTTTCCTTGTTTACTTTTGATGATAGAGTATTTGTATATTGGATGCTCAACGAGACATAAATCTCAGTAGTCTTAGTAGTTTCCTTTTTTGTGTAGATGAGGTCTTCTGGCATTGAAATAGCTTAGAAAGAGAAAAGTCCTTTGTTTAAAAAATGGGTTTGTATTTTTATGTATACAACCCAATGACAGAGATGCTTAAGTATGTGCATATATTACATCCATGCAATCCCTCTTACCTCTGTATTTCTCCATATAGCTATTATTTTACAGGTTTATTGCAAATTACTTGACTGTTGAAATGATTTTAAATATTGCCTTTGATTGGATCATAGCAATTAATATTCTCTGCTAGATTAGTTACACTGTGCATTTCAGTGCCAGTTCCCATTCTCTGTGAACCATAACCACGCTAGGTGCAGTTAACTGCTAAAGCCATATAGTCCCATAAAATCTTAATAAAATCTGAAAACTGTGGAGTATGGGTAATCTTGCTATAAATGGTAATAAAAATTACCCCTGTAGACTCTATATTCTGACCATTACGTTCATGGATACTGCTGCTTTGTACATAAAGTTTTATGAAATAAATCGACCAATTCTGCTGCCCCTACCAGGCACCAAGCTGTTTTGATCAAAAATCTGATTGGTGCACTCAGAGCATTTTTCCAATGCATAAAGCATTTATAATGAACTTTAAACAGGAAGAAAAATGTTGTATATGTGCTTTATATAGTATGAACCATTTTAGGAGAAGGAAATCGTGAATAGCGTCATTCATGTGCATTTGGTAGTCTGTAAAGACACACTTTTGTTTCCTAGAATGCATTAAATAAACTTGAGTACAACACAGTCTCTGAGGTCATAATTTTAAGTAGTTCCTGTACATCTGCATCTGGAAGTGTTGCTTCCAGCATTAGAAATGCATAGTGATGTCTGTTGCAATCTTTTTTGATGCTTTCCTGCTATGTCCATGCTGGTGTCCTGTTCTCTAAAAAAATTTCGAAGAAGGGGGATGTTCATTTGTTTCAAACATCAAACTATGGTATGAGGCTGACTTCCACAGTTGTAAAACCCATTTTCCAGGAGTAACCGAGAAGGATGGAGATGATTTCCTTCTGCTTGGTGTTCGATCCACCCCAATGCATTTGTTATCAGAGACATTTGAGACAGTTTCAATTTAAGAAAGAGCGGAAGACTTGCTCTTGGTCAGGAGCTTTCTTGCAATATTTTAGATATTGAACTGTGCTGTGTGCCAAAATTAAGGGTCCAAAGTTATGCTTTAGGCACTGCAGTATTCATAACTGCAATGTTTCTGATGCTGGCAGATTAATTGTGTAATGAGCTAAAACATGAGTGCCATACAGTTTTCTTAGCCATATTTTCCATTTCCATCCTTCTAGGAGTTTGGCAGCAAATGTCTGTTTTTACTTCAATCCTTCATGCTCTGCAGACACAGGGACACATGTGTAACAGCAGTAGTAATGAGATTCTTGTTAATGTTAATTTTGACATGCAGGGTAGTATTTTGTTTTCCGTTCCTAATGGAAGTAAGTGAAATGCATTACTTGCAGCTGGAGACAGTCTTTAATCTATTGTATGCCAACATGGACTGAAATCACCCAGAGAGGAGTTTACTGGAAACATCAAAGGTGACCCTTTCTGGCTTATTGAGCCATGTTTCTGCTTCGTTTAAACTTCCACCACAATAAAAATCTGTGGCTGCGTTTGCAAGACCAAACTCATCCCCAGGCGTGGATCTGGTAAGGCTGGAGGGGCCTCGCCACCATCCAGGCTGATGTCTCAGCTAGCACAGGTCTTGGTGTCACTGCCCACTGCAGAGCCATGTAACCCTGCTTCTGACAGGCAAGTCCTAGTGGTTGAATGGCAGGGCCAGTTGGAAATCCCATCATGAACAATCATTTTGATTAGCAGGTTGATAAGGCATCCTTCAGAGAAAGCAGGGTGGGGAGTTTAAAATGTGAAACAAAGGCAAGCAAACTCTGAATTTGGAAATCCTTTCAAAGAGCAGAAACATATTTTTAATTATTTTAAGAGAGTGACAGTGATTCTTATTGTGGTGTGCTGTGTTGGCAAACCTACATGTGGGAAAGTTTACAAAGTTATTGCTCAGAAGTTAAAGCTCAGAAGTTTAGTGCAGAAAGCTGAGTTTTTAATCTGAAGTGAGACAGAGGTATTTCAGGATGCTGAAATTTTCTCTCTGCTTTCGTACCAGCAAGCATCATCTCACAGAGTCATTTCAACATCAGTTAATTACTGTGTGACTTAGCTATAAATTGAGGCAAAACTCCTAATGGTTACTTAGTTTTCTCCTGCTCTTAAATATTTCATTCCTCTTTAGCCCAAGGGTCTCATGTTTGCCCTTAAATCAAAGATAGGATGTAGACATAAAATTATTTCTAGTGGATGTTCATGAGCCTAATGATGGGATGAGTTTTCATCCCTTTCACTCACAGGAATTTTGACTAGGGAAAGTAAATCAGGTTGCAGTAACTGAGAACTGCCAGTGGTGACAGCAGTGTTGCGGTGTGTGGCCCTTTTCATGCCGCCTGCAGGCATCCAGGTGCAGGGCCTCTGACAGTGCTTGGCTTTGTCTGACCACAGCAGAGCACTACTTGAGGTCTGTATCCCTGATTAATCACTGAAAAAAAGCGAAGATGTTAGGACATACCTGGCTGAAACCCAAGTGTGACAGACAGGGAGAAAATTTACCTACCATCTTTGAATCAGCAGCACATGTGTGAGAAGGGGGAGGAGGGATGCTGGGCTCTTGTCAGCCTGCAGCGATTTAAGTCCACAATCCCTTCCTTCCCAGGAGTTTTCAGAATGTGGGCGGGCAGGAGCACCAGTTTAGGGAATGAAGAGGGAAAAACGTCCCCTGATAGTGTGGCTGTGGGCTCAGGTTATTCCCCTGGGGAGGTGGAGGCTTGATCCTGTTCCAAGGGGTTCATCTGCCCTTAGCAACCGACAAGCTGGATCCTTCCCAGAGATTGTGCTTCCGTGACATGGCTAATCCTGTACCATGTCAAAACCAATGCAGCCGTGTGCCAGAAAGCACAAATGTATGCAGTGCTCATTAAAAAGCTCCTATGCAAGTTTAAATCTCTTCCAACATTGTAGAACAGGCAATTTTGTCCTCAGAAGCGGGATCAGGTATTGTCTGACCCCACAGCCAGAATAAATTTTAAAGCCCCAAACTGTTCAGTTTGACAGAAATAGAAGCAAGCTTATATCTGATCCAGATCAGGCTTTTTCCTACTGGCAACTGGCAGCTGGCAGATACAATATTAATGATGACAGACTTAAGTTGTGTAGTATTTACTGGCTGTTATGTGCTTTATGTGCAATCTATTTGCACATCTTCACTTAAAACAAGTGCAGGAAGTGAAATTGCTCGTAGTGCCCAGAGGGAAGCTCCTTTTTGGTACAGTTTGGCAAAGGGGCATTAAGAAGTGATTGCATGTATTTGTGTGCATCATGAGCAATTCTCTCTACTTTTCTTAGCAAAAAAGGATCATTGTTTCTCGAGGCTAACAAGGATGGGAAGCAACGTGGCTGCTTGCAGCCTTCAGCACTTGCAGACGTTCTTAACTCCTCTGGCTCACCAGTCTATTCAGCATGGAGAGCTAACAGCTTGCTTCTGTACCTCCTGTGCATTCATTCAATGGCACCTTTGTCCCATGAAAGCAGCAGTCTCTGACTGGTTTCTTTTTGCTTGCCTCGCCTTAACCTCATTCACACTTCACAAAACCACCAGATAGCTCTGTTGGACAAATCTTGCCATTCAAGAGGCATAGCAAGGGCAAGAAAACCAGTTAAGGTTTATTAATTAATGTGTCTGCCTGTGTTTGGGAGAACTTGATTCGGTGACCCAGACAAGTCCCTTCTGGACCCATGGTCCTGAGTTCAAGGAAGAGCTTGGTTGTTAGAGCAAGGTAAAGCATGAAGGGAGGTTAAAATGCATTGGCTTTTTGTGGGCTTTCCTCCACCTTGCTTGCCAGTTGCATTCTGTTACTCACTTATCCTCCACCTTTTTATCTCATTTGCTAAACTATCTCTTGCCTGCATCTCTTCATCCTCTCCTGTTTGATGTTCATTAGGCCAGTAATTACTTCTAATTTAGTCCTTATGAACTGAGGCTGGTATTCATAAACCTTGGTGCCAGGAGTTTGACAGTTGTTCTTAGATGTCCAAGAGAAAATCAGAGCTGTTGACATAAGTAGGAGTCATGAACTCCTGATGTGTAACAGTCCTGTGCTGCAGTTTGCACACTGCAGAGAGTGGTGAGGAGGAGATATCTGTTAGGCTTTTGGCCAATTGGTTATTCACATGGCTCATTTCAGGGAGGAGAGTTGCTTTTAAAGGCTGTTTTCCCCTAGCAGCTGCAGCCATGCTGATGAGAAAACAGCCCAGTTTGCACCAGCTGGCAGCAGCAAGACTCAGCCTCCTGGTCAGTCACCTCGGCTCCCCAGTGCCTCGGCCACCCACGGCTGCGAGCTGGAAGGATGTGGCAGACGGAGAGAGAGACAAAAAAGGATGTATATGTGGACTGACATAAAAAGTAAGGGAATAATCCCAAGAACATAGTTTTATTTACTTACAATCTTTAGTTAGGTTTTCTGCAAATATATAGCAGTGCTTGAAATACCTGCCTTTGAATTTACCCACTAATACATTTCCATTCCTCACCTTTTGTCCTCTCCATACTTATGTGTGGCAGCACCTCATTATATGCTCAAACACTGGTGCCTGATGCGGCCAGCTGTACCCAGTGAGTACAGTAAATTGTCCCTGGGTGAAAAAGTAAAATGCTGCTCACAACTTTGTGTCTGTGCTAGAAGTGTACAGAGTAGGACTTACCAAGCAGAAACAAGGAGAAGGTAATTGAGAGCTTTGATCCTGGCACATGCCTGTAGTAATCCAAAATCAATACCAGATGTCATAGGAGTCTCATTAATATCTTGAGAGCCAGCAATCTGCAGTAATAATGAAACAACATGTCTTACAAAGAATGAAACTATGTAAGATTATTCATACACATTTATACCATCTCTTTTTATGTAGGTGTATTCACGCTTAAGTGATCAGAACTCACGTATAAGAACTGTATTACAGACTCAGTTATGTAACAACTTCCATCATTTCAAGTTAGGTTTAGTTTCTGAGCTACCTACTTAACAACTTTGCTGTAGTGCAAGTCACATTAAACCTCAGTTAACATACATAGCTTTTTTGTTAGAATTTTGAGTTCTGTGGACAAATAGCTAGCTCTCACAAGTGCATCACTTGTAGCACATTTAAATATTGGGCAGATACAAGCATAAATTTTTGTAATGAAATTCACTTTAAGGGGGAAATAAAAGCTTTTCTCAGAAGGTAGTAAGGCAGTGGAGCAGGGTGCCCAGAGAAGCTGTGGATGCCCCATCCCTGGAAGTATTCAAGGCCAGGTTGGATGAGGCTCTGAGCAACTGGGTCTAGTGGATGGCATTTCTGCCCATGGCAGGGGGACTGGAACTAGATCATCTTTTCAAGGTCCCTACAAACCTACGCCTTTCTGTGATTCTATGAAAAGAATATAATCTTTTCTAGATTTAGAATTAATGAAATACATAGTAATAAACTCATTCTTTTAAGAAGAAGCATTAGGGAGCAAGGCAGGAATGGCACTTCTTTCAAAATAGTTTTCTGGGGCTAAATCAGCTGACTAGGTGGTTCAGTTGCTTTTAAATAAAGTACTAGATTATCCCTAGTGCTCAGGTTGAGGTTACACATTGAATATCATCATGTGTAAGTTGTGATTTTAAGAAGCACGGTCAGAAAGGTGCTCATTCTGCCTAAAACAATTGAATGTTTCAAACAGCTTCTAAGTCATGTTTGTCTGATGTAGGTTCACTGTCAACAGCCTTTGCTTTGATAAGCAAAAAGTGTTTGCCATCCATGAAGAAATAATAAGCAGTCCAAATATAGCCAGCATTACTGAGGCACCTAACCTGTGCCTGTAGAAAGGTAATAGAAGAAGTACTGTGCCACTGTAAATGCCCTTTAAATGTGGTTCCAGAAGGAGTTGTTCCATCAGCTTATTGAATGTATTTAACAGTATTTTCCTTATGGAATTCTGTAACATAAAAACCACAGCTGAAAGTTAGTTTATAATCAGTGTTCTTTTACTCACAGGTGGTTCGCAGCTAAGACATAAATTAAAATTTAGGAGCAGCTTTCCCTGGATTCATCACTCATTTGTGGAGTGCTTTCTTTTCAAGAGCCTAGCTATTCATCAGTCCTAATGTTATGGCTGCACAGCTCCTGAAGTATCTGCAGCCCTCCCATTTTTCATTGTAACTCATTTCCCTTTGTAGAGTCAGTAAACACTGTAGCATAAGAAAGATAGCATAATGGCAGATTTAACTATGACTTTTGGAGCTGCTCCCTAGCTGTGGGCCCACTGAACTGTTCATGGTCTCCTAAGGGAGCCTGTGATACCTATTGTCTAGATTTGTGGTTAGCCAGAGTTGAGTAGGAATTAATCCCTTCTCAAGAATCATGTTGCAAGACCCAGAAGAAAGTGTCCTGTCCCCTCTGCAGGAGAGTATAAGCTAACAAACTGCAACAGTTAGCTCTTTAAATAAATAACCATGAATTCCCCTATTTCACCAGAGCAGACAAAATAAACACATTTTAACTCAAATCTCTGCCTGTCTTTCCCCTTCCTATGCCTTCCTTGCAGATTCAGACCTCTCTCCAGATTTACTCTCTTCCCCAGCTGCTTTGGGTGTCTCTCAGCACCTACTAATCCTGTGTGGTATTTATTGAGTAAGGAGAAATGTCTCTTTCTCACATCTATGGCACAAACAAGCCCCAGTTCCTCTCAGCTGTCCCAAGTCTGTGGCACAGTTGTGCCCCATATTTCCCCTCTATACCCATCTCTTGGTTCCCTCCCCCTGTCCTGCTGAATTCTGCTTTCTTGCCCTTTGAAGGACAGCAACCATCATAAGAGGGAAGGCAGGTCACCTGCCTTTCTGTTCTCCTCTCCTTCCCTGTATGTTTTTGGCAGAAAAGCTAACTCTGGTGGCCATCTGCCTGGTGCACACCCAGCTGTTCTCACTCCTCCTCCACAGGACAGGGGGGAAGATAAAGTGCAAGAGCTCAAGGCTCAAGATAAAGGCAGGGAGATTACTTACCAATTACCTTTACGGGCAAATAGGACTCAGCACAGGGAAAGGTAATTTATTGCTAATTAAAAGTAGATTTAGGTGGTGAGAACCACAGTCCCCAACCCCCTTTTCCAGGACTCCCCTCCTTGATTCCCAGCTCTTCTCCCCTGCCCCATCCCAGGGGGATGGGGACTGGGGGCTGTGTTTAGTCTATAATTGTTCCTCTCTGCTGCTCTTTCTCCTCACACAGTTCCCTTGCTCCATTGTTGGTTCCCTGTAGACAGTAGATCCCATCAGGGCAGTCTCCTCCAGGGACTGCCCCATTATGAAGAACCTTCTCCCCTCCATCTCCTTGCACATTGGTATCTGCAGAGCTGTTTCACATGATCCCAGAACTGTTAGTATTGGAAGTGACTTCTGGAGATCAACCAGTCCAACACCCCCAACAAGCCAGGGTCACCAGGAGCAGGTGACAGGAACACATCCAGGTGGGTTTTGAATGTCTCCAGGGAGGGAGGCTCCACAATCTCCCTGTGCAGCCTGTTCTTGTGCTCTGCCACCCTCAGTGTAAAGTGATTCTCACACTTTTTTCCCTTGCTCCTTTCCTGGCCAGTTTTTTTACATTTTCTTAAACCTGTTTTCCCTGAGACACCCGCACTGTCTGCAGGGCTCAGCTATGCCCAGCATTGTGTCTGCCACGGGACAGCCCTGGCTGCTCCTCATAAAAGGTCCTGCAGCTGTTGCTGCCAGCACCTGGGCACTTACTCCACTGCCATGCAGTATGGATACTGTAAGCTGTGGATAGGTAAAACAATCCTGCAATTCCTGATCTTCAGATACTTGTAAGACCTGAAACTGGGTGACTTTTCAAAAAAATGTGTTAGCTCCACTGATACTGGTCACCTGAATGTTGGCTGCCTGTGTGAGGTTACACGTAGTGTGGAGTGAAGGATCCTTCAGAGGCTGACAGTGGTGTTGAATTATGTCAGAAATCAGGACTGGGGTTTTAGATGCCTAAATTTTCATTGAGTGGAGTGACATGGGTTCCATCCTGATACCTCACAATGAACGTTCAGAATCAGCGATTGCTCCTGAAATTTTGCTGTCAAATGTACTCTTGAGTGTTCTGTGTTGTTCAAAGCAGATGTAACCCTTTCCCTCCTTCCCTTTCCCTTCGCTTTCTGAAGTCAGGCAGCATAAGTTACTTGAGAGTAAACTGGGATTTTGTTGGATGCGGTCTTAGAAGTGGTTTTAAGGTACTGCTGAGTGCATTGGTGGAGCCTCTGTGAATTCACAGACCTGCATGCCCCTGGAAGTGCTCACATCCAGCTGTGGCACCACTGGGTGGCTTTGCCCACCTATCAGCTGATTTGGGAAGCTCGGCACAAGCGGTGCTCTCCAGCCGGAGCAGGCAGACGTGTTGTGCACCCTGATGTTGTTCTGGGACAAGATTAATTTCAGCACACTCATATTAATCCATTATATGTCTCTTTCCAGCACAAATGGACCCCCGAGGCCTATCTCCCAGACAAATTAAAAGTGACAGTGATGATGACGACCTGCCAAATGTGACCTTAGATAGCGTTAATGAAACTGGATCTACGGCGCTCTCCATAGCCAGAGCAGTACAAGAGTAAGTATCGCGTTCCCAGACAAGATGAGTGTTGCTGAGGCGTTCCCAGACCGCTGCTGCAGGGCTGTCCTCCTGCCTGCAGGCAGCATACCTGCCAGCACCTTTCCCTGGAGCTTTATTCCCTTTTTTGGGAGAGATGACTGTATCTCTTGTCTCTCTCACCATCTTTTCCTTTCTTTCTCTCTGCCCTGATTATTGAGTTTCATATTGAAGTTGTTTCTTCTCCTTGATGTACTTGGAAAGCTTGCAGTGGGTTTATATCCTCTCCAAAGAGAGACCGGGTTAGATTACCACTCAAAAACCGTGTATTTTTTCCTTGACTGAAAGCAGCATCAAGAAGTTGATTCTAGTTGCTGTCAGATAGGAACTAGTAGCATTTTTCCTGAAGGACAGTGTCATTGAAGGAAATTACTGAGGGGCTTCCAACAATTTTCCACTGAGGTTATTTTTCTGTGTACTTTTGCTAACTGGGTGGACAAATATTTTCTTAATTTAGTACCTGCACTGCTTGTTTGAAAAGAAGGAAGCAGTTTATCATGAACATTTGTAATTCTATAGATGCATGAGGTTGGTCAGTCACTGTAGCAGCTGGAAGGGAACCAACTGTGAGGTAAATAAGTATTAATATCCCAATTTTATAGGTGAGGAAAATGAGGTTATGCGTAAAGGTCACCCTGTTGGTCTGAAGCAGAGCTGGAAATAGAACTAGAGCCTCCAGGCACTGAAGCCTGTGCTAGACCCACAAAACATGTTACTTTATCTGAGAAGTGCAAAATATGGGCATTCTGGGCATTATGAAATAAAAATGGTTGTAATGAAGGCCATTAGACATTGCTATTGTATAAGTTATTATAGATGCATTTTAAATGTCTTAATATGGTATCTAAAAATGTTTTGCTTTGTTTTCCTGGACATCAGCAGCTAAAAGAGCTAAGCTATGTTTGGGGAGGGTACTGCCTTTGGGTTTTTTGGGTTTTTTTTTTTGCCAGACATCTACTACCTCCTCTGTCAGCCAGGCACCATAACTGTGAATCTCAAACTGATATTCTCCTTAAGCAGAGAGAGAGGTGTTTGTGAGCAAGGCAAGACAAGGTGTTGGTTCTGTGATTAGCAGGCTCCCTTTCTAACAGTGATAAAGGAGAGGAGGGTTTCTTTGCCAGTGAGGCTATTGCTTGATAGACAGGTCCCATATGTATTTTCAATTTTCTAGTCACAACAGCAGGCCCTGAAGTGCTAAGTATTTTTTCTCAATTTATAGCACACATAGTAAGCCAGAAAAATAAAACAATGCATCGTGATTTTGCAGTAAATGATTTTGCACTGTCTAATTACTGAACAAAGGAAGTATGGAGCACTAGCAGATAATTTTAATATATGACTGGCAGGCAGATACTGTTCTCTGTGATGGATATTGCTTGAACACTTAGAGAATTGGTCAAACCATGGGAAGCTTTTTTAGCTTTTGTACAATGCATTCCACAGTTTGTGAAGGTAAATATGTTGAGTATTACGTGACTGGCTCTGGAGCTTAAGAATCAAATTAAGAAATTTAATAATACAACATCAACTCATTCTTGTTACAGGTTTTATTTAAACAGTAATCTGTTAGTTTATTTCAAAAGCCCCATTAGGAAAATCTAATTTGACTGTGATCTGCAATTTGTCATCTTTACTTCATTCTCAGTCACAGACACCACACATACAGCTGCTGAGTTGAAAAGGAATGTTGGCACTTCATGCTAACTGCACTCAATGTATTTCTTACTTGGTCTGCAATATTGTGCTCTACAGGGCAGGCTCTATTTTGATTTTAGGCATTTAATATGTACCTTAATATTAGATGTTTAGCAAAGAAGTCCACTGAAAAAGAAGCTCTCATTCTACATAGCCTTGTTGCAGAGAGGAAAGTGCCTCTGAAACCTTCCAGAGGGAGATCCTGTGTGCTCAATTTCAGCATCTAAACTTAGCAGACAGGAATTTCCTCTGAGGACATGGAAAGGCACCTACTGTTCTGCTGAATAACCGGGCAGCGTAGGGACATGCATAGAAAGACTCTTCAGCAGTCAGTGAAGTGTAGGTCAAAGCTTAGTGCCTGAGGGAGGCAGGCTGGCCCTCGAGTCTGGATGACTGTCCCACAGAGTGTGTTGTTTTCTAAGTGAGATTGTAAGCTCTTTCTGGTGAAGAGTTGCCCAGAAAATAACTTCTTGCAGAGAGTGGCTGGGAACTGCTCCTCAGTACTTCCAAAGTGATGGGAGCCTCCTTTTCTTCAGTACCAATTGCTGTTGTACTGTCTTGTCTTTGTTAAACAAAATACAAATTTGTAGGTGCTTGCTTACTTGCTAGCAGGTGTGAGACAACAGCTGATATTTTCCTGCTTGTTTTTCAGACATGTTTTAAACTATTCTGCATAAGGATTATGAATATATATATATGTGTGTGTGTATATATTTGCCTACTGCCACCTATTCTCTAAGAGCAGGAAGGGAGTTCAGACTCTGGGGCTTTCAGAATCTGGTGGTAGGCATTTGCTTTGGGTTGATGCTGTAGAGCTCCTCACACAGCATGTGGGGCTGTGAAGGATTGCCTCAGTGCCTTGCCTTTCCTTGCCTCTGCCTTTCCCTGTGTGCAGTCTGTGGGGCTCAGGACTGATCTTGCCTGTGTGGCTATCTGCATCTCACGCCCTGCATAGGGCTGGGTAGTGCTTGGCACGCTCAGGCAGCAATCCCTCTGCCCTGTTGGAGCTGTCTAATTCAGGGGCAGAGAGGGACTCCAGGCTGTGAGCTCCCATTCCTCTCCATGGCGCAGGGCTGGTGCAGCAGCTGCCTGGGACACAGGTCAGCGCTGCGCATCCCTGGGGCCAGGTGAGGCCACGGCAGTCCCTGACTGGGGAGCTGCTGGGCCAGAAACTGGGAGTGGCAGCACTGTACTGAATGCTCCTGCATCTTCCCTTGCATCTCAGTCTGCCACCTTTTAACCACAGGGAAATCAGCTTGTCAGTTTTTGGGGAGTAACTGTTGTTTTAATACAGCCATTTTTAAGCTTGTTGCTTTGGAAATGATGCTTACCTAGCTGGGTCACAGGACAGTTTGGAATGCCTATTTGAAAGCTTTGCTTTTCATGTCCTCTTAAACTGGGTGACATCCACCTATGTTGCTGCTTTGTTTTGGGTCAACTGTAGTCTTATAGTAACAAAATTCTTACGAATAAAAATTGTGACAATGAAACACTAAGAGCCACGTGTTTGGCATTAGTTCTTATTTACACAAACAGAATTTAGTTGCTTGCATATTTGTAAAGTGACCAAGTATGACTATTTTTTCTCAGGAAAATTGCCTTCTTGCTGCAAGCTTTATGTTGGCTGAGCTTCCAGACTTCTTTCTCAGTAGTTCTTTTGGAATGAGTTCATAGTTCTCCTTCAGTTCAACAAACCCAATCAATAATGTAAAATTATAGATAAATAAAGTCATTATTTCAAGCAGGGTACTTCAGTGAAATTTCTTCCTGTTGTTATGTCTTACAAAATACGGACTAAGAATTGTTTATTAATCTCAGATAATACGCTCTGGCTGATAATAAATATTGCAACATTATGTAGATTTCAGTGGGCTTTGCATTGTAAGCAGCATTTCATCCTTTCTGTGGCGTGTTTTACAAACTCATTTTGACATGTAACATCTAACAAAGAGCAGATTTGCCTCTATATGTCTGACACCACTGATGCTTATTACACAGCAAGAATAGCATCATATATTCAGCACCAAGTCTCAGATACACTCCAGAAATCTTTATGAAGCCAAGGGAGGAGAAGGCATTAGTCAACCCCTTGAAGACCAGTAAAACTTTTTTAGGGTCCCTCACAGAGGCAGCATGCTATTCCCTCAGCCTGGCAGCCTTTCCATCCCTAGGCAGAACTGATGCAGGATGGCCTCAGGAGCCATCTTCATGGCACTTACTAATGCAAACCCTGAAGAGAGCATTCATCTCCTTATTTCCTGCACACTTGTGTGATAAAATATATTATTTTACAGCATTAAGCTTTCCCTCCCTGAATATGCATAATTTAAGATCTCCTACTTGCAGAAGCAGGAGAAGCAGAGGGTGATTTTTAGCATGAACTTTTGACCAGTATGTTGGTCAAAATCCAAAGGTGCAGAAATTGCTCTTTCTCTCTAGACTTCTTTTCTCCTTAGGTGTTGTAAGTGGAGGAAACTCCTTTGATGGAACCATTTTTTCTTTTAAATGTCAAGGAAAAGAGGAACTGTGCATATAAACTGATGATGCTTCAGATAGCGTATTGTTTTTCTGGAGTAAGAGAGAGACAGAAGTTTCAGAGAGAAAATCCTGTCTACTTGTAGTTATAGCTGCAGTTAATTCACAGAGATGGGATTTGTCATTTGTATGTGACTGCTCTGACTTTTAACATGAATTCCTCTTTAGGCTGAGCAGGGTGCCTCGGAGTGCTTGTGTGAAAATGAGATGAGGGACTCTACCCCTGTTCTCTTTGGCTACTTTATGTGATTGATACATTGGTGTTAATGTGATCATCTTACTTTATTTTTAACTTCTCTGGCATCTATTACTGCAGTACAGTAAGAGTTAGTTTTGAATACTGCAGAAGCAAAAAGGAGACTCCACAACAGACAGACAGCATAGCCACCATACCAATGTACTCTCTTAAATTAGTACATACTTTTCAAATCTGATTTATTTTTCCTAAATCTCTTTTTTTCTTCCTCCTCTTCTTCTTTGTAAATCAACTTCCGTGGTTTATTTTTACCTCTTTAGAAGTTTGTATCTTTATTGCCATCAGTTGTTCATTTTCTACTCTTTGTTTTAGTTTGTGCTCCTGCTTCGGTTGCAATCATTACTACTGTTGAGCTATTCATTATAGGGAACTTTCACCTCATTTTTTCCTTCCACTTACAGACAAAATACTTTTTCCCGAGTCTCCAAAAAACATAAGCGAGAGTGTTTCAGCAGTGTTTGTGTGAACTTTGCTTCCCTCTTCTCTGGTACATCTGCCCGTGCTCATTTTAAAACTGGCACACAACTGCGTGGTGATTTTACATATGGAGAATTGGCTAGTGCTCATCCAGAATTCCTCAATAAAGAATTTTTTTTTTCCACTGGAGAACACTAATTGGTTTGAAGTGAAGTTGTGGGAATATATGAATTTCAATTTTACTTGTCTCATGAAGAGTACCCAAGTGTGGGATGCATTTTTCCATTGCAGCAAGACTTTAGAGCAGAAGGTTACGTAGTTGCTGGAATTGCAGGGAGATTGGACCACACACTCAGAAAGAACTGTCTATGGGCCTCTGACGTCCCCACAGGCTGTAACATGGTGAGACTTCTCCTTGGCCTCCTCCAGAGTTGTTCTACAAACTGAACTGACTTGCTAAAAGTATTGAGAGGCATTTGTGCAGATACGTAAGCGAAAGACAGTAGTGACATAGAGCCCTGCAAGGCATCTGTTATGGTTGGTGCCCCCGCTGTGCCATTATTTCAGGGATGTTTCTGTTCTAGTTTTGTTTTATTTTTTGTCAGCAGTCTCAAGTCAGTATCCTGTGGCAGGAAAGAAGAGGTTTCTGCAGTGAAAACTGTTGCTGGGTTGGACGCTGGCTACTGAGCCAAGGGCACTGCTGAGCTGGCAGTGGGCTGTGTCTCAGCTATCTTAGGCACCCTCTGGTAGTGCTGGGCTGTCCAATTTGGACATTACCTTGCAGCAAAGTTCCTCTCTCACAATGCAAAGTATCTAAAAGTTAGGCTCAAGTATTTTGGATTTCTTTAGTGGAGAGATATTTCTGGGTCTAATCATGTTATCAGTTATGCTCATCTGCTTTTCAGAAGGTATCTGTCTTCCCCAGCAGCTGTAAAGAAACCTGGACAAATGGTTTAGAGAGTGATAAAACTTTACATTGCTGAAGTTATTTATGAGGAAACCCCTTCTATGTTATTTTCTAAGGCTGTGCTGGAAGTTTGTGGCTTGAGAAGAAGCTGAACTTAGTACATCTAAATTTGACTTGCCCCAACTACTACAGGTGTGATTTCTCCTACCCACATGCCTTCCCTACATGCAGTTCAGACAGCTTCTTGAAGAAGTACTGACTTCTTTTACAGTGGGTTTATATGACCTTTTATAAAGCTATTCCTACCAAAATCTG
The DNA here is from genome assembly GCF_051311805.1 of Agelaius phoeniceus. Classification (NCBI taxonomy): domain Eukaryota; kingdom Metazoa; phylum Chordata; class Aves; order Passeriformes; family Icteridae; genus Agelaius; species Agelaius phoeniceus. The sequence continues at coordinate 51,411,241 of NC_135266.1, forward strand.
AATACTCAGAAACATCTGTTTGTTTGTAAAAATGAATTGGCCTGAAGCCCTTATTAAGCACTTCAAGAGCATGAAAGACCTATATACCTTTGGGAATTGCTCTTTAGGCACTAAGTATGAACCTGGGGTTTCAATAATCCAATAAACCCGTATTGTTCTAAAAAGGTTCCTTTTTTAAAATATGTGATGTTTGACAAAAGGGCAGTAAAATCAAAGGATGCCATCTTGTGCATGCACTAGGATTTTTTAGTATGAAAATTTTCTATTATATGTCCCAAGGCCTTTTGCCAGAATAACAGGATTCCCCATCAGCCAAAGATCATTGGAAACAATGGTCAGGTGAATGGCAACTGTAAATCAAAACCAGCTTCTACAGAGAAATTAACATCACTTCCTGCTTTGAAAGGGTTGTGTTGCTTAAATGGAAGTGTATCAGGAGATTGGGGTATTGTCAGTTGTTCCCTGAAGAAAGCTAATTTGAAAATAACAGTGCTTTTACCTTGATCTACATAAAATCATAACTTCCTGTCTCCTCTGTCAAAATAAGTTTCCGTGACTGTTGAGTGGGTCATTCCAGAGCTTTTACCATACCATTGCTAGGAGTAATTTTTTCCTTTTGAGAAAAATATTTAAATTAATTACATAATAAGCTTGAAGAACTAAGGAATCCTGGTTCTGTTAAAGTCCAAAATCTCATTTCTGTTTGCCATGGACTTTGTTTGGTCTAATGATTAGTCCTGAAACTAACAGAAGTCTGGATGCTAAAGAAAAGAAAAGTAACTCAACACTTCGGCTATTTGGGGCACCATTATCTTGCAGTGAAAGAGTTACATGTATTGGTTCATTGATACCTTCTGTATGTCTTTTTCACTTCCTTTATCTGTCACAAAGAAACTTTCAAAGATCTTGTTTCCCAGCTTCAGTTTAGTGTCTGTATTTAATTCACATATAAATGTCTTCTTAGCATAAGTTAAATTTGTTAATTAATTTAAATTTCAGTCTAAGAAGTGCCAGTCATTTTAAGGTAGTTGTCAAACTTTGCCATTACTGGAATTTTACATTTCTAAACATGTTTACACAAACATGCTTTGGAATAAAATGCCATGAAACAATAGCGTGTGATTATCATTCATAAAGCATTTTTGTCTTCGGAGTGCTTTGCAAACATTAACTAATTAAATTGTACAGGTCCCCTGTGTGTTTAAATATTATAATTATACACAGGTTAGTGACTTGCTCAAGGCCATGCAGCCAAGGAGAGAATGAGTTGGGATCAGGTACATCTGCCTCTTGCTCCCGTGCTTAATCCACTAAAATGTGTTGCTCCAGAGTGAAGCTCAAGTCATTAGTTGCTAGATATGTGAAATGCATTTTATGGATAGTGAGGCAGGCATTCTGTAATTGCTTGAAGAGCATGACTCCAAAGAATGAATTATAAATAACATTATGAGTTACTACGACCCAGTTAGCAGTTTGTACACCTGTTTGGCATCTCTTTCCCCAGTGATTCGTTATTCAGCTTTTTATGTTTTGTCTTTCTAAATCAGCACAGAAAGCAGGGACAGTGCTGTGTGCCTGAAGAAATTTAGAGCTATAACAAATACTCAGAGGTGTGGATTGGATAGCAGAACACTGCCAGGAAAAGCCACAATAAAACTTCCTCAGCGAACTGCTACTTTGACTTACTGATAAGAAAAAGAAAGAGCATTGTCCTCTGCTGTCACTTGAGCCAAAATTACTTCTTGTTTCATTATCTAGATTAGATAAGTTTTTATCTTTCCTTTTCCATAAGGCAGTTCCTGTGATTTTGACAGACGTACATGCAGCACAATTAAATCTTAATAGCAGTGCTTACACTGATTTATGGAAATATTGTCCTGAGTGTTCAGGTCAATGCATGCAAAACCACAAAAGTTGTGTAGGTCACGGGTATGTAAACTGCATGTAAAGGAGGGAACTATTAAGAGGGGGACACTGTTGGCAAGGCATAATTGAATGAGCATGTAAATACAGGAATAAAAAAAAATAACCTACTTTTTTTTTGTCCTGCCATTTTCCTTTCTCCTGCATAATGGGAAAAGATTGTGGTAGGTTTCCCCATCTATTAGTTAAATCCTCTTTGACTAGTAGTGATTTCACCACAACCTCATTTCTCACAGCAAGTTCTTTTTATGCTGGAGATAAAAGAGGAGGGAATGGAAGCTCTTGGATGATGGATATGAAGAGAGGGTTTTTTTTGTGTTGAGCCTGTGTGCCAAGGAGGTGCCACTGTCCATGTGTATGTGACTTAGAACATGAGCATTACTATTCTGAATACATCACAGAAAGGATACTTGGACCTCACAGCTGCCACACATATGAAATTACTCTAGTCAAAATAAAGGAATTGAAGGCTAAAACAAGGAGTAAAGCAGCACAATGGCTGATATTTTAGTATCTAATCCTGGAGTAATCACAGTCACAGATTTCAGAGTCAAACTCTGCACCTCTATCATTAGAGCAGTGACCAAAGATGTGTCAAGCATGAGATTCTGGGTCATATTTTTCTTTATTTATCCTTGCGAAATATACTGAGTTGCCAGAGGATAAAGCAGTGCAAGGAAATATGAAAGCTGAGGCAGGCAGAAAATAAGGAAGAGACCCGGGTGGATCAGAGGAGGCAGCAACTGCCAGAGCTCTCTTGTCTAGCCTGTGTTGCTAGCTCAGGGGGGCATAGAGCAGGCTGGCAGGCACTGGGGCCAGAGGCTGCCCTAGAAAGTGCTCACCTTAAGGCCTGGGGACAGGATCTGCTGCTGGCTGGAAAGCCCAGCACTGCAAACAGAGCCTGAAAAATAAATTAACCTGGAAATCACCAGAAGCTGACATCAGGCTGTAAAAGAAATACTTGGTTTATGTACTCATTAAAAGTCAGCAGTCCCAGTCTTGTCAAAATATGTACCTCAATTATTTGCATGAAAAGTACAATATTTAGCATAGTGCTGGGATAATGCATGATAAATCAGGGACACACAGTGCTGTCAGATAGACATAGAAGTCACCATGGTATTTCTCTTAAGAACTGATTAGCACTGCTGTTTCTATAATCAGTTGCTTGTCAGGGCCAAAGAGTCAAACCATTGATAAATAAGTTCACAGGAGGAACTATAATAATGACCAAAATCTCAGTCATAAAAGTTTCAAAAGCACAATAATAGAGTAATGTTGTATAATAAATTGTTTGCTGAAAATTATTTACCAAGCTGAACAGGTTGATTCCTTTTGCACTCCATTTTTCCACTTCAGAACTGCTCGGCTGTCTGTATCACCACATGATTTCTGAGATCTTTTGCCATTCCTATAGTCAGAATAACAGAAGGTGGTTCTCCTTTTGCTTGAGAGGAACTACAAGTACATGCAATTCTGTAACAGGTACATCCTTGCCAATATGTTGCATCACATAGAGGTTCCACTATCCCCAAATGCTTGCAACACACATGAAGCACTGCAGGTACCCAGGACCAAGATGAGTCACAGCAGCACAGGCACTTGAGACAAGATGCAGATTTTTCTGCTTTGGGGGAGGTCTGATGGAGGTGTTGCGAGCTTCTGAAATAGATGATTGGCTCCAGCACTGTGGCAGAGCACCTGCACAAGGCATTAACACTCCCACAGTACAAACAAAGAGTTGAAGGCTTTGAAGTTCAATGGGCAGAGCAATCTTCCTAGAGATGTCTCCACTTACATCCTGGCTGGGTACTTGGCTGTGAGTTGTTTCTGCTCTCTTTGGAGCTTGGGCTTCTGAACTGTAATAGTTCATTAAAGTAGTTTGGAAAAAAAAAAAAAAAGAGCAGCTCACATTCCCAACTTTCCAGTGTGGAAATAAAGAGATCAAGTTCTGAGCTTACCTATTTTTGCCTGCTGTAACACCCAGAGTGTGCTGTCCTCTTCCCATTGACCATCTCTCTGTGGGAAAATGTGACAGCCAGCAGTGGTGCAGCCACCCACCTCTGGCATAAAAGCCTGGTGTTAGAGCACTAACTCAGGAAGCCAAATATCTACATTTGTGTGCAAAAGATACTCAGGAGTGGTCCTTTTCCTCTTCTTTATTCTACACTTGCATTTTGGAATAGGAAGTGACTGTTACAGATCCTTTTTATGCTGATAACATGGTCTGAGATGTGTTTTAGCCATTTTCATAGCACAGATAAGCTTCAAGTTCCAGAGGCAAGGACTAGGTATTTCTCTCCATGGTTTCTGGATTGGAGAAGGGGCAGGGTGGGAGGCCACAGCCGTTCGGCTCTCACACCAAACAGAAAGGAGCACAATAACTTTAAGGTGTCAGTGAGGTTGTTGGATGATACCTGAGTGTCCTTTGCTTCAGTGCCTGGATACTGTAGGTTCTAAACAGGGTTTTAGTTGCCTGCTAAATTTCCCACTGTCAAAAATTCAGCATGCAAATACTTAACCTCAGCAACTCAAATTTTGGTCTGCCCTGTTGCTTAGTTGTTAAAAAGGGAACTTTATGAAAAGAAGTGTCCAAAATTTAGTGTTATGACTTCCAGGTAATAAATTGATGTTTATATCACCTGTGCAAATAAATGATTTTCCAATGAGGCACAGAGATGATTGCAAATTAATTGACATGGAAGAGAACCACTGGTCTTAATGGTTTCCAGTAGCCATTTTTCCAGTGCATGTTGCTTTCATTTGAGGGCTGATTGGGCAGGGGAGATTTTGTCACAGTGCTCTTTGATTAGGTACTGACACAGCTGTAAAATAAAATTTGTACCTATTTGCTACAGTGAGACAAGTACGTGATACATATTTCTGAGAAGGAAAAGACTCTACATGGAGTGTGGGAAAAAAACAAAAGTGTTAAGCAGTGATAGAGCTAATAACTTACACTTCAAAAATTCTGTACATCATTTTGTCATCTGCATACCATATTTGTGTCATTATCAAAAATTTAGCATCTAACAAATGGCAAAAACAGTAAAGAAAGCCATTATTTACTGTAGACTTGAAGTAGGGAAGTGTGACAGGTTCAAAACATTCAGTGCAACATTTTGAGAGAAAATGGATTGTTAGTAGGTTTCCAAGGGCCAGTGGAAAATGCAATTATATAAATGAAGCAAAGTTTTTCTGAAAATTTCCTTTTCACTTTCGTCAGTTCCTATGCCAACCTGGATATTTTAATTGAGCATTATAAAAGATTCAAAACATATTCAGTACAAATACATTCAACTGCTAGTGTGCTAGAGCTTTTTATTATTCATATTGTTATTCTAATATTTTTGCTAGTTTCTTGGGCATTGGCCTCAGACTGCTTTCACAGTACATTTGAGGTCTGAACCATAAATAGAAGGACCAAAGGGGCTTATTCATGTTCTTGGCTTTCTGCAGGTTTTTCTTTTTTTTTTTCCCCCCTAACTTGGTGGAACTTTTTCCAAAAGCCATCTGTATGGAGCTTCTTATTTGAGCACCTGCAGTAGATCAGAATTTGTCAGTGAAAAGGAACATTTCACGTAATCCAAATCTCAACCAGCACAGGAGTTTGTACAGCTATGGCACTGTATATTGGTGTTGTTCATTATTCAAAGTGGTATTTTAGAAGATTGTATATTTTCCCTGGAGTCCCAGTTCTAAGTAAAAATGTTAAAGCTTAAGTTTTTTGGTTTTGTGTGGAAATAATATTACTGATGCAGCAGAATTCTGGGAGCAGACATTCACTGCAGCCACTTCATGCAATGTCTGCCTGCTGTAGATTCTCATTAGAGTTTACCTCTTTGTTGCTGATGATTTTTTTAATAAAAAAATGATAGATCACGATCCAGAATTACCACTGAGTGACATATGGGTCCTTAAACTTTGACTTTGCTGCCATGAAAATTAATCACAGAGCTCCTAATTACTTACTTATCATTAGATGGGGCATCTACAGAGCAAATTCAGTTTGAGGAGAGTTTTGAGTGAATGGGAAAATCCTAAAGTGTCTTCCACACTGAGGCTATGTGCCTTACTTACTTTGCAGTAAGTGTTCCTCAAGCTTGTCTAAGTCCCCTTCGATTATTTGGGGTAACTTAAAATTCCTAATTGTCTGTGTTCAATTTCCAGAGAGAGCATGTGGGGCTGTGCCAGGTCAGCTGTTAACCCTTTTCGTTTTTTCAACTCCAGGTATGAAGCATTTTATTGTGTATTATATAATATTCTGTTTTATTGATGAAGTCTAGTAGCAGTGCTTTTCAGGTTTCTTTCCCTCTTTATGTCATGACTGGGGGGTATGTGGGGCCAGGCAAGATCTGAAGTTGAGTTTTGCAATTGCTTTTTTTATCTTGGGGCTCAGAGGGTGGTGGGAAAGCTGCAATTTTTAATTTTTTTTTTTTTTAATAAATCACGGTGTTTAAAATGTAAGAGTAGAAAATACCTTTTCTGATGTTTAATGATATAGTTTAAAGCATTCAAAGTAGTCTACTGAATTTGAGTAACAAAGTTGATGTGCATCAATGTAGCTCATGTTATAGTGGATCATCGCCAGTTACTGTGAAGCAAAGCTACAAAATGTAGGAAGAGCTCTTTGCAAACATCTTCTTCATTTTATTTCAAGGAGGGCACAATTTTAAAACCTTCCTGTGTTATGTTCCTAGTAGATGGATGGCACAGGGTTTACATGCCAGTCCAGTGGCAGGGGGTGACTGGGAGGCTTCAGCAAATGCTGTGATACCATAAAGGCCCTTGGGTTCACCCCACTTGCCCAGGTAGAAATGATGTCAAAGGACAGAAGGATGTTCCAAAGCTGGTAGGGTTCCTGTTTTTGTGGGATTCATGGATATTGCTTTAGTGGGTTTTAAAGCAGTATGCAGTGAAATGTCCACTCTCAGTGTGCTTGCTTGCCTGCCTGTCCTCCTCCCTGCTTTTGTTTGTTTTGTGCACCCCTCTGAATGTTCCTTTGGAGTTGTTTATTATGGGGCAAGTGTAAACCCATCAGCTTGCTGCTCTATCTGCTCTTAGTGACCTGTGTTCCTTCTGTCTGTGGAGTACAGAAGAAAAAACAACTTCACACATTCAATATAAGCAAGTATGTTCCAGAATAAATCAAATTCTTCACATTTATAAGTACAGCTAAGCTTCATAATAAAATTAGGAAGAAAGCATGTTTAAGAGCAATTACACTTTCAAATTGCTAATGAGTAGTCAAATACAGAAGTCATTCCTCAAGACTACTCCTATCTCCAATTTGCAGTTAATTACACTACAACTGGTATATTTATATTAAAAATTTGCAGGATCTTATTACTTGAACATTTTCAAAGTAGCAGCAAGAGCAATTTCTCTGTTAGAGCTAATAAAAATCTTTTAAGGTTTCCTTTACTATGAAATTGAAACGATACATTTATTTTTAAAAATCCCTAGAATGTTCTTTGATCTGATTGTATTATCAGTGCAATGTCAGGAATTATTCTGACGAGCCTACTAGTCTCTCAAAATGTTGTGTTTCTAAAACATATGCATAATTCAGATACAGTTTTTAATGCAGCCTTCTTTAGTTGGCATTAAATTAACTATATAACATTTTGCATGTTGGCTTCTATTCTGCAAGAAGCATTTTCAAGAAGGACACTTATGTTGTTAATTTTTTGGTCTTTGTTGATGTTGTCAGTATTTTGCTTTAAAAATCCCTCATGAATTTACTTGGTATTTACCGTAGTAATGACTATGAGATCCTACCCATGAGGCCCTCTGAAAAACATGCATGGTTAGATGTAGAGGAAGATGGCTAAGTCATCTCATGCAGCAGTTCTAAACTGCTGAAAGTTGGTATGCTCTGACTGGAGCGAGATGAGACTGAAAGGTAGCATTTGGCAAGACATATAGGTTCTAATGAAAGCAGAAATTTGGAAAAGAGCTGGGGGGGAGGGGGGTTATGTGTTTTTAAAATAAAGAACCAAATTGATCAAGAAGACACATCTGTCAAACCTCATTTGGTAGACCTGTAGATTGAAAGGTGGAAGTAAGATCAATTAGATTAACATCAAAGTCGGTCCATTATTTGAAAATATGAATGCTTATGGTGCACTTGAAACTGCTGACAGTGCTAGGAGTCTTCCCCACAGCTGGTCCCTCTTCTTGGGGTATGGCACTGCTGGAGTTTGGGAACAGTAAATGCTTGTCAGAAGTGAATTCTGCTGCAGTTAAATGCAGCTATATAAGTGGATATATTTCATTTGAATTAAATTTCATGCCTACCCAGTTTTGGGTATTTTTCAACTTGGTAATACTAAACTTATCTTTTTCCACTAAATTGCAAGAAAGTTATCCTTTCATAAAATTACACCAAGAAGTATGGTATTCCAGTTAGGAAAGTACAGAATTTGATACTTCAATTTCTTTGTGATGATGGAGGAACAGAGTGGATCACAAAGTCTTGAAGAAACATTTTTGTAGGTTTTTTTTTTCTAATTTTTCTTATTGGGTTCATCAAATCTACTAAAAGTTGCAAGTTTTACTCCAAACCAATTCTACGCAAATCTGCATCTGCTGACCTCTGTGGATGGCCAGAGGCTGGGACAGTTGCCTCAGTTCATGCACATCTAACTGTTAATTTCCTCTAAAACGTGGAGCGTTTTGTCCAGACTGCCTCCTCTGATCCACTGGGAACAAAGTGATAATGTGTATGAGTTTCACATGTTGGGGGCACAATGTGCCTCTTCATCTTTGCTGTCTTGCTAAGGGTACTGCTTTAGCTCTTGTATAATCTTCCCTGATCTTCTTTTTAACACCTCGTCCACAGGCTCAGCCAGATGGGAGATGTTTGGCAGCTGGAGGACCCAGATGCCAAATTCTGGAATACAGCTTCCCTGCATTGGCACATGGGCTCATGGCTGGCTTCTTGGCTTGCACCTCTGCTAACTTCTTGGCTACTGTCTAGCTGGCAGCTGTGGCACTGCCTCTGGGGCTGTGTTCAGGTCAAGCTGCTTTGGAGTTGGATGGCTTTCCTGATCTGAATTGCTCTGCTGGACACCATTTTCACCTCAGTTTGCTTTGACTCTCCACTGTTCAAAGACGAACATTTGCAGTGTTCTGTTGTATTGCTGACATTTGTAAGACTAACTCAAAGTAGTCCTTCTCATTTGTCATGAGTTCAAAGAGAAAATAAGCATTGCAGTGCAAAGTACACTGCTTTACTTGTTAGCATTCCCATTAGTTAGTAAGATTGTTTAGGCCCAAGTCTCTACTTGCAATTCATCTCCAGAACCAAATTGTTAACTGAAGAGCACAGGCTTTAAAGGATGTATTTCTTGTGTCTAAACTTTGATTTCTTTCAGCCAAAAGTGAATCTAGCATCTGTCAAACAGAAAAAAAACCCCACACATTTGCAGAGGTAGTCTGGATCATTTTTAAAGGAAGGATAAAGAATAATGATGATGATGATAATAAATAGGAAGTTACTGGTAATAATTAAGTGCACTGCCAGCAGAAAATGCTTGATCTTCTCTTTGCTGGATTTGGAATGTCCTCATTTCACATTTTAGTTTTACTTCAGGTTTTTTATTGGGCTTTATTTCTTAGTTTGTTGTTGTTTTGTTTTTTGGGTTTGTTTTTTTTTTTCCAAAAATGAGGTAATGAAAAATTAATGCATCTAGGATAGGCAAAGCATTTGAAGCAATTCCCTAATCTACATATTTTCCTTCATGCAGCTCAGTGCATAAACATTACTTTCAATGGGAAAAACTGCAAAATCAAGAGGTCACTTATACTCTGTATACTTACAGTAAAATTTAGATTAGTCATACCTATTATGAAATTTTCATTCCCTCTCTCAACTAGAGTGGGACTATGTTGTGCTACACTAGAGGCACTGATACCTCTGTTACACTCTCAGAAAACTTTTTTAATGCTTGAGTGAGTAGCACTTGTGCTTCATTGTGCAATGAAACTTCTACCTGTATATTAAGGTTAAGCTTTGCATGTTGAGCTGACTTCTGAGGAAAAGCACTTGAATTCCTCATTATAGTCACTAGAGGGAATTCAATGTCCCAGGAACAACCAAAAAGGAGCCCTTACCCATCTAGTTTAGGTGTATACTTTAGTGGCCTAGGGAATGTACGTGCTTCTCTGGAAACACAGCCCAGTTACATCAGATCAATCATTTTGGACTGTATAGAGAACCACTAGGAAATAAAAGCATCATTTTCCCTCAGAGGTACACTCTGTAGCCTTTTCTGGATTATAATGGAGGAGAGATGAGTCTTTTGTCAAGCAAACTGGCAGCAGCAACAGCAATTTTGCCACTTTTGCAGATGAGCTTCATTAATTAGCTCATCAGCAGACTGGGAGACCTGAGGTGTAGGTTCTGAGCACAAGCTGGCCTCATTGTGATCCTTGGTGCAGGCCTAATCAGATAAGATACGAGGGGAGCAGTGGAGTGTCATCTCCCTTCTTGCTGAATATGGGCAGCTGTATAAACAGGAACACAGAAGTTATGGGATGGGGAAGGAGAGTGGGAAGAAGAATCTGTATCCTTGTCTGAGCATGGACAGGACTGGGACTGTAGGCTCCCTTCCCTGAAGCAACATCGGGCCAGAAACAGCTATGGATACTGAAACAGACCTTTCACTGTTCCTCTCTAGATGCTTAGTGTCCTGATTTCCAGTATGGAGCCAGGATCCCCCTTTTCTGCCCAACCTTTTAGCCTTGTGGATCTTGCATTCCTGATTACAGAGTAGCCTCACTTCCATGGACACTTGGGCAGAAGGTCCTGCATCTGTATAGCCAGATTATTGCTGGGGTGGTGCTCCTTCTCTGGGTGAATTACCTGACTGCAGGGCTACAGTACAGCACCTTGCCAGTGCCACCACCATCAGCACTCTGCCTGCCTTTTGGGGCTTCTTCACACGGCACAGGCAAAGTTCAGGACAGGGCTCTGCCTGTAGGTGGAAAATGGGCAGCTGCCAGAATGAGTCTGTGTGGACACGTGCCTAGTGGTTGGTACCCAGAGAAGCTCCATCCTAATAGTGAAGGACCTCATGGGTTTGGGGGAGGCTGTGTAGGACTCTTCATGGGACAGTGGGTGGGATGGGGTCATGGACCTAGGCAGGCTTTTTGGTGTCTGCCTCCCAAATCAGGGTTTCAGCATGCCCATTCTCACACTTCACCACTTTCCAAACTGGATTTTCTTCTTTGAAATTAGCAAGCTTTCAGTGCTTTTTAATGTAGTAGAATTAAAGGTATTATTCCATTACCTAGACTGTTTCTTTTGCCTGTTTACCTCTTTCTGCCCTTTTTTCATCTCAGCCACAACTTTTGCCCCATCAAAGTGATTCTTGCCACTTTCTGTGTCCTACAGGCTTTGGAAATCATAATCATATATAAGGTTGAGCTTATTCTCTTTTTCCTTTTTTTAAGTGCCTAGGATTATTGTCCCTTTTGCATTCTAGTCAAGCAGAGAAACAATGTATGCTGTTAAAAAGGGAAAGCAAGCAACCACAAAGATGTTTTTCCATTCTCTTACACCTCCAGTACATTCTGTAACCCAGTTACTGTAATTGTTTTTAAACTTTTTTTAAACATGCATGCTGTCAAGAGATTGCAGTAAAACAAGGGTTTCTCATAAGGCCAGTGAGACTGTAAGGGATAAAAAAAGATGACAGAGCAAACAGAAAATCCCATGTTTTGTTTATCAATTTATTTTTTTTTTGCCTAATGGCAGATTCTTGGAGGAAGGATCTGTTTGCTTCAGTGGAAGACTAGCTTAGGGTTTACTGATTCCCAAGGCAAAAAGAAGGCATAGTTTCCAATTTGCAAGCTATTCAGTGTGTGTGATGAACTGAAGTCATTTGTGGATTTGTATGTTGCGTTTTGACGTGATTAAATGTTTTAAGTCTATTGATTTCATGCTGGGGATTAATGATGCTGAATGAAAGAGCATCAAAGAATAAAACGTGTTTACATGCTCGATTAAAATACCTTAAAAAAGCGCCAGAGTACCTATTGTTGGATCAGAATGCGATAAGAGAAGCAGAGGACCAATCACACGGCCTGCATCGACAGGAAAATGCATTAACTTCCTTAGGCATAGAAAGAAGAAAAGCAAAGATTTGATAAGGATTGACTGTACCTTTCTGAATGCTCACCGCTTGTGTTTGACTTGGTGTTTTTAGAAGAGGGGATTAAAGAGGTTTCATTATCAGTTACCACAGATCTGTTTTAGTGAATCAATCAAAGCATGATGCTTAGCTGCTTGGGATTAATGAGACGAGCTTTTAACTGGAGAACTTGTTGGGAACAGCAATGTTAATAAAGGACAAGACCTAATGATACTCAGTGCAATTGTGGACATGAGATACAGTAAAGATGGTGTTTGCTGCTTTGAATTTGTGTAATACTTTTAGATCTGTTTGCCTTAGCATATTAGCTCAAAAGCATACCATTATCTTAAAATGTTCATAGTGCTAATTGGCTTGTATCTCCTCTCTGCAAGTGTTCCTAATGGCTCTCTAGATTCATGGGTTGTATCTGGAATTGCAGGTAGGTGTCACATTCTGTTTATCAAGATAATAGGAGATAGAGATGAAAAAGACCTGTTTGCTTGTTAAATCCACCCTGTTGCAAACACAATATAGGGTTTTCCAATAGTATTAAACTGTTAGCAGCCCTTATGTCAGCCAGAATGCCAGGCAGAGAATTTATTTGTGGTGTATCTGGGGAGAAGGATGCCTTAATGATCAGGTTAGCTTGTGAAATACTTGATGCACGTGAAATACTCCCTACTGAGCCAGGGAGAAGTTTAAATGTGCAATTTAATGCAGCTGAGTAAATGTCTGACAAGACCAACTCAAGCACCCATTTGCTCTTTCTCTCCTGATGCTCTGATCTGGATTAGCATATGTAAGATAAATTCAGCATCAGTCCATACACCCTACAATTCATTTGTCTCACAACAGGGTTGAATTATTATCCTGGGTTTGAGGCAGGAGAGGGGGGGTTGACAGCATGCAGTTTTTTTTTTTTTTCTCCCATTCCTATTGCTTAGTACAAGACCTGAAGCCCTTGGTTACAGAACAAAGTGTCTGAGCAGTAACCAAGCTTGTGCAAACCCAAGAGAAGAGTAATGACTGTTCCTCGCAAGCTTCCTGCCTCAGTGCAGGTGCAGGAATCAGGAGGGCCTGAATAATTCATAAGGTGCAAATTAGCCCCAGCTTGCTCCCACTGCTCAAATTTTGCTCTGCTTACCTACCTAGTTGCTGGAAAGAAAAGAATAAAGAATGCTTGGGAAACCAGGGAGAGAAAGGCAAAGAGTGTTACAGTTTAAAGGCCAGAGTCACAGAGACTGCTGAATGCTGGGTGTGTTTAAAGGCTCGGTGCTTGTTGAGGAATTGGACTCTACATTGATTATTCATAGAGTGTTTTCTCAGGAAGAAGGGAGCTCTAGGGACCCATTCCATTGCTCTTGGAGAGGAAATAAACTTCCTTTTAAGAATTAGGTTTTTCCTGCTTTTATTGTTATGGTTTCTAAAAACTATTGGGTTAAAAAAAATGTTTAAAGTTCATTTTAAAGCCTGCTAAGGTATTGGAGAGAGTAAATATATATGGTGTCACTCAAGGGTTCAGAGAAATTTGATGAGAGATCTAGGATGTTAGAATGGTTACTGCTTTGAGTAAATATGGATTTCAAGGGCTCATATGAAACTACTTAGATATGGAAATGCAGTGTGCAATTAGCTTGTATTTTTATCATTTTAAAGGCAGCATTGCTCTGTTTTAAATAGTTAGTGATGGTTACCTTTTCTGTTGGATTACTTATCTGCTTTTTCTGCCCAGAAGATCAAAATGAGAGGCGAGTAATGTTTAATCTTCCTACTACACAGCATTGCATCTCACCCAAACATCAAGTAAAAGGTTTTGCTGAGCACTGATGTGGAAGAAGGGAATTCCTTACACAGCTCTTGGAACAGCTTGTGTGTCACCGTGCAGTACAGAGAGGAGCTGGCCTGAAAAAGGCAGGTTGTTTGTGCTGTGTACCTGAATATCCCTTTGACATCTCTCATTTGGGAGATGGAAACATCTGACAACTCCAGCAGGAGCAGGAACAAGGTAGCTAGTTTTCCCTGTTGGCAGGTGTTCAGATGGAGAAAAACTCTCCTAATGTTTTTGCTGTGCTGAATATGAAAAGAGAACTACAGCAGAAAAAAAGCTTCCTTTCAGTGGTTTTGGAGGTTTTCTGGTTTTTTATTTGTTTTGGGGGTTTTTTTTTCCAACATTTACCCCTTTATCTATCCCCTCTACCCCACCCCCCTCTTGTCTCTCACGTGCAGCAGCTAGATCACGTTGCCATCATCTGTTTTTGTATTTCCCTCATTTGGGTTGCTGGAATAGGAGCTGGCTTTCATTTCTAGCTGATTCTGTCATTTCCGCTAGGCCCCAGCTTGGGAAGGTGCCAAGACCAACAGGTGATCCTTGTAGCTGCAGAGCAGCAGGAAGAAGGCTGTGCATGGAGGAGACAGTGCACCAGAGGGGCTGCCTGGCTCTGCTCCATCTTGCTGTATAATTAATGCCCCCCTCCCCAGCCCCTCATACTGAGCAGAAAATCTGTGCAGAACAGATCAGCTGTAGGGAAAATGGTAATAAAGAGTCCTGGAAGAATATAGGCTGTGTAAGTGCAGAGATGTGCTCCCTCTTGGGGAGAAACTGTGGCTGGTCCTTTGTAAGGAACGGGGACAAAATTGTATTAGCTTCTGTAAAGTAACATGCACTCCATCGACCAGTGCAAGAAAGTAAGCATTTCAGTAAATTTCAGTGTTATGCTCACAGGAATTCTTATATGTACAGGAACTAGTTTAGAATGAGGTGATCATTTAGTTAAGCTTTTCTCTACAAGGAGTAGCTTGCAAAGTCACATGGAAATTACTTGGGCACAGAGAGTTAACTCTGGTTGGGAAGGACCTACTTCAAGCTGTAGGGCTTGGGGGCACCTGGAGCAGGAGCCATACAAGCTCTGCATTCTCTGGGCAGCACTGATGGGAGGCATGACTGTGCAGGATTTCACAAGGATGATTTTTGGAACATGTGAAAAAATTCCAGGAACCCTCAGGATTGCCTCAAAGAGCTATTTTTTTCAGAAGAAACTCCTAAAGAACTTTTTTTTCCTATGAAAACAAAGTTATATTTAGTAGGTGTCAGTGGCTTATCAAAATCAGTTTTAAATCATACCTCCAAGGCTTAGGTAACCCCTTGGCATATACCATGATGTGAAATAATGTATCCCTGAAAACTGTAACTGCATGTTTGTATTTGTGAGGCAGCCTGATGTTTTGAGATAGATACATGTTAGCTTTAATCCTTTGAAAAATAGATGGTATCTCAAATTCTTTCTGCTCAGTACATATGGAAGCCAAGTTGTTTCTTTCACCTGTGGACTCACTGCTAGTAGTTTGAAAGCTGAAAGTTTCATGTAGACAAGGTTTAAGTTTTCTGTGTGCACTTCTGTAGGGAGCTGGGCTCTCTCAGTGCACCACAGCACATTCCCAGAGCAAGGGGAAGCTTTGGAGAGCAGGGAACTGTGAAGCCTGGATCGGTTCCACCGGTGAAACCGAAGTGCTGCAGCAGATCTGCACAGCAAATGCATCACCTTGACTGGCTGTTCCTGCTGTACACAAACCAGAAACACAAACAGCAGTGAGATCAAACTGTTATGAAACATCAACATATTTAGTAATGCTTCTAGCAGCTATCTGTCTGCAATCCTTTTGACTAAGCCAGCAGTGGTTTTTCTTTGTGTTGTTCTGCAGTTTGTCAGCCATCTGATGGGGGAGGAAGTGGGAGATACATTGCATCTCAGGGATGTGTTGTGTGTGTGTGTGTGTGTGTGCAAGCCTAAGGGTGCTGCAGGACCTGAACTGGCAGCAGATTGTTCATGAATACACACTTCCCTTGGACATGTCTCCCCATGCTAAAGGGTGCACCATTGCAATCGTGCAATGGACACTGGCATCTCAATTTTTTTCCCCCTTGTGTCCCTTCCTTTCTCCACGCTGGTTTGCTGCTTTTGCCCCATACCAAAACTTCTGGTATAAGAGGCTGTTAGCAAGGAGTGAGGTGTTTCTGTCAGCATTTTGTGAATTTTTCTCTTCTCTCCTCTGTGTCTTGGGAGACCATTGTAATCCATGCATTTGCAGTGGGTCCTGGGCAAACCTGAATAGTCCCTCTGGCAGCCTCCATTGTGACTTGCTTCCCCTTGGGTTGTAGGACTAGGGGGTGTGATTTCTTTCTAAGATACTCACCCATGCCTCTAGTGACCTCTAAAAAGCCCCACGTGCATGGTAGGATGTCATGGAACCAGAAGCTTTTATCTGTAGGGTGCTGAGGGATCCTGGTGACTGTTCCATCAGGAAGCAGCAGTACCAATTGGAGAGGCTGGAGAGTGAGCAGAGCAGGGATACTTCCCACCTGCATTTGGCTACAGTACAGCCTGGTCTGGGCAAAAGCCCTCCAAAGAGTACTGCAGGCAGGAGAAAAGCATCTTTGGGCAGCCTCTGAAAAGTCAAGTTTTCCAGTGCCTTTGGCAGGCAGCCTGAAGCAGATCCGTTCCTTATGCCAGCCCCATGGAGCGCTACCCCTTGTGGTTCTCCCTCCTGCTGCAGTACATACCTTACTATTATTAATATTCTGGAGGCGCCAGCAGCATGCTTTGTTCTGGATGGAATGTGGTTGCCCAGAGTGCAGGGAACTGTGTGGCCATTGTTTTAGTATGGGTAGATGGATCTGATAATGAGCACTGTAGTTTTTCCTGGTCAGTTTTTTTAATTCACCTTCCTTCTATTCTGCCTGCTCCCTGGGCTGACCCCAGTGTGCTCAGCACGTGAAGGATGCTGTGATCCCTCTGGCAGGAGAGAGGGAAGAGCTCTTGGGACACCAAGGTGCACAGCAGGGGCAGGCTCACACAGCACCATAGCACTTCAGTGGCAATAGACTACACATTCAGCTGCACTTAGTGGTGTGCAGAGCCTCTCAGTGTGGGATGTTGGTGCACTATGCAGTGTGTAGGGCAAAGAGCTGCTCCTGTGCATTTTTGTGCCTACTACAGCTTGGCACAAAGTCACGGGCTCTATTGTGCCATCACCATAAAACCAGTGAAAGTTTCAAAATCCATGGCTGCTGCTGCTGAATCCTTAATAGGCATATTTACTTTGGAACTGCAAAACTTTTAAATGTATCTGCTTTCAGCTTGTAACACCTTCAAAGACAAAAAGATTAAGATTAGCATGCAAGCTAACAACACTTCCAGAAAAAAATCAGTGGATTTGGAAAGCACAGTAACAAAATGTCCTGTCACAGGGATTCCTGTGAACTCAGTGTGGAATAAGAAGAGGCAGCATGCACTGAACCTCATGTCCCCCAGATTAGTAACTGCTTAATGTTATTCCTGTAACCTGTATACTTCCTCCTGTTATACCACCTCCTCCTGTTTTTCCGCCCTGTGTAGTTCTACTGTTTCAGCGAGTATTAGCCCTTTGTAGCACATAGTTTTCTTTCTAACTACTTTGTGAAGTACCTAATGCTCTTTTGGGTGCCACATAAGTGATAATAATAATAATAATTATTATTATTATTATTATAATTTTCCAGGTGTACTATACCAAGTTGTGTTGTTTGTTGCACAGACACAAAGTAGGGAGGGACTGCTGAATGCTGATAACTCAGCTGTAAGGTAAGCCTCTAACACAGGAAGGGATATGCTCTGGTTTATTTATGAGTACACTCAGAAGCAGTGTCTGCCTTCCAGTATATCCCTGCTTTTTAGGATGGCACATTTTACTTGGATGCAGTATTGCCAGAGGTCAGTAATAATCAGGGCTAAATTGCTTACGATGCAAAGGTAGTGAAACATTCTCATTACACTCCAGTCCTCATTTTCATTGTTAATTCAATGTTGTTCAACTTTTCACTGGTTTCTCCCTTACAAATGTGGCAGTGAGACAGCCAGGCTGAGCCATCTGCTGCTGGTGCTTGGGAGGTGCAAAGAGACACCACAAAGAAAATTGATTGACTGCAGCTGACTGTATTAGGGAGAGACCTTATTTGAACCGGCAGTAACTGGAGGGAAGTGTGAACTGGCTTTAATTCTCGAGCAGACCTCTGAATATTAAGGATGTACACAGCAGTTGGAAGGATACATTCAGAGTCCAGTCATGTTCGAGATCACATCCCCTTGGCTTTCTCATTGTTGCTGTGGTTGTTCACAGCTGAGGGGAATTCTCTAGCTTTTGGATTTAATGTTAAATATGTAATTGGGTGGAAAATTAATGTAAACTTAAAATAATTTGGTTTCTCAGTCATTATACTCCTTAGTGGTAAATTATTAAGCTTTGTGTCTCTGGTATCTCCCAAAAGCCCTGCCATTACCGATCGTCTGACTGTCTTTATTAGCTTATATTTTTTCTCTAAAAGCAAGGCCTCATGTACAGTGTAATTATCCAGCAGTGCTGATTAATGGCATAATTCCCTTTTTCTGTAAAACTGCTGTGTAAATTATTTTCATTTCATAAAAATTACTTGTCAAGCAATTTTGTGGAGGGGTTTTTGATTTCTTTTTTTTTAGGTTTTTATCCACCCTCTCTATCACTGTGTCATGGTAATATCATTAAACACTGTTGTGTCTGAGCCTGGTATGAGCACTAAACACTACAATGATTTCAATGGAGAAAATTAAAGTAGTTTTCATGCTATTGTTACTTCTACCACCAGACCTGGTGAAGGAAAGTAGCTAAGATACCCTGTTCTGAGAACAGGAGTGTTTTTGGAGGTACTTGTCCCAAAAGTGAGATCAAGGAAGGAGACTTGCTCTTTTGAGCTAGCTGTTGAAATCTCTGCCACTTGTCAACCTTTCAGATTTCCTCTTGCCACTTAAAGTATGTTTTCAGGAACCTCAGCAGCCTACATAGCCTACATGGGTTTTTTTTTTTTTGGTTTTTTTTTTGGGTTTTTTTTTTGCTGCTGTCCCTTCCCCTTTTGCCTTGGCAGTGGTTCCTTACCCTTCCTCTCGCCTATCTCAGTGAGACTGAGAAGCCCACTCGCCACTTCCCCATGCCCTTAGATATTTCACTTTCCCATGCCCTTAGATATTTCTTCATACTCCCTACACCTGTTTCCTGGGCTAGATGATACTGAGAAGATTGCTGGCCTGTCCTTCTTGGCCTGTGAAATGTGCTTGAATAAGAAGTGCTGCAATGCTCATCAGCTTGTCATCTGGTTGGACATGAACAAAACAATGGACAGTGTACAGTGAACAGCCCTGCCTTGCATAAAATGACAACCTGGTATTGCAAGTTGAACCTTCTCCTTTCTGATGAGCATGTTTCCTTTGGTCTGCTGTTTTTAAAGCTGTCATTTTAAAGCTGTCATGTATTTTGTAAGCACCTAAGTAGTGTGAAGGTCCTCCTAGTCCTGTTGGCATAAGAGCTAGCAAATCTACTCCTCTGATATGGGAGTCCTTCACTAAAGCTGGCATGTAAAAGGTGGTTTCAAAAGGGCAAGTTTCACTAGTGTGTGTGTAGAAACAACTGACCAAAGTCTAAAATCCTTCCCACTGATGTCCAAGTGAACCCAGTAACCTGGTTAGTATTTACTAAAAGAGCAGAGAAACAAGGTTGTGATAGAGTGATTATTCCTCTGGAACACCTGAGTCCCCTTTCTCTCTCCATCTTCTACCTTACAGCATTAAAAAAATAGTAGTTTCTGCCTCTCAGCTTCTGAGGTTATTACTTGACCCTTATGTTTAATATCCATATATGGCCCTGCCCTTTGTGAACTTGTCTAATCCTCATTTGAGCTCATCTATATTCTTGGCCCCTACTGTATACAGTGGCAGTGTGTGCTATGTGAAAGAAATGAAGAAGTTCAATTTAAGTCCCCAGTTCTTTGAAAAAAATAGTGAATAACCACTTCCTATCATTACATTCTTGGCTGTGCAGAGCTCTACTATCTCCCCTCAGTTATCTCACAAGTTTGGCATTCACAGGGTAACATGGCTGTGGGCCAGCTGTCAAAGAGGTGACTGAAATCATTTTCCTGGGGAGCCTTTTCCACTCTGCACTCTCTTCTTGAGACCAAATTAATCCTAGATCTGCCATCGTCTGAATCTAGTACTAAGACTAGGATAAATTAAAGAAACATGCTTACCATGGACTGCTCTGTCACTCATAACATTGGGAACATCACTTCTTCTGGCTCAACTAGTTACAAAACATAAAACTGCTGAAATACCAGTCATTTAGCTGCTCTCACCATTTACTTCTGAAGAGATGGTGGTTTGTTCAGTTATTGTTTTTAGGTATAGCAAAATTATGCTCATTGCTTGTTCAGCTGCTTGACCTCTTGGCATATCCCTGTAGAGCTCCTCATTTCTGCAGTGCCAGGAAGAACTAGGATTACTGTGCCTATTTGTGTAATTATTTCCGAATATCTCTTTAGCTTGTATTTCTGGAACTAATTTGTTGTCTTTTTGCATTATTTTATTTCTTTTGGTTTTTGTTTTTTAATCTCATGCACCTGTGCTTTTATACATACTTTCACTAATGCTATTTGCTGCTGTGAACTACAGAAGTTAGCAGATGGAGTTGGATGAATCTTTTACGATTTAAAAAAAGTTTATTTAGTGTGTTTAAAAAATGATAATGTGTATTTTGCGTTACATATTTTCCTGAGTTATAGACTTGCATCACTTGTGTTAAAAATGATCCTGATACATTTTTTCCCTGGCTCTTCCAGTCTCAGTGACCTTAACAACCAGTATTCTTGTTGACAAATGGCTTGGCAAATAAAGGCTGAAATAGTAAATGGACTGTCCTCTCTGATGTGTTTCATAACTGCTTTCCATCAGGCATTTGCAATACTGATTTGAAATGTTTAATTATACTCAAAGTCATTAGAAACTTACTACATATGTGTGACTTGGAAGTGAAAGAAGTAATCTCTTCAATAAACTTCTAACCCCTTCCCCCAATTCCACAATAACATTGTGATTGATAATATTTTCTAGTTATTAATTTTGTTTTAGGGATCATTGTCTTTAAATCTCCTTAGGCCTTCAGCTTAGGGTGGCTGTTGAGGGTAGATGTTCGCAGGACATTGGGGAACATTGTTCAGAGCACCATAAACCTGCTGTGTTTCAGTACACCTCCATACTGCAGAAGGGATTTGCATCAGGATGTGTACTAAACAGTAGCTCTACTTTAGCAGTCCTTTCCTTATAACTGGAGGAGGAAAAAAAAAAAGGCAGAAATCTGTTGCTTTGCAGTAAGGCTCTGCTTAATTGTAACAGAGGTAGGGCTGTAAACCATGCTAAGTCATAAAGGTCACAGCTTCTGTGAGAAGTTTCTCTATTAATAGTCTATAAGTATTTTGTTTCTGCCAAGCTAGTGCTTAGAACCAAATTAGTCCCTCATTACAAGTCTGATACATTAAAGTCAAGAGTGTATCAGCATGCCATGTGTTGCCTCCAGACACCTTCCACTGTGCCTCACTCAGACTGTATTTTCATAAATGCACACATATGTAAATATAAGTAGGCAAATGACTTAGCAATTTGTTGAGCAATCAAACAGCTTCTAAACCAAATAAGTCTCCTTTTTTTTCCATTCAGTTTTTTCTGTTCTTAACAATATTTTGCAAATCCCCACCTTTTTTTATCAGCTGTGTGAAAATAGTTGCCATGATTTCCCAGTGTCACCTGTTGCCTTCAGCATAGCAGCTAAAGATACTGCCATGAATAGATAAATAAATATTAGGTGCTTCTCTTGGTATGACTGCTTTGATGAGAAGAGTTCATTCTGCATTTACTGGAGAGAGGTGGACTTTTGAAAACATTTATGTCTAAGACAAATGTGGTGAATTATCCCAAGGATTGTCAGTTTCTCCCTGGGTCTGTTTTTCCTTTGGCCATCAAAGGAGTCTGAGCAAACTACTAAACTAAGTTGAAACAGAAAAAAAGAATGAGTTTTGAAGAGAACATAACAAATGGAGATGTAAAGATATCATCCTGGAGAAAAAAACCTCCCTCTTTGAAAATTATTATGTGAGTTCTAATCCTAAACTGAGCACCCAGTGAAGGCTAGAAAAACGGCGTTTGAAGGATGAATTATCTTGAATCAAACATGCCTTTACATTCAGGAAGTATATGGGATTGTGACTAAGGATTTCTTATCTGCCAGATGCCACCCTGGTTAGCACAGATTTCTCATTTTTAAGGATGCCCTAATCACCCATATTTTCCATTCCATTCTATATTTCTATTGTAAAAAAGAATACAAAGAAAGAAAGAAGATAGAAGAAAAAAATTGGGCAGTTAATTATTCTGTATGTCATTGCTTTCTCTGAAAAATGGTAGTAACATTGTCCATCAGCCTCACTTGGGTATTGAGAAAATAAATTCATAAATCTGAACTCTGTTCAACAGATTTTATGTTGATTCTCATAGTAAAACCAATGAATTATAGATAAACCTGATAATAATTGAGAGTAAAGGGAAGATGCAGGTTTACTGCTTTGTTTGCTCTCTTTTTGCTCTTTCTGGTAGCACGAAAATGAATTGTTTATTACTGTAGTCCTAAGGGTGAGACCACTGGTGATTTCTGCTGCTCTCATAAATTGTGTTGGGCCCTTGAGATGCAGTTTTGAAAGTGGCCATGGTTCAGTTGCCATTTCTGAATTGTAATTGTGTTAGACCCAAAAGCAAAGATTTTGATCCTGGTGGTGCAAGTACAGGCATGCAAGCAAGCCTTGCACCTTCAGAGAATGCCTTTCATTTTCGTGGGGTCCCACAATGACACAAGTTTGACCATTTGGATCCAATTGCAGGATTTAAGGTTTAAATCCACCAGTTTCAGGTTTTTTGCCCACACAAACACAGAACTATTTCTGACAGTGTTGGGTAGTAGGGGCTTGCTCCTTAAAAAGCTTTGGGATGGCGTGAGCGTGGTCCTCTAGAAGACAGTCTGTGTCGGAGATGCTTCAGCTGTGATGTGACAAGGAAGTCAAGTTTTGGAATATATGTGAGTGGAAGTCTTCATTTGTTGATTTAACATTTGAGCCCTTTAGCAGTGACATAACTTGGTGATGTTAGTTCCTGTCCCAAAAGCAGCAGGGATAACCTGGTTGCGCAGATGAATGGGCAAATGTAACAGGAAGAGTCCAGTCTCTGTCCCTAGTCGTGGGTATTTGCCACTTGTCTTGTGTGGGTACCCAAGTTCAGCTGAGTTCTGGTGAATCATGCCAGGGAGGGCACTGGCACATGTTAGCTCCCTAACCTGCTTCTCCATACCATTAGAGGTGTCTGTGGCTTGGGGTGGAGAGGGTTAGGGTTAGAGTTTTGAAAATAGCCCAGACATAACATGTTGATGCTCCAGAGCAGCACAATAAGTGCCTTCCATCTGTAACTATTCTAAAAGTCTGTTCCCTGAGTGCTTTCTGATGTCTCTGTGTGTCCCAACCATGGCCATACCATGTATGTGGGAATCCTCAAAATTCTGATAACTGTGAACTTAATTCTGAAATTCTGTGAACTTAAAGTCTAGTAGCTTGGTTTTTACAACACATTTATGGGAAACTGCACAGAGGGCTCTGATCCAGCTGAACTGAGATTGTTTGCCCAAATAAAGTGTCTTGTGTGCTCAAGGGCTCACAGAATCAGCTCTAATTGCAGCAGTTTACGAATGTTAGGGAATTATGCCTACATGAACCTCTGGAAATCTCTGTTTAAGGTATTCATGTGTTTCAGTTTCATTGGAGTTGTGATCATATCAATGGGCATGTGAATAAGGAGCTGGTGGAGTTACAGTATCCGACCTAAACCCATTGTGGGGAAGGCACTAGCAACAGGAAGGAGCAAGGACATACTGGCCAATACTGGTGGCTGAGTGCCAGAGCTAAAGGTAAATATTAGGAAAAGAGGAGAGGCATTCAGACAAGGTGTTTTTCCTTGAGCAGTAGCTTTCTCTGTGTGTTAAGTTTTATGATACATAAAGTGGCCTCGGCTCATCTAGTAGACTGCACCAGCATAGTGTCAGTATACCATGTCCAAAGAGAGAGATTTGTACAATTGTTCAGTGCTTTAAAGCCATATTGTTTAGGTAGACTTTGTTCCCAGTTCAGATTCATTATGACATGGCACCTTTTTGTTCCATTTCTTTGGTGTTTCTTTTCCTTTTTCTTTGTTGTTTGCCCCTTCCTTTCTGAGGGGCTGTTGTTAGCTAAAAAAAGCAGTATTTTCCAATATTTCTCCAGGTGACTGATAGGAAAAGGGGGCGGGGGAAGAAAAATCTTCCTTTCTTTTTTCCCATTTCAGACCTCAATTATCCTGCATGCTTTGAAGAACCTTGACTACAGGAATGGCCTAATTTCTTTAACTGAAAATGCCTTTCAGTCACCTTCCCCAAACTGTGCAGCTTGGAGCATTGAATCTTTATTTTGGGGGAAGAGAAGGAAGTATAGGATGTTTGGAGCGATGAGGAACAAAGACCAGGACACTAGGGAAGGAGGAAACCAAAATGTAAAGGAGGCTGCTGCCATCTAGAGTCAAGACCTGCCGTTGTTTGCCTCTTCAGGAGTAGCATTCAAGTAATATGCATGTGAAAACAATAGTAGAGGAAAACCCCTCAGAGCAATGGAACCGTTTTCTTTGCTTTTCATTTCAGTAGTAATAATAAGAAATTCTAAAAGTAATTTTTATTTTTAGTAAGTGCTTTTTTGTTTACATGTAATCTAATGTATTAATTTCAATTAAAATGTTCTCATCACATGAAAATTGATACTTAACATAGTGCTAAAAGGAGGACAATACACCTACAATAGACATACAATTATTACATGATTGGAGGAGTTGACAAAAAATCTTGGCTAAGCTGGGTACAGATAACTAGGACTGAAAACATTCCCTTCAACATTGTATTCAGTATGATGTAGTTTTCATTCCTATATATAATATCGCTAGGATATGCTGAAACACCTGTTTTACTTTTTCATCTTTTGAAATGTTGAATTTTATAATACAGTATTGAATTCCAAACTTCACCTAATAGCCAAGTTGAGTTGTGGAGGTGTTTTGAGTCTTCTTTAAATTTTCATTTGAAGCCCAAACTGTGTAACATAACAATAGACCTGAAAGTATGTGTGTAGCAGGTAATCAAGGTGGTTAGAAGATGAGCTTCTGTGGTGGCATGAGCTTCTTTCTGGCCAACTAAATATTTGACCTGAATTTTAAACCCTTCTGTAGCTGTATTTCTGTGCATAGTTGCATTGAAAGCAAATTGGATTTAGAAGAGTACACGTAAAGATGCTGTGAGAGTTGTGGTCTCTGTTAGGACTTGTTAACCCAACAAGTGTCTTTTTGCTTGTTCTTGCTTGGTTTGAAAAGTCTGCTCAGTACTTTCCAAGCTGATGGCATTCTTTGCAAGGGCGTGCAGAGTATCCTGGGAGTATGGATGAAAAGGCAGCCTGTGTGTAAAAGGGTGTATACAGAGGGGCTTTCCCCAGTGAGGTGTTGCAGGGCTTTTCTCATCTGCTTTGTGCCCTCCCCCTCAGATTTTTCTTCAGCTCCAGCCTCTCAGTCCTTTGTGTAACACCATATTGAGAAGTTAGCCTGCAAACAGGAGGCAGCTTAATGGGGGAGATGGAGCAGTGCAGGTGCACAAAAAAGATCAGTGTGGAGCTGATTGGAGTAAGGCTGTGGCTTTGGACTCAAAGATCAAAGGGAAGAATTGCTCGTTTAGTTGTTTTACACTTTTCCCTCTCATAATTGCACTTACAATTAATGACCTTAGTCTGCACAAC
This sequence comes from Agelaius phoeniceus, assembly GCF_051311805.1. Lineage (NCBI taxonomy): Eukaryota > Metazoa > Chordata > Aves > Passeriformes > Icteridae > Agelaius > Agelaius phoeniceus. The sequence continues at coordinate 51,437,041 of NC_135266.1, forward strand.
TTGAAGACTTGCACCTCGAACTGGAACAATGACAGACACATTTTGTCCTGTGTTACATTTGTCACATTTGATGCCTTCAGTTGTCTTTGTCTCCTTTGCTGCTCCCTCTGCTCCTCATCATCCAGTTTCACAGCCCCAAGGGAAGATCCATGATGGGTCCTTCTGGGGAGAGAACCTCTCTTGCACAAGGCCAGTCTCTCCTATGAAGGCAGCGCCCTACCAACCTCTGAGCTTGCAGGAGCAAGCAAACACTGTTGATGAGACCAGGTACCTGTGCTCTCCTGCTGTGGGGCAAGCAGGAGCTCCTGTTTTCATGAGGATTGGGAAGCAAGCTGCATCATAGCACAGCCATTGCATGAAGCAGCACATCTCATCCAGTTCCTGAAGTGATGGATCCCATTGCATGTGTGTAGGAGTAGAAGTATGGCATTTCAACCAGACTGTCCTGACTTGAATGTATGAGAATGGCTCATCCCTGGTGTATGGCTTGCAGGGTGGTGGAACTCACCACCAGGGCCTCATTCTCCTTGATGGGTTGTAGATGGGGCCAGGGGAAAGAGGGCAGACATCAGGTAGAGCAGAGCAGAACTGGACTCAGCAGAGCATGTACAGGCTTGAAATACTGGGTCCTAATATTTGGTTCTGTGTGTGCTTTCAGAAAAGATAACTATTACAGGATCACTGTGTCTAATCATCTCTGGTGCATCCTGCTTCCAGAGCCTTGATATAACTGTTAATTAGAAAAAGCATTTTGAGTAAGTTTGCATATTTCCATTCTCTATATATTTCACTTAGCCTGCTTTTTACTTGTGTCATTGAATACTCTTTTAATTTTCAGCTATTTAGACTTTGACCTCTTGGTTTTAGTCAATTAAATGTGTAAACACACTCTGTGCTCAGGGACCACATTTTAGCTAGATATATAGAGGCACTTGTGTCTATACATGGAGCACTCCCTAATTTAAAATCAGAAAGTGCTCTTTGTCCTTTCCTTTGGTGCTGGCAGCATTTCTTTGACCTATGAACAGAAAGGAATATGATTCTATTTTCATGGAAGTTCAGCTTGGGATCAGGAATTTCACATACTTTGATAAATCAGCTCAGCCACTTTCTAAAAGGAGGGCTGTCAAAAATCGCTTTATAGTGTTACCCTTCCTTTTTGTTCTCAGTTCTTTGAATTGTCCTATTTGAGTCTTGAAAATGACTTCACATTCGTTAGTAGTTTTGTCTTTTTCCATTTTCCCCCAGCATGCTCTTGTCTTGTTATGGCAGCATAGACATAGCTATTAAGAAGAAGTTAAATTCACAAAGTACATAAAGTCTTTTTTCTTTCATGTCCTTTGAACTACTTGATCTCTGTATTTAATTCTGAAGCCTAAAATGAAACTCTGGCACTGTATCTTTTTCTACCTTGCTCAATTCTCCACAGTTTTGAAAGGAGAATTAGACATATGACACATTACTCATACTATTTTTCTTTGTAGTTGCTGCAATTAAAAAGACTCGCCAAAAACTTTTTGAGGGTTGTGGGGGGATTAAAATTCTCTGCTTGCTGGCCTAACATGATTACTGCCTTCTCATCTCCTTTTCCTGCTTCTGGTTTAATAAATTTCTAAACTAACACAAGATTTCTGTTTACTTTCTTACTTGGGCATAGACACCTCAGAATTTATGAGGACCTTAGTTTAAAAAAAGAGGTAAATTAGTTTGTTTGTATTCTCTGGCAGATTGAACATTTATTCATTAATAAATTCGTTGCATTCTTTGAAGTAAGAGCTTACAAAGAAAAAAAATGGAGGAGAGGAATGCATCACAGCAGTTATTTACTGGGATTTTAGGTTTCTGCATGCTTGCTTCACTGTTTATGCTGGCCACCCATCCTCATTTACAATGGCTTTTCCTACATGGCATCCACACAACACAATATCATTAGATTACACATACAGCATGTGGGTCCTGTCCTGCATTTGGTGGTTATGTGGCGTTATTTCAGGGAAGGGTGCTGCATTCAGTACATGTACAAATCTGAATAAAACCTGAGAGAAGCAGCAAACTGCTTAGATTGCTAGAGGGTATAGCTAAGAGGGCAGAATAAAAGAGTTAAATACATTTGGCTTGACTGAACAGCAGTTCAGGGCAGTGCAACCTCATGTCTTGGAAATGGAGAGAAGATGGAACAAGAAATAATCAATTAAGACTGTACAGCATGCATTAGATGAAAGCAGTGACAGCAGATTAATTTAGTCAGTTTAGCCCTCAATTTAAAAACTGTCAGCACCTTACTTTTGCATCACAACATATGGTGAGGGAAAAAAAAAACCCCTTTAGTTTATTTAAGAGAAAAAAAGAATGTAAGGACCTTTTGTGAGTGATCTTTATAAGTGGGAAAGAAGAAATTATGACAGTGAGCTCTCAATTTGTTGGGTGCTAAATTTGAGGGAATCTCCTAGTCCTGTTGTAAAGAGTAACATATGTGGCTGCTGCTCCTTGAATGGTTTATATTTCATCCCCCTTTCTTCTGTCAAGATGTCCTGTAGGACCTTTGTTATTACAGGTGATGTCCCTGTGCAGCTGCCTTCAGGAGAGAGGATGAGGTGTCAGGTGAAGCATATGTGATTCAAAATTCTGCTACCTCACAATGTCTTGTCTGTGCTGGGAAAAAGAGCATGACCCATGCTGTGTGCATGGCTCCCTGTACTCCCATCATGTTAATCCATGTTTCTGTATCAGCTGTCATGCTGATAGTCCTGGCAGTTTTAGTTGTAAACCTAAACCCAGGCAGAGCTGCAAAGGGAGTGGACAGGGAGGGCTGAAATGATGGCTCCATGGCAATCAGTAGGAGGTTGTTAGCCAGTGTGACCAGAATTTTCCCCCAAGATAATGATGTTTTAGTAGAGTTATCTTCTTGTAAGTTGACTCTTCTATGTTTCATAATTTGAGTCATTAGAGATTTTAAAGCTTTAATTATTTTTTTTCTTCTGATATTTAATGAACAGCTCTTCATCAAGATGCCCTATTAGATTTTGGTTAGCTCAAGTAAAAAATAATTTTATTACTGTGTTTCCATTTAAATAGGCACTACTGTCCTTGAAATGTCAAATAAAATATGACGTGTCAATTACTGTATGTCAAACACATGATGTATTTTCAGCCACTGTTGATTTAGATGGGTTTTGATGTGTGCTTGATGTATTCTAATGGTGCTTCTTCAGTTCAGTGAATGTCTTGAAAACAACATTGAATGGCACATAAATCACAGCACCACCTTTTTCAGGGACTTCTGCCAGAGCATGAGGTAGCAGCTTTGAGTTCCTGTGAATATTTGGTCTATAATGGCTCTTTTGTCCCAGAGTTGGGAGCCTGTAGTTTCTGGCAGGTTTGCCAGCAGAGCAGAAGCAGTCTGGCCACACAATTGTTTTATTCAATTATTTTTTAAATCACTACTTTATAAAAAGAAAACCTAACATTTTCTTAAGAGATTTTTTAGAAATCTCATGCCAGTATTTGGCTTGCATTTTGTCTGGTGATGTGTATGTGGTAGAAAAGCATGAAGTAGCACCATAGGCATCATCACCATATAAGTGTCAATAAGGATTTCTCCTAATGATAATCACCTAAAATGTGCACGTACTTGAAGGATGAAACACTCACTTCAATCATTGTAAACAGTAAAGTAATATTTCTGACTTACAGCCCAGTCAGAAATGAGGACAGGTTACTTTCTGATGTTTTCTATACCTACTTCCAGCATTTGCTGGTTGTGTTTAGTGCTAATATTTACTCTTCTGCCTGGAAAACATGTGCATTCACACAGCCGTGTGATTCAGTCCCATCCCAAAAAGATGATACCACTCTGATACTGTGGTGGCAGGAGGAAGAGGGAGAGGAGGTAGGGGTAATATGCCCACAATTGCCCCTACAAAGATCATGCAGAGCAGGATTAAGAATACCCAGGAAAAATCATGTGCAGTGCTCTGGGGCTCCAAGCCATGTTTTCCTCCTTTCCCTGTCTTCACTCTACTAAAATGTAACACATTTCTTTAATGAGAAGCTGTGCATTTAATTTGTCTATACTTTCAAAGGGTATTGTTGAGTAAAGTGGGCATTGAAATAATGTGAGACTTCATAAGAATTGTATTTCAACATGGCTTTTAAATGCAGTGCTTTCAGATGGGCAGGTTTAGACTTCACCCCCTCAGAAATACAAGCTCACCCATGGGACATCTGTGTAAACTACATCTCTGCTCTTTGAACTTGAGAGGCTGAAATAAAAGCAGCCTGTCACAAAACCAGATGAGCACTGGACAATTTTTTGTTCTTGCTCAGTTTTTTGCCACAGAAACAAGACTGTAGGATTTACCATCCTGGTGTGAAGTAGAGAGCAGCGCACTATGCACCACTCGTTTGGCTGATATTCTGTGATTTTACATACCCTCTCCCTGCCTGCTTTTTCCAGAAGACATTTGTCAGGCTTCTAGTATGAAAAGATGCAAAAGGTCCACCTGCCAGGCCATCAGCCACTGAAAAGCTTAAAGATATTATGAAAATGACTATAATTTACTGAACATAAAATATACTGAAATTCAGACAGCTTATTTTTGTAGAAAAGACCCTAACAAGAGCAAGAAATAACTAGCCAAGAAACAAAGCTGTTTAACACTACCTGGAGCAAATACATTGGCAGAAGTGCTACACCTTCATTCTGTGCTTGTTGTGGGGTGTGTGCATGGCAGGAGAGGGACTTTATGGTGCCACAAGATGCTTCTGGGTCACACTTAATTAACATTATTACTATTAAAAAATCAGTTCTATCAGTATTAAACACTACTTACGTATGTGTAACTCATATGGTTGTATTTGAGTGGCCAAGTGTGAGATATAAATGAGAAACGGATTTTGTGGTTGCTGTTACAGCTGATGTGAAACTCAGTACAGACTTCCACTTTCGTACCCAGGCAAAGGGGGAGAAGGTGGCCTTGGAAATGGGAGCTTCCAAAGAGGATTTAGGGATGTAATTAAAGTGAATGTCTTCCCAAAACCATTGTTCCTGAAAAGAATGCTTAGCACATCAAGTTGTGTGTCCAGATTGTGGTCGTGTGTCAAACTCTACTTCAGGCTGTGACAACGGTCCTCCTTGCTCCATCCCTTCTGTGTTGGGTAAAAGTATGGAAAGAGGCAAAGAAATGAGAAGTGGGGTGGAAAGGAAGAGCCCTGCTCTTTCTGCCCCTTGACATGTGTTCCTTCACCTCTATGAAAGAGGAGTCACAAGGTGCCTTGAGCAATCACCCTCACGTCTGAGGCAGTGTCAGCAGGGACACCTGCCCAGAGTGGAGGTGGCTCCATGGGGCCCATGGGGTATGGGGACCCCATTGCAGGGGGACATGTCTGGCTGGTCTTACTGAGGCAGTTGCTTGTGATGGCCATTGTTGTCCCATCTGATCCTGTGCTGAATGCCACGCTGATGTCCCCGTCCATCTGTCTAACACTTCCTCTTATTTACTGCAGTTACAGCGATGCCGTTCTGTTATGCTGGGAGTTTTGGATTTGGATTTGGTTGTTTTTTTCCTGTGCCTCTTCCAAATGAACAATTGTGACAGCAAAATGCTCTGATAATTATCCCTTTTTACTGCATGTGAAGGCTCCAAATGTTTTAGGAAATTATGGGTGTTTTTTGATCTTTAAAGTTCTGGTATGTTCCATCCCATTTAACAAAACAAAGCAAAACAACATATGTGCAGAGTTGAGTTTTGCTAGATTTTAACAGACTCCGATTTCTCCCATAAAAGCTTGAGTGTAAGCACACTAGTTGTTCTTAATTACTATATTGGCAGCACTAGCTGATGCTTTATTTGGTGACTGATACTGTTTGGCAAATCTCATATAGTAAACAGGCAGAGATTTTAACAGATTAGGAAGGGGAAAATATCTAGAAGTGGGTGTGGCTATTTTCTTGGGGTTTTTTCTCCAAAATGGAAATTTAAAAAGTAGAACTAAGTGAGTCCTGATGTGGATTTAAGTTATTAAGCCAAATGTCCTGTTGGTGAAGATTTGGGAGAATAAATGTTTTCAGGGAAACAATAGGAATTCCAGAGATGAAGGAATTGCATCCTGGGTCAGCACAACTGGCTTTGGGCTAATATATGCAGGAAGACTGTGGCAAACAAGGGACCACTGGATCCTAGACCAGTTCTGCTGACTGCACAGTTAAGATACTTGAAATTCAGAGCCCTGTCTTCCAGTCGCTCAGATGTGTCAACCTCTGCTAATGAGCAACATGCATAAATTAGCAAGGTGAATGGAGTGTCCCATTGTTACTATCTCTTGATTCTCAGCATTGTAGGAGATACAGTTGGGAGGGATATGACAACTTCCAAGAGAGCAGATTCCCTTTGCTTCTTTGCAACATTTCCTTTGTAATGTGAGTGTGCTTCCAAGTGTGAAAATAAATTGTAATGATGGTAGGGTAAATAATAAATGCATCAAGTATTGGTAACAAGGCCATGGAAGTATTATGTAACACTGAATAGGAGACAAGGTGGGTGAAGGATGTCTGATCTCCATTACTAAGGTGTCTGCAAGAAATTCTGCTGGTGACAGGATGATTTTTCTGCATAGATGGAAATTCGGTTCCTTCCCTTGTCCCTGAGACAATTTCAAATCAAAGGACAAAGTTTGCTAACCTGAAAAAGGGTGGCCATTTAACCTCCTGTTAAAAAATGTTCATTTAACTACTGAGCTATATGACTATGAATTCTCTTTCTTTTGTTGGGCAGCATAGTTACCAAGTGATTAACCAAAGTAATTCTTGTGGGATGAAGTGAAATAAAACTGATTTCATAAAGCCTGCAAACGGAATTTTTTTCCCTGTTGCTGGTGTGTTGGGAAGGGCCAGGTACAAAAATCTGACGGTTGCAAAGCTTGTTCAACTTTGTATGTTTTTATCCTTTCCTGAACAGAACATGAAATGTTTGTTGGAAATAGCAGAATAATTTCTCTCAAATAATTGAATACTTGACATCCCAAGGGGAGACATATGCCCTTTTACCAGTGGGGAAATGTGGCTTGCCAGCAGAAGGCATTATGTTACATTTCAAAAAACCTGAAGAGGCAACTTCATTTAAATCTTACCCAGTTTAAATCCCTGCATAAATTCACATACAAAGTAATAGTGAATATAAACATCCAGGTCCTCATTTCAGTTTTTGCTTTAGCAGAGGTGGAGCATGCGCGGAGTGAAATCTTGAGCTTTATTTTGATGGCAAAAAGCCATCAGGATTTTGTTCTTGCCTTTCTAAAGAAGGCTATTGTCATCCTAAAGATGTTGGTAGTTTTCCCTGACCAGGGAATAGCCACAGTGAGGGCCATCTAGTTTTTCAAGTGGATGACCATGAGAGGAAGCCCATGAAGTCACCTTGACCCAGTGAAGCCCAGAGGAGTGGAGTTTCTTGGCTACCAGCCTAATCAAGGCTCTTGGAAAAGTGTTGTGGTGTATTTATCATGAAAAATAGACTTTGTACTCTGAGTACAACTGGAACAATTTCTGTGACAAGCAGATGTGTTAAAGATGTATTTGCTAGTACAAAATGTAAACTATGGTCATATGCCTGCTTACAGAAGAAATTTTTGTCTTAATCAAACCTTGCCTTGCTCATGAGACTTGAGAGTCTGAATGCAATTCTGCCTTGTTGAGGAAGCGTTAAGAGGACCAGTTCATGAAAACAATACTGTGGTTTCCTCCTTCTGCTGGGAAATCCTATGTTTGACTCCACTGAAGAGAATGGGAGCTTTGCCAGACTTTGAGGCCTGTGTACAAGCTGGATATCATTGTGGCTGGTGAGCTGGTGTAATGATACACAAAGAATTGTTGAAATTTGGATTTTTGATGTGTGTGAAAAGTACATTAGTGCTCTGTGGCATAATTAATTACGAGTGGAAAAACTCTACGTACCACAGATTGACTGTTTGCTGGTTGGAAATTGGGTTGATTTTAATAATAGAGAGAAGAAAAGGAATGTTGCCCACATGATGCAACAGGTCTGTGCAAGACCAGTAAAAAGATGCAGTAACTCTTCCAGCTCATAAATGGTAGTCATGAGCTCCCCTCTCTTGGAAGTTGTATGTCTGAGTGGTTTCTGCAGCTTTCAGGAACACTTTCCATCCAGGGTACAGATGAAGCCACCAGAAATCTTCCAAATACCCGCAAATACAGAAACTACAACTGTGTAAATTTCTACCTCTGTAAACTATGACACTCAATGACAAAACCTGGCCCTTTGATTCTCTAGAGAGACAGTTTCCAACTGGGGAATTGGTAAGTCTGGGGGAAGAGGGGAGAAATTAAGGAAGAGACAAGTGGCAGTCCTTGGGAAAGTCCTATGAGAGGTTGGCCTGGTGAAGCCCAGAGCATTGCTTCAGGTGAGACTATTGCTGTAATAAGTGTGGAAAACTACAGATGCAAGGAGAGGTAGTGGGTTTTCTTCACATTGCAGTAGTGTATTAGTACTCTGTTCATGTACTGGGACCTCACTCTACTTTGTTTTGCAAACACAAAACAGCCATGAAGGTGTGGCAAGGATCTCATAATCCAAATGAAGGAATGCATCATTGATATGCATGGCTGTAAAGCCAGGAACAAGGTAGCATACTGAACAGAAAAGCTCATTTCTTGTGTAAAATAAATACATCAAGATTCCTTGTTAATGAAAATGCTTGCTAACACAATCTGTAGAGCCCTGGAGTGGTACAGTTTAGATTTATAGGGTGTTTTTCTCTTGATCTTTTATTAAAAATTTCTTTCAATAGGAGAGGGTGCTCTGGAAGAACAAAACAAACAAAACTATAAATCTCAGAATTTGTTGATTAGAAAGTATCTTAGGAAGAGAAACCCAAATCCCTGAAGTATGATCTTGCACTCAGTAACTTTTTTGTCCCCCAAATCAATGAAATTATTTAGTCCCTTTTTTCCTAGACAGATCAAATAGGTATGGTAGTTATATTATCTCAGTTATAGATGAATACTTGGCAATATATACTCTCACACAGGAGCTTGTAAAGGGCTGTAGGGCATAAAAAATCTGGGCTTCTGAGATGGCTTTCTGTTGGGGGTGGCAGGCTGTCTTTACGTAAATATATATAAACACCAAAATGTACACTTCAGTGTGGTCAACCATTTAGTAGTTAACAGAGTCTGCTTGATGAACCAGAGTATGACAGATGACCACCCATAATTGCATTTCACATAGGTATCTAGGGTAATCAAATATTTAACTTATCAGTAATAACCCTTCTGAACAGGAGGAAAGTAAAGGTCATTCACATGATCTTCAGTCCCAATGGAAACAATGTCCTCATTTAATATCACTGACTTGGCAAGATGTTAGTGGCAATTTTGTCAGCTAAGGATAGAGAACAGAAACAGAGAATTTTTAATCACCACTACATTTGTTACTCTGGCCAACAAGAGGAAGTGGATGCACAGGCAGGAGTTGTCATTGTACAGTCACTGGGGCTGACTACTGTGCTGTACAGTGTGAAGAATCAGAATTAGAGATAGTAGAAAAAAGTGAAATCTGGGGAGCAAGGTGGAACATTCTGGTGCAAGGTGCACTAGAAAGTGGAGGGTCTGTGCTCTTCGAACAAATAACCAGAACAAAGGTGAAAGACATGCATATATGTACATACTCATCTTATTTCCATGATGAACGTTTCAGCTCCATCCTGTGTCTGCAACATAGTACAGACAATAAAAATTACTCGAGTCATTTTTATTTCCCTTTTTAAATAATTTTCTGCTGAGATTACCAGTATTTACAAAGCTTGTTTGTAATATGTGTTGCCAGAAAAGTGTGAAGAAAAAGTATGGATCAGCAACAGGAGAGGTAAAAAGCAGCACCCTGTGATCTCAGAGCTGAGCTGTAGATGCTCAGTTACCCAATTTTCTGCCCTGTTTAGAAGGAAACAAGAAAGAAAGAACAGACTCGGCATTGATGCAGCCTCTGTCTGGAGGGAGAGTTAGTGTGGCTGGAGATCCTGTGAGTGATCACTGCTGTTCTGCCAGCTCTGAAAGGAGGAGATGAAAGAAGATGCTTTTTCTCTGCTAGACCAGCTCCCAGGTTCAGCTCCCAGGCCTGAACTAGCACGCATCAAACATGTGTGGCATACAGGATTTCAGGAATTATTCCTGCTTTCAGGAAGGTACACAATGCTTTGTCTTCAGATCCAAAGAACAGACCCTTGCCCATGCACTTTAGTCCACTTGCAAGTTCATTGTGAAGATATGTTTCCCCACTGCTTGAGATTTCCTTTTTTCATGAATTTTCACTCCTGTTGAGAAAAAAACATCAGCCTAAAACAAAGTTAATTTTGGAAGTTTTTCTAAGAGAAGTGAAGGTTTATGTTAGCTCATGGTCACTTAGTAGCATTCCATTATAATGCATAGATACATGTGTTTATGAATATAAACACCTTGTAGGAACTATTTAGAAAAAACAAAAAGCATTCATTAGAAACTCTCTTTAGAATATGAACAATGGGAACTCATTGCCCAGAAAACTGTTGCTGGTTTTTTGTTTGGTGGGTTTTTTTTTTTTTCTGTCTTCAAACATTTTCATCCTTAAACAGGACAAGGCTGTGAACAACTAGGTCTACCTCTAAAGAACCTGGCTCAGCAGAAAACCTATAGCTACCTCCACAGATGAGTTTTTCTGTTAGTCTTTACTCCATGATAATACACCACGTTAAAAAAAGAGGTGTTAACATGGGCTTTGACATCCAAAACAGTCTTTGCACTCTGTTCAACCATCCTGATGAGCTGGAAGCGTCAATATTGCAGCTGTGCATCCTCTGTAACATGCACATGTTAGAAAAAAAATACTTGAAATATATGTAAGCTGCTGTCATGTATCACCTCAGAATCTCTGACAGAATCTAAGGACAAGTGTCTCATTTAATATGGGTCTGTCTGTCCAAACCAAGGGAAAGGCAGAGCAGTGAAACGGAATTATGTTTAATATTACTGAAAATGTTAAGTCTGTGTGTAAAACATAATAGCCTTCATGTCAAATGTTTCTAAAACCTTTGCAGGTAGAAACAAACTCTGTATGTTCTGGCCTGTTAGGAGAAACATGAAATTCATCCTTGTTAAGGAGCATCTTGGTAATTCAGTAGGGCTGGTGTGGGAGTTGCTGTTGCCCAGGTTTGGCTGCTGCTGGATGTAGCAGTGCAAGTTATCATACATCCGTGAATTTTCTCAAAACCAGGAAGAAACATTTTAGTAATGTAGGCAATGCCTACGTGCAAGGTAGTTAGCATGTCATTCCTTTGCTTTTTTACACAATAGCTCTCTAGGGTAAAACTTTGTGGGTTAATAAGTGTAAAATAGATGGAAAAGTTTTGGTGGGTTTTTTTCCTATGACATTTCAGAGTTCATCATAGATTTGATTTGTGGATTTTCTCTGTCAGAAGTGCTTTACAGTCCTCCAGTCACCAGATCTGGGGGGTGTGTTGGAGCATGTCATAGATGGTTTCTGGCCCAGCTTCCTTTCCTTAGAAAGCCACAAGAGAGGAGCAGCATGAAAGAGGAGAATAGGGTGTGTATTTGGGTCTCAGCCCACTGGAGCTGGAGCTGGAATGCACCTCAGAGCACCCAATCCTAAGAGCTGGAAAGTGCTCCTGGATCCCACAGCACGAATATAGATCAGAAAGATCAAACAAATGTCTCATGCCTCAGCTTAACGCAGCTGGTAGCAGAAGTGATGAATAGTTTTGGTAAGGTGTGTGCTGTGGTTTACATTAGTGCTTTTCTTAGTAGCCCCCAAAGTTCTTTCTTTTTGTCAGAAGTTTATTCCACGTATAGTTGTGCTTCCATTTCCACCCCAGCCAGAGCAATGATGTGGCACACTCATGTTTTGCAAGGCAGTTCTAATACCTGGTCTCAACAGTAAATGCTGCAGATAAGGTCAAAGATGTGCAGGGTGTTTTGTTTGCTGACTGCCCAGGTCAGGAATATAACAGCATGGGTGGGAATGGCCATATGGAGCTGGAGCAGAGGATGCTCTTTGCCAGGGTATTGCCTCTGGCAGCAGCCAGTGGTGGGCATCTAGTTCAGAGCATAACAGGAGAAACTTGTGTGCTCCTACTCCCATCCACCCATCTGCTCCTTGTGCATCTTCGCTCCAGCTCAAGCACTTTCTGAACCAAATGTATTCAAATCTTCTTTTATCTCTGTCTTGTTTATCCATGTAATTTTCCCATTTCATATGTGTGCTGTTTGTGTATGCTGCCAAATTCCTCCTTTCTTTCTTGACAAAAAGTATAATTTCGAGTATAACATCACCTTAAAGTACAGTGATTGAAGTAACTGCTGCTAATAAAAGAGTAGCACATATTTTCCTTTTATGATTGCTTTAAGTACTGTTTGATATGTTTTAATGTCTAACATTCCTAAGGCAGCTGTTTGCCTTTCATGAAACATTAAATAGGATCTAAGAATCAAAGAGGAGAAAAAAATACATGTGTATATATGCATGTGCATCCATTTATGAACAGGGGGCAGAAGCAACTTTGTAATTTTTTAAAAAATAAATATTTGAGTTAAGATTTTTAGGAGATGGCACTGATATTTAAGCATTTTATAGCAAAAAACCTGCTATGTTTTTGTATAGTAGGATTTTGGCATCTGACTACTAGAAGGAGTTTTATAAATTGTAATGAGAAATAAAATCCATGTCATATTTCTTCATGCTGTAGTGTGTAGTGTTACCACTATCCTGAGTGGGATGGTAATATTACATGGCCTACCAGAAAATGAAATTGCATTATGTGAAAAGGTGCTACAAAATAAAGTAATTGAGAGTTGGAATCTGGGAAATATGATTCAAAGCTGCTCTTCAAAAAGGCACAGAGTACTCACATGTCTGTTAGCGTGTGAAATTTAGGGTCTTAATAGAAGATACTTTGTCTTAAGTGACATCAGCTCCACGAATTAGTAGTGTGCTCCTGTGGGTGTGTTCATTCAGAGAAGTGCCAGAGGAGCCAAGCAAAGGTGTTGGGACTGTGGTCATCCCTGCATCTGAGGGCTCTTGGTGGGCAGCTGCCCTGAGAACCAAAGGAGGACTGACAGCTGCTGTGGAGGTGTGTGAGCTTGTTGTTCAGTGTGCCCAGGGGATGCCATCCCACACTGAATCCAAAGGCTGGGATTTAAAAACATTATGTCTATAGTTAGTCACTTAACAGCTCTAGTTTCTATAAATGTTAAGCAGCCAAAACCCATGATGCTTCTCCCTGCAGCCCTGGTTCCCTTTGAACACTGAACAAATGCTAGAGATCCAAGGATTTTCTTCAACTGCTCATTACCATCTGAATGCAGGCATGTAGTAGTTTTCTGCTTTTATTTAATTTGCCTGCACTTTTAATTACTATAACTTACAGGCTGACCCAGAAGCTTTGCATGTCTCATAAAGTGAAGATTCACATTGCTAAATTTATACATTATTTGAATATTTGAGTATTGTATAGTGACATATTTTTCCCTTAAAAACATAAAACCTGTAAATATCTGAATGTCCAAAATTGAACTGAGGGTGGGATATGACTGCTTCTATCATGTATTGCCAAAACACATCATCAGCTCATAATTATTCAACGTGGTCATATCTCCCAGTTTTTATTTTCAGCTTATCTGTTTATGGGATTATTTTTCTGTGTGTTTTATACTCACATATTACAAGAAGTGACTTTCCTGTGGAACAAAAGCTGGATTTTCCATTTGTTCCTGATGTTGATTGCTTATGTCCACATTCTCAATTTCTTCACACATACTCTAAATTTACATGGAAGCTGTGGTGATCACAGCTGGTTGCCACTAAAAGGGGTAGTGACACTCCCCTAACCCACGGCCACAGGTTCCCATCCTCTGCCATATGTCAGTGCAGGTACTTGGCCCGCTCTCCTACTTGGGGAGTCAAGCTACCAAAAGCTTCTCTGATGTTTTTTGGCAGAATTTTCTTCTCGTTACTGTGGGTCCTGCCCTGGCAGAATTCTGCCCTGCTGCAGAATCAGGCAAGTGTCAGTGCCAACACTACAGAAAGCAGCTGGAGTGGGACTGTCCTGATGTGCCATCTCAGCCAAATCCTGTGCTCAGAGCCCAGGGGCTGAGAAGCACAAGAGGACCACAGCTGGTGTTACATGGGCTGGCCTGCTGAGCCCCTGATCCAGGCTGAGCAGATGCTGCTCGGGCCTGAGCCCCATCTGGTTCTTCTTCCCATAGCAGCCAGAGTGGAGGGGACATGGCTGATACGTCCTGGGTCCCACCCCAAAGGGAAGAGAGCATCTGCTTTTAGCAGCCACAGACTGTTACTAGGGTTCAAGTCTCTCAATTAACTACAGGACTGGCCAGAGAAGAAGGTAATGGAGCCTGATTGCTGTAGAGGAGAGACTTAGGTGAGGTGACAGGGATGTTGGGTACAAACTGGTTTCATCTGTTAGCCCTGGATCAATGTGTTTTTCCATGAGGACTTTGGAGGCAGGCAGGATGTGTTGCCAAAGAGTCTGAGCTCATAGTGGAGGGGCCAAGGAGGAGTGAAAATGGTAATCACAAGGGTGAAGATGCAACACTGGGACACTGATTGCGTTTGTAGAGCAAAGAGCGAAGCGTGGCTTGCTGCATGTCCCTCGCTCCTCGCTGCCCATGTCAGCCAGCCCTTGGGGGTCTCACTGGGATGCCAGCAGCACCCAGGAGCTCATGCTTGGGTGGCCAAAGGTAACCCTGGGTGTTTGCCAAAGGGTGAGTGCACTTGAGCACACTGTGAGTGGGGAGCAACCAGTGTGCAGGGACTTGTGGTGTGTCATGAGACTGAACACAGGTCAAGGCTTTAATAAACAAACTGTGTTCCCCAGGCAGCTCTGCTCGGTGTATTGCTCAGAAAATACAGGATCAGTATAAAGGCACCCATTACATGTGGTTTTTAACAGTGTTACTGCCTGTGCCAAGGGCTATTCGCTGTCCACACAGAACAGAGGCAAAACATCTAGGAAGTCATGGGCAGCATTCATAGAAAGGAAAAATAATCCTGCAACCAGGTTTGTTAGGATCCACATATCATGCAGTGTAGATCACGTTCAGCAGAACTTCATGGCCATCTAGTGGTGAAGCCCCAGTCGGTGTTAGGTTTTGCAGATTTCTTTGTATCAGAGAGACAAGAACTTGGCCATGTGTGAGTTGCAAAGATGTATGTTTTGACTTCTAGCTGAAAGTAACACGACTGAATTTTTATAAATCACCCTAAATGCTTGCATTGGTTTTATTTATTTCACCCTACGAACTGTACTGACTGCAGGTGTTGCAGTGGCTCATGGAGGCAGCCAGCAGTCTCCTGAGGATTCCCATTAGGTGTAACAATTTCTACACTAACATAGAAATTACACTGGTTTTAGAAATAACAAGCTGCAAATAAATAAACATCAAGGTGACTGGTCAGAACCCAGTTTTCTTCTTTGTTAATTTATCTTTGAAACTTCATGTTTCAGCAGTAATTTAATACCTCCTGCTGGGATGTTAAGTGTGGCATCAGTCCTACTGCAAAAGCCCACGTTGAAGGCTGCCTGAGATCATGGCCATTAATAGAAGAATTGGCAGCTCCTCCTCAGGGTACCCTGGTAGCTCTTGGCTGATGATGGGTTTCTGAGTCTTCCCTCTGTGCAGTCGCTGGGGGGACACTTACATTTGAAATAGGCTGCTATGATATGGTTGGTTTGGGTTTTGGTTGGGGAAGAGGGGCATTGTGGTCTTTTTTGTGCTGTTTTTCCTTTATTTGTTTTATAGAATTTTAAACAAAAAGGAGAAGTGAGTTAGTTGAAAAAATAAATGCCTGTGAATTCCCTGACACATTTCAAAGTCTTTGTCTACCATGGTGCCATCAAACAGTAGTTTTGGAAACCCTGTCCTGACCAGAGACACCTAGCAAAGCCTCTGTGGCCTTCAAAAAGCACCAAATGTGGTTTTGAGAACTATACTTCTGTCTGTGTGATCAGTGAGGGTATTTTATAGAAATTGCTTGAGAAAGGAGAAGGTGTCCCTTTCCTGTTCACATGGCAAGGAACATCACCAAATCATCTGGAAGTTACTGTGAGAGGGACTAACCTGAGGAAGCTCAAAAAGCACTTTGTGCTTTTTTAAGGGTCTTTGGTGATGGCTAAAGCCACACTGGTGGTGTCAGGTAGATTCTGGCTTCTTTAACACCCTTGAAGCTGTCTGCACTGGGGGTCCCCCTATGCCGCAGGAGTTGAAGTGGCAGAGGAAAACCACCCTGGACATATGCTCTCGCTTGCCATGTGGGTGTCCTCTGCTGGTTAGTTTCTCATTTAAGCTGCAGGGCTGCGAAGGGAAGGCGTGAGGTGACATTTGCTGGTTCTAGCTGACAAGAGCTTTGCTCCTTGCTGTGCTGAGCAAGCAAAGACTGTGAAGCTCTCAGGGGATGGTGACAATATTCATCACCTTCTGTGGCTTACTCAGTTATTTTCCCTCCTGTGGGATAAGTAGGGTGCTACAGTTTTTAGAAAGAGGGAGCAATCCAGTTAAAAAGCAGCAGCATTGATCGTGTGCCACCTTCATGGCACTGCTCTGTGACATCCTCTTCTGTATAAATATCTGGGAAAGCACAGAGCGGTTCCCAGCAGTGAGATCACTTTCTCATATGTGACAAATAGCTTTTCATGAGGTGCTGACTCTTCTCAAGGTTCAGTTTGTCTCGGGGCTGGAAATTGCAGCAGCATTTTAAGCTTGATCCTCCTCCTATTTAAATGGGCTGTACTATCCAGGATCTGAACACTCTGTTACAAAACAGGGTTTTAAGACAGCTCATAAGATGCTTGCAGAAAAAAGATGCACAAATATTTACTTTTAAAGATCAGGATTTCCTAGTTTTGAGCACTGGATTTTGTGTGTTCAGTATTGAGCTTTAACATTTGATTTACAAGTTTGCTTTTATTTCAGCTGGTAGGATGTTTAAAAAAAAGAAAACCCTACTGGAGTAGTGAAGATATTCTCAGTGATTTGTCTAACCCAAGACTTTTATTTGTTCTGAGATTCAGAACAATTGCTTAAATGCAATTCTTAAGCCATTTCTGTAAGAGCTAGACATATCTTTATTCCAGTCATATAGTTAAAGTGCTAATCTTTCTTAGTCTCCTGGGGACAATTTTTGCCAGCTAATGTTGTTACTACGGCTCTCTGTCCGCTTCTGTCTCCATTCCAGGAATTCTCTGCACATCTGCTTACATGCATCATATTATAGGCAAAAATAATTAATCTGGAGAATCTCTTTCCTGCAGGTAAAATATGAATATGTGTTAAAAGAGTACTGTTCAGAAAGAAAGTACTCTTTTTCCCCATTAGTGCTTCAAATTAGGATTCTACTGTGAAAATATTTAAACAAAACTAAAACTGCATACTTTGGACTACCACTAATTCAAGGCTTAGAGATTAGTATGCAGAGAGTTAGAACATCAGTGAAATCATGTGCTAATGGTGTGAGATGCTTTACACAAACTTCTAATCCCATATGAGTACTCCTCAGCAAGTTCTGGAAAGCTCCAGGAGTTCAGTGTGTGCCAGTGTAACAGCTACAGCTGTGCAGGAGCTCCTCTGGCAGGAGCCTGCAGGTCAGTGTTAACAGAGGTGCTTCCCAGCAGATGCCTCAACATCAGTGCTCCTTTCAAATGCCTGCCTCAGTACCTTGGATTCCCCAAAGGTTCATTCTTTTCATTCAGATTGATCTTAAGAGTGTAAAAGAGCAGGCTAATGAGCGTGTAGCCCATTTACCCTGAATGTCAATAAGCCTGGGAAGCCCCAGAAACCTGATGAAGGGCAGAGCTGTGCCAGTACTTAACTAAACAGGCTGCCGTAGCTGTGGGTGATGGTGGTTGCTGTGCAATATAACCATAGTGAGGTCGATAGGATGATCAGTTAATAATGATTTATGGCTGGGTGGTGTGATTACTGGCAGTCAATGAGGGTTTGAATCACAGCCTTCCAACTTGATAATAATTTATCTAACCAAGCCAAATGCATTGCGGTAGCAAGGCTTGTTTCAAGTAATAGGTCCAGCACACACTTTACTTAGAAACTAACACAACATTACTTCAATGCTGTATTTTAATTGCTTAAAATTAGGGTAACTGATAGCCTGTAGGACATTGCTGTAAATGGAGTTTCTTTGATAAGCATTTATGTGTTTCTGTGGGGATTGTTCTCTGGCCTTGTTCTTATACTTCATTTATCAGTGGTTTGAAAGAAAATAAATTTCATTGGCTTGCACGTGATAGATTGAGAACTGCTAAATGAGAAAATGGAAAAATCACTGCTGCGGGGTGATCTGGATCTGTTAGCAGTCTGTATTCTAGCAAACAACAGGTGTTTGGCCTATTGTGAGGATCCATAGTTCAGATCTGGGTAATGGAAAAACTTTTTCATAAAAGGTTTCAGGCTTTTTATCTATTTAAACTTGTCAAAGAGAAGTTATGGAAGCTATATATAAACTTGTTTAGAAAACAGTTCAGTGAGCTTGTACCTGGACACATGTCAAATAGAAATAGAGCTCAGATAAAGTCAGGCTGCTTCATTATTGGAGCAGTATTTCAAGTATCATGGTGGGGGTTTTTGGGCAAATAAGCACTTCTAAATCAAAACTTCAGTTATTTCATACTGCAGAATATGCTCTAGTTCAAGCACTAATTGTGTCAAAATGTTGAAAAGGAAATAGATAATTAATTTTTTTCGTCCCTTCTAGCACAGTCACTTCTGTTAGAGCTGATTTTTTGGGGCCCAGGCTATACACCATGCTCTTGCTTCATTTTTTTGCTTCCGTTCTGTTTTTCAGTTCAATTTCACCGTTCAGTATTGAGAGCACAAGGCGTCAGAGGAGGTCTGAGTCTCCAGACTCCAGGAAGCGGCGCATCCATCGGTGTGACTTTGAGGGATGCAACAAAGTATACACAAAAAGCTCCCACCTGAAGGCTCACAGGAGAACGCACACAGGTGAGATTTGCTGGCACTGTGCACTGTGGTTAAGACAAGCAGGTGCCTTTCTGTCCAGTTTAGGGCATAATGAGCTTGTCATCCTACACTAAGAGCCAAACGCCTGCACCTGAATAACAGAGATGTCTGTGAGTGCATTGGCATTCTGGTGCAGATCAGGAGTGTTCTTTTGAGTGGAACTTCCCTGTCATCCCCTCTTGGCAGCACAAGACTGGTGGCAGCACCAACCAGACTCTTCTCAGGTAAAACTCAACAGAAAAGTGGCCTCTGGGGACATACTTGCTGTGCTTCAACAAACACAGTGTGGTCATTGCTTGGGGCCAACCAGAGCTAGTCCAGAGAAAACTCTCAAGAGCATATAGTGTGGTCATGAATCTTCAGCAACATTTTTTTCACTCTTTCTTTTGAAACTACTTGCTTTTATGGATGTAGCCTTTGGATGCCAAGAGTTCCTGAAATCCTTCAGTTCAATTCAAGGGTAAACTTAAGTCCTCAGTATGTCTTTCTAGAGGCTTTCAGAGGCACCTATCCCATACTGGAGAGGGAAGTCATCACTGTATGAGAATCAGTCTCACTAGATCCCTACAGCAGAGGTGCAGGAGAGATGCTTAGAGGAGCTGGGCCCCATTCAGGGGTGACCATACTTAACACTCACTCAATACCTGGTGTCCTTATTAACTTTATGGGCTGTTACTAATCTGTGTGACAGGCATGTAAGGGTAGCGGAAGTAGTGATGTGTAATAGTTGTAATTTTATTGTGGATAAACTCAGGAGCAGCAATTTGAAGCTGTCAAGAGCAAGTCTAAAAGGGGATTGATTGGATGGCTGGAAAGGCAGTGAAAAGAACACTCTGAGCCTCTGATGCTGATTTGCTTAAATCAGATTTATTGATCTCTGTGCTCTTAATGGACTTCAGCATTCCTGTAACTCCTTGGAGGAGAGATGGTGTTTATCCAGTGTATAGGACAATGTTGCTCTTTGCTGAGAATCTGCTGGTGCTTTCTGTGATCTGATGTACTCTAAAGAGTATGACATATTGTTTTAGAAAATTAAGTAAAGGCTTCTCCCTTTCAATTGAGGCTGCATCTCCATCACTTCTTCCAGTATGTCTTTTGGATGGTAGGACTTCTGTTGAGAGGAGGATGGAACAAGGCTCCATCCTAATATTCCCTACTAAAACAATTTCTGTAAGGTATGAGTACCTTCCTTAAACAACAGAAATGTTCTGGTGATCTGGAAATTGCATTATATTTCCTTCCAGGCCAATTTTCTTGGTTTCTTCATATCTTCCCATTAAGACAAGCCTTCTGCTCTGTCGTTATTTGTCATGTCCTGTCTTGATTCTTTTTCCGTCTTCCCTCTTCTTTCCCATCTTAAATGTGGTCTTTCATCACTACTCTTCTAATATCTTTTATTTACCCTTACCCTGTCACCATTTTCTGTCATTTTTGTTTTACCTCTTTTATCCCAGTCTAACCCTACTCTGTCATTTTCCTTCCCCCTGCTGGATTTATGTGTTCTTTTCTTGCCTGTATCACCCTTTGAGCATTACACAGCTGTAACAGATTCAATGACAGAGAGCCCAGCAGAGAAGAGCCATAGTGGGTTTGGTTTGAAACAAAAATACCATTTATCTGCTTACACCACGGGGAAGTCACTCTTCTTTATCCTGCCAGACTGGCGACCAGCCCAGGAGTATAAGCAATCATCATGTGAGTTACCAAACTAGATGTGGACAATCTCAGAAATGTCGCACCCAAGGCAGCCCAGAAACAGAGGAGGCTCTTTTCTGCTGTAACATTTTATAACACTGATAATTACATTTGTTGGATGTCTGTAATTTGTCAGTGATCTCATGGGGCAGACTGGTGCTTGCAGGTAATGCACCCCAATCAGTGTTAGGTAATCAACACCACTGAATCTCAGGCTGTGCACGTAGGGTGCTCAGAAGTAGGCACTGAAGGCTTGAGAGGATGTAGGTAAATCCCAGTTTAAGCATATGTAGCTCTCCACCAGCACAAAAGGAGTTTGTCTGCCTGCTGTAATCGTAGGATCCATATCCCCAGCCGTGGTTCCCTGGCAGCTGGTGTCAAGGCTTTGCTATCTGTCTGGGATCTCTGGGTAGTCAGAGAAGAGGGATTGGCACCTCTGGGGCATGTTATTCCCTCTTCAGGTATACCCAGAGATTGGCTTGCAAAGGTGCTTCTCCTTCACTGCTGAGCACAGAGGAAGCCCGGATACCCTCCAGACTGTGAACTGACTGAAACGAATTCCCACGCCAACATACAACTGCCTGAACTGTTCTGTAGTCATGCTGGTAGCTGGTTTATTACTTCAGGGAAAAAGAAAAATAACATCGAATCCAAAACCTTCATTAAATAGTCAGCTGATAACTAACTGCTTTATAGTGACATTGCAGAAGGCTTGATGAAAGAAGTGTAGCTAGAAAAAATGGTCAGTGCTGAATTTAGCCAGTGGATCCAGTGAGAAAACCTGTGTCATGCTGTTAAAATTAAATGTGTTTTACAGGACACTTCAGAGGTCTTGATGAGAAGTTGGTATATTCAGGCTTACATGTAGCCTTGGCCATCAGCGTACTCATCTTGTACTTGGCCATGTACTAATCTCATCTTGCATTTTTTATCTTGGCCTTTACTTTTGCTTCAGGCAAAAGAAGTTAGTTATTCACGTATGACCCACAGTAATTAGTGCAGTTTTGGATAAGTATAAATGAAGTATGACAGCTATGCACGCAAGAGTGAGCAAGTTTCAGTAGGAAACTTTCTGAGAAAAGATCACAGAAACTCAGCATTGCATAATCTGTACCTTATTTTTTTTAGGCAGGCTGATCTTGCTGACAGTTGTTTACCTAAGCAGTATGTGCTTGAGAACTTTTTTTTTTCATTTACTCGATGATCTTAAAGGTCTTTTTCAAACTACATTACTTTGTATGCATTATTCAGTGCATAGACACTGAAACATTCACAGTAGTTTAGACTCAGGAGGAAAAACAATGTGGTGTTACGATAGGATGAACAGATTTGTTGGTTGGAAGGTATACTTCCTTTCATCCTAATGGAGACCAGAAACAAAACATTATAGATGGTAACAGTTGAATTTAATTCTCTTGGAGTAACTCCTAGGTTTTTTAAGTATGCTGTCATCTAGCTCTTCAATACTTGCCACCAGTGTCCTCAAAACTTGGTTTGCTGGTGTGGGCATGGAGTCCACTGGGGGGCGGACTTGAATTATGTATTGTCTCTCCGACTGGGAAAGCTGCAAGTGAAACCTCTGATAGATAGAGCATTGCATAAAGCACAAGCTCTGGTATTAAATTTCTCTTTCTAGTATCAGCTTCTTGTTTTTGTTTTGCCAGATCATCAAATAAAGCTATCAGGAGGTATCAGGTGTGATGGAGAGCCTTCAGGGCTCACAGGCAATCTCGCAGCTCAGGTTTATCAACTCCTTCTGCAAGGAGAAACTGTGAGAAATTGGCTCACTGGACTTGCATTGAGCTAGTTTCTGCTTCAGTGAACTTAAAGAAAATTACTAATGTGTGGTTCCACAAAGGAATAATCTTTAAAAATGGGAAAACCAGCAGCCATGAGTTGCATTCTTGGTTTGTGTTCATCTGTGTTGCACTTGGCACAGGTGCTGGTGCTGGCCCCAGGAATGGGGAGAGTGTAAATGCTGTTTCCAAGGGGTGTGCACCTGTGCAGCCCTGGTGGGACCCACCTGCTTCACTTTGCTGCTTTTACTTTGAAGTTGGAGAAGAAATCAAGTCAGAATGCTGTTTTATGATCTGTAGTGGCTATTTCAGTCCTTTTAAGCAACACTGAAGTTGCTATTGACACTTCCAATAGGACGTCTGAGTCCTACAGACTGAGTAATATTGGTTCTTTCCACTGTAAGAACGTCTGAACATCTGAAGTTGCTCATGGTTAAATCCAGTTCTAGTTCATCATGGCTACCCCCTTAGCACATGGAGAAGCCTAAGGAGTTTAAAACATTGTATGAATCATCCTGAAGAAGTCAACAAAGAAAGAAGATGCCTGCTTTGAGGTAATGTGGGACATAATTTTAGTGTCTGAAACACAAGAGATTTGTTCCCTGTCTCTCACCTCCACAGGATTTTCATTTACTGTAGTAGTAATCAGCATTCTGTATTTCTGAGCAACCTTATTTCAGTTGTTAGTTAAAAATTTGTGGTAGAATGTGACAGTGCGGCTTTGTGGGGTCAGCAGCTGCAAAAGCCCGGGACTTTCCAGGCAGCATGAAGTGGGAATGGATTTAATCCATGGGTGTAGGCACCATATATCCACAGGCATGGAGGAGCAGAGGAGGCCAGGGTCAGTAACCAGAGCAGTTTTGTGGGGCTCAGATACTGGACTGCAACTGCTGCTCTTTGTCCTGCCCCAGCCAGCGCTGGTCTCTGTCACCCTTCTCAGTGCTGCTGCTGCAGTAGAGGGGCTGCTCTGTCAGGCTCTTGCAGGGCCAGGCTGAATAAAGCCCCCAGGCCAAGTGAATTGTTTTAGGGTTTGGTGCTTTGTCCTTGATCAACGCCTATATCATTCCTGAGAGATGAGAGCAAATACCTTTGCCACAGACGTAATGAAACCTATTTGTCAGTGTCAAGGGGTCTTCAGCAGTCTTACATGGAGACAGTAAACATCTCAGAAGTACAGATTTGTACCTGAGAAAATGACAGCATTCCCTCCCCAAGATGTTCCTTTGTAGCTGTGTTGAGACACCACCCTAGAAGAGAGAGAACTAGTGAGTACATGGGTGTTTTATTTAGTCTGTGCTTTTTCAAACATTGCATTCCTCTCACTCACTGTTGCTCCATATATTATTTTAATATGAAAGGGCCCCTGTCATTAGTCTTTGTTCACATTTTCCTTTGAGAGCTTTCAGAGTGGACTTAAAAAGTCAGAGGCACCAAAAAAGCTATTTTTGTTCTGTAGGTTTTAAAACTCCATTCATTACCTGTTGTTTTCTTAAGGTCTGTTTAATGCCTTTTGCTGACTATAAGTTCCAGAGAGATATTTACAGATTTGTAATCCCTTCTTTATACAAATATTGGGAAGAAGCAACATTTTTTAAATAATCTGTCTGGATTTTACTTGAACTGTGTAGATTTTTGGTCTCTAACACATCTTTGTCACCTACCTGCCAGACTCACTCTTCAAAACCCCAGCTTTTCTTTCTCATCTCCTATGTTCTTCTTGTCCCTGAGCTCTTCCAGTACCATGAAAATCTATCAAGTGAAAAAACCTCCGAAAGCAGGTTCATGTGCTGTTACAGAAACTGGGAATTTAAATAAACAAAGCCAATTTAAAAATTAATTTGCTTTAAGTAAAATAGGAGGGTCTGTTTGTGTTGGGTGATGATTTTATTTTGTAAGAAATACTTTCTTTTAGTGTTTAAAATTTACTGCCAGTTTCAATAAACAGTGGTGCTTTCCAATGTGAAAACTAGTATATTTCACAGAAGTTTTCCTTTCTATCCTTTCTTCTCTTTCTTCATGCAGTTTCTCTTTAGAAGATAAACTAATTATTTAATAAAGGAAACCTCAGCCTACTCTCATTGATGTGGCAGGCTTCACAATCCAGGACAGAAGTATATTTAAGAGCAGCTGTCTCCTGGTGCAGGGTGTCTCCTGGTGTAGCAAGGGTGTGAGGGCAGGCTCACCAGAGCCACCACAGCCTAGAAAGGTGATGCAGAAGTGGGAGCCTCTGGATGGAGTGAGATCATTGCCTGAGCCCAGCTAGTTACAGGCAGGTGTCCATACCAGAAAGAGCTTGTACATCCAGTTCTCTTCCAATAGCTGCTCTGTGGAAAGTTAAATGTTTTTGTTTCTGGCAGGTTTGCAAGCTCTGAATTCACCTTACACACAGGGAGTCATTCCTCTGCATTGTAGGTCTGATGCTGTGCCGATATGGAAGAGTGCCCGTGTGGTTATTCCAAGGCACTTTGATGGGAAAGCAAGTCTAATTGCCTCTGTGATTACTTGCAGTCTCAAGGTTATGAAAAATATTTTCAACAGTGCCCCTTGACTTTGTAAATATGGGGTGCATATGTGTTTTGTCTGTGTGTGGCACGAGGGAATAATGATAATTTCATTATGCAGAGTAAGATTTTTCTCTAAGCCAACCTTTCAGTACTTAATGCTCTACCTCCAAAGAACTGCAGTTCATCTGAGGTCTCTGGCGTGATTGTGGTCTACCATGTGTAGCCCTGAAGTGCCATGAAGACAAGAAAGATGTCTTTACTCCCACTGCTTCCAAAACATTTTCCCAGATGTTGCACCCAGACCTGGAGGAATAAATACACAGTACAGGGTTTCCAACTCTTGCAGCCCACTCAGTCCCCAGCAGAGGGAACAATAATTTGCTGCTGGGGATAACCCATGTTTTTTGGGAAGTGTGTCTGAAGTTGCTTGTGACCATCCTGTCCTTGTCAGGGCAACCTTGGATCAGAAACACAGTCTTTGAGAGTGCATGCTCAAAACTGCAAGTAAGCCTCATAAAAGCTTTTTTAAAAATGTTTTGTTCAGGTTTTCTTCTTTCCTGCTTTTTTTTTTTGCGTGCATAAAAGCAAACAAGAGGTAGATCATGAAAATCAGTGTTTTCCCTCTTCAATTTTGCAAATAAGCAGTTAGAAACATGGGTAAATTCTAAAAAACTTCTTGTTTCATAGGAAAGTAAAAAGATTTGATGAAACCTGTGTAGGATGAGGAGTTATTTTCTACACTTCAGTGTTTTCTCCACATAGGATATGAAATAGTGATATTTCAGTCACATTAATGAGCTTTCCCCTTGCCCCTCTCCTGCATTTTTTCTTTCAGCTGATTTTTTTCTTAAGTGTTATATATATTTAATCTGATTTTTATTGTGATAAAAATTGGTATATTTTCTTTTGGAAGTTTAATTCCATTTCCAACTCACTTAAATAGGAGGTGAGGTTTTTTTAATGCTCTGTTTCTATACATAGCTCAGCACTGTTTTCTAGCACAGAGCCTGATTTCTAGCACAGTGCAAACACCAAATAATCAGTTGTGCAAAACTGTAAGACCAAGCTCATCCCTTGGAGCCTTTTAGTTTTTTTTTGGTTGGGATTTTCTTTATTATTTCTTTGAGCAGTTTCATTGTTGGTTTGGGGTTTTTTGGTTTTTCAAGGAACAAAAGGAAGGTCTACGTTTCATACTAAGAAACATGAGTATTTCTCTTGATGAACATGGTGGAACAATGCCAGGAGGAGTGACGGTACCAGCATTGAAGGTGGATGGGTAGGGAAGTGTGACCTGTTTGGTGTTTCCCTTGCAGTAGTAGACCACAGTGAAGGAAAGTTGTTTTATTTGTGGAAGGCCAGACTAAAGCCCAAGCCTGCAGCACCCCAGTTAAAGAGAGTAAATGTAAATATGCAGATCTGCTGGCACCCTCCATACACTTGGAAGTATGGATCTGTTGCATCACCTTTCCCAAATATTTTAGAGAGTGAAGGCTGCTATAAGAAGTAAAACCTCAGTTTTTTCCCACAGCACTAGAAATTCAATAGTCTCATGTATTTGCTATGGCTGTTGTGGAGAAGAAAACTCCATGTCATCTTTCACTACAAATACATCTATAATAGATACCTGTTATCTGTTAAGTGTATATGTATATGCACTTAAGATACACTTAAACTTACATATACACACCACATCATACAGGAAACAAATTTCAGGAAGGTTAATAAAATTATATTTTTCATGAACTGTTGGGATTTGGTCTGGCTCCTGCATTCAAGTGTACAGGAAGAGGCCTTTTACATTTCCAAATGTTTTACACTTTCTATTTTTACAGGAGTCAAAATTTATCATACTGCATCAGCAGCGCCCTTGGCAATGTATTGTAACTAATCCTTGTCCCCAAGCATTAATTCATTCATATGTCACACAGTGCTTAGGAGGGCCCATTCTGGGGCAAAGTCTCTGCAGAAGCCCCAAAAAGAGAAGATAAGGAATTTGCTTGGATTCCCCCTCTTTCTCATTTTTCTGTGCATGTGGTTACAGAACAGACCAGAGACTGATACAATGGGTTTGCCTTCTTAAATTACAGCGAATTGAATTTTGTGATTTTAGTCCCAAAGGCTTTTTTGCTGGGATTTGTATTTAAATAGCATCAGACTGGGGCAGCTGTATACCTAGAGTGACAGTGAGACAACAGTAGTGGAAGGAAAGAAGCAGGGTTGCCAAACTTGGGACTGGTCTTGCAGGGGGAGTGAGAAGAAGGGCCAGGATGGCAAACAGAACCAAAGCTCATCAGTGCAGTGAAATGAAAATGTCTTTGTGTGTTTTGATGTGAGAAAAGGACTCCTACCTGAATTATCACAAGTGGATGGTTGTAAATTAAGTGGAGTTTGTAAATGGTGAGTTCAAGGGCTGCCAAAGTGTAATGAAGTTCTGTCTCTTCTTCTAGAGTGGAGGTTGTCACTGTATATTTGAACTGAAGAAATTGTTTTGTTCCTGGTTTCCACGTGAAGAAACCATGTCCCTGTCCTTTGCCTAAGTCAGACTGAGAACAAGAAATAAAAACCTGAACTTCAAGACGTGTCCCAGGCAGCACAGTATGTTCCTGTTCTGCTCGTAGAAATTGTTTTGCCAGACTTGCTCAACTGATACGAAACTAATCTCTTCCTGGAAAGATATTTTATTTGCATATTTTGACAATACTGAAACATAAAAGTCAAATTGCCTATGTTCACCAAAGAGAGAGAGTGAATTAGTGACTGCATTAAGTAAATAATTGAATTAGATTTTTGCATCAAAATGATTGAAAATTATTCAAAGTTTTAAAGGGTTTAAGCTAAGTTCTAGCACTTTCATTACAGAAAGTAAGGCGTTTCCTAATGTATAAGTCATAGCCTTGCTGTTCACTCTCAGCAGTTTTGGGAAGGCTGACACTCACTGGTTTGGTTTTCCTACCTGCAGAATGGACTTGATATTTGTTACACAGTACTACTGTGGAAAGAGACTTTTATGAGGGATTATATTTTCGAGAAATCTTTATAAGGCACTTGAAAGTTGTAAAGTGCTTGATAAGTGCTCTATTTTTTCATTAAAAAATTATACTAATAAAAATATCACATAAAATGTAAGAATTGTCATTTTTCCCTTTCCCCGTGTCTGAAAGCTAAGCTCCCCTCTTCCTCTGGGAGTGCCTGAGGATGTTCATTATCAGATGGTGTTTTGCTGTTAAAAGATTCTTTTCTGCCTGAAATTTCTTATTTTTAGTAGAAATGCAAAATCTAATTAGCCATCATTTGTGGTTTTCAGTGTATGATTTCTTCTCCTAGCATCCTGTCAGTGTGGGTGCACTTAGGACTGTCCTGTATGCTTCAGAACAATTCTGGTGTTTACATGGGAGCTGAAAACAGCTGACATAAATACTGCACATTACATATATTGCATAACATCCTGTAGGAGAAATCAGACCAGGAATCACCAGGAGATGTCCTCAACCCTGCAAAACTGCAGATCTGTTCACTTTGACTAGAAAATGTAGCATATCAAACATGGGCAGAGACATGCTTGTTGGCTTATTTATTTTCTTCCAATTTGTTTTGGGCTCAGTCCTTACGACCTCACTCTGTTTTTGTGTGGGGAATACTTCTCCAAAATAATGACAGTAGAAACTTGGGGCATAAATATTTATATAGCAGAACTGGGCATGTTCCACCTATTAAACTGTGCAAATTTCACTAAAAACCCATTGTATTTTGTGAATGGGGTTAGCGGTCATCTTCTCCATGCCCCCATCCTCCCTGTCTGGAATTGCTACACAAACCTATACATCAGGTTTTGTTTCTGTATGCTTTCTAACTTTGTCCTTCGCAGGGTGATGTAAGCTTAACATAGAAAAAAATCTGACTAGATTGCTAAACCTTTACCCCTGAACAGTCCCCTATGTTTATTTCCTCGTTGTCTCTTATTTGGAATAAAAGTGTTAGCAACATTTCAAAATGCTGCGTGCCACTGCAGGAAGGAGCTGCACAGAAGTGACATAATAACTCAAGAGTCACTGTGACAATTCCATGAGCAGAAAAAATGGATAGATAGGGGTATCTGAAGAGGACATTAATAAGAAGGGACATGGCACTTATCTGTAATACCAGAAAGAGAGGGGAGTTGATGCCAGAGGAAGAGAACTGTTTACAGCTTGAGCACTGGGATATTTTCTGTCATGGTAGTAGGCAGTGTTACCTCATGGTTGCCAAGAGCCTCCTAAACTGCTGGATAAATGAAACTTAAATAATACATAAATGAAGGGAACTGCAAATGGGCAGAGGGAGTACATGGGGCATCTGCAGTTGCAGTAAATAAGATTCCTTGCCTAAGGAATGAATATAAGCCCAGCTCTGTTTCCTGGAGTTCCAGAACAGTTTCCCTGCTGGCAGAATAACCCATAACTATTTACATGGTGGTTTTGTGGTGTCTGTCTTTGAAATATCTGGTCTGGCATCAAATACTGTTGATACCGGCTAGTTGATGGGCAGAGGATAACTGCTGAGGAACATCCTACATGGGAAATTCTGCATGGCACAAAACAGACCCTGGTTCTGTTGTCTACTACATGGCATGTCTTGGGCTGGTACCTACACAGAGTTTTTTTAATAAGGAATATGTGAATGTCATCAGGTTATAAAGTAAAAGTTCAAGAGATTTATTTGCTTGACTGAATGGTCTTCCAGATGTCAGGGTACATGAATAAAGATATGGGAAGAAAGATGTTGGGCTGTGTGAAGGGTGGAAAATTTTGAAGTGGCTGAACAGTGGTCATTATTCAGCATTATTAATTCAATACTTGAAGAGTTTTGGAGGATTTAATGAGCAGCAGTTGTAACCATGTTCCTAAGTGCCTAAGTGAGAGGAGTCATGGTAGGTTAAGAAAAATAATATGGTAAAAGTAATTAAACTAATTTGATTTGTCGCATCTGGACTACAAAAGGCATGGTTTTGGAGGGCTCTTAGAAATAGATGTTGTGTTAATAGAAGATTGAGAAATGACTATTCCCATTTGGAGCATTGACTCATCCCTTCAAAACTTGGTAATTAACTCCCCCAAATAATAGAAAATACTCATTTTCTACAGAGGGCTGTCTAGAAATACTTTTTTATGCTCCAGGGTCCTGCTTGTTCTGTGTAAATGGCTGTTGTGGTATCCTGTTCACTATCCATGTATTGCAGGACAAAGCTGCAGAATGGTATCAGAATTTCTCTGGTTTGGGATATTTTTGTCAGGTTTCAGGACAAAACAATAGAGCTCACAAAGGCACATGCAAAACTAGAGGGTCAGCAAATGTTCACAGTTTCAGGCATCTGTTTTTAGATTGATAGGTTCTTTAAAACTTCACAGATTCAGAATGTTGAACTAACAGGATTTTATCTTCTTCCAGTTTTCTTTTTCTCCTCTTCCTAATTGCCACATGTTTTTAGTCTCTTTTTGCAGCTCTTCTTGCTTCCAGTTTCCCAAAACGGTCTGCTGTTTTGACTTCTTCATTCCTGTGTTTCCACCACCCCAGGCAAAACTCACACAGCCTGCCTTTGCTCCTTAAAGCTGAATGAGAATTTGAGCGTCTGGGTGCACGAGGAGTCAAAATGTGCCCATACTTTAAGCCCAAGAGTTTCTTAAACACTTAAACTCAAGTGTTCGCACGGAGACAGAAGTGTCTGAGTCAGAATGGTTGAGTGTTTGATTTCAACTCCACTGCAATCCAGTCTGGAAATGCAGATAGATAGATAGATAGAGATATATATATGCACTGCAGTTAAGTTCTTCCAGTTCTGTCCACCTTCTCACACACTGCTCTCTGGGTTGCCCTGCTGAGGCCCAGCTCCTCTCTGTTGCTTGCACTGAGGATTTCAGCCATGAGTGCTCAAGCTCTCATCAGGCAAAGCTGGTGTGGGATAGCTGACACCAACTTCTCAGCTTGTAGCAATTCTGCTCCTGCTGGTCCTTTCTCTATCATTTGAACTCTTGGGTCTTCTGGTTTTGACAAACCCAGTGGTTAGTCTTCATGTCAGGGATGACACCAAACAAAAGGTTAAGAGTTAGTATATGAAGGATTTTTTTTTCTAGCGCTTGAGCATGCACAGATAATGTAGCTGTTTTAAGAGAAAAGCAGTAGTACTGTTCTTTCCCTAAAAATTAGACTTGTGTAAAATGTTGATAAACCTTAATGAACAATCATCTTTCACAGTCATCTTTTACAGCGGCCTTTTATAGAGCTTGTGAGTGAATATCTTCACAGTAACACTACTTTGGCTGTTTTTTTCTTTCTTACACTAAATATATATATTTAATTGAAAACAAAAAGAGATTCTCTTAGGTTGAGCTTGTAAGAGTGATTCTCCCTCAGTGGAGTAAATACCTTGCAAGGAATGTCGTCAGTCCTGTCTCTTTCGCATAACTTCATGAGGGCTGTGTAGGCAGGACTCACTGAGGAGGGATGCTGGAAGCAAAGTGTGGGAACTCCAGCTGAGTGATCTGCACTCATATCCTTCTGTCACCTGACTTTCATTTCTTACCTAAAATGGTATTGTTTTAATGGATGAACTAAAAAAAAAACTCTTTCTGGTATTTCTTGTGCAAACCATCATTTTCTGCATTGAGTTCTCTGTTTTCTGCTGAGGAAAGGAAGATCTAGAATTCTGTATAACAAGGGCAAAGATTTCATGGATATCTTTAATATCATTATTAGTGATCTGGACAAAAGGATCAAGTCCACCCTTAGTAAGTTTGCAGATGACACCAAATTGGGAAGTGTTGATCTGCTGGAGAATGGGAAAGCTCTGCAGAGGAATCTGGACAGGCTGGATCAATGGGCTGAGGCCAATTTTGTGAGAGTCAACAAGACCGAGTGCTGGATCCTGCACTTGGGTCACAACATCCCCAGGCAGCACTACAGGCTGGGGAAAGGGCTGGAAAGCTGCCCATCAGAAAAGGATCTGGGGATGCTGATCAACAGCTGCTGAGAAGGCCAGTCGTAGAAATGATGCCTCCTTGCATCTCTTCAAAAGTCAATAAATGCTTTGCAGAGAGCCCTTGGTTTCAAAAGAAAATTACCAAGTAAGGCCAATCCTGGCCTGTGTCAGCAAGAGTGTGGCCAGCAGGGCCAGGGCAGTGATTGTGCCCCTGCACTTGACACTGGTGAGGCCACACCTTGAATCCTGTGTTGAATTTTGTCTTTCTCACTAAAAGAAGGACATTGAGCTGCTGGAGTGTGTCCAGAGAAGGACAGTGGAGCTGGTGAAAGGTGTGGACACAAGTCTTATGAGGAATGGCTGAGAGAAGTAGGGTTCCTCAGGCTGGAGAAAGAGAGGGTCAGGAGAACCTTTTTGCTTTCTACAAATACTGGAAAGGAAGTTGTTGCAAGGTGTGGGTCAGTCTTTTCTCCCAGATAATAAGTGATAGGACAAAAGGAAGTGGCCTCCAGTTACACCAAGGTTGTACCAAGGTAGGTTTAGATTGGATATTAGGAAAAAATTCCTCACCCTGGTTGTCCAATGAAGTAGTTGAGTCTCCATCCCTGAAGATGTTTAGAATTTCAGATGCTTGTAAGTAAGAATCCAGAGCCTAAGAAATATTTGTTGTCTGAAAGTGTCTGTGGCCAAAGAAGCCAACTGAGGTGGTATCTGGTGAACAAGAGTTTAAGTGTGTTGAGGGATGGGCAGGACAAGCACTGCACTTGGGAAATGTTGATGTGTTGTGATGGGAGCCTTGGAATCAACCTGCCAAGTTGGATGAGGGTACTGCTATATTTGTACAGTGCTCTGCACCAACTGTTTATGGCAAGAATATCTATGTAAGACAGTTTGGTGGCAAATTTGAGTGCATTTTGTAGGATTGTGTCATTGGCAAGAGTGTGCATCCCACCATCTGCCATGTAGCTTGTGCCTGCCTGTCCAGCTCGCAGCAGCTGTTGGGTTTGAGGTGCCCAGCACTGTGGCCACCCAGTGGCAATGAGCACTGTTTGGTGCTCTGTGCTTGGTTGGAGAGAACAAAATTATCTAGGCTGAGCTGCTGCTGGTGCAACTACAGGTTGTGGTCAGAGCCCTGATTGCTGGGTTCTCCTCACAGCAACTGTTTCCCACCCCCATCTGACTTCAAAACTGCAGCACAGCCCAGATGGTGCACAGAAGGTACCAACCCAAGGAGCTCAAATGTTGCTGACAACCTCGCTGACATGTCATGCTGATGTCTGTACAGCACTCAGTTTCCTAACAGAGGCCATTTCAGCTGGATTTTTCAGGGCTGTTTGAACTTTGTGATGATACTCTTACTTGGGAATTTTCTTTTGAAACCAAGGGCTCTCTGCAAAGCATTTATTGACTTTTGAAGAGACGCAAGGAGGGAGGTTCTGCCTACGAAAAGGCAAGTGTTGCGTCAGTGGTTCATATAATTGAAATAATTCCTTGCAAGCTGCTCATGATTCATATGAGATAATAAATAACTGAAGAATGATTCTGCCTAACAAAGGAAACAGTTGTTGCAGAGATGCCCTTTTGTTGTCCAGGTTGTGATTAGCTGGTTTCAGAAGGGGAAGTAAAATTTTAGACAAACAAAAGGAAGATAAATACGGACCTCACACAGTTTCCTTTCCTCAGTTTTGGTTTATGCTGAACTATGGGATCAAGGTAACTGCCGAGAGCATTTCTATAGACACTGAAGGTGAGTGATAGAAGTCACAAAGAAGTATAGCCTAAAAACATGGCTAGAATGGGATTTTAAACAGTTTTCGCTTTATGCAAGCACAAAATCCAGTTTGGCTGTATTAATCTTTTCCTCTGACATGATACAGCATCATTCTTACCCTTAAATATAAAGCAAGATGGTTGGATTTTCCAAAAATCTACATTAGCCCAAGTCTGAGCTCACTAAAGTAAATGGGTATTTATGAACAGTGTTGTGTAAGTTCCATGGCTAAGTACATTTAAAAATTGTACACATATTATGCAAAATTATTTTTACTAAGCAACTGCAGTAAATAAAGAGGAGGTTTTGCAGACCGAATTTTTATGTTTCATTGGGAAATTGTAGTTGATTTTTACCAGCTTACTAAGAAATGTCCCAGAATGCTGTTTACACAAATAATCAAAAACCTTCATAAACATCATAGAATAATGTGAAGTCTGTGTCAGCCCATGGTAAATTGCAGAAATATCAGGTAATGTGGTCATTTGGGGAGAAAGTGTAGCCTGACAGAATGAGAGTTGCAAACTTGTATGATAAATATGAGAATTACACAGCCCTCTTCTCATATTTACCATACAAGGGTGATGTTAATACTCACATCACCCCTGCAAGGTAGGATCTATATTATTGCCTTAATCCTGTTGATTTTCTTAGTCACGTGAATGCCACGGGAATGATAAATGTCAAGGCTCTTTTCCTTATATTCAGCAGATCCAGTACCTCATAATTGTGTAATTTGGCC
This sequence comes from Agelaius phoeniceus, assembly GCF_051311805.1. NCBI lineage: Eukaryota > Metazoa > Chordata > Aves > Passeriformes > Icteridae > Agelaius > Agelaius phoeniceus. The sequence continues at coordinate 51,471,552 of NC_135266.1, forward strand.
TAAAGCAACCCCTAGGCAGTGCGTGTTCATGGGAGGCATGCAGAGGGGATTGTGGGGATTAATGGCAACAAGGGGAAAGTCACAACCTGTTTTTCCCCCTTCCCCTCTTTCTTTTGTTTCTCCCAGGAGAAAAACCCTACAAATGTACCTGGGAAGGCTGCACCTGGAAGTTTGCTCGATCCGATGAACTGACGAGGCATTACCGCAAGCACACGGGAGTGAAGCCATTCAAGTGTGCAGACTGTGACCGCAGCTTCTCCCGCTCGGATCACTTGGCGCTCCACCGCCGCAGGCACATGCTGGTTTGAGAAATGCTACCTGTTCCAGCTGAGTTTAAGAGCTGGGTCTCTTAACTACCCACAGTGAATTCAGCAGGGCTGAATCCCCCTCTACAGTGTTAACAGGCAGGGCTTTCCCTGATGTCTGTAACGAAAAATAATAACAGAAATTCAAAAAAAGCAGGAAAAGAAGTGCCACTCTTCTCCTCGCCATCTGAAGTTAACTCTGTCTGCCCCTCAGCATGGCTACCCCCTGAAAGTGTCATCACAATCACCTGGGAAATAGCAGCCGAGATGCTACAGGAATGGGCATTATTTTACATGCTGCATCCTTTGACAAAAAATGTTTATAGCTTGTATGTTTTCTCAGCTGCCAGACATTTTGTTCCTGAAAAATCACTGCTGGTTGGAGTATAGATACCATGAACTGATGATGATGATGACGATGATGATAGTGATGATGATGATGATGAGAGAAGACCGCTAGATCTGTATGATGCCATCTTTTCCCCCTGTTTTCAATACCATCTGGCCGGTGTCTGCACCGGAGCCGTGCTACAGACAAGCTGCGTGTGAGTAGGCAAGAGGATTCTGCTGGAGAGGTCCCGCTGCCAGAGCTGGAGGTTTGCTTGATCAGACTTTTGCAATAATGATGGTGGCATTTTAATATCATACCACAACTTGTCATTATGCCCCAGAGGACACCAGCCATTTAACTTTTTTCTTTTATGGTTTTTTTTCCTTCTTTTCTTTCGTCGTCGTCGTTGTTGAAGTCTGTAAAATAAGCAAAGGGCAGCAGCATCTCTGCTGAAATACCATATTAAGTATCTGTATTTTACCATGGAATTATTTAGATCCATTTTCTGATTTGTATAGAAAGAGACCACCTAAAAACAACTACCCTATTCTCAGTGTGTTGTTTTCTTTCATGCAGGTATGCTCTTCCCCACAACCATTATTTGAACCCAAGGAAATAGTCAAATCTTGTACTTGCTGGTACCAAGGTTAGTGGTATAGCCATTCCTGAGATGGAATTGAATGTATCATCAAAACAAAACAGAGAAGAAACGGCTGCATCTCTTGCAGAGAAAAAGCAATAATTAATAAAATGGCTCTTGTGACAATAATTTACTCCACACCAACAGAAGTGGGGGGTATGCAGAAACAGCATGTAAGATTTAAGCATTTAAATTAATCTTTTTGTTGGTTTCACTGACCTGCTAGGCGCCACAATTAAGTACTTTTATTTCCTTTAACATAATGCTTGTGTCTGGAAAGCAGGAAAGATAAAGGAAAGAGTTGATTGTTGAGGAGGTAGTGGATGAACTGTAAGTAGGACAGAGAAATATGCAGTTGTGCTCTGCAAGACATTAGAGTTCTCCCTGGAAGTTAGGGAATAACAAGATTTTGCCAGCTGTCTAGTATGATCTAAATGGACCTCTGTATGGGTACCAGTGGCTGCCTCTGCTTGGATTCTCAATCCAAGCCTTTTCAGATTAAATAAAAGGAAATTCTTGATCATTCCCATACAGCCCTGTAATTGCAAACCAATTTGTATTAATTGAATTATGTAGGAAAGAGAGAAATTCTTAGTCATCAGTTATTCATGCAAACAGAATAGTGTTTTTCTGCTTTCTTTCCTCAGAAGGATCTGCCTATTCAGCTAAATTTGACAAAGGGGAGGCTTGGCAATATTTTCTAAGTGTTGAGATTTTCATAGCTTAGAGATGAAAGATGTAAACATAAAGGTCTTTTGCAATGCATTTAATTATGAATATTTATTCCAGGAATTCCAGATTAAATTTGTGATGCCACTTGTTTGTTTTTAAATGTTTGACCATCTCAGTTAATACCAGATTCCTGAAGGAAATGTACTAATGTTGGGATTCTGGAATCAAGGTAATCTTTAAGAAAAAACAACACAGAGTACCCATACAGATACAAAAACAATTACAGTTAATTGAGGATCAATATGACTGGGATTTATACTTTATAACAGCATTCACAAGATCCAGAGTTTGATTGTCTTTAAATATCCTTAATATTCCCCAGTATGGATAGTTTATCAGCTCTCTGAAAGAGCTTACAAAAAGCTCAGGCTTCCTACTGCCCAGTCATCAGTAGAGAAACTCAACACAAATTATTCACAGCTGTTGTGGGGAAAATGCCTCTGTCAATTCCCATTGACCATGTTGGTGATCTACTTCCACCAAATCTGACGACATTCTAGACTCCATTTCCAAATCAGGGACAGAGCAGGGCTTCTGGATAGACCATGAGGCATTGCAGGGCAGCAGAACTGTGTCTTTACGAGCAGCATTGCTAGTGTTGATTTAAAAAACTGGTTGTCAAAGTATTGTATGTGAGGTGCTTCATGGATTATGTGTGAGGTCTGGATTTTGTGGACTTCAATATCATCCCCTTAAATGCATCTGTCATTGTTGACATTTAGGGAAAGAAGTCAGGTCAGATAGAACTCCATTGATAAAATTCTTGTCTTGCTCAAGAATATTTTTCCAATTACTTGAATAGCAGTAATTCAGTTGAAGAAACAATGGCTACAGAATTCCTTTCAGGATCTGTGGGTGGGGGTTTTTTTCTCTCATAGAAAATTATTTTGCTTGAGCAGAAGCTCCTGCTGGGCATTCTGTTAGCATACAGGAGGATGTGATGTTACTCTCAAACATCAGTTGCAGGGTGCAACTGGGAGAGATCAGTGCTCCTTTTTGGGCTTCCCCTGTTGTCAGTGAAGACAGAGAAAAACTACAAGAGAGCTGGAGAGGCCTTTAATTTTAGTGTTCAGCTTTGAAATGCCCTGTGGAAGAGCATGTGTATAACAGACCCTGGAGAGACTCATCTCCCAAGGCCGAGGTTGGTTTGTGTGAATCCCTGGCTTTTCAGCTGGTTGCCTATTACAATAGGAATTGGAAACACTGCAACAGAAAGAGGGTCTGGTTTTATTCAAAGAACCCCAAAATGATAGAGGGCTAAAGCAGCAGTAATGCTGAGGGACACAGACACAGAGTGGGGCAATGGTAGGAGAATGAAGCCAAAAGGTAAAGGAGCATGTGCTACATTTTGTTATTTCCCAGGCAGGAAGTACATCCTCAGCCTTTCAGCACATGTGCAAGGGCCTCTCATGCTGCTGTTACCTGTAGATTAATTGCACAACCAGCAGTAGTCCACCACTGGGTTTCAGATACACAGTATGGTTCTTGATAAGGTTCTCATTCATACCAGCACCTGCAGGCTTTGATTCCAGTTACTCCATGGAGTTGTTTTCTGGATTTTGCCCCCTTAGAAGTATTTCAAGAGAAGTTACTCAGGAGGATGGGGGTGTTTGAATGTAGAGCTGATGTCCTCCAAATCCTCAGTGTGTCTTTGCCTTTATTGGCTCTGGTTCAGGCCTACCAAGTTTCTGTGCTTGTGCAAAGACCATGGGCAATTGCTCTGGGGTAGTTTCCTCAAAAGTCCTGGTACCCACCACAGGACTGTGACATTTCATGGCTGTGGCAAAGGCTTACATCATGTGTAGCATGCAGAAATACCAGAACTCATCCTGACACGATCCACTAGGACCATCTTAATTGAGCAGTTGGGATACACAAACATACAGTGTTCAATTCCTTCAGAAAGACAAGAGATTTCAGTCCACCATGCCATCACATTGCATGTTACAGCTTGCAAGGGAAATTATGCCATGAAGTGTCAGATTTCATGTATTTTCAAAAGTTCTAAATGGATTTATCAGGAGCCAGCATTTTAGGAAAAAGTAATGAGCAAACAGCTTTGATACTAAACTTTTAAAAATTTTAATTGTGTCATTATTTTTTGAGCACCCCTTATATTCAGCACTGTAAAATTGGCTCATTGCAACAGCAGTTTTTACTTGGGGATGAAGATGCAGTATTCCTTATTCTCATGCTTGCATAATTAATTAAATAGATTTAGACTGACTTGTATATATGATTATTTGCTGGAGTAATGTATAACAAAATTAACAGTGTTGAAAATTACATCAGTGATGTTGATGTTCGGGTAAACTTGCAGTGCAGAGCATGGACAAATAGCTGGACAGCCTTTCTCCCCTTTAATAATGAGAATAGCAGTGATCATAAGCCTCTTTTTCCATTAGCCACATTGAAAATGTATTCTAGTTGCCATTTATAAATTTAAATTCTGGTAATAAATGCTGTTTAATGTAAAAAAAAAAAATCTCTTTCCCCTTTATTGAAGGTGGATACTTCAAAATCAGAGTAGGTGTGACTGACAATATCCCACTTACTCTTTAGCTTGAATTTGAGTTTGGAAAGGTCATGGTGTGAAACTGTGTCTTCCACAGCAGTCGAGTCTTAAGATCGTTCAGTAAATCCATGCTACTCCCACATGCTCATGCTTACATTCATGCATATGATCCCCAGAACTTCCAAGTGTCTCTACCCATGTGCAGGTAATACAAGTTTATTTAAAATTAAAATTTAGGAAAAAAACCAAAACAAAACAGAACAGAAAAGGAAGAATTTTAAGTAAACACTGTTACAGAAAATACTACCTTAAGTAACCAGCTCATGTTATTGTGTTATGCCTTTCCCTGTGATACGTGACTAGAGAATTGCACAAAGAAATTGTTGTATTTTCAGTTTTGCTATAGTGTAGCAGTTGCTATGTAATGTATGCTTATGAAGTAATGCCCACTGGAACATTGAAAAGGCTTATATTCTCCTCAATAAATCAGGTTTTGGCATAAAAATGTAACTGTAAGGATACTGCATCTTTAGAAATCAAAGTAACTTGAAAGTATTTTATTATACTTGTAACAGTTAAAATATTCTGTAATACATGTGATAATGGAAAAGAATTTTCAAACTCAAGTTTTACGTGGGGTGTTAAATAGCTGAAATGAAATACATTTTTAAACAATCCTTACCTCCAGTTTTCATCGGAAGACTGTTAGGATAATGCCTTGCAAAGCTAAAACACAAGACTCAAGAAGTAAATTGTTCTGTTTTATCAGAGTGTATTTTCTCTGCAAAATGGAGTGGCCACTTCTTTGCTGTTTTGCAGATGGTGTGTGATATAGCAAAGTTATACTGAGTCCTTCCGTGTCAATAAGTCAATGCTCAATGTCTTTGACTGAATAAAGGAAAAAAACACTTAAACAAAATGAAAACCATATGAAAGGTTTGTCGGTTTGTGATTTCTTTTTTCCTTCTGGCATTTTACAATGAACTGCAGATACAGGAATGGCAAACACTCATATGATTTTATTTCTTCTTGTATTTCCCCAACTGCAGTGCGTCCTGATTAAAGGTTGCAGAGCTGAAATAGGCAGCTGCTTTTTGCTGATTCCAGGGGAGTTTAGTCTTCTAGGTGCAGTAACATGTCAAGAATATCCATTGTAGCAGGACAGTTCTGACATTTAAAATACTCATACACTTCAGTGAGATAGCCTGAAATCTATTTTAGAGGTGAAACAGAAACTGAAAGTGCCTGTAATTAGAACTGATGGGATGTTCCTATACTTTTACACAGCAATAACTTAATGGGATTCTGTTAACAGTAAGGTGAGAATGAAATTTTACTTGGAGAACAATAATGCAGCACAGAAACAAACACAAAGTGCCATTTGTATGTTCACATGTTGAGATACTGTGTTAGAGGTTTTAGTTATTTTCTCAGATAACATCTGTCATATATTTGTAAGAAAATAAATCTTAGTTTACAAATGACTCGTAGCTATACCGATTCTCAGTAGGTGTGATTGGAAGTTGTTGTCAGAGCAGTGTTTTAGGGGATTTCTTCCCAATTTATGTTGGATATGCCCATGTATCCAGGGTATTCTCTAGTGAAGTTATCCAAAACCAGCAATAAGCCCAATGGAGCTTTTTTTTTTAGGGAATATGAAAGAACAGGGATTCTCTTGAAAAATCCTCTGCATTGAACTCTGGAAACACAAGAGTTCACCTTATGTCTCCTTTCTCTTCATCATGTAATGCTCATAGTATTTAATATCATCTTGGTTGACTTCATGAGTGGACAAAATATATCACTTCGCTTTCTTTTGGGGACAAATGAGTGAAAAATTAGGGACTGTCTGTCTAGAGACTATTTGAATAGCAAACAAGAAGTCGATATTTCTAAAATGAAGTATGGAAATTTTTATATTGAGTGGCCTAAACATTTGCATCCGTAGACTAATTGATCTTACCAGAAAATGGCCAGCTGTGACTCTTGCACTCTTATTTTTTTCTCAGTTTTTTTGTAAATATTAACTACTGCTAATGGATTCTTAAAATAGCAGTGTAATGCCAGCCCTCATGCTTCTTCTATTTTTAAAAATTAATTTATTGGAAATCAAAATGTAACTGGTTGTCCTGATGCCTTTGCCCAGGAAGATTGCTTTCCATCCTCTGAATTTGTACCTGTCATTTATCCAGGCATAATTTTGTATTTGAGAAATCCTGCATTTTGTTTAGACTTCTGCTGCCATCAGTGGGTACTGCTGGAGTCTCACTGAGGCTCATACACAGATGAACGTGCAGGTCTAAAACCAATCCCCCACCCAAAAAGAAGGTGCACATGGACACACATGTAACAATTAGGTATTCATGCACAAATTAATTACATGACAAGGTTGCTCATTCAGTAACAAATTTAAATGTTAACCACTAGCAGAAATAATCCCATCAGAACATGCTTATACTTATTCTGTTGTCCTGAGCTTATCTCCAGATATTAAGCCCATAAAAGAATACAACTCATGCTGGGGATTTCAGGGGAACATCAGGGAATGTGTTGTCAGAAGGAGAAAGGAATCTACTTTCTTACCCAGTACCTGAGCCCTTCTTGGAGAGGAGTGTTCTGTTCTTTGTTCTGGAGCAACAGCAACTACAAGAGGGCACCCTTAGAAAGCTGCCATCTTGGAAGGCTTGGCTGATTCCACCCTGCATGTGTTAGTTCTTCGGTAGGAAAGGGCGCCCTATCTTCACCATCCCAAAATGAGACAGGTTTTTTTCCCCTTCATTCTAAAAAGCAAACTCTGAGTAAGGGTTCTTCTTTCTTTGGTTTGTTTTTTTAGTCTGTTTTGTTTTGATTTTACTTTTTTGGGGCTTTTTTATTTTATTTGGGTTTGGGGTTTTTTGGGTTTTGTTTGGTTTTTGGGTTTTTTTGTTGGTTTTTTTTGGGTTGTTTTTTTTTTTTTTTTTGCTTTGCAAGCATTATTTTATAGCAGCTCTTGTTCCCTGACTTTGAATTATGAAATAATTACCCTTGTGCTAACTTTTACATTATTCAATACAGAGTTTTTCAGTCCTCCAGAGAAACAAAACTGGGCATATGAATTTTAGCTATTACAAAAACAAGAATACAAAAAATTACTTGAGATCCTATTGTCCATATAAATGAACTGCAACATCTTTCCCAATTCAGAGTCAGAAGTTTCAGTGAGCCAAGGTGCTCTCAGAAGCAAAGGAAGAGGTGGTTCACACATTGGCTCACCAAACCTTGCTCTGTGCTGTGACCTCAGCATATAAAAACATGAATTCAGTGTCTGATACGGGACCACAGGCGATGGCTTTGATTGATTGTCATAAGCATCAACCATGAAATACACAAATAGGTTCAGATACCACTTTTCTCCCTCTCCCTGCCTTTCTAGGTATAAAAGAGCTTTGGAAAGACAGCTTGAGCCAAATCTTCATGGCTGAACCAATACTTACCACGATTCAGAGCCGTTGTTGTCATTTCTGGTTTCAGACTTTTTCACTGCCACATTCCCATGTTAAAAAAACCCGCATGGTTTATTTCTCTTCTGATTGTCCTATACATGGCTTCCTTGGTAATGTAAGTTCTTCACTGAACACCTACACAATATGCTCTCTTGACCTTCTGTCTGTCCTTACAAAGTTGTATTTCCCATTTGCACATTTGTAGAATATACACAGAGATAGTAATGAATTACTTAAGTTTCATGTACCATCAGCCTTAAGACCTTCAACCCACACACAGGCACATGCATTTCATACACACATCAAGGGAAAGAGAGATTTGGACACTGCTATCAACATGTGGGGTCAAAAATACCATTAAATCAGAAAGTTCTTTCAGCTGTGTTCAGGAAAAAACAATACTGAAAAATATCATTCTTGGCCAAGTTACTTATGGACGAAGCAAATTCCCCCATGGTGTTATTTGAATGAAAACCTAAGGATGGGATTGTATTTGGCCCCAAATTGTTCCTTCTAATTAGGTCATTACTGTTGTATGCACCAATGAGCGTTTATTTGATCCTCCTGTGTAAAAATACAAAAACATCCCGTAGTTTACCAAGCGATTCATTTGGGACTGAAAGCTTCACAGCAATGGAATTAGTGTGTACAGCACCTCAGTCTTTTTCCTAGATAAGATGGAAAAGGGAGGGCCATTATCAGTAACCCCATAGAGATAGTAGTGTCAATAGAGCTCCTACATTTAAAAGGAATAAAAATACCAGTGCTAGCAGGCAAACATATTAGTTTTTTAGACTTTCTTTTGCCTTCTTTTCAAAAGCTTTTAAATACAAAAATTACTTTTCTTCAAAACTTAAAGTAAACTTCTGAAGATCTAATTTCCCAATAGTTTCCTCTGCATTTATATACTATGTAGTGTTTAGGCAATGCCTATGTTATAAGTTTATTAATATTATGTAAGTGTTGTTCTTGTATTTATGTATAGTGTATGTATTGTAAATATACTCAGAGCTTTTTTTCCTCTTACTGTAAAAAGGTGATTTTTGCCCTATGATAATGTAAAGGGAGTCCCCTAATGAAATTCTGTCAGAGGATGATTATTCCACTCTATTCTCAAAGATTTAAATGAACAAGTGTTATCGTTTTAAATGGTGTCTCAGACATATTTTGTTGGTGCATTGCTTTTCTGTATTCAACTTTCCTATGAATTGAGCTGTGAATTGAAATAGAGTTTAAACCTTTAAATGTATGCATTTGTACAATTATCTGAATGGAGGCATGAAGGTTAAATAAAGCATTTTGTATGGAACAAACCCCTGATTATTACTGTGGATGACTCAAAGCTTCTGGAATACCTAGATACTAACTTTTTAAAATTAAATCTTTGTTTTCTATAAACATATAGTGATTTTTTAATGGAATGATTGCTTAAGAAATGGATTTTACTTGTGTTTCTGATTTTTTAAAAGCCACCATAGAGAGTAGACATTCTTTCTCCTTTCACAGAATTTGTGCATCTGTGGCAAAGCTGGAACAAATAAAATAGCACTCAGCAGTATAAACAAAAATGCCCTGGGATGATATAAAAATATTTTGCATTACTATATAATCTGAATACCCCAAGTACTTTGAAAGGGGAGCTCTTTACTTCTGGCCCTCTCCTTTCCCTGTTTGTGGGGAGGCTGGTGCAGTTGAAGTGCAGCATGTGTAAGGTACTGGTGCAGCCAGGAGAGGGTTTGTCCACTGTGTGCCCCTGAAGTGAAGGAACAGCTGCTGGAGAAGGGCAGTGCCACACTGGAAATGGCAAGCTTATACCTGGTTGAAGAGAGTTGGTATTTGCAATTGCTCCTAGGGACACTCTGAGGTCTGTGGGCTTGTCCCTTGTGTCTGGCCCTTCCATAAAAAAGCTTCCTTTATGTTTGAGCCAGCCTAGGGCAACTGGATGTAAAGTCAGAGGCTTGGAGCCGCACAGGACCCTTATTGGTGAAATTTCTCCTTAAAATTAATTTTCCCCTTCCCCTGAATTCCCATCAGCTTACTTTTAACCAATATGATCATTTATCTACTAAAAGCCACAGTGTTACATGGTTACAGGCAGAGAAACAAGTAAATAAAGTGATTTGGAGACCTTTGAGCCTTATGAAAAGATGTTTCTCAACCAAGTCTGTCCTATGACAGATCTTCCATCTCTCAAACCAACGATGAATTTAAAAATCAGATAGTTGCATTGACCCTTCCAAAGCACTTCTGCTTTCCACACAATAAGTTGTTTGTTCTTCCTCAGTGTCCTGTGTGTGTTTAATTTCATTTTTTTCTCCCAAGAGTGACATAAGTATAAAATGCATCACTGCCTGTTTAGTCTGACCTCCTCAGTGAACGCCCACACCGTCCTCTGCCCTGACCCATGCTCTGTTCCTGAAAAGTTATTTCTTCCACTTGCACAAACAACTGCTCAATTGTCCTGTAATCCCTCCCCCTTTTTTTCCCCTTTGTTATTGAACAGTCCACTTGGAATGAAAAGTTGGCACGTTGTGTTAAGTACGTCGCACGGGGCACGTCTGGCTCTCCGTGAGCATGACAAGGAGTGGCCGCTGGTAACCACCTTCAACTTTGCACACTGAGTTACTAGATCAGATAAGCACAGTTCCCTCTCTACGTGCAGGAAAAAGTCACATCGGCATCATCCTTGAACCCAGGGAGATTGCCTGCCTCCCAGACAGAGTTCTGGCAGTGCAGACTTTCACCCGTGGATTCAGGGTGCAAGTCCTCGTGTCCAGCCTCTAACAGGGAAGCCCATCCATGTGAGAGGTCTGTCTGCCACATCTGCTCGCTGCACTGTGGCCTGGTGGCACGAGATCTTGGTTGGGAGTGGAAAGGGCAATGCTAGGGGAGAAAAGCATGTTGGTGGTCGTCAAGTATTTGTCCTTTCCAAAGTGAAGCCAGCCCTGTGGTCCAGGCTGCCACTGATGTAATTGGTCTCTTCAGCAGTGCCTGCTGTTCACGCTGTGGAAACCTGCCCCTAAACAACCCTCACATCCTAGCAAACCAGGCAGAGTTAAACCCTTTAAATAGATAAAGAGCCAAAGACATTTGACTGAAGCTGGAGTGACTCAGTAGTTAAGGAAAAAATGCCAGAATCACAGAATGTTTGGGGTTGGCAGTGACCTCTGGAGGTCGTGTGGTCCAAGCCCCCTGCTCAAACTGGGACACCTAGGGCCAGTTGCCAGGATGGTGTCCAGATGGCTTTTGAGAATCTGCAAGGATGAAGACTCCAGCCTTGCTAGGCAACCTGTGCCAGGGGTCAGCCACCCTTACACTGAGAAAATGTTTCCTGATATTCTTAATAGCACCTGACCATTTGGAGTCCCTCCCTCTCACTTGGGCCATCAGGCAGAACAGGCTTTCTGGTTAAGGTTTTGACCCAGTCTGTAACTGAGCAGGGTTTTTATACCCATGGGTGTTCTCTGTGAGAGGCCCCAAATAGCAGCAGTAGCCATACCCTTCCTGTTGAAGCATACCCACAAAGGCATTTACTGCCTCACATACTTGTCTTACCAAAAATATATAGCCCATAATAACTGGACCTGCCCCTTATAAAGGAATGAATAACCAGATTTAGCCAGTAAGCTGAAACATGTCAATACATTTTGTCCTTTATGTTTTCATTTGTATCTTTGCACAACCTTGCTCACAGGTGCACTGTGCCCTTTCCTGGTTATCTTTCTCATTTGCTGGGGATATTGATCTATAAAACCTCCTTGTAAAATATTTCAAATAAATTCTTTGTTTTTTCTGGGGTGACTTTTCTACACCTGTATTTTTGGGCCTGTGCAGAATATTAACAGACAGAAACTAACAATAAAGTCCAGAAACTACTGCGAAAGCAAACAGTGAAACCAAGACTCTTGCAAAGCGCTATAAATCTCTGCTGAGCTTGAGTTGCTGTTTAATCTTTATATACAGGTACGTCTCAAGGTTATCTGCTCCTGAGGGGTTCTCTGGAGGCTTTTGTGATTTGTCATCCGCTCAGCTTCTTATCAGTCACAGGCATTTCCCCTTGTAACATTTATTATGGGCTCCCCTCTGTGTTTCTTTAAAATGCAATGCCCTGAAGAGGCTCTGGTATGCAGTTTTTAAGGAGTTATTAAATCTCCCTCTTCCATGATCAACTGGATCGTAAATGTGGCACAGGCAACATCGCAGGTGGGCAGCACTGGTGGCTGAGCACCCTCACTGGGACTGGATGCAAACAGAAGCCTTAAGCTCTGGACAGGAGTTTTCTCTCTCCATCTTGCAGTCTCTGGCTGGAAAAGTACAATTAAATACATTGATTGAATACGTTGCATATGTAGAGGAGAATCTACTGCAAATAGCATTAATAAAATAACCATTGTGGCAGCTTAGCTAAGACACTGTGTCTAATTTTGAGGTGGAAGAAATCTCAATCTTTTCCACCAGGATGATCATGGCCATCCTGCTGTGCCATTCCATTTCAGCAGAGGCAAATCAAGCCCTGGCTGCTGCAACAATGTGTCACCATTTCTGAGGAGCTGGCAGACTTGGGAGAGGGACAATGAAATTCCTTCATCAGCCAGATGACAGGGAGCCTCTCTGCTCATGGCCAAGGTTTGGACAGCAGAGGATTTGCTGTGAAATTGCTTCCTCTCCTGTGTCCACAGCCTCATGGAAGTGTGCTGCCAAAAGAGAGGGCTGGCTGATGTGGGAAGCAGGATGCAACTGTTCCCCAGCTATTGCTTTTATCCAGCAGATAAACCTGCTTTAATTCCTCATTTATCCTTAAATACCTGCTTTGTCTACACTGACATCTGAGTTCTGACTGCTAGCACATATAGGCATGCAAGAACACGTATATATCTGCTTCGTACATGTGTATGTGTACTTATACACGCACACATGCATGCACTGCATGCACCTATGTAGATGTGCACTGACTAGCTAGCTCTTCCTAAAGGTAGTGGGGGCACCAGGAGCACTACTGGGAATATACTTAGGAGCCAGGTGTTCATGTAGGTAGGAAACAGCTGAGTAGCAGTTTTAAAGCCCTTTACTTTGAGATGCTAGAGCCCAAATGGGTCCTACATCCCCAGAAATGTCACAGGCCATGTTGGACGGGGCTTTGGCCTAGTGGAAAGTGCCCCTGCCCATGGCAAGGCAACTGGAACAAGATGATCTTTAAGGTGCTTTCCAAGCCAAACCCTTTTATGATTCTGTAAAAGGACAGGGGAGGAGATGAATTCTCAGACTCCTTCTATGCCTGTCCCCCTCACCTGAGTTGGTGCTTTAGGAGTGCTCTGAAGCCCCACGTGCCCCCAGACCTGACTTGTTCTCATCTCCCCCTCTGCCAGCAGGTGTTCACCCCAAGCCTGGACTGCAAAGAGCATCCCATAGGAGACAGTGTGGCCTCCCCCATGACAGAGGGGTCCAAGGACAGCCTGGGGTCCTGCACACCACACCATCACCTCAGCACCCAGGCGTGGACAGAGGCAGGGACATGAGCAGAGGTTTAGCCTCAGTTATGCTGGGGGGTTTGTCTCACATCCAGGCTGGTGCTTGGGTCTGCTGGTGCATGTGAGCAGGAAATGGGAGCTGCTCCTTTGGTGCCCATCTCTCATGGAGCAGACAGAGGTCTGGTACTTCGCTGCTTGCAGCGGGAAGGAGCTGCGTGGAAATTGAAAACCCTGAATTAGCTGAGACTAAATTGATCTCCATCTGTGCAAATTGGTAACATGGCTGTTTCAGTCTGCTGGTGAAGTATGCAATCTGTTTCTGAGGCGTTTTGTGGAAAATTAGAAAAGGCTGGTAGAGGTTTCTGCAGAGCTTTTTTGGTTCTGATTATTCATTTATTTACAAACGATCATTTAGACCATCTGTGGGTTTTCAGTGTAACCGAGAGAAAACTCTGAGCTTCCCAGGACTTTACAAGTGTGCCAAGAAGGCAAGACTGCAAAGGCTTTTGGAGCTAATAAAACAAAGACAGAAAAGCTGCTTGTTGTGATGAGGTGGGGGGAGGAGAACACACGGCTGGGGCCTTTTTCCTTCCTCAGCCTTGCTTTGTTTCCCATTTTGTTTGACATTTGTAATCAAAGCCTCAGCACCTTTGCTTTAGTTATAATAACTTTACTGTAGCTATTACATGAGCCTCCACAGATGTACACACAGCCCAAGTTTTTAGCCTCCAGCACTGACCACTCCCCAGACAAGATGCTTGTTCCTGTACCACAGTACGTGTGATTCTGCAAGTTTCATTTATCACAAGGCAGCAGTACAGACACAAGAAAAGTACAGCAGGAGCCAGGGGCTCAAGATGAGGTTTGGCACACAGTACATCAACATCAGAAGACTTGTTCCTTCAGCTTTCATCACTAACAACATCTGGGAAGATGAATGTAACTCAGTCACGGTTGCTGCAAATTAAAATAAATGAATAACCTGCCAAGTGTGAGACAGAAGTGCTACATTCATGTGTTTTTGTGGGAAAACTAATGTGGCCCTTTGGGATTGTCAGCTTTAGTTTGATTCACATGGATGGCCGTGTACCCATAAACTTCAAGGAGCTTTCAGGGCTTAAAATATTTTCCTTGACTATCCTAGCAGGAAGAGTTTTGGTAGGAAGTAAGGATGGCATTGATAGCAATTTCATGCTTGAGCTCAACTCAGAGAAATAGTGAGCAAATGTTGGTTCACTGGCCGTAACTTGCAGGAGTGGTGGTGATATCCAGTAGATCGATAGCCACTTATCGAAGGCAAAGTGGACTCCTTGCTACAGGAGTCAGGAATGGCCTGATAAATCTATGAGGGAATACATCTCCTGGATAGCTGGAGAAGAGAAGGCTCCAGGGAGATCCTGGAGCAGTCTTCCAGTATCTTTAGATCTACAAGAAAGCTGGGGAGGGACTTTTTACAAAGTTATAGATGAAGGGTAATGGCTTTCAACTGAAACAGAGTAGATTTAGTTTAGATATTAGGAAGTTCTTTACTGTGAGGGTGGTGAGGTACTGGAACAGGTTGCCCCATCCCTGTAAGTGTTCCAAGGACAGGTTAAATTGAGCAACCTGGTCTAGTGAAAGGTGTCCCTACCCACAGCAGGAGACTTGGATTAGATGATCTTTAAGGTCCCTTCCAACCCAAACTACTCTATGCATCTGTGAAACCAAGTACTTTTTACTCTACAGTAGCTGGAATCTGACTGAGATGGTGCTTTCATATATGGAAGGGAGCACAGGACACAGAACTCAGGCTTTCACAGTATTCTTCTGCAAACATTACTGCTTTTCTCCCAGCCACAGAGAGCACCACCAGGTAACACCAATCACTGGCTCCCACCTGGGTGGCCAAGTCTTACAGCACACTTCTTGCCCCAAGCAGATTGATTTTCTGCAGGCCTTGCTGCAGGCCAGGCACAGAGATCCAGCTGGGTCTATCTGAGGTTGTGATCTTTTATTCCTGCCTAGCAGGGGGTGGTGGAGATGGGGTAGAAGGCAAGTAACTACAGGATGAAGAGGTGGGCAGTCACCTGTAGTATGAATCAAGGACTAAGGCTGAAGGGAGATGTGAAGTTAGGAAAAGGAATGAGAGGACAAGGGAAAGTATCAATGACCCTGGGGCTGAGATGAGGGTCAGGTATGGTTATACTGTGGTCCTCGGGGCTCATGGTTTGGGGGAAAGAGCATGGCAGCAGCACTAAGATACAAAACACTGAATCAGACAGTGCCAAACATAACCATTTATACTTTCATTACACCTTTGTCCGTACATCTCACATAAAGGTGTTTGGAAGTGTCTTTGCAAGCTTTGTAAGAATTACTGATGCTGGGTGTATTTCTCCTCTTCTACAGTATGGTTCCTTACCTCCAAGATCCAAACTAAACAAATACAGAAACACACTTTAAAAACTTGAACAAAAGCACTCAAAATTTTAATTGCATTACATTTACTTCCATTTTCGTTGGAGAAGGAATAAGCATTTTGTATCCCCTATGAAAATCTAGGCCTTCCTATTCTTTTTGCAGTATAAAACCATGTCTAATCACAGTGGGCAAGCCCATGAGCCATGATCTTAAAAGTTCAAATCAGCTTTAAGTGAAGCAAATACAGCAAGAGTGGCATTTACTTCTTTAGGACAGGTGTTTTAAGTTTACTGAGGGATTGGAAGTTGGGCTGATTGTTGAAAAGCATATATAAAATTACTTTAGGTCCACAAGAAATGTTTTTGTATTTGAAATCATGTTCTAGTCCAGTGTTAGCTCAAACCAAAAATTTTAGACATTTCTAGTGAACTTTCAGGAAACTGTCCAAATAATTGACACCCATTAGATATTTAGAAAACCTGCATGGAAAACCTTAGCTGGATCCGTGGAGCTCAGTGAACCAACACATTCTCAAAAGAAACTCTCTTGTGGTGAAAAATTGTTGACCAGTGCTCATCTCAATGTGAGCAAGTAGACTGTGCAGGCCAAGACTGGCAAACAAACAGGAATCAAAGGCTGATTCCCATGCTTTTCCTGGGCATACTGTCTGCATGAGGGGAAAAGATGCCACAGATTGAACCTACAAAACTGAGAAGTGTGTGTATAATTTTTTTATTCTGTGTTTCCATGTAGAGGTACATCATCATATTTTAAACATGCAGCATCAATAAACTAAAAAAAAAAAAAAAAAAAAAAAAAAAAAAAAGAAAAGGTGGTGGCCCCAGTGCTTGATTGTAGCACGAGCTTGAACTCTGGTGGGTTTATTGTGTATGCTTAACTGCAACACCAGTGACATATCAGCAGTTTATGGACTGGAAAACAAAGCCATTAAGTTCTTTTGGCACTGTGTTTCTGACAAAAAAGAAGGTCTGAAGAAAGGGAGTTACAAAAATGTGTTTTACACTGGAGGCCCATTAGCTCTATTGATCACAGAAACTGCTCTGCAGCCTCCACCTGCAGTATTGTGTGTGAGGGATTTATTTTATGCTCTGTTCATCACAACAAACAGACCTCCCGAGTAGCAATGTGTGTTCTTATATAAAAGATAATTTGGGGGCTCTGAAGACTTGAAACTCAGATTTGGTCATAATTATTGTAAGGTCACCTAGGAATTCTGGAGAAGTTTGTTTATCCTGATTCCAGCCTGCTAGGTCCAAGAAAATACACTTAATTCAATCCAGGTGACTTTCCATTAAATATAATCTTGTCTTAATTGGTGCCACCTTGACCTCTACTTGTGAAGTCTGTTTTGTGGTCTACAAGTCTAGCTTTAAATGCTCAAACACACATTTCTCCATCTGATTCCCTGTGATTTCATTATGACAACAACACACTTCATACCAGGCTCTCGGTGTGTGTGAAATGCAGGGAAGGTTTAGTAACAAGAACATGTCCAAGCAGGACAGATGTCTTCCCCAAGCTGCAGGCCACGGTGTTCTCTGTTACCTGAGCCCAGCTCAGTTATCACAAACTTTAGGATGTCCAAGGTTAAGGCATCAGTTAATGGTTCAAAGCCCTGCTCCCTGGGGCAGCTCATCCCACTCACTCTCCCCAACAGAGAGGCCACAACATCCAGTTTCTGGGAATCATAAATTGGTGGGTAGGATTTGTGGGCCCCTGGAGCCCCAGTTTACATCTCCACCAGTGTGCTTTCCTCCTTGCAATAACCCTCTTAGCCTGGCAGCCCTATATCAGGCTTGAATTCACCCCAGTGGGGTATTCCCAGCAGACCTCAGCCTGTCCTAATGATTTGACACTTTAGCACTGCCCCAGTGAGGGGAGGAACAGGAAGGTTGAGATGCCTCCTACAAAGTGCTGGGCTGAGCAGCATTAAGAACTGCAGCTCAAAGCAAATGCCTTCCCCTTGGCATGAGGATTTTAATCTCATCTGGCATTTCAAGCTGATGAAAATATTGCTCTGAATTTCTATTTCTGACAGTGGCAGAGAAATAGAAGCTCCTTTATTTCACCAGAAGCCGCAGTTTCCATTCTGGGAAGAAATACAGGAGTTAAGTAGCCCGTATCACAGGCATTAGCCAAGTGGGAGCTTGTCATGTTTGATCAATTGCTGGTGGTAGATGATTTTCTGTGAAATGTGGTAAAAAAAAAATTGTACTCAACCACTGACATGAATTAATACACTAACAATATTAAACTTTGGCTCCAATAGTGGCTGCTGCTTCAGAGGGCTTGAAAAACTGAAGTTCTGAATTATGTACCAAACCCAGCCACCGACTCATCTGGCAACATTTACAAATGTCATGTCAATGCTTTGCCAGAAAAGAACAAAGGCAAAACGCTGTCAGGACCCAGCAATCTTGGAAGAGATAGAATTTGGGTGGAAATTCACATGGAGTGCTTCAAACAGGTATGATCTGGATTGACCTGTAGGTTAGTGTTTCAGGAACCATACAGAAGCAGGAAGTTTGAAAACTTTCAGGTAAATTAGATTAAAATCAATACTATTAATAAATGTGCACCACATACCATAGGGAAGCCAAGCACTGCTTGATACAATGCACAAACACATTCATTGCCAAGATGATATAAAGTGCATTTTACACTCAGAAGATAAATATTTTGGCTTCTGTTCAAAGCTGCAGCTTCCGAAGTCATGTGGCATCATGAGATGCAGCTCCCATTTGAACTTGGGGCAGGAAAAGATGATTCATGGGGTGGCAGAAAAAAATATAAAAATTGGAGTTGTTCAAGAACAGAGAAGGCAAAGACAAGGAATGGATTTCTAGGCCATTACTGTTTTTAAGTAAAGTTCAAAGTCTGAACCCTAACATGAACATTTTTATAATGGTATTGATGATGCTACTTGGCACCTTGGACTAACAGGAATAAATAATATCCTAGTGTGCTTTATTACAGAAAAGATTTTCATATTGCTGTCCAAGAGCAACATACAGTTCCTGAAGCAAAATCCAGAATCTTCAGCTTCCCAATGGTGTTGTAAGATTCAGCATGTGCTACCTTAAGGCACCTGGTGGGATCTTATTAGAGGAAAGGGAGGCCTGAGTGGCAGAGGTGGGTGGGAAGAAATGTGAGATCTGTTAAATCTACCTAAAAAAGCCACTAAGAGATTTCAGGGTCCTGGAACAAGAGTCTCTTGAGCAACAGTGGTCCTGACTTTTAGGGTATGTTTAAGGGAACCAGTTCAAAGGATGAAGAGTATTTTATAAATGTGTGCTGTGAATTAAATTTCCTTTTGGAGAGCTTAGGCAGAATGAAGATGGGTAGAGTGAAGGGATGGATCGGTGATGCTACACATCATGTTGACAAGACAAGGCCAAGCCTCCTCTGTGTCTTGCAGAGTGTGCCAGTCTACCATTCTGGTGTGTGACACAAATAGAGACCCAAAAACTCATCTGTGCCAATGGGCCTCACTAGAAGCCAGGCATCAGTCCCACCATGACTGTCTCTGTTCTCTCAAGAGAAATAGGCCACCATTTCACCTGAGAGTGCTCCCAAAGTTTGCCCCAAAAGCCCATGTGGATATGTTGACCTCACTGGATTGTAGCTATGAAATGTGGTACTAGTGCTCAATCAGAATCTAGAGCCAGAGGAGCAAGGCATGACCCCCCACCAGGGAAAGGATAGAAAGAGATTTCATACAGGGAACCACTTCAGGTTTTGTCCTGGGTCCAATCCAGCTACATGCTGATTCTGTGATGACCCCCAAGCTCCTCCAGAACTGCTTTATCTAAGCTGAAATAATTAATAAACTGCTGCCAGAGCCCTCAAACACATTTTTTCTCTTTTTTTCTTTTTTTTTTATGTTCAGCTGACCATGGTTTCCAAAGTACACCATGCACATAGAGGAGCACCACTCATTATGCATGTGATCTGTTCCCCATTTAACAGAAGTATTTCCAAAGGAGTTGAATTCACCTGGCTGGTGTTTTCTTTCACAGTAGCTTTGGCTTCCTTGGTACTATGCCAAGAAAGACATCTTTGTTTGTGCCCTTCACTCTAAGTGGTGTCAGCAAATTACTGGCAACAGCACATATTAGTGTCTTCATCAGAGTGAGAATTTATGATGTCACCGCTAAATCCATCAGGGGCATTACATCCTTATAATTCATAGCTGACTCCTGAACACATGAAAGGAATGGCAGTGTGCCAGCTAACAAAGAATAATTGCCCTACTTACTTTAGCCACGATAATTTGCTTAAATAATAAAAATATGCTGGTGCAACAAGAAGAATTTAATGTGCTGATAAACACAAAGGAGAAAAACATGTAAGTACTGAGCCATATATTAAATCCCCATCTTTCTGGCAGCAACATTCTCCATTTCTGATATTTTAAGCTGATGGAAGCTTTGATCAACATTTACATACACTCAACATTTACATACAGTCAAGACAAATATGGCAGCATTATTTAAATTTCATTTTATGGCCCAAATGATGGTAGTAATTCATGGCTGGAAAAAAATGGTACATGCAACAAGTTGCAGTAATTATATTTTTAATGAAAAATTAAATTGACTATGCCTGAGAAAGGATATTAAGGGATAATTCCAGGAGCCTAATTAATTTGGAAAGGAAACTGAGATCACTGATGAAAGAAATTGCTAAAAATGGGCCCTTCAGTATAGATTTCTAAATTTTTCACTGCTCAAGTCAGGCTCACCTTTTTCTTAAACTTTTTCTCTATGAGAAAAATACACTAGGTTCACAGTGAAGATTGATTTCTGTGGGACACAAAGCAGTCATCTTGGGATCTACACATCCACGTTTTTTAATTTGGAAAGTATCCATTACTGAATAAAAATACCTTATTTTTTAGCAACAACAACAGCAAAAAACCTTGCCCCTTCCTTCTTTATGCTTCACCCTGAAAACTCGCTTTAAATAATGTTTTCATTAAAATTCAGCTTTGATGGAACACTTTCAGCCAATACAAATGAGCGTGTTTTTGCTAAAGCAAGATGAAGAGGAGCTAAAGACATTTGCCCTATTAACCCATACCTAACATATTAAAGACTGGAAAGGACTTTGTAGTCAAAAAGATTTGCTTTTCAAAACATCACACTTAAACTCAGAGGGACGGGGGAGAGAGGGAAAAAAGAAGGGGAAGCTTGGTGCAAGAAATCATCTATACAAGCCACAAAGGCTGCCAGACAAAATATTGGTCTTCTGCTAAATTATACAGCATGATATGAAAACACTTGCTTTTCTGAAAGGCAACAAAAGAGAAAAATACTGATGAGGTAACCAAACCTTCAAAGCCAAAGCTAGGGATGTTATTCTATGCTCCATGGTAATCCTCAGCTTACACCAGCTCTCTGTTTGGTCCCCAGTGCCAAGGGACAGTAAGCTCCACTGATTTCACCACCACTATCCTGCAGCCTGTGAATCAGAGGCGTTGTACTGCTGCCAGGAAAAAGGAACCTGTTGAAAGAGATGTGCTCTGTAACCATGGCAGTCATCAAGAGGGTTATGGATTTTAACCACATTAGTGAGTAAAGTAAAGCAAAGCAAACTGTTAGCACAAACCTGTGAAGGGGAAAAATCCAGAGGGAGGCAAACTACTGCAGTGATGATATTTCCGTGATTTTTTGAGTCTGGAGAACAGTGCACACCTTGTTATATGACTTATGAAAGGAGTTACAATTTGTGCTCCTTACATTTGGGAAGATGTGTACTAGCATAGTTAGGAAAAGTTATCTATACTTAACTGCAGTAAGACAAACATGCAGCCAGACCAGACACTTCTAGTTTCTTATCCAAAACTCATGAAGCACAGTTTTTCCTGCTACTTTTATTAGCCAGCCAGAAATGTTAAAATGATTGTTCTACAGTATGTCATGGGTTACCTGGGATACATGAGTCACTTTGTATTCTACATACCTTTAGTTCTTTTAGTGTTCAGTCTGAATGTTATCATGTTGAGGTGGGATTTATTGCTATAAATGTTTTCCTTATGACTCTTTCCTAGCTCTTGTTTGACAGTGATAAAAAGTTAACTGACATATGTTCATTGTGTGGTAATGCACTTAATCCATGCCTTGTCTCTGGAGTCTTATAATCTGTAGGCTGCATTGCATAAAGGAATGGCTTTTACAGTACTTCAGTCTTTATAAAACAACCATTTGTGGATTAAGGGTGTCTTTCCCTAGTGATACATGTTGGCACACCTACTTCTAATTTCCACTGTATAAGCTAAGAGAGAATTCTGCTTGGTAAGAACATGTAGGTACACTGATGCAGGTGCACTGCATCTCAAGGGTTACCCGAGGCCATCCGAAAGCCAAACCTGCTCTTGAGTGTCTGGAAGGCCACAAGGTGGATGCAGGGGAAGACTTTCCTTTGGAATATTTTAGTGCTTTATGTGCTCAGGCACTGCCAGCACGTTTATTACCCATCATTATGGCATGACAGGGTCAGGGTGCATGTGAGGAGGTCAGGCCAAGCAGACCTGGACAGACTTTTTGCAGGTTGCCTAAGAGGGCTAAGGTGGAGAGGAGCTGGGATTGTGTATTCACAGCTACAGATGCAGCTGTGGCATGTCTTGTCCAAAGAACACTGAGCACATGTACACGTGGCTAACTCAGGGAGGAAGTAAGATCTATGGCACCTTTATTTAAATAAAATGACCAGTGGAATTGGGACTGAATAACATCTTGTTCCACAAACATGAACCTACAGACACAGAGCACATTCGCTCAAGTAGCTGAAGAAAATACTTTACCAAGGAATCATTTCCATTGTAGGTGAGTGCTTTGGAATGCTGAGATATGAAATATTAGTCACTTGACCTGCTGTGTCAAAATGTACGTGTTTATGAATAACCCACCTCAAAAATGTGGCTTGTGTCAATCCATCTGTCCTTAATATGGCAACGGATTCAAAACATGATCCTGGTTCTTGGATTTGATTCAGATGTGACCAGAACCACAAGTGAATGATATCTCTATTTGGAAGTACAATTTCCAGAGGTCCATGCATCAACACTGCTGCATCCAACTGAGCTCCCACTATTTGCATGCACATTTTGAACCCTCAAACAAATACAACCTACACACTCTCCTGTGTGGTAACATGTTCATACCTAAGTACTCTTTTTTGTGAGCCTTGCAAGAAGTCAAATAATTTATGTATGGCAAAAAATGCATTTGTGGTCTTTCACAGGTGAGCTTAAGCAACAAAAAAGGCAGCAACTTCCTCATAACCCACTGTGAGTAAAGAGGGTGGCACCGGTTTAGGAGGTGGAGGTGCTCTTGAGAGCCTTTCAGCAGCCTATTCAGGAATCATCAGAAGGCAAGATCAAACCTGTTGATTTACAGGCCAAACAGTTCATAGTGTGACACATGCTGCAAGTGGGAGATTATTGCAGCACAAAAGCTGTGGCCTCATGATTGCTGACTAGATCCCAGTGCTATCACCCTCATCCCATATGGGCTAGATAGGCTGCACATGTGTATGGGGCAATGAGTCAAGGAACCTGCAAGGCTCCTGAATAAAACAGGGTGATGAGAGAATAGCACACTTCATCTCTAGATGAAGTATTGTGTGGTGATCACCGTGTGAGCCAGAGACCAGCTGATGAGGACTGTCTTTTCTGTGCCCCCAGTGCTCTTTCAGCAAGCTGCAGTGACAAGGGCAGAAGGAAGGCTGGGTGTGGTGTCACAGAGGACAGATAATTGCTACCTTAAACCTGAGCTTCCTCATGTTCAACAAGGGAATGAAGATCTATCTCTTTGTTCAGGCCTTTAGCCAGCTTCCCTCTCTGATAAAAATAACTTGAGTGTGAATGGTAGTTTTTAGCAAACTGGCAAAAGTTTCTACTTGTTTTCCTTTCAAAGCTGAAATGCTTCAGGAGTTCACAAGATGCTTGTTTATCAAATCAGGGAAATTTTCATTTTAATCAAAGGTTTAGGAGTAGCTCAGATACTTGGAGTAAATAAAATAAAACAAAACAAAGAAGTGAGAGAAATGCCACTGATCCCCAAGACTGCTTTCAGCATGGTATGTCTGCCTGTTGCTATACCCCTCTCAGCAAGACCAGCTATACCCTGAACCTGCAGCAAGTCTGTGCTGCTCAGAAGGCTTCCCAGAGAACCTGAAGGGACTGTATCCATGTGTTACAGACCTTTGTTCTCAAATGCAGATGAATTAGTTGTGCTATTTTCCTACAAGAACATGACTATCAGTCAAATTGTGACATCAGTGCCTGTCCAGCTCCAACACTTTTCTCAGCAAAAATTGTTATGTGGAGGGGCAGGGGGAGGCGAAGGAACACCTCTTTGAGTTTTCTTCATTTTAATGAAACAACAAACTCTGGAAAATATGCACGTTCCCACACCTTCACACATGTTCAGTTTATATGGACAACATGTTGCAATCAGCATCTCTTCCTCTCCTCCTCCCCCATCCTTTCTCTGCAAAGTGACCAGAGGAGTACCTGCATATCTAATTCTTCAGAATCCGGTTTCATTCACAAAAGCACTGCTTCTTTCATGCAGGAAGGCTTATTTGAAGGTACTTACAGAGCCTGTTTGCACTGGGCCGGATGTTCAACACACTGTTAGTTCCAAGTTTGGCAACAAAATCCTGCTTCAGAGTAGGAATTGCAGCTCACAATGACCAAAAGTGCAGTCGCACCTTGCTAATAAAAGGGCCCTTCTTTCAAGGTGACATTTCACAGAACTGAAAATTAGGTATATCTTTCTTTATGAGGGGGACTCTGTATTGTATAAAAGTACTCTCCTTGAGATATTTTCCAATATCTGCTTGATTATAATGTTCTATTTAAACAAACTAGCAAGCCTGTCAGAAATGGTACTTATTGCGGGGCAAGAGGCTTTTGACCTTCTGTGTAATTATTCCCAGCTCACCCTTGGAAGTCTGCATTACTCTAAACTGAATTTGTGGCATTGTGTGGTGCAAAAAGGAATTGAATTGTATCCGTTAGTAAATTTGAACTGGAATGCACAGTAAATGTCAAGACTCTTAATTGAGCTTTCTATAATGGCTTCCAAGCTTACTAAGGAACAATCAAAAGCTATTAGTTATGACTAGGTAAACATTTTAAGGATATTTTTTTTCCCAAAGACTCTTTACTTCTATTTGATGAGCCTTTGTACATGACTTATTGTAAAGCTATGAAAGAATAGATGTGTTTGTGATAAAATTAGTCTCAGGACCTTTATGAGAACATTCAGGGCTAAACACTCATGGTTTCAAAGTGTTAACTGTAAACCTTTCTGCATTAGTCTATATTATAGCAAAGCCATATTTTATGCTAAAGTACCTGGGATGCATTCTTACCTATGAGTCTAGACTGTGCCAGACTTTTCTCCTGTTAGGTATTATCTCTCTCCTGCTCAGCAGTATTAAGTTGACCATGGAAGCAATCTTCCTTTTTATGTGAAATCGGTGATAGACAATCTGCTGTTTTCTATTCTACAGCAAGATTTTCAAAGCTATACAACAGTCTTATGAAAGATCTGGTCAAGAAGAGCATAAAGAAAATTTCTCCATTTGTAAATCTCTTACCCAACATCTGACTGAAAGCTAGGCAGAGGGCAGAGACCGTGGATGTTTGCAACAGCTCCTCAAAAGGCAGAGTTATCTGACCGACAGCAACACATCCTTATCCAAGAGCAAGAATCTGTTCAAAGCCAAAGATAAAGCAGTTGGCTGCTGCAGCAAGACTGGTTAAGATACAATGCTTCTGCAGGCAGCAGCACAAAAGAGAACGTGTTTAGCGTTAGATGTAGGTCAGATCTCAGCTCACATAACCACATACACATTTAAGGTGCACAGAGTGGAAGCAGCTTGCAGGAGGAGAACGAGGTGAATTAGGTGCAGAGCAAGACTTGAAATCTTATCAGTGAAGCCCTAGTTCTGCCACCAGTACCCACATCAAAGTACAGACTCAGACACTGAAAACTTAATTTACAGCCTCCCGTGCTTTGTGTGCCCTGTGTCCCTGCAGGCACAGGGATGACCAAAGGGAGAGATGAGGTGTAGGGAAGTGGATGTAATTTGGACAGCCTGAATCTAGGCTCAAGTGCTTTAAAGGACGCCATGCTAAAAATTTCTTTATTCACTATTCTTAACAACAGCTGCCTCTTAGCTATCATGAAATAAATTTATGCTGATTAACCATTAGAAAATTATGCAGATTTTAGTAGAAGATTAAGTGTGAAATCATTAAGAGACAGTTGCTTGCAACTGGTTCCTTTTTTTCTCCCAAATGGAAGATCTATTAAAGCTGTACAGTTCATCTGAACAGGGATTGCAAAATTAGAGATGTTGTCTAAGTGACTGTGTGTGAGAAAAGGATGCTTCAAAGAATGCAGTGAAAGAGACATTAGAAACTTTCTGAGAAGAAATCCAGACAGCAAGTTCTTCACAAGCAGTTTTTGAAAAGACTACTCAAGATAAAATGTCAAAAGCACCTGACAGTTGATTTTTATATGTTCTCAAATAATAGTGTCATAGGAAACTGAAATATGTATTCAGGAGGAAGTCATTATAAGAAATATTGGTAAAAAAGATGCTTCCACTGCTCATTGTCATATAATTTGCTCACAAAAATAATTCAGGTTTTGGGTTTATTGATATGAAGAGGTAAACTCTAAGCAGAGAGGAGGAAGGATGAAAGATAGCCACAGTAAAGGAGAAGGGATAACTGCCTCTATCCCACTAGAAAAGTGAGAAGACAGAGATAAACATAAAGCAGTATGGGATGATGCCATTGACAACCTATTTCTTTTTCCAAAGAGAAATATTGCCCCACTAATTCTTCTGCCAGTGCCTTATCTACATGATATCTGCCCCAGACAGCTTATTTATCTTTTTGAGGAGGTGCTGCATTTGAGTGGAATTTGCCTGCCCCATCTCAGGTAGCTGGGCTGATTCAGTAATCCAAATGTTTGTCCTTGGTTCATCTCATCCCTGTGCTACCACTGCTCTCCGGGCTTCAAGTCCAGTGAGAGACTGACTCTGAATGCTCTGACTGTGATGGCAAATAACCACATCTGCAACCGACCAGTTGGTCCTGACAGGGACAACTCACCCCCACGATGCTGTATTTATGAAAAATTCACAGGATTTATTAGGATTTTAAAATAGTATGAAATATGAAATAGAAGGATGAAGTGAACATATGCTAAAAGAAGAAGAAATTTTTCACCGGGAGAAGAATAAAGTACAGGAATGCTCTTCCCAGGGAGGTGGTAGAGTCACCATCCCTGGATGTGTTTAAGAAAAGACTGGACATGGCACTTGGTGCTATAGTCTAGTTGAGGTGTTAGGGCATAGGTTGGACTCAATGATCTTAGAGGTCTCTTCCAACCTCATTATTCTGTGATTCTGTAAAAAAATCTTTTTTTCATCAAAAGAACCAGCCACTTCCAGTCAGAAACCTGACCATCAGGATCATGGCAGGCATTTGCAGCTGTTTGTCTCTCTTGCCTGGGTGGGCAGTGATTCCATGGGGGCTGCTGGCTACCACCTCCCCCACCTCAGCAGTGCCTCAGGCTGCTCTGTAGGTTGCACAGAGACATGCTGCTTATAGACAAATGTGGGCTGCTGGGTGGCCTTCCTCTTCTGTGCCTGGTCTGTAGGAACTCCCTCCATTAGGCCTGGGGTTTTCAGGAATCCAGGGAATCACGTGCCCTACAGTGTTCGTGAGATGTGAATATGGCTTGCAGGAGAAAAAAAAAAAAGAGGTTGCAAATCCATGGAAATCAACCAAGCCTGTGAGGAATTTGTGGTTTATTTACTAAATTCATCCTCCCTTCCAAGGAAAGAGTCAGCCTGGTGAGCCCAAGCACTGAGCTCTCTGCTCTGGCTGCAGTCACACCTGTAAGTCAAGCAGTGGTGGGAAGCATGGATGAGCACTGCCACCACCTGTGTTTTGTACCATTGGGGTGGCCTCTGGCCTGCACTGGCAATCTTCCAAAAAGCACCTGGGAATATTTGAGAGCTTAACATGGCCCACAGACCCTTCCCAAAGGCAGCTGGATGCTGCTGTCCTGTTTTGGAGACTAGGAGAGTGGAAGAGTGGGGACAAGGAGTGTCTCGTGCCAGCTGGCATCAATGCCAGAAGGTGGTTTCAGGGTAGATTTTTAATGTATTAACGTGCCATTAGGTAGTAGGGAAAACTCTTTGTTCTTGCAGCTTGGTGGCCCATGATTTCAGCAGCAAGTTCATCCACATGTGTTTTTAGAAGTTGAGGCAGTTTCTATTTTATCCCTCTTTATTGAAAGCTGGGGGCTTGCTAAAGGGCTGGGAGTCAGAAATTTAGGATATCACAGAATCATACAATATGCTGAGGTTGAAGGTATGCACTGGGATCATCAAAGCCCAACTCCTGGACCTGCACAGGACATTTCAAAAATCACACCATGTGCTGAGACCATTATCCAAATGTTTCTTGTACTCTGACAGGCTTGGTTCCCACTTTCCTGGGGAGTGTGTTCCAGTGCTCAATCAGACTCTGAGTGAAAAACTATACACAAACCATATGTTTATATGGTTTATATATATGGGGTTTTTTACATATATTTTTTTACATATCTGAAAGGACTTACACAGCTGTGAAGGGAGACAACAAAGGTGAGATGTTTTGTTTTCTTTCCCTGTGAAATTTTGAATTAAACTCCTTAGCTACTTGTGATGGGCAGAGAGCTGTGCACAGTGATCCACAGGCTGGGTGATGTGCAACTTGTCAGCAGGTGGTTGTGGGCAGGAGGAGTGATAAGATGTGTAAATGTTTATCTAATGTGCACATCCAGTGTAACCAGAGATATCCTGGGGTATCACACCTGGCCTCTGCTGCCTCTCCGTGAAGGCAAGGGTCACCCACAGGCCAGGCTTCACAGCTGCTGATCCCATGTGGATTGTCTACCTGCCTATGCTCCAAGCACTGGCTTGAATCTTAAAGGAATCTTTGCCTGGGGTAGCTGGAATATCTGCTGTCCTATCTGAGGGAGCCACTGAGGATGAAGACCTTGATGTCTTGGTGGTTGATAGTGGGTGTAGGGAAGAATTAACTGGCTCCTGCAGGCACCTTGTTTTGCAGCTAAGTGCCAACACTTAACTGGGAGAGGTGTCTACTTGTGTTTTGGATGCATAGCTTAGGGCAGACAAATTGCAGTGAAGGAGTCTAATAAATTGCTTTGTCACAAGCACAACCAAAGCAGTAATGGGTTCTGATTCAGTGGAGCAGGCAAAGTTCTGTGGAAAACGGCCAGTATGATTTAGCACTGGCTTTAGAAGCTCCTTGATGTTGTTTGCTAATGGTGCAATTGTACTTTTGGAAGGGCTACACGGAAGAGCAATTACACTGCCTTGCAAAGGAGCTGAAAAGCAAAGACATTTATGAGTGAGTCAGTGAAGAACTGAAAAATGGCCACACAGCCCTCGTGGCCATCTCCTCTCCTCTCCAGCAGAAGTGAGGGAGGGTAGATCAGGCAGACAGTGATGCTTCCTTTGGAGTTTAAAAGCCTGGGCTAAGGCTTCTCCCATTTTTCCTGATACTAGTATCTAAAATTCATTTAGGGGACTTTCAGAGAGCCCCTCCTTAACTCTGAGCACACAGAGCCTTCAGCACAGCAGTGTGTTGGTGGCAAGAAACCACAGCACTCCTTGAGGCAAGCAAGGACTTCCTGGCACAAAGTGCTCGAGCACCCAGTCCTTGAGAGGCCATGGATGAATTGCTGCAGTTCCTAGCTTCTTACTAGCTACCACAGAGGAAGGGAATGTTTCAGGGGGGGCAAAACCTTCCTGTCATAAAAACTGACACTGGTGATCAAGGTGACACTTCCTCAAGTCCTCAGGAGAGCTCAAAATGCTTTTACTAGAGCTAAACCAAATCCAAGTAACTATGTAGTATTATATAGCAGACACAGTCATACTCAAAATGTAATTTTTTCCCTTGTAAACAGTGGGAAGAGAAAATGACTGACAATTAGTTGAGCACTGTGATGTAGATTTTGAATTTATTCTATTACCTGAGTGAGCTTATAAATAGCAGAAGAAGCCATTAAAAAAAGTCCTATTCATGTACACAGGGCAATCCCAGAGGATACTGCTGAATGAAACAAAGGTAAATAAGTCTAAAAACTGGATTTTAGATATTTGGGCATAGCAGGATAAGGGTAGAGAATATATTGCTGAGCCCCCAAATTGCAGCAGAGGGACAATAATTAGCCGTTTAATTATTTTTCTCCCTAGCCAGCTTAGATAAACAGCAACTTTTCTGTTTGTTTTACTTGAATCTTTTTTGTTCTTCTGGTTTTTTTTTGTGGGAGGACATTGCATGACTGTGCAGGTACTGGAAGAGAGAAAAGATCTTAAGGATTTGGCAGGTGAAAGCTGCTCTAAGTTTCACGTATGTGCCTCCCCTTCAGTGTTTCTGAAATAAAGAGGAGATTTGTGGTGTATATATTTCTGACAGGACAACAAAAACTCAGACCTGAGTAAACAAATCTGTGACTTGTTTGCACCTGCAAAGACAGCTTCCCCAGACTGAGCACACTGGAAGCAACTCACAATTACAATTAAGGAAAAATAAGGTTCTTGTAAGAATTGCCTATCTAATCACCAGGGATCTGGACTTGACAACCCAGGCCTGCATGTCTAAAATAGATTATTTATGTCAAGAGGGTGAAAACAGGAAAAATAGAACCACCAAGGAGATATTTTAGTGAGTCCTTCTCTTCCTCTCATTGGCTAGTTCCATTTTCCAGCCTGGTGGAAGAAGGCAATAGACCAGATGTTTCTGCTGTATGCCTCATTTTCTTAGGAATTGAGGACATCTAAGTGGAAGATTAAGTTCTTCTCAGAGGGCAATGCATCCCATTATTGTGACTTTGATTAAACTCCATAAATTGAAAACAAAAGGACAGAGAAGTCTAAGGAGGAAAAGGCTTTAGGTGCATCTGATCCAAAAGCAAACAGAAGCCTCACACTTGCTCAGCCCAACCTGATTGAGCTCACCAGACTTGCTGAACTGATTTTCTGTTTGACCTGAAAGTTGCCTTAGTGTTCACTTGCCCCAGCACGTCCCAAAACTCTGGTCTGAGTAGTTTCAGGGCTTAGCTCCAGTCTAAAACATGCTGAGATGGAGAGTCTGGCAGAGCAGAATGTCCTGATCCAGAGGTTTCAGAAATGCTGCCATGCACAAGTCTAATCCGTGTGGTGCAGACAGCAGGCACTCATTTTCTCATCACTTGGATGAGTTTTTATGACTCCTAGATCCTGGTGCCTGCAACTGGAGCATTCAAGAGCAACACTTGGAAGCATCATCTAGAACCTCAGCCAGATCTGTTCCACTGTGCCACTTATAAAATTATGGTTTTATTTACAATATATGCATATAGAAAATGTAAATTTTCAGCAGCTGGGACATAGTGGCAATTTATTCAGGCAGCTGCAAGCAAAGGAAAAAAAGTCCAGACTTACTTTCTGCTCCATAAAAATATGTTAACTGTACAGAGGTGTCCCATTTTGCAACACTGCGCGCAAAGTGCTCTTTCTTATATATGGCTTCTGGCTGAAGAACAAGTGCAACAGGAAAAACAGCAGTGTAAACAATTCCATTTAACTACATTTATCTGGGCAAAATACACAGAAAAGTCTGGACAAGATTTGGCTTTCAGATAGATTCTCAAACTGAGGGCCAGAGTGCCAAGATATCATTACTGTTATGCTGAAAGAGTCGTTGCTGTGCCCAAAAAAAGTTGGAAACCTGCATCCAAATAATGAGAATGAATTTTTACTTAGCACTACATTCCTCCACTGGCAAGGAGAGAATGAACTGGGTGATGTAATAACTGTTTTCCATCTCAAAGTTCTACTAGACGGTATGTTTTCTTTGATATTTATTGTGATTTCTTTTAATGACTTGAAGAGGGCCTCAGGCTTTGGCAAAGAAGTGCCTTTTGTTAATAGCAGCATTATTAATTATAATAATTGCATATTTCAATAAATGTTTTCTACTATGGCATATTTTAGTGAAATTTGCAGCAATTCCTATTTTAAACTTTGTGAGAAATGGCTCAAGACTATGCATTTACCCAACATTTTGTGGAGACAAAAAATGGAAGCCAAATTTTGTTTAAAAACTTGGCGTAATATCAGAACACAAAATGTCTGCTACTTGGGAAGCTCATTTTTTGAAATTCCTTGCAAACTGGAAATTCCAGAAGAACAATTAAACAAATCCTTAATAACTAATAAGCTAATTTAAAAACTCACAAGAATTTTGGGGTTTTAATTATTATACTTTTTCTTCCTCAAGGGATCAAGTATGGACAAATGCAGAAATGTTGTCATAGTCTCCTCAAACAGGTCAGATATAGCTTTAGTGACTGTGTCTTGTTACACTGAGTTACAGGATGAAAGAATACCGGACTGAAAACTCATTACCTGAAGTATCTGCAATGACAATTAGGTGAGAGAGCAGGAAGGATTGTCATAAATATTGCAGGAGATAGGGGAATAGGGGACACCTCATGCAAGCATCCAAAATTTAGTGGCAATGCAACTTGCTTTGTACATCTCTGGTAGTTTCATTTTGAGCTTTTGATTGTGCATTGATATTTGCCAAACACACAGTTTCAATTTAATAACTCCCTTCTTCTGTTTTATCCAGGGAAGTAGAAGGAAGCAGAAACTGTGCCACGATTCTGCACTTGCCTTATGAGTGATCATAAGAAAAAACATCAACAGAGCAGTTATTATTCTGTTTCACTGCTGAATTGTAGTACAGGATTTAATGAAACATATGCCTTATGAGCCTGTTATGGGGAGATCTGTAACACAACTCAGAAAAACCACAGAAAAGATCCCAAGGGTAAAATACTGCAATCTGAGAAAAGAGGTGCCAAGACAAGAATGTCAATATTTGTGAGAAGAAGAGTCCCTATAACAGACATGATAGCTGTTTGCAGACAGTGAAGCTGTGTCTCGTGAAGGAAGCAGGTTGGATCTGCTCAACAGCTGGTTTTCTTCTGTACCTGAAAAGAGGCTTTAGGCTGTGCCCATTACATTCTGTGTGGTGGATGGAACACAGAAGTTATCATCTGTAACTGCAGAAGAGGGATGGAAGCATCTCCAGGAGGACTTGTACCTCGAAGTCATAAGGAAATTAGCCAAGATCTTTGAAGGCCTGCCGTACATTTTAGCCAAACTTGGAAAACTGAGGGAATTCCTGAGGATTTAAAACCAGGGTTCTTAGTACTGGTTTAATTTTTGAAAATGATGAAAAGAATGACACAGGTAGCTATCAGATAATTATCCTGACAGTGTTGGTTAGAAAACACAGGGCCATGGGTTTTGGATTTCAGAAAAAAGGGTTAGAAGCTGTAAGTATTTTGCTTGGAAGGTAGGCTTTGTTTGTTGTCTTTCTTTCTAAGTTGGCAGACAATGGTAACTACACTGATGTCACATACTTGGATTTCTCCGAGGCATTTGACTTTTTATTAATTACATTTTGACTAAGAAACATGAATTATATAGAATTAGAACAGCACAACACATAACAAGCCTGTCATTAAGTGACTCCTGGAGTGATCTCAGGCTGTTGTTACAGTGGAAGAGCAGATCTGCTTCCAGCACTGACTTCTAAGCTGGCAATGTTCAGTGTTTTCATTAACAACATTGATGACCATACAAAGTGTTTTCAAGTGGGGTTCTTAGGCAATGCAAAGTTTGCTGGGTTAAAAAAATAGGGAAGATAACACAATAAGGGCAGAATCAACATAACTGTCTGCTTAAACAGTCACAGTTCCATAAAAAATGTTTCAATACAGACAAGCACAAGACCTCTAGAAACAATTCTTTTCACAGGATGGTGGGTTCATTAATTTTTTTATTATAATTCTTTTACAAATCCAATATTATTTAGTCTTTTAGTCTTTTACGACTAACTTAGATGCAATCAGGTGGCCGTAGTTGAGGGATATAAATTTAGATGAGATGTGTGCAGTTCTGGGCCCCACAATTTAAGAAAGATGGGAAGGTACTCAAGTGCATCCATAGGAGCACACAAAAGTGGTGAAAGGGCTGGAAGGAGTTCACTAAGAGAAGCGGCTGAGGACACTTGTCTAGTTTGGAGAAAAGGAATCTGAGAGGTGACCTTGTTGGTCATTCTACAGCTTCCTAAGCAGGGGAAATGGAGATGGAGGTGATGATCTGTTCTCACAGAGAATCGGTGACAGAACATGTGGGAATGCTTCAAAGATGCACCAGGGGAGGGCTGGAAGGAAGCATCTCACCACTGAGAGACTGATCAAATCCTGGAACAATCTTTCTAGCAAGGTAGTCAATGCCCCAGGCTTGTCAATGGCTAAAATGCCTTTGGACAATGACCTTGATAACATTCTTTATCTTTTGGTTGGCCCTGAATTGATCAGGCAGTTGGACTAGATGATTGTTGTATGACCCTTCCAGCTGAAATGGTTCTACCCTATTCTACTCTATTCTGTTCCATGCTGAGCTGAATGTTTAGTTTCCTTTTTTCCACCGTGGTTCACAAATGAAAGAAAGAAAAAACACAGTCCATAGACCTGATGCTTCTAGCCTCAGGAAGTCAACAGACTAACCCTCATACTTTGAATCCAGTTTCTGGATTGGACCAAATCCTTAGCAATATTTCTGACCCTATTCAAGAGACTCTAAATCCACTCTTATCCTAGTTAAGTTTTTCTAGTTTTTAAGTTTTATGAAAATGCATCTAATGTCAAGGCCAGTTTGCCTAAATTGAACATCAAGCCATTATTTCTTGGCAAGTCATTGGCAACAAGATTGGAAAGCTTGCCATTATCAGGACTCACACTGGCATATGGGATAAACAACCTCTCCTTTTCAGTGAATTTAGAAAGCTGTATGTCTTAACTCTTAGGAAAGGTTTGTCTCCCAACACTTAGGTCTCATTTATAGCCACACTGGTATTTCCACATTCTTCTTGAAATGGGAATTTGAGACAGGCTTGGTATCTATATCACAGTAGCAGCCTTGTCAAGGCCCTGTGGACATCCTTGGCATTTCCCAGTCTTGATGGGATATTCTCCTTTTTATTGCTTGGGGTCATTGGCACTGTTTTGTCACAGGAATACTCTGAGATTCAGTTTTTCCAAATTATTAAATATTTTCCATAGCCACATTTTCTATGGAGAATGGTCAAGACAATAGAGTAGAACAGAATCAAATCTAATTGACTCAAATAGAATAGAATAAATTCCAGTAGGAAGGGATCTACATCAATCATCTTGTTCAGCTGCCTGACCATTCAGAGCTGATCAAAAGTTAAAAGCCTCTTACTAAGTGCATTGTTCAGGATTTGAACTTGTTAAACTTAAATTAATCACAGCTCAATGCTCCAATCTACCTAGATCCCTCTGCTAGGCCTCTTGTCCCTCCAGAGAATTCCCATCCCCTCCCATGTCATGGGGAGCTACGTGTGTTAACTTGCACCTTGTGACAGAGACTTGGAGAGTGTCTCATATGCTGCTTTGCCAGCAGTTTGCAGAGGATGACTTCCCACTCTTCCTTTTTATTCCATGTCCAGATCCATTTTTATGCTTATGTACTTCTTCCTCCCTCTGAATCAGTGCAGCCTCATCCCAGCTGGAGGAAGGGCTGCCCATCAGTGTTCTCAGGGGGAGCAGATGCCAGGTGGATCTCTCCTGCTCACATGCTCAGGACACAACTAACCACCAGGTTTGAGTCAGTGCAGGCATCACTAGGGCTTTCTTGCTCCATACCTGTGGGATCTATAACCCTGCTTGACTCAACCCTAGCACACTCAAAATAAAATTTATTTATTTGTTTTGTCCCTCATTTTGGGACAGGACACGAAGACTAAGGTCTTTAATAAAAAACAGCCAGGAAAAAATTTATACCATCATTCTGTAATAATTTGCCATGCTGTCTGCCAGCTACTTCCAATTAAGAATATTTCAAAGTCACAAATTATGGTGAAGTACAGTGCACAGCTGTGGTCTGACTCTAATGCAGACCTGTTCTACTATGCTGTTTCAGCTATGCAAAGCTGAATAAAGAACAGTGACCCACTGGTAGTGGTGGAAGTAAGTGAATTATTTCCTCTTGTGATTTAGAGGGCAAAATCTTCAATGTACTAGTGCTGGACTACTCTGAATGTCACTTTAGTAAATATATACTGTCAGTATGAGTGATTTTTGGCTCTTGTGTTTCATGAGGTAATGGTCTACTTAATGGTTACATATGAGCAATCATGATAAAGGAAAACACTTAATACATCATCTTGCATTGCCCATAATCTAAGGCTGAACATTAAATCATCTCATCCAATCTGATGCATCTGGGACACTGAATGAGCTTGAGTATTTTAGAAGCACTGAAAGATTTGCTCTCTGAGCTTGTGCAGTACTCTGAATTCTCTCCTCCTACACACAAGGCATTGTCCAAACTTCATACAATTTAACTATTATTGGAAAGTGAAACAGATTTTAAATGAAGAACAACATTTGCACAAAGTGAAGATCAAAAGATTTAACACAGGTCTCTCCCAGCTATCACAAAATAAGTATTTACTTTGATTTCAATAATACTGGTGAAGAAACTGGCAACAGTGAAAAGACCAGCAAGCCCATCTCTACTTAACTGAATTTCTGAAGTAATGCATTTATTTATCAATTTCTTTATTTATTTATTACTGTTATTTATATTAAATCTGGACTTGGGATGTGAAAGTCCCTGAGCCTGAGCCCCTTCAGGCTGCATCAGGAGAAGAACTGGTAGAAGGACAACAGGGACAATCCTTCTGAGAGTAGCAAGTTCCTGTCCTGCAAGGTGCTCTGAGTGTGACAGTAAAGCTGGAACAGGCTTCATGTTAAAGCTGGAGAGTTCCATACAAGTGTAAAATATTTTCTGTAATTGTGGCTTGTTAAGTTTTATTTACCACAAACTATATCAACTCAGTTCAATTGCATGGGTTTCCCCCCTTTATTATTTATTAAAGTCATGTCCACCTGCTGGATTATTTTGCCTGGTATTGAAATCAGGATGACACATACATAATTATCAAGTCACTCTAATTATCCTTTTGAAGTGTTGGCAGAATGCTTGGTTGAGTGGGGGAGAGTGTCATTAATTCTGGTGCTATTAAATTGTGACAGATGTTTCTTATTTCTCCTCATCTTTTCATTTTACTACTCTGTTGTTCGAGAAATGTATGTCTATATATTAAGAAATGCCATTTGTTGGGTTTCTTAATTACTGGTATGGTAGAAAGCGCTTCCTCTTCAGAGGATGATATGGTGATATAATGGAAGAAGATTTAATGACTTATTCTATATAAAATTGATTGCACATGTAACTGCCATCAGAAGCAGAAGTTGAGTATGTTCAAAAATCTACGAATTTGTGTATTTGTGTATTTTTGTGTATTTGGAATTTGTGTATTTTTGTGTATTAGGAATAAGCTACATTTAAGATTTTCAGATGTTTCTGTAAGGTATAGTTGCTCCAAATCTACTGGAAAGACAGAGATCTTAAAAGTTTACTCCCCCTCTATTTTTATTCAGCATTCTCAGTGGTTCTCCAAGCTGTGGTGTTATCAGTAGCCCAAAAGATAGCATGTCAACATTAGATGTTGAGTGAGGATGTACAAGGAATACGCTTGAGTGATGATAGATCATCTCAGGGCAATTTTACAAAGTGTTAAAATTAATTCATATTTCACCTTCAGTCTTTTAAAATGTCTGGGTTGCAGCTACAATGCTTAACATCTCTTCCCTATCATTACCAGTGATTAGCAAGTATCACCTGCCACGTTTTCCAGTTTCTGCATTACAACATACATTTCTGCTTCTCCATGACTGTGAATTGCCCCTGTTCCATCCCGAACTGTTGGGACAGCTGGTGGGAACATCCAAGATGTCAATTATCTCATATGCTTGGCAGATGGACAAGACCTTTTCCAGAAGACCTTTCTGACAGACTCTTACTGAAGCTGTCATATCCCCCACCTGACCCTCATCTTACTACATTTGCTTCTGTCAAAGGACTTTGCTATGTGTTTTCCACAACTTATCATATAACTCATATTCTTAGCCATGAACTGTGAAATGTAACAGATGGGATTGCAAACCCCCAAAATACCAGGAAGCAGACATTTTCCATGGTTGCTATATAATCATGCAGGGATGTTAGTGACATGTGAAATTACTTGAGACTTCCAAATCTTTCAAGAACACGTGCAAAATTTTTTGTTTATAAAGTAACATGAATCTCTATTACTGTTACCCATATTGGGCTGTAAATTCAACAATCTGATTTTAAAAAATTACCTTAGGGAGAACCGTCCACCAGAAAACTTCTGAGGCATGTAAGGCACAAACTTGAAACAAAAAAAGGTCTACAATAGAAGTCAATAATGGTTCTGCACTGGTTTTTTCACCCAGTGAGAAGAAATAATCAAGTCCTACCACTCTGGAGTATTATACTTGTTCTTGCACAGGTGCCAGCTTTGTAGTCTTCTGCTAGGCATGTCCCAGTAATAATGAGTATGACTAATTGCACAGAAATTTCACCTTTTCAAAAAGCTCTCCTTTGCACCAAGTATTTTTGATGTGCGTGGCACCTATGCTTCACTTTAACTCTATGTGAAATATTCCAGGCATCTAGAGAAGGTACATACATTTGAGGGTGGTTTTACAAACTCATTGGAACAATACCCAATTCCTAT
Source organism: Agelaius phoeniceus (assembly GCF_051311805.1). Taxonomy (NCBI): domain Eukaryota; kingdom Metazoa; phylum Chordata; class Aves; order Passeriformes; family Icteridae; genus Agelaius; species Agelaius phoeniceus. The sequence continues at coordinate 51,510,250 of NC_135266.1, forward strand.
TTTTAAGAAGAATGTTTACCTGAGGCTCCTGGCCAAATCCCAACCCCACTAATTATGTTTTACTGAAATATGTTATCACCTGAAGTTTTACTTGGATGCAGTATAGTTTTTTTGGTTGTTGCTCCTTTTACAGGATGGTTTACTTTTGGGTAAATAGTTCTGCTCTGAGGTGTTAGCTCTTGTTATAGTTCATTGATAGGTTTAAATCAGGGATATTTTTTTTCTTTTTTTTTTTAGAGAATGCAGACCAGGATGCTTCAGACCTTTATCATATCTGGACAGGATATTCAGGCTGTTTTGCAGATGAGGAGGTGGAAAAGCTCCTCTGAGGATTGATTCTGGCCATATTGATTGATATGTTCAGCAGGTTAAAGCCCCAGTCCAAAATCATGTTTGGCTTTGCAGATTTTTGAACATACTCAAGTTCTGCTTAGAGCCTGCTTCTGATGGCAGTGAGGTCTGGAATCAAATTTATGTACATGCTTCCTCCTGTTAACTAAATGGAGTTAATCACATGCCTGGGATTGAAATATGGGCTTCTATGTTTCTAAAGTGACTTGGAATGGATTTTTTGTACTTCTGGTTTTAAGTATAAGTAGTATAAAAATCATACTTCTTCAGGAATATTTTAATGCCTCTTAGAAATCTCTTCTAGTTTTTTTTTCCATTGCAGAAAACAGTTTTTATTATGCTTTCTGAAGACCAGACCTAAATATATATTTAATTTCACTTACAAATTCACATCCCAAACACTATAAAACTGTAGAAAATTCAGTAAGAAAATATTTACATCCACATTCTGGCTTTAGAACACAAATATTTTGTCATCATTAACATTCCATGGCAGGTTAAAAATCAAATTGCATACAATATATTTATTTCCAAAGTGCTGAATATATTCCTTTTCAAAATATTTTCAAATACATTATAATTATTAGGATGAATCACAGAATTTCTTTGCTTTTTGAGCTAGCCAGAAGTACTATATTTATTCTCTCTTGCTTCTACTGGTAATCAAATTTTTGGCTGTTCTCCAGAAATGTTCATTAGCCTGAAGAGAGCAGTGAACAGACAGCAGAAAATTGGCATCTTGGAGTATTCCTGCTGGAAGGATTGTTAAACAAAATCACTCAGCTTATGGCCAGGTATGACTGTGAGCCAGTGCAGAATTTCTGTGGCCCTGCCAGCAGCTGTGGGCAGCATCTGATGGAGCCCATGCTCCTTGTGACCCAGTGCTGTGCCAACACAGCCCTGTAATGCTTGAATTCCGAGGCTGTTCCACACCAGCTTAGGGCAGAGCACAGCTCTTCTCTCTGCACCCACCAGGAGGGAAGCCCCTCCAGGCCTCCTGTAGCCAAAAGAGAGCTTGTCACATTTATCCCAAAGTGTCTCCTTTGCCATAACTTTGAAATACAATGACAATATGTGAAATGAAGCACTTGTAAGATACAGTTTGGAATAATCCAGACTAGATGTCGGAGCATGTGGGTTTTGCTGCAACCCTCCTGGTGGTTCTGGGCAGGATATGCCTCATTTTTTGCCTTGGATTCTTTGGCTTTGCACTGAGGTTAATTACACTTCATGTTTGCTCTCATTTCTGAGATCTACACTCTTTGGCCAGCAAGTCAAATAGTGCAGTGTTAAGAGTGAGGAAGACCTTGGAAAGCCAGGTGTGGGACACTCTCCTTTCCCACAGTTGTGCCTGTGATGAAGCTCCTCTCCACAGCCAAGCTCTATCTTTGCCTACTCCAATGAGCTGTATGGGATTGATTGTTACCCATAATAGATCCAAACCATTTGCTGAGAACTGTTTATTTTCCATAGTCTGCCACCCATTAGTAAGAATCTAGCTGCAGTTTGGGGTAGGACAAAGGCATCCTAAACTCTTCAGCTTAGCTCATTGTTGCTCAAACACCAATCTGATCCAAGATGAAAGTTCAACTTACTTGCTTTTCAAAACTGCTTAATATTGCATGTTCTTAAGTTTTCTAGATCCTTCCCTATTTACCTGAAAAGTTCTAAGGCATTTAGGTTTAGTCACCTGCATGTGGTCAGGATCATCTGTTCCTGGTAAATTACTTCTACCTGTAGGTAAACACACATCTTAAAGCTGTTGGCATTCCCCGAAAAAAGCCTCCAGGCTCACTTGTGGTAAAAACTTCAGCCAGTGTCATTAGGAAGGGTCATCCTTGGTCATTTGTATGTATGTCAGGTAGTTTCAGCTTTTTGCAAGATTTCTTCCTCCCCTTTGCAAGGGGGGAGAGATTTCAGTTTTAAGCATACAAGAAGATTGAAGCTTCTTGCATCAGCTCCTGAGGCTCACAGACAATGAGATATTCTTTCTGAGCCCAGTATCTGGTTTTCTACTTTAGCACTGAAGCCAGGTCACTACAAAATCAGGCATCCAAGAATTTTGGAGCTGTGAAGGCAGTTATAGCAGAGCCTACTTCTAGTCTAGAGACTCAGTTGCTCAGCTGAAGCCACTAGAAATTTGTTCTTAAAGTTTCTTAGGTGTTACAGTTCCTTTCCAAGCAAGACTGTTCTTTGCCCAGTATCTTTTGTGACAAGCAGATGCATCTGAGGGACTTGGAGAGGAGCTCTGGCTCTGCAGCACATATGCTGCTTGTAAACATAGAGAGAGCTTTTCTTAAGAAAAGTGTCTGCACAAGCACTCTGAGCAGGGCTATCTGGGTTCACCACAATTGCTGCTGTCATTGTGCTGCTGCTGCTCTTTCTCCCCAGAGTTCTAGACAAAAAAATCGGAGCAGCAAGAAACTGTCATAATCAATAAAGACAGCAGAGAAGCCCTGGAGGGTACAAGCACAAGAGTAATAAATTTCAGGCGACTATCAGTTATCTGCACATGCTGAATCCAGATTAAGGATTATGTGGGTCAAGACCACAGGGTCATATAAGCTGATTCAAGGTCAAGTCTTTAGTAGCTCAGTATTGGCAGTCCCTGAACTGTTGCATCTTAGGGATGGCTCATGTGCAGAAGCATCATAGCTGCTTCAGTGTCCCCTATAACCCTGCTTCATATTCCTGGAATCCAAAAATGGTGACACATGCTACACCACCAGCTCACGCCTAGCAGGGTTTATTAGCCTTGCCTGACCTGAGTTACCTTTGTATAGTCACTCTGTAGCCAGTTAAAGAATCTCTCCTGGTCCTCAGGGTGCTGGAAAACATGGATACAGAGGCACCAGAGAAGATTCTCTGGCTGTCTTTTGGGTTGTGTTAGTGTTTTGGCTCATGCTTCTGTATTCTGACTAAGACAAGCCAGTTGCATTCGGCTGGACATTCAGAACAAGTATTCAGGCACGTTCTATCCAAGTATTTCTTTCATCCTCAGTAGCTCAGATAATGAGGAGGTGCTGGTACATTTCTTTAAAAATCACGTTTGAGATAATCTACAGATTGGTGTTCCTATGGCTGTTATACATCATGTTGAAAATACAAACTGTAACTTAAAGAGAAACTGCTCCCAGGGCAGGCTGAGACTTGATGCTTCTCACCAGAGGGAGCCAGTTGTGGAAGGTCCTTGTCTGGAGTGCCCCAACTCTGGATTTCTGACAGCAAGAAAAATTACCAGGTCCTCAGAGCCATTTAAAAGCAGACTGGAAAAAAAAATCTTAGTTTGCACAGTCTCACAGTTGGAAAGCCCTCAGCTGACTTCTTGAGGGCAATTTTCTCTCTTTCTTTTTTTTCTTTTAATGTACATTTCTTTGAAGTGTTTTGCATGAAAGTGTTATTGTATATTTTCGGAAGTATTATTGTCTCTGTATATTTTCTTCCAATGTAACTATAAATTTCTATCCAAATATGCTCAGAAGCTGTTTGCTGTCAGAACATGAAATCAACTAGTAGATAAGGATACATGAAGGTGGTTATTTCCATAGACAAACCAAAGGCACAAAACAAATGAACAACATTCTTTGAGTCTTACATACAAGCAGAGCTATATGGGTGGCAGAATAGGTGGTTTTGCCTTTTGAAGTGTGTTTCCTTAAGCATAAGTTTGAGTTTTGATGTCCCAAAAATTAATTTGCATCTGACTATTGATGTTCTTATCTTTTTTCATAAGAGTTTGCTCATGAAACTCCATGTCATATCTCAAACTGTGACAGATCATTAATTTTACCTGCCTAAAACTTAGACATGTAGCGTAAACTACGTAATTTACCTGATTTGATAGCTCATGGAGGAAGAGAAGCAGCTCCCAAACATCTTCATCTCATACCTTAAATATATGATATCCCTTATTCCATATCAAAGAATTGAAAGCCCTGACCTGGTGAATAAGCCAAGACTGCAGACAGCCTAGCTTGTATTAAGAGCATGACTTTCAGATGGCTAAAATTAATTACATTAAATCCTCTCCCAAAAACATAGATGTCTAACCGAGGCTAGGTTTATACTAATAAATAATTCACCACAGCAGGACAGATCAGTGCTTAACAGCAAAGGCCTTGCAGCCATGGTTACTTCAGGCAGTGCTCTGGACTGAGTACCCCTGCAAGTCTCATGGTTCAAAGCTGTGTGAAGGGCCAGTCATTGGGTTCAGCCTTTACACCCTGCCTTGGGGGCAGAGAACATTGGGGTGCAGCTGCAGCAGAGTCTCTGGTTTAGTTTCCTCTGGAAGGAATCTATTTTGTCTCCCCCCAAAACTGCCTCGCAATGGTGCCAACACACTGGGCTGCCACTACAAACTGAGGTGCTTGTTTTTTATTAATGTCTGCTAACAGAGTGCTGTTGGCCATTAAATCTCAGTGATATCAATGACACTCACAAGGGACAGAAATATTTCCATGGGCAGATCGTTATCCCAGCTGCAAACCACTATAAACATATAGATAAGGGTTTTCTGTTATAATCATATTGATAAATGTTTTATACCAAAATGAGTCCTTAGGCAAGATTGTGATCTAAATGAGAACTAACAAGCAAATCACAGGACAATAAATTAACCAATTTAAGCCAACAAAGTAAGGACAGGCCAAATCTTCTTCTATTTTTTCAGTACTGATTTTCTACATACTTGTTTATACTTAAAAAGAAATTCCCCCAATCATTTGTAAAACGCAGGTGTTGGCAAGCTGCCACTATTATAGTTTCTCTATGCAGCAATACACAGACTCACAGAATGGGGTGAGTCTGTGTATTGCTGCATAGAGAGGGTGAGAATGGGTAAAGTTGGAAGAGATTAGTGGGTCATCTGCTCCAGCCTCTCTTCTTACACTTTGTCCCTCCTGCCTCATGATTTTTGAAAGATGGTGGATTTCTAAAACTGCAGCAACAAAGACCTGAAAAAATAGTTTACCTCATTTCAAAAAGAAAGGAGAGACTTTTGGGGCTGATTCATCTGCCTGAGCTCTGGAGTTCCTTTTGGACATGACAGTTCAATTCAATATCAGGATTTTAATGACTGGCAGTAGAAGTTACCATCTGTTATCAGGTTTTCTTCTGCACACCTGTTCCATGTGGTAAATCAGTTGCTTTACAGTCAATGTCCATGTTATATGAATAGAGTCCTGCTGTGACTTTGACTTGGTATTCCACTAGTTAACAGACTGAATAAAAAAGGGTAAACACTACATGAACCAAATACTGAGAAGACAGAAGAGAAATATTTGGCTCCTGCCAGCAGCAAAAGAATCCATCTGGGAGGAGCTCAGAGTGGTATGGTAGAGGCATGACCTGTATATAAAGGAAAGCCAATAGAGAATTTTATTATGACAAATTTACTAGTGGTTTGGAACTGACTACACTGGTAGAATAGTTGGGGAATGCACACTGAATAAGATACAATGAGCTTTTAGGTCACGTTGTGTTTTTCAAGCTGTCTTTTCTAAGGGTTATTAGAAAAGATAGCTTGAAAATCAATATCTTTTCTAAGGTATTAGGAAAGTACATGATTTAATCAACCATACTTCATGCAGGTTGAGAAGATAATGGGGAGATGAGGGGAAACAATGACCCACTCTAACTCCAGGCTGTGTGTGTGAGATTTCTGAAAGTTTTCCAAACAAGGTGTATGTACCTCATCACATAGCAAATGTGTAAAAGATTATTGACTAATTTTCCTTACCAATACAAGAAGAACAGACTTCTGGCTTCTTCTAATGTAGCCATAACATATTTCTACATTTCATCTTAGATTTCAAAATGCTTTTTTGACTAACATTCTAAAAGTATACAGTTTCAGTGACTTTCCTGCACTGAAATCACTGTTCCTTTGTCAGAGGCAAGTAGAACACTTACAAAATTTACATTTTGTTTTGCATGATGGTAGGCTGTTTTGCAAAATATCCTCAGGCCTAATTGCCTAATTATTAAATTAATAGAAGAACATTACATAAAGTCAGGCAGAACATGTCAGTACGTAGTTAAGCTGTGGTCAGTATTTTGGATCATGTTCTCAACTGCTCTAAGGTACAGGGGGTATGCAAATGTATCTCTGTTTTTTTCACAAAGCCTGGACCTTTATATTCTTCGGCAGTTCTGAGTCACCAGGCACAAAATCCTGTTCTCCCTGCAGAACTGTTCTCCAGACTATCAGGTATGTCCTGGGCACTGAAATACATGAAATAAGTGAAAGTTCTGCTGAATAATTGAGCCGATAAGAGCAAGGAATGTTTTAAGAAGAAAATGCTCATAGCTGGAATTGCAATCATTGCAGTCACTGTGAGCTGGTCTTAAAGCAGATAGATTGAACTTTAATCAATCAGTATGTTTTTTCCAGATGGCCAGAAGTATGTGTTTTATAATCTGCATTTTAATGAGTGTTTGTTTCTCAACTCCTGAGGTAAGAGTAAATTAAGACATAACACTGAAATCAGTTTAAAGAATACCACAAACACTATAGCCTATTTTATTTCCAATATATGAATAAGATATGGCTGAGAGATTGTGACAGCCTGCTTTTCTCTGTCTCTCTCACAAGGACATGTACTGAATACTGTGCTGCCAACTCCTTCATTTATTATTCATATGCAGAAAAGCCACGAGTCTCTCAGGTCCAAAGTTAATCAGCATTGCTCCAGACTTTTGCCTTTGTGTCTTGGATGCCAGATAAGAAAACCAACAATTATAAGAGCTCTGGTGGAGCCCTTGGACTTCAGGGGTCTCTGATTGCCCTCAGTCCATCACTAACCCAAATTTCAGTAAATCCTGGCTGTGCCAGAGGTGGATTTCTCTGATCTGTATTTCCAGACCTGGTCAACATAGAAAGTCCCTTGAGATCCAATAAAACCTCTTTCCTTGGAAACAAGCACATCTAGAGGCCGACTGGGCACCCAGCTTCACTTTCTACCAGGGCAGAGTGCTACAACTTAGTCCTTCCATCTCTAAAACTTTGGTGATGCTCCGCTGGCCTCAGAGCACTGCTGGAGCCCAGTCTTCCTTCCTTGTCTCCCCACACAGCAGATTGCTCCAGAAGGTGGATCTCAGCTGCAAACTTCAGGATCAGGCCCCAGCTGAAGCAGGCAGTCAGCAGCCCAGACCTGGCAAAATGCACGTCCCTCTCAACAACTTCTATTATCCGCCCTTAGGATGGAGCAGATCTGGAGGGAGCCTCAGTTGTATAACACCAGTATTAGCAGCAGGATCAGGAATGCCCTAATTCCTGCAGTAATTTGGGGTTGTGTAATGCAGTGAATGAGCTTTGCTTTAGCAAATGCTCTGGAGTGGGAAGGAGGCACTTGGGGAAACAGGATGAAATACAGTGACTCGAATGGATGCAGTGGATTAAATGGGATTTTAAAACAACACAAGCATTAGTTGTAGTAGCAGCAGAGCCTACCAGAAGGTGCTGTTTCTCCTTCCCTGTGGAAAAAAGAAATTGAGCAAAAATACACCACAAAGCTGCGGGACAGTGGGAATCTTCAGAGCACGGAGAACATGGCATTCGAGGTTTACAAAGTCTGCAAACTCCTTTTAACAAGGTTGAGCCTTTCAACAACTACCACTAAGTGCCTTACCCCCAACGACTTCCCCACTAAATTAGAGTAATGCTTAACATTTTATTATTTAGTATCTCAATAAGTGAAGCTATTTTCTTTATGCCCCACTTTCTAGGGGAAACAATTGACTCAAAAAGCAGGGAAGCAAAGAAAGTGGCACAAAGGAAAGCTTAAAAAAAAGTCATTTTTCCAATAAGAATTTAGAATTAGAATAGGAATATCTACCAGAGTGCCCTTGAAACACAAAGGAAAAAATGAAACTAGCTCATCCTCAATAGGACAGGAGCTCTTCTAGGGATAGTTAAATTCAGCCCACCAGAGTCTTCTAGAAATTCCTCCCTCTCCACTGGCTGTGCAAAGAGGGTAAGATAGGTCTGCTCCTCACACAGGCTTTTGTGTAGGGACCTAGAGCAAGGTGGGATGAATCTGCAGCTGGATGACTATGTGTTTGCCTGGGTGAACCCTATGCAATTTGCCTTTGAGGACTACAAAACAAAAAGCGGCACAGCAGGTCAAGACATTGCTGCAACTGCAGCTACAACTCTCCAGAGAGCTCTTTTGGTTTTTCTTATTTGGCAATAAATGTGTGGGAACAATTTGCTTTCTTTCTCCCTCTACAGTTCCACCTTTTGATTTTGTTTTCTTCAAAGCACTGTCAAAAGATGCTCCTTCAGGACAGATCTGCACCACAGGCACCACTATGGGTGGAAAAATAATAAGATCTACATGAAATTAAAAATCTGATTTGAAAACAGCCTAACAGACATGTACTTCAAACTCAGCTTGCTGGATCTTTGCAAAATATGTCCTGGGCATTTCAAAGGCTCAATATTATTTTTTGTTTGTTTTGGGTTTTTTAAAGATCTCTAAGAAATGTGTACAACATTAATTTATCTACTGGGCTGCCAATACACAAACCCCACATATACAGCACTTAGGAGGGAAACATCCCTGTAATTGCATATTCATGCAATATAACTGATATTGTTTACTTCCTCTAAGCTACTGTGGAAAATCTTCATGAGGGAGCAAATTCTTCCTCAGACCACCACATTCTGAAACCCAGTATTAGAGAAATGCAAAGGCTGTGAATGGAAACAAGACTTGTTTGCTGTATTTAATGTCCTGCATCATGTGGCTACTCACATGCATTTGTGAAAGAGTATTTGTGTGCACAGAAATAGCACCACAAGGAATCTTGGCAGTGCTCTTGAAGGTTTTTTAAGCTTATATATATATACACACACACATATATATACATATATTTTTTTCTTGTTTCTTTAAATTGCCACCAAGTTGAACTAGGAATGACTTTTGTCCACTTTCCTTCTTCTCAACTCTTTCTGGGTATATTATTACCTCATCTGGTTTATTATTGTACCTTATGTTCTTTTTCTTCTTCATTACAGTCTGTAAAAAGCTTTTGGGCTTATTGTTAATTTTCTCTCTCTCTCTTTTATTTTTTTTCCCCCAGTCTTAATTGTATATCTCTGAAAATGTGTTTCTGAGGTTTTAGCTTTGGCTGCAAGCACAGTAGTTATATTTATGGGTCTACCATCAGTTTGCTACAGTTCAAGTAATTTTCTGCTTTTTGCTTGTTATGTTTTTGCCTGGACTTGATATACTTTATGAGTTTTTCTGCGATATTGGCTTGTATATCTGGCATAGATAATATTTTGCCTTGCTCCTAATATCCTATCAGAGACCCAAAGAGTTATAATTTTTTCTTCCTGTGTAATGTTGGGAGATTATTTTTTTAAATGAGCTGGAAAGCTTTATTAGTTTACCAGAAATGAAAGCTTGTAATGAATCCACATGGAATTCTTTAATCATATCTTTGCTATTTTTTAACTGTACCTTCAAGTGGAATGTGTTTATATTTGCAGAGGAAAAAAAAAGTTCTCTTGTTTAGCATTTCAGCATTATGCAGGAATTTTCGGTGCATGAGGTTGCTCATCATTTTTTCCTAAGTACAAAGAGTACTCAGAAGGGAGAGAGGAGAGAGGTGAGAGGTGTTTTTCCAGCCTGAGAAAGGTGAAAGAGCTGCTCCTCTTTGCCATCAGAGATTAAACTTCTGGCAGGCCAATTTGTGTGCTGTCATGTAGAGCTGGGTTGTGATGTTACAGATGACACAAACAGCTTAATATTGTACTGAGGGTTTTGGAGAGGGTTTTAGTTCTGCTTTATTAAACTTTCTCTCTGTGATAAAATACAAGGGAACTTTTGGGCTAGAAGATTTTTACCTCCAAAAATTAGTAGATATCCACACATGGATAGAGGGTTTTGACATGGACACCATTTCAATCAAATGAACATAATAGAAAAACACACTTAACCATATTTGTTTGTACCTGAGAGATCTGTTATCGAGACTGTATGAAGTCAAAGGTGAACTGAGCCCAGCCATGCTTGGAGCTGCGACTCAGACTGAGCTGACTGTAGCCCAGGAAGGTCTGGGTGGTGAGTACCAGGCTGTGGGGTGTGCTGGGTGAATCTGCTCTCTACATATGCACTGTAGATGCTCTCAGGGATGAATGCTCATCACCTACTGCTGTGCCGCTTCTTCTCCATGAAAGCTTGCTGACTGCTCAGCCCTTTACTAGAGGCAGCTGTTTTTGAAGACTATGAAGATACTCAATGCAGTGTGAAGGAAGAAATATCTTCAAGATTTTGTAGAAAAACAGCTTAAAGTGGCACAACATAATGGTAAGGGTAAAAGTCCTCTGAGGGGCTGGGGAAATTTCAGTTCTTAATGTTTGAAATCATTATTTAAATACTGGATCCTAACAGATGGCAAATCTGGTTTCAAGAAGGTGAGCAACAGGCCTGGAGTTTTTCAGCTGATAGCTACCTTTCATAACAAAGCATTAATGACTTAGCAAAAGATCTGGGGGCTGTCTGGTTAAAAAAATCCAGGCTAAACAACCTGAATCCTGTCACTTTCTGATGTGCAGAGGAGGTTTCCCTTCTCCTACACTGCTTTCAGCTGCCTTGCAATTGCTTAAGAGAGGGAATAGCATTAGACCATCATATTGTTATGAATTTTCATACTTACTGTAACAAATAAGATATATTTATTTTTGAAAGCCACCTAAGGCTTTCTTTTAAGAGACCTCCTACTGATTTCCAGGTTCCCCAGATTGCTTTCCTAGATTATGGAGAGATTGCTGTGTCTCTTCCATATGTCAGCTGTTTCTTCCACAATTGTTATATGGCACTCTCATCATTGCCTTTCATTTGTTCTGAATTATTTTCTTCCTTCCTAATGCAATCATACCTACATTGCTTCTTTTTGCAATTTTCTTTTTACAATTTAAATGGGAAGATTTTTCTGTCGTTCTCTTTGTTTCTGAAAAATATTTCTACAAAAAATCATAAGTAAGAAAAAAAAAAAGAAGATGATTAGACTGAAGTGGGATCAAACCAGACAGAGAAAAGCAGCATCATCAGCTCACTGAAAACTTTTATGTATTCCTCTGTTTACCCACACTTCAGACATCTTCTCAGGAAGGCTGGGTGTAGAAAGCATGCCACTGGTGGTAAAGAGAAAGGAGGGAGGGGAGGAGGGAGGGTGGTGTGGAGCTGAAATAGCGGATACGCCGTGGAGAGCAAGCCAAGTGCCAAGGGCAGCCCTGCACCTGAACAGTCGCCAGAAGACAATGCCAGCAGTTCACAGAGGTTCTGAAGGTCTGTGGTTTGCTGCTGGGGCAGAGCTCTGGTGTCTTTTTTTGTGTGGGAGGAAACAATAAAAAACACCATCAGAGAGCGCCTGCAGGTGAGCGAGGGCATCTCATGATGGAGGTAAGTCATGAGGCTCTGCTCCGCTCCAAGCAGAGCCGAGGCTTTAATCTTACAGCCCAGCCAAGTGCTGCAAGCTTTTGCAGAGTCAGTCTTGCTCCTTAAGCTCCTCAATATCCACCTCTTCCTACAAGCTACACAGGTACAGCATGAGGCAATTGCCATGAGATCTTGCTTTAGATAAGGCTTCTTATAAGGATGTGGTTGATCCATATTTGAGCTTTCCTCTCTCTGAAAAAGGTACAGAAAGCCTTTAACTTCTGCTATTCACTTCTGTCACATTTCCACATCAGCAGGGCAAGGCAAGTCCCTCTTGTATCCATCTGGAGCTTGAGTAATGGTGCTCAAATCAGGGTTTGTCATAGAGAAAACTTCTCTACCAGCTCAACTGAGCTCCTGATTTGGTCTAATACATACCCTGGGGTCTCTTCAACATGGATTAAATACATATGTAAATGTCTTTTCATTTTTCTGACTTCTATGTCACATTGCACAAGCTGTCTCGAAAAAAACCCGAGAAGTGCAAGTGTTTAGTAGGAGCTGCTGACATGCTTCAGAATTCCAAATAAAGTGTTTCTTCAGAGAAGTGTGAGAAGCATGACTTCTGCCCTCCTTGGTGTCTCAGCGCTCGGTCAAAGACAGTTTTAAAGGACCTTGATTTTCAGGAAGTGCTTTTAACACCAAGATCTTTTATGCTAGCTACTTGAGCAACCTGAAACAGTTAAAAAAACACTATATATATTTGAAAATTTAAATCAGGAGTTGATTTTTTGATGCCTCTTTTTTAGTCAAAATGCGTTCTTTATTTCATCTCTTTACAGGAAATGGAGTGCATTCACACTATGTCTAAATCTTGCATGGATTTTTAGATTGACCTCCCTGTGGATGTGTTTTTTCACTTATATTGAAAGATTTTGTTTATCATGTTGTTTGCAGTACCAAGCTTTTTTCACCATGCCACTTGGGGAAAATTCAGTGTCTTAGTAAAAACAGCACACTATGTCTGAGATTTTATCATGTCAAAAGACAAAAGAGTCAGGTGACACTGGAATAAAATGAGGCTTTACTTTTGAATTAAATTGTTAAAAATACTATAACTTCTGAAAGGTGTAAATGCTAGTGCTGTTATTACATATTTGAAAGGAAAAAAGAGACAGGTCAAGTCATAACACTGTGTGACAAAGAGAGGTAATTTTCTGTCCACTTTTGGAATTTCACTTAGGCCACACTAAGAACTTTTTATTCCCCAGGGTCTCTGCCATTTCCCTATGCATTTTAATACTTGATTAAAAATGAAGAAATGAACATATGCTGGAGGGATACAAACACTAGGCTATGAAAATGAGGGAAAGCCAAGATGAGATTAACAGATGGCCAGGCACGAGGTCCCATTTTGAGACACATACCATCACATTAAGTTACTATCCTTCTAAAAATGTAAATGCGGTTAGAGAAAGAATAATTCTCCCTTGTTAATTTTTCTTCACTATGTATATGGAAACCCTTTTTATTTCCATTTCTACTTCAGTTTTATTTTTGTTGTAAAATAAGTATTGGAGATAGTTGACTAACTGTCCTGTGGAGATGCCTCTGGAGATCTATTTCTGTCCACTCATGCAGCATAGAAAATCCTCAGAACTCACTTCTCTATCTATCAATGCAGCAGAGAGAAAGAGAAAAGGGATTTAAGAGTTGCGGCATGAATTTGCTATCAAAGATAGGTGACTTAAATACTGGATCCTAACAGTTTTTCTTTTTCTTTTTCCTCAGAATTTCTGACTTCATTTCCTTCTCTGTTGTCCTAAACTTGTCTGTGTGGTCCTAAACTTTTCTTCAGAGTTTCTCTAAGCTTTTTATTTTCACCTTCCTCTGCCTACAACCCCATCTCGCTTCTGTATCGCGTTCTCTGAACTCCAGCTTCCCAATCTTCCTCTTCTCCAGAATCAGCACTTTTCCTACTTTTTTCCAAGAATGGAAAATGGGGCTATCCTGATGAGAGAAGAGGAGGTGCTCTTTGATCTTAATGTAGGACCCCACCTTGCTCCCTCCACTTGGGCAAGTATTGTGCTCTGCCCAAAGATAAGGGGAAGCAACCCAGCCCTAGGAAGAACAAGAGGTTCTTCCATACACCACCAGTCCTTCAGAGGCCTTCTTCTCATCCACTGAACTGGCTTAATTTCTACCTGCCTTAATTCCCACCCTCCCTCAGGACAGGGGGTAGCAAGGCTATACCTGCGGAGCTGTGGCCTCAAACTGATCTCCTCTGTTCTCTACTCACTGTCCCTTTCCCTTGCTATCAGAGAAGGAAAGTAGATGGAGGTTGTTACCTCTTAAAGACCCTTTTGAAAGCCAGAAAGGAATGTTCTTCCTTTGCTGGTATCCTTGCCTTAGATGTCACCCACAACAAAGAGGCAGTGTCCAGAGGTTTTTCTTGGTCCCTTAAAGGAGGTTGGGATGGAAAGAAGCAAGGGTTCCAAAACCTGTCTGTGAAATCCTATCACCATAATGGAAAAGGTATTTGGAGGGTTGCTTCAGGCTTAGCAGTTCATGTTTCAAAAATCCCAGCAGTCTGACTAGAAAGATGTCTTTGCTGTGAGGTGAAGTCTGATTTCTGTACATGAACTGGCTATTATGAGCAGGCAGACAGTAAGATCCATTGTACATGTGTAGTTTCCCGGCACTGCTACAATCCCACTGCACTTTTCCTTTACCTGTGGGTATATATGCCTGCAAAATTCTGCCTTTTCCCTACTCCTTCCATGAGGCTCAGCACACCTTGGGAATGGGATACAAGGATACATAGTGCTGGGGCTGTGTCTATGCCACAAAAGTCTCCAGACCAAACCCTGAGCCAAAGCTTGGTTCCTCTGCGTGCTTAGTGCTGGATCCCACAAGTGAATTTCCATGGGAGGAACTAGCTGGAGTGCCACGGACCAAACCCAGGGAATAAGCTACATCCTGTGAGGAGTTGGAACATCAGGAGATTCATGCTAGAGCTCAGTCCCTGGTCTCCTTGTTTTTAGCAGTGTCAACATGCCATAAAAACTCAGTCCTGCACATAATTATTTGTGTAAGAGCCATTTAGCCCAGGGAAGATCAGAGACAGGGTATTCCAGACAGCCCAATATGCCACAGTCCCAAAACTGTCTCCCCAGGGACGGGCACTCTGCAAAATCAAATCCCCCACTACTTTGCAATTCTGCAGTCATTTTAAGTCTGGTAATCAACCTTTTTTTCACAGATTTCCCTTCAAATGCACCTCTAATGGTTCTGCACATATTTGTTTCTTCATAATTGTCGGTTTCTATAAAACTTAATGTCTCCTCTCTAATTTTTCAGCTAGAAATATGTGGAGAAGATCTGACATGGGTAGGGATAGTAATTTTATAAACTCAGCCTTTAATTTTCACACAGGAATGTGAGGTAAGCAGTGTCTATTAAAAAAAAAGGAAAAAAAAACATGAGCCTCTAAAGTTCTTTCAGGAATTGTTCTGTACATTTGTAGCTAGGATATCACCATCATAAAGTCCTCCTTTCACAGTAAATTAAATATACTTTGATGTGTTTCAAATGGCCAAAGAAGGTGATTTATCATTAATAAATATAGTGGTAAAAAAGTCCATAAATATTCAAATGGAATTTAACCATGGAGTTAAATGCAGAGTTGATCCAAAGTTTACCTTAGGTTGGATGATTCATGAATTGTTTTGCTTTTTTCCTTTATCTATGAACTGCTTACATGTTTACTGCTAATAATAGCTCAGTACAATCAGCCAAAAGTGTGTTTCTTGGACTGTAGATCCTTATGTAATGGAAGAAAGTAAATTTCCAATGTATAAAAGAATCCTTTTCCTTCCTTATGATTTTTCTTTTTTTTTTTTAATTGAAGTACCTTTATATTAGACGCCCTAAGACACGTCCTAGTCATAATTACAAAAACTGATTTCCTGTTGTTCTTATTAAAAGTGCATTTTAATATAATATCTCTCTGATGTGTAAAAATATCAACATACCCTAAAATGGTACTGAGTGATTTTAAATTTGATAGGCAATCTAAATATTATTGAAGTGGAAACTGTATTTAAGAACCTGAATTAAAAGAAACAGTATAGTACAGACATCTCCATGCATTTAGGAAGACAAGGAAAGTCAAGTCCCCAGGGACAGTACCTGAAATATAATATAATAACTTTCCATACAACAGAAAGTACAGAAAAACAACTGCAAATTCTAGAGAAAACTACAGGGTTTACAACATGGCTGTTAGTAATTCTGAAACATTTGGTGTACAGTAAAATGCAGGCAGAAGTAATGGAGAATCTGTAACACACACAGACTGTCTGCAGTAATACAAAAAATGCAATACTAAGAAGACCTGATCACCTCTGATAGACCCCTAAACACACCAAACAGGTGATATCTGAAGGGGCATTGCTTTGGCATTAGCAATGGCAAGACCTGGAGCAAGCCAAAAGTATAGCCTGTACTAAAAAACTAGGAGCTGAAGTGACACTATTTCTGCAGAAAATAAGAGACCTGGGAAAATGTGACTGTGGTGGGAATGATTGCTGTCATCTGCTCCTGCTTAATGGAGATGGTGAGAAAGGAGGGAGGAGCTTACAGTTTAACAATGCTTTTAACCAAACCCACAGGGCATGCCTAGCACAGAATATAATGAAGCTTTAATATCACAGGACACCTATCCAGCAGGTGGAATGTGGGAATTTTAAGTACTGTGCTTCTTCCCATCTAAACAGTATAGGTATTTTTAAGGCTGTAATAAGGCAATCAGTATTTGCTGAAACCTGGTAAATTGCAGAATATTCTACAGATTCATAGAGATTTCTCAAGATTACAGCATACACAGAAAATGGTAGCTCAGTACTTGTACTGGTGTTTCAGGTGTAGATCCAGAACTGTGTAAAAGAGTGTCGGTGGACCTTGTTTACTGGGTCTGATTCAGAATACAGTTTTCCACTTCCTTTACTGTCTCACTGCTGAAAAGGGACATCTCATACTGCAAGCCCGTTTTAATTTTAAGCCCCTGACCACACATTTCAGTAAACATTATATTAAGTTAATAAAAATAAGCCTTTCTAAGTGAATTTTATTTTCTACACAGGAAATAGGAAATATTCCCCTGAAATCAAGGTGTGTGGATCCATTCTATTTCACAAACTAGAGTAAATTTTAAGCAATCATCATCTCCTTTTCTTGTTTCTATAAGCCCTGCATTGAGTAATTCTGAGCTCTCTATTGGATCACATCAGCAGACATGACATGATGTACTGTACATGTCAAATGCATTTAATTTTTTCACGCTTTCTGTGGGTGGCTGAGAAACACGCACATTCCAGGACCTTGAAAATCCTTCTTGTTCTGCAGAATGGGAGGGCATTTTTTGTATTATTTTTTTTTCCAAAAATTTTTTACAGCTATCATATAGTACTCACACTGAAGGACAAAATGATCTCAAAGGGACAAGAGAGAAAATCAGCCAAATGCAAAGAAGGAAAGAAAACATATCAGCTCCACCCACTATTTGAGTGATACGCTCATCTCCTGAGGTATACAGAACAGGTTAAAAACAGGGAAGCAGTTGTGCTGGCACAGTGAAGAGGCACATGCATGTTCTAGTCATTACAGTTTTGCCAGCAAAATACCACATAATTCTATAGCTGATGCTTCACATTCAGCTTAATCTGCAATACCTTTTTTTAGATACAGAATCAGCTGCCTTGGTCACACAAGGTTAGGACTATAAGTAGCTCCAATGAACTCTGGAATGTATTTTCCAGTAACAACATCTGGCTATTGAAAACTCCACTGACAGCTGCATTGGTGGCTGTGAGAGGCTATCTTCAGGTCAAACTGCTGTAGGGCTGGCTGAGCCCTCCTTTTCACCAACGAGATTTACTCTTTCCATCCTTTTTCCTTTGAATCTGGATAATATCAAGTTCTCAACCTTTCCTTGGACTCAAGGAAAACACACTCATCATATTAATCTATGAACTGATGTAAGGATATAGTTGAGCAATAACTCAGTTAGGCTTGAAGAGTTTAATTTAGCTGAGCTCATGAAAAATAATTTTGCAAACTTTCCCTTGCAAAAATTAGTCCAACATGTACACTATCTTATGAATCAGGTAAAGCAGCTTGTCCTGCTATCCCACCCATGGCTTCTGTAATAATGTTGTCTTATCTGAGAATTCCTCACTTCCTCTTGAGGAGGAAAAAAGTTATCTCAGTGCCTTGAGAAGTGAGGTTTAATCTCAGTATGTATGTTTCCAGAACAACAAGAAGGGGCTGACCCATATATTTTCTGAGATTCCCACCTTACCTTCCTCTACCCCACTACTTGTGGCAAGGTACCCTTGTGCTTCTCCCCACACTGTAGTCACACCAGCAGAGAACCCAAGAGTGCAAGAGTCAGGCCAGCCTCACCCCAAGCCACAGCTGGAGACTGGATATGACAATGAAGTCTCTGAAGTTATCTGAAAGAAACTGACTGCTTACTGGTTGGGTTGGTTGGTTGGTTGGTTGCTTGGTAGGTTGGTTGGTTGGTAGGTTGGTTGGTGGAGGGTTTTTCTGCAAGCCCAATTGACTTTTACGAATTTCAGGTGTCTCTTACTTCAAGAACTTTAGTCCACTTCTCTAACCTGGCAGGAATTGCTGAGTTTTGCTTAGCCCAAGCCACAGACAATAAAGCTCATGTAAAAGGTGAGAAGGGTGTGCAGGTAGATAAAGCCCATACACTCCAGCCAGTTTTTCAAAAGTGAAGGTGCTCCTGGGACACCAGTTGGCATGTATGGAGACTCCAGATATACCTGAGATAGTTTTTTCTCTAATGTATTTAAAATGAGAATGTTGATCAATGCCTAGAAAGATGTCATTTCTTTTCCAAGAATTTTATTTGCTTTGACTTTGGCAAAGACAACGTGGAAAAATGTTTCCCATCTTTCTGTTTATTTAGTTGTGTTTATTTCTAAACTTCTAATTGCTCTGAGGTAATCACCTCATTAGAGATGATTTCCAGAGAATGCAAACTGAACTGCTAGGTAGCACTGTAAGAGCTCTTTCCAACAGGAATTAGGAAAGATCATTGGAAATGTTAGTGGTTGTGTTTATAGGGCTTAGACAACTTTTTTCCAGTTGGCTTTAAGGTATGATTAAATTGTTTTGCATGGCCAAGAACTGCAGGAAGACTGCTGCTTGTGAATACTTTACTAGGAAATTGTTTCAGCTAGAACATTATTTTTGAAAATGTTCATTTGCTACTATTCTGGAAATGTTCACGCCCAGCCCTCAGTGGATTTTAGTGTTTGCAAAGGGCTCAATCAAACTTCTACTGAAATTAATGGAAAAATATGAGTAGTGGAAAAGTCTCTAAACATAATCAAGTGTATCCTTGTCTACTTACCCAGGAGAGTCAACTGCCACAATTCATAAATGAACCACAGAGAAGGAGTGCAACAGATAAAATCCTGTCCTATCTGAACAAAACTGGGCTGTCAGCTAAAAGGCAAAGATGACATCGCCAATGCAGCCTTTATTTGCTTCTCCTTTATTCTCCTCTACTTCTGTCATCCTTCCCAAAACTAATATGCATTGCAAATTAGATTTTAACTCTGAATAATAACTCAGCATTATCAAGGCCTAATTATAATCTCTCTTTATATTTACTATTGATTTTTCTCTGTAATCTTGATATACAGAGAGATAAGCATTAGATCATTTTGCCCTGCTTAGATAGTGTACTGTTGAAATCAGTGGGAGCAGCAGTTGGTCCTTATCCAAAGCCCGTTGAAGGAAACTAGGATCTTTTCACTAATTTAGACAGTTTTCATTTCAGATTCTTGTGGAGGACCAAAGGGAAACTGTTGCTATGGTACAAAAACTTTTTTCCCCCTTTCCAGATTAACATTAAAACTCAGTTTATGAAAAGATTTACTTTTTTCCTTCCCTTTAAACTCAACAAGGTCTTTTAAAATAGAGCGAAATTTAAGATTTCCATTGATAATCCCTTTCATACAAATAAAAAGAGTCGTGTTTTATAAATAACCTTGGGTTATTAAGGAAAGATGACTGCAAATGAAAAAAAAATTGCATTTGCAATACTAAATGTAGGCAGCATTTGTATCTGGCAAAAACATTTTGTATGCTACTATAGTGTCTTTGAACTTATTTCCCATGAGAGTAGCTGTTGCTCAAGAAAACAGGTGTTTCAGTATAATACCTGGAGGGCATCATTTAAGTAAGTTAAAACATTATTTGTTTAAGGAACCCACTCAAGGTTTCTTGCACTCTGTTTTGACGCAGTTCAGCAGAAGATATTTATTAGGATTTAAATAGTCTACGTTCCTAAATGCAAATGCCCATGACTGCTACCTAAATCTGTTTAGACCTGCTAAAAATTTAAAACTGAACCAGGACATCTCATCTTCCATGGTCTAGCCTTGTTCCAAAACTCTGAAAAATAGGGCATTAAGCCTTTGGTTTATCCTGTCTGTAGTATCAGACTGAGACCACCGCAGTCACGTTGGCCCATGTCCTGCTGCTGACTCCTGTGGGCTGCACCCACTCTGTGGAAGGTGCTCACATTTTCACCCTTGGGGAATCAGATTTCTCTTACCTAATGCCAGCATCTCCAAGTTAGACAGAAGTCCAAGGTAGTCACTGTAGTTCCCCTAGATAAAAAAAAGGAGGACACTTTCAAAGGCACACTCATCACCCCATCATCTGGTGTGAGGATTTCCAGTTGAGCTGCCCAACTCTTGGTTGATGACAGAGAGAGCCTCTGCACCTAGCAGGGTTTCTGCAGCCAGATTTCTATGTGGATGGTGTTAAGGGAATTAATCCCAGAGATGTGACTGATGATTTATGGAGCATGCCTGCACAGGTGGGTACAGGCAGCCTCAAGTTCATCCCATCCACACTCCTGCTCAGTCAGCTAGCTCTGAGGAAAGGCAAAATGAGCTCAGGTCTGCCAGCAGCTGCCTGGGTAAATAATGCCCTTGCAAGATGAGGTGTAAGTAGCCAGTTACTGCTTTCAGCTGCACCCAAAAATATATGCTGGTCATTCCTGAGGAAAAGAAAATAATTTTAAAAATCAATAAGAAAAGATAACTGAATGATGTCTAAAAATGCCCTCTTTCTGACCCTGAGTGTGAAAAGAAATGGAGAAGAGCTGTGTCTCACGAGATGGAATTAATGAATATATGAGAATAAGATTTCTTTTTAAAGTCCATTAAGCTTTAATTGCTCTAAAAGGAGCCAAGTTCCCTTATTCTCTATAATTCTCTATAACAGCAGCTTCTGCACAGTGGCAAGTGCTCTTCTTCCCATGTGCAGGCCACTCTTCTCTAAGTGTAGAGCAGATTCAGAGGTGTCTAGGGCATGAGTTAAAATACTTATTTTTGAAGCTCTCTTCATCTTCTCTGAGTGCTGGGAGTTCTATTTTTGTGGTGAAAGTAAGCACAGTAACACGAGTGCTACTTTTTAAATGGCACACTTGATGCACTTTAACAAGTTAAGCATATTGAATGTGTCTGGTGGTGAAATTTGTGAAGAAAAATATAGAAAATATTCATTTTCTTCGTGCCTAAATATGTGATTTTAAATCTGGCATGTGTGCTGTTTTAAAATGTCAAGCTTTGCTTTTGAGTAGAGAACTTCTGATTTTTTTCCATTGAAGATTGAATGAAGATGAATCAATTCTGGAAAGAGATCTCTTGTTATTATGCTGTCTATCATTAGAGTTTTGGTTCTCCTAAGAGAGAAAATCATTCTCTAGGTTAAGTAAGTCTTGATAACACTATATCTCTTTATTTCTGTCTACTTCTTTCAATATTGTCACTAATTGAATAATGAGGTCACAGATGCAAGAAAAATCTGTTGGGTCATCTGTTTCAAAACTATTTAGGAATAGAGAATTCAATTCTAAATTCTCTGTAGATAAATATGAGTTTTTAGTTTTAGTCCAAATATGAAGCCTGAAAGCAAAACACTGCTGATGTCCATTAAGGACGTCAACTAAAAATAGTTTTATTTTGAATTTTTCATCTTGTTCTTTACCTATATATTTTTGCAGTGTCTGGAATTTGGTATTTCATCTACTCTTCTCTCTTTTCTGTGCATATCTATAGTTTTATGTGCCTGTGTCTAGGTCAGAACTTACTGCAGTATGTAGTCAGAAATCAATATATTGTTAATCTTTGCTGAATTCTCTTCAGTTCTCTTTTCTTCTACTATGCCAATCTTCTTGTGTCATCATCAAATAGACATGTCAGTGAAAAATTAGTCCTATTTGTCTAGCTTACACATCTAACACGCTACTAAGTTTAGTTTCTTAGGGAATTTATTCTCTGTAATTAGGTGCTTATAAAGTCAACAGGAAAATGTAGGTGCTTTCAAAGTCATCCAAAAAGAATTACTGCACATTTAGTTTTAGATATCTAAGTCAGGCACTTACTTTTCTCTTTTACTATCCAGACAACTTCATTGCTTGCTGTAATGATTCCCTAGATCCCTGAAAATTAGTTCCCTAAGCTAAACAGCACAATCCCTTGTATAGGAATTCATATGACCTGTGCTGAAGTATCTGCATTTGAAGTAGTTATATTCTTATACATCTGACCTTTACCAGAAATCTTCCTCAAGCATTGCATAATAGGATATTTTCACTGATTTTAAAGGATTATTATCTCAGAAGGAGGTACAAATAGAGTGTAGGTATTGAAATTTGGAAAGATTAACACCACTGTTTGTAACAGTTACCTCTGTAGGAAAGGCTTCTGAAAAGGGCAGGCTGCTCATTAAATCAGGAATCATGCCCTCTCAAGTTTTCTGAGTCATTGTGTGAAAAAAAGTACAGCTTAAGACATACTTAAATATTTGCAGTGCACATACCAAATCCAGTAAATAGTTTGAATCAAAAACTTCTGTGGGGTCCATCCTGATTTCCACCTGTATTCATAGCCTTGCTAGTCACAGCTGTCTTGTTAGATTATTATTCACAGTATATTTATCTTATGTTGCCTGAAAGAATCAGGTTTTACAGAATAAGGAAAAAGCTGAAGAATATTCTTCAGTTTTACTGGAAGATAAAGGTACTCCAAGCACATTCAGGTTCTTACCAGGTAAGTCCACAATGAGAATGAGGCTCTTTGTATCTTAATCATAAATCACAAGAAATACTTTGAAACAAGATAGGAGATCCTCAGCTTCATGTGACTTCAAATTCTGTGTTACTAATTAACACTGCTAAGAATAAAGGCCATGTGAAGAGCACATCCCAACATCATACGCCGTTCCTCGTTATCATGAGCAAACAGTCTATAGAATGCTTGTCATAAACTGATCAAAGACTTTTCTAAATGGTTAGGTTTCTTCCTTCCATAACTTGTAAGACTCACAACTTTTTCATGGAATCATAGAGTCATGGAAAGGTTTGGGTTGGAAGGGACTTTAAAGATCATATCAATCCAATCCCTCTGTAGATGGGGACACCTTCCACTAGACCAGATTGCTCAAAGCCCTATCCAGGTAGCCTTGAACATTTCAAGGGAAGGAGCATTTGTACTTAGAATCCTTCTTTTATTTTCTACTCTGAACTTTTTGTTACTAACTTTTAACTATCTGTTCTGTTCCAACATGATAATTTAGCTGAAAAGAGTTCTTTTGCTTGTCTTCTCATATTTGTCCCCTGAGTTTAAGGAGAGACCATCCATTTATCCTCTAAGCTTTCAGTCTGCCTAGTTAAGGAGCCAAATACTTGGTTCCACACTGGGGACTTAGCATATTAAGGCCACACGAAATTTTTTGATCTTTGACTGCAAGATTGGAAATCCCATGTGATGCATTTTAATTCTTTGTCCAAGGATTTGGTACAGCCTGGTGCTTATGAATGACATTCACTCACAAGACCCAACATGCCAACACCTAACTAACCCCAAAAGACACAGCAGAGTGAGGAGTGTGTCTGAGATTCTCACCATGGCCTGTTCCATGATATTCATATTTTGGTTTTACTTTCACTTGAAATACCTTGTCTGGAACACCAAAGAATAACATGCTAACCCACTGCCTTCAGAGATCTGAGATCCTAGTTCAATAAAGAGTCCAGCCAGGATATACTGGAGCATTTATGCACACAACAGAAGTTCAGACTTGAAATGGCGAATAGGAATTGATGTGACTGATAGAACTATCCCTGAAATTGGTCACAATGGCTGTGAATTATTTTGAGACATGCTGGGGTATTCATGTCATCCAAAATCTCAGCTTTAACAGCACAAAAAAAAAAAAAAAGAAGAAAACATTAAGAGAGTTAACACCATCAATGTTCCATTATTTTAATAGTATTATGTCATTGCAATTAGTTGTTTAGGAAGAAGGATTTAGAATGTCTTTATTTTAAAAGCAAAAGAAGGGAGAGTCATCACCTGTGTAAATTTTACACAAAAGCATCAGAGAGTGTTAAGAAAGCATACAAAAGCAAAACAGACAAAAAGTGGCATAAAATGTCATACACAGGAATTCTGATATTAGAAAAGTTTAGTTTAATACAAACGAGATGTTTGCAAAAATTATTCTAAGTTAATCTATTAGAAAAGTAAATCTTTCTCTTTCAGTCTGAGTCATATTTCTAGGCCACTAAGAGAACATACCTAGATTTTTTCACAAAGTGTGAAGGCTGTTGTCATCCCGATTTTGAAACTCAATGAAATCATAATTGCAATTTTAAGACCAAATCTAACCTTGTTATTAAGCAAATAACTAGTTCAGGCTTCCCTGAATCTCCCCACCCAACAGCATACAATATATGAAGGTTTTCACATTCTTTGTCAGATTTATTTGGTTGTCAGTTCAGTTACTGATGCAATTAAAAGGTGCTAGTAAGTATTAAATTTGTGGCACGAAGAAAAACCCTATTTGTGGACTTCACTCATTCATCACTATTTTAAAGACACTTTTTGGAGTTTGATTACATAGCAACATTCCATTCAAAACTTCCCCAGCGGCAAATTTGCTGTAGTTGCCAGAAATGTATCATTCAGCAGTCATGGTGGCAGTTAGATTGGGTATTCTGGTGAAATTATTTTGTTTCAGTGTTACAAATATTTGTGGACACACTAATATAAAATTTAAAATATTCAGTTGCTGGAAAATTAATATAGGATGCTTTCATCACTATGCTTGTTGAACTTTTTCATTAAAAAGAAAATATTTTTTTCTCATTGCAAAGACCCATTTGGTATCTATGGGTGTCCAAATAATACTGATATGGATCAGTAGAGATTGCATTTATTTGCATTAAAATAATTGCATAGGAATAGAAGAAAATAGAATGAATCCTTTAATAATTAGTCAAGACATCTTTATTTTTTCTTTTGAAAGCAATGTACAAGCAATGTTAATTTATCTTACCTGTCTCCAGGGCATCAACTCAATAAATCAGTCCAGTGACATCTTTGATTCCTTAGATGCACCATGCTTTCAGCAGTCTTATCAGAAGAGTGCAAGATATTTGGATGCTGTTCAGTGTTAGGTCAAAACAGATTTTTTAGACCATCTAGGATAATATTAGTGGTGATACTGGGTGTCGGTGTTTATGCAACCAGCTTGAGACTCAGATAGTTAAATTGTCTTTTGGGGTGAGATTCAGACATCAGGAGAGAGGTGTCTATACATAAGCATACCCTCTAACATGTGAAAACAATTTGATCTCCAGTCAATTCAGTGAATTCAGCTGACCACATCTAGGCCTCTACTGTAGATGCAATTGAATGGCTCTTCAGAGCTTATTGGTTCTACTCAGAGTCAGCTCAGCTACTCAAATGCAGAAATTCCATTTCCTATAAGCTGTTCTAGGATATTCTGACTGGCTTCCAGCTGCTGGTCCAGAAGGGTTTGGGTTTCTCATATACGTATCTGTCTGCCAGCCCCAAACTATGTCCCAGGTACCTAGAATAATCTCCTCAGCACTCCTGAAAAGATAGATTATCAACCCTTGAATCACTACTTACTAAAATGTGTAAATACTTGGACTTGTTCACATTAAATTTCCACAACCTGATTGATTCCTGACAGAGTCAGCCAAGCCTAACCTTGTTGCCTTGTATGTCTCTAGAACCAGCAACTGCAATGGTACCTCCAATGGGAAATTCAGACTGTTCAAGATCAGGGATAGTTAGGGTGAGATGCCCACTTCTGTCCCTCAGCAGTCTTTCACAATTCATCCAGAGAGCTGAAGATCCATGATATCCATGAATGTTATGGGCACTGCAGATGAACAAAGGTGATGCTGGGATGAGGAATCATGTGAGGCCTACAGACCGAAGAACTTTCTCAGAACTGCTTTTAAGATTCCAGGAAAAAGCCAGCAATAAAACATGCTGCTAGGGTTAAGTGACAAGAATTTAAAAATCAGGACTCAGATGAAAGTCAGAAAAAAATAATTGCTTAGGGGTCACACTTGTGAGTTTTTGTAGCTCAGATACTATGAATGTATAGGGGAAGGGAGAAGGGGTGAGTGCGCTGGTATTTGATTTTATGCCTGTGTCGTAAATTCAAATATGTATGAAACTTCAGTCAGATAATGTATTTATTTTGTTTTCATCTAGTCAATTAATAAATAAGGCACAATTACAAAAGAATCCAAAATCCTAGCACAGAGCTGTATTCAGATGTATGTTTTGAAAAAAAAAAAAAGAAAGGAACTAGGAATTCACAGTTTGAGAACTTCCTTCTGTGTGGGCTAATTAGATACAAAACAGATAGTTTCCTTTCATTACTGTGTAGGACTGTCATTTAAGGCACAGTCTGAATGGATATGGAGCAGCTGTTCTTTAGTTCTCCAGACTAGAATCTGACAGCTAAAATTCAGTAAATCAAGAGCTCCAACAAAGTTAGGAAAAGGCTCCTGTGCTTAGTGCTTTTACTAGAGCTAGCTGTTCATGAAACTGTATACAACTGCTAGCTGTATCATGAAACTGTATTGGCCTCTGCCCAATGTACAGGGAGATGCAGAGTCAAAATCTTGATTTAAGATGATGGTTTCATGGGTCTTTGTTGGTACCTCTCATAAAGCTTAAAAGTTCTTAACCCATTATCTGTAACCCTGTCCACATAAATCTAAAGGTTAACCACATGGTGCAATTTAAAGAGGTTCTTACCTTCTTTTATCAAAAATAGAAAGACAGTGCTAATACACAACTCTTTGACTGGACATCAGCTGTCAGTTCAGATTTTTGAGATGGTGGGAGCCAGGACAGTTCAGAACACTGGAAAATTAGTGACTCTCTAGGATCCACATCTCTGGATCCTTTGATTCTTTTAGTATACAATCTTTTAAAGTGACCCATTTGGTTTTTTTTTCTACAGATCTAAAGCCTTTCCCACCTATTCTTTATGTCTCATCTTGAAGTGGAATTAATAAGATTATTTCTCTATGCTTGGCTGTGACTTAAACCATCACTCCATCTTCATCCAGATGCATCTGGCCATTAAGTCCTGTCACTGCTGTTTTAGCAATTATGAGTTATGACTACCATATTGCCTAATTTTGACACTTAGATTCTTCCTGAAGAAAAAAGGATTTGAAAAGACTCAGATCTTAATTGCAGCAAGTCTGAATTTTTAGACCACTAAAATAATTTCAAACTGAGTACATTTTCAAGTCATAAATACATTGAACACATTTTTAATGAAATATAATATTTGTATTTATAAAACATAGGAAGAAATTCTAAAAAAATATTCTCCTGCCTGTCATCTTTTCCAGTGCCTCTAAACTGTGCTTGCTGCAGCTGTGGATGACAATGTGTGACACATTATTTTCCTCAATGCAGTGGACCATCTCATCTGCTTTTGTTGTAATGTCCTATAGCACTGACAGGAATCACACAAACACAAAAACATCAGAGCCAGGATGCACTGCAAAACCCACCATTCCAGGCACAACTTCAATGAAGATTTTTACATCAGTGGATGTAAAAAGGAAATTTCGAGACCCAAAACAACACCTTTTGGATTAGGTTAGAGCCAACTGGTCTTAAATTCTATGCATACTCTGCTGAAAATATAGGAATCAGCTTAGTTCTTTTCATATAGGTCTATTAGATGGAGTAGGTAGGTACCTATATTCACATGGGCATATAAGCATATCTGGGCAGGATTTTAAATTAATAACTATTTAATTTGCAAAGAAGGTTACCATTCTTAAAGACATGTTAATACCAATGGATAAAATGGTTAATCTCCTTTTATAAACTGCCAACATGTAGTGATATTTTATGGGATTTTTTATGAGTTTCATCACAGTGAAATGCTGGTTCTTCTTTATAATCCAATCTGTTTTACTGACTCACGAAGGGTGGAGCAAAATGTCAAAGTCTTTTAGTCCTTCACTTAGAACTGTTTGTAATACTGAGCAATTATATATTTATCTGCTTATTAACATCAAGTACAACATTATGTGAACTCATGGTCCACAATTACCTTTGTAAAACTAACTTTAAAGTAAAACAGGACAACCTTGACATGTAAAGAGAGAGAATCCCCTGGATCTGAGGATATGCAAACAGAACTCCAGCCTGTCATTAATAAGTGTCTGTGAGGGGAACCCCAAACATCACGTCAAGAAGAATAGAATTTGGCCAGAGATCATGGGTCTATGAGTTACTAAATATTGCCTGTCTGCTGTAATACAGGAGTACTTGTATTAACTGTTTTGGGATAGAGAGGAAAGGGATCACGTGTGTGTGCAAGTCTGCTTTCTCCCCTGTTAATTCATGGAAGCGAGGAATTTCAGTATACATCTTAAAACTGGGATAGTTGGATTAACAATCCACATTGTTTTCTTTGCTGGTCAAAAAAAGGAAAAAAAAACAACAAAAGAAAAAGGTATATTTAGATACACTGTATTACCTGGAGTTTCTGGACATTCATGTCAGGTAGGGAGGAGTCAAAGTTTTGTGAAAGCCTCTCATGGGAGTCTATGCTATGTGTCCATGCCTTGAGGACTTCAAGAAAACCCCAAAGCACCTATACATAGCTTTCCCAAGATTTAATAAAGTGTTTTTCTTTTCTGTAGGAATGAAACAGAAGACTTTCACAATCAACAAAAAAAAAAAATGAGAAAGCCCTGTTTCCAAAGAGGCTGGTTATCACTTAGCTTTTGAGTACTTTCCTGTCCTGTCATTTTACATATCTCTAGTAAGGACCCTTACCACCTAGTTATTACTCAGTTTTTTAGGATGAACCTTCTCCATTACTCCTTATGCAATTCACAGTAGTAAAATTATGTTGGCATCTAAGTATTAATTGGAGAAGAGACCTCAGTGAGAACATTATTCATCTGTGGTAATTGTACTAATCATTGGACCTAAAGTAGGGTAATATTTTGTTTGATTTTTCTCACTAGAACCAAGTGAATTAAAAATCTCAATTGCAGCAGGGAAGGGAAGGAAAAAACAGAAAAAGAAAGAAAAAACAAAAATTGATATCCCATAATAGTCCAAATTTTGGCAAGAAGAACTGTCACTTTTTAAGTAACTCAGGAGCCCAAATCTTGTAATTCAAAAAGGCAGATTTTTAAAGATAGACAAAGATTAGAGAGAGACATGAGGTGAAGATTTTTTAAAGCATGGATCAGTCAGCAGAATATAATCATTGAAATCAGTAGGAGTCTGTTCTGGAAATAATGCATTGTTTAGAAATCAGCCAGAGCCAGGATGTCCAAGTCCACAGAGCTTTTTGATTGTCCATGTTCTGATTGATCAACATGATACAGCAGCAAGCTCCAATGAGTTGTGCCCAACCATTTTTGAGGTACAATCCTCAAACATAGAGTAATTGTTTTCCTGTAACCTGTTTCATAGTAATTCCAGAGAAATGGAGACAGCCCAAATGAGAAACAATGAGACCTGTCAGAATAACTTTTATCTTGGCACTAAGATACCTTTTTGGGAGGTCAAAGTGAATTAAATACTGATGGTAAGACCCAAACCTAAGTCCTTCTGAGGGGTCTGGTCATTTAACCACTGTGCTATGGAGGGAAACCACAAAATCTTTCTGGATTTCTCAGATTTCTTGGTCTTCTTTTGTCCCTATGCAGGCATCTTGATAGCGTGGAGAAGCCTCATGACCTGAAGCCACCAGGTGCGGTAAGTGGGGAACATGTAGGTTGTCCTAGCTTTTGCTGTCTAATGTGCCTGTATGCAAGCTAGTAATCTAAATTTCTAATAGGTAAAAATTTAGTGGAGTTTTGGAAACATCTCAGCTGACCAGGTTAACACTGTCACGTTGTCTTTCTGAGAGTGACCGACACGGACTATGTCTCAGCAAGATTGTAGAACCATTCGTGCCGACTCCTACATTCTACATACTCTATTTCAGGCCGTGGGATTTGGGAAGAGCAGTACTGTTTTGTCTCAAGCAAATGCAAACCCACCCCACATTCAGCAAATCTAAACTGTTTCTGAGTGTGTAACACTTTGCATACCTAGGCCTGCCATCAGTGAAAAGAAACAAGCGACATCAGAGGAGAGCTTAATTCTGCAGTGAGACAAGTCTCCCTCCGGAGATCTGTGTCTCTTTTGACAAGAAGGGACGCTATGTTGAATAGCATCTAAGTAGCATGAAACCAGCCTTTCCAGTCTGGAGCTGCTGTGTTGTGGCATGCTTTGGACAAACTCTTCTTAATGGTTACCTTTGGCTCAAGGGTTCTGTTCTTATATTTCTGTGCTGCTGTGTACACACCCTATGTACATGTGTGTCAATGGACATAAAACACAAATGTACTTTTGGTGAATCTATTGGCTTCAGAAAGCATGACTACCAAGAAAAATGAAACTTTTTATGTGAATTACATAGCTTTTACAAATATAATTAGTGGGATGGAAATGGCAACTCTAGCCATTGTCATTAGCAACTATGAAAGCCTAGATTTATTGTCATGATATATCAGTTTTGAAAGGGCTTAATCCATGATTCAGAAGAGGGTGTACCCATGATCACAATTGTTTACATTAATGAACATCAGCTCCAACACCTATTTGAACTCTAACTGCTCTATTACAGAGACTTCCAGAATAAACTTTTTAGTCTGTTTAGCCCCAACTCTTATGACTACAAGCAAACCTGAGAACTTCCTACAGTCACCACAGAAACAGAGGTAAACTATCTAAATTCTTCAAGACAGTATGAATACAGAATGAAACTTCTAATGAGGAGGTCAAAATTTCTAACTGCACCAGCTTGAAGAGGATGTTAGGTAAGCCTACATAGTAATTAAGAGCAGTCTTGAAAAAGCAGGACCTGTGATCCTTCCATTTATGTTATTCCTTCAAGGACTGAATGAACCGGCCCTGCCTGAATTCCTCATGTGAGGAACCTGGGTGAGAAGAGAGAGAAGTCACCATGGCAGGGCATAGGGAGGCATACTTGCCCTGGCAGATCTGGGAGGTCATGGTTTGTCCAAGCCTCAGGCTACTACTGCATGCCTGAAAAATGCACAGAAGATGAGTCTGATTTTTCAGGGTGACTGTATGGAGGTACACACCTTGCTGTAAGCAAATTTAAAGGAGTTTCTTGGAAGACTTAAAAACCAAGGTTGAGACCTACTATTAGGATCACAGCATTTCTGTCTCACATGATAGGTTACCTATGTGATGTTTCATTAAAGTCCAAGTTCTGAGACAAAAGGTTATCTGAAGATCTTTTTTTTTATTCTTAATGAGAATTTAAGACACATTGCCCTTTCTGTATACAGTAGATGCAAGGAAAGAGACACCTCCAGAAAGTGATTCATCTCATCATAAGATAGGCATCCAAGATAGGTCATAAAATTTGCCTCTGGTGGTGTTTATTTTCTCCTACATTAACTATAAAAGATGCCTTGGTTGACTAGGTCACATTTAGGTGTCCAATTTTCAGACAGCTGGAAGCCATCTGAAGGCACTGAGACCAGTGAGCCTGGGCTTTGTGTTGTGTTAATGGCATGCACATGGAGTTTGATTTCCTTGAGGACTGGGCAGAGCACTCCATGACTGAAAAAGACTGCATAGGCACACCCTGTGAGAGATTATCTGAGGGAATTCCCTGAAGAGAGAATGTTTTATCCTACCTGCAGCAAACCTTAAGCAATAGTGGCAAAAATGCTGTAAAGTGCTTGGGAGAAGTGATGAAGAAAACAGAAAGATATCTCCCAAGGAACAGAATTTCTTTATCTGTCCTGACCTCAGTATGGGAGGAAGATAGCCACAGGGATTCCTCCATGCATCTACCACCCTGAATAACATGAAACCAATGACAATGAAATATATGCAATTTTGAGGCACATTTGGCCTGGGGGTTCAAGTGGTCACAGCAGGTTTCCTTCGTCACTCCAGTTTTTACAACATGCATAACAGACCTTTATTCTTCCACTTCGGTTTATGGCTTCTTGTACAAGACAATGGATACTAATTGGTGGCCATGTTTATGACACCAGCGTCCCCAGCAATTCATCAGATGAATGGACTATCATCTTGGACTTCACAAACCTCTTCTAGGTTTCATGGTTTTGACAGCTAAGACTTATGACTTTCAGGATTAACTCTAAGGTGCACCTGCTTTCCCAGGCTTTGACTGAACAGAGGAAGAGGAAGAGTGGATGGACTAAGTGAATGATGGCTTTTGGGTGGACTTCACTTGGAAATGTCAAAAGATTCTCTAGAGGAGGCTGTGGAGCATAACTGGATAGCTTAGTGGTCAGTGTGCTGTGCAGAAAGGTCTGGATGATCCAATGCACTTTAAATCACTGTCTTTATATTTCAGTCAATAAGTTACTCAATATGTGCAGTCTAAGAGGTAACCACAACAAAAAATCTAGACAAAAAAAATCTGTGAAATAACCTTGTAATCATCAGTCTGAAAAAGATAAGCTTCCTTGACTGGCCAAACATGAGTGGGATAAATGGTCTGGCATATCTGTTCAGCTGCTCAAACCTCAACTTAATAGTGCTGTCATATGAACTAAGAGTTGCTGGGAAGACACACACCATGTAATTAGCAAAACTATTGAATCTGGGTTCAGCATATGGAAATGAATGCCTCATCCATTTCCCTCGTGTCCAAGGAAAACATGCACTGCTTTGTGCATAACCATTCAGCACAGTTTCACTCAGAGCTCATTCAATGCAGACCAGAAACGCTGGGTCTGCATTGCACTCTGAAGCATGTCTGGATGCACACCATGCACTGTCACTCTGGCAGGTCTGATAGACTGAATTTTTTGCTTCAGAGCAACATGCACACTTAGTACCCAGATGCCCAGAGCCTTTCAAACAGTCCTGCCTAATTCTAGCAGGAGCTGTCATGAGATTTTCTTCACGCTGTTCTTTGACTAATTGCAGCCTAAATTAACCCTGAAGTAATTTTAAAGGTATCTGAGACAGATGCACTAGAGGTGTATGTGACCTAAACAGTCAATAGGCAGAAGCAGACACTTCTCAGAATGCTGAATCACCTTCCAGAGGTGTCTTACTTTCTTTGCTGACTCCCTGGGGGCCAGGAACAAAGAAGTTTCTGGCTTGCATTCTTCAGCTAAAGGTGTTTGGGGGAGGAATTCAGGCCATACAATTCCTGGTAGAAGAGCAGAGAACAGGCCAGACTGCATTCCCTTGAGCAGCTTTCTCATGGAGCCCCACAGGGCCTGGCTACGTGGTCTTCACCAACAAATAGAAGGGATCTGGGACCTGGTCCCAAGTCAAGTGATGCTATTTGCCTCACATTCCCTCTTCTCTGGGCTGGCTGCCTCTACAGCTGGTTTCCTCTGGGCAAAAGCAATTGAAGCAGCCCAAGCAGAGACCAGTAGCAATTAAACTGTGAACCTTTAATGCTCAAGCTTGGTCAATGGCTGACTTTTCCAGTCTTATTATTGCACTACACACTAGTATTTAGATTTTTGAGAACTTCTAAAAATAGCACTTCATTAGTCTCTGCCAATATTAGTCAAGGATGAATATATACCAACAAGGATTTGTGCTTCTGGTTCTTTAGCAAAATACCTGTCAAGTCTTCCCATTCACTCCTCAGCTACTAGTACAGATAATTAGTCTAATTTTGAAAATTATTGTATATTTGGACAACATGCTTTTACATGCTGCCTCCAATGGGACATATGAACCACTCTAGCACAGGCAGGTACTTAATTCCCCCAGATGAGTCTTTTTGACTGTTTCAGTTAGTATTGTGGCTGTATATAAATCTCTGCATTAATCATAAATTTTAGAATTCTTTGGAAAAAAATGGCAAGTTTGGCATAAAAAGGCAGCCAAGAAACCATTTTGAGAAACCCTGCCCTTATGCTGTAGCCCAGTGTTACTCATTCTGCTGTCACTGGCAGATGGTTCATGAAATATTTATTGTGAAATAATAAATAATAACAACAGCATTGACAACAACAGCTTATTTATACACACCTTCCCACAAGCTATTGAATGAAAACCCTTTTCCCTGTGAGGATAGTCAGACAGGGTGCAGGCTGTCCAAAGATCTTTTGCAGTGTCTGTCCTTGGAAGTGTTCAAGATCCAGCTGAGCAACCTGGTCTGGGCACAGAGCTGCCTCTGCTTTGTGTAGTGGGTTGGGCTGGAGGGGTCCCCCAGTGCTATGACCCCACAATCCTATAAAACTAGTGAGAGTGAGAATGTATAACAAAAAATATGTCTCCTGATATTTAGTCCAATATTTGATTATAAATGAAAAATACTGTAGCAACACAGCACAGGATGATTCTTATGTCTAATTGAAGAGATGAGGTAGTTAGCAAAAGAAAAAAAAAATTGTAGAAAATATCATCTTAGTAGTTAATTTACTGGATTTTTTTTTTTTTGCTCTAATTCATGTATTTGCATACTTTGCGTTGTTTGTAAATTGGTAAGAATTCTTGTCAGAATCTTCCCAAAAAGTAAAGCAGTTTCATCTGGATAAATAAGTTTGTCATTGATTTCAGCAACTCCACCACAGCAAGGTTCAGCCAACTTCAGCTTATTTCCTTGTCAGATGAGTTATCGATATTCCTTTATTTTCAACACAGGAGCATGGCCTGTATCATATAAATGCTTGTATTTTTCTGTTTACTTATAGACTTATTGCACTGAAGTGGTTCTGTGTTTTGTTCCATAGTTCAGTGCTCGAGTCATTAGAAATTGTCCATTTCTTTCATATTTTTTAGCCAACTATTTAACTAGAAATTGATCTGACACATTTTCACCTATTTTTTTCTGAGACTGGAAAATATTTCAATGGGAATAATCACAGGCCCGTCTTGGATTCATTTGCTTAGTCTCTACACAAAGATAAGAATCACACATTCAAACTGCCACAGATAGTGAACATGACTGTTATAGCTAAACATGCTGTTTTGAGATCAAAGGTGAGGTATATATGTCACCTGGAAGAGACTGTTTTATAATTGCATGGATAAAGACTCTTGAAAGGAATCCTGCTTATACTGGCATACTGTTATTGATCTCTTTCATTGTAAACGAGTCCTTTGGGGATAGGCAAATTACCCTGGAAGATGGGGGAAGAACAGCGCTTCCTTTATCTCTTTGTCTTTATCTCTTCTACTTGAGCAACTGATAAAAAGTAACCCCTGATCCACGGAGCCCAGTGAATCAAGCAACCTACAAGAGCAGTGTCAGCTGCTCAGCTCCCTGAGCACAGCGCAGGGGGATATTCTGAATGCCAAGATTTTGTAAGCAGCCGGAAAAATTTAAAAGTTGCCTTATCAGATGCTGCCTGCCTGTATTCACTAATGTATTCCTGCATTCCCTGTATTCAGGGATGGAAGGGATTGAAGGGATGGAAGTCTCTGTCCATTCTCCTTCTGTTCTGAGCTGCTGCTGCTTGGAGCTGCTATCGCACACCAGATGTGCTTCAACCCAGAGGTATTTGCAGACAGTTTGATATCAGAAGCAGAATGTCTGAAACTCAGACAGTGCTTTGTGGCTGTTGTGCAATCTGTGTTTATGGGGACACTGTCAATCATCTCTCCATACTGACCCAGATCATCAAACTCACAGAGGTTGAGGGCAGAGCAGGAACTCTCAATATCCCTCTTCATCTGTAAAATGCCTCACATAATAACCTTGGTCTGTAGTGGCCCTTCAGTGTGCTGCACATGCAGGATTAGGAGGATTAGCATCACAGAAAATCATATCATAGCAATTTAAATGTCCTCATATAATCTCAAGTATTTTCCATGGTGTATGGGACTCAGAGAAATCTGGAATTTAAACTGACACTGGCAACAAAGAGATCCAGTCAGCAACTTCTACTCACTTCTCAATTCGATAAAAATCATCATTGTTCGTTCTGAGTGAAGAGTGAACAAAAAGCCTTGAGTCATCCCCTGCAGTGTTAGCTGTCAAACTATCAATGAAATATTTCAGTCTGTGCCTCTGCTTCTTAACCACTTACCAACTAACAGTTCAAATAGTTCTTTTATTTTTCATGGGCCAATTCTTCTCATCCCTTACCCAAGGTCTAGTTGGAAAAAAATAGTGAAAAGGAGTTTAAACTTGTAAAATCAAGTTGGTTTTGCATTACCAGTGTACTTGTAACAGTGAGAAGTATATTAAATAATCACTCTGCTGGTGTGCAGTTCGAAAATTACTCAGTAAATACCTTTTCAAATTCTTCTAAAAGTAACAAAAACTTTCCAAAATCAAGAAAAAAATGTTTGCTCATTTAATGTCTATCTAGCAAAGGTAAAAAATGAAGAGGCAAGAATCTAACAAGTGATGAATAGAAAAAAAATATATTTCAAGAGTCTGCTTGTGACCTCAGTGTGTGGTTCTCCTTTGAAAAATTATTCTCTAAAGTTTTTCCAGTTCTCATCCTCTACTCCAAGCTCTGTCCCTCTCTTTGCTCATTATTCTCAGTTTTAAAGATTGTGTGGGCTAACTTAAAAAAATTAAAGAAATCTTTTTAAAATGGGCATTTTTTTTCCTGATTGCAGTCCAATGGAAAACAGCTATAGGCCTCCCCAGTTGGTTTCCCAGCTCCAGAAACATGTTTGCCAATTTGCAGTTTATGTAATTTGCACTTCAAAATGTGGGCACATAACCTCAATGCTCTCAGAGTTGTGGGAATAAACAGAATTTCTCCACAAATCTTCAGGGGAACTTTTAATCAAAAGTCTGCCTGGGGCCGGATGTTATCATGCAACATGAAGAAGCAGGATTGTGATAGATCTACTCCCAGCAAGGTTTAATCAAATCTGTTCAGTCAGAGTGCTCTACCCTTGAGTCACTGATGGGCATAGGCAGTGCAGGAGTGTTGCAAGAATGTCCTTAAAGAAGCCCAGCACGGCACCCTCGTGTCCTTCACGTTGAACGTGGACAGCATAAAACACCAAGCCCTGCCTGCCTCTGCTCCTCGGGTGATGGGTGATGTGTGCTCACTCCCCTTCCTAGCTCCAGAATAAACAAGGTGGAGTGAATTCAATATCCTTTAAAGTCACATGCATTTGCATGTGCCTCTGGATAGTGTTTTCAAAACTCATTACTCCACAAATGAAAAATAATAAAAATATTTACCCTCATCAAAAGAGCAACCCTTAGGAAAAATCCATCAGAAATGGGACACTGACAGTACAATTTATTTCTTTCTAATTTTGTTGAGCTGCATGTGTAGAGCTGCATATGAATTTGATATTTTGAGTATTTAACTAAACATTTATTAATACTACCGAGGTCTAATTTGAATCTCAGCTATGCTGGTGTTGTTCTAAAATAATTCCACCAAGTTAATGTTTTTGAATCCAGCAATCCATTAACACCTTCAGTCTGGAATTTGCCCAAGCCTACACTTTTTTATCTGAGATTGTGGAATGAATGCTCATGTCTGGAAGAGGCACTAAAACATCCATTTAGCAATTTGCTTAGGATGCCAAGCCATCAGAAAGGGATCAACAGTGAAAAGTGGCTTAAGAATTTACTCCTCGGAGCAGACAGTGGGACAACTTACCTGTGGTACTGAAAAACACAGGGTTTTTTTTCTTTCCTCCAGGTACCTGGGTTCAGAAACAAAGGGGCATTTTATATAAACTGGTAAGTCACAAGAGTGAGGCACAAAATCTCTGTCACCAGGTTCACCCAGAGCTGTATTAGCTCAGTGCAGTAGAGCTCATGGTATTGGTCACACCATGCCCTTGTTCAGCAGGGCCAAATTGCCCTAAAATTAATAGGAAGTTCATTTTCACCACCTGGTTGTAAAATTAATTAAGTGCACTGGTTGGGCAATGATTGGAACAATATTTATTTTAACATTTTCCCCTATTTCTTAAACCAAAACATTTTCTGCTTAAAATACATGGGACATTGAACTTTTAATAAATATGACTGTGTTGGAATGTGGTTACACTACTTCTTGCCTATAAGGTAGGGGATTATTTTGAAGAAGTAAGAGGACTCAGGGTATTACAAATGATTTCTCAGTTCAGTAAAAGAAAACATAACTTTTAGGAAAATGATTCGCAGTAACTCAGGTTTTGGTTTTCCTCCTACAGGAAAAGTACAGGGTAAGTAGGGATAGAGCTGAGTAGGAATTTTCAACAATTCAGACTTTCAGCTGAAAATAACGATCCAGTCAAAGGAAACCTTAGCTGGGAAAAGATTTGGTTTTAACAGTTGTTTTTTTTTACCCACAGGCTTTTAGGAATTATTTTCAGAATGTGTTTTTCTGTTGCTAATAACATTGGAAACAGTAGTAGAGGAAAATTAACTTCTAAAAGAAGAAAAATGAATCCACAACAATTTCTAGAACACAGCTGCTCTGTAGGAAAACTGCTAAGAATTGACTATCTTCTTCTTGCTGTCTCTAGATGTATTTCTTTTTAAACAGTTTTTCAGATATTTACAAGTCATTTTAGAGCCCTTTGGAATACCAGGAGTGTTGGCATGATCCCCGCTGCCCCCTTGGCACAAAAATCCTCACTAACAGCAGGAAGCACTTGATGCAGGAAAACGGGAGCTATCCCAAGCTTCACAGTGCAACCACCAGAGCCACCAGAGGTTTGTGCCTTCACCTGCCTGTGCTCAGACATGAAGCCCCTTCAGAGAGCCTGTGAGAAGGCAGAGGGGAGACAGTTTCACCTGCAGCATTTTAAATCATTCTGAGAGGGGTAGATTTACAGTACCCCTTCAGGCTAATGTAAAGGAGGTGTACTATCCTGCAAACAGGGGCTAGAGATGTTTTACAAATTGTAAAAACAGGGAGACAAAGCCAGAGCAAAGCCAGAAGTGAAATCTAGCCAATCTTGCAAACTGCTTGATTATTCTGTCTCAGAGTAGAAGCTGAGACTTCATTCCCCAAGTGAGCAACCTTTGAACCCTTCTTATGCTAAGGTTCAGACTGCATTGGTGATGGCTGTAAGTGTAAGGAGTACAGGTTTCATCAAATGTCTGAGAGCATACATGAAAGCACAGCAATTACAGAGGACAGGAATGAAGGGAAAAGCATTGACTTGCTGTGTCAATGTGAAACAGATCTTGTATCTTTCATAAATATTTACAAAGTAATTAGAAAAAAGGAAAGAAAATACGCATCAACAAATGAGGCACATCAAAACACTGTCACTAAAGCTTGCATTTCAAAAAAGTTTCGGAGAAAGAGAAGCACAGCTGTAGTCTATAGAAAACTTCATTAATGTTTTCAAATCACTCATAGGATTTAGGTGCTGAAAGGCATGCTAAATTGGGATTTATACATAATCAGATCATTGAAAAACATACAAATGGCTGCCAGAAAAAAGTACAATGTTCACTTTTGAAATTACAAAAAATCCTTTGTTTCAAAGAGTGAATTGACTAAAGTTTAGTTTCAGTGAAGCATGTTTTTGCTTTGGGTGTCATTATTTAGTTTGGCCTCCTTACCAGAGAAACCTTTTTACTGACTGCAGTTCCTTCAACTGTTGTTTTTATTCTCCAGCAACTTGAAAAAAAAAAAAAAAGAAAAAGAAAAAAAAAAGGAAAATATCAAGGCAGCATCAGATGCTTCAAATTTAAATGAGAGCTGCTCTGTTTACCTTTAATTTTGAGATGGCAGTGGGGGTGAATTGCACGGGGCTTGATTGCTTGCCAGGATTTCTCAAACAGATGTATTTGAGCCTCCTCACTTAAATAATCTGGAAAATCATGTTGGGCTGGTTGAATCAAAATGCTGGCAAGTGGGTAAAGAAAACATCCATCCATCCATCCATCCATCCAGGCACCTCTATCGCTCCCATCGCCATGGTATCTGCACACCTTCAGCAGCAATGTCATGCAGCAGCCTCAGATTCCACACACCACCAAACATGCCCTTGGCAAAAGCCCAGCAGCTTTGCCAGAGATAAAGGATTATGGATGTTATGCCTATGCATACTAAAGAAAGGATTTCTGCACTTTAACAGCAGTTCTTGAGGTTTCTATGGCTAAGATATTCAAGCACACACATATCCTAAATCTTAGGTCTTAGCAATGATGAATAACTCTGAATGTGCCCTTACAGTGCATTCATTGAAGCCTTGTGATTAGAGAATGAATAAAACACGTATTTCCTTTTATAGACAGATAGAGGTAGGAGGTAGCTTTTCAGATGGTTACTAGGTGAACTTGTTTGTCATCATTTTGTTTTCTTTTTTTACTTCTCTCTCTTTTTTTTTTTTTTTTTTTATGTGAGAGCTGCCTGTCTCAACACCTGTAGAGACAGGAATTATTTAGATCAGAACACACTCCAAGGAAGGGGGAGGAAATGGGGGCAGAACTGAACTCTATGTTTGGACAGCCACACTTGCTGAAGGTAGTTCCCATGGATACAAAAGAAAAATACATTTCTCTGCAAAGAATGAAGTTGCAATAGATAAAATAAATAGATAATGTGTCCTGTACAGTGAGAACAAACTGTGATCCTCCTGAGTGGCACAGTCCATAAAGAATATTTGAGAACAATATATAGGGCAAGCACAACCTGTATCCGAGAGTAGCATGATATGAAAAGGTCTGAATAAGGACTTGAATAATTTCCCCTGTCCCCAGCCCAAATGTGGCATATTGGCATTAAACTAGTTTACAGGTACACTTACAAACAGATTGGATACTTCATGGGATTTTATATTGTGTGTACTTTCTAATGATTTAGGAGTCAATTTTTTGCCAAGAATCGGAGTAGGGGAAAAAAAAGAGTATCAAATTTTTCAGTATTACATGTTGATAGAGATGTACACGATCTGAAGGGTTGGTCCTTTGCATTGGTGCAACCTTAGCAACCACTACTGGTCTCACAGCTCCCATCTCCCTTGTGTTCTACCAATTCAAGAGGCTGCTTCTTTCTTCTATTCTATACAGTCAAGCTGTGGAAGTCCTTCCCACAAGGTGTTGAAGACGTGGGATCTCACATTTGTTCACACAAGACTGATCAAACACAGGATACGCTGTGAGGGCTGTTAAACACCGCGCTACCACCGCTGGCTCAGGAAACACCTCCTGCCCCCCTGAGGAGGCCAGGAACAGTCCTTGCAGCCACTGGGGGAGGAAAGCTATGGGGAGAAGGACTTTGGTTCAACCACTAGAGAAGTTCCTACCCTCTGCTGTGTCTCAAGGCTTCACAGAGCCAAAACACACCACAGTTCTCCTAAATTTAAAGATTTAACTGAGATTCTCCAGGTAGGAAAGGAGATGCACCATGGTGCACCCACAGAGCCCTGCTGAAGGGCTGAGAGGGAGGGACTCACTACACCCCCCCTAAAACCTGAGTTGCCCCCCAGAAATATCTCTCTTTCCATTGCCTGGAGACTGGTGGGCAGCCAGGGTTCTCAATTCCCTCAATGCTTAAAGGCTTAAATTTAGGTAGGATAAATCTAGGCCTATCATTCCATGTGAGCATTTACACAGGAAACAACTGTTGAGAATGGATGTCTAGAAGGTGTCTACAATAATAAATGTGTACCATAGAGGAACCAGGTTCATTCCAAACTGTGGAACCCAATCCTGCAAATCTAGCTGGGAAATTCTGAGTTCTGAGAATTTTGGTTTAATATTTTTAATACATTTTTCATTTGTGAAATGATACATTTTTCATTTTGTTTGTGTCTTCAAGTAATTGTAAAGCTGAAAAGTGTCTTCAAAAACGCATTTCAAGAGAAAATAGCAAGTTGTTTTCTTTTGAAAGTCCCCAAAGGTCACTAGGGGACAGCTTTTGTTTGCAGATTTCCCACTAAAAGGAAAGAAAAAAAAATAGAAATGGTCAGACAGAATGGTCTAAAAATTGTTATTGCGGTCAAAAGCCACATTTCAATTTAAAAAATGCCAATGACACAGTGTCTTCAAGTTCTGATATCCATTTTTGAAGTGCTTATTGATATAAGTGCTATCACTGACTTTGTTAAAATGCCTTGTAAGTAAAAACAGTTCTTATTTAAAGATGTACATAAAATACTCTAAAATTATGGTTTTGAAAATGATGCAGTGTTTTTCATTCATGTTGATGCAATTTGAAGTCTTTCAGCATCTTGCAAAACTCAGGTCCCTCAGGTGTTACTGGCAGCAATGCTTCACATATCATGGTTACTCTTACTGCTTTACATTGAAATAATGCCCAGAGCCCAGGCCTGGACAGAGCATTAGTCCAATGCACACAGGTACAAGGGAAGGACAGTTTGTAAAGGTTTCAGAGAAATCACCATGACATGTTGCAATGCAAATGTAAGCAGCTTTCAGTTTGGCTGAGATTAACACAGCTATGTGGCCAAGGTTGGGGCATTGCAGTTTTG
Organism: Agelaius phoeniceus; assembly: GCF_051311805.1. NCBI lineage: Eukaryota > Metazoa > Chordata > Aves > Passeriformes > Icteridae > Agelaius > Agelaius phoeniceus. The sequence goes on from NC_135266.1 coordinate 51,552,812, forward strand.
TGCATGCTTATTTAATTTTGGCTGTTCTTTGTTAGCTTTATTCCTGTGGAGGAGGAGCAGTCGTGCAACCCCTGTCTGAATCAATGGAATATTTATAGAGCAGAAAGCTGATCATGACCAAGGTCATGTTTACAATGAGAGTACAAGTTGATGCAGAGAACCCAAATTCATTTCCTGAACCTGGAAAAAGCAGAATACTTGTCATAGATGGAGCAGCCAGGGCCTATGCTATGAAGAACATGGCTCCATCTCTCTTTCAAGCTGTCTCTGTGGCTCTAACAACCAACTCTTCATTTCTTTGTGCTTTTTTACATCTGCTCAGAGGTAAGAGGGTGTGTTGTAACCTACCAAAGGACTGTTCCTGCACAGAGGGTAAGTTGTGCGCTCCTTGGTGCGGTCTGACAAGGGAGTGGGCAGTGTTTAAGGACACAGTGTCTGGCAGAGGCAGCCCAGTGCCATTTAATGTAGTTACACATTAAATGGAGCAAATATCCCAGAGCAGTGTCCAGGCTTTATTTCAATGGAGGATCAGGCCCCAGGAGCACCCTGGAGAGTTAAGCAGTTTGGTAGAGTAGCTATATCCCCTGCTGCTTGCCAGACACAAATCTCAAGTGTGGGAGGATCCTCTGCCTAGCTCCAGCCTCTCCCTCTACCCAGCAAGCTCTAAAGACTCCTGACATGAGGTACTATACAGCAGACAGGCTGAGGGGGACACAGAGCCAAGAGCTCAGCGTGCCACACTCCACTGTTAGCAGCCATGGAGAAGCCTAAACTAACTCACACTGGTCCCTAAAGAGTTAACAACCTGCTTTTCCCTCCACCTTTTTTTCTTTCCCCCAAAAATGCCTCAATTTTTTCCTTAAACCTGTCTGGTTTTGAGGGTCCTCTCTTCATCTGCCTCTGTGCTGAAGATCTATGGCTGCTGTGCGGACTGCTGTCTGCACAGTTGCCAGCCATCTTGTTACCAAGGTTTGGGTCACAAACCTTGAAACTAAGTGGAGCAAAAATATATAAAGGGTTAGTTCAAAATGGAATGCTTTTTCTTATTGTCTCTTTTTTTTTTTTTTTTTCTGCAAAAAATTACCCTGGTTATTTTTTCTAATGATTCTAATGTTATTTTGTACTTCACGTACTGCGTCAAAATATGTATTTGTGTCTCATCTCTATTAGATACAAAATAACAAGTGAAACAAGTAATTCTATCTGAAAAGCAACAGATTCAGATTTTAAAGTACTACAGCCTAAGTGCCATTGTGACAGCATTACAGCAAGAATAACAGCCCCAAAGGTAGGAAGGAAGGAAAGGTGGTTTTACCCAATGTCAGATGTGATCCAGCCATTAAAAGGGTTCTTATGCTCAATAGAGCAGAATAAGCAATGGACAGGATGTTCTTCATCTCACACTGGGGTATATGTGAAAGGTTAGATGAAGAGGCTGCCTGCATTTGTTTCTTTACCCTGACAATAAAGGGAGTATAGAGCTATGCAGATGTCTATATTATAATGTTTGAAGTTAGGTGTAAACAAAATATTTACTTCTGGACTAGGATGTCTTGGTGCCATAAATGCTCAAAAATTTTCTTTCATACCTACTAATAATTATGAACTTGGCCCAAATATCAAAGATATTTAGAGATGAAACATATTTTAGACTTTTTTTTTGCTAATTTACCTTCTGTGTTGTGGGGGCAGGTTCAGCCTTCAAGGCACATTTCAGTCACATATTTAAACTCTCCCTTATAATCCAGGCAAAGCTGAAGCCTAAAAGTCTCAGGTAACCAAATTACCCTGGAAAGTCAGGTTTCACTATTCCTTTTACCTTAACTGAGATTTATGGCTGGGTTTATAATGTAAGAATTTGAAACCTTTTTTCCTAGAAAAATGTTTGTGGCTTCTCTGAAAAGATTAAAAAGAATGTGTCTCTTTTTCACAGCGAGTGCTGTGAGACAAATAATTTCAGTACAAAAAGAGAGGTGGTTGAACAGCTACAAGCACTTACACAACATATTGCTTTTTGAATGGCACGTAGTCACTGTGGATCCTGTCTGAGGAAAATGTTGCTAGGTGGCTGATAAATAAAAACAAAGTGGGTTGGATGCGTAGCTGAGTCTGAACATGAATTTTCAGAACTAGCAAATGAATATGGCATGAACAAAGGAGCCAGCAAGGAAACAAGGAAAAGTTTCAGAGCAAAGCCAGAGCTACTTGCATTGCTTTCCAGAGGTAATTAGGCACAGTCAGGTGCAGCAGCCACCTCTGTTATGTGGCTGCAAAAATTAAGATAATCAGGACAAGAGCAAGTTAAAGTTAAGGTGAAACTAAGACAGATTTCTAACACAGAACTGCAGATTCAGCCAGTGCAAATGGTGGCCTTGGAATAGGCACAACTTAGGCAAGGGATGAAACCAGGTGCAAGGATAGCAAGAAAGAACATTTGAAATTATTTATTCTGACATTTATGTGGGGTCTAATTCTATACAATTATTTGACACAAAATATATAAAAGTACTCTTTAAAGTGATAACCTGCAAAATTCAGTCAACTTGGGGCAACTTACAGATGTAGAACTTGAATTCATTAGCTTAGCAGACTGAGGTGGGTTTTGATTTTTTTCATAGAATATAATTAAAAGTTGGCAACTATAGTCTCAAAGTTAATATTTCATTACTCTTATCACAATTCCATATAACTTTTTCCTGTAGTGGCACCCTAAAAGCAGGATCAGGCAATGCCTCCAATATAATAACAATAATTTTTTTGTGTTGAGAAATTTCCAAATGTTTTTTAATCATAGTTTAGCACAACATACCTACAGGCCTCAAATGTGGACAGATTTTCTCTCTTAAAACAGAAAATAACCTTTTAACTTTTGATTTTACTGATCTAACAGTACAGGAGTATCCATTTTAAAGTAAGTGAATAACATTTCCTTCTTTGCCCTGAAATTTTCACCTCACTGTGATGGCAAAGAAAAAGGAATGTTCAGAATAGGTGACATTCAGCCATATGGAGAGGTGAATTTAAAAGGCAGCTTATGCAGAACATGTGTTCAATAACTATTTTTTAAAAAATGTCCAGCTCTGTAGGGCTAGAAGCAAGAACTTCACATTAATGCTTACAGTTGAAGAGGTCCTTCAATAAATATTTGCTTCCAGAATTGTGATACTTCTATACTTGGAAGTAGAGATTTTTGAAGATTTTTATGGTTCTTCTTTACCCCTGGAAGGTTGGATACATGGTAAGTAGGGCATGTGATTTTCAAGGCTGCATACTATAGTCTCAGTAAAAACAGGCAAAACTTCCTCACTGCTCTGATGGTTACAAACCTCCTTCTAATTTCCAGCTTCAATTTATTCATGGTGAGTTTATACCATTTATTCTTGTGCCAACCTTATCCTTTATTTATAAGGGCTTTTCAACCTCCCTGTATTTCCCTCTCTAATGTATTTATAGGGAATGTTCACAAGTAATCTCAGATCTTTGCTAAGTTTTTCAGTGTCCTCTGGTAAATTACATTTAAAAGATTATGCTCTAGCATACACTGCATATTCAGAATACATATTATGGTATAATTTTTCCTGCCATTCAGACAGAATGATCTCCACAGTTTAACCAAAGGTTTCTACTGTTGAATACAGCAGTCACCTCAGCTTGGGTGTTTATTTCCTTACTAATATAGTCTACTTTACATCCATGTACATGTATACTTTGTAACTTATTCTTGAAGAAATTACATTTTGCTCAGGCTAGAATGACTATAGGACTGTGCAGTTTATTATTGTTAATTAATCATCTATGCTACCTTTGACCTGAAAGCAATATGAATTTCAAGGGCTCAGCACAAAGTAAACTGAGCTAACCCATGAAAATGGGTAAAATGTCAATGAGAATGTATAAGCATTCAAAAATTATAAACCAGACTCCCCAGTTAGCCATAAAATTAAGAAAAAATCTTGGGGTTTTCATGAAGCTTTTGACAGTTTAAATTTTCATGACCCAAACCTTTCTCTGCAACTTGGAAGGATTATGTATCAGCGCCATAAAAAAATGAGATAGAATTTTCTTGTAATTAGCTTACTTCAGTGGAGGATTAGATAAAAAATACAAAATATTATGAGACTTGTGATAAAATCTTAGTAGTCAGCACTGCTGAGTTGTGGAAACAGAGAACTGGAGATGGTAGGAGCCAAGGGAACAAAACAGCCATCAGTTAGCTGTTGATTACCTGGAGGTCCAGAGAAGAACATGACTTTAGGAAAAACAAGGGATTTAAAAGAAAAAAGTGAAAATCTAAGCAGTGCTCACACTGCAGTTTTGAGAATTGCTGCAAAGAGGATCCCTTCTCATGAAGATCTACTTCAGGCAACACCTATTGGAGGTCTGTGTCAGTGAAGAGGCTTTAGGATTCTTAACATGTCATCAAATGCATGTTTGGAAGTCCTGCGGCTGTTTAAAGGAGAGTAGCCTTGCACAAAGGGGAATTGCACAGCAGAGATGACTGGAGAACAGCTTGCTCTGGTCACAGCTGCTCCAGCTGGGAATTGGTCAGCTGCACGCTTCAGGCAGTTCTTCAGCTGCTGCTGTAGCCAGGAGTGGATCCAGCCCAAGATCTATGAGGCACAAGAGCTTCAAGCAAGTGCCTGAAAAGTCTGTAAAGCCAGGGGAGCTATTTTGAACTGGATCTTGAAACCAAAAAGGAACTATTACTGTTGTTTCTATGTGGAGATGGTGCACTTTGAGCTTTTGAAAAGGTGCCAGCAGCACTCCATACCAGTTCTAGTCTGGAGGTCTGGGAGTTCTGGAGGCCAAAGAGAAGCAATTGCATTGATGCCAGTAAAAAGTATAGGGTATGCTGAGTTTTAGTTCAAAAGCAGCATGACTAGCACACCTTCCAAGGGAACAAATAACCACAAAAAAGAAAATCAAACAATAGAAATAGTTTAAAGAAGAAAACTCACATTTAATTGTGAATTGCTTCATGTGAGGCAAGGGAGCCAAACCCACTGAGTGTTTCAGCTATGCTTGATTTATTGAGCGCAGTGGGCTTGTCTCTATCACCTGACATAGTAATTTTAAACTATCTTTGAATTATCTTTTTTAATTAAATATCTGTGGGATGATTGGATTTTCTGTTTGAGTGATTATTTGTTTGCTTAGAAAACACACTAGACATCTTGCTGTTTGACCTTTCTTTTACTTCAGATGAGGGCTTAGAAACACTGAATAGCTGGGCTATGCTAACAGCCAGTCAACTGTAGCTCCTAATCAGGAACATCCTTCCCTAGCAGAGTCCCTCCACCACGCTAGAATTATCTGGTAACATGCTGGCAACAGTCTGCATGCTTCCCACCAGCTTTTGCTGCTGATGAATGATATTTCATGTCTGTCTGCTCCTTGCCAGCCACACTGAGCAGCCCTACAGCCTTTTCTGTGGCCACAGCTGAGAGTACCAGAGAAGGTGTTGAAGAAACTTTAACTTGTTATGTGTACCCATGACAGGTGCAGAGGATGAGACAGGTGGTGGGTGAGGAGGCTGGAGATGAAACTCAGCCTCTGTTTTGTATCACTGCAGCAATAGGAATTGTTACACCTAGAAACAAACAGAACCAGTTAACTTTCTACAGACCGCAGTACAGCCAGAAATGGGCATTTCACTGTAATTTCAATGGTAGTAGAGTGAAGCAAACCTGAATGTTTCTATCCCCCTCTGAGATCTCATATCACAGCATCAGAGGCACAATATTGCCAGTGGTTTTTGGCTGGTAAAAACTAAAGAGGGGATTAAGTACTTGGCTACATTATCACTAGAAAAGCACATCCTAATAGAGACTGAACAGGCAGCAATCATTCTAATGTGAATGCTGGAATAAGACCAGAAACAAATTTTAAGAGAATGACCTTTCCAACTACTCATAGCCACAGTTAACACTGGAATTAAGGTCCAGCTCAGATTAACACTGATCTATGGAGTCCTTAGATTTTATTCCAAACAATGCATGAAATTATCAAAACAGTGACCATTGCAGTGGTCTAGGTTTTTTTCCTTCCTTCAAGGGAAAGGTAAACATTATCACTCTTATTAATTACTAATATTACTATTAATAAAAAGGATCACAGGCAGACCTGGTTCCTCTGACTGTTTGCCACACTCAATTCCCTCTTTTGTTAGAAAGTGCTAAGCAAATTTTTCCAAGTTGAGTAGGGGACTGGTGAGCCATTTGGGAAAGGAGTCTTCTCACCTAATTTTGCCCTTGTACCATGTAGGCACCTCCATCTGATCTAGTCACACTAGTTATTGCTGATGAGAGGAATAAGAGCACAGGATGTATTTCACCTGACCTGGCTTTATATCTCTGCTGTGATAGACACACATCACACACTGCAAGCATCTCTTTCACCCTGGTGACTGCTAAGGAGAACCATGTGGATTAACTCAGATGTGAACATCTATTCTACAGGTTATATGCCGACATTTGCATGCAGTTATTTTGCTCTCCCCTTTCTTACCCTTATGACATAACAGCACATGTGATCCTAAGTCTTTCTGGTTTGCCTACTTAATTGTTGTTTGCTTGTTTGTTTATAATGCATTGAATATTTGCACATAAGCAACTTTGCACACACCGCAACTTTTTCATACAGACACAGCAAATTTCTGACCACACAAGGTCCAAAACATTCATTCATTTTGTCACATACATACATACAAGTGCTTGCTCATGCTCAAGTAGAAATCACATTATGGCAGCTGATCTCATAATGCCAACAAAATATCGTGATTGTTCTGTGCTAAATGACCTCAGCCATGACCTGCAGATTATCTGCGGATGATCTGTCCTCTGTGACTTCCTGACTGTTTCTCAGGCTATTCTGCTTCACAGTTATGACTGGCTGTGATGAACTAAGCCAAATGACTCAATTTCTTAGGATCTCTGATTAAAATGTTATGCTTTCAAAACCAGTTAAACAGTTTTCATTTAATTCTAATGGGAAGTTCTGTTTCTGATGGGAAAAAAGATTTGCTTTATTTAAGATTTTTTTAACGTTTCTGTCTCTCCCTGTTGTTTTGAGGGTGGATTTTCATGCTCTTCATTCACTGGACAAAATCATCAGCTATTTTTTTGAATGATTAGAAAATATATTTCTCACCTTTTGAATACTTTGATTCTTTATTCTAGAAAAGTCTTATTACAAGAACACTACTCGGTCTGTTCAGTCCCTTTTCCCTTGCATTCTTCATGTTTTTAGTGGGAGAAAATGCAGGGAAAGAGGAAAAGACAATTAATTAAATCTGATACATAACTGAAGGAAGAGGGCTATATTTTCTGGTTTAATATCCTTTGAAAATTTAAGTATTTGATCAAAAGAATTTTTTCACATTTTTTGTGTCTTTTTTTATATAAACACAATATTTCCTCAAAAAAATGACAATAAATTATAATGAGTAACTCAGAGTTTCTTAAGATAGACTCATATTTTCTTAAATTGCCAAAGGCAAAAAAAAGGGGATCTTTTCTGCTTTAAAAATGGATTATTTCTTGAGGATTTTTTGGCTAGCCAACAGTGATATCTCATCCAGCTCCTGTGTTTACTTTCCGTTTTCAAGCAACCTAAATTTACATTCACACTATAAAAGTTTTTGACCATTAATACTGTTCCCAGAAGAGAAGGTTTTTACTGCTACACCCAACCAGCCAGACAATACTGTTCCAGAAGGAAGGAAAGAAAAAGTCTCTGCAGGTATTTATACTCCACCAGGCTTCTTAAGCCCTTCATGCATGAAGTTTTAACTAGATTTATATGGAAAGCACCCTTCCCTCCTGCTTCTCCTTCCTAACACTGGCTTACTCCACCAGCATTGTATCCAAAATTACTAAGGACACAGAGACAAAAGGGCCCATGAAGGCTTCTGGAAAGTTTCTGAAAGTTTCAGCCAGCTCCTGACTTCCCCAGTGACCCCCAAGAGATACACAAGGGAGCATAATGAGCCTGAACGATGAGCTGCTCTTTGTCACGAGCACCTTTCCAGTCTCTGTCTGCAGAGAAAGAGCTTAGCAGCAGATAACCTTTGCATTGTCCATTCTTCTCCCATTAGGCAGATGAGAAGAAAATTGCTAAAATAGCTCTCAGGAGATGTAAAGCTAGAGATAGTAAAAAAGAAAAGAGAGAAGGTAGAGCTCTGGAAAATCTCTGTGAGCATAGTGGGGAGCTCGGGACATCTGCGCAGTGAGGCAAGGCTCTCAGTGAATTATTTGTCCACGTGACCTGATTTTCGAGTCTGACTTTCATGTGGCTTAAACAAGTTTATAAGATGGTCCTTCTCATAATTTTTATTCTCATTGCAAATGGTGTGAAGCAACAGGGTACAAACCAAGGAATCTAACTTGCCCAGCAATGTCAGCTCCGGTGCTGAAACCCAAGATTTTAGCAAGCTCCCTGCTTTTACACGAACACACAAGTTGTGCTACAAGCATACCATTTCAGAGTTTAGACTGTGTCTCAGACTAGGTATAGTGCAGACAATGAAGAGGGAGAATAAAGAGTCAAGCTTTTTTCCAGCACTCACTGAATAAAACTTCTAGTTTGATAAGTTTTTAAATATTTCACACGGAGATAAAAACAAGCCATTGTTTTCTCTTAATTTTTGTTATGAAGTGTCACAACAGTGTTAATGTGCTGTTATTTGGCATAACAAGAGTATGGCTGAGAAAAAAAGTCTCAAGCCCTTGATTGCAAAGGTGTTAAAAGGTATGAATTAATGGATTTTTCAAAGGTAAGTATTTAAGTGCTTACCCATTTAAGTCCTTACCCATCTTTAATCCCATTAAAGAGCTCTCTGCATCTGACATTTCTTACAGGCTGTTTTAAGGACTGACCATCTGCTGTAAAGAAGAGTTTTATCAGGACAGTCATCTTGAAACCACTTGTATTCCTCTTGTTTTATAAAAATGGCAGTAATTCTAGGAGGTAGCAGACATTAATGTAGCATACAACTAAGCAAACAGCATAGTATTTAGCAGAGTTTGAGGTGTGTAGAGTTTTAGTAGTTTATGAATAACCTATATGCTCAAACTGACTTACATGGAGCTTTTTCAGAAACACTTCCAAGATATTTCACAAAGAGAGAAAAAAATATTTTTTTTTGCTATTTTCCCAAACCTACAAGAGTTATCAAAATTAGGGTTGGGTTTTGGGGGGCTTTTTTGGGTTGGTTTTGGTTTATTTGTTTGCTTCTTAACACAAGCTACGCTTTCTCCTCCCCAAGGTTACCTCCTGTATTTTGTAAAAACAAAGCATGTAAATGCCTACTTTAGAAACTGGAACAGGGAATTAAAATGATATTCAAAAGGAGCTGAATTCATCTAAAACTAAAGTACATTGTCAACCACCTCCACTTGCTCCAGGCACTGATGCCATGATTAGCTATGCAAGAAGCTACCTGCTGGTTTAGAATTATATGAAGTCACCTCGGGGTATCTACAAGCTTCTCACGCACAAGATACTGACAGTTTCTTTACTTGGCTTGAAACACAGTCGTTGCTACATCCAAGTACTATATCATAGATTGTTATTTCACAAGCTGTCATTAAAGTAGCTTGCCTTATTCTCACCAAACAATTAGTCTGCAAACAGTAATGGTTTGTTCCAAATACCCTCAAAGACTACAAGACCTCTAGCATTTTTCAGGTAACAACTTCTCATCTGAAGTATGAATGTGCACTCTTTCTTTAATAGTAGAGAATTAGGGGGGCAAAGAGTATCATAATCCACCTTTACAACCAACTGAAACTGGGGAGTGGTGGCAGGAAAGAGGAGACTTATCGTGGTACAAAGATGCCTGGTAACAAAGGTACCTGTGAACCTGAACAATAACACGTATGTACAAGAGTTTGGAGATAAAAGTGTTTTTACCTGAACTGGCCAACTTTCTTTGGGGAACAAATTTAATAATGGTCAAACCAATATTTTATTTTAATTGTTTATTGTCAGTTACTGTGTACATGACAAGCAAATCTGGACTGTGCTGGGAATTAGATATAAGAACATATATAGTTTAGCTCTCTCAAGATAAGCAGCATAAATGTTGTTTCTTCTTTTAAAAGATAATACTTAGTTCAGAAGGGGTTTGACCTACATTTGCTGGTGTTTTGGCACACTTTGTCTGATGATTCTTGGTTCTCACCAATTCACACCACACAAGGAAAGGATCAGCAATTCCAGTTAGATCAGGTGTTTTATACCTGTCCATATGCAAATGCATCAATAAAACTCAGTGTGCACAATCAGCTTTGTCCTTCAGTGTTAAGTTTCTCCTAGGCTGAAGTCAGCAAAACTACTGCCTTTTGCAGCTCTCCTCTGACATGGACACACGTTTCCTTGAAAAGGTGCTTTGGTAACTGCATACTCCATTATTCAAGATTTAGTATGGATCAGGTGACTCATTTTTACTTGTTGTCTAACCAGCTCTTCATTGCTATAAAAAAATCTAACAATCAGTCTTCGCTCTGATCTTCCCAGCTTCTGTGCTTACTTACTCATTCCCCCTGAAGTGGGTCCATACAACCTTCCTCATCCCAGTCCTTTTACATTTGTCAGATGGCACTCATGATATTTACATGTGTTTGCATGTCAGGAATCCCTGCTTGGCACAGCAGGGAACGAAGGTGCCTGCTAATAATTCTAGCAGGGAAGATGGGAATAGATGCTGTCAGCACCAGTCAGGAGTAATCTTCACCTTTGAAAATGAAACCATTTATATTTAGACACATAAATATAGACTGAAGAATCTAAATTTAATTCTTAGGCTGAAAATGTTGACCTCAATGAACAAACCCCTCTGGTAAGAGCTGTAGAAGAATGGTATTACTAAACAGTTGAGGAGGATGATCAGAACTCTTGACTGCATTAATCTCCTGGTACAAATCCATGGCCCTTAAGCAAACACTTCCTTGAAAATTATCTTGATCTTAGCTAGCACAAAGGATTCATGTTTTAAAGTAACTGGCATTAAAACAAAATACAAGTGCTGATCAATTAAAAACTGTATTTTTATAAGTGATGAACTGTCACTGGGACTATGTATCTGGGCTTTGAGAAATTCAGGAGTGTGCGAAGGACTCAGAACAAATGAGATATCACATAAAGAAACAGGTACACAGACACACATATGTATGTGTCTACATAAATAGGCAGTCTCCTTGTCTCAAAGATCTTATACTGTAATCACCAACAAAGCACAGCACCAGAAAACCACAGAAATAGGAAGTAGAGGGAAAGAGGAAGAACGGCAAACAGTCACCCTAATGCTAATGTATTTAGTGCTTCAGCTGAGATTTCACACTCTGTGTTATTCAAAAACATGCTCATCAGTGACTTCAAAGCACACGGAAGTCGACATAAAGGCTCCTATTTGTCTGCCATAGAACTTAAGGCAGGCGTTTGAAAACACACGGCAGCGACCTGCTTTGTGTCAGATGGTGCTAACCAACGCAGAGCGTCACTCACCAGCACACACCATCCGCATGAATACCTTTTCTGTTCCTGCCACATTTTGCTGTCAGCTTGTCATACACGAGTTGCTTCACAATAATAAACAGACCATGGCAGGTTGGATTAATATCAGTTTTTATTACAGCAGTTGCAACCATTAATTATCTGGCTGACTAGTGATGAGATGTGGTTCTTATCTAATAGGTAAGGGTATCAAGTTCATTAAAGTTCAGCAAATATAAAACTAAAAAATTTGGCTGCTGCAACTTTTCTAGAAGTGTCATGAGAGAAAAATCCCCATGCATATGCAGTCACATGACTTTTGCTTTTTCCATTGTTGTATAAAATTCAAGCTTGCATTAAACAAGAAGAGCAAATGAAAATTAGCTGGAAGAGTATTTCAAATTGCTCCCATCTTAAAACTATTTTTCTTCCCAAAAAAATATTTAGTAGCTTCCTTAGTGGGTGTTTTCTGTTATGATTTAAAATTATGTCTTATAAATCCCTTGAAGAATTATCCTAAAAACACAGGGTGAAAGTCAGGCCTATTGAAGTCAATGCCAAAACCCCCATTGACTGCAGCCGAGCCAGGATTCCACCCACAAAAAGATTCAAAACAAGAAATTACAGAATGTCCTTTTTTTTTTGGTAAATGCTTAATCCCATTGTTCAGTGCCCTGCTCTTTAGTGGTTTTAGTCTTCATTTTTACCTTGTCTTTGAATGAGTTGGGACTTTTTAAGTCCCAACTCAGTTTACAAAGCTTACCTTTAAGTGTGTTTTTTAACGTATTTTTGCTTATATTTGTAAAAATATTCACTGTGTGCTTATACAGTATCTAGAAAAATGACAATATGTGCACTTATTTCTTGCTTTTGTGTATCCAAACATTTTGCAGCTTCAATTTGCATGTATATTAAAAAGCTTGATTAAGGCAACTGAAAATATCTACTTGTAAATGACTTCAGGGATAACTGTTTGCCTTAAAGAAAAAGCACAGTTTCTGTAACACAAGATAAGAGTATTTCTTAAATGCACTACATCTTGAATTTTAAGTGTTTGGCATCCAGCTGACATTTCAAGAATTTAATGTTATTATCCAGGAAATAATAAAGTTGTTATAATTTATACAGAAATCTTGCTTGTGAAGCTCACAGGGCTGCTTCATATGCAATGTATCCAAATCAAGGCTAAGCAAGGAAATGAAACCATAAGCTACATGAAAGCATGCAGATTCTACTTTTCCTTTCAAAACTCATAACTGCCCGAGCACAAGCTGTCTGACCCCTAATGGAACTTCCTTAAGTACACCAAACTCCTGCCCATCATTTTAACCACTTTACCCTAACAGTCATTTCACAGGACATATCAGACAAAATGCAAAAGCCGTGGGATGAATAGAGGGGGTCACTATCATTGACAGACAGGCACACGGAAAACTCAAATCCAGACTAGGAGGGAGAAGGAACCTCACACGAACAGAGCAGTTTCCTGGACACAGCAGGATGGGCATATCTGTCTCTTGTGGTGTCCTGAGCAAAGAAGTCCAGGCAGCCTGAGCCAGGCAGTGCTTTCTTCCAGAGATGTTGGGATTTGAGAGTCTGACCTCCATTAATGAGAAAGGAATAACTGATGTTGCCATGCAATTCAGTCCTGTCTGAGAAAGTTTTAATGAGATTAGGAATCGCACTGAAAATGTGTAATTAATCCACTGTTTTCATTCTAGCTCTTTGCATTTGCTTGCCAGATGAAAATGATAATAGATGATATGGTCTCCCAAGCAAGAACCCAACTGCCTCTGGCTTCAGGGTATTAGATGACTTATTCTCACAAAAGGAGATATTAATAGTTCTCATTAAAAACAGGCCAACTTTTTCTCTGTAGAGTAATAATAACTCAGAAAGGCAAGAAGTGTCTATTTTAGTGGGGCCTGGGCAATGCTTATCAGCACACTTGGAACATTGTCTTGGTGAGCCTGAGTTTTTCAGGCAGAAAAAGTAACCTGTTACCCTGAAGAACTTCTGGGATTCTGTGAAAGCAGCTTGTCAGCAACTTCAGCACGACATTTGTCAGAGGGAAAATGACTTGATGTCATCCAGGAGTATATTACTTGTCACTGGTCTGAATTCTGCAAGAAACAAAGGTAGCATAACTGCATTCAGTTCTAGGTGACATCATGTTCTGAGTTAGCATAAGACCTGAATTCTACATCTGACCAATCTCCACTCCTCTAGATGAATTCAAGAAGGTGGCAACTTTCTAGAGAGCTGCAGAAGCTCTTTACCCTTTGCAGCTGTCTCACCCACCATATTCCACACTGCTCTTCTCCTACAATTATGAGAATCACCATTGCCCTGTGTCCTCAAGGTGTCACAGAGGCAACAGCACATTCATTCCTTGTGCTGAGGCTTCACAGGACTAGAAATAACTTGTTCCTATGACCTCTCAGAGCCAAGCCTATTGATTTTTTTGAAGGTGGAGCAGACTCATTATTAATTGTAGCATTTCCTCCATGTAGATCTGTTATCACAACTTCCTTGTTTCAGTATTCTTTCTAATCTATAAACTCCTGAAAGGCTTGACATGTGTTTACTTCGAGAATCACCTCTTCCCCTGCTCTGTGCTGCTGCTGCTGCTGAGAAAAGACAGCTGAAACAATACTCCCAGAAGAAACAATACTCCCAGAAAACAACAAGCTCTCAGCATGTCATGGAGATGGAACAAGTTTGGTTGGATATCTGGAGGATAAAGGTTATTACTTTCCTGTTATGGTGAACTGGACTGCACTTTCAAGGATCTTTAGGGGATACTTGCACCCCATTACAATGAACTGATACATTTATGGTATCACTGTTGGATTCATTAACTCCACTGTGATGCAGAATGGGGAGCACAGAAAACAGGCAGCAAAAATGCCATGGATCTCATGTGCTGTTAATTCCCCAGGAGGACATTGCAGACCCTTCCAGTAGATCCACACAAAAACTTGGTCCCTTTGCTGCTCTCTCCCAGGAGCAAGGTAGCATTGCCTTTTTATGCAGCCTGGCATTTCCAACTCCATGCCTACAGGTAGCAATCACAGCCAAGTTTCTTGATGATCCACAAGTATTTTTGAGGGTGTACCTGTAGCAGTTGGATAACTGTGGCTTAACTGTGCCTGGAAGAAAGCATCACCAATACTGCCTCAGTCCCTTCTTTCCTCCTTGGGATCTCCTCCTCCTTCTTTCTTCTCTGGATATTTGGTCACATGAAAACGTGGCAGCCAGCATGAAGGCAGCTACAGGTATCTGTATGAAAGCTTTAGCCTCTCTCTCTCTGTTGGAAACAATTTAACTCATTTCTCTCTGATGGGAGTAGTCTAGACCCTTTCCCCAGAACTATTTGAAACAGGTGTTGTGGAGCTTGCACCAGCACTTCCAGTAGTGTGTGCGGAATCTCACAGGTATTTCAGGCATCTCTACACTCGCTAGTCACTAGATGTAAGATCCTACAGACCCTGTCTGTCATGGTGACACAGTGCCTTCTCTCATCTGAAATTGCTTAAAAGATTAATTGATAAGAATTTGCTTTCATGTCAAAGCTGTGGTTGCTCCTTCTCAGCACACATGAGACTGTCAAGAGAAACAGGGATTTTTCAGGTAAAGCTGTGAAGACTGCATGGCACCGAGTGATGGGACTGCTGCACAAGGATATAAAGGCTGTGCACAGATAGGCTGATTTTAATCTAATGAGGTTCACCACCCCTCCTGAACAGGTTCAGGGCACTTAAAGCTAGGCTTCTGCTTTGCTTTATCTACAAGGCAGATTGTCAAGATTGTCCTCCCCAACCTGATGTCCGCCTTTGAAAACATGAACCAGAAAACAGTTTGGATTTTTCAGAGTGACTTCAGAGTGAATTTCCAGAGCAAGTGCCTACAGCAGCCATAATCCCAGCATCTGGGAACAGAGAATGCTGTTGGGGACAGGGGACTCATCTGTCAGCGCCTGTCTGAGCTGCCTGCCTGCCAGGGACCCCATGCATTAAAAAAGGAATTAATAAGGCAAGGAAGGGACACACAGAGGATAAGTCTCAGGGGATAAAGCTCAGGTAAACATACCAGAGCTGCTCATTACTTCAGGCAAAGCTAGAAATGTAGCTGTGACAACAGAGAACTTTGGGCAAGGTGCAAAGGCTGATCAAAAAGCTGACAAAATACTTGGGTAGTTAGCTCATGCATGAGCTATGTGCCTGCAGTACCTGGGGAAGGAGCACAATAGAGAATGACAGAGGGACAGCTGCAGAAGTTGAAGTTACTGCATGAGGCTACACAAGGCAACAATCTCCTTGTCAGAGATGCATGGTGTGCATGGGGCAGTTCATGTACTAGAAGATGTTATTTTTTCTTACTCACTGTAGACAGAGATGTCCTTCATACTCAGCAGAAGAGTATCTAAGAGATAGCAATATTGTACACGTGCTTGCACGTTAAAACTATTTGTGTCCTTCAACAACGGACTTTGTTCCACTAGACTTTTCCTCTTGGCTTTCTGGAAAGTTAGAAAAGGTAAATGCACTTCTCTGGCCTCATTTTGTCTGCCAGTATTACCCACGGGGGTCAGAAACCCCCTTACATCATCTTACATGCTTGCTGCCTTCAGAGGAATGTTCCTGCCTCTAAGGAAAGCTCAGCTGTGTAGACCACGACCAGACTGATTGTGTTTCACAACACAGAGTTCAAGTTGGAGGGAAAACAAAGCAAAGTACATGTGCTTCTGTCCTACCCTGCCTCTGACAGAGGTGGTGTTTTAGAAACCAAGGAAAAATACCAACAGTGCTAAGCGCTGTTGGACCCTAAAGCTATATTCTGGCATTCACAGGGCATAATTGGCTTTAAGATCAGAGCTGTTAAGGGGCTATCTGTAAATCAGTACAGTGGCCTCAGGCCTACCTTTGGAATAAAAAGCTCCACTTTTACAGCACCAAATCCCAGATCCTCAAAGACATTCAGATGCTAAATTCCCATTGACCTCTCTTTAAGGATTCAGGCTTCAAATTTCAGCATTTTGGAACCAAGCACACAAACAAGTTTCTCAGGTCTCTCTAAAATCAACATTAACCTTCCATTTGTTTCCAACTTACAATTTATATCAAACAGTGATGACAGAATTCAAGGTAGAGTATTTGACAGGTAATAATAACATCACATCTGCTTCTTGTTTCTGGGTGAAAACCCAACAGGAACAACGAGCACCAAATTCTTTCACTGAAATGTAGTCTTTACTCCTCTGACTACTGAAGCAAATTGCACCTACAAATGCTAAAGGCATATGTGGACTACATGACAGAAGTAAATTCAAATTGGAACTGACAGGATGCCCTAAAAATTCCACTCCCAAAATATGAAAATGCTGAAAAGTATAAAAGGTCAAAAAGTAATTTATTTTGATGACTTGTAAAAATTTACAATAAATCCTATAATCATACAATGTGTGTTATTTAAAAAAAAGAAAACCCAGTGATAAGATGCTTTGAACAATTTGAAGTTGTATAAATTTAATGTTCCAAATAATTTATAATTAATTTTTAAAGCTAGTTCAAAATAGCGGACATGTTTCATTTGAAAAGCTTGTAGAGATATAATGGTGAAGAGTATCTGAGAATTTAAAATGTCTTGTTATGCTGATCTTGTCAGTTCATATACACTAGTCATGTGGATGGGTATAATATTACATGTAATGGAGAACGAGAAATTTGCTGAAATCCATGCTTGAGGAGGGATGGAATACCAATTTTCAAGAAGTGCCTGGTAAATACTGAGTATGAATATCTGTAATACTATTTTAAAAGGAAGATATGTCGTCAAATTAAAAATAAAAAAAAAAACCCCAACCAAACAAAACAAACAAAAAAAAACCAACAACAAAAAAACCCTCATGATTCCTGACTGAACCAAATTCATAGTCTTTAAATGGAAGCTCACCAAAAACTTTTTCCTTGCCCACTGGCCAACAAGTTGTCCATGAATATTTTTGGCAGTAAGTAATTTAAATTAAAACCACGGTGCTCTATTTCATCACGATTTTTTTGATACCCAATGCCAGACACTATAAGGTTTGAATGACAGAGCCACATCGCAGTTTTTAATTCCAAGTGTAACCTGTGGAGAGGCGCGAGCATTCCAACTGTGTCTAGAGTATCTGGATTGCCAGACTTCAAATCCCCTGTAAATAGCCTGTTGCAAGCCTAAAAATAGCTGGACATGTGTAGAGCCTGATGCAGCAGCTTTTAGAAGGAAGATTCCCCAGCCAAGAGACAAGCAGAAGGCATTAGGAGTTCAATGAGCTATTATAGCTGATATTCATTTTAGGTTTTTCTTTCTTTCTGTCTACCTCATTATCATGCTATAAATAATACTCTCAATCAAGGTAACATTTAGAGGACTCTGGAACATATTTTTTTCAGCCTTTTCCATATGCAAGGTGTAATTTAATTTTAATTGGTTTTTATTCCCACTTAAATATTCATAGAACGTTGTAGAGAAGGTTTACACATGTGGACCTTGTTTTCTGACAGCTGAACTCCAGCTATTACAGGAATAGGAGAATTTAATCTTATTCCCCTCACTCTTGTGAACTGATCTTTTGGCATCTAAGAACACCTCAGTGTCAGAGTCTACAGAACTTGTCCCCTGAATTTTCAAGAATTCTCTTAGCATATATGGAATTAATTTGTGGTATTGATGTGCCTTGGGTTGCATGAAAGTCATCCAGAAAGAAATACAAATTGCCACAGGCCATCTTAATTGTTCTCTTGCAACAGCTGGCCTAAGTGTATGGCATACATGGCTTTGATCAGGCGTGGAAGTAAAGTGTAGTTCTTTAGTCATGATCTGGCATGCAAGGGAAATGCTGGGAGCACTGCTAGCAGTATCCACAAAGGATATGCACCTTTAAGCACACATTCTGAGAAAAGCTGGAGGTTCCCTTAAGAAATGCTTTTCCGTAGCACTACACTTCCTCGGTAAAGGTCTTGGTATCAGCATGTTTTTCCCTTCAGTAATGCAACACTATGTAATAATTAGCACAAAGGGATAAAAAAGAGGGATAGCAAAATACTCACTCATTCGTCCAGGAGGAAAGTGCAAACAATTGCGGCTCTGTCATACTTGTGTGGTTTATCAAATAACTACATTTGAAATATGATTTATGTATAAAGCTCATGATGTTCTTTTCTGATGATTGCTTTGCTGGAATGACAATGTAAACACGTTATATAAAATGTTTTCAAGTCTTAAAATAAAAAAGCCCTGGCACTTGTTATGTATTGCAAATATACATGCATGCTGAAATAGGCATATTTCAGTGTCTTATAGAACCTTATATATGCAGTTCATCCTTTCCAAAGAATTTCATTGCATGGATGTTTTGAGCAATCTCAATTTATATTCATCCTGCAGCAAAGTACATTCAGAAACTACTTCCCTGAATTCAGTACCTATTTTGAAAGAACTCTGTTCTGGTGAATTTATGTCTTACATATATCCTTAACTCTGGCATAACAACTGCAGGCAGTTGCCATAAGGGTGTGTATTCCAGACACTCACTATGCATTACCTAGATGGACTGCATCAGTCATTTCACCCCACACAGAGCCAGAGGAGCTTTACTATTTCTGTGTGATACAGACAAAGGAGCATCTGTCATTATATCATAGAATCACAGAATCATAGAGTGCTTTGGGTTGGATGGGACTTTTAAAATCATGGAACTCCAATCTCGCCCACCATGGGCAAGGCATGCCCTCTGCTAGAGCACATTGGTCTGGGTCCCATCCAATTCGGCCTCAAACACTTCCAGGGATGGAAGTAATTTTTATGTCACAGAAATTTTAGTAGGTTCAGATGTGATTATGAAGCATAAAAGTTCACACCAAATTTTCAAACATGCAAAACCTCAAATCAAAGCAGAAGAAATATTATTTTATTTCTTGCAGGGGAAAGTAAATCAGTAATTCTTCTTTGCACTGGAGAAAGTCAAGGTGCTACAAATAGCATAACCTACATTTTCACAGTGGCTCCTTCCTACATGATAATCCATTTCTTAGCATTTACATATGTGAACATTTCTTTCTCCAAATTTATGTAACTGTAAAGACAATAGACAAATTTTAGAACCCTTTGATACTATAATTTTCTCTTTGTATGTCACAAATACTCCATTCTATTTTGAATTGAAATGTGCCCTGAAGCATACAATTGTGTCACGGCTCAGGGTGGGCCAAATGCGAAGACTCAAACATAGTCTTACTGAAATTTACAAAACTTCAATGGATTCCAAAACCAAACTGTGGTTGAAAGTCAAGCTGCCATTCAGATGGATATCAAATCTCATCTGAATGAGTCTCCTTACTTCTTGTTAGCTTTTCCATCATGCCTGTACTTGAAACTTCACTATAATTGGGTTAAGAACCTAATCTGTTCCATATGGAATTGACAGTAATTTTAATGGATTGTTTTGTGGAGTTTTTTCCCAGTGATCTGCTTTACTGAGGGTAAACACAGGAAAGAAGCACACTAGGAAGTTAATGTGTACTGAAGCCTAGGATGTGATTCAGGGAAGTCATCATGAAAATAAATACAGGGAAGTTGTGAAATATGGCACAGAACTGTGCTATTAATTAGCAAACAGCACTTGCTTCAGCAACCAAGAAAATAATGAGCAAATGGAATGTCTCCTCCCTTTTGCCTCCCCGTATATATCTCTGCACTCGAGCAACTTGCCATCTGACATTCAAACCATGCCTCGCCTGGAATTGCATAGTGCCCATACTGAACATATATTCCATGCACCGACAGACACGAGTGACACAGGAGCCACACAGCGGCAGGGGAGCCCAGAAGTCAGGGGGCAAACAGACCCCTTCTCTCGAGTAACTCTGGGACTGACTGAAAACCAAACAGCTCCAGGCACTCACCTAGGAGGCTGCTGCAGCAGGATTCAGAATACTGCCCAGGCGGGCACCTGGGACCCAGTGCATTCTTGCCATAAATCCCAGCTGAGGCACCTACAGAGAATCGTTAAGGTTGGAAAAGACCTCTAAGATCATCGAGGTCTTGAGGACTTCTGCCAGGAACTGCATGGAAGAATGTTGTCAGGCCCAGGTCTTGCAAAGGCTTTGGCTAGCACCCTAACCACCAAAGAGTCTTTCCCCTTGTTGTTCTTTATCATTCAGATGTCGAAGAATGGTCTTGCGGTTTAGCCCCAGTCGGGATCAGAAAACATGGAGCCAATCACCCCAGGCGTAGGCAGGAGCAACATGAATTGTAATCACTTGGAGGCACACCCGCCCTAAATCAAAGTACATTTGCTTCCTGGCTCCTGTTCCTGGCTTGGACCATGCACAAGTCACTTGAACTGTTGGTGCTTCTCTTTTCCTCTCCTGTAATTTTAGGATAACAAAACTGGCCTCTCTCCCAAGGCTGTTGTGGGGATTCATCAATGCAGACTCCCAAATCTCCTAGTGAGATTGTGGGTCGGGAAGCTGTGTCTGAATGCATTGTATCATAGATGGTACTCGCAGAGGACTCGGATATGTAACTACAAAGCACACAATCATTTAGCTTTATTGCTTCATTATGTTCCAGTGAACTATCTGCAGATAATTGTGCCAGTAGTCTTAAATAATACTCTTTTCAGAGTTAGTGATTTGCTTGGTCACATGTCAAAATCTGGCTGAATATCCTTAAATAATTTAGGTCATTTTTGGCTTCATATGAGTGGCTGTGATTTTACAAAGCGGAGGATCTGACTCCCAAATTTTTATTGGGTAAGGTTTCAATCCATGCTATCCAGCATCACAAAATGTTCTAAACCAGTTGAAAATTTTGTGAAAAATCAATAATCTGCACTGCAGCCCTTTTTCTGCTCCAGAGCTGCCCATGTGGCACTGCCAGTCAGAGGCTGAGCACGTGTTGGGTAAGGAGTGGGGCTGCAGCCTGGGTTCCCTCCCAGCAGCAGCTCTCAGGCTTTCCTGGTTTCCCGGTGCAGCCCAGACTGCTGCTGCATCACTGGTGGCACCAGCCCAGCTTTAGATGGGGCTGTGTAGCTTGTTGCTGCCTTACTGTGCAGCCAACATATTCCTGAGGAGCTCAGTCAGGAGGAAAGTGGGAAATGTTAGTAGTGTAAAAGCCAGCCAATTCTCTAGAAAAGGCATTTGTTTCCCTTGCCAAAAGTCAAAGTCTACTATATACAAAGGAAGCATTATAGCTTCTCATAAAAAGGTCACAATAATCTTTTGTAATGGAAAGTGGAGTACAGACTAAATATAGGATCTCTCCCAGAATTCCTATAGTGTGTAGATTAAATTCTGTTTATTACTAATGTGTGGATTGCTGCTATGCTGTGCTGTACAAAACTCAGCAGCTGAAAGAGAAGAAACCAAATCTATTTTGTGTGTAGCTATGTAACTGGAACGAGATGTTATATATATATATTAAAGCAGAGGAATTTCAATTCATCTCTAGAATATTCCAAGTTGAGTTACTGACCTCCAGCCTCATATGGAAAATGTTTCTGCTTTTTTTGTCTTCCTTCACCAGAAGTGCAACTTGTGCAATGTGCACGGACATGAGCTTTCAAAATATATCATAAAAATACATATTAGGAGGAGTTCCTGGACAACACCTGCTATCATGTAAAAATTCCTGAGTATAGAATTACATCACAAACCATTACTGCATTTACATCAAAATATGTAAAGATTGGCTCTTAATGGCCCCTCAATCAATAATGAACACATGAAATGGCCTTGAATACATATTCAAAAAATAAAGTTTTGCAGGCTTGACAGAATTCTGACACAAAGGTGATGGAAACTGATTAATTACAATTAAGTATAATCCTGTTTAGAAAGCAGTAGTCATTTAATAATCATATGTTGTCCAGGGAAATGGGAGTGGGGATTTCTCTCCAATCTATCTTTTGCTGTTATGCTCCTGAAAGCTTCTCAAATCCCAATACTATGTGGTAGCCGCTACAAAAACCTCATGCAAGAAAAGTACCCTCAAGTCAACTTATCCACTTAGCCAGTGGTTTAAAAAAAAAAAATCAAGAAAATGATGGAATTTACAAACCTTATCTTGGTCCTGCTAATCTAAAAATCCTGCTTGGCCTTTCAAGTATTGTTGAAAATCTGGCAAGCATCAAAAAGAGCAAAGCAATACATATTATCTGTGCTGTTAGACAGTCACTTCTAGGAAGCTCTGTCCTTTTGACATTACAGATCTTGAAATGAGGAATTACTGGCAATTTTAACATCAGAAAACTGAACAAGCATTTTGCATGGAATAGCTTTTCCTCTTTCTGGCTTTATTTCTAACCATTCTAAAGCAAAACATTCCTTATCTACCAGTACCTTTTCTATTCCACTCTCAATCATTATTTCAGCTACACCCCCACTCAAAAAGTGTGCATGTTACTATTAATAAAGTCATTTAGAAGAAAATGAGCTTTTGCTAACTGATACTTTTTTTTTTTTTGGTGGCAAAGAAACAATCATTAACTTTTATAGTTTCAGCTCATATTACTGCTTGCGTGAAATGGGGCAGCAGCCACTTCTACTGCAAACACAGCAAAGCATTTGCAGAAGGCACATGTCTTTTATTGGTTTTATACAGACATTTTTATTAATGTATACTTGCACATGCACTTTTGTGCTATATCAGATCTGTGAGAGAAAAACTGAACAGCAACAAAAATAATCAAACTAGATTTTCAAAGCATATATTTGGAAACTGCTACACTGATACACAGAACACTATAGAAAAGTCATAATTAAAGAAGATATTAATATGTACAACATGTTCTGGCCAGCCATGAAAGCCTACAGTATGTTCATCCTGCATAGCTTGGCTGGGATATCAGTGACTCTGACTTCATCTGACTTACACCAGGAAAAGAAACAAATAATGTCACTGACAACAGAAAGTGCATTTTTTTAGAAAAATATATGGTTGCTGGAGGCCATGACTCTGGTGGGGTGAGATTCCTCTCCTTATTTTTGCCATCTAAAAATGAATTGTCTTATCTAAACTTGTCACCTTGATTCTCTCTGGGGAAGTCAATGGGAAGTAGCAATTCATCTTATTCCACTATAATTGTCTAAAATAGGTAGATGAGCTGCCCTTTGTAGGCATCTAATTCTTTCCATTGACTGCAGAGAGCCAAGATAAATTATTTAGATCTGGTCTTTAATTTTTAGGTGATTAATGGTCAGCGAGACAAACACCACCTGACTCCCATGGGAGAAGAGGCAAATTTCTCACTGCAAGGCCAGTGGAAGGAATGAACAGACCATGGCCGGGAGGCTGCAGACAAGAATGTGGTTTCCTTACACCAAATCAGCAAGTCTGGAGGGAAGGAAACAAAGGGCATGACCTAATTCAATAATAAGGGAGAAAGATTTGGATTTCCCATAATATCACTGCCTTTGAATCCCTCGTTGCTTCTGTTTCTAATGACAAAGACTGGCTTTCCAAAGAAAAGGATCAGACTACTCTTTTTTAACAGATCTAGCAGTTGGTTTTATGGTGCCTCTTAGTCATAGGCACTATTAGATTTCTTTCCAAAAGCATTTCCTGGAACACACTGGTCTTTTGGAGAGTGTAATAGCTCATGTGGAGGAGAGACATCCACTAATAATCAGTGGTTTTTGGCCCCCCTATGCAGAGTGTCTGGTTGGTCCTGCACCCTCTGAACTGCTGGTGGAGAAGGTTGTGCAGGAGTGAGTGCCACAGAGAGAGAGCTGAACTTTGCACAGGTAGACAAGGCAGTGGGAGATCATTTGCTCTCTGTGACCACTCCATCACACCTAGAGAGGGGAATTCAATGTATCATTATGGAAGAGTAAAGAGGTTCTGCTACCCCTTGTAACTCCAGCAAACCCAAACTGAGCTACACTTGATACTTAGACAGGCATCCAGGTGAAGCTTATCCAACTCACTAAGACTTACCTGTAGCATGACCAGACCACTGTCCAGAGACCAAACTGGCATCACAGACTGCACACAGGCCTGAAGGAGGAACACAGGCATGACAATTTGGTTTACAGTTAGATTAATTACCAGAACAACCACAGTGCAGTGCACAGAGTTGAGCACTGATCTAATCTGCTTGGCATGCATGTTTTATTCTACCACTCTCCATTGCATTAATACCCTCTAAAACAGGTGTCAGAAGGAATAACTGAAAGGGGTAGCTCCATTGTGATGGTTAGCTAAAAGTTTTAAGTAATGTCAGTAGTTATGAAGGAAATAATTGGCGATGTTTTCTTTGACAAAATTCTCAAAAATACAACCAGCAGGAGCAGCTTAAGCTGAACTAAGAGACTGGTTTCTCTTTGTGTCATCCTTGCAATTCCACTATAAAATGCTGACTCCATCAATGAAACAGTTGTAGAAATTTTGCCACTTTCTTTGCACTTCATGAGGAATTAGTGATGGACACAACCACTTTTTTACACATTCCTATTTCACTCCTTTTTGTGGCAAATGCTGAAGCTGCTGTTTCAGGAGGATTCAGATAAGGGCAGCAGGTCTGCACCATATCCTGTGCCTCTTTTGCCAGTGCTGCTTCTGGCAGCTTTTCTGGTTTTTCTGTATCTCCTCTGCCTCTGTGGTATTTCTCACACTCTTACGCACAGATGCAGCTTGCTAATCCCTTTGCCTCTGGGGCCTGTCTTCATGATACAAGCCAGCAAAGCCATACCCCATGCTTGCCCTGAGCTCCAGAGAGCAGCAGAGGATGTCAGCGTGTCTGCATTGCTCAAAACCTGGGCAAGGCAAGCATCTGCACTGTGCAGTAGGTTGTGTGCTGCAGACACACTCAGCTAAGCTTTCCATCGCACACCAGTGACTTGGTAATGCACTTTTTTTTTGGCTGAAGTGCTCTGCTGTTTCAGCTACGCTCAACTGCATCTTAAAATTATCCTGAGTCAAAGGAACTGTGATAATAAATAATGCTAGTGAAGGTTAGCTTACTAAATAAAAATTTACTGTACTACATTGGAAGAGTCCCTGACCGGACGGAGAAATGACTTATAAATCTCTGGTGTTCAAAGCAATTAAAAATAAATACTGTAAAAATCTGCTGTAATCAACTGAAATTTGTACTAAAGTCTTGACTGTTGCTGTTTATGCAAAAAAAAAAAAAAGTAAAAAGAATTGGTTTTGATACCTTAATCATCCTAATCTCTGTTTTATATCAGCTTTCTGTTTCTGGAATGTAAAGCAAAGATATTAAGTATCCCATAAATCTAAAACCATGCTACTGGGAAGGAATCCATGAAAAGCAAATGTTGTAAGAAATACAAAAGTTGGTTTCTTTGTCTAGTTAAGAAATTTCTAGCCACATCAAAATAACTTCTCCTAAACAAAGTAGTACTTGCTTGCCATTAGTCAGTTGTACACTAAAGCAGTTTAGAATTTTGTCTCGGAATCATGTACAATTGTGACATGCATAGCTGCAGGTTGCCACTTTAATTGGATTTTCTTTTGAACAAGACACTTGTTCCATGGGACAGGAACAATGCATTTATTAATAAATTATTGAAATAATAAATAAAACAAAGGCTAATCAAAGAAACCCCGAGAAAAATTGTGCACTCTGAGCACTCAAACTGTTTTGATCAACTGGAAAATCTTCAGTTTTTAACATTTCAGGCCTAGGGTATGCAGTGGCTTCAGCAGTGATTGATACTTGTACTTAAAGAGATACATACACATGAAGACATACTGAAGTGATGTAGCTTATAAGTCCAAAGATAACCAAACAAACCTTAAACTGTACCCTGCACATAGTCTGCCCTGGCAGAGAATATCTTGAGCATCACACAGGTGTAGAACACTGCATGCTCACTGAAGAAGGGCTCCAGAGAGGGAAAGCATTTTCAGAAAGGGACTGAGCCTCACCACAGCCATCATGCACACTTGTTTTTGCTCTGGAGTCTTTCCCAAGTGCATTACTTAAAATGAATAAAGTACTTTTTACTACAATGCCTGTAGTTATCAAATAAAAACCCCTAGTACTTTCCAGCAGTATGCAAAAGACCTTTCTCCTATCTGTCACTGTGAATGGTTACTCTGTTCTTTACAGTTTTCTTCCAGAATATTTTTTTAATTGGACACTGTCTATGACAAGATAATACACTATAAGGATGTGCAGTCATATTCAGTGGGGCTGTTTTTACACTTTGTTCTTAAAATAAATACACAGAGCTTGTGTACACGGAT
The DNA here is from genome assembly GCF_051311805.1 of Agelaius phoeniceus. Lineage (NCBI taxonomy): Eukaryota > Metazoa > Chordata > Aves > Passeriformes > Icteridae > Agelaius > Agelaius phoeniceus. Next base: position 51,579,566 of record NC_135266.1, read on the forward strand.
CTGCATGTGAGTAAGGCTGCATTCCATAAACTATGTGTTTCTAAAAATAAAAGAGGCAAGGAACTATGACTAAGGAGAGTAAAATCTCTGTCTTCTCATTTAGGGATTGAGAAGAAAGCAGCAGCCCATTTAGCACCCACAGGGGGACATGATGCCACCCAGCACATCTGAGGATGTTTATTGACTGAGGTTTGGCTGTGGCCTGGACAAAAAGAACAAACAACAAGCAGCAAGCTGCTCTGCTCCACGAAGGCTGAGGTGCTTTCTATGTGTGTACATAGCTGGAGAACTCTGAAGTAAACAGAATTTTGAAGGTGCTGGCCAAAGGGATCTGTGAAGTTTTGGCACACCTATAAATGTGAAGATGCTTAGTGTGGGCTTTCGAGGTGGTAATTTCAGTATTCAAATACATGGATTACCCTTTCTCTTGAAACATAGCAGCAGGTGGTGGTAGTGCTGCTGCTGGTGGTTTAATTGTTCCTTTTTGTAGGAATAGGATTGTTATAGGTCCTGCACAAATTCCAGTAAAACTGCTCTACAGCACCTGAGCTGGAGGATGAAAGTGTGGTTTTGTTATGAACTACATGACTACTAGTTTGATATTCTCAGGACTTAGATGGTAAAGAGCTTGTTCAGTGGCTGAAAATTAGGTGTTTTATCAACAGTGTTCTGCAGGTACAAGCAGGTAAGTGTTCCAGGATGATCCAATAAATAATTGAAACAATTCCTTCACAGACTACAAAGGATATCAAACACATTAGGATCAATGTTATTGTAATTTCTCTGGTTTTTATAGAAGAGGAAAAGGAGACAGAGGAAATATAATTAAATAAGCTGATATTTCAGAATGGAATAATGGAAAGCTGTTGGTATTGAGTTTGGATAGACTTGGGCTGTTTTTCTAGTTTGTTTTTTTTTTTTTAACTCATAGTCTCAGTCAAATGTAAATAACTTTGAAATTTATACTACAGAAGACCTTGTATCTTACTCTTTTAAAATATAGAGCTTGTACATTTTTCAGGCAGAAACAGTACTTGCTGTTGGCAGCTCAGAGTTTTGCATAACATCTGTAATGAGCTATGAAAATTAGACAAATACCATGAACTTTGTCTTGCCTTTTTTCTTTTTCTTTTTTTTTTTTTCTAATCAAAACAGAAGATCCTGATTATGTTTCCTTATGCTCCAAAATATACAACTTAAGAGGAGGGGGTTGTTTTTTCAAGAATATTTTCCTTTTCTTATCCCTTATATAAACTCTTTCTGGATCAAAACAACAGACTTTCGTTCCTGAATTCAACTATATATGGAATCCTCAAAACACTCTCCTCGCTTAAAAAAAAAAATAAATTTAAAACCTCTTCCCCTTGAGGGAAAGGTATTTATAAATCCAGGTTAAAAAGAAATATGTGACAAATGGGATAGACTGAAGAATATACTTCCTTGGGTTTCAAATTTTAGAGCATCCGCATCACTGTGATTTAAATTGGTAATAAAGACAATAGCGTATGGAGCCCCTGATAAGGAGTTCATGGAACCCTTAAAAGGAGTGAAGCAATCACAAACACTCATGCCTGATAGATAAAACTCTTCAGGAGACTTCACCTCCAGATGTTCTCTCTGCCTTCTAAATTACAAGAAGCTATCCACAGGCTGTGCATAATTTTATTAAGTACAAGGAATGAATCCTGAATAGGATGCAGAGAACTGTATGAAAGAACTACATACCAACTACAAAAAAACCCCATAAGGTTCTAATCCTAAATGTGGCATTCATATGGCTCAAGCTTGTTTTCTACAGAAAAAAGTTATATTAAAAAAATTGAGAATCTCAGACTTCAGATTTAAATATTTGTGTGAACGTCTGGAAAATTTTTTTTCAAGATCTCATAAACAATAAAAATAATTATTTTAATTGTTTATTGTAAAAGAAAGTCAGTAAACCCCCAGCCTTTTATGCTTTGTGTAGCTTGTTTGTTTTCTGCTTGGAATTTCCACAAACTTCTGAAGGTGCTTGAAGCCCCCTTGCCACATTATAGTTACAATAAAATCAAACTTCACATCTCAAACTTTCCCCAGAGGCCTTCTTCCTCTGTGTCAGGAAGGAGTGGGAAGAAGGGGAGTTAACCAGATTAATGTTTGTCGAGCTAGCAGAATGCTTGTCATCGTTGATCAGGACTCTAATTTATGAGACCATGAGAGATAGAGACTCTCACTTACTACAGAGGAAGACATTGGCCAAAATTCAAACTTATTATTTATTTTTGAAACTACAAATACAAGTTCCACTGGGATTTTCTTGTTGAGTAAGTGCAGTCAGAGAGGTAGGTAGAACTAAATTAACACAGCAAGGAAGCCACATGCTGTAACCACTAAAATGGCTGATGAAAATCTTTAATGTAAAACAAACAAATCAATCATTTCTTGTTAATTGTGATTTAATACTATGGAAATTAAAAATTCCATACCATTTCCTAATATTAAGCAAAAAAAAACAGGTTTTCTTTCTTTGAATTGAAAGTGAGCTAAGAAAAAGAACTTGCCTCGGGAAGCAAGCATGAAAAGATGAAACATTATTTGATATCATGGCTAAAGTCCTCTGTGATAATAGGCAAGGAAGGATGAACAGTGGAGTCATTAAGTATCCACAGTAAAGAAGAGTGGCAAGGCTTGAGGACTGTATTCCCAGGTGGGAAGAACTGAAATGAAAGCTGGTGGCTGGGTTTCACAGGAGAGCTGCGAGCTCTGTGAAGCATCTGGGTTAAATAGAGTGAGAGAAACTGTCCAAGGAGAAGGGTATTGAGGATGTGAAACATGTAGGGTGAGTTTCACTTCACCTCACTTTAAAAGTCTTTGAGTTAGTCATTCAGATTCCCTTTATAGTCAATAAGTACTTCCAGGGAGTGAGTCACCTGACCTAAATTAGACGTCTATCTTGAGATGGGATGAATCACACACTCAGAGTGTCTATTGATATCTATTGACTATAAAAGGAACCAGGACTTGCTTAGATGCAGGCATCTACACTGCAGATGAATCCCATCCTTAGGCATTTCACAGAGTAGTGTGATAAACACCAGGAAAATCCATTATTTGGGGCCAAGCTTCAAACACAGAATGGGCACAGGGAATCTGGTACCCTCCCCCTCACAATGTAACTGGAAATAGGATTAATAGAGACTGGGTTTTAGGATAATCCTTTATTGAGTTGAAAAGGAGAGGCCACAGCAAGGAATGCTGCTCTGCAGAAAACTGCTGCTAATGACAATAATTAGTCTGAATCAGAGGCTCTGCTTAAAAGACAGAAGTAAGATATGTGCTGGGAGTCAGAGAGAGGGAGCAAATAGCCTGTCTTCACTTTGGAATGCGGCAAACTGCATCTAATCAGAGACCGATATCAAAGTGTTAAAACTTTATTAAAAGCAGAATCTAAACAAATGCCTTTCTGCCCTGCTCACCCTCCCAAATTCCTTAATGGAGAGTTTAAATGAAAATAAAAGTTCAAAATAAGTTCAGTCACTCTTGAGAAGCTCTCATATCTGAACATTCTGCAATGAGTGCAATTTGTTATGTATTAACTGGAAGATTTAAGAAGTTAAATTTTAGGAAGGTGTGGCTTGTGCTAGCAAAAAACTACCACATATTTCAAATATTTTCCCATTCTTTTAAATGTCATATATTATAATTACACTTGTAGATTATTGAATATAATATGGTTTTAAATCTTTGATTCTTTTCTGCTCTGCAGTCTGCTCTGTGCACCATGTCATCACTTGGTTTAAGTAGACACTGACTCCTGCGGCTGCAGTCTCAAATCTGTTGCATATACAAACACAAGATTTCCACCATCAGTAATATTTTGCCCTGGGTGCAGAAGATCAAGCAGAGGTGTTGATTTTGACTGCCTTCTCTGGTGAGGATGGCAGTTTGAGAACCCTGGTAGAACCTCAGGTGTTATACAATATTCATTATTATATCCACTGTTTATAAATACATATAATAATCACTATTTCAGTAGTGGAAGTAGTTAAAAATTCCATTTTTGCTTTTTATTCTACCTTTTCATATAGATATATGCTCTGTTGATACACAGCTTCCCTATTTTACAACTAGCCTGTTCCAGAATGCCCTGCCTGGGACCACCCCTCTGTTTTGTGGAGGAACTATTTTCAGAGTGTTCTGGGCTTTGTGGGACTTACTGAGCTGTAATAATTAATAAGCAGAGAAACAAAGCATTTGTTGAAGGTAGTCATGATACGAATTAAAATATAGATATCTAAGTCAAATACTGTCATTAAGCAGATGCTGTACTTATAAAAATTTATATTGTGTCTACCATACAATAAGGTTACATCACTGATGACAGGAACTTTGTTTTCCTTAATACTGTACAGGAATTTTTTTAATGGGATTGTGACTACATTACTGATACATCAGCAATAAATGCCAAGCAAATTAGCAATAGGTTAAATGAGGTATATGGTAAAATTTGTCCTTTAAAACTACAAAACTCAGACGGGCTAAAACATGGAAACATCTACATAAAAGTTGCTTGCATAATTCATGACAAGGCTTAGTATTATGTCCATTAGAGCCAATATAAGGAATACAAAGACAATTTTAAAACAACCAGTGAAGCATTTAAATGTGCTCTGCATTCAGACTTTGTGTGGAGATTCCAGTGAATCTTAGAGTGCATTTCTTAGTTTAACATTTGTTTTGCTAATTCCTCCATGTCTCCATGGATTGTATTTACTGTTCTGTTGCTAATGCATTTTAAAGCTTTAAAGCTTTTAACCTTTAATCTCCACTTATTCAAGTGAGGTTAAGTGATCTTTTTCCTTACCTCATGTCCAAAAACAGGTCTTCAATCAAACATTCTTCTGAAAAGACCACACTCACACTTACCTATATCCTCATAAGCTTCCTTTTAAATGTGGAATCCTTTCTTAATGGTAATTCATAAGAAACATATTAAACAGCTTGTGCAGCATTCAAGAGCAAAATAAACACTGTTTTTTCTCCCATCCTATCACATTTAAAGAGGGAGACACAAAGCACATTTGAGGGATACACGCAGACAGAGTGCTTCAGAGAGAAATAATATTACATTTATTTGAACAAGACTGCAATACTGCTACTGTACTGCAATACATAGATTTTACTGAGATAAGAGCAGAGTGTCAGGGAAAATAACAGAAATGCTGTATCCAGGCAGATGTGTTTTTAAACAAATCAATTTCACTATTAGTTTTGTCAGTGTAAGGGCTCAGTTACAATTAACTCAACAGAAACTTCAGGAAATAGCAATGTTTTTTAACATTCAGTCAACTTTTCCATTGGCATGCCTCCCTGATTCAATCCCCAACACATTTATCTGTTTTGGAGATGCCTTCTTCTTTCTCTTGATGAAGAGGAAGCCTGGGAGATGAGTTCAGAGCCAATGCCCAGCCTTTAGACAAAGAGAGTTAGGTGTTAGTCTTCACCCACCCTACACTACAGGGAGGCACACCAGTACTTGAATAATCTATGTCTATTATATCCCCTTTCAAATCAAGTTTTGCACCTTTGTTCTTGTTGCGCATAGGTAAGAAAGGAAACTGAGTACAGAAGGAAAAGAAAGGCCTGCAGAAGAGGAAGCTTGTGTGCAGGAGGCTGTACAGATATACAGATCTACAGATATACAGATCTATAGATCTGGGTCTCAGAAAAAAACTCTAGCTCTTCTAGAACTGAGGTTTGCAGTGTACCTAAACCAAATTCCCATTTACTCTTCTGCCTCTAGGTTGAAATTCTCAACAAAGTCTCTAGTTAGCTACTCTGAGACTTCCTAGGGGAATCTCATTATATGATCTGACCATGAAATCTGTCTTCTAAAATTTTCCATATTCTCCAAAATATTAAAACTCTATATTAAAACTGTGTGAAAACAGGGATGACATAGAAGCATCAGCTCAGAGAAATGCTGACATGCTGTTTTATCCCATGTGCATTACTGAACACAGACAGCGTCAGTCTTAAAATGAGGGCAAAGGAATGAGAAATATAAGATGCCACATAAACTGTGACTTTCAGTTATCAGAGACAGAATCAAAGCTGATTGTTGCCAGTGGGAATTCTTCTGTTTACCCTGAAATCTTTCAGTCAGCTTCCAGATAAATCATACAACAAAATATCCTTTTGGTATCAAAAGCTCAGGGCTGTTACTTGACTATTTTGTTCACATGGTAAAAAGGGAAATTTGAAACCAAATTAGTCCAGTAACTCATGGAAAGTGTAAATGCAATTGACTCTCAGATGATGTAACAATATAAATATCATGCTCAATGACATGGCATACCAGCAAATACTTTATTTCAGTGTCCAACAATATTTAAAAAAAGAAACCTTTAAAAGAATCTTGGGCAAGTTTGTTCAAAGATAGTGTTCTAGAGTGTTTCTTTTTTCATTTTGATTTTAATTATAGCAATTGCCTTAATAAAAGTTTCTGAGGTAAGGACTTACGCATTCCATTCACTCACTGCCGTGTTTAATTCCTATCACTGTTCAATCACTTGTTACTTTATTTTTAGGGGCAAATTTATAGCAAGCTGCTGGATCACATGTACCCAAGTATTTGAAGTATCTGCAGCTGCTTACATTGCAAGAGATCCAAGCTGCATTCCTGTCATGAATCATAGATTTGTGAGGGCAGAGCCACAAATATATATTAAAAAAATGCAGCATACATGGCTTGAAATCAGCTTTTAAACAACCATCCTAAAGGATTCATAGTGCAGGAAGAGCTGGGGCACTCATTCACCCAGGTTATGATCTATTTCTCAACACAGGGCATCTTCATGTTCTCATTATGAGCTTCTGCTGGGATGTTTACTGGAAACACACAACAGTCACTGTGTGACTGTAGGTAGAAAGGATAAATAAGAGATAATTAACAGAAAATCAGTCAGGGCAAGCTACCCAGGGGGTTTCCACTTGCAAAAGCCGAGGGACAATAGATTTTGCATTGTCACTGATGCAAGTTCTCTTTTGCAGGATTTGCTTGTGCAAACAGGACTTGGACCTATAACTTACGTAATTTTGCTGTATATGAGAACGTCACCAAATTGCACTGATGAGTTACTGGTGGTGAAACAGGTGAGACAGGAAAGCTGTGAAAAATCATTCTGTGGTGAATGGATCTTTGTATCAGCAAACGTGTGTGTGAATGGACACGGACAGTGCAGTTCATTCTCAATCACATTCTCTAGTCTGAGAATGCTGACAACTGCCAGGTTACTCTGAAAGTATTTGGGACTAAAAAGTTTTCCAACTGCTGCTGTGACTAGATAATAAAAATGAGAGTAATTGCTGTTACTCACTAGTGATTGTTTTGTGATTCATTTTTAGCTTCCGATCATGAAGGAAAAAAGTTATCATGTGACACAGATATCAACCCAACCAATACAAATAGAGTTAAACAAACAGTTCATGAACAACATGTAGTCTGAAATTGAAGTTTTCCACCACTCCCTTTGTTTTTCTTTCATTTACAGAACGAACAATTCTGAAGAGAAAGAGGGTAAGTTCATACATGAGTCACTAACCAGAGAGGGCTGAACTGCTCGCATAGTTTGAAAAGTTCTCTGTATAATAAGATGAAAATAAATATGTTCATTCAACAAGTAATAACTGTAGCATTATGATATGAAAATTAGAATGGATTAGAATCCCTTTTACTCCATAAGAACTTCTGTAATTTTATTATAGAAGCCAAGAAGCCTCAAAAATTGCACATGCAAGACAGGTGAGACTGTTAAGACTGTAGAAAGTTCCAATCTAAACAAAAGCTATCTCTGCCAATTTTTATTTGAATCTCAAGATGCATATATTTTACTCTTTAAAATGGCCACAAAAGCACTTGAGCAATTTATTTCCTATTTTCCATATCTTATATATCTTTCTGCTTTTCCTTCCTAACCTATAATGCCAGTTTATTGATTCAAACTTAATTTTCCTTTCAGATATTTTTTTAATAGAAAATTAAAATTCAGTCCCTTGATAATTAATAAGGAGCTGTGGTTATCTTGTTGCTTGCATTCTGATATATATATATATTTAATTTCTTGAAGCAGGGACAACATACAAACCTTTGTCTGAGATAATAAGAAGAGAGTGCAGAATAGTAAAGAAGATTTTCATGAAGCAGTATCTTGGCAAGATGAGAGTAATGCTTTATTTCAGTATGTAAAAGCATCTGATAAGCTTGCCATTGTTTAGTTCTAAAAATACACCACTTTTGACATGTATACATATAAAGAAATTAATATGTGCCAGTGCTTTTCAAGTATCATGCATTTGAACAAATAGTTGCTAGATAGACATAGCAGTAGTAAGCCTGATATCAGAAGCACAGTACACAATCACTCAGAGTAAAGAGCACCTGAGGATAAGAGTGGACTGGGAAGGAGCCTATGCCTTTTATTTTTCCTTTAAAGTTTTTCTTGTCAATGCCTTATCTACCCTACAGAAGGATGGATAGTTATGAGTTCAAATTATGACTTCAAATACCATTTCTGAGTCCTTTCATGCAACTTGCCATTTGAGTTTAACTTCTCTCTAAATCAGATGTTTACGTGATCTCTTAATGTTGGGTTTGGAGATAAGAACAAAACATAGGATGACTTTTGTTTTTTTAATTTCTAACCATTATTATAATGTTTTATACTAGGTTTTAAGGGCACACACATCTGCTCAATGTCCATAAAGTGCTATCAATAATAATGACACATTACTTGTAGGTATTGCAAAAGTGCTACCTGTAAAAGGGTTTTCTGAGAGCAGCAATCTGTTACTGTCCAATGTGATCAGCAGCCCTTTTCAGACAATTTCCCACATGGGGTACATGTGTGTGTATGTTTACATGGACACACAAAACATCTCAGGGCTCTGCTGAGATTCTCTGTCAAAACTAAGGGCAAGCTGAGTGCCAGCCAGTTCTGCAGCTGGACTGCTCCTGAGCTAAAATAATCAGAGGAAGTTTAGATTGGATATTTGGAAAAAGTCTCTTCACCCAGAGGGTAGGTGGACACTGCAAGAGGCTCCCTGGGGAAGTGGTCACAGCACCAAAACTGACTAGAGCTCAAGAAGCATTTGGACAACATTCTCAGGCACATTATATGATTCCTGGGATAGGTCCCTTCCAAATCAGCATATTCTGTGATTCTGTAAAATTCCCTTTCTTGCACAGCCGTTCTCATCTTGGAGATAGGCTCTGTCTCTGCCTGTTGTTAAAGAACAATATATATTACTCTACAGATTTTCCTAAGATTATTTTTTGGATTGATGACAATGCCTAAAGAAACACATAAAATAATTCCCTTCAAATTCCTTATAAATATTGCTATATTTGTTAAAGAATTGCAGGGCAAGCATTTTCACAGCTAATTTGAAATCTCTTTCATTTCTCTTCTCTTCATAAAATGTTGCAGTTAATCAGACAGCAGAAGCAACACCACATATTTAATCTCAATAAAATTAGAGAACAATTTTGTAGAGAATAAAGAGAACAAAGATGTAGTCAATGGAACCATCCTAATTTAGACTGCACTGTTACCAGAACAAGAAACTCTTTTCCAAGAAGTCTAACATACCTATGACACCTTTTCCCGTAGTCTGCTTCAGACTTCTGGCTGCTACAATACAGGTTATTTTTGTCAGAAAATAGTAAAAAAATCAGAACATGCCCCAGTCTGATTCCTCAGCAAAAATATTAAACTAGTTTCTTACTACTCCTATTTTAAAGTATTTGCAAACAGTGATAGAAAAGGAATAAAGTAAATAACTTCTTATGTGAAGATACAAAAGATTATTTTGTTGGATAAGGCATTTAGTGAGACTAAAGAACTTCTCATTTGCATATCCTAGTTTCAGTCTTTGTATTTAAAGTAAATGATCAATCAGCATAGAAGAGACTGAAAATCAATAAAGCAAATACATTTTCCTTGTAATTTGTCCAAAGGTTGTGATTTAGTTACAGTGCAACTTAAGTTGTTGGTTCAGTTACAGCATGTACGACAGCAAAACGTCTTTTTATTGATCACAAACTATGTGGCTCACAAAAAAAAGACAAGAGGGTTTAAAAATGCCAAGTCCAAAAAACAATTTTGTCCTAATGGGTATACCTGTTTCCCAAAACTGTGTCTTGATCTGAAGCCTATGGGAGTCAACAACTGTCTTCCCATTGACTGCAGTGGGTATTAAAATGAGATTTTGAAATTTTCCCCATTTAAAAAAATAGTAATAAAACCTACATATGAGAAAAATTCATTTGTCAGTATTCTTTTACCATCACCATATGAGGATATGGTGCTTATGTTGATGACAGTAACATTTTGCCATACAGAATGCAAGCAGAAGATCTATGTAAAGAAGGAATAACTCACTGTGAAGAGGAAAAACTCACATCTTCCTCAATTTGTAAAGCAAACATGCCTCTTCAATATTTTAAAAAGTCCTCTTTTCATGGAGGACATTCTTATCCATTCCCTCAGTGGAGGACTTTGAAGACCAAACCAACTGAGGTAACAACCACCACGTTGTGCATGGATTTCTGTGTGTGTATGCACAAGTCTATATGCATCAAGTGTAAAATGCCTCTTCCTAAAATCAGTTGCAATTTCTGGCTTGGGAAGGCTGGCTAAGGGCAAAGGGAGAGAGATTTTGTTACCATAGGCATAAAATAATTCTGGCACCAGCACTTGCAACTGCAGAACAGAACAGAGTAATGATAGTTTACATTTTTTAAATTTCCAGGAGGACATATTTAACATCCTATGGGCTTATCACTTAAAAATATATGCCATCCATTCCCTAAATAAAATTCCTACTTTTAATAACTTCTGCTTTGACCTTGCAAAACAGACAATGCCATGACTACTTATCCTCAAAGTCTTCATTAAATCTCCTCTAAAATATTGCGTACCCCTAAATAAGATTAGGATTTTTAAAAAATCCAAAGTGATGCAGTAAGTGACTGTCATCCTTTAAAATCAGAAAGATTTGAACATGACTTTCCATGTGACCCCTCATTAATGTCCGTCTTTACCAAAGAGACTACTGAATTTGCCTTCACACAGCTTCAAGTGCCCCAGAAGGTCCAAAGAAAGTCTCACTGAGGAAATGAAGAGAAGTATGTATTCCTGAGAAATTGCAGTTTTTACTCTGCAATTCCTTAATACAGAATAGGTTTCATGTAATTACCCATCAATCAAAAGACAGTGAGATTCTGGAAGTTATTGCAATTGGAACCCACTCACTGACTGCTTAAGACCAAAAGAGAAAATGTTTTTCCAAGTAACTGGTGAGACAATTTATCAAAGGAATGGGACATTCAGGCACAAATCCTCACTTCAGAATACTTTTATAGCAAATGAAATAGTTATGGCAAGGGGACCTGAAACCAAGGAATGCAGCAGAATAGGTATGTGGATGGCCTGAATCCAGCCTCTGCCCTGTCAGGAGAGCCTCTTTCACACTCACTCTCAGAACAGCCCCATTATTCCTGTGAAGAAGAAAAGCATTCTCTGCCTATACATTTTGCCAAAACATTTTGCTGCACTCTGACCGTGTTTGCAGGATCAGACCTGGGACGGCCCTTCTTTGAGATTCCTGCTTTGACTTGAACTTTAAAAAACTTCAGGTCCTGTTGGGATTTGGGCTTTAAAAAGCTTTTCAAGTCAACCCTAGTAACTATATGTAGGAATACTTATTATTACTATATAACTATATGTAGGAATACTTATTATTATTATTATTACTTATTATTATATGTAGGAATACTTATTATTACTTATTGTAATAACTTATACTTATTATTATAAAAGAGCATTTGCACATAGTTCTTTCAGTGTTAATTCTTGTGACGTAGGAATTGCTTAGTTCATCAGAGAGACTTGATCACTAACATGAGGTGGGGAAAAGAAAACAGGCTATGTGTGCTAAGTGAAGTAGCTAAACGTGGAGCTCCTCATAGGCAATCTCTTGCTTTGGCCTTTGTACACTCTGTAACATTTCAGCAAAATCAGAGATCGTGGTACATTCTCAAAGTATCTTAAAATGGGTTAGCCAAATGTCAAAACAAAAACCAGAGCAACACAACCATGCAGACTGGTGGGGAAGTGTTCAGATTTTGAGTAAAAAGAATGCCAATGCTCTAAAAAGTGCAGTCCAGGCTGTAGGATGCTGTGTCTCTTTTTTTGTTTGCTTTTGTTGTGGGATTTTTGTTTTTTTCTTGCTCCTTCTTGTATATTCCTGAATTTGCAATCTGTAAAAAAAATGGTAACGCATCTTGGATCACAGCTGTTTACTGTACCCCAATGCAGTACTGAATTTGTAAGAATGCATGGCAGATTTTAAAATTACATACACTACAGATTCTGCAATGAAAAGGATTGGCATTCCTGAGAGACCAAGTGCCAAATCAATCAAGGACTTACCTGTGGATGTGGAGGTTGAGCTACTGATGGCATCACTCCCCAGAAGATGATATAAAAGACACATTTAGCACCTTTGCTGCAAACTCTTTTGCCTGGAGCAGGAAAAGACTTGGAAAGGATGTGCCCTATGTATTTAAAGTGTACAATAAGGAGCTTCTAAAAAGACTGAAAACAAAAGGCAAATTTTAGGAAAATCTAATAACAAATAAAGATGAAATGAAAGAATATGACTTGCATGAACTTGGCAGAGGTATGAGAAAATGGTTATCTGCTGGGGAGTGAAAATGTAAGAAGATAAAAGACTTTAAAAATATATCTAAAAGACTTTGAAAATACATCTTTGGTTTATTTGGCTGCTTGGTATAGTTCTTTGTCATACTATTTTTTTTAGTACAAATAAATTTTGTGAAGAGATTTGTTGCATTAAGGGCTTTGATCATGAACTGACCTGCTAGAACAGTACAAATATGCTCTCATTCACATTACCCTGAATTGAATAAATAGCATTCATTTCTTTTCCTGTGGAAAAGAAAATCTCTATTATTCCTCTGTCCAACAGTTTCTCACTTTCCTGTATTGCAGGCCAGTTGCAGTTATTCTCACAGGGTTGTGTTGCCAGGAGGTTCATTTTTATAGCCAATGCATTATTCCAAAACATTCCACTTTATTTTCTTTTCTGCTAGAACTTTGTCTACAAATAACTTTGGCCCACATAGTCCTAGATTTTTCCCATTCAGGTTTCAAGCACATAACTGATATAGGAGGTTTACAGCTTCTTGAATATGCAAGAGGCACCTTCAAAAGTTCACCACAACACTTCCTATTCTCATTTGACTCAATACTAAGAATAGCTGAAGTGACTGCTATAGACACCTCAGTTAGGCAGGATCATTTCAGGTCCTGAAGTCTTTAAATCTGTGCTAAACACCTATTTTTAAAGAAGCACTATCTTTCACACAGATACACAATTTTGTATCAGTATGACTTTGATACAAAATTTACTCATGAAACTGTTAAGACATTGGGCAGACTTGACATCCATAATCACATTTATCACCCTTAAATCCTAGCACCCAGAAATTATGGCATAAGGTATAGGACTGATAGGAAAGTGTCTACAGGTAGCCGGGTTACAAGAACTTTCACTAGGTGAAAAGTATATGAAATGAGTACAAATGATATATGCAGTCCTGTAATCACCAAATAACAGTGGGATATAAACTAGTGGGCAGCAAAAAAAAGCAAAGTTTGGGCAACCAACTTCAATTTGTAATATTTTATATATAACATAAATTGGAACAAGATACACCAAGATTTTTGGTTTTCTTCAGATAAATTTAGGCTGCAAAGATTTGCTTCCCTTCCCTGTATAAGTGCATTTCCCTTTGCTTTGGAGGACCATTTCCTGATGAACTGACAACTGATATTCAGCTGATTGCAGAACTCTTTGTTACTGTGTAAATGAGCTCACTATATACAGTTGCTGACATTGCTGAGATTGCTGCAAAAACTCTTCACCAAAGTGGTATTTATATACAAAACTGATGGGAACATTTTCTGAACCTTCAGTACTTGCCTTGTTCCTTCCTTTCTGCTTATTTGTTTGTTCTTACTCAGTCCCATCATCTTCTGGCATTGTTCTTGACTAATTGTAATGGACTGATTCCTAACACGTGTTGTCAGTGGATTGTTTGCTGGCATATCTGACAATATTATGATCTACTTCAAACTCTTCTAAATTCTGATGGTTTTATACTGTGGAAATTTAATAAACAGACTGGTAATTTAGAAAAAGAAATGTCAGCAAGATGTGTGGGATAGTACAAGGCCTACTCTCTATCCCATATTCTTCAAATGCAATTGTTTCTTTTCAAAGCATCACAGCTGTTCAGCAATCAAGGACTATCTGCATCCCATATGCTAAAGCCAGATGTCAATATCACTGTGTGCAAATTTGCAGTTCACTGTTCCGAACAGTCAAACCATATTTCAGGGGAGGACATTGTCCAGGGAACCGAAGCGGGAGAGTTTCCAGCACAGCTCCCTGCCAAAAGAGTAATAAATCCTTTCTTTAGGGATTGGACAAAAGTTTTGCATTATGTGGAAAACTAACTCTTCTTTCTTTACCAATAAAGCAGCAAAACAACAAACTAATGTTTTAAAAAACACTCACCTCTCTCCCCTGCCTGTGAGAGGCACAAAGCATGAGCAGCTAGGATAAAAACATTGACTTCTTGTGAAATGAATCCCACCCTCAGTGCATAGTCACAAGTGACTATGAAAGCACAGATTTACTACCATCCACCCCTACAGCACATGCTGTATCTTCCCACTCATTCCACCCCCTTTCATGAGGTATGTTCATCATATGTGTCTCCCCCTGTGATCCCTTTAAACTCTTTTTGCTCGGCCAGCACTGCTGAGGTAGGTGGAAACTACCACCACTCCAGTGACCCCAGCAGCACTTCAGAAGCATTGCTTCCTTGCTCACTTACTTTCCCATCTACTAACAGTCCTAGTAGACTTCCACTCTTCTTCTTGCTCCCTAGTTGATTGCTATCACTACAGACCACTTATTTGGGTAGATTCAGGGAGGTCCCTGATGGATCCTTTGTCCTTTGGAGCACAACATCTGTGTGGGAGGGGTAGGAGGTTGCAGCAGAGCCCTCCTATTAAAAAAATTGTGACTTCAATGGAGATCCTCGTAGAGACCCATTCCTGTGATGCCATGAAACAATTTCTTTCTGGGGTAAACCAAATGTTGGCAATAAGGCATAGAAGTTCCAGGCAAAACTAATGAGAAATGAAGTGATGTGGTATTCAGCCTTCAGAAAGGCAGATCATAAGCAAAATGAAGGGGAAAAAGCTTAGAATACATGCTGAACAAAAGGAAATACATTATTGGATTTCCTTTTTACTGAGCAAAACCCTAGGGTCCCATCAAATACTGATTTCTCTACAGTTGATTATAATATAAATCTCACCCATTCTCCATACACAGTGCACCTATTCATTGTCAATGAACTATCCTTACACCATTAATTTTTTGTACATTTGCATCTGGGACTAATGCTGGCATGGAAGCCTCTAGACCCCCCAAGATGCAGTAGAAAATTGTACACTGAATCATGAGCATTAGAAGTTGCATGAACACAAATGAATGACCTCACATCTCAAATAGTTTGATCTGGGATGGTCTTTTTAAGTAAGAAAGTCTGCAAGGGTTTTTTTGTGTGCATGTAAACCAGTAGATTACATGGAAATGAACTGCATTTAAGAATAATTCGTAGAGAATTTTTGCTCTGTGTATGCAAGTAACAGTTTGAGAGGCACAAAGCTTTCACCAAAGTTGAAATGAGTCCCTTCTTTTTTGGATATGAATATAGCTGTTGCTGCCCTGTTCCCCGTCCCCCATACCATGCAAAGGACAGATGTAATTTACATTTTTCCTTTACTGGATGATACCAGATGGTTAACAGAGTGCTTCAGGAGCTGAATTCAGAGGAAAAGAGATGGATCCTATTTCCAAGAACTGTGTAAAGTAAGAATTTCTGTTTGAAGGTTTTTACAGCACTTTGTTCCCAACTGTTTATTGTATCCTGACTAAAGCAATTTTGGCATACAATCCCAGTAGGATATCTGTGTCCTCATATATGTTAAAACAACTTCAAACCTTTGCCATCTGACTGAAAATGTTAACTTCTTAGGTGTTATCTTTAGCTTTGCTAGCCAAAGAATAAAAGAGAGCACATATTTGGCAGCACCCAGAAGAGTGACATCAAAATAGTCCCCAAAAGTAATTCAATCTCCTCTTACTTCACAGCAAAGCACATTTGAATCTTTAAGGGATTGTATCTAAAGAAAAAATGTTCTAAAGCAGCAGAGTAGCTTGACAGACCAGGTCCAAATTTCAAGAATGTGTTTGCATATTACTGAAAATTGTATCTACAACTTGAAGTATGTTAGTAACTCAACAGTTTGAGTCCCCATGAATGATAACTCTGAGCCTCATAGGAGTTGAAAAACACTCTTGATTTTGCAGGGAACCATTCCGGAGGGATTTGGAGATGTCTGCTTGACTTCTGAATTGATTAATGCACTCTGTAGATAAAAGGAGATGCTTGTACTGCATGAATGAGCCCTCCTTCTGACAAAAAATGGTTGGGATCCAGCCAGCAGAAGACAGTATTGACCTGTCCCTTCTCCAGAACTTAGGTAACCCAGGATCTGGGGAGAGGCAGTTACATAGGTTTCAGGCTCTTGTTTCCCATTTGAGATTAGGCACTCACAAAAGCAGAGCTTGCTTTTCTAAATACAGTCTGCCCTCTGCATATCAGTTTTATGGTTTAAACACTCATGAAGGATACAGGAAGTTTAGATGCCTGAGCCTTTTTAGCTTGAGCTGTGTCCTAAACTCCATGCTGTAGAGCAGCTACTTACTCTACTTTCTTCCTGTTAAGGCTTTGTTTATTTAAGCAATATTCAGATTTAAGACAGACCATTCCCTTACTGCAGGGAGGAGAACAACAAATAATTCAGGAACCTCTTGGGTAGGTCGCTCAGCTGGGAGGGGGGGAGACCTGGTTCAGGTCCTGATCCCAGTCTCGACTTTTTTCTAAATCTCCCGCATGCAAACTGCATAAACATATCTGGGAGGGGATCCAGGCATCTCCCTGCTCCCTGCAGAGAGCACTAACTGTGAGGCCTCAGAAATCTGGGCTAGTTATTGCCCAGCACGTGGGAAACTGAATCATCCTCTCAAGATGCCTAACTTTCTAACTTGTCTGATTAGGCTGCCTAAACACCTGATTTAGGTGTTTTGACATAGCTCCCTGAGCACTGGGCATAAACTTTGCATGCTTTGGGCATGCACTGCAAAGATAAAGTTCAAAACAGGCATTATCAAACCAGATCTAAATCACTTTTCAAAGGTCTTGCAGAAGTCCTAAGTCCACTAAATGCACATGAAAAACAAAATCACCCAGAGTAGTTTCTATTTTTACATATTTGTTTTGCCTCAGTTGTTCTGGCATTTGTTTGAGTGGTGGAAAACTTTGCACTAGTGCAGATGCTTCCTAACTGGATATGCTCTATCCAATTGCAGACACTTAGGGTGGCCAGGCAGCTAAAACGAGACATCATCATCATTATCATCATCATCATCATCACCATTGCCATGAAGGTGCACAGAAGCCAGGGCAAGGTTGATGATCTGTATGGCAGCGTGCCTGGCAGGATGTGACATATCCCTACCACAAAGACTGCCCTCAGATTCCTATGCTAAGGAGAAAACAAGAGAAATCAGACCACTCACAGGGACACAATGTCAAAGAGGACAAAGAGCAAGCCTAAAGAGAATAGCAGAGCATAGTATTCTGCAAAGAATACAGTATTCATCCTCTGCTCTTGCCTCCCAGTAATTTTGCTGTCTTGCCTTCTGTACTTTTTATTCTTTAGCTGTTAAAGGAATTAAAAATCTAATAATGCACATTAAAAACTTCAGCCTTAATCTGAAGGAATGGAAATAACTGTTGAGGCTTTCTAAATGTTCTCAGAGAAAGCACATAAAACCATTTACAAACCTGCAATTCATCAAAAACCAGCAAATTATTTCTTATATATCTTTATTCTATGCATCTTCAAGGCTTGTGTTAGTTTTATGCAGAAGGTCAAATTAATTCCACATGTAATTCAATGCAGCAAGTGAAGCTGTATTGCAGCTTCACATGGCCATATAGATTATCTAGACTATTCTTTAAAAAACAACAAATTACTGAAGTCTAAAAGCATTCATAATAAAACAAATAAGCGTTTCATCATGTTCCTTCCTGTGGCACATGGAAGCTGTGGCTGTTAGTCTTTTACTATTATATTTTAAATCCGTGACAGAGTATTGGAACTGGTTTTTGGCCTGTGGTTTGAGGGGGTGTTTGGAGTAGATGTTTTGTGAATCCTTCAGGACTATCCTATCTTTTGCATGCAATTGGAAATGATGGGTCTTGATAATCTAGGTGGTCCCTTCCGTCCTGTGTTCTTATCCTTTGGCTTTTCAAAGTCTTCACCGTATACTTCACAGAATATGTCTTTCACACTCTTGGACTAGATTGCTACTCTCAAACTGCCGATGGAGAAAATTTAACTATTTGTTACAGAAAAAACATGTTTGAAGGGTCAAGGACTTGGACAGCATTCCCTTCCAACAGTGGGATATTAATCAGAAAAAATACATCTCACCATAGGTTAAAGAAACATCTTCCTCAGTTGTGTGACTTTAGCTCTATTTTATTTCCACTGAAACAAAGGTATTTTTCCATAAAGGCAAGTAGTTACTACTGTATCTGGCCTCTACTTGAAACTCTATCAGGTCATCCTGATTTATTTCTGTCAACTAGTAAGCCCTTTGGCTAGAGACTTATTTTCCCCACAGGTGTTAAAAATGCAAAACTGTAATTTATAAAACAGAAGATGACAGAATCCCATTTGTACAATACATCTAGGTGCCAAAAGGTAATCTTATTACAAATAACACAGCCTTCTCACAGCACTTGCTATATTATTTTCCGGGTGGTCTACAAAGTTGATTCAGAGAATAATGCCACAACAGCAACTTGTAGTTCCTAAGGCCAAATAGCCAGATGTGTCAATAAACAGTGCAAACTGGAAACAGATGTAAGTCCTTGTTGAATAACAAATATAATGAAAATACTTCCTTAGCTCTCTCATGCTTTCACACACACAAAAATTTATGTCTTCCATATTTTTTTAAATTGAATTATTTGCTGCTTCATTTTTATGTCACCAAGATCTCTTTCAAAATCTTAGTCACCCCACAATGAACTAATAAAGATTAGTGTATCTACAGCAATTGCCTAATATCTGGTCAAATTGCTTCTACCTAATCATTTTATCATGGAAATTCCTTATCACTGAGATAAGATGAAAACTGTTAAAGGCATATGTGAAGGCCAAGTCTGGGTAGTCTCGTGCACCTGCATAGTTTCTGCCTGTGTAAGAGAGTAGACAATCCATAGGATTGATACATCTCAGACCACTGGCAAATTCCCTGACGTGACTAAATAGACTTCAGCATTGAGTGAAAGTCAAAACAACATTTCAGGAGTATTTCACACCATCGGGATCTCTGTGAGACCTTGTATAAAGCCTCATGTTCAAACTTGATTTGTACCTTCAGTCCTTGTCTGCAAGTGATGACAGCTCAGTTATGTGAAAAGCTACTTTAAAATGGAATACCAGCTTAAAAACAAAAAAGAAATATTTTGTGAGCTAAGAATCTCGGTATTATTTGCTTATATTGTCATGTTCAGTACCAATCAAAAAATGCCACCCCTAATTCTTAAGAACAGAGAAGTCACATTTTTCTTAACTAAAGTAATTTTAAGATTTTTGATCACTATTGTATCCCAGAAAAAAAGACAGCTTCTTTCACTATGGAGAAAATACAGGATGCCTTTTATGCCTTTTGTGACTAACTCGAACTATCACCTTATGAAATTAAACAGGAAGCTGGGAGAAAAAATTATCTGTCTTGTTCCCAGATGCCAGCATGCACATTGATCCTCATCAAATCTTTACCAGAGAAGTCATGTCTGCGTATGAAAAGGGCAAAGAGCATGGAGGAACAGCTCAAAGATGTGAGTCATTCCCACAAACTGAACCAGGGAAAGTATTTCACATGCAAAACCCCTGAAAGGTGTTCGAGCATTCATGACTTCTCCTAAAAATGAGGATGGGAGAATAACCAACATTTCAGAAAAAGCATTACAAACTTATTATCCTACTGTTTTTCAAGGTGCTTTCATTCTTCAGGCTCTGGCTGTGGTCTGTCAGACCCACTCAGTAGCAGTGCTAGTTTTGGAAATTCCCATCCCACCCAGCTCCAGCTATTAGTTCTTCTTCCTGCTCCAGCTCCTGCTGCTGCTCCTCCTCTTCCTGCTCATCCTTCTCTTTCTTCTCCTCCTCTTCCTCCATGTTCTTCTTTTTCTTCCCAGTGCAGCAGTGCCAGGTGCTCTGCACTTCATCAGCACAACTGTTTGACAGATGAGGCTTTGAATCCCATTTAATCAGAGCTTTTCTTTGGCCCAGACCATTTCAGAAGCTCAATGCACGCTGTAGCTCTGGGATCAGTCAGTCAGCACAAATGACACAGCCTCTGCTCTGGGATGAGAGCTGGACAGGAGGGCAGGCAGCAGAAGAGACAAGCATTTTAGCTGTGGTATTGCCCCATAGCTACTGTGTCCTGAAACTGCAGCTTCAGTAACTTTTTTTTTTCCCTTGGGATTTTATCAACAATATGCTCAGAAGAACAAAACAAATTGTGAGAAGGGTATACCAATATTTATACATACACAAGTTTATTGCCTTGCGGTAGGAATGTGACTTACAAGCAATAGTGTACATCAGCTCCCATGTGTCTCCTTGCATGCTGATGACATGATAGAGAAAAAGAAGGTGGACAGATGTAGGCAAATGGAAACAAAGCTGCACTCTGATCCTTGTATTAAATTTATAGTCATTAAATAACCAAAAGCATGGCAAAGTTAAAATACACCCCTTACCGTAAAATCAAGTACAACAGAGGGCTAGATTTGATCTAGCAACACTAATTGTCATACAGCTATAGGAAAGATTAAAAAAAAAGGTTAGTCACGTTTTCAGATGACTTCAATTCAGAAAGCAGTGACACTAAAAAGAACTCAGAGGTCAATGCCCAGAACCACCTGAACATGATTCCCAATGCATGTTGTTGCAAAAGCAAACGAAGACATTTTTCACTTATACAAGTAGATTTTTTTTTTAAGCTAGAGTTGGCCAGTGGTGTTATTGGTGTTTGTGACATTGAAAAGTCATGTTTCATGTATCTAGTTCTGCTGTCCTAACAGAAGTGGATGTTGTAAACCTGGTGAGGACACACACAACAGGGATCTGTGATTTAGAAAATATGCCTTGTGAAATCAGACGGAAGTCATGCCCGTACTGCTCAGTCTTTGCTGCACGGCCTTTGGGGCTGCTCTATCAAGCAACAATATCCATCTGCCTATCACAGGCTTCCATTAGGTCACTAATTTAAAAGCCAGAGCTCATTATGAGATATTGTAGAAGCAGCTGATTTTAAAACTTAAGTTCCTTGCAGCAGCAATCAATGATTGCTTGGGCCTTGTGGTGGGTAGCTCCCAGCTCCTCTCCCACTCTCCAAGATCGTGCCTCAGGAATGACTGGAGACTTTAGTTCTCTTCTAGCAGGGAAGAGACATCAACTTCACTCTCCCACAAGCTAGGTACGTGCCATATTTGGGGGATGCTTTGTGAGAAAGCTCTGCATCTCATTAAACCTGTTAATTTGGCCAAGGGGCCCTGCTGCTGCCTCACTCTGGAGCATTGACATGCCACTTGTCAGGGGAACACTGTGGTGCTGAATCTGATTAAATCCTAAAAATATCTCATAGGGTGCAATACCTCTCTGTTTCAGAGGTTTTTAATGAGGATTAAGACCTCAAAAGTTGCCAGACATAAATAGAGGACCATATAGTGCCTTGCAGAAGCAGGTGGGTAATAACAGTCACAAGAAATAAGATAAAGTAGATTTTGAAGGTGAAAGAGGCCATGGCTGATAGTGTGACCCTCTTAAATTCATAGGCCCTAAGGCACAGTGACAATTTTTTATAACATTACTAAAGTGGAGATATCCTTTGGAAAGATTTCTCACCTTGCTTTATACTTGAGGGTCTGGAGAACTTGTCGTGTGTATAGTCCAACAAGGGTTAATTAGCCCTGTGAAAAACTTCATCTCATTTTATGCTTAAGCTGTGTTGACTTAACTTAGAGCTATTAGTTCATGTAACAGCTTTGATAGATTACAGAATCATTGCAACACTGACTGGAGCAATGCCTAAATACCTTTGAAAAACAGGCTTAAGCTGTGTGCCCAAGGAAGCCTGCTGAAAGAGTAATATCTTGACTTCTCAGCTCTTGGACTGGCACTGAAATAATGTGTGCATTTTTTCACAGAGCACTCAACTACCAATTGGTATGTAAAAAAAAGTATTCAAAAGAATATAGAATAATAAAAAAGTAGTATATCTATGAACAAACAAGAACTACTAAAATTGTTTTTATCAACTCTCAGTAATCTAAAAGCCCTTTGAACTCAGAATTTTCCTTCACTTGTGATAAGTGATGAAGAAGAGGAAGTCTTTTCCAAGAGAAGATGACTTACTTTCTTAGAAACTCACAAAATTCAATATAACTGGCTTTTTCAATAATGAATTAAAAAGCCATTTTTAGAATTATTTTATTTTAGATCTTTGTTTCAATAGTCACAAAGCACATCACACTAGTCAGTTATTTCCACAGCATCCTTTAGCACATTAAATTATTACTTCCATCAGGCTATTCTGATTAGCAAGTTCATATTTTTAATGCTAGCTATCAAAAGGCTAATTTCATAGGATAAAATAATTTCCACTGAATTCCATTTTACCTTAGTTACAAATGTCTGGCATTTGAGATAGCTTAGAAATACATTGCAATGTAGAGGCATCAGATAGGATTGATATGAGTGAACTTGTGACATTTCTGTTTAAGTCAATCATTGTCATCTCTTAATAAAAGATAAGAAACATAAGGCAATATAAGTAAAAGGTTAATTTCATACTTCTGTAGATACAGAAGAAGGAATATGAAGTAAGTTCCTGCTTGTCACCACTCTTCCTGTTTGTCACCACAAAGTGGTGACTGGCTTGGATGTTGCTGTAATCTTCAGTGCCTAAAGGGCAAAGGTGAAGCAAAGTTTGTAGGTAGAGGTAAAATCTTCCATTTGAACAACCATTAGTGTTGGTAAAAGTAGCAAAAACTTCTGGGCTTTTCAATCTTCTGATTTGGAAAAGGGCTTGTAGGTTTGAAGACTTGTTTTCCTTTCCAAGTTATAACAATTGACCTAATAAAATTTCAACCTCTACCAGTAAGTCTGTCCTTAGCTCAGGTGGAAACCTCTAATTCAAAAATGTCTCTCTTTGGTCAAATCCACCCTGACACTGATGAATGTGTCAGTCAAGATCAATCTTCTTCAGTATCCAGATGAGCAATAATTACTGTTTCATTTGAAAATTAGAATTCTGAATAAGATACAGCCCACTGGAAACAGTCTTTTTCAAAGTTCTTGTTTACACTTCTCTTACAGTCCTGTACCTTGCTCACCTAGTTTAACTACCTAATAAATATCTTACTCTCATAAAAGTTAGATATTCAGCACTGACATAGCACTTTATGGATAGGGAAGCATTATTGAAACAAAACAAAACAGAAAAAAAAAGAAGAAAAAGGAATAAAAAGGAAAAATAAAAGGACAACTGTGCTGGCTGGAAAGGCAGATTGACTCATGGCTTCTGAAAGTATTGATTTCAGAGTGAAATTATTCAATCCAGAGAGACATGGCATTGCCCAGTGTGTATTCTGGGAAAGCTATCAAAATGCAACCTTTACTCATATAGGAAATTATTCCTAAATCAGTAAGCATAACAATATCTCCAGGCATAGTTTTCAGCTACATTTTTCACTCTTAGTACATAATGTTCTCAAATTTGTATCTTCCCTAACTTGAACTTGGAAGTTGTTAACTTCTATGCTTTTATCAAATATCAGGCCTTTCACTTTATCTAGGATTATGGAAATTTTAGTGAAATAGTTTTACTCTGAAAAACTTGAAATGCTGTCAGTCATTGCTATGGCCCTGATTAATTAATGGACTTCTTACTGAAAGATGTACATTCCTCACTGGTATCTCCTGCTGTGCTTTCACTAGCCATGTTAAGGAAAATCGTGCAGGGGACACAGGAGTTGCTGTCTCTGATGGGAAGAAAAATAGAGATAAATAACAAAGCATGGTCTTCCTGTTTTAATTTTTCACAGTTTCCAGAATGAAAAGATGTGACATTTTTTAATTTAGGATCTAAGCGAAGAAGCCATTAATCTCTGTGATATCACCTCAGTCTCCTGTCAAAACAGGGCCAGATGAGCTCTTTCTGCAAAGCATGCATTGTGTTATACTGACATAGAGGCTGACAGCAGATACTGACAATATTCTGCCAAGTGGTGCAGAATGATTGCATCTGCCCTGCTCAGGTGGAGCCTCTTTCAGGGAAAGCTCGACACTTGTGATCTGATGTAGCATAGAGCATCTCATGGCACTGCCACAGCTTTCAAATACAGATTGCATTTTATATCTATCCATCTACCCATCTGTAGTCAATATTACAATACAATTTGAGATCTCTTCGAATAATAGTTTAGCAGCGATTGAATATTTATGCAACATGTATTGTGAGGGAACAGAGACTCAGGAATCAACTGGGAACCTAAGTTGTTTGATAGTGTAAATGTAGCCAGAGAGATATCAAACATGGTTGATGCAGGTTTGATAAATAAGAGTATATACCTTACACAGAAAACAACTGCTTTTTCCACCTACCAGCTTGAAAATCCTTCAGCTAAAATGATGTGCAGTGATGTGCAGTGTAGGACTCCAAACCTAGATTTAAAATATTGCTTCAATCTCATTCTTCATCTGAGCCAAAGTGAGTTTTTGCAATGGACAATGCTATTTAGTCTATCATTTATGCATGTGGAGAAATGGATTTGAATGGAACTATGAATGCAATATTTTCAAGATATAAATTTCATGCACTCCTTTCAAATGTTGTGAGTCTCAAGTACTGCACATACTCTATTAGGCTGAGCTAATGCAAAGATTGGAGTTGGCACCTACATAATTTTACAGCCTCGTTGTCCTAGTTGAGAAAAAAATCAGGCATCATTTTCCTCATTTCAAAATTCCCTACTTGGTTTCTCCAGAGTCAACATTACATCTGGTCAAAAGGTTAAAGCACTTCTCTTTGCATTTTTACATTCCAAAATAGGGGACTAGATTCAAAAAACTTGCTGAATATAACAGAGATGTCTTTTTAAAAGACAGTAGTTCTGAATTCCCCTGGATTTCTCAGGTTTTTATCACACAGGGAGAAGTTTGCAAGCCTGATTTTAAAGCTTGTAAGCTGACTTCTGCATAGATATCTGTTAAACAGTAGGTTTTGAAAATTCTGTGGAAAATGTCAAATGCCTATTTCTAGACATGATATCAAGTGCAATTGCATGAAGTTAGCCCACATTATAAAAGTGTTGGCAAAATAACTCCTCCACGTTGTTGTAACAAACAAAAAGCTGTGTGGCTGATCTCATGTCCTACAGATAATTGTGCTGTCTCCATAACACTGGAATTGATTTTCAGTGGACATACAAATTGAATATTGTACCAAATCCAAATCTTTGTATGATTGTATTGTGCAGCAAGTAATTGCACACTGGGATAGGTTAGAGAACTGCCAAATAATGTAACTCAACTTCATCTCCTCTTTATGCAGACCAGACTGCAAATTATGCTAATTGCAATAAGTCAAGTGGCTATATGTAGAGAGGGAGTGAGGTCCACTCAGTGAACAATAAATTGATCATGTATCTGAACATTACATACTCTACAGAGTTTGAATTTAAAATTCAGCTCAGCACACAACACAAATGCCTATGTCTATGCCCATCCACAATACAGTCAATGCTTATCAGTGTATATGATCATTCCTAACTCACAGCTTTGGTTCTAGGAGTCAAACCAACATGGAAGTTATTTTTTATTATTGTCATTCATTTTCAATTCCATAGGACTCTGTTTCTCCTTTTCTCTTTTTATTTTATCTTTTTTTGTTTGCTTGGTTTTTTGTGTTGTTTCCTAATTTCACAGTTAATCACAATCTTCATCCAAATTCAGGCTTGTTGGCAAAAAATTTCCTGCATTTTGGAACAGTTAGCAGTTATCATTCCTTTAGTAGTTTTTGATTGAACTTCTATCACTTAAGACAGTACCTCCTTTCAGTTTAATGAGATACACCCTCAATCTGCTTATAAACGCATTTCCATAAAGACTAGGAATTCTACAAGAACAGAACATTTCTCAGTAATCACTTTACCAGTTATTCTGCTGGGGCATTTCAGCCCATGTTTAGTCACAATAGGGAGAGCTTCTTTATTCTGTAATGCAATGAGAAGACTGGAAGGTCTGTTCATCACAATTTCACTTAGCAGCTGAATGTTGAGACTCATTAGCAACCTGGAAGGCAATTCAAGTTATCAAGATTCAAGTTATCAATGCTCCTCTCCTCTGGTGACAGCAAATATTCTGTTGGGGGTGGCTTGCAGGGCTGGGAAGGGACAAATAGTTTGGTTTCATTTTTTTTCCCCCAAATTTCTTTTTTTTAAGCTCAATGAGCTCTGTCTCATTTTAGTGTGCCTAACTCAGCATAAAGGAAATCACAGCTGGCATTATCACGAAACATGAACTTACCTGTTATTCTGCTCCTAAAGGCCTGGGCCAAAGGGGAGTCCTTCATGAACTTTGTCCATTGAAATTTTCTTCACACTTATTCACACTTACAAAAAAAAAAAATCTCACTAGGGATGAGGAGAAAGATCTCAAATTTCATCATATTTTTGAAAGAAAACAAAAGAGCACAGAGCTCATATACTTTGATGTTTTCAGTTTGATAATAAGGAAATATTTGCTTTAAAATCCTATGTGAACCACATAATTGTTATGGTGGTCAATATTTCTAAATAACAAATTAAGAGAAGAGGAAAAACAGCTTTTTTTTTTATACATTTCAATCCAAATGATTTTCAAGACTCTGAATATATCAAAAAATAGCTATTACTTATGAAAATGAGAAGTTTTGGCTTTGAAGAACTCTTCCTTTTTTTTTTTCTAATTAAAACCATTTCATAATAATTTAATTCTACTTCAAAATCCATTGAAGTCATTACAAACTTCCTTTGATTTCAGAAAATTTTGGATAAGGTCCATAGGTGGGATTTATGTGGGCAGGGTAGAAGAAAAAACCCAACCATTCCACTCTTTCAGACCTACAGACATAGTTTCCCTTGACTCCAGAGACAAATACAGGTAAGGGCAGCATTTGGCCCTGAGATGTATTTCCAGTAGTAAATTAAATAGAATGCAAGAGCTACAGCTGGGAAAAGAGCTAATTTAGTTTTCAAATTAGTAATATTTATGACTTGCACATTAAGAATTACCTACATTATTACATGAAAAGAAGTTAAGTGATTACAGTGCACAGATCTCTGTAACTCATTGATTTCTTGTTCTTGACATCAGCTCATTAGTCACAACAGAGTGTCTGCATAAAATAAACATTATAGCAAGGAATGTTTTAAATCTACAAAATTTAGGCACATATTCCAAATAAATTATTTTATGGCTAGCACAGTCTTACTTTACTTCTCTTTTTCTTTTGCTTCTCATTGATGAGGCCTATCCCCAGCTGTGCTTAGTGTGTTTGAAGTGGCATTGAAGTGACTGTTCCAGTCCTGGGATGGGATGGTCGCACTGCTGGGCACCTGGGCTGGTTTTAAGCTCACATCTCTGTGGGGATGGGGGCTTGTTCTCTGGCAATGTAATGGAGCAGCTTCACCACCTCTCCTGCCCTCTTGTAAACACCATCAGCAAAGTAAACAGAAGGGGGTTTAGAGCTCCTTATAGTGCCTTTCACCATCTTAGGCCAAGTGAAATTTTGAAGGCTGTTTTCCAGTTGCAAAGTATCCTGATGGAGTGCTGAAGTGTGAAGCAAGCCCTACAGGTTTGACATACCAGTGCTGACATTGCAGGTAGGTGTGTGGACAATCAGCCACAGCCACACACAGGTGTACATCTCCCTGTTTATCTCTGCTATGTCAGGCAGCTAACATGCCAAATTAAACTTGACTCAGAACTACTATTACAGATACCAGGGTAGATGTAAGTACATCTATTCAATTGTTTTTTTCAAAAACAGGGAAATTTTGAAGGGACTGCATGTAATGTTATGGCATGTCATTAAAGAACATAAAGTTTGTACTTGGACTTTAGATGTTTTTATGTATATATATATATAAACGTACAAAAAACTAGAAGTTGTTGTGTGCCCGGAATTTTTTCACATTTATTCAGCTAAAACAGGTAGTTTCACAACACACCTTAATTTTTTGTGTGCATGAACATATGCAACAGGTGCACATAAAAACCTTTGTTCATTTTTTGCTAGCAGGATATATTGCACACATATGAGAACAAAACTCAACAGAAAAGCCATTTTAGTGTGTACCTGGAATTCATTTCTTCTAGTAACACTTCTTCCACTTTGTGATCTGTAATAAAATAGCTCACAAGTGAGCACCTAGGCATGGATTAATCTCATTTAACATTATACCTCTAAAAGTTCAGAAGTTAGCTGATCAGGCATTGTCTTCAGTGAATGGAAGGAGACAGGCAAATCATCCCAGTGTAGGACAGGAATTTAGAAAAGGCAGTTGAATCACCTGCTGAACATGCCTGTTTCTCTGCACTGAAGCACGAAACAAGTAGATTGCCTTTAGACAAACAAATACTGGACACCTAAAGCCAGCAGCTCTGAGTCACATACCATGAGGCCACCAGGAAGTATGCATGGAGAAGCAGAGAAGGTCAGTACCTGAGCCTGAATGGCACTAACATGTTGGTCTCCTTGTAGGCACCTGCAGCTGGGCACAGGCTGTTCTTCCACTCATGGAGTGATGAGGGCAGTGATATCCACTGGGTTTAGAGTGTGGCAAATGTATTTGGTCAGGCAACTTAAACATTCATTAACTCTGCCCTTTCAAAACAATGGGCTACGTGCAGACCATCATGCTACAGGCAGCAGCCAAGGGCTGCTCCAAGGGCTCAGCTGTGGTTTGCCATGGGCTCCCTGCAAGGAGCAGCCTCAGGCACATGCCACAGAGCTGCTTGGTGGTGGGATGATCCACAAGACCAAAACATGCATCTCTTCACTACCCTTATTGTGGATGATGGTAATGATGATGATGATGATGATGAACCTTGCTGTGACCCTGCACCCAGTGTAATGCATGCTTCCTGGTTAGAGGCTCTCTCTCATTTTCTTTCCTACTCACTTCTTACCCAGAGGAAGTCAGAGAGGGAGCAGTGTTTCTATGTGTTTTTCTATCACACTTTAAATACTACCTGATTCCTCCTTTGAAAATCACATGGAATGACAACATTTGCAGGCAAGGCAGATTTTCTTCTTTCTGAAAAGAGTTCCAGATAATATAGAGGTGAACAAAGTGCATATGAACTGACTGGACTGTGGCACAAGGAATATGAAGCCATTCACTTCATGTGTACTATGTACTATATAATGATATTGCTGCCTGGGAACCCTGTTTCATTCTTTCCTGCTATGCAAACTAATTTCTCTGAAATGTGTGAAGCCCATTTACAAAGTATTGCTTTAGTTCCTGAAATTGTACTTGGAATACAAAAATACAAAAGCTTCTCACTTATATGATTTGCACCATCTTTCTTTTTACAAGAGAAAGCTGTAATTCACTCTTTAAGATTCAGGAATGCCATGAACCTCCAGAGCTGAGTTAACGTAATTAATCACCAGAACCACAAAATTAATTTCTTTTTATTATCATGATCTTTGTCCATTGTTTTATCGTACACATTTAAAATATTTTTACCTTGAGATGCTCTCTAAGACATGTTATCTTAATGATAACTGAGTTTACTTAATGTCAGTCATAGATTACACTTTCTCTCAAAACTAAACAGCCATTACAGGGCTGGAGTAAAAATTTTTGTGACCATGTAAACTATGGGTGAAATGGTACACCTAAATATTTAGGAGCCAAGCACCTGACACCACATTTCCAGGCTACCACATCAGATACCCTTCTCTGTTTCTACTCCTACCTGTCTAGAGTAATGTAGCTCAGCTTCAAAGGTAAGTGCAGGTGCAGTAGAACATTGTTTCCCAACTGGTAAACAACATTACATACAAAATTACATGTGTCTTGATCTCATCTAATTTTAGTAAATAAAACATGCAAGTTAATAATGTTTTCTCCTCCACAACTCAATGGAAAGAGAGAAAATATTTTTCTTTGGGATAATTATTCCATGTAATTGCTTTTAACAAAAGACTCTCGTTTCTGATATCCAATCCCTTACAAATCAAGACCCTCAACTAAACATTCCAACAGTTCTGCCACTCTTTCAGGTAGAGATTGTATCATTCACGCATTTTGGCAAAAGGTTGGGGAAAAACCAGCTCAGGTGAGCAGGTGGGAGGTTGATGCTGTGCCTCTTGTTCTCCAAAAGGGTCCGTTTCCTGATTTTTCTCTGTGTGGGGAGTAGGGCATTTTGGCTTGCTCCATTTATCCAAAATACTGTGTTTGCTAGTTCCCAGCTGTAGGCAAATGGGATAGCTGTGCTGGCAGCGAGCCACCTCTATTCCAGGCTGTGCCAAGAGGCAAAGCAGAGCAGGCTGCCTTTGCCCTCAGCCCCCACTTCCCTCATGTAGGTTCATCTGGCCAGGGTGAAGACTTCATAGTGGACTTCTCTTTGGAGAGAGAACTTGAGTCACACAGTGTGTGGAAGCCTCATTTTTCATCATTATGAGAATGCTTCCAAGTGCCAGGGTATCCCAGTGTTTATTCACTCTTCTGGCATAGCCATGTAGGGGGTGGATGCCAACACAAAGCAGTCTGAGAGAGGCAGACAAACACTGTGGGTGAGACTGGTTGGGAGATACAGACTAGACACCTCCCTCAGGAAGGCCAGTCTGCTGCCAGGATGACTGGGAGCCCTTGGAGGCTTCAGAAATGTGCCCTTCGGTGTCTTGGCTCGTGAGTCAGTTGCATGGGGAAAACAATACATGGTTTTATTGTGCCCAGCAACACATCTCCTGCCTTGAGCAGAACTATCTGGGCTTGCTTTTTGAAAATAATGGGGGAAAGCTCTTTGAACTGAGAGATTGATTCATGCATTTGCAGCTATAGAAAATGTATGATTTTGCTGGAGCATCTCATTATGCAGCCACCATTTTGGCGTGCCAGTGTGATGAGCATGTCAGCTACCCACATAATTACGAAGGAGATGCAAACATGACTGTCTCTTGCACCTTGGCCTTTCCTTAGAGGAGCTAGTAATATCCCACCTCCATATTAGTAAATGTAACTTTTGGAATTAAATCAGGATTTCATGCATAACTTTTTGCAGCTACTGTCAGTTACATCTGTTAATAAACTATGTCCCTGGCTGGCAATAAATCATTGTACATGTCAGTTATTACTAATTGTCTGCCTGAAATTAGGATTTCAGTAACTTTTTAATGCAAATACCTCCATCAAGCTA
Organism: Agelaius phoeniceus; assembly: GCF_051311805.1. Classification (NCBI taxonomy): domain Eukaryota; kingdom Metazoa; phylum Chordata; class Aves; order Passeriformes; family Icteridae; genus Agelaius; species Agelaius phoeniceus. The sequence continues at coordinate 51,611,332 of NC_135266.1, forward strand.
TTATATTGTCAAAATCTTACACTGAAATAAATTCTTACTTTCTCTCTCTGTGTCAGAACTACACAAGGCTGTTGAAACATTGAATGACATATTTTAATGGTGGTGAAAATTCCCTTTTACTAGATCAGCCACATTTGAGTTACATAGTGTTCACATTTTCAAGCATCTCTGCAATCTTACTTTATTTGAAACAAAAGCTGAGACTGCTTTGTAAGTACAATACTTCAAGGACCAGAAGTTTGAAGAAAGATACTGATTATCAGAAGGGTTCATAATAAAATCTTGAGATATAGCAACAAATAGCCATTTTCAGAACAGAGGCGAGCAAATATTCTTTAATTTAAGAGAATACTGACCTCAATTTCTGCTTAGTGGCACTATTTTTAGATGATAAAATGCCCAAGTTACTGCAAATTTTAATTTATGACTGATACTGAAAGTTTAGCTACATGATGTAAGGGAGTATTATACAAAGAGTCCCTCATCCTCTCCAAGATAACTTTAGAGCTGGGAAATATCCATGATTATAATAATGGAAAGCCACTTTGCACATATGCTAATAATATCTGTTTAGGGGTAAACTGAATAAGTATGACTGCCTGTTCCTATTCTGACTGCTAGCTCACTGGGGTGGCTATTAGGTCTGAAAAGTACCTGTTCACAGGATTTAAAGGCATGACATTCACTGGCAACTGCATCTCAGAAATGCAGTCATTGAGCTTTAGAGATACACCTGAAAAGTAACTAGAATAGATTCTTGAACAATATACATTTTCTTAATGTATATTGCTCAAGAATAGAAATAAATAGAAAGAAATAGAAAGAAATAAATATGTAAACACATAATGATTTGAGGGCTAGAAACATATAAATTATGTTATTTTAAAAATAAGATTTAGAAAATACTATCATTAAGGACTATGTTGTGTTCTGTTGTGTTTTGTGTTGCTACAGAAATAATCATAGCTATATTAATATAGCAAAATTTCCACAGTGATGATCTTTCTTAAAGCTTTTGAACTGAGAAAATGCCAAAAATAAGAATTAAATGCAGTAGACATTAGTATCATCAGGTTTGAAAGTATAAGTAAATTTTATACTTTTTTTGGAAAAAACCAGATTTACGTGAAGCAATGTTTTTGTCTTGTGGAGGTTCAAAAGCAGTTCAGGTACAGGCTCCATTGGTGTCCTATGAGCATCCTTATTGTTCTCTGCTTTAAGATACACCCTGGGTTGGTTTTGTTGCAGGCTGGTCGCCTGTCAGAAGGTGCATGGACACAGTTTAGAGGATAACATGGGCCAAGGAATGTTCCCTTAAGGAAATTATGGATGCAATTACTTTGTTTTGAGGATGGAGGACCTTTGAGGTGCTTGTGAGCCACATGTTGACATAAGCCCTCAGGTGCAGAGTACAGTCCTGTCTCACCTACCTGTACACAGGCAGAGTCACTAGGCCTCTAAGAATACCAGATGCCCTGGGGAGTTCAAGATATCTGCACGTGATGCCCCACCTGTGAGCAGCCAGACTGAGCTACCTTGGCTTAACCACCAGGCTTCCACGTAAATACCTGTGAGAAGACACCTGCCTTCAGTGACCTGAGCCTGTGAGGGGAATCCCGTCCCCAGAACTCACATTAGCTGCCTAAACATTGCTATTTAGCACCATTTGAACACAGTATGCTATCCTGCCTGGTCAGCAGGGTACTGCAGAGGTATCTGCTAGTGCCATGCAGGTGCTTGGATATCCTTGGATGCATTACACATCTGAGTCTGCCTCAGGGAGCATAAGGCAGCTATGTTTGGGCAACTGAATCCTTTGCACAGTAATAAAATTCTGAGTCAATTTCTGTAAGGAATTAACTTTATATGATTGTTGGCTCAAAGTGCCAGAGTAAAACAATTTAGCTGCAGATCCACAGAGAGTTTGCTCATGATGCAAAGAATATGCAAACTTCTGAGATAGCAGAGTTTTGTACCGTAAATGACACTGCTATCTCCCCCCCAGAATGATGGTTGCACTGGGGTTAAAGAAAGACCTTTCATTGTTTCTCTTTAGTTATAAAACCCATATTGACTGTGGTTTAAAAGAACTAAAAGGCCCAGTCAAAGCTTACCATCTGTGTGGCTCAAACTGTTTAAATATGATGGCAATATTGATATTGCTCTAACCTCTGTTATGCCTCTCTCTGCCATCTGCAGAGCTGGGAGAACAGGTTTTCTTTATACTCACAATGAGGAACTGTGTGATAGATTGAAGGAAATCATGTTTATATAAATACATAGTGTGTATACAATACATATAAAATAATTTGAACAACTTGTCTGAACACCAAGTATCCAGGAAAGGACAGTAAGTCACCTCTGCTATCAAAATGCAAACAGAATTTTGTCCAGCCATAACCTTTCTGAAACAGGTGGCATGCAATTGTATGTTTGAAGGTAATGTGCTTTGTTAAGCTTACCAAATAACTGGTAAGAATGGAAAAGTCAATGTAATCTATGCTACCCAGAAGTCCAAGTAACAATGTTGAACTTCATTTTGATGCAGTAAGAAATTGTCAAGAAAAGGAGGAGTAACAATTTTATGACTGATGCTGCAACTGAGAAGTAATATTGTCTGTGTTGCCATAAAATGTGCCTTTATGAGTGGAATGGTAATGAAGAAGTTCATACATTCACTTCAGTGACTGTCAAGCATAATAAACACGTAGGCAGATATAAATAAATGAGACAATCTCACTGGCTTTGGAAAGTGTGTCACAGTGAGAGATGCTGAGAGAAGCTAATCAGTGTCTGAACACAAGCCTTTGTCAGCAGGGCTGCATGGAGCATCAGGGACAGCCTTTTGCCTAGGTAGCACGATTTTGGAGTTAAAGTGTTATTTTAAGGTACTTGCTGCTGGTCTTTTTTTTCAAAGATGGCACTGTAGGGTGAAGAAGGAATCAGAACTAGTGCTTTCTGTTGTCATTTGGCAAATTTTTTCAGACCCATGTCACAAGCTGCTGAGGTCATTACAGACTTTTGATTGACTCCAGAAGTCTCTGAATCATAGATGCCATGTAAGAACAGTGAGAAAGAGTGCAATTAGTGCTAGGCACGGAATGGCATGACATGATAAAAGAGGAGAGGAATTGAGGAGATGTTGACAATGTTCATTTCAAACAGCAGGAGAATTTTAAGGAGGAAAAGCTAAATGTACTCCTCAGACTGGGAGTTCACAGAAAACACTAGGACATGGGCTATTCACCCAAAATGGCAACTCAACAGCAAATGCACCATGATGAGCTTGCCAAGCACCAGCCTGGTTCTGACTCAGAACAAAAAGTACAATCCAGTGATTAATCAGCATCACTTCCTTCTGCACAATTCATTTCCTGAAGAGTTTCCCATCCACTCCTGCTTTCCCTTAAGACCTAGCAATGGCATGGCTGAAGATCTACATATGAAATTTCACACTGGCAGAATAGAAAGAGGAAGAATAGCTCATCTCAGAAGATGTAACACACATTCTATTTACCTGTATTTTATGGGAGTGGCAGCAGAAAAGCCAAGTCAATTTATAAATTAGGCCTGGTTTCACGGTGTTGTTTTCCAAGTGAATCATCACACTGAGTTGATCACATTTTCTAATTTAAAAAGTTTAAACATGCAGAAAAATGTACTTTTTCGCTCTTTATCTTATCAGGTACATCATCAGCACACTACCACCCTCTTCCACTAAAAATATTATCCACTATGCCAACTATGAACATGCCTCAGGCTTATTTATTAAGAAACATTAAGCATTACCTCATCCAGTGCAAGAAAATGTGTCCAATAACAACACAACATCTAAGAAAAATGCAGAAACCATTATTTGCTGTCAGTAGGGTTAGCAACTAATTTTCATCTTAGTCTGGGAAAGAAAAAAGGGGACCATTTTCACTTTACCATTTGATTTCCTGATGCTGATTGCATAATTTAAACTTCATGTTCCTTTCAGCAGGCTTACAAGTGAGACCAGACTGGTCAAGTCAGTTGATTTTATTGTATGTCATTGTCAACACCTAGGTTTCAAATTCCTATGGCAAACAACAGATAATAAAATCAAGGGTTCACCATGCAATTATTATTCCTTAGAGCAGCTGGCACAGCTCTCACCAAGTCATGAAATTATGAAGACTATGGAAAATTGCAGTGAGTAGGATTTCCCTTTGGCAAGTAGGACTCATTACTTACCCTGTACCAGCCATGGCTGTTTCAAATGCATAGTCCATCTGCACTTCTCTCTTGGCATGTCTGAATTTCTCACATCTGTGCTTGCCCAGCTCATACACCAAGCCTGCACCTGCCCACTAAATCTCCCCCACTTACTTCACCAAGACTGAATTTTCTTATGCCACTACAGAATTCAGGCATTATAAAACTCCCCAGCAGTAAGGAGAGCTGGTTGGGCAACATCTCAGAGAATCTTCATGGTTAATGCAAACCTTTTATTATGCCAAAGGGAAACCCTAATAATGGAAATTTCCATAGCTGACATCCTTCCTTGACATCCTTATGCTTTCTGCTGCCATGACTCACAAGCAATGACCTGATGTGTAGGAGGTGGGACTACTGGAGACTACCTTAAATAATGGCTATGGGACAGCTCAGTGAACACAAACTTCAGATTTTAATTTTTTGACCAAAGAAAAATGATGTGTAAATCTATGGCCTGATCCTCAATCTTCTCCAGATTTCAGAGATAGGCACACTTCTCAGGGAAACCACAAAGGCTGCCAGTACTCTGGTGGTGGCATGATCTTTAGCCTGAATTGGTAGATCTAATCTGGTTAGCTCACAACAAACTTAATGCAATTAGACACCCACTTAAAATAGCCTCTGGCTAATTGTCTGACTTTCTGTCCTATCTGTGAAACTGGAAAACAACATTGGGGTAGCTGAAAACTTTGGTCTATCCTGATTTTAAAAACACCTCTGTGTATATCCAGAGTATACAATCTGGCTCCACTGTGTTAGAGTCAGGTTTTGAAAAAGAATAATCAAATAACTAATCTGGTGCAAAGGTAAGGATGAGACCATGGTATGTAGAAGCTCTAACATGAGACATAAACATGACTCTGTCTTTATGGAATTTAGTGTTACCGTGGTGTTACCATGCCAGCATTTCCTTGTTTCATGGACAAAGGAAAAGATAAAAACTCAAGAGTTTCATAATGGTTTCTTAACAGTATCTGGTTTAGAGATTATTATTACATTCGTCAGCATCCAATACACATTTCACACCAGCTTCCTTTGCTAACCAATGAGCTATCTGTAGTATGGGAAAATATCCAAGGGTATGTGAGACGTGGTTCTCTCTGTGTTGTCTCTAGGAATTTCTTAGTATGTCTGTCTGAAGAAAGGAGTCCTGAGATATTTGCTACTTGTCTTGTCAAAATGAGAGGTTTAGGAATTTACTACTTTTGAGGCTAACAAAAGGATATTAGGGGTTCATGGAACACATCTGCCAAAGCCATTCTCTCAAAAGAGAGATCTGTGGCCCACCAGTCCAAGTACTGCAGGGTGACTTATGGCCATGTTGGATCTCTTTTGCATGAAGTGGGAGCACCACAGCTCCCTTGAAGCTCTAAGGCATAATGTCATGATTTAACCTCCAGATGTCAACTCAGCCCCCCACAGTTGCTCACTCACTTTTCCCCACTGGGATGAAGGAAAGTATTGGAAGAGTAAAAGTGATAAAATTTGTGGGTTGGGATAAAAACAGTTCAGTAGGTAAAGCAGAAACCACACATGAAAGCAAGTCTAACCAAGGAATTAGTTCACCTCTTCCTAGGGGCAGGCAGGTGTTCAGCCATCTCAAGGAAAGCAGGGGTCCATCATGCCTAATGGTGACTTGGGATGACAAATGACATCACTCAGAATGTCCTCCCCTTCCTTCTTCTTCCCCCAGCTATACATGCTGAGAATGATGCCATATTGTGTGGGTTACCCCATTAGTCACTTAGGGTCAACTGTCCCAGCTGTGTCCTCTCCCAGCTTCTTGTGCAGCCCCAGCCTCCCCTCTGCTGGGGTGGGATAAGGAACAGAAAAGGCCTTGGCTGTGTAAGCAGGGCTCAGCAGTAACTAAAATACCCCTGTGTTATCAACACTGCTTACAGCACATAGCCCTAGTTTTCAGCGTGGCCCCTACTACCTACTTTGAAGTAAACTGTGTCCCAGCCAAAACCAGTGCACATAGTGATCATTTTTGCGTGCATTTTTTAAGTTCAATGTGTCTGATAGGAAGATTGCCCTACAGCCAGTGGAACAGTGCTTTCTGAGGGTACATGCTATGTGTCTTGCAAGGTGACACATACTCACTTGGGGAAGATTGGGGCATATTTTTGGAGAGCTGAGGAGGACAGAAGGAACCAAATTTGATGGGGATGTGTCCATATTGACATCAATGAACTACCCCCTGAGGTGAATATCATCTGAGAATAAGTTTGTTCAGTCCAGAATATTTCAGCAGGATGAATGAGGTGCTTCTTTCAGCACTTAGAAAAGGTTTATTATTTTAGTTGCATCTCAGAGGCTGCAGGCGATAGAAGAGGCAAGTTTGGCTCTGCCAGGGCAGCTTTATGACCCAGCACTGCAGGGGATACAAGTGTGAAAGTCCACTCAGGGTCAAACTCCTCTGTTAGCTATCCAAAGTGATGTGTTATCAATGGTCCTCTACCAAAAATCTGTTCCAGGGAAAAGCTGCTACTGCTGCTGCCACTATTTTTGCCTGCAGCTGTTCTTCCAAGTGTGAGCCATGAGCTACTTTTTGAGAATTACATGAAGCCCTTCCCTTCCACAGGCCAAGGAATGCAATCCACCCTTTCAATACCTTGAGGAAAAATGTTTTTTCCAACCACAGTCAGGACATTGTGTGAAGGAGGACTTGGCTGCTTTTCTGGTGCCCTGAAACCTTCTTAGTAGAAGGCACACAGGAGCCTTGTCTGAGCCACATCTCACATCAGGACTCCTAAAAAGGGCTGGGTCTCTAACAAACTTTTGAGTGGAACAAGGATTCCAGCACTCCTAAACTGAAAGGAAATGTTTGCAGCAATAGTCTTCAGCTTCCTGTGATCTTTGGGGGAAGGAATGAATGGGAAACAACATCCTTCTGGAATATGCCTCTTCTGAAGGCCAGAAAGAGCTTCTGTGGACCATTTTTTTAGCAACACTAAAGGTGAAAGAGGTAGTTCTAGAAATGAAATACTCTGTTCAGTTATAGAACAGTCATCAATACTGGAAAAAACATTTCCCTGACCTAACATTAAAAAACTGCTTTTGCTGTTCTTGAAGTGATTAACAGAATGCTACACACTATCTCTAGCTAAAGAAACACATAACTAAGTATTTACTGGAAGAAAAAAAAATTTCCTGCTATAGAGTGGAGGATGCTGCCAAGGGATTTTATCTGGCAAGCACAGAGTCACAGGCAAGACTCTAGGGAAATTTGCTCCTGCTCCATCTCTTGTAAGTGTCAGTGAGGTATAAGGACAGCCACAGTGCAGATGTAGTTTCAAAGGCCAATACTGAAAATGGGGGCCAAGCTCCCTCTTTTTGGGGACAGTCCCACCACAATTAGAACAAATAAATCAGTGGAGATCTTCCCCATTAACACTGAGGCTGCTAGCATGTTTGTGAGGCAATATATTTAAATGTTTACTTTTTTAAGGAAGTATATAATGTAGTTTTGTCATTGGTGAAGAAATAGCTTGCCATGACTGCAAATACAGTTAAATAAGCAAATTTAGCTTTACAATGGATTGAGTCCTGATGGATCTATTGGCACAGGCTTCGTACAGAGTACTAATGCTTTCTTGGAAATAAAATTACATGGAAACAAAATGAAAAAATACTTGATATTTAAGTGATCTAAATAATTCATTGTTTCTGGTTCTTGGAGCAGAAGTTATACATTTCTATGTGTCTTACATGATGTGTGCAGAAGTTAGACACTAATAATTGCACATGCAGTGGCCACTAATACAACAAACAATACATTAAACATTAAAAAAAGTATGAAGACATGACTAACCTAACCTAAGTTGGATGTTCCTTCAAAATTCTGCTCCACAGCCACTGACCCCATTGGCGTCTGACAGTATAAGAAACTGAAGTCCTTACTTTGGATTAAGGTCCAGGGTTCAGGTTTAGCTGGACAAGACCACAAGAAAGAAGCCTTGTAGAATCCTCTCTGAATCTGGTTCTCGTATGAAAAAATAGGACCAAGGCATCAAATTTATCTGTTTGGGACTTAAGAGTTGGCTGGTTTTAATTTTAATGAATGACTAATAGTAGCAATGTGCACAACACTTGGAGCATGCATCATACTTCCAGTTCCTACATCTGTATTTATTATATATTCTTCTTTGTGTTCCTTACCCCTTACTACAGAACAAAGGATTCTTCCCTTTAAAAAACAGTTAGTGAAGAACAGAATTTATACAGATCTCCATAACTGTTAGAGAAGCACAATTCTCACAAAACCCATAACATGGAGATTGCTTAATGAAGGGACTAGTAGAGGGGTCAGAGAATTTTTTCATACAATCACTACATAATCCCTGTATATAATGCAAAGGGACAAAAGTATGAATGGATTCAAAGTGGAAATCAGTCAAACATGGCAGAAGAGTTTATCAGTGACTGTTATGTACAATGACTTGAATACAGCTCCAAACTCTTTTGATCATGAAAGTCCAGAAAGTTATTTTAAAAATAGATACCCTACTCATTTCTAGAAATGCAACTGTTCCTGAGTGGTATCAAAGACAGAGCTGTGGGGATATTTGTCATATTTGGCCCTGCATTTCTTATGCTCTTATTCCCCTGAAACTACTGACAAAGGTGGATGTGTAAGGACATTTACATCATAATTATATTACCACATAAAAAAATTATTTAAGAAGGTTCACGGTGTTACATCTTCTCTGTGCTCTTTTTGCACCCTACATTTCTCCCTGATGACCTACAGAACTTCAAACTGTTGAATACTTTTGATTGGGATTCAGTCATTTTTTTGGCAGTTGTCACTCATTCTGTCACTTTGCCACAGCTGTGGAGATGAATTTGCCTTGTCACTACCTATTCCTGGGCTACTATCATGCCAGGGGTGTGTGTGTGCTACCACAAAGCCCTTCCCATAGAGTTGCTCCCTGATGTCCCATTCTGGTTGTTTCTACAGCTGTGTTTCTGCCAGCTGGAGCTTCTGGTTGTTGTTTCTGTTCTTCTCCAGCAAGTTTTCTATCAAGGATCCCACTGCTAAATGAAAGAATTATGCTATCATCTTAAGAAATGGAAAAGTCTTCAAAGGGCAGAGGCATAAACAAGACACTTAGCAGACCTCAGGGTTCTAGCTCTATGCTCTTTCTATTGGAATGGCGCTTTTTTTTCCACAGAAAGAGTGATAAAGTACTGGACTGGTCTGCCCAGGGAGGTGGTGGAGGCACCATCCCTGGATGTGTTTATAAAAAGACGAGATGTGGCCATGGTTTAGTTGAGGTGTTAAGGCGTGGGTGGGACTTGATGATCTTGAAGGTCTCTTCCAACCCAGTCATTCTGTGATTCTGTGGTTGCATGGGGCTCCTTCAGACACAGGCAATCACAAACTTTTCACTCACTACTCATCTGCTTGCTGGGTTCTGGAAGAGATGTGAAAAGGTGAACTTCACATTCTGTCTTTCAGTGGTATAGTAAATACCAAGCTCTGAGAAATTGTGAGAGCTATTTGGGAAGGATTATTTTGTAATGAAAGTGTGAAACCTTACCTACTGCCAAATGTGCTACAAACATGGAAGACAAAATCAAAATTTTGAAAAAAAATACAGTATGAAATCTCTAACATGGAGAATTAAAATGATCAGAAAATCCTATGGGAATTTCCTGAGGGAATGTGGAGACATTACTTCTGTGGAAGAAGCGTTTCTCACAATGAGTGATGAAAGAAACAGTTGATTATAGTACTATATTGGGGGTACAGTAATATTTACTGTTTGGCTAACTACAGACAATAGGCTCTACCTATTCATACACTTTCTTGTCTTCAGTTTTCTCTCTTGTATTGACTGAGTGCAGCTGACAAAAAATATTGTTTGGCAGAAATATCGTAATTAATTATTTTCTCTAGCTCCTAGTTCTTATACATTTTCTTTTTAACATTATTTGAATATATATTTGAAATGTGTTTCATTTTGTTATAAAAATTGTTGAGAGGAAACACATTTTTCCTGGCCTTATGTGAAGTGAAAAAAATAGAGAGAAAAGGGTCTATATATTATATATATATATATATCTTATCTTGAACATATACAATATATATATTATATTGAATATGCATATAAGCTCTGTAAAGCTTAAAACTTTCATTTGTAGTGAACACCACCAGCCATGTGTTTTGAAGTGAGCTCATGTTTATGGAATTATACAACAAATAATAATAACCAATAGTAAAATAAGTTAAAATATTTATGTGGAGGCAAAGGCACAAAAGCATCAGAGCAGGGCATGTTGTATTTTGGTTATGGAGACAAGGATGGAGTTCAAGGGTTTCTTCTTCAGTGTCCCCTGCCCCTACACAATTATTTGTTAGTGGTAGCATGGAGATATCACGCAGAATTAATTTCCCTGATGCTAATAAAAATCTCAGTGATACTTTAAATGATGAGGTAAATGATATCGTATCTCTGTTGCTAATTGAGGGCCAAATTGAGACCTGAGAGAAAGTGAATGTATTGGGAAATACGGGACTGTTTGATGACAGCAAGAGTGGCAGAATTTGCACCTTGGAGCAAGCTTCCTCAAGTGAAGACCTGGAGGCCAAATGCAGATCATAATGCCCAGCCAAAGCTCCTGACAAATTTTCCTGCCTGGGGAGTGGCCTCAAATCCAGATGGGGTGAGTGATAAGAGCCCTGTGATTTTACTCACACGTATGCATGAGGCAGGGAGATGTAGCTGCAAGCAGCATCTGCAAGGCAAAAGCACATCCCACTCTCCCACTCCTCCCATTCACATGTGCTTCTGAGCATACTCCCACTTGGGTGTTGATTTGTCTACTCTTCATGATGTTTTGATCCTTTCAAAAAGGGGTATACTTTTTTGTTTGTTGTTCCAAACTACTCTTTTCTTTGTGAAAACTTAAAAGCAAATTCCTTGAAGTTTCAATAGTACTTCACCTAATTTTTTTTAAAAGACGTCAAAATTGGATGTCCCATGAAGATTATGCTCCATGCATCTGGTATTTCTGCTTCCTTATTTCTTTAGCTGGTCCATCCAAAGAAGAGCTTTGGCTTTAATTCAAAAAATACCATAACATTTTTTATATAAATGCTTCAAGCATAGTTTCATATTTGTCAGTTGGTGAACATGTTTAAATGATTGTTATATAAGGAGAAGCACAGGACTACAGCAGTCAATGGAGCATATGCATAGGATACATTTACATAATTTTAATATCTAGAATAGGATTACCTGCAATGACTGTTTCCCTGTGATAAACCACAATGGGTACATTTATAGAGACAATCTGCTGGAGATCTTATTCACCAGACTCTTGATGGTCACACTGCTGGAGTCTTAGCTCACTTCTTGGCCTTGTCCCAAAGGTTGTCCCTCCATGCAGTCCCTGGGATGAGTCATGTGTGGAAAGGACTGATGCAAGGCAGCCAGTGTCACTTGGCCTCCAGGTCAGGGCAGGGTCCCTGCCCTTCAGCCAGCACCATTTCATACACACGCGGTGATGGCATGGGATTAGCACACTCTTATTTTTTACCTGGCATTACACATGTCTTTATTTCAACCTGGTAATTATGGCATTAGCTTGATAGGAAGACAGATGGAGTGTCAGCATAGCAATCAAATTTTGCGTGCCTTTCCCTGAAGTCGTCCTGTAAGTGTTGAGACACCAGAGGGATAAAGGCTAAAGAAACCTGCCTTCCTGCCATCCTCTGCTGCACTAACCTGTGGGGTATTATTTTGGCATTTATCATTAATATAGAAGATACTGAAATAAATGAAGTTATATCCCACTATATGCCCCTTAATATTGGAACTTATAGGGCACAGGATATCCTGTGACTCTTGAGTTTCCATAGAGAATGTCTTGGATGATAGGACTTCTCAGTTCAGATCTCAAAGTTGTGAATGAAGGCCAAAACCCTACTGCTCTCCTTACAATCAAAGTCTGTCCTGCATAACATACTCTCCAATATTATTTCAGCAACATGTTTACATTGCATATACTTGTAAGGCCCACAGTTTTATTATTCTAGCTGTCATCTTTTTTTTTTTTCTTTAAAAAAAATAGATCTAGTATGTTTTTTTATGCTACAGTTTCATGATTCATTCCAGCTTGGCTTCAGCACAACATTTTTCCACCCACATAGAAAAGCATGCCAAGCCTCCAAGGTTTTGCAATATTCTTCTGTAGTATTACTTTTATCAGGCAATCAAGTAAATATTAATATAACTCCTTTTTTTAAGGAAAAGCAAGTTTTGCTGCCAACCGCACAACTTTCCATGTGATAATTTGAAGTATCAACATGTATCTACTTTGAAAAATTCAACTCATATATTCCTAAATATATGTAGTGTTAAACTGCTCATGGGTATCAACTTAATATCACAGATATTTTAACTTTTTTTTTTTAAATATAGGTTGTTTTTGTTGATCAGGATTCAAAGTCTGTTCATTTTATTCACCTGAGAATTCCCAGTTGAGTAGGTAAAATCTAGCAGCTTTACAAGCACAGGTATATGCTGTCTTGCAAACACAGTCATGTTGGGATGTACGTTTTAATGCCGTTATAATTTATTTTAGATTCTGAGTGAGCATAACCTGCAGCAGTTTCAGTAATTCCAAAACTGTAATAGCATCATTTAAACTGACATATTTTACCAGTTTAACAGTATAATTAAACCAGAAAAACTTTCAGGTCTAAATCTGATGTCAGAGCACAAGAATCTGGCTCATATATCCCCCAAATGATGGGTTTTGCATGATTATTTTAGAGACGGGTGAAAACATAGGATAATACATAAGATATACTGCCTGGTTTCACAATCTTTTTGTGAGATGAGTCACTTTTGCTCACTTATATAGGTGAATAAGTATTGTGGCACTTCCAATGAACACAATCCAAAGCAAAAGTTGCTGAGTAGAACCCATAAAATACGTAATATGGCAGATAAGCTTTCCAGTCATGCTGCGAAAAAAGATTATTTATTCTTTCATGTCATATCACTGGGTGGCAATTTTTAGTTAATGAGCCAGTAGCTCCTACCTAGCATCCTTTCTAATCCACTGCCACAGGCTACCATGCCTAACCCAGGGCTGCAGCTACATAGAAGCTTAGTTCCTTGTCATTAACAAAGCAAATGAGACACGTTTCTTATATGAGTTAAAAACACACACAGAGAGGCAAAAAAAAATTATTTCAGGTTAACTAAAAGGAATTTACTGTATAACTTTCAGTCCAACCACCAAACCCAAAAATCCATTATTTGCACAGTTCTATTTCCAGCACACATAAATATGCCACTTGTGTTCATTAATAGTACCACAACCTACCTCTGCCTTTTCTTCCCTGTGAACAGGGCTATTCTTCCCACTCCCAGCACTTTTTTACCACTTCCATTGCATTCATTATGAAATACTGAGAAGAATTTATCTCGCCTGAATTTAAGCTATATATCACAGGTGTCTATATCTGGGCTTGAACAAGTTCCCTTCAGAGTTAAGGGAAAGTTCATATCCAAGCCAGTTTCCTAGACACAGAAGTCTTATTGAAGTGTTAGATGCTATGTGTTGTCACCCTTAGGCTGCTCCAAAAGAGAATGGGTCACCCCTAGGTCTTGGGTGTTATCTTTAGGCTTTATGCAGATATCTTTTATTCTTGATGGCATCTCAAATGACACTAGAAGGCTGTGCTTAGGCAACCTTCAAACTCTCCATTAATTTTAATAGGAGCTTAACACCTAATTGAGGTGCAGATATCTACACTGCAGACACCATAAATTAGGCTGAGCTGAATCCTGCACACTCAGACCTGAGGAAAACACTCATCCATTTAGGGGCTTGTGAGGATTTCTCTGACCTATCTTGTCTAATCTGGAACGTTTCTGAGTTCAGACATCCTTCTCATGAGGTGCTTTTTCCTTTGCAATTATACCTAAAATTCTTACACATAGAGTGAAAAACTCCCTACTACCTGTAGACAGAAAGTGGAAGTAATTTATATCTTTAATGCAGCCATTTACATCAATGTAATCCATGACTACGTCAATGTAATCCATTGCTATCTGGCATAATAAAACAACCAACAAAGTCAAGAGGATTATCTGCACACAGAGTGTGAACTCTGCCCCAAGAAAATCAACCAATACTCAACTATCCATAAGAACTTCCTCTAAAAGGAAACACACTTTTTCAGACCATAATCAGCCCCATCTGTAGCCTAGTTACATTCAACAGCACACAGGAGAATACTCAGAAGTGACCAAAAAAAGTTGGTCATTCCTAAAGGCTCTCAGGACACTGAGAATAAAGGATCTATGACAGCAGACAAAATTTTAAATGGCACTCATATTCCAGACAAATGGAATACCTGCAAATTGCAGTGAGGTATTCTGGATCATTTATTGACTGGCCTCAGAGCTCTGCAGCAAGTGTCTCAAAACCTGAGCTATCCAAGCCTCCAGCTGCCCTAGCAAATCCAGACTAGTGGGAAGAGGCACTGAGGAATGCTGGGTACTCTGCACACATTTCTGGGCTTTGACATCAGACTAGTTCAAGGTTGGTCCTGTTGACTGAATTCCCATTATCAATGGAAGGGTGTTAGGTAGTTTTTTGGAGCACATTATTTAGTTAGTGTCATCCAAAAGGAATCTATCTTCCATGTTTTAAGAGGCTCCATGATGCAAACCAAAGCTTCATTGATGAGGGAGGTGATTCTGCCCCTTCACTTTGTCCTGGTGAGACTCCACCTGGAATGCTGCATCCAGCACTGGGGTCCTCAGTACGGGAAGAGCATGGACTCTGTTGGAATAGAGCCAGAGGAGGGCCATAAAAATTATCAGAGGTCTGGAACAGCTCTCCTGTGAAGAAAAGCTAAGAGGATTGGGATCGCCCAGTCTAGAGAAGAGAAGGCTCCATGGAGACCATATTGTGATCTTTCACTACTTAAAGGGGGATTATAAGAAAGACACTCTTTTTTGTAGGGCCTTTTGTGATAAGACAACGGATAGTGGTTTTAAACTAAAAGGGCAGATATGAGGAAGAAATATTTTATGAAAAGAGGGGTGAAACACTGGAACAAGTTGCCCAGGGGGTGGTGGACACTCCAACCCTGGAAAAAATCAAGGCCACGTTGGATGAGTCCTAAGCAACCTGATCTAGTTGACGATGTCCCTGTTTGCTGCAGGGGTTTGGACTAGATGACTTTCAAAAGTCCCCTCCAACCCAAACCAGTCTATGATTCTATGATTCTACACTAGCTAGGGGCGGTCAGGAGATTCCCCTCAAAGCAGCACTCCCAACCTAAACTAAAACACTAATAGAGGCTTGTCCTTAAACATCTCCTTCTCCTATGTTCTGATTTTGGTAGAATGTTCTGCTTGTGGTTCACTGTATATATTCATTAATCTCCAGAGAGATTTCTGTCCTCTGACAGGAGTATTCATTGGGATAGAAAAAAATTAGAGGTCTGAGCAGATGTGGATATCAGTGTACTTTGTAAGATACGTTTGTGGTTGCCCAAGTCCATTACCCAAATTAGAGATTTACATCAAAGAAGTTATTGTAAGCAACAGTCTTCAGGTGAAGTTCAGCCCAATCTCCAGAAAATGAGTTGTCAGCACTCGTATGACTCTTCGAATGGCTCCTCTTGCCACATTGAGTGCCTGCCACCTTTTGCCATTTCTCTGCATCAAGGAGTGCGTATGCGCTTTACCGATTTCACAAGTCACTGTGTTCCCAACACGCTTCGTTCACAGCGTCTTTGTTTTACGTGTGGTGGTGATAAAGGGAGGATGAAGGGTTAAGCAGTTTCCAAAGGCTGCTGTTTAACAATGGTTGTCCTTCTGAATCATGGATTAGCAAATAATCATTTGTTCTGATGATGTAATATTCATAACTTACAGTAATGTAACTGAAGGGAGGAGTTCTGTGGAAATTCGTTTGAACTGGTCTCTCTGGTTTATGATCCTTCCTGTTCCCCTGCTCATGTACTGGCTTAATCTTACTCAGTAAACACGTTTGTTTCCTAATTCTCCTTCAGACTTCAATTTGCAAGCATCTTGGAGAAATCCTGCTTTCAAACCCAAAATCATAAAAATAAGGAAAAAAAGAGCTGCTTTAGCACTAAAAGCAAAAAAAATCACCGATTTACTTTGTCATTGTGTTCTAACTCAGCATAAAATTAACTCCCTGGAGATTGCTGATAAATACATTCATCTGTCTAAGCTTTCGTTTGGCTAGGAATCTCTGGTATACCAAGGGTTTCTTTTTAAGGCAGTTCCTGAAAGGCTGTACGAAATGCTACATATTGTTACTAGAGGTTAAAAAAAAGCCAAAAAATAGATTATATTAATATACTTTACTGAGAACTTACAATATTTAAAACAGTTCTAGACAGCAGGTAAAATTTTTCTGATGCAAGTTACGAATGAAAGTTACTATTTCATTAGGGCTGTAGACTTTCTCAGGAATAACGTGAATACTTACTGAGAAATTCTCAAATGGAATTCTACATTTTTTCCTGATTTTTCAGGCCTTGCCTACCACAGAGAAGTGAGTAGGAGTAAGGATTATCTCATCACCTTGTACTTATTCACCCTATTGGTGACTATTGTTGAAAAGTCAACCATTGTTGTCTGTTGTCATACCATAACACGTAAAACAGATGGTTACTTTCAAGTATCATATACCAATTCAGAGAGCATTTCTGCTAATGAAGATTAATAAATATTTACTTTCTAAGGATAACATAGTGTGCCTCTGATTGTGTGCAATAAAATAAAGCATATGTGAAAGACTGGTTGCATTCAAGATGAATAATCATACTTACACCGTGGAGTGGACAGGAAGGAGGAAACCATTATTCTGCATGATGGATTGTGTTTGTGGATTTGACAGTTGCAGGATGGATATTCCTGGCAAATGCCAAGCCACCTCCTCTGCATCCGGCTGGAACATGTCTCAACTTACAAACCACCTTGATTACATAGTCCTGACCACAGTCCACTGCTGACTCGAATATGTTATCTGTAATAGCACCATGACATCTTTTCCTACCATCACATAAGAGATTTCTTGCTAGGCAGATAAAGTGGACTTTAAAAGAAATTGGGTGAAATCAGTACCAGCCCCATGCCACCAAAAAGAAGCATCAGAGCTGCTTTTTTTACTATCACAGTTTATAAATTGTTTTCCTAGCTGAACCTTGAGGATTATGTGTACTATTCAAAAGAAGGGTGAGTTAATTCCAAAAACAAGTGCAGTGAGCATATATGTAGGATTATGTGAGAGTGTTTCCAAACTGTGAAACAACTCAAATAGATTGGCATGCAATGATGCATAGGTCAATCAAGTCACAGCATGCTTCTGTTTAGTTTAATGGTAGATGCTCTAACATTTTTAGTTGCACAGTGCATAGTCAAACACTATCGCAAATGGATTTTGTGTGTGCGTGTTCTTCAGCTCACATTCTATTCAAAGAAATCTAAGGAGGGGTTTTGTTTTTATTTTTGCTAGGGTTTTTTGGTTTTTTGTTTGGTTTCTTTTTTTGGTTAGTTGGGTATTTTTTAAGGTTGAATAAGTCTCTGGTTACTTTCTTACTATTGTTAGAAAACACTTTGGTAAGGAGCTATACATGATATCCATTTAGATTTTGTGGACGTTGAACTTTTTTGAAAAGTATTCATTATATCCTTAAACACTTAGCCTATTTTTGCATCTTAAAGTCAAGTTATTTGAGTAGTATCCAGCAGTTAGTGATAATGCACAACCCCACTGACACACTACCAACAAAGATCACTGGAATTTCTTATTGCTTTCCAACTCTTCCCTCAGTCTTTAAGATGAGAAGTAGTACCCCAATGCCCTCTTGTTGCTGAAACAGAAAAGCTGGTTAAAGTTAGGAACATGGTTCATGTTAAATATAATTTCAGGATTTGTTTCAGTGCTGATTCACAACTGAACCAAATATTAAAAAAAACTGCCACAGAGTAAAAAGTATTATATTTTTTTTAAAAAGTTGACTTGGAGGAGAATTTGCATTTCAACCCAAAATTTCTCATTTTTAGTAACAGTTAGAGATATTAGTTTATTTTTATGGCTTCACTGTGGAAGTCCATAATAAACCACATGCCATAACATATTATTTGAACCAGAATTGCAGGATAATGGGAAGATACAGTAAACAGCTGGCTTCTCTAATTTGTATGTTGAATGTTTACGTGGTCCTCTTGTTAAGTACCAAACTGTTTCATCAGAACAAAAACACGAGATACTTTGATCTGGAAAATAAGGTAAGATGTTTCAATGATACACTGCAGTCACAATTCATCCTACCTAACGTTAATCACCCATGTAAGGCACGTAAATTAAGGGCTTAGTCATCTCAGACTCCCTCTAATGTCGCAGGAGGATGATGGGCACTTTCTCAGGGTGGCAGGGAGACTTGGTGGCTCCATAAGAGTGGAGAGAGTCAGGGTGGCTGGGATGTAACTCTGGTACCTCAGCAGTGGATCCAAGTTCAGGTTCAGGCACTGCCTCACACCTCCTGCTTTCCAAAACACATCAATGAAATAGTATAATGATGCCTACTTCATAATTTATTCTGGGGAGGGGTTTTCTTTAGTAGGAAAAATAAGTAAAATCTTTCTGGTTCCACAAAAACTTCTCCATCATTAGAAAGCAAAGTGAATTTGCTTCAATTCCTCCCATCAGCTTTAGCTGTGAGCAACAAAAAAGAGCTGTATTACCAATTCATGGAAGAAAAGTAGTGCTTTCATTCTTCAGCAAACTATTTATGACTTCAGAAATAGATTTTAAGAGAATCTGGAAAGATCCAAGTCAATTTGCTCTTTGGCCCACAGGCAGGTCAAGCAGAAGTTGTGATTTTGAGGGCTAAAATGGGGAGATTAGAAAGACACCTGAACTGCAAGA
The DNA here is from genome assembly GCF_051311805.1 of Agelaius phoeniceus. Lineage (NCBI taxonomy): Eukaryota > Metazoa > Chordata > Aves > Passeriformes > Icteridae > Agelaius > Agelaius phoeniceus. Next base: position 51,630,517 of record NC_135266.1, read on the forward strand.
TGAATTTAGCAAGAGGCACATAAATCCCTCAGATGGTCCTCTTTATTTTCTCTGAATTAAGTTGTTTTTTGTTCCAGAAATGAGAACTCAGAATATAGTATTGCAAGCCTATTAGCACACCAACATGATGAGATACTGCAGATACAGATATCTGTCATCTTGAGCAAAAATTATGGGCAATGGAACAAGGATAAGGTGTCAAAGATAAGGAAGTCTCTATGCCTAAAAGTTTTCTAGATTCTTAGAAACATGGGCCAGGGGAAAACCTGTAGGAAAAGAACTCTGGAGGTCATCTACAGCAACTCCCAGGTCAAAATGGAACTATTGCAAATATGGAAGTATTTCGGCTGGGCCTTCTCCAACTGAGAAATTGTTGGAGTCCTCCAGGGATGGAGAACTCACAGCTGCTGTAGTTTTTCTAGAGTAAATCACCCAGAGGCATTAAAGGTTATCATATCAAACATATCTGTAATTTCAAAATCAAAGATTGATGCAGGATGGAGAAAGAGGTTGTTGTTGCATCACTGCTTCCATGCAAGAATTTTGAGGACCCTGGAGGTAGAAGCAGGAAGGTGGGAAAGATGAGAGATTGCCCCCATTCCCTTATTTTCTCTCACTTTGATCTCAGAATCTATTTTCCTCCAGACCTTTCGGATGTACGTAGTTGTATTTCCTCAGAGGACTCCACCAAATCCCAGTTAATCTGATGTGTCTTTTTCCTGAGGGAATGTTTCCTCCCCTGGTAAAATTCCCAGATCTTACACTTGTCTCTTCTAAATGTTGCTTATGTCTGGACTTCTCCTAACTCCCGCATTCTAAAATGGGCTGGTGGTAGAAATGTTTCTGTCTATTTAGTCTATTTAGTAAAAGTAAAATCATGGAGGACAAAGTGGGAGACTAGAATTTAATTTCCTTTGGTCTTTCAGGTATCAAATGTCCTACTTGTCAGAGTTGAATTGAAAGGATTTTGACCATAAAGTGTATAATAGGGTTTCTCCCCAAAACTTCTTTGTGCAGTCTGCAGAATGAGGTACCTCTGTGGAGGTGCCTGTCTATTGACTTTTGAGGTTTTTTGCTATACATTAATATCACTTGAAGAGAAAAAGTAGGCTGTGAATGAAACAATGCAGTCCCTGAGAAGAGGACATTTTCCTTGGAAAAATGTTGGTTTCAACCCCTTCAGACAGACCAAAGTGTTGAATCTGAGCCTAACTTCCTAAGTAAATGACTTAACCGAAAAATTTTGTATGAAAGGTGGGTGGCAGATCCTCCTCCACTGTCTGTTCTAAAAATCACCCACAAATCATTTTCCAAGAAGATTTCTGGGTGTGTGTTGGGTGTTTTTTTGAGAATGTCTGCAGGTTTGAGCTCCCCAGGAGACTTCAGCAGAGGAATGCCTTGATTCATATGTGGGAGATATCTATCAAGCTCCTTAAAATGTTCTGGGCATGTGCCAAAGCCATGCTCTGGACACCCAGAAGAGCTGAAGCTCAGACAGGCAGGTGCCTTCAGCAAGATTCAAATAAAACACCTAAGCACTTATGGTGCAAACAAGGAGAATTTCATCAAAGAAAGAGAAAAGTGGTTTTTCCTATAATGTTTGCCCCACTAAAGTATTCAAAACTTCCATTATAAAATTTACTTTCATGCTTAAAATTACACCACTGACACCTTGCTGAACTAAATACATAGACTGCCATTTCCTGGAGTGCATTTGGGATTTGCAGAGTAGGTATTTCACTGTCTGAGGCCCCCAAGGATGCTCCATTTCTGAGCATGCTTAGACCATGTCTAATGCGTATCAGCAGCACTAGGTTCAACACAGGGCAGAGCTGCCACTGTCACTTTAATTCAAAATTTCTGGTGTAGGAGAAGCAGTGGTGGTGGTGGTGGGGAAATCCAATTTTTACTTACTAGCCTACAGGACTGAGTGCCTACACAACCATGGATGACCCAGGTTCATTGAATTCTGGCATCAGACTGCAAGCACAAAAGCAGATAAATCCTTCCTTGTGAGGCCGTGGCATTATCTGGCAAAACTTTTATAATAAGGTAATTACTGAGTTTTTTCATGGTTTTCCTAATGAAGTATATTTTGAATAAGTTATGGACATTTTTCCTGCCCCAATTTGGCCCGCAGTTAGTTTAACTAACCTTTTCTGTTCAATAAGCTTCCCTGCTCTGTGAAAGAATAACTCAATCCAGAGTGTCATATTCCAAATGGATGGCGACTGCACCACAGCCACCTACCCCCGTCTGTGACTAGGATGAATTTAGCCCACTGCCACTGAAAAGGGCAAACAGTGACAGCAGCTGTCTGTGGGACAGGATGATAACAAAGTGTGAACAACAAGCCTCCTTTTCACGTAGATATTATGCAGATTATTCTTATTTGGTAACACTTGGAGTATACTGAGAAACTTAAACACATGCTGTTTGGTTAAGTAAACTATGAAAGAATATGGGAACCCAAAAGAACTGCAAAAAAGAAAAAAAAAAGCTCAACCTCATTGCCAGATTGGATTCAAAATTCTGCAAAGCTGGTGAAGGTAGGCTGGAGAAAACAAAAGGCAGCAATGCTATCTATGACACAAGAAGAAAAATAGGAAACTCAGCACAGGGTTTAAAGATGTCTGTGGAGGTGGGTGAGTCATTGTTGCTCACACTTTGAAGTGAAGGAGACAAGCCTGTGCGTCATATATTATTTCCTCTTAATCTGCAGAGAACAGGCCATCCCAAGCCATTGATGGAAGCCAAACACTTGGAGCACAAACGAAACGTGACTGGACATGGGTTTCTCTTAGTCAGGCATCCTGGGAGCCCAGAACCACAAGTCAGACTCTGTCAGCAGTTGAAATACCTTTGGTTCACCGGTTAACAACCTGGCGATAAAATGAACTGTGGCTGAAACTAAGTCTACGTGGGCCTGGTGTAATTAGGAGCCAAGTTTCATACCGCTATAGGGCTGATACTACACCCACTGAAGTCAATGATAATCTTTCCATGAATAACAGAGGCAGATCTTCTCATCTCTTGATGCCTGTACTTATAAAACAGGAATAACGGTACTTTCTTTCTCCTTTATTTCCAGCCTCACAAACATTTTACAATGAGGACTGTCTCTTTCCAGGCACTCCATGTGGCATTTAACGCCTCCAGATTTTTTTGCTTATTTGGAATTTGAAGCTAGAAAAACACATTACAACTGGCAGGACGTATCCAACAGATAGGATGTTTGCTGTATGCAGACTACCACAGACTTGTGGAGATCTGAATATCTAAGTCTATTGCTACCAATAGAAACACTGGCTACTGGCAGGTTTTGAAATCCCTGTTTAAAAACTCTAGGTCTTTTATTTCTTCTTCTTTGAACTACTGCAGTAGTACAAAGCTTGTGAAGGCAGCATAGAACTTTGTAGGACTCTACAAGTGCAAGGCTGGCTCCACCAGGAAAGATAACTACTAAGTTGAGTAAGTTGGATATGTATCTTTTATTCATACAGTGCTGTTTAAATGTGCAACTCAATGTGTTACACTAAGGTCAATCTCTAGCATGGACAGGACAAACAGCAGTAGAAAACCTTGCAAGATCTGTATCATATTGATTCATGTTGACAATTGAGCTGGATTCTTTGTTTCATCTTTAGGTCACTTGCATGAATTTATGCTTGGTTTGGGTTTTTTCCTTTCATGGGAAGCAACTCAGACTATTACTCACTGCTTTGGAAGAGATGCTGGCAGACCGCTTAGTTTACATCCTCTGTAGGGTTTGGGTCTTCTTTTCTTTTTTCTTTTTTCTTTTTTCTTTTTTCTTTTTTCTTTTTTCTTTTTTCTTTTTTCTTTTTTCTTTTCTTCTCTTTTCTTTTCTTGCACATATATGTTTACTTGGATATGATATGCTGACAAAGCATTTTGTTATCCTTTTGTAGCAAAGCCCCACACAATTGTAGCAAATTCCACACAAATATAAACACTACGCAAAAGGATATAAGTCTTACTAAGTCTTGAATTGACAGTCATGCTCTTTCTAGATTCTAAGCACCTTATTAATTAATATGATCCAATAAAATCATGTTAACACTGCAGATGAATATTTCCTCAGAGTCCTGAAATGTCCTCACTTAGACCTCTAGACCCCGAGAAACTGTTGCTATGTCACAGTATACTTGAAAGGTCACAATTTTAGTAGAAAAGCCGGAGGGATCAGCCCTCCAGCCTTTGTAATTTGCTGAGCCATTCCATCTTGAAAACCTGGTGTCTTTCCTAGCAGAACTGCACATTTTAAGGCTAGAAAATTCTCCCAAAATTATAGACTCTTTCAAAACTTTTGTAAGCTAAATACTTTGTTGTTGCTCTTGGAAGAAAACAAATCCTTGGGCAACCGAGCATAGAAAATAGGGCTGAACAACCTGTTCAGAAATCCCAACCTGCCTAAACACAGCAAGTTTCAGCTTGAAGAGGACTGATTGTGCTGAGGATGGCCTGAAGCCCACATAATGCAGCTAACTTCCGTGTCAGTTAGTTAGGAGTTTCAATGAGCTGGGTACACTCTTTCCTCTAAAGAGAAGGCTCCACTCATCTCATTGAGTCTGCTTTAGTTTTCTTCACAAAATATAAACAAGAAAAAGAAAAAAAAAAAAGTACTGAAATAACCTGGGTGGCATTTTTTTTCAGTATTGTAGACATCATAATCTCTTGAGATGTGTATGAGGATTTTGTGGATGCCAATATCTTCTACTCCTTATTCAGAAAGGTCCCAGATGTGGAAAGTTTCCTTGAATCCCTCATGGTGGCAGTGGAAAAATGTGGAAAGGAGCAAAGGGTACTGATGCACTAGAGTGCTTTATTCCAAAATGACACATGGATGTAATATTGCTGGGATAGATTAAGTCACATAAACATAAAATTGGGTCAAAGAGGTAGGATGTATTTGGCTCAAAAAAGATCTATTAATGTTTTGAGGAAGGGGACGCTGCCTCCTACTACTTCAAAATAACATGCAATGTTTTTTTACATTAAATAACAGTGGTTGCCAATAAGACAGCAGCCTGGTTGAAAACACTTTCACATGACTGCAGGTAACCATGTGTTATAAACTAGCTGAGACCTGGGAAAACACTCTAGGCAGTGGTAGGCAGACAGGTAAACTTAGCCTCATGCTTTGCTTTTAGAAGTTCCAGTATGTACTGCCGCAACCAGTTTTTGTTTTGTTTTTTTCCCAGAGAGCCAGTCTGTAACCACAGACAAATGTTTTTCTCTGTTGAAACTCATCCTTATGGCACGACAGCCTGGCTAATTCTTGGTTATACTACGTACATAATAAGAATGCTTAAACATAAAAGGGATGAAAGACCAAAGCAGGAGAAATTTCTCTCAATTTTACATTCCAGAAAAGCAAAATCTGCCATACCCAGGTCTTTTTGTTGCTTCTAGATGCTGAAAAAGGGGATGTGAACGGCAGCCATTGCTGCCACTTAGGTTTCCGTATTTATTAAAGAAAGCTTCCTCTTAGGCTTCCCTTTTGTCTGGTTTCTTTTACATACTCTCTCATACTGTGGATTGAACTCTGTGCAATAGCCCACAATATGCAGACTTTGTCTTCTAGTTTCTGTTGTCTACAATCTGTCATCTAGTTTCTGTCTTGTTCACCTTTTGTGACTAACCTTCCAAATCCTCCTTTATCTCACTTGTGTAATTGTGCCAATAAAAATTTCAGCAAAATAACATTGTGTTCATGTCCTATGACTGTCTCAAAATACTCAAGTTAGCAGTTTAAGGTGTAAAAAAATTTTTTGTTCTTTGAGGCTCGCCCTAAAAATCCATCCTTGACATCTGAAAGTCAAACTGCTCTTTCTCCATACATTTAAACAGCTATGAAAATTCAGCTTTGGAAATCTCAGGCCCAGTTCAGTAAAGTACAACTATTTGCTTAATAATGGATGAGACAAGGCTGATCCAGCTCACTTTTCCATGTATAGGCTGTGCAAGGCTAGCCAGAGATAGGGAAGTAAGAAAATTTATTTCATAAGCAGCACAGGTGAGCACAACTGTAGGAAAACTTAGTCATTTCATTCTTGTGCGTATTTGTGTTCCCACTTTCCATTTGGTCAAGGATCCTCTGGCTTACGCAGGTGCTTACCGCATTCCAGAGGGGGTTTGGAGCTGCCATTGTGGACTGAGCTGGGTATCGCTGGCAGGATCATGCTTACACAGAGATGTTGTTCAGCTACACAGCTGTGCCAGAGGAGCCAGTGCTCTGTTGTTTTGTCGTATTCCAAGTATCTTTACTCATAGTGAGTAATTCTTTTGAAGTCAGTGTGTCTACGCATGTGAGTAATGGCCTCAGGATCCGGCCCTTCAACACTGTATGACGTGTTGTGTTTCAAATGCTTCTGCACTGTTGTTTTTAAAACTTCATTGCGATTCACCTACTGGAATTATCTTCTGAATAGCTTCTTTCCATGGATTCCATTATGTATATTCTTTTATTTATTACATTTTCGCTTTGATCTGCATGCCAATCTAGATAAACTCAATAAAGATAGAATTTTAATGAACACAAGGAACTATGTGTAGCTGCAACAGCCAGTTTTACTAGTTTTATGGGTGTGTGCATTTATTTTTACTTGTGTAATATCCAGCTTGCAAGGTTACAGTGTGTGAAACACTTCATATTCATTTGATTGTTGTAAAGAATGAGATATCGCTATAATTTTCATGACTGTCGTTGGTACTTCATTTTATCTGTTTGAATATTTTTCTTCAATTGTACAGAATTAAAGAAGATTCTTTAAAAAAACAAATACTAATCAGAATCATGACAAAGATCAATATTTCTCAGAGACAATACCTAGGAGTCTTTCAGAACGGGGACTTTTAACAGTGAAATGTCTACCATCTGGCTCCAGGTAGGTTGTAGATGGATGTTTCCAAGATCACGATCAAAGAAACTTAAAACTTGTTAAAAGGCAGCCTGAAGTAGAAAGGGTTGGAAACAAGCTGCAGTTTCTGGGTATCTGTGTCTTCTAGTAGAAGAGAAGGGTGACAAGACTAAGGCTTGTGGAAAAAAACTTGTGTGGAAAGCACACAAGGACTAAGGCTTAGATGTAGATGGACAACACTTTTGGCATCTTTTTTTACTGTTACTTATCTTTTCATAAGTAGCGCATGGGTTACTCAAATAAAGCAGTCAACACAACCTCTTGGAGAGATGTTTCTGTACATGTGTCATAGCCAGGCAAGTAATGATCAGGAGACAGAGGCAGCCATCCCCAGTCTAACATCCAGCCATAGAGCTGTTAGAGTTCTTTCACAATAGACAGGGGACAAGAAGAGAAGCAGGTTCCAAATGTGAGAGATGTTTAAAAGAACAAAGAAAAGGAAAAAGAGAAAGAAGGGAAGTCTAGGGTAGAAGAGGTCTTGCAAGATGATCTAAAACAAAGCATCTCTGGCAACAACAGAAGGTGCTTTAACAGATAACAACAACCAGAACTGTGTAGGTACATGAAATTATTCATAAGAATTAGACTTCATTGTCTGTAGTGTAGTAACATTAATAAATGGGATCACTGCTTCATAATAAAAATGGCTGTTACTAAAGGGATGATGTCTTAACTACAGTCAAACAGGCAGTTTGTGTTCCTTTTGTTATTTTTCTGGAAACACTGGATTACCCAACCATTGAAGCCACTTGTGGAAGTTTGGACTGCAGCACATGGACAGCAACTACATTGGACCAAAAATAATTTCTCAGGAGCAATTAACTATACTACTAGCATCCATAGTGACTACCACAGAGGCCCTCCCAAATAAAGGAACAACCAGGGCTCGACTTGGTTCAGTTCATTATAGTGAAGTCATAATGTGGTGCAATTCGCTATAGTAGAGCTATAATGTGGATCTACTTCACAGCACATTGATTCTGGAAATGGAGTTGATACCAGCTGTCTATCCAGGGTGAACATACCCACTTACCTGTCTGGGGGAAAGCTGGCATGAACCAAACTCACTCCCCTTCCAGATTCCAGTGGTAAACACCACTATTGGAAGATATTTATGCTTTTCTTTACCAGAGACTTGCTACAGTTTTGCAGTTGACAGCAAAGAGGAATCAGCATCAGGTGTCTAACCAGCCCTCAGTGAAACACCAGTGGAGTATAGAGAATCGCCTCAGACTCACCGTCATAATTTTTTGCTGTATACTAAAAGTGTTATGATGAACAAAGTAGATGCAGCTGGCATTCAAATCAGGAGGTTCATATTTTGTCAGTGTGTTGTCCTAGAAATTGTTTATGCTTGATTCTGAATGCATACGTGAGAATTTTTGGTCCTTATTTTAATATTTTGCTCAACCCTCCCATTCCTCATGTTAAGCTCATTCTCCTTTTTTCAGAGCTGATCTTTTCCTCAACATGTCTCTTTCCTCAACACAATTCAACACTGGAGTTGTGTGGACAACGAGCACTTGGTCTGTGTTCTGCATTTCTTCTGGGACAGCGCTGTCACTACATACAGGATTTCCAGGTTTTCAAAAATAGGGACATACCAGTAGGAAGCCTGTCTATACTGGCCATAGGCCTGGGAGTGGACCACTTTTACACCAGTGAGGTATTCCAGAAGGATTTTAGTGTGGTTTGTGCTGGAAGGGATCTTAAAGATCACCTAGTTTCAACCCTCCAGCCTGGACTTGAGCACCTCCAGGAATGGGCATCCACAACCTCTCTGTGCAACCTGCTCCAGTGCTTCACCATCCTTATAGCAAAGAATTTCTATGTCCTAGAGTAGGTTTCTATACTCTGTGCTTGAAGCTGTGTAGACAGCTGCAAGCACAGATTTACATATCTCTGTATTTTTTTCAGATCTGATCATAGTTTTCTGCCTTGTTTCAGGAAACTATTAGTCTGATTTGAAAGTAGTGGAGAATCTCTGCTAATTTTCAAGCAGAAATGATCAAGTAAGAATCATTTATTTCCCTTTACTCAGCTCCATGGTATGGCAAGGCTTGACTTCAAATCATTAACAGAAATGTGTTGCTAAAATTTGGGATTAACAACTGGATAAAAATCCATGCAATAAAAAAAAAAATCTTGCTGCTTTTAGAATTGAGAGAAGTGAGTTAATGTCTATGTTGGTCCTGATGCAACCTTTGACATAACCTGGATGGTTATGGCACAGCACAGTGTAAATATGGGTTGTATCCCAGCCTCTGCACTTCCAAAAGCCAGTCCTGCTTCATTGGCATCAAGGAAACCTGAAGAATGAAACTAGAATATGGTGCCCTACAGGCTGGGTAAATACATAGCAAAGATGTTTAGCTTTGCAGGTTCAATCAAGGGAAGCCAAAAGCAAGAAAAAGGTGTTTGCCCATTACCACAAAGAAATATATACCAGGCAAATAATTTCACCTCCCTCAGCCTCGCCTCAAAGGGAAAATAACCACAGAAGGTGCATCCTTGGTGTACACACACCTGCCCAGGTGAACGGGCTGGAATAGCGAGCAGGTCTCCTGAGATCCCTGCAGCTGTGTGGCACTGACCGTGAACTCTGACCAAGAAAGAGTCAGCTTCAGGTGCTGGGGAGGAAATTTCCATGGAATACATGGTGGTCTTGCTGGGCATCCTATGGGGGCCTGCTAGTGACATGAGGCAGCAGAGAATCCATCAGTGGCTGGGACATCTGTGGGGGGGCTTCAGTGACTTCCTGCCTCAGAGACCTGACAGCTTTCCTGCCAGGCACCTGCCTCACTCATGCCCCAGGGCTGCAAAACTATCTCCACTGCCACATCCCCACAGGAAAACATTTTCCTTTTCAGTTGGGCTGGGCATCCATGGCCTATGGGCTGGGCTGGGGCTGGAGCTCTGTTCCAGACAACCTGCAGCCACCCCTGTGGGAGGAAGGAGGACACAGACATCTCACTACTGCACAGAAGGTGAGCACTAATTGCATTGTAGTTATCCTAGGAGAAGCCATTTGTGTGCATTAATGTGCAGCCCACAAAGAATGTGCTAAACCCCCAAGTAAATCCTAGGTTAAAAAAAATTCCCATCCTGTGACTACAGAATCTGTGCTGTTCATGAATCTGTGACAGATGATACATCCCTTGCATTGGCTGCAGCAATGTCTGATTCTTAAGGTGCCTAGAAAATGACGGTCTGTCACCTCACTCTCCACACAGCACAGCCTCTTTTATTGCTACAGTGAGCACAACCTTGTGCTCTGTCAGCCATTGGTTTATGTGTGTCTCTGCTAACAAATGGATCTCGTGATGAATGCTATTGACAGGACACAAGTACTTTCATTGAAAGAAATGTGGATTTAAGACAAAATATTCTTAAAATTGCTGTCACATTCACAACTTTTCTTCTAAAGGAAAACTGCCTCTCCATTTTCTCTGATGCGGAAATAAATGAAGCATTTTGGCTTTCTTTTAAGCAGAATGCTAAATTCAACTCTAAATCTGTGCCGCACATTTTCTTCTCCATCAATTCAAGATATTCACGGTAACAAAATTTTACCAAGATAAAAAAAAAGGCAATTCTTCTCACAAACTTTTCTCATTGAATATACTGAGGGCAACATCCAGAGGTCACTACTTCTTGGTAGGTATATTTCTAAATGACAAGTGCTCTGAAACAAAAAACAATGCAAAGTGATGCAAATGAAACAAATGTGATGCAAATGCACATCCCTGGTGCCAGTGAAAACTACTGAGATATACTGAGATAGGGCTTGGAAACAAGAATCTAGACAAATAAAAAGCAAGTGGAAACATGTATTTTACAACTAAATGCCAGTATGTACATTAAATATAAATGTTACAATTGTTCTGAGGGAGAGATTAAAATTTTACTCTTTGGGATTAACTCTTTGGGAAGAAACAGATTAAAGGAGTATATTTGCCATCTAACAAATTTCCACAACACTACAGCAGAACCCTTTGAAACATAATTCTGATTTAGAAAATTAGAGCTTCAATTTGAATGCTCATGATTATACATGAAAGTCATCAAGTAATAGGAAAACACTGACATCAGGATTACAAGATTTTCTTTCTGCAGACAAAAAGTAGTAGGGTGTCATGGTAAAAATATACTAAACCAAGAAGTCTCCTAACAATCAATTTTAAAATAGATGTTTGATTTCAGAAACAGTTTTATGTGGTGGGTCAATGAGTCAAAGGAATAAGACTGGAAATTAACTTAAGAGGTTGCTGTGTTCCCAAATCACCCCTACAGACATTTTTCTAGTGCATCTAAAAAAGGAGATTTTCAATTCCCTCAAGTGAATCTATCTTTTTGTGGTAATCTCCTTACTGTAGCAGACTTTTGCATCCCCTCTTCAGTCCTTTTAGACCAAGTAATTCTCTTTCTATGGCTCTTCTTTAGTGTCCTGTTTTCTAAACCACTTCCTCTGCCTGTTACCCCCTCCTGGACTTTGCCTAGATCCTTGCTCAAGTGCAGCACCCAAAAGCAGGCAGAGTCTTCCAGCTGAGGTTTCATCAATGCCAGAGAGAGCTAAGCAGTCAGTTCCTATCTCTTACAGATGATGTTTTTGATCACATCATGATGAATTTTTCTTGTTTGCAACAGCCTCGGATTGCTGACTTGGCATGTGTTTCAGAGTAATCCTTTCCTGTTGTGCTGCTGTAACTATCATTATTCTTTACTTCACTTATGTGCTTGACTTCTCCTTCTAAACTGCAGTTCTCTGCATTTCCCCCTGCTTAGTTTCTCTTTGTGAATTTCAGGCCATTCCCCTCCTTTGCCCTTTTGATCTGTGAAGATCTCCAAAGAGCTTGGAATATCATCCTCTCTGTGCCAGCTGCAAATTAACTCTGTGTGTGTGCGTGTGTGTGTGTGTGTGCGTGCACTCTAGCCTGCTGTCTTGACCCTTCATGAAAAACCAGATTAAGGCTGGGATGGAGATGAAAGTCTGCAAGGACCCTACTCAAGGATTTCATAATTTTTCAGTGAATGCTTACTCTTTAAGAAAGGTGTTTCAGGCTGTCCCTCTGCCCAATTACTTCCTCTAGGCTGTTTTGCCTTGCTTTTCTCACAATATCATGAAGTACAGTGTCAGAAAATTCCCACTAAATATTTATCCACTGTTCACTCACCCTTCAGTAAGTTAGTTATCCACTCCAAGAAGGAAAAGGGCAAATTACTGTAATATTTTCATGCTGAAACATGAAGTTATCCCTATTCTAAACAAAATTCTAAAGTAAAACAGTTTTTTAAATAAATACCTGCACTTTTCTATCAGTGATTTAACAAATTTTGCATGCTAAAAAAGAAAAGTACACTAAACACACTCATACTACAGGAATTTATAAATACTTCTGATCAGACAGCAAATGAGTAAAAATCAAGCTTCACTTAGAAACTGTTTGCTTTGGCATCTGCCCTATAATGTGTCTGTACAAAGAAAAGGTTAGTCATGCAACATAATTATTTTCCCACCTATTCTTGTCACAAAGTTTTCTGAAAGTGCAGTTTCTTTCTTCACTCCCTCTATGTAACCTCAGAATAGAATCTCATGGCCACAAAACTCTTATGTTGTGTAAATATCTGTTAGGGCATTTGATCTTTTCTCTCTTCTTTCCTCCTCTTCCATTAGCAGTTTTTATTGCAGTAGCTTGAATACAAGATAATGAAAGCTCATGTTTCTGTTTACATTAGGTCCATATTGGTACACAGAACAAGGAGGAAACAAAAACCTTGGGCATCATTATAGAGGTTGTCATCTAACAGCCACTATTTTGTACTTTTTACTTTAATCAGTGTCAGGAATGACATTTCAGGGCCTGGCAATTCATGCATTAAAAGGATTTTTTCAGGGATTCTTTGAAAATACTCTTTTATTTCTGTGTGCAGTGAAAGGCAGTACATTTTAACCTGATAAATAATTTAAATTTGATAAAAACTGATGCTTGTGTATGGTGCATGACCAGTTAGTGATTTGTGATTGCATAATGATTTCTCTTCTTCAGACAGAGTATGCAGCTCCACTCAGTGTTACATGGGGACAGGAGGTGAATCAGTGTTACTTGCGTACCCTGGGGGTCCTGTGGGCTTTTGCAGGAGTGCAGCAGAAAGTCTCCAACAGTGGCAATGGTGCTGTTGTATCACACGAGAGACAAGGATGATACAAAAACCAGGTGGAGTGCATTCTTCTGGCGGCTGAGAAGAGCTGCATCTTTCTCCATTGGTATAGTAGGGCACATGACAAGGAAGAAAATGGCCAGAAAAAAAAAATTCTCCCTCAAGCCTTCAATTTCCTGCTGAATTTTCTCTGCACAGTGACACGGGAGGTACTAAAACTCCAGTGGCTCTTTCATCCTCTGGCCCTGTAAGGCCTGCAGGCAGCTTTACAGCAGAGAAAAGGAGACATAGTGAATTACAGTTTCAGCTGTCACAAACCTGAAGGATCAAATGGACTATCAATGATATTGATATTGATATATATACAGATCAATGACAGAATGTGTACAACAAAAATTTTATTTGAGACAATTCTCATAATATGCATTAAGAATTGGATATGGCAGGTTTAACATGAATAGATGGATACATAGATGGACAGATACAGGTAGATAGACAGAGGGACAGTTCTGGAATGAGGAACTGTCTACCCTGTACAATGATAAGTGGTTGGGGAAATGTTCTCTTTGTATTCGATCAGTACATAAATATTACAGTTTCCATGGTGTTGGTATTTGTTAAACTACTTTCTAAGGAGAAGCTCAAATACTGAATAGTTGAACAACTAAGAATGTCTTTTGAATGTTAGTTACTTCAAAAACTTAGTATGTAACAATATCCACCCAAAGCATTTACAAATTCCAAGCTACCACAATTATTTTTGAAATTATAACCCCTCCCATGAAATATGTATAAGCAGAACTCTCCCTAGTGAGTACTTGAAAATCTGTCCCTTTGGCCCCAGTCTTTCGTTCCTTGGTTAGTTAATTAATAGACTTTTCCCAGAAAATAAATTTCATACAAATCCAAACAATGGACAAATTCATGGAAAACGTGAACAGCTCATAGGCAAATCATGAAGAGAAGAAACAGTTGGAGTTCTTCAAACAATATGATAGATCATAAGAGTTCTTATTTTGCTTAGTACCAGAAAGAATGGGAGCCTACTACATCTGAGAGGTGGTGTGGTAATAAACCTGTAGATGGTTAATATAACTCCAGAGAGGAAATTACATTCATGTATTGCAACCATTTTCTCTCTCTCTTTATTTCTTGCATTCCTGTTAAATTTAACCTGTTTTTCCTAATTCTCCATTATACAGAAACTGCAATTTGTTGAAATACATTACTGTACAAGTGAGTTCTGCAATTGTTATTCTCTAATCACTACATGGAGTACTAAAGAAATCATTACAGAGCAAGTGATGAACATGTTTAAGCACCCTTAAAAACCCCATTGCCCTGTATCTATATTTTTAGTCACTATTTTCAAGCCCACTGATAGTTAATTGCCTTCGGAGGTGTGCGCCATTCACACGCTTTAAGTTATAAATGTTCCCGAGTGATTTGCAGAATAAGGGTCTACTTTATCTACCAAGTGGAACTACAGACAGCTGGAAACTCTTTATTAAGCAGCTGGAAGGGAGTGAAATAAAATGAGAATTTAATAAAACATAAAAATGTTCCTATGACTGGCTTTGCACAAAAAATTCAAGCAAACTCCAAACACTTTAGAATGGAAGTCTCAAAGGCACATCAATGTATTTTGAGCAACAAAAACCCACCCTTGTGCTCACATATTTCATTATCCATTTGCTGGCTTCATCAGGCACTTTTGAATAAGACAAACTCTCATTAAAACTAATGGTAGTTTTGCCTAAACATGCACCTGCAGGATCAGGCTTCACTTGCTGAAACTCACATTTACTCCCTGAAACCAGCATCAGATCAGCATGTTGATAAGCACTGAATACATTACCACAGGAGAACATACAAAGCTGCATTTGAACAGGTGACATTTCCTTTTCAAGGCAGACCTGTTCAAAAGTTTAGCATTAATCATTTCCAAACAGGCATAACAGAATTATCTACTATATCTGTCAACTTTCTGCTTCTTATAAAGGTACACTTCTTCAACCTGTAGAAAGTGATGTCAAAAACAATAAAGTAGGGCCACTGATTAATGACGCAGCGCAATTTAACTGAAGCATCAGAACTTGCTCTATCACCAATTGCTACAAGTCAGCAATATCTCTGTATATATGTATATACTGCTTGAAGTAAGAGACAATATTTGGTTTGGTTACCTCAGGCTCAGTTTTGCAGAACGCTATGGTCACAACTGACTTTTCACAGAGGAGTGAGCACACTGAACACACCAGACTGGGCTAGCAGTCAATATCCATGTAAACTACAAGAGGGTGCCACAGATGCACCTGTGTCCTTTTTTGAAGGGCCTCCGTGGGTGTTGTTTCAAGTACCTGAACCTCTATAATCCATTGTTTGCAACAAACAAAAAAAGAAAAGTGCTTGCATGCAACTAGCAGCAGCTGTAGCACTCCAGAAGCACCTACTATAACCCACAGGGATGCCCATGTGTCTGGGGAAGGGGGTTGCCCTTGATGCCCCAGGTTCCTGTTTGTACTGGTGTGCCTGGCAGAGATGTCTTTGGGATGGGGGCCTGTGGGGTGCACCACAGGATTGTGAACTGAGCATGAGTCTCTGGGAGTCTGCAAAGATTGATTTCAGCCACAGTTGGGACTGTGCTTGCAGATTTTGCTTTTTTGTGCAGCCCAGCTGCACTTACAGTAATGAATGACACTTGCATGGGACCATTCTCCAGCATCAAAATTGGCCAACTCACAGTGTACCATGTCATTAGTATTAAATTCTCTTACTTCCCAAACCAGGGTGGCCAGACTCGTGTGACCACCAGGGAACAGTCTCTGGCCTCTGCTGAGTCCCCAGTCATGCCAGGGAATTGTTTCGGGAAGTTCTCAGTGGCCCAGGCCAAAATCATGTCAGCAACTGCTCTGATGACTTAAGTTCCAGTGCCCTGGCACCATTTAATTTACTGGTGGAGAGTAAGACTCAGTGCATGTGGTCTTGGGAGCAGCCTCAGGGAGCATCTCAGAGTGAATGTAGAAATTTCCCCTGGGGCTACTGATGGAACAAGCAACTCCTTGAGCTGAGCAAGATTATCAACATCTGGCCTATAATTAACAGCACTGTCCAAGCTGACAATAGTCTGATAGAGCAATACTTAGCACTGTTGGAGCTTGCTTTGCTTTGATTAATAAGTGTACATTTAACTAAAGAGTATACATTAACTATTATTAACAGCACATTCATTGTTAGCAACACATTACCTAAATGCTTTATTAGATTATTGCCTTTCCATTAATACAATAATCAATATGCCTGTAGATGAAATAGTTTGAAAAAAATCGCTCATCTTTATCTCAGAAATAAATGTACTAATTTATTATTCCATGAGGATACTGATTAAAGAATTGTGAGCATTTAAATTCCTTCCCTACTGGGATATTTTAACTAATCTGGCTGTGGAAATACCACTCTACTTATAGGATCACCAAAGAGCCTAGCACATTCCTATAACCTCAGATCTTATCATCACCTCTACAACCTTTGCAGAACCAATTATCAAAGTTTACTCATCAAGAAGCTCCCATCCCACAATAAAAAAATTGCTGGTGCCAGAGTAATACCTGAATAAATCCTCCTGATAACCCTCAATCTAAGAGCTTTTATTTGGATGTTTCCATCTGTATTTGTCTTCAACAGAAGGATAAGCAAAAGTATGTACCCAGATGTGACTGCCAAAGGCACTAACTTGAAAGACCTAGATAGACAAAAGAGTGTCTCATACCACATTTTGTAAAACCTAGACAATGGAAGAGCTGACAACAACTGCTTTGTATACAACAACTTAACAGTTAGGGCATTCCTGAAGAACATGGGAGATATGGAGCCTATGGTTCTTTCCCATCTGGAGAGGTTCAGCTTCCAAGTCCCCAGGGAGTGCTCCAGCCACCACCATGTTGAAGTTGCCAGACTGCAGCAAAAACAAACACTGAGATCCAGAGAGAAAGAAAGCAAGAAAGGATTTGACTCTGCATCCATCACAAAGGAGAAGAGTCCTAGGTGCTGGTCCTTGTTCCAAGAGTTGTTTGTATATCTTAGCTAATGATTATTTCATGTAAACAGTCATCATATGAGGCATGAGAAACTCTGGGACTTTTCCAAAGTCCACTGAAGTCAATGGAAATCTAAGTTAACTGAAGTCAATAGAAAGTTTTCCACAGATTTCAGTAGGCTTTGGATCACTTCGGGAATACTTCTTGGGTGGTAAGGGCTCCATGCCAATGCACTGGAGGCATGCACCGATTTCATACTAACACACACGTTGTTGTGGCTTATTGCTATATTGGAACCAGCCTTTGAAAAGTATCATAATATCCTGAGGCAAACTAGAGAGTCAATTATTCAAAATGTTGGTCTTGAATGTTTAAAGGCCCAGTCATGGGCTCCTTGGGCTAAGTTCCCACTGCCTGCAATAAGAACTTGCTCTGAGGAAGATGGGAGAGCCAAGCTCAGAGATTCACATTTGCAGGGATTTTGATGTGCTTGGCACTGCCAAGCTGCAGTTGAATGCAGAGATAGCCAACCTGACCTGAAATCTTATAATGTGGGTAATGAACACAATTTAGCTGTATTAGCATAGCACTTCATATGGGCTAACCAGCCCTGCCAAGAGGCAGAGTTCACTAGCCTGAGGAGAAAACTGCACGAAGATAGACTATTTCCGACTCATTTAGAGGCAGCTTTGCAGAGCAGTGCTTTGTGCCACGTAGACGTTCTAGCTGTCCTCCTATCCCAAACAATGCACACCCTCCCAACTCTGCAACAGCTGTGGCAATTGTGCACTCACAGTGCATCTCTCTGCCCTCCCCATGGAAGGGTCTGTCATGCAGTTTGATATTTCCATTATCTGAGGGCATGTATTGCGGCTCCCCTCTGACCACACAAATCAGTCCCAGGTTGAAGTTTGGCATACAAAATTTTAGCAGAGATTTTAATTGCCTTTTTTTTTTTCAGGGGAAAAAACCATCTAAACAAACCAAAAGCTGAGATCAGTTGTCTTAGTGATTTCAGCATTACAAAGCTTAGATTCCTAGACACAATTGCCAGCACAGCCAGTGCAGTCTCACCATCAAGCCTTAACCATGGGCCTCATTCCTGCTTGCAGTTTGATGAGCTGTTGTTTCACATCCAAGGATTCCAGTTCAGATTCCTTTTTCTAGGGACACACCTTCCGTTAAAACTCTTTTCCTGGCAACTAAACAAGTCTAATTTGCTCACTGCAATTTAAACTTTAATAATTTGCACAGTGTTTCAGTTAACATACAAGCCACTACAGTATCCTGATTGTAATAGCACCTAACATTCTAGTCCAGGAATAAATTCAGATATACTTCATGATTCTGTAATCCACTTTATGCATTATTTATACTTTGGTGTTTTGGTGAATATGGTGCTGGATCTGCCCATGTTTTTGACTTGGGATCTCCTCCTGGCAAGTGTCAATGTCTCAGTCCAGTAAAATGTGTAATTTGTGAGATAATGAGAACTGAAGTTGCTCAACTGAGAACTCCACAGTATTTTCTCCATAGAGGGAGATAAGATCTTTGCCCCACAGAGTTAAAGAGATAAATTAAACAGTGGCAGACAGGTAGACCAGCCACATGCTGTATTTCTCAAGTGAGTTACCACATTGTGGGCATTCATATTGCCAGCTGCTGAGGTGCAAGAAAAAGGAGGAGCAGTGTTTGATTTGATGTGAACCACCTTGGTTCTACGAGCATCTGTACCCAGTAGGCAATGCAATGCAAAGTATCTTTCTGCACAGCCCCTGCAGACTGTCTGGAGGCTGCTGGAATAATCCTGCTGCAGGACACAGGGAAGATATGCTTTCCCCCTTTTGCAGGTACCCTGCACCCACACTGCCAGCAGCTAAAGTAAACAGACCCACGCAGTACAACGAGCACCTCCTTTTGCAGGCTGTCATGGGCTACCAAGGAGGCAACTGCAAGGACACAAAGCCCCTTGCAGGTTCTGTCTGTACATTTGATTTTGTGTCTGGTAAGGAAAAAATCATCCATTGCTATGGCAAGATACCAATGCAAAGGCAGTTCTTGACTGCTTTGGCTGAAAGTTATGTTTCAAAATCCTCTCAGCCAGCTGTATTTAGAAAAATAGCTTCTCAAAACAACAAAGAACTGAAGTCTGAACTCAGAGAGGGGATAAAGAATGGAGCTGTCACCATAACACAGATGCAGCTCTGTACTCAGGAGGGAACTGTGCACTAGTTTTTTGTGAAAAATCTGAATGTTTAGAACCATGAAAGCAAACAAGGGTTTCAACCATCATTTACAGCACTTGGAATTTTCATAATTTAAAACTTTCCAAGAGTCCTCAATGAGCAAACATCCCACGTGCTTGTTGCACTTTCATATGCCCAATAGGCTGTAAAACTTCAAAGAAATTAATTTTGCTGCTTGCTAAAAAACCTTTTTAACATTATACACCTTCAAAAATGTTATGGTACCTGGTGCCAAGAGTCTGTATTTTTAAAATTCCCTACTTCAGTCTGAGTTCTAAACCCATTAAACTCAGTAAGAGTTTTGACGTTGACTTAAAAGAGTGGAAGATCAAACAACTATCTGACAGACTATAACAAGACTAAGGAATAATTAGAGAGTTTTGAAGCCTATCCATACAGGGGCTTTTTCTTTGCTTTAAATAAGAAATATATTCAGAAATGTATTTTGAAAATATTAATTTAAATTTAGAAGTGGGGAGGTTTAGCATAAAGGCAGATTTTTGACTCTAACTTCATGCATTTTGCACATTTTTCACATCTCTCTTTATCTAAATAAGACTGAGGGAAGCCAGGATAACAGTTATGTTGGTTATAATGCAGCTCTTCTCACTGAACTGTGTGGGCTGCTGTAAGATTTTTGGTACATCTGCAGTTAAAGCCTGAGAGAAAATTGTTTCCAAAATTGATCTTATCAAAAGAAAGATGTGTGGATTCA
The DNA here is from genome assembly GCF_051311805.1 of Agelaius phoeniceus. NCBI lineage: Eukaryota > Metazoa > Chordata > Aves > Passeriformes > Icteridae > Agelaius > Agelaius phoeniceus. The sequence continues at coordinate 51,650,615 of NC_135266.1, forward strand.
TACACAGATCCCAAGTAATTGATTTCTGCTGGGACATTTTGTCAAAACACAGTGTTCATTAATATAGAACCTGCAGCTGTAGATCACAAAGCAACAGAAAAAAATTGAGAATAACAGCCATAACCTGTCCTAAGCCATTACTCCAGAAAAGCCAATCTGTCATTAGATGCTACTGCTGATGTGCCACCCATGCTCATCAGTCTCCTAGAGCAGAGGAGTAGCTGGCCCCAGTTGTGGATATGCCACAGCCTCCTGAGCAATCAGCTGCCTAAACAAGGCCTTCTGCAGCTCATGCAGATGTGGGGGTGTTTCTGTTTCTTGGGACCAATATGACCAGAATGTATGGAAACTATTGTGTTATTGAGAGAATTTAGTGTCTTTGCAGGGATACACACATGCACACTTTATTCTTAAAGCAGAGGATGTCAGCACTTCTTTAAAAAATCAGGAAACCCTTGGGTACTCCTTGAGCATATCCCATATTCTTTATGTAGGATAAAATTATTAGTACCCTCTTCTAACAACACAAGAGTGCCTGAGTTTTACTAGAATATGCTGTTATTCCTGTCAAATCTACATATAAAATTTTACATATAATCTTTTTTACATTGAATTTGCTTAGGATCTACATAACAGCACAAGCCCTTTTTCTACCTCTGTGTGCAACCACAAACCTAGAAAAAGTAAAAAGCTAGTAGGAAAATGTTAGTTTGTGTTTCATGGTTTGTAAAAGACAAACTGTCATCTCCTTATTGTAATCGGACAAGCAGTTTCCTATTTTATAAATATTTTAAGGAGCCTGTCACCACAGTTACACAATGCTGTATAAGACTATAAACTTCTAGTCCTTAAAGTGAAACTAAAATATGAAATTGGTCAAGGTGTTGCATTTCTTGTGTTCATTCCTGAAAAGGGTTCAGACACATCATCAAGCACAGAGATGTAAAAAACTAGACATCAGTTTTCTGGTATTTGAAATCATAGGAAAACTTGGCTTTGCAGATGCCCTTGATATCTGTGCCCTGCAGATTCACTGTTTATTAATTAAGTAATAACATGGTTTGAAAGCTTTCCTTTTTTCTTTCTTTTCCAAGGGTAAAGACAAATTTTGTTACCAAAATAGAAATTCTACTAACTGCATGGCCTCCTGCATAGGAAGACTGACTTTCAACAAGGGGGAAAGTATCAATAAGGCCCAAGATTCTGAAGACAGAAGTTAAAGGTTTTTTGTTTTTCCATTTGATTTCAACTGTCAGACCAATCCATAACCTGGCAAACCCAACTATTTCCTTTTACATAAGGAAAGGGACCAGCAAAAAGATGTGTTTTTCTGTTCCACAGAGATTTTGGGCAACCAGCAAAGAAACAGAAGACCAGGACTTGGACATTTCTTTCCCTCCCCAATAAATCAGTGCTACTGTCCAGCAGTGAGAACTTGGGCTGGATGCACACCACGGTGAGTCCTGTGGAGGAAAACAAGGGGATAGGACTCCCAGCTGCTGTGCAGGACTTGCATGCTGAATGGTCCTTACTATGAGATTTTAGTTAAAAAGAAAAAAAAGGAGATACTTTCTTCAGGTGCCATCTACATTTCACAAAAACATGAAATTAATAGTTTAGTTTCAGCTCATTAAAAAACAGAGATTGCCTCAGATTTGCTCAGTTCCCTGCACAGATAACTGTAGGTAAGTCTTGGCTCTTTACATTTTTTTTCCTTATATTCAGTGTCATCCCAGGCAGTTCATTCAAAACTGTATAACCACTCATCTATAAAAACTGGAGTGTACAGTCTGTTGGCTGGGGTTTAGAAAGCTATTCAGCTCAAAGCAAGAATGACCTATCTGTCACATTGGAAGACCTACCACAAAGCTCTGGACCCTACTTACTGTGTTGGCTAGAACTCCACTGACCCTGCTGGTTTCTCAGGCACTTGGTTCCCATATTGTGCCTGCAATGAGACCTAAGCTTTGGTGTCTACAACGTGGAGATGAATCCCACTCCTGCAGACTGTAGGCCTCATTTCAGTTGCCTGGATTCTGGTCTTTGCACTTCACACAAGATACTTCCAGAGTATCTCACATGGTCTCCAAAATATCTGCCCTACCCCTGTCCCAGCAGCCAGCCCTGTCTGCCCCAAGAGATCTAATGTCACCAAACATGAAATGCTCATCAAACACCTAAGCTCACACACCTGACTTGAGCTCTCAGTTTCCATTGACACAGCCTACAACAGTGAAGCACTCTCTTAGCTGGAGGAGATGTTTGAAAGGGGAAATAGCCAGTCAGACTGCATAATCTTCTTCATTAGCTGATACTGTCTCAGTTTTGTGGTCTTTGCTCAGAAAATGACTTCAAAACCACCCACTTTTTCACCTTTAAAATATTTTTTAAAATTAGTTTAACTGTAGTTTGATTTCTTGAATTGTCCCCCCATGTTTTCAGCCAGTGGTGCAGAAGGTCTCCATGCCCCAGCCGTGTGCCTCCCCAGCAGCACAGCACCACTCCCCAGGCAGCCACACTCTGTTCTCTGGTGGGGAACTCACTCCCAAGGGTGAAAATGATAGGAAGGGGATTTCTCCCTCCTTCTTATTCCATGTCTTCTTTGATTGAATCACAGACTTGTAAAGGCAATGGGATGAGAGAGTGAGGAATGAACAAAAGCAGCAGAAACCCAGCACACAGTGCAGGCACTGAAGGATCTTGTTTTAAGTCACAGGGGTTGTTTTCAAGAGAGTTGTCAGTGGCCCTTTAAGTAACCCAATCTTGTTCTAGCTGATGTTGAGATGGCTGCTTTAAAACAAAAGGCTTTCTCGGGTATAATCCTTACCGTTTAAAATAGATACAAGTTCAACGAGTTCTATTTTTTTTTTCTTTAATCCATTTCCTTATGGCCAGGATTTATGAGAAAGCTTTTAACTTTTAAACTTGCAATTGATACTATTGCAAACATCACAGATGCTTGTCTGTTACACTAAAATAAGAACTGTTGCTCTACAGCCATTGCTGGCACCACAAATAAGCCCTTACTGCAGTCTCAGTAACAAATAAAAATGAATTTTTATCAAGTCAGAATAATGCAGGATTTCTCATTAGGCCATTTACTTGTGGGAAGACATTTTTTAGAATTCTGTTACTGGGGACCTGAGTGACTTACATAAGTTTGCTCAGCACAGTTTCCAAAGGTGTCATTATTTAAAGCCAATGACTCACAGATATAGATGTCCTCAGCAGATTATTCATTATTTCCCACTCAATTTACTTATAGGTCTAATTAAGTTTATGAAATAAACCCAAAGTGTACAGTGCTAGACTTGGGCTTAAATCAAACACACATCCACAGACTCCCCCAATAAATTCAAAAATTCATCTAAATATCTGGTTTGGACCCTTTGAAGGAACACATTTGCACTAACCCCTGTATTCAGAGAATAGACACACCAGTGGAACAATATACAAAGGGGTCAAAAGAATTCTCCACCTGAGACCCCTAAATAAAAATTGGATCTTTCTTTGAAAAGACACATCGGAGCTAAACTCTCTGCAATGCTGGAGATTTGCTCATCTCTTTGTTATAGTCTGTTTTCTTTAATCAGGTCCTGAAGAGGCTGCTATTGCTGTATTCTTATGTTGTGTTCAAATTAAAAGAGATGACTCAAAAGAGATCAAAGTAGCTGAAGGATAAGCAGTCACAGCATCTCATTTAGAACATCTTTTTTCCTCAAATAAAACCGATTCAGATCTCATATGCTACATTGAGTTCCACACCATCAGGTGTTCCAGAAAGGTGTTTTTTTTCAGAATAACTCCATGGTATTTGAAGCTTCTTCCTCCTAGACATCAGTGAATCTCATCCTTTCTGTGGTCTTTAAACAAATTTTCCTTTAGAATGCTCCTTTGTAGTTTCTTCCCTCCTGACTGGTTTTTCCTTTTGAATACCAAAATAACCAAATTGCCAACACCCTTGCTGTATTTTACAGAGTACTGACTGCTGGGAGGTGTTAGACATACAGAAGTTTTGAGTGCTCATTGCCTTTCAAAATAAGGGCAAACTTTGTGTTCTAGAAAAGGCTGACATGACTTTACTGTGTAAGATCCCAGAGAGCGTGCTGTCTGTCACTCCTTTCACGATTGAATGAATAAGTTTAGAAGTAACACACTGATAGAACAGCTATGCTGTGGTTTCTTGACAACACAGGTATTTTCATCCGTAATTTAATTCCACTTGGAGCACTTGTATGGGCTGTTCAGCCTGGAGAAGAGGCAGCTGCTCAGGCACCCAACAGCAGCCCCCAGAACCCACAGGGAGGCCAGCAAGGAGATGGAGCCAGGTCCTTCACAGTGCAACGTGGCAGGAAAACAAGAGGTAGTGACCTTAAATTGAAAAGGGGAGAGGTTCAGAGTGGCTATAAATTAAAAAAAAAAAAAAAAATCACTATGAAGATAACAGCTCCTTGGATGTTTTCAAGACGTAACCAGATTAAAGCCCTAACAACTTGGTTCGAGTTTTTGTCATTCCTTGCCTTGAGCAGGAGGTAGGATGAGAGGCCTCCCGAGGTCTCTTCCTGTCTGAGTGATTCTGTGATTTGTATCTTTTCAGAGGACACATTTCCACCTTGTCTGCACATACCAGTACAGTCTATGAGCTGCAGAGTTATCTACCTTTGTCTGAACTCACTGCAATGATTACCCCAGGGTAGAGACGAAGGTTGTATTTTTGTACAGGCAACGTGAGGACAGAAGAAAGCTATATCCACATCTTCTACATTTACATTTTAGGTATGCACCACAGGTGCAATTTAAAATAAAGAGAGGGGCTTGTGATCTTCGAATAATCTTGACAAAGATAGGTGCCTCCAGAAGGTGATCAGAACATCTATTTTGGATTCATATAACTGTGATCAATGTCCCATCAGTCTTCAGGTTGTAAATGGCATTGATTTGGATGCGCATACAGATACAGACACAGCTCTTTGACTCCTTTCACACAACTAGTAGCTATATATGGACACTGTTATTTTGATCAGCAACTGGTACTGAGATGTAATATGTTCCTGTTGGCTGCTATATTTTCAGCTGTGTTGAAGAGATGTGAGTAATATGTTTATTTTGTATGTCAGTAATTTATAGTTTGCATTCCACGGTACTTTTTGTGTGCTACTAGGTTTCCGTTTTTTATCCAAGATGCTTTGTACAGTGGCCAGTTGAGAATTTAACTTTAGGACAAAGATACTTTTTAAAATTAAAAAGAAAAAAAAAACTTCACATGAACAAATAGCTTTAGAAAACAACTGGTATGTGCATACATTTGTTTAACCCCCTAATGTAAATACATACATTCTGAAATGTATTTTAGTCCTCTAAAGAGCTAAGAGCAGCTCTCAAGATCACATGACAAGCAAAACATTTGTTAATCAGAAAAATTACAGCCTATTCATACTTACTGTTTGATTATTTCCACTCTGACCTCAAAGATCCCATTGTTGATTGAACTAGTTATAGTAACTTCTGTTTATTTTTACAACTAGCTATTATGAGTGCAAACTATCCTTATCTCCAAATGATTGATAGGCACATTAAGAAGCTGTTCAACAGGTTGCTAGTTTTGAAGAAATGCTTAAATCATGATTAGTTATTCCTTATCAGCCAAGAATGGGAACTAAGCTCTGATAAATACATGGTGACGAAAATTAGATTTTCAACATCAAATGCTCTCTCACTGTTTTCTGTTTGCTATTGTTAAGCAGGGGTGCCACAGCTTCCTTTCAGTTTTATTTAAGGAGCATTTGGGCTTTCTTAGCAAATGCAGTTGTCATGTTAGTGTGCTTAGGAGAGCTAAAAATCTTGTTCATTGATAACTTGCATCAGTGTAGATTTAGAAAGTGGAGAACTGTGAGTTATACTAAAGCATATTCTTACTTTCATCTATCAAAAAACTTGAAATTACTCTAAATGGGTGAATATTTTTAAGTGTGTAAATGTCAGGCTCAAATTCTCATGTGATTTGGGGATTTGTAGCTTTATTTGTGCTATTGAGAAGAGGGTTTCTATCAGCAAAGGCCAGCTGTGCAACCTAAGGACCTTAAAAAAAAATAAAGGAAAGGCAGGTGTTGGAGGTATAGCTTCCTATAGTTTTACCAACATCATGAGGTCTCCTGTATCAATAGTCTGAAGAAAACTCACATGCTTTGAGTACCTTAGAAATGTAACAATGTTATTCTCCACCCCTTATTACTCCAGGTGATGGGCAGTGTGATCTGGTATGATTTGTGAAGTCAGTATATGGGAAGAAGTACAACTAACCCAGAAAATAAAAAAGAACTGAGCTCATAAGTTCTTGGTTTTGGAAAAGGGCTCTGGAAAATTCCAAATCAGCTCTCTCAAAGGGGGGTTGGTTAACGTATTTGTCAAACTGTGCACTACTCAGTTTCTACTCCTTGAGCTGTATTTGCAAATAAAGTCACAAAACATAATCTGACAACCAAGTTGCAGGAGACTTTCTGCTGCAAGGTTTGCCAAAGCAGACTATTTCCTTCTCCAGTATTAAACCACAACTACTCCAAACAAACCTTTGTCACAACCAAAGGGCAGATGAGAGCAGGGACAGAGAACTTAAGTGAAAATACCAATCTGAAAGCTAAAATTTTTCTGCTTTTTCTATCAACATCCTACAAAGAGTGAAAGGGCTGAGCTTCCACTCCAGTTCACACTGAGAGTACCTGAGAGGGAGAAGGAAAAGATAGTTTTCGGGTGGTTTTGGAGGTATGAGATGCTCACGAGACAGAACCTGTAAGTGATGTGTTTGCACCCCAGGTGGTGATGGCCTCAGGCAGGACTGTGTGAAGCAACTTGGCAGTAAAGCCCTTGCAGGATGTACACACGCCATCCATGGTTTACCTGCAGTGCTCTGGGCACACAAAGAAGGTAAGACCAAGAACACCTGACTTGCTGAGAAAGGACACAGTAGCAAATCCTTCCATACCCAGCACCTCACATTTAAAGCCTTTGCTCAAGATCAAAGAGGCTGCTTCCATCCCTTTGTGAGACAGAGGAAGAGGAGGGAGGATTTGGGTCTTACACCTTCTCCCTGGCATCCCTGCCATCAGCCAGGGATACCCATGGTATGCAGATGGGCTCTCTGATCCTTCCCTCAGAAATGGCCCCATGTTGAACAGAATAAATAAATATTCCCTAACCCAGGGACAGAAAGACAAACAGAAACAAAACACAGAGCTATGGCAACCAAGAGCTGCCAAGCAGGAGAGAGAAATGGATGCCCCAAAATTTCCTGTATCAGCAAATCTGTCATAAAAGAGCAGTGACAAACTCATCAGAGGCCATGACCACCTCCAGTTATCACAGGACCATAGTTTCCAGGTTTCCCAGATTTTCCTATGGAGACATAGAGTAACAGTATGCTGGAAGTTCTTCTGTGTGTCAGGCACCGTTCAGTACATCACAACAAAGATGCAGCACCACACTTACAGTGATATTAGAGATGTCTCTGTGTGTGGCTGGCCAGTGAGGTTTATACAATTCAGCTATTTTGGTAGTCAGCCTCAATCTCAGAGCTTCCAGCCCAAATGGCTGGGTCTCCATACACAGCAAGATGCCTCAACCACTCTGCCATTTAACTGTAAAGAAAAACCAAATTATGTTAACAAATTTCCAAATTATAATCTCCTTACTGTTTTGTTTTTATCTTATGTTTCTCCTTGTTTACAAATGTCAAGCATATGTGGGACTGCAAGATCAAGGCAATGCTGGATTCTCCACTGTGTCCTTAGTTTCAATTGCTTACAGCAATAGCACAAATTAAAGCTGTCTGTCACACAGTCTCTGCACTTTTTATCCCTTGATGTAACAGAAGAAACATATTTGACCCCTGGACTGTAAAAGCTTTTTCTACACTGTCGGTCTGCCCACCTTAGAGATATGCTACCTTAAAGAAAGGAAACTTCATATAGAAATCACAGATGCAAAATCTGCCTTAAGGAAATAAGTGGGTGGCAGCATATAATTAATAGAAGAAACCCTCCAGAAAATACTTGCTACAAACAGAATCAGTCTTGCAGGAGACAGCTGTGACAAAATCCAAACCGTAATCTAATTTTTGTGGTATGCACATTTGAAAATAAATAAACAAAAGCAGTTTTTAGAATACCTCTCCCATTCAAGTCAGACTAGAACCTGACACAGCTGTGGAACAAAGAGGCTGCAAATTGCTTGAGTTTGGTATGACAGGTCTACCTGAAAGTCACAGCTCTTCTTGGCTGTAGTAGATAAAGGAGTATGAAGGATTGTGGATTGTTAGGGTTAGGCTGACTTGGATGTGGTATGTGACCTGGGCTCTTTCATGGTGTTTTGTGTCAGTCAGCTGGGAGACTTCAACGCCTCCCTCAACTCCCATGCACGCCTCAAAGGAGGCGAGGAACTGTCAAGAGAATATGAAGTGTAAGAAGACTGAATGAAGGACCTAGTGAAGAGGTGGGTTTGGGGAAAGGAAAACACTGCACAGGGAACAGTAACACTGCACCAAGGGAATGAGACAGCAGCTGACCCTCAGAAAACATCAGCCATTTGGCAGGTCCCTGAGAGGTGTGGATGTGAGGAGGCCCTCTGAGCTCCTAGGTCTGGGTATACATCATGATTCCAGAAAGGGGTAAAATAGGGATGCACACTGGTTTCTTTCTGGCTGCTTGGGCAGCCCCAGCAGTGCCCCAGCAGAGCTCAGTGTGAGACATCACAGCCCAAGAGTGCCCAAGCAGGCAGAGTTAAATGTTGAGACTCCAGTGACCTTACTAATGCTCCATCCCTGGAAGTGTTCAAGGCCAGGCCGGAAAGTGCCCTGGGCACCCTGCACTTGGGGAAGGTGCCCTTGCCCATGGCAGGGGGGTGGTTGGAACTAGATGACTTTTCATACCCTTTCCAACTCCAACCATTCAATGATTTTATGAGCTGGCCTCCAGTTGGAGTGCAGGACAGTACAAGTCCCACAGAGCACTGCCCTTTTGGGATCTCTGGACTTCACACACCCTGTTCTTTGCCTCTGGTCTTCTTCTCCCACCCATCTAGAGCCCTTTAGAGTACAAATGTAGGCACTTCCCAGCTGAGATAAGATTGCATGTAATCTGTCAAAATGTAACAATATAGCCCAAAATTTTACAGGTATCTGTCTATCTCCTGAAGGGTTTTCTTTTTGTTTCCATGCTATTTCTGAAATAATTTTTGGCATTTTGGCCTGCAAAGTAATTCTTGGGCTTTTCTGTTAAACAGCCCTGGGTTCCCATGTTTTCTGGTCAGATCTCAGAAGTCCAACAATAGTGGTAGATCTAGTTCTGTGTCTTTTCCCACCCCTATGAAAATCTACACAAACACAGGAAGTTGAAAAATTTTAAAATTTGAGGTCTGCACCTGCTCAGCCTTCATCTGAACAGGTGTTTTAACCAGCTCAGGTTAAATTGCTTCAGCATCACTGAACTCTACATTTCTCACAAGTTCCTACATGTGACCTCACTGCACAAACATGGTCCCAGGCAGGGCACGCAAGTCTGGGCAGGTATCTCTCTCTAAATCTCCCATGCAGGACTCTGGTCTCACTGTGCAAGAAGAACCAAGGTCTGTGCTCACACTGTGGTCAGCACTATGTCCAAGGCACTTGGCATCAAACCTTTAATGACTACAGGATCCCTTACAGGCCAGAGGGGGAAGCATTGACCCCTGTGGAAACCATGCCCTGAGTGCCCCCACCAAGCAGCTGGGCTGAAGCAAAGCAGCCTTTCCTCATGGCTTAGTGGCTGTTGGCAATGGTTGGGAGTGGGAAGGGATCATGCTCAAGAACCAAGAGCAAGAAACAAGACAGTGGGAGGAGGAAGCAGAGATGTGGTTTGAAGGGTGAGACATCAAAGTCAGACCAGGGGATCAGAGTTGGATCCACTGGGAGGATAAGTTTTGAGAGTTTGTCCCAAAGCAGGGAACAGAAACCTATGCTGGCTGGGTGTGGAGATGGGAGTGATGACTGAGTATGGAAAATTGGACTGAGACCTGGGACTGAAGAGCCAGATAGCTGAGAAACAGTGGCTGCATCTGTACTTACTTGCTCTGCAGCATGTCTTGGGGCCCTCATTTCCTGGTCATCCGAATGGCTCGGCCTGTTGAGACACGCTGCAGCTCCCATCCAGCACACATGTCCAGGTTTCCATCTCAACACAGAGCTGGGGCATGACTAACCACACATCCAGACATGGGAACTGGGAAGCACTCTTGGGTCCAATGGTGTAAACACAGACAGCAAGTCCAGATAAGAATCTTGAGAAAGAGGAAGACAACAACTACGTGACCATGGTTTACTAATGGAAACGAGCATTTTGGCCATGAGGAAAGACTGGTCAGGATATGAAAAGACAATTGTGTTGGAACAGAGGACTGTTCAGACAAAACCCTGGCAATGAGAAGCAGGGCTGGGGAAGCACAGGAATGGAGTGCACATGGTGTAGTGGCACAAAAAAACCAAGTGGACTTGGCCTGACAAAGCTAAGACACTATCATAGTGTGACCAGGCTGACTTGTAGCAAGTCCTCACAGTGGGCTGGTACCAGCTCTGCAGGGAATCAGACACCAGGAGAGAGGCTGGATGCAACTGGTGCCTACTTCAGACACTATCTGCTGCCCATTTCATCCTTTTACTTAGCTCTTGCCTGACTTGTGACACACAATCGGACTATGATGCACCCTGTCCAGCAAAAAGATACTTGACATGCTCTGTCTGATTGTGGACTTGCAAGTAGAACTTTTTTGCTAAATAAAAATGAATTCTTTGTCACCTATCGAAAACACAGGTCAAGCCTTTACAGATTTCTCTGTTTGCCTAAAGCCAGTCTCTGGTCTTAGATTGCTTTTGTGCTACTCACATTATTCTTTAAAGCACTCATCTTTATTATAACACTTAGAGGCTCTTTCTCCTGACCACTTAAATGAAAATCCTACTAGTCTTAAGAGCTTCTTTTAACACTGATGATAGAAACTGAAAATAGGCCTTCCCAGAAACATGCTGAAAGTTTCATCTCCTTTTTTGGGGATTACATCCTTATAGATGACAGCCACACTGCGTATTTTGTCTCAGACAGGATTTTTAATAAAACTCCAACATAAATAACCCACCTCTGGACATAATTCTGTGGCATTTTTTTCTAAGGTGCTCAAAAGAGTCTATTTGATTCACAAATCTTGCTCAGGATTGCATTCAGTTTGCAACTCATATTTGTAACCGAAAAAAAATTGTTTCCCAGCAAGATGCTTGCCAGGCCTCTTTTAGCAATGGCAATAAGTAGTTTATGATCAGTTTCAACTGGCAAAAATTCCAGCAAAGCTTTTTTACACCTCATGGCCTGGGACCAAGTCTTCTTTCCCTCTGTGAGTGCTGTGACATTTCATTTCTATAAGTACCCATGACATATGATCCACTGTATTGCTATTTGGCTGGTCTCCAACCAGTTAGGCCAGTTTTTCTGTGGCTTATAGTTGTGGTGGAACAATTTAATCCCAGGTTTTCCTTATGTGAGGGGATTGGGGTACTGGTGTGGCAGGGGAAAGCAGGGGGAATGCAATGAGCCTGCTGTGGTAAGGAATAAGATAAGTCACTCTCTTGCAATCTTGGAAGAGGAATGATCTTCCTGGTAGCAACATGGTGAGATGACCTCAGCTGGGGTGGACATCCAGCCATGCCACCAGCCAGAGTGACCACAGCTCCAACGGGGAGGAGAAAGGAAGAAAGAAAAGACAGGCCATGAATGGTCATGATAACCTGGTGCTAGGAGTGGGAGATAACAAGGGAAGATGAAGGAAAGAGGATGATTCAGAGCAAGGGACATGAGGTGATGTTTTTTGGGTCACTAAAGAGGAGGTGATGAGACTGAATAAAGACATCTTGAGAGGTTGAAGACTCAGGAAAGCTGCAGTTCTCAGTCACTTCAGTGCTAATGTGTGGATGGCTTGGAATCTAGTCTTCATCTAGGGAAACAGGCTTTCATCTCCAGATTGCTGATTTTTCTTTTGGATTGGGTTGGGTTTGTTTTGTTGTCATTTTCCTTTGTTGTTGTAGTTTGTTTTTATTTTATTTCAAAGATTGCAACCTTATCTGCAAGTTTAATCATGCTGTTGGAAGAGGTCTGAGCCAGTCCTGTCATAGGGCTGTCTGTAGACAATTTTGCATTTAAAATAATAACTTCTAGATTGTATATGTCTACTTTATTTCTACGTACCATAGCAATCCCTGGCTTAGAAATTGACACAAATGCAGTCTTCCTTTTCAAGGAGTTCCTCACCTTTCCTTGTCTGCCACAACTAGGCTACCAGAGATGCCATGCTAGTGACACCACAACAGGAGGATAATGTAAAATATTTGTGGACCTCTCAGTCCTTGGAAAAGTAGTCCTGTAATAAGTCTTTGATGCAAAGGCTGGCTATCACCATCATTACTCCTAGTAAGCAAAAGGACCACAGTTCTTAAGCTGATCATAGAGATACCTTTAGAAGTATTATCAAGCTTGCCATCTTGACAGTTGTCCAGGATTAGGCACCTAGAGACCACTGGAATCTCAATTTAAAATCAGTATCTAGGAAACTATTTGGAAATAGTTACAAGGGCCAGTATTTGTTTCAGAATGCACACCCACAGGTTCTGCTCTCAACTGGCCTCAGCCAAGGTAGCTCATAATGCTTCTATTTCCTCAGACAGGACATTGCAGAAGTTACTTCACTAACTTTGAAATGTACAGATTAACAGTTTTACAGAGGATCGACGTGTGTACTGTTAAAATGCTGTTACTGTGTTCTCTTAAAACAATAGACATCTCAGTCTAATGCAAATATTAGTAAAACTATTCTGGTCATTTACAAGCACAGCTGCAGGCAAGAACATTCCCACAAGTGCGTGCTAGGGTGCAATGCAAGCAGAGTGGGATGCCAAAGGTCTGTGTGGCAATTGCTCATTTAAAAGGGACATTAAAAGCACCTATTGGGGGTGAACAGAAGAATAACAGAAAATACTGGAAGGGAAGGTGGAAAGCGCCAGGCAGGCCTGTCTCTAGGGGAAGAGTTTCAAAGCATGGAAAAGAGAAGGTTGAAAATGAGAAAGAACCAAGGCAGTAGAAGAGGTGACCAACTTGGCAGCACCACCAAGAATGAAAGGAAGGAGTCACCTGTGCCTCTAAGATGACAAGATGTTGAAACGCTCTGGCTCAAGTAAAGCCAGCCAGCAGTAGATTTAGGAGGAAGGACCAAGGTTTGAAAAACACATGGGTGTTCCTGGACAAGAGTGGCTTTATCACAGCGTCTTTCACTACCATTTTGATTGCTGAATCTTCCCCTCCTTTAAGGTATTCTAATATCAAGTTTTTTCAGTAAAGGGGCAGTGTCACTGCTTGGCAAGGCTCCTAAAGCAAGCACTACATTCCCTAACATCCACCAAGGTACGTGTACTGTCAAAGCCAGGCAGGTTGGGAGCTGGTCGATGGATAGCTACCACTACAACCACACTCAGGTATTAGAAATATGCTCTCATTCCTAAAGGAGCCAGGTTGAGTTTTCTTCACCTCTCACCTGTCCAATAGTTCATGGATTCCCAAGGTCAGGAGCAATAAAGTATTAACATCTAATCTGTCATCCCACCAATGAAAACTATAATCTGGCTCATGACCTCACGTGAGTATCAGGTTGTTAACTAAAGAAAGGAATCAAATCTTCCTCTAATAAATACTCCAGACTGTGACAGGTAAAATTCAGGTCATACCTCTCCTTTGAAGTTTTAATGGCCACTCCAATTTTATGATAAAGCCACTTACCTTATGTTTGTAGTAATTTTGCAAAGCCTGAAGCGGCTCTAGTCATCTTTGGTGCACAGTTCCCAAGGACATAGCTCTCATAAAACTGCAAGCTTCAAAGGGATTATACCTCTTCTTTTCTCTCCTCTCTGTCTCTGTCTCCCTTTTAAAAAGGCACATTTCTGAATATTTCCTCTCCTTTTTTCTACATAGCGCTCTGCACAGCCTCTCCATTGAACCCTGCAACTAGACTTCTTGCTCAAGCTCTGTCACCCACCAAACCAAACCAAACTAACATAAAATAAAATAAAATAAAATAAAATAAAATAAAATAATGAACTGCTTTTCTCCCTTTCCATTTTATTGAGGCAATTTTCTGGGTAATTTCTGCTTTTTGTCTTTATTCTATTGTCAATGCAGAGCAATTTGAAGCAAATCAATAAAGCCTGTGTATTTGCATATTTCTCAGGCTCTAAGAAGGACCACATGCAGCAGAACTGCTCCCCTGAATGCCATGGGGTTTTGTTTGTTTGCTTCCCTCCTTTTAAAGTCGGGGGAAGCCAAGCTGGATCTGCCAAAGCTTGAATCCAAAGCTAATGCCCATCGTGGTAAATGAAGCAGCTCTGGGGAGTGTTTCCAGGCACTGGAAGGCAATTGTCTGTGCTGCTTAATTGTTAGCGCAGTGCCTGGCACTGCAGAGCCAGGGCCAACTTTCCCAAACAATTCCCAAGCGCATGCCAACAGCTGGCATGGGCTGGGGCCACTCTCAACAGGCAGCTTGTGTGCAGAGCAAGGAGGAGAGAGGAGGTCAGGAATGTGGATGCACTGCTTCCATCTCCCCTGGCCTCAGCACCAGGGAATGGTCCCAGCCATGTTTGATTTACGAGTACAGACACAGCTCTGGTTGCTCAAACAAGGCTTGTACAATTGTGCTGTTGCAAGGAGAAAGCTGCTTACCCATCTTGCCGGCACAAACATACACATTTGCTTGTAGACCGACTGTATGCATTGCCTTGGCTGTAAGACTGATTTGTTTCCATTAATTGCTAAGTGTGGGGTTTTTCAGATGTTCAGGCTTAAATGCAAGGATGAGACACTCAGGGAAAATAAATCCCAAAAATATCTGCTCATTTTGCCAAGTCTCTGATGGCATTAAGGATTAGAAGTCTGAGATGGAGCAGATAGAAACTTTCTGCACTTACATGGAGTGCTGGAAAACAATTCAAATCAGGTGTCTGTCAGGCACAGGCCAAACCATCCCCAACCACAGTTGTGCAAATAGCGTACAGTTCAAAGTAATTTGGTTTTATCTGCAAATGTGGCAGTCCCAGATGTTTCTCCAGGCATGGTAAGGTGCACCAACCACACACCTTATGGCAGCAGTGGCTGGTGGTATTTGCATGGGAAGAATACTTGCTTGGAAACAAGTTGAAAATGGATCAGGTGATCATCTTCTTTTGAGTCACCAGACCCCAGATAAAAAACCCTGTTCCCCACTTTGGGGTGACAAAGGGAACAACAGGCAGAAGAAACAGCAGAAGTTTTCTCTAAGGGACCATCACAAAACAGCAATCCCAGACACAAGCAAATGAAGGATCATCTTCCAGCCTACTATATGCAAGCTACACAACATAAATACACAAAATAATCTCCTGAAGATGATTAAACAGGAATATGTGGGTTCCCTGAGACTAATTTGTCTGCAGATGGTACATGTCAGAAATAGCTGGCATTCAGGGCTGTCTTTTCAGGGCACGCTTCTTTAAGGTTACTGAAAAGTTCCTTTATTCAAGAAATTATCTTAAATGTCCTAAGGCACAGAATGTACTCTGAAAATACTCACATTTCATTTGATTGCTGTTGTTAATGTTTCAGAAATGAAGTAAGTTTTCCCCCGGGGACATTGAGCCTGGCTTACCCACTTGTCTGAGCTTCTTCAAAGGAGGAATGACTCTTAGTTCTGGCCTGATAACAGCACAGGAGAAAAACCAAACACAGTATTAGGAAAACAGCGATTTATTAATTTTTTGGGATGGAGGGGAAACCACAGGTAAATTTAGTAATAGCATATAAATATTTGTATAAGAAAACTACTGGTATTTCATTACTTACATGAGAACACAGAGAACAAAAAAACAAGCCAAACCAATTTCAACTTCAAGTGTATCTGAATATGTTTCTATTGCTTTTTCATACCCACACTTTATGAATTTGAGTGTTCATTCAAGGGATTCATCACAGATGGGCTAAGGGGAAAGGTTTGGATCATGTAAGGCTCTTACTGGCTGATAATCGGCAGCAGAGGAAATGGTGTTGATCAGGCAAGAATTCTTGCCATCTTCCACAGCAGAAATCTCACTGTATTCAAATGAAACTGGAAGACAAATATCTTTTAAAGGATCAAATCAAGTATCCAGCCCCAGGAGACACAGCAGATTAAAAGACTGGCATCCAGAAATTTGTTGTGAAAACTCCCCAAGAGCAATACACTAAGACTTTAGGTCTTCTTTTCTGTCATACTTAAATACAGCCGATTTTTCAAATGGAGCCTATTTCAGCATATTATTTCAATCAGTGATGGTGGTTGCCCAGCCAAGCCCAAAGTGTGCAAGGTGCCCAGAGTACAAGGTGGTGGCAGTGGTGCCAGCTCTGCACCAACACCACCAAGGAAAAAGGCTGCTCCCACAGACCCAGACCTCAGAGCCGTCTCTGGTGCCAACGCAGCCTGCAGAAACAGATTTCTCAAGCCTGCTCCAGTCATGTGAGTTACTGAAGCTGCACATTTCTTCTCACAGAAGCAAAACATCTGATCCACCTAAAAGGGATTTAGCACCTATGGTGGGGTGTAATGTAAGCACACAATCCAGAAAATGTTCATACTGCTAATGTCTGGCCCTACAGCTTAAATACTGATAAATTTATTAGTTTGAAGTTCCTTATGGGGTCCTAGAGCTGTGCTTTTGTAGATTTGTAGCAGAGCCTCAGGCTTCACACTGTTAAGGACTAAATGTTCATCCCCATTCAGGATCCAGAACACCTTTCAGCAAGGTGTTACCCTGCCAAAATCCTCCTGAGATCTTAATGTCAAAGGCACACTTCTGACTCACTTTCTACATGTCCACAGCATGAAGTTTCTCACAAGCTGCTGCTGTTTTTCTTTGCTAAGCCACTGGCTTGAAGGAATTTGGTGATGGTTCCCTTCTCTGATGGAGTAAGCTATGAAGCAGGATAGTGCTCCAGTGGCCGGAGATGCAGTACTGGCTCCTCCTGGCCCTGAGAAAGCCAAAAGCACATGTCCACAACTTCCCGGGATGTCCAGCAGGCCATGGTCTACTCAGGGGCACAGTGAGAGCTCACTGCATTTGCATTCACCCTCCTCAAGCAGCCAGGAGGATTCATGGGACTGAAAAGAGAATGATGAGTCTGCATCCTCTCAGCGTGGGTACTGACCTGGGAGGCTGGGACTCTGGTCCCTCTGAGGGGTCTATGTCCTTTTTTTGGTCTAGTGATCCACCCCAATGGGTTGGAAATAATGACAAACCACAATAACAATAGCCAGCTAAACAACACAAGTATAAACAGAAACAACAACTGAGGCTGGGAAGAGAAATGGCCTTTGGGGATATTATTTTGAAGAGACTTGAGACTTTGATTTCCCAGGCAGAGGAGATGGCAAATCAGCCAGTGTGACTCCTTGTTTCTTGAGAAAGAGACAAACCACATTTTTCAAAATCTTCCTGTAGCCAAAGCTGTTGAACTGACTCTGCTACAGTAAAAAAGAGTGAAATGGGAAAATGGGGAGGTCAGTACAAAAACAAAGGTTGGATATTCCATGACTCTACTCTGAAGCCTTTCTAAGGTGCTGCCTCAAAAGCAGAGAGAATCTCCTTTGGCACCACATATCTTTGCTTGATCCCATGGGAAGGAGAAGGGTCTGATCAGGTTCCTGAGCCCTGTGTGGGATAAAGATCACACTAAGTGTAAAAGTCCTGTGTATTGGCACAAGCACTGCACATACAGGAGAAAGTTTGCCCCTGTTTTACAGCACAGGGAGACTGGCAGAATACAAACAAGGCACATTGTTATTGTTTATGCCATGAATTCAAACCTGAGGCAGGTGAGAAGGGTGCCCCAGCCAGCACCGGTGCAGCACTGGGCCACAGGCAGGCAGAGCAGGGGTGGGGCAGCACTGGCCCAAGACCCTCACCGCAGCTGCCCAGTTGGGTGGGAACGAACAACAACAGGAGCTGGAGCTATAGGAGCAATTGGAAATACGAATTAAGCCCAAGACTGATGGGCAGCAGAAACAGAATTGGGCAGAGACTGAAAAGGAAAAGTGGAGAAAGGAAGCCTACTTTAACAAGACATCCTTGAGACCTCAATTCAGAATGCTGTTTACTGCCACAGTAGACCTGTCTCCTCGTGCAGAAATAACTCACATTTCTAACCTGCCTAGCTGAAGTTACTTTCTTTTTCAATGTGAATTCACTTTGTAATATAACCACCCTTCCCTCTCTCCATATCTCCCTCCCTTCCCCCCCTTCCCCCCTCATTTAGGAGACTCCAAAATAAAGAAATTATCTGCTCCTTGGAAACAGAAATTCATAATTACATTTCTTTCTCATTGCAGTACACATAACAGGGATCACAGAGTTTTAAATTTCCCCAGCTGCTTGGATATTTGGAGTGGACACGGAGCACCCATTTTCTCCTCAGCTAACCTGTGGAGCTTGCTGCTGTGACAGGTCACCAAAAGCAAGTACTTTCCAGGATTCAGAACTGAAATGAATGTGCAAATGAACATGCACACACACCCCAATATATATTTATATTCATATTTATATATAAACAGCAAGTACTTTCAGCAAGGACAGTAACAACATCAAAGGAATCTGGTGAACAAAGGTGCTCTCCATTTGCCACGGACTGGCCTTTGTTGTAGACAGACTGGGCTCTGCCTGGTCTCCATGGGTTTTCCAGCGGCCTGAGTCTGCTCAAATCCCAAATCCCAAACAAGCAGCATTGGTGAGGGTGCTGGATACATTTAGATGACAACAACAACCTTACGGTTAGCAGTGCAGGAGAAGAGGAGTAAGTAAACACAAGCAAAGTATGCCAGTTGCTTTATTAAAAGCATATCCATTGGGCTGCTTCTGCTACTTACAGTGGCCAATAAATTCCCTCTGTCCTAACCCACTCAAAGTGCCAGGATACATTATTCAATACATGAGTAATCAACCACATTCTTTTGGCTAATAGTAAGTTGTTGAGCTGGACTCTTCATGAAGGTCAATAGCAACACCACTATGGTAGCTGCAGAGCGTGACAGAGCCTCATTACCCACCGGATTAAAACAAGGATCCGTGCAAGGATCCTGGGTGATGAAGGTAACGAGGTTCCTGAGTGGGCAGAGGCACTTCTGATCAGGCTGTCAAGTCACATTGAAAACCATGGGAAGGGACTCAGCACCCAGTCAGGTGGAGGACGAGTTGTTCATGTGGCCACCAGAAAAACCAGTAGGCCCACTGGATATTCTCTCTTCGCATGGAATGATAATTTGGGTTCTGAAGGGCAACTGGAGAGTTGAACTTGAGGGTGCCCTCTGTACCTTGGGGGACTCTGTGCCAACTGCTGCAAAGGAACCGAGCAGGGGCTATGGTAACAGTTCTTTTCCTTGCAGGTTTTCAGACCAGGCAGCTGTTGAACTCTTGTATTAATACTGTGCTCTGCAGCTGTAGTGCTTGCCAGAAAAGAAAGCCCCTCTACTTTAGGTTTTGTAACATTCTTGTTCATGGGTCTGTTCTCTCTCTCTGTTTGCATTAGGTTAAATGCTGCTGAAGTAGACAGGCCTAATTATGGCCCTTCATTCAAGATTAATATGAAGCCATTAGGCTGGTTTATGCAACCAGGTAGCTGAGCAATAGAAACATCTAAAAGAAGTATGAGGCAATGTTGGAGGCTGAAACCATGCAATCAGCGGGCTTTCATTGTGAAAAGGCTTGGGAAACAGAGGAGTGAGTGCTGCCTTCATCCACTGACTTGAGACAAAACTCAGCAAAGAGGAGACAGGGGCTACCAAACCCACCAGCAGTCCAGCTCAGACCAGGGGCTGAGTCAAACAGGAGAGCTTGCCAATCCCAATGCCCCCATCGCCGCTGGCACTCAGCAAAATAAGCTCTAGAAGCTCTTTCCCAGTGACGTGGACAATTGCCCAATTCATTTCCAGCTTCTTCTCCAAGCAGAAATGCCTCAAAGAAACTTGGGTGTTTTTTTAATGGCTGGACCAGGAAAGGGTAATGGCACAGCAACACTTCTGGGAGCTCTCTCTCCCTATGCTCCAAAACATTGTTCTGCTTACTGTTGTAGTTGTGCAGTTAGGTGAGATGCAAGGAGAATTTCTTAGCAGTTAACTGGGTCTTCACTAACTTGGTTAATGCCATCCTAATTATTTTGTAAAAGGAGGGATTAGATGACATGTGAAAGACAATAATTAAGAGAGAAAAATCAATTGAAGACAAATCAAAGTTTGATTGTAAGGAAAGAGCATAGAATTTCAAGAAAGGATTTAGGAATCAGAGCTTATGAGATAATAATGGTATTTTGAATAAAGGATTGGTTTGAATATTAACATTTGCTAAAAACCTATATTTAAACTTACTCTTTCATTGGTTTTAAGATAAATTTATTTTAAAAAGCCCAGCATGCCTTCTCCCTTGAGGCCTGGAGGAAACAAGAGACATGTACCCCCAGAGATGAACAAACACAATCACTTGAATTTTTCATGTGAACTGTACTTCCAAGGGAGAAACACCGAAAAGAAGACACTCATATGGCAGGCATAGTGCTGATATTGCATAGTGCTGCTGTGGGATCTTCCTGCCTTTCTAGGGCATGAAAGGACCTTTTGGAGAGAAATTTCTTTTGGGCAACACTGTCAATGAGTGTGAATAGATTTTAACCATTTTGAAAACGTGAAGGAATTTGTATACTTCTATACACCCAACAGGTACCTTTCATTTCCAATCACGCTACTGTGGATGCACAACTACAACTGTTTTCAGGCAACCAGTCACTTCCTTTTAAGCTCAGATAGCAGAAAAGCACCAATCCTTATCCCTTCACATGTATAATTTTCATCAGGGCAGGGTGCAGAAGTGCCAGGTACTTTCCAAAGAGGCAGTCTCTATGTAGAACAGACATTCTTTGCTTAATACTGTTATGATTTCCAGCTTCTACTGCAAAACACAGAACTTTCCTGTCAGGAGCTAGAGAAAGCACATGCACGCACACACACATTAGGCACTTTGTTTTATTTTGCAAAAAAAAAAAAAAAGTCTTTATATATAAACGATTTCATTCTCTCTCAAAACATTCTACAACTATACAGCTGTTTGCTCCATCATTTGCATATGAAATACCACAATACAAAAATAAGGTAGGGGGGAGGCAAAAGAAGCAAAACAGCAACCAATTTCTGCATGTGTTTCCACGTATAAACATTTGAAGCCTTACAAAATTATTTACATCGTTTGTCAACTATTTACATTGAGAGCAACATTTCTAACTATAACAAACAAAACTATAATTTATCAAGTATACGTAAAATTGTCTTGAAAAAAGAAGAGTCTATCATATACCACAAATAAATAAAGACAAACAACAGTTTTAACAAAGCTAGGTTTTCCTGCAAGACCCTTTTTTTTTTTTTGGTATTTTGATTGTCTATTTTAGCCTTTGGTTGACAGCTTAACATTACGGCTTGTGAAGTTCAGACACTTCTTAGGTTTGTTTGGTTTTCTCCTGTTGTCTGGCCAAATCCTACCTGGTCTAACCTCATCTTTGGCCCTCCATCTATGATTTCAAGGCTGAGCACGGTGGATCAAAGTCATTGTTAGCATAAAAGGGCAGCATTTCATTGACTTCCGTGGAGTTTCAGCTACTTCTGTAAGCAGTAAATTTTTCCCTGCGTGTGTCAGTCTGAACAGTGGATTAACTAAACTGCACTGTAATTTAAAAAAAATTACTGTATCCTTTACCTTCTAGTAAATTACATCCAATATCCACATGAAACTAGATCATACTGGTGCTGAACCAGCTTCATATGTCTATGTATGAAAACTGCATCCTAAATCCTTCTTTTTAAAGTGATACTAAGTTTAGCTTATGGTAAGAGGTTTAACATTCTGTGTTCATTTTAACTATCCCCGCTATTTCAGCTTCCAACATTGACTTTATAGTTCATTCTCCATGTTTTGCCCTTTTACGCAATTTGAAAACAAACTCCTGCTTTGAATATTCAGTGCACACCATTGAGTTAACAGGTACAGAACATCTGACTAAATTGGTACTATTTTGAGAGGTATTTAAGTATTTTTTTTTATAAATGTGCCAAGTTATCAAATGTAAAACAACTGCTTATTTCAGATGTTTCTTAGAAAACTTTTGTATTAAACCTAAAAAGCTGATTTGCATATTTACAAAATCTTTGTCATAGCAAACATGCAACACACAGAACAAAATGCTTTGTTCTATGGCTGTTTATGAATTTTCCTATGTATTTTATATCCACAGAACGGCTTAACATTAAAAAAAAACCCCACATGTACTTAAGTATGTCCAGTAAAAACCTGACAGATTACAGTTCATGGCTTTTCCACTGTGTGCATTCATCTGCATCCTCTCGTTAATTTGTTTACTAAACATTGTCACAATAATGACAGTGCTTTGGTCAAAACACTGCAAGAGGAAAAAAAAAAGTATAAAGCTGCAATGTGTTGAGATATAATACTTGTAAAGAGATGAAACCTGCTGACTAAAGCCATATACATCATGAAAGCAAACAAATGACTGAACACTCCGATAATTGTGATACAGTGTCTTCCCTTTTTCAGCATAAATATACAAAATATACATTTCCAGTTCCTTTTGAGATCTCTTTTGAAGTGGATACACTCAAAAATTCAACTAATTTCAGTTGTACATCGAGAGTCAATAGGAAATTGCATAGATACAGAAGAGCCTCCGTGACCAGTCCAGCTCCTAGTTCTGATGCCTCTTCATGTGGAGCGCCAGGTGGTCGGAGCGGGAGAAGCTGCGGTTGCAGACGGCGCACTGGAAGGGCTTGGCCCCCGTGTGCTTCCTGTAGTGGCGCGTCAGCTCGTCGGAGCGCGCGAACCGCCAGTCGCAGCCTTCCCATGTGCACTTGTAGGGCTTCTCACCTGGAACAGAGCAGGCAAAAATGGAACCGTCAGCTGCCACTCCTCAGCAGAAAACTGACATAAGTCTGCACTGAATGGCACTGCTCTTCCATTACATATCCTCATTATTCACAGCCCTATGCATCAGGCCCCAAACTAACAGCCTCTTTGTTTTCTCAGCTCTTGAAAATGGGATTTAATTCCTCACTAAAACATACAAAACTTTCAAACATGCAAATTGGAGAGAGCTACGGTACAGGAATGCAGAGTTAAAAAGCCTGCATGAGACCAAAACCTGCTCCTTTACACTCACCACAGTATGGGAGGGAGTAGGGGGAAAAAAAAGCAGTCTCGTGTGACAATCAAGACTGGTGTGTAACTTAACTTGCACCTTTCAAAAATGGGCAAACACAGTGCCTTTTTAAGAGGTCTGAAATGGCAAAGAAGATTTCTATAAGGATTCTTTGCAGTGTGCAGATCTGTTCAAGAGCTTCTGATATGTGAAGAAAGGGGCACAGTGTGCTACAAACACAACGGGGATAGTATTTCCTAAAATGTCACAAGCAATAAAAACTTGTGGTATCCTGCCTGGGGCTAGCTATAAATAGGAGAAAGCACCTCCAAGTTCAAAGCACCCATTTTCAGAATAAAATGTCTTTAATCAGGTGCTTAAATAGCCATATTTTAAGATGGCAAGTTCTTGCTGTCTTCAGCAGTCTATACTGACACAGGAGGAACATGGTACCTCAAAACTTGCCGTGTTACAGCAGCAACCGGCCCAGGCACCTGAAATGTTCATGTTCATCCATTTTAGAACTAGAAAAACAGTGTTTTAAGCATTCCTACAATTTACAGGTGTTTGTTGAAATGGAGGAAATATGGAGTCACAAAGCCATGATGACTTCTGTGTGAAATCAGAATTTTACACGGGTATGTACACCTGCCTAGGAGCTTGTGTGGGCATGATGTCACCACACAAGCAAGCTTCATATAAATAAAGAGGTTAATGTTCTTCATATAAATAAAGAGGTTAATGTTTGATGTTGTTTGACAAAAACACCTTGGAGTTGGGAGAGTGAATTGCTATCTATATTATTTTGTATTAATTTGACTTGTTTGTCATGAAGATAAAGAAAACCGAGCATATCAAAGCACTTGGCAGTAGCTTCATTTGGAACAGAAACTGACCAAAGCTGAGCTTTTCAAACATTTCTTTCTAATCCATCTTACAGATTGTCTACATCCCCACTGGTCCCAAACCTTTGCACTGACAGCTCAATCCTACTGCAGAGTGAAGTGCCTCCTACTTTTCCCTGTTTCACTATCACACAGGCACATGAAAGAAAGAGAGGGGTCAGTATCCTGCAATCAGAGTGCTTATTCTGCATCAGTTATGCAGGTAACACCACCTGAGAAGCTCCAAACCATTACTTCAAAGGCACTTATTTATCATGCAGATGAAATTATGAAACTGCTTTTGTCTGGGAGTTTCTACTGCTTTGTCTGATCAGCTAAAAAGTTTTCATCTACTACTGAGTGCAGAACTAGCCCTTTGCTCATAATGGGGATGTAACTTTGTACTGCCAGGTGTTGTCACAACCAGAACTAGACCTTTTCAGGAAAAACTAACCACCCACCCACCCAACAATCTCTTTACATCAACAGCAACTGGGATTTATTGAAGTCATGGTGGAAACCTAACATTCCTTAGGAAAGACGAGAGCCCGGCATCACCTCTCACAGAATTTGTAATTATTTGGTGGATCACAAATCAGAACAGAAATCATCACAGACTTCTGTCACAGCTGAATTAACTGTGAGTAAACTCTGAATTTACTCAGAGTAAATTCTGATGCTGATTGAAGATAGGAATGATCTATCATATAGAGTTCTTCTTTTTTGCTCCATGAAACAAATACTGTAGGCTAAAATACAAATTTCATTCAAACATAGTGTGTAAGCTTTTCTAACACCAATGAATCCTACTGAGAACACATTTGATCTTCACAGTAGAATGACAGGAAAGGTCCCTATTCAGTGAGGATCTTTTGCACTATATAGATGATCGATGATCCTCAATGTATTTTAATTGGGTTAACAATAGAGGCTGTAAAAGCCTGTGTTGCTGATCCAAAGGCCCAGCACCAGGGAGATAATCATTGAACACTTTGTGTTAAGGCACATGTGCACACACAGAAGTTACACAAAATAATTATTCCTGTATTTGAAATGTCTTAATTTAGGGACAGTGTATTTATTTATTTTCCTCCTTTCTTTCTCCTTTTCTCCCTGTTTCCCTTAAATTCTTCCTTAAAAGTTTTCACTCAAAGCTGCCACATTATACTTGACGCTCACAGTGCTGTGAGCCTGACACCCTCGCTGGCCAGGGAGAGCATATACAGTCAGGCCTCCATCTACTCCAAATGCTTCTTGTGTTTTGCAGGATTATACAAGGAATGACAGAGAAGGTAAAGAGGGCAGGAAAACAGCACTAGTTAACAAAAGCCTAGGAGTATCCAGACCAGACTGGAATGGGGACCCGGAGATTAAGATCTGTTTCCAAGTCTGGCACTGAGGAGGTACGAAATACATGCAACTTTCACTGAGTGTGAGGCTATGCTGCACTGTAAAAGCAGCCTCAAAGCTGTCCTGTGTAGGTGACACCTGACCCTGTCAGAGTCCAAACAGCAACAAAAAAAGCTGTCCCCTGTTAAAACCTTTCCTAACACGCGAGCAGCGTCAGCAGGTGTTGTGAGGGCTCCTGGCAGAGGAAGTGCCGGCGTGCCGGCAGTCTGGGCAGCAGTGATCCCTGTGCCCTGCTGGGTGCCACAGCCTCCCAGGCAGTGCTGAGTCCCACGGCCAGGACCCCCATCAAAGCCCAGGACACTCAACTTTGCAGAGACACTGTTTAGCAGCTCACCACACTGTCATGGTCACACCACTGCCTGCCACAGCCACAAATCATCCTGGACAACAGCGTTGCTCCAGGAAAAGCTCAGGCAGTGCCATGCAGAACAGCACCACTCCTCCTTGCTGGCAGACTGCTGCAGACCTGAGCTAAACCAAGCACTGCTAAGGGGATGAGCACAGGAACAAGCTGGTGCCTTACTCAGATTGTTTTAATAGTGTTACTTTTATGTACTGGAAATTAAAGCCAGAACGCTGCTTTTAACCCCTGCTTTGGCCAACAGTGAGAACTGGAAAATATATTTTTAGTGCCAGTGTAGAGGCCCGGATTATTTTGAATAAATCCTAGGGGTAAAATACTGAATATCTATGTTTGTAATGCTAGTTTCCGTTGGAAAGTTTTATTTAAGAACTGAATCAATTTCAAATGTTTTCCTTTTGGGCAAGGAGGAAGGGGGGGGGGGTAAAAAAAAGTAGGTGGAGATTAATTTTCACTCATTTAGAGCAAGCAGAGAACAACTAGCTGGTACTGTTTTCTCTCTCTCAACCTATACACATGCTTTTTGTCATTTAGCAGAAATAAGAATTTGGTTTTAAGTTCCTGCAAGCAAGGGGAATAGAGTCTCACATATTTTTCTGAAGTGATCCTACTTCTTTACTGTGCTGACTTTGAAGGTCAGAGAAATCTGGGTTGAAGACTTATTTTTAAAAAACGCAGGTATACACAACAAGGGACACTGAACTCTTTATCCACTGTTTTCGTTGGCTACATAGTAATGTAAGATTTGTTTACTTTAATGATTGTGCAAAATACAGTAGCTGTAAAGTTTCAGAAGTATTTGGTTTTCCTTCAGCAATTTAGGGCTTCTATAGGGTGTTAAACCAAGAATGCCACTGGTCATCAAACATGAGAGCAGTACAGCTCAGTAACTGGAACACGACCATGGTATCAAACAGGTATTTCACTGTAAAAGCAAGAAAACAGCTAACTCCTCCACTTCAGGGGAGCTTCCACGGGATTTGTTAGAATGTCAACACTGTTCAACTAAAACACCATGGAGGAAGCTGGTACCGATTTCCAGCCAAATAGCACACTCCAACCCTTTCTTCCCAAGCCAGAAATATTATACACAGCACTTCTGGGAAACAGAACTGCTTTCCTTTAAATTATACTTCAACAGGATAGGGATTTCATAAGTTTAATTGGATTTCTGCACAACCTCCTTCCAGTATCAATGGTTTAAAATATTTTGCTAGGCTTATACATCACAAAATATATTTTTAAGTTCTTGAGCTCTTAATATGCATCCATTCTCCTGTTTTAAAGAAATACATTTGTGGAGCATGAGAATGAGACTTGTATTTGAGCACAGAAATTTTAAGCCCTAATGTTTAGATTGGAAGGTCTTTTAAAGAAAGCACGCACCAAGAGATAAGGGAGTTTAATCTGAAAGGAGACTATTTTGCTTCCAAAGTGTCTATTTGTTATAAAAAAATTATTCATAATGCTGTGAGATTACCAGGACGTCAAAAAGACGTTTAGATGTCCACATATAACGTGCTACACTAGCCAGCCACCTCAACAGATAAAATCTCCCCCAGCAGATCCCATGGTTCGGGTTTCTTATCAATACCACAGGAGAGTGGTCTGGATCAGTAAAGTACACACACTGTGTTGCCTCTTCTCCCTTTAATTTATTTTCTGATTCAGTTGTGTCAAAACGCACCAATGGCTTTCCTAACATTTAATTCTAGTCACTGGCAGTGACCCTTGTGGCCATGCTCATTTGGGTAAGGCACAGTGCCACCCGTGTCGGGGGGAGACGGTCATTTTGAAGACACCCTCTATCTTCAACAAACAGCCTCTGCTCAAGAACATGTTTCTGTTTAAAACTGTTTGGAAAAAACAAGTCACTGACAGACTCCGTTTTTGATGAATCTCCCCATTAATAAGAAAATAAGCTTCCTTATTTCATCAAAGAGTCGTATGACTTTACTTCTTTTATTTCTGCAATTCACTGCCAGGACGGCTTTCTTTAAAAAAAAAGTTGTAAACAGCAAGGGCTGGATTTTCAAACCTAAAGTTAGGTAACTCTATTGGTATGCAGAAATCCAAATACAGATATTACACCAGCCAATGCCTGCAACTTCACTTGTTTCCTATCAGAGATTTCTGTCAGAACAGCGAGTTTGGAGCTCCCTTAAGGAATAACAAATAGTCTCTCACTTTTCAGAGACTCCAAAATCACAACCCTGATTACAGCTCATAAGGGTATAAAAGTAAAAAGACAGCCGCGCCGCACCCCCCCTCCTGCCTCCAGTTTGCAATCATTTTAATATTACTTGTGCTTATTACGGAACTATTTCTAGCAGCAAATGGTTCTAGCAAAGGTTGGCCTTAAAAAATATTCGGGCAGGTGTGATAAAATTGTGTCAAAGCAAAAGTTTCTGTACCAAAACTGCACCAAGTTATGTGCATAACCTTTATCATGTTCAGCTTTAAAACAGATTATTAGAAAGATTTATGTTGTCTCAAAGATTTCTGGCACATTTGTTTTCAAATTTTTCACATTAACATCAGTTCTCATAATTTCCTGAGATGCTATAGCCTCAAATTTTAAAAATAATAAGAACAAATGAAATGTTTTTTCTGTTTTGGTTTGCTTGCAATAGTGTTTCCCTAGCTAACAGCACCCTAGTTTTAAATTCTGACTGGGTTACTGGGGTGTATGTCTGCGAGCATTCAGAAGTTTTTTGCTCTACACGTTTTCCTAAAATCAGATCTTCTTTTTTTTATTGACTAAGTGCTAAGTGCTGTAGTCATCATTAAAAGCAGCTTCTAGGTTTGGTTTTGGGTTTTTTTTTGAAAAAGAACAGAAAGCTGGATTTTCAAAATAAGTAATCCCTCAGATGTTTAAAAGATCTTTAGTGCACTAAAATTCTTAGTTGTCCAAGATGGAGATGGATGAGAGGACTGATAGCAAGCAAAGTACATCCAGCTTATTCTGTGTGTGACAAAACAAACATAGTCCTTGAAACAACCATCCACAAATGGTATGAATGAGCAGCATATGCAGCACACTTCTAAATGCAATAAGGTCTGTGCCTACTATAGCAGTGGCTAAAGGGGTACTATTAAACACTCCTTCACCATGAAACAGCATTTTATGGAATTTTGTAACAGAGAGCTTTGAGCTCAGCACAAAGTCCGGTCACTGATAAATGAAGCATGAACAGGAATAAAAGATAACTCACTGGTGATCAAAGAGGACAGCCAAAGGAATTCACTGTCTGACTGCAGAGGTGCAGAAGGCATTACCTTCTCAGCACTCCCACCAGTGCTAGAAGCACACTTGTTTTGTTAAGTGTTGTCTTATGCTGTTCAAGGATTAGTGGGGAATCTTGACTGCTCTCTGCAATGGTTTATTTTCTTTCTGGTTTAACATTCTGTCTTAACAGAGGTGGTCTCTCTTCAAGGAGATATGCAAACACAGAGAAAAGGAATTTTTTTAAGTAGGTTTATAAGAAATCCATGCTATTTAGGGTGCATGGCTGTGTCTACACATCCTGTGCTGAAGAACACATTTCCACACCTATGCCTGTGGTACAAGAACTGCTCTTTCACCAATAACACTGGCTTTTGTACAGTCAGATAAGAGGTGCTCTTAAAATGGAATTTATTAAATGCATACTCTAAACTTCCAGATCTCTATCTACTGTATGCACACATACAGCAAAAGAAAAAAAGGCAATACATTAAAGGTATTTTAACTCAAAGCAAAGCACTGTACACTCGCCAAAATCAAAGGTTTCAATATGTCCCTAATCAGAGTTGTTAAGAGATCTCTGAATATAAATAATGCACCCTGACAGGACAGGAATGCTGCTACCAAGATACTCATACTAAACTAGGACATTACTTAAATGTTTCTAATCTTTCACCAATGGGAGGTGCAGGTCATCTAACAAACAACAAGCAACACACTACCCTGCCTGGAACTGGGAGTCAGTCGTCCTAGTCAAGCCTCAGAAATTAATTACAATAAGGAATGTCTGATCAAATAATGGAAAGTTTTAATCACTGGCAATTGCTGTGAATCTTGGGACTATTAGCCTATGTAGGGCGGTCTCAAACTGAACTATATTTAAAGCTGGTCTCTTAGGTCAACAGTTTCCTTATCAAGAATCAAATATCCTGGAACTGAAGTTTAATCCTCTCAGGGAGCAATTGACAGAAACAACAGTTTTTTTAAGCTGTCATGCTTAGAGGGACTTTCTAGGCTTTTAATCAAAAAGAAAATATTAGGCTTTTCTTTCCAGTATCTAAAATCTAACTGGAATACCCTCACCTGACACCTCGGAATTTAATTCCTACTTCATAGAAGTTTTATGGTGGATACCGGTGAGAATGATCAGTAATGTTTAAATTAAATTCAGGTTTATGCTGCTAACATTTCAACCTCTTTTGAGCAACACATTCAAACACTTCCCATTCTGCTTATGACTGCAGATAAAGAACCAGATCAATTATTCCCAAGGCCTGCGATCATTCATGAAGTGTTTGAAAAAAATGCATTATTTTCCCTTAAACTGTGGTTTGCACAGGAAAATAATGTACTTCCATTTCTCACACAGGCAACTAATGGATTTAGCAGAATTCATAAATAAAAGATACTAACATACCCTTCAGCAGTGTCTAGCAACACTGCACTTTAATGCACTTTGTCAACAGTTTTCTTTAACTCTCTTCCACTTATCCTTATGGTCTCTATCAATGATGGCATTTACTGACAGCTCCTTAAAACGTAATCTATGCAACTCACCCATTTAACAGGTCAAAGAAGCTGGATCTGAACAGAAGTATTACTTAATTGCTGTTTTCACGATTTCAGGGTAAGAATTGCTATGGCTGCAACCATGCGCAAGGCAGAGTCTTTTGGGGCCTCCATTCCTCATTTGCACACCATGAGCAAAATCCCGCACCCAAGTCTCAGTATTATTGGAATTCATTTGTGCTTTTCCTCCAGCAGGAGCCCAACTACTACTTGTCTTCCCTTCCAGGCTTCCTTCCTGAATTCCTGGGCAAATGACAGCACCCTGAACAAGTGTCCCTCTACAGGTATGGTGAGCTGAGAGCATCAAGTCCCAGGGACTGCTGAAGTCTACTGCTTACAACTGGTTCTAATCCTGATGCACCATCGGTCTAATTCTGGATCTATTGAGGCAGAGATCTAAAATAAAATAAAACGTTTAACACCTTGACAAACCGCACAAGTCAGCAGCTGTTCTGTGCCTATATAAACATTTGAAATAACCAGGGACAGTGGAAGTATTTTGAGTGCATCTCATTAGGGAAATGCCATTTCTCTTGAGTTATCTCGGCTTCCACTTCCCATCACCAAATACAAGCTAGATCTATAGATAGAGATGAAATAGTTCTGCAGTTAATGCTAGAAACTATTAATGGCAAGCCCACCATGTGACCAGAGAACATGCCTGTACAAAGACTCTGTATACGGAAAACCAGTACGCAGCTGGAAAATGTCCTCAATGCGCGTGCCTTGATGTGTTCAAAACAATCACAGATTTTCCTCTTAAAAACATACACAATTCTGAAGTGTGCAGCTGCTCACAGAAATAATTAACCGCCCCACTAACTCCCCGTAGCCAGCTGTTCTGCAGCACTACAGGTAGTGTACAGGCATGGTACTACAGGTGCCTGCACAGCCAACAGTCAACACATCCACAATCCAAACGTTTGGCACATAAAGAAATCTAAAAGGATACGTTATAGGACCACTGTTTCCAAATGATTACGTGATATGGATATGTGTATATACTTGGATGGCAGAAGAACTGAATGAAGTTTATCTGCAATACGCAAATAACTACTTTTCCCAGAGATTTGCACGCGTTTCAGTTTGGACATAGAGCTGTTATGCCAGAGCTTTCAGGTGCCTTTGCTGCTGAACAGCCTGTGATAAATGCACAACCCCCTCACACATTAGATACCACAGTTGCAGAACGCCGGGTACGAAACAAAACTTGTTGCATGACGAACAGGTAACATTATTTTAAAAGAAACCGTCTGCTTCAAAAGGTCAAAAAATTCCACCTGTTTTGAAAGCTGTTCTAATAAGTACTTTAAAATACCAAGTACCATTTAACCTGTTTCAGAAGTAACAAACATCAAATTCAGGTATTATATTGAGGTTTTTTAAAGTATTAAAATGTACCACATGCCTGCTCCAGAACTTCATGGAAATGGATGAACAATGTTCTGTATCTTTTCAACACTCAAACTTTTGTTCATATTCTGTTTTGGGGTTGCCAGTTTACCAACTAAAATTTATTTCATCGTGAACAAATGGTAAAGCATTACATTGGGAAAGAAAAATGTGTGTCTGCTTCAGCAACCAGTACAAATACATAACCCTATCTCAGCTCTCAGCAGGAATACTGGATTCCTGATCAACAGCAAGAGTCCACTGTAACTACACTAAATCAGCATAACTATATCACTTCATACCACCTGACCTGGTCTAAGGTAAACAGCTGGGGAACACCTAAGAAGAAAAAGATATGGGATTTTCCTCTTGCCCTTTCCCTACAGTTTTTTTAGATGTAATTTATAAAATCTGACAGTATGCTCATATCTGAACTAAGAAAAAATATACTACAGCCTACATTCCATCTATCAAAAGTAACATTCCCCTTAGGTTTGTTCTCAAAGATCATCTACTAAACCCAGGGAAAGCCTTTCAGAAGAGAAACACTGCTAAATAAATACTGTGAAAAGGCTGAGATTTTCCAATACAAAAGGAAAACCATGAGGTCTGTCTTGACTTTTAATGGCAGACAAACTTTGCTGCAGGCTCTTTTATTTTAAGATGACAGATTGCTGAGAAGGGCGGGGACTGGTTGGGATGAGAGAGAGACTGCAGCCAATTTTAAAAGGTATTGTTAAGAAACTAAGAATAAGGAGAGAACAACTTCAGTGGTCCATGATTACTAAAGAACGGGTTTGGCCAGATAAACAGGTCTGCTATCCCTGAAGGGATTTGAAAGAATATCACACACAACTTTATTAAAACGGCTTACGTGACATTTGCTTTAGACTTTGAAGGTAAAAGCTTCACACAAAGTCCTTTAAAAGTGTTTTAAAACTGAAAACTCAAAACTTATTAGTGCTGTATGAATTTACAGTTCTGGGGGGATGGGATACACATCCCCTAATTTAGCCCTCGGCATCGATCCCTGCGGAGATCAATAGCAAGATTCCCCTGTAGTCTTGGGGAAGGCTGAGCAACTCCACAGATTTCCCTGAGTTTGCACCCCTTTACTTTAACATTCCTTAATCGATCAAACATTAAGTCAGAGATCTGGCTCTTGAAACACACTTCAATCGTATGTTAAGGCAGAGATCAGAATCGCTGCTGGAAATCTTCAAGTATGAAGTGAATATTCAGGAGAGTTAAACTAATCCAAACTCTGAAATACGGCAGGTAACAGGATCCGGACTCACATTCTTGCATGTAATGCACGCTTTAGACAGTTTATCCCTTCATTCACCTCCCCAGAAGACCCTTTGTATTACAGACCTGCTTAAGTTCACTAGATTTTTATCTAAAACAACATTCTTGTTTCCATGAATACATCAGCTCCTCTGACCTTTGCACGTTTTATCCACATTTCTAGGTAAAAAAGTGAAGGCAACAATAAACATTAGTGACCCTAGGCAATATATGCTAGCCATGAGGTATGTATTTCTATGCATACAAGAACTAACTTTGTAAACCCTGAAGTCATTACCACTCAAGGCACAGAAAAAGATAGAAATGGATTAAAAAAGGAAAAGCATTCATTTCAAATGCTGACTATGTAATGTTAATGTTTAGACTAAAGCTTTGCTTTTATCTCTCTTCCTAGTTATTTTATAATAGCAATCAAGATATTTAAAACTGGTATTTAGTTCCTGGCTGAAGTGCGCAAGTGGAAATCATACACTTAAATTTACAGATTATTTATTAAACTGGGATTCTATGATACTACTCAGATTTACAGCCTCATGAAAATATTCCTTTCCTACTAAACTTACTACTAGCAAGTGATTATATATTAAGAATACTTTTAACAGCGTTGGTGCTTAGCCTGTCACTAACGCAAAACAATAATTTTCTACACTCGCTTTTAATTTTTCACTGTACAACACAGGTAACTTTCATTTCTGAAAACAAGATTTCCTTAGTAACACTTAGCATGGACATACTCAACTTCTTTACAACAATCTAACAATCCATTTATAATAGCTGCTGAACAGAAGGCCTTGTTTCCATAGAGATAGTGAAACAATTTGTTAGACGATAGCTCTGGACAAGTTTTGATTTAAGCTTAGGTGAAAACTCACTCCTTGAATGGCACAGCCCGCTTCAATAACAAAGTTGCTTGAACTGTGACTTGTGTTTTGCTCTGATTCTAAACCCATGCATAAAAGAACCAAGGTTCACACTCACTTCTAAAAACAGGAGTCACAGTCCTTTCATTTAATTTTTTTACAAAATCAGTCATGTGCTTTTCACCAATTTAGCATGAGTGGTTCTGTATCAAGATCCCAGCAAAGAACTGCCCTTAACAGTTTCAAGCGTGCTGGTGGTGAGCTATGTGTTTTTCCTTCCCTCCCTCTCTCCTTCTCCCCCCTGCCTCAGCAGGTGAACACTTGGGAAGAGCATCTGGGACAGTTCCACCTCCCAGCCACTGTCCTCAGCATTCTCAGCTCCTGTGCCCACACAACCAACACCATCCCCAGCTCCGCTCCTCGCGGGTCCAGGAACAGGGGCGGCCTCTGTAGCTGCAAGCAGAGTTTGATCAGGGTACAAAAAAGCAACTGTGACACACTGACACTCTTAATTTTCTTCATTTTGATGTCTTTTCCTGACAAAATAAAAAATTTTAAAAATCGAAGTTATATCCTTTTTAAAAAAAAAATAAACATGGAGAACCACTTGTCTTTCATAAAAATAATAAAGCCCACTTAATGCCAAGTAGAAAGTAAATAGACATATCTTGGGAGTTTTCATGACATTTGTGAAAAATTCTAAGATTAAATAATCCTAAAAGTTCAGAAAGAAAGCCCAAGCCAGAAAATTCTATCTACTCAGATACATCTTCAAAAGTAGAACGTCTTTACTATGTTTAATTCACTAGTTGGGGAGGAAAAAAAGAAAAAAGATTTTTTTTTTTTAACACTTCAATGGCATTTTAGACTGAAAAGGAAAGTTTCCATCTACCTCGTTGTCAGCTATTTTGAATTCCACTGACGTTTAACAAAACTGCATTAATAAAACAAATTTTACTTCTCACTGACCAATCCTCAAGTATTTTGTAGCTGACCTGCCAGTCTGTCCACACCACCCTAGAGAAAACAGGGAGAAGCTGGCAGACCCAGCGTTCCTGCTTTGTCAGAAACCGCGTCAGCCACGGACGAGAGACAGCGAGAGAGCGAGTGCATACATACCTGTGTGAGTTCTCAGGTGCGCTTTTAAGTGAGAAGACTTTGTATAAACTTTTGTGCAGCCTAAACAGAAAAAAACAAAACCAAAAAAAGCAAAGAGGCTTCAGTAGGGAGAATAGAAAACACTCCACACTATGTTTAAATTTCCTCATTCAGTGCTGGAGTACTATCTGGACACATTTAAGTTTACTACTTTTTGGCATAATTTTTGCCATTTAGAAGCAAAATTCTCTATAGAATGCTCCTAGAGATATGTTGCTTGACACATAAAAGAGAAAAACATGTATGTTCCTGGTCGACTTACTGCTTTGTAATGTAGTATATAGGCCAATGGCTGCTACAATCTATGTACAGTAACACCTGCTACATAAGTCAACAACTTGGGGGGGGTGGAGGGGGTTATTTGATTGTTTTTTTAAAATTTCCAAGAGGACCTAATCAAGCCAGACTCCATGTCATTGTCACCCAGGGCTCAACACAACTCTTTCACTGGGCATTTACTGTAAGGCACACCGAATGGGTGACATGGCACCCAGAGCTGGCAAAGGGGGAGCTGCAATTTCCCTCTGCGCTTACAGCGGGTGTGCACGCCCTGTGTCTGGGATCACGTACATGGCAGCACACTTTCCAGTCAGATCCCTCTTCCCCTCCAGCCCAGAAGGCAATCCATCTGCAGACAATTTTCAGAGATAGTTTTAATGGATTTATGAGGGCAGTTGAATCTCCTGCTCATAACAGGGAAGAATGGCTGTGGCCTTGGCTACTGGGAGCTGAAATTACTCTCGCAGTGCCAGAAAATTCAAACAGAGCTGTACTACACTGGACAAACTGAGCCTCTGCTCTATTATGAATACTGGACAGTCACAATGATTGACACTAGCAAAGCCCAAATTTTTTATTTTTTTATTTTCTACAGAGTCTCTAATTTTGTAACATAGTAAAATGAGCTCAAGAGAATGACAAATGACATGAAGAATACCAATTATTTAACGAATGTGAGAGTCTTCCACTCAAAACAATGATGAAGACAAATTCTACTTGGACAAAGAACTATTTGGTTCTCCTTAGGTGTAGACCACAGCTAAAGAAAACCACTTACACTTCATCCATTATTATTCACACTTGTTTTTGTTTTTTTTTTTATTGCAAGAGCTGGGATTTTCTGGCACAGATTGCTTACCTGGGTAGTCACAGTAGTGGATACGTCTTTTCTCCAAATCTGGGTTACTTCTCCTGTTGTATCTGACAGGTTGGATGTTCTGGGGGGTTATGGGCAGAGTTGCTGGTAGATTCGGGTTGTGAATCGCCAGTTTGGAAGCTATAGTTGCAGCGTACGACGGAGGAGGGGTTAAATTCTGCAGCATCTCTGCTTGTCTGTCTGGACTTCCAGGCTCTGAGCTTGGGGGTGAAGGAGGGAAGTAAGTGGCCTGCTGCTGCAGAAACTGGTTTGGCATGGTGTAGGTGCAGGGGGGGATGCCCTGGAACTGTTTCATTGCAGTCTGTGGAACAGCCGAGGAGAGCGTGTTAAGGCCCGCCATGGCTGAGGGCATGGAGACATTGCTGAGGGAGTCCATCACGGCCGCCTGGGGAGTGCTGCTGGGCATGTCTAAATCCGGCGAGCTCAAGAGCTGATACAACTGGCCTTGCTGGGGTGTGATGGAAAGATGGACATCTGGTGTAGGAAGCTCCTGCTTGATGAAAATGTTGTTCACGTCAGGGGTTTGGTGGGAGCTGAAGATGCTGGTAAATTCTGGGAGGGCC
Source organism: Agelaius phoeniceus (assembly GCF_051311805.1). Classification (NCBI taxonomy): domain Eukaryota; kingdom Metazoa; phylum Chordata; class Aves; order Passeriformes; family Icteridae; genus Agelaius; species Agelaius phoeniceus. The sequence continues at coordinate 51,687,808 of NC_135266.1, forward strand.
TGAGTGGGAGCAGGGGCAGGGGTAGTAGTTTCGTTCTGGTGACTGAAGATGGTGACTGAAGATGGTTCTGTCTTGATGTGGGTTACACAGGGTCGCTGAGATTTGTACAAGCCAGTTCTCAGGTGGCTGATGTCAGGCAGGAAGACGTTCATGTTGATGCTGTAAGGCAACCCTTCGCTGTCGGTGAAAAACTGGTCTACAACCGAGGCACTGTCTCTTCTGTATTTCTTATGTTCAGGAATGACGGGAACGGGCGGGAGCTGAGGTGCCAGGTATTTCTCCATTTCACATCTCGTCTACAAAGACAAAACAGACCATAATCCACATGATTTGTTACCAGCTAAGAAAGATGATGGCATCCAAGTCATGTGAGGCTTTACAAATAAAAGGCAATACTGTTCATCCAGCTGCAAGACACCTACAGAGGAAGTTATGAATGCTCACACTAATGAAAACCTGCTTGATTTTACAATCAGCACGCTGATCAACATCATCAAGGACAAGGAGATAAAGTCACAGTACAAAGCGTTCACACATTAAGACAGATCTGATGTTTCAGCATACACAAACTTTTCATCTTTTATGCCTAAAAGACAGTGCAAGGCGCAGAAGTGACAGGCGCTGTGCCTAATCTGCAGATCTCCTGCTCTGGAATTCACTGCTGGAGCAGGGTGACTGCCTATCTCTTTCACCCGCTTCTCTTTGAAATGCTAACTGTAAAAGCCACATCCTCAGCTGACTATCTGAATACTAATACTTCAAATAATGTTTATATATATATAACATACTTCCATGATTTTTCATCCCTAGAAGAACGGGATTTAATTAGAAATAGAACACCGAAGTGTAAAGTTACTAATAATATCGAATAAAAAGGAGACGGGTTGACTACATCAGAGTATTCTTTGTGTAAAGTGTCTCCAGGACTACACTTGAACCAATAATAATCTATGCAGTGTGTAATTGTCTAATAGCGTGATAACCATGTCCCTATCCATGCCTCGGTTCCCGGAGAGCTCTTTAATTACTGGAAAATCACCCTCTTAGCACGGTAGTGCGAGGGAATCCGTGGGTGGCTGGAGCCCTATACATTACTGCTGTACAGTCATCGGCAAAACATTTACCATGCAGTCTTCAGTGGGCAAATGCTACATTCCCCCCTGCCCTGTCAAGAGAGTGCTCATACCAGACCCGTTTAGCACCCCGCAAGCGAAAGCAGCTGACAAACAGCAACTCTGCCCGAAAGTGGATTTTAGGACCTTTCTTCAAAGACCCCCGGTAAACACCACAAACAAACACAGCCGCCTTCCCGTCTCCCTTTGATCTGGATCTGCCCCGACATGCCAGGCTACTTTTTCCAGCTCTTGTTTACGAGTCGAGGGCAGCTCGCTTTGAAGACAGGGACTTATTTACTCCTTAGGGAAGACACCACCGAAAGGCAGCGCCCGACAGAGCGCTGCCCGGCACCGGGGCTCCCTCTCCGCCGACCCGGGCAACGCCGGTGCCTCGTAGGGCGCGGGGAACCGCCCCTGGAGCGGGCACCGTCCGCGGGCTGGAGCCCGGCTGCGGTCAGCACCTTCCCGCTTTTAGCTCCTCCAGCTGTTTGCCTGCGGATCCGCTCCCAAACAGCCTCTTGGGACAGGCACAAAGTCCTGGGAAGTCCCCCGTTACCAGCGAGTCGTGTGCTCTCCCCCCCCCGCCCCCCGAACATGACTCCTTGCGTGGGCGAGGAGGACAGGCGGCCGCTCTAATTCTGCCGCCGGGCAAGTGCGAAGGCAGCAGCTGTAGCTTTCAACACACTAGCGGGGGCAGCCCGGCTCCCCCCGCCTCGCCGGGACGGCCCCGGCTGCCTCTCCGCGCTCCGCCGGCGGGAACACGGGAGCGCTCCCGCTCCGCACGGGCAGGATGGGCGGCGTGGCCGCTCCCCCGCACATACACACGAACCCATACACATACATACATACACACACGCACTCCGCCGCTGCTGCCACAGCCCCGCAGTTCGGTGTCCGCCGCCCTCGCCCCGCAGCCCGGCCCCACCCAGTCCCGCCCGCCCCGCAGCGGCCGCTCCGGCCGGGGCGAGGCGCGGCTCCAGGGCTGCGCGGGCAGCACCGAGTGCCCACCGGCGGCTGTGAGCGCTGCTCGCTGCCTACCTGCACCATCTCCTCCGCCGGCAGGTTCGCGCCGCCGCCCCCCGGGTGCTGCTGCTGCTGCTGCGGCGGCGGCGGCTGCTGCTGCTTCAGGTCCTCTCCAGGGAAGATCGCTGCCTCCCGGGCCCCCAGCACGGGCTTCAGCTGCGCGAACACCGGCTCCTCGGGCTGCTGCACGGGCCCCAGGCGGGCGGTCATGGTCAGCACCCTGGTGGCCATGGGGCTGGCGGCGGGCGCGGCGCGGACGGGCTGCCCGCCCCGGCGCAGGGCGAGTGACCCGCGGGCGGCTCCGGGCGGGCGGGCGGGCGGTGGCTGCTCGTGCGCTCACTGCCCAGGAGCACCAGCCCAGAGCGCATCCACTCCGCTATCGTCAGTGCCTCCGCCTGTACCTGGCCGCGGGTATCTACCCGGTAACACACGCCCGCCTCTATTTCACCCTACTCCACCCCCGGCCCCCCCTATACCCCACCCAGCCCGGAGAGGGGGCCGGCCCTGCCGCCCGCCCTGCCTACGGGGAGCGCGGGCAGCTCCTCCCCGCCGCCCGGTCCGGCTCGGCCCGGCCCGGCCCGCCTCGGCCCTGCCCCGCTGCGGCGGTGATGGCGGAGCGGTGCCGATCCCGGTGCCGGTGCCGATCCCGGTGCCGGCTCCGGCAGGGCGGTACCGCCCGGGCAGCAGCCGGGGAGCGGTGCCCGGCGCAGTCCCTGGAAAGGAGCGGCCGGCGCGGCGCTCGTCCCGGAGTGGAAGCGGATTTTCAGCAAGTGCGGCGCTCCGCCGGGGCTTTTCTCGTGCTTGTACTATTATTTATAGTCTTGTAAAGAAGCACTGCTAATGTGGGCACTTTAAAACAACTGTCTTGTCCTACCTTTCATCTTCAAAAGGGTTTTAAAGGCAGTCGTTCAGATTTATTATTTTTTGTCCTGAAGGCAACTCGTACTCGAAACCTGCTGCTAATAATTATCAGCCCGGCAGTACACATCCACCCGCCCCCTCCCCACCCCGTACACTGTGAAAATGAAGTTTTCCAGCATTTTAGAGAAATAGCGCAGAGGACAAGGAAGACGGGTAGAGGAAAAGAGGTAGAGGCGATTGAACCTTCTCTTTCCCCCCTCCTCCCCCCCACCGAAATGAGGCAAGTTTCTATTTACTTGTTTTGAGGTGTGGTTTCGGCGCAAAGCATATTTCCCCGTAGACACAGGACGGTGAGCTAAGCTGCCGCATGTTTCGCTGAAGCAGAAAAAGGAGGGACGCTGTCCTTTCGTGCGACACCGACCGGCTCACGTCGTACGGGAAAAGTACAGCATGTAGTGGAGCTTTGGAAAAAAGCACAAACTTTCCACCTTTCTCCCAGCCCTGTCAGCTCTGCGCCTTCGGTTTGCAGGGAGAGAGTCTGGGAATCCACAGAAATGTTGGCAACCTCCCCCTCCCCGTATTTATCCCCCATCATTTACCGACAAGGTTCTTTTTTAAAACGTAAAAAAAGCATTTTCTTTCTGGTCAGCCTGGCACTCCTCCCCTTTGCCGCCCAGTCCACAGCGAGTAGGATGTCTCAGAGCCTGCATGCAGAAAGCTAATTACAGAACCAGGGAAGAGCTCAGCATAACATTTCTTTTCACGAACTGTCTGTTTAGCAATATGTAGCCTCTTGATGCTTGTTATTACTAACGTAGATCCGGCTACTCCCGTCAGCGCCGCATTTAAAGCCGTGCAGGCTCATTTCCATCCGACACCAACACGTATTCCCGTTTAGGCAATATGCAACTTCAGTGTCCTTTACTGAAGACTCATGGCTGGCATTTCGTTCCCCACTCAAGCCTAGGAACACGTGTTTCAACCATCAGATTTTAAAATCATGTCTTGTTTTTTGTGAATGCCCTTCACATAACCCTAGTTTAAGGTTAAACTTCAAACTATGCTTTTTGAATACCTGACATGTCCCTTATGCCAACCCTGTTAGGCTTCAAATTATGTTTTTGACCATCTGAAAGGACAAGTTTAATATAAACTGCTCTCTAACAGCTTTAAAAGTGCAAAACTAGCAATACTACACTTTGCTGTCTGGAAACAAATTCTTACAGATCAGGCACAACGTGGGACTAGGCAGCGTCCGACGTTGTGCATGTCCTGGTAACTTTCAGACATTTATATTAATCCTGTGGCTGTAGTAAATGAAGTGTTTCTAAGACTTGCATACCTAATTAGCATGTTTTCTCTCCGTCTGATTAAGTGAATGATAAACAGGTAATTTCCAAAGTTTTGTTTGTTTGTATTATTTTTGTTTGTTTTGCTTTGTTTTATATATATGCATTTATAAAGGCCCTGCCCTGGCAGAAGATGTGGCAGGTTAATTAGAATGGTATGACAGAGTAAAGCTCTGTGTATAAACATTTTCAGAAGCATCTCTGAATGTGTTTTAAATTTTTTAGAAAGGATGTAATTAGGTCTGAACTGCAGATGAATAAATCCAATCTCATCACCATGTTTTTTGTGCTACTGATGGTCTATGTCCTACAGTCTTTTGTCAAGCAACAATCAGTGGAAGATGACTAAAGACTATGTAATTTTAAAGAGCAATTTTTTATTTTGACTTTTCTACTAAAACTAACAATTAAACAGGAAAGTCTGATAGGCTCTTGTTCCTGCTCAGATTCACTGCTCATCTGACCTACATATTGCTGCACTACTTATTTTACAGATTGTATAAATGCACTTTTAGATCCAGACAAAAAAATTATTTGATAGGTCATTTCAAGAATTCCCATTGTTATTAGATTTTAAACTTCTTTATACAAATAATTTTTATTTAGAAATTTAAAGTCAATAATAAGCTGCCAACTAATGTGATCTCCTAAATGAAATAGAAATGAGAATTTGTTCTTAATTTAATCATAATGAAAAAATTCATAATGAAATAATTCATAATCATAATTAAAAAAAAGGAGTTTACAGCTGTAATAATTTTGGAACGTTTCTAATTCTTCACTGATTTTTCAGACTGAGTTAGAAGTCAGCTTACACCTTAACAGATGAATTTGCAGCAGAAAACCAAGTAAGCTGTTTTCAACCCAGCACAGCCCTGTTTGTGTAAGTAAGACTTCAGGCAGATATGTTTAGTAGTTTTGCTAAATGATCATTCCTCTGCAACACAAGTTGCATCTTCTAAAAATGACAGTTCAAGGTCTGTAGTTATTGTCCCGCAGAGCAAAGAAAAGGAGGAATAAAGCATTGATTGGTAAACACCTAGAGCTAGGTATGTGAAAGACACTTTTCAGTGTCCACAGTCAGGGGCAAGAGAAGAGCAACACTCTGCACTCGAGAGAGCGTTGCCGGGTTCAGGGGAAAAGGGTTAAACCTTCTGAAACTATGTCGATGCTGCAGGTTCTGAGCGGGCAAGGATCCAGGCTTTCTGAATGAATGTAGACTCAATTACTTTGAACTCTCTTGTTCTGTACATTCCTATTCGCTTAGTAGTGCTATGCCCATTAGGGGAGACAGGAGAAAACAAGAACAAATGTCAAGTCCCAGGCAGTTGGGAGCTTGGCAGTGGAGGAGCAGAGCCTTCTGGGAGTGGGGCTGGGAGCAAGGGAGTTCAGCAGGGGGGCCAGGATGGAGACAGACTCTCTGGTTTCCTAACTCATTGCTCCATAAGACATACCTCTTAGGAAGGGTACTTGTGTCCCTCTGTCCCACTGGGAGGAGTAGGGCCAGAGTTACAGGGACCTGCATGTGTTGTTTGGAGGCATAGGGAAGGACTGGAAAGACGTGGACGTGTTTCTTAATGGTGAGGTGAGGGAAAACCAAGGACCTCAGCTGAACTAAGCTAGGCTTAAAGCCACAGGAAGATGTCTGATTATAATTTCAGGAGCTTTAAACACATCGAGAGGCCTGTTCTGATTCAGCAAATACCCACCTCATTTTTTCACGTAAATTTACTAGAGAAGTGAGCATGGATTTTTGCTACAGACAGTAGCTGTCTGTACTTTTGGCCACTCATTAGACTCCATCTCCCCAAGGGAAGAAATGTTTTCTCTTTTTACTTCTAACTTTCCAAAGAGCCTGCACAATCCTTTTACTTTAAGAAAGTCATTATTTTTCTCGTGCTAACTTTCCTCTGAAGACAGGATTGCACCAGCTACGAGGTACCATCTTAACTCATGACAGGCTTTGCGAATGCCACTCGCGCTATATAATCCAGCAGCACCACACCAAGGAATGCAGCAGGGTGACTTTCTGTTGAAGCCAATGTGGGAAATCATGAAATGACAGTCTATTCCTGTGCACCTTTATCTCCTGCTGGTTCAGGATTCGCTTACGGAGGTGTTCCCTTGGCTTATGAAAGGCAAGCCCAGTTCCCGTTTTCCATTTCACTGTACCAGAAATACTGTGATGGAGCATATGGAGAGAGGGATATTCCTGATGAAATAACAAATGGCACTTCTTAATTATTTCAGCCTGGCACTTGAGTAAAACCACAATTCATCTTGACTTCTTTCCCCTCTTGACATTTCAGTAGTCATCTCATTCCACCCCTGCTCTAGTGTGCAAAGCCTTACAATCAGGAAAATACCTCTCGTTCCCTTTGGAGAAGGCTTTGTTTTTAAGGATGTTCAGCAAGTGAGATTTTGTTTTGCTAACCTCTCCGTATACTCCAGAGGACAGTTGTGTCAAACCTTCCCATTTCCAGTGGAGTTCTTCAGGCTTTCTTTGCTGTTCTGCTGGGAGTGAAGTGTGTACCTTCCTGAACTAGCTTGGCATTTTGTTAATGGAATTGAATTGGCGCACCACATCAGGTAGAAACCTGCTCAACAGAGTGACTCCAGAACTGGATTTGACAGTTTTTTAGGATATAAAGACTATAACAAACCTGCAAAAAGAAAATATTCCCTTATTCTGCAGGCTCATGGAGAGTCACCATTGCAAATCTTGGTACAGACTTCATGAAATGAGAGGTGTATGCAAGGTTTTATTTTGCACAGTTAAAAATTAAGCCAACTTTTATAGTTGTTTAAAGTTTGCTGAGATTACTAAAAGCACGCAGATGCAGTTGTACTTGTGGTTTGTTTTCATCCTTTAGCTAAACATATTTTTCTTCCACTGCAAGATGAGTAAATTAAAATAGCAGTGAAGGTTTGTGACAACTAAATAAAGGTATGTAAACTTACCCACAAACAACCTTTGAAAAAACTTTTTGCAGCAACAGGTAAAGATCCTAACATGTCTGCATTTTCTGTGTTTTGACCTGAGTCAGTCTGCATTGTACAAAGCCTAATTACTGATTAATTATATAAATCTGTCTATGCAGAGGTTTGTTCAAGTATTTTCCCTCAAGTTTAACTTGAGCATGTGTGTATACACTTGCATGCATCAGTCTGATTTGCTATTTATCAAGGCCAGTGCTGACTTGGCGGAACAGATGTTTCAAGATGGAAACTTCAACTGCTCATTACTTGAATTCTTGGATTAAGAATCATCAACCTGTCTGGAGGGAACAAGACATCTTACTCAGTAGCTGAACCCAATCTTTAGTTGGATTTTAAGAAGCCTTAACTTCAGGTAAACTACCTCATATTACTTAGGTTTCAGATACAGTTCAAATATTTTCAGCCCATCTGATGAGAAAAAATACAGAAAAATAATTTACTGTTACGAGTTTTGGTGGTTTTTTTACCTCTGTATGTTCAGTGTATGTCTGAACTGGAATCTGTTTATTACAACAGGTCTTTTTGAGAACAACAGGTCACTGACTCAGCTTTAGGAGATGAGTCTTTCCTGTATTTTCATCCATTGTCATACAGCTGCTTGGCTCTGACTTGTTGCACGGAAGGGCTCAAAATGACAACGACACACTCCTTCAGCATGTCATTTAATTATTTATGCACTATTAGAGCAGATGGAAATCTGTACATGCCGGGTAATGAGACAAGATTAATTGAAATGCTAATGTACTTCAAAAATAACATTCACAGTTTTTGGCAAGGTGGTTTGTCCATTACTTGGAAGTTTAGTGGGAGCTGTCACCATTCTTTACTTCCACCTCCCCTGTCCAATGCAGAGGCTGTCTGCTTTAAAAGAGCAAATGGTGTTGGCAATGCTTGTTAGCAAAAGGTGGTCTTATGTGGTGTTTTAACTGCTTGAATATGCGAGACAAACCCACATTTTTACTGCTAAAAAAAGCACTTTTTGGCTTCAGAATGTTTATGCTGAGAATCTCTTAACAAACGCTAACTGTAAAGCTGCTGTAATTGCGTATTTTGGCTGAAATCTCCTGATTAGAGAAATAACATAGTAGAGAGTGGTTTGGGTCTTGTGAAATCCTGGTCTGCCAGGTGGGAGATGGAGACTATACAGGCTTGGACATGGCAGAGGGGATGGTCTGGCTGGACAAGCTAGGAGGGCATTAAAGCAATGAGCTGCTAGGCTAACAATCCCTAGGAGCATAATGAGTCGGGCAATGAATGCTCATTTGGAACTAAATCATGATGTTGAGAGAAAAAAATAATTAAGGGATATGGTCAGAAAAAAATTTCTTCACTTCTTATGCATTGTCCTTTCAAGTAGGGGAAGAAAGGATAAGCTCCTTAATCAACTGCCTGTGAGGTGCTCAAAGAAGATTCTGGAGCCCTTAGAGACCAGTATCTGCAGGGTGCTGCTGACTGTGGTCCTGGAGAAGCACAGAGGCCCTCAGAGAGAGCTTTGGCTATCCAGAGCCTGTGTGGTTATGTTCCCTGTGGGACCTGAACTGCCCCATTCAGAGAAGAGTAGAAACCTAAATTTCAGTGTGCCATGGAGCTCTACCCTTAGGCATGTGGCAGGAGAGTTCAGGAGAGTTAGTGCCAATGTCTGCATAATTCCTGAAACTAAACCATATCTATACTCAAACAGTCCTGCATCTAGGGTGGGCAAATTTTGCATTAGTCAAAGCTGAAATAAACAGTAGACTGAGTGAGTTGAGTGCAGTCCTGAAAGTCTACAATCCCATGGCAGTCAAAACACCTCTTCCTCAAAAGAACAACCCTTTGCCTTCTGCCTCTTTAGAGGGCATTTTGTAAAGCAGTTATAATTATAGACACAACAGCTGGGAGAAGAACTAGTAACAGCAAATATAACTTTGATGGCAGTTATTATGGAAAAATAACATGGAGAAAGAAAGATGCCTAAGAAGTCAATGACCTGCATTGAAAAAAAAAAAAAAACCAAACAACATTTAAAAAGGTCCATGAAATGTATTAAGAACTCTAACAATTGTCTGTTTTTAGATAAATGATACAGAATTGTTGATAAGCAAAGAGAAAAAAAACACGCTAGATATTTCTGTGCTGCATTTGGAGAAAGAGAAGGAAAGATATTTGTATCATATAATGACAAAATACTTTACATTTCAACAGTAATTCAAGAGCATATTAAACCAGCTACTCTTTATGGTCTTAGATGAGCATGTCTGGAAAACTTCACACCAGGAATTTTAAAAGAGATGGTCAGCAAGCTTTCAGGATTGATATTCAGTAATTGTTTGATTAGACATGTTCCAGAATTCTGTTAAGAAAGCTAGAGTTAGAACCAATACCTAGAAAATGTAAATTAAATGATGGAGCTAATTATGAACTTGCACCGCTGTGACATTAATTTGAGCAGCTTAATGTGAACAGTCAGTATGTGAATCTATTAAAATAAATAGTATTATTTATGCCACTCAAAATACACTAATGAAAAACAAGATTTTTCTGAATTACCTTTGGATAAAGTTGGTCACAAAATATAACAGTTTATGAAGAACACATTTTGCAAAACATATTACCAGATTCAGCTCAACATTTTTTGACTGAAATTCCTAACTGACAAGTCTCAACTTTTTTTCAAATGAAATATGGCCAGGCTGGTGTATAAGGTCTCATGTGGGCGCACTGATTGGTTTTTAACAACAAGCTGTTTGCCTTTCTAAAAGAAAACATAATAGTTGATCAATTTTATTAAGTGTGAGGGAGAAATAAATAATGAAGGTGGGAAATCTGTCTACTGAAACAACAATTCTCTAGATTCCTTGGTATGTGGGATGCTTCTGAACTATACATCTTTCAGTAGAGATACAAATGAAGAAGGTTCATGAAAAGGTTCATGGCTTAATTATGTCCAGTTAGCTAGGTTCCTCTGATGGCCAAGAAAGATGTGAATCTTAGGTGTCCAAACATCTAAGGTGAACCTTGCAGAGCTGTTATACTCACAGGGTTCTTTCACTGAAGTGCTCTCTCTTTTCCAGCATCCACAGCTCAAGTTGGGGTGCAATCAGTCCCTCCCAGTTCAGCTGTGAGCCTGCATGCACTTGCAGTGTCTATTGGAATATTGATTGTGTAGCCAGAGGAGAGAGCTGCACCTCAAGATGGAGGCAGACACTGCTTCCTTTGGAACACCTGAATTCTGCATAGACCATTCAGCATACTGAGGTGCTCATTTTAAGAATGCAAATTTCAGTCTTTCCAACTTATGACCCTCTTCCTTATGCCTCCTTTTATTTTTGTTAAAAAAAAATCCCAAAAAACAAAACAGACAAAAGCTTGTATAATTAATTTAAACTTGGCACCAGCAAATTTGGTTTTTTTGGTTACATTTTGAGGAGTCCTAGTAGTTCAAGAGCACAAGCTCACAGACTGACAGCTGTTTAAAAGGACTTTTACAGCACACACTTCTGTGCAGTATGGATGCCTACACAGAGCAGAAACTGAAAATGGATTCTTTGAGCTATCATATAGAGATCTGCTGAGGCTGGAGGTTGACTGACTGGAGTTAAATCTAGACAATTTCAATTTTGATCAGACTCCCATGGTGAAGTTGCTTCATTATCATTGTTTGTGGTCTGATGGATCTTTCTTGTTAGTATTTGTGAATCATTCAGATGCAGCTTACAGAGCACTGATGGCATGTGCAGCACAGCTCAGGAATTCCCAATTAAAGTAACCAGGTAATGCAGTTTTGTTGCTCCATTTCCATGATCTGTGCAAAGAAGCCACCCAAGCTCAAAGGAGCAGAAAGAATTAGGTGGCATCTCCTGTCTATCCAAACAGTCTGCCCTTGGGGAGGAAAACCTCCAACAATTGGAAGGAACCAGCCTTTCTGCAATCAGAAACAGCTGCTTCAGCAGCAAAAGCTGGATTTTCAGCCAGTCAGAGGATATTAATATTACCACAGGATTCTCACCTGCTCAATAATAAGGGTAATAACTCAGGTGACCGTTACCATTTTTCAAAATACCCTGGTAACTCAATTGACATGTTTTGAATAGAAGTTTAGGAACAAACAAGTAATTTCAAAAAACTGTCAGTAGCAAGTACTGATTGATTTTCTATGCATCTGCCTCAGTAAGTGAGGTTTGACCTCACTTAATGTGTGAAGACACATGAAACATCTTTCCATAAGTGAGCTGGCTAACTGGATGTCACTTTTCAGGAGGGATAATAGCAAAGTAGAGATTACAAAAATATACCTCAGGCTGCAGTACAAGGGTGAGTCAGGAGTTGGAAAGGTGCTTCCCAAGAAAACTTACAAAGGTGGGCTTGATTTTTCATCCCAGTCACTCCACAGAAGAGGATTTACAGTACACACTTAACATTTTGTGATGAAAATGTTTAAAATTGTGATCATCAAAACTCCAGAAATCAGAGAATGTATCTGAACTTACTACTGAATCTAAAAACTCATTGGAATATATGTTTTGTTTAGTGGCCATCACAAACTGACCAATAAGAAATATTAATGAATCAAAGGCTGCCAACCTGAGACACTTCAGTCCTCCCGTATGAGGAAGCTGATCAGCCTTGATAAAATGTGGCTGCACATGAGTTCTGTCTCCTGTTCACTTGGGAGTTTACAGAATTAGTGACAACACTCATCCTGCTGGATGAGGAAATGTCTGTATTTCTAACTGCACAGTGTAATGAAAGGCACAGCTGTGTCCTCTTTCAAGGTTTCCATTTGCCTCATGAGGAACTCACTCCATCAAGGAAGCAACTGCCTCCACACAGTTTTGTTTAGTTTCATTTACTCTAGGTAAGGCATTGCCAGAAAATGACAGATTTGCCAACACTGCAACAATCTAGAAATAAGATGATAGGTGAAAAATGACAGTGGCTATCGGTGATAGCTCAAATGTCTGTTCACAGTAGGGACTTAGAAGTGACATACATCTATCAGAATGCTGGCACACAGAAATATCTCTCTTCTCAAATAAGTCACATAAGATGTCCATTAAAAAAGTCAAATCAAATTTGTTACAGAAGAGGAAATACCAAAGACACAGGAGATTATTACCTATCTTACCCTAGTTTTGCTAACTATACTATACTATATACTTACTACTTCCAGGAGCTGCAGATGCATTCAAAGTTCTTTAGAATGTTTTTAATTTCTTAGACACATATTAAGTAATAGATTATGGTAAATAATATTCAACATAGTTAAACAGTTAGTTAATACAATGTTACTTTTCCCCCCTCATTATTTCTTGTCTTTTTGAAAATATTTAGAACCTGATTAACAGAAATAAATAATTTTTTAGGGTGAAAAACATGAAACAGTTTGTTAACATATTGGTACTCATAGCTTCAGCTTCAAGTGTCAGATTATTTTCTACATGCTGGAAAAGCATGCAAACAAAATATACAATATTCAATACAGATTTATTCTGCACCTAGAATAAGGATATGAATTTATTTAGGTGATAAAGGATGTTTTCCAAAATGAGTAATTTAATTTATTTAATCATATGTTACAACCAGCTTAGCTAATTTCCACTAATATCTCTCTAAAAGTTTTTTTCATAATTTGTTTTTGAAAATGCTTTTTGAATTGTTAAAAAAGAAAATAAATAAAAAAAGAAATGTTTTCAGAACAAGAGACCAATATAAAAACCTTTCTCAATTTTAATGATGCTTTGTTAATTTTTCTTTTTTTAACTAGAACAGCTCTAGATTTAAAAAAAAAAAAAAAAGTTTTCGGATGTTCACATTTGACCCGTAAGTAGTACTCTCTCTGGGTGACTTAATGGAAGTTTGGTGTGTGCCTGTTGTGTTGTGGTGTGGAAAGCTGCTGTTCATGGAGGTACAGCTCATCTCGGACGCGTTTACCTGACCGGTTCCCAACATGCTTAGTTAGGCTACAGAGCCTGCTTACGCACGAGCTCGGGCTAATGGGGCAAGGGGGATGAGGCAAGACTTTAACAAGATGTCCTAATCCCTGTGCTGCCTGCAAGATATAAATACGGTAAAGGAGAGGAAAAGTTGATTCAATCTTTTAACAAAACAAGGCTTCTTTCTCTCTAGATTGCATATTGATAACTTCGTAGAGTAACAAAGCTTCTTCTAGTGATTAGAAAAACTTTGTTTCTGTGCCCTTCAAGGTAGAGCCTAATGATTCATAAATCTGGCACATGGTATTGGATACAAATCACTGTAAGATATTACATAACTCCATGTAATGTGGAAAAAATATCTGCATTTTAGTGCACAGGAGAAACAAATTAGTATTAAAACAAGCATTTTGTCAGGATCAGGATAAACATCTTGTTCTGTGTGTTTTAAAGTGCTTTCCCATGCAGTATTACAGTTTTTCAAATTCTAAGCTATCCATTCAGACTTCACTGACAAATGAAAGAAGTAAAAGTGGAAGGGACAAAGAAATTACCTCTTTTCCTTTTGCTTCATGTTCATGGTTTCCTTTTGCTTCACAGGCCAGACCATGTGAATAGAGCAGGTTGCAAAAGCACAAACTTTCATCAATACCATCTGCATCCATCACAGCTGTTTTAAATCTTAGGTTAAAACAACTATTTGAAGATAGTGAAATTCACCTATGAGATAATTAATCATAGTAGGTTAGACCAGCTTGGTCCACTATGTTCTATCAACAGAAGCATTTTGCAATGATCCATTGCAGCACTTCCAATCCAGGTGACGTTATTTATAGTATGTAGCAGTGGCAATAAAATTTCCTGGTTTCTAATTTAGGAATATCAAAACCAGCTCTATGTTCTTTATCCCAAGGACATTGTGGTACTATTAAACCAGTCTCATGTTAGTGTTTTCTCAAAAATATCACACTGAGACACAAGGTGATGCAATGCCCACTTCCCTCTGCTCTGAATACAGGAGTGAAAACAGTGCTCACAGAAAGCTAAGTAATATCCAAACAGCCAAAGAAGCCACACTGACTTATACAACTAAGGAATTCCCCTCTACAATTAGTTGAACATTAAAACATTGTCTTTTTTAAATATCCACCCTCCATCAAATGCTATGGCCCTAATTTGTGTTATTGGACTAAATGCACCTAACTGGCAGCATACAGCTGAAAAGTTCTATGCTTGGCAAAGTCAAGTGTTCAAGTAGTCACAGTATTCATACTCTATTTGCCAAAAGTTTCTTACTATTTCACAGAGTCAGGTGCTAAAGTATGGGATAAATAAAAACTAGAAAACTTGTATTTTTAAAGTAGACATCAGAAAATGAAGAAGGAAGAGGTGTATATTAAGTTCAGTATTGTAACTGTACTGAGGAGCTTTATGCAGTCTGTAGAAGGTGCCTCAAGCCAAGAGACTGGAAACTCTGAATGTTGTCTCAGCAGTTTCTTTCCAAAGATGAAGGTAACTCCTTTCTTCAGAAATGCCCCTATTATCATCTTACCCAAAAGGAACTTCTGTGAACACTCAGCAGGGATGAACACATTAAATCCTATCCATCACCTGAGGAAAATGGTACATACTCAGTTTCCTATGGAAGCAGTATAACAGTTATAAAGCTATAAAGCTGTTAAGCCAATAACCTTCCCAGGTTTATTCAGATGCAGTTCCAATTTTTGCTCCAATAAATCCATGTTCAGGATCACACTTGCTCCTATTCCAAACCCAACAACTGGTATTTCTTAAGAGTGAAGCAATGTTAGAGCTGTCATCCTTTTGTGTAGAGCAGGTCTTTGTGGTGTCATGACTAGGACAAGACAAGGTGATTCCTGAGAATCCCAGCACATCCCTGCTTTTGGTACCTCCATGGCTCAGGGGTACCCAAGCAGGAGAACCTTATAGTTACATCTTATATTTTCAGAAATTACATAGAACTGATAAGAACACAGAAAACTTCTTACATGAAAGAATAACAGCAAACAAAGCTGACAAGGTGGATCAGGTAACCCTGTTTCCAGAAACATCCAGTGCTTATCAGAGATACTGTATATTTTTATGAAAATCAGGACTGTCATTTAAATAAGTAAATGTGGTGCCTGTCATGAATCTGACAATTCTTGGAGCCAGTACAGTAGATTAGACAAGTCCATGAAGATGATGTAATAAAGTATATATATTTAAAATATAAAGAAATATAATAAAATTTAAGTAAAACATATTATATTATTATAATTATATTAGATTACATTACATTATATTATATAAATTATAAAGAAATATATTTTAAAATAAAATTAATTTCAATATACTTTATTGGAATGTAACTCACTACCAGAAGCACCTTAAAACATGGATGTTCACAGAAAAATATTTTGCTTTGTATTAAAAATAATCAAACCCAAAACATTTAATGTTAAAAATGTATATGTATTTATATACAATATTTCAGTTTACAGTTACAAAATAATAATAGTGTATTATGTAAATTTCTTGATATTGCTGCAGCCGGAAACATAACTTTATATAGTTTGTTTCTTTGTAATTTCACATAATTTAATGGATTGAAAATACTCTTTACTTGTTTTTAAATCACTCAGCTATCTCAGAGTTACTATCATGGTGTAAATCTATTTGACAAAGGTTTCAGCCTGCCTAGATGTGGAATGGTGCGTCAGAATGAAAAACCACTATATTTCATAGGATTGGGTATTTGGCTTTCTTGGACAAGAGATCTAATCAGCTCACTCAGGTTTCCCTAAGGGAGGTTTCAGTCTCCATTGTGTAGGAGGGCACCCTGGCTGTGCACTGAGATTAGCCTGCAGAGATTTCATGGGGTTGAGAAAGAAAGGTAAGCTCCCTCCTGCTGCTGGTAAACACTGTTATTGTTCTCCATTCCTTGCTGAATGGCACAAATGCAATTCTGCAACCTTAATTACTGCAATAATGAAAGAAATGACACAAAATGACAAGGAATGTGCTAATTCAGTAAGACTCAAGTCATTGACATATTAGTCCTTTTATTGCTTGTTGTTACTTTCTGGCACGTACTCTTTTACTCATAAATACTGAGTGGATTCTGGGGACTTAGTATTTAAATAATAAATTAGTAAAACAAAGATTAATGTGAAAAAAGTGGTGCCCAATAGTCTTTTAGAAGCTCTCTGGTCAGTACCTGAGCACAGAACATGTCTGATGAAGTTAGCCATCCTTGCAGTTAGCCATCCTGGCAAGCTGCATCATTTCCAATGTTCAAAAATGGAGACTTGCTAAATGTTATTTATATGCTAACCAGGAAGGAAAAGGTGGCAAGTGAATAAGCTGCACCAAAATATTGTATTTTTCCTCTGCTGAGACTTCCCACAGTACCATGAAGGAGATGAGTGATATTGATTTCTTTGTGAACATCTTACATGTAGCTGCGGATGACAACGTGTGAATCTGTGTTTACACTGCTTGGAAACCAGAGTCCTGTGAAACAGAGTGACAGGTCTCCTGTATCGGCAGCCCTGTACCGGCAGTGGGGAGCGCGAGAAAGCTTGAGCACAGAATCAACCCTCTCTCAAGGTCTCAGAGAGAACTCAGTGGCAATATTTTCAACTCTTTTTTCTAAAAAGGACCACTGCACTTAGGTAACAACCTCGTTTAAAACCCACATATACACTGCATATGTAAATTCCCTTGTAGAAGTCAAGCATTACCTAACAATAATGCACAAAGAAACAAATTCTTCCAAAGAACTGAATAAGAAAGGCAAGACTTGCATGCCACAATATGAATCTCTAAAATCACGAAAAACAGGACCACTGGGAATTGCTAACAGTTCCAGCTGCAACAGTGAATAATCTAAGTAATCCTTTTTCTATTGAACCAAAAGGAAAAATGAAAAGACTTTCATTGAAATACAGTCATAAATTCCATCCATAAGACTTTTCCTGCAATTAAGTTACATTTACTGATCCACTACTCCCTTAAAAGGAGCATTAACACAAAGACTTCAATTATTCATGGTCAAACAAAGTTGATTCTATTGCTACAGTCAAAGCGGCATTCTCTTTTACTGTGGTTATTTCTGTAGTATCTTCAAAAAGGGCACATAGTCTGTGAAAACATGTAAGTTTTTGAGTAAAAGCTATTTTCATGATCAATCCTAACTTCTTGCATTTAATACTTCTGCCTTTTGCTCCTTTCATGAGGATGAAATTTGCTGGGAGTTTTTGTCCTCTTCATCCTTTAAAGGGTAAGCCGATTGAAATATTAATTTTTTTTAAACCTAGGTCAAACATCCTGAGAAAAAAAAGTCTTTCTCTCTTTTAAAAGAAAAACCAAGGAACAAAAACCACAGGTATTTTCTGTTATGGAAAACTTATCAGTGAGGAAAGAAACCCAGGGAACTCCACAAAATGACCTCTGTGGAAGAAAGTTTGTGGCTCTTGTGTTGTCAGCAGAGGGCTTAAAAGAGCTGCAGAGGGTCTAACACCTATGAAGAGCCGTACCTACTTCTTCTGCTGCTAAAAGCTTCTCACTCACTGTTCCACAATTCCCAAGTGCTGTCCATTTCCGCTCATGATGCCATCCCCCGGGAGCTGGCACCCTCTGCTGCTGCTGCTTGCTGCCCAGCCCCAGTCTGAAATACCCAAGGCATAACTGCCTTAATGAAGCTGCGGAAGTATGTGCTTTAAAGGTCAAGAGTTCCCAATCAATCCTAGGAATTTAAGAAGGGGATAATATTGCCCAAAGACACTAAGCAAAACTTGATCTTCTAGAGATACTTGTTTCATTTTCAAAGGTCGAGAATGAATACAGATTCTCGATATTCTTTGGTATAAGAAAATACCAGGGATACATTTCTTTGACTCAGTAAGAAGTCTGCCATATGATCTATTAAATGTAATGTTAACAGGGAGAGAAATGCTTTCCTCAGTAGACCTCCCTAATAAGCATAACCCTGAAAGATGACAGGATGTTACAGACGCAAACTGTTGTGTATAAATCTGTTTTCATGTAAATGTGCTACAGACTGACAATTGATTGAGACACATATACATAATAACATAAATACTTCTTCAAAAGGTAGTAATTTGTTTCTACAATGTCATGCTCTCTGAGTCACGTCTTTCAAAGACATGGAAGTTAATGAATGCCTACCAGGAGTAAAAGAATTCTGCCTGACCATCGTGCAGATGTCAGAGGTTTAATAGATTTAAGTGTTCCTCTTTTTTTGCTGGAACTAGATATCATAAAAAAGTGTAACTGAAGAAAAAGAAAATAACAGGTTATGTGTAAGAGGTAGGAAATTGTGTAGCAGTGATACTGGCAAACTCTCAATTGATTTCTGAATTCATAGATGTTCCTCTTTTAAAAGGTTTCATTGCTGTTTTGTGCAGAAAATTTTGAAGGGAATGAAGACTATTAATCCAGAAGGTATATTATCTCTTTGTACAGGAAATATTTAGAAATTACAATGCCAGTGAATTAATACCACAGGACTCAGCAGTAAGCCTTAAAAGTTTAGGCCTTATTTTAAAAAGCAGTTATGTTTTAAATTTTTTCCTCAAACAAATTTATTTTGATTGATTACCTTGATTACCTTGATTGCCTTGATGCACTTCAGCTTCTTGGCTTCAGACAAGGACAGAAAGGTGAAAAAGCAATTACAGTGTTAAAGAACCCTGAAAATCCTAACCTGTTCTAAAGCATTGTCTTTCTTTCCTGTTCAACCCAGGTATTTACGAAACTTATCACTTAAGTAACACCTACTTAATGTACCAAGAAATGTAATAGCAGATAGAGATTTTTTTTGGCTTTGCTCCCTTTGGTTTGAAAAAGAGGAACTGAAGATGATTATGTGGGTTGGGCACTTCAGTCACAAGTTGCTTACATGCATGACTACCCTTCAAAATTTCTCTTTACTTCATTATTTTTGACTCACACATCATTGACACAAGGCCTGTGACAATAGGAGACTGCAAAGACCATGAAGAAGAATTATGGAATAATTCATTTGACAACTATGTTTGTGGGAAAGAACATCAGTAAAAGTGCTGTACAGGTACTGCAACTGAGCCTTTTCATTACATGGAGAGCAAAAAGCTTTATTAATTTTTGCTGTGGGGCATCTCACGTTTGAATAGTTATATTTAAGCGACATTCTAGCTTTCTCATGAGAAGCTTAGAAGGTCTCCTCCTAGATAATTAATTACAGCCTTGCAGTCTAGTGAAGAATCACAGGAAAAACAGCCTTCAACTAAAAAACCCCAATGTATTGAGGAGATTTACACAAGGACCACATGTATTACAAGAACCTACCAACAGCATTGTGTGTTATCAGTATATTCTAATGAACTACTTTTATTTCTGCACATTTAAAGATGGACCTTGTTAATAATTACAAAAAACCCCTAAAAATCGCAACCCTTTGACAGAGTAAGGCACTTTGTCATCTGAAGAACTGTTTAAATATCAATAAAATTTAACCACAAAATCAGCCTAATTTTCTGTCAGCCTTCTTAGAAAATCAGGCTGCCTGGAGGACACAGAAATTTACAATGCACAGTTACTCTCTAAGAGTAAAAATGTTCCTGGGTGTTGCACTTCCATGGAAGAATGAAACAGAATTTTGCCTTTTGGATGGTATTAAGTAAATTAATGTCACTATCTGATATCAGATAATTTAGGAATAATACCACAGAGTAATTTAATTGGAATTCTGATAGTCAGTCATCTAGTCCATCTCAAAGTCAAGTCCAATTATACCAGTTTGCTCAGGAGTTTACTGGGTTCTGAACATCTCCAAGGATGAAGATTCCACCACCTCTCTAGGCAACCGTTTCAGTATTTGACCATTCTCACAGAAAAGCATTTTTCATAATAGCTAATTGAGTTTTCTAGTGCTCCATCTGGTGTCCATTGTCTCTCACTCTATTGCTGTGCATCTCTGAGCTCAGAGTCAGGCTCTCTTGTCTCTGTGCCATCCCATTTGGTAGCTGGAGACCACAAGTTCCTCCTGTAAGCCCTCTAATATTAACACCGTACAAGTCCAGTTCTTTCCCCCTCTCCTTCTACATCAGGTGCTTCAGCCCCTGGCCATCCTGGTGCACCTCTGCTGGACTCACTGCAATATGTCAATGCCTTTCTTGAACAAGCCCAAAACTGGATGCAAGACTCCAGATGTGACCTCCCACATGCCAAACTGAAGGGAAGGATCACTTCCCTGCCTCTGCTGACTATCCTGTTGGTAATAACCACCTGGGATGTGGCTGGCTGGCACATTACTGACTCACATTCCATTTGTTGCACACTGGGACCTGCAGGTCTGTTTCTGTCAAGCTGCTTTGCAGCAATGTTGGCATATGGGATTATTACACCCTGGATGTGGGGCTGCAACTGCTTTTGTTGAACTTCATACATTTCTTGTTGACCCAAATTCCAGCCTCTTGAGATGCTCTGAGAGCTTTCCTTCTACTACTCCCTCAAATCTGGTATTGCCTGTGAACTTGCCAAGGGATGACACTATTCCAGCAGGACATGGCATTGTTGATCATGTTTTCCTTAGGTAGGTGTGTCACCCATCTTACAATCTGTATCTCACCAATTTGTCTATAAACACACCATAGGAAAACAAATTGGAAATACTTAAGATTCCAACTAGTATCTTGCCTAAAATAGCTCACAGTCCTTCTAGATAATACAATTTATTAATTATTCATTGATGACAGACAAACAGAATAGTATGGAAAGTTCATTTAGGGACTGAATCATATAAAGTATCTATTACAATCTACAAAATTAGTATCTGCATATGGGAACTGTTTTATAGGAAATAAAAGTTAAGGATTCTAGTCACATAAAAATATATGTTAGATAAAACCTAGACTTCCGGAAACTTTATTCAGAAATGACTGTACTGAATGTTTGTGAGCCCAAAGGTTTTTGTGATTTTTCCCCAGGGAGCAGCAGTTAGTCTAATAAAAGATTATCACCTCTCTCTACACACTTGGCCTACCTCACTCACAGAATGATAATTTTAAACCTGTGATGTGCAATTGCCAGCATTTTTACTGTGGTCTCTCAGAACAAGAAAATGAAAAAAAAAAATGAAACTGAAGCTTTCCTGGAGCAGAGGAAGTATTACTGTGCTTCAACTGTTTGGAAAAAGAAGGAAAGGGAATCATAACTTGATATAGCTCAGTATTATATAGTAAATAATTATTGTTCATGTCCAGGTTAGAACACATTAACAATTTAAGAGATATTGTCAAGGAAAAAGGCACTAAGAAGAAGGAGCTTTCTCTTAAATTAAATCTGAGCAATATTTTCAGTATGCAGTACTTGAAAGATCTGTATTTAAGTTATGCATAGAAATGTACCATATGCAGTCAAGAATGCTTTGAAAAATTAGAGAACTTTTGTATAATTAGAATAGATGGTGGAGTGGAATAAACAAGTAGAATGTGTTCTTGGACCTTAGAGCTTATTTTCATACAATTAAATATGGTAAGTTATCTATTTCCCTACTGCACACTACAGTCCTCACACATCATGGTTCTATTTTTATTATTACATTGATGTAACTGCAGTACTGTCTAGCCCATTAAGTATCAGTGCTGATAATTAGGATGTATTTTATTGCTTCTTTAAAGTATTTTTAATGCCTGTTTGGTTATACAAATGACGTCAAGTGATGAACTACAAATTAAGGCCAGTAAGAAATTTTGTTTCCAGCTGACATGAATTTCCTTTATAGAAAATACAATACTAATGAATGTATATTTTGAAAATTTCCATTAGTCAGAATAGTCAGAATGTGGCATGAAACACAGGGTCCAGGAAAAACAATATAAAAAGGCTGAAACATGCATTAATTTGAACACCCTGAATAACACATCCTTTAACTGCCCAGATTATAATTTGTAGAACACACTAGTGTTTATTTATCTTTTAAAATTCAAATAAATGTTAGCAAAATTATTGCATGTATCATTTTCACACATTTTATTCACATGAGAGATCTAGAAATTATTTTATGAAGCATAAGAGTATTTGACAGTCAAAAAAGAAACAGTTAAAACCAAACCAGTTGTTTGCTTTTACAGTAAAACGAGCATTCACTATGGTGAAAATAACTTTCTTTAAAGAAAAGCTCCCCAAAGGATTATTTTGAATAATTTTTGAAAAATGCTATGCTGATGTTTTCTTCTTCAGTTTCTTGTACCACACAGGTACCTCTTTATTTGTCTGTAAAAGAAAGAACATTTATTTGTGAGACAGTGAACAGAAGAAAAACAGGCAATCTACACAATTTAAACAATCTACACAAGTCTCTGTCCTTCCTATGTAGTTCAAAGTTGAGTTCTTTGCTTAAATGCAAATATCAAAACCAAAACTACACATTTAAAGTTACTATTACAACATACCAGTATTAAAACCTCCGCATTTCCAGGTTATAAAAAGCAGATTTTATGGTGAAAATGAAGTAATTTTTAAAAAAATACCTGTCACAAATTGTGACAGCATCAACTGTGCCATAAATAGGTTTCATTTGAAATAACATCATCTGTGTTTTCCAGCTAAGAAAGGAATAGATCTTAGAAATGAGATTCTTAGGTGTGCCAAAACTGACCAACATTTTATGCAGGAATATAGTTCTTAAAAATATTTATTGAAAAGAAAAGAAAACAGAAGTTTTCCAACTCTGTACAAGGTATTTTAGTTGCAGAGAATTATCTGTGAGCAACTTTTCCTTGCCTTCATAATCCTATGGGTTACTGTTACACAGTCAGGATTGCTTGTGGCAAATTCAGTGGTGGTTTGTATAAAATAAAATAGTTTAAGTTTTAATAGAAATAGAACAAATCAATTGGAGGTGGAACAAGGTAAGGACTATTCTGCTTCCAGGGTTGGGTATAATTTCTTTAGTTAGTGAGCACTGTCTCAGTCTGTTGTCCCTAAACTTATTCCTTTCTAGTTCCCTTTTCTGACTGCTCTCTATTCATTCTGTCTTCCAAAACATAAAAATAATTTAATTTAAAAGTCTGCTTTATTATTTTTGAAGACTCCAGTTACAAAAACAAATCCGGTCTATTTGTGCAAACTTTTAGAATTCTGGAAATTGACCTAAACTGGCAGGATTTTCACAGGACTACTAATTTCTTTTCCTATCTAAGAAGAAAACCTGTGACATCTGCTCATTTTCAGTTCTCTACTCCTAAGTCTGCAAAGGCTAGAATTTTTCACAGAGAAATTGGTTACAATTTCTTAATGTAATGTTTTCCTGTATTCCTACACAATTTCTACATCCCTAAGTAAGACAGGACAGATTATGCAAGGAAGCCCCAGATTATTTTCACAAACTGTTTGCTTATGTTTCGGATCACTGAATAGCTCCATCAAAAACAAAGTTTGGGCAGTATGATTTAGCACTACCAAAAGGACTATGGATGAAACAGCACTGGATAAATCTGTGTTTAGTCTAATAATGCTATTCAAGCAAAATTTGAACTCCTAAATGTCCTCATGTCATGTCTCAGAGATGCTACTGTTTCCTACTTTTTGTATTATACAGCCAATACATGGGTGTGCTACACTACAAAACTCATATTATTTAAGACACTGTATGTTAAAGTCTCTACCAGGAAAAAAAGAAACAACAACAAAAAACCAACAAAATAAGAAAAAAAAAAAAGAAAAAAAAAGAAAAAAAGAGTTCTCTTTGAACCAAATCAGCACATATGTTATGCAGTGTGGATACACCCCGTTCACCCCAGAGAAAGGTAGCATTATGAAGTTTGTAAATAAGAGTAATGACTTGCTTTGTGATTCAGCATTTCAACTTGGCTGTCTTGAATCTATTAGTTCAGACACAGTCATAGGCAGAACCTTCTAAACTATTTTCAGGAAACTTTCCAATACCAGAGGCACTAAATCTGAAGTGGGCCAATTCAAATATTAAAAGCCAAGTTTTTAGTTTGTGAAGGAATAAAACAGGGTTTTATACTGATTTTATAACATCAGGCTTCCATAGCAACAGAAGTGATATCAATAGTGGTGTTCTGTTTTTTATATATATTTAGATACATAAGCACATACATATTAATATATGTCAATTTAAGCATCCAGAAATACACCTATTTCCTCACACCTGCTTCTTAATATAGATATGTACAAACTCCACTTACACACAATCATAGTACATTTAAATTAGTATACATGGTCTGTGAATCCCTACAACTATTAAAATCTTGCTAGCCTCTCAGTGTTGTAATACAACAATGGTATTTTTTTTTAAAAAGACCTGGTTTGCTGTGAACTTAAGATATAGAAAGTAACCAAATCATTAAAAAAACATCAAAAACTCTAATTTTCTCCTTGACACTGACTGTTTCCATAAAGAGCTGAATTAATTACACATCTCCCTGAAGGATGAATCCACTTTTTTTTTTTTTTAAAAGTGAGGAGAACCATCAGAAGTTTTGGCACTTACTCTTATCACAGTACTTACAAATAATGTTGGCTTAGGTGTAAATATATTTTCTTCTTCATGTTCTGGCAGCAGTTTTACCAAAGGGATTGATTGTTTTCCAGATGCACTTTTTACACCAATATGAGACTGAGGTAGATTTTGTTCACAGCCTTTACCATGTAGAGTAAAAATAATCTGCTTCATTGTGGCTAATTCCTATAAAACCACAAAAGAACAATGCTAAGTTATTAAGTTAAATTACATTTGAACCTATAAATATTTATTTGTTAATAATATATTTATATTCACCAAACATAGATTTGTAAATGTAAAAAAGAATATATACTTGCTATAATTAATAAGATTACTACTTAAACCCTAGCGAAGTAAGAAAATAAAATAGGCACAGAGGATTTATACAACTCAAATTTTGTCTTGCTTAAAGGCTGTAAAAGAGAACATTTACTGTGTAGTAAGAAGCACATTATCTTATTTAACTTCGACTTCCATTCCACTTAAAGGAATTCTTTTGCATTTATTTTTTCAGGCTGAGGGACTGTACAAATCTAATTTGAATGACTGTGGCAACTTGTACTTTTGAGCACTAGGTCTTGCACAGAAAATTATAAATACATCACTATTTCTTTATAATCTGGATATATTTCTTTATATCGAGATTAGAAAAGAAAAATCAATGAAGAACTTTTAGAGGATGTACAGCAAAAATAGGATCAGAATGGAAAATAAGTTTTGTGAAAAAATTAAAGTTCCAGTGTGGAAAAAGGAATGAGGATATATAGAAATGCAGCCTTTTTTTTGGATATCCTATAAAAACAATTTGAATTAAAAATGTAATCTTTCCTTAATATTTAATCAGAACAAACTAGATTATTCAAAATGTACAGTAGAGTGATAAAGGAAAAAACATAGCATTTTCTGACTTTAACTGCACATCTTCTTTTGTCATGTTTCACCACATCTACATCCTAATGTTCCCTCTCCCCCCCATCTAATGGTTATGATTACTATAAAATAAGTTACAGAATGTAAAGAGAAGGAGAAATAATTAATGTAAATTAATCATTATTATTGCTATTAGTAGTATTATTTAGAGCATTCATTATTGTAGAATTAGAACAGCAAGATCAGTAGAAAAGCCTTTCAATGTAAATTTTAAGAAAATTGTACATGTTTTAAAACATTAATGTTTTTGTTTTGTTGCTTTTTACAAATGGTGTTGTTTTCAATAAGCAACACTGTTACTGTATTAGCCTTATATATAATTAACATTCTGTCTCATCTCTCAATCAGAAAAGGGTAATTTGTGTTTATAGCTGAATGACAAATATTTGTTAAATCTTACCTATTTAATACCTGCTAGAAAATGACATTGATGTACATTCTATTTTCATTGAATTATTTGTGATGAGTTAAAAAAAAACATCAGCCTTTTAAAATACTCCTGCCATATACCTTCTCTCTGTCCACTGCTGCCTTTAATACAAGAAACAAAGTCAAAAGAAACATGCTGAAGCCTTTAAATTGTTGAATACTAACTGAGTTACATGAATGAAAGTTACACTCCACAGACCAGCTTTATTGAGTGTACAAATTGTTCTTGTATCTCAGTCATTTAATATTAACTATTTGCATAATTCAGCCATGTGTGGTGGCATGTTGAAACAGCATGACTGCAGAGCAGCTGTTTAAAAGGACTGCATAGCTGATGCCAACATGTTTTTCAAAGTTGTAAACTCTGCAAAGATGTTGCCAAAGCAACACATAGACAGAATTTCTTGATGAAAATAACTCAAGCAAGTACACAGCAAATAAATACACCATCACAGGAGATTAAATTGTACATAAACAATGTTTTGACATTAGCAAATGGTGTTCCTATACTTAAACTGTGTTATTCTGTGGACCAAATAGTTGCACGTTTGAACAAGGCAAAACACAAAAACTGTCACACAGATTTATTTCAGAAACAGAGTTGCAACTTGAATGTGTAGGGTCAAATTCTCTTGTGTCAAGATCCACTTGGCACTTTAAAGTCTTCTCTACTTAATAGAATCTGTCCTGCACTTGACAGCACTGTCTGTTTTCAGACTTGGAATAGGCTCTGGAGAGTCAGCTCTCACACAAGCTTCCCTTGTGACAGGAGGATTCTCTAATGTGAAGCTATAGGAAAGAATGACAGGGAGTGGGGATGAAAAATTAGTCCACAACGAAGAAACTATTTTGGCATCACAGCCAAATTTATCATAAGCATTTAGCTAAGGTTGTCTTAATATTTATTCTAAACCCCCTCCTCATTTACTAAGAAAGACCTTAAGACACTTGGCAAAATAAATAGCACAAGAAACACTGAATCCAACAGAATTACTGGTATGTGTACTGCTAAAGAAGAAAAGAAAATTGCCACAACATATTTGCAAGAGATTTTCTGTAGTCAACAAAGGAAAAACTGAACACAAAACTCTGTCTTGAACTGCAGTAATTTTAACCATCTCTTCAGATTTCTGTGCTCCTGAACACAATCTTAATTCTTACCTTCACTTTTAAGTTTCAAACAGTCATGAGTACCTGCTACTGCTGGCATGCTATCTTGATTCTATAAGTATTATTTTCCAATCCTAAAATCCAGCAAGTTGATCTAGAAAGCTAGCAAGGAAAAAGCAGCTCTGGAGATTGTACTTAGCAGAAATATGTGAACTTGTTCCAGTGGGAACAAGACCTTCTGAAAGAAGGGGAAAACAGGTAGAGGATTCAAAGGAGAAGGTAAGAATCTTTTGTGGAGAAGGACATGTACTAGCTTCAGGATAAGCTAAGTAAAGGAAGATGTGAAGAGAAATGGATGATTAAATTCTTCCACTTTTAATGTGTGAAGTCCATGTTTCTATGCCCAGGCAGAGCTGTGCAAATTTACTTACAATATCCCCTTCAGTTACTCAGTGCACTGTAGAAAACAGTGTTGCTAAAGCTCTGCATTTCCCAATTTCTCTGGGGAAGTATCTGGTCTTTGCCACGCTGGCTGCTGGACATATAAGCCATGCTATGCAAGATATGTGTCACTGTTTTGAGGCTTCCAGGGTTGAGGGCTTTGGCTTTGGACAGCCAGACAGAAATCCTTCTTGGGAGGATTATGAGTACCAACACCTCTGAGTGGATTCACCCAGCTCCTCCCTGGGTTAGCTTTACACCTCTGGCCTCACTGTCACAAACCACGGGAACACAAGCACCCACTCAGCGCTTACGCAACATTCTGTGGGGACGTGGCAGTGCAGACACATGGAAAACAATGCAGTTGGCAAAAACCAGTGGGTTAAGATGACACAAGGAAAAAAGTAACCTGTGCAGCTGGCACAAAAACAGTGCTTACATACAATTAGTGTCACCCATACAAACAAGTATCAGGACTATGTTATTAAATATTTTGAAAGTCTGCCCACAGCTACCTGATGAATTTTTGTTAAGGATGTTGTTCTGTGTACCAGCACAAGTCCAAAAAATCAAAGTAATGAGCTATGTGACACATTAATTGGGATTTCACTTGAACTTGGAACACCTAAACTGCTGTATCTAAACATAAGTATCTAACCACGAGATAAGAATCTAATTTTCTATTACAGACAATGCAGATTGGAAAGTGACTCCATTCAGAAGTGGGACATTATTGGTGTTGTAACATTAGTCTTGCTGATTAGGCTGCTGTTAACTATAAAGCACAGAAAGATACCTCACCACAGACACCTTCATTTTGATACCTAAATTTAGTTGTGATAAGCTGGATCCATTTCTCACCTCACTCTCCTTATCATTTACTTTTCTCAGGCTTCTACTTTGCCTAAAACAACTTTCATCCTGAATAGCCAGTGTGCAATCATATTTCCCCTTACACACAGATTTGAAGTATCAAATTATTTTCTTAAAAGGAACTAACTGTGTTTTTAGAACAAGTTTTCACACCACAGATTATCTACTTGGTAGGTTTTCTAAAACATACATAGATTTATACTTTAGGACAATCTAACATCCTGTATTCTACTTATGGATATTAATTCATATTTAGTAAAGATTACTTGAACTATAAAAGAATACTTGAAAATTCTGCATACATAACCAGAAAAGGAGTTGGCATTCAAAGTAACTGATTAGAATGAATGGACTGAGAATACTGGGAGTGATGTAGCAGGAGGTGAAGTAAGGTAACGTGTATTGCATTGTAAATAGTATCAGAAGAAACTACTTGCTCATTTCCATTTATTTTTGGTAAGTTATGTCCAACAACCTTAGTTAAAAATAGTAAAAGCAATTTTGTGTGCCAATATACAAGCTGAGAAGGAGATATAAAGGTTGGACTCGATCTTAGAGGTCTTGTCCAACTTAAGTGCTTCTATGACTCTTTAGTAAGGTACAGAAAAGGGATAGACAGCAGTCTTTTCCACAGTGTCCATTAATTAAAATGTCTTCTAGTTTGGAATATTTCCCAAATTCTACCTTGCTAATTTATTAGGCTAAATAGTGGTGTTGAGGAACTAACTGGAAATCATCAGCCTTTAAAACAGTGTTAAAAGAACCAAACTGAAGAAGTGTAAGTAATTTTTAAAAGGTAAAGTAAAAAAGGGTATTACCTACTCATACTTCAGAAAATTCAGGGACTTTCTAATGATGTTTGAGCTTAAATAAAAAGTAAAAATAAGCTGTAGTTTATTTAAAATAGATTTTACCTGTCTATTGTGGATAATTAAAATAGGACCTAGAAAAATGGATCAGTTTTGGAATACAAAGGATAAAATTTGATTCCTTCAACTAGCAATGCAACTATAAGATAAGGAAGTGCAAAAATAAGGCATGGAGCCATATAAAATATAAGTGTATTTTGAGTTACAGATACTATAAAGGGAATTCTATTAACATTGGTTTTGATGTCCTTGATACAGGCTCAAACATACATGTACCAAAAGAGCAGCTTATGTCTTCCTAATTCAAAATTAACAGAATATTAGGTATTGTAACAAAATCACGACTTACATCATCAAAGCAAAATGAAAAAGAACTGTCTTGTGGGAAATGACTGAGGCATAAAAAGGTGCTCATTTATCATGTAACTGATGAAGTATGTGAAAGAAATACCTACATTAAACATTGTAATCAAGTATAGTATCAAGATAGTAATTTCATTTTTTTCAGTGAATTGTCAACAGCATAATTTTTTTTCTTTCTGTATCTGTCATGTAACTATAATCAAAGGAAGAAAGAATCCTCTGTGTGCACTCAAAAGGTTGAATAGCACTTAACATTATATATGTGTATATATAGTTATAATAACTATGTAAATTTATATAAGCAGTTAATGAGACATCTATCTGTCTATCTATCTATCTATTTATCTATCTATGATACTCTGGAAGCAGATACAAAATAACAGTCTCAAGAAAAAATAACTGGCTAACAGGAATCAATGTCATACATGTCAATTCTTGGGTTCTTACGGCAGGGAAGTCTTGCACCTCAAATAATCTCCATACAATGATCCTGAAAAGAAGTGTTACATAGATCAAACCAAACAGTTGGAACTCCTCAGTAGGAAGAGATATATACTGTGTGGTCTCAAGGTAGCTCATTCTAATGGTAAATTGAATGGCTTTTTCATATGCCTAAAATGATAGCAGCAACCAGTGGGTGTCAGATCCATCTGACTCTTTCCTCATGCAGTAAAGCTCATGGTTACTGCACTCAGGTAAACGTCCTCTAAAGCAAAAGTGGCCCTGATAATAGAATGTCCAGTTAACTGAACATTTATCATGGCAAGTGGCATTCTACTTTAAGCTCTGCATAAAGAATTTAGGAATTCTATATGCAATTTACAATTGCATATATTTAAGAATTTATAATTGCAAACTTCACCTTAGATTATAACTTCATTTTGAAGCAGAGAACTTGTACTGCGGAAGGTGAACAAGAGATTTCTGCCCTACAAAATGTATCAGGTTCTGGCAGAACCACTGAATTTTGATGACTGACAAGTGTTCCCAGAGAAGAACACAGCATAAAAGAATAGCACAGAAAACCAATTTCACTGTCAAAGTCAGAAAAATCAGATGAAAGAGGGATAAAACTTGAGGTCTCCTCCCTCAGGGATGCTGATCAAAAGTAAAGGTCTTTCAAAATTTGTGAGCCAAGCACTAACGTGACAATTTTAGATGTGTATTCTCACTCCCAATCCTTAAGTCTCCTGTACTGTGAGAGCAAAGTATGTATGGTCAGGACCTCCTTTGGAAAGCTGATATTTTTCAGTTTAACTGCCATATGGTCCCCATGTGGTTAAACTATAACTCAAAATAAAATATGTATCGTCTGGAGTTTGACTGTACACCCCCCATGCATGGAAGGGATTGAACAAAAAACTGCTTCACAAAAAGACTTTTAGTGCACTACAACTTGAGACCAGAGACTGGACTCTTCTCAATGTGGAAGCCAAATAGTAGCTTGGAATGTAGCAGCCTGGTGACTATTATGGCTTCATTAAATTCTAAAATAATATTAACAATAAAAACAATAAATATATTAGAACACACAAGTGAGGGAAGATAGCCATACTGGCATGGAAAACATGTTCATGGCAAGTCAGCACAATCTGTCTTCACCTGCATGTTTCCTCTTAGTTACTCAGCTATTGTAGTCTTCAAACAAGTCTGCACAGGGAAAAACAAAGTTCAGAAATTGAAGCTACAGGTTTGTTAAAGAACCTCGATTTGAGAAACTTAAACCAGCATTTAAGAATGTTATAGTCATTTGGTAGTGTTCTGTAAAGAGCATATTCTGGAATGATTACTCACTCTCTGAAGAATGAAAAGTTCATGTTCAATATACAAATGTTCAAGAGAGGATTCAGAGAAAAAATGAAAGTTTTATACTTCCTATATCTTCTTCTCAAGAGAAAATTATCCTAATCTGGAAAAAGTCAGGGCAGGGTGGTTCAGAAGGAACCATCTTCACAGTTGACTGTCTCAAGGTGTTCACTAGGATCAAGATTAATGGGCACATCAGGTGATGGTAGAGAAAATACTAAGGATATTGCCCTCTGTGAAGTCCTGTGCAGTTCCTCACTTGGATCCCTCTTAGACTTCTACTGAAACTTTTGTGAAAGTAAAGGTACATTGAAATAAAGTTGTATCATTTAATTGCTAATACTAAGGTGGACAGGGATCTTGTGAGAACTCTGATTGCAATGTGGCTT
Source organism: Agelaius phoeniceus (assembly GCF_051311805.1). Taxonomy (NCBI): domain Eukaryota; kingdom Metazoa; phylum Chordata; class Aves; order Passeriformes; family Icteridae; genus Agelaius; species Agelaius phoeniceus. The sequence continues at coordinate 51,719,820 of NC_135266.1, forward strand.
TGGAACATGTGACAACTCTGACTAAAGTTTGGCTTTGGAACATGTGACTGGATACATGGCTGGATTTCCTCACATGCATCTTTAGATATCTTCAGTAATAATGTTCAAACCTAGGCAAACTAGCTTGTCTGATCCCTTTATATTGCTGTTGGTGAGAAATTCAAAAATAATATTAATTTTGCGTATTTTAAATGAGATTATGGTAAATCACGCCACACTAGTATCTGTTTCTTTTTCCTAACTGCAAATCCCTAGATGATTTTCAGGTGTAGATACCTACATGATATATTTTTTATATTAGGCAAGATCCATTTCTGTCACTGTCACTTGACAAATAACTTCTCAAGTCATCTTTACAGTGGCAGTACCTTTGACAGCACTGGAATTCACCAGTTAAAATGGAGGTAAACAAACAAAGCTCATTGTATGAATTCTTGGCATAAACATATTTCTGCACAACAACAAAACCTGAAACAAAACCTGGTTAAACCTTTCAACATTTGCAACGACTTGCATATAGCACTTTGAAGTTTGAGTATGGTACTCAAACTTTGGAGTGCACTAGAGAAAGGAGACATATGTGTCATTATCAAGGAATGAGACTCTCAAACAGAAGTAGTACCTACAATATCTCCTCTTCAGAAGTGCTGACAATTCACACAAAGAACTATTTTTTAACTGTCCTTCAGGGGTTTTATTTCTGCTAGAGACATACTACAGAAGACAGGCTATAGCCTGGAATGAATTATCAGTTTCCTTTTTTGGCTGGAAGTGGGAAAAAGACCAACACCATTAGCACAAATTCACAACACTGGACAGTAACAGTAATAATGACAAGTTGTCAAACAGGAGAAAGACATTGCAGAAGTGCCATTTTGACATGACAGTAAAATGAAGCAAATGGTCAGCCAGTCCATTCCCTTACTTAAGACTGCAGATGGATAGGAAGCAGTGGCACAACTGGTGCAAACTCAGCTTCAACACTGAAGCTTGTGCCTATCAGGAGTAGAATCTACATCCATAAAACAGCTCAAAGAAAATTTTAACAAACCACCTATGAAATCAAGAAAACATCACAAGTCATTGTTCAATCCTTCAAGTAAGGCAGAGTGTATTTGACATAGTTGGATCCTAATTGCAGCTGTACTGGAAATACAAGAAGTCAGCAAGAATTTCAGTGTGAGAATTGCACATATGGTCATCTAAGGCATATGGATACACACTGTAAAGCTGGAAACTGGAAGACAGTATGAAATGTCCTGATCAAACAAATGAAGCTGATAACTGGGTGATGGAAAGATGCCAGACCATATGCAGGATGTTGATAACTTCTCTGCACTACACTTAATTCACTAGTTCTCTATATCCCAGTGCATATAAAAACCTTAAAATGAACTGACAGATCTGTGACTATATGGTTCTACAAACTACTTCCAGTTTTATAAGGTGAACGCATTAGAGCTGTGGCAACAGTAAAATGTCCCAGTCACTGCAGAGAACAGCTTCTGTCTTTTTAGGTACATAAAAATCTTTGCCTATTTCAGCTGTATCTTAAATTTGTTCTAAACAGTTTAATCTTTCTAACTTATTAACAAAAATAGGAAATAATTTGTCTCATAATTCAGAACTAACGTCAAATTGTAAAGTTTTTTTCACTTTTGCATTGTGGATCAGAAATATATTTGTAATTGTAACTAGAACTAGTTCTCCAAGTACTCTTTTTTTTTAGCTGATCCATTGTGACATTCATTTACTCAATATTTAATAAAAAGTATGCTTTCTTAAGTTCACCTAACAGGAAAGGGATGCGAACATGCTAATGTGCTAAAACAGCCTTATTTTCATACATTATTATGTAGAAGCTACTGTATTTTCTGAAATGGTAATATTCTAGTTTAATTCTCCCTGTCTTTGCTATTTCTTACAGTATTTAAATTCACTTTCCACTTGGTAATAGTCAAATGCTACCATGAAATGTACAAAAGTAAAATTTTTACACAGCTGGACATGCAGTAGAATGAGACAGAAATATACATAGTCAATCCAGAGAAAAAAGAATATAACATGGGATACATGTTGAGAAAATCTGAACAATTTCAGATTAATCAACAATCAACAATTTCTTGTTTAAAAGTTTATCCCTTTAATTGATTTTAGCTCTCTCAAAACCATATAATTAAAAATACACATGCCGATTCCATCCCATAATCCTTATATATGTTGCATTTTTCCTATGAAACCTCCTATTTAGTACACAACTGCTTACTGTATACCACTGTGAATAGAAAGACAATTCTTGCAAGAATATATATTAAAGATAGTAACACATTCTGAATAATACAGCTCAAAGAAAGGAATCAGTGCTGTTAAGTCCTTCCTCTTCCTAAATTCACTGCTATTTGGAATTCACTGTTTAATAAAGCTTGACAGCAACAAAATAGATAACAAAAAGATGAGAACTACTGCTTGGGAGCATATTTTTCTTTGTAAAAAATGAGCCAGAAGCTTCTCTACACTCGTTTAGCTATGTAAATGTCACTTTGTTTCTCCAAGCTTAAAGCTGAGAATAGCTCCGGGGCTTACTTGTGATGCAGAAATGTTCCTGTAATCTACTTAGAAAACATGCAGAACATTAATAGAAACTAGAATCTTGGAACATAAACGTAGCATAAGAAAAATGATAATTACTCTGTGGCTTAACATTTAAAAAGAGAGCTAAGCATTGTACATCAGCATTTTTTTTAATATAAAACAAGTTGCAGCACATAGATGAGCAGGAAGTCGCTCACTTTAGAAACACAAATAATTTTGACATTATCGTGTACAATCTTTTTACACAGAAAAGAGGGGGAAGAGGCAGAGATTGAGATTGTTTGAAGGCACCTGTTACCAATCACATCTTTTCATTCGTGTCTTCCCAACCCCTGCAGATACCCCTTCCTTCCCCTCTCCCCAACAAAGCAGTTTTCTCCTTTTATCCACTAAGCTTCCATCCCTGATTAAACACGTACTGCCCTCCCCCTTATGACTCCAAAGCTTTTTATGAGCGTCTGAACTTCTCTCTACCTCTGTTTTTTTGCAGATGGCAGCTGTTGCTACTCTCCAGGTTCCTAAATCCAACATATTGGCTTTCTGTCCTAGGTTATTCCTAGTCAATCTTCTTCAGCATAACTTAATTACAGCTAAGGATAGTATTAGCCAGACTTTTAAGTATGACTAATAATGAAATGCTGAAAACTCATCTGGAATTCTCAAGGTCACTGCTGAGATGGAATTAAAATCTGGGCACAGAGAATTTAGCAGTGAGGGGTAGTCTGCAAAGGCAGCACAAAAGTAAGAAGGACAAACTGGTAATATAGAGTGGAATGGTCAAAGTGAGGTAAAGCAGAGATACTTCAGGACCCCTTGCATTTCCACAAAAGAGGAAAAAAAAATAAATCTGACTTTTCTTTTACTCTTGTGGGCAAAAACCCAGGATAACTATTGAGAAGTACCAGGATTTTGTGCAGGATACTGAGATAAGATGAATGCAAGAACAGGGGCTACTGGATTCTCAAACACTGTAAACATTAACATTTTGGAACAATGTAATGGAATTCTGAATTCATCTGGCCATGTTTCAAATCTAACATTCGTAAGCATTTATGTAAATCCTTGGAAACCTTAGCCTGATCATTTATAGATGCTCTTAAAAAACACTTGGAGCCCTTCACAAACTATGCATATCCTAATATAACTAATTAGTAACTGTTTCTCCTCTTGGTCACATGGACTCTCTCCAACCTTAAACACACTTGGAAAATGCATTTGGCAACCATTTCTCAAAAACTAAAAAATAAATCAGATTTTAACATTTTAAAGATAATGAAATAACTATTTTCTGTTCTTAACTTATGCTACACAATATTGCCTTATGCTTATCTCGTTTTCTTGCATCCCACCACATCCTCTGTTTCCTAGAAAAAAATAAGCTAGACCTTTAATCTCACTCACATAAGATCTCTGGCCTGTTGTGAAATTTATCTTTTTTTTTTCTCCCAGAAAATATAAAATATTACCTAAAAAATACAAAATATCCACCCTACAGATTAAATAAGAACTTTTTTAAATTCACATTTTTAGTTTTCAAGATTTAATCTTTAAGAGACTGGCAGGACATTGGAAAGTGGCCTTTTTCAGGAGATATTGATTAAAAAATGAATGTAAATTCTCAGAATGATATGAAGAGAAAATGTAATTGTTTGTGAAACTGCTTCCAAAATGCAATCAGTTCCTATATAAGAAGATGACTTAGTGAAAAGAGTTAATTTGTGTCTAGTTAGGAAAAATAAACGCTAAGGAGATTTTCTTTTCAGGCTTTTGAACTGAGACATGTAAGAAACAAAAGCTGGCTGTGAGTAAGATACTGCATTAGGACACATGAACTCTTAACCTCTTCCACAAATGGGGGAGTTTTGGACAAAACACCATTTCTTTTATTTCAATTATTGCTTCTGCAAAACAGGGATAGTAATAGTTTTCTGCTTAACTTGAGGGTATAATATTTGTGAGACAGGTTTTCAGCTACAGAAATATTCAGTTAATAAATGGGATTATTCTGACATATTGATAAGAAACTGTGAAAGCCTGGGAAGGAGAAAGAGTAACATGGTTTTAAAGGAAAAGCATTAGGTTTACTCATAAATGGTGGGTTACACATCACACATGGAATGCTCCTCACCTGCCAATTGGAAAGTAAGTTCAACATAACAGGCGCTCAGGCAATTAGCATTTTAATATTAACCTGGTAGACTACTTTCAGCAAGAACAGCTCACTAAGATTTTTTTTATTTTTTAATATGTTTTAAATAGAGTAAGAACTTGCAATGGTTAATCAATACAAATTTTAACCCAATCTAGCTGAAGATTCCTACCAATTCAGGTACACATATTTAGACAGATTTAACACTCAATTTGAGTGACACAACAATTTCCTGACATAAGCTAAATGGATTTAAGTAAACAAATAGCAATCAAACTCCATGTGTCTGTAGCCATTTAACTGATTGATATCAACCAGGTTTATTTAAACTACTACATGTTTTCTACTTTATCCCCTAGCAGACAGCCAGAGCCTGGTTTTTGGTTGCTAACTTCACTTGAAGAGCTCTGACACAGTAACACATGAATGTGTCAATAAGGCAGGTGACTAGTTCAGCAAGTTTACATTCTATCACTTGTATGCACAGCTGCTAATGTAGGGTGAGTGCACAGATGTGTAAAGCAGACAAAATATCAGCAGGTTGTCATATGTTCTTACCTGGTGTGTAATATTCGTGGGCTGATAATGAATCATGTCTGCATAAACAATTGCATTGCAGGAAATAAATGGTTATTGTAAATAGCCTGAATTTGCAGCATTTATGTAATAAATGTTACCCTTCTATTTCTTATGACAATGATTTCATAGTATTAGTTTTACTTTTTTAAGTTAAAAATTACTGCATTGCCAGACTGAGTCATATACTGGTGATTTCAAGCAGTTAAAAAAATAGTGTAAATGAAGTCCTTTATATTCATACAAACAAAAACTGATCCTAGGACTTGAAGGAACACCTATTAAAGTCTTCTATTGATGTATCTTATACCACTGTCTCTTTTTTTGTTCTAAGATCTCCTACAGTATTTCTATTTGAAACCTAAAAAGAACTCCATTCATTCTACTTGCTCTGCTTTTTTCCCCCCACCAAACCCCAGTGGATTATGAACTTCACATTAAAAATATAAACCCCAGCTAGTTAATTTTCAAGATTTTAGAACTCAGTTTCTACACTGTTTGAATTGGAAAAGCTAAAATAGATTTAATTGTGCACATTATTAGTTTTCTTTATTATGACACATCTGCATCTTAAATTTCTGAAGAAATAGTACAATGCTATACATCAAAGCACAGCAAATTTATAACCTCTTAAATGTAACCTCAGGAAATTATTACTAAAACTTCTTGCCAAACATCTGAGTGCTGACAGACTGCCCTTCCAAGTTTTCATCTGAAGTTTGAAAGCCAATGGATAAAGTCTAGAATTGCACTTCTGATGTTACAAAATGCTAACAACTGCATCAAGCATGGAATTGCCAGGATCACAGAGATCATGGTAAATATTTCTTTTAGTCAAAGGCTGACTGTTGGAAAGAAAAAAAAAACAAACCAACAAACTAGATAAAAGGAATCATGCATCAAGAGCTTCACTGAAAAGATTTAGGGGATTCATCCCACTTTAGCACCTAACAGAGAACTGCATTTTCAGTGCCTTTAAGTTATGGATGCCCATTATATGCGCAAAGGAATAATGTTTGGATGCAGATAAAGGATGGCACAGAAGATGGTGTTCTACACAGTTTTGGACACAAAATGCCCTCTTTATCACAGGTAAGTAATACTGACATATAAATATTTTTACTTGTTTTTTTTCTTTGCTGGACTCTTTCCAAAGATCATTCAAACTGCTAACTTAACAGAGAGCAATAGACCTTTGTAGGTTTGTTTTTTTCTTTAAATCTGCAAATCTCTAGTGATTTGCAGTAGTGTCCTACTGCAGCATTAGAAGTGTGTCAGCTGGTGGAACAGGAGGAGGGAGGAGGAGAATCAGGAGTAAAGGGGTAAGGTAGTGTTATAGCTATTGGGTCAACTCAGGCATGAGGTATAATTTTACCTGGATTTATTCTTTGAAGGAACACCTTTCTTACTCATTCTTCCCTGACTATACAAAGACACATGGGCAATAAGTTCCAAAGATGGGGCCAGGTCATGCAGTTCATTAGTTAGTGGGAAGAATTAAAACTACAAGTTGGTGTTGGTGTGGTTTGGTTATTCGAGTTAAGAGTGTCAACGGTGTGAAGTTCAGCTGATTAAAATGAGAACAGACTCTACAAATAATAATGCCAAAAAAAATTAAACTGGAGATCTGAAATATCCCTTTTAAAAAAAAATCCCACACTGTTTACTGGAAGATTATTAATGGGAGACCACATTGTTCCTCCAATGTTTTATGTTTTCTGATGGATCTAGAAAAACAAATAATAATACCTTAACAAAACATAGAACATATTTTAAAATCAACTGAAAAATCTGGCTGCATTAATTTGCTGTCTTGAACTAAGGGGTGTACAAATGGCATCAGAATACATGCACCCCAGACCCTTCTGAAAGCTCAGAGAAGACAAGGGGCACTGGGAAGGCTTTATTATGAACCTCCAACATGATCTAAACATCATCCTAGATATTGCTCATTCATGATAATGCCATTGAACTCCCTCTAATAGGGAAGTTTGCATTTAACAACATGAAGAATGCAAGAAATTTTATCTTACCAGCTGATTCTCAGTGATCTAAATGAAAAACTAGATTAAACTGTTTTCCACATTAATTTACTAATTAATTCAGACAGAAAAGGAAGAAGCGGACCAAGAAACAATTCAGAATTTAGGCCAAGAACAGAGTCTGAATAAAACCCCAACCTTCCTTTTGTCTCCTTCATTGCTGTACAGAAGCTTTTAAGGCTTTACATAATCAAATAACTATTTTTCACTTTGATGTCCCACAGCAAAATATAAGATTCATCATCAAATTAGATGTCTATATAATTTGAAATAATGAACTATTTTATGACATTAACATTTAGTGTAATTTTTTCCTGTAATAAAAGAGCTCATGTAAGAATCCTACAGAAATTCTTCCAAGATTCAAAGTATAACTTTCAACTTTCTTCTTCTAAAATTAAAATCTGTGAAAAGAGAAGATTATTCATGAATGGAAGTTCTTTATTTAAAAAGTGTATAAAATGCTATAATAGTCTCCAAAGCAGCATTATGAATGTAGCTGATATCACAAAGAGATAAAAATTAAACAACCTTCCAACCCTTGAAAGTATAACATTCCATTAAAAAGAGTTAATACAGTCTGAGACCACACAGGCTGGAATACCTGAAGTCAAAGCTGTGCACCTATTGAAACACGTTGCTGGAAGACAGCATGAACATTGTTTTGGCATTTTGCTTCTACTTTTAGCAGTTACTTTTAATATACCTAAACTTCATTTTATCTTAACTATGAATATCTTAGGTTTATCTATTCAAGAATTCTAATGTTTCTACTTGCAAACATGAGAGCAACAAGGTAATTCCTAACAAGACATGACAGTTTAGTATGTGCAATGACTGAACAAGGCTGATAGTAACCCTGTTACATGATAGCACGTACCAAACACATAAACCCATAATTCATCTTTTTTTTTTCAAAGTGTATGGATCTGTATTTACAGGTTGCCTGTCAGTTTTATTTAAAACTGCAATCTGTTTAAATGCAGTTAACCCTTTACTAACCTGATGCGAGAAAATTTGTATTCTTTATATCTGTCAGCAAGGATAATTACTGGAAAATTGTGATGTTACTGCAAATTTAAATCTTTTATTAAGATGGCAAAGAAGTATATTCAAAGACTAACTCACTATCCCGTACAAAGATTTCAATACATGAGATAACTGCCTTTTAGAGAAATTCATGACATGTAAAACTACTGGAAGAAGTTTGCATTAGAAGTAAAAAACAAAAGGCTGCATTAGGAATAAACAGAATTGACAAAAGTTTAAGTTACATATAAACACAAAAGCTACCCGTTCTTTTCAAACATTTTCCTGAAACAATTTCAGCTAATATTTTGTTTCTCAGAAGACTTTTTTTGTGCATTGTACTGGCATTTCATAGTTTTCTTCCCTCAAACATGCAACTTCTAATGTTTCTTTTTCATATTTTTTATTCATATCCTTTTCTGCAGAGGTATCTTTAAAAAGCATTATCACTGTTTCACTAATATGTCCTATTTTTAACAGATGTAAAAAGAAATTTCATAAAACAGTACTAATTTTGGAAATATTTGATCAATTTCTTAACATTCAGGGTATGAGAAACATCAAAGAAGTCTGTTTTAGACTCAAGTATTTGCCTGTCTTTTCCAATCAAGCCTTCCTCTGCCAGCCTCCCTTGATTGTTTGACAGAGTTTAAAATTTGGAATGGTGAAATGACACAAAGAAGCAAACTGCTGCATATCAGGAATAGTTTATGAGGGTACTTACAGGGGCTAATGTAGTTTGGATGTAAAAATGTTGCATAGCTTTAAGTTAGAAATGTTATAGTTTTCTTAGAAAACATGGCAAAATTTTTCTTTTATCACTTTCTACTGCTTTTAATCAGCTGCAATGCATGCTCATTGATATGACACTACTAAAACTAGGCACTCAAGTGTGATTGCTTTGTGAGCATAACTAGTTGGCAGCACCCCTGGTTGGGAAAGAAAGAGTAGGAACAGGAAATTTTGAAAGAAATTAATTTGAAATTAGGCCAAGGGCCTATAATATTGGAAAAAACACTACATGTTTATACAATTACATCATGTTTCCTCAGAGTATTTTTCATATCATTAATGTAAGGATATGATAAAGCATGAATATGTTTGGTAAGGTTTATAAACTATTTAGAAATGTTTAAATCATAGATTAGTTTGGTTTGGAACTCAGGAAACAGAATTAGTAGTTTTAATTTAAGTTGAGGTTCAGTTGGACTCATTTGCCAGTGAAACTCTTTTGTTTTGGTTCTAACAAAAAGGAGTTTTTTAAGTGCTTGGGAGAGACAAACTAGTTTGGACCAATTAATGACATGGATTTTGGTTTAGTGATCTAAGAAGGGAATGTGATGAATAGTATGAAAAGGAGATGAAGGAAAACAATTTTGGAGGTGGAATGAAACTTCAGGAGTTGGATAGTCAGCTTGGATAGTCAGCTTTCCATGAAAATAATATATTAAAATGAGTGATAATCCAAACTCTGACAGGATAATTTAGGGGAGTTGTAGCTTCTTTGAAAGGAATCTCTTCATCTTTTCTCTTACCAGTAAGAGAAAAGAAAGATGTTGTCAGAGAACTATTGATATGCTTCTACAACAAGTTTCTGAACAGGTAAGTGGGTAGCGAGGTCCCATCACTCTGTATCTATAATTTACACTGTTTTTCCTCATTCCTGATTTGTTAATGTTGTATTTTTTCCTGCAAATCCTTGCCAAATTATTCAGCACCTCTGGGAGAAGATTTAATAGTTGCTTAGGTCAGCTTTTGGTTTTATATCTTCAGTACTCTTTAGCTTCAGAAAATTCTGTGGTATTATTCACATTCTCAGATCCCTGCAGTAAACTTCATTTATTTTCATCCTTTGTTTCAGACATTTAATCTGCAGATTTTCTCTCCTATGCCATATATTAATCTCCTAAGATTGTTCAGATAAAAATCTTGACAAGAGCCTTTAGGGTTCCCTAAAGGGCACAGTTTTGCAGACTTTTAGATCTGAGAGCATAATCCAGTCCAGTAGCACCCTGATTTTTGCTCAGATCAAACTCAGGTAAGTATACAAAAAAGTACCTCGACTCTTCTTGGAAACCTGTGTAACTATGGTTTTGTTTTCTCTCCCTAACCCCTATTTTGGAGTTGAAAAGGGATTCAAAAGAGTGTATGGGAAATGAATTGAACAGTGCTCTGGTCCAATGCTTGGCTGCAAGGACTGGAGAGCACAGAGAGATAGATCCCAGAGGTATACTGTGGCAAAAGCAGACCTTGCAGAATACATGTGTATCAATTTCACTGTGTTTATCTAGATTCTTGTTAAATGCTTGCAATCACCATACACTGTTCAAGGCAAAAAAAATGAAAGAACAGACACAACAAATCATCAGAGAGAATTTAACAACTGAGAGTACAACTGAGACCCTCCCCAGTAGCCAACAGACACGGTCACCTGTGCTGCTGATAACGACAGATAAGAAAACCCCAACAAATGAAATCCAAGGAAACCATTTTTTTCTCCATGGTTTAAGATCCAGTAGCAAAAAAGTGCACTTACAGTAGTAATGCTAAAAAAGGAAGATTACCTCACGGTCATTTAGAAGTCTCTCCAAATCTGCTGCCATTTGATTCTTGACACGCAGCAAAGCTGTCTTTTCTTTATTTAAAAGACTGGTAAAAAGAGGATAGGAAATGCAGTAATAGCAACAGATAATCTCTTTTAATCTTGTGTTCTGGCTGAAACATGCATTTTCTAAAGCTAAATACTGGCAACAATAAAAATCTGCTCAAGTAATTGTATCAAATGATCCTTCTCTATATTCAAGCACTGAAATTTTTATAAATATGCTCAAATGTACGCACAACTTCTTATTTTAGTCAAACGGAAACACTATTCAAAGCGTTCATAAAATGCCTTTTTTTCCCTCTGAAGGGTAATTGAAATGATTAGAATCTTCTATTATCATGTCTTGGTTTCTTCTAGGCAAAATGAGATTATTTTATAAGCAAAGTAAGTCTCCTCATACCTACACTTCTGTATCAAAATGTGGATTTCTTTGTTGTATTAGTCACTATCAGTAGCACACTGTATGAACTCTTTATACTACTGAATTTAGAATTCTGAAAATAGCAAATACAAGGAAGAAAACAATACAGCTCTTCTCCCTTTAGCTGTGTAGTTTCTGCAAAAATTGTAAAGGTATTTTTGTTATTTTTAATATTTTTATTCCAGGATAATGTATGAGATCAAGCTTGTCCTATGAAGCAAGTATGAAAACTGATTTAGCATGAAGGCATACCTTTATAGCAGAATGTAATGTTTAACTTTAATCATTCTTTGTCTTCACAGTTATAGCACATGAACATTTGAAATGTTTAGCATACACATTGTGATTCCAGGCAGCAGTTCTATAATAATTAAATGTATTTTCCTATTTAGCCCCAGAATCAGTTTCTAACATTAAATTTTAGACTAATGCATGCATAATACCAGTATATAATCTATTTTGTTAAAACAGCCACAGAGATTTTCTTGGAAGACATGTTATATATGCCATTAACATGACTTAACAAAATACGTTGTACAATATAAACTGTAACATAAATCAAGAACTATGAAAAATGCAATTCTGCATATGGAATGCAAATATGTAATACTGCAAACAGGTCAGGAGTTCAAAAGCAAATATATTAAAATTTTATAAATGGAGCAATTACATATGTTGCAAACACCAATTATTTAATATCTCCAATATTTGATCCAGAAATGATCAACAAAATAAATCAATCTTTAATTGGCCGTGTATCATCCGCTCATTTCAAATAAGCAACATCATCCTTTGCCCCAGAGATTTTCTGGCAGTTCCTTACAAGCTCTGTATTGTAAATTATGACTGTCAATTCCTTCTAGACATTCATTAATTCTCAGAAAAAAAATGTATCCTTTTGCCAAATTGCTCAGTTGTTTCAACTATTTAAAAGAAAAAGAAATATTTTCAAAAGTTTTATTTTCTGTCACATTTTTAATCACGATGAAATTGCTATACCTTCTTTTTCTTGGGTTCATGTGTTGTTACTTTCATATCACTTTTTCTTGGATTTTTGTATTTCCTAAGAACATAAACTAATCCTTCTAGAAGCTCAAAAACTTATTAGAGAAGCAATAATACAAGTTTCTCTAAGACTTTAGTGTACTGAATAAGCATAATCATTGGTGTTCAGACTGAACCAGAAGTTCATGTTTGAGGTTCAGTTTCATTTACAGAATAGAACCTATTCTACTTATACTGCTTATACCTTCTGAAATAATATGACATAAGTGATCAATGTAGAGCAGTTCTAATTTTCTTTGTTTATAGTAAAATATAGGACATAGACTACTATATCATTCAGTAGCACTTCATGTGTTTTCTGTCATACACATTGATATAGAATTACCAAAGCATATGCAGACTTTGAATTTTGTAGTTTTGCAATACTTGTGCTTTTTCATCATTGCAGATAGAAGGGAATAATTCATGTCCTCATGAAAGAATACTGCAAGAGGCATATACACATTAAACAGAGTGGGAAAATAGTTAACAGACAGAATGATAACATATGACAAGGTTAAACAGAAATACCTTCAAAAGTTGCATCTTGGGAAGAAGACTGACCATTTCAGTTTCTGGTTTAGAAAGCTCTGAACCAACATCTTGGATAGCAGCAAAGAGATTCTAGGTTTAACATACCTTACACTCCCAGTGAAGAGTAGTTTAACCTAGTCCAAGTTTAATTGGCAGTGTTACAAATCAGAGAGCAGCTTTATAATTTGTTTTAGCTGACCTAAGTGAGAACTGTTGAAGGATCATCCTTCCCTTGCCACATCCTGGTAACCTACTCTTTCTGTTGGTACTAGACACTTTGTCATCACATAAGAAGTTCCTTCCCTGATCTGGATGGACACTGGTGTCTTTTTAAAGGTTATCTTTCACATGGATCACCAAAATAACTTGATTTGCCATGTACAGTGGAGACCTACAGCTGAAAGCTGCTCCATTTGGTGATGGAGTGCCTCAAGTGTCTTGCTATGATTCTGAAGCCACCATCTACGAGTCTAGGCAAACCAGCTTCCAACACTAGAGCTCAAGGGTTGTAACTTCCATCTCAAAAGATGGGACCATGATGTGCTCCACAGTGCTGGTCACTGATGGCCTCATCCTCAATGTGGAGAAGGTGCCTGTTGTGAGATATCATAGAACTATGGCCTGAAAAGTCCAGGTTAGAGAACTAACTGAAAAACATTGCAAATCCTGCTTTTCCTGTGTACTTTCCAGAAGAAACCAAATTGTCTGGGAGAACATCTGGTTTCATTCCATCATGCTTTTAAAGCCTAGCCAGGTATGAATCCAGGTACCAGGGATGCAGGCTCACCATAAAATACACTTGTCATATGCATACACATTGCCCATAGCAACCACTGGCTTGTTTTGTCTTGCTTCTCTCAGAATCTAAAGCCATGGTAGCCTGGATATCGTATGTAAGACATTTTTAGGCAACATGATTTTTCTGGAGAATAGATACTAACATTTCCCAGTTTCAGCCTTATAAACTCTTTTCAGTTTGGGCAACTAAACCATTTTTAATGCTGAAGTATAAATATATTATTTACTATCCTGTTCGGAGGGTTCTATAATTAGATATTCTGAATAATATGTTTATGCTGGACACACAAAATAAACATGGGTTTTATATAGTAGTGGATTTTTTATTACTTCTACTCAGATTGGAAAAAAAAAGTATGTTTCTTTTTCAGTGAACTGTGTACTCCAGATGCTGTAAGAAATAGATTGTGCCTTTCTGTTAATTTGCCCTTACAGCATGAAGTTGAATAGTCCAATATTGATTTTTTTTCATTTTATATTCAGATATAGTATTGCCATTGAAAAAAATGAAATGCAAATAGTATATGTAAAGGTTTTGTACATATAACTGAATATATAATATAGCCATGTAGTGAAGCTATCCCTTGTCTGCAAATTACAGATGAATAGCTCAAAGCAGCTAATTATTACTTTAGGTCAAATGCTGTTCTTAAGTCACATAGTTAGAAAAGGAGGTATAAGAAGTTTTCCAAACAAAAGTTCCTTACAAGAGAGAATGCATGACAATTCAGTGATCTCTCATTGTGCAGCTAAATAATCACAGCTCAGATTTTTAAACAGATTTAGGAGAGTATTGCTTAATGATTTTAATTGAAATGTTTCAGGAGGCTTAAAAACCTATCCATGAAGTGTCCAAATTAAAATTAATTTTTCAAACTGTAAAAAAAAACAACAACTCAAACAACTTTTTAGAAGTTGTATTACAGGTCAGAAAATGTATAAAAAAGGACATATTTCTACAAATTTTGCTTGGAGCATTTCTCTGGTAAGCTGCAGTATTATTGGAATAGATGGTGCATATTTCACAGAATGGTAATGTTCTCATAAAAAGCTCATTGCCCATTCTTTGATGGGAAAAACTCATCTAACACTCTATGTCGAGCTTTATGTTTGGATGGCAATTAGAGAACCCAAAATGTTTAGGTAAGGAACATTTCAGTACAAAGCTTCTTAGTGAGCAAAATCCTTATACGGCTTCTGGATTTTCCACACAGTTAAGGCTTTTGAGTATTGCTTTTGCGTAAGTGAACCTCTTTTAAAACCAGCCATTGGTACTGAGAAATTTGAGTAACTGCATTTAAAATAAATACCCTCTCTTTATGAATGAAGTCCTTTTAACATCTCCAGTTATTTATAAACCTAGATGTTTTTAGCAGAAAATTATGTACTAAAACTACAATTACTTCACTACATACATAAGAATGAAACTCAGAGATTTGTTTTCCCACAGCATGACATAGTTACAAGCATTTCTTTTCAAAAGGAGTGCTAAATGTGATGTTTTCATTTCTGGCTAAAGAACTGTATGCTAGAGACATTTCTTTATAGCAGCAAGGAGTCATCCTCACAGCACTGCTCTTATTAAGCATCACTATTTACTTTTATTAATGAGAGTGCTATGTGGTCTAATATAAATAAGAAGTTACTTAACAGAGTATTTTGAGATATGCAGACCACCTATAAATGCATCCTGCAGATGCCCTGTCACTCAAGCCCAAGGTTTTGTATCCGAAATATATCTGCAGGTGCATGGCTCAGTTCAGAAGGACATGAAGTGCTCTGCTCCCAGAGCCAAGTTCTGTTTGAGGCCAAGTGCCAGCACAGCCCATGGCCTGCCTGGGAGAATCCTAAATGGACGGGAATGAGAGTGGGAGTGAACACTGTATGTGGGCAACACTTGACAGAGCCTCATTATCCTAAACAACCTCTCCTTCTCCTTGAGTGGTAATATGCTTGTGCCTTCACTCCTGAACCTCAGCAGTGGTATCACACACCTTTAATAACCTGGCAGTGGGTCCCTAAGTTGTTCATGCAAATCCCAGCAATGGCAGCAGCCCAGTTGAGCATTTACCCCAACCACAACAGCTCTTGCAGCTCTTAGAAAGGTACGGCTTAAGATCTCCATGTCCAGAACGGACACACTTCTCAGCAAACCATCAAAGTATCCCAGGTCTGCTGGATATACTACTTTAATTCTGTCTGATAAGTATTCTGGTTGTTTCTCTCCTTCCAGTGAGAAGCTGAATGGTGCTTTGAGCAACCTGATCTAGGGGAAGACATCCTTACCCATGGCAAGAAGGTAGAACTAGATGATCTTTAAAGGTTCCTTCCAATCCAAACCATTTTGTGATTCAGTCTGACAGCTACTGACACAGGGAACCTTGAGCACCACTTGAACAGTCCTTTCAAGTGAGGAAGATATTTTGATATGAAGGATCTGAAAGACAGCCTTAGCTCTACAGGTGTGACAATTAGGGATGAAGGCAGGTCAGCTGCTCTAGTTGAAGTGAGCTTTGAAGACCATGCTGGAAAGAGACTTAGATGGGTCTGCAGGACTTGTCAAAAATACTATATCAAAATGATCTGCCTTTTCCCATCTTTCCCATTCCTCTTGCAGAAATAACTGCTGTAAAAAATGACACTTTAGTAGAATTATGAGTGTGGAGAATACTGAACACATCTGTTGCCTGTTAAGGGACCATTATATAAGTGAATTTAGGTTATTTTGTGAAAAATTGATAAAGATATGGCCCAAGAACGTCCAAAATGAGATTTCTGTCATAGATAGCCTTCCTTGTGCTTGTCTTCCTCTTGTGCTGATTCAACAACATCTGCTGTTGAACAACACTCTGTTTCATCACAGAATCAAACCCACATCCAGTACAACCAACAAACTTCTCAATAGACATGGAAGTACAAAGTGCTGCAGGTTGCAAAACATTTATAGGTTGCAATAAAGTACTGACTCATCATCCTGGGAAATCTGCTGGAACCTAATCACCCCAGGAGTATGTTCTAAAAGGACTATTGGCCATGATCACTGCGTATAGGAGGCAATTATGGATTAAGACTAAAAAAGTAAATTCACTTGCAAATAAGTCCTTGCTGATCCCTCCACACTCAAGTTAAGTGGGAAGTGATAGAGAACACTGGCACTGATAACACAGATGTGTCTGTTCTGCTTGGGGAATCCATGATTTACAGAATGTTCTCTTTTGATGAGCAGATGAGATAAAAACACAACACGAAAAGAACACCCCTCCACCATTGAATCTGCACACTAAATAAGAAGGAAGGACAATTATGATCAAGCACAGAGCAGCTGTAAGGATAAATTAGGTCTTGATTCTCAGGGTGCAGGCATTATCAACACAACATTAATTTGTCTCCAACCTGGTACTCAAGTGTGAGATTAAAAACATTATGCACCCAGAAAGTCACTAGTATTTTTGAAGGTCCGTCTGAAAGCAAGAATTCAAGCACTATTTTTCCTTTAGCTGGTTCTTGTGAAATTGCTGTTTAGAAAAAAAAAGAATGCATTATTGTACTTAAAATTTTAAAAAATAATGTACCTGTGTACCTGTAGCACAAATTAAACCTCAGATTAGAGGTTGCTGCAGAATTGCAGTATTATTAACTATTAATCATAGGTAATGGTTGAAAGAATAATTTCATTTTGAAATGCTTTTACAAATATTAAAATTTTCCTTCAGCTCTGAGATACAGAGAGACCAGGCTTCATAAACCATGTTTAGTGTTTGCACTAATACTTTTCTAATAGCACCAACATTATCTGCAGAATTTAGGGCTCTCCTTGAGGAGCATTAATTCTCTGAACTCATCCTCTCAAAAATATTCCATGCACAAACCAACAAAATGCTGTTTAATAAACTAAGAGGGATAGGAATAGTGGGCTAAATCTTTTGATCCAGCAGAGCTTCACTTGGCATATATTTGGTAGGATTATCATTAATTTACTTAAATCCCATTCTGATTCAGTTCTGGAATAGCTGAGAGTAATCTGAAATCACCTAAGGGATATTTTAATTTTAAACTGTCATCAGCAGATTCCAAAAGGTTATCCTCATGACAAGAAATTTCTTGAATGTAATGGTTCTCTAGAAATCCCTACCTCTAACCTTCCTCTCACTTATCAGAAAGCAAAGGACCAACACTATCAATTTCATCCCAGATTATGATTTCTCATGTATGCCAGGGAATACCAGGTAACAATGTAAGATCTTTGTTTTAAATACAGAGTTATGGATAGCCAAATTAAGGACTACACCACTAATATGCACCAAAAGCCCTAAAACATTAGGCTGCTCCCAAGAATTTCTCTGGCCTATGAAATTGGGTAAACTTGTGATAGTGGAGTAAAAGCTATTTTCAGTTTACAAGGAATACTGGAAACTACCAGAAAAAAAATTACCAAAATAACTGATGGGCAAAATATGTGTTACTTTTTTTTTTGCTATAATATTTTTTTTGTCAGGTCACACTTTCATTTGCAGAAGCATAGACTAATGCTGAACACACCCCAGCTCCCCACAGTGGAGTACTGCTGGTATGTTTACCATGAATGCTCACACTCTAGGGCAGATCCATTTTCTTTCTTAACCTGAGTCCCTTTAAAACAAAAAAAAATTTCCTTTACAGTTTAAGGAGAGTAATAGGCATCTCTAAGAAATAACTCACTCCACCCAAAATCTGAATTACTTTTTGGAGATGTCACTTCCTCCATGAACTATTAAGGAAAGTTGACCTAAGTCTTTAATTTAGGTACCTTAGTTTGTAGGGTAAATTTAAGAACATCTAAGCATACAGATTATTGGCAATGAGCCATTTAACTCAAGAAAATCAATGTTAACAACACATTTAAGTTCTTTTAGATTTTAAAGCATGAAACATATACTTTCAGAAATGACCTCAGCTATGTATTCCCCTTCTATCTTCCTTCTGAGAGACTTTTAAACTACTTTGTGAATAACAAAACCATTCCATTATTATTTCCATAATCTAAAAATTTGTGACCAATTCTTTGATAATTTTCACAAATGGAAAGTAATACACTGTATATAGAGAACACTGGAATTTTTCATTTTCTGGAAAAATATAATTTATCTTTGAGGTGTTTCTTATAATGTAACAAGTCTAGGAAAATATTAAAAATACTTGATTCTGGAATTAAAAAAGGTCTATTCTTATTGAATCAAAATTAAGCTCAGTGAAAAATATGTTGTCAGGAAGTATGAATTAATATTTCAGTTTATTTATAAACTTATTGATTCATATATAGATTTGCTTGGATAATCAGCATTTTTAGGCATTTTTTAGCATTTTTTGTTATCCTCAAGGGATAACAAATACCATCCTAAACCATCAAAACACTGTGAATAGATACATGTGTATGACAGTATGTAAGATTAAGTATTAGCTAGAGTGAATCCTGTTTTATTTTAATTGCTTCAGTAGATTAGTGGAAAATCCTGTATTTTTCATGTAATTGCTTCATAACAGAATCACATTAATGTCTCCTAATAGTTACTGTTTGCTTTTCCTAAACCAAGACACCACATAAACACCTAATATTTAAAATTCTAATTCTTCTGTAGAGCAGTGGGACTCAGCTATCAACTTCCTTGAAAGGAATACTATTTTGTAACAGCTTACCTGGGAATCAGATGTTAGGGAAGTTGCTCAGTGGTTAGAGAGCTCTGACAGATGGATACAGCAGCAAATCAGAGTCTCCATGAGAGCATATGCTCTAATTTTGGCTGAAATACCCTTTACTGGTGGACTACTCTATTATAATTTTTCTCCAACTTTTTTCTTGATTTTTACTGTTGCACAACTGGTGTGTCATTCTTTCTTTTTAGTTTTCTGAACTCTTCTCTACTTCATGAGAGCTCTTCTCAACTCCAAACTCACTTTAAAACTGTCACAGCTACTTTTCCAAAACTAAAGTACCCTTTTCTGACATTGTGAGGCAAATAACAAGTGCTACAATTCCAGCACGAGGACTAGAGCTGGTCAGTGATGGAGTGTTAACATCTCAACTTTGTGGACAATAGCACAATTTTTTTCTAATGATAAAAATATAAGTGCTTTTACCTTCAGTTTAAGAGAAAGTAAAACAAGAATCAGTGATTTTAATTACCTGAAATCTTTTTCAAGTTGTGTAATATGTTCTTTCTGTAGACTTATTTGAGAATCTCTCTGTTGCACAGTTTCAATGAGGTATTTGTATGGCTGTTGTGCTTGGTTCAACAAAGAATTTGCTCTGTCAAGCTGCAAAAAAAAGGTATAACTACCATAAATGTTTAACTTATTAAGCACAATTACTTGATTATTACTGAATTATTATTGGATATTATTGTTTTTTACCAATTGCATATTAATATAAACTCCTAACCTTTTATTACATTTACAAATAAGGAAACACACCTCCTTCAAATTGATTACTAGTACACTATCTTCACACTCTTCTGTTCTAATTGTGTGCTATTTTCACTGCAATAATGATACTACTCTCTACCCTCCCCTAATCTGCGTTTTCAAGGGTTTTAATGTAACAGCTTCCATTGATTAAAAAAAAGTAGAGTCAATGCCTCTGTTTATGGTCTTATTGATTTACTGTGGTCTTTTCTTCCCTCCTTTAAAAAGCTGAAGAGGTTGTACAATAAATACTGCACTTAAGTAGCAGTATTTGAGCCAAGCTCAAACCAAAAGCTGAAAAAATCACTTTTGCATCAGCTTTTTATCCATGTTCTAGACTTCATCTAGGTGACTGAACAAACTGTCAGTGGAAAGAAAAATAATGGGCTACTTAAGCATGCTGTAGTCTACAGGATCCCTGGTTTGTTCTAAAAAAAAAAATCAAGAAAAACAATAGCTGGGAGTAAAAATCATGTAAAGACAGCAAAGAGAAGTTTTAAAACTTTACACAAAAAAACAATGTTTAACTTTGTACTGGATTGTATTATGATTTAATCTATACAATTATATGGTAAAAGATCAAAAATGTAATGACAGGATAAAAATGAGCTGAAGATGCTCCTGTGGAAAGCTGCAGGAATTTGAACTAAGGTCAGAGATACTGAATCTTTCATCAGTGAAGCAAGTAAAAAACTACTGTGGGTAAAGAAATGTATTGAAGTGAAACACAGAACAATTTAAGACAAAGAATAGTGATATGGAGGAATACCAAGGATAACAATGGATTCACCAATTTCCTTTCTTCCAAGTAAGAACCTGAAAGAATATGTTTTAGTCAAATAGAAATTACCATGATATACCTAAGAATACATAACAAATTAAAGTATTGGTTAAAAAATCCCCAAACTTCACTGTTCATGTATCTTTCACTGAAATAATCTATATAAACATATATATACACATACAATTTATAAAATTCAAGTAATTCAAAAATATGCAGAAATTTCAGTATTTTCACTCTGTGAAGTACTTGGGTGTAGTAATTCTAATTTGTAAATACTGTAGCTTTAAAAATCAAACTGTTAAGCTGTTACCATTCCTGAAATAGTAAGCCTACAAATTACATATGGTGGCATCATCTAATAGAAAACCTAGTTGTCCTTTCGTTCCTATGAGAAACATTAAAAGATGATTTAAAGATTTTTTAAAAAATTAGTTTGCCCTAATTCTGGGACCTTTCAAGCTGAAGTTTGTTACATATCTTCAAAAGTGATTTAACAGAAGAGCTGTGTAAGAAGTAGTGATGCATTCATTGAACAATTAAGTATCAAACAGAACAAACTAGCTTGGCTGGCTGTTCTTCTGTTCAGAAATCAAAACGTTGTCTGTCTGGCTGACATTCTTGTTTAGCCTGTAAAGTAATTCTCCTTTCAATATTAGTTGCAAAACAGAATATAAACTTCTTTGAAAACTTCTATCATGGAGTTTTGGTTAATTATGAGGCCATTTTTTTAACATCAAATAGATAAAAAACACTATTTAGAAAAGATTTCATTTTATGAACTGCTGTTCTGCAATGTTTCTACATATTTGAATTTTTGTGTAATAATGATTTACCTCTTGTGAAATCTGTATTACTTGTTCCTTCTGATGTTCCAGATCTTTCACAAGCAACGAGTTTTGCTTTTCTAGCTGCAGCAATCTTCTTGCCAAGTGAACACTGTGCCAGTAAAAAGCAAGCTCAACTTGAATTTTTTCCAAGATAGGCAAAAGAAATTCTAACATTTATACTTCAGAATTTGATTGCCTTAATTTTTCACCAATGCTTAAATATTAACATATATAAACTATATAGTTAAACATGCTGCATAGTCAAAGTTAGAAGAACAGTGAAAATATTACAAAATGTAACAGCACTAAAATAACATTCCCAAAGTTATGCTATTGTAATATTTTATGCATAGTAATTACAATTTGTCCAATACTACACAACTGTAGAAATACTGTCAAAATCCTTCATCTAATTATGATTATTTACTTTTTAGCAATTTTACAAACTCATTTTAATTCTAACTTAAATAATGGTTTAAAGATGCTCATTAATATATGTTTTGCAGCAAAACACTTAAAATGTAGTATTTTATCACTTTCAAAGGAGAGGCAAAATTGTTTTGTCTGACATTTAATATGCTAAATAATTTAATATTATTGCCAATTTTGTTTTAAATAAACTTTTATGTGGAGTCACAGATTAACTTTGAAGACAAAGGATTATTGACCTACTTAAACAACCTAGTTAAAAAATTAAATCCTCAACCTCTTGCAAGCTTTATGTCCAGAATCAAAGAGTTTTGAATCTATTCAAGAGCACAGGTCCATGGGCAGGAAAGGGAAGATTCAAGATGCACTGCAGAGCCTACTAGCAGACATCTAACCTAGTCCTCCAAACTCTTATGAATCACAGAATGGGCAAGGTTGGAAGGGACCACAGTGGTCATCCAGTCCAACCTCCAGAGCCCGTTGTGCAGGACTGCATCCAGGTGGTTCTTGAGTAACACCACAACCATTTCCTGACTCTGATACAGAATCTATGAGGGTAGAGTGGTCTAAAGCAGATTGACTGACTTGAAGCTCAGGCTTAAGTGTGCATAAATCTAGATGAGTGTATGAAGTTTATCTGAAAATTTGACGAGTCATAACATCCATCTCTTCCTCAGTAAAATGGAATAGACTTCTGGATTTGGCAGAAGTCTTAATAATCTTTATCTGTGTTATAAACATACTCTTTCATGCACTAATCTCATCTAGTACAAAAGAGAAAGGAACCACTTCTTTGACTAGTAGCTATTAGAGTGTAAGTGAAAACTTGGATACCTTCCCATGGCAAATTTAGGAATGCAGCCCGTTGTAATTTTCCAGACTTCAACTACTCAGTGAACTTCACCTGAATTTGCAAATATTTAAGGATAACACAAGTACACCTTTCAGGCATACTTTTCAGTATGTTTTTTAACTAGTTTGAATTGAAAACAAAGAGACAAAGGGACTGATGTGCAAAGGCATCTTATGCTGGAAACATTTGATTCCAACTATACTAGAAAATTATGCAGTGCTCAAAAATGTGGTAATTCCTTGTTAGCAAACCACCAAAGTCATCCTGGTAGTGATTTGTATTCTTTCATTAACACTTCCCAAGCAGTTCCTAGACATAGCTGAGAAGTCAGCATGGGCAAGCAAATTACTGCCAATATGTTGTTCACATGTAGTTTATCCTACACTGAGAACTGTTTTATGGCAACAGGTTTCTACAGGCCATTTGGTCTTGATGCTTCAGAGCGCTCCCAGGCAGGCTCAATTTAGTACTAAGGATGTACAATGCCTATGTTTGAAGTAATGAAGGAGCTGTTTCTGGCAAGTGGCCAAAGAAGTATAGATCCCACACTGCCTGAAAAGGTCCATTTTGTACAAACTTTGAGAGACTGAAGTGCATGATGTGAACTTGAAGGAGCTTTTCATTTAGGATCCCATATGTCTGGGATTAAAGAGCAGGTAGTGGACTCCAGAAAGAAGATTATTCCCATTTGTAATAGATTGTCTTTCCTTAAGCAATCCTAGAGAGCAGAAAATTTATCTGTGTTTCTTTAATGGTGTTAAATAGAGAATGGTGTCAGAGTCTTTGCTTTTAAAAACTTTGGCAGCTAAAGGCATCACACACATTATCGGCCTGGCAGTTTTCCTTGAATCAAAACAACAGGTAAACCATACACAGTCTTTTATGGCTTTTTAAATCTTTTTAATTCTAAAAGATAAAGAAATCCTATGAAGTCTCCAACACTATTATGAAGGATTAAGTCAGTTTATTAGTCAATGCCTTTTGGAACAAAAGTGGAGTATATGAGTCATTCCAATAGAGCTGCTTCTAAGCTCAGAAAGTGTCTTCCAAGCATATCTGAAATCCTGGCCTGATCATCAGATTCAGCATTCAAAGGAAATTCAACAGAGTTGTCATATGTGTAAATAATCTAAACTGAATCTAATAAAGTGAGGAAAAAGAAGGATCAAAGTGGAAACTCAGAGAAGTGCCCAAACTATTGACAAAAGAGGAATAAACTGAAGCTTTAGGAAATGGTGCTATAGAGCTCTCAACAGTTTTCTAAACCAGATGTGCAACAGGGTCATGAAGTTTTTTGCACACTCTTCACCTTCCAGGGATGGTGACTCCACCACCTTCCTGGGCAGCCTATTCCAATACTTGACAACCACTTCTGTGAAGAACTTGTCCAACCTGAACCTCCCCTGGCAAGCCTGAGGTCATTTCCTTTTACCCTGTTGTTAGTTGTGTGGGAGAAGTGAGTCACAGCCACTACACACAAGCTCACAATGAGCCATTCAAATGTCACTATTATTTCTTAAAGACAATGCATAATATAAATTTATTAGTTCAAAATGACTATGATCAAGAGGCATGTTTTTCACCTATGCATCATTTTAGTCTATTGATCAAATTTTCAAATTGACCAAATCAGAGTAAACTAAAAAAAAAATGCAAGTGGAATACGATCCTGTATTAGTGAAGATAAAATAGTTATGCTCTGAACCACTGTCCTTCTTAATATTCTGACAGATATGTTTTTCTTACTATTAAATACAATGATTTTAGGGTATTAATAATGCATATGCTATTATATAAATGTAAACAATGTAACTAATCTGTTTTTACAGCTGCTTAATTTTATACAATTATAATAATCTTTCTAAAAGTCAATGAGAAGGGATTTTAAAATGACCTACAAAAATATGCTCATTCATATGTATCAACTACATTAACAGGTCCTAGTCCTCAATCTATTCCTGTAAACTTAAGCCATTAAAAAACCTCTTCATGTTAATCAAACTGGCTGGATTCTAATAAAAAACATAATGCACATAATCTTCATTTAGTTTATCTCGAACAAGTGAATTCATGAAGTACTCTTTTTTTACCTTTGCTTTAGTCGTCTTTTGGCTGTTGTAGGAACATTAGCACCATATCCATATGAGAAGAGAACCCTTTCAGCTTCAACTTCATCTTCCACTGCAAAAAAATGCAGAAAGGTGCTGTTGAAGAACAGTGCCAGAACTTATAAACTTCTAAGCAATTCTGTTTACAACTCAACATGCAAAAACATTTTTCTAGAAACTAAATTTTCAGTTGGTGTAACCTTCTGGGCTTGAGTGGAACAGGTTTTTTCACCATTAACATCAAATTCAGTGCCACACTTTAATTACTTAAAACACTTCTCATTTTTATGATTAACGTAAGACTTATGGAATACAAAAGTAAAGGAAAATAGTTCAGTTATCTTGAATATTCATACTGTTGGTATGGTCACAAAATACATACTACTTGCATAAGTTTACTTCAGCAGTAGAAAGTTAGGTTGCTTAAGTTTTTAACCTAAATAATTATTTCTCAGTGCATACATGAGAAGGTAGAGGAAGACAAAATTTGAAGTGTTTAAGGTGACAGGACATAACAAAGTCCATGGGACCAGAAGGGACACATCTGATGTTGCAAAGGAAGCTGATGTCACAGCGAAGCTGCTCACTATGGTTTTTGAAAGGCTGTGGTGATCAGAAATTTCAGCACACTTGATGAAAACAAATGCCATCCATTTCTTCAGAGAAGGGCAAAAGAGAGATTCTTAAGTACATGCAAAATAGAAATATTAAAAAAAATCTCTGCTTCCATTGGTGATTGATTTCTGAAAACACATTTCTAAGGGTTTGAAACAGATTATAATTGCTTTGAAAGGAAATCCCAATAGCAGCAAGATTAAAATGTCTACGTTCATATTTCAAGTTCTGGAATTCAGGTTTCCGCTCTCCTGTAAGATGAAGTGGGCCAGGGAAAGAAAAAAAGAAAAAGAAAAAGAGTAAGTGTATGTGTGAAATAGAAAGAAGCAGAGAGAGTGGGACAGAGAGGAGGTGTAAAGGGGGACAATGAGAAAAATGGGAGCGGCAGGGGTGTGAGAGAAGGAGGGAGAACAATAAACACCAGCCCAGGCACCACACAAAAGCTTTGATGAATCAAATAGTTGGGCACAGGAGAAACAAATGTAGGAAATTATGTGAGTCCTATCTGACTCATCTTTCTTAATGCTCAAGTGCCTCAAAATCAGAAATACCTCCATTTCTCAACAACTTGCAAAATGCTGTAACTTCTTTTCTCACTTGTCTAATACCCTTGTAATACTATTTTAAACAAGGATTCTTAAAACACATTTAGGAAGAGAAAAGCCTCTAGAAGAGCACCTGTGGTAAGTCACATATCTAGTACATTAAAAACAATATAGAAATTTCAGTAAGTATGACAGAAAATGTTTACTAATGTGGCACTACAAAGACACCAGCACTTCAGAGCTGTCTTAAATATGACAGAGATTTCTTAGGTGCTGTAAACACCTCTGGTTCAGAAAAACATAAAGAATAATTTATCCTGCCTTTGTTAATACCCTTCTTTTTGGTTACATACTCAGTGTCAAATGTCTCAGGAAAACATCAGTAAGATCCTGTCCTGTAAATTCAGATCTGTCTCTAGTGCCCGGTAAATGTCACATCAGGAAGACAAACACAAAAGAAATTGGAAATGTAGTAGGTATCAAAATAATATTCTGTATCAGTGTGTGCTTCTCTTCTCTTACAACATTCCAGACTCTTCACTTGACTTTGTGGTGTAAATTTACATTTTATAAGCTAGGGGACACTTCTTAATGACAGTTTCTTATGCTACTCAGCAAGGATGTGCCATTGTGAGGATACAGATGGGTTCAGTCTTTTTCTTAGAAAGATACTAAGCAATGGAAACAAGAAAAAGCAAACAACTAGTCTACAACAAAAACACCCTAGCATGAAGATTGTACCCTGGAAAGGAAGAATAGACAAATGCCAAGGAAATTTACTACTGCTATTCATGTGGAAACCTCTTAGGCACTGTAAGAAGTGGCTATATAAATTGTTGATAGCTTCCTGAATAAGCTGTTTCATGTCATTTCAATATTAATAAAGTGAGGCATAATGATCAGGGAGTAACAGTAAAAATTCAGTGATCTCTTCCACATGCATATTTTCCAAAGGGAAAAAAAAGTGCATAAATATATATATATATATATATATATATATAATATATTATATGACAAAAGCCATCTCACATGTGTAAATAAATACACAGTTCATTAAAAAGTCCAGAGAACCCAACCCTCACTGACATCCCCAAATAGTGTAAAACAGCAGAGGCTTCATGACTCAGGATGAAGTAAAAAGCATTATATGCTATTTAAATATAAAGAGGTGACCACAGGAATGAAGAATAATCCTTATTATCACTAAAATCTGTAGAAAACTCTAATTGTCTTCCACACAATACTTCAGTCTAAATTATGTTCCAAGAAAGATGGACTGAAGTATTTCCAGAAAACACTTGATTTGAAAAATAGTTATACTTCCTTTCAGTTATTTTTCTACCTTTACCTATTGATGACTATCAGGGCATAATTTGAGACGCAGGATGAAGTAAATCTATCTTCTCCTTCAAAGTGTTTATTAAAAAAATTACTTTTTTTCTTCTGTTTTCCCTAATATACTAGACTTAACTAGTATTAGTCTTAACTTTCTATATCAAATACACTGAATTAGCAAGTTCAGTATTAAAGAGAAAGTATATTGAAATAATATTAAGCTATGACTCCTTTTTTTCTCCAAGGAAATCAGAAAATAAAGTCACTATATTTTAAAATAACAGTTCATTTGGAAACTTTCCTTTCTTTAGCATTCTGCAGCATAGAATGTAAATTGTAATTAAAATAGATATTTAAGAAGAAGTTAAGAATGATCTGGCAAAAAACTTAACTGCTGTCCCAAGATGCGTCAGAAAACGTAAACCAATGTAAACAAAAACCAGTGTTCTGAACTCTACTTTCTCCTTGAAGAAAATGAAGGTAAGGTCCAAAAATTCTGTGTTAATACATAAATACTCCTTAGGCAGGTATATATATATATATACACACACACTCTTCAAAAAATGCATTACTGACTAAAATAGAAGCGTGTATACAGCAAACATGCTTATGGTCAGACTGGAACTTTTGGGTACTCAGGCCATTCTAAGTACAGGCTGCAGTGGATAAAATGAATAAAGCATGGGCAGTCTGGTCACTAACATTACTACATCTTGATAATGCACACTTTACCAGACACTACTGTGTATATATAAAGCTTATGCAATAATCTTCTATACTTTATAAATTGTGACTATTTTTTGAAGGAGGAAGAAGGAGAAAAGGAGAAGATGACAGCTGAATTAGTCTGAAATTTTAGAATATCCTACTCTGTCTACACACTGGCTAAAAGATTTCAAGATTAGAGTCAGAGTTTCAAATTAGAAATTAATTGCTTTGTGGATTGATTTAGGCTAAGAACCAAAAAGAGATTTTACACAAATTTTGCTGTGTTTGGGAAAATTTTAATTTTTGCAAATGAGAGACAAAAATTTTCAAGAGTAATCAGGTAAGAATTTAATCCATGGTTTAGTACTTGGAACAGACTGAGCTGCCACAAGCAACTACTTAATGTCTAATTGTTATTAATTCAACAGAAGGAAGAGGTTTTTTCCTCCTTCCAATTAGTTAAAAAATTCACATTAATCACTGTAATGAAATACAAAACCTGTATTTGCCTGTCAACAAAGAGGGCTCTCTGACATTTAAAATATACTAAAATAATGGACAAATGCTAAAGAATGTATCTAACTATAATGGATAATTAGAATAAGGAAAAGAGAAATGACTGAATATTGAGCTGATTTTCAATAAGCACAAACTTAAACATACGGATGTTTGATACATATTTACAGGTACACTTAGAAACCTGCCATTAATATTTTCTATCAAAATAATTACTGCCTTTTACTTGTCAGGCATAACAAAGAAGAATGACAGGCACTGTAATTCTTTCCAAGTCATGAGAAAAATGATATTGTAATGCCAGAAACACCTACAGATAAAACAACTTGTAACAGAACTTACTTTCTGCTGTCTGCAGTATTATCTCATCAAGCTCTTTTTCAAGCTTTTCGTAAGTATCTAGTCTCGCTTGAAACTCAGAATTCTGTGTTTGAAGTTCAATAATGCGGGTTTCACTAGAAGACTGAAGACTGTAAAACTCCTTTGTAAGCACCTGTGAGAATGAATAATGGAAAGATCAGGGATTCAGCATTACAGTGATTTTTGAAAGAGGCAAAATACATGTAAAATGTGTACTGGTATGATAGTAAATATTTGATGTAAGTTTTGAACAGCAAAGATTTAAGTAATTTAAAAAGCAGTTATTATTTCAATAATATTATCTTGCAAAGATTAAACTCTCAGATCTCAGGCCTATCTGCTGAGGCCTTATTAATTCTAAGAAGCTGTCTGAAAAAGCTAAAAGAATTTTAAAGGAAACTTAGGAAAAGACAGGTAACATCTAAAAAAAATTACACACAGCAGTCAAAATAGCATAAAGGCAATAATTTTTGTTGCTTTAACTGGATTCTGATTTCAGTCATCAATTTATGAAGATTCCTTTGCAGAATACAAATTCAAAAATTTGCCATTAAAGCCATACCAGTCTTATTACTTACTTATTAATAAAAGGTAATATGCTATCAACATTCAAGACTTATGTAAATACTTAATCCACTAAGCTTAAACAAAACACTCTCATATTCAAAATGAAAAGCTATGAAGGCCTGTATAATAATTTAAGTTTGATAAAGTGCTTGATAATAGGAAAAAACATGGACCAAATAAACACACCAAACTGGAATAAGAAAGTCCTTGATATGTAAAGTAGCAATCTACATACTTTGCAGAAAAATCCCACCAAAACAGGTAAAGTAATAACGAAGTGGTACTGCTGTGAAATTTCATACTAACTTCCAAGTAAAAATCACAAACATTCAGAATGACAACTGAATATAGATTTGCAGGTACAGAAATATATGCACAGTGTGCAGAGCAGTAATACCAGAGTCACTGTCGAAACCACGAAAGAATTCACAATGCTTAGAGACACAAGCCACTTGAATATGAAAAGTTCAGTCCAGTGTCACAGAAGAAATAAATGTATATGTTAAAAATGGGCAACATAAAAACCATCTGTTTCCTAGGTTAGCAAGAGAAACTACTCTATGCCCTAAATAAAAGCAAGAGTTAGTCCAGAAAGCTGTAGTTGAGCCACAAGATACCAGTGCCTACACTATTGATAAAGACTAATGTCCTGTAATGGTAAGGAAAAAACCTTAGTACATTAATGCTATATATAAGAGAGAAAATTTAAAAAACCCAAGAATTCAGTCAAAAGGAACAAAAAATAAAAGCTTCAGACATCAAATATTTAAATTCTGCAAGAATATTTCTTAATGAAAGAGCACTTAAGTGCATATTTCTAAATGAAAGAATTTAAAAGTGTCTCTCTAAAGAGAAAAACAAGTGCCAAAAGCGTCAGTAGAATTGAATGCCAAATATTTGAGTTATTGTCAGATCAAAAAATTTCCACAAAGAAAATGAAAATATAACTCAAATTGAACTACATTGTCTAAGTTTAGACATGTCTGTGCAATTAAAAATTTATTTAGCAACCTCTAAGTATAGCAAAACTGGCACTCCCAGTGCTTGTGACCACAACTAACCCCATCAGCCAGGATCTGAATGTCCTGATACGGACAAAACAAGAAATTACAGTCTATCTGAAGCTCTCTAATTCTGTTGCCACTCTGTAGTTCCTTTTCATAAACAACTTAGCCAGGTTTAGCACTAGAAATGTGGGGATCTGAAGATTGGCATCCTTTCCCCAAAAAACAAAGGCTGCCATACAAATAATTTTCTTCTGTCCTTTCCAGTTTGTATCCTGACATTTCTTTGAAACATACACTACCAATCTCATTTAATCTCATAACTAGGACTCTGTGATATTTTTTTGGGACTAAATTTGGACAGGTGAAGAAATGTGGTTTTAAAGTAATTGTTCTCTTGGCATACTCACATTTCCAAGATTAAAATAAGTGAACAGTGTGTTTTAAAGATGATAAATTCTAAGCTTGTAGAGATGAAGAGGCCCAAGTGGTTAAAGCCCACATAAACAGGTGCATTGGCTGCAGGTGCCCAGGCTGTGTCCTTCAGCCAAAGGTGCTGCACCTCAAGGAAACTGTATTTAATAAAGCACAAAAATGGTGCATGGCAGTGAGAAGTGAGGGGAAAAAAGTGAGAGAGCGCCACGTTGCTGACACTGAGGTGACATGAGGAGGGGAGGAGGTGCTCCAGCTGCCACAGCATGGAGCTCTGAAGCCCATGGTGGAGCAGGTTGCTTGCCTGCAGACCATGAAAGACCATACCAAAGCAGATGGCCACACTGCAGCCCATAGAAGACCCCATACTGGAGCAGGTGGACATCCCCAGAAGGTACCGCAACCTGCGGAGAGCCCAGATAGGAGGGAGAGTTTCTCCTGAAGGAAGCTGCAGGACATAGAGGATCCACAGGAGCAGGATAAAAAAGTGTGAGGAGGAAACTCCTCCTGAGAGGCGCTGTTATGGACTGACTTGAGCCCCTATTTCCCATCCCTCCCTGCACTGCACTGGAAGGGGGAGGTACAAGAGTCAGAAATGAGGGAGGGAAATAAAAATAAAAGAGAACAGGGTGGGCAAAGATGTTTTACTTTTTGTCTTTGTTTCTCACCATCCATCCTGTGTCAATGGGTAATAGGTGAAATTAGTTTTCCCCAGGTCAAGTCTGTTTTGCCCATGATGATAATTGGCAAGTGATGTCCCTATCTTTATATCAACCCATGCTCTTTATAAGCTTATTCACCCCACTCCCATCCTCTTCAGGAGGAGGAAAGAGTGACTGGGTGGGTGTCTGGCATCCCACCAAGGTAACCCATCATGCTAGGACTAGCAAGGTTAGGTCTTTTCAATGCTGTATACACCATGCTCACCTTGACTTTTTTAGCTGTGAAAAATTTATTCCAGAAATTGTATAGCAATAAAAAATATTTTATTATTTTATTATGTAACAATACTATTACAGATCCTAGTTGCAAATAATGACACTGAATTCACCATACTTTTTTTGGTGAAACTGTCTTCTCTCCCTACAATTCTTACACAGACTGACATAAGCAGCTCTGTGATACAAGCAGATAAATAAACCCCATATGAATGAGGTTCTGTCTTTAATATCTTTCCATGAGAGATTGTTTTGCTTTTTCCTCTCCCTGTGATCTTGTGTTCCATTAAACTGATCAAACATAGTAAGCTTTGTCATTTGACTCTGCTTCTGTGTCATTTGACCACTATTTGGTGGAGATACTAATTCAGCCATGCCATGTTGTTACTTTTTCTCCAAGCTTTTCCACTTTACATTCAAATTGAAAACAACTATGTAATGCCCTGTAAAGTGTCTCTTTATATAACATACCTCCAACTTTCTCTGGTATTTCTCACATTCCATTTGGCACTGTGAAAGATTCTTAGCTGTTTCTTGTTGCATGAGTTGAACATGTTCAGTTTCAAAGGACTTTAACTTACTTTGGTGAAGAAGTTCAGCAACTTTGCTTTCTGTGCCAAGCTGCATTTGTCTATACCTAAAAGAAAAATGAAAAAAAAAAGCTTTGAAAATTCAAAAATAAGCAAAGTTGGAATATATTCTAGTTCTGTTCACCACAAATATAAATTTCAAAAACTAATACAGTATTTTGTAGACCTTAATAAGTATTAGTATGTAACTACTGTAACCTGTATTTGACACAGCATTAGGAAAATTCAATATTATAATGGCAATACAACACAGTAGGTGGAAAACTCTGTCAATGGCTTTTCTAAATACGTTGTTAATGCAGAATCAAATGACAATGACTTTACAGCATATCTTATTTTCCTTATTCTTAAGGAGTTAGATCAATGTGAATCTACTTGGTAGACAAATGCATGCACTGAAGTGTTTTCATTGGAGAGACACTAATGAAATTTTGTCCTCCCTCTTTACCACCATGTGTTACATGTGATAGGGAGAAGTGGCATTAGACATCAGTGATATCAGTGGTGCACCCTTTGAGACATATGGGTATCAGCTACACTGCTTTTTCCATACCCAAAGATATAAAGAAAAGTCAGAACACAATGGTGTAATTATTTCCACAGTCACTCAGAATCAGAGATCCTTCTCAAAAAACAGAAATGAAGTATAATTTTTAGAAAATCACTATAAGGTATTTAAAAGGAAAAATAGTATTCCACTTAGAAGCAGACTTCATCTATTTTTCTTCATTCATTCTACTTAACAGGTAATCTCAAAAATAAGATTTCACAAAAGTTTGCTGATAGAATACTATAACATTAGATAGATTAAAATATAGGTGATGTGAACAACAGGAGAAAATCTAATGAATCTTTGCATTAAATAACATATGAAATTCAAAAGAGATATATGCAAAGTAAATCACAGGTTTTAAAAAAGCTTCTTACCATATACATAAAATGATGAACACCTAGCTGACTGTTTTAATTCATAAGTGAGATCTTGGGATTTATTGTACTTGAAAAAACCATTAAAACTTTGGTTCAGTTTTAAATAATGGTAAAAACAAACATTTTGGAAACTGCTGTGGAAGAAATAAATAATACAGAACTCACTGTGTAGCTTGGCAATTCCATGTTGTTGCCTGCATTACTGAATGCTGACAACCATTCTAGCACTTCACCTCACAAGGAACAGAAGTGTCAAAGCATCAGAGAAGGGTAGGAAGGGTTACCTCTGACATGCAGCAACATCACACACCACACAATTGCACTGTGTGGAATAAAGCACCTAAGCAAGCTAGGACCCTACAGCTTGGAAAAGAGATGGCATAAGGAAAAGGAAGGAATAAGGGGCTTGTCACATCATGAGAATGGAGAATGGAGATAGGAATCAACTGTATTTTCCAGCAGATGAATGAGAAGTCATCTAACGATGCAGAATGAGAACAAATATAAATTGCTCTTCATGCATGAAAGCTGTGGAATTCCTTACCATAAGATGCTGTGGATGCTAAAAAATAACACTTATTTGAGAGAATACTGAGCAACTTGCAGCAGAGAAGTCCTTTGAGAACCATTAAATGCAAGATGGTACTTCTCACTCTGAAGCCACTTCCCAACAAATTGCAGGATTGCCAGATAAACCTTTACTCTAACCCAGCATGGCTGTTGTGTTAGCTGTCATCTGTCAAATAACAGTTGCAACACAATTCCACCCTATTTAGCACCTAACCTTTAGGTGGGATGGAGAGTGTTTAACAAAACCAAGGGGATTACTTCAAATATTTTCCCTGAGGATTTCAGATGTAGGAATGTTTCTAAGGCACAAAGAGAGAATAATTTTCACTGGAATTAATTTGAACAGAACAAACAGGTGTCATTATGATGTCCCTGATAATCGCTCTGTAGACAGCCATCTATGTATAAATAGTCCAATGCATGAATAAGATTGTTTCCTCACTGCATGAGCAGAGCTTGGAAGTTATGCATACTGAGCTCATCTAAAGTTTTTCTTTTAAAAACAATTTTTTTTTTTAATAGCATGACATTTGTTCTCAAACAGAGTTATGGCACTCTAGCTGCTAAATGCCAGTTACCTATCGACTACTTCAGTCATTTTTGCTTAGGGATGCTTTTCCAGTGCTGATATTTTCATCACTGTTTTCTAACTACATTTTCCTGTTTCCATTTTACCACACAAAAAAATTTCAGCACTCTAGAATTCTCCACACTTTGCACACAAGGGGCTGCAGACATGACACTAAATCTGTCTTGGTTTACACATTGTTTATAATCCTGGGAAGAATGCTTTGGTCCAAAATAGTTAAGTCTTAATGAAGATACATGTCATTCAGCCAACAATGCAATGAAACACACAAATTTAATTTAATTATTAGTTATATTTATTGACTTCCAACAACAAATTCACACCTTCAACACAAAACAAACAACAATGCCTTCCTGTACACAGCCTCAGACCTTCAACCACTGAGCTTCAATGACCTGCACTGTACTGAGCTGGCACACTGGAAATACGCATGAACAGAGGCAATCCATACTGCTCTGGATTAGTACTTGCTGGAGAAGTCTGTAGTTCTCTGATGATTCAATCAACTGAGTGCTTTCAGAGCATGCTTCTCTACCCAATTATGAGCAGTAATTTCAGAAAGAAGTTTTATCCTTTGTTTTGGAAATTTGAAGTAGCTTACATGAGCATGATCTTGCCAGTTTTTCACTGACAAGGTTATGATGGGTCAGTTTTCCTTTAACCTTACTACACTGTTGATCTCACCAGTAACTCCTTCACCACAGCACCATTCAGAGTTTCTTTGTCATATTTGCTTTTACTTGGCCAAATAATATCTCTGCTTTCTTGGCTACTATTTCAGCCCAAGTGTGTGTGCATGTGTGTACAGAGTCATGTAACACAATGTGCTGAAATACATTCCTTTATCTGCCTAGATGGTCTCTGAGGGAAAACAAAACAAAAAAAAAAGAACAAACCAAAACCACCCTATGCTTTAATACTACTATTATGGAAAAAAACAAACAGTGGAATGCGGGTCTGCAGGATTCTTCTCCATGAAGAAATTTTAGCAAACTTGATATAATGAAAGAGTAGAGTTTTTAGTCTCACAGAAGAATGAGGGCTGGGAATCAAAGAGAAATAACAGATTGAGCTAATGAAAAAAATTTCACATGTAAGAATCATCTAGAATGAGTTCTCCATTCCTTTATGTCTCTCTGACATTAGGTTGACCAGTCAATGATGCCTGAAGCTTGCTAATGCAGTGATATAATGTTTATAAAAAATTATTACTAGAGTAAAGGAGAAGAGGGAATACTCAGAGAGGGACTTGAAGTCTCTTTTGTTAGGTTTGAAAGATTTTTTAATCAGATAAGCTTGTTTTTCAAGTAGTGGATAATGATATAATAACATGTCAAAATATGTATACCAGAGAGCAAACAGAAAGATTTAATGGTAAAATCATGCAGTCTGGATACTGAAGAAAATATGGCAACCAAGTCTTTTTGAATGGAGGAACTATAAACTGCCCACCTACAGAACCTGAGATGTACAGCGGTACTCCTTAAAAAGGTAATTGAACAATTGTACATTAGAAGACAATAAATTTGTAAAATTTATTGACAAATCCTAGTACTAAACTTGTTGAAAAGAAACAATGCCAAGCAAGTAAATAAAAATAATGCATCTTACAAAGAAAGTCCTACCAGAATGATATAACATGAAAATCTAATTTTACAATTTTATAATTTTGTAAACCAGATTATACCAACCTAAAGCTTTGTGGGATATATTTCAGAATTATTTTCCAGTTTAAAAATGGAAAAAAACCCCTGTATGTTGTGAAATCACACGGAGTCCACAGTTGGGTCAGTTCCAGATCTAAGATCTTTAAGGCAATTAGAATATACACTCATATTTGTACAAATGTCTGTGCTTTGGTTCAGTGCCAAATTTGCAAAGAAACTTAAAGACATTTCCTCCCTAACCTGTCCTCTTGCAAACCTCCTACTTCCAGCCCCGACATGCCCCCTCGTGCTCCTCACCTTCTCCTTCTCTGTCCCAGCACCAGCCCAGACATCTCTTGAATTCCAATTCTATTTTCATTCTTTATTCCCAGGACATCTGTTTTTTTTCTTTTCTATGTTCATAGCCTCTTCAGCCTCCATTCCTATCTTATAGCCCTTCTGGATTTCTCTCTACTCCTCTATCACTCTTGTAGTTTAGCATCCTTCCACAAATCCTATCCATTAATGCATTAATTGGCATCCTTCCTCAAATCCTACCCATCCATACCTCTTGCAATTTGAGGTTCAAATCCCAGTTTAACTTTCTCACCTTCTGCAACTGAGTCTGCCTGTTCAGGCCTCCTCACTTCCAAAGTGCCCCAACCTAAGTATAAAAGTACACAAATTAATTTTCCTTACTCTCCTTTATGCTAACTGGAGTCACAGAAGGAATAACAGTGGTCTAGAAAGACCTCAATCAAATTCAGTCTGTCACAGACTGCACAAATCCTGTCCATACATGCAGCAAACTGCCAGACCCCAGTTCAAACAAGGCTACACAAAGGATCTTGATTCCACTGGCTCTCTTTTTGATCCTTGGTACTAAAAACTGGTTGCGTTATTTCTGAACAATCAAAAATTTCCCATGATTTGTGTTCACATGCTACTCACTAAATAATTAAAAATCTAAGAACTTGGATCTTTAGTTTTCAAATGCTTTCATTGTTCAGCTTTTGCAGCACTCAGATGAAGTCTGATTAGTCATGTATCTGGCTGATTTCACAAAATGAAAGTCTGTTTCAATATTTACTGGAAAATGGGTAAGAAATCTGTCATTCATTTTAAAATACATATTTTATGAAGTTTTTATACCAACTTTATAGGCATTTTCAGTTTTTTGTAGTATTTATTACTTCATTCATGTCAATGAAATACATTAAACTATTTCTAAGCTGGTGTAAAATAACAATGCACTTCGTAACAACAGATTTAAATACTTCCAATAACAACAAAAGCTCTGAGTATAATGATTAAACACCAGATGAAACATGTCATTTACAAACTGTTTAAGCAATGAAAAATTTGTTTGTTGAAATAATTTTCACTTAAAATTTGTTTTTCCCAAACAACATGCTGAGATTTTTTTTCAGTAAAATATTCCTGGTTCAGGTTGTAATTAAAAAAAAATAAATCCAGAAACACATAGCTTAGACACTAAAGGGTAAACTTGATTTAACATTCAAGTTCTTACCAGATGTTACATTTGCTTCGTATCAAGTAATTAAGCATACAGTACTTTTGCATGTGGTTCAGTAAAATCTGAGAGAGAAAGCTTAGAAGCTTTGTTTAAAGCTGCTTGCTTCAAAGCAGATTTTTGTGTTTTGCAGCATCCTAAGCATTTATTTAGTATTGGCCTCTGATCCTCATTCTGTCAAAAAAAAACTTCCCCATTCTACTTTGCAGTTTATAGGAAATGCTAGTTTCAAACATCCACACTCAGCAAGATACACAGTTGGTTTCCACTCCTTGTAGCTTTGGGACACCTAAACCCAAAATCACTTATGCAATTAATAGGAGTTCTTCAAAATGTAGGACCCTTTGTACCCTAAGTAGACTAATGCCAGTGTACACTACACTACAAGAATGAAAGCCTTAAATGTATCTGCTGAATGATGCTGACTGACAGGGACAGAAATCCATCTTTGTTTCTCTTTCTCTGGACTATGCAACTGTGCTTTCTTTTATTTGACTCTCACTCTGTGAAATGTAAGATTCTCCCCTGCACAAAGACACAGCTTCAAGACTACTGGGCAGAGACCACTTCTGCCAAGCCTGTGCTTGGGAGTCATGCCCCAGTCATGAGAATTTCCTAATAAAACTTCACTAGGGAGTTTCCTCTCAATCCTGGAGCTCTGATGGGCATCAAATATAGCCTTTCACTTACTAAAAGTGCATTCTTTATTTTGGGCAACTGTAAAAAACTGAAGAGCAGCTCCTGTCATGCCTTTCTTACAAAAAATGAAGCAGGGTGCAATTGCTACTCTGCAATAACACAGTGCTGCCTCTGTATACTTAGTCTGCTCACTTAGACTGTAGGTTTTTTGGTTTAAATAAGCAGCATATTTATTGACTCTTCTGTTATTTGAGATGAAATAAATTGAATAAAATGTAAAAGATGCAATGAAATAAATGCAAAAGATATTCAAATAACCTAACTGAACTTTACCAGTATACATTCATTTATTAAGGATGTGACAGCATTCTTAACAAAAAGAAAGGGCCTGAAGAAAAGAGTGAGCATATAATAAAGGATGTGATATAATTTCACTGTTTCCTCCTCAAAACTTGTTTTGTTAGATACATAAATAGGAGAACAGTCACCTCAGGAATTTTTAGGAATCTAATGGTAGTTGCTTTTCTCTTTGCCTATACAAATTAGTCAAGATTCATAACCTTGTGTTCCCATTTATGTTTTTAGTGCTTAAAAATATAGAAGCATGAAACACATCGCTGGTCTGAGAATACCTACCAGATCAGGTATTTCAGAGATGTAGGCACAGCGATACCTAATTTGGGAATCCAAAAATGGAAATTACCACCTCACAAAATCCCTTGAATGAAGCTTCAAAATAGCCCAAAGAAAGATTAAAGATCCATCTTTTTCAAACAGGAAGGCTATGAAATGAGTTCTCTGAAGCCTAGTGAAGAGATACCAGAGGAAAGAGTTTCATAAATGTATCCTAAGTTCAGGACAATAATCCAAAAGGGAAACATAGCCAAGCTAAAGGGTGCAGGGATCAGCACCTCAAGCCAAAGTAAGTCAGAAGAAGCTGAAGAGTTCTATTGTTTCTGGCACAGCCTCAATACACTGCACAAAATTATCTTTTGCATCTGTGTGCACTAGCACATAAAATGGCAGAAGTTGTGGATCTTGGAAGTATGAGAAACATGCTGAACTGAGGTGGACCATACATCTGGACGAGCAGCAGAACAAGCATGATTAAATTTCCCATTGCCTAATCAACATCTTTGCTCAAACAAATAAAAACTTAATTTAAAAAAACCATCACTTTGAAGTGACAGATTGAAAAGGATCCCTGCAATGCAATATGATTTTGTCTATGGTACATATTTTAATCCAAGAGAAAGAACCCAAAGTACATTTATTAAAATCTCATTAAATCTTTAGTCATATTTTCTATGTATACTTTTCTCTGTTTGATTTATCATGGCATCCCAAACCATTTACTTTATTAAACCATTATTTTAATTTTCATTTCTTGGTTTACTTCATTCCTTGCAAAAAAAAAAGCCATGCTAATAAAAGCTGAATTTTGTACTAAATCAACAAAAAGTCAAGGAATAGTACAGAGACTTATCCCCCAGTAATGTATATTGATTAATGGGAAAATAATTACTTGAAATTGTAACTGTGAGAGGTTTTGATATGAGAAATATAAAACAGATCTGAATGAAGAAAAGGCCAGCAAGTTTCTTGATATTTAACATTAAGAAATGAAAGCATCAACTTTTAATATTTCTCTACACTAAGTTCCAAGTTTGTAGCATACATTTGGAATTGCCTGACTTGATAATTTTTTTCTGCTGTTCATAATAATTTTTTCAAGATACTGTACAATTTTGATAATGATTCCACAATTTACCTCCTTAAACCAAGTATTAGCTTTTCCAAAGATTCTACTATTTTACTATTATAGTACTTGTGTTTCTGGAAAATAATTGCAATTAATTGCTGTTGTAGCAGATAAAACAGACTTGAACAGATCTGATATTGGAAGCTACAAAAATTTTTCATTACATTATCATTACTGCACTACAAACATTACAAACATTGTTTTTTGGTGCTCAAGAAAATTAAGAGATTGGAGTCAACAGTTACAGAAAGACTCTGAGTCTGTTGTCTGAATTGATTTTTCCTCTTGGATAAAACATACAAAAATTTGTCTCTTTAAACTTTTCCCTCCCACTAGCCAGAGAGGTTATATTTAATCAAATATACAGTTAAATCAATATAAATGCTTTCTCGTATTTCTTGTGATTCCACATGGAGTGATTATTACTTGCTAGCCTAAATAGAATTAATTATTTCTGGAGGTATATGCTCCTGTTCCTCTGATTAAATAGATAATTCATTAAGATACTTTATATGTATATATGTACTTACCAAAAGATAATTACTGTATGATTTTTAATTCAAATAATGCAAAGAGGGAAAAAGTCAATGTCAAATGATTGACAGAACAGCAGTAACATAAATGACAAGAGCAGCAACTAAATGTCCCTCTCCTTTTAAGAAATAAAATCTAAAGGGCATTGCAACTACCAACTACAAGAAGAAGAAAAAATGTTTGGAATGCCATATACCTCCTTAAAACAGTCAAAAATAAACATACAAATATTTAAGTTCTTAATTCTGTAAATGTAACTTTTATGAAGTCAATAATATAAAAACTAAAATTCTGTTTTACTCCGTGATAAAAAAAATGGATGATCAGCAAGGAAAAAATTAGAAAAGGAAGCATTATCACTGCAGCTTCCTGGAAAAGGATAGGGTAAGAAATGAGAAGGTAGGGACAAATCTTTTGAGGTGGGGCTAACTGGAGACCACCAGACAGAGCTGGTAACTGCTGTGCCACCAGAGAGACTGCTTACTCCCCCTCCGTTTTCCCTACTGAGAGCTGAGCAGAATGGGTGAGAAGGTTAGGGTACAAACTGCCATAATTTAGCAAAGGATTGGTATGTCCTTTATATCACACACAACAGGTTTGATTTCCTGATAAG
Source organism: Agelaius phoeniceus (assembly GCF_051311805.1). NCBI lineage: Eukaryota > Metazoa > Chordata > Aves > Passeriformes > Icteridae > Agelaius > Agelaius phoeniceus. The sequence continues at coordinate 51,761,476 of NC_135266.1, forward strand.
CAGAGTTCAAGGTACAGGCATACCTTGTTATCTTTCAAGGACATGTTCCTAAAAGTGCTACAGTTAGCAATGAGGGACAGCAAACTACCTTTTCCCCTAATAATTAACGTAATGGATGGTCTTGGTGCTTGCAATCATTTATAAGAGGTCAGCATATTGCTGTGCAATATTCCATTTATTCTTTAGTGAAATTACTCCTTAAAAATAAGATCTCAATAATACAAATACAAACCAATTATTAAATAATTGAGGTTGGATGGGATTTCAGGGGGTATCTAGTCCAACATCCTGTTCAGAACCAGGTCATCCATGAAATCAGACCAGGTTTTTCAAAGCTTTAGCTTCTGGGGTCTTGAAAACTCAAGGATGGAGACTGCTCACAGTAATGCTGTGAGTGAAAAAGATTTTCTTAAGACCAAGTCAGAATCTTCTGTTTTAACTGACAGTCTCTCATACCTCTTCCATGCCCTGCTGTGAAGGGCCTGGCTCCATCTTCCCAGTAACCTGTCCAGAGGCACTGGGGATACTGCTGTCAGGAACCTGAGAGATCAGGCTGAACACACCCCCCAGCCCCTCTCCTGGGGCAAGTGCTCCAGCCCTGACCATTCTGGTGGCTCTCCTCTACAGTCACTCCAGTTTATCACTACTTTGCTTGTATTGGATATCCTGAGACTGGACTTTTCTTGATGTCTTGACTATTGTCCTGATAATACAGCCCAGGATTTTGTAAGAGTATACTGTTGGCTAATACTGAGCTTGCTGTTTACAAAAAAACATTTGCTCCCTTCAAAAGACAAGAAGGATGAACCCACACAAGATAATCTGCATTTCCTTATAAGCAAATGAATGCTACATAAAAACTATTAATATATTAAAATTCACATACCAAAGACTGCTATAAATGTATTTCCAGCAGTTGTTTTAAACTAAGTATGATACTAGAAAAATACATGGCTTTCCATCTGTTTTACAGGAGCTTCCATTAAGCTGCCTGCAGGCCATCAGGCATGCTTCAGTGCAAAGCTCAGGGGAGCTTTTGTTAGAAGAGCAAAGGATGGAAAGACACAGTAATGGCAACAGCAGAGATGGGCACCAAAGGATACTAAAATGACTGACAGACAAGCAGTGAGTAGGGGAGCACAACTGGATCTGTCTTCTTTCAAATCTGAGATATGTAAAATGTCCTTTCCCAAGCAGTCACAGTAATTGGAACCACATTACCATTAACAGGAAAACAAAGAAGACAGTGTGAAGACCTCTCTTCATAAGCATGACTTAAAAACAAAAAAAGTTCATCAACTGCATTTCAGCTCTAGAGACAACTATCAAATAATAAAGTGTTACTGGCTGGTTTATTACAAGTCCTAAAGTGTAGATATTTCTGTGTGTCATTATCCAGAAATGAAACATATATTGGTTCTAAAAATTATTTTCCTGAACTGTACAAGTCTTTCAAATCAAACAGTCTTTGTAGGAACAGTAAACAGACAGACAATGTTATCAATAGCACAAGAGAAATGGAAGACATTTTTACAGCCCAAAACAAAAGGAACGAGCTACAGTCACCATATCCCTGCTTATAAGAGCTTGGAGTGGTAAATGAATCCTGAACAGATACATCACCAAAGTGCTTATGACACTAATGAAACAATCTCATTTCTCGTCATCTGCAAACATGAAAAAGGTCAAGTGAATCTAAGCTTTCTATAAAGCAGGCTATCCTAATAAATTCTTCAGTTATCAAATTATCCTATATTACCTGCTGAGGCATGTGAGAAATGAAAATACTTAAAAAATGCAGTAACTATTGTGAAAAATAATCAGTTAACTCCAAGCTGTCTCCATTCTTGAGCATATTTGCTTTCACAACATACTTTTCTGTATTTTATCTGTCATCTGATAATTTTAACAAAATTTTTATAGAAAGACCTAACTTTGCCTTTACAACTTAAGTTATTAATTTGAGAAGAGCAGTACTGTGAAAAGCAGTAGAAAATAAAGAAAACAAAATCTAGGACTGAACAGAAGAAGAGGAATCAGGGTTCATGAACTATTGGGATACTACAGGCTTTGCAATACAAGTTTCATGCATACATTCTAAGAAGAGTCTTAGATGTGCTAAAACCACTTTTCTCCTAAGTCACAAAAGGAAAAAGCACTGAAATTAATTTATTTTAGTGTATATCATTCTCATTCATAATCAAATTTTCTGTTTCTCTGCTTCCTCTGATTATGCCCAGTTCTCCTCCTTCTTCCTACATGTCTTTGTCCTATTTTTTCTATTTTCCTCCTATTTGCTCTGTTCTCTCTCACCATTTCAACAATTCCTTCTTTAGCTGAACTATCACAATCCCTGCAATAACCACAGCTAAGAAGTATAATTTTCCTTTTTCTTGTAGAGGACTTGAAAACAAATGTTTGTTCTTTTGGGTCTTTTCCCCTAATGGGACTTGTGGACAAAGACACTCCTGATTTCCAAGTATACCCTGTCCCAGCTGAGTAGCATATCAAAGTCAGCATCTTTTTATTGTGGAAGAAAGAGAAAACTCCTACTACTCTGTGTGTCCAGTGCTTTTAACATTTCATCCCTGTCATTATCCATTCTTTCTAGGAGCCCTAGAATGTGGCTCATCTATCATCCAACTAAGGAAGCACTGCAGATGCAATTCTTGTACTCACTGAAGAGCAAATGGTAAGTTTCTTCTGACATCTCATATTGTTAACATTAATTCCTTGATAAAGGAACCCATTAACTGAACAGTATGTTAAAATATGGCTTTAACCCTTTGTATTCTTAGGGTTTACAAGACTTCCACTGAATGGGGACCTAAATACTATAGAAAAAGTTAATTTCCTTTTAAAATTGGAAGAATGAACTGTTGAACTTCAGTCTGGCCATGCTATTTACCAGTTCTGTATGAATATTTAGGTCATGACTGAAAAACAGTCTAGTTACCACTGCACTTCAGCTAACCTTATTTTGTGTGATCTGCAATACTTTGTTTATTACAAGAGTGTTTCAGTAGGCGAAGGTGTTTAATATTTTTCCGAAGTAATTTAAACTGTATTCCACTCTGAGCTCCATTCTTAGCATTCCATTCTTCTGCTGTTAAAGTCTGAACCAGGCTAGAACCAGACTTAAGGCTTAATCTGAAACTCCTTAATAGGCTAATACCTCAATTTGCCTTAATTCAAAATGGAGTCATCTGTCAGAAAACAAGAAAATCTGCACACTGTCAGCTGTTCTTGGAGATGCAGTGTTTGTATGTACATGACACTAAAGCATGCTTGTCTTAGCAATACTAATGGGATACACAGTCTAATACTTTCACTACTGTTATCTAAGTGGGCTTGAGTTTGGCCCATATTTTCACTTCTTTCCAATCTCAGAATTCCTGGTAATCATAAACAGACATTCAAAGGCAAGCAATAAACAGCGTACACTGCAAATGTGCCTATAGAAATCATACTTTAAAGAACAGTTACAGGTAAATTGCTTCAGGACATCCAGACTGTTAGTTACTCCATATGTATTCCCCACAAAAACACCATGAGTATGGGTTAGGAATCTTCAATAAAACCTGCAGAATTACCATCCTGAAAGCAACATAAAGCATAAGGGTTTCAGGAGTTAAAGCTTGTGATTTGAAGTGCAAATCTCAGGGGTGAACTTGTGCTGGGAACAATCACAGTGACACAGGCTCTACTACATTATGATTACAAGTATTAGAGCTTTTTCATCCAGTGAAGAAGCTCTTGAGGCATTGAGGCTCCCTAGAATCACTCTGGCACATGCTAAAAAGTATTTAAACGTTTGAAGTCTATTAATATCAAATGAAAGCACGTGCAGAACTTCCCTGCTGAAGGATACATGGAAAAAAATTCTTCTTGCTGCCTGATAGAATTAAAGGGCCAAACACTTCAAAGTGCAGTATGTAATGAAGCAGTAGCCACATTACCTCAAAAAATGTCAGGGACCTAAGCATAAAATAAGTCAAAAATCTGATTGACTCAGACACATTGAAAAAGACGTCCTCATATCAGATATCCAGTGACTATGCTGAGTAGGTAAACTGATAATTCAGCAGTACTCCTGAGAGGGAGAACACTACTAAGAAAATTATTAGCTATATTTCCATTTGCTGAATCTCCATTGTTACAGGATGTTGGGGATTTACTGTACAGATAATTCTGGTTGGCAAAAGCAACATAGGAAAAACATTCTGCAGCTTTCCCAGCTAGAAAGTTAAAAAACCTTCTCAAATTTATCTCTGATTTGCTAGAATTTGAAGAGAAAGAATTACATTTACTTCCTGTTGATGTATAATCTTGTGTTATCTCCAAGTTACTTGAAAATAGGTCTTAAATCATGACTTTTCACTTCAGTTATTTTTCGGCTGGGAACAAACCATCCTACTGATGGTAGGTACTGATTTACTCAACACTCCTATCACATGATGAATTTGATCAGTTTTTCCTAAGTGAGGAGAACTCATTTTGTCTATTTTTAGCAAATGATATGAAAATAGTGTCAGCCCATCATTATTCATATAATGATTCTGAACTTTCAGGCAGAGGACAGAATACATTTTCTTCTTCTTAAGTTCCAGGGATATGGAAGTGTAAACTGTCCTCCAGAGTGAAGCTTAAGCCTTACATCAGCAGATTACTGGAATTAAGTCCTTAGATGAGGTAAAAGGTCTCTGTCATGGGAATGAAGTTTTTAGGAAGTTAAGATCAAAAACACTTTTACTCAAAATAGGACCTCCACCCAAGCTTCCTGTTTTTGTCAAGGAGTTCACAGACTCTTTCAGATGAGAGTCTTTCTGGAATTTTTAATACTAGCTTTTCTTGTCAATGTTTTGGTCCTTTTTAAAGCAGAGTAAACAAAAAACATTATGGTCAAATTTGAGAATTACCATCAGGGAGAAAGTGGAGGTGACACCTTGGAGAAGTGAAGATAAAGCAGAAATCACAGTATAGTTCTGGACCTTGTGCTCTATTCTCTGCTTCACGTTGAAAAAGACTAAGTATGATAATGTAGGACTGTGGGTTGTAGATGACATGCATGAATATTGATAAAGATGGGAAATTGTCATTAGACTTGAGTGTATGAATGTTCAGATGAGGAGACAAATACCTAAGGGATACTAAAAAGATGTTACTTCTAGATGAATAGTGCTAAGATTTGAAATGCAATTGGCCACAGCAGGTTTTCTAACAGATGTCTGGGCTTTCAACAATGAAGGGCATTTTCCAAGGCTCCACTCAATACGTAAGGTAAGGAGAACAGTAAGTTAGTCTTCACTTAGTTTTGTGATCAAGTCAATAAAGGTGTATGTGCAGACTAGTACAAAGCTAGATCAGATTAATGCAAAAATATAATAAACTGGACACATAGTCTTAGGTATAGCCAAAAGTAACCAGAGAGATCAGCTTGTTTGACCAACACAATGTAAATTACTTTTTTGAATTCTTGTTTGAATTCAAATATATTGGTAGGAGTAAAGAGTATCCGCTTTGAGAGACTATTTTAGATACATGTCAAATTCTAACCAAGGATTATTCTGATGTGGCCTGTGGCCTCAACTATTTAAACAATTTTCTTTGAACTTTCAAGGAATATTCTCCCTTTCATAATAATAAAAAAGTATCAAGCTAATTCAATTCTGCCTGTAACACCAACACTGGGAAGACCCAAAATATTTAGCATTTTATCTCATTTTAAAATTGCTTCTTCGAAATGGAAGAAAATGTTCTTTATGAATCTCTGTTCCCTAGCCACAGAATGTAACACAGCTCAACAGAACTTGCCTGTTTATATAAAATATAATCTCTTTCTGAAAGCAAATGAAGTACTGGTTATTTGCCACTTACCATGACATACATCATTATAAATTAATGAAAGAATAAAACTTTTTACAACTGCAGCTATCTTTTTTTTTTTTTTGTCAGTGACAGGAAGCACCTCTTCTGAATTTCCTTGCTGGACTGTAAAGAATTACTTGTAGGTTTGTGAAGTTAATGACTTTGACAGAATTCAGAAGTTATTACTTCTCTGCCACCTTAGGGGTTTTAAAAAATTCAGAACAATTATTTTTCTTATTTAGGCAAAGTCATATGCATTTTAAGCATTGTAGGAAGCAAAACTATCACCACATAAGTGCAATAATTGTGTGTCAGGACTTTTAGTCCATTAAATGCTACACCATTGTATCTGTGTCATTACCACTCTGTGTTTCTAGAATTGTGGCATCATTATATAGAATGCTATATAATTTGGTACTTCTGTTTTATTGATACTTTCCTGTTACTTTCCACATTTCCATTTACTCTGTTATCTTATATTCTTTCTAAACATGACAATCAATCTCTCATGTGAATTATTCTCTGTAGCACATGGAATGAATTTAAAGACTCTGGCTGATCATGTGAACATTAAAATAGGACAAATATGTTGCTTTGGCACAGTGAAGTCAGATAGAGGCCACAAAAGTTTAGATTATGCACAGGCAACTCCCCTCTTCACCATTCCTTGGTATGCTATCGTTTACACACACTCTACAGCATAAAATACAAACAATAATAAAAAATCCTGCAAATAGATTTACTCAAAATGAGAAACACAATAATTAGGCACATGTGAAATTATTAAAGGCAGAAAAGAAAACTATTTTGTTCATTCAGATATTGCAGATTTACTGAATTAGAACATAATCCTTGACAGTTTTTACAACCAACATCTACACTGCAAGTACCTTTAACTCCAGTTTAGTTTAAGGCACCTTAAATTGATTTTTTTTAAACTTTGGCCTAAGATAACTACTGTGTGAGTGTTTTCCTAAAACACTACATTTCTCAGCTGTAACAGCATCTGTCATTCTTGGCATGGAAGCAAGCTCTTGTATGAATGTGAGCAATCTTTTTTTGCTTCTTTAGAAATGCAGGGTATGTTCAACAACTGTACTATGGATCTATAGGAATCTAAAGCATGTGTTTTAAGTAATTCAATGCATCTCTCAGATCATGATCAAATACAGCATGCAATACAATTAATAAAATAAACAGCAGACTGAAGTACTTGTACTCTTACAAAGACATAAAATAGGACCATAAAATTTGTGGATAGGAAAGTAATCAAAATATATACTAGAAGGAGAATTATAACTTGCATATTCACTTATTTTTTTGTATTTAAGAAAGCATAGTCTATTGCTACTGCAAGTACTTTGGTCAGATTTTATACTTTAAATTGCAATAACAAAAGCAACAATAGTTTTTTGGTATTATTCTGCTATGAATTTCCATTTCTCCAGTTCTAGTGGCATTTACAGTTCTTATTTTGCATTTCTCACTGACTTCAAATTAGTTTATGCAGCTTCAAAAAAAAAAAAAAAGAAATGCACAGCTTGGGACTGTTCAAAAGAATACTAAACAGCAAAATAAAGTTAAAAAAAAGAAAAAAAGGAAGAAGACAGACCATTTGACATTGAAGGGTCTCAAGAAGAGAAAAGAAACCTTTATATTAAAATATGTTTCTTTCACTCTTTGTGTTCGAGAGTTTTGCTACGGAGTTTCAAGAGCAAAATTTTCTATGTTTGCCAAATATACTGTGTTTAAAAGTATCTTTTTTTCAAATATTGTTTTTCTGTAAGTATTATTAGTTCTCAAGATATTATCATTATTAGTAAGCAATTTCTGAAATTGTAATTTGAACAAAAATTGAAAAAGAAGAGATCTTGAGCACAATTCATTTGGTAGGCATAGAACTTACATTTTTCTGAAGACCTAGAAAACTATTAATATCCATCAATGTTGTACTGGCAAAGCTATTTTTCTTTCATTGGAAACAATAACATTTCAGTAATCTTTTTATTTCCTTATTTTAGGAGATTCTCCTTCATTATATTCCCTCCACAAACTGATACACAAACTTATTTTTAATTTTGGAAAATATGTTTCTATTTTTCTAACAAAACCAGTTTAGAATTTTTTTTCTGTTTTTAAATGGTTCATTTCCTATTTTAGCATTAAAATGGGAGTAACAGAAAATTGTTACTTTCTAACCATCTTTAAGATCACTGAATTGATATGAAATATGCACACATGCAAGATCAACAAAGAATCTCTTTTCAGTGATCACACATTTACATATATAAAGTTATCTGTCTGTCATTTTGTAGGAATATACTTGTACATGAGTAAATGCTCTGAGAGTTTGCATTATGAATCATGCATTACAGTTTGTACTGCTGGCATCTTGGCATCAATTTGAATATACAAGGATTTATTTTGCAGGCTGGTAACTGGAGTAGGAAGGCCAATACAAGTAAGTATAAAAGCTGCTTGAATTGCAAACATTATAGAATGATAACAAGTACTAATATGATGAGAGAATTTCAGTATTTAAGTGATGCTTAAGCATGTCTATTCACTTCACACATGAGCTACAACACATAAATAAAATCTTAAAGCACAGCAGGCAAGTGAAAGCTAAGGACATTACTTGAACTGCAACATAATTTATACTATTCTCTTCCTTAAATCCAGAGTGGAGTAAAAAGGCATTCTTACAGATCAAATATTTTCTGTTAGCAGTTAGTTATCCTATCCTTTTTGTCCTTTAAGAGGACAAAAAGAGATAGTCCATATGACTAGTAACTAGCAAAACAAATGTGCCTAAAATCTATGTATTTCTAAAAGACAAAAAAAAGAATATCACTTAACATTCCATAACATTTTAATCTGGTATCTGCTAAAGAAAGTGTACAGATAAGTTAAAACAAGAAAAGAAAAGTAAAAAATTACAGAGAAATCAGTGTCATTTGTTATATGATTTTTCATAACTAATACAGGGAAAAAAAATTGCCGTGACAGATTTCTATGGTTAAACTGTTAAATGATAAGAACAAAGAAACAACTTGCAACTATTTTCACTTTTCACAAATGTTATTGTCCCCTCACAACTCAGCAATGCAAGTTCAAATGGATTAGCATGATACACCAGAGCTAAAATTACAACTTTTGAAACCTACTTCCTTTCCTTTTTCAGCAATTCCATTTTTTTATCCTATTGACACAACATGGAACAGCTAAAGATCTGAAATGTAGATTAAAAACATATTTGAGGAATGATAATAATTCAGACATTTGCAGCTTCTTTGTAAGTGTACTCAGCACAGGTTCATTTAGGTGAGTTGTATCTCATGTTAAGTATTTACAGCAAAAATGACCGCACATCTTCTACTGATGTGCTTGCTTCTCTGAAATAATAGAGTGTGTTTCTCACAGAAAAATAATAATGTAGCATAGTCACAAAACTAGAAACAATGTATATATGGATGGAAGACCTAGAGCAGGGCTAGGAAACTTAACTGTTCATCCAGGCTTCTACAAGACAGAGCAGACTGAGGAGAAGGATCTAGATTTGTTACATGGGACTAGGATAACTAAACTGCTAACATGACCCAGCTATGCAAAAGCCACAAAGTTCCAGGAATCACTCAGGTACATCTAGTGGAAATTATGGTATCATATGAGATAGAGCAGGAAATTATCTGACACATTATTCAGAATTCCAGTTATCTGTGTTAAAGTGAGGTCAGGATTAAGAGAAATGGTACTCAGATGTCCAAGAGAACAAGGAATCTATCCCATGAGAAATCAAATAAGCTACAATCTAGAAAAACAAAGTCTGACTAAGATGTTAGGAGGAGAAAACAATAGATAAATTTGACTAATGCTATCATCGGAACGCTGTGATATAAACCAGGAGAAAATAATCTTGAAATGGAAATTAAAACCCCATCTGAACATAACAACTAGAATGTCTTCCACTAGGAATAGTACAGTTCAGAGTTTAATTTCTGAAAAGACGGTTACATGAAATGACAAAATAATCAATGATCTAAAAGGTTTATTCTAAAAATGATGTTTATAAACCTTATAGGTAGCTACTATATTGCCAATATCCACATTTGTAGAGTTTTTGGGGTTTTTCATTTAATAACAGAAAAAGAAGTACAAGAAAGACAATGAAATAGCCAGAAGATTCTGAAAGTTATATTTTAATTGCATTTATATAATATTTTGAGAATTTGTTTGCTTGACTTTCACCAAAAACCACCCCAAATTTGTTCATTTTTCCTCTTGCGGCATTTTGCTAAACTCATGCATCACATATATCAAGACATGTTGCCAATAGTTCTGGACAAACTTCCAGGTAACACCAAAACCTGTTTAAATAATTAGGGAGACTGAGAGGGAAAGGACAAGGGTCTTAAACTTTCTGGGGGAGTGCTTGAATCATGGGGCAAAGCTTAGCCATTACCTCTTCTTCTAACAGTGCTCTGAAGTGAACTCAATGATGTTGAATGAGTTAGCCATGTTCTAATAAAAACAGGCCCTTCAGGGACTTGAACAGAGTTCAAGCACCTCCTATCCATATCAAAATAAGCACTAAGCTTTCCAAACCAGGAGACTTCCGAGCATGCACAAGGGCCTCTACCTAAATGTGCTCCAACTTGGAATGATTTTAAGTGCCTCTGAGGTTAGGTGGTGCTTGAGAACAGGAGGTGCTGGTAAGACTTCACTAGAATCTAGTCAGGGAAAATCTACCCCCAGATATCACTATCACAACCTGTTGGAAAGTCATTAATGTATGCAAAAACCTATACTTATCAACCAACATTTTGAGTAAAGTTTGGTGGATTGGCCCAGCTGGATCCCAGGTGCCCACCAAAGCTGCTCTATCTCTCTGCATCTGGACAGGGCAGAAGAAACATAATGAAAGACTCATGGGTCAAGATAAGGACATGCAAAGATGAGTCCCCAGTTACCATCACGGGTGAAACAGACTCGACTTGGGGAAAATTAATTTATTACCAACCAAATCAGAAAAGGGTAATGAAAAACAAAACGAAATCCTAAAATGAACCACATTCCCCTATCCCTCCCTTCTTCTTGAATTTAACTTTACTCCAAATTTTCTCTACACCCATCCTCCCTGTAGTGCAGAAATACTGGAAATGGAGGCTGTGGTCAGTTCATCCCACATTCCTGCCAATCCTTCCTCGGCAGGAGAGGACTCTTCACACTCTTCCTCTCCTCCAGCATGGGGGTCCCTCCTGTGGCAGACAGCCCTCCACAAACTTCTCAAGTGTGGGTCCTTCCTATGGGTTCACTCCTTCAGGAACAGACTGCTCCAGCATGAGTCCCTGTGAGGCCACAAGTCCTGACAGCAAACCTGCTCCACCATGGGCTTCCCACAGGGTCACAGCTTCCTTAGGGCAATCACCACCCTTCCCATGGGCAACAAGTGGATCTCTGCTCCATTACAGATCTTTTCTGTCCTTTCTACTCTTTTCTCTAAAAAAAAACAAATGCAAGTTTCCTCTTCATTTGGGTTTGGCAACTCTTTTTGAGTTACTGCAAGGTAGCTAAGACTGAAGATTTTGAAGGATTATGATATCTTTCTACCTTCTGTAGCTTCATTAATCAGGTTCAATCTTTTGTATCTTTAATCACATATCTAGACCTACATTGATTTAATTTCTGCCAATCAAAATACTTCCAATCATGGAAGACAGCAGAGTTCATTAAAAAAAGGCCCAAAAAAGCAGCATGTAAGGCATATACCATTTCATAATGAAAACATTCCATTTTTTGACCAGCCTTTGAGAAATGCTTAAAGGCTTCACAATTCTGCATTGGAGGAGGACTGAGTAAGATTGATGGTAAAATATAAAAGCTCCAAAACCCATGAATTTCTGCAAGGAGTCTATTCTGAAGTCCTTTTACTCAGAAAAGCCATGTGGGACTTGAGTCGTGTAGCTTCTGCTGTTTATGATGTGGTTACCTACACCTGGGCCTGTTGTGCAGACTCCCTTTATGAGTCAATGGAAAGAAACAGGGACCTTACAGACATGATTCCATCCCAGCACAGGCATTTAAAACTAAACAAAACTGGTGACAGCCACAGTAAACACTGTACTAAAATCCATGCTACATTTTATTTACTTTGCTCGGAAACTAATGTTTGAACTCATCCAAAGTCCAACAGTATATTATATTTTAAAAATGCTTCAAAAAATCATAAAATTCCGAAACAGTGGTATGAACAAAACTGAGATCTCTGAATATGATGTTCAAAGGTTTTCAGTGTTAGAATGGCAAAGACATGTTCACCTTGTACTGAACAAAATTCATATTGAAGTTACCATGAATTAGATTCACAGTTTCCATCTCTACAAATAGCTGTACAAAGGTAACTGGAGGGCAGAAACAAAGAAGTGGAGTCTGCCATGAATCCCAACACACTGACTTCCACTTACCCAATCCCTTCATGCAACTGTTTTGTCTTTGCCTTAGACTACTCTTCCAAAGAGAAAGACTGGGAAGCTGCACCATTTATTTTACACTCAGATGAATCACACTCAATGAAGCTTTCATGGCTACTATTTTTTGTTTTATCTCTTCTTTTATTTACACTATTCCCTTCCCCACCTCTCATCCTTACTCTTTTGCCTATCATCTGCCTATCATCAATCCTCTGCAAGGTTCCCAATGTAGATATAATGTAAGGAGAAAAATGCTTTTGTCTGACAAAACAATTAAGATTCTCAATCCTCTAAACTAGCTTCTTCTCCTCCTTTTTCTGATTTTGTCCTTGATGAAAATTTAACATATTTAGGACCAGTCTGGGTGGGTGGGTGGGTGGGGGGGGGGTGGGGGGGGGAGCAGATGGAGAAGGGTTTTGAAACAGGTTTCCTTTATATTTTATATCACATAACTAAGCAAAAATGGATTCAAAGAAATCTTTTCAGGAAGAACTTACTGATCCAAGTTTTATATGTTTTCTGCATCTCCTTCTGAGTCTAATAAAAAGGTACAGAAAATTTTAAGGGTGATAATTACAGTAAGACCTTACTGATAACAGGGTGTTGCATCATGGACAATATACAGATGTTAAAGTTGGAAGAGAATAATCAGGGGGTTGCAAAGTTATCTGTACCATAACTCATACCTGACAATACAGATGTTGCCAACAATTGGAAAATATTTAGGGTGGTATTCAAATCCAGACTGCAGAAATTTGTGTCTATCTCAGCATACGTCTCACATGTGAGCAAAGTATCTAAGGTCTCCTTATATTAAATGTTCCAGATGCCAGGAAACCAGGACAACAAAGTTAAAATATAAAATATTCTTTAAACAATAGGCATGACTTTCTCAGACATGGAACACTGGCCATTTTGCATTGGGGATTTTTTTTGTTTGGGGTGGTTGTTTTGGTTGTTTTTTTTTCCTTATGAATCTAAACAGGGTTGGTCTCCCCCATTTTCCTCCAACTCGCACTCCAGTCCTGTAACTCCTCAGTCCCTTTTAATCATACAAACTATCTAGTCTTGAGTTTTTTTCCAACAGTTAAGCTGTCAAGGTAGCATCAGGAAATACATTTAAGTAGGGCATGGCACATATAATTTTAAACATAGTAAAAATCACATTAAAGCAGAGGTGGCACTACATTCATTCTGAAAAAGTTATAAAATTGAAAGATTTTAAAATAAAATAGTATGAAAATTTGCAAAATTTAGTTAACATACTAAAGAAAGGTATTACTTGCCTGGCTAAAATATCCAATTAACAACATATTATGTGTAAAATTTAAGGCTTTTCCACAAAAGTATTCTCCCTATTTTACAGGATGGTTAAAACAAAACCTGCTAAAGGTGAGGAAAAAATCCCCAATCATGAACAAGCCAAACCAGAAGACCTCTGCAAATGACTTCAGGTTTATCACAAAAGACGCTTTTGCATTCTGAAAGGTCTATTCACAGTCTTCATTTTAGCAAAATACTCTTTGGAAGCAGTTTCTAAAACTAGATGTAACATTCATTTACATGTATCTGCCAAGTTTTTAAATGTTTTAGAAGCTAAACTAAAACATCTTGAAAATGACTCATTGTGGTACCAGAATACATACTGTAGGAAATAAGAACTCATTTACAAGTGGGAGAAATACACTCACACTTCATCTGTGGGAATTCACTAGACTTCCCTTCCAGTAAACATTATATTTTAAAATAATCACGGAAAATATGTTCTTTTAACTGAAGTTTATGAAAAGATTTAGACAGCTGGCATAACAAAAGAGACTTACAAAGATAAATGTAAAACTGTCTTCAAAAACAATTAGTAATTCTGCCAAAAGATATCAATTTAGCAAAAAAAAAAAAGATTCTATTTTTTTTCTTACTCTAATGGTTAAACTAAAACTGTTTAATACAGTTGTACAGTCTAAATAGATAACCATTTGAGACAAAGGAAGATTTGATTATTTTACGAGGTAAGAAAATGCAGGGTGGGGGGACAGCCCTGGCAAGCAAACAAATTACCATAAGGTAGCTCTTCTAACTTAGAACATGTCAACTACTTTTGTAGATGTGCACATTTTAGTAGTACAACTATCTTCAGCAAATGCACTACTTTAAAAAGTTTCTTTACTTTTAAAAGAAGAAGGCATCTGGTATGGAGAAAATAAACCTGAAATGTACTCCATTTATCTACGCATATAGAATACTTTGAAAACAGAAAGAAAGAACTCTGACACAGAAAATTAGACCCAGATTTCATAACTTGTGACTGGAAACAGTGTCATAAAGGACAAACCTAAAATCAAAAAACCCAGCCTCACTAGCTTCTGTAAAGTAACAGTCCGTGAAAACAAAAATGTTCTACAGGATCATGCAACAGACAATAAAAACACAGTATTTCCTCACCTGGCTTTAGGTAAAAAAATCTTCAAAATTAGTTATTAATAAAGCCTCCATTCCACCTAATACTGGGCATTTCACAGGGTCACAGGATAATCATGAATCACACATTGGTTGCCCTTTACTGTTCAGAGAAACCCTCTATCATGAGTGTACTCAAGAGATTCAAGAGTCAGTTCATTACCTGAAGCGAGCAGCTTATAAAGACAAGGGAAGGACTATGGTTTCTAGTTATTTTCATCTACTTACAGCACCATTTTTGCACAAATAAAACCTTTTCTCCTCCCCATAGTGTTTTGAGTGGGACAAATTCTTTCACTCTCTATAACCCACAACCAGTTCTAGTGACCTCAGCAATGTATCCAAGGTAAAATGGGAAGATTTAGCTTTTTGAAGCATTTTGAAACTTATGATCTTGATTATATTTCTGGAATGGAAACACTAAAGGTCTTAGAAAAATCAGAGCAAACATTAAGCTAAATTTCAGAAGGGATGAATCAGTGCACTTCCATATCAATTTATCCATGGCAACACTTTCCACGGAACAATTAAAATATCTCTGAAAACAATTCCAGATGACAAGTTCCACATCAAAGCTAACACTAGATTATATACATACACACGCAGTAGTATTTATATTAAAATGTTAGCCAAGAGCTGCAGCATTTTGACAACATATCCAATGTTTAAATTTTACAAGAGATGTACAAATAGGCTTGTAAGTACAAGTATGTACACTTTACATGTCTATTATGAAATCCAACATTTCATATAAAGACTAAGCGCCTGACAGGTATAAGCAATTTATGTTGTGCCCAAGCTTCATCTCAAAGGAACCCATTTCTTTGTAGGAATAGTGAATTTTCTCTTAAGCTGTCACTATTCCTACAACTATACTGCCACTTGATGGAAAAATTTGACTTCTTCTTAAAATTTCTCAATTTTGTTTATTTCATGGGTATGAAATTGCATAAACCATGGCAATTTTTTTGCTGCTGGAGTACCTCAAAGGGACACACACACAGACTCTGTACCTTCTCCACACTTGATGAGTCAGCAGGGTGGTCTGTGCAGGCATGTCTTGATGTGGCAACATTTGTTTCTTTGCTAATACAAAAACCTAGTATTAAAGAGGGCTCACAAGAAAGGTTTGGCAGTATAGACACATGAACAGGAGCTGTATGGATTGTGCCCAGTGGTAAGAACTAAAAGAGCCCTTTACTGTGCGTTGCAAAGCCCCTTGATTTAGTGTTTCATATGCACCCCTCCATTCCATCTTCATTGGGTTTATTCAGTGCTCAGGTTCTGTACAAGTGTACTTACTGCCTCTGACCACACTCCTCCCACAGAATTACAAATCCTCCCCCTAATCATCAGCAGCCACCCTATGGAGGAGACCAGCACTTCTGTTTTCACATTGTGCTCCCCTTGGAGGCCCATCCAGAACAAATGTTCCCTCCACCCCCTACTGAAGAGCCTATTGGTCTTGCTAAGGTTCCAAGTTACTTTTATTTTTTTTTTAATCTAAACCAGGTTTCCTTCACTGATATCATAAACAGCTCAAAGTAGTACCACCCTCTTGGTACCCCATGATTCAAATGTCATGTCACAGCAAAGTGTTACTATGGCTAAATGATGTTTGGTAAAAATGTTCTGATTTCTGATCTTTCACACCACCACCCTAGTTACCCAGATCAAGTTATTCCTTAGGAAGCTCATGAACTCTGGCCTACAATGCTTTGAACATTAATTGCACATGCATTTTGCTGGTTTCACAGAATACACTCACAGTTACCCATACAGTCATATAAGTAGACACAACTGTGCCTTTAGATCATTCAGCCAGAAACATAAATAGCTGTAAAAATTATCTAAGTAGCTTTGCACTGAGTAAACTGAAGAACGTGGCCTTCCCACTATCCAATATGGGATGCAATACTTCAACACTGAACACATACAATTAAAAAAAAAAAATTACTGGTGTCCCTGAATGTAAACAACTCTGAGTCAACTGTGACAAAGTCTGGGATACATTCTTGAGGCAGTCTTATCAGGAAACAAGAACATATGAAAGGGAAATCAGCCCTCCAATCCCGGACTTTCCATTTTTTCCTCATCAAGGCACTGGTCACCAGACATGCCAATCTCATGAAGAGAGAAAGAAACAAAACAGCTGCCAAGGACTTGCAAGGTTGTTCCATCAGCTGTGAACAGTGGACGCACCAGCTGTGAGCATTACACATATATATCGTACACCACTCTCTTTTGGGAAGTCCTTGATGTGATTAATTAGGCATATTCAATGCTGGATGAACTAATGTCCAAGGCAAACAGCTCCTTGTGGTTTATGGCAGGAAAGTACCTTGGCTCACTGATGTACACTATTCTGGGTGCCTGTGAATGAACATACTATGATGGTCCTTCATTTACTCACAGTTTTTAATTTGTTCGTTTACAAATTATTTACCTACTCTCTATTCCAGAAGCACATACCACCATTTTTCCTATTTGTAAGAATTACTCACATGAAATGTGTGTCACCACCATGGAAATGAGGACCAGCCTAATGTTTTCTTCAGTTATATCTAACATTTTCTCAACAATTCCAATGTGATTCTGCAGAAGACAAACTCTAGCCAACACTTAGCTCAAAGCTCTCACTCATCAATGCTAAGTCTTCCTGTCCAACATTTCTGAATTTATGACGAGGTTTTAACATCACAAAGCTATAACTTCCTTCTCACACCACACAAGCATCTATTGGACACTGTTCTTCCAAAGTTTGCTACGTGGAAATGAGTATAGCATAACATCCTTTTCCACAAGGTAATTGGAATCCTTTTCCAGGGAGTAACCACAGACTGAGAAAGTAACTATAGAAGAAAATTACTATTAAAATGCTGTTGGTATTATTAAATACAATATTACACAAATAGCCATAATTTGAAGATCAAAATTTTTGTACAGACACACAGAAAATACAGTATTCCTTCTTTGAAGAATTTAGCCTTTGAATTGGCATTATAACACACTGTTTTAGTAAACATATACAACTAACATTCCCTGTTTGTATTTATGGTCATGGTGTTATTTGTGACCTGCTTTTCTTCTGTATTCTAAGAAACACATATTTGGGGGTTTCCTATAAACAGGTCCTTTTCTCATGTGCCATTGAAGTGTTAATGCTTTGGGCTACTTAGTGCTGGTAGGGACTTCACACATGCATTTAGTCCTTCAAGCCCAGATGGTTAGAAACACTCCAGAAACACATTATTTGCATAGATAACCTGATATATATAACAATCTTTGAAAAAATTCAAAATAACCCAGATTAACAATTTCTTCAGGTAAAAGCTTTCATCTGTATCTTTTGTCATTACATCCAGTGTAATGTCCCCTTTCCGAAGGGACCTAAAGCACATATATTAAAAAGGCTGGGAAGTTCCCCTGTGTTTCATAGCTCCTGTTCTACATAGAGTGGCTGTAGTGTATCACACAAAAGGCATATGTAGCCTGATAAAGCTGGCTCCAACTGCAGCCAAAAGGGTGTTTTGAGAAAAGCAAGAAAAACTTCTGCATATTCTGTATTTCTCCCTAATCCTCTGCCACTAGTGTTCAACTGCTTCTCACTCGAGCATTTCCTGAATGGCGATGTGCTTTCTACCTGTAAAGGGATTCTCAAATTTATCTTGAGCTTTTCCAGTCTCATTTTGAACCCACATTAAATTTACTACCTGAAACATGATTGGGTAAGGAGTTACAAAGGACCCCTACTTGTTCTTCCTGGCAGTGCTCACCATTAATGAGAAGCTGGGTGCAGTGAGTCACAAAAATGGGTGTGTACCTGTGGAATACGAGCAACCATAGAAAAATCATGGACTGCAGTGGATCTTTCAACCCAGTAATTGAAGAAATATATATAAACAGCAGCAGCATCCTTATAATGTAGAATCCCTCTTTGAAGGAATTTGTAAGTGCTTTTGAATTTGTTCTCAAAGGACATGTTATATTTCAACCTTTCCAGGCTAGCAAAAATACCCTAAGGACTTTAAAGAGTGAGTAAATAAATAGTTTCTTAGGTACTCAGAATAGCCATTGCACCATTTTAACAATTTGCCTCTACTAATCGTAATATTTTAAGATTAAAACATTTTGGCTAGCAGGAAATAAAAAATAAAATGAGAACAACAAGGCTTATAGAAAATCTTTATGATATGACAATATTGTTGGTATTACAACTTTTCCAAAGCACCCCTCAGAGGCTGAAAATATTTTGTGAGAACTGTTTCTTATGAGCTGGGGCAAGAGCAACTGAAATAAAAGATTTTTAGAGCTATAAATATAATCATTAAACATTCCTTGCACAGTAAGAGAACAAACTTCAAAGCCTGTGTTCCAGATGTAATGAAGCTCAGAAAGGTCAGACATCAGACTAATTTAGCATTCCTATGAGTCTTGATGCAGATAATTCTTCAACATCAAGACAGTTACAGTTATGAAGTGACTGGTTACAGGGCTCAAAACATTCATTCTGCAAGACCACTATCTTAGCTAAGAATGTAAAATTTTAAGATCCTGATTAGGAATCTAAGAACAAAAAACAATTAGGCATGCTTTAGCAAGTGTGCAGTTTTCCCAACACTATTATTCATCTATTTCATCAAATAAGTTAAGTAGGTTTTCTCCTTCTGTTTATTAAAATGCATCCTATTTGAACTTTACACGCATTAAGATGCAAAGTTCAAATAAACATATCCTCAGAAGAAAAGGAAGAAAGTAGGAGCCTCACTAGCCATTTCAGTAGAAATACAGGATACATACTTTTTCTGTTATGGATTTCAGTGCTGCTTCTACAGCTTGGAAACAAGCTAGACTTAGTCACCTGGGAAATTGACTTTTTCTTTGCTTCTCCGTCATGTTATTGCTCTTGGCTCTTTCACAGACTTCTCTGCATTGATTCACAATTTCTGAGAGGGTGTCTTTCAGCAATTTTCATTACATTCATGAATGTTACCCTTTTAGTTGTACCTCGTATTTAATTTTCTCATCATCAGGAGAACAACCTGAAGGTCATTTTATGGGAAATGTGGAATAGCTACTTTGGCTAGGGCTGAACTCTAAACAAGGTCTAATAATGCCATTGGAGGGCTTGGCTTTATTCTGACAGAAATTCTAAGTGTTAAAAAATTATGCATACACATCATACGATAGAAGTCATAAATGAATACAGCAGCAACAAATTATTATTACCAAAAAAGCATTTTGGAAAGCATAAACAAAATTAATTGAAACTGTAGATTTAAAGTGGTAGTGATTTTCAAGACCTACATAGCTCTTTAATTCAAGGGATTGCAAAACACGTCATATAGAAACCCAGCAGCCATGTGTAGGAAGTTCTGATAGCAGTTTTTATCACAGAGTGATGGCAGCTTTGCCCAAGAACTATTTTGGCCAGCAGTCTTCAGTATGGATTTTTTAAAATTCATTATTGAAATCTTCATTTGATATAAATATTCTTGAAGAGATAACACGCCCCTATTTAAATATTAGCAGTAACTCCAGCACATATAGACATTGAGTTAGTAATTTTAATATTAGAATCTTGTCACTGCAGTCAGCAACATCCAGATTATAAAAAATATGTTATCAGATGGGGAAAGTATTTAGTTTTAATGTTTCTGTTAACAATGAAAGTATTATGTAATAAATGAAAGGATGAGATTCCTGCATGCTCCACAGAGATTCTAAATGTATTCTAACATTTATTTATTCAGGAAATTTATCCAATTATCTTCTCACCTAAGATAGTCCTCTAGGCTTGTGTGCAATTAATAAGCAGATATAGAGATCTTAATTTCATCTTATTTAAAAACCCATTTGATGAACAGAATTGATGCCCTCTCTCCATCAACTAAAAGGTTTAAGACAGATGACTAGCATCAGATAGCATCTGATAAATTCTAAAATATACCACAATTATGAAGAACAAAAAAAATAGGGATAAAAGAGATTCAAATGAAAAAGACCATGGAGAGACTAAAATAAGTCACTAAGTTGCATAGTCAGCTTGCAGCTGACTGGAAAGAAAAGCAATAAATCTGTAAACACAAACATGCAGACAACTTTTTGCATACTTTTCTGAACCTATGTGGCAGAGACAAATGCTGTCAAGAAATGTCAATAATCTTTATTCTATTTTGGTTTTCATTTGAGAAAAGCATTTCCAAACAGAAACAACAGAAATACTCCAAAAATACTCCATGTAGCAGATCGTCAATTATAAATTCAGTAATTTTTACAAACTGAGCTATGTACATCAACCCAGAAATGTTTAAATAATAAAAATACTACAAAATACTTTTAAATCTTTATAGAACAAACCGAAGGCTGTAAACAATTTCTGTAGTCATCACCCTGACTTAACACAACTACAGAAATATGGTTTAAAATTCATCATCATCTGTGTATCTGTGTATATGCAAATAAGAAAGAAAAAAAGAACATAATTAAAGATATCCTATTACCTAATGGACAGAGGCAGGAAGTCAAACTAGCTTTTACAAAACCAAGGGTTTTTATGAATAGTGTCCACTGCAAAGTTGAAGGAACAGCACTGCCTTAACACAATTTCCTTGAATACTCATATTCTGTTTATTGCATACCTATTTTGTTCACTATTCTACACTTCTCACTTTATCATTACAAAAATGGGAAAAGTACGATTAGATGATGTGAGCAGCATTTTTTTATTCTCGCTAAGAAAAAAAAGGTTTTGTATGAATTTCCCTTGTGCTCCCAATAATTCTAGAATTTTAAACCAGTTTTCACTGATATAGCTGAGTTCTGGAAAAAGATAGTATACTCCTTTTAGAAGAAATTTAAGGAATTTGACTTTAAAGGAAGTCAACAATCAAAGGCAAGAGATGGTACTTGTAGATGAAGTGCTCAAGTGTGAGTTCACACCATATTAGACCTCTGAGGCCACTTTAAGAAAAGAAACTATATAAGTTTTATGTTGCACCTTAGAGGAGACTAGGCACCTTATCAGGAAAAAGCCCAACAGCAAACCATAGTGCACTTCTACTTTTTTGGTGTTGTTTTTTTTTTTTGCTTTTGGTGTTTTGGTGGGTTGGATGTTTTTTCTTTTGGCAAGGAGAAGTAACAGATTAACAGTCAACAGTTTGAAAATAACACAAACAGTGTTTTAAAGAAGGAAAAGCTGGAACATATTTAGCACCTGCACTTAACCATGTAGATGACAGAGCTGTTACAGAATTGCTCTGCTTATTCTACCCCTAGACAATTTCAACTGAGGTAATACAGCTTTGAAATTAGAAAAAAGTCTTAAGTCACATTACCAACAACAAGTGAAAATGTTTCCCTTTGGTCATATTTTTTTCAGAACATGCATGACATCAACAAGACTCAAATCCAAAAATACCAAATAATTTAAGGTTGTTGTCATTGTCATAGGTAAATGAAACACAGATTCTAACACAGAAATTACAGATGTATAATGGCAAAGAGAGCAACAAAGCTTACATCCTGACATCACAGTGGTCTACTTAAAGGTTGAAACAGCAGATCCTTTCTCAATATAACTCTTTCATGAATATTATCACTTTGGTATTTTCTTGGCATTTGTAAATAGCTGTTCACAGAAAACTATCACAAACATGAGTGAAAAAAAATGAAAATAACTGCACTTGACTAGAAAATTGGGTATTAGTTACACTTCTGATCACAAGATTTGCCAGGGGCTTTATTTAACCACCATTCAGGCCAGTCAACATTCTACATACTTCTGAAGCTTTCAAACATGTTTGTTTATACAGATTATGATACCAGTGGTAACTACGATGAGTCACCTTGTCTTTACTAAAGTAGAACAAGCTGTTATAATCACTTAAATACAGAACTGGACAACACAGGTATTCCTTTTTTGTCTTAGGGGTTTCTGGTGATATTAGAAAATTTCTTTGTTCCACAGAACTGTCACATGTGAGTCCACAGTAAATTCAGAATTTGGGGGTCTTTCAAGTTAAGGTATTTCTCCAATCTCAACATGCCAGTTAGTTACTTTGCAGTTCACTTAGATAGATGATTTGGAATGTGGAGAAAGTCATGGTCCTGACACCTGTTATGTGGTTAGAAGTGAGGTACTTTTAAAGAGAGACACATTTCAAAAAAGGCTAGTATGGGTTTTCCATGTTCCCAAGCAGAAAATAATCTTCTGAGGAGTTATCTACTTCTTAGAACTCCAAAACCCAGCATTAATCAACTTATTAATTTATTTAACACAAGGAAATGAGAGGTTTACTTAACTGGAGGGCTTATCACTAGAAAAAGCTATAAGAACAAAGAAGCATAAGTGTAGCAAGTAAGATTCCTGTTTCTAATTGCAGTGGGACATACCACCTCCTCAAAATGAAGCAACATAAATTTAAAAAGCAACAAAAATAAAGTATGAAAAAAGGACACATTAGATGCATGGGAATACAGCTAGACAGAAAAGCATTTTCTCCACAGTTCTTAAGTTTAAAAATAAATATAGAAGAATTGCAAAGATAGTATTTTTATTAAGTAAAAGTGCAAACTCAAATTATGATATGACAGACTGACCTTCAAGAGGAGTTTCCAGTTATATATGAAATTGCCATGTCTTAGTAAATCTTACCACAGTGGAAGGTAGGAGTCTCATTAGAAAGAAACCTGTGTTCACTCACAGTAGCATTTTATTTTAACTCAGGAGATCAGTTTTGAACCAAGTTTCCTGGCCCTCCCTGTTCAAATGGCTTTGATTTCCACATTGTGGAGCCATCACCTCAGAGTTTGCAGACTGAATTACTTTTGAGAACCCAACAACCCCTCCAATGTGCTCTAACCACTAAAAGGCATTCGGCACCCTTGGGCCCATTCAGCTGAACTAGAATTAATCAGAAGTCAAGCCCCTTAAACTCACTGTGGATATCAAATCCTCTGACCCATCTCATTTGCTCTGGACCTACCCCTATTGTTTGACATCATCAGATAGAAATCACGTTTTTTCAATCCTTAGGTAATGCTATTTCTTCAATAGTATCACCACTGCAATTTAGAAGTTATACATAAAAATTAAAAGCTTTAATAAATTTGTTCCTATGCTTAAGTTAACAACATTTTCACTGTAATTAAAAATTATTCAGAGCAAAGAAGGCTCATCTAGTACTTCCTTTGAGTAGATGACTAGGAACACAGTCACTTAATGAACTGATCAACTCATTATAGAAAAAAAATTGTATTAAACAATGAATTAAATCCAAAACTAAAGACACATGACAAACTTAACCTGAACAACTTCGATTACTGTCCATAGTTTTACATTAGAGCTCATAGTTTAACCACAGCGTACATTCTAAATTTACAAAAAGTAAGGAAAAGGAGTTACAGAACAGGCAAAAAAATCAACTATAGTTTCTTTCTCTATGGAATGGAACTGTACATTGGTATAGACAATATATTCTACACATGGAGTATGAGAGACTGAGAAGAGACTAGTAAGAAGAGAAACATGTAGCAAACATAAGTGTTTATGACTACTGCCCTCTATCCGAACTTCATAAAAACTATTAATTGAAGTCATCTTACAAAATTATTTTCTACTTTCAACTAAAGAAAAAAACCCCACAAACAGGTTCAGAGTTTGACCACTGCTACTGTACAGTATAAAACTGACATTCTTGCAATGAAATGAATAATTATGTTTGCTTGTCTCTACAGTATTGTAGGAGAAATACCAAACTTTGATCTTATTACTGCAGTGATAATGGAAAGAATTTACTGCAAGAATTAATTCTGCAGCTTTGTTTAAATGAAGAGTTTGTAATTCAGTTTGTTCTTTGTAAGCAGAAAGTAAGTCATTCCTTCTACTCAGATCTCCTAGATATAAACACTGTTATACCTTTAGATTTTTATATGTATTTTAAAACACTTACTGTTCTAAGAGTTGATCGTATTTTCTTAAAGATTCCTTCTCAGCAGTAACTGCTCTCTCTTTTTCTGCAACAGCATTATCTCGTGCTTCTCTCAAATTTCTGAAGGAAACAAAAATTATTCTGTTAAGAATCTGTTAGAAACAAGACTACTTTGCTTCATTAATTACTGCTTTCTGATACAAATTTCAATGCTACCTTCTTCAACTCTCATAGAATGACAGAAGGGTCTACTTTCTTTACTTTAGAAGGCTTTACTTCAGGTTGTTTTCATGTATACCAGCAGAGCTTCCAGTTGTAAATGTAAAAAAATTGTAAAAAACAATTATCAAATCACCTATTTACATGTGGAAACCTGTAACTCTAATTATTCTAGAATACTAGAACTATTTTTTTTTTTTCAGGAATTAAATAAATTCCAATGATTTTCCTTGGTGCTTTGAGAATAACTGCAGGAATGTTGTCTGCCTAGCTGAGATGATTCACAACTTTTGATAGAGCAAGAAAAGTTCAGGTAAGCATAGAAATCCTACTGCCAATTGTCTAGGTACCGTGATATATATATATGTTATTGCATAGCATCGGACTCTCCTGGGTTTTATGGCAGGCAACATTTTTGATCTGCAAAGAACCATAAAATAACATTTTATTACAATCAATTAATACCCTTTTTTTATAATCAGGGATAAGTCAAGATGTTCAAACGACCTCAATTATTATTTGACCAACACAAATGAGAACAGCATGATACTAAGAATAAAATATATAGTATTTGTGTTTAAAAATTGGAATTAGTTATTCATAGTCTGTTATGCTGCAAGCAGGCTATAAATTAACACCGCACTAGACTGTAAGGAGGGGAAGCACTGCTTAGATACTGTATATAAACTCAATGTCCAATATTCAGTGTAACAGAGCACCAGCCAATTTGCCAGAGCTAACAGTGGTTGTTGAGGATCAGACATCTCTGTCATGACTGTTTTTAAGGATGTTACTCTACTGCTTGTTTGCTTCTATGATGAACATTCACCAGCACTTGAAACATATTAGATGATCTTAAAGATTCCTTTTGATTTTGTTTTATCTAAAAGGAATCTTATTTATATGTTACAAATACAAGCAAATCCAAGGACAGCTGCAAGGCAACCTACAACCATGACTAGCAGCTATGACTAGGGGATTTCACTTCAACACCACATTCTTCATCTGAACTGAACTGCTAATGTGGATGCAACCAAGATCTTCCTACTGAAGTTTTGTTTTTTCCCTCTCCTTACAGCTTTCTGACTTAAGGCAAAGAGAAATTAAAGGCTCGGGCAAGTTTTGGAGAAAAGTCAGGATACAAAGGAAAATGGAAAATTATTACGCTCATGTAAATGTTAACCTAGGTCATTGTATCACACTAAAGGTATATAATTTCTGGTTTAAAGACTATTTTCTAGAATAAATGTTATCAGTGGCACTTTTCTGAATTCAAAGTAATTCATACGAACAGCAAACAGTTACTTAGAAAAAATTAACATCCAAATTACGTAGCAGCTAACTGGCTACTAGAGAAAGGTAACAAAATTTTCTTTAAAAATTTAGTTTCTAGGCTATAGAATTTAGTGCAGATGTTCAGGGACTGACCTTAAGATTAGATTCTTTAAAAGTGACTCATACCAAAATATGGCAATATGGCAATATATTTTGTTAAGAGCATTAAGATCAAGCATATTATGTTTCAGAGTAGGAGTCCAGAGCTGTATTCTTAAGACTGGAGTAGTGGAGGTGGGATAAAAATGAAACAGTAGGAGAGATACAGAGCCTCATTTAGATAATAAACTCTTTTGCTTAGTTGAACAACTAATCAATTGAAAATGCAATAGGAGGGAAAAGGACAAAAGTGAGGGACTATTCAACCAACAAGACCACAATCACAGATGTGATGTAACTTCTGTTGAAATACTCTCTAGAGAGCCAGGAGACACACCAGTGATGCTGCCAGTTGTCAGCTGTGTGACTGCCACTTCACAGGAGGTGAAGCACCTACTCAAATGGCTGCACTGGGGCCTTACAAGGCATTTAGCCAGCCTATAACACAATGAAAGTAAATGGGACATAAATACTATCTAGAGGATCAAGAATGGGCATGGGGGGAAAAAGGTGAGATGAAGACATGGGAGGCAGCACCTCATGGGTATCTTTATTAGGTTTTCACACAAACATCTTCACAACCATCATTTATTGCATATAAATGCAATAACTATCACATCCCTAAACTGGTCTAGAATGCACAAACTGTATTCCAGTCATATTTGACCACATCAGAAAATGTGCTTAGGGAAAGCATCTCACATGCTCAACTACTAAATTGTGTTTGAGCTATGGGAATAGACTACAGGTAATCCAGTGTCAAACCTCTTGCAGACATTCACATGCCCTGTGAATTCACTCATGCTTGCTAATGCAAACACAGCCCATGCTTACAACAGCCATACAAGTGAAACTGATGCCAAAAAAATTAGGCATGAATGCATCACCTAGTGATTAGTGGCCCCCTCCCATTTTAGTTTCTTGAACTGATTCATTCTAGTGTAAAATACGTGCCAACAAATTCAAAGGAACTATCAGGCACATCAGGCTTGGCAAACAATATGAGCAACTGAATATTGGATTAGCTTAGCTGTAATACCATTCCATGCTTTGAGCAGGAGGATGAAACCAGCATCTTAACTTCATTTTCAGCCACAAACAGCATCTCATCACATTACACAAATTCACTGCAAATTGTTTTGCTCACAATTTGAGGTTCAATTTGTCTTACCATTGAGGCAGACTGCCTTATGGTGGATTTTTTAGTATTTTCTAGAAAGAACATATGCTAGAAAGCTTTCTTTTAATTTTTTTTTTTTTTTGCTAAACATGTAGGCAAATCTAAGGGATTTGCATTTCAGAAGTAATTATTTCAAAATGAGGAAAAAAACTTCTGTAAAGCAGTTCCAGATACAAATGAAATATCTTTCAGTAGCTTTCTCAATGATATACAGACACTTGTCAAATCTCCAAAGTAATGCATGCTTAAATTCATACTTTGTAATTCAAAATAGATTTGCATACAGGAAGTGGTGTGGATGTATATGTGTATTTTACTCACACTAGCAAAACTACACAATGATGTAATTGTTTTTTAATTAGAACTTTCTGTTGACTGAAATACAGCAGAAGCCATGTTCTTTTTCCACTCTTCCCAGCAGTAACAAAAGTACCTATTAGAGGAACAGATGTTAATGCTACAAATATCTTTTTACTATTGTCATTTCCTTCTGCACACGACACTTTCAGGACATCTACAGTAAAGTTATTAAGCACTCCTCCTATTTTAAAGCAATCAAATGGACAAAAAACAAGCTGAAAAAGAAATTTGGTGCCAAAGGTCCAAATCTTTAAGTCCCTAAAAGGCTTAGGCATGTGCACATAATTCCATGGTATTCAACTAGATGGTACACATACAAACTCATCATGCAGGTCTTTGTAGGACTAGAATCTTCCTCAAAAGAGAATTTTACAATAATTTACAGGAAATCAATGTTTTTTTTGAATCATGATGCTCTTAACAAACTCAATTAGATTTACTTCATACAGGCTTAAGTCTTATCTCTTTTGGGTTTTTCCTGCCTTATTTTCCACATCAACATTTTCTCTTCTGGATTCCCAGCCGAGTTTCAAGATTGCCCCTAGAGCATGACATGTAAACTGTCATCCCGTGTCAATTAACTAATACTATACCTCTGAACAAACCTCAAACCACCAGATTTAATGTAGAACATGAATTCTAATATTCCTTTTCAAGTGATAATGTTGGCTGTCCATCATTTAATAATAAATATAACAACATAAACTTACTGTACAAGTATAATTTCATTTTAGTTTTTACATTTTTAGTACCTCTCAAAGAGTTAGTCAGCTAGGACTATATCTAAGCACAAAACAGTGCTTGGTCATTTCTTCCTCAATTAGGTTATTGCCTACACCTTACCTACCTGTTTTCACGTTCATACATCTCTTTTGAGGTGCTTCTAAGTTGATCAATTTCTTGATTTGTTTTCAACCTTATTTGTTCCAACTCTTCATGTAGTCTCTTTTCATATTCTGCTTTATAGTGGTCTCTGTAAATAAACAAACATATTGCACTAGTCAAAATATCAAAACTTGAGGTACAGCTTTACAAGAGCAGAGTTCTTCTTGATTTTACATTTTATTTCAATCTTTATTCATTTACCTCTCAATGACTTGAAATACTTATCAGCCTATGTTGCTATATAAATTAAATGAAAATCAACCAGGAATAAATAATATTTAACTGTGAATAAACAGAAGTCTTTTGCACACAGATTTAAATTTTTAAAGTTATTTAATATTGATTAATCACATATCATTAACATTCTTCCAGAACTTCTTTGTCAGCCTCTAAACAAGTGCTTATATTAAGTAACCATTTAAGTCCTTACTTTCTTCTTCATTCCTGGATAAGGATTGATTAACTTATTGACTTGCAATGATGCCATGCCCCTACAAGACTTCTTTGTGTACTATCTGCACCTCATATTAGGGGAAAAAAACATCACAAGTTCAATTGAAAATTAAATGGAGTGGACATTTGTGAAGTCAAAAGCCCCCAATATCTGGGAATTTATCCTGTCAATGTAACATATGAATTATTTAAAACACAAAGTTTTTAAGCAACAAGTATCAGAAGATATCAGGATAAAAGAATTTCATTTCAGAGAAACATTGACTTTTTTTGTGACTTTGGAAGCTCATGACAGATTGTAAGGAATCTCATAAAGAATCTCTCTGACAAAAACAGGGTTATGTTGTAAGCGCTGAACAGTTAAGGAATGTCAGAATTTTATAGCATCTAGTTAATGTTCAAGAATAATTAATCAATAATTAAGCAACTGACAAAAATCACAGGTTTGGAAACAAAAGCCTATTATGAAGATATGTGCATTTGCAACTGTAAAAGGTTTTAGACTTAATTTAATTTCAAATCATGTGTTAGCCCATAATTCCTAGAAACGAGTACTTGAGCTGGTCAAAAACTCCCTCACATTAACTAGACGCCCCAAATTATTAAAATGGAGAATGCTTGCTGTCAGGTTTTCCTTTTATTTTATTTCATTTTCCTTTTGTAAAAGTAAACTTCCCAGGTTTTCTTTTTATTGAAACATTGTATTTCAGTTGACCCTTCAAGACAACAGTAAACTTATTTCTTCTCATTCTTCAACTGTGCCACACTATAGCAAACACTCTATGAAGACCTTTTACACAATAAAGAGGTTTATCATAAAAAAACCTATAAAGAGTGATTTCTTAAAGTAAGACTTCAAAAGTAAGACTAAATTTTTTATTTAAAATACAGAAGTTCTGGGTGAATATAAATGAAATACATAGTTCTGACATATAAACAAACAAAACAAATTTAAAAAACTCTGAGTGACTGCATTGAAAGGAAAAATAATATTTAAAACTCTTCTGATACAGGCTGGAGCTCCATAACTCATCATTTCAAGAATGCCCTTCTATTTTCATTTAGGTAACAATTTTTGTTTTAGTTGTCTATCAGGAGAATCATATTAGCACACTTCCTCTTAGTTATAGACGACACAAGATTTATGGATATATATTGAAAACAAGAAGTTTGTTTTATAATTAACTGAGCAAACCTACAAGAATAATTGTCATAAACGCCCAAGTTTATGCTGAAAGTTTACTTCCACTGCTATGGTCTTATAAAGGTTTAAAAAATGTTTGTGATACATAATTTGACCCAAGAAAAGTGTCCTGCTTCTAGTTAAAAAAATATGAGTTAGCTTTCTGAAAAATATAATCAATTAAATGGGATTTGTGCAAGAAACAAGAGAAAACAGTTAAAGAATCTGTCTACTGATAGAAGTGAGCAGACAATAACTTGCCTGGATGCAACATATTTTTCATACATTTCTTCCCTAGCTTTTTTTGCATCCTCTAGCTGAATCTGTAGTCTTTCAAGACGATCTTCTTCATGTGCACAGCGAACACTAAGCTCCATGTTCTGGCGATTCAGATAATCTTTATCTTTTTGCAACAAGCTGAGGGATTGTTGTATGGTTGCCAGCTATAAAAGGTATTAAAAAGAACACTTTAACACAAATTTCAAGATAAGTATTTAACCTATGTACACATATTTGCAATTTAATTTTAACTCTCTTCTGTGAAATCATCTGAACCAAAAGACTCTATTTACACTTGATTTTAACAAGTTGATGAAGCTTTAAGTTGAAAAAAGACTTTAATAACAATACCATTTTATGAGTTTACATTATTTATTTCCAGTAGTTAGTGCCTGAAAAAAGAGGTCCTTTCATCTACATCAGTATCTAAACAGTGCTGAAGTACTGAATAGAAGAATAGCAGCAGTACTGCATAGTGCTGTGTCAGAAACACTGATGGAGAATCTTGGTGCCAACCTGTCATGCTGACTATGACATTCTCAGGAACAGCAGTGAAATGTTTAAGGGCACCAGGGTGATTACTGCTCCGCAAAGAAATGGTAAAACTGATTGTTCTGGGGCTGATGTAAGGCACAATTGTTGTGGACAAGGGCAAAGAGCTGGTGTTGCTACAGAAGGCTAAACTGATGCCAAAGTAGGAACAAGAATATGTTGAGAACAGCCACCTTTGTCATCAGATCAACCATGTTTCCTACACCAAGAAGCAGTGTGAGGGAGAGCGGTCTCCATCCATTCAAGGTGAACACAGTTAGAGAACAGGCAAAGAGCATAAAGGACACTGTTGCAAGGTGGCCCAACTTCATAATCATGATAACAAAACAGTTTCATCCTCTTAAAGAATTTTGCCATTTAACCTCCTGATGATTTCACATACCAAGTTCAAAGAATGATAAATTAATAACTTATCAGAAACATGTCTCCTACAGCTATAAAGACATAATGTACATGGTTTAGACAGAATTCACCTTTTCTAAGTCATAGAAGGACTAAAGGTTACTTAGGAAAGATACTGGAGTCAAAAGACATGGAGCAAGAAGTTAAAGAGATGACAATTTATACACAAACAGTGCTCTTAGAGGCATGCTCTTCTCTATCAGCCCACTTGCTGAGCACCACACTCAGGGTGAGGTATAAATGCCTGTTCTATACCTGATTTAAGAAAAGAAAAGTAAACATGGTCTCTCTCCAAGTAATATGTTATATGTATATCCACAGTGAACAGACATCACAGACTACTACACAAAGAAAAGCAAGCAGTTGCTCCTCCTCTGTAACAAGTACTGTGTAAAAACTTCCAATTGGATGTTCTTCCAATCCAGGACTTGATACTGTATCAGCAGACACAAAAATCAGCACAAACCTTTCAGAAGATTTAAGTAATACACAGTTTGAAGTGATATTTTAGTTTAAAGCAGTGCTACTTTTGCTCACTCTGATTAATTCAGTACAAAGTTAATGAAAAAAAGCCATTGTTGCTGCTGTTCTGCAGTACTCCATATGTATGTACAAACTTGATGTACAGGACAGTACTTTTTTGGCCATTCTTGTACGCTGAGAACAAACCTGACTTTTGGTGTCTTCTTACAATGCTAGACTGAGGAATAAATAGATTAACAAAGCCTGACACCAAAGGGGTACTTTCTAATAGAAACTCAGTGTTTTTCCTTAATGTTTCTGACAATCTCTACAGCTACCTGTAAAATTAGGCAGAGCAGTGCTATCTTAAAAGTGGCAGTTTTAGCCTCTGTTCTATCTGTAATACTGTTATTTACACAGAGACACTAAGGAACACATCTCCCCTGAATACTCTCAGGAGTAGTCTGTCTCATTTATTCAGCTGCTAAAGTGTTAACACACAAAGATCTTCCACACTATTCCTGCAGGGCTCTGCTTCCCTGGCTGAACCCTTGCCTGCCCACTGGAAGTGGGGAATGAATTCCTTGACTTGCTTTGCTTGTGTGTGTAGCTTTTGCTTTGCCTATTAAATGGTCTTTATCTCAACCCATGAGTTTTATTGACTTTTACTCTTCTGATTCTCTCCCCCATCCCACTGGGATGGGCAAACAGCTGTGTGGGGCTTAGTTGCCAGCTGGAGTTAAACCATATCAAGCATACTCACAGCATTCATCTTCCAATGGTAAATTTTCCCCTGGGGCCTCCCAGGTTCCTGAGCTTATTGGCAGAGTTCAGCCTGTCTTTGCTTCAGCCTTCTAAGTCACATACCTAGGAAAATGGCATGAATATAATGCCTAGGAAAAAATGGGAAGCACTCGACCAGTGTTGAGGGAGATAGCCTATGTTGCTGTGAGGCTGACCAGCCATTTGAAGGATCATAGCAAGTAATCAAGGCTTCTGATTACCACAATCTTCCTTCAAGTAGAGGCACTCAGTTGGGCTGGTAAATGTAATCTCAGTCCCTGCAAGGATTATGAAGCAAATTCCCCTGGAAGCTATATCCATGAATATGAATGAGAAGGTGACAAAAAAACTAGCAGGAATTTACCAAGGCCAAACCTATCAAACCTGAACAAAAATGTCAGCTCTGTGAATGGGGGGGATCACTGTCCATGTCATTTACTTTTGCATGGCTTTCAGCCACCTCCTGTAACAGCTCTATGGAAAAGCTGGCAAAATACGGATTGGATAGGCAAACATCTGTTGAACTAACTGAACATGGGACAGAAATGTGCCCTGACAACAAAGAAGGCCAAGTGGCTACAAGGCTATACAATGCAGACAGTGGGTTAAAGAAAATTATTATCCAGTGTTCCACACTTGTGAGACTATATTTGGAGTGCTATATCCCATGACATGCATGTCCTAAAGACATACATTAACATACTGAAACAGGACCGGAAGAGCTCTACCAGGATGGTCATGAACTACAGCATATGATGTACAAGGGGTTAAGACAAATACTTGGAACTTTTTTCAGCCTTCAGAAGAGAAATCTGGTTGGGGAAAATATTATTGCTCACTTCAGCTATCCAAGTGGAACACATAAAAATAGCCAGAGTCTTGGCCGTACATACTTAGAGGACAAGATGCAACAGAAAAAAAGCTGTACCAACTGATTAGTTTTTACAAATGCATTTTCACAAGAGAGCAAACAAACACTGGAACAGATTGTCCAAAAGGCTGTGGAATCTCATCATTGGAGACTTTAAAAACTTGACAAAGCCCTAAGCAACTTGACCTAATCTTGCTCTGTAGTGCATGGGCGGGTTGGAGCAGCTAAGTCTCTTGCGACCATTACAATTAAATTATTCCATGATCCTAACAACCTTGATTAGACAAAGAATCAAATTCCTGAGATGATGATGATTACTAAGGTAAGAAATTTATGTTTACCTCTTTTGCTAAGTCATTTCTTTCTTTAGTTTGTGTTTTGTATGACACCTCCAGTATTTCATAGTTTCTTCTGAGTTCTGATAGTTCATGCTCAAATACATCACGTTCACTGTGAAAGCAAAGTTAAACCATTAGATGCAAAAAGTGCAATGAACAAAATTCCTGTGCCTTTTTAATTTCGCAGCCTTCTTCCAGTTCAAGACACTGACTTCTTCCAATAAGTCACTCACAGAACAACTGGTGATAATCTTAACCTTTAATAGTTACTAACACCTGGAACAGTATCATTTTACATGAAACAACGGAGTATTATTTAAATACTAAGAAACAAAGAAAATTCTACAGTACACAAACTCAAATTCTACAGTACTCATTCTCCTCTGATTATTCTTCTACACTATTCTTCTAGTGTAACTTTGGGCTATACATTTCTTCTCTTAGCAATGATCTGTAAGTACCCATTGTTTTAGCTTTATCAAGCTTCTGATGCTATTTCCCATAACATTCTCTTCAATCTTTTGCAGACATGGAAGTCGAATGAAAAAGTGAAACAACTTCATTACCATCTTCTTAACAGAGCAGAAAGTAATGTATACTTGTTCTCAGTAGGTACTCTCCCCTGCATACAGCCTTGATACCAGAGTGGGTTGTCATGTTTAAAATATATATGACACAGCTGCAAAAATTGTGCTGGTGTCCTGAGCAAAAGAGCTTTCTCCATGCACTAAGAAGCATCACTATGTCTCCACTCTCACCCTGTTAGAACAGTGAAATGAATGAGCCAGTATGAGCTTGCAGTTTAGAAAAAAGCTAACCAATATTATATTAAGCATAGCATTGCTTTAAAACTGAGATAACTTGCAGTACAGCAGAACTAGATTTGACATAGTGTTTTTTAAAAGCAGAAACAAGTCTGGAAGTGATTTACTCCTGCAGCGCTCCCAAATATCCTCATGCAGTTATGCCAACAGAGCTCTCCCCTCCTCTTCATGTGTGCCTACCCAGCTGAATACAACCTACTCTCTCAAATACAGTTTTGGCACGTTCATTCATGCTTTTCTCAACTCAAGGCTATTCTAAATGCACACTGTTAAACACTGGAGCCATTCACATGAAAGTTATTACAATCCACTTATTAAGATGCAGTTGCATATAGGAAGCAAATCACAGCACCAATCCATCCTATTTCCAACAAGATGCCAGAAAGATTCCAGGGTTGTTTTTGTACATACTGCTGTGAACCAAAAATGCTGTGAATCCAGAAGACAGATTCCCCTTCAAATGACTTAGTGAGCAAAGTCATTTGTGTCAGCAACTATGCCTGAGTTCATTCCATATGAGCAACTAAGGAGCTGACAGGGTCTTTTCTATTCATAATCCCTATTTTTGAATACACTTCTCCACAAATGTGCCAAAGACCAGATTTCTTGTACTTTCAAGCACACTGAAAAAGCTGTCTGGAAGCTGTACTGTGAGGTATACATCTATGAGTATATTTACAAGAAGTCTATTTTCACTATTTTGCAATTGCTTTTCGCAAGATGGATATTCAAAACATTGGCTATAACAGTACAATCTGTATTTTAAAAAAGCTAGACACTGGAACTTCCTGCAGTTAAACAAATTCACTAAGGTAATCCTAAGATTATCCGCCAGAGTTCTCAAAACAGCCCTTTCAAATTTTATCGTTTCAAAGATATCTCAAGTTGTAAATATTAATTCCCAAGGTCCTGCCCTCCTAACTCACTCAGTAAGCAGCACAGAGTAGAGCATAGGGCCTTTTGTTAGATCATTGCTTTTAAACTATGAATAAAAAAGGAGTACTTGTTCCAAGATGCTTGCTATCAACAGCTCCCACTTCCTTAGCTGCAATGAGACTGCTAGGGTCTCTTGAAAACACAATAAATCTGAAAATATAACCTTTAGAAAGATAATTTGATGCACTGGTTTTCAGAATGTTGTTCATTTTAGGTCTGCAATATACTAAAAGAGGTAATTGAACCATTAGTGTATGAGGTAAGAAAAAATATGTGTGCTTAAGTCAAAAACAAAACTAAGAAGTCTGGTCAATCAAGGCTGATCTTTATTAACATTTGTATGTTAGTTAAACACTCGAACTATAGAGATACTTACGATTTTACTTTATCATAGTTCTGTTGTCTGTAATCACCTTGCTGAATCAATTGCTTGGTATCAGCCAGTTCCAGTGTTAAACGCTGGCATCTGACCTCAAGCTCTGACCGACTCCTCCTCTCGTCTTCATAGCTCTAGGAAGTGAGACATTTTGAAATTATCACAAATGCACTGATATTTACTTGGAGTAATCACCAACTAAATTTCATTAAAACCTCTTATGAATATTCAGGTGGTAATGCTTTCATTTGTCTGAGTATTTGGAAATTTAGCACATCACAAAGTAACCAGCTATATCAATATTCAACTTATTTTTATCTTATTACAAATACTTGATTAAATGCACCTATTTTTTCCAATGCATTTGTCCATTAGCACAACTTCCAAGACCAGTAACCATCTTATACCACCAGGTATATGATGTTGTAAAGGTGGTGTGACTTTCGTGCTCCTAGTTTAGGTTTGCAGACCACCATAACCAGCTGGTGGTCTGCAAACCCACACTAGGAGCATGAAAGTCACACTATCTTTACAACAGTTTCAAACAAGTCAAGAGACTTGTGAAGATACTTGCTAGTTAATTTGAAAAAAAGAGATAGGATGGTTTGTTCAGCAAGTTTAGCAACATCTGTCATTATCTGAAAGATTTCAGCCAGTTACTCCCAAATTGTAGCTATTGTATCTGGTAACCAATGTTTGCTGAAGAATATCATGGAAAGCTTTCGTGGAAGAAAAAATAAAATAAAATAAAATAGTTTACTTAATGGTCCATCAGCATTAATTTCCATTTCCCCTTCTTTTTTGTCCTCACATACTTTTACAGATTATTTTGAAAACCAAAACAACAAAAGCAAAGGAAGAGAGTATGCATCCTTTAAAATACTAGGTATTCCTTTTGAAGATCGACAGATTTCCTAATCACACTCATTCCCTCCAACTCTCCAGAGGAATTTTATACCTTAATGCCCAATCTAGATTGCATTTTTCAGTTTTCTACTACATAGGTACTTTTTTTCACAAACTTATCTTTCTTACTTGTCCTAAATACTGTACTACTTAGCAATATATTCACAAGAACAAACAAACTAATAATGCTCATTCACTTATACAAGATAAAGCTGATGGACTACAAGAAGAGTTGCTTGTTAAAAATTTGAGAATACTCCTGGGCATTTATATTTTTTCCATGTCCAGAAAACCGTTGAGTTCAGTTTTTTACTACTGTGATTGATAGCAAGGTCAATAATGGATGCTTGATTAACAATCATGCTATCTGGTTATTATGAATAGATATCACAATATTATTAACTGAAGGTGAGCACACCCTTAAGATGTCATTACTAAACCAAGCATTTAGCAACTGCAAATTACATTTATTTTGCAGTAAAAGACACTGTATGAGTACATAATTTTTCAACATTGCTGAAAGCTATGCTTTACACATTTATAGGAGGATAACTGTATAGCTAATTTTCAATAGACAAGGGAAGTTTAGGGCAACAGCATATAAGGAGTATTGACAGAAGGACACTGATAAACTTCACAGACATCATCAGCTGAAACACTGACAGAATGCTTTCTTGAAAAAAACACACCTAAATATTTGTAAGACACTACAAAAAAGCTCCCTAATCTACTATCCATATTTTACCTATTCTGTTGATAAAAAAGAATATTTTGTTTTATATTTCACATACCTACTTATCTTCACTATTACTAAAATCACTTCAGGCCACAAATCACAAAAATCACAACATCCAGAAAGTTTTTATGAGGATTCTGCATGGTCTACCATTAAAAATACATCATGTAAAGACTTGATTGTTATTCATTCTAACACATACTGGTATATATAGTTTATGTTTACCCTAATCAATGAATATACATTAAGCCAACTAAAACTATGAAACACTCTCTTTAATCAGTTTACATGTCATTATTTATAAAGATGGCATTATTATAATGGTAGTCTCTGTCAGATATTTTTAAAAGGTGTGCACAAGCTAGCTAAAGTTTCAAATATGTACCATAATGGTGCAAGTACCTTGTTATCCAGTGCAAACATAATTCATCTTGCAACAGGAAATGATGGTAATGCCACTTAACTTTTAAGTGCAAATTGAAAGATTAAGTTTAGAATACAATTCCTCTGTGGATATTCCATGCCATTCTGCCATGCTGCAATTCACACACCCTTCACTGAGTGGGCTACTGAGGCTCCTACAGTATTATCTAGCTGAGAGCTAGAAGACAACTACCAAAAGTATAAAATTAAGTTGGTTAACCTCTGGAAAAAGTTGTCATAGCTTTAAAGCCACAATTAACAGAATATCTAAATATCTGCAAAAACAGCTCCTTCTAATACTTGACACCTAAATTTACTGTTGAATTGTATTTAATAAATCAGTTATTAATGTCATGTAACAGTTATGTTAATGTCGTGTAACAGTATGGTAATTCCAGGGAAGGAGAGTTAAATTCTGCTTTGCAAAAGTGATACTAAGACCTACCTTAATTAGAGGGGTTTGTCATGTTTGTTTTTTTAAGATTTAATATAATTCCTGAAGAAACACTAATTATATTGCATAGGACACTGCTTTTCATCTACCTAATCTTAAGGTGTCAAAGTACTATTTCAAACACATGAAGAAACATGACAAAGCAAGCTGATACTCAGTCTAGGCTGTAAATAAGCTAACACACAAGACCCTCTATGTGGTACGTGCATCTCCAGGTAGCACATACCCAAGCTTCTGCACTCCATAGCAATCCATCTTAAAGACACACAACCAAGCTGCCTGTGCTTAAGCAGAAGAAGCCTTGCTTTGTATGTGATGAAATTAAATTAGTTTCTAACGCTGTCCATATACACTAATTTTAAGATCTCTGCAATGGAACAGCTTTATCTTTCCATTTATCTTCAAAAGATAGGTTGAACATCTGGATGAACAGCTTTGTCCTGCTGCAGCAAAAAAGGGGCTTTTAGAAGAATCAAGATACAGAGCTCTTTCAAGGATAGAAAGGAGGTACTGAAAATAACACCAATAAATAATATTAAGTAAGCCCACAAACCTTAAAATAATTAAAGGACAAGCAGGACTTCCTTACACTAAATGTGATGGCCATAATATTCCAAACACCTCGTGGCTTTTCTTCAGCCTCTTAATAATTTTTGCTTCTGCAGAGAGCAGAAACTCAGACTGATGAGATGGTTAAAACAAATGAAATACCAAACTTTTCCTGTGGGAGACAGATAGGCAACCACTGCCTAAAGAAATTCTTGACAGAGCTGCCTAAGAAACCCAGTGGTGGTGGTTTCTACAAGGCATAAGTCTGCTAAGAAGTGCTTTCATTTGGTTTACAAACACTGTCCACTGATGATGTTTCAAGCAAGAAGATTCTCAGCTTGCCTGATCTGCACCACTTAAAACCCCAAACTGATAGAGAAACTAAAGATCTAATGGCAAACCTCAGTTTAATGATATTAATCTTCACTGCTATCTTCAGTATGCAATGAGCAGCAGTTTACAGCAGTCACTGAAATAAACACCTACCTGAATTTTAAGTGTGAAATCCAGGTGACACACTTTTTGAACTAAGTTAGTGACACATAATACATGATAGGGATTAACAGATGTTTCAGAAAGCCTTTGGAGATAACAAGATAAATAGAAATGCAGGGAATAGATTAATCAGCCAATCAAGCAGAAGCAGCACAGACTTCCTTACACCATCTACAGAAAAGCCTGTAAAAGAAAGTGATCCTGCTTTTAAAAACCTTTTTTTTCAAACATCTGCATCTTTGAAGAATCATTTAAAAAAGCCAGCACTTTATTCATATCCTAAAGGCCCTAGACAAATGTAAAGCTACTGTACTATTGTGATGTGAAAACAATTCCCTCCAGTTATTTGGATGAGGTGCTGCTTCTTTGTAAAGATGACATTTTGCTTCAATTGTTTACATACTCTGCATTCAAAAATTACTGGTCAATACATTATTTATTGGAATGCAACTGCCCAAATGTCATGAAGAAGCTATACATAATTAATTAAACATCTCTTTAGTAACTTGCTATGATATTGGTACTCTGCTTGTAGATGGAAAATTGGTAATCTGATTGTAGACAGGTCACTATTTACCACTAAAAATTATAAACAAAAATGTTGAGCTACTCCAAAGCAGAGATACTCTGCAAGGAGCATATAAAAAGAATAGCTCTGGAATAAGTTCTTCTAGAGCAAAAGAAATTGGAGGAATAAAAAGTTTATTTCTCTGGATTGGAGCTTACTAGAATTTTCAGTGAAATATTCTCAGGTGAAAAGGATCCTTGAGATCATTACAGAGCAGTATAACTAAACCATCTCATACCTCTGAGCCACAGCTAGCAGTCAAAGCAAGCCATAGCTATGTATGGAAAGAGTAGAAAGGTATTGGGTAGGAAAGGAAACTTTCACAGATATGAAACTTCCTTAAGTGTTGGAAATATTAAACTGCTGCCTCAAGCTCACAGTTACTGGTAGAGAATTGTCCTTGCAGCTGTTCTCCTGAACAATATTAACAATAGCAAAAAAAAAAAAAAAAAATAGGCACGCATTTCAC
The DNA here is from genome assembly GCF_051311805.1 of Agelaius phoeniceus. Lineage (NCBI taxonomy): Eukaryota > Metazoa > Chordata > Aves > Passeriformes > Icteridae > Agelaius > Agelaius phoeniceus. The sequence continues at coordinate 51,802,340 of NC_135266.1, forward strand.
CGAAGACCAAGACCTCATCTGCCTCAAGAGAGTTGTGGAGACCAAATGATCAAGGCACTGCTTGAAAGAAGTGGTGTCAGGGGGCTGGGGAAGAGTTCTAGAGTGCAGATTTACAGATATGCAAACTTTAGGAGAAACCTTAGGGATCCCAGTCCTTTTGGAGTAGCAACAACAGCTCAGTTTTCTAATATTCAGACACATCTAGTGCCAAGTGATCCTTTGAGTACAAAAGCTTAGTTTATTCTTTGAAGACTATAGATATGTTTTCCCTCCAGCTGGAAAACATTATCACAGAGAAAACTGTTAGTTATGTCTAGCAAAACCTGACAGCTACTAATCCTGATTCAGAGATGAAGTCTTAGAAAAGATCTTTGTCCTACACATAACCAGCTTTGTCTTTAGGATAACCACAGCTTTCAGATACTCTCATGCTATAAATTTTATTGCAAATCCCGAAGGCAACTTTATATAAAAAAATAACTGAAGAAAAGGGAGCCCTGATAAAACTGTATCAATACCAAATTCCAGGAAAACATTGCCAAGAAACTCCCAGCCAGAAGAAGAAAGCAGTACTTAATCTTCTGGAGGTACAAAGGAAAGCAAGATTTCCTTCCCAGACACTCTCCCAGCCTTAAGAGATACCCACTAGTAGTAAATTACATCTGTTTGAGGGAAGGTTCTAACCACTTTGGAAACAAACAGCTCTGAAAATAGTAAACTGATGTTCAGCATGGGAATGCACACATCAGAAGCTGGTTTTATTTCTGGGAAGCTCCTGCTAATACACCACTATAGTTGGACTTCCTCCTCTATCTTTACCTCCAACGCTGGTGGTGCCAACATTATTTATACGTGAAGTACTGAGCAGGACTGTGAAAGGAGGACTAAAACAAGCCTGTACCCTACATTTAGTAACAAGTCAGTCAGCAGTACAAGAACATGGCTTTCACCAGTTCCACTGCCTCCCCCTAGGCTGTGGCTGCTGTACCTGGAACCAGAGGAAATGCACTGATCTAAATCACAGATGCACCAATTGTGTGCAGAGAGCCACTAATTTAGCTGTACAGCACAATCACTTACACTGATCGCTTTACAAACAGAAAGCAGAATAACAAACATCTTTTATCACACCACGTTCCAGTGCTAGGAATCAGTCTTCACAGGCCATTTTCTGCTACCTGTTGTCAGAAACAGCTCCCTACCCTACTGGGTCTGTGTTACAGATTCAACAGCCCTTAAGGGCAAAGAGCAGCAGCACACCAAGCAAAGTTTATGAAGTTATAGGGTCAGCATGGTTGTCTTATATGATGAATTCATTTCACACTTAAATTCTCCTAAAGTTGACTTCACCTCTTAAGTTCAAATTTTCCTTAAAACTTTTTCAGTTCTTGGTTGGCTAGATAATCTTTCCTATGAATCTAGAACAAACCATCTCACATTTCTTATTACTTAATTTCAGGGTGAATGTATAAAACCTGCTCTAACCTGGTCTGTCAGGCACAAACAACCAGAAAAGCCAACATAATCCTCCTCCCCCAAGTTCTGGCCTAAGCATATTTTTTTGCTCCTTTCTATGTCCCAAAAAAAGGGAAGAAACCTGTGTTGAAACTCATGAAGAAGAGTCTTAATTTATCTTGAAAGAGTAGAAAAAAAGAAGGAATTCTTACTGTAGGAAATAGGTTATTCTCACTCAAGAAAAAACCCAAAAAACAATTGTCTTATCTTCAGTGATGACTGTATTTCAAACTTCTGTACTACTGGTTTCCTAAAGAAGTTTTAAACTCAGAACAGACTTTGTTGATAAATTACACAAAAAATAGAAATATTCCAATGATTAGAGAAAACTTAAAATTTACAGAATACTGTATGGAAACCCAGAAGAAGGATTTGCACAGTATAAATTATTAAATAACAGGCAAGAAACTTCAGCAACTATATTTCATGTACCTGGGGAAACAAGAACTACTGGAAAACAAAAAAAAAAAAAAAAAATCCAGTAAAAGAGTGTAAGAGCTTATGGAAGGCTCTGAACAGAACTTTATTTCCTAGTGATAAAATTCCTTGCAAAAAAGCTTGACCTTAGTGAAGGCCTCAAAAAAGTTACCCCAAATCACTTTTTCATAAACTGCAAGAGATGTATAGGTATGTCAGCTCCTGTGCAGCAAGCACATCAGAAATTCTAAAATACCCTTACACCCTGATGATGCTCCTCTTACCTTATATTCTGAGGTACTTTGTTGCAGTGACTCTCGGGTAAAACTTGAACCTGCCAGAATCAGAAGAGAGACTCTCAAGCCTCTCCATAAAAGAAAAGCACAGCGCACTTCGAACTCAGTGGGAAAGGTGGATACTGCCACCATGTGGTGCAAAAAGAGCAAAGTTACAAGTCTATATCAAAGAAAGATCAATGTCCCAAGAAAATTGTTTCTAGCACAACTTTAATTATTGTTATCGACTGTCTTGTTAATTTGCTTCAGCAGAAGTAATAGATGTCCGTCAAATCTCAAAGGCTGCAATCCTCCTGTACAATTTTATTAAATCAAAGGACATTAAATGTACAGTGAAGGAAAAAGCTTATGCAAGACAAAAATTAACAGGATTAGTTTAATCTCAATTATGACCAGAGATGGTGACACAGAATAATGCTGAAGCACATAAATGCATAAATTTTATTGACTACTTTCTCTAATTCAATCAGAATGAGAAATGAAAGTAAATGAATTTCACAAGATAAACTTATATAAAGAATTTCCCCTTACACCTGATTATTCCATAAGCAAATTTCACAGGGAAAAAAAGGTAGTAACTAAAACATATTCTGAGAAGTAGTAAAATGACAGTGTCATTTAAGTCTCTGCTAGCCATGACCTGGATAAATATACTCTGAGTCCCTGAAACTGTTGTCCCGACTCCAGACTCATGCAGAACTAAGTTATAATACAAATCACTCTAGCTATATGCATACCAAGCATAATATAAATATTGATAAACACATTAGAAAAACCATACTTCTTATACTATTTCAATTCCTTAGCTCTTTAAAAATAAAAATTTAAAATATTTATATAATTTATTTCTCTACTTCTGGTGTTTATATCTTACATGAAATCGAATTATCTTTTTCTTTAGTATAGAAACAAATACAAAAATTAAAATACAAAGAATTGGAAAGCATAACAGAGAAGATGCAACTCCAAAGAACTTTAAAAAATACAAACTACTACCAAGACATCCCCATCTCAAAGACCATACACTGAACCACCACAGTGTCTTCAGCTGCTGCTGGGCAGATCCCCTGTCCAGCATCCCCACCCTGAAATCTTGCCCTCAGAAAGCACAACACAGCTGGTAAGAGACTGCCCTGAACAGTCTCATGAGCAAATCCTGCAGGGTGGCCATAGCATCAGCTTAGCTGTTATACAAGGATGCATATAGGTTATTTCCTTTTTCCCTTGCAGTAATTTTTACACAGCATAAAAGCTTTTTATCTTATACACAAATAATGATTTGGAGAATGAGATTTTCACAATGTATGTATTCACAGTTTCTGAACTGAGATAACATAACTAAGGAGCACAGACCTCTGTCAGACACTTCAGTTGGGATCTGTACCCACTTAGTTCTTCTGTCAGACTCTCCTTTTTCATCTGTAGATCACTTAGCTCTCTTCTTAAGGAATGGACTACTTCATAGAACCGGACCTAGAAGAACAAGACAGATATTCAAAGTTGAAACTAGCAAATTGCAACTGCAAAACTACAAACCTAAAAACACATCAGCTCAACATCTTATGACAATAATGACTAAATAATATTTCTAGGGCATGCCATAAAGTAAAGGTTATATTGCTGTACAATTAAGGCAGCTTACACTCAGGCAGATCAACCAAAAAAATACAGTTTCTAATGCACACATGGCCTCATGCACCTCCTTGTGCCAAACCTAGAGCCTATTTGATTAACAGTCAAAAAAAAAACCCCAAAAAAACACAAAACCAAGCAAAACCCCAAACAAACCCAAAACCTATTCAGTAGTAACCAACTTTACTTGCTAATTTCCCTCAAGACAATATAAATTTTTATGGGGTGGGTAGAAATTGAGAGATTTGATTTGTTTTGTTTTCTGCCAGCTCAGCGTGCTGAGTTTGCACCAAGAAAAATGCAAGAGCAAGCAAGCATGGAGCAGGAACAGCACATAACCAGGAAGAACCATGACACCCCCTCCACACACACCTCCAGCAATAACTTGATGGTATAGGGATTCAATTGCATCAGGAAACTAAGGCTCTGAAAGACTTGACTCTGCTAAATTAACACCAAAAACATCCAACCTTCTAACAGGATTAAAAAAAAAGTCTGTAACGCATACTCCTCTCTCTTCCCCCACACTAGTCATAGGCCTGTCTCAAGCAAGCAAGTCTCACATCCATAAAACCTTTTCAGAACTTCTCTTCTGATCAAGAAAAAAGACTAGAAAATACAGTAGTAAAACCACAAAGCCAGTATTAAAAAACAAAAAGAGACAAAACAAAGAAGAAAGAGCTTTCTTGATATACGCCCACACGCACGTACACAGAGGTTATTATTCCCAGATTAACTTGATACCTTAAAATGTTGCATTTGGGGGTGTGTGTGAAAAGAATTAAAAAGTAGGCACCGCTTTCATGCAAAAGCTATTGCATGCCCTCCATCCCTAATGCTTTCTTTGATATATGATTAAAGAAGAAATACAGACAAGAAAGCACAGTTTAAGTAAGCATTCAAAAGCAAGCTGTATTGCACTTCCACGCAAAAGGAAGACAGATCTCTGTTTTGCTACCTGTAAACAGCAGAAGACAAAGAAAAGTTCCAGGTATATTTCATATAATTGACAGCATACAATTCTAAAAACCCAGAAGCCATAGAAATTTGCAATGTAAACACAGGTGTAGTATGCTTTATATAATAAGGCAAGTGTGCAACATGACTGAAAGATTAGTATTTTTAACTGTAACATCTGATGATTCAATTGGTTATTTCTTAAGAAAAAAGTAACCTTGATTATCACTAATTTATAATCATTTAAAGCATCGTGGTTTTTTTAAAAAACACACCTTCTTTTCCAGTAAGTTCTTTTATTTTTACTGCAATATCCCTAGAACCCTAGGAGACTTGTGCTATTACACCACAACTATTTCCCAAAACACAATAACCCTAAAACAGATTTCCCAGTAGAAACCAAGATTACATGGGATACAGGTATCAAGGATAAATGTATTTACACAGCCTTCCCAAGAAAAGATCATTGCACGGTAATAAGTGGAAATGAATGCAGCCGATGAGGCTGAGGTTTTAGCAGTTCAACTGTTGTTGCTGTTTAGCTGGTTTGATAGCCAATAAACATTCATGTAACCCAGCAGTCAAAGCACACACTGCCTGTTGCCAATTCAATACAGCAGAAACTAAACTTACTCTAAAACGGATTTTAGAAACAACTGTGCATCTTAAAAATCAGAAATTTATATTGGTGTGCTGTAAACAATTACCACTTTCTAGGCAATTTTTAAAAAACTCTCAGCCTGTGCCCACCACTTTTTATGGACAACCAGAATAAAGTAAAAATGGGTGGGTACGGAGGTTGAAAAAGTTGGCTCCTGTTAATTGAAGTTCTGTGAAAACAGTTGCATCAGTTAACTGCCTTCTTAAACAAACAGCAACTGAGCTGCAGTTAGCAAAATGATATACCTGAAAGACATGGCAATTAAAATCAGTTAAACAGAACTTGCAGAAACCTTTTTTAAAAAATTTGCTGAAAATTTTTTACAGTGGAGTACAGAAGAGGTTCACTTTACTGAATGAACTGAACTGGTCCTTGGCAGCTGAACTATTAAACAGCCTGAAGTACTTTCAAATTTCACATATACCATTTCTAAAAACATCCCAGGAATGACAAAACAAAAATCTGAATTTTTACACTAAGTTCAAAACAAAAAACTATGATTTTAAGAGAAAGATGTGCAAAATACAGTTTTTCAGTTGTCATCATTAGCATTAAACATTACTTAGGTTTTGTTCTAACATGTCACTATTGCACCCCTTTGTGGAAGAACAGTGAAAAACATCTCACATTTGCTTTAATTCCAGTGTTTCAAATTTATAGTATCTCTATATACAAAATCTGCATTTAAGTTCTTCCTCCTGTTTGTCCAGTAGACCTGGTGTCAAATAAAGTCTAAGCATTATATACATGTTTACTTTAGAACTGATAAATAGAAAAAACAAGTCTGAAAATTTCCTGCTCAAGTTGTCTAAGCAGGACCCTTTCTCAACAAGGAAAATTCTACCCTTATATCACTGGGCTATATTATTAGTCTGCACACAGATCTGGAGTCTATAGTAGAGGAAATGTTTTGTATTTGAATATCTGTTTAGAGGCTTTGCTCCAGAGGTCCCAGTTGCCCTTGATGGGCTGCAGCTGCGATGTCCTTAATTGGGCTGCAGCTGCGACCAATGAAGATAACTGGGATAAAAGGGGGCGAGTTAGCCAGTCAGGGAGAGCCTTGGAGGAGCCCTGACCTGAGAGAGAACAGCATGCAGAAGAAGGAGTCAGTGAAGATCAGAAGCCATGAGAATACACTAAAGAGGTATGGATTTTAGAAGTCTGAGATTATCATTATGAGACTCTAGAGAAATAATAGAAGAACAACAGGAGTCAGAAATTTTAACTGCCTAGAAATGCCCAACTTCTCCTTAGGCAAGCAAAGCAGGAAACAGTATTCCCTTCCAACTCCTTTCCCCAGCCTTTGGGAGCCAAATGGATGCACAGACAGGATGTGCAAAACAGTTCTGTAGCCTCCCAGCATCTGCATAACTTGAAGTAAAGATAAACAACCACCAAGCTTAACTGATACTTTTAGGTTCACACTAATCCTCTGCTAAAAGTAGTTGAAAAAAGCAGAAAATAGCAATTTACTACAATACATCTTTAGAATGCCTTATCCAGAAAAAGAAAAGGTTTAAAAATTACTTCTTCAAAATAAAAAGTAATGTGTTAAGAAGAGAGGAGCTTCATGTAGCATTTAAGTAGAGGAATTTTTGTCACAGATAAAAATAACATTAACTGGTTGAACACAAGAGTTAAAGAACAGAAGGTTAAAGGTAGAAGGTGGCTGCTATTCATCTCTCTTACTTCACATCTTTTTGACAGCCATTTTCTACTCACAAATGAAATCTAAATTGTGCTGTGACAGCTTCACTTAAAGCAGTTGACAAGGTTACTAACTCCTGGTAGCTATCCTGCCTGGCTACAGAGTCTTTTGTACTAACTGTCAATCAATTCCTGAAGTCCTGAACTTCCTGCACACCAATTTCAATAGATCCACTGACATGGATTTCAGTTTCTGTTAAAAGTCTGGTTTATTCAACCATGGTGATACAGGAATCAGCAACACCCTGTCAAATACTTTTGCAGAGGGCAGTGGGTACAGCAGACAGCTAGGTGCTGATAATCTAACAGTAACCAAGCTATATGTTCTTGTTTATCCCACAGAGCCTTATGATTTTCCTAGCACTTTCAAAAGCCCAGCTTTTTAAAAAGCTGGTGAAAATTTTTACTTCTCTGTACATATCTAGAGCACAGTAAAGTATGACTTTGATCTGGAGAATTCATTCATGTAGCATTTATACCTCAACAAATGTACTAAGGTTTTTAACATTTACAGCTTCCTTAATAACAAGCTCTACAGATAAGTATCATGCTAATATTTTGATGAATTCAGGCTTATATGTCTAAATCTTCTTCATTCTCGTAAGTCAGCTGGGATGCTCTGGATATATCCCACAGGCTTTGTACTGCAAACAAAATAAAGAGTACACTGTGGCCTCTTCACATACCCACAAGCCATAATTAACAAACATATTAAATCAAGAAAATGAATCCTAAAGCGTACTTTAAGGTACACTTTGTCTCCTGCATTTAGTCAACCAGGAAAGGGACATATGGAAAGCATAAGAGAAAAGTAAGGTATATTTGCAAGTGCAATCCCAGCTTGTGGTTCTGGCAAACCAAGTTTCAAATTCCTTTTTTCAGCCTGCTGTATTTCATATCATTAATGTGTGCTCACATGTTAAGTGTAACATGCCATCTACTTAACCTCCTTAAAATATGTCAGCAGTTCTACTCTCTTTCAAGACATCAGACTCAGGGATTAAAAGGTTCCTCTCTTTACTGGAACCCAGTCCTAACAGACTGATCCAGAAACACATCTCCCTCTGAAGGTCCTTTATTTCTAGTTGGAGATTAAAAAACCACAACCCACCATAATTTACAGCTTGGGATGGGTTGAGCCTGCCCAGCAGCCTATATATAGAGAGGAGAAAGTGAGAAGAATGAAACAAAAGCAAGAAAACTCAGGTGTCAAGTTTTCTAAACAATTACTGAAGGAGAGAGAGATGAGCTTAAAAAGTAAAAAATAAAGAAAAAAGAAAAGAACTCATCACCTCTCAGAAACTGGGGAAACTGATCAAAACTGATAACCAGCCAGTCCCTGAGTAATAACCACCCCACTCCCCCCACATTCTCTTTGTTCCTATACCTCCTATTTATGCTGCTATGACATTTTATGGTATGGAATATTACCTTGGCCAATTTGAGTCAGCTGTCCAGCTGTGTCCCCTATCAATCTCCTGACCATTCATAGCTTGCTGGGGCAGGGGGGGACAGAATGGGGAAAAAGGGAAGCCTTGATGTGGTGCAAGCACGTCCAGCAATAGCCAAACACTGTTTCAGCCCCCAGTGCAAAGCACAGCAAGATTCAGACTGCTAAGAAGAAAGTCAACTCTGTCCCAGCCAGATCCAAGATACAGGTTACATTTTAAAGCAGTGCAAAACCCAATACTTACTGAAACATATTCAGGGATAGAAAGCTGATCTTCAGGAAGAGACTTTAGCTTCTCATAGCATTCATCTGTTAATTCCAAGTCTCGCAAGCTACGACGGATATCTCCTGCCCTCTCTCTCAACTGATAATTTGTTTCCTCCAGTTGCTTCTGTCTCAATAAAATAGTTTCCATTTCTTGCTTCATTAGAGCCTGATGTTTCCTTCAAGAAAACAGAAGATATCAGGTAATGAGTAACACAAGTGACAAAGCTTCACAAGACCCTGGCAAAGAAGGGAGTTCTGCTCATTTTGTAGAGGGAAAAATTTACAAAGATTGGGTAATTAGTGCCAGAATGTATATCACCATGGTTAAACAGTCATATCAGATACAGTATATATAAAAATCCAGGAAATTTATAGTCATTGAAAACACAAAGCTGAGTCTGAGGATAGACAATCTCCACATATGCTGACTTGAATTTACAAACTAAACTTAATTTACGAATTAAAAGCTTAAAACCATGAAAAAGTAGAATCTTTTTCCACACAAACCCCAAGGAGTTGGGAAATCCCTTGAACTTGGGTCTTACCAAGTTTCAACACAGGCACAGTCATACCATCCCTTAATTTTCTAACCACTGTAATATACAAAGTCAGAGTCCTTTATTAAAAAACCAACCAAACAGCAACAAAACAACCACTACTAAAATAGAACAAGCAACCTTACAACACTATACTTCTATTATCATCAGTGATAAGGTTTTATACAGCAAGAGAAACTGCTTATCAGTTCATGATGTTTAGACGTGTTTATTTTCTTTAAATCAAAGGCAACTACTTTTTTTTATTTATTTTTAGCTACAACTCTTGAAAACATGGTCATTTCTGCATTACTTAAAAAGGAATAGAAAAATACCAGTTAGTACTACAAGGCAATATCTATCCCACTGGCAGGGTACAGGTAACAGGAAGTCTGAGGTCATCAAAGGAATCACGCAAGGACACACTCCATGGTGAGTACAATTCTATTACGTGAGGATGAAAAGTTAAGTAGAAGACTGACAAAAAAAACTAATGAAAAGATTGGGAAAAGTAGTTTAACTTTTTTATGCCTATTTATAACAGTTTGCACATCAGTACCTTTTACTGAGCACTCCTTAGATAACTTAGGTATGGCCAGCATAAAAATATTCCCCTCTGGTGCATCTAAGCATACAGAGTGACAAACGTTTTTCTGACCATAAGCTGCTCTCAGTTGAAAGACTTTGCTGGAACTAATCTCAGGTCTGGCTCCACATCCCTATATCTGTTCTAGCCTCACTACAGAATAGGATTTGGAAGTAGTCACATCCTGTAAGCTCTGCTTAACATGAGACTATGTAAGTAATGCTCTTCCTTCACAGGTGTGGAAATTCACACTTCACACATAACTGACAAAGTGGTTTGGAGAAGCCTGATAGTCAATCTATTTTTCAGGTTAACTCCAAATATTTCAGAACAACATGGAAAGTGAGTTCCTACATCATCAGCTGAAAGCATTTCTGACAAATAGGAAGTACTAATGGGAAAAGCTAAACATTACACACTTACCTTTCCCAAGTCTTCTATGCTACATTTATTAAAAATTCTGTTTAAACTGATGGAAAGTCTGTCACCTCTGCCTAGTTGTTTTGCTCTTTATTGGTTTTAAGAACACTTTTACTACCTCTTCCTACTACATTTTGAATTTAGGTAAAATAAAACCAAGCCTACAAACTTCAGCTAGTGAGAATTGATTTCTAATTTACTTATATCTAAATTAAATATGTAAATTCAATTTTAGAATTAAAACACTAATGTAATCTGCAAAAGAAATCCTATTCCTGCAACTAGTAATTATCTGTTTCTAACTTATTTACACAAACTCAAATTAATTCACAAATTTGTTAAAGATGAAGTTCTTAATTGTACTTCCCCCATACCTGGCATCTTCTTGCTGTAATGCCAACTGACTATCCAGTCGTAAAGACAACAGCTGCTTTTGATGGATTGCATCATTAAGCTTCTCCTCCAGCTCCTCAATCTAAATATAAAGAATGTGAGTGAGTATAAAACAAAATAAGTTACCATAATAATTTTTTAAAAATTATTTTGCAAAAAGAACAAGTTGAAATAAAAATATGAAGATCCCAATACTGTGGGCAGTGCAATAATGGCTGTCTAGCAAGACCTCTAAATACAGTAGGGCTTCAGAATATGATATGGACTTTGTCTCAGAGATCTAAAAATAAAAAAAGGGCTTAGTTCCTAAATGGCTATTTGTTCAACTAATTTCAAGTTAGGCTTAAACTCTGAGTAGAAAGCCAATAAAAAGCAGTTGGCATATAGTATGATGTAAAAATGAACTGCACACAAATGTGGCAATGTTTTTACACCTTTCTGAATTTCATGCATCTTCGTGCAAGCTGTACACAACAGAATCTACTGTTAGCATGTTGGTATACTCCATCCCTATCTTCATTAACAAAGCACTGAAGAGTATTCAGATCACCTTTTCTAGTACTGCACAAGTTCCGGTTCAAAGCCCTGCTATGCTACTAACAGGAGTGACAAAATTCATCATTTCTGAAAGAAAACAGGTGTTTTTCCTTTGTGTTTAGGAAAGGTAAAACTAATTAAATCCTCCCTTACTTATAAGTAAGATGACTTAGTCAGTGAAGCTTTCTATATCTTTGTTTCCCCTTCTTCTCATGAAAGAACCCAGAACACACCAAGAAAATCCCCAAACCAACTAAGTAGATCTCCATCATTTCATTCAAACAAATTCTTTTCAGAAGTTTCTATCATACTCTAAAAGCACCAAAAAAAAAAAAAAAAAAAAAGATTATATAATGAAAGGAGAAAGACTACTTACCTTGGTCAGATATTCAACTTTCAAGTTGTCAATCATCAAGTTTTTTTGTGATAATTCTATTTTAAGCAGCTGAAGATTATGGAGCAACTCCTTCCGTTCAATCAGCTGCTTAGTGATTTTTACAGAACCTTCTCTCTCTTCAGAGGAAGAAACATCATCGGTTGGTACTGTGGTTTCCAAGCTGATATCCTCAGATTCCAAGGAGCTAGAAACGTTTACTTTCTTGATTACCTTAGAGCTTTTATGTGACATTTTCTCCCACTATTTACAAAGCTTTATTAACCTATACTTTGAGATGAGCCTCCTGAAGAATCAACTGCAGGAAACAAAACAATTAAATAAAGTGTCATTATGAAAAACTAACCACCACATTAGACCACTAAGCAAGTAATGCTTCTCAGTATCACATGATACTTCTTTTTTTCACCCAAGAAAAACACTTTGAGAAGCTCTGGAGGGCTGCTGCCTGAGGACCCTCTTCATGAACAATCATTATCAAGCGTTTTGACTGCAATCACCCGAATATCAGTGTAAATACCAGTGTGAATCTAGCTTACTAGCATGTTGCTATAGTTAAAGATAGATATGCACGTTGTCAAAACCACATGCACTGAAACTCCCGGAGCCTATTAGGCATATACAGTGCCCTATAAATAAGAGGCATAACACGACTTACTGGAGAAAATGATAAAGGAATACCTCGATCACAGAATCGTATAGGTTGGAAACAACCTCCGAGATCATCGTGTCCAACCTATGACAATCCCCTCAACTTCACCATGGTACTCAGTGCCACGTTCAGTCTTTCCTTAAGCACTTCCAGCGGTGGTGACTCCACCACCTCCCTTGGCAGCGCATTCCAATGCCTAATCAGCCTGTCTAGAAAATCCACCTATGTCCAGCCTTACACTCCCCTGGAGCAGCTTGAGGCTTTGTCCTCTTATCCTACGGCTGGGTGCCTGGGAGGAGAGCCCGGGCCCGACCTAGCTACGAGCTCCTTCCAAACCTCGCCGGCCTTCGCCTTCTCAGCAGCAGCAGCACTGTGCTTCCCAGGCTGCTTGAGCCAGCAGCCACCCGGGCTTTTACAACCACCTGGCACAGACCACGGCGCTACTTACAGACGGCGCTGCTCACAGCCCAGCAGGGAGAGGAGACGCCGCGCTCGGAGCCCGGGCCAGCGACAGCCGGGCTGCCCTCCCGGGGGCGCCACCACCGCCTTCCTTCCCCCCGGCAGCCGGGGGCAGCTCAGGAAGAGGGAATAGTGTTGGTCCCGCAGGATGCCCGGAGCTGTGGAAGGCAGCGGGCAGGTGGCCCAGCGGTAACTCGGCAGCGGCGGGGTTGGGGAGCAGCAGCCCGGGCTGGGCCGCTCCTGGGGTCTGTCCCACACACCCCGGGCAGCGGCGGCACTGCACGCGCGCGCGCGCTTCCGCCTCCCCTCAGCGCGGCGGGGGCGGGGCCGCGCTCCACGCCATCACCGCGGCGACCGGGGCGCCGCTTCCGCCGCCGTGCCCGCGCCATTCCCGCTTCCCGCGCCGCTTCCCGCCGGCCGCGCGCGCCATGCTGACCTCGCGGACGTTCGTGAAGCGCACGCGGGCGGGCGCGGTGGTGAAGGTGGTGCGCGAGCATTACCTGCGCGACGACATCGCGTGCGGCGCCGCCGCGTGCCGCCTCTGCACCCCCGCCGCGCCCGCGCCCGGCACTGGGGGCGCGCCCGGGCTGGAGGCGCGGCCCAGCGGCCCCGCCAGCAGCCTCTGCCCCGGGCCGCACTTCCTCCTGCCCGACACCAACCTGCTCCTGCACCAGGTGAGCGCCTCCGGAGGGAGGGACGGATGGTGTGGCCGCCTCAGCGCTGGGGAGGGCCCACCGCTGCCTTCCTCTGGGCCCGGCCGGGCTCCATGTGGAAGCTCCAGCCTTCCTGCACCGGCCTTGTTAAATCCCTGTGGGTGTAAGCTCCCGTGTGCGTTCCGGCGTCGCGCTGCAGACCTGCCTCCTCCCGTGTTTCCTGTGGCTGCTTGATCCCTGCCTGGGCAGTCTTGTCTTTCCCTGCCAGCTCCTGAGGAGAAGGCTGCAGCATCAGCGAACCTGGTCTGTCTTAGACTCTGTTCCAGTTTTATAGGGGGAATAGTGTATGTGTGATTTTTTGTTTGTCTTGTGTTTTTGTTGTTGTTGTTTTGTTTGCTTTTTGTGTTTGTTTGTTTTTTTTTTTTGCCCGAATTGTAGGAATAAAGAACAGTACTTATTAATTTATTTAGTTCGTTGTGGTCTGATATGGGTATGAAAATTCAAACAGAGAAAGTTGGTAGAGTCTCAAGTAGCTATTGGGACCTTCATGTCGTCACTGAATTTTTGGATCTTCTGTGGTCGCTGAATTTTTCTAAATGCCTCTTCTGCTTTTCAGAGTGTAGGTTTAGGTTCTTCATACTGTCATATTGATTTTATGTAATGAATAGAGAGTGCGAAATCATCCCGTGTACAACTCTGGAAGCACGGGAGCAACTCCACTCTGCAGCCCATCCATAGCTGTGCAGAGAATTGGGGTCTGAGCAGGGCAGACAGTACACTTTGAGGCTGGGAGGAATTCCTAACTTTTTCCTTTCATTGTTTTTGAATACCTGTGTACAAGGTAGAACAGCCCTGTGCACACGTGGGAGACTGTAACTAATCCATAAATTCTAACATGGAGTTCTCTGGAGAGGGGAACAACACTTGAGTATTTTAGCAGAGATCCCAGAAGTTGTAAGGATTTTCATCACAAAACAGCAGGTCAAGGGATGTTTTCAGCTTCTCACAAGTGGATTTCTTGGTGTCTTGTTGGTGAAATTTGTATGTGAGTCCTATAGAATGCTCTGAGAATGTACCAGGGTGTGCTGAGGTGAACTGTGAGGTGGGGATTAGGAAGCCTTGGTAAGAATAGGGAAAGATTTTGCCTAGAAACTGAAACACTTTTGTCACAGTAAGACTTGGCCTGGTGCTTCAGTTTATGCATATAATAATGCTGGATTTCTTCCCCTATGAATATGGCTCTAAATCTTTCAGGTTGTGTAAACATCAGGTTTGGTCTGGTATTGCTTTTTATTCTTTTAGCTGTGCCCTCTAGAGCCTTATGGCCGTCTCGTTTTGCAAGTGGGTTTGCACAGTTTCTTGCTATGAGGTTAGGAATTTAGCTCCCATCTTTTTCCCCCAACAGATTACATGGATTTTTAGTGTATATTTATTTCTCTGTCTTGATGTCAGGAGTTGGTAAAGAAAAGTACTGAAAATTTTAACAAAATTCTTAAAAAAGAAAAAGGTCCTTCAGAAACAGAGAGCAGCTTGCAGAATGCCCATTGATTTGACTCCATGGAAGTTAAAATTTCAGTTTAACAGTGGGATTGTTTATGGAGAACTCAAACCTACACATGCATAGGCACATCAGCTGTGTAAGAGTAGTTGGGTACCATTTTATGGCTTGCATTCCTCACAGAGGCAGGCAGCCTGTAAATTCCATCAGATTTCCCTCAGATTGTGCATAGTTGCATTTTGTTTACTAAGGGTAAATTTTATAGGACCCCATTTTATGTAAGCAAAATTTGTAGTGTACACTCGGCCTTACATTTGTCTGGAATCCTGCACACACTGGGCGCGAATTTGTTGGAAGTCAGAATCCTTATCTTCACTTCAGGTCACAGAGAGGCTGGAAAATCCTATTTGACTTTTTTTTCCCACAAGGAGGAGAAAGCAACTTCATGCACTGTCCAGTTTCCCAGTGGTGAGGGAATAAGGCAGAAAAGGAGAGTCACTCATTACTCATGTTAGCTTTTCATGTACTAGCCAAGGAAATATTTTGAGTCCTGTTATTGGATAGAATTAAACAACAATTTTAATTCATTTCCATTTTGTTCCTCAGATTGATATCCTTGAAGATCCTGTTATTAAGAATGTCATTGTGCTGCAGACAGTCCTACAAGAAGTCAGGAATCGGAGTGCGCCGGTGTACAAGCGAATTAGGGACGTGATTCAAAACAAAGAAAAACATTTCTATTCTTTCACCAATGAGCATCACAGGTAAGGGCTGCAGTAGGGTATAACAAAAACTGCTGATATGCAGTAAAAGAAAATGGGAAACAAAACTGGAACATGTGTACTGGAAGAAAAATTATGCTGGTGTCATAGAACTATATATTTCTAAGGAATCCTTTTGGGAAGTAGTTGGTGTTCCAGGAGCTTTTCTGTCTATAGTTGGTATAAATACATATATATTATGTAAAGGGGGTTAGAATATTGAATAGTTAGTACTATTATCTTGAGTAATAAGGTACTGATTTTCCATTTTAGTGTCCCTTTTAAACACATTCCAATGCTTTACCAATATTGTTAGCTTAGTCTGTAGCAGAATTAAAAAATCCACTAAGTTAAGTGACAGAAAGCTCTAAGAAATGGAGATGCAGTTAATTTGCCTTTATTTGTGCTCACAGTTAGTTTTCAATACGAATGCAGTATCATAGCTCAAGGAATCTTGAATCCATTGTTCTAACAGCTTGAATGCAAACCTCTTCAATTGTCTGTGAGAAAGTTGTGTTAGAAATTAACCCTTCCTTCCTATTTTCCTTTACCCATGTCTCCTGGCCCTTCAGTGGCCTAATGAGTGTTACACATAACGATGACTACAATAATGACACTTCTGGTGTAACAGCCTTGATCTTGTTTGTCTGAAAATTTTAAGTATAGATGGATGCTGGGATTTGTTTTGGTTTGTCAAACACCCCCTTTTGTTTTTGAAATTTATTTAGAGAAACGTACATAGAGCAGAATCGGGGAGAAACTGCTAATGACCGCAATGACAGAGCCATTCGGGTAGCAGTGAAATGGTACAATGAACACTTGAAGAAAATCGAGGATGAGGAAAAGATTCAAGTTATCTTGTTAACAAATGACAGAATTAATAAAGAGAAAGCTCTGGAGGAAGGAATAACTGCTTATACATGTAAGTGAACTAGTATGTATGTTTAATTTATTGCTCAAATAAACTGAGCAGTCACTTGATACCTAAATCCCATGCACCTCTTGCATAAATATTTACGTGTGTGCTTTTGTAGGTGAGGAGTATATAAAAAGCTTGACAGCTAATCCTGAGCTCGTAGATCGTCTTGCTTGTGTATCTGATGAAGGGGTATGTTTTTATTTTCTTTTTATAAAATAAATTGATCACAAATGGCTTGTAGTATAATATTGCATACTGTATGTCAGGATACTGGCATCAGTTTAGAATACAAGGAGTTTGGACTTTATTACTATTTTGGCAATTTAACTTTTTGACAACTGAGAAGTAAAAAGGAAATACTGTAGCCATTTTCAGTTCTGATTATATGCCTGTTAGTATGTATCTTGTTGTCTGTGAAAATCCAATTGCTTTAGATAACTGTTGTGAAGATGAGAACATTAACAGAAACAACAAAATGAAAACAATATATGTTGCAAACCATTTAGATCTTTATTTTGTGTCTGCTGGAAAATCTATGTTAAGTTACTGATCAAAAGCATTTTCATTTGGTTATTAGTTGACATAAAAGCAGGCTGCAGCTCAGATATGAGCTATATCCTCTTCTACTCCCTTGTGCTTTGTGTTTATCAGAATCAAGTTCACATACAACTGATAGAGCTGAACACTCACCACAAAAATAGGAAAGTTGATTTCCTCAGAGTTAGTTTTAACAGAATAGAGCTCTATGCAAGAGTGGGAAGAAAGAGGGCTCAGGTATTCTCAGCAGTTAACTGTAGATCATTCAGGTGTAAGCAATTGTCTAACTGCTCCAAACTTTGGTCACAGACATGTATTTTCATAATGTTTCCTATAGCTTACAGTACATACACTATGTGCCATACTCTTTATTATGCTGATATGTTCTTTGTTAAGTATCTTTTTAGTCACTATATCCAAATCAACATAAAATTGTGCAGTATGTTTTTAAGTAACTGCAGGAAAACAAGAAAAGTTCCTAGAATTGCCACATTTTTATGCTTTTGATGCTTCATTAGAAAAAGTACTGCTTAATAATAGTTTTTTATTGTTGTGCATATTCATACCTACACACAGTTACAATTAGGGAGTTTGTTAGCATGAGTGTGTTGTGTTCCAGAGCTTGGTATTGAAATTAACATGAATATAAAATACTGAAAATATCCTCTCCTCTTTTTATTTTTTTCCTAAAGAAGGAAATAGAAGGTGGAAAAATAATATTCCCAGAACATATTCCTCTTAGCAAACTGCAGCAAGGAATAAAATCTGGTATTTACCTCCAAGGAACTTACAGGGCAAACAGAGAGAATTATCTTGAAGCTACTGTTTGGGTTCATGGAGATGGTGAAGAAAACAAAGAGGTGAGTTTTAATTTTACTTCCATGCAGTAAACTTTAACTAGCATTAGTAATGACTTAAAATTTAATTATTTCATGGTGGCACGTGTTAAAATGGGGCATATTAGTAATTTTCTACCCTTCTGGTTTTTTTCTGATGTTTGTGCTGATGTTTTAATTTTTTATTTGTATGGATATAGACTGCTGAAATGCTGACTGTGGTCTTTTTGGAAAAAAGTATAATGTATTTAAAATTACAGTTTGATAAAGTAATTGGTAAAATAAAGATGAATCTTGGTTGTTAATAGTTTTTCAATTGACCTCTTAACAGTTTTTAAAATCAGTTTGAAATATATGCTGAAAGACAAAGGAACAAGTGTATAGGAGGATTTTCAGTGAAATAAACAGTCATGAGCCCTTGTGGGGTTCTCCTGCTGTATTTCCCCCTGCTGTTTTCGTGCCTGGTGAGGGAAGATGGGCTGTTTCCCACCCAGCAGTTAATCCATCTGTCTGCCCACTGGATTCCCAGTTAGTGCAGTTGCACAGACACTGTTTCCAAGCAGTGGCAGTTGTCTCGTCCCTCCCTATTTGTGGCAGCTGGAGGTACTTGTATCTCTTTTATTCCTCTTTCTCAGTAGTATGTGGAATCCCCTATCCTGCAAAAATAGGATTGTCTGACTTAATAAAAAGATTTAAAAAGAAAAAAACAAAACCAGGGGGAAAACGTATTTCTTATAGAAGCAATTGGAATCTTGAAATAAGATCATCTGTACTGTGAGAAACCTTGGCAGAGGAAAAAAGTGCAAGACAACCATACTTTTAAAATGTTCTTTGGAATGTTAAGCCTGTCATACATGTTTACTCTCCTGTTACACTGCTCTAGATTTGGATCTTCTGTTTTCATCATCATGAATATTTGCATTTCCATTTTGTTTTCTAAAAAAATCCAGATAATTGTACAGGGCCTGAAACATTTGAACCGAGCAATTCATGAAGATGTTGTAGCTGTGGAGGTGTTGGCAAAAGATGAATGGGTGGCACCATCCTCAGTGGTTCTGCAGGACGACGACCAGAATGAAGAGAACATTGAAAATGAAGAGGAGAAAGAAAACATTGTATGAAAGAAATAATTTTTCTAAACTGTGGTGTTATAGAAGAGTTGAAATCTGTGGTACCCTGACAGTGTTAGGCTTTAGCTTTATATATCCTCTTTATAAAATGTGAATACAGAAATCATAAAACTTAATTGGAGTTGTACAGTTGTGTTAAATACATGATGGTGGATAAAATGGATCATTTTCAATTAGTCTTTGCTAGAAATTCCCACATTACTTTATTAAGCAAAATGAATCCAAAAGTACTGAGTGGTAGTCATGTAATAATGTAAATCTGTATTTACTGATATGCAGATTAGGATTTGTATACATACAAATACATAGCATACATACATGCATGTATGCTATGTACAAGAAGATAATTTCTTTTAAAATCCACTTACTATTTTTCCACTGAATTTCATGGGAATGTTTTTTAATAATTATGTGGAGAATTACTGGAGAATTTTCAGGTAGTGTAAAAGGACTCCAAAAATTAAAATAACAGATTGTAAAATAACATGGAAAATATTATTTGTTTGGTTTTCTTAATGGACATCCTTTCAGAAAAATGGAGAACAGCAGAAAAAGGCTCCAGAATGCTGTCTTCTCCCACTGTCTCTTCTAAGTCACATCACATACTGATGTGATTTCAGTCATGTCACATACTGAAAATACTAAAAGTCATGCAAAGCACAGGGAGGCACAGGAGGTTCTATTTATAAAGTTATAATAGAATTTATATCCTTATAATGGATTACAAAATGTTGCTATTAAGTTTTAAGTTACCTACTGTAGTCAAACATGAGTTCAGACAGTTTTGTATTTTTAACCTGTGTTCTCCCAGCTGAAGACATCTGTTAACAAGGACATGCTGAGGCCTACGGGAAGAGTAGTGGGCATTATAAAACGAAACTGGCGGCCGTATTGTGGGATGCTTTCCAAGTCACAGATCAAAGAGGTGAGGAAATAATCCACTCACTCTAAGTGCAGGGTTGGTTTTTCTTCTTTGTTTGGAAATTAATTGTTCCTTTTTCTGGTTGTTCATAGGCAAGGCGCCATTTGTTTACACCAGCTGACCGCAGAATTCCTCGCATTCGAATAGAAACCAGACAGGCAGATGCATTGGAAGGGCAAAGAATAATTGTTGCTATTGATGGTTGGCCCAGGAATTCCAGGTATCCTAATGTAAGTTTAGGCATTTTCTTCTAAACTTTTAACTACCTGATTTTTTGTGTTTCTTAGATAAAACATTTATCTGCAACACTGAGTAAGTAACTGCAAACAGTGTTGAGGTTTAAATTCTTTGAGTGCCATTTGATGGTGTAATTAAGGAAGTCCCTAAATTACTTACTTTGCACTTACAACCAGGTATGGGGTTATCATACTTAAGAAGTTTACTCATCTAGTTCTGCAGTGAACATATATGTGCTACTTAAGGTCCTTTATATATACATTAACCAGGGACTTTGGTCTGGGTTCCTAGAAGTGCAAATATTTCACTCTAATTTTGCTCATTCACACATAGCAATCACTGCTCTAGCAGAAATTTGACAAATACACCCAATGCAATCAAATTGCCAGTAGGGTAAAAGTAGTTAAAAGTTCAGCATAAATAATGGAACCTGTATGAGAAACTGAGGACATTGCCTTCCATTTGTATTGAACACTAGCCAGGTTTTGAAGAGTCTTCCAGTAGCTCCTGTGGGACTGCACAGCTTTTATTGAAGCAGCACACAGGTGTCTCCCACTAGCTCAGAGAAATGAAGGGAACATGCAATATATAGAAGTAGCATTAAGACAAAGATGGCATACTGCAGAGAAGTGAGGAAGAAGGCAGAGCTGATGTGGTATTAGGGTGTGAGATGTGTGGCACAAGGCAAACCCATAGAGAAATGAGAGTGTATTAGTTCTGCTGCTTTTGCAGCATTGTTTTTCCTTCCCGCAAAAATGATTTCACATTTATAAGTTTTGGAATCTTAATTGTGGAGAATTTAGACCCATTCTGAGAAAAGAGTCTGGATGGACTCGGTTCAGATTGACTACATTAAATAAAAGTTTAAAATTGGATTTCTCTTAAAGATGAGAAACTTAACCAAATTAAAAAATATTGCTTCTCCTGTGTAGTTTAATACAAGAATAACCTAAGGGTTAATGTTCTTAAATACTTACATTTGGACAAATGGTATTGCTTGATTTGTGTGTGTATATATGTACCTGTATTATTCCTCAGGGTCATTTTGTAAAGAATTTGGGAAGCGCTGGAGATAAAGAGACAGAGACAGAAGTTCTTCTGCTTGAACATGATGTCCCTCACCAGGCTTTTTCCCAGGCTGTCCTTAGTTTCCTACCAAAAATGCCTTGGAGCATTACAGAAGAGGTAATAATTGTTAAATTATTGTAGTAATTACTGTGCCTTCCCCTTCAGTGCAAACTGTGACAGTTCCTGAATATCCCTGTGCACCAGAAATAAACAAGAACTGTTGTCCACGACTGTTCTGTCTTAGTGGGAACTTTCAGCTGGATTTCCTATGGGAACATGACCTCTTCAAGTTTTTGCATTTTGGCTAAAACTGAATTTGTTGGGGATAAATATTTTAAGATAAAGATGACACCACATGTTTTGTTAAAGAATATAAAGATAAACTAAGTTTTTTTTTGCAAAGAAGAGAGATAGCTATTTTGCAAGGATAGATACTTCCAACGTGTGCAGTTCCTTTCAATTATCTAGACATCTAAGCCTTAGAAAGCTAGACTTAGGAGTAGTCATATCCAAGACAAGTCATTCAGCTGGACATCAGTCAAAATTTCACTTCAAAAAATCTCAATTCCTCATCCTGCTAATTCTGAGATTGTGATGAAACTATGGTTGTGTTCTGATTCTGTTATTCATTTCTGTAAAACAAAAAAAAAGGTACTTCTGTATTGTTTTTTTTATCATTGTAGTTTCTGCATACCTGTTTTGATCTTTTCATAAAACAAACAAACGAACTGCCCAAAACAAAATAAACATTTTGAAAACACTTGGTTGCTGGGGAAAATCTGATATAATGTGCCTTTCTTAAATGATCATTTTTACTTGGAAAATGAAGATGTTCTTGAAAACAGCCTTTTGTTTCTTTTAAATTTCAGGATATGAAACACAGGGAGGACTTAAGGCATCTGAATGTTTGTAGTGTTGATCCTCCTGGTTGTACAGATATTGATGATGCGTTACATTGTAGAGAAATAGGAAATGGAAATCTAGAGGTATTGTATCAATCTAGTCATTTATTTACTTACTTCTTCCTTTATTTTACAAACAGCACAGTAGTGGTAAATGACACATGCAAAGCTCTAGATCTGTTATAAATAAATTAATGGTGTTTGCACAGCTGCAGGGTGGTAATAAAAAAGGGAGTTGATTTGCATCAGATCAGTGTCAAAAGTGGGAATTTAGTGTCTTCTAAATTCACCCTGCTTTATTCTCATTTGGCATGAGAATTTAACATAAAATTTATTTACTGCTTTAGCTAAGTATTATAAACAAGGGTATTTACAGCTTGGATAAGGAACTATGAAAAAAGAAAAAGTTCAGCTACTGCTGTAAAGCCTGTGGAGTTACTATTTTATTTTAAAAAAGGCAGTACGAAGCTACAGGCTTAACACCAGCTCTCTACTCCCTTATATGTGGTTCAGTCAGATTGTCTTCTTTAGAAGTTCATTTGAATTTGTAATAGTAGGGTGTGCCAGACTAGAAAGTCCAGCAAACAGAAAAGCAAAAACAAATTTGCAGTGAGTCTTGAAGAACATGAAAGATGTTATTTGGGTCCTCAAAGAAAAGCTGCATTGGTCATGAATATAACTTTCCCCTAAATGTACAAATACCCTTTTTTTGAATAATTGCTGCAACAGTTCACTTTTTTAATATGAGTATGATAGGTTTAAACTATTCTTATTACGAAATACGGGAGCTGCTGAAAGGAACTGGGGATGGATATATTGGTTTGTAAAAATGTGGGAAAGTTTCTTTCACTCTGAAAACCGTTTCTCTTTCATGAGGTGCATAACGTGATGCTTGTTTTTTAGGTCGGTGTACATATTGCAGATGTCAGTCATTTTATTCGGCCAGGAAATGCTTTGGATGAGGAGTCAGTCAAAAGAGGAACAACAGTGTATCTGTGTGAAAAAGTAATTCTTTTCTACAGCTTCTTGCATGATTAAGTGGTTGGATTTTCATTGCTTTCCTCTTTTAATTCTTGGGAGTGGAGACATTCTCTCCAAACTAAGGAGAAAAAAAAATGGACAATTTGTCTAAGACAATTTTATTTTCTGTTTTATCTTTTAAAAACCACTATCTGGATAATATCCCATTCAATTCTGGTTTGAAGCATTTATTAGTGTGTAGTTCTGAAACTGGAATACTGTTTTAAGTCCAGTCTGAAATTGAAGAAGTGGCTTGGTTTTGCCTTTTCCATTGGTTTTTGTTTTTTGTGATTGCTAAATCTCTGAAGGTTCCTATGATTTGCATTCACTAACACTGTAGATTTAGTCCTGGTTATTTCTTCCAGACCATGATTTCTTCTCAGAAATCACTGGTACTAAAAAGATGATAACTAAAATAAATCTTGGAATGAATTTTCTTAAAGTAACTTACTTTTCTTTCAGTAATCTGAGCTTTTTTGGCCAAAGAAAAATATCTAAGCTTTTTTTACATTAAAAATCAGGAAGTTAAAATACTAACTTAATTTATTCTTTACTTTGCAGAGAATTGATATGGTTCCAGAGCTACTTAGTTCCAACTTGTGCTCTCTGAGATCTAATGTGGACAGGTATATGTACATGACCCATACTTTGATCCTGGCAAGAAACTGCTGTTGTTTATGTAGGGATTTTAACAGATTTTCCCCTCCTTCTCTCTTTCTCTCATAGGCTTGCATTTTCATGCATATGGGAAATGAACCATAAGGCTGAAATTCTAAAAACCAGATTTACAAAGAGTGTTATTAATTCCAAGGTAAGTCATGTAAATATTACTATAATTCTGAAATAAAAAGCTGTACACTCTATTATGAAAACAATGATCAGAAGACTTCATAATAAAGTTTTCTTTCTGATTAATGATTTATATTTTTTTAGAATTAGAAAATGGTATTGAAATACTAGAAGTAAAGAGAATGATTCTTCAGTGTTCTTCTCAGCCTCTAAGGCTGAAGTGTTTATATGTGCAGTTACTGTGTGTATGATGCGTATAGGACATGGTTGATAGTACCAACTAATGGTTGATTAGTACCAACTAATCAGTTAAATTCAGTGGATTCTGTGGATGTTCAAGATGTTCCATACATGTCTAAAAATTAGACTTCCAATGTATAAAACACATATGATCAGCAAAAAAAACCCAAAAACAAACCCACGGCAAATGCCTGGTGTATCTTAATATCTTGCATAGCTCTGTCCTCATTTGTCCATTATTCTTTGTGAATAAGCAGCATTTAGGTATTGACTCTAAAGCTTTGTATTATTGTGAGCCAGGTTATGACAGCAAGCTGCACGTTCTGCAAGACAGAAAGAACTATAGGGTTTTTTTTAGTGTGTTCATTTATGTATCATGATGTCTTGTTTTTTTATACCTCTTCAAGGCTTCTCTTACATATGCTGAAGCACAGATGAGAATCGATTCAGCAACTATGAATGATGATATTACTACCAGCTTACGTGGACTAAACAAATTAGCAAAAATCCTGAAGAAGAAAAGAATTGATAAAGGGTAAGCTAGGCAGTGTACCTTTTACCTTTTCCCCCACCTTTTTTTCTGACTGTTCTTGCTGTCAAAATATATTATGGTTTTGTGTCCATTTTTCTGGTGAAAATCTTATGAAAAAGAAGTATTTTTCCATTTTGATTTCCATAAGAATGCTTATCTATATTTCCCAAAATATATAAATTTGGGATATTAACTTTTTCTTCACAAAATCAATCAATATGGATCTCACAGAGTCATAAAAGCACAACCAGAGGGTAGCATTTGAAATTTTAGAAGCTTCTATGTGTGTATTTGATGACATTTCCTGTAAATTTGAACATTCATGCCACAATTTAATTTTATTTAAAATACTATTTTTATTTTTAATTTCTGCCAATTTTAAATTACAGTGTCATGGTAACCCCAGATGATGTTACAGGTTTGCAGCTCAGCTGCTGTGTCTGCTTGACTGTAATTTTTTAATACCACTTCCTGTGTTGCAGAGCCTTGACACTTGCATCACCAGAAGTTCGTTTCCACATGGACAGTGAAACTCATGATCCTATTGATCTGCAGACTAAGGAGCTTAAGTATGCATTTTATTTGTTAGTTAATTCAGGGTAGGGATGGAATTAAAGACGTGGTTAAGTAGCAACAGTTAGTTAATGGTGTACAAAGTTCCTGTGATAGTGCAAGACAGTCATAGAATTAGAGGATGGTTTGAGGTGGAAGGGACCTTGGAAGCCTACCTAGATCTAACCCCCCTGCCATGGGCCCAGATAGTTCCCACTAGATGAGGTTGCTTAAAGCCCCACCCAACCTGTGCTTGAATGCTTCCAATGATAGAGCATCCACAACCTCTTTAGTCAAGATGATCCTCATTAAGAGAATTCTTCTATTGTACTGCAGTATTTATTTAGCGAGTCTTGAACTGTATGCTTCATATGTGAAATTAGTAGGAAGAAGTCAAGAGGTTTATCTGTTGTTTTCTCGAGGCATTTTAATGAGCATTTTTCTTGATTTTAATGTTTTAGAATATTTCAGGATTTTTTTTTCTTCTGACTTAGTATTTGGAGCTTATAAGCATTGTTTTTAATCTTAAAATTGCTTGCCTACTTGTATAAATGTTCAAAACCACTAGTTAATATTATATAACATCATTAGGATGGTGGAATGTTTCTTCATTAGGCACTCAAAGTAAATGTCTAATGCTTTTCTAACAATATAATGTATTTATCTTGATAGAGAGACAAATTCCATGGTTGAAGAGTTCATGTTGCTTGCCAATATTTCTGTAGCACAAAAAATTTATGATGAGTTCCCAGAGTTTGCCCTGCTCCGGAAACATCCTGCTCCTCCCCCATCAAATTATGACATACTTGTAAAGGCTGCGAAGTCCAAGGCAAGTTTTTATCATGCTAATTAAGTGAATTAATTATGAAAAGCTATATTTTATCTCTGGTTGGCCTCTTACCTAGCAATAAGGGCTGGAAAGCATTATTTTAAAAGTATATCAGCTACACCTTGAAATCCCTGGTATTTGTAGCAGGATAATTGTACCTCTAGGGTGAAAGGTCTTAAAAAGCACAAGATTCTTCCTTTCTTAGGTAAAGGAAACGTACCACTCTCTTAAGTCTTACATTGTAGCACTTGTGAGCAGTGAGTGTTTCTCCTCACCAAGTCACATGTGATTTTTGAGACAGTTTTTGGCTTTGGATCACATACATTATTGATGTACTCAAAAATTGATCAGTCACATCAAATAACATGTTTCTCTTGGAGGCAGGAAGTAAGAAAATGTGTTTAGAGTTTCCATCTTCTCCATAGATCAGCTAGAGGTTTATTTAGCCTGAAACAAGTCTAATTAAGGAGTCTGAACAGAGGAAATTAGTTTTCCAGTTTCAGGATCTTTTATTTGAGTTAACTTGTAATTTTGTAGTTACTGTGATGTACATTCACATTTTCTTTCCCTTCAGCTTTTTCCCACCCCCTTTTTTTTTCTTAAGGTCTGGAGAGAAACTTCCAGATTCTCTCAGTGTGACAATAGACAAGCCTAAACCTAGCCCATTTAATTTTCCACTGCTGTAAAACTGGAATAATGATAATGATTTAATTTGAAATTATTTAATTCTGAAAATTATTTTTTAAGTACTGTTTTATTTGGAAAGCTAAATTTCTCTGCATAGGTAAACATTCTTTTAAATAAACCAAAGTGGCTTTTTTACTGCTTTTGACACAACCATCACAATTAGGTATTAATATGCTTTATTTATACTGTTTGAATGAAAATGCAATTATCTTACCATAATACAGGCATCATTTGATCTCTGGATCATACTTTATTGTCAGTGCTGTATGTGCCAGAAAGAGCATTCAACTTGATCGTGTGATGAAATTTACCTTGTGTTTCTGGAAGTTAAAAATGCATTATGTTCACACTACCTTTTTATCAGAGAGCACTTGCAAACAGGGAAAACAATGTCATACACAGTACTAGTTTTACATTTCACTTTTCCAAGTATACATTATAATAATTTCGCACAGGAAATACCATAAAGTCAATTACTTACCTTGTGCTTGGATGAGAATTTTTTGTGGCATAAACACGTGCGGGTTTTTTTTTACATTCTTTCTGATTTAATAAAGAGATAGAAAAATCAAACCAAAGGTACATTGTTAATATTGGCATAAAGTATTTCTTAGTTTAGAATGAGTGTCTTTTCTGAATTCTAGGCTACTGACTCAGCATTTCATTTTTTACATAATACACTAGTAATAATGAGGGTGGGACCTGTGCATGGATGGATTTTTTTTGTTTGCTTTTGTAGTAGAAGCATTCCATCCTGTTATTAGGTGCTATACCTGTGCCAGTTGCTAAGATTATCATAGATGTGGCTGTTACCTTTCTGCTTATATTCATAATATTTGCTAGTAATGCTTCACCTTTTTTGTTTCTTTTTTTCTCTTTCAGAATTTGGAAATTAAGACAGATTCAGCAAAAGCTTTAGCTGAATCATTAGACAAAGCTGAATCTCCTACGTTCCCCTACCTAAATACACTGCTGAGAATTTTGACCACTCGCTGCATGATGCAAGCTGTTTATTTCTGCTCAGGAATGGATAATGATTTTCATCACTATGGTTTAGCCTCACCTATTTATACTCACTTTACCTCACCTATTAGAAGGTACTTGTGTTTTACAAAAGTTTCAGAGAAAAGAAATAAGTGATTTATTTGTGAAGAAATGGTAGTGTTGTGCATTTAAAAAAAACGTTTTTATTCATCATTAGATTTCAGTTGAAACAGCAGTGGCTTAGTGGCAGTCCATCTTCCTTTACACTCCCAGGTTTACAACTCCTAGGGTTTAGTAACATTAAAAAAAATATACAATAGGAATATATCTCTAATGCACATCTGGTGTCAGTCAGCAGTAGTCTTAGCCAGAGACTGAGGCGGAGTTTGCTCAGTCATTTTTGAGATAGAAACTGTGTTTAAATTTTTAGGAGACTGAATTTTCTATATGAAAACACTGGGAACTTGCTATTGGCAACAGTTGCATGCAATGAAATAATACTTCTTGGAAAAGTTTGTTAGTTTTTTCATCTGACCAAGAAGTCACTGAGTTTTGAAGAAAATAACTGTTATTGTGCTCCTTAGAAACATTTAAAGTGAAATCTCTTGGACATGGATTAAAATTCCTATGCATTTTTATGGATAATTTGTAGAATTTCTAGAAGTCCAAATGGTAAATTTTAGTTCTTACCAGATATATTAAAAAGTTCCTCACTGAAGTACCAGATGTATTAAAATGTTCCCCACTGAAATTCTAATAAGTTACATAACAAGAAGTTCAAATGTGATTATGCTTTGCAGGTCTATGGCACTGAAATACTATTCTACACTAAATTTGTCTAATTGCATGGGAAAGGGAAGAAGGATTAGCTTAAAAGGCCATGGTGAAAGATCTTTCTTTAGTCTAAAAATACAACTTAATTAATTTTTCTGGCACAATGTAAATTTATCTTAGCAAACATTATAACAGTATTCTGGCTTTGCAGTGCATCTTTGTTCAGCAGAGAGATGGATGCTGAATTAATAGAGGGCCAGCAGATCATCATTATTACAAAAACTTGAATCTAAGATTCACAGAAACAAACATGTTCAGAAACTTTTTTATTAATTTGGAAAAACTGTCTTACTACATCACTGATGATTTTAACCTCATCTTTGCAGGTATGCTGATATCATAGTGCATCGGCTTTTGGCAGTGGCCATAGGAGCAGACAGTACTTACCCAGAACTCACAGATAAACACAAACTGGCAGACATGTGTAAAAATCTCAATTACCGACATAAAATGGCACAATATGCACAAAGAGCCTCTGTGGCATTCCATACACAGGTAAGTAGTTCTGAGATGTTGTGTTGAACTATGGACACTGCAAAGGCAAAACCAAGCAAGAGTACAGAAATGATAAAGGCTGAGCGATGCTTCTGACAAAAAGCTTAAAACATTATTTTGCTCATTCTGAAAAACTAAAAATGGCATCTTGAAGAGTCTTTTAGTTTTGTGCTTTTATAAATACGAATAATTAATCCTACAGTAATGTTATGAGGTTTATGAGATTTTTTAAAATCTGCTTTCTGGATATGCTGAGTAAGTAATCAAGTATAGATGTGTATTTGAATGTTTTATTTTTCTGAGATATTTGTAATTCAGAAGGAATGTTCTAGTGCTTTTTTTCTTATTTGTGTGTTCTGGTTTTGTTACAGCTGTTCTTCAAAACCAAGGGAGTAGTAAATGAAGATGCATATATATTATTTGTAAGAAAAAATGCAGTTGTGGTTCTGATTCCCAAGTATGGGTTAGAAGGAACAGTCTTCTTTGAAGAAAAAGATAAACCAACACCAAAACTGGAGTACAACAGTGAGGTACGTTCTTGCTATTATTCTTAAGGTTTATTCTTAAACACCTTTATTTTTTGATCTGGTAAGCAAGCAGAATGACTAAACTCTATTCTAGTTGGATATAGAAGGGTAAGAGAGGCTTTTCTAAATGCACGTTCATTAATCTCTAGTAGTAATGAATGCCACTTTAGTCTTTGTAAGTCTAAATAAGTTGGTTCTGACAGGAATTTGTTTCTGTAATAGATAGTACTGATACCTAATTATCTGATTAGTTACTGCAGAAAATGCATGTATCACATATTACAAGACTGAATATTCACTATAGTAATTTTTGGTTTATTTTATTTACATGTAACAGTGCTATTTTCATACAAAGGTATTTATTTATATAAAAACGTAAGCTGTTGCAAATAGTGAGTATTTATACAAAATTTGAACTTTCAGGTGCCATCACTTACCGTGGAAGACACAACATTACATGTATTTGATAAAGTTAAAGTAAACATCATGTTAGATGATTCCAACATCCAACATCAGAAAATGCGGATGGTCTTGGTAGAACCCAAGGTAAGACACAAAATTCTTAGAACCATATTATCCTTCAGTAATGTTAAAAAATCATCATGGTAAAATTGAAATTTAACCCAGAAGGAAAAACATAATTTAGCAGCAGCTTGTAATGATTGCTTCATATCCACTCTCAGTAAAACACAGGATTGCCTTCACTGGCTGTTGAAAATAATAGCACCCTCTAAATTGAACTTCTGTTCTGGGCCCATCAGGGTATTTCCACTGTTGGGAATTACGATGATTTGCTGCAGTAATGTATTGCATTTCACAGTTCTGTAATCAAATGTCCCTCTGAAAATCTGCCAAAATTCAATAGGATGTTCTCTTTATTCCAGTGAAATATGATGGGCGGCTCAGCTCTATATAATTCCTGAGTGTCAATGGCAGTTGTGTCTTACAACTCCCACAATATAAACGTTCTCTCTCGATAATGTTATAAGAACTGTAATGTCCTAATAACTGTCTCTGGTCTCAAAACTTTTCAGTTCTAGCTTCTTTCTGCATTTGGGACACAGGGAGTTTCACCTGCTCTCCCACATTAGGCCTAAAAAGTATTTTGCATGACATTACAAAATTATGCTCCTAGAGTAAGGTACATGTAACTTTCTTGGTAAACAGATGGTTGCAGCAATTGAATAGCCTTTATCACAGAGGAAAAAGAGAACCCAAAATAAGCAAGAGCTTCTTTCTGTTTATACAGTCAAACATGATTACTTTTTTCCCTTGAGAAATCATGTAAATATATCATGTTCCAAACACATGTAAATATATTCTGGTCTTCAAGCTGTTGTATGAGCTTGAATCATAGAATGGTTTGGGTTGCAAGGACCTTTAACAATCATCTAGTTCCAATTCCCCTGCCAGAGGCAGGGACACCTTTCATGACATCAAGTTGCTCAAAACCCCATCCAACCTGGCCTTGGAGACTTCCAGGGATGGAGCATCCACATCTTCTCTGTGAAACCTGTTCCAGTGCCTCATTCAGAATAAACCATTTTTTCCTAAAACCTAAACTTAAACCAACCCACTTTTTCAAGTGGGGGGAGGAGGAAGCCATTCCCCCCTTTCCTGTCACTGGATGATGCCCTTGTGAAAAGTGCCCTTTCTGCCTTCTTGTAGGCTCCTCTTTTGGCTCCTGGAACGCTGCTCAAAGGTCTGCCTAGAATCTCTTCTCCAGGCTGAACAACCCCAACTCTATCAGCTTTTCCTCACAGGAGAGCTGCTGCTTTCAGCCCTCTGATCATTTTTGTGGCCCTCCTGTGGACTTGCTCCAACAGGTCCATGTCCTTCCTCTGCTGGAACCCCAGAGCTGCTTGCAGCACTGCAGGTGGGGTCAGAATCCCCTCCCTGTCCCTGCTGCTCACGCAGCTTTGGATGCCACCCAGGACATATTTGGCTCTCTGGGATGTGAGTGCTGATGGCTGGGTCATGTTCAGTCTTTCATCCACCAGCACATCCAAGTGCTTCCCAGCAGGTCTGATCTGATCTGTCCGTCCCTCAGCCTGGGTTGAGGTGAATCCCTGTGATCTCAAAAATGGGGACTAGACAATAAAACTTGTGGCAGCGAGGAGTCCGTGTGTTCTGTTGTGCATTCACACGCTGAGCTGCCCTCTGCTTGTGCTCACCAACTCTGGCTTGTCAAGAGCTTCTGTTGAGGCCATGACTCCAGTCTGAGGGATACTTTAAAAACAGACAGAAAGTAAGGCTAATGCAAGCTGATGGCTGCAAGCTAACAACCTGTTGGCGTTGTCAGGAGGGGGCTTGTTGCTTCTCTTTGCCTTCTCCAGCTTTTATTTCAGGTGAGTATTCTACCTCTGATTGTTCTAAGGTGGTAGACCCTCTTCTAGATGATTATCTAAATCAGAAGTTTCTGATGTTGATACAGTGTTTGTAAAAGGTCTGTACAAGTAAGGTCAAGTTAGGATACTAGGATAGCAAAAATTGAATTGAAATGTTCTGACTTCTGTTTTTTTCTTACTGTAGATATTAGGAAATGATACATGTGCAAGTCTCTCTGCAGAGGCAAGCAGCAAGGACGAACCAGAGAAAAAGAAAAAGAAACTACAAAAATAGCTGGATGTAAAAGTTAAGAAGAAATCACAAATGCTTGCATTTACATATTTTTCCCTATGGGCAAAAAAATGCTAGAAGCAGGTTTTGTTTACTTTTTAAATACACATTTTAATAATCTGTAAAGAATTTTTTTAAAGCTACTTTTTTATGACTATGAATGCAGAACAAATTTTAAAATCATGTATATCTACACCTTTGTCCTGTGGATGAAAATAAATATTTCTGCACAGTGAAGAAATGATTGTAGACTTTCTTGTTAATAGCCTTTAAGGGAGGTTTGAGAGTTTGATAGAAGTCAGCACTTCTGTGCATTCTCTTTAGCACCTCAGAACTGAAAGAAGTAATTGAACAACATAGGTATTAAAGAAATGTCTTTATTCTGTTTCACTACTCAATTTACAATTAGACATGTTAAAGGACTCTCGTTAAAACTACTTATATTAATTTAATGTAAACAATGACCGTTTGTGCAATGTGTGCCAACCAATGCATTAAGAACAATTACAGAAACAGAATGGTCAAGTGATTTCCATGGTAATTTGCACAGCAGGTTTCTTCTACAAATCAGTTGTACAAACATCATAAAAAAATAGGCATGTTTCCATAAAATAAATATTTCCCATCTAACTGAAGACTACAAAACAGGACAAAAAATACAGACAATCCAGGTGGGAGCATCCTTAATCACTTCTCACATTCATCCATTTCTACTCCTACTCTTTTCTTAGCTTGAAGAAAATACTAATACAGGTTAAAATTAAATACTTTAGGGATTGCTTTTTTACTTGTGAATAGTTCAGAAGCCTCCAATCATTTAACATATTGTGAAAATAATTAAAAAACTTTGTTAAAAAGTAAAACCTAATTTTAAATTATACATGTAACTCAGAAAAATTCATAAACACATAATTTGGGCTACCCTGCTTAACGTTCACTAAATTTACATTACTGTTTTAGTAATCACAATTGCAAAAATAAATCCTTTCTATAGTCCTTTTAATCGATTGTTGTTAAAATTATCGTGAGAAACAGAAATGACACAAGGTCATACAAAACTTTTAAATCTCAGACAAGTTGTATCTGCTTCTGAGTGACAAAACTCAGAAGCTAAAGCTAAGAACATTTTGAAGGCCCTATTCTATAAAATTTGTTTTCCAGAAGTCTGAGTTCAACTCCTACTTTTAACAAAATTCATTCCTTAACAGTTACCAATTCAGTGTATTTCCAGCTTCTAGTAGACCACTGTGTGAAGACAATGAAACAGCTAATATAGGACACTAGATTCCATTACTGCCAATCCCACATGCATTACAGAAATAGTGATTAAATACTTCTGTGTTTTTACAGAAGTAAAAATAATACACATCATGTTTGCTCATTAGATTTCTAAAGTAAACTTTTTTATATTTATTTTTGCAATGTGAGATCTACAATCAAGTGATGTGGACAGACGTTTTCCTTTTTCTTAAATGCACTTTTCAGAAAGCCTTCACTAGGAAATTATTAATGGAAGTATTTCAAGAACTGTTCTAGTCAAACAACACACAACTCTCAGGTCTAACACATTGATTTTAATGCCAAGAGATTTGATTTTAATGACAAGACATTCTGTTCACACCTGCCCTTTTGAGATTTTTTTTTTAAATGCTGTCTTGCCTTCCAATTTAGATCTGACCAATATGACCAGTAGGTTTCAGGCCTAGTGTGCCAGTAGCTGCTCATCAGCCACTGTCTGTCGCTTTGGTACAAGCTTTTCTGTGAGTTGTGGAATAGAACAGAAAGCAGAACTTCCATCCAGTATCCTGGGACATCCTTGCCTTGAAAAGAGATGATGAGTGCTTCACCTGGAACACTTGTTAGAATCGACTTCTCTTTTACATTAATGAAGTTTACCAGAGCTCTACATAAACAGAGCCCAAAAATAGCAGTGTATCCCTTAGCTCTTCTTTCCCTCTTGGTCACTAGGACCACAAGATTGCCATATGGATTTTTTCCCCCAATTCACATTTATAAATTCCAGAAGGTTCTTTTAAACAAATACAAGCAAATTCAACTAAATCTGATTTGATTACACAAAGCGAGTTCTGGGCTTCTGACACCCCCCTTCAATCCATCATTTTACTTAACTGCTGGTTTTCTTGAAAGGATCAAAGGTTTGCTTGTATTAATACTTTTGGTAATAAATGGCATGCAAAAGTTTTTTTTTTTAAGGATTTACTAAGTATTTTGGTAATTTCTGTAAGCAACATAATAATACTAGGAATTAAGAAAGACTGCACCATTTTCTTAGTGACAGTACTGAGACCAGTGAATCTTATGGCACCTTCTTAGGTTCCTTCCAAAGAGTACCAGAACATCAATTTGGACACAGTTGTTCTTCAGAGACACTGGTAGTGTCAGGTGATCAACTCCAAGTTTAGTACTAAAACAATTACCAAAGCCACAACACTAGCTTTTAATTTTAAGGTAACCAATAATACATTTTACTTAAACCTAACTAACATCACAGATCTCTGTCAAGCCAAGGAAAAAGCTGTTTAGAGAATTACTAAACAACTTCTTTTGACATAAAGCTCATTTTATATTTCTAAGAGAACTAAACTTGGCATTTGCTCTCATCACACCCCAACAGTTCACTTCTGTCCAGTGACTTACTCTTGGTACTAGTGGTAGTATTTTTGAAGCCACACAATATATCTGGCTGGAGAAAAGCAATCCAAAACCAGACTAATACTTCTTCCACTTTTCTTTCCCACAAAGAAGAATGTCCCTCATGCCTTTAGGAGGGACAAATCTTAAAATGTAAGTGATTTTGCAGTTATACTGGTTCCTCTGCAAGTTATCCTAGGCTGCTCATGGAATCCACTCTAGTCACAGAAGGAATACAATTCTGAAAAAAAAACCTGTTGTTTCTCTGTACCAAACCTAGACACTTTAATTTTCAAAAAGGATCATTTAATGACACTAATAAATTCTCAATAAGACCTGAAAAATCCCACATTATTTAAAAACTCCCTTAATATATATCAAACAGTTTATTACATTTGCATTAGAAAAGCAAAATAGTATATATAATCCAGGTAATTGAGGTCATATGTATAAAAATTTATTAGAAACCACAGATTAACTTCTCCATCAGAAAACTACATACCACTTTTGTGAAATCCCCGAACCTGATTTTCATTTTTATGTTTCCAAGCAGAAATGTTGCAAGTTGCATTTTGACCAAATACTGTGCTATGTGTTTTGGATTTTTGAAAACAGGATTGCTTCTCAGGAGATTTTGTTCCCAGCAACTGATTGTCCTTATGGCTTAAAACAGAACACTCCTAGGTGAATAAGAAAAAGTTAGTTTTAAAACCATTTTAACAGAAATTCTCCCAAAGAAACAAGATCCAAGATTACTAACTGCAAATTTCAAGTATAGTAACTACTTAAGTACCAACTCAACCCTTCTGAAATAAGAAAGAAATGAAGTAACATGTTTTCTCTACACAGATATTTGAAACATGCTGTCTGCAATAACTACCTAATTTCAAGGGCTCCCATGAATGTCTGAATGAGCCTGACTTGAATCTTTCAGCCAGCAATGTCTGTGCTTTTTTCTTTTTATTCCCTGGGGTTCTCAGTTGTAAGATCTGAATGAAGCACTTAATGCCTTCACACTTTACTCCTAATCTAAAAAGCAAAATTTGGCTTAGTCAGGACCCAGCAATTCAAGGACTAACAGTGGGAATTGAGTGACATTGGCAAGTCCCTCTAGGATGGGTTTGATACCAGACAAATGATTCTGGCAAGTACATGCACACATAAAATCCATGTCCAACAGAGTGACTGGGGCAGGAACTCAGACGAGTATTTTTAGAAGTTAATGACAAAATATCTGTTGTTCCTGTAAGGGCATATTTATCCTGGTCTTAAACGAACAGTTTAAAATATGGTATCAGTGGTCTGTAAGACACCATCAGTCAGCACTTCCCCTGGCAGAGAAGTGGCTTTTAGCATGTCACATCCAGAAGTGAAGTCAGGGCTGAATGGGTTTACTTGAGGTTTTTTTTATAATCTGGTACTAATGGTCAGTACTGTCTCCCCTTGAAGGGCTTTCAAGACATAGCAGACCATAAATGACCAAGTTTGTAGCATCATGTGACCATAATTACTGAGAGGAGATGGTCTTTGCTCTCTTCTCCAAAGAAACTTGCTTCCAAGTCTCTGGAAGAAGTAGAACTCTTTCCTATCAGTCACAAGATTAAGGGGTTGGGAGCTTTGGTAGATATGTATTATCATTTGTAATGTGTTTTTCTGATAGGTCCTCAAAGGGCTTGTAAAAAGACTGTAACCATGCAGAAAGTTCCCCACCAAGTCAGCATGCCAGGTATGGTCTAGGACTCAACACTAAGTTTATAAAAATTAGCAGCAGACAATTTTTCTCCAGAAATGTCCTTCTCCACAGGCACATGCTTAAAACTTAGCAAGAAGAAACAAAAATTATAGACTGACTACAATAGTCATGAACAGCCTCACTACTACTATTCATGCATATACCTCAGTATCCTCCAAAACAGCCTTTGCTTTATCATTAAACATTAATTTTTTTGCCAGTTTAAGATATTTTTCCTGCATTTATTCAATATAGTCTCTGAACTGACACTACATCAACATCTTTATCATCATCTGACACTCTCTCCTCTCAGGGTCCCTGAAACCAAATAAAATGGGATGCTTTAGATGGGAAGCCTATCACTTTTTAACCACAAATCCTACCTTTGTTCTAAGCAGCTGAGATTTATTCTGAAACACGATAGTGTTCACATCATTTTCTCTGCAACTGTTCTCAGCCCCTGCAGTATCCATAATGCTGTTTCCACAAGTCTGTGTATTGTAACCACTGTCCACCTGAAATCAAAAAGCTGGGCTTGAAAAATGTAGTCATTTAACACAAATAAATCCCTCATATACCTGGTATGATTTGCATTTGATTAACTGAACTTAATCCAACAAACCAACTATGACCAGTTAATAACAAAAGCAAATTGTTAACAGCATGAGTTTGGATCAAGTTAAATATACTAATGTACATAGCAACACAAAAATAATTGCTAGGCTAACTCCACCCAAAGAGGGGATGAAGGGAAGGGATTGATAAAAGTCACAATACTGCCTGGATGCCATATCCAGTAAGAGAAAATAACAATTACTT
Source organism: Agelaius phoeniceus (assembly GCF_051311805.1). Classification (NCBI taxonomy): domain Eukaryota; kingdom Metazoa; phylum Chordata; class Aves; order Passeriformes; family Icteridae; genus Agelaius; species Agelaius phoeniceus. The sequence goes on from NC_135266.1 coordinate 51,839,993, forward strand.
CCAGATTAGTGTACATATTCCAAGTTATGTTGAGCTCAGTTTTACAGAGAAACCAAAAATTGTATTTTTACCTGAATACTACTGTTGTCACAAGGAATTGCGCTGCTTTCTGCAAGAGGTGACATGCACATGCGAGAGCTTTCAATACTGAAAGTAATGCCTGTCATAAAGCTGGTCATTGGTGTATTGCTACTGCCAATTGTTTCTTTCATCCAAGTGTTTTCCTCCGACACTTCAGCTGCATCAGCCATGTCTACAGTATTATTTTCCTTTAAGCCTTCTATGTCCTGAAATGATGACAACCTTTGATGACAACCTTCTGAGCGATCTGGTGCAATAGACACAGTTGCCACCACGAGATGTGTACCATGTCCAAAAGTATCACTGTCTTCCTGATGTACCTTTATTCCATTATCCGTTTCTGGGAAGCGAGCTTCTGCTGGAGAAGCGTTTTCCTTGTCCTCCTCATCCTCATGATTCTCAACTGCAATTGGTATTCTAATGACAGAAGTCTGATATTGGGCAGTTCCTCTACAGGCTCCAAGTCTCATAGGAGAGCAATTTTTAATTGGAGAACAACCATCTATGTAAGGACTTCTTGTACTTGGGGGTGTCATCCTACTTGAGGAAGAAGGAATATCTGGAGAACGAAATGTAAATTTTCTTTGGTCTGAAAAAAATGAGCAAAGTTTAACTTCACCTGCTGTCTGATAGAAAAAACTCATCATTCTCAAGGCCCTGCAGTCCACTGAATAATTTATAGCCAACTACAGAGTATTTCACTGACTGTTGCCTCCCAACCCAACCAAACAAGTAAACCAAAAACCAAACCCATCACCCATACACACATTTTACCATGGAATATGGTAAAGGCAAGTTTTTATCCCACCAAATTTATTTTCTATGACATCATCTGCTGTATTGAAGACCTTGTATTTTTAAATGTCATTACTATACAGTATTCAAAGGGAAATGGGTGAAGGCTGGTTTAGTATAGTCCATTAGTCCCCCATTCATTTTTTCCTAAACAAATGTCAATACACAATCTATAGGCATTTAAATTTTTTGGCAGCAATGAAGTTTAAAGATCAAACAAGTGAGAAAACACCTGTGCAACATCATCCATATATAATGGTGTAAAATACCATTAATCAAAATATGTAAAAGTCAGGTATAAATATGTGTAATCATGCCAAAGCTGTACAAATCATGTATAAACAAGGCATTAAGCCTTACCAGGTACAGACACAGCATGAAACAGTGACATTTCCTAGAGCAATGAGGACATAAAGTGTTTGTGATTTCTTCATTAGTCATTTCATTTCAAATAATCTTCATGATGGCATGATTTGAAAGCTCAAGCTAAACAGTCTTTGCCCACTGATATTAAAATGCTTCAGGCTGGGCCAAATCAGAATTGTAACCTGACGAAATTCAGGCATGTGGTTTTAAAACCCCTCCTACAATAGATTAAATTAACCCTTTTATCTTTTCTTCATTCTTATTGGGTCTCAGTGCCTTCTTCTGAAATATTTTCCCTAGTTGATGAGTTGCAAGCATATACACTTCATTGTTTCACATATTTCACTGCTGAACAGGAGATGTGTTATACAGGAGACTGCTGGTCTGCCAAGCACAGAAACGCCTCTCCAAAAGAAAAACATTCCAGTAAGAATTTTGAAGTTTTTATAGTAAAAATCTATTACTCAACATAGAGTAATACATATACAATTAAACCATACCTGAGAGTGGTGTTTTTCTTATGTGAAAAGCAATTGGTGAAAAGGCAGGAGAACCATTAGGTGCAGGAGACCCCTCTGAAAATGGGGGACTGGTTATACTTCCTAGACTATAAGCTCTTGTTCCTCCCTGAATAGGACTTGATGAAAACTGACCCTTCAGAAAGGAGAAAGGGGAAAAAATAAATTAAAAAAAATCATCAAACCCACAGAGCATTATTTTTATAATGTAAACTATGGCTAACATGTATATATAAAATTGTTTTAACTCAAATGCTTAATATGGCAGCACTGGGAAGGACTAATCCTTTACAATGACAATCTCTAGTTTAGCTTAAATATTCCAATTGCAGCTCTTCACCTGGACCTTATGCCTCCACACAGGGGAAAAGAGCAATGGACACAAACTGTCACCTAATACCAGCTAGGACTATTTTATCCACTACAGTTAAGAACTATGAGAAATGTAAATAGGGAATAAATGCTATGTATCTAGTCAAGTGTTTAATCTAAATTTCTTACTTATATCACTGCAGATAAAAGTCAGCCACTATTTATATTTTAATGTAATCCAATGTACTTAATTCAGCAGTAGATACAAAAGTGTTTCTCTTTAAGAAAAGAGAATGACCTTACTTAAGACTATCATGCAACTAAACAAAAAAAAAAAAAAACCAAAACAAAAAAAAACCCCTCCAAATAAACAACAACAAAAACCCGAGACCCACTCCCTCACCCACCCATCACTTCTGGCCCTATAAATATATTGTAGGAATTCTTTACTAGGTCACCTTTTTTTTTTAAGCTACACTATCCTAGTGTAGGTAGGTTTTTTCCATGCACTTCAAACCACCCCACAGATGAAAATACATCACCTAAACCACTTTAACTATGTCCACATGGGGATAAGGTTCATCTTGTTTAATTTAAAAAATGGACATTTTGTTTTGTGTTCTAATAAATGTCTATTCATCTGAAAACTCTGGCCAATGGGAAAGAAAAAGGCATATTTAGCACTGCACTTCAAAGATCCACAAATCATTTCTTTCACTATAAATGAGCTTATGAGATTTAAAGGAAATATAATTATATCACATGTTCATATCAACTGTTATTGTAGGCAGCAATTAATGAATTTAAACAGGACATTTTGTAGACACATTTTATGGGCAAAAAAAAGGTTTTAACATGCTTTCAGCATGTCTTTTGTATTTTTTAATTCCTACTCCCTTTTCATAACAAAATTAAAACATGATTCCCAATACAAAAGAAGAGCAGCATAACGAAATAATTTGAAATAATAAGAAGTCATATAAGAAGTCATAGAAATAATATTCTTTCAGGACTTTTGTTCACTTTTTTTTTTCAGAATCTGGAAAAAAAAAACAAACCCAAGTTTTAGTCTAACTCCTACTCCCCCATAAAGTACATCTGACCCAGCCTACAAAACGGGCTACTTACTGAACTAGATGTGTCCAGAGGGCTTCTGCACCGAACTGGAGATAATTCTATGGAACAAAGCACTCCAAGTGGCTGACTACCACATGGACTATGCAAAGAAGGGGACAAACATGCAGATACATTCCCATTCTCTTCTAAAAACAGCTTTCTTCTGAGTGACGAAGAGCTCAGATTTTCCTGAGACTGATCTGCAAATTCATCAGTTCTAAAATATTCACCTGGAAATGTGGGGGAAAAATTGTTTCCAATACGAATGTAGGAAAAAAAATACATTCCATTATAGGAATTAAAACATTTAATCTAATTAAATTAAAACATTTAATCTAATTTACCAATACAGCAACTAATTAATCTATTTAGGCACCTATCCCAAAGGACTGCTTGTCATCCCTGACAAAAGTCACCTCTACTAAGACAGAGTGATAGGCAGAAGTGGAACTACTGCCTATCATCCCTCAATACTAAAGTCTGAACTTAAAAAAATAAAAACATTGGCTTCTATATACTTATTGATCTTTCTCCAGAACTGTATTATTGCTCACATCTGAGCTGTCAAACAGCAATTATTTTACTACCCAAGCAAACCTAGACTCTTTTTCAGGTCTCCCATATGCTTTGATGGTCTTCATGATACACCCAGAGGAAAACCAGATTAGACTTAGTTAGCTGTTTACAGTAGGAAAGCATAAACTAAGACCCGTTAAAATATGCTCAGGTTTACCAGATTATTTTAGGTTTTTTATCTCTTGTTCTATTCTAGTTAGATATTCCCTGTAGGAGAAATTTTTCATCAACTCCCAAACTATGTATTGATGGAAGCATTTGTTAAGACAAAAAACAAAGGCAATAAATATGTTTTGCTGGCCCACAGTCATGGTTCTGAATTTCAGCACTGGGATAGGAGCATGCAGCCAAAATGCTCTGAGCTGGCTGTACCCACTGTTTCTACCTATCAGCTAAAAGATCAGCCCCTTCCAGCCCCCTTGCCTGAGATGGCAGCAATTGCTTGATGCAGCACCTATAATCAGACAGTTAATTTGGACTCCTGCCCCTCACTCTGCAGTCATGGCTTTCTTGCCACCACAAAACTTCTAGTACCCACCATGGTTTCAGGTACAGTAAAGCCAGAGTTACAGCTCAGCTTTACTCAAGGCAAGGTTGAGTTTTGAGACTCCTGGCTGGCATCTGTACAAACAGCTCTGGTAAGACAAATTACTGCTCTGCTTGTGTGTTTGGGAGAGGAACAGGCTATCTAGAATTACAGAGCATCCTGAGCTGGAAGGGACACAAAGGGATCACTGAAGTCCAACTCCTGGCCCTGCACAGGACTTCCCAAGAGTCACACCATGTCCCTGGGAGCATTGGCCAAATGCTTCTTTAACTCTGTCAGGCTGGTGCTGTGACCATTTCCCTGGGGAGCCTGTTCCAGTGCCCAACCACCCTCTGATATCCAACCTAAACTGCCCCTGACAAAACTTCAGGCCATTCCCACAGGTCCTGTCAGTGGTCACCAGAGAAAAGAGACAAATGCCTGCCCCTTCTCTTCCCCTCATGAGGAAAAACTGTAGAAGGCAATGAGGTCTCCCCTCAATCACCTGCAGGCAGAACAATTTCCAGTCATGCAGTAACTGCCTATTTTGAATACATAAAACTTTCATTCATACATTTAGTTTTCAGTATTTCACAAGACAAACCCAGCCAACATTACAAAACCATGTTTTCTATTTAGACATTCATAATTAAATTTATGTATTACATTACATACCTAGTATTTTCTCTAAATTAAAATCCACTGGCAAGGACAGTACTGTCTGACAAGCAGCTGCAACGAATAAAACCAACAAAATTAGCTTACAGTGAGACCTTTTGCTAAAGCTGTAGAAACAAAAATTCACTTTCAAATTGCACTGCAATTGAGGTATTTAAATTACAGTTGCAATAAGGAAAAGTGTTAATTGAAGTACAATTCTGATTTAACAACGCTGCATGCAGCACACTAGGCTCAGAGATAAAAACCCAAGAGTTTTAGGAATGCCTCTCTAGAGGCTTTTATGTTAACTGAGAAGAGAGGTCTCTGAAGAAAGGAAGGATTCAAAATGAAGTTGCAGAAAAATCAAAATACCTTGGGGAAAAACAGTAACTATTTATCTAAAACAATGCAGTTTAAAATATGTATTAGGATTTCTGATATTTATTTGGCATAGAAAATAATCATGATTCTCTAACCCAAAACAATCCAGCATATTAAAGGTTTTTCAAAACTTATAATTTACTTATAAATCTGAAGCTCACATTCACTTTTTAATCCAGAAAAAGTAGACACTGAGCTGGAAAAAATGCACTCCACAGTCTACAGGGGACTTATTTTTTTACTTGAAAAAATACAAGGGAGTAAAATAGAATTAAATTCCTATGAGAAATGGATATTAAAATTAACAGTACCATACAGTTCAAGAAAAACTATTTCTACAGTAACACTAACAAACAATTTCCTTTTGAAATTAAATATCCATCAAAATGCATTATTTTTGTTCAGAGAAAGCCTGTAATTTTAGGCATTGCCTTTTACTCACCATTGCTTTTCCCAGGCTGCAAGCTCAGCTGTCTTCCAATCGGGGAAATGTTATTTATATCTATGGCTGGAAAACATAGAACTTAAATTTAAACATGCACTGTACATAGTTTTGAAATGTAGCAACATTAAGTCAAAATACATAATACAACCAAACAAAACTTTTGCATCAATGTTTGGAAGAGATTAGAAAGGAGTACTGAGTAAAAATTACCATTATAGCCATCAAAAGAATTTCAGCATGTTTCTATTCAAAAAAAGCTTAGTGAAGTAGCATCAACATTGCCCAAAACTTTGTCTCCTCCTGTCTCTAGATGACACAGATTTAAAACAAATTAGTTCATGCTTAGCTAAACAGGCTGTGTTCAAGTAAAGCACATTTCCAGAAAATCATTCAGTCTGGACTGGAGAAAAGTGAAGATACACTTCAACTTTTTTTTTATGCAGCTGAAGAACACATTAGACTATTTTCTTCCTCCATTCACTTTACCAGCTTTCAGATTATGCCTTATGTTTTCTGCCCTTAAAGTGACCATATTACAACTGACAATTGAAGAACTATCCACAAGCTGCATTTCCTTGATAAAAAATTTAACAGCTTAGCCTTTTCCAAATCTTCCAAGAGTCTCCACTTACTTCAGACTTTCATATCAAACAACAGGGCATGCAAACAGTACTTTATAGCTCACATTTTCCATCTTGTAATCAATTTGTTTTGTGTTCTGCTGGTTATATATAAACTTCAATAAAAGCATTAAGAACAAAATCTAATAGTGGCATAAATGAAACAATTTTAGAAAACCCACCACCACTAGTGACAGTGAGCTAGCAGGATGACAACAGGAATTTATGCTGCTAGTAAAAGAATACAGAATTCTATTTCCAATATGCTTTATGGTGAGGAAAGCAGTTGGAATAAGAGGACATGCAACTATCTGAAGAAAAAAAGTTAAGTAGAAGACTTGGCTATTACTGGTATCAACACAGTTGATAGTTACAGATACAAAGTTATGTGTGTAAATTAAAATGCTTGCAGACAGATAATTAATGGAGAAAAATTTAAGAACAAAGACCAAGAATAAGAAAAAGGAAAATTATACAAGACTTTCAATTAATAAATAATTTTTAAACAAAGAAAGCATTTAGCAACAACAGCTGAAAATCAATCAGTTGTGCCATATTTTATCCCTGGTTCTTAACATTTAAATTGAGGTTGAAAAAAAATTATGCTTGATAAACTCTCCAAAAGCTATATTATTTTGGGTGGACACAAAAAAGCAACTTACATTTAGTTGAATTAAACTGAGAAACTTGTTTGCCTTCATGTTCAGTCCAAGGAGAAGGAACGATGAGTTTTTTTGTGAAAAACTGGAGTAGAATAAAAACAAACCATCTCAGCACTTTTTAAAATTTTCAACTTTAAATTTAGACTAGTACCCTGAACAAGAAAAGAAAATGTAGAACATTCCATTATTGTAGGCCCAAAGAGGTTAAAGAAAAAAACAATTTGATTTGAAGACCCCTATGCTCTTTATGACCCACAGCACCTCAGATCTTTCAAGTTTGCAGAGTGAAAACTACACACAAGTTTCACTTAGCAGTAATTAATCATTTTAAAAATTGAATTGTCACTACCATGCTTCTAGCATAGTATTTTAAAAATAATTAGTTTTAAAATTTCAGTTTGTTATGTTTTATTTTGACAATTGAGAATTTCACAGAAGTGACAGACACTGCAGTAACAGTAAAAGTGATAAACCAGAGCTTTTTGGCAACATTATTAGTGTCAGTGTATTTAGCTAAACTGGTTAGTGGTAAAACCCTTTTGAATACTGGCAGTTCAGTCTTTTTCTGTGAACCAGAAACTGTCTACCATCACAGTTGCACTGAGAAACACCCTGATGCTAAGGAGACAAACACTATTACAAAGCTTCAAGAAACACATGGCAAATCCTGTTCTCAAAAAAATGCAAGACTCAAAGTAAATGAAAAAACTTAACTTGAAACATGCAGCTATTAAAGGTATAACTTTTATCAGAGACAGGGTTTCAAGCTGTTCAGCTGCATAATCCATTAGGTTATACCTCACAAAGAGGAAACATCCCTTTTAATGCAAATTTAGAACACAGCATCTTAGCTGCAGGTCAACTACACAGCTCTTTTATGGAACCATAAAACATTTTTTGTTTGTAGAGACAGAAACTGATAGACCTGCCTATCAGAGACTTATTTTTTTTTTATTGAAAACAACATTGGAGATTTCTGCAGTGAATATTTTTAACATTTCATTTTTCCTTCTCTGCTAGCCAAATGAATAGTGAAAAACAAAATGAAAAATGGATGGGAAAATACAAGCTACCAGAATCAAGTCTTCCATCCAACACAGCAGACTTTGGAAGAATGAAAAAAAAAACAAAACAAAAAACAACAAACCCACAAAAATTCTCCAATATTTCAAAAAATGCAGTATCACTCCAACTGTTACTGTAAACCCCCAAATTCTCAATCATTGTTTCTAACCTGAAGTTAGTAAGAGTTCTATTACAGCCACATTACCACTAGCCAAGAAAAACAAAAGAAAAAAATCACTTGTTTTGACCTACATGTGTTCTGAAAGAAGAGGGGAAGAAAAGGAGTGTGTGGATTCCCAGCTACAACTGCAAGGGATAAGGGCACAAAATTACTTTCTTACTGGAATATAATAGGCTTCTGGGTTTTGAAATCCTGTAAAAGACGTGAATCTTTTCTGTAGACAAATCAATATTTGATAGCATGAAGTTTTATTACCTCCTCAATAGCTTTTTGCCTTCTGTCTTCTGTCTCCTTATCAATTCTAAGTAACAAATGAAAAACAACTCAATTATCAAAACCATCACGTAAGTAGGAAAAGATGTAAAGTCCAGCCATATAATAATTTATAGATGCTCAAGAGGAACTTAATAAATTAAATTGCACTAAACCCATGTTTTTACTCTTACATGCAATGATCTCATACATAAATTTAGAAATATAAATGCACTTCTCAATTCAGTTGATTTGAAAAATATTTGTACAATTTAAAAGTACATAATAGCAAATATTCTGTTTACTCAGCCTGTCTGGACAAAAACTCAATCATAACTGATCTTCCAGAATAATTTTATATGAACACATTTTACTATTAAAATTCACATGAGATTAGACTTGCACTATAAAACCAAGCAGACTAAAAAACTGAGCTGTAAGGAATTAAAAGGCAACTGAAAACACTCCTGGAATTTGTACACTCACATTCCTGACACAGCCCACTTTCCCAGCACAGGGTTCTCTCTAGTGAAATATCCAGTGTGCCACAGCTTCTTCAGTTTCAGTTTCTATCATATTTCAGTTTCTAACAATGACAATATTTCCTTATGCAGCTTTTAACTTGTTTTTAAAAAAATATTGTAGTTACTTCATGATGTGTGAGATTCTCTATTTATATTTCCTCTAACGGTCACCTTCAAGCCTGACTTTCAGTTACTACAGTGTAATTTACTGTAAAATTTTTTGAAGCTTATAAACGTTCATCATTTTCTTAGCTGAACCACCTAATACTTTCATTCACAGTTCATATACCTGAATTACCCTTGAATAATTTTAGAAATCAGTCAGATAACAAGATATTATTATATACACAAGCACACACAGATGTGACAAATACATAAACTCTCACAGCTCTCTCTTTTATGCCTATCAGACTTTGAATATATCTGCAATGTTTGGACATGCCACCTTCAACTACATCTGCCTAGATGATGCTGAAGTGACAGATCTGTGAAGACTCTTGCAGATTATTATACCAAAAAACAAGCATACAATCCCTGTGGATTCATGTACGTGTATGCAAGCATGGACACAGCAAATCTACACACAGTCAAACTAGCCTCTTTCTAGTCACAGCAGATAGTTTAAAAAAAAATGAACCACAGTAATTATGAAACAGTGGGACAGACTGAAAGGACCCACTGAGACAATGCATGTTTATATCTATAGGCCATGTCACTCATCATCACTGGAACTGTCACCCAAGTCTTCTCCATTAAAGCTAGTTTATCTGAGTAAGGTTCCAGAAACAATGTAATTAACTCCCTAAAAACATTGGGCTTAAGGCTTTAAAACATATAAAAAGCATTAGTCTGAAACCTACTGACTGCTAGAGAAAGGACAGGAAACATTAAGACCTGGTGATTCAGATACAGCTGGGGACAGTAATAGTCCTACAGCTTTTATTATTCAAAAAGAGAGCTGTAGGTTCAGTCAGACACTAAAACCAGTAAGTTTTTGTGATGAGGGTGTTGAAACACTGGAACAGGTTGCTTGGAGAGGTGGTAGATGACCCATCCCTGGAAACATTCAAGATCAAGGTGGATGCGACTGAGCAATCTGATCTAGACAGGACAGGTTCATTACTCTATTCCTGCAGTGCTTCATGCCTTGAGGAGCAGTTCCTTCTGCAAGTTTGTATCTGAGAAATGTACAGGAGAGTCTACAGGGTTCACCATTAAGGTTCTCCCTGGATACTTTCACTTGGCACTCTCTACCACTTGCATGTCAAATTATCCCTCAAGATAAGTTCCAAATACCAAGACATTTTACCCACCCATTTTTCTCATGCAAGTTATTTCAGAGAAGGAAAAAAAGTTGAGGTAAGGTTCCCAAACTATTTCAAGTAACTAGCACTGGAGCCCCCTCCTTCACATTAATCTATACCTTTGAAAGAGACTGCTGGGGCTTCCCCAGCTAGTTTCCCCAGCACGTCTACCCTTCTGCAGGAGCCCTAGGACCAAAGAAACCTCACTATGGAGCACTCTGAGAAGATAAACTGTGTTGTAAAAAGGAGCAGAAGAGGTAGCCTGGTAATGATCACTGGCAAGACATTTTCTAGCTTCCACTAGCTGCTTTTATCTGGCTGTCTTCCAAACTGCAATCAGAGTGAATCAGCAGCTCTTAACACTAAAAGGAAGCAACACAGAGGTAGCCTCATCTATATATTATATCATCATCACGTAAAAAATTGTGTAAGAAGATTTTATTAAAAAGTCTTTAATGCTATGCTGAAATGTTAATAAAGCATAAGAACAAGTATACTAGTATTAAAGCTAAGTTAGCTGCATAAAAATAAATTGTAAGTTACCTAGCACGGCTCAAATACATTCCTTGGCGTCGAATGTCTTCCGAGTCTATTTCCACAGGATTTATTAGAGCAAGCTGATCAATAGACCATCTGAATTTTCCTGGTGTCTAAAGAAAGAAACAGGCATCTTAATGCTTGCTATTCTAAAGAGAAAAATAAAACCACAGGACAAATCTCAATGGAACAATACAATCACAACTTCCATATAGTTTCTGTCAAAAACAATCAAAAGTGTTCCTATTTAAATGATCTACTCTAAAAAAAAGTAAGTCAGTCAGGCTTCTTATCCTGCTGGTAGTAATACTGAAGTGGAAGATTACAGCTGGTACTCACAAACCAAGGTATCAGTTTCTTCTCAATTCCTATGGACAGGTCTACTAAAGATAAATAACTTGGGATGAACTTAAATTGCTTCTTCAATCCAAACTGTGGCTCCACAGAAACTCAGTATCCTAACCCAAGTTATCCAAATAATAGAGCAGTCTTCCTTTCAGTTCCCATTTCTAAGACCAGAGCTGCAAATGCCTGCACATTCTGCAATGCTTCCCTCATAAATGTCATACACAGGGCACAGCAAAATCCAATTCAGAAATAAGAAGCTTCATGCCTTTATTTAACAAAGTACCGTTCAAATATATTTGGAGAAGTAACTACCAAGTGAGTCTTCTTAGTTTCATTAGTAGATTCACCTCTACTGCTTATCAGAAAATAATTTCAACTGCAAACTAGTATGTAATTTGCAATGAAAAAACCAGTCACAGATACACAAAATCATTGACTTGAGTACACAAACAGCTCACAACATAAGTGCAATTTGCATAAGTTTTTTTTTTGCAACCGGCCTACTCAGCATCTAAGTAGAAACTGGTTTTCTGCACTGTAAGTAGGACCAGAGTACCACATCCAACAACTAATCTTATCTACTTTCTACTGGTTTTAGCACTCAATCACTAATATCTAAAGACAAAATAAATTTAGGCAGGGAGGAAGACTAAGTGGCAATATTAGTATTTAAAAGCAGCACAGTTCTGTGAAGAGAAGGAACTCCAAATGCCACCAAAGCTCTTTAGCTTGGTACATATGTCGAAGTACATTAAACAAAATACCCCTTTTAATGCATTTGAAAATATTAGCACTACATCTGTATAGTTACACAACTAACGACTAGATCTTACAGATGAGGACTTTGTTGACTTAAAGACTGAAGGACTGGAAACAATCTGCTCCTGAAGAGTGTAATAATCACTGGGACTTTCAAAAGGGTTCAGGATTGTGACTCGTCCTGGAGTTTCTGGCGTTATCTGCATTTTAGCTTCTTCTGTATCACCCATAACACTAAGCTATACCTGAAAAACAGGGAGAGCAAAATTAGGGATAACAACGAAATCACACTTTTGACATTTCAGGGCCGCCCTGAAGGCTTTGGGCAGAGAGAATTAATCATTTTAAGGAACCAGCAACATTTCAAAAACGAAGTTAGCTATGGATTGGACCTAATGGCATAAGGTTAATAAACAAGGCTGGTACGAACAACTGCAAGCAAACAGAAACTACGAAAACGAGTTAAGAAAGAACACGAAAAGAGGGATTAAGAAAGGCCAAGCAAACACCCAAACAAGGGCAAAACAACAAGCAAACGAGACAAAAATCCAAAAACAAACAAACAAACAAAAAAACAAACCCAGCTAACACCAGAAGTGACCGAACAGCCCCAGCGGCCGGGGCAGCAATAACGCCCCGGGCGGGTCCCGGGCGCTAAAACCGCCCGCCCTCCGCCTCAACGGGCCGGGGCAGCCCCGGGCCTCGCGGGGCTCGGGCAGAAGGCACCTCCCGGGCCCCGGCCACGAAGGGAACGGGAACCCCGGGGAAAGCGGCCCCGCTGAGCCCCTCCTCACGCTTCTCCCCGGGACGGTGCCACCGCGCCGAGCCTCTCGCCGCTCTCCCAGGCCCCGCCGCCGAGGAGGCGATGCCAGGTGAGCTGGGAGAGCCGAGAATGCCGAGTATGCGAGCACAGCCACCTGCCGCCGTTATCCGGCCGCCGCCGCCGCCGCTCCCGCCCCGCCGCGCCGGGCGGCCCTTTAACCAGCCCCGCCTTGTTTTTCGGGCTCTGACCAATCACGGAGCGCGGTGTGCACCGTCGGGCCAATGGCAGGACTCCCCCTCTCTCGAACGGGCCAATCGGCAGCGTCGCCGCCGCACGAATTCAAAGAAAGCCCGCCTCCACCGCCCTCGCGCTGCGCCGGGCCGTCACGTGGGGCTGGCGGGCCCGGGCGTGCGCGCGGCGTTCCGCTTCCGGGCGCGGCGGGGTCGCCATGGCGAGCAACGCCGCGAGCCTGAACGCCGTGAGGGAGACCATGGACGGTGCGTGACAGCACCGGATAGCGACGGGCGGGACGCGAGGGAGAGGCAGCGCCTGGCCCCGCCGCGGGCCGCGCGCACGGGCGCCTCTCTTGGGGGAAGGGGCGCGGACTGTGGCTGCCCAAAGATGCAGCGCGTGGCAGGTTTTGTTTTACTTCGTGAAACAGCTGAGCCCCCGCCGAGCGAGTGTCTTTGGACCTGACGTGGCTTTTCCTTTGCATGGTTTTGTTTCTTTTTGAAATTTAGCTAGGTAGCTAGCATGGAATACTAGGGGTTTTTTAGTGTCTGTATATATTTATATATGTGTGTGTATATACATATATATTTGCTGTTGTTTCTCGTTATGTGTAACGGTTGACGTAAATGACGTGAGAGAGGAGGGAGCGGCCCTGGGCCGGTGTCAGCGGCAGCGCCTGAACTGACCTGAACCCCCACGTTTGGTTCTTGTTCGAGGCTCATGTCATAAAACCAAAGTACAGTGCAAAAAAAAGCCCTCAGAACAACCCGAACTACAATATAGTGTGAAAGCTTTGAGGAAAAGTAGTCAGTGGTGCATAACTAAAATAGATTCTGATATGGAAAAAAACAAACCCTGAACTCAGGTACTGTTGTGGGATGGGGAATGTGAGAGAAGGGGTACTGGGAAATACTTTAGAGATTGATAAGCCGTGAGAAATGTGAGCAGGTGGGTGAAGCTGGGGTGCTCACTTTCAGCCTGACTGTGAGGAATCAAAGCTGGCATCTTTTGTTTCTCAGTGTAGTGTGAGACTCTGGAATTCCACAAAATGCCTATACCAAAAGCTTATATGCAGGGTGGAAAGCAGCCAGGCAGCCTGTTAAGGGTTGTTCAATGTGGAGCCTTTCTCTGAAAATGCCCTAATGAGGGAGTAGAGGCACAGTAGAATGTTCAAGGGATAGTGCTATGAATTTGTTATTTTCTCAGCATCTTCCCTTCTCTTGAGGTTATAGCTGCTGTTACAAAAGGGTGTTTTAGTACAGACCTTCATGAGTTGAGCTGGTGTAAAAATTAGCATTTCAGCCAGTGATCTTCATGTTCGGACCTGCTGCTGGAGGCAAGGTAGGACTAGCAGGATCACTATGGCTCCTCTGATGCTGCAAGAGGGTAAAACCATTTTGTGCAGATAGAGAGTGACTTCTTTGGGAAGGACAAAGAATAAAAGTTCTAGTAACTGTACTTGACAACTTCCCTCTTTCCACTTCTGCAGGAATGCTTTAGACAGGAGGGACAACAGGCAGATTTAAAGACAAAGTAAGGCTTTTGAGAACAGATAAGGACAGTTCACCAGTCTTCAGATTTAGGAGCCCAGACTTCCTGTGTAACTATGTATATATTTTATTTAAGATAGATACAGACATTTAGCAGTTGTTGTCTGCAAAGTTGTTAAGAGCTCAGAATTGTTGTGGAGAAACTGCTACATCTCTCTGCCAAAGACTTCCTCAACACTTAAAGACTAGAAAAGAATTCATCAGTGTCTGGAGTCCAAAAGCACAGAGTGTTCTTATAGCCTACCTTTTACCTAATTGACAAGTATATTAATTGTTGAATTTTTCATTTTTTTTTTTTTTTTAATTTTTTAAAACCTGTTATCCAGTATTAAATTTCCGGAACCAGGGAAGCATGGTGTTTATGTTAGAAGCTATAGCTTTTAGCATAAGAAGGTTGAGCATAATTATTGTTGCAAACAGCAATGGACATCTGCCATGTTCACACTGTAAAGTGCTGTAGTATCTAAATGTTGATGAAGAACAATCTTGATCATTGAAATTTCATAGTCTGTAGGAACTAAAGTGCTTTCATTTTTTTTCTGTTGCAGTTCTGTTTGAGATTTCAAGAATATTAAACACTGGCTTGGATATGGAGACGTTGTCTATTTGTGTGCGACTTTGTGAACAAGGGATAAATCCAGAAGCCTTATCTTCTGTTATTAAAGAGCTGCGCAAGGCTACAGAAGCTCTAAAGGTAATGCTCTAGTTTAAAAAGCTTATAAATTTGTTTTTAAGAGTCAGATGCACATGCAGCTTGCTATACTTCAGTTTGTAGATTGTACTTTGTTATAACTAATTTTTAAGTCAAGCAAATTAGCTGTTGGATAGAGGAGGCAATGAATACAACTGGACTTGAAACAAGAAATGTTACAAATAACCTGTTTTGTAGAAACAAAATAATTAAACTAACACTTCTGAAGAAAAAGAACACAACCAAAACTCACAAATTTTTATTATAGTCACCATTTGTCCCCTTACCTGCATAATATCACAAATAGATTTCTCCTTTAACGAGTATCACCTCATTACTAAAACCTCAGATTTAAGAGTATGCCGCAGTACTTGTGAACAGGTACATGCAGCTTGTTAACATCATCTTAACATATTGCTTTTACCTCCTTAGCCTATGTTTTCAACCTTTCCCAAGACCAGAAAGCGGGGATTTCATGATGTGTGTATATATAGGGCTATTAGTATATGTGTATTTACCTGTTTAACTAGTAGATGGTTAAAAAAAAAACCTCACTTGCATTTTAAAGGATTTTCATTCTTTACTGTCTACCTAAACATCACAGACAGGATTTTTTACTACTGCATCTTATATTTGGCTATTTTTGACAGGTGAAAGGGGAAACCTATATCTTGCTTCTATTCTGGAAGATTTCAGACTTTATTTTTAACTTAACATTTTTCTATGCTCATGCATATTTTGTATTTGTGTCTGTATTAATGTGTCTTACATATGCATTTAACTGTGTATACAAACAATTGAGGGCTGTTTTACTTCTTCCATTGCTTTCACTGGTTTCCCATTCCTGTTGCTCTCTTTTGTCTTTTTGTCCCATAACTGGTATAAAATCTACCACTGTCATTCTTCAATAACTGTGCTTTGTTGACTGTAGTTATTCAGTGATAAAAACACTAATATTGTTAATCAAATAATTGGTAGTGTGATTTATGCAGTTATGATTAGTTCATCTGAGCTTTGTGTCAATAACTAATCTACATGGATGAGTAATAATTACCATAAATTATGTGAAGTAAACTCCAGAGGTAACTATATTTGTGCATTTGAGCCTTTCTTGGAAGTATTAGGAGGAAATGTACAAGATAAAAGGATGTAAGATAGGCTCAGATACAGGATGTAAGACAAGCAAACAGCAGTGGCTCTTCTAGTAAGGGGTGATGGCAGCTGAGAGCATTATTTTTTAGGAAAAAGTAGTGTTCATTAGAAAAAAAATTCCTAAGTAGCTTTTTTTTTAGACCCCTAAGTTCTCTAGGTAATTTTAAAAAGTTACAAAAAAAGATTAAATTTAATCTACATGATGTCTCTTTTGGTGACTTGGGTTAATTTTTTTTCTGCTTCTAGGCTGCTGAAAATATGACAGGCTGACATGGGAGAAAATCTCTGCATGAGAAGAATGCCAAGTTAAACTTACCAGGAGCTCTGAAGATTGCCAGTATTAAGAAAAAAAAATTGAATAAGTGTATGTGAAGGTTTCAGAGTATTTCTGTAATAGTTTTCAAAAGAATGGTGTATATATATAATAGCTTTGAAAAGTTTTTAAAAAGTTCACCAGTAATATTATTGGTATTTTTGTGAACTGTTTGTGAATGTGGTGCAATTGTTTTCTTTGGCATCCTGTATATTTAAAATCACGCCCGATATTGTACATTTGTTGAATTTATTAGTGTGTACCAACAAACCTTGTTAGAATGAGTGCAGTTTTGTTAATGCATCCTTTGGAAGTGGTAGTGTGTCATGGGTTTTATCTATTGCTGTGATGAAAAGCTACATGTGCAATTTTAGTCTTGCTTTATGGTCCAGATAGGAATGAAGCCCATAATGACTTTATTTTAGAGCAAGGGCAGTAACTTAAGTCTCAAGCTGAAAGTAATAAATAAAGCATTTTTTTAATAATGTAGGTCATGAATTGTGCTTTTGATTTCAATTCAAATTGCTGGGAAAAGTGTTTAACTTAGATAACAAAAGTTCTTCAGCTATCCATGTAGATATGTATGTAAATTTAAATTTTGTATGACATGGAATGTTTCAAATGCCACATTTGTTACATTTGTTCTGACTGTAGGATCTAAAAATATTAAGGCTGTATTGTTGCTGCAATACAATAGTCAGTGCACACATGAGAAGCATCTGATTTGGTCGATGAGTATCAGTAAGTCTTAAACAGCTGCTTGGTATAGGAATGTCTTCTCATTTAGCACTGGAAACCTTCACTGATGCCAAAACAACCATTAATATCCAGTAAGTATCTCTGCACCCAGGAATTCTACTTTGTAAGAAGATGGTTTCTTGTGTGTTCTTCATCTCCTGCTGTGTAAGTTTTTGGAGGGTTTTTAAAGGCTTTTAAGTTTTTTTTTTTTTTTTTGTTATGCTGTTTTCAAAGCATAGCACTAACGGGACCTAAAGCAATCTGCAGGGTTAACAGGGCAAAGCACATTTGGAATGAACCTGGAATCTTAGTGGAGCCAAAAGTTATATTTGTGCAGAGATAAAAAGTTCTTTTTACTTGAAGAGTTTATACATCATACACACTCTGGATCATAGTGCTAGAAAAAGCAATCAAGAAAGCTAAATACTTCATATTGCTGACAAAGAGAATAGGAAAATATTTATATTGCACTGAATCACTTGCCTTTATTTCCAGTTAGCCTGGCCAAAACATCATTCCAGGAAGATGCTGTAAATAACCAAACTGGGGAATTTTTAAGTGGTTTCATTTTGCACATTCATAGCAGCAATTTACAAAGGGCTTTAAATGTTCATAACCTGAATGCTGACGTATGAAAAGGTATCAACAATGAAATTTATCTTTAGAAATCTGAAAATTCAGTAAAATATCCTGAAAAGTCTGGTCAGATCAGCACAAATGAGCAATAAGCTCAGTTCTAATTTTCTCTAGACTCAGTACTACATGTCAAAAATGAGACAAGACTTGGGGAGCATTCTCGCTGGTCTCAGGAGTCACATCTCAGTCTGAGATTTCCCTTGCATAACTTAAACTCTGAAAATTTTCTGTAAACTATTGTAAATGTACCCAAAATAATAATGAAACTTTATTAGAATATATGCTTCTGCTGCTGCATTTCCTTTTCTCAACAGCCAAATCCTTGGGTAATACAGGAAGTCTGATGACTTCCCTTGAATGTCACTCTATTGATTAGTTTTATGTATTTCCAGGGGTTTTTTTAACTTGATTTTGGTTTGGGTTCAATGTCCTTGAAATGCTTAAAACCAGCTTACAACTGCAATGACAATTTATACATAATTTATAAAATTATTCATAATTCTTGAACTGTCCAGTAAATTGCATCTACCATTTACAGCTTTTATGCATTTGGACATTTTCTGGTAGACCATTTGTCTTGCAGAATTCCAGAAGAAGGGCATGTCTTTGACATTCAAAACCCCAATTTGATGTCTATAAAACTAAAAGTGCATTATTGTCATTATTACATGGAACTAAATGGTAACATTGGTTACTTAATGTACTAAAGGGTACTAATTTAGTACTTTAAGTACTTAATGTACTAAATGTACTAAACATGTTGTTTCTTAAGGTAAGGTAAGAGAACTCCTGACTGCTTTTTGTTTGGGATACTATCCATAACAAATACAAAAAGTTTTTTTTTTCTTCTTCCCGGTGAGAAATAGAAAATCTCTCTGGTAGGAAACTTCATACTGGAAATATTGGGAGTGCAAGGTAAGTCTATCACTTTAATAGCATCCCTACTATGTGAACATGAGTGCTGAGGCTTGGCAGTGATGGCTGAGAAGTCTTGGCTACATTTGTAACACACATCACCTTCCACTACATTTAACCAAGAAGCTGAGCAAACAGCACGTGCTTTTCCTCTGTGCTCCTTACTTACGTGCTCTTGGAACTCTGAAGAAGGTAAACATAGGAATATCTATACGTGTCCTGACAGAAGTTGTTTTTTCTAACACAATAGCTTCTTTTGTAGTCAAAGGCAGCTGCTTCAGGAAGGATAAGAACAATGCAAGCATGTTTGGTTGCTTTTCTTCTGTGTTCTCCTGGCTTCTAAATGTCTTCTATTCCAGGCTTTCCTGAACATCATATGGTTTGTCTATTTAGTAATTTTCAATGCTATTTTTTCCAGTTGTCTAGTTTCCTTTGGACTATATATGTTTCCTGAATAACAGCAGCCATTATCAGTTCATGTCTGTTGCATAAAGAATTGCCACTTCTTGTTCATTTTGAACCTGATATTCACTAGTTTAATGTCCTTTGCACTATAAACTTTTGTCTACCATGCCATGTTTCTGCAGATATGTAAGACACCTTTAAATTTCATCTTCTAAACTGAACTGCTTTAGCAGTGAGTGACCAAAAGCATAGAATAGCTTCTGTATGTACTGTTGTTTGTAACTTTTCTGGGTGTCATATATTATTTTCTGAGAAGGGAACCAAAACTGCACACAACTTTAGCCATGCACCTAAGTACTAGTCTGTTTGATTACTTTCTTGTTTATTCCTTTTCTAGTGCTTCCTAATATTTCACTTGCTTTTTTATGTTGATCTGAATGTTGAGCTGTTTTCATTGCATCATCTATGGTAACTGCAGGATCTCGCTCTTTAGCAGACTGATAAGCTTAGAGATTATTTTTTCATATGTGGAAACTATGATTATTTATATCCATGTGTATAATTTATTTGTTTGTGCTGAATTGCATCTGCCACATTTTTCCTAATCAATCTTCTATGTGTTGCTCCAGTTCATCACAGTTTGCCATCATCACAGTTTGCTACCGTCACTAATTTTATCATTGGGAAATTTTGTTGCTTTATTCCTTTTCTGAGGTTAATTATAAGCAAGTCAAGTAGCACACAATGTATCAAAGACTGCAAAGGACAACTGGTGACAGGAGCTGACCATTTATTTTCATTCCTTTTCAGTGATTGTGAATTAAAATGCATCATTCTTACTCCACATGTCTTCAGTGTCACATTCAGCAGCTCTCACTGTGGGAGTTTAAGCACAGTTGTGAATCTAGTCCTGCAGAGAGCATGGCATGCTTGATAACTATCAGGATTCCCAATGTTCTTCCCCACCTGCTGCTCTCTAGGTGAGCAAATAACTGGTTCAATCCTAGATTTGCTTTTTGATTCAATCAACTACTTCCTTCTGAGTTTAACTTGTGCCCTGTTGCAGGCACACTTTATTCCAGGGACGGCTCCCACCAGGCTGCTTACCAGAGCCTTTTCTTCTTCCCCAACACTTTCCACTTCAAAAATCACATCTGCTTTTGCATGCTCATAGTTCCATGCTACAGAAACACTGCAGTCCTTATTATTTTAATATACTGTAAATTAAAAGGCACAAAAAATGGCAATGACCTAAGACTCAGCAGTGATCCATGATAAAGTATGGCTGTAGACAACCTGCTTTAAAGAGATCTAATGCTGAACAGAGGGGCTTTACATTAATATGTGTGATGGGACTTTGGCAGCTGACTTTACTTTGAGGATTCAACTCCGAGACACAAATATTGTGTGCTGTTTAATTAAAGTTTGAAAACAAGAATTTTAAAGAATGAAGGGTATGTCAAAGTAATTTCAACTTTTAAAAGGAGTGAGGGCAAGGACAGAGAGTTGCAGACCAGTCATCTCACATAGCAGCAAACATCCAAACTGGTAAATTTGGGATTGTATCAGCATAGAATAAAAGATAAAATCAAGTAACAAGAGGCAGAATGAGAGGAAGTGGCAATTACAGAATGGCTTTACAGAAAATAGCTTCATCAAGTAGAAATAGTGAAGTAAAACCATAGTGCTGTCTATTTACTGCTTCCAGACCCACTGTTTATACTCCAAGAAAGCATGAGGATAATTTAAATGAAGCCATAAAACTCTTTAGGGATGGGAAAGCAAGCCTGAGGAGGTCTCAAAGCATTCAGGAGTGTGCAGGTTCTCAAAGAGAAGTTGAGAAGAGACATAATGACTCTAGTTATGCCCTTGAACATAAAGGGAGTCTTGTGGGTGCATCTTTTTAACCTTACAGAGAAAACCAGATTCAGTAGGTGTTATTGGAGAAGTCAAACCTTAAAAGTAAGGCACAGCTTCCTAGGAGTGAAAGTAAGTAAACTTTGACATGGCATACTAGGGAAATGACAACTGGCTAGTGCTTGATGTTGTTAAAATGAAATAAAAATAATTCCAAAGGACATGCTTTAATCCAGTTTCTGGGGTGAAGTCTACAGTACCTCTCTGCAGGGTGTCAGAGAGTCTGACTTGAGCAGTTCCTTTTGACTGCAGAGTGTGTGAAGGGCAGTGTAAAGCAGCTCTAAGTAATGTGAAGAAAATTAGGAATATTTAGGATGACTATCAGTGATGTTTCTGTCAGTAAGATAAATGGAAGCCTGGTTTCCAAGATATTTAAATGTTCCCTGATCAAAAAAACCCAAACACCACAACTATTAATTATCTACACTGGAAATCTGGAATATATTGAGTCTAGGCACTTTTATTATCACTTTATAAATATTCTTATTTTTTCACCTCAAATTTTCACATGTACAAAGAGACTGGCTCATGAAAATGGATCTCTGAAAGAGCTCAGTGGTGTCATTATGTAGGTGAGTGGGAGTTTAATGCTCAAATTTAACTTTCAGTGAAGGAGATGGAAAATGAAGGAGTGAAGAAGATGATGCCAGGCTGTACTGTGGTTACCCAAGTAAGCAGTCAGGAGGAACAGGAACCCTTAGGAGGGAAGGAGGCCTCAGGAGGGTAAAGAAGCTGATGGACATCCCAGCCTGAATTTAATTTTAATTATTTTATTTGTACACCAGATCCAAAATTAGTATATTTGAAGATACCAACAGCTATTTTCCTATTTAATGGACAGGAGATAGAGAAAAGAGAGACTTGGATGGGCGCATTGCCTTGGCATTTGGCCTTGAAGCTGGTAAGACAGTAAGGCTGCCAACCCCTCCTGCATTGCTGCCTGCTGTAGCTGGTGAGGATGTGAGTGGAAGGAGCTATCAGCTCTCACTCCATCCCACTTTCCTGGGCTACTAGAAAAGCTCCTCATGACATTTCATCTTGCATTCCTAGGAAAGCTGCTCGGTACACACCCTGGTTTTCCTCCCAAGCCAGTTTATAGGGGCATATGGTTGTGAGTAGGATTAATTATAATTTTTTGAGGGGGCAGCTAATCGAGGACAGAGAAATAGTCTCATTCCTGTGACCAGCAAACTTGTCTTGAATTCAAAGCCTATAGTAAGCAGCAGGTAGTTATTTACTGTTTGTAATTCACATCTGTGAAAACCCCAGGATGTTAAAATAATATGCACATAAATACTGAGACTTTATGGTACATAAGTGCTGCAAAATCAGTGTTAAGGAAAAATATTAAAAATTTGCAAATACAATGCTCTGGCACATATAAGATTCAATGAGGGATTTAAAGAAGAATTGTACACTGGTCTTGCACATTGTAAAGTAAAGATACGGAAACATCTGCACAATAATTTCCTAGGACATGTAAAGAGGAGCCTTGCTATTCTCTTAGGCAGAATTCAGAATACACTGAATTGTGTAAGATACTGGATATACAGAGATACAGACTGAAGAAAAACTCAGGCTCTTTTCAGAGCAAGTGCTTTTTTAATTCAAAAAGGAATGTTTTGTTTAGCTTCACTTCAGGTAAAACCTGTTACAGGCACAGGAACAACACAAGGTACATGCACAGCTATTTATTCTTATGTGCCATGATGATTGCACTCATTGAAGACAGAAAAATAACTCTGGTGCATACACAGACTGATAATCTGGCCTGCATTTTTAGCATGGTATTTCAGGCTATGCCTTTCATGGTAAGCATGATATCAGTGATGAAGCCACCAGTCTTTGTCCATCAGTGGCTGTCTGCTCTCATTAGATGACTTGACAGCAGCTGTTCCTTTTTTAGACACGTTGGGCCAGATTTGGCACTGACACTGTGAAGTTTTATGAAAGTTAGTGAAAATAGCAATAGAGCACATGAATCAACAGGGAATGGGGACTTTGTTCATCTTAACTGTGGCTGGATGGGGGAGATAAAGACATGATTTTGTTTGGGAAAATCCTTTCGTTTTCACTTGGGAGGACACTCTAGTTAAAATAGGTTGTTTTCCTTCATCTAAATATTAAAAAATAATAATAATTAAAATTATAAGGAAAATTATTTTACTAAAACTCCAAAGATCTCCTTCAGTGTAGTGTTATAATTTGTTGTTCTATGTCTTGTGCTTCCATTTATCTTCTGTGAGTTGGGTTTTCTGATAAATACTGCCACAATTCATTATTTTCCTCTCTCCTCTCCCCTCAGTTTTAATTCTCTCATTAGAGAGGGTCAGGCTTCAATGTTTTCCAATTTCTCAGCAGTCATTTCTACAATATTTCCTCAAGATAATCAGGCACTATTCAATAATAGTTTTCTTGGAGACTGACTTTTCTGCTGGAAATGGTTTTGATAAAACTGTTTTGATTGGTCATCAAATGTGCACAACTATCAGAGAAAGTGGAGTTGTGCAATACCCTGCATGCTCAGATCTGCTCAGTGTCCTGGTACACTAACATCTTTATTTAGGTATCCCTAAGATACATCTAGAATGTTATATTGTGCAGTGTAGGTATCCAATGCAGTGGTATATGTATGCCAGTGTTGTTTGTAGAGAGATCACATAAATATCAGAGACATCCTTCATTCTTCTAAAATACACCTTTTATTTGTGTTTTGCTATTACTGTCCTGTGATGTGTCCAAATAACATTTGGCATCTGTTTTTAGTTTAAGCAAAACATCTCTAGGGAAAAAAACCAGGCATTGCTTTGCCCTAATTTCAACTTATTTGGCTTTATCTTTGTCTGTCCCAACATCTGAGAGGATCCGCAGACAGAACCTGATTTGCGTTGCATACCTTGATATCCACAAAAATTACTATTTTGTCTGTGCGACAATTAAAGTTTGCTGCTTAATAATTTTATTGAGAAGGTACAGTTATCATGCATGTTCTTTGTGTTTATGTCAGTAATTTTTTAAGCCCTTCCAATATTTGTAAAACAAAAAGTAGGAGAATAAATAGAAGTATTACCGGAAACTGTTGCATATTCCACTAGATGGCAGGCAAACATTTGCAACCACTGCTGCAGCATTGTAAAATATCCCTCTATTAGTTTTGTATGGATTCTAATAAATAGTATTTTAGAATCAATTTCCAGTTTAATGAAGGACTGGTGCAATTTAACCTTTTGATTTATTTTAAAAACATTTTAAATAGTAGAAAGAACAATAAAAAAGTGTGCTATTGATTGCATGACTTTGGCTCACAAAAGAGAAAACTGAGGTTTAAGAATGTAAGAATGTAACATTTTGTATTTTTTGTATTTAAATTTTACTAAGGGATATAGCAGTAGTAGAATGGCCACAGAAGAGAGAGTTTTCAGCATGGCAAATGGGTAGTGGCATCTTTTCCCTTTCACTCAGAGTAATAGAATTTATACAAACTGTCTTAGAAGCTGCAGTGGGTGACAGTACTTCCTTCAGTGCAGTACTTCACCCACTGCAGTTCGCAGCCACTTTGGCTTTTCTCTTTTTTGTGTGTTTAAATACCTTCTGGTGGTTACTCAGCAATCTGCAGTGTTTAAGACAAGAAGGCACATTCAAGGTAAGGGTGCCACACATCCTGACAAATGTAGGAAGATATACCTCTCCTGCTGAAAATATACCAATGGATGTACCCATACCATAACAGCATCACAGTTTAAAATAAACACCAAATAAACAGTCAAGTTTATTAGATGTGGTAGGTTACATAAGAATTAAGACAACTCCTACCATTTCCAGCAGTGAAAATAGAAAGTAGAAGCAGGATGAATACTCCCAGCTGCCGTCTGGTGAGGAGGTCATTTCTGTCCACCAAATGTTTCTGAATCTCTTTCTTCTCTTTGTTCTCCAAAAGGAGAGGGGAATGGTGGTAGGATGGAGATTTCCTAAAGTAGGATATTTAAGAGGGTAGGATAGAAGTACCATATTAATCTTCAGCCTCTCTCCATAGATGATAATCTTTCAGGAACAAGGTATAATCAGATTAGTTTATCAAGGGTTAATGAGTGAAAAGAGAGCTGTCCCCATCTCAGTCCCTGTACTCCCCACACCCACTAAGCCCTTTCCCAAATATTTAATGAAATTGCAATTTTATACTTTATGGTGGTGGTATTTTTGTAGAAAAGAAAAACAAACCCCAGATTATTTAAACTATCCTTTAACTTCTGTTTGTCTCTGCAGTCAGTGGAGAGAGGGAAGCTCTCAGTGGAGAGGGGCAGAGAGAGCACTAAAGTTATTCTGAATTGCTCTCTAAAGGAAACTCTCTATTGACTGAAAAGGTAACCCAAGGAGACTAGTATCCTGAGGCTAAGATTAGTCTTTGCAAATATTCCCATTAGATCACCTACTCTGACTTCCTGTATTTCACAAGCCTTTGAATTTCACCCAACAACCTCTCTATTGAGTTCAATAACTTGTGTTTAGATAAAGCATATCCAACAAGACATTTATTCTTTAGTTGAAGACATTAATAGAGATAGTGTATCCACTGATTCCTTTGTTGGTTTGTTCCACAGTTAATCATCTCCTCTGTTAAACTTTGTGTCCCTTATTTCTTGTTTTAATTTATCTGGCTCGAGCTCAGTACACAGCTGCTTGTTATGCTTTTTTCCTTCTTCATTCTAAAGAACCCTCTAGTGTGTGGGATTTTCTCCTGAGGGAGCTATTATAATCAAGTCACCACTCTATCTTCCTTTTGATAAATTGAAAGGATTTTTTCTTTCTGTAAAACATTTTTCTTTTTCTTTCCAGTACTCACTCTGGTCTTTTTTGCAACCTGTGGGGTTTTCCCTTCCCTTCAGTCTGATAGCAATCTCAACTATGGTGTGTGGAGATAAGATTTGCTCTGATTTGCTGCAAGATCACACTCACAATTCCTTTTGCTTAATGCTTCCTCAGCAACCCCCTAAGTCCTTTCTGGAGTTCATTGTTTCGCAGAAGCTGGTGGCCCAACTTGTTGCCAGTTCCTTAGCTTTTCATATATCTGCATTAAAATGCCTTTTGTTCAAATTGGTCCACCTTACTGAACAGTTCAAAACCCTCTTTCTGTTTGCCTTCTCTTTACATTTACAACTCTGCCAGCTTTTTTTGTAAACTACAAATCATATAAGCCAAAATTTTGTCATTTAATTCCAGTTTATCCATGACAAAGCATCAGCTCAGCTACAGAACCTTGTAGCACACTGCAAAAATCACTTTGGTTGCCCCTGCTTGTGTGTGATCTTGAATTATATAATATGGCCACAATATGTGCTTGTTTATATGGCCTTTCTTTATTAAAATCAAGTCTCAACATTGTCTTTGCTTTTGAATACTGATTTTTGGAAGATTTACCCATTTCTGAAGCCCATGAAAGGGGTTTTTATTGAGACTGTGAAAGCCATTAAAAAATTAAAAGGCTGTCATGTTTTCTAAAGTCAGAACTCCCATGAAAGTCCAAAAGCATGCAATTACAGATAGAGTAGTGACTTGATTATAAACCAAATTAATAATCCCATCAAAGAATGAAGTAAGTTTTATTTAACAAGACCTATTTTCTACAAAACCATGTTGACCATCATTAATTACATTCATTCCTTCAATTTTGTATTAATTGAATCCCACATCAGCTTATTAGCTTTTCCATTAATTTTCCCTGGCTTTTTCATGATGCTTACTGGTTTTAAGTTACCTGGGTCATCACAGTTTCCCTTTCAAAAGAATGGTAGAATGTAAGTGCTAATTCAAGGATTATCTAATTTCTCCAGAGTTTTAAATACAGAACACTAGACTCAAGACCTTTGCTTTTTTTCTCAATCCCACTATTTTCCTTAACTGTGCATAACTAGCTCCTTTGTAGCTCCAAACATGAGTACATTAATATATGATGCATTATTTTAATATTTCTGTTTTCTACAATTTTGTATGTCTTACTCTTTTAGCTGCTGTTTGTAAATGTAGAAATTAGATAGCACACTTCTCTCACCAAAGAAAGTGTCCAGCTATGGAAATTTAGTTTTTACTGGTTAAAATGAAAATGAAGGCATTCCTGATCACTGTGGGTACCTTTTTGCTGCAAACTTGCAGCTGTTGCAAATGAATCCTGTTTTAGGGCTTACTGTATGGGAGTCAGCAGATGGCACTGTTGCAAGCGTCTTGTTGATTCTTTTGTCTTAGCGGAGACTTCGTACAAATAGGCCTTGAAAGATATACTTACTTGTTATTTGTTTATTTTTCCCTTACAGTAGCCCAGACAAAATCTAGAACAAGCTAAAGATTTTTTCACAGGCTTTGTGATAGTCCAAAGGTTTTGCCTATGAACAAGCTAAACATAATACAGAATACAAACCTCACACGTGGCTTAAGTGGTGGCCAAGACTCTGACGTTCTTCAATTGTCCAAAATGTTTTTTGTTCTTTGGAGAGGGAGAAGCTTAAGCAGCTCCTGCACAGCCTAGCAAGATTTAAAGTGTCCCAAGCCACAAAAATGTGAGGGAAAACATTCTGTTTTTTGCTTCTCTGGGTCAGACAGAATGGTAGGGGCAGTTATAATGTTTCATTATCAAAATCAAGAAGAAACAGGGGAATGAAAAACTCATTTAAATGTAATGCAGCTTCTGATGAAGTTCTGAAAAACTTCATAAGCCAATTTCAAATCTGACATCCAGAGAAGAGTAGCAAGACAGAGGACTGACAATGACAGTGACAAAAAAATTATGAGGGTGTGTAATGAAGCTCATACATCTCTTATGCTCATGCTTATCAACGTATTAATTGTAGAAAATTCATAAAAAACAAAACTTGTAGGAATATATTGAATACCATTGCAGATATACATGCTGCTTTGATGGGTTTGGATTGCATATTTCCTATAAAATTATTTTGATCTGTTAGTAAAGCTCTGAATCCAGCTCACTTTTTTAGGCCC
Organism: Agelaius phoeniceus; assembly: GCF_051311805.1. NCBI lineage: Eukaryota > Metazoa > Chordata > Aves > Passeriformes > Icteridae > Agelaius > Agelaius phoeniceus. Next base: position 51,868,319 of record NC_135266.1, read on the forward strand.
TTCTTAAGCCTGATATGTTTACTTGCTTCTCAGTACAAAGATTATGCCTGGCTATGTACATGTGAATGTACATGTACATGTTTAATCTTTAGTTTGCAATGTATGTATTCAAAGTGTGAAGTCTCATATTTGACACTTATTTAGCATCTGGTTAAACACCACTAAACTACTTGACACTGAATGTGCAATAATTTTTTCAATTAAAATACCTGATTGCATTCAATAGAATAAGGATAACCAGTTTCATGGGGAATGTCCCCATAAAAACAACTTGTCCAAATGCAACCTATCCCAGCTAAGCAAAAAGAAATTATATCCATGTTTATCAAAATGCAAAATCTTTGTTTTATATATATATCTGTGTATGTGTGTGTGTGTGTCTATATGTTTTAAAGTAGACTCACACCATGTCCAGCATGGACAGTAATTCCCTGGGGAAATATAATTTGATTAATTGACACTCAGCAAATCCTTGTTCATACAAAGTGAAGCAGAGGAACATCAGTATATAAATTTAACATAAGCTTTGTGTTTTAAAGCCATGCCCAAAATAAATGCCCTTTAAGCAGCATAGAGTACCATTTTTGTCACTGGAAGATGGGAGGCCTAACCAGAGCTGCCAGTCTTGTGCAAGTGTTTCCTTGAGGACAAACATTTAAGGTGGAATGTTAAACAAATATTTTAATCACTTCTATAAGTGATATAAGTTTATTCATAGTCCCTTCAATCCAAGTTCACTGGCTTACCACACTCTCACTGTGACTTTCCATTTCTAAGTATCAGCCATCTTGCACACCAGTGATTTTGCTGAGTCTCCTTTAGTTGATGGTAATCTTTCTGCAAAGAAGTAAGAACTGTTATTAGAACACTGTATTAAACCATAAATGAAAAAGATAACTCCTCTCAGGAGTATTTCAGGAGCTAACACCTTTTGCAGCTCTGTGCTGCATGTAGTAGGAGTTGCCCTCTCTCTTGCTAAGCACTGGCTGGAGTTTTCCAGCTCTCCTGGATGTATCTCAAATTAGCAGTTTAAGTACATTGATGATGCATTTATCTGAGCCTTCAGATAAAGGTACAAAAGTGTTTCACATACTATGGGGATAAAAGACACATCTAAGTACTTCAATGGATTCCTTGAGTTGCCTCTAGATACATTTTTTACATTTTTTCCCTGTATACCTTGCCAAAGACAATCATAGTCACTTTACTCTTTGTGTTCTTCCGTGACCATCTACATGCCATCCTCACAACACCTTCCACTCACTTATGTGCCTGCTGTTGCTGTGCTGGGGATAACGTTTTCTCAGGACACAACTGAAATGTTAATCCATGCAGGACTTCCGTCACCTCCACGTGGATTATTGTAATTCCTCCCTGGTGTCTACCTGATTACAAAACTTCACAAGTTCTGTTTTACATAAAATGCTGTGGCTGACATGCTTATTTGTCTTAGAGCAAATTAGCATATCACTCTGGTCTTTTGATCCATGCTATGGCTGCCACTCAGAGCAGTGCTCCCTTCCTACATGACCTGGAATGCATTGATGTGTGATGATGGATTCTGACCACAAGTATTAATGCAACCATACAGTTTAGGCAGTAAAATATTGCCTTGCTCCTTTTGCACACTATAAACCACCTTTTTCTTTGCTTTATGTTGATGTGCTAACACTTCTAATAGCCATGCTTAAGAATAATTAATATATTCCTAGGTATTAGGAATGGGAATGGACTCCTCAGGCATTCTAGTTGAAATAATGTGTCCTCCAGCTGCAGAAAGTCATGTTGTAAAGTTCTTTTCTAAATGAGGCTTTTACTGGACAAACAGGACTCCACTCTTTCCTGGTTTTACTTTCAATATGGAATATGGAACTGTTCAAGCCTGTGTCTGTATGACTTTGTAGGGAATAGCATGGTAAGGAAAGGAATTCACAAGCAGCTTTCCCCAGACTCTATCCAGGGTTTGCAAGTCTTTAGCAATACAGGAAATGAAGATTAGATGCCATTTTTCCCGACACATTTCCATGGGGAATAATACCACCAAAGCACAACACTGTTCTATTTAGATCTAAGAACACAGTATGAATTTTGCTGCTGAGAACATAATTTAAAAAACTACAATTATTTGAAGTGCACCTATTTAAGAAAAGATGAACAAATATCTCAGAGTGTTACTGTACTCTTTCATACCTATATAGCCCATGACAGCACTCATCTTGTTTCTGCTTTGGGTTGCAATTCTGTATAGAATATATTTATTTTTCCTTTACAATCGACAATAGAATTCCTATGCACTTGAAGAGTTTGTGATGGAGACCTGCTTCCCACATGCTGTAACCTGACTTTTCAGATATTTAGCATGAAGATTCACCTTGTCTAACTTCACATATGCCATAATGAGGTCTACTGCTGAGCTGCTTGCCTTAGGCACATTGTTTGTTGATGGAGAGATGCAATTTTGGGGCACAGTCTGACTTGTTTTGTGGATAAATCAAATTATATTAATTTGCTAATTATCTAGATTAAATTAGACACAGCTTTTTATTATCGATCAGATGAATTTCATTCTTGGAGACACAACTACCATTAGTCATATAGTATTTTAGCTGAGTGCAGTGCAAGTGGTTGTATGAATAAATGTCTACATGCTGAGGGCCTTATACTACAACTATCTGGAAATTGTCCTAGTTAAAGTCTCAGTAAATCACATAATAACTAAAAGACATCAAAGGAAATAGTTATTCGAGAAACTATTGTTATAATCTGATGGCTATTCAGTGCTTTCCCCCTCCTTACTAGTGATTTACACTGGTATCAGGCAAGCAAAAGAATAAAACCACAAAGCACTATATATATATATATATATATATATATATATGTACAGGTGCTTAGACACAGTGAAAGACATATTGTTACTTGTGTACATACTACTATGCATTTTTTATTCCAGTCTATAGATTGAAAAAACCTGCAGCATACAGGGATGCGGTAACTTGGTGTACAACCTGGGTCACACTCTCCTTGTCTTACATGAATATGCACATGAATAATGAGACCCATTTATTTGGCCTTCTCTGATAGCAGTACTGAAATTAAACAAAAGAGCTTCCTTGATTCCTTCTACTATAATGCTGCTCATCTCAGCAAAGTTAGGAACTTGCATGATACTAAAGCCAGCATTTTAATAGGCATTTTAAATATACAAGCACTTCAAGTATAATTATTTGTAAAAAAAAAAACCAAAATATTGGGAAAATAGTAACATAAACTTGCTATTCAGTAAAATAATTTCAATTATTTTAGTTTGTCCATGCCTCAAAAGTTGCTAATATGTAATATTTACTTTTAAGTGTCTTTGTACTATTGCGTAAACACTGTAGTGCACTGAAACATCTAATATTTAGCTAGTTTGCCATAAATATTAAATCTTGATTTATTCATAGAGCTGCAATGAAATAAAAACATGTATGCACACATATGTACCACCAATTATAAAAACTGATATACACAGTGGAATATTCTAATGGGTTGGTCCTCTGTTTATTCTCAAAATTTTTTCCCTTAGGCTCCATTTCTGTTACTGTACCATCTCAAATGTATTTGAATTTGAAAGTGTTCTCTAGTTTTGATTGTTAATGGATGTCATTGCACTATAGCTCTATAAGAAGGAAGAATATTACCATCAAATAAAGACATTGGAAGTTTTGAAGAAGATGTTTTTTAATCCACAGCTATGACAAAAATAAGGATTCTTTCGTTTTTGCCCATGAAAACAAATTAATCTTGCTGTATAAATAAAATAAATTTATTTATTTATGCAGAAAACATACTAAAGCTTCTTTAAGTGTGCAAAGTAAAGTAATCAGATGAAATTAATATTGATAAGAAATGATAATCCTATTATGTTAGCACTGTGCACAAGGTCAAGACCTATTCTGGGTTCTCAGATAATTGAAAGAAAATCGTTCTGATGTTTCTTAAAATTTGACTTATGGTAGCAATAAATATTTAAAAAAATGAATACCTGACCAATAATCCATCCTCGGTGAAGATTCAGCTAAACCTTGCAACAGAAATTGCCTTTTGGTTCAGCCTATTTATTTTAAATCTAGGACTCTCTTATTTGGGATTTCAGAAGAAAGCCATTTTTTATGGAGATTGCAGTGTAATAGATGAAATGGTAGCCGGATATTTTTTACATAAGATTTGGCAGAAAGAAGATATCTGAGCTTATACCAAAAATATCTGCAATCTTTATGCTAAACTGTTAATCATGTAAATCACACATTAAAAGCTCTCACATATAGAAATGAAATTTGTCTGAAGTCATTACTTTCAGAAATTAGTCTGGGACAATAGTAGGCCCTTAATTTGTTTTTACTTCTCTTTCAACCAGTCTTCCCATATTAGCACTTTTTGTTTGTTTGTTTGTTTGTTTTCTTTTTCTTCTAAATGATATTAAAAGAGAACAAAAGTTATTTACCACGTTGTATTTGTTGCATTTCAAGATCCTGGGGTCTGGGTATTTTAGCCCTTACTTTAATGAACACTTTTTATTCCCACAAACAGTCCTACTTGTGTCCATGAAATGATGCATATTGGTATTGCACATTTAGAGACAATGTAAGAATTTTGCCTTTAGACCTCACAAATATGAAATGTAAACCGTAACGGAAACTAGTGGAAATCATATTTTCTGGAAATTTTTTGGAGGTATGGCAGGGAAAAACCAGTAAGATTCAGTGTGGTGCTCACAGAGATGAGAGAAAAAACACAAAAACTTTGTATGCACCTTGGCATTCATATGTAGTGCATTGATGCTTGGATGCATAAAATATTTTGCTCTGGTTATTGTTTAGTAAAAGCTCAGGCAGCCAATGGTTCAGTTAATCAGTATATTAAATAAGAAGTTACGTAAGTATGATTTTTCAGCTCTCTCTCTCTCCTTGATCTTTGAAGTGTGTCACTCTTTCATTTTGCCATTCAACAGTCTGACATGCAAAAGCTTTGTTCAGACAGTTTAATTTAATCACTGCCACTGGTTCAACAAGATGATAAAATCCCCTGTGCTGTACAACATCCAACATCCAGCTCACTGTTATCTGATACTGTTTGAAGCTCCTCTCATGAATGTGTGCTGATAACACAAGAACTCCAAACATGTCATAAACAATATATTAATACCCTTGATTGAATTCCATTAGAATAAGAACGAGATGAAGTTTAGGCCGTCCAAGAAGGCCAATGTAATAAAATGTAATTTGGACTAATCTTTCCAAAGAATGCCTCGCGTTTGAAGATGACAGTCTCCCATCAGAAGCAGAAGTAATTGCTTGTTGAATACACTGGGAACTCCTTTGAATTCTGGCCTTTGTACTTTGTGCACTTTCCAGGTGTCTCCTGTAGCAGACAATCTACCCTTTTGTTTCAGCAGGGAGATGGCAGGACTGCAAATAATAAAATAGGCAGTGTTTGTTTTAAGGAACAGTGGGGGGCCGGATGGAATTTCTAGGAGCTTAGGACTAGAAGTGAGGCTGTTTAAGACAAAAACAAAGCAAAGGACTTAATAGGTAACGTAATTCAATTAATCTGTTTCCTTAAATTGAATCAGGAAGAGGTAGAAAGGTATTTCAGCCAGTGCATACCTACAGATAGCAGAAAGCATAAAGGTTAACCTGTCTCTGGAGCAGATCTTTACACAACAGAGTAGCAACACTGAAAAACTTGTTTAACCAGAGAATTCAACTGGTTTAAACTGGAATTTTTAGGATATGTAATTTTTTTAATAGATATGGTTTACATATAAAAACTTTTTCTTTGGTTTTGTTGACAAGGAATAATTTCTTAGATTACTTCATAAGCAATAAACTATAACAAATGACAGTACTCTGATTTTGTAATAAATGTATTGTTTATTTGCAGCAATTCCTGCTTTTTATTAAAAGGTTGCCAGGCATTGACAATATCCTTTCTGGTCCAGAAAACCTATGAGGCAGAGATTTTTCTTAGAATTAAAGAAAAAAAAAAAAAAAAAAGAGAAGAAGAAAAAAATTCCAGCAGGCTCTGTGGCTCTGTGTAAGAGAGGAAACAGTTTGGCTTTGTTTAGCTCATTCTCATTTCAGTGCTGTTGAGTCACACCTGAATCTGTGTAGCTGGGGAGTAAGGACAGCCCAAATACACAGTCATAGGAAAGTAAAGATCTGGAGTGGTCAGTGCAAAAGGGCAGCAAGTTAATCCATAGATTGGATCTGTGAATGTTTCTACTGGACCCAACAGCACTTTGCATTCTGGTCCAGTGAACACACTCTTCCAAATCCACCTCTGCTCTGAAAAGATAGGTTGGTGGCATTTCCCCATTCAGGCTTTATTTTTCTGCCATTTAGTGAGCTCTTAGCTCTGTTATGTGAACATCAAAATATCAGCTGAGACCACTAAGATTACTCCTGTGAAAATATTTGCCCATACCTACAAAATTTAAAAGCGTCACAGCACCTTGAAGCCCTGCTTCCTTTTAGCAGTTTGTACAGGTGGAGTAAATGAGCTAATTTTTGTCTCTTTCTCTCCTGTAACCGAGGAGATGGAATATTGTTTTTGGCAGAAGAATAGTTTCATGTTTGCTCATTTTGTCTCAGTGAATACATGTAGTTCTTAGCAATACTGTGACAGCACTTTCACCATTTCCTATTCTCTTTCCCAGAAGCTGCAAAGTACAGCTTCTTGAGGAATGGTAATAGCTGCAATTTTAATTTGGGTAATTTGAAATAAATACAGCTGGCATTGCAGACAGATAAACTCTGATTATGACAGAATTGTTTTCTGTGACATCTCAGCTTCTTTTAGGCTAGAATCTGCAAACACATATGCTTAGCTTGAAATCTGTGAAATCAGCTGTGCCTCACTGGAGCTGCTTGTGTGTTTGGAGAAATCAAATGTTTGGAGGAGGCAAGTGTGAAGTGTTTGCTGGATTAAGACCTTCAGTGCAGCATTTTTGGTGTTTGTGATATGCACAACATACATCAACAGCCATTAAAATATGTTTCAGGAAATAATTCTTGAGATTGATTGTTTCTTCAAAAATGACTCAAAAAATCAATCAGAACTATTTTAGAAATATGCCTACTATGCACCAAGATCTAGTTTGTTTGTTTTTTTAACAACATTTATCAATCCATTAAAGAGGAGACAAGTAAACAAAAGTGAATTGTCATTTGTGCTATTTTATTAGTGTCACATGAGATTACAGCATATTATTGACTTCAAGAATATTTTACCCAAGGAGACTTGTTTTAACATGCACAAATCAGGATCAATACTAGATATGCGTTAATTTTCATAAAAAGTTACAAGGCAATATTTTTTGTTTACAAATCCCCTGATTATACTTATAGTCTATGAAAAAAATCATCATTGTGACCTTGCTAAGATTTAATTACTAAAAAATGGATTATTATTTGCATTGTTTCTTACTTTCCCAGGTGCATTATTTAGTGACCAAATGTAATTTCTGTGCTCACCCGGTTATAGAGTGAAGTTAGATCGCCTGCACAATTTTTGCTGACTTTGCTGCCTTAGCTTGCTTTATCAATTCCTTTTTTTCCCCTTTTTTCATTAGTGATCACATATAGTTTAAGAGCTGTAATCTGAAACCTTACAGCTCTAGTGGATACTTAAAAGACTCATTGATGCACTTTGAAACCTAGTCAATTGAACAGCATTAGAAACAGCAGCATCTAGCCATTAGGCTATTAGGATCATTTGCTGAGGCACTAAAATTAAATATAGGGACACTAGCAATTCCCCAATTATATTGTGTTAGTATAATGGCAGTGAAAAGGATATTATTTTAGTCAGCTCAGTGCCACTATTGCAAGAATCAAGATGCTTTCCATTTTGTGGATGTAGATATGTATTGGCCAGGAGACTTTGACATTAATTTAATTCCCTCTGCAGGCAGAATAGATCAACACCATGGACAAGATTCAGGCTTGAAAAGCTGCCCTACCAGCCAAGGGCAGCTTTTCACAGGCTCCATATTTAATAATATATTTGCAGGGTTCTTTAAAGCATTTAAAATTATAGGTGTAAGTTAAAATACCATCTAGAAAAATATCCATATTGAGGAGGCAGAGTGAATGTTACACAGTCCAGGCAAAGAAATTATTGGTCTCTGTTAACTGCTCCCACAGCTGTGACCCTCCTGGTCCAGCCTCTCACATGAACCATATGTCTTTGCAGATCCCAGGAGAGACTGCTTCCAGGGAAAAGAAAGAATCTGTCCCAGAATCGTAAAAAAACAAAGATAAAGGATGTCCTGGTCTAGTGCTAGGAGTCAGCTATAAATGTTTTTCTTCTGTTTTAAGTTGTGTGCAATCCTCTATTGCAGTAAGAGAGAAGGAAACTCTTAGAAGTGCAGTCAGTATGAGTCAGTCTTTTTCCCATTGTAGAGGAAAGCCAGGCTCTACTGGATTAAGTGGTGCTAATAGCAATATAAGAATGACTTTATCACACTCAGACAGAATTTCCATTAGCCCAGTCCCAACAGAGTCAACAGCAAAAGCCTAGAAATGTACATGCAATGATACGTGCCCAACACACCTTTCCCCAACTCCTCCTGAACAAAGGGACAGGGCTAGTTTGGACTTACTTTCAAAAAAAAAATAGAAGAGCTGGTCTTGGATCAAGCAATCACAACTTGCTTCAAACTGAATTTAATGGAAAGAAAAGCTGAAGTATATCTGTAGCTGGGTATCTTAATAATAATAAAAAATATGAATAAATAATTTCAAGTAAGGTACCTACATGTGGATTTATCTAGTCAAATCTACAGGAGACTTGACATTTCCTCCAGTTATAAATACATAAACTAGAGTTTCTATGCAAAGAAAGTGAGGAGACATCTACAAAAACAACCCAATGTAACAGAAAAGATGTTATATATTGAAAATTTTAGGGACAAGCAGAAAATGTAAATGAGAGGTAAAAGAAATTTTCAAGGAAAGAAACACAGAATGAAAGTGAATTCTGAAACCATGGCAGCCAGTAGCAAATACCTACGCCAGGTACAGCAGAAAACTGTACTCAACAACTCGTGTTATTCCTGCTAGCTCTGCTTTCCTTTCTAGTGCTGTTATTCCTACTTTAATGTTGTTTCTCTCTTGCTCTGCTTTACATCCATGTGGCACTCCTTCTGTGTTTATTTTCAGCATCCAGGTTAGGTACCTTTACTGAATTTTGACAAGGCGTTGACTCACTTTTTCCTAGAAGAAAAATTTCTTTGCTATCTTGTAATTCTTCATCTTTTCACTCTTCCTCCTATCCCTTATCACTACCTTAATTCAATAGCTTAAGAAAATGTCTTCAACATTTTAAACTGTAGATAAAAATTGTTTTGATTCTGATATTTTGGATTTTTTGAGGAAAAAAATGCCTTGTCACTTTAGTAAAAACATTTGTCCAAGAGATTATGCTTGTATAAGTGCTATTTTCATTTCTAAGCTACCCTTCCTCAAAATACTTGAGAAAATATCTTTTCTAACCTCAGAAGTCATGCATTAGACAACACTGAGAATAAGGAAAAGGGAAGCTTTGAGTATGGGTTTGGTCTGACTAAATGTGTGGTTTGCAGAGAGAAGCTCCAAAAGGCTGTATGAGAAGTGGGGAAGCCCTGAAGAGAGAGCCAGGGGAAAAGGGAGACCTGAGACTGTAAGATGACTCACTGTAAGAAAGTGACCCCCTTCCCCAGTACACCTCCACTTGAAATTGGGCACTGGAACTTCTATCCAAGCACTTGCTGAAAAAAAGAAAAAACCAAAAAAAACCCCCAAAAACCCCCCAAAAACCAAAACCAAACAAAAATCCCCACCGCAAAATAAAACAAAAAAATCCAGATTTTGACCTTGGTTCTTTCAGCTCAATTTTGTCACTTTTTGTGATATATCATGAAAAAGGACTCTTCTAATTACTGGATTGCTTTTACAGATATTTGAGAGCAAGACCTTACTTCTAATTTGTATTTGCATTACATTGCAGCTTAACATAACTTAATACTTTATTCTGTCCTGAGATTGAATGGAAATGGTGGGTGGGGAAGCTGTAAAGAAAGTGAAAATGCCATCCTACTGCAGGGTGGATAAGTGGTATGCTTTCTCTTGTTCGAAAATTTACAATAGCTCTGAGTTTTTGTGAGGTATGTAATCAACCTGTGGAGCAAGGAAGCAATAGAAATGTCTGGATCAATGTTTCTGAGTTTAGTGAGGGGTTTTGGAAAAAGAAAATGGAGCTTTTCTGTCAGGAGAGAAATACTGCTCTTGTAGCAGACAGCTTTTCATGGCACTATACAGCTTTATTTTTCTTTTTTTCTCCTTCACACTGTAAAGGTAATGTGTCTTCCAACAAATGCAACTCAAAGATGTTCTCTAGATGAAAACTAAATAAAAAACCTTAAAAATTAAAATGAAAAAAAAGTTTGGATGCTAAGGTTGATGTACAATATGCAAATTTTTTCTGTCTGCTCTTAATATGCTTGTCAAATCTTCAAGAGCAGCCAAAGCAAACCCTGGAATTTTGAAATTAGTTCAGAATAGATCAATGTACTGTGGTAACAGCATTTAATTTTTCTTCATCAGCAGCTGAATCACACTGCTCATAACATTTGCTGGACAGAGTGCACATGAACTAGATTGTTGCTTCACAATCATGCACTATTAATTTTTGCTGTAAATGTTTTTGCCACTTGGTAATTGGATTTAAAAAGAAAAAAGAAAGCCAGAAAACTTTTATTGAGGTTTTTGAACCCTGTAGAGAATAGTGAGGTTCCCCTTCAATAATTTATGATATGGTATACTCTGAAATTTGTTAAGTGTGCATACTACAGCTATAATAATTTTGTAATGAAATATAAAGCAAGCATGAACAAGAATCTATAGCAAATATTTTGATTCCATCAAGCCCCAAAGTCAATTGGTACTTAGTCCCAGCCAATCATTTCATCTACTGATATTACATTTGCACCAGCTAGCAAGCTAAAGACCCTCTTCACCTGCAGCTTTTGACTGTACCCGTACAAGTTAACGAAACAGGTTTGTGGCCTGGCCTTAAGCACAGTCCAGAATCACCCATCTTGTCCAAATAAGTTATGGCAAATAAGGAGCCATGACAACTTGGGCTCTTATGTGTATCTTTAATGACAGCAGGGCAGAATTCTGCATGAGCTGAGGGCTCTTCTCAGTAAGAAGCAGAGACAGGGCTGTTGTGTTTGGAGATAAAGGAATTTTACTTGTATAGATGCAAACAGTAGGGAATAATTGCAAGCCACAGCCCTTGCATGGCACAGTTGGCTGCTGCAGTGTTCTCTTGACTGGCTGCTGTCAGTGACTCAAAGGCCAAGATCCAATATATAAACCTACACCTGACTTAGTCATCCTGGCTGCTCTTGTGGAGAGAAATAGGCATTTCCAATGGTGTAAGATACTTCAAGATGGGGTTAGTCACATCCTTTTCCTTTCTGTTGATTGTAGAGAAAACATACCCAGATAACTTGCTCAAATAAACCTGTTGAAGCAGGCAGCTGCAAATGTCCAGGTCAAAGAAAACCCAGATTCAATCATTCTTAGGTCTCCCTAAATCTTTGGGGCAATGGAGCTGATCTGCTTTTCAGGAAAATGGCATTATCCAAGGTGCAGAGCTGGGTTTCTAGGAGAGCAAGAAGACCACAGTTCCTTCCCCCATGAGTGGTCCCTGAAGTGGTGTATATGCTGCAGGTCACTTGGGGGGCTGGGGAAGCCCTCCAGCTGCACCATGGCTATGTTTGGCTGAGAACATATAATGTACAGTTGTCTTCTAGAGACAGATCCCCCCACAGAAGGGCCCAGAGAATGTGTGACACTACTGCTTTGGGGAGCCCTTGAAATCTGCTGAGCTGGGAGAGTGGTCCACGTGTGAATATTTGGCTTCCTTTAGCTGTTGGAAGGTGTAAGAACCTGTTCCTCCACTGCTCCCAATAGCATGAGCTTCTTCACCCCTATGCAAATAATGCACTAACTGGCTTTGTCTCTCTTTATTTGAGTCTATATCAGTGCTGGTTCTGTATTCAGTCAATTAAATCACGTGCCCAATTGTTGTAGCACACTATTAAATATTAAGAGAAAGGGAAATTAAGTAACACTTCACCCTTCTTAACAATTTATAAGCCCACCTAACCTAAATGACAAATTTGAGTAGGATGTGTTGTGTTAGGCAGATTTAATGCAGTGCAGGATTTACACTTGGCTGCTGCTATAGCGAGTTAGTGCTAACCAGACGTGGGCAGGGTGGGGCAGATTATGTGAACCCTCCATGGCCAGGAGAAACTCATCTAGAGAGAAAGCTAAGGCAGTTCCAGCCTGATTCTTTTTAATGTCACAGTTCATTTGCAGAACCATAACTGGAATCAAGAATTAAAAAGCCTTGTATAAAAGTCAGTAACATTAAACCTTTAAGACTCATGTTTCATGTGTCATAAAAAGTCTATGAAAGGATTTTATATTCTGTACAGTGTTTTAGCACTTTCAATCATTTTTTTTCCAACATAACTTTTGTGAACACTTTTATAGCCTCTAAATGAAAAACTAAACTATGTGTCATTCAAAAAAAGGTTTTATGGATCACAGAATTTAATAAAAGTTCTGCACCATAACAAGGAACTGATAAACCTGTATTAGAATTAATTTAAAATGTTGGAAACAGTTTTAGAAGATTGTGCATCACACATTGTGGTAAACAACACTAGTAAGTAAAAATGCATTGTATAGACACACTCTTTGAGAGTGAACTGCGATGCCTTAACAGAAATGGTTTAAGTGGTTAAAAAATTATGTTTATGTCATGTATATCCAAATCTAAAATTTTCATGTAAATGAAAATATTTTACATAATAGAATAAACTCTGAAAAAATCATCAAATGCACACAACAATAAAATTCTAGTTTAAAATCTGTCCAATAATATACAGTATGATATAAGGTCTAATCTTTCTCCAGGGAAAGGACTGTTACTCCCCAGTGTCATTAACATTTATGAATTAAGGCTTCTTTATGAAATGGCAAAATTAAAATTATATTCTTCAGGTGCTAATCCTATAATATACATCTGTTTTACACTAATGAGGAAATATCTTATTTCTTTAATACATGATGGTTATGTCCTGGTATCAAAGGAAGAATGTATCTTAGGAAATATGTATAAAAGTAACAATTTGCACATTTTATCCCCTGTAAAATCCTGCACAGGCTTAAGCAGTAATTTTCCAAAGACTTTTGCAAGGTAAATAAGTATAATCTGATAAGTATGCAGACTGAAATCTCATTGATTATTCCCTGTTTCTCATACTTTTTCTGTTCAGGTCTGTTCCTGCTGCAAGAGGGCCAAAAGGAACCTCCCTTCTACATTTGCTGTTCAGAGGGGCTTTCTCTTCTGGGACTATTTTTCTGCCATTGGCCATGCCTATAACTCCATAGAACCAGAGAACTAACATGAACTATAACAATACGAGTGGCAACAAAGAAATGCATAAAAATAGCACCACATTCATTCCTCCTAGGTTTAGTTGTTAAAGAGCTTCTTGTCGGGGCTACATTTTATGGTTAATGAGAAAGCTGTTGTTCATTAGGGCTGAAATGAAACCTGTTCATTCACCACTCCTGCCTGGCTTTCAGAGTTCTAGATAATCCCAGCAACAGACAATCTCTCTGTAGGCCATTATTTATAGTTACAGCCATTATTTATAGATACAGTTTGATTTTGGCTAAGTTAGTCTTATCAAAGAAAAACAGCAAGTGTGGGAGCACCTCAAAGCTCTAAATGTCTGGGCCTGCATTGCAGACATCTGTTCGAAGCTGGGTGGTTAAGCTCACAGGGCAGTCATGCAGACATGCCCAGCTGCGTGTCAGCTGGGACCTTTGGGGGCAGCAGCGTGAGGTTCACTGGGACACTTCAGAGTGACTCAGGTGGGACCAGAAGCTGCCTCACATACACTAAGGAATCAAGGCCCAGATCCTTCTATTGGCTGTAACTGGAACTTGGACATCTAACTCTCAAGTAGCTACTGTGTGGGATGTGGCTAAATCTAGGTGAGTGAATGTGAAGCAGAATCTAAATCCTACCCTGTGTCTGTAGGAGAAAGAGCAGCCGTACAAGGAGGAGCATACTGGAAGACGAGGATTGAGCGCAATATTGTTAGACCTGCATGATGGAGAACATAGTACAATGGCAAACCATTTATTGACTTGGACAGAAGCTGCTTTTAATTAAGTGTCAAAATTTTATCAGTAGCATTACCTATGGTTGGAAGCATTTTTTTGTGTGCTGATGTGATCCTGAGTTTCCTTTTGCTATCTTTGAGAAGGTCAGGAACAGGTCATATTTTTTATTATTTCTGTAAGGACAGTTTGGTGATTTGGCCACTCATATAGGTTGTAACTGGTTCAGTGTCCTCACATTTCAAAGACAGGAACAGTAGGCACAAACTGAGCCAGAGAAGGAAGCAGTGAGTAAGTGTACTGCTTGTCCTTGGCTTTGCTGCCTACCTGTGCAGACTGTGAAGAAGCAGTAAATTGGCTCACATATTATCTTTGTCAAAGTTTATCAGAGAGCTACATACTTTTTTGTGTGCTTGCCCTATCCTTTTTACACTCTGGTGTGCCCAAGGAATCTTGGGTACAGTCATCACAGTATGCAAAATCTGTGTATATTTCACATTTTTGTCTATCTCTCCTCCCATTAGCATTAGTATTGACAGTAGATATTCTGCTAAGGAAATGCCTATTGAACTTAACTGCTCACTACCTCTTATATTAAACATTTAAGAATGTGCTTAAATTGAAACATATGTCCATGATTTTCCTGTTCAACTAAGTATTTAAACATTTTAACTTTTGGGCCTAAAGAGTATTATAGGCTTTATCGAATTTGTGACAAAATAAACTGGTTTTTAAGTTAAAAACAAAACTGGTGTTTTGTTACCTCTACATCAACAGCAATAATTTCGATTTGCAATCTATCTGGCTTTTGCTAGCTAATTTTAATTCACAGGCATTTCATTAGATGTGAGTTCACTGTAAAAGAAATAGCCTTGTGGCTTTATGAATCTTCTAGGGAATTTAAGCAACAGGCTTGTTGACAATGTGCTACTTCCCTGAAAAGTCAACCTTGTAACTTGTATAACTATGCCTAACCTTAGCAATATTTTTAAAATTACTTGTACACACATCACCTTCCCTACATGTTTTGACAAATGACACATTTCCTTTGGTGCTTCTTTGTGGGTAACAGCGTGTGAGGATATGGTACTGGCAAAATTTATTACAGTTATTTTGTAGTTGATATTAAAGAACATGATGTATTATATCAGGTGTCTGACCTTTAAAGATGTTAGGACCCAATTCATTACAACATAAAATTTACATATTATTCAACATTCTACTGTCCTTTTATGAAGAAGTCATGATGCATACGTACATGAGATTTAGGGCAGACAACTATCCCTGCACATTGAAGACTAGAGATTGAAGACAATGTGAAATAAAAAATATTGCAGTTTGGAAAAGATTCACTTTTTTAATCCATGAAATGGATGACTCTGGCTGCATCTTTTTGAACAATGTCTTAGAAAAAATAAATGGAGCACACAGAGACAATGCTGTATTGGATATTAGCTGTATTCCTGTGTCTTTTGTAAATCCTGACAAGACCTACCTGTCTCTGTTCCTGCGTTTGATGAAGTTTTGCACTGATATGATATATGAAGACTCAGGCTGGGGATTTCATCAATGAGAAATTGATGAGTTTTTCTGTGCATTGTGTTTGCACATACTCACTTGGAAGCCACTCTGAACACTCTACCAGCAATCCTACCTTTTTTTTTTTTCTCTCTGCTTAATTATTCTTGTTTTGGGGGTATGAAAATGTATTCTTTGCCACAGCAGAGAGCAGCAGCTGCAGTCTACCACTTTCTATGACTGATACACCTCAGGTGTACAGCTGATACTGTGCACCTGGCTGTTGTGCAGTCACTTGTGGATATCTGGAGAAGCACCAGGTGTTCATACCAGCAGCTGTTCTGCTGCATTTGTGCCACTGCTCCAAGACCTTGCTGCTGGAGAGCACCCTATCATTTTGTACCAGTAAAAGTACAAAGGCAATACATGGGGTTGGCTAAGACACTTGATACAACAAAATTGTCTGTAAATTGTCCAAGCTTCAAAGTCTGTGTAGAGGTGTGGTAATGACAAATAAGCAGTATACATTGACTATACATAGCTCCTTCATTCCAAACATTAGCTGTAACCTCTTACAAAGGCTGTGCTACCTTCTCTGCTGATTTGCTTGACTTTGTTGGCATTCTATGGAATCTTGAGGCAGCCTTTTCCAAAACGTCAGAATTTATTCACAGATTTCAGTGTTATGTCCAGATCATAGGCTTAACATTATTTTCACTTGGAGAAGAGTGGATCAAGACTGGATCACTTTGCTTTTTGTTCTTCCAGGAGTCAGACTCCAGGGGTAAGATCCAGATGCCTAGATTTAGGTAGGGAAAGTTACTTTCTGAGGGTCTTTAAAACCATCTATTTCTCTCCATTAGTTAGACAGAGAACAAAGTCACTTATGACAGAATTGATTTGCTAGAACCCCAAAAATTTGGTTTCAAGCTCAGTTACCCTGTTTTATCTAAGGGTTGCTGATCACATAGCCTTCAGCAAAGGCTTTGAATTTGAACTGATTCTCTATGGATTGAAAATTCCACCCTCTGTTAGGATACGGAACATGGGCTCTTTATTGTTATCACAAAATGTGATAATACAGGCAGTAATGTGCATAAGAGATGAAAAAGAGGACTGAGACAAGGACATGTCCTGCCTGAGTTAAGCAGGGTTTTACTTGCAAAGCCAATTTTGCAAGAATGTGACTAAGCTACCTTCAGAAGCTGCATAGACTGATGTAAGGTTGGGTAATTAGGGCTGGTAATAATTATGGTTTAATTTACCCGGACTAGACATATGCATTATAAGACTATTTTTATTTATATGCTCCACCTGCATAAATTTTGCTGTATTTATTTTAAAAAGTGAACCTGAACACTGGGTTTATCAGATTTTTGTGAAAAATTATCCTGTGTACTTATTTTCTTACAGATAACAAAGTAATACTGGGAAGGATTTACTTTACCATAAGTTAGCCTTCTAGATGTTGGGCGCTAGTTATTAAGCTAGTCTGGAATCTTTCTGTAGCCAGTGGGTAAGGATGGACACCTACTTTCCTGTCCAATTTATGCTTACAGAGGTTTAGTGGTTCAGCCAATCTCCCTTTTGTCAAGAGAGAGGCATGATGACCAGTTTGGGGCTAACTTCTAGGTAGCTCAGATTTGATGAAATAATCCCATGTGTAGTGGGCAACATAAGAGATTGCAAAAAAAGGAGAGAAGGTGTCATGGCTAAGGGAGTCGAATGCAACCATAGGGAATTTTACTCTATCTGTGCATCTGTCAGGGAATTCCTGTGGGATGCTTGGCAAGTCACTGAACAGGTGGTCAATAATTGTGTGTTTCCTGTGTTATGGGTGTCTGGAGTCTGATTTACAGAAGCAATAAGCATTCGAAACTGAAATTGAAGTAAATTGTAATTTTATTGTAGAATGCTACATGCTCATAAATAGTTGGTTTTGTTGTCCTTAAACTGAACATTGCAAACTGGTGAATACTTCGGGACCCAAATTTTTGTACCCTTATTCCCAACTGTAAAATGGGAATAATGACACTCATCTCCCAGAGGTGTTAGGAAAGTTTTGCAAAGAAACCCTTGGGGAAACAAATAATTCTGTGTTCAGAGCAGGATTTGAATTGTGTGCAGCAAGACCCTGGTTCATATGTTGAACAGTGAGGAGGCAACAATACTGAAAACCTGTTTGTGAACTAAGTATTTGCCTCAACATGAATTAAATGGAGCAAGGGAAAAAGATAGAATGTGATGATGTCAGTTTAAGAGTTCTTAAAATGCCGGTGCAGGAGCAAATTAAAGTTCTCTGAGGTCACCTTAATTTTGATGTTTCACAGTTTTTGACTGACAGAATCCCGTGAAGCTCTTTTACCACATTTTGGTTTATGTCTAAGACAATAAATGGAAAAAAATCCCACCCAGAACTGTCACTTTATGTCACATGAACAGCCATCGGTAGCGCTTTCTGGATGGTGGACATCAATCACAAAAACATTAGCCACTTGAGTTAATGGCTAGGAATACCAGATTACTGTGTTTGTCTTGTTAGCGCAGCAGGCTCATCCTTTTCACTGAATACATCGTGAGTTATGCAGGGCATACAAATAAAGAGAGTTTCACCGTGCAGATGCCGTGTGTGGACAATGTGGGGGTTTTCATAGACATTGGCTCTTATCAGACCTAGGAGTTTTGGGTTTCCTGCCATTCTCTGGGAGATCAGCACTTCTGGGCACAAACCATGCATGGCTTCACACTTTGGACTTAGGTCACCCATTTCCTCCAAGCTGCGCTTTTCTACAAATTTTAACACCAGCTCTCCATTTTCTCCACAAATCATGCTCAGTCTCCCTCAGGGTTTTCAACAACAGATGCATAAACCCCATTTATCCACCTTTCTGCTTCTTGTCCAAACTCTTTTCCCAAATGACTGCCCAGCATCCCTATCCTGAGATTTACTCAGTCCCCTTCCAAATACTTTTCCACATAGTCTATATCTCCATGTTTCCTTTTCCAACACACTTACTTATGCAGGCATAGCTGCAGTGTAGATACCTACATTTAGATAACCTGAATTTCAGTTCCAGTTGCAAGAAAAGCCATTTGCAGTTGTGATGGGGCATGCCTGACATGGATAGAATCTCTCAGGAATTAATCTGGTGAATCTTAGTCACTTACAAGCACACTTTACATAATTTCAGAGATTTGGAATACACTCAAATTTGAGGTAGGCTTACTGAGGGTGAAAATCCACACTCCAGTGGTAAATTGGACTTTAATTGCTCTGTAAATTCTCCCAGAAATGTCTGGTTGGGAGTGTGCATGAAAGTCCTCCCTTCATCTCACCTCAAGACTGCTGTACCATGTCCCAGGCCGTGTCTTACAGTCCCAAACAGCCTCAGTCTGCAAGAGATAAATTTCACATAGTTCCCCTATTCAGAGCAGAAATGCATTTCTGACATCTTTGAGAACATCTATGTCATGTCCTAGAGACATGGGAGAGTTTCCTTACAGTCTCCAGAGTTGTGCTGCTGTAATGTGGAAGATGTGAGCTGAAAGGCGAGAGATGAAACACAGCAAGGGTAAGGAGAAGATGCTTGGCACCAAAATTTTCACTCTAAAAATTCTTGCAAGCAAAACAGTGCCTTGATTGGAGAAGTTCTGAGTAGCCTTCTTAACAGATTGTACTACTGTGCCATCTACAAAGTCCTCATCTCCTCTGGAAGCTATGCTCATTGAATGGTTTCAAAATTGTTTCAGATCCTTCAATGAAAGATGCCACATGGGCTTTAAGCAAATAATCAATATCTTCATTAAAAATATGAATGCTATCCCTATGAAAATGACCCCAAACACCAAAGACATGCCCTCTATACTGTTTCTGATCTTTGCTACAGGAGCATTCAACACATCTTTTTTCCCCAGCTATTAAGTTTGAGAGAAATAAAGTGAGCACCTACGCAACAAGAAAATTAAATGAA
This sequence comes from Agelaius phoeniceus, assembly GCF_051311805.1. Classification (NCBI taxonomy): domain Eukaryota; kingdom Metazoa; phylum Chordata; class Aves; order Passeriformes; family Icteridae; genus Agelaius; species Agelaius phoeniceus. The sequence continues at coordinate 51,888,042 of NC_135266.1, forward strand.
TAAACATTTGAACCCAGGAAAATACAATCAAAAATAACAGGTTTTATTGAAATAATATAAACTGATAATAAAGCTCACACTACAAGCTGGCAAGACATCTTAATAGAACACATAAGTACTACAGAAAATCTACTGATATTACAAGACATTATTTTCTGTAACCAGGGGAATAAATTGTCACATAGAACCCATTTCAGATTTTGATGCATTAGCTATGGTGTGAGGACAGTGTATGAGCAGGCATTTTATAGATGAAATGTCCATTTATGTCCTATTACAGGCTCTCATGATCCAAAGAACTTTGCTTTTAAGACCCATGCACAACTTGCAGTTCAGTAACCTTCATCCAAGCCAGCAAGGTGCTTCTCAGCACGGTGGCCATGTTGTGAGCACAAAGACTGCTTCAACTCTGTTGCTAGAAAATGCTGGCCATTATTCTGATTTCACCTCTGTCAGATTAGCCCCGGCATAACTGTACTATTCCACAGCATTGGCTCTGACTTGATAGTGACAGAAAGGAAATCATGCCCATGAAACCAAGGCAGGGAAAATGAGTGAGACTGCAATGAAAAATAAATGGGAAAAAGACTTGGTTTTTTTTCAGAAGAGGATTGAAGAAAATACATGACTGTGTACACCTAATTCAGCCACTGACTACGCTTGCCTTGGACAGAGATGTGGAAATTCATATCCTTTTGTAAATAAAATATTTCTTGCCTTCTTTGCACTCCATCAGTTTAGGATACTAAATGGATTTCCAAGGATATCCTCTGAATTGTATTCTTCTCACCAGCCACCTGGTCACCTGTGTGCCACCAAGAGGATTTCTCTCCTTGATCAAGTCAAATTTCTTTGGTGCCTGCCCTGGAATCTGGGTCCTAGTGTCAGTGGAAGTTTCTTGCTGCTGTGGACTTAACCACAGGAACTGGCCTGGACGAATATGCACAAAACTCACAAAGCTTCACAAAACTTCAGCTGAACCTGACACCTTGGCTATAAGCAGGCTTAACTAGTGGGTCCTAAAAGGAAGCAAATAAATAAATAAATAAATAAATAAATAAATAAATAAATAAATAAAAGAAGAAGCTACTGTGAAAAACTAACAAAAAAGAGAAAAATTAAAAACTTGTTTCTGAGAAGTGACAGCTCCTGGGATAGTTAATTGTTGTTTTATCATAGCAGTTTTTAAGGAAAACTTTTTTCACGGAATTACTTTTCAACTCAGCATGTATACAGAAAATGAACTAGTCCTTCCAAGTCACTAGTTCCCTTTTTAATCCACTTCTTGGAGAAAGCAAAGGCAATCTGTGTGTTGTGTATGCAGGCATGTGTATATGAAAAGCAGGGTCCTCCAAAAAGAAAATCACTCATTACTTTAGCCTTAATTTAAAAAAAAAAAATTAAAGTATCAACAATTGCTGTTTCACCTGAAAATTGCAGCAAAAATCACATCTCCACAAACAGAAGATGGACCTTAGATTATATTATTCTGTACAGGAATATCGGTCCCATAAACTCTGGGATTAAAAGGTCATTTAGAGCATCTCTTCCAAGTCAGAATATTCTGGAAGCCTGTAAATCTGTGAAAGAAAAAAGAGCAAAATTTAATCTTAACAAAAACACGTGAAAAGAACCTCGAAGAGGGAAAACCGGTGCAGAAAGCAATTTGTTATGCGAATGTCTTTGAAAGCCTCTAACAATCACTGTTAGGTACCGATAGTCATCGGTGCGGTGCCTCGCCTGCCCGCTGCAGGTGCCGTGGGCTCTGTGGGCAGCAGCAGCAGCGGCGGGGCTGGGGCTGCCCAGAAAGCACTGCTGCCCTGCTGGGGCTGCGGGGACAGGCAGGGGGAACCCCGGGACAGGCTGGCGTGGGAACAGCTCAGGAGCCCCGCCGGGATCAGCTGCCAGCGGGAAGCCGATGAGAGAGAGGAGGGAGCTGCTCCTGAGCTGGTGCGCTGGGAGGGAAGAGAACCAGGTTATTGCAGAGGGGCGCACGGCCTGGAACACCCCGGGCGCTCCTTTGGCCGCAGAAGTTCGGCAAAGCAGTGTGACTGCGTGGAGTCAGTGCCTCATTGCGTGGCAATATTTGCGAGCTGCAAAACTGGGAGCTTTGGAACAAACGCGGGAATTAGGGGGAAAAGCCCCGCGTTTGAAACCCGCGTCACAAAGGGGCCTCGTCTGACAGCGCTGCCTTTCCCGGCCCATTGTCTCATTGCAGCAAGTTTGTTTTGCCCCAGCAGCAGTGACTGATTCACTTGGTACTTTCCCTTTTGTTGGAAGAAAGCCTGGAAATACGTAGTGCAGTTTACAGCGTTCCTTTTTGTATGTATATTTTTTTAACATTCACAACTAAGCTTTCGAGATTTGATAAAAAACAAAACAAAGGCAGAAAATTAAGGGAAAAAAAAAAAAAAAGAAGAAGAAAGGAAAGGGGTAAAAAGGAAAAGAGAAGAAAATGCGGCTCTTTGGGCTGCCCGTTGTTGCCGCCGGGAAGCGGAGCCGGCCCGCAGCAGAGGGTGCTGTCTGCCCGCGGTAGCGCCGGCTGCACGGGAAGGTCACTCAGCCTATTGATAAATCACTGTGCCGTGATTCCTAACTGACAGCTCAAACTAACATCAAGCTGGATGAGAGAGAACAAAAGGCCATCAAGCAGCCATTTTCTTGACACTTTTATTCAATCACCAGCAGATTGCTTACGACAGCAATAGCAGCTGTTTTGTCTTCATCTTTCCACATTTGATAAAAGGTGTCAACTCAAATTTTTGTAAATAATTCACTTACCCCTACTGCACACACCAGCACTGTTCAGCATATGTATTCTGTGCGAGCAGATCACTGAGGCAGGTCAGGGCTCAATGATATCAGCTGAAGGTCATCTGTGATCTAAACGGAAGCACTGATAAAGCTACAGTCCCTCAAGGTCAAAGATAAGAACTACACTGAGATATTTGTAATGTGGACGAAAGGTTAAACAATAGAGAGAAAAGTATGGCATTGTTTCAGTTAACACACTAATGATTTTTCTATTGTTCCTTAGGTGACACTGTTCCAGAGGATTCAGCTGCTTAACCCTTTTTGAGTGCCACGTACATGTAAGTGCTGGGTGTGAGCAATTAGAGAATATCACTTCCCAAAGTTGGCGATGTTAGGCAGGAGCTCAGAGCTGTAATATGCTGCTGCTAATACAGCTGAACTGCAGAAGGGAGCAACAGCAATTTTTATTGCAGGCTTTGAAAAGAAAAAAAAATACAACCCCGCAACTGGATATTGTATCAAACAATAACAGTTAAAATGATTAATGCATTTAAGTAAAATACAGCTTACCTTGAATTTCTCCTTAAAATAAATTTAAGTCCCAGACCTGAGGAGAATTAGATAATGTGCCTAACATTTCCCGCTGTAACATCTTCCCTTACTTTAAAGGCTTAGAGAAACTAATAGAGAGATCCTTGAATTATTGCAATACGACACTCTATCTGATGTTGGCAGTAGCCAAAGCACTGAGATTAAAAATGATACATCCTTCAATACTAGGTTGTTTTTTCTTTTTTTTTTCACCCAGTTATATTACTCAGAATATAAATCTAAACAACAAATAGTCGCTGTTTATCACTATTTGGTTTATACTTTCTAATAGCAAAAGTATATGTGCATTTGAGATTCTGTCTGTGCTCAAACAGCAGGGAATTTATTGCATGCAATTGATGTACATGAAGATCAGAGAACAGTTGCCTTACATTTTCCCATTCTTTCTGCCTCAGTGCTGTTCTAAAAACAACTTTCCTTTCTCCAGTGTATTTCTTATGGAGAAATAACAATAACTAAACAAAAGAAGGTTCTCTTTTTATTTTTAGCTAAGCAAGATGGTACGGGAGTACTTTCTTACTGAAAGCAGGACTCCTGTCTGCATCAATATTATTCGCTCCTCACCCAGCCGTATATGAGCTAGAAGAAAGAATGTTAATTAGAATGAATCAAATGATTTTTCAGCAACTCATTTTATTTGTGGACATTTCTTAATTTTCTTCTGGAATATTTACATTGCAGTTTCTTCAAAGAATCATTTTTCAACTTGTTTAATATTCTTTGTGGCTTGAAAGGTCTTATTGAATTAAACAGGAAAGGTTTTTGGCAAGTTCATGCCTAAAATCAAATCATGTTTTATGGCACAGACTGATCATGTAGCTCATGTGGCAATATTTCCCTCTGTTGGTTCCTGTGTCCTAGATACAAAAGAATGACTTGAAAATAACACTAGGATTTTGAATCTGTCATCGAATATGCAGGACTAAAAACTTCAGAAACTTTCCATTTTTGGTCTTGCTACTATCTTGTTGAAAGTGTCATTTTTACAGGAAAGTAGACCACTAAAAATTAGTGTCTGTGTGAAGAATTAAAATGTGATGTTCTTTCATCACAAAGGCATTGCTCGTGACTGCATGCCTGTAGCAGTGAAGGGTGCTGTTATATTATTTAATTGTCTTTGTGGAAAAGCACTAGCAAAGATTTATGAGGACACTGACCATTTATTTTAACTTGTATTATGTTATATAAAAGCAATCAATGTATTCCATTTACCAGTTTACTAATTTTGCATTTCCCAGCCGACAGCTCCTGACACAGTAACTGTAGAGAACAATCTGTGTGCTTTAGATGTTTGCATCCTTAATATAGGCTTAAACCTCTTCCTCCTCTAGCATTAGAACAAGCAAACCAGCATTAGTCTTCTTAACTCATGTTTACTTTCCAGGAACATTTAAGAAGTATATGTGCCTACTAGGTCTATTTATGCTATATATAATTTTGCAAATGGTCGCAGAATTATTTTTCTGACATTTGCTTCTGGACCCAGCAATGTATTGTGAAACTGCAATCAGTATGGGTAACTATGTCAGGAATTATCCTTCTGTCTGAGACCAGTTTCAGTGCCTAATGAAACTACTGAAGCAGTGCCTGCTTCAACTCATGTTGACCAGTACCTGCCAGTCTTCTGGAATTTTACATGCTATGTGTTATATGTAATTTCAGAGAAAAAAAATACAGGAGCAATTTAAAAATGTTCTTAGCCTAGTTTCTTGCCTTGTATAAATCAATGCACGTTGTTTCAAGGTAAAAGAATGAATAGGATGAAGATCTGTTGTTGAATCTTCAACTTAAATGTGAGGAGGGTTGACAGAAAAGAGCATGTAGAGAAATGGCAAGGGAAAACAGGAGTGCTGAAGAGTGAAGGAAAGAAACATTTAAGGAGCAGAGGCACCAAAATGGGCATGGAGGGTGCTATGGGACATGGACACAGCAGGCTGAGGTTCTGACTGAAAGAAAGTAGGGCACTATAGAGGCCTTAATAAGATGGAATCTTCCTTGCTTGTATTGAACATGAACTCTTTTTTTTTCTATATCTAAAACTATAAGCACTTAAAACTAATCCCCAGGTATTTTTAATTTATTGTGAGTAATGTGATTTTGGCCATGACTGTGGGATCATTTGTGATAATTGATTCTGGATGAAAATGCCTCTTTCTCATCCCTTAACTTGCACTGAGCTCCAGGCCAAGAGCATTTTACCCAATTCTATGTCCTCAATAATCTTTATTGTTAGATATCTTTCTAGGTAACTCGCTCACGCATTTAAAAACTAAGAAAAATGAGAGTTTGACAATGTCACTGAATTAAATCTATAAACAGAATATGCTTTGTAGTATAGAAGACCTCAATGCTATTGACTGTGCTGCAATTTTTATAAAATGGAATAAACCAAATAATGTGCTTTTGCAGCCCACAGATCTTCAGATCTTCACCCTATTCCATCCTTGACCTTGAAACAATGTGTGGATTTAGACAAGCTGAGAAACTAGGCTGCTTGCATAGCCTTTCGTTAATAGAGTAGACCATTGTGTACAGCAAAAAAACACCATGAATGCTTATAGTTATAAATCCAAATCTTCAGGTTTTATATTTACAGATGATCAAGCTTGCCTGTTAAGTCTGCAATCCCTAGTCCTCAATTTGCCTCCCAAATAAAATGGTCTTTGCCTTTTAAACTCATTCTGCTGCCTTTTAAATACTCTAGCAACCTTAAAAGAGAGGTCTGTGTTATGTCTCCACAAGACCAGATCTAAAATAGTAAACTTCGAATACTTTTAGGACTTCTCTCTGGCACCAACATTAATTGGCATGGAATGACTGACATCAATGTTGTTAAAATCCTTACCCTCCGGGGTAGCCACATGTAAATTGGTACCACTTAATCATGGTCCTTGGTCTTTGCTGGCTCCTAAATAATGCCTGGGAATGTCTGGAAAAAGGTTGTTTGGCCTGGGCCAAAACCACAGAAAAATCTGTTCTGATGGTTCAGCAACATGAAGAACCAAGATCCAGAGTCAGGGAATATTTCTAGGAAGCAAGGGCTCCTGAGAAAGCAGAGCAGACTGCTGCTCTCCTTCCTAGGTCTCCATGCAGTTGCAGTGTGTCTCAAGATCAAAAAAGTCAAATCTTCTGTGACTGACAGAATGTTTTGGTGTGCCTGTGTACAACCTCCCCAGAAATTCATACAAGTTCCTTGCAAAATTGATTGAATTCTTAACTTGAAATACACATTCAGGAAGCAATTTAGGATAATATTGTTCTGCAATGCTCTTTGCTACTTAATGGGCGTGGGTTCTTTAGGAAGAAGTTGGAATATTTAGTTGTAGAATGTGTATGGCATTGAGAGCAAGGTATGCAACAGATATTACCTTTGTGTCCAGCGGGTGGATAACCTTGCCTGAGTGCTCAATAAAGGTCAAAAAAGGAATTAATAAGCTTATCTTTCCAGAAAACAAGCTTCATTCTAGAAGGCATAACATTAGTGTTTACCAGGCTGCCCTGGGGAATCACTAATGATGTACAAAGCTTTCTGCCTATAGGTCACCGATTTTAATCCAAACCAGCTCAGCAAAGAGTAATTTTTCTTAGGAGTGCCATTGGTTTATGTGTAAGTTGAGTGGGTTTTCCAGACAGTGAGACATAAGCATAAACTTCTAATTTGAAGCATGTTTGTCTGACACAATAGATGTTTTATTTTTTTTTTCCAAGTGGCTTTTACATCAAACTTAGAAGTTTTTGCTAGCTAATAATTTTTCAGAAAGTAGCTAATTTAAATGTAAAACTTTCAAATGATAGTGTGTCAGCAACATCTCTGAAGAAATGGTTCTGTTAATTAATCTCATTTTGAAAAATACCATATTTCTAATTAAAATTGGTTTTGAGAAGGAGGGTTATAAGTGCAAGTCCCAAATCACAAACTCACCTCCTTTGGTCTGTACTGTTGGTCTGGTCTGGGACACTCCAGTGTATCTATAAAATGCATACTGGAAAATCCTGTATCAGAAACCCTTATCACTTCACTTGTGGAAACTTACAAGTAGGAAAGAAGCCACCCAGAACATTTTTGGAGACAACACAAATGCTAAGTGAGATACTGCCCTGCTGGACAAACTGGTTGGGGGTGTGCCAGTCAATGGCAGCTGACTGGGTGTAGCTACTGTTAAACAATGCTCTACAACATCCTAAAGAGAGCGAGGAAGGCAAGGAGCAGAGCAGAGCCCACAGGCTCAGAATGGCCAGACTCCTCAGGAAAGTGATGGGTGAGATCTTGTGGGGAGCAGCATTTAAGGAAAAAGGAGATTAGGACAGCTGGCAGGTCTTTGAAGCACACCATCTTCAAGCTCAAGAATGGCTGGTAAGAAGGTAAGGTAAGAAGGTGGATGTATCAGGAGACCGGCTTGGCTGAACTTGAAACTCATATCTGAATTCCAGTGCAAAAGGCAAGGTTTCTGAGAACAGGGTGCAAATGAGAACACAGAAACATTGTGCAGAAACACTATGGATTTGGAACTGGCAAAGACCATAGATTAGAGCTTCTATCTCCTCCTACCACATTGCTGAGGTTTCTGCTGAGCAAGGGGGCTAAATTTGAGCCAGTGTTGTACCCTGGCAGTGATGGAGGCTGACAGCATCCTGAGCAGTAGCAGCAGGAGTGGAGACAGCTGATGAAGGGAAATTATTAATCTCTTGGTAATCATTAACGTGTATCCAGAATGATGCAGCCAGGTTTGGCTGCCCAGTACAAGAAAGACATTGATGAGCTGAGGTGAATTCCTGGAGGGCCACTGAGGTTGTTTGGCCTTGCAGAAGTGAGCTTAGTGGACCAGGATTTATTCAGCCTGGGAAAGAGGCAGTTGCTGGGGCACCTAACAGCACACCAGTGCCTATGGGTGGTTTTGGAAGGAATGGAGCCAGACCCTTCACAGAGGAATATGGTGGGAAAAGGGCATAAACTGAAGCAGTGGAAATTCCATCTAGGTGTGAGGAAAGAAGTTGCGCTCTGAGGAGAGCCAAGCATTTGATCAGGTTGCTCTGAGAGGCCATCCAGTCTCTAACCTTGGAAATTTTTAAGACTTGATTGCATAAAGTCCTGAGAAACCTGGTCAGAGCTACCTCTGCTCTGAGCAGGTGCTTGGACTAGAGACATCCTGAAGTGCCTTCATGTGTGAATGATCCTGTGAAAGTGCTCGTAAAACTGGCATTAATTTATATTCTGGTTGCAAGAGTTCAAAGCTGTGATGAGAGAAGCAAACCCCACAGTCCAGATTCTTAATAATATTACTGAGGTTTGATGCATTTGACATATGATTTTTGTAGTTCTGAGCAAAAATCCAGCTGCTAAGCATGGGCTGGACAGTGTACAAAAGTGGTGATGAGTCACTCTCAGTCCTTAGTTTGAATAAGAAATAGTATTTGTCACCAGTTATTACTACCAGCTCTCACAGAACAAGCTCCACCCTGTGTGTAGTTCAATAGAGTCTACTGAGAAACCTGAGAGCTGGATGGTCAGGATGCAAAAGGAGCAGCCACAGCCTCCAAACAGGTGCAGTTAATGCTTATTATTGAGACAGTGTGGGAAAGATGTGCTCAGCCAGTGCTGGTGATGTACCTGTCCTGTGGTTTAACTGAGCACTTTGGTCTTTGAGGCTGTCAATTTCATAAGGACTAAATTTACTTAGAAAATAACTGACAGATGAATTTAGAGAGCATTTTGTTGCTCCAGCCCTGGAGTGGGGACCAGGAGACCTGGGTTCTATTCCCACGTCTGTCACAGGATTCCTGGACCATCATCTTACATCTTTGTTTCTCAGTTTTCCCTTGGGCATAATATGGATAATACCTACCCACTTTACAGGGCTTAATTCATTAATGTCTGTAAGGTGCCTTGAGATCTGTGTGCACGAGGCACATTAGCACTGCAAAGCATTTAGTATATTATTTTATTATTTAAGACATCTGGGACCATTTCCACTGATGTGCTCTATCCATTTTGCACTGCTTTGGTGTTGCAAAGCAGCCATATTCCTCTTTAACAGGCCAGTGAGGCTGAGTTTATGACTGACTTAAAATACCAACCATCCAAATCATCTGAAGGCTGCTATCAAATATGGCTGTTCCTTTTCTATCCTTTTGCTGAAAGGATGACTACTGATTTTTCTCTTCAGAGGGTGGGATCTGTGTGAAATTTGCATGTTTAATGATAGGTATTGTTCCAATCATAGATTTGGCAAAATGAAAGATAGGAATGACATTGGTGCAAAAATAGATAGGTATATATGCTAGGAAACTCTGATGTGGACAAGAATGTGACATCTGGCAAATTGAGGTTGACCTGAAAAAACAGTGGGGATGTACTGGGCCAAACCCTGGTACATTCAATACACCACTACTCAATCTCTTTCTACTTTTTCCTTTAAATGTTGAGGGTTTTCTACATCGGTTTCATAAATATGGTCACAGAAATTTCTTAAATAAACTAGTACACAGCAGTTGGCTTTTTGGTAGAATAGTAATTGTGCACCATGGGGAATTATTCTCATGGAACAATAAATACTAGTTCAATTTCATACATGTTTATTCACACCCAAACACCCACTTGTGCACACATTTATGTGTTCAGTGTGAGATACAAAAGAAGAGACCTAAATATCAATTAGCTTCTCCTAGGTCCTCTGAATGATAAAATTGTCATTCATTTATTTAAAGTGACAATAAAAAGGAATGGTTTAGCAGGGGTTTCACCCTTTTGTGGGACACATGGAATGGAGCCCAAGTCACAGCACAATCTTGATATTGATCTCTCAGTGAGAGAGTTAATTTGTCAATGACTGTAATTTGCCAAGCTTTATGAATCCATTCTTCTTCCTTTGGAGGAATATTTCTCTTCTAGATCTGTGCTATTACTTTTTTTATTTTTTTAATGCAGTAAAGATAAAAAATGACATACATCTCTGAAGTCTTTCATATACATAGAAACAAGTATGGGACTGGTAAAAGAACATGGGACTGAAAGGCACAGCAGGAGTCCTCTGTCCATCTCCTTGCTTTTAAGGGCACTATGCCATGTAATATTAATTGTTATCCTACCATGGCTGCCTTGAAAACTAGTAAAAAATTTGTCCCCACTCCTATAAGAATGCAACTCCAAAAGCTCAGTACTCTGAGGGACAGGAGAAATCTTTCAACTTCCACCAAATTAAATCATGTACAGATTTAGAGTTACTTACACTGTTCTTTTCCCTGGCTGAATTCCAAGAAGATAAGCTGGCAGGCCTGGGGGTCCAGGTTCCCTGGCAGGAGTGGGCAGAGATGTGCAATCAGGAACAGCACATGGCTGGGTTGCTGCTGGCAGAAGTGACATGGAACCCCAGCTTTTGTCTCCTTTCTTCTCTCTCCTTCTCATTCCCCTGAATATTCTGTTAGCCTTTTTCTAGACTTTTTTCCCGCCATATGAATTCATCTTTCCTGAATAAGCAGAGCCTCACACTGTATTCCAGGTGAAATGCAAATTGTGTGTGATGACATTAATATTTTCCTGTATTTGATGGATATAACTTCCCTGGTATTTATCCAATTCCCAAGTTTTGGAAGTGAAGCACGTGAGGCAGAAGGCAGGCTTGGTTGAACAGGAATCTTCTCTTGGAATTAAGGCAAAAAAAGGAAGGTGTATGCCCAGTAGAAACAAAGTTAAGAGGAAAATACAGAGATGCTGCTTGCCGCAGGAGGCAGAAAATTGGTGCGGCCAAAGCTCAGCTGGAGTTGAAGCTGCCAGGACATATTGATGGCAAAAGGCAGTGTAAAAATAACATCAACCCATTACAGGATGAGGATGGCCACCTCACAAACAGGGAGAGACACAAGGCAGAGGATTTTAAGACATTCCTTGCCTCCTTGCCTGTGTCTTCAACACGGATGACAGACCAAGGGGGTCCCAGTGCCCTGAGCAGGAGGACTGTGACCAGGATAAGGATCAACTCGCAGTCAACCATGAAATTGTGCTGGATCTGCTGCTCCAGCTGGATTCCTACATATCTGTGGGGCCTGATTGGATTCATCCAGGAATCTTCAAAGACTGGCTGATGTCATCACAAAACTTCTCTCAGTGATTTTTGAGCAGTCTTGAGAATCCGGAGAGGTCCCTGCTGAAAGCTGGAGAACATCCCAGTTTTCAAGAAGAGCAAGAAGGAGGACCCCAGAAACTACAGACCTTTCAGTCTCACTTCAGTGCCTGGTAAAGTTATGGAGAAGGTTATTCTGGGAGATACTGAAAAACACCTGAAAGACAACAGAATCATTGGTCACAGCCACCATGGCTTCATGAGGGGAAAGTCCTGCTTATCAAAACTGGTTCCCTTTCAAGGTAACCCTCCTTGGTCAAGGGAAGCCAGCTGATGTAATCTTTCTGGATTTCAGTAAAACTTTCAATACTGTCTCTCACAGGACCCTCCTGGACAAAATGTTCAGCACATAGCTGGATAAACACATTATGTGGTGCGTGAGCAGTTGGCTCGCAGGTTGGGCACAAAGGGTTACAGTGAATGGGGTGACATCAGACTGAGGACCTGTCACTGCTGGGGTTCCACAGGGCTCCACCCTCAGCCCTGTGCTCTTCAGCATCTTCATAAATTCTGTGATTCTGTGATGTACTCTAGAAGCTGGCTTTTTGCAGATAAAACACACAGGCACACATAAATATTCTGTGACTGACTGACACAGCCTTTCTCCTTTGTCATTTCTAATTTGTAAGCTCCCAGCTCAGAATCCAAGTTCTTGTTACTAGTTCTTAGTTTTGTGACCTTCCATTTTTTACAGTAATCCATTTCAGCTCATTTCTTGTATTCCAGCAGTGAAGGTCACCCAGTCCCTCCTGTAGGATATTTCAGTCTAATAAAAATCAGCCTGATTTTATCTTATGGCAAGAGCAGATATGTTGAACCATGTGGGAAAGCTGAGCTCCAGTGGTGCCCACACATTCCTTCTCAGTAACATGAGCCTGAGTCTTGGCTCTACAACTCAGAGGGGACAAGAATGCAAAAGTCTACAGCTATGCCAAGTGTCCTAAACAATGAGTGTTCTACTGGGATCCTTAAGAAGCTCATAAAGGGACTGCAGTCATTACAGTTTGGACAGTTAGGTATTCCAAATTTGCAGAAACTGTCTTCACCCTGTGTTTTGACTAAAGCATGGTTAATTTTTCAGGTATAAAATTGGTGAGTAAACACTCGCATAGAAAATGTTCCCCTAAGCCAACAATAAGATCATGAAGTAGTGTTTGAAGTTATATTGGAAACATCATTTCTGATAACCAAACCATTAAAAATATTAGACTTGTCCTGGGTTTGGCTAAATCCAGTCAGGGAATAATCTCTTTGGTTGTAAAACCAAATAGATTCCAGCCATGTGATATGGTGTGTACCTTAATGGTTTTTACGTGGATAACTCAGGGATGCAAGAACTAGTTATTGATTAACTTATCTATGCAACTGAATCTTCTAAACTGGTTTTTAAATATATTTGAATGTGATCAGATAGGTAAGTATTACTGAATTTTTTGTTGTTTTATTTTCTGACCAGATTGGTCCCTTTTGATCTTGTTACAAAATTATAGATTTAATTATATCTCTTTAGTTCTGGCAGCTGCTTTTATGGTTTCACTCCAGGCACTCCCTTTTCTTTCAAAGGTCCTTTCTTTCCAAAGGTCCTGAGAATACTAATCTTTAAAAGTACCTACAATTCATATGTCTATTGTCATGTCTGTAAAAACTGAGATAAACTTCAACCCTGATATGCTGGTCTACATTTATTTATATTTTCAAAGGTAGGCATTTGTAAAGAAAGGGTCCAAAAATCTACATTATTAAAACCTTACAGTAACTATAATATTTTTCAGACCTTTGAATGAAGATGAAGCTGATACATGTGATAGCTGTACATTATTTATTTATGTTATGAGTAGCAACAATCTAATCTCATCTCACAGCTTCCATAACAAAAAAGACTGAACTGTAGAGTGGTCAAAAGGCAGATGTGGCTGACTTTGACTAGTGAATCAGCTCTTGTCTTGATATAGACTGTCACTGTGGAAAGAACAGGGATACTTGGCAACCACAATCATTAGGCAGAGGCTTCAGAGTCACACATTAGCATTGGCTGTCATTCCCTGAAGCCCACATATTACTGGGTTTAGAATGAAGAAATTTAAAATGACTGGTGATCCCATAAAATACCACTTTATTTTTGAGATCTTTTACAATATGTTATTCAAAGAAATGCATGGAACTTTCAATACTAGTTTAATGCAGCACCACAATTAGAAGTGCTGTTTTGTGACATGGTATTGATGTTTAGCTGGCATCAAGAAATTCTACCCCTTGCCCGAAAGTGCATATTGATAAGGACAATAAACAGACATGAGACTAGGTGCCTTCCTCCAAGTAATGATTTATCAGTTACACAGTGTTTGAGACAACATCCTTTTACAAAACAGAAAGGGATGCAAAAGAGATCAGGTGGCAGCACTTGAATCTGCCTGTTAGGGTAAGATAGGCTGCAGTAATGTAATTACATACAGGTACATTATATATTTGGTGACCATGCTGTGACTGTAATGCTGCTAATGACCAGCAAATCGAGGGTCAAGTTAAAAGTAATGCCAGATTTAGGGACAGAACTGAGGATACCACTGCAAATTAATGATTTGCATGATTACCAATAAAGATACCAAAGCAAATTTGTGTGCTTTGGTTTGTACTTTAAGTACTTGCATGCATGGTGCAGTTTTTCACTGAGGTGTGATGATGCTGTGTTGGAACCACAGCACAGCTGTGTTAGACTGTCATCCAAATCAGATTTGCAGTGTCTTGTGCAGCTGCCACAGTTGAGCTGGACAATACACACCATGCGAGTATCAATTGCTGCCTAGGATGAACACAAAAAATAAAGCAGTTGCTTGAGGCTGAAGTTTTAAAATGGGTAGGTGCACTTACAGTAATTTTCAAATTCACTGAATGTGCAGCAGTTAATGTCTCTTCACCTCCATATCTGAATGGCTGAGGTTTTCTTGAACTCCCTTTACATAGCCTGCCTATTCCCTAGCATAGAATCAGTATTTAGGTGATTCTTGTTACTAAGATTTGGTTCCCCTTCTCTTGCCTTGATTTTATTCTTATAGATAGTAAACAAAATAACTAATACCAATAAAGAAACAGACAAAACCCCCAGACCTCTCCTCCAGAAGCCCTTAACAGCCTGCAGAGATTTAGGACCAGGATCAGATGCCCAAACCTGGGTGTGCATTTACATGAGATATCCCAGCATTTACCTGAGTACTTGGACTCAAGCAGCTGTGAAGGATATGGGTTTCCTGTAGGTGCTGTATAATTTCTGACACCCTATGTCGATGTTCAGCATGCCAAGGACACCTCAAAAGGGGGCCTATGGGTGAGCAGCTAGGCTGTGCCTGTGGTGTCCATAGGACATGGTGTCTAGGCTGCCAGTGACTCAAAGGCCTGTGATGAGATTCATGCCTAAAAGTAGCTTTATACTGTTGTATCAGAAACTGTGAGGTATTTCATCAAATTCTGGTTGCTGCCCTGGGAGGCTACAGGTCTCCCAAAATTGTGTGTCATATCTAGCAGCCCTGTGAGGTACCTCTGTTCCATTAGAATTCTGAAATGGCCATGCCTTTCCTTAAGTAACTGAATTTCACCTATTTTAGAGTAAACCAAGCGTGTCTATTTTAGAGTAAATTCAGTTTCTATGGGGTGCACCTATACTGACTCTACAGAGAGCTCATCTCATGCCATTTAAGGCATCCTTGGTATGCACACAGAGCTGGCAAATGTGACATGGGACCCGAGGGAGACATGAGCACCTCTGCAAGAGCATTCTGGTTCTTCCAGCATAGAGACAGTTCAAAAGGTACTGAATATTGACATTTAGATTGAGTTGAATCAAGGTCCTCACTTAGGAGGAGAACCTAAACATAGGCACTGACATATGGAAGATCTGATCTCCAACTGAATCCTGCCTTGTAAGCAAAACTTTAGCTGCTTGAGCATGAGGCTGCTGTCACATGAGGTAGCCTGGGTTTCCTGCTTAGTCTCCAACTGTAAATCCAGCTTGGACTTTCCTTTTTATTTTTTGTCATACCTGTCACGTCTGTAAGTTTTCCAAGCAGCATCTCAGGTGACTTTTGGAGGCTACCTTGAATGACTAAATGGTGTTGGACCCTTGGTGTTAAACCTTCTTTCCTTTAGTTTATAAAAAATCACAACCTTTTTCCTTAATCCTCTATTTGCCTTGAGTCCCTGACCTTTGTTATATACCAGCAATAAGCTGAAATGAAATTCTACAGGTGAGTTTTACAAATATTTTCACCTTTTAGGCACCAGTCTTAGACGTTTACATGTAAACCTCTACAATGCATCTAAAAAGGAAAAAAAGGTACAAAATTAAACATCCCCCAGACCCTTTCACAAGATCAGAGAATCTTCACAGGAAAAAAGAAAATCTTTATTCCTCAAATTGCTACCTTTCTCAGCAGAAGGAAGTGAAGAAATCTTTTGCTCCTGTGATTTTGACATGCAATCTTGATAAAAAGGGAGGTGGCTTTTAAGGAAATGAGCCAGGCTATCCTTTTCTTTTTTCCACTTAAGATCTCAGGCAAAATATTCTGCTTTTCTATGCAAAAATCTCTTCCATTCACTGAGACAAGGCATAAGCATTTATTCTTACCAGCCAACTCCCTGCAAGAAACCAATCTGTAAAGAGATCTGCAAAAAGTACCTTAATTGATACCAAAAAAAAGAGTAAAGATGGAGACATTTAAGATTGTGTAGTAAGGACATGTCATCATTTTAGAGGTTCATAACTTAACCATAAAAATTTGCTCCAGGCTGAAACTTGGCATGGAAGGCTGCCATATTTGTAAGTAGGTTATTTCATTTCAGGCTACATTACTAATGCACTAATGCAATGTGAGCTGTTATATTTATTAACTTGCATTGATTTTTTTTTTTTTTTAATAAAAGGACAAAAGTATTCCTATTCTGAACAGGTGGAAAAGGGATATACCAAGCTAGAATTTACCTTCCCATGTGCCAGCTTAAAAAGGAGGAAAAAAGAGTCAAAGATTTATTTATTTCTTACAGAAATATAGGAAAAGCCAGCAGCTGCTTCTTTTCCAGTCTGGTTATGAGATATTGTAAATGCATAATAACCTTTTAGTACTTTGTATTGTTGATAAATTTAGAGCTCTGTAGACAGAACTATCTGCATAACAAGCTCCTGAACTGATGGAAATGTTGTTTTCAAATGGATTTTGGAACAAATGTTGTTTTCAAATGGTATGAGATAACAGGATCTGCTATCAGTTTCTGCAAGATTTTTTATATTGGGAAAAATAAAAATATATTTTGGAGAAGGTACCAGAAGAATATGTTTTTGAGAAGGTATTTGTGTATGAGGAAGTGGGGGCTTCTAATGATTTTAAAGTAGACTTTAATTCCTTAAAAAATCTCAGATTTGGATGACTTAACTGGGCAATATTGAAATACAATATCTACAGCAGATTTCCAAGGAAGGAAAAGAGAATACAGAAATAGATTTCCTGGGACATGTGGGGTTCTTTAAATACTCAATCCCCTTCCAACATGCAGGCCAACTGTCTCTCCTAAAGATTTGTCTAGTGTGGAAACCTTGCCAGAGTGTAATTTTGGTGAAATTTCTGTCACTGCTCCCTGTCATGAATATTTATTTACTTCCCAATGGAAATCATTGCTCATATGAAAGGGAGTTAACGGTTCTTAATAGCCCTTTCTGATTTGATTGATGTTTTTGTCACTTCCTCCAGTAAATAGGTTTCTATTAGCATACCAAATATGCTATCTGTCCTCTCACTTCTGCAGGCACTTACCTGACCACTTACTTAGGATTTAAATATCCCTTCTAGGGGTTTTCTTTCAGTTCAGGGGCTCTTTTTCTGCCCAAGTGGGTAAAGGACTTTCTGCACTGGGCTTGGGTACCTTACACAGCAACCACATGGGATCTGTTCAGACTGACTATTTGGAAAAGTTCAGTAAAAACAACAGAAATTTGTCCATACCTTATACTAAGGACTTGGAAGGGTAACACTAGTAAGAGAACAATGTACAGAGACATTTAATCATATATTTATATTTCAATTCTCTAAATTTATAATGGGATGGTGTTTCAAGGTAGAAGAGAGGCTGGAATAGGGTTTTTTTTCATGGAAATACACCCTGAAGTCATATATCATTTATATGCCATATGCTGACTTCAAAAAAGGAGTGTTCAGAGCTATCAATGTGGTGTTGCTGCTAAGGAATAAACTCTTTCCATTATTAACTACCTTTTTCAGGGCTGAACGGTCCTAGTTCCAAAACAAATGCCTCAGTGTTGCTCAAGTGTTCTTAATAGTGCAAATAATGTAAATTTAGTGTATCATACATAATAGCTTTTCTGTTGGGTTACAGCCAACAGATGGCATTGTGGAATGGACATTTTTGGTCTTTTTTCCTGTGCAACACTCATTTATATGTATGGTCCAAACGCACAAATTGCTGCTTTTGTGTTAATCAGAGGAAATTTCTGGATGCCCTGGACAAACCAAAGAGAAAGCATTGCCTTTTTTATTAGTATGAGGTGAAGACTTACATCAACAAGTGGTTTAAAGTGCAGTTGCCTACTAGTTCATATAAAAATTACTATTAAGCTGTAAATCTGTATTCTTGCGAAGATAAAAGAACAGAGGAAAATAATTTATGGAAACATAAAATAGGATCTATGATTGTAGAAAGCACAATTTCTGGATTGTCCTCATTGCTTAGTAATTTTCTGCCTCAGAAATTCATTTCTTGATTCCAAACAGATGCCTGTTTTTTCCCTGTGAGGAAGACACAGGGCAAGGTGCAGGATTAAAAAAAAAATCTATTGCCTTTTGAAGGGCTCTGGTGGAAAGTAGGTGTTTACATCCTAGAGAAGGGGGCACAAGACCACTATCTAGTGCTTGAAAGTTTATGTGTACATGCTACTAAAGTCACCTAGGCACTCTTGCTTCTGAGGGCCAAAGCTACCTCCTTGCCTGAACTGAGATCTCAGTTCATAACTTAGGCATTCACAATTAACATTTTCAAGTTTCTCTTCACCAAATCCCTCACAATTTATAACACTTCTTTGTGTAAGCTAGCTCTTAATCTAAAGGAATAGCTAGGAAAATATAACAGAATACTTTATGAGAAATGGAAATCCAGGTTCATTGCAGTGCAGCTGGTGTAAGGACAAAAAACATTGTGTGCAATTCTTATTTTTTTGGAAATGGCAAAAGTGTTCTTAATTTTTATCAGCGACTTTAAGCTGCTGTGATTTATTTAGTATTGCAAGGGAAGGAAATGTGAATTTCATGTAAGAGAATGATAAATGACCATCAGTCTTGAAAATTGTGTGGATGCTACTGTGATTAACAGGCTGTTGCCCCCCACTCTAAATTAGACCATATCAACTGCCTTTCTTTAAGATAATTTCTTGTGAAGGGGTGAACATTACATGGTCCTTGGCGCTTGGCCTTGGAGCAAAAAATTGGTTCCTCACCCAATATTATGTAGTGGGGTGGATATAGTGGGATGGTCCTAAAGTGGTCCTCACTTTAGAAAAAATGTTTAGATTAAGCCCTTTTTTATTTACTATTCTAGATTAGGGATGGGTTTATTGTGGCAAAAGAGGAGATGTAATCAGCAACTCGCACTGCCTGATCTCATACTTCTAGTTATGGTTTTGAACACCAATGCACACAAGCTTGATCAGATAAAGAGGGAAATTTCTATAAAATAAACTCTCCTCAGACAGGCAACACTCTTCAGTTTTGTATTTGAGAATTCTGCATTTTTGGAGACACATAAGGACTTTAAATTTGCTATTAATATAGTACTTATTCTGTTAGACTGGAGATAAACACAATGACCAAATTGCTTGAGTTAACTTGGGCAACTGGGTACAGTCAGCAGCAGCTACTGGCAATTTTCATGGCTTCCTCAACTCATGTTGACCTGAAATGGTATGTTTGCTGAGTCAAAAGCCTGGGTAAGAATTTCATACTTTTTGTTCAATTATGAAAATTTAAAAAAATCCAAACATCCAACATACTCTTTTAGCAGAAAGAGAAACAAGCTTGGGTAGTTTATTGCTATGCTAAATTTCTGTGCAGTAGGATTTTTTTGGGCTAATATAAAACCACAAAACACCAAATAGTCCTTCACTGCCCCAGTATTACAACAGCAATTTTCTATATTTTAGCTTTTTTTTTTTTTTTTTCCAGAGGAAAAGCTAGCAAGCAGTACTTAGGCTAAAATATAGTCCTATCATTTTTACATAAAATATTGATAAGGAATAAACACTTAGTATCCCTAGTGTGAATTCACTGGACTTCACGAAACCCTAATATATGGATTAAGAAATGTTAACATAATCCTTTTATGGGAACAAAAATCAATTACATGTCAGCTTTGTAGTATTATAAATGTATTTAGTCAGCATAGAATTTTTCCAGCAGCGCTCATTGCAGATTGAAATTGACTAACCAGATGTTAAATATTAAATAGAACTAATCAAAGTATGGTTCAAGAGATTTTAAAAACAATGATCAAAGAGAGCTATTTATTACCTGATTCATGTTTCTATTCAAACACTGCTCCTATGATGTTATAGCTACCTGAATTTAGT
This sequence comes from Agelaius phoeniceus, assembly GCF_051311805.1. Lineage (NCBI taxonomy): Eukaryota > Metazoa > Chordata > Aves > Passeriformes > Icteridae > Agelaius > Agelaius phoeniceus. Next base: position 51,908,145 of record NC_135266.1, read on the forward strand.
TTGCTGCAAGCTCTTAATTTTTTTCGGTTAACATGAATGAGAAATATAATTCAATAAAAGTATGTTAATGCAGTACCATAGGCAGAAAGGCACAAAGCTCAGGGAATTACAAGCAAATTTGAACAAAGTGTATGTTAGGAACAATATGCATGTTAGGCCTGATCTGAAGATGACCAAATGTAGACATATTCTTTCCATCACTTATACACATTATGGGCCATTATCTAAAAAAAGAGAAGTTTTTTATTGCTTGCATGATAAATTTAATTCATAACTTCAGCAATATTGTAAGAACAGCAAGAATAGCTTCTGGCTGTGATGTGAAAGCAGGAGGGGCTGAGTCATTGCAAAAGAAAATCATGGGTTATGCTTAATTGCAGAATTGTTTTAACATAGAATGTGTAAGTTTGGGCTCCTAAATCACAAGAAGTCACATAATTAGCCTTTTTTTTAAGGGGGCTGAGCACCTCTCAGTCTCACTGAAGCCAGCACAAGTTCAGGTGAGGGTGCTCCTCTACCTTGCACTGCACAAGGAAGAAGCAGCTCTCCGTGCAGCTGAAGAGCAAAATGGATCAAAGGAAATGTTCTTTTATACAAGGCATAATCAATATGTGAAACACATCATCTTAAGGATAGGCGGGAGCCAAACACCTGGTATTTGTTGAAAGAATATAACTTAAAAGCATAGTTGCACAAAATGACTATGTGCACTGTTGAGTTAGATAAAATAATTTTAGAGTGTCTGTTCCTATCCATTTTATTGTTTAAACACATACAGTCCTCAGAGATGGTAGAAAACCATCTTTTCCAGAGGAAATTCTGTTGCTTTTTTTTATTGAGTTTATGCCTTGATTTAACCAGTGGTAGATGTTATCAAAGGCAGATGACTCAAATGGATGGAATACTGAGCTGATTGTTTGTGGCTTCTCCTGCACTGTAGTGGCTTCCTCACATCATCACAAACACCACATCAGGAAAAATCACAGCAAATATCAAACAATGATCTGTGATTTTCTGTTCTTGGTGCCTCTTTCCCTCCTGAGACACATCCGTGAGGGATATGGCACAGAGCAGACACTCCAGGTCCACAGCCAAAGCCGCTTTGTGCTGCTGAGCGGAGGAAAATGACTCACAGATCCTTAAAGTCTCTCTTTTCCTTCTTTTGTATTACAGAGAGCCAGCTGGGTACCTAAATTGAGAAACCTATAGCTCTGCCAGCAGCTGAGGGACAGATGCAGGTCCTAGATTCCAGCAAAATCCCCAGCCTTTGGATATGAAGGCCAACAAGACCTGGATCCGCTGGATCCTTGTGGTGAGGCCGCAGCACAGCAAGTGTGCCAGGATGCTCCTTTGGGCTTCCAGCCAGTAAAGCTTGGTTTAGTTAAAATAGATAACAACAGCCCCCAAAATAAATCTATCCTTAGTAAGTATGTTCAGTGGCACCATTTAAAGTAAAAGAAATAAATATCACTCTCCATGTTATGTCTTTCTGGGTTGATTCTTAGTTTTCTCCATCATGGCTTTCCAGAGTGGCAAGATTGTTTTACTCATAAAGCTACACATATTCCATGCCACCCCTCTGGTCATGAAAAATGTCCTGCTTTCTGTCAGCTCTAAACTTTGGATGTGGCTTTCCTCACCTTCCCCACTGCAGCCAGATCCTTTGCTCCTTAGCCTTCCAGCCCAGCTTGCATATATCTCTGTCTTCCCACCTTTAACTGCTTCCAAAACTATCCCTGGAAAGAGATCTCATTCTCAGGAAAGATATAGCCCTCTCTTTTCAGAAGGTTCACCTCTGCCAGAGAGGAGATGACAGAAAAAAATGAACAGGCAGCCTTCCTTTCTAATGCTTAGACACAACTTTTGTAACAGTATAAAAGAAAAATAAATACACACACATGCATAGATATTATTTATATATATATTTGCCTATACATATACATACACATATATTTAAATAATGTAGACACACATAAATATATATGTTTAAGCACACACAAAATCAAGAATAAACGGAGCAAATCAAACATTGTACCTCTAATCACAAAGATACATTTTTCATCCAGTACTTAGGAGTTATGATGGCAACTAAAAAGCACAATTAGTGTCCTATGGTCCTTAGGCAAATGAGAAAATTTGTGGAATCTGTATGAAGTCAAATACAGTTTTAATGAATAAAAAATTTTCTCTACCCTGATTCTGAAATATTCCCAAATCCCTTTGCTGAATTTCTGCTTCTCTCTGACAAACATGCTATAGCTGGGCAGAGGCATAGAAAATTACAACTTCCTAATTCAGCTTTTCCAAAATTTAGGGCAGCTGGAAACTGTGTTGTATTTATGGAAAGTGCTAAGCATCCTTAATTCTAGGTGACAGTACTTTTGCCACCAATGTAGCAATTATTTGTCTAGCCTTGAACTGAAAAGCATTTAGGATTTTCAGTCTTAATGATCGGCCAGAAAATAACACATCTTCTGCATAAAAGATAATTTTAGATCATGTTTTATATTTAAGGAGAACAAAAATGATTTTTTTCTGAGTGTTAGTCTCTCTTTTATGGTTTAAAAATATTAAATAATGGATTTTTTTCCCCCCAAATACTGTGGGAAACCTACTTAGTCAAACCTGGGTAGTCCTTGGGAAGTAAAAAACAAACTAACCACTATCTGTAAAAGCTGCAAAATGGTTTACTTTTATTACTCTTGTACAAAAAGACCTCAAAGCCTCAGAGCTATGATTCTCCAAATCACTGCTTTCTAAGCTTGACTGATTGATTTAAAAGCTTGCAAGAGATTTTTAATGATTCACTGTGTAAGCCACTGATTTTATATTTAAGTCAGAAGACTGCTTTTAAATGACAGAAAACTTTAGACCTAACATTGGACTCAGCAGGTGATCCACTGTTTGCTCAGAATTAAAATGGCAGCATTTTGCTGGCACAAGTGTTTGAAGTGGGGTTTTGAAGCACAGGCAGAATGCAATTTATCTAAGATTATTGCAGAGAGCATTGAAATCTATGCCAGAATTTTCAAAGCTCCCCCTCTCCGTGTTTAATGTGGTAGGTATGCAAATAGCTGGATGATCAGTATTTTTTCCACAGGTATTCTCAAAGATAATTTTAAGCACCTGTCTTTTGAGATCTTGTACAGATGGCCAGAATTTGAAACAAGATTAATTACTCTAGTAATTTTATGTTGGTCTAGAAGCAGAATTATTTTCACTGGCTGATTGATTGTGGGATAAAGAAACAAAAGAAGACTCTGCTGTACAGTGAAAAATCATGTATACCCCAGTACTCCTGAGGAGTGAAAACAGAAAAGGGAATAGAGGAGAAAGGAATGAGGAAAGAGAGGTTATTGCTTCTTCTCTTGTAAGGCTTCATCGAGGACACTGTGACTGACCTTGACTGCTCTGCAGTGTGAGATTGGTCAGAAAAGACAGCAGATTTGTTGAGGTCACTGCAGTTTTTAGCCACAAGAAATAGAAGACTTGCTAGGGATACCTTATCAAGAACACTTCTTCTGTGTGGTAGGGCTGTATAGGGCAAGGTAATGTGCTGGTTGGCCTGCATTTGGGGAGATTTAGGCTTGTACCTCAGGTGTCCCCCATCTTTAACAGACTTACAAGAAAGTATTTGATGTCAATACCCAATTCAAATGAGATTTACCGGCAGTAGCCTCTACTAACTATCCACCTGAAACTTCTATATTTGTGAAAGTGAACATGGGCATTGTTACCAGTCTGGCATGGAAAAACACTTTAGACCACACCAATATAATAAATCTGGCACCAAACCCACAAAATTATTTCAAGAGGATATCCTGCCTGTGCTTCCCCTTCACTCTTCAGGCAGTGGACTTGCCTCTGAGGTCCCATTGTCTGAAATTCTGGATCAAGTGAGTAGCTCCCAGAACCTCTCAGTTTGGGAACACTGTCACAGACATTTTCTTGATATTTCTTTCTCCAAGATATATAAAAGTGAGATAGGAATTGTCTTCCAGATTTAGGGCTGTAAGTACAGGAGGGAAAATTAAGCTATACACTAGTTTCAAAAGAAGATTGTTTCTAGACTAATTGTATTTCTCAGACAATAAAAGTCTAGAGATTAGAGCTTCTTGAAATGCACATCTGAACATGGTGTCACACACATGACTGTTTCTGTACAGAGGAACATTTTAAAAACTTTTCTAAGAACAGCAAAACCTGAAATTCCCTGTTATATGGTTCCCAACTCAACAGATCACACAGGCTTGGGAATGATAATACAGTGATTCAGATGCATGTCCAACCCAAAAATATGTCCCTTGGTAAATGTGCCAAATAGAAAAACACTATTTTATTGCTGTACATATCAAAGTGCTACTTACTTTCTGTTTTCCTGGTAGAAATGTTGAGGATCAGGGTCTTTGTTTTGATTTATTTTATCACATAAACTTACTGCAAGACAGTAAGTCAGGTCACTTCTCTATAATCTTGAGGTAGAGGCTGACACATTACAAACAGCTGTGAAAGAGAAGGGCCCAGTTGTGATTCCCTGTGCATCTCTGAAAATAAGTCTTTAAATCAAAATTTGTGAAAAAAAGTGATAACAGCAAGCACCAGAGTTCTGGATGTCACCACAATTAGGGAAAGCAGGACTTCTATGCTATCAGTTCCTTGTATTGAATTCCTCAGCAGACGGCAAAATCATACCCACAGCTACCTGCTTGTGGGTATTCTTGACTACTCTTTCTTGCTGGCTTAACATTTTATAGAATGCTTTTCCAACTGCTTGTTTCTACAACCCAGCCCCTAAAACATCATGGAAATATTTTGTCTTATGGCTGTCTTGTGTCTTGGGGTCACTGATGTCTCATTCTAACCTGGTATTTTTAAGCTAGTACTTTCCAGCTTATAAGTAAGTGATATATGTTTAGTTCTTAGTTTGCCTTATTCTGACAATCTGGTGTAACTGCACTCACTATTAATCTCTCTACAAATTGGCTGCAATATCTTTTTCTTTAAAAGGCATGTTTTAGTCACTTTATCTCTTTTTAACCCAAGGAGTAATATTTTATATTTGAAACTTTGAAAGTGAAAAATGTAAACCTAGATTAAATACTTCTGGAAAATCTGAGGAGAATTGAATTATTTTTTTTCCTAAATTCAAGAGCTTTTTGTTTTCTGAAATGTTTATTAAATGTCTGCTGCCTGTGCCCTGGCACCCAAAAGTGAGTAGATGCTAAGACTTGTTAGTTTTATATTATATATATTTATTTGGAAAAAAAACCTCAAACCACCAAGAAAATTATCTGTATTAGCTGGTTTATGTTGATGGTTTTTTCCTTTTCTTTGTTTAATGTTGCATGTCTGATAGAAGACATGTCTGAAACAACAATTTAGGACCAGCCATAGTTTCAATCCATTTGTTAATATTTTTTTGGGTTTTTTTTGTTTTAATTAGAGATAGGAAGCCAGTATTCTTATGTGTTTGATGTAATTCTTCTGCAGTCATATCCCAACCCTCAGTGGTTTGTGAACACTATGGAAATACAAACAATACAAAGCATTTTTTAAAAATTATAATTCAAGATTCAGGTTGCAAATTATTTGCATTATAGCTCTTAGCATAGGCTAAATTTACAGCAAACACATTAAAATAATTAACATTATTCTTAAATATGAGTCAGTAAAATTGAAAGTGACAGATACTAAGCTGATGAAGGTAATAAAAAAACCTTAATCTAGTTGAGAGTGGCTGAGCAATAAAAAATACACCTTTGCAGAGAGCAAATGTTTCATGCCAGTAAGTCTTCAGAGAAACAGTCCTGGGTGTATTCATCTGGGGCAGACACTGCCACTCCTGCACCTGCCCAGGTTAAGTCCAGGCTCAGTCTGAGCTGACCCAGCCTTTCTGTATTTTCAGATCCTCAGGAAAAATGATGGCACAGAGCTGCTCAAAAGGCTCTATCCTTGCAGCATCTTGGATCAATACCTGTTTTCAGAGAGCTTTGAGGCACACAGTGAGCTACAGGGCAGGAGAGGGAATAAAGCTGAATTGTCAGTTACTTGAGGATAGGGAGACCTGTGATAGATGGCACCTGGTTGATGTGTTTTCTGGCTAGTTTTTCATCAATGTATGTCATCTTTCTTTTAAAGAGGTAGCCAAGAAAGGCAGCCTGAAAGAAGGCATTTCTTTCCTTTGTTTTGGTGGGTGCACGGGAGTTATGGGTACAGATTAAAGAACAGGGAGCATCCCTGGGAGCAAGTTCTGGGAGGATTTTCCCAGGTGTTGCTGTTGGCAGGGAGGGAGTGAGAGGACCATGGGGGTGGAACCTGTGGGGTGCTTGGGCTGCCCATGGAAAGCAAGAAGCTGACAAGCAGCCCAAGCACTGAAGTGGGGAAACCCTCCCAGCTTCTCCCAAGGATCTGGGAAGACACACCGAACTTGCTGCAATAGAAAAGCTGTTGGCCAAAGTACAAGCCTGAAGAAAATAACACACCTTGCCAGTGGACAAGGAGGATGGTGGTTTATTAACTATTTCATTTCTATTCTCTGTCATTTTCAGTGGTTTTATTTCAAAAAAACCCAGAGAGTTTGGAGTATTTTTTATTAATTTATTTTTAACTTTTGTTTTTTAGGTGGAAGTGAAGGGCTTATGAAGATTCAGCTGAAAGACTCTGGGTGAGTTGGGGTCCTGTATCAGGGCTGTATTAGTTAGGAGGGGCAGACATCCACTACACAATGATATGTCAGCATTTTTTCTTCTTTAATTGTAGACTTTTATTTATGTGAATGGTTATGTGCAGTTTTTCTGCACAGAAGCTTCACAAGTGCAGGACTTTGGGTCCATGAATAGCATTATGTGTAAAACTCTGTTAATGGTACTGTACAGAAGCTGCACTCTCCTATCCTCTTGTTTCATCTAGACTGTCCTTTCTGGTTGCATGGATCTCCTTTCCCACCTGCCACCTGGAGATGTATAGTACAGACCAGGTTTTGAGCTGGTTCATCCCACATAAAGCAAGAGTAGGAGGGACAAGTGACAGCCACATCTTAATCAGCATGAAATAGAGAATTGAGGCAGAGTCTAGACATGCTTTTTGCCTGCTGGTTGTTTTGCTTTGACATGCATAACAACAAACATAAAGAGTGTGCCAGTGTTTATACTTTTGAACTGGGCTGCGTTGAGGATTGCCCTCTTTGTTCTTTCTGCATTTCTGTGACTCAAAAAAATGCCCAAATGCCTTGGTATCTGACTGGTGTAAATACACCATGGCTGATGTAATTCAATCGAACAGCTCAAGATCCAAACACCTGATAACAAGGAGAATTGTCGTGTGAGTCTTTCATATCTGTGTAGATGCTAGAGGCTGATACCATGTAGCAGGAGCCAGGAGCCAGTGTAGCTGCGAGGAAAGGGACCCACAGAGACTGCGCCAGCTTATCTCACCTGTGCAGAGGTATGAGCTCTTGGAGCACAGGAGTGTTGTGAGGTTTGAGAACTGCTTACCCTGTATGATCAAACAGAATAGAAATCACTCATATATTTACCGTGTTTTACATGTTCCTAAAAAGTCTGGAAGGAATTCTGCTAAATTGCAAGTTTCAGCGATAAGGAAGAGTGACTATAGTTTTGTGATCAACTGAAAATATGCATCGAAGAGTGTGGAGGCAAACAAATATTTATGTTTACCACAATGCATTATGGCTTCCTTCAACAGCTTGGAAATCCAGGGAGAGGGATATGAACTGTTTGTGAAAACATACAAAGGAGCCAGGAGGGTGTGAAAGACATAGTTTTAAGATCCATTTCAATGTATAGAAAATAAAAATTGGTGAATTTTGAAGGTGAAATTTAATCTTAAATTCAGGGTTTTTTTTGTTGCATGATGTCACCATAACCCCTAGGTGGTATTCAAACTTCATAAATCAGATTTGTCTGTTATTTATTCTATTTGTCATGCATTTGATGTGTAGCGCAATTTTCAGAGATTAAAATGATATATCCCTAATTCTTGGATGCTCTTTGATCATGTTTATTCCTCTGCTCCTTTAAACATTGCTGAATAATTGTATATGCATTCACAGGCTGACAAGTACATTCCCTGTTTGATGGGCTAATTATGGAAGCACACTGGAGTCGTTGTAGTTAAGTTTGTAACTAGCTTTGAGCTGTAAGGCCAGTTTTGATCTCTCATCTAACTATACTGGAATAAATCCCTGCAATAGAAACTTAAGTTACATGGTATGGTTGGAAAAAATTTTGTGAAGTTTTGTGGCTGTTGCAACATCTATTATTTTAGGGTTAGAAATTATTTTCTACCTTTTTGACCTCTCAGAAATGTTGCTTATCTCTGTGCTGGGAAAGTATGTCTCGTTAATGTTGTTACTGTTGGATAGGTTTAGCCAGTTCTGAATGATTTTTGGAGAGCCTATTAAATCCATCAATCATAGGGAGGGAATTTCAACATTTCACTAGCAATCTTTAGAGGATTTTGTACAAGTTTCTGCAAGACTCCAAGAATAGCAAGCACCTAGACTCCAGAGGGTGGGTTATTCTCCTGCACAACCTACCTGTCTTTGTACAGAGTTATACTTCACTGCTCTGTGGAACAGAAGGGCTAAAGAAACCTTTCAAAAATGAATTCTGAACAGCAGTGTCACAGAAAAACCTTCAATATCCTCTGAAATTCCAAAAGAAATGTGTTAGGAAGCTGTATTTGTGTGGGCAGAGCCAGCCCTGAGCCTGTACCTGGTAAGAGACCTTACTCTTGGCTAAATGAGGATGCTGCAGCTGTATTTAACAGCTGCTCATCTCCCTGGAGTAAAACCAGCCAGTGTTGCTGGCAAAGCTGGATCTCACTTGGGAATAATACCTTCTAAAGTGGGATCTAGGAACAGCCATACTTCTTCTGATCCATCACAAGGGACTCTGCAGGGACAGAAGACACAGTGAGACATGAACCAGCCAAGGTGCAGAAACATATTCCTTGTCCTGATACACACTCATGCACATTATCCTGTCAGTGTCTTACTGGGATGCAGAGCCCTTTGGATCCTTCCAGCCCCCTCACACAGCAGAGCTACCCAATGTTGCAGGAATGCTTGTTTAAATACCAAAAAAATCAGACCACTAGAACATAAAAAAAAAATCCCCAACAAAACAAAACAAACAAACAGAAAAAAAAAAAAAACCCAAAAAACCAGTAACAAAACCAAAACCAAAATACACAGAGAAGTTTGTTGGTATGGGAAAAATCCATCCCATCCCTCATACTTGGCAATCAGTCTTTCTATGTGCAACAGAAGAAAGCTGGCAATTAGATGCAAGGAGAGGCTGAAACAGGCAATTTTAAGCAGCAAACCTTCTGAGGATAGGGGCTCCTGTCAGGAAACTCACTGAAGGGGAACCAGTAACTGGCCCAATTAAAGGGAAAGATGTTTATGGGAACTTTCATCTCTGACTAACGTTGTAATTCTGGTGTAGTGTTAGGCTCTGCTTGCACTCAGAATGTCTTGTTCTGTTATCTGGTGGAAGGGTAATCTGTATTTTGTGTTAGTACACTTACACTGATGCAGTTTAGCTATGGATACAGTTACACATCCACCAAACATAAGTGTGTGTGCTACATGTAAATGTGTATGGAATAGTTAGATAGACAGATACTGATATGGATATGAAAGTTCAGTACAAGAGTAATCTCTGTATTCTGTAAGAGTGAAGCTCTGCTGGTGCACACGTACACATGGATATATATTCTGGTTGTATTCATACCAGGGTGAGGGCTATTCTAGCAATTTGGGCTTGTATTTTCTGCTGTCCAGAATGGAATTTTACTTTTCACAGTTATTTCAATTTTCACAGAAGGTGAAGAGTAGAGGCAGTGACAACACCAAAGGAAAAAAACCTGCACTCACTAATAGAGTTCCTTTTTGAAGACCTGGCTTAGGAAGTTTTAGCAAGTAAAGTACTCTTTTGTAAGGGTAAGCTCTATTTATACTGGAAAAGCTTAGTGGAATTAAACAACAAACCATACATGATCTGGAAACCTCACCAGGGGTTACACCACTTCTGCTAGTGTAGCTTTTCTGGGCAGAGAAAACCCCAGTCTGGGATTCTTTCATGCCTCTGGACAGGAAGGTTTAATGAAAAGGAGGCATGTATGGGTCTGTTGGTTTGGTGCTGAATAAACATGCGTCTAATTATCCTTAATATATTTTCCCCTCATACTTTTAACCATTTTTGTGTCAAATTATGTGGCTTATTCCATGGACACTCTAGCTGATTTCTAAAGCCCTGTTTGCAAACCCCACTGTTCTATTTCTGGGAGATGAAATATGAAAAAAAAAAAATTGAATTTCACTTTTCAAGTTGCAATGTCACTCTGACACAATGTTCATTAATACAGAGTGTGGTGGTGTGGTAAGAGCTATTAATTCAATTTCTTTCTCCTGGTATTTTTTTTTTGTTTCCCAAGGAAGCTCAGTCTGTTTCATCTTTTGAAAGTCTAATAAGTATTTTGAACAGGTTAGAACTATAAATCTAGTATTGCTAAATCCTACAGAAAAAATTGCTTATGAAATATATTGATTACAACTGATAATGATTTTTTCACCCTCTCTTCACTGGAGGCAAATAAATAACCATGGAAGTACAATGGCATTGTCATGGCTTGAGCTTTTGGTTTAGTACACTATAGAAGTCTGTGAATAAGACTTAGCAGTAAGTCTTATTTTTCAGTCTGATAATGTTCATTGTCTGTGCTTCTAAGTTCTGACTGAATTTGATAGTGAATGCTAGTGATTAACAATTACATGTCCTCAGAATTTCTGATTTGTTTCCTGTGTCAGGACTGTGAGTCTATTAAGAAGCGATTAGGGAGGATCTCCTTCAAGTCTCCTTCACATCAAGATTCTCCCTTTTTTTTGGTTCAGTTAACTTGAGGTGGGAGTTGCCTGTGATATTTTCTACATTTCACCTTCCGAGGTTATGGGCACTATTCATATGCCAGATCTCCCTCTGAGATGAATAAGTACGACTTTTATTAATTTTTCTTCACTTGTAGAATTTAATTTACATGAATAATTAGAAAGGGATGAGTTAAAACTCCTATTTAAAGAGGTAGCATCCTTCTGTTAGCCTATTGTCAGGCTTTGGAACCCAGTTGTTTTAAAAAGGATCTGGGCTCTTTTCCATAGGGATTTTCCTCTTTGTAGTTTTGCCTTGATCTAAATCAGCCTGTTGTAAAGCAGATTTTGGGATGGAGTCTGACAAATAAAAACTCTTATCTGGAGAACTAAAGGGACTTTCAATTTTCCCTCGGAAATGTTTGCTGGCTTCTTTTTCTGATGTGGCCAGGATTTGCTATGAGATTTATGGCAATGTTGTTTAATTCATACATCAAAATAAATAAATTAAGTGCTTAACTTCATTTCGTTCTTTGTGCCGTTTCCTGTGCTGTTAGGGCTTTAATGAGCCCAGCTGCTCTGTAGAGTTGCTGAGGGTGGAAGCTGGCCTGGGAGGGGAAGGAACAGCATCTCTTTGAAGTTCTGTCGTGGCAGGATCACTAAAGCAAGGCTTCGAAGGGGAAATTCCTGTTTCCCTTCCTATTCTACTTCAGTGGTCTTGACGGCAGCAGTTAAATAGGGAGCAGCACTAAGGTTTCCAGACTTGGCTTCTCAGCCATTTGACGCCAAACTTCCAGAGGGTACTGGGGGAGAGAGAGAGAAAGAAAGAACAGGAAAGAAAGGGAAAGAAAGGAAAATAAAAGGAAAAAAAAAAAAAAGGGAAGAGCAAGATGTTTATAACTGCTTTGTACAGGCACCGATCCCAGAACATCACTCACCATCACTCTGGTTCCCTTCCAACACTCACTACTGGAGCTGGAAATTCTAAGGTTACCTGTTTTTCTGACAACTGGTCTTAGGCTATGAGAGGAGACAAAGCAGGGCTTTATCTGTGAGGAGCAGGGGAAGAGGAAGGCGACACCTCATGGTAAATGGTGCCTCATCGATATTCAGAGGGCTGCTCAGTGTTTCACTGGTGTTCAAAAGTCAGCTGTTAAGTCCATTTAAATTCAGTTACAGCAGTTCTCCTTATCTCCCACCAGTAATGTATTGTTGAACAATTATGGCCAAAGTCATTTGCAGTCTTGTGTTTGATGAGTGCAATTAGCTACCCTGTGCTTGCATCTACATGTGTGTGTGTGTGTGTGTGTGTGTATGTGTCTGAATAAAACAATATGACAGAGAGAGACACTGCATTACTCCCCTTCCCCACCATCCCTTCAAATTTGGAAATGCTCTGCAAGACCCTGACATCCAGCACTACTCAGCAGATGGCCAAAAATGTTGTCCTCCTAAAGATTTTTCTCAAAGAATCTCATTTTTTAGCTACCCCACGCATTTACTTAGGGTAGCTCACCCTATGAAAGTGCTGTTCTTCCTTAAATTTAATGAGAAGGTGCTGGATAGCCACCTCAGTGAAAGGTTTAATTTTTTAAATAGCTGAAGTTAGTTGAGATAAATCCTTTCACCAGTACCAGCCTGAAGAGGCAAAACTGCAATGTCGAATCAGCTGTTCTCAGCAGAGTACTTTCAGAAGGTTCCTTTTTACATTTCAGGACAGAAAACTATCCCACTGTTGTGGAGGAAACAAAGGAAAGTAAAGACAAAATTTAGACAGTAGTAACAGTGTGATGTGCCTGCTGAGAAACCTCAGCAGATCTTCTTTTTCCTGAAGACAGGAATCTTCTTTCATGCCTGTAAAGCAGGTGCTAAACAATAACAGTGTCTTACTACGGGAAGGGTATTTTAAAATTTTATACTTTAAAATTTAAATTTTTATGTAATCTAAAAACTATCACAGCCGTATAGCAGAGTCTTCTTGTTCTTATAAGGTGTTTAAAAAATCTTCTGTGTTTGGATTCTGTGTATCTTTAAAATATTTAGGGCCAAATCTACTGCTGGATTTAAGAAAAATGGTTTTTATCTTTTTTTTCCTCCCATGAACAACATTCCAGGGAGAGATGGGTTATTTTGTACTGTGCCCCCTTGGGTGTGTTGGTTTTGGAGTGGATGTTCAGCAGACGTCCCTGAACCCAGCCTCTGCTGCTCACCACTGTCAGCACCTGGGACTAGGATCTACCTGGTCCCTTCTAGTCCTGTGTTCCCAAAACCAGGTAGCAGCCTCAACACTACTGAACTGATGCCTTTCCTGAATCACATATTGGTTATGCTTAAACACATACTAAGTGTGCATTGATTTGCAATCTTTGCATGAGTCCTCTGTATATTAAAGAGGACTTAGTTTAAATACAGTGTTCAACAGTGTCATGAATATTTTTTGTCTGCTTGCATTCTGTAAAACTGTGGGGTAGCATTCGCAATTTTTCTGTTCTACTCATATGCCTGTAATAGTGAGACAAGCCCTTGGAGTGCTTGGTTACATAGCCAAGATGGTTAGCTAATGTAAGATAATTTGCATTATTTCAAATAAAACATACTTGTATGCTTGACTTTGCAAAGCTAAGAGATCTAAAATGCTTTTTTATCTTAAGCATTTTTGCATTAAATTTGTTCATCAGTAAAGTTTGGGTTTTTTTTTTAAAGGCCAACTGTATTACAGATATCAAATTGCTCCCAATGGAATATTGTTTTCTGATCTTTCTAAGGGACTTCTGTCTTCTAATGGAAAGACCTAAAGGCATTCTGAAAGCTCAAAGGAGTGAATGGAAGCTTTTTTCCTTTGATTTTTACACATCTGTAGTATCAAAAACTACTCAGCTCATTCTTTATTCATCTAAGTTTGCCCAAGAATCATAAGAGATACCTTAAATGTATTCTTTGACCTGAATTATGATACAGATAATACTCTGAAATACAATATGCTTCCCCACACAGTAACCAAGTAGCATCAGTTCACATCATGCTTTTGCTGTACATGAATGTGCAAGTCTCTATCCTTTTTTTTCTCTCTAATTTTTGACTTGTCGAGAACCAGAGAATCTGTTATTTTTGCATTCTCATGTAATTTTGGAAAATGAGAGTTTCATCCTGGATCTTTTTGCTTCTTGATATTTTTAAGGAAAAGAGCAAAATTCATACTTGTTTTCTCCCTCAGTGTAAAGAAGCTGGCAGTACCTTATAAATAGTTTCATTATTTGGGAAAGGAAAATGTATTAAAGCAATCAGTTTTGTTAATCATAGGCTTGATATTTCCTCCTTGAACTTTTGGTACCACATCTATCTGTCTCTACAGTAGCCTACCAAAAAAAACCCAAAAAGGTGCATGCCAGGCTCTCCTTTCCTTTTAGTTTTCCTTGTTTTTTCCTGGTGACATTTCTTGTCTCTTTGCTGTCTCATTTTATGGTCTGCTAAAATTCCCAGTTTATAAAGTTTATAAGGTCTTCAGTTTTGGCCTCACGGATTTTTCATCATGCAGAGATTCTCAGCATCTTCTTGAAATCTCCATGTGGTTTCTCCTATCCATTTGTATTATTTTCTATTATTTTGTATTATTTTCTAATATCCTCATCCTAGGAAGAAGTAACATTTTCTGAAATCAACTACCTGTACCCATCTCTTAGGTTATCTCCCTTCTCCCCATATAAACCCATGTGCTGAATGCCACTTTTATGGTTGCTGTGACTCCCCATTCCTCTACTCACACTGCCTCTCATTTATGTCCAGTGGCATTGTTTACACCTACAACAGTAACTTTTGTTCATCTCCACTTTTTTTTGACTGTCTCCATAGGTTTGGCTTCTAAGTTGGGTCTACTTGGTCTACAATTCCTAGTTGTCCTTGCTGCTTCAATCTCTGCTACATCCTCACTTATAACTTAAGCTTTCTGGCCTTTCAACTTTCTCGACTTTCATATCTAAAACATGTTAAAGTCGAAAGCTCTCCTCTTTCCTATCAAAAAAAAAGAAAGAGCCAACCTACTTCTCTCCATCTGGAGATAAAATTCTTGCTTTACAAGAACAAATTCTCTTTGGTATTTACATACTTTGAATCCATCTCGTTAAATGCCATTAGCACAGAGTTCTATGAATGTGTTGGGTCTTTGGTTGCTGGTTTTGTCTGCAACATTAATGTTCAAAAGTTCTAAAACATTTTTTCCCCATTTTCAATGTAATTGCTTTAAAACAAACTACGGTTTAATGTGGCTTTGTTTTGATGTGGCTTCTGCCACATCTGAGTTGCACAATTTAGTTGTGTGTTGTGTGAAAGAAGACTTCCTTTCATGATTGTTTTTGTCCTGTTGTCCAAAAAATAAAATAAGGCCCAACACTTTAACAGTGATTAAGCCTAGAAGAAAAAATAACACTTGCTATGAAATGATGAAGGACACATTTGGTTAAAAGTTCAGTGAATAATTTGTGCTGTTTTGCTTCTTAAAATTCTCTAACAGAATGTTGTAAATAATGACTCTAGCTAAAATTCAGGTGAAGGTGAGCATCTATGGTCAAGTTAAAAACTTCTAAAAATAGGTTTGACAGAGCATTAACTGCTTCAGGAACTGATATTTTATACCAGTTAACCACTGATTATCTTTAGATGAAAAAGAAAGAAAGAGATTAATCAGCCATCACACAATGACAATTAGAAAGAGATAGTAGAAAGAGAAATTCTTCAGAAATCTCTATGGAGGTATGAAAAGAAGGGACAGAAACAGATTAATATTTTTAAAGGTTATTTATAGAGAATGTATTTAAAGAGGAAAAAAGAAGGACCAGAAGTAAATGTATAAAGCAGGAAGACACTGGTAATAAAAATGCTTGTTTGTACTTTAAAAATTTGCTTTTTAGGTTTTGGTTGTTTGTTGGTTTTATTTTTAAATAGATTTATGTTCTAGCATCTTTGTACTTCAGCAGCAGAAGGGGATTCATTATGATCATTAGTTTCCTGTGGTGGTGTTACATCAGGTACATTTTCATCAGTACTGCTGCTGGTACCATCAGCTAATGTGAAAATTAAGATGAGAAGAAAATGATTTCCTTGTATAGTCAATATGAGTCTTGATTTCAGTGAAAATGAAGAGTCAAATCCCAAGAGGGCCTAAGCACCTACACTTCCCATTGATTCATTCTTTTCAGACCCTCTCAGGATCTGGGTTTAGTAATAATGCCACTACATTGCCCTGTAGACCTGGATGCAGTATGCTAACAGTTTTTGTTCATCAGTAAGTTTTTTTGTTGGATTTTTATTTATTATTTATTTATTTATAATTTAACATTTTTAGTCCTTCCAGTTCATTACTCAGTGAGGAACATCATTGTCTAGTGTATTTCCTCACACTCTTTTATCTCTTCCTCTTGCATTTAAAGAAATAGTTACTGATTCACTATAATCACTGACATTTCCTCTGCTTTCATTTGTTTCTGTACCTCTAGCTGTTTCCTCAATTTCATTATTATCAAATAGCTCTTCAGTGATGCACTGCTGTTCCTCATCTTCATATTGATAATTTTATTTTCACATGCATCATCCTGATTTTCAACATCTTCAGTGCAGTCCTCAGAAGATGAGTCATTTGCAGCCAACAGATTTTCATTACTGGAGTCATCTTTAGAGTCAGGTTTGTTGGTCTATTCTCAGGGATATTGTTTGCTCCTCTGTTCTTTTCATTATATCTTGGAAGAGATGTGCTTGATGTACTTGCTTGGTCATTAGCCAGATAATTAAAATCAAATGTACTTATTTTGTAGATTAAACAAGAACATTTTTTATTATGATTGTTTGTGTTTGAAGCTTTAAAAATATTTTGGTGTAAATGCTGAACTTAATTTCACTGGCTATTTAAACATTTAATGTAAGAAATATTTTCATTCAATAGATAAAACAATGTTAATTTTTAATAGGTTTGCTTCATTCAAGTATATTTGTTGACATAGCATAGTTTTGTGCAAAATGGAGCAAGACACATAGAAGTGGAGGCTCTGGTAGCTTCTGTGTTACAGCAGTTACTGGTAGAGGCCAGAACTGGTGGAAGGTAAGGAAGGTAAGCCTGGCTGGAAGCTGTGTGTGGGTGGCCTTTCTGGCCAGAAGGCAGAGAGGGAAGGGCATAAATGCCATAAAGCAGAGTTGGCAGAGTCTGAGACTGACCTGCCCAGCCTGAGCAGGTCATGTTGACTCCCTCCACAATCCTTGGAGAGAAATTCTGGAGGAATGTCTGTCCATATGCTGTGGGTGTTTGAGTAGAAGATGAATTTTTCTCTGGAGATTTTTCTCTCCATACACTGATGACTGGTTGACACTACATGTCCAATTTCTGAAGCTAGGTGAGAAGTATCCTTCCCAAAAGACACGTTGGTGTAGGTGTCTTATGCTGATGCAGAACTTCATTCCTACTCACTTGCTTTTGAGGGGGATGTCCAACCACCAATTCCTGGGAAGTCAGCTCTATCAACAAGTCACTGATGGTTATTTTTTTATATCTAAGTCACACCAAGCTTCTTCTGTAACTGGCATGCAGCACATAATACTTTGACTTCCCTTGAAGTTTTGCTTTTTGTCCGTAACTCCACATTGTTGTTTTTATTGCCAGTTATATGGAATTGTTTTTAATTCTCAAGTATTTAAAAATAATTTTAGTTAAAAGATCTGTTTCCTACTAGATAAGATTTGCAATGTTCTCTGACTTCAAACACAGGGAACTTCACAGTGTACTAAAACAAATGGCAAGCTCTTCAGCTATGGCTTTTGGCAAATGGCAATATTTCTGTTAAATACTATCTAATATTTTCTGGGGTTTTTACTTTTAAAATTTTTTTAATAGATTCGGAGAACACCAGGCTGGGAGGAACCTCAAGGATCATCTGGTCCAAACTTTCTTGGCAAAACCACAGACATGCTGACCCCACATCCTGTTCAGCTGACTCTTAAGTGTCCAATGTTGGCGAATCCACCACTTCCCTGGAGAAATTATTCCAATGAATTATTGTTCAGATTGTGAAAATTTTTTCCCTTATATCTAATCAGGATCTCCCCAGAAGTAACTCCCCAGAAGTTATCTCCCCAGGCATCCATTAAGCCTCATCTTTTCCATGTGTCTCCTTGCAAATAGGGAGTCTCCATCTTTTTTTTTTAGGGGTCAAGCTCCTGTGACAGTTCACAAACCAACTCTTCCTTCACTGAGGTAGGTCTTGTGTTTGCATCAATCTGAGTTTTTGTTCTGAGGGCCGAGGGCCCAACAGGGCTGGTAAAGATAGAGGTGAAGAAAGAGTTTGAGAATGTCTGTCCTTTCAGCATTATTGGTCACTAATTCTCCTCTCATGGCCTTATAGTTGTTGTTGTTGCTGTTGCTTTTGTAGGTGTTCCCATATCTGAGGAAGTAGATTTCACCTATGGAATTTTATTATGCATTTCTGTTACACTGTTATGAAATTTGAATCAATATGTTCTGTAGTACTTAATTCCCATCAATGTCAGCTTCCCTAAATCACTGTGCTTGTTTTTTCATGTATACATTGTGTCCTCCTGACTTAATATTTCTAATACTGTTTGTACAAGATGTTCTGTAGATGCAGCCTTATGGTGCTGATCATGCTTGGCTCATTCCCTTGAACAGGATCCAGAATAACCTCATTTTGCATTATGGTTATCCTCTTTGAAGAGTCCTTATATCCAATAGAGGGATTTAGTCACAAAGAGTGTGATCTAGTTAGGGCTATTCCTTCTTCATATTTTTACATAAAGTAGGGAGGGAACTAAAGCACTGTAAAGATTCAGTTAAGGGACACATATTGGTAGATGGCAATAAGTTTTGCCATCATTAGCCTATTATTTTGCTTTTGGACATCCTAGTAATTTTTTGTCTTCTTTCTGCTCACAAATTTCTTTTGTGCACTTTTTTGGGCTTACATTAAAAAAGACCCAGATGCCAAAAATTAATCAATCAATCAATCAATCAACAAACAAACAAACAAAAAAACCCCAACACAAAATCAGTAGATTTATAATGACTGAACTTGGAGTTAAAACAGGACAAAAGATCCTCCTGTACTCTTTAATGTGCATTACCATCCTGGAAACATATTATGGATGGTGAAAACAAGTTCTGCCTTGAGGTTCCAGTATATATTTTGAAGAAGAATGATCATTTCTACGTTCAGATACTAATTTTTTCGCATATTTCTGAGCCTCTCTTAAGTTTTTGCACACAATCTTGCTTTTCTGAAAAACAGATATTTACCTTTTCCTTCTCTATTTTGCTGTCTAAATAGTCTGTAGTATCTGATTATTTGTGGGTTGTATATACATATAAATATGTAAAGATGGTGTCACTGAGTGTAGTAACATAAAGAAATCATGCTCATGGGCATTGACAGTGCCTGATAATTACCAGCAGACCTTTTGTTTTTGCTGTATCTTCTTTTATAATACAACACATGTCCTTTTCTGAAAAAATGTAGAATTGGAAAATAAGGGGACATTATCTTTGGAAGTATGCAAAATTCAAACAGAATAATTTTGGACAATAATAAATCCTCTGAGAAAAGACAACGACTATTTCCTAATTTGGTGAATGAAACTGAAACAACAACCAAAAAAAGGTTTTAAAAATTGATATTTTTATATGTCTCATTTTTACATCAAACCTTTAGGATAAGAATTGTTTCTATGAAAAAAAGAAAAATGAAAGAAGATTTTAAAAAAGAGTGTTAAGAGGATAAAAAGTTAGAGCTTGAACCAATTGAGCTAAAATCATTTGCATAGCTCTAGTTACAAGTCAAAACTGAGTCCTATCTCATAGCAACTAGGAATTGTTTCCACATTGAAGTTGGTCAAAGGTATCTGAAGGTCACTTTTTCCCAATCTGGACAGTGTATATGTCTCCAAAACACTGTTGGCATTGTCATGCCAATCTGGCCAACCAATCTGGTCAAGGACTAAGCAAATACAAAGGCTTAGCTTTTGGCTTGGCTTGAGAGGTTGTTCTAGAGAAAGCCAGGGACATTTTGGCAGGTTAACATGACTAAGACATGCAAGATTCAGCTCCTAATACTGTCATTTACTGCTAGTAGCATTTCAAGCATCCCAAAAGACTAAAGTAATTTGGAATACTCTTTCTACTCTGCCTCTAAGAAAGGGTGGCCACAGCCAAAATGATACTGGAAATGCTTCCTTGTAGATGCTATTCCTGTGTGTTATCCTTGAGACCAATCCAGTTAGAGTCTGGAAGGAACCAGAGTATATGGCAACAGAAAATCTGCAAAATCATAGGAAAATGTTTGAGCTTTTGTGTTGGCCCCATTTTATTCACTAGCAGAGTAAATCCCCTATCTCTGGGTCAAAGCTGAATCTTGAAGGTGGACAGCATTGCTATCTTCAGCTTTTTCACTGGTTGGATACACAAGGGAAATTTTGCAAAAGATAGGGCTCTGTTTTCAGGGAAGATTTTGGGCTCCAAACAGCCAGTGCTCACAGACCTGAGATATTTTTCTATACTGTGGGAAAAAGCAAAACTTTATTCTCACCTTCATGCTCAGTAATTATTTCTGTTTTGGGGACTAGAGACATAGTTCTAGGTGGGATTCTGTATAGCTGGAGAGAGAAGGTGAAAAGCAGCAGGAATTTTGTTCCATGTGGTACTGCAAAAATTTTATCAGGTTCCTATTGATTATTTTGGAGCCAGACCCCACAGTTACCTGACCAAGAAGGAAATTCTTTATTCAGAAAGTGTAACTGGAGTGGGATGGGGGGAAAGGGATGGAGACAGGGAGGTAAGGCTTGAAAGGGGTTGCTCTTTTTAATGAATATTCCTTCCTTATTGTTTTGCTGCTGGCTTTGCTAAAGTAAAATATCTTTATGACTGGTAGAGCACTTGGGAGTCCTTGGATAAAGGCACTATGAGTGCAAGATATTCTGAGCAGATGACTTTGAGCATCTCCTTCATTATTCTGTGAATCCATACCTCACTTGGGAAGGGAGCTGCTTTTTGTATGATTGGTGAGATGATTGATTTTCACCTGTGTTTGAAAATTTCATACATTTTTGGGAAGTGAAAAATAAAATACTTTCATGATGGTCTGCTGTAAAACATTGCAGCTATTTGCCATGATGTTGACTTTCAATAACTGAAAATTAAGGGTCCACTGAAATAATTTTGCTCCCCAGTGATTTAGAGAGACCCAGTCTCGCCATAATTTAGAGTCAACTTTTCATCCCTGCATAGTTCCGTGATTTGCAAGCTGTTTCTGGCAGCCATCGTTGTCAAATCTATGATATTTCTTCTTTTCCTCCTAACTTTTTGGACCTTTTCCCTCATAATTAACTCTTTCATCAGATTTAGGTTATTCAGGTCTACCTTTCTAAGGGATACAAACTCCTGAATGAAAATACTGTGCTATGAGTATTTTTTTAACCCATTTCCTTACCTGATTGTATTTCTTGTATACAAAACTCAAATGGAAATTGCCTGTCCTCACAAATGTTCCTTTTTATTTCATATTTGTAGAGTATGATAAGTAAAGCTAAACCTTCATATCCTCAAATTTCAGAGTAAATTGCATGTTAATGAGACTTTATAACGCAATAAACTTTGTTCATGTACATAGTTAAGTAGCAAAATCCTCTTAGTTTTTAGGAAAAAAGGACGAAAAAAGTAAGTTAATGCTGAAGCTTGGATCAAAGTGTTTGGGAAACTGCAGTTAACTTTAATCTTGCTGAATCTCTTTGTAACAAGGAAGTAGGCTGATGCACTTGTTAGAAATAACTGGTATACTCTAGTTGCTGCTCTCTCTTCTGTCTCTTGTGTAGTACTGAAGGCTGCCTGCCTCTTCATGAACTTTTGTGTTTCAAAATGGTGAAAAGAAAGAAAAGGTCAAGACTTTAATTTTTGTCTTGACCTGCAAATGATCATGTCCATTGAGAGAATGTGGTCTAATCCACTCTAAAACAAAATCTGATGACTCCACTTGAGGTGGTTCTCTTGAACAAAGCTTGTCTCAGAGAAATCTTACTTCTGTAGCAGGTGTTTTGCCTTCAAACTGCTGCTCAACGGTTTTTATCATAGACATAGCACACAAAGTTACTTGATAACCCTGCAGAGATGGACACCTTTGAGACCATCCCTCAATGACTGATACACTCATTCATCTCAATCAGCACCTTTTGGTACCTTGCAACTTTCTGAAACAGTCCAACAAATTTAACAAGTAGGATGGTTTACCAAGATACAAAGCTGGATTGAGAGCCAGAAGCTTTAGTCTGTTTTCCATGCCTGGAGATGTTAGCATGTGTGTTCTGTAACCTGAAAATAGCATGCTTATAATCTCATAGTCAGTGTAAGAAATAAAACTTTTTCTCACTGATGTGAAAAATCTGTGTTCTGTCCCAATTATTTGAGTTGCTATAAACCAATGCTGTGAATCATGTCCCAATTGTCCTAGGTGCTGGAAAAAATCAGAACAAAAAGTTGGTGATGGATACATAAACTTTTGAATTTCAAACTATGAAACCAGAGCAGATTGATATAGATAGATGAGGGAGTAGCAGGAAACTGTAAGTCAGTGTGATGAGAAGTGTTGCCAACAGTACCAATCTAGCTGGGTTTGAAGGTGGATGTTCATGGAGAGCTCCCAAGCATGAAGGGTAGCATAAGAGAAAGTGTTGGAGGATGCAACAAATGAGTCATTGGCATGAGCATTGTTCACTGGCTGGTGTTGGGACCTGACACTCTGAAATACAGAGGGAAAAAATTAGTGTGGGGGCTAGACCATAAAGGGCCTGGATGGTAAACAATGTAGTTAGGGGAAAGATTTCTAAAAAAAAATATTGTCTAAACAACAGTCTAGGAAAATGGAAGGCTTGCCTTTGTCATGAAATGTTGCCATAATCAAAGACCAAGAGGATGAAACACTGGGCAAAAATTCCCAATTGTTTGAATATGTAAAAAAGGTTGTGTCTTTAAGAAGATACACATAGAAAATCTATGTGTAAAATTTAATTATAAATTCCATCGACTGATAAACATGATATTTGGCATATATACTAAAGTACTGTCCAGACAATCCGAAAAGGAATAGCAAAGAAAGAACAAGGAAGTCTTAGCCCTGCTGACTAGAAACTTAGAAAGTGATGTTGAAAAGAAGAAAATCAGTTTTATTGATCAGACTTACTTGCCAGATGCAATGGCTAGGACTTAACTGCATAAACCTCATCACTGAACTTGCAGTTGTGTTTGTGACATTTCCTTAAAGTTAGGGTAGCAGGGACCCATCTGCCTTTACAACAATTCTCCACTCCCAAAGTTAGAGGCTGAATGAGAGACTCTAAAAAAAAATTGAGAGACTCTAAAAAAAAGTTAAGAGACTCAAAAACAAACAAAAAGCCTCCCACAACTCTCCCCAAACAAACAATAAAACCAACCAAACAAATAAAGAAACAGAAAGACAACCAAGAAAGTACGAGGACTGGGACAGCAAACTATATGATCAAGGGAAGACTTGATTTGAAGATGTTTGAGGCATAAACAAAGATTGAATATGAACTTTGCTAGTGAGGAAATTGAGGCAACAGGGGAAGGAGTTTCAGCAGAGGGCAATTTTAGAGATCGAACACGGATTTGAAAGAAAATTCTCAATACTGACTGTAAACACACTGTTTGGTGAGGTTAGAAATGAAGGGGAAGAGCGATGCCAAGCAGGGATGAGTGGGAGGCAGTGGGTGTGAGAAATTTCAGTAGTGGTGATTTTGCTTTACACAGGTTCAGTGGGAGCCTTAGATGTGGTCATGTTTGGGTGGCAACACACAGTAATTCTTGTCACAGCAGGCTGCAACTGGCTTTGCTCTGTTCAGACCCTGACCCCACAGCAAACCCACATGAAATCCATTTGTATGATGTTACGCAAAATGGGTTTTCTAAACAAAATACTGAAATACTGGAATGTGCTAGCAAATTCAGTAATAGTACATTATCCTTTCTCTTTATAGTTTCACTATAATTTTTTTTTCAGGATTTTATTGAGAAAATTAGGCTTAGTGGGATCATCTGTTCTAGTCTTATTTATATTTCACTATAGATATGCTCAAAATTCCTACTTCCCTTACAACAACTTAAAATAAAATCTGAAAACTGCTATAAACCAAGAAGCACTTTTTCTCTTGCATAAAAAATAATAAAAAAAAACAGCTGAAAAAAACCCCACTATACTGAAATTACACAATTAGCAGCTTTCAGTTTGACATATTTCATACTTGGTGATGTTTCCTTGAATTATTTTTTTTAAAGACATTTTATATAACAAGTTAAAAATAAACCTTCATGGTGTTTTATTAGCATGAACTGAGATTAAAACTTCAAAGACAATTGCAAATGTGGTGCAGTTACTGAGCATGTGACTCTTGGAAAACATTGGTCTGAAATATCAGAGTTAAATGTCAGAGCTCTCTATTTACCCCTGAATGGTATAGTTGGGCCCTGTTCAATGACACTGAGGGAACAATGCTTCATTGTGTCATTTTAAATATATTTTCCTTGTGGATTTTCCCCTCTGTTAAGCAGACCTATTAGGATATGGTCAATGTGAAATGTACAACAAACCAAAACTCCCATCTTCTTGCTGGGAACAAAATAGTGAAGTAAGAAGTTGAGGCTCTGTTCTAGATAAGGAATTTGCTTGTTGAGTAACTGCCTTGATAAACTTTTGCCAAATATACACTGCCAAATAAAACTAACAGTGCTAAATATAAATTAAAACAAAAGCTCCATATATTTTTTTCCCAATGTGCTTTTGAATATTCAAGAATGAAATATATCAGTGCGTACTTTATTATCTAAGGGCCTTTATTTTCTTCTCCCCACCCCTTTATTATAGTCCTGGATTGCTACTTTTTATCTGGGAACATTGAGTGCAGTTTCTACCGTGAACATAGATGAGAAATAGATGTAGCAGTATTTTCTCAAAGTCAGCTCTTGGGAGATCAAATTTATGTAAATTACTGCTTGTCATGTTGAGGATTTCTGTCTCCTTTGTAACATCCAAGTTCGATGTGCAAATCTTGGGAGTTGTAGGGTAAGGGTAAAAGCTGAGGAGCTTCTTTTCCTTCCTCCTTTTGAAAGAATTCCCTGATCTTCTCTTGGCACCCAAATATTATTTGTTTTCTTTCGTTTGCCATTCCACCCCTCAAGTTCCTTCACAGAGTTACATTTTAGCAGACCTGATTTAAGATCTTGACATTTCTGCTTTATTCGGCCAAAGGAACCCAACTGCAGATGTTCCCAGGTAGAGCATTTCTCTGCTTTAAAATTGCTGCTTAACCTTCTTCTGCATTGTGTCCCCAGAAGGATCTGCCTCCAGGGCTGGGCAGAGCTTGATCACTCCATTTGGCACAGGCCCCTCTCCAGGTGCTGGGCAGTGGGCACAAGGCGATAGCCATGGTACACCTGTACTCATGACACATGAATCCCATTTTCTCGGACCTCTTTCCTCAGTATCCATGAACCTTTGGAAAACTCACTTTTTATTGTAACTTAGAACATAAGATCTTTTTGTTTAAGTATCATTCTGCTCTTTTGTAAGTCTCTTAAAATGGGGCTCTACATTGATAAAAATAATGGCAATGAGACGTTAAACTTGCTGTTAAATGTCTAATTTCTGTCCACTCCAACTGCATCTCACCTCCTTTCTCATTACTGACCTAAATACTTATCATAACAGCCAGCACAGGAGAGGAAGGGATAACATTGGTTCCTTGCTTTCCTGTGTAAACGTGCTGCAAGGGTCAGGTTTAAATTTCTATATAATATTATTATTATTATTTATATTATTTTCTACTTAAGCTGATGTTTGTGCACTGACCATTAAAAGGACTTGCTTCCTGGAGGTACAAATGCTGCTTCTGTATTATATTTGCAGTTTTTTCTCACAAGTGGAAGTTCTGGAGCTCTAATTCTCTTAAGAGCTAATAACTGCATTGGCCACAGACAGTAAAGCTTTTTGTCCTGCTGGGGCAGCCTATGTTTTTGGTCAGCATCTTCTCCATTTCCCAAAACAATGACTACATTGCCTCATTGCCATTTCTGCACAGGCTGACTTCTGTGTAAGATTTCTGACCTCACATTCAACTCAAGAATGTGAAATTCTGCTCATTCTCCTTTCTGTGGATGCAGTTGTATGATTCTGGAACTGCCCAAAATCCTCTGAGAAATGGCGCTTTACTTATGTTTAAGGAAGTTTGAAAGTTCAGTTTTGCCAAAGAAGAAAACTATCATCATCCTTTTGCTTTGCTTGGTATTTTAATATACCTAAATCTGACCAATAAAGTAGGGAGCATCAGAAAAATAAATTGTGTTCGCAGTTATCTGTGTAATGTAAGTAACATGTAATGTGATTACCCACCTTTTGGACTTAGGTTTTCAAGTCTTTATGCACAAGTATCCTGTTGCTTTAATGCAACATGATGGCAAAATGTGAGCAATGTGAATAATTGAGGCCAAGCTACAATTTTCTAGGATAAAATGGAGTCATTTAGCCAGCTGGAGAGGGAAGAAAGCGTTTTCCATAAGCTTTGCCAGATAGGCTCTAAGGAAGCTTTCCTCAGGCTGCACTAGGAGCCATGAATGTATTTGTTAGAATATAAGACTTTTAGTATCTTCCATCAACCCTTTTCAATAATCATCTACACTGCCAACCATGGGCATTTAAAAAATCATTAATCGTACCCCAAAATAACTTGGAATGGACTTAAAATTTATAATACATGGTGGGGGAAATGGGGTTTATAGATCTTACTGAACTTCTAGCTTGTTTCATGAGTCCCCTCCCATTAGCTTTTTTTAAGGGTGCTGGATTTCATCAAAAGAATGTGAAGAATTGTATTATCTTATGATAATATGGGTTTATGAGAAAATCCCAGAGTTCTGGAGGCTGTAGTGAAAAATGTGGGTTTTACTGGCACTACAAAGGGGCCTGCACATGCCTGACTCCTCTGTGGTCAAATTAGCTAGTCCTTGAGTGGACAGTCCAGGGAAAGAGAAGGAATAAAAATGTGAAAACATTAACAGGTTAAAACATTAACAGGTAGGCAATGGCTGCTCATTTGGAGGGCATAAAATTTTCTATCATTCTTCATTCACAAATTTTATAACTAGGTGAACAAGGGTTGAGGAGCTGGATGATCATGCTACAGCATCTCCAATGCATTCAGACTTCTGCTGCATAGTTTGAAGCAATCTAGCAGACAGTGAGTTATGTGAAAACTTATTGTCATGACAAAGACCATAAAAAATGGAAAATGAGACAATTAAAGAACCCGTGACAAATTTTATAACAAGTATAGAAAATAACACAAAGGTAATCCATTGTATTATCTTTTCAAGGTTCTTCTCACATGTTGTAAATAGGGTTTATAGTACTAGCTATTTTTTTGCTACTTTGCCATCAATCACCCTGAGGCATTACTAAACTATTACTTATCTGCTGACAGGTAAAACGAAACTTTAGTGCTGATATTACTGAAGTTTTATTAGTAAGCATCAAGAGCTCAATAGTAACCAAAAGACAAAAAAGTAAACTTTGTTAAAATATTATGCAGAAATTTTTAGGTTGCTCACTTTTCTTTTGCTCTCATGGCAGTTTTTCTGCTTGAATCATTTGAACTGACTGGAAAGGGAAGACAATATACTCATGGATGACAATTTTTCTTTTATTGTGGCTTAGCTTTTGAGTAAAAAATTTTTTGTACTGCTACCTGATACCTAGAGAAATTTCATGTTTTGGACAACCACTCTTTTATAAGAGCTATATAATGTTTGCACTTTTCCTTTCGTTTCCCATTGTGTCCAAATTCTGTGTGCAAGAAAATGTTACAGAACTGGACAATTAATCAGCTGAAACTGAAGTATCTTTATGCAATTCTGATTACTAAATCAAAAGATTTCTGCATGAATCTTGTTTCCCTTTTCATGTCATCTTTGACAATAATTACAAAGAAAATAGCATTATCTCAAAGGTGGGTATTGCAGAGAACATCAGCAGTTTAAATAGCACCACCAAATAAAAAAAAACCAACATGAAACCGTGAATTGTACTAAACATATTGTAAAAAATATTTGAAGTGGCTAAATAACCAACTAGGTTATCTGTTGGTAAAGGTCTTCTCAAAATGTATCTTGTCCAATCTTCTCATCTTGTTCAGCACAAAATGAAGGTAGATGAATTTCACCAGAGTCTGTCTCTGCAAGCATAAATTTTAAATATATTGAAGCTTTATTTTTGCTTCATATTTTTCTTTGAATAGAGAAGACCAAAAATCAATCATATACCTGGGATTTAGCTGCTTCAAACAGAGGTCAACCGAAGAGAGCTGGCTTGGTATTAAACATAATCTACAATGTCAAGGTAAATGTTTAAAGCAAGCAGTTTTTAAAATACTGATTTTAATAAGATGCGTGACCCTGATGCCTGTTATTTAGTCTTGCACATCTTGCTAACATTAGCTTTTCTAGACTTGGCCCTCAGAGAAGCTGCTGCCATTTGCTTCAGCAGCAGATGTATGTATTAAACTTCTTCATACAGCAATTTTTCAACTTACAAAATTCTATTCACCTGCTTGTTCCAGTGACAGGCTCAGCCTGCTATCATATCCAGCTGAAAATTAAAATTACTTCACTGTGGACTAGAATGGGCTTCATTCTAAAAGTCTACTTTTTAACAAGTCTAGTTGTTCCTTTGTAATTTACTATTGATATGATAGATTAAAATATTATATTATTACAACAATGTCTTTTTTTGCCTTTGAATTCTGATGCTTCTAAAGGCATGGAATTTCACAGATAATTCTGAATTGAGATGGCATGTGAAAATCAGAATGATACAGATGATAAAGAATGTTATAGTGGTTCAAGTATCAGCAGGAACTAAAATTAAATTAATCTTAAACAAAATATTTTGTAA
Organism: Agelaius phoeniceus; assembly: GCF_051311805.1. Taxonomy (NCBI): domain Eukaryota; kingdom Metazoa; phylum Chordata; class Aves; order Passeriformes; family Icteridae; genus Agelaius; species Agelaius phoeniceus. The sequence goes on from NC_135266.1 coordinate 51,937,032, forward strand.
TATAAAAAGAAATAGTCTAGAATGCATGGATAAGAAGACAGTTCAGATAAAATTCTAAGAATGCTGAATTCTGTGGGAGCTTCACCATTTAATCAACTCAGCCGATACTTAGCCCATGGCAAATATTATGCAAGGAAATCAAGGGATGATAGATGGCAATAAATTAAGTATGAAATTGTTTGAAATATTTGCTTTTATATGCAAGTTGGTATGTTGGATTTATAAACATCCATGCTAAAGAATTCAATCCAAAAAAACATATTCTGGAGCTGGTATCTCATTGCTTTAACTTCTGTTCCGCCACATCATTAATTTTCAACATGCACTTATTTCTGATTCACAGAGTCAAGGGTGGCACCAGAGTTAGTCTGGAGATGCTGAGCACAGCAGACTGAGGAAGACTGCACACACCTTGTGATCAGGGCTTCCTACCAAACACTTGCGGAGCATTTGGGAGTCGATACCAGTCTGCTCTGTGGTTCACCTTGTGTGCTTTTCCCAATGGAAGACCGTGGTTCCTATCCACAGAAGATCAGCACTCCCACCCAACCTGGTGTTGCCTGCAAACTGACTGAATTTGCACTCTATCCCCTCCTCCAGATGGTGGATAAAGTTGTTAAACAGGCCCCAGTACTGAGCCTTGGTAAGCACCACCAGTGACCAATTGCCAGCTGGATGTGACTGCATTCACAGCGCCCTGAGCCTGGCCATCCAGACAGGTTTTACTGTCCACAGTGCCATGGAAGAAGCACAACATCAAAGGTACACTTACTTGTCGGATTCTCAAAGCAGAAACTGCATCCATGAATATAGAGAACTGGAAATTTTCCTAAAATTTTGATTTTGCTTTTCCTAGAAACTTAAGAGGGGTGAAGGCCAGGTATGATTGTAAGACAGGAAATGTGTTTTCATCTTATTTTGCTGGGCAGAGGTAAAACTAGAAAGGTGAAATGGGGAGATCTAAATAACCTTTATTTTCACATGTCCTTAATTATTTTGGGATATATTCTATTAGAAATAACTAGGCTACAAACATAGAAACATAGTGAGAGTTACAGTCATGTTGGAGAGAACATGTGCTGCCTGTCATGACTAGACCATATATTAGCAGGTTGCTTACATCCTTGGGCTGAGGAAGAACTGAGCAAACTTTTTTTTCAATTGTTTTCTGTAAAAGAAAAAGGAAATACTTTTTTGTAGCAAAACCATGTTTACATCATAGTCCCCATACCAGAAGTACTGAGATGATCTAGCAGCCTGCAGGAGATGTAGTCTAGAACAGTTATGTTGAGCTCAACAAGCAAGAATAGCTACTAGTGATCACATGCAGTGGAAATAACTATTTAAAATGGCACAGATATTTTAAAAAGTTACAGAACTCTCTAAAATGTATTATCTGACTGCTTGTTTTTGTAAAAGGGCTTGAGCCAGCGCTGTTATTTTTAAAGCGTCCACTCTGACCCTGAAAATGCAGAACTGACTGCATAAAACTTTTGTGGAAGAGACTCCCAGCTAATGACAGTGGGCAGAATAGGTAAGATGTTCCTCTGTAAGCTGCACACTAGAATTTCAATTCCTTGAAAAATTACTTAGCCACCAAGCTGTTGGGTTGTTTTCTGTGATTAGTGATTTTCTTTGAGAAAAAGGAAAGATCCCAAAATGGTGAGTATACTGGTTTTTTAACAGCTAAAAAGGCCATTTTATATCTTGTTTTACCTGAATAGAATAAGGAATTAATCCCTTAGATCTAAAAAAAAATAATGTTTGGGCAATTTTTGTAATAAATCATTTGATTCAGTAATTGACAAGAAATGCCTTCACACAGTAGTTCAAACAATCTAGACATTCATATTGAAGGTCTAAATAAGAAATATACGTAGGAATTAAAGATCACACTCTATAAAGAGAAATTAAGTTTTCAAAGTGAAAATTTAATGTTTTGCTTGGGACATAACATCCTGAAATAACTATTGGATTCACAAGCAGCTCAAACTTAATGTCTCATGCTAGGGCCATGAAGAGATTTAAGTGTGTCTTGTGCGTTTTTTTGACAAGTCAGAAGTATATCAACTGTGTGCCACAGCAGGACCATATTAGAGATACCAGGAGCCTAACACATGGAATGATTTGAGGTCCCCACCTGTAGAAATGAAAATGCATAAATGTCATAACTCTTCCTGTGCTTTGCAGCGAAGGCAGCTCCACTGCAGTACCTCACTCTGCCGTTTGCTGTCTGATATATCTAATCTGCCTCAACTGTCCAGTCTCTTGCTATGATTCATTTCCTCAATATGTGTTTGTCCTCATACACAATTTTGCTACTTTACATGTAGAAGCAGCTCTTTCCCCTACTGAGACACAGCTATTGGAAAGTCTGAAGTGCAAAAGTGATATTCTGAAATATTGAACTTAATCAGTATATCCTGTACTTGTGAGAACAGTAAGGATTTTACACATCATAAATGCATATAGGGCTTCTGTTTATTTTTTCCTGTTTGGAAATCTATGATTTTCATCTTTCCTTCCAGTTTTATACCATGTCTCAACATTGGCTTCAATCATGGATTGTGTTTTCTTTGCCTTCAGATTCTACTTGTGAATGCTTGTTTTCTGTCTGTTTTCCTCATTATCGACTTTTGCTATTCCAAATATTGTTTCCTTTATAGGTATGAAAAATGTTTATTTTCTTTTTAGCACAACTTTTGTGGTAATCAAGACTTCTTAACCATCAGGTTCCTATATTCAAGCTATTAGGAGCAAAACTGCATTTTTATTCCTGTTACTTAACAAGAAAAATGAAGAAGGTAAAAGAGTAAGATTTCAGCACTTATGAACCTGGATGAAAACTGAATTTTTCAACTTAAAGAAGGTATGTTCCTGAAGTTTGTAAAGAACGTTGAGAGGTATATTTAGACTAAGGTGTCCTTGTTCCTGATCATCTAGAATGGAATTGTCTACTCAGACCATATTGCAAGGACATCTAACAAAGCTGCTCAGGAGTTCTTCCAGCAGAAACTTAAGTCCACTGGAAAAGAAAGGAGAAAAGCATATACACTCATGTCTTGCTTTCATATAGGTTTGGAATATGTCTAGGAGATAGATTTCTCACAGATTCCACTTTATATTTAGCCAAATATGAACACCTATACTCTCAAACAGATTTCTTGGTGTCATCATCACTGCCACCGTCACTGTGTCACCCATGCCTCCCAACCTTCCAATTACCCTCACACGTAGCACTTGTGCTAAACATCTTCATCCACATCTCCTGACATTGAAATCTCCTTTACTTCAAATGAGTTTAAAATTCAAATGGCTTCTTAATAGATGCTACTGAAAAGCAATATTGCCGCCATTTGTCTTTGATAAAACACCATTTGTCATTATTGTTAAAGTCTCTGTTCCTCCTCCCCAAAGTCTGCTGACAGGAAAAAGGTGTTCTTGCTGTCTTTGATTCTGTCACATGTGTTTTGTTTTGCCTTTTTTTCTTCTTGTAGTTTTCCCATCTTTAGGGCTTATTAGATGGTATTTGAGGGTGTCACTTCAGGAGTGGAAGATCTGTCCTTCTGCTTCTTCCATCCCCTAAGGTTTTGAGAGACAAAAAAGCAGAACACATCCCTTCTCTGCTAATGCTTTGCCCTTCACAAAACACAGAGCAGGAGCAGCACAATACTTTTAATATTCTTTGGCATTTTAATGCTGCCCTCAGATGTGAGAAATTCAGTTCCTCTATTACCTTTTCTCCCAAGGACTGATCACTTCAAAATTTAGACACTTCAAGAAGAAGAAAGGAGTTCATTGCCTTGCTTTGTCTCCCCAGCTTCTAGAGCTGTTTGTGTTTTTGTTAGTCTACTTTTACACAGGAAAGCATATGATCACTAGCAAAGAGTAACTTAGGCTAGACACCTTAGGCCTCCACTTGATTTAAGAAAGTCTTCTCAATTTGGCACTAGCAAATGGGCTTTCTAAGGCAGTTGGTACTGAAGTGTCTTTTCTTCTCAAGGAAGACACCAGAGAACCATTTTGTGAATTTATCTTGAGATTCCTGGCTGAAGGAACTTAAGCTAAGATTTAATGTTTTATAGACAAAGGTTTCAGACTGAAGTACTTTGAGTAGAAAAATGAAGCATTCCTGAAGAGGTATAAAAAATCCGTAGGAGACTGGGAGTTTAAAAGAGCAATTTTTCAGTTTTCTTACGTACTGTTTTCAGCAGAAAACCATTTTTGAAAGATGAGAATCCAGGCAGTGTTTGGGAGAGCTCAGAAAGGCCAGATCAGGACCTACACAGGTATTCTGTATTTACCACCAGCATGTCTGGAGAGTTTAGAATTTGGTCCTTTATTCAAGTATGTCTGTTACAGTGATCTGCCAACTGATGTTAACAAAATACTCCTACCAGTTGCGCCGAGTGATGGATTGAGCCCTGAGGGCTCTGCATGGTTGTGCAGGCCAGTACTGACTAGTTGTGTGTCTGTTAATTTTTTTTTTACCCATCCAAGCTTGCCACACAAAAAGTGTTGGTAAGCCACATAATGGAAAGCATGTAAAACTAGTTTTTAGGTAGAATATAGCCCTTGTGGGTAAATAATCACACTTTCTTTCCTCAAGTACTGCATTAGAAACAATATTCAGTATAAAGTGTTTGTATAGATAGCCTGATTGTAAAGTAAGATTAATACGAAAGGCAAGAAGTCTGCAATAAAACCTCCTAACTTAAATCATCTCCATTTGTGTACAAGCATTCATATTTAGCAACAGTCCCAAGGCTGAGATTAAAGCTGTTTGGTAGGTTACTTCAAGGCCTTTTTATTGCTAAATCTTATTATGTCTCTAAAATGTAGAAATTAATCACCTGTCATCAAAGCTACAGTGGATTATTGACTTCTAAATGTCTCTACGAAGTGATTCATGACAGAATGAAACAGGAGACTGAACTAGCACTGAAATTCTTTTTGCATGTGATAAAAAGGGTCTATTAAAAATGTTTGAACAAATGCTGGCTATTAGGTAATCATCACAAAGGATTTTGTTATCAAAACGTGGTGCTCCTTGAATAACCTTATTCAGTTACACAGATTTGCAACACCAGACCCCTAATGGGGAAGATATCTGGAGAATTTAGATTGTTCATCTGAGAAGCCTGACATTAGCTAAATTGTAGCAGGATATTCTGATCTACCTGCAAGACAATGATGGTGGAGTATTGTTTGCACGTATTCCCCAGTATTTTAACCCAAAATCATGTGGGTATTCTAATTAGAATTCATTGGGTTGTGACAGGAAATTCTCTTATGATTTAGATATTTTGCTGTATATTCAATGTCAGTTTTTCTTTGAAACATGTCAAAAAGTGCCATGAGGTTGTTTTGCTTAGGGGAAGAGAAATCTGGCTTTTGATTAAGTCAAAGTGAGTTTCTCAAGGATTTATAATGGTCCCCATTCAGTTAAAGCTATCATGCAGCTGGAAAGTGACTGTGTGATGTGGTCTGGGGATCCAAGCTGCATTGGCTGGGACTTCTAGAAGTCTATATATTCCTGACTGCTCTGGACAAGTCTGTGTTCATCCTACTAAGAGGTCCCGCTGAAAATGAGAAAGGAAGTCCTCCTTAAGGATGTGCTGATATGCATTTCTTCTTCAAAAAGGGAAATGTTAAAATTAATTTCTAAGAAAATCCAGATGGACAATATAGAGGCTCTGAAAAGCTATCATAGGTGTTTTCCTTATGTTAGAAGGACAGGTTTACAGTAAATATCTTTGGAAAGGTAACTTCTTAATGTATTTTCAGAGTTTCCATAAGTCACACTATGAGTCTGCAGAGAGGGTCTCAGTTTTCTTCTTTTAACAGGCAGGAGTACAGGCTGAAGGGAACTTCCTCCTAGAATTTCAAAGCATGTGCTCTCACAGCAGCTCTGCACACTGGCACCAAATGTAGTCCTGTTTATCTGTTGCTTACATGAATTATAAGACAGATACTCACTGAATTTTCATTTAGAGTCACTTTTTTGTCTAATACAAGTTAGGGCAATATGAAGGAAATATGTTTGGAAGACTGACTGTTATGTTTTTAGCTATGAGATTGGGGGACAGAGAGATTATAATTGCAAAAATAATGAAATACCAGTTTTCCTGATCCAGGTGCAAACCCAGAATTTCTCTCTAGCTGTTCAGTACCCCTCATCAGAAGTAGCTGGACATGCCTTAGCTGCTAAGTCAACAGTCTTGAGTTCCTACAGTCATCCTGCCATGTGATGGCTTCCACTGGGCTCAGAAACTGCATCTTCCTCTATCCCTGCTTCTATTTTCCACATTGATTTTTACAGAAAAATGGTGACAGTGATTTGGATAAAAATGGAAATGCTTTTGATAGCACCATGTGGTGTCAGGCAATTTGGGCACTTAAAAATGATTACTCTCATTCAATCTAACCTGCTCAGAAGGGAATTTGTGTGTGCATGGGTCTGTGTTTGCCTGCTTCCTCTGGGCTATGAAGGGCTCTTTTTCAAGCCTTTCAGGGTTTTCTGCCTTTGCTCTTTGCCAGTTTGCTGCTTCTGTCCTCACTGTTGTAACTGGGTTGTTAATTTTGAACTCCCATGGCTTCGTTGTGACTAAGAGTATTACATGAGCCCTTAGATGCACACACATGCTGTGCACGTGCACTCCCTGCAGAGACACCAGATTATTGATACAGAGGACAGAAACAATTCACATGGTCATGAGAAAATTCCATTCACATGGAATGAGTGAACATTTTCAGTTCTTGTTCCCCCCAGTTGTAACTGGGGTTCCTCTATTTGTGGTTAAACAGAGCAGGGCATGCTCCTCCTCACACACCTTACTAGTGCTGAGCCATGCTGCTGCCCTGTGTTAGTGCTGTGTCCTGGAAACAAACTCAGCATTACACACCTGTGGGGCTGTCCTGAGGGCTGCTGCATCCCAGAGTGCACAAGCACACGGGGTTACTCACCTGGACACACAACTCTGCAGCTTCCTTTTTGAACTTTTTGTTGGTCCAGTCCTCAAATGTCTCAAAATGCCTCTGGATCAGAGCTCAGCCATTCATTTGTGTCAGCCACCCTCTTTAAATTCTGTGTTGTCTGCAGATTTGCTGAGGATGTAATTTGTGTCATCATCCATGTTGTTAATGAAGATGTTGGAAAATATGAGCCCCAGTACTGACCCTTGGGGGTACTGTGCTTGTTATTGGATAGCAGCCATATGTTAAATCATTGATCACTTCCCTTTGGGTACGGCAGCACAGCCTATTTTCGACACACCTGACAGTCCAGTCCACTCAACATTGCTATTAACATAGAAAAACCTATCCTTGGGGGTGGGATTTTTTTCCTTTTAGAATAGATAACAATGGAGAAATATCAACTATTTAAAATGTGTCAGGTGTGGCCAGTGATGAAATCAGTCCATGTGGGCCTCATATTGTATTCAGTATATTTTGGGTTAATTTTTGAGCCAAGTAACACTGCCACATCGAAGTGACTATGAATTATCTCCTTTTAGTTTTAATTTTTTTTTATAAATATGTATTAGCTGTTAATACAGTACCCTTGTTTGTTTATATATTTTTTACTAGGATCTGTGGTCCAGCTAAGGTCAATAGAAGCTTGCCTGAACTAGGGAAATTGCTAGGTAGTCCTAACATCTATCATTGGTATTTGCAAACACCTTGTGGCGATGCTGTAGAAATGTAGGTGTAAGATTCAGATGTGACTGAGGCAGACACCATAGTTATCATCCTACTAATATCTGTTTCAAATCTGAGAAATTAATCTTCTAGAAATACAGCCTTTTGCCATTTGAATTAAACCCTCTACTGCTGTCTGAGAAGCCTCACAGTGATGTTTCCAGCTTCTTGTACACTTTCAGGCAGGAAAGCAGAAGGATTCTTTTCTTATTTTGAATTGTATTCTATTTCTTCTCTTAGAAATATGTTACTGCTTATCTTATGAATTTTTATTTTCACTTGACCTTAACTTTTAATCAAAACATTGTTGAAGAAATTTTTCAGCATTAAAGTGGAGGTGGAAATTCAATACTGGCCTATTATTGGAGAACACTGCCTTTGTCTCTCTGCCAGAGGCTGGCTAGAGAGCTTAGCCTCAGATGGGCATGTAGCTAAGAAAATTCAGAGATGCAGACACCTTGTTATTATCTCCAGGTCTCTTAAGGCCTTTTAGGGTCTTCTATAGGTTTTCCATTCTGATAGGCACTAGCTTTCCTGGTTTTTTATTCCTCTTTCTTGTAGATGACAAAAGAATTGAAGGAAGAAGTAGAAAATAAGAAAGCATAAACTCCTTGCTAGTGTTCTCTCAGCTTGTCTTCAACGGCACACCTATGAGACAGGGAAAAAAACCCTTGGAGGAAGGACTTAGGAAGAGAGGATGATAACAACAGAGAGAGTGGCTCCTTGCTGATGTATTCACCTTTGGGTGGAGGTGTGCATGTGTGTATTTGTCTATCAGGGAAATGGGACTGCCTGCTTCCCTAAAACACTTGTATACCAGGAGTATTATTATACTTACAACTGCCTGTGCTGAGAATAACACGAATTCTCTTCTCAGTGTTTCATGTGAAAATGAGGAGTGAAAGCTCTTTGTGTCCTAGTCTGTAACACAGATATTATTGTCAATGAGTGCATGAAAAAATGGGACAGGTAATGACATTTTTTGAAATTATGTGTTTGGAACTAATTGGTTTTAAGAAGAGTCTTGTAAAATACTTTCTTTGTAGAGTACTTTCAGTACTTTCAGATTCACAGACACGCTGTGACTACCTGGGTTGCTCTTCAGAACAAAATCGGTAGCAGAGCTTCAGTAAATTCCAAACCTTATTCAGAAACCAGATTCCTTATTATCAGTGAAAGATAGTAGGCACTGAAGAGAGTCTTTCACTACTTTCCTTAGCCAAAGTAGCTACACTTCTGGGTAACATGAAAAAAGCCTCTCAGACCCTGTCTATAAGAAAGAAGCATCATCTTTGTACCATGGGGAATATTGAAAGAACACCTTTTCCCTCTAATCTTAAAATGGCAGCCAGGAAAAGAGTTTAGATGAAAGCCTCTAAATCACAGTGATCCCTCCCTAATGACAGTGTAGCTCAGTCTGGTTACAGCACCTTTGAAAGAGGAATCTGCTGTCAAGTGCAGCACAAAGGTGCAGTTCATGAATGGCTTTCGTGAATGGATCAAATGGTCTTGGGCTGGTGTAAAATATGTACAAGTGAGATCATAATTACGTTCATTAAATTAACGGATAGCTACCCTAACATCTCATAGTCTCATGGCATCTGACACTGAGATACATGTTTTATTAGAGAAGTCAAGAATGGGGATGTGTTTTTCTGTTTACTCACAGTTCAGTAGTTCAAAGAAGAATTTCTGGGAATGTGTGGTATATATTTGTGCCCCTTGAGACACATTCTCTTTTGTTTCCCCTACGCTGATCCATTGTAGCATTTCTGATGTCAGATGTCTTTCTTGTACAGCAGTGTTCTCTGCTGAACACTGGATTTATGGAGAGCAAAATTTGGGGCCCTCATTCTCACATTTTCTGCTTTTCTTGTTTTCAAGTGAACTTCTTGCTTCACTTTTGATGGCACAGTTGGCGATCCCTGAATCCTTCTGCAGAGCTCCATTTTCTCTAGTAGCATATGGGTATCTAACAGGTGGAGCAGACACTGTACAAATGAGAATTTGCCTTTGGGTCTTTTCATATTTCAGCTTCTGTGAATCTGGCTGTTGCATTTTTTACTAATTTGCTATTTTAAACTTGGTGTTTTTTTTTTTTTTTTACTCATGGTAATCCAGCACATTTCTGATGTGTCTGAACAAGTTTAAAAGATTGCTACAAACTGAAAACCCCCTATGCACAACTATGATTCTTGCTCCTCTTCCTACTCCTCCCTCTCTACTATCATGTGGTTGCGGTTCATGAAACCCTTTTAGGTGTGGCAATACCTTTTCCTTGTCTCCTGTGAAGCTTGTCTCCTGTCTAGGCTCCTTCCTCAATGCCTTTCATCACTGATTTGTGTAAGCTACCTGCCTCTCCTTAAGGTTTGAGCACCATATGGATGCCATGTATTTGCCCTGTCTCCTGCTTCCTTAGAGCAAGAAGTGTGGGGAAGACCCTGAGCATCTCCTCACTAGCCTACAGGAGCCATTAGCCTTGCTGGAAAGGATAAAGAGGGTGGGTTAAGGAGTATTTTGCATTGCTAGACTGATGCCAAGTGAATCTGACCCACTGTGTTTATGCACGCAGTCAGCACCAGCCACACTCCTGAGAATTAACAGACAATAAAATAATGGATGCGTTAAAAATACCTATGACAAATTCAATACAAGAATTGAAATACAGGGTAAGTGGAAAGGTGAAGTGTTGGTGAAAGTCTTAAATCTCAAGCTGACCATTTTTTCACCCGCAGGACTTGCTGTTGCAACTTCTGGGCTGTTCCGTGGTTGCTTTAATTTATATGACTAATGACATGAAAGATGTAAAACCTGTAAAAATACAGTGTTTGGCTGCTTAAATTAAGTTTATGAGTTTTTCTTAAGCCTGCCAAACAACTTAAATATTTCATGGCTTTCACAGGCTACAGTTCTAATATTTATAACTCTTGTGTGCAGATTTCAAAAATTATAATTACAACTCCCAGGATCCCAGATATAGCAGATGTTCAATATTTTTGTACGATGTTGGCAGAAATGCTTTTCATGCTCTTTTTGATCTCAGTACCCCATGTATTGTATCTGCTACAACAAGCTGTTGATAAGAGAGTTTATTGTTATTTCCCTGTAAAAGACTCTGTAGGGCAGATTCAGGATGGCATATAAAGGAGAATGAATGAGGATTCAGCCCTAATGAATAATGAGGAACCCTGTGCAGTGCATTCTTTCAAATGGTGCCCTAGTAAATGGCATATAAGATGTCTCTCATTTCATAGATCCACATAGGACTTTTGGAGTTATTGTGACCCTTTCATTTTAGGCTACACATCCTTGCCCCATTCGCCTGTATTGATGGATCATGTCATTTCTCATTCTCTCTTGTATATTCACCCCCATGGTGCCTGTGCTCCCTCTATGAGAGGGCAAGAATAGCCTTATTTAAGTCGGATGCCAAAGCCCATATATACGTTTTAATCAGAGAGTTGATGTGTGAGATAAAATTGTGGCACTGAGTAGGACTTCTCTAATGATCTGCTTGCATGAGAAGAAGAGAAATGAGCTTTAAGCAGCTGGGCTTGTCTCAGCTCTTGCCATGTTTTAGTTATATTGTATGCTCTATTACTGTAATTGGGCTTTTTTTCTTACAATGATACTGAGTACTCATTTAAACGGTTAAACTTCACTGTCACTCAAATTATTGTCCCAAATTTACAACACCATAACTGTAATCACACTCTACCCTTTAACAGACAGATTTTAATGCAGTCCACAAAGGTCAAAAAGAAAAAAAAAAAGGAAAAAAAGAAGAATATCACATTAGCAGGTTAATACAATATCCTACAGTATTACTGTAAATGCTTAACAGTAGAAAATAGTAGAGGTCATTATATAAATCAAATTATGTAAATTTAATTATACAATTATTCATTTAGGTCACAATTATAAATGTACAGAAGACATTGAATTTCACACAATTTTTAAAGAATTACTTATAAAAAATTCAAATTAGTACCTGGCATCTGATTTTCAGTATTAACTTAAAAATACCTATACAAATATAAAATTAAGATTGAAAACATAATAAATTCTGAAAAAAAAATTATGGATATGCAGACCCATTATCCATGCCTACAGTACAACTGTAAGAAAGCTAATATACAGTATTTTCAGGAATTATTTGTGTTGAAGCTTGTTTGTTATTTCTTTTAGTTGTGCACACAATAAAATACTCAAACAATGTGAAATGTTGCCAATTGCTACTTACAAACAAGGAATCCACCAAAATCGAAATATACAAAGCATGCAATATGGAAAACCCTTGAAGCTTGTTGAGATTGTCTGGAGCAGAAGGTAGTAAGTAAAATGATGTGTTCAAACTGGTGAATTCAGACCTGATAAAACTACTCTGGACAACAATCAACTGTAGGAGATTGTTTGGTAGTTTTAATACATGGATAATTCTGGGAGTTTGAACAGCACTACCCAGGTAGTGCTAATAGATTTAAAGTCATATTATTTCGGGAATATTTTAGGGCAATATTTTATATACTAAATGTAAGTTGAGTTTAAAAGATATCTGGATATCTAAGGAAGTTAACTCACATATGTTGTACTTGTCTGTTTATGGGGCAATATAAAAATCAACACCAAATTATGGAACTGGATGTCTGGAACCATAGCAACACTTTTTAGCATGTTGGTCAAACCCCCTTTCACTGGTTTTCCTTTCTCATAACCATCTGTTTAATTGTCTTGGAAGTTAAGTCAATTTACCATCTTTCACGTGTTTGAAATAGGTGGTCCTTTTGCATCTCCAAGGTACAAAAGTGTCTTAAACACAGATCTAAACATCAGTGTTTGCTTTGGCACAGTTTCAGTAATTTTTGTTCTGTGTGTTTTGTATCCAGTATTTGTAAACTGTAAAGGCCACTTGTCTTCTGAGCTGGGTTCTTCTGTGAACTCTAGGTTAAAAAGTATTCTTGACTCTGTGTCTCTCCAGGAGATACATTACCACTCAGAACTGATGAAGAGGAGTTACTCAAAAGCCTGTAAAATTAACAACATAGCCATGGGCAGTGGACTGAAAATGCTAATTAATGTCTCATCGTGGACTGTGGGATGAGGCAAGATTCATTATGTCCTGGCTCTGCCACTTAGTTCAGTTCTGGAGATTTTGTATTTTAATGTAACTGGACCAACATTTCTGACTGAATTTAGTTAAATAGTCCGTTCAGAGAACATTTTTACATACTTCTGTGGAGATTAAATGCCTTGCAGAGGCCTCTAATTTTCCCTGGACAAAGTTGTTATTTATGGGCATCAGTAAATCCATGCTTCACTCTAGCAAATCTTAATGTTTCTACTTTTCATATTTGTCCAATTCTAAGTTACAATTTTCAGTTGATTATTATACCAGGCCTGAGTTTGTTGGGCTGCTCTTTGCCCAGAAGTGAGTTTTTCTGGGATGGCAAACAGAAAAAGTTCAGATATCTTAAAAAACCCAGATGGGTGTGGGGGGGTTATTTATAATACTTTAACAATTCATCTAAGAGAGTGTCTTACAATATCTGTAGACTGATGTTAGTAAGTGGTTACAAGGAGCTGATATTTGGAAAGGAACAAGTCAAGCTTTGTGTCTTTTTAGTATCTTCAAAATGTATTTCTTGTTTTTTACTACAAATGCTTTGTTAGTAAACATGTGCAGTGTCTGGAGAAATTTGTAAGTTCTGCTGCATCTTTGACTACTGAAAAATGTGCAGACATGAAGAATGCAGCTACAGCATTTTGAGGGAAGACTCTTCCTTGCACTTGCTCTTGAAAGGACCACCTGAAATAAAGCAGACACTCTGTTTTGATGGAGCAAACAACAGAAAATGCAGATTGCATTCCTGCTTCCCAAAGTGTTGTAAACACACATGCATCTATTTATGTTTGTGGGACTTCTGACACCTTTTAGATGTGCCATAAAAACAAATTCTATAAAGGAAAAAGATACTTATTTTTAAAGTGGGGCTCAGATGTTGTTTGGTAAATGAGTTATGGGACCGTATGCTGAAATATGATGCTAGCAGAAAGCACAGAACAGCTGTCTCATTCACAGAACCTTGTCCACCTCGTAGGCAAAATGTGGTTATTTTTCCTATGGAAATATATTGTGCAATTGTATAATAAACGACTAATTAAAACAAGGATGCCAAAAGAAACAATGACTTTTCATTATTAATTCCTTGACTTTTGAGGATTTTTCTTTACAACTCTGAAGAAAAATTTATGACGAGAAAAACATCCCTCTAAACACTGCCTCCAAAGTAGGTGAAACTGGTATAACCAGTTAAACTGGATTCTTGGAGAGGTATTCAGCCCTTTACAGAACATGCTCAATTGTTGTGGGGATTTAACATTCCTTTGCTCCGGGTAGTAATTAATCATGATTCTTCAGCTCCTTTTTAATTATGTGATTGATGATTTCTGATACATCAAAAGAAAATGAAACAAATGGAAATCAATTGGGAAATGAGACTGGAAAAAACCCCCAAACAAACAGCAAAACCAACACTGTGAGCACCCAGCATGCTGTACAGAACCAGAAGGTGTGGAGGAGGAGATACAATTTTATAACAGATAGATAGAATCCTTCTATCATTATAAGGGCAATAGCTAAAAGTTAGAAGTGCAGCTAATTAAAGTCCTCATCTTCTCATGGCTGTAATCCCAATATGTGTAGAGGAGCTTTTTCCTCACACATGTGATTGCAACATAATGAGTGACAAAGCATTATATGGCATGCACATTATATGTCTGGAACCTTTACTTATTAATATCTGGAGTTTTTTAGCGTTCTTTCTCCCTACTCTCCTTTCCTGTCTCCACTCTGAGACCTTAATGAGTCTGCCATCAAGTGTTAGTTGACTCTGCTCTTAACATATTTTCATTGTCAGTTTTAAAAGAAATGTAGGGAATCTTTATATATTGTGCCCAAGAGAGGGAATACATTATATGGTAATGGGTGAACTCTCTTACTCTGGGAAACAAGATTAATATCTCCCAGACTGAGAATAGGAAGAGTTTTGTATGTGATGAACTCTGTAGAGCAAGGAATAGGAAGCTCATGAATGCAAGAAATTCAAATGGATCTGTATCCCAGGGAGAAAAAGAGAGGCCAACAGAGCCATTGTTGGCTTGACAATGTGATCCTTAAAGGTAGAGAAGCAGAAGTAGTTCAGGATGTCAGACACATGTTGTGTTCTCTGTTTCTTATAACATTGAGAGAGAGGTAAAAGAAAACAAAAAAGAGTAGAGGTCACAGAGACCACTGCACACACCACAGCAAGAAGACAAGCAAAGGCAGAAGTGCAAAAGGCCATTGGCAGGGCACATTTTTCTATTTCTAAATGGGAGGGTAGAAGAGATGACCAGCAGGAGTCTCATACTTGCGAGGCAGAGATCAGCAGGAGGAAAGGAACCAGCTCTGGATGAAATGGGAATCATCAGCTGGACAGTTGAACTATTTCACAGTCTGCTGGGAGGTCTGGCCTTCTCTTTCATCTTGAGGACTTTGTAAGAATAGCTCTGAAAAAAAAGAAAACTGGACAAAGAGCTTTTCCTCAGTTCTGCTGGGACTGCTTTAGCATGGTGTTTTGGGGTGTTTATTTTTTGAACGATTTTGATTGGCTGGCTTTTTTGTGTGTGTGTGTCCAGAAGTGGTGGTGTTATTTTACCCTCTCCCTCCTCCAAGGTAACATGAAAACCTGATGGAGGTTTGAATCATTCTTTGGAAAAAGACAGGTTTAATACCCCAATATTTATCTTCATTTCTATAAGCCAGCATGTTCTGAAAGTTCCTGCTGACACACAAAACTTGCTTGGAAGAAATTTGACTCAAACCATTCACTTTACAATTGAGATGATATTATCAGTGATTTCATGAGAAAAATTTCTTTAAATGGCTGTATAAATCTCATAAATGGGAAAACAGTTGCTCTGATTTGTACTTGCCGTAATAGTAGATATTATGTGAATAAAGAGATGGCATTGCTACAGGATAGATACCAGATCATTGACATTTAACCTAGGGACTCTTGAGCCTAATAGGAGGTCATTGATGAAAGCACATTTGGTAATTTCAGCTCATCTTCTTCCTGATGGAATCTTATATCATCCAAAACAATTACACATATATTGTGTATGTACATGCATAGCTGGCATAAAGTTACACGTGAAGATGACTCTGAGAATACTCCAAATTGGAAAAGTCTACAATAGCAATAAAAGTTTATCATTGTGTGTCATTGGCCTAGTGTTAATGTTGGACATTATTTGAAGGACTGAGAAACTCTGGGGATCTGTAATAGACAGCAAAGTCTCTCATCCATAACTCATAGCTTCAATCAGTTCAGGTCAGCTGCGGCAAAAATCATCACTTGACACAAGTCTGTGATAGCATACAATGAGTTGATGATGTTTTTTTGGTCACACAAAAACGCCCCATCACCAATGAGACCATGGTGGTCTCACCCACTGAGGATGTGGATAATCCCACCAGAGTCAGAGTGACCCCACAAACAAAGCAGCTGAGGTGTGGCATCCACAGCTGCAGTCAGGACAAACTCTGTGAAGCCAAACTTCTGCAAACCTATCGCCCCAGCCTAGATGCTTTGGGATCCAGCAGCTTAGGAACTGCTTTACTTGTGGCTGGAACAGCTCTTGCAGGTGTCTCCAATGTGTTGTCTCTAATTTTTAATGGAGATAAATTCTCTTTCATAAACCTATCTCAAATGCAGATACTAATGCTGGTTCTTTTCCACTTGAATGTAAACTTGAGGATCTTACCAGATTGTATTTGATTGAAACTTTCAGTGGCTTCAAACATCCAGGAGCCCAGGTAGTGAAGACTCATGTTGATACACAGATTAAATAGACTGGCTTTTTTGGACATTGGATGAAAAATGCCCATTTTGCAAGGCTGGATGTATACTGGCAAAGCACTGTGGGAGAGATTGAATTTATCTTGATTTTGTAAAGGCTTTCTGTGGTCTGTAAGTGTGGTTTTTCCTGTCATTTAATTCAAGGGGAAATGTACGGAGGGAATTGGTTTCTCTCAGGGGGAAGTGATGGTGAGGTTCAGTGGCTTCAACTAACTCATGTCATTTTGTACAGGAGAAAGAAAATGTACAAAGCAGGCTGATAAATGGGTCTGCAAGTTGATGAGGTATTTCCTTTAATCCCTCCAAAGAAGACTGCTAGTATTTACACACCAGATTTAGCTCTGGGGACATAAGGTGAACAGAGAGGGGAGATCAGTGTATTGGGATACATGGTTTTGAGGGAATCGGGTCAGTTTCTCATAGGTCAGTTTGACTCTTCACAGTGACAGGTTTTCTGCTTATTAAAATGAAGTAACCAGAGCTAAATACCATCTGCTGAAATTCTCAACTGGCTAACAATTGTGAAAAGCAAAAATATTTAATTGCTGGTTTGATAGCAGAAGCTAGTATTGTAGCCAAAGATGGTGAGAAACAACAAAATGGAACCAGCAGTAACATGTAAGATCCTGAGGTATAAAATATAAAAATTGAACTAGATGGCATCAGCATTAAATAACTTGCTTACACTGTGCTAATCTGGTGTTTTCATTAGAGATGATGCCACAGAAGGAGTTTGGAGAAATTTACCAGTTTAGTGCTGACAAAGTGGGATTGATTTCAACTCACAACTTGATACCTAAGTGTAGTGAACCAGGAGTAAGATATTTAAGCTCTTTTTACAGTAAGCCAAAGTATGGCTTGGTTTGTGCCACACTATGCCAGTGCGGTCACTGTGACCTCTACAGGGATATCTAATGCTTTTTGAGACACCTCAAGATATTTCACCAGTCCTTGGCTGTCTCACCACACATGTGTAAGTCTCCTGTAAGTCCTATGCCATATCTGCCAATCCCAACAGTTGTCTTGAGCTCTTCATGGTGTCCCCAATCACCATTGTTGGAGGAAGTAAATAAATCCTTGTCCTCCACTGAATATATTTGGAGTTTTGGCATCTAGTTCACATGTAGATACCTAATTTAGGTGGCTACAGGTGGGACCTGATTTCTACCTCAGCTATCTCTTTACGGAAAACTGGTTTTCTTGGAGCTAGGAGCAGGGTTGGAAATTTCCCAGTTACAGAGTCCAAAGCAGAAAGTGAGTGTAGTATGGCTGTCAAAAAGACATCACTCAGTGATATTTACATGGGCAAAATTTACAGTAAAACTGAGGATGTGATCTTCTGTGAGTAATGCAATGTCAAGCTGCCTCTGAAAGGGGCAGTCCTTGTTCTCTTGCCCTCATTGTGCCACGGACTTCTCCTTTTTCATTTCAGGAAATCAATTGTCTGTATCAGCAAGATGGATTATTTCAGCAGGCTGAGAGGACAAAACCCTGCATTTAAAAAAAAATGTATTTTTCACTGTTAATTTTGCACTTGAACACCATGCAGTGAATCAACTCATCCTGCAGCCTCTTGCTTATCCAGGCCAACAAAAAGAAGGAAAAGGAAACTGAAGAATTTCCTTCAGCTTTTTGGACTCTTTTGGCATAACTGTAGTGCTAGCATGGGCCTAAAGGCATTGGAACAGAGCGAAAGCAACTTGTAACACATAGGTAAATCTATTACTTATATGTAGATATATTTACCAGATTTTTTTTTTGTTTTATATGCTGTAAATATATATCATGATGGAAGCAGTACCTCCTGGGGATGATAAGGAAGATATCTGTTTTTCCACAGTCTTTTGAGTAAACTGGAGTGTGTGTGTGTGTGCACACTTCAGAATCAATACAGAAATGCTTGAACCCACTACTTTTGCCTGGTGATCATACCATCAGATATGTGTATTATGAAGAGAAATGCTTTAAAACAAATGTATGTTTTTAATTACCATTTTAAACTTCCAATAAGCATTTAATATATTAGAAAATATTTTTAGTAGTTTAAGAGTAGTTAAGAGTATTTTCAAATCTGTTCTGTGAAGCTGTCTTTTCTGCATATGATCTCATTTTCATTCTGGCAAAGCATTTAAGAATACAAACAACAAAATAATTTTTTTTGCCATCTTCCTTCCAGGTCTTGGGGCAAGTAGCTTAGTTATGTTAAGATGCTTGTTTTGTCTTTTAAATGTTTTGTGAATCTGTTTGAAGAAAATATCAAAGGAATCCTGAATGAACGAAAAGTGATTTGATGTAGCAAAAGGGATCTAATCATTGGGATCTGTGTTTGTGTATCCAGCCAAAGAAAGTAAAAAAGCCAAAGGAAATTAGATGAAGCCAAAAGCTCTCTGTTAATGTCTTTGCTTATGTATCAATATCTTTAAGGAAAATACAAAGCTGCTATTGCAGCTGAAGTAATAGTGCTTTTGGGGGGACAAAAAGACTAACAGAAACCAGCATTTATTTCTGGACAAGATTTTAGGAAGAGCAATCACAGATTTAAAATTCAGTACTATTGGGGACAACTACTACTACTTGGGGACATAAAAATTCACAGGGTAATAAACATTATACCCGATTCAGATAATTTCATTGCTTACATGTTAATCAAAATTTGGAACCACACTGCTCAGTAAAGAATGTTTGCAAGGATAAATATAGGTATAGTGTTGTTTTCATCACATTCTGAAGCGCAGAACATGCAATCCAAGCTTGAATGTCTAAGAAAGACACCTTTAAATCTGCTGCAAAATAATTATCTTTACTGCAACTTATAACTCTCCTCTTTTTTTTTACATAACTAGATAGCCTACTGCTTTTACAATATGTTGGTCCCTTCATGTGCTAGAACATAGCTGAAGAATAGAGTTATGCATATTTTCATCACAGTGCTCTGAAGAACTCTTTTAATCATATTTTGTTCACTGGCTGGGGGAAAATTTCCATAATCTTTGTTGTTAAATTGGTATTTGATAAATTGGTAATCATGGCTATCTTGATTAAAACATGATTAAAATACTCTTCAAAGTAGGGAAAAATATATATACTTTCATGGCTTACATTGCCTATACACTTTAAGATCATTTAACAGGAAATCGGTTTCACCTCCTGCAAAAATTCTTGGTAGTGTTCTGCAAATTATTACATGTCATTATGCTCAGCTGTATTCCTTACAAGTGTGGGGTTCCCAAGGACTTAAGATCCCCAACATGTTCAGGTGTGTCTGCACATGAACCTCAATGTGCAGAACTGCATAGGTCTGGACTGCAAGAAATTACATGAACTTGTGAAGTCTGACCTAAGGAAAAGGCAGAAATACGTTAATTGCAGGGTGCTCTTGTGTTTGTCTCTCCCTAGTCCTACAAATGCTTAATTATATAAACTAGATGGGTTTCAGAGGAGTATGAGAGATCCAAATTTTGGAGTAGCCAATGAAATTGAGATGAGGAAATGGAAGACCTGGTTATGCATCAGTAACTTTGTTATTCACTTATTTTGGGAGGGTCTATTCATTTATTTGAGGGAGTCTATTCTAAATTAAGGGATGAAGCTGATGTTGAATCATGATTACTATCCACCTGGAATTATGTGTCTCCCGCATCCCTCCATACCCAAAATCCCACGGTGATTATGTTTGTACTAAAGTCCATGGCCCCACAAAACAGATGTGATCATTGCTCGGAAGAGCTCTGCTTGGGATAGACAAAACCTGCATTTGGATGATTCATCATGGATAAGGCTGAGCCACGCACTCTGGCTCCATTCACTGTCATCCTTCTGACCACTGCTTTTGTCTGGACCAACTGGGTTCCTGGGTGTTTTTCCTAAGCCAGCCACACACTGCTCTTTGGCTGGGAAAATGGGAGAGAGATGGGGAGTATGTGGGAAAAGGTGAGAATCCCTTAAATTGGGAAACTGAAGGAAGTCCCAGAAGGCAGAAGGGAAAATTTTCTACCAACTCAACTGAAAATGAGTTAGCAAACTAGACAACAAAGTTCCACTTGACCTAAACTTTCAGCAACAATGAAAGCTGTGTACTCACATTATAGAGTATGCCCTTATGCACAATATTCTGTATGGAAGATACTGTATCAGTCACATTGTAAAAGACCTAGATCAACTTAAAAAAATAAAACCCAATAGAATGATTACAGCCGCTGCATAGAATGACAAGTATTATCAACAAAAATTAATCAGGCGCATCTTTTAGTGAACTCAATTAATAATGTGCAACAACAGGGTCTCTTTTCTTAAGATGAAAATTAATTAGTGGAGGGAAGGTCACTTGGAGATGCTGACATCACTCATCAGAATGCTCTGGCAGCTCTAATTATTTGTCTTCCAGGCTTGGGTGATCAGAAATTATTGCAATACCTGAGCAACATTTTGAAAAAGCTTTGTGCATGGCTCTTTTAATTAGACCTGGTATTTGATTAATGCAGTGGAAGCATTTAGATCAGCCTCTTATCATTGAGTGACTTAGAAGTTTTAGGGTATTATAGTGTGCAAGACAGGGTCACTACTGTAGATTTTTAATTCAGACTTTAAAAAAATCAGCTTTAACAATTTAAATGAACACACACATCCTTTCCCTTTTTCTTTATCATCACCTTGAATGAAATTATATATTCTCACTATCAAGTGAGGTAAACTGCATAGTGTGTGAAAATGTAATTTGTGTGTGCATAATAATACACAATTTACATTCATATATATAAATTTCAAAGCACCTGCTAAATTTGTGCAAGCTGGATTTATATAAGATTATAGCAAAGCAGTGCATTGAGCTGTAATCTATATTGCATTGACTTTTTATTTATTTTGTTTTTATTTATATGTAGAAACACACACACTTGTGTGTGCATAAATATATATGAATGATTTCCTGTTAGAACTGTGTGAATAATTTAGAGCAATTTTCAATGCCTTTGAAGCCAGGCACTGGATCTTGTTCTAATGAACCTAGCTGGTGGTACAGGTTGTACTGGCAACTGAGTAGTAGGCAAACACAAAGAATTTAAATGTTATTGATTTTAATAAAAACAATAATGAATAAAAAAAAATACTACACATTCAGAAAAAGAGAATACTAATAAAAAAAATATACCCCAAAGATCTCAATCAAACAATTAAAAGCCACTATGGACACTTAGGGATGACAAATGCTCTTAGTAGATGGCAGCTTTCCACTTCCTGTACCTCTGAAATCTTGCAGGTTAGTTTGGAAACACAAATGGCTTTTTCTGTCCATGGCTCCTCTCTGGCCAAAAGATCTCATTATTCTAAAGTGTTCCTAAAGCAAATCTGAGCTTCTAATATACTAATTGTTACAAGTACAAAAAATGCTTGAAATTTTGTTAATCAATATTGATTATGAATGAAGTTTAAATTTGGAGCATATACAGAATATCTCGAAGATACAGAATACTATTTGATAGGCAAACAAGAAGGCAAAGCAGTGATATATTTCCCCCATGTTTTTAAATCAAAATAAACTCTGAAATGAGCACAATTCTATGGAAGTTAATGTAATTGTTCTGGCTGAACACTAGATTTGGCCCATTATGTTGCATTCTCTCTTTGATTTCCTCCCAGCATGGTTTTATTATGACACAGCTTTAAATCATAAACTTATTCAGTCTAAGAGACTATAAAACAGAGTAATCAATTTTTATTTTTGATGTATTTGGTTATTTACAGCTTCATTGTCCAACTAGGGAATATGCAGCACTGATATACCACCACTGACTTCAATAGAATTATACCCTTTTATACTGAGGCTGAATTTGGCAATAACTGCTAAAAACGAACATATCCCGAAAATGTAATAAATTGCAATTTCTCATAAAACTCTGTGAAATAAATTGCTTGGAATCTCCTATTACTTAAAGTTCTAAAAATTATGTTTTACTGTATCAGATATAATTTGTTAGTCTCACCCAGATGGAAAGGAGTCTAGAAATTACTTTCTGCGTGGAAGGGATCATATACTGAAACAAAAATACTCTTGCAGTATAACCTAAAGATCAGTCAAGGCCACAGAGGATAGTTTTCCTTGAAGTTTATATTGTGGTAAGTCAGTTTTTGTTCCACTGGCCAGCTGAGCTGACTTGCAGGAATGAAGGGATGAGCTTCTGTTGCCCAGACCTACAGAATTGTTCCAAACATTGATTTCTCATTGTCCACCAGATCTATTACCATGAAGCAAGTATAATACTTCTCTGCAGCAGTGTGATCCTAAGAACTAGATTGCAGTGATCTTTTAATTTAGTTTTTGTGTTCAAAATTTAGTATTGAAATAAACTTCATGCTACTAAATGAAAATATATTGAAAATACCAAGAAGGTTTTCAGATACAGCTAATGCTTTGAAATTTATTTTCTATGAGGCAATAAGCTCTTCCTGGTAATTTTATTTAGGCTTACACTGTATCCAAATTGGGAACAGCTGTTTGGCTTTTTAGACAATGCCCTGGAAATTTCTATAAACATTTGTGGAAGCAAATTCTGGAAGATGTCATATTAAATGAGGTGAAACATAAACATTCCATTTTTTCACATCACATTGCCAGGTACTTAAAAAGATGTTAATATGTGTTAAAAGTTACATTTGAAAGAATAGAGCAAAGTAAATAACAATGTAGTGAAAGAATACAAGATAATTGATCTTCACTTCTAATTTTGGGCAACCCAAGACTGATTTTTGACTGGTAGCTTACCCAGATTTCACTGCCTTGCTAGTAGAAAGAGTACCTTTTACTCCACTTCCAATTTTAATTTCATGCAATTCTTCCAGTACTGTGCTGTCACACCTGTTTGCAGGAAACCTGCTTCAAACTTCTGTGTGAAATGCCTCACACCAGAGCAGGGGCATGATTTACTTGTGTACTGAGAGGAGTCAAACATCATGTGAGACTCTGTATGGTACCTCCTCCATCTCCAGAGCTCATCATTCCTAGAGCTCACCACATCAGTACCTCAACTCTTGGCCCAGGAAGATGCAGACATTTGGGACATCCTCCCATAACACATCTATCTGTTATTTTACTGTATCTGAGATCTGAACTTTAAAAGAATGAAAATGTTCAAGCAAATGTTGGAAATACACCAAATTCCATTACGATTTGACACTTAAGAATAAATCAGTTGTTGAAATCTCCTTGAGCTGTGCACAAAACGATGTCTGGTTCTAGCAACTCAGATTTTATTGTGACTTTATTTAGCAGGTGTTTCCAGTCAATTTGTTTAGAAATGCTCTGTATGTTTTTATTCATTTGTAGCTGTCACATTAACTCCCCTTTTTATCACTTATCACTAAAAAGACAAATTTCTAGATCTTTACGGCTGAATTTTGTTGTCAGTTTACTTTGGGAATTTCTGGGATAACATTAATCTAATTTACAATAGTAAACTGGAGAACAGAATTTAATTTCAATAATGTGAAGAACTTCTTAGGCACATGCCAGCAAAAAATAAATTCATGGAAATGAACTGCAGTTAGTCGAACACTTGGGTTCATTTTACAGTCTATTATTATTAGACTAAAACTTTGTTCACTGTTCTTCATTGTTCATTAATAAATACATTTTATATAGAAAGCCATACATGCCAATCTTGTATGAAAAAATTGTGTATAGAATACCACTTCTTCCAGATTTTAGTATGTCATAGCAGCATTTTGCACATATTTATATAAATGTACATTTTTGATGCTTTCTTGAAACAGAAATCTATGAAGTTTTTTTAAGGACTGGCTTTGCTCATTGTTTAAAATGAGTTACTTTGTACCAGATGCCTGGTGTAATTTATGTTAATGTTAATTAACAATATTTGAAGCAAATAATGATAAATAGATGCCCCCCCAAACATTATGCATCTAGTTGTCTAGGTAATCAAATTAGCACAAGCTTTGCCAGTGTTTAGACATAGGTCTTTATTAGAAAAAGTATACATCATTCCAGCTGTGATATTTCTTAGGCTTATTATTTTGATCAAACTTGAATCACAAAATTACTCTAAAGAAATTTACTTTGGAAACGATTTATCTCTGATTCTGGAGGCCAAGCTTTATTTCTCCTTCCTGCAAGTACAACATTAAAAGAACTCTACATTTAAAAAAATAATGCAAAGTGCTTTGTTTTATAAAATCCTTTTTTAAAAGGCCCCCAGCTTTCATAATAGCAGTAAAATCAGGTATTTCCATCTATTTATAAAATACATAGAAGTCTATCCTTGAACTGCCTTAGTAGCATAACCATATCATGAAGATAAGCTTTTATGTGTTTTGATTTTGATCTCTATACCAAATGCAAACTGATGGACAAAGGGAAGTTACACACTTATAGATATATTAAAGTTGTATGTTACATTTTATATCAATTAAATAAATATTAGACAAACTCCCGCTACTCTTTGTTTAGCTGTGTGGGGCTCAGCTGTGTTGCTTCTAACCCCAACTACATCACTTCAAATTACCAGTAAATTAACAGAGTAACACTTTCAACCTCAGAGCAGATTTGATCCAAATAGTCTTTAAATGCCATTTCTGTTCCTATTAACCTAAAGATCGGCATAGCAGATATTTTCGTAAGGCTGCCCAGCAATACAGGGCATTAATGGCTAAGTTGTGACAGCACTTTTCATGATGATTTATGATTCAGTGTTTAACTTGATTACTCCACTGCTGACTCTGAATACTATTTCAATTAGTGCACAGAAGGTCACATCACAAATATTCCTCTATAATCTATTCCTATTAACACTAATACACAGAGTAACCAAATCTTTTCACCCTTGTTGATTCAAACCATCCATAGCACTAACTGCAGACTTGTTTACCAGTTTACTTCTCTGGACACATCTGAAATGGTAATTTTCAGTGCTTTGAGTATCATTAGTAGCTGTACCATGCCATCGTGAATAAGCATCCCTTTGCTCATAAGTGTGCATTCATAATTATTAAAGGTTTAGATAATTTAAATGGAATGTTTTAAGAGAGAACTCACCTCTAAATTTTTATTTCACAGCTAATCATGAAGGGGAAAATAATGCGAAGACATTTAAGAAGCACAACGGGAGAGGTGAGCAAGTTACAATCAGGAAAATACATAAATCTAGGGTAGGGATCTTAGTAAAGATGAAATCTGGGAGCCATGCTTTGCCTGATGCTTATCTACCACATTCCTGCACACACCTCTAGTGTTAGCAGCAGTAAATGAGGAACAGCTGAAGTCTGGAAAGCTAAAAAAGGGAGCATGAGAAAGGCAGGGCAGCTCAACCAGAAACCTCAATTCTCCTGGTCCTACTCACGTATGCTTTCTGCCATCTCTGAGTCTTGAAGAAGTACTTTTGTGCCTCAGACTTGAGTAGGAGAGACATGCTAATGCTTCCAATTCAGGTTCTGGCTGCCTCCTTTTTGTCAGGATGGGCAGTCTTTTATTTGTTTCATATTTCAGTTTGGTTTGGATCAATAACTTGAACCTCCCTTTCTCCATATTGTCCAAGGGGAGTTGCATCAGTGGACATTTTCAACAGGTGAAGGTCAGTCTCCATGAAAGCTACAGCAATAGCTGCTGCCCCTTCCTATGCTACTCCTGCCAGTCCTGTATGCCACTGAAAGCCTTCAAATGCTGAATTCCAGTAAAGATTCCTGGCTTTTGGTTGTTCATGATTGGGTGAGTTGATGGGCTTTGGGTGATTTGATGTATAGGGGACACCGGCTCTCTAGATGAAGTTCTGCACTAAATAAATGACTTTTTCACTGAGCAGAAGAGGGAACAAAATTCTCTGATGTCATGGGCAGGGCTTTAACTGGACAAAAGAGTGGGATTACTTCCCAGCCTCTGCTCCACACACCATTAACACATTTAAGACAAGCTGATTTCATGTTAATATCAAGTGGGATTAGACACCCTCATGGAAATAACTTGTATTTCTAGCCTTTCAGGACTTTAAAAAATGCAAATGCAAATATTATCAGTGTTTTTGGGAAGAATACAATTCAATTGACAAATTCACAGACTTATTTTTTGAAGAAACTTTTTCTGGGTCTGGGAATGGCCTATATTTTGATTTGGCTGACTTTAGTGGAGGTGACTGCATTAATGTTTCAAATCAAATCAGGAATATGCTTTTAACATCAGTAACCAAATTGTTCCCACTTTCCATGTTGTGGCTGGTATTGCAGAGCAAATTTAAGAGTGTGTGAGCTGGATTCCCTTTGGGATGAAATTAGCACAAAGAATGTCATCTAGGAGCCATCAAAGGAGTTCCAGCTGCTAATTTATGTTCATCTTGTGGACCAGATTAGAAGTTCACTGTAAATTTCCCCCTAAACATTTCTCTGTGTGTCAGGTCCTTAGTAGCAGCCATTTAGCTCCAAAGACATTGTATATGCAGGTCAAAGAAAGGGTGTCTTTAGACAGTAAAAACCCAAGTATAAAACTTGGAAGTCAGTAATTAACACTTTTATTTTTTAACAATGTACACACCTAGAAGGTAACAAGAGTGATTTGAAACCAAATTATATCATATTATTATTACATTCATTATTTTACAGGTAAATTTCTTCTTTTTTCTCCCCCAAATATTGCATTCAGAGCTAGCTTACACAAATCTGTTGTTAATTTGCACACAGATGTCACTCTCTGCAGGACATAAAACCAAAGCAGAGACAGCCAACAGTACTATTTGTTGTGGCATCGTATTTACAGAAGCAGCCTGGCTTTCATGGGGTTTTTTTACAAAACAAAAAGAAGCTCTCCAGAGGGAAAATGGACAAAGCTCTAATTTGCTGCTCACTAATATTTAGGTACATACCTATTTATTTGCTGTATTGCATGTATTCTTTTTGAGAAACATAAAATTGTTGAAAATTGAAGTGTTGGAATAATTTCTAGAACAATGCTACTGTTTCCCACTGCGTTGCAAAATGTGTCTGACTGCAATTTTGGACAATGTTTTTCAGGGGACTAAAATTGTGGCTTTTTCTTTTCCAAGTTTTATCATGCTGAAAGTTCCAGCAAATATTTAAAAATGAACCATGCTGACAACCTCTTTTCTCACGTAGCTGGTAGGAAGTGAATTGAGATCTAACATGTATTGGACTGAATTGAGCAGCTAACATGGATATCTGCAAGTTGTTGGAGAAAAACTTATTTTCAGGAATTACAGCTTGGAAACAGATGTGTAGTGGTAACTTGCAGGTGGAGCTTTTTAACAACCACCCACTGACTTATACCCCTGGCAGAATGCAAGTAAGCTCAGACAAATTTATTTAAGCCTATCAATCTATAGGTAATCTATACAACTAGCCCGAACTTGCAGCATTTAAGGATGAAGAAACACAAAACTGTATTGATTATTATGTAGAATATCTTTCCTTTATCTGTACTGTAAGAATTTTGTCTCTGCTGTAATCAATGTGAAGAATTATATGACAGCATAAACACCATTTTATTTTGGTATTTTATCTCTGATATTTGTGATTACAGCACAAATAGGAGCAGTATTAAAGGAATAGTGTGCCTTAAGAACTGAAGAAATGGTCAGTAAAACTCTGCCCTTTCAAAAGAGATTTCCCCTAACACTGAGTATAAGTACATAGAATTATGTGCAATCTTGTTTCATGAATAACTCAACTATGACTTTGTTCCATTCATTATTCCACTTTAGTTTTAAAATACAATTCACTACACTTTTTGTAGAGAAGAGGGTCTGGATTTGTAAAGCAGCCACCTGTAGGTACAGGAGTGTTCATGAACTGATATGCATACATTAAATCATCTCTGGTAATCATGCTGCTTATGAAGTGTCACTTACACAACATACTGTGTTGTGAGTTTAAATCGTATCTTGAGTTTCTGTCCAGATTGCTAAACTATGAATTCAAGGACAAGGGAATTTGATTTATTCTTCTATATTAACCTTTTCTGCCTGCAATAAATATAAAGGGATGCCACTAGCAACAGTTCTTTTACATCTTTGGTACCTTTGTTGAACTCCCTTATTGTTCAAATTTTTCTTTTGTACTGAATGACATGTCCAAGTGATTTGAAGAAGAGTAAAACTCTACAAAAAATAATGCATGATAATTGCAATAAAATGACAGAACTTAATTTCCTAAAATAATCACTCCAATAAGTGTCACATGACAATGGAAAACTAAAGAAACCAATATTCCTCTATTTTCTGCTTGATGTAAATTCTGAAACATCTTCAGACAGTTCAGTATTCCATGTGATCTGTACCCAAAAGCAGTACTATAGGAAAGAAACTGATGTTTCTTGGATTAAAATAAGCATTATGACTTCCTGTGCTAAAAGGAATGTGGGACCACTCCTAGTACAAGGTACAAAAAGTGCTAAGCATTGTATCTAACATCCAAAGTTAACCTTCTGGAAGGTCACATCAGTTCTTTGGTAAATGCACCAACATTTTCAAATTTTGGAAGTAGTCTGAATCACTGCAGAAGAGAGGGAATGAGAACTACAGAAGAGCAGGGTGGAGGGAACCTGTTCAGAGGTAGAAAAAGGAAGAAGAGATTAATAGCAATAAAGAGAGAAAGGACTGGCATGGGCAGAGCAGGACATGAGCTGTGCCTGGACATTACAGAGGATGAGGAAGGAAAGCTTGCAAGAACTAGCAGCCACTTCTCTCCAGAGCCTTAAACAGAGTAGCTGAGTTGCAACATCCCTCAGCTGTATGGGACATGGCTGCACAACTGGAAAATAAGCATCTTACTCCCTTTGGAGTCTAGGTCACAAAAAATAATGTGTTTTCACTTTCATGGCCTTTATAGTGTGTTTTCTGACATTGTTCACTAATTATTCCTTCTTCTTCCTTTTTTTTTTCTTTTTTCATTTTTTATTTAATTGTGAAATTGGATACTTAGGCAGTAATAAATTTGTGATAAATTTCTTCAGTTTAAAATCTATGCAGAAAGAAATACATAACAGAGTTTTCTCAGATATAGTAACTTCCAAAATTAACACTGTTAAGTTCCAGAGATTTTCAAGTGACATCAACAGCTGCTTAGAAATTTGCTTTCCTCTAATATTTGATGTTACAAAAGTCCATTGATTGGTGGGTAGCATCAGGAGGAGAACTTAGGGAATTGCTAATGTTCAAACTATTTTAATGGCCCTCACTAAGGTGCTGAATTAAGGTTATGCAGGTACTTTGCCATTCCTTAAATTTGACACGAGTCTTCAGAAATTAATTTTTTCTGTGACCCAATTTTTGCAGGTAATTATCCTTTCTGTTTTTTCTAGTGCAGGGAATACCTCAGCTAAGATTTTCATCCTGAGATTTGGCATGTCTCTTTCCAGCCATTACTACAAACAGGAAACAGTGGGAACCATGAAAATTGGTTTGTGAAATAGTTGACCTTCTAAAGTATTGCATATTCAGTGTATTTCACTTTAAACAAAGACCCACAATATTTTTACTTATCTGGCTTCTGCTGCTCATAACTAAAAATAAAGAAATGCATAAAGCAGCGAACAATGAAAAACTTCCTTCTGCGACATGAAAACCACCTCTGCCAACAATTTGATTGTGTCCTAGGGACATGCAGAGAAGGAATTAAAAGCAAAGATCCTCTATCAGCTCCTTTTTGTTTGTGTATTGTTTGTGACTGGATCCGTTTATTAGCCTGGAGATAATGTGACAGTTGACTCGAGCAGTAACACAGCACTCATTAGTAAGCTTGACAGGGAGGTGCCAGCAGCTACTTGAGATTGTATTTTATCAGTCTTCATGGCTCATTTGAGAGGCTCACCACACTGTGATCTACTCCCAGTGCTCACTGGGACAGGGGCAAGCACTGCCAGTGCTGCTAAGGATGGGGACTTGCAGAAGTTCTCTGTGATGAGATAATCTCTCAGTGAAGAAATGTAGTGCTGACCTAACAATCCTGCAACTTCTGCTTGACAAATTCAGTATCAAAGGTAGGAGACTTGTGGAGAGTTTTTAATGTAAATTTTCTAACATTTCTGTACCCCTTAGGACAGTTATTTGCAGAAGTCTCTCTGAAAGGAAAATTGAAAAGATGGGTAAAAACATTAATGCCACTCTTGAAACTGTCATCAATTAAAAAAAGCAATGAAAATACTTTACAAATTTCAGTGTTTGCTCTCTTTTCCTTGACTTTTCCCATGATATTTTTGGTAGATTATGGTAATTTTGAAGTAATTTAATATTTTCCAAAAAATTTTAAGATTGTATTGATTTGCAGCACTGTGATTCATCACAATGATGCCAATCCCCATATGAAAAGATTTTGTATCATTCCTTCCACAGACATTAAACTGCAGTAAATAACATGACATAATAGAAAAAAAAAACCCAAAAAACAGTGTTTCTCTATTCCTCTCTGCATGTTGAGTTCTTCAGAGACATTAAGAACATGCTTTCAGTGCCCCTGGAAAAGATAGTGACATATTCATAAAATACACACAAGCTAAGATTCTAATTTATTTACACTGTTCACGAATGAGTACTTGGGTAAAAAATTAACTATTGCAAGATTCATGATAAAAACATGACTCTTGGCAAAACTGGTGCCTGTTGTGTGTATTGCTGAAATATCACGTGCTACTGATAGTTTCCTACTGCTGTGTGTTGGTAATGTCCCCCAGATTACCAGCTGAGGAAACAGAATGTCAGCTTTTGTCAGGCAAGAAGAAATGTTTTAATGTGTTTAGGAGGTTAGTGCAGTATGAATTACTGAAATACCATATGTCCTCTAAAACACATGGCAAATTTATCTTGCCAGAAGAACTGCAAGTAAAAAGCACTTGGCTGTGTGGTCTGATACCAGGCATATAAAAAAACCCCAAACAACCCCCCCCACCATACTTACATGCCATTTTGGGTAATTAATTTTATAGAATCAGGTAAGAATTATATTACAACGATAATGTATAGAACAGCCTGACTTCATTTATTCCAATCTTTTTTGTATCTTTATATAACATTGAAATTCCTTTTTTGATGTTTTCTATACCTTATCCATATAAGGTTTGCTTATATGTACAAAAATAATACTTTATTTTAAATGATTGTATCATCCCTGTACCAGAAAATGGTTAACCACAAATTCTCATAATAAAAAATGAAAAATGCCTGTGCCCAGTCAGACTCACTGAATATAGACAAGAGATACCAAAGGTGACAGAACTCAGGGATTTTAGTAAGAAAGGGAGAACTGAGGAAGAAAAATGTGAGGCTGGATGCTCGTTTTGGGAGCATGTATATATGGAAAAGGAGAAAGGGAAAGAGAAGTCACTCCTTCACCAATGAATGTTGAACTCTGGCCATAATTTGAAGCATAAATGCAGCATTCATGATAGTGTCTAAAATTTTATCCTTTGAAGTGATTATACCCTTTTTTTATTGATCATTCACTTGTTGATACTAGTTACATATTTGGTTTTTGTATAATCTGGAAGGAATTTCAGTTCCTAAACCTAGAAGTCAACATGTGAATTAATTTGTTCAACAGTATCATCACTGAAGTATTGTTATGCCTGTAGCAGAAAACAATCAAAACAAGAAAATTCACTGCTAAGTCTTCACCATGCCATATGTCCTCTAATATCTAATTACAACAGGGGCACAATAAGCAAGTCATTAAACTCGCACCCTATTGTGCATAGGTATTAGATGACATGTGGTGCATTTAAAATAA
The DNA here is from genome assembly GCF_051311805.1 of Agelaius phoeniceus. Lineage (NCBI taxonomy): Eukaryota > Metazoa > Chordata > Aves > Passeriformes > Icteridae > Agelaius > Agelaius phoeniceus. Next base: position 51,969,365 of record NC_135266.1, read on the forward strand.
AAGAATGACATTCCACTCAATTCTTTTATTTGTGGCAACACTTTCTAACGTAGGAAACTTTGGTCTCTCTTTTGGTCTTCTGGGAAAATTGCCAAGATTATAGTTTTTGACAAAAATTATTTAAAAAACACCCTCAGACCTCTGGAATCTGCAATAGCTATTTATATTAAATATACATCAGCTTTGTTACAGAGGTCTCAAAAGTTTTCTATATTCAAACATTTCTGAGGAGTCTTTTCACCATTTAAAGAAACTGAGTTGACACAGGATAGGAAGAAAGGTTCCTTTATGAAAGCTGATTAAAGGATATTTAACAAAGAACAGACCTTACTAGCCCTTTTTGGAACAGAGATAAATCCATGCTGAAGCACTACATAGAGAGTTGATCAGATCAGTTTTATTGAAATCTTCATTAACAACCCAGAGAAGGGACTAGACCGAGAAATCTTTTTGTTGGTAGATGATTTCAGTAAAATGTTACCAATGACAAGGAACTCCAGAATGACCTTAAAAATCTGAGTCAGTGGGCAAAAACATGGCAAATGAAGTTTAATGTAGGTGAGTTTAAAGCCTCTAGGAAAAAGTAAAGTTTGAGCACAAACTTGAAAGTCATAACCATGGAAAGGGCCAGTCCTTAAATCATCAGTTTTGAAGTCCAAAGAAGCCTTCAAAATGCTGGTCATCTCAAAGAAGGGAAGGGAGAGCAAAACAGAAGCTCTCATTTTCTTACAGTCTAAGACTTTGTTAGCTCAACATCTTGAGTATTGTGGGTAGTTTGGGCCTCTCCGTGGGTGAACATAAAGAATTTTAGGAGTGTAGGGAAATAGCAGGTGGAGTAGCAGATTTATGAGGAGACATTCAGTTTTTAGAGGAGAAAGGTAAAAGTGATACAGCTGAAATTCACAAAATCATGAAGGTGAATAAAGTGCAAGTAGGTTAATTGCATTTATAAATAGTTGAACATTCCCCTTTCTGATGCACAGTTAGAATGTATCAGAAGTATTTTAAGATGACATTTCAAATATGATTTCAAACTTTGCAGATCCCATGAAATAGAAAAGCAGCTTAGAGCCCAGGCTTGAGTTTGCCATTATTACAGCTGCTATGATAATTATTATTTTGCAGCATGTTTTCATATTTTTAAAAGTTACTCAATTTTTTGCAGTTTAAAAATTGTCACTTTATGTCCAGTAGATAGATTTTGGTTCATCATTTAATTCTAACTGACTAGACGGTGTTAAACCATGGAAACCAATGCAGTCCTATATGGTCCAAAGTATGATAATGTGAACTAACCTAGGTAACACTATAGTTAACAGTGCACAAGATTCAAGTGAAAGTCTCAAGTACATATTGAAATGTCTAGAAGTCAGAGTTCAATAGAAACTCCAGATACAGTCTGATACCATATACCTATATAAAACATCTCATACTTAAGACCATCACTGTTTTCTGTAATATTTCTACACTTGCTGCTTTCACTTTTCTCTGTTTTTTAACAGCATTTTAGGCATAAGTTTACTTATCTTCCCGTTATTTTGAGAATTCTTTGGACACATATCACTCTTCTCTGCTGCTGCAACTCTTCCTATAGTTTCTGCACATAGTACAAGGAAGGATCTTTACTTTTAATGGCAGAATACCCTTAGCACAGTGCGCTGGTTTCAGCTGGGGTAGAGTTAATTTTCTTCCCAGTGGCTGGTATGAGGCTGTGTTTTAGATTTGTGCTGAACACAGGGATAATAATATTGAACAGGTTTTGTAATTGCTGAGCAGGGCTTGCACAGAGCCAATGTATTCTCTGCTTTTTATACTGACACACTGGTGAGGAAGTTGGGGTTGCGTGGAGGATGGGAGGAGACACATCCAGTGACCCCAGCTGGCCTGAGGGATATTCCAGACCAGAAGGCATCAAGCTCAGTATATAAAGGGGAAGGAAAGGAGGAAGGGGGGATGTTCAGAGTGTTGGTGTTTGTCTTCCCAAGTCACTGTTAGGTGTGATGGGGCCCTGCTCTCCTGGAGATGGCTGAACCCCTGCCTGCCCATGGGAAGTGGTGAATTAATTCCTTGTGTTGTTCTGCCTGCATGACTTTTGCTTTCCCTAATAAACTGTCTTTATCTCAATCCATGAGTTCTCTCACTTTTTTTCCCTTCTGATTCTCTCCCTTATCCCACTGATGGGGGAGTGAATGGTTGTGTGGGGCTTGGTTGCAGGCTGTGGTTAAAGTGTGATACAGACTATTAGTGTAAAAGAGGAGGAAAATGGAAAACAATTATGTTCAAAACACAATGCAATAAAGCAAAAACTGTGGTATTAAAATGGACTCACTCCTGTATTACTTTAGCCTCTCATTTCAGGCTGTGTTTTCAAAGTGTTTTCTTTCTTTGATACAGCCCCGATACAGACATTTGAGATGTACAGATCAGCCATATGAACTTTATAAAATGTCAGTAATTGCTGTCCATGCACATAAAGTCGTTATTTTAAACAAAAAAGCCTACTTAGGTTCCCCACTCCCCCTACAAAATAGGTGAAGAGATTAGCTCACATTAAGGTCCAGTGGCTTGCAAAATTAAAACTGTTGGAGCAGAAAAAATCCCTGATCAGATATTTTAAAATCAGCATGATAAGATCAACAATGGGCTACCAATAAACTTCAGAGTTTTTAAATAAATCACCTTGTATCTAAGGTTTCTTAATGTTATAAATAATATTTTAGAACTCAGTATCAAAGTAAATAACTAGCAAAAATATAAAAACCAATTTCTTTATATTATTTTGTCCATTAGATTAAGGCTCTGTGAGGTTTCATAAAAACTGGACTATCTCTAAAAGTTTTTCCACCATTACCATTTCAATATAATAATAGACTAAATGCAAGCATGTGTACATTGTGCTAAAACCACACAATATATGTCTATATTGCTACTTTTCATTAATATCATGGAGGGTTGCACAGTGGAAGAAAGGAGCAGAAGTACCTGAACAGTACATGTACAAATGCATATACAGTATTTGTAAAACCCAAATATCTGTAAATGGAAAAATATGAAGCCTTTAAGCACAGGAACTTCATTTCATACCTAAGAATTAACAAGGTTAATATGTTTTTACAGACTACATGTTCATATAAAAATGGCCTTTAAATGTCTTGCTTTAGCTAAACACCTCCATGGATTGCTGGGCTGATGGTGAAATCCTTTAGCAGGATCCTGCTTTTCATTGTCATTTTCATATGGGCTTTCTTGTGATATTGGTCATGCCATTTTCAAAAAAACTTTTGCTTGTTATTTGTTTTTATGGATTGAGATATTTGTTTTTATATGGTTAATTGCTACCTAAACATAAAATTAATATTGTGTTACAAGAGGGTAGCACTGCACGTAAGGGGGTTGGTGCTGTTGTCCATAGAAAAGAGAAACATGTTGAAAAAATAAAAGTGACCCAAAAAATGGAAACTATTCCCATGGGAAAGTTTTCTTTGGTTTTATGATATAGATTTTTTATTACACAGGAATTAAATGCCCAATTAAAAATAAATAAATAAACCCTATCTTGCCAAGCATATTATGATCTAGAATAATATGCTGATGTTGGCTGCCCTGATATACAGATAGTCCCAGATAATTATGCTGCAAAACATTACACAGTGCTTTAAAAACACAGCAGAATACAGCTTAAATTTTAAGCAGAAGAATTATTTCTTATTACAACAAATCACTGAATAAAAACATAGACAAATACAAGTTTATCCAGTCATAGTGTGGGTACAATGCCAAAAACAAGTTAGCTGTACATGTTTGGCTTTTTTCTGAATGCTTGAAAATGTGGTTGGCAAAACAAAGCTAACTGAAAGAATACACAGATTTTCAGGTATTCAAATGCATTTTTTCCTCGGCTCATCTGTGACAAACCTTAGATGTGTATGTGTGTGTATGTGTAGATTTGTAGAGAAGAGTATCATGTCTTTTTTTTTTCAGGGTTGGCTTGGATGGATTGTTTGCAAATAACAGCTACAAAAATTACATTTTCACATTCAGAAACTACATTTTTGAAACTTTTAATGTTCATTTTACCCTTAAAATAAAGACTATACATGACTGATCTATATTTCATATGAGAAATAATTCAAACTTGAGACAGATTCCAGCCAACATTTTAAAAAATGGTGATTTATGAGATGGATAATTCAAATTGCCTTTAAAATTTCTGGTTTACATGAAATATTTTGAAATATACATTAACCTTTGAGATGTTTTGGGCTGTTGGCCAGAATCACAAGTCTTCTTTGACAATAGTAGTAAGGGTTTTTTTTCTAAACACCGTTGCCTTGTCATGGACCAATGCTATAAAAATAATTTAATATTTTTCTCAATAGTGTCATCTACCTTGAAGTTTTATTTGGTGTGCATTTAGATGTCTAATCTCTGTGTTGGATGAACTGTGTGCTCTGTGTGAGTGGGAACAAAGCTGCTGGGGAAACCAGCAAAAAGCTGTCGCACTAATTTGTCAGTTAGCTAATGTTTGCTGAGGAATGGCTCAAGGTGTTTTTTGTCAAGAATACTGCTGGCTTTGGTCATACTGTTTGTGTGGTCCAGATGCCCTGGGTAGTCTGAATCACCAAAGTCATAATAAAGTAACTGGTGCTGCTGCTATAATTATTTCCTTTTGTCCAAAGGTTACATTATAACGTATTTTCTAACTATGAAAAGTTAAATTGGTAAGACATCAGAAAAAGAGGAAATAGGTTTTCATTGTATTGTGGAGATTTTTTTTTCACTCATAGAATCAAATCTTCCATCTTCTAAATTAATAAAATAATTTAATTTGCTACTGCACCACCTTCAATTCTCTTTCATGCCTCTATAAGTTCCTTTTCTCTTCCTGTATTGCCCACAGTCACCTCCCATAGACTTGAACTCCTGGCTGGGCAAGTGGCCACGCAGGGCTCACTGATACCAGGCTGCACAGGGGCCAGCAGCCCATCAGCACAAGTGAGTCAGGGCAGCAGGGTCATGGCTACCTATGGAGACCATTCGTAGCCCATCTGATACTTCTCAAAAGACTTGTTCCAATTAAATATCTTTGGCTCTTCTATCACTTTATCAAGGCTGGCTAAAATTGATCAGGGTTTTGTCAATGGCCAGGAGCTGTCTGATGGACAAATAGTTCTTTATTCATTCACAAACTCCTTTTTTTTCATTAGGAAACCAGCACAAGCAGCTCATATGTGCAGTGTGTTAGGCAGAGGTGAATGCTGGGGTGTTTTTGCCAACCCTCATAATTTGCTCTGTCTCATTTGGCAAATCATATTTTTTTTCTCTTTGAAAAGTTTTTTATTCTGGCTCATGCTATAACAAAATCATTCCTTTGAGATTCCAAAGGCTTTCTGTGGTTTTGCTGCATGCACTTTATAGCAAATTTGCAGGTCAATTCATTTGAATGCTCTGACTGTGGTGAGTTCATACATCATGTATAAAAATCTTGTAAAGTTTTGAGATCATGTCAAGAGTAAATTCAAATATTCCATCTAATTTAAGCAAAAGGCAGCCTTTTTGAAACTGCTAACCCAGCTTTCCATTTTTTTTTGCTTCTTTTCAATTTTGATTAAAAAGGAAAAAATATCTGCATTTATACTATTTTGGCCTAGGTCTGTTCAGTTATTTGCCATGACCCCTCCTCTCAATACCCTTTAGTTACTTTTGACCAAATTTCACAGGTTTCATGGATCACAGATCAGAGGAAATGTGTGATGTAGATTGCAAAGCTGGAGAGAAGGACCCCATTAGTGACCCAGCTGAAGAAAATATTGCAACCACTGTTCACCACTGTTAGACATCAGAGAAGCCACACAAAGCAGGTGTGCTTTCTCTGAGCAGGAAATGTTCACTGGAAATGCAGCATCTGTAGAGGGAGAGAGTATTAGCTGTGCCAAACAAATCCATAGGAAACTCGGCTTGTTTAGCTCTAGTACTCACTAACCTGTGAATGAGAACGCTATTGAATCTGTCATATGTGAGAGAGTGCACATGCATATTCCTTCAGCCAGATGAAAGCAAGTCTTGTTATTTCCTAAACAGTGTTACAAATGTGGATTCAATTGTAAAGTTTTTAAAATGTGCATTTCATTTGCTAGAGATCTTAGGTTGCGTTTCATCTGCTATTCTTTCTAACTCCCCAGCAACAGCACAACTCAATACAGCAAGATTTACTGTCGCTCAAGCCACATTACTGAATGCTCCTGGTTTCATAAAATATTATGCCTACAACTGCACCATGGAAAAGAAAGCTAAAAGGCTGAGAGGATCTTATCTCTCTGGTATATTACTCTCCATTTAAAAAATGCACAGGTAAATAGTATCACATACTTTTTAGCCACTGATGTTATTTGACAGAAAGTTCCTATGTTTTATGTCTAGTGCTGGGCATCTCAGTTGGGTCAACATGAAGAAAAGTGGCTGCATCATTTTAGGATGTTTTGTAGCACAAGCTTTTCTAAGAATTTGTTATAATCATTGGGCTGCTTTTCTTATTTGCCACTTATATGCACTTGATTTGATACATTTCTTTGATTTTCCTTTGGAAGGAAAAACTCCAGTCTCATCCTACTCATATCTTTTGTTACTCTTGGCATCCCTAGAATACTCAGAGTCTGACCTTCTGACCTGTCATGTGCTGTTGAACTAGCAAATCAATTAATGTAAGGATTTTAGTATATCCCCATTGTTTTACACCACCTTAAAAATACTGCAGGGCTTCAATGACTTAATTAATTAAATCTCAAGTTCTATAAATGCATATAGTCTGGACTGGAAGAACTGAAAAACCATCACTCATTTCAAGAACTGTGCTTCCTTCCCATTAAAGTTCTTCTGTGGTGAAATGGACTTAGACACTCTGACCCAATTATTATCTTTCAATATTTTAGATGGCTTTTTGATGAAAACTGACTTGAGAAGCAAACTTTACTGAAAACAATGTATAAAATTACTAGTTTGCAAATGGAAAACTTTCTATAGGAGCTGCTAGCTGTTCTAATAGTACATTAGCTCTATCGTACCCCTCACAGTTTCTACAGTGCAAAACTCCTCAAAATGAGTAGTCTGTATTTGGGTTGGTAACAGTGAATTTAGAGAAGCAATTCAGCATCAAAAGTCTTTGATTTGAGAAACAGGGTTTATAATAAAAAAGGCAATGGGATGACCCAAAGTGGTTGAGCTGGTCAGTAAGGAATGCTCCCCTCTGTGCTGGTGGATCCTCTTGGGCAGCAGAGAAGGGTTTGGGAGCCCTTTGAAAAATCATTTCTCCAAGTGCTCAGCCACATCAGTAATACCACAGTCTAATTCAGCATACTCTAATAACCACATCCGAGCCCTCTAGAGGTTTTTGTTGTAGAATCAATTTCTACAAAAATACCAGTCTGAAAGTATATATTTTTCAGTGGTGCAAGGACTGTAAAAAATTATTTTTGTAATGAGGCAGTATTTTCTTTCCCCATGTGAAACGCTGGTGGAAATCACGATAAATAAATGCAATGTCAGGTTAAAAAAAATGTTGTAGTTTCATGTTGTTGGTTTGCAAATTGAATTTTTACATAAAATTTACACTAAATGGAACCTCATTATACAGGGATGAGGTCCAGTATGATCCAAATCATTAAAATCACTGTACTGCTTAATGATTCACTAAGTGGTACTGCAGTGCCATAAATTTAGTACTAGTTTCATGATTCAAAACACCAGACTGAGACACCAGCAAATCGTATGTGGATCATTAAATTTACAATGAATGTCAGAGATGAAATAAGGGGGAAAAAACACTTTGAGAGATAGGGATAATATGTGCTCTAAGGTGACATCCATCAAGATAAATGATCTTATACCACTTCTGCTTGGATAATAATGGGGGGTTGTTTTTTTGTTATTCTTCATTTCATAATTTCTAAAGGAGTTGAAAGTCTAAGTCTTTTAAGAATTAAAGTATCTGTCATTTTCTGAGTACCTTGTGATCTATTTTATTTGTATTTATACAATATACATATGCTGCTACATTCTCCTCTGACCACATTGGGCCAGATTCTCCCCTTGGTACGATCAAAATAGTTCAGCTTTCTACATTCTACAACAGTGGATTAAAATAGTGTAGCCAGTACACTAAAAGTGCTATCAGAACCCTTGAAAACAATGTTTTGAGGTTTTGAATACATATAATGGGTGATCAAATAAAGAAGCTCCTTTCTGACAGCAAAAACAACAACAGCAACAGCAACAACAACAATAATAATAGTAATTTATATTTCATTAGTATGCACATTCTAACTTAGCTATGCAAATAAAAAAAATGACATCCAAAGAAGCAGTTCAAGGTACAAGCATGGGATATTTAATTTTATCAGTTTTAGGCGACTGAATAGTTTGCTTTTCCTTTGATTAACTATTTAATTGTTTTAATTCTCCACAAGTAGCTGTTCCCCACCATGAATCAGGCATCATCAAAACAGTAGACAACATGTGGGCTGCATTTTTCAGAACCAACATATCCTAAGTGAGGGGTAATGCATAGATTTGAAAATAAAAGATATTCATGGAAATTAAATAAATAAATAAATTTCAACCACACAATGTGACTGGATGGAAGAATTTAATATTTTATCCAGAAATAAATAAATTGAATAGAATGAAATACTGTTTAAGGTATTTTACTATCTCTTAGAGCTAATGAAACTATATAGAAAAATAAGAATTCTGAAATTGCATATCTAGGCAGGAGGCAGGTTTTCCAAATTTTTGCCCTACTGTCTTATTTAAAATTTCTTTGCATTTCAGTGCTCTGAGATGCCAAATGCAGCAAAAATTCGGACATAAATGCTGTGAAATATAACACTTCACAAAAAAAAAAATACAGAATATAAAACCACAAACCTTAACTGTCATTTCAGAAACTTTATATACTGGCTTCTTTTTAATTTTGACTTAAAGCATGTGAAATTTTAAATTTTGACTTAAAGCATATAAAAAAAATGGGACTTCTTTCTGCATTTTATTTCTTTCTGAAATGAAATAAAATTAGGCTATTTGCCACGCAGTCAGAAATGCAAAATATAAATATTCTTTCACAAAGATCTGATTAGGCAGTGTGTGTGACCTTGAACCCACCTACACTTTGAGCTGCTATTTTGCTCAATTATTAGTAAGAACAGTTTAGGAAAATATAGGAAACCTCCACAGTATCAGTTTCTGACTCTTTTTGTGTCCCTCAGTAATGTGTCTCCTGGTCAGTGCTTCTGTCCTCATTTTTAATGTTCTGGTTTCATGAGCAAAGAGTTGTTTGTTGCTTGCCCTGACCACCTCTTTTTTGATTGGAAATGTAAGATTTTTTGCTATTCTTGCTGACTTCTCAGTTCCTTCCTTAACTCCACTCTGTGGAATTTTCATCAATCCATGGAACTGATACCAAACACAGTGGACACCTTGCATAATGGAAACAGTGATTCATGTTATTACAATAATGCAAATTTAGGCTGATTGCAGTAATTCCTTTTGGATCAAAGTGGAGAAGAAGTAAATGTTTTTTTTGCACATCCAAGAGCTTAAGAAATAGAAAACTCTTCAAGATTTATGTGGGTCTTGAATTGGTTTGAAATTATATTTTACACACATTTAAATCACTGCCAGCCATAGGATTTTTTCCAAAAAGATTGTTTATAAATATAGTGTCTGTTGTGAGGAGGTTGCAGGCTGTTTGCACTGTGAAATTGTACTTAAAAACAATTTATGCCAGCCAACCTGGATTTATTTTTTTCTTCACACTAGTCTTGTAAAAGTGGAAAGTGAGATGAAAGGAAAATGAATTCATTTACTTTCAGACACAGGAAATGCTACTAAATTTGGATATGTGAAAATCTTGAACTTTCACTGGGGAAAAAAATAAATGATTTGAGGCCCTAGTGATCACACAGAGGATCCAGACAATTTGACAGGTATGAATTTATCTCACTTGTGAATGAATAACCTTTGGTAACTCACTTGAGACTTAAATATTCTGAACACATTTTCTCTAGAACACTTCAAAAGACACAGTTCATTTCTGTCTCTACCAAACAGCCCCTTTGGTTACCTTCAGTTTACTGAGTTTTTTGCTTTGCAAGTTTGGAAAATTACCATAATAAAAGCCTACCAGTGAGTTTTACTCATGAAGGAATGAAACTAGGTTAACTCATTGATTATTCTAAAGTCTAAAAAATCTGGTTTTGTATCAGCTGGGTGAGGCTTCATTGATCTCCTGTAAATCTTGCTTCAGCTGTAAATGAAAATTCTTTAAAAACACTTCAAAATACAGGTATGCATTTTCAAAGCAATGCTTGAACATATTCAGCAGGTGACTTCAGTGTGAGCTGTTTTGTGTAAGGTGGACCAAGGTGCACCTCCAGGAAGTGCTGCATGCCCTCAAAGGAAGCAGAGAGCTGAAGATGTAAATGAAAGTGGAGGAGAAGGAAGGCACCCCAGCTGAGAGTGGTGTATCCTGGGTTAGAAGTGGTCTCAGTTTGCTGGGTGCACTTTGTAGATGGGTGAAGCACACTAAACTAGTACTTTAAGGTTACTTAAACTTAATGGCTATGTCCCTTCACCAGTCACTAACTATGAACTGGCAACTATGATGCATACAAGAGGATCCAGTTACTCATCTTGAATATGCTTTTTGAAATTTAATGGTTAAATATAATAGAACTTGGAAGTTAAAGCTTGAAGAGAGAAACAAAAAAGGGCAATGAATATGAGAGTCACTGGTGCTTTAAACTTTGATTTATGTTTGTCAAGGTTAAATGTTTCTGTGCTTATGCTCAACCTCTGTCAGAATGCAAATTGCTAAATATTCTTGTATAATATGTGGAAATTATTATTTCAAAGTTTTCAGAAGGTTGAGTTATTGAAAATGTTTTATTGTTTCATAATTTTCTGCTGAGTAGGCATGTGGAACTGAGAAACCACGAGATTACAGAATGGCCAAGGTTGGAAGGTACCTGTAGATATCATCAGCTTTGGATTCTAAAATCTAAATTTAGGTTTCTAAATGCAAGCACCAACATGTGAGTTAGCTACCTAAGCTTTCATCTAGTCAATAAAATTAATAGAAGATGAGGGTTCTTAAAATCACCCCAAAGTAGCTAATGATATTTAGTCAGATGTACAGCCTTGCTTGTTTAGGCTAACATTCAGCTGACCATAATGGGAACTGTATTGGGTGTGGCAGAGATGGGGCTCATTTCCCCAGAGCAGCCCTCCCAGTGCTGAGCTTTGCACTGGTAGCTGGGAAGGGGCTGGTGACACCCAGTGCTGTGGCCACTGCTGAGCAGCGCTGGCCCTGCATCCCTGCCCTCTCTCACATCTCACCCTCACCAGCAGGACAGGGGTGGGCACAACCCTGGGAGGGGACACAGCCAGGACAGGTGGCCCCAACTGACCAAAGGGATATTCCATACCACATGGTGTCAGCTCAGATACAAAAGCTGAGAGAAAGGAGCAGAAAGGGGGAGAATTGGTTATTTACGATATTTGCCTTCCAAAGCAGCCTCTACATGTGCTGAAGCTTTGAGTCCCAAGAAGTGGCCAGGTATCATTTGGTGATGGAAAGGAGAGAATAATACATTTGGCATTTTTGCTTTTCTTGTACATGTGCATCCTTTCATTTTAACTCTAGTAAACTGCCTTATCTCAACCTACAAGATTTTTTCCAACTTATTTTTTCTCTCCATCTGACAAGGGCAAGGATAGAGCAGCTCGGTGGGCACCTCCAGTCCAGCCAAAGTCCACTGACCACAGGAGCTTAGACTCTTAATTTACTTATAGGTACTGACATTTTGACAAATAAATTGGGGTTTTTCACCCTGCACTGAGTAGTCTTGGGAATGCTTATCCATTGTGTTTGTTGTTGTCAAATTCATGCTTTGGAAATTCACCAGCCTTGTAGGTTCCTTCTCATATGGTATCACCAACCTAGAGAATATATACATGTTTTTTCCCCTTCTGTCTGCAAAAGTCCTCTTTTGTCTGCATCTGAGGAGATCTATTCTGCAGGCCTGAAGGAAGTACACTGATGGCAGTTCTTTTTATATACATTTATGAGACTAAGTGTAACAATTTGTTCATTGCAATGGTGTCCTGATAGGGCAGCAATGGCCCAAGCAGAGAGGTTTTACTTCTGTGAGTGATATGCATCAGTGCTGATGTTCCTGTTGTCACCTGAGTAATACATCTGCTACAGGTCTGACCTTCTGAAACCACATTAAGGAGACAAGTATGAGCTAGGTGACTGATAATAGCTGATGCACGTGCTTCCTAGATCTGATGCTCTCTCTGCTTCGTCTTTTCTTCTGTAAAGCACTAAAGCTAAAAAGAAAACATGTCACTCATCTAAAAAGGATTATAAGCTTTCTTTGAAAACAATAGTGTAATTTAAACAGGCTAGATCAATAAAAGAAATATATATGTCTTCAAGCAGCATAGTGACACCCTTTTTTTTATCTAGAGTGCATTGTAAAGTAGTCAGCATACAATATCTTAACTAATACAAAAAATGACATATCAATCACTTTTATTGTGCTCCATCTTCATATGACATTTCAGCTCTTTGTTTAGATAATAATAATTGTACACAACTCTGTAGAGCTTTGTTTCTTTAGCGTACCCATGTCTAAAGCATTGTTATGTTTAATAGGAGGATTTCTACTTACAATATAATTACATTGTATATATAATTACATTGTATGTATCTAATTAGTCTAACCCTGTATTAGGTATTGATTGACAAGATGGGCTGAAACACAGCATGAAGAGACTTCATGGTAAATATCAATGTTTGGTTTATAGCTGTAAAGAGATTTTAAAACCTACCTTGGTTAAAAAATGGTAGTAGTGAATTATGGCAGTTATAGTTTCACATTATAACTGATTTACCAGCTGGACTGCATCCACAGTGTGAAACTACTGTATCAAGATATGGAATTACATAGCTCACACAGGATATGCTATTCATTTATATATTAAAGGGTTTTTCATATAAGCACTCATGCTCTAAATGCAACACACAATTTTAAAACCACATCTTACAGAAATATGCATAAAAGGATTGAAAAGAGGAATTCTTGTGAATCCTTTCAATGTCAAAGGAAGGTCTGTTCCTTCCTGTAAAACCCTCACAGCTCCATGAGCAAACTGTTTTAAAAAGCCTGGAAGAATAGATGGTTGAAAATAACAAGATCCTGTCTAATGAAGAAGAAAACGGAACTCTCAGAGCAAAGTAGATCTCAAGGCACATCTACATTTGTACTTTTAACTGAAGCAATTACAAACTTTGCCTAAAAGAGGAGTTTGCTTCTTGTGGTGCGTAAGTCTGGTTTGTGGCCTAGTGCTGAATAGGCTGAGGAACTAATGTCTGTGTTACTAATATCCTATGAATTAAAATTGACAACTGATAGTATATTTACAATTTTGAAAAATCAAGTATAGATGAACTCTTGTGAGAAAATGTTGTCATTAATGGCACAGCAGTGTAAGTGCAAACACTTGTGATTAGATTTGCCAGAGTGATAGCAAAGACTGAGGGACAAGGTATTTTGTCTATTTGGAACTTTATGCTTCCAAGTGACTGCTGCAAATATTTTCTCTGGTCACTTTACAGCAAGTGCAGCCAAAGTTCACACATTTTTTCAGGTAGGTTACTTAATAAGGAGGCTCACCAAATCCTGCTTGTTTGGGCAGTTCTGAGTAGTGTCATACACTGTGATTAAACATGGAAGTGATAAAGCCCTGGGTTCTTACAGGAATGCTTTAGTCCTAAAGAATAAAAATGTGAATATGTTGAGTAAGAAAGTGATGCTGAATAATTGTTGAAGTAAGCAAGAATCTAACTGGAAACTAACCAAGAATCTTATGCTGGGAACTTTATTCTCTATAAGTAGTGGTGATAGGTGACTAATTCTCCATACTTTTGCTTTTAAATATTTTAAAAAATAATTTAAAATTACTGCTCATATTTTCTGTCACCTGTACTCATGAGGCCATCAATGACACATTGCTCTATCTCTTGCTTAACTGAACTTGAAATTAAACAAAACAAAACAAAACAAAAACAAAAAAAAAAAAACCAAAACAAAAATCCCCAAAAAAATGAAAAAAAGGGGGGAAAAAAAGGAAAAAAGGAAAATTAGGCAGTTTCACATAGTCAATGTCTCAAATATGTCATGCCACTAGTTTTCCTGGAGTTTCCTTATGTTGCCATTAAACAAAGGAAACTGGTGCCAATTTATTTAGGAATAAACAAATACATAAACTCATGTTGATCTTGTCTTTTAAGGTTAAGGTGTGCCTCATAGGAAACTTTCCCTCATGAAATCATTTGCTTGCAGATGACCTTGTAAATGTTTATGCATTTCTCTCCATTTTTTCATTTTAGAGTTGTCCTGATTAAGTGCACTAGAGTCACTATATATTAATGTGACAGCTCAAATTACGGGGAGCTTGTAGAATAAAAAAGTAGGTAAATTGGATAAATGGGGTTATACTGGGATAGCTAAATTAATTAATTTTCTAGGAAAAAACAGAGTCTCTCTAATACTTAAATATCTAGAAGGTGATTATTTGTAAATAAATAATGTATAGAGAATACTTTTAATAAATGTAGTCAGTCAGATTTATTATTCTCTGCCAGCAAGTATTTTGCAATAATTTCAGCAGAATGTTCCAATCTGACATCTAACCTAAATCTTCACTACTTTGCTCATCCTACCCCTCCATTTTCTGAATTCTCATATTTCTGAGTCGGCACCTAATAGCAATGACTGCTATAGAACCTTTGGCTTTTGCAGAATAATTAAACATGGAAATAGAACCTTACTAAAAATAGTGCCAGAATGCCTCAGTCTTCTTTTAGGATGGCTGCCTTGAAGGTGAAAGAGAAGGTTAATTTTATCAGCACCTCAGTTCTTCTCCCTTTAGATCTTTAAAGGCTACAGGGTTAGACTACTTGTATTTATGATTTTGTGATGTGGACTTCTGTCCACCATGACTGAATGCAGGAACCTCTTCCCTCTCCTGAAACTCCTGCAGCAGCTTCTCCTGTCAGTGCATAATGATTTTCAATGGTAACAGATATAGATGGATTTATTTTAACCTTCTAGCTTACTTGTCCAGTTCCAGTTGAAGGTTTCATATTGTCAGATTTGTTTAGAGTTTCAGACAGTCCTAAAAAAATCTGAATTTACAGCTAGTCTGGCAAGATACCAAATAACTACATTGAGGTCTGATGTAGAAAGAATGTCAAAGTGCCATATGAGGAAGGATCAACCCCTAACTGTGACAATTAAAATGTTGGGCACTTAAATAAATGATGTTCCTCTTGGTACAGTTGTGTCTCCTTAATGATGTATCTTCACTATGAATGGTGAAATTAATGTCAATAAAGATGGTTCTGTTTGCTAAATTAGCATACAATTCTCACAAAGATTTAGTAATTTCTACACTTGGAATATTCTGAAACACAGACCATGTTCCTGTCATGGCAAATTAGGTCAATATAGAGAAACATGGAGTCATGGGATGATGAAACTTTAAAGAATACATTATGAACTGATGTCTTTTTAATTTAATTTTTCTTCTGTGACATTTAACAAATTGAATGTTAAACGTTGAGAGACACAGAAATGCTTTGTTTGATTACTAACAAACAGGGAAAATGAGTTCCCTCAGCTGGGTTGTAACATAGTGATATAAAGCTGAGCTTAATGATAGATTTTGGAGATGCTGCTGAGGTCCCTCATCCCCCAGGTATGTTAGAGGTTGGTGTGCCATAATACAGCCCACATCATTTATTAAGCTTTTTGTGCACTTTTATGGAGCTACTTCAGTTTTGCCTTTGCCATATCCTGTGATGAATTTTTAGAATCTCAAGATTTTGCAGAAACCAATGCAGCAGTTTTGCAATCCACATACCTCAGAAGGTACCTCTCTGTCATCAGCACATATCATTACCTTGAGTGAACAACTGGTTTTTTATGTTTAAAAAGGTAAGAGATTTGATAAAGTTAGTCAGAGTTGAACACTGAATGAATCCCCTTTCCTGCTTGCAAGGATGGTTATCACACTCCAGACACAATGAGAGCAAAAAAAGTTAACCTTTCATATTTTAACATTTTTCTTCTTAGGTGCAAAATAGAAAGGGCAACATAAGTTTCTGCATCCAAAAGCAAAGGTCTACAGGGTACAAATGAAATTTGTGTAAAAACTTCTAGGTCTCCCTAGCCAGGGGACTAACAGAGCAGCCTGCAAACTCATGATTCAACAGCACATGTATTATATTTTAGACCAGCATAATAAAAAATATGTATTATTCAGTTCACGTCAGCATGTCCTAAACTGCAGCCATGAACATTGTGGTGCACTCTGAATGCTTCTTCATTAAACTCAGGGCAATGAAGTAATTGAAAGGATTATCACAAAATTTAAATCATGAAGTCAGGATACATCTTGGTTTCCTGCTAATACCAACAATATTTATAATTAGTAAATTATTGACCATGTAACATCTCATTTATTAATAAATAAAAATAGATAGACATAATTCTATTCCTGAGACAAACATGTTTTTGGAATTGCTCACTTGGAAAAAAATATGGAATGTGAAATAGCAAACAGGTCTCCTAACTTCTGCCCTGGCTGCTCCTAACTAGATCACAATTTTGAATTATAATTTCATTGTATGACTAATATTATATATGCAACGATAAATGAGACACTTGGGGCATGAGACAAGGAACTTAAAACTCTGTCTCTGTCTCAGGACTGTAATTGTTTATTTACCTCTGTGTGATTCAAACCTGAAAGTATCCTCTTATACCCCAGTGTTTATATTATAAATTTGGGTATGATCACTCTTTTTTTCTTGCTCTTTTTGTAAGTGGCAACTGTGGTGAAAGGGGTAAATATAATTTTGATTCCAGTAATGACCATTGCTTGAGGGATGTTTGATTTTTTTTAAGACAAAAAGTAATTTACTGTGTAATACATAAATAAATTGAAATTTAGTTTTATAATTCCTTTCTATAGAATAATCTGGCATTAAATTTGACGGTAAATGGAGGAGTTAGAATAGAACTGTGGCACTTATTGGTGAGGTCTTTTACATAAGAGCATGAAATTACTGGCAGTCCTGGTGACTGATGATGTGAAGTGAATAAGTTGTGTCTCCCTGTCTGACAGTCCAGCTGAATGTGGTAGATCATAACTCTTGTATTCTTCTCCTTACCTCTGCCCATTTCTTCTCCCCACTTCCTCTCCTCTCATCAGAACAGGAGGTCATAGCTCTGAGATGTTGTGGTATTGCTGCTGCTTCCTGTAGCACATACACTTCAAAGGTAAGGCCTCAGGCAATAGCATCAAAACCATCTCACCTGTATATGATGCAGGAGTTTGAGAAATGGGAGTGTGGAAACAGCAGAGTTGCAATGCACCACTACACCCTGGGGACTGCCCACCTGGAAAGCTGCTTTGTAGAATAGCACCTGAGGGTGCTGCTGGACACTAAGCTCAATGTGAAGCAGCCTGTGCCCTTGCCACAGGGAAGGCCAATGGCATCCTGGGTTGATTCATGTGGTTGCTGCTGGGGCAGGGGATGGTGATCCTTTCCCTCTGCTCAGTGCTGGTGAGGTCATTCCCGAAGTTCTGTCTCAAATTCTGGACTTCTCAGTCCTGGAGATTAGCAGACAGTACTGGAGAGTTCTCAGGTACACTGGAGAGAGTCCAGCAAAGGGCCATGAAGGTGATGAAGGGGTTGAAGTATCTCTCCTATGAAGAAAGGCTGAAAGAGCTGGGATTATTTAGCTGGGAGAAGAGAAGGCTCGGGGGGAAAGTTGTCAATGTATATAAATTTCTGCAGGGAGTGTGAAAAAAGCATGTAGCCAGGCTGTTTTCCATTGGTACCCAGTGTCAGCACCAGAGGCAACAGGCCCAAGCTGAAACACAGGATGATTCCTCTGAACATCTGGAAACACTCTTTCACCATGGGGGTAACTGACCACCGGCACAGGTTGCCCAGAAGGGATGTGGAATCTCCATCCTCAAAAGTTATTTGGACATGGTCCTGGGCAACCAGTCCTAATTGGCCCTGTTTATGCAATGGAAGTTAAACCAGGTAACTTCCAGAGCTCCCTTCCAGCCTCAGTCATTGACTGATCCTGTGGAAGGCTGAGAGGCATGTGGAATGTAGTATTCACATCTTTATTTGGGAATGCCAAGTTAGAGAATGGTGATGTCAGAAACATCATGCTGGTGACCTGGCTTAGGAAATTAATTTGAAGGTTGATTGCTATATGCAACTTTGTAGTACAGTCAAGAAAAGAGCTTGATGATGTTTGCTGTACTTAGATTCAGGTGGTGGGGATATAATTATTTCAGGGATAGGAAGCAGGTGATTTCTAATTTCACACATGCTGCAAAGGAGGCTTCACTTAGGTCTCCCTGTGTAAAAGAACTATCACCCTTAATGCCTTCTCTTGGATTGTATCTTCTGCCTCATCCCCTCACACGAAAGGAAATAAGTATATTTACTGCTTGGACACATGATCTGGAAGCACAGAAGGTATCTTCAATGCCTTTTATTTGCAGAGTAAGCTTCTAAACCATGGCCAGAAATGTTATTTAATATATACTTCCTCCTTAGCAATAGCTAAAGCTTTTTCACAGATAGAATTAAGAGGCTTTCTACAGAACTTGCTGGCTGCTGAGAGGCAGCTATGTGCTCCCACTGATTTATGCTGTTATTCCCACTGAGTCTTGGCCATCTAATCTGGGACCTTGATAGCAGAAAGGAAGTCAAGCCGCTTAAAAGTTTAGGCATTACAAATCCCAGCACAGCAGCACCCAATTCATTTCATATATCTTGCCCTCAGTGTCTAACACATGCATTTTATCAGCAGCTTGTAGGGCATGCAGTCAGACAATTTCCATTATGGTCAGTGAAATAGCATGGTTAAAATCCTGTGCAATGCTTTATAAATTTAAATTTAAGCATAAATGTTCTGTAACAAGATTATTGTATCTGATCTGATGGTTGGAGAAAGCTCACTCATTTTGTATTGTCAGCACTTGGAGCAGTCATTGATGTATTAAGCTCTTACACAAGTCATGGCATCTTACTTGAACCAACGTGCAGCCGCAAGGGATTGCGGTTGAAAGAGTAGATGCAAGATACACATTTATAACAGTGAGGGCAATCAGCTTTGCAATGGATTAGTGAAGAATATGGTAAATTCCTCATCACTTGGAGTCATTTTATCAATGTCAGGTGTCTTTCTAGAAGAAACAATCTATTTCAATAACACTTTATTAGGTTATATGCACAAATAAGGAGAAGAAATCTACAGTTTTCATGCAGAAAATTGGTTTAGATTAGCACAGTTTCCACTTCTGTTCTTAACAATTTATGGTAAGTAAGGTTATGAGAAAAAAAAATAATTGAGACAAACTACCAGATTGTTTCCCTCAAAACCACTAAAACAGGAAGTGAGCTGTGACAGTATTGTCCTGAAATTGCTGCCTTAACAATCAAAGAATCAAGAATTGTTTAGATTGGAAAAGACCTCTAAGATCATTGAGACCAACTGTTAACCCACTAGAGCCAAGTACAGCACTAAACCATGTCCCTAAGCATCATATCTGCACATCTTTTAAATATCTCCAGGGATGGGGATTCTGCCGCTGTCCTGGATGACCTGTTTTGATGTTGAAAAAATCTTATAATTAAGAAATTTTCCCTAATAACCAATCTAAACCTTCTCTGGGGCAAGTTAAGGACACTTGGTCTTATTCTGCCTCTTGCTAACTGGGAGAAGGGACCAACCACCTGGTTACAGCCTCCTTCCAAGTAGTCAGAGAGAACAAGATTCCCCCAGCTTCCTTTCCTTTAGGCTAAACAACCCCAGCTCCCTCAATTGCTCCTCACAGGGCTTGTGCTCCAGACCCTTCCCCAGCTCTGTTGCCCTTCTCTGGACTTGCTCCAGCACCTCAACACTTTTCTTGTAGTGAGGGGCCCAAAACTGAACACAGGATTTGACGTGTGGCCTCACCAGTGCTGAGTGCAGGGAAAAAATCACTGCCCTGGTCCTGCTGATACGGGCTAGGATGCCACTGGCCCTCTCAGCCACCTGGGCACATGCTGGCTCATGTTCAGCTGCTGTTGATCAGCAACCCCAGATCCTTTTCCACCCAGCAGCTTTCCAGCCTCCCTTTCCCTTGCACAGTGCTGCCTGGGGTTGTTGTGACCCAGCTGCAGGACTCAGTACTTTGCCTTGTTGAACCTCACACAACTGGCCTCACTTAATCAAACCAGCATATCCTGATGCCTCTGCAGAGCCTTCCTGCCCTCCAGCAGACCAATGCTCCCACCCAGCTTTCTGTCATCTGCACGCTTACTGAGGGTGCACTCAATCCTCCTGTTTGGATCATGGCTAAAGGTGTTAAACAGGGCCTGTCCCAGTACTGAACCCTGGGAAACACCACTTAGGACTGGCTGCCATCTGGATTTAGTTCCATTCACCACCACTTTGGGCTCAACCATCCAGGCAGCTCTTTACCCAGTGAACAGTACATCCGTCCAAGCCATGGGAAGTCAATTTCTCCAGGAGAGGGTTTTCCTTTCAGAGCAAATCCACTCTAAATTTAACCCAAATTCTGAAATTCCTGACTCCACAGGTATACTGAAAACTTTTTTCTTTTCGTTTATATATTTTAAAACATTGTCATCTCTGCCTGCATATGATGGATCTGGCACTTACCTACACACGGCATAGAATTTTCTGAAGCAAATCCCTTTTGTCAAAATGAATTTTGCAAGTATAAACTCCATTACTTACACGTGTGAATGCTTATGACTACATATTTGAAAGCCTCTTTCAAAATGTATTCTGTTAAATAAACAAGCAAATTAGCAAGACTAGTATGGTTCTCCAGATGAAATCTTTCCTTTAAAATAAATGTAATATTTCACCAGAAGTAAATGGAACCACTTATAGAACTGGGCTGATAAACAATATTGAGTTTGTGTAGATTTGTAGCAACTGATGTTTTAACAAAATTGGAGATGCATTTTAACAGGCATTTTAGCTTGACTTGTCTAAAATAATAAATTTCAGTAGTCCAACCTAGTCATGACAAAGGTATGAATCAACTTTTCCACTTTCTTCAAGCAGAGATCTCAGACATATATTGCACCTGTGATGGTGAAAAGGGTTTGGATATTACAGAAAGATGGCTGTCAAAAGGTAGCTCTTAATTCAATATCACATTGAGGATTTTTATGCTGACAGAGAATATGAGATTGTTGGTCTCAGAAAAATATGACAGAGAAAGAACTCTGCTCTTTGTGTTCTTTGCAACAATTAGAAAAATGCTGACTCCATTTATATTGTGGTTTGTTAAAAAAAACCCACAAAGAACAACCAAAATTGGAAATACCTGAGTCTATTTTTAAGCAAACTATTAAGATATATACTAATTCAGATGTAGAACATCCTACTTTTTAAATGAAAATTTTCCATTCACAAAAGGCTGAAGAATCTGCCTGTTAAGAACTTTACTGCAAAATTTAGGTTTCAAATACTGGAGTGCAATGTGCTTCATTCTGTACTTCATTCCACAAAAATACACAACATTCTTTTTGTTTGTTTTGCTCATTTTAGATGGGATTCATGACTTCTGTTAAACGAGCTGAAAATGAACAGGCATAATGAGCCTGGCTACATTAGCTACTGCTAGTTTTTACAACCCAGCTTTTTATTTTGACAAGCATAAATCTTGGATGACCTTTAGCTATTAGAAAAGGTATAGTAAATACCTTAATGCACCACAGCTGTGAAAGGTTGAGAAAGTACTGTGCCAGCTTTTAGATCTTGAATTTGCTGTTATCAAGACAGGATGCACATTAAAAAATACCTGCGAGTTGCAACTGCTTTCTGTAAAATTTGTTCTTCCCCCATTCTCCACTTGTGCTGATTCTCTAAGTCTTTTAGATTGCAGCCTAATGCATCCACATCCCTTTCTGTAGCTTAGCAGTCATTTCTCTATTGTTTCTCCTTCTCATTGCAATATTTAAGTCATATATGCAGGATGTTTGGAATGTTGTAGACCTCCAAAAGATTACCTGATAACAGCCCTGGTGAAAAACATTTCATTAGGGAAAATGGTTGGATGTTTGGGATGTTTGTTTCTTTAAGAGAGAGACTAATGAGAGAGACTGATGATATATCTATCATCATTGTTTGCCAACATATGAAAATGCTGTAAAGAGTTCTTGACGTGAACTTTGGTATAAGGAAAAGTTTTCCAGGTCTTGAAGGTAGTGAAATTCTTTGAAACAAATTAGACATAGGTGTTCTAGAATTCCTTTACTTGGATGTTTTAAAGAATAAATTGGATATTTTAAAGAATAAATAATTAAATAGACTTCTGGCAAGTATGGTCTTGACCAAGTCTCAAAGGAAAAGAAAGGTCTAGATTAAATCCTAACTCATTCCTGTTCTGTATTTAATTACACTTTCCAGTCAAGATAAGTTTATTTTGTCAGCATGATTTGGTTAGAAAACATATGCTTTGTGACTTTTTTGGTAATTGTCAATAACATTTTTTGGTGAATTGTTGGCAAATACCTTGCTGAAGAGGTTTATCTAATGGATGCCATCTTTACTCCTTTACTGTTTGGGACATAGTGGAACTTTGACAATAATATACATATTTGATAATGGCTATGTATTTTCACCTGGGTTATCATATATAGAGATCAGGCCACCCAGTGGCACAGTGCTCCTTTCTGATTTTGATATGATTTGGTTCTTATTCACATCTTTGGAGATCAGGGAAAATCATGATTGAATACACTCAGCTGTATAACACAGAATCAAAGAATGGCTGAGGTTGGAAGACAGATCTGGGGATCATCTAGTCCAGCCTACCCAAGTAGGATGGGCTAGAGCAGATGTCCAGGATTGTGTGCAGTAAAGTTTGTATTTTGTCCAAGGATGGAGACCCCAGGGCCTCTTTGGGCAACCTTTTACAGTGTCTGACCACCATTTCAGTAAAAGATTATTTTTTTCTTGTTCCCATTACCTCCTGCACTTCAGTAAGTTCATGCTCCAGACTCAGGAGAGCCCAGTACTGGTTCCATCACTCCAGATGTTTCTCAGTGTAAGCCACTTTATTTCCTTTTGTTGAATTTCTTGAGATTCTGCTGATATGTCGTGTTTTACTTGCATACTGCTGAATGTTGTATCAGCCAGTACATAGTAAATATCACTTCATTTATTTTCTCTACATACTTATGTAATTAGAAATTAATCAGTAAAAGTTGGGTTATGTCTCACTTAAACTAATTGATTCATTTTATCTATACAGTCCACTTTTCAAGCTTAATTATAAACTTTGGTAAGTCTACCTGAGGAAGGATTAGAGAAAAGGAAGCTCTCCAAAGTGGGTTTCATTCCATCCATAAAAATACCTATAAAACACATGTGTTGACTCACTACCTGGAAATCCTCCTGTTCTCAACTGACTACAGATGGAATTTGCATGAGCAGTATTTGTCAACTACAGAGAAATGAGAAGTGGTCACTAAATGAGGGGATTTGGGGATACTGTCATTTCTTACCTAACATGGATGAAATACACATGGATTTACCCATTAAATAACAGTCCTGTATATAAGTTTAAATACAGTTAAATACAGTTTAAATTAGATGAATATGAGTTTAAATTCCCAGCCCTCACACCACAAAGTGTTTTAAAAGTAATAATGAAATAAAATGTTGTTAAAATTAATTTTACATGTATTGACAAAATGTCCCTATATTTTAAGTGCAGCAGTGCTTTTCACTAAGTTTTAAATGTTCCAAAGCAAAATGTCCTGATTTTGTCTGGCCTTAAACACTAAAATATGCTTTCTTCAAGTTATCATCTAAATTATTGTCCATACTAGTTTCCAAAGATTGATCCATTTCTGCCCTACAAGAAGGTAATAAAGAATCAAGTTACATCTGGTTTGATTTTCCTGTAATGAAACAGCCAATTGCCCCATGTCAGAAAAGATCTACTGTAGGTATTCTTCTGGGATTTACCTAGCTTTTGCCAGTCAATAAAGAAATAAGATCTAACATTTCATTTATAAAACATGAATTCTTCTGGGTTAGAAGTATCAAGAATGATAATAGGTTTTTACTCTTACATACAGAATATTTTAGCAAGATTTTTTTGCTATCTATCATTAAGAAAACAAAAATTATCATTCTTTGTGATTATAAGACTGGTATACTTATTTTACTATGCAACAAGATAGTTTTCTGCAGTGCTTACAAGTGCTGAACTGAATTAATGAGGAATGAGTTAAATAAAATTACTGTAACAAGACTCACAAGTGAGATGAAGGATGTTCCAGTTTGCAGTAGAGGGGTTTTCAATGTAAAAATTATCATATTGTAGTGAATTCCTCAAGGTACAATTTTTATTCTTCATTTATTTATCTTCCATGAATACTTCTACATTTGATTTGACTCAGCTTTTCCCTTGTCTTTGTCTGTTGCCTCAGTTGTATCAGTTTTTTTAAAATTTGACTGCGCCATCCCTCATCCAGATGATGCTTCTGATCAGAGGTAGCTCCATTCAACATTTGCATGTAGAAAATTATGAAGAAATTAATTCCTCAGCTTGGAAGATATTACAGCCACTTTCCCAGAAATAATACTTTTGCCTGCATACAAGTTTTTTTATCCAAAATTCATATCAGATATGTTAAAATGGTATTAGTCCTAGAAACAGCACACACTTTAAACTGAGCTGTTAAAGGGTTCAGTTTGTCCACTCCCTCTGCTTAGCTGGGCCCTTTTGTTTTGCTGGGTGTTTTAGTGTTTTGCTGGGCCCTTTTATTCCCTGGTTCCCTTCAGACTTTTAAGTCTCTCTTGTCTTAGCACCCCAAGTCACCCCATGCCAAAATATCTCCCAGATATCCCTGTTTTCTTCCACTACAATGCTTGTTACCTTCTTTGCTCTTGTAGTCCTCCAGTTCTCCAGATACTGGAGAACTCTCTCCAGTTCCCTCTCTGATCTGCAAACTGGAGTGGGAGGAACAATGGGCTCTGCTGCTGGATGAACTGAGTTGTGTAAATGCTGATTGATTGGGAGACCCATCTGGCCTGTTCCCCTGCCTCTCTCTTGGCTCCCAGCTGCCAGGTGCACCAAAGAACTGTTCTGCCCCTTGATGGGCCAGGAAAAAAGGTAGTGCTGTGAGAGAATCACAGTCCATTTGCAGAAATGTGTGGCTGTGCATGCCAAAGCCCTGACACCCCCCCTCACTCATCCAGGCGTGTTTTCTTTCTCTGAGAGAGCAATGAATCCCCCTTCTGTGTTCATGGGGTGCAAGAAGCAGAATGATGCTGGTATGTCTTGGTTAGAAGAGAGCCTAGGGTACTGGCTTCTGAATTTCCTTGGTTTAATATAGTCTGTGTCACTCACTGGCCGTATATTAAAGCCTTGGCTCTAGCTGAGAGGAATTCAGGTAGGTTAATTAATTAAACATTTTCATACTGGGGGTTACAAGACCTTTCAGGTCCACAGGGAACATACAAATGATGCCATCCTCTGGGATAATATATCATGCCTCTTTGCCTCTGTGACTGCCTTTATACCTAGCCCCAGAGTGGATTTTTAATATTTCTGCAACTTGTTGCTGATCAAACAATGTTCATTAAGTAATTTCACAATTTTTATCTTAGTCATTGAAAAACAACTTGTTTTTACATAGCTTCATCTCTGACCTACCTTCCATATCTTTACCCAAGGCATGAAAAGCCATCACCATCCAAGTAACGTCAGTTGAGAATAAATCCTCCAGCAGTTAGGAAGAAAATCCCTTCTTAGTACTCTTCTGTATGCGATACTCTTCCTTTGACACCTCTTTTTCCCCCCCATTTTTAAAAAATAAAAACAGATTATGTTTAAATAGGAAGCGCAAGTATATCTACATCTAAATGACATTTAAGATTGCAGCACCCTTATTAGCTGTTTTCAAGAAGTTTTGAACTGGCAAGTTTTAAAAATTACCAAGAACAACGCTCCAGAAATTCATGTCAGTGACGAGCTCTGAACTAGTACACTGGCATTGCAAATCTCCTCACTTCATGCGTTTCTTCTTGCTCAGTGTGACATCACACTCAGTGAGAAATAAACTCTTCTTCTTCTTTCAAATTCTGACACAATCACAGTGCTGGGGTTGGAAGGTGAAGCTTTTGAGGAGTGCTGTAATTCACCATTGTGCCACTTCTGTGCTCTAAATTAAGGGTTGCAGTGACAGTAACTATTGAGAAAATTAGGATGCTAGAATGGCAAGTCTTTTTTCTACTCTGGCAGAGTATTAAAATTTCTCACCACCAGTATTCAGCATTAATAGATAAGTTCCTAGCATCAAAGTGGAGGCAGAATGTGAAGGAGCTTGTTAGAACATGAATTAATCTTCATACAGCAATGAACAGAGGTAGTGCTACATTATAAGTTTGGGTGGAAATTCTGAAGTCTCTTCTCTTTCAGGTTCATAGTTATTGCTACAGATTCACCAATGATGTCTGTTATATATTATAGTTTTCTTGAGTCACATATTATCAAGGTAATGAGGGGACTTTTGCTTTCATTTTGGCCAAATTCAGCCTTTTTTCTCCCACAGAAAATTTCTTCTTTAAGTACCATATGAAGAAAAAATTTCTGTGAAGAACTGAGGTGTTGTAGTTGCATCTGTATGTCTGTTGTATGTCCTTCAGTTGGTAATTTTTTGTAATGTGCTTTGAGTGAGGTGCCTACTCTGAAGGGGAAGAACATATCCCTGAGCAGGCGCAAGAATTGATTTTGCCAGCAAGCCAAAATGGGCAATGTAAGACAGATATTTGGTAAGTGTAAAGTAAAATTTATCTTCAGCCATTTTTCCTTTAATGAATCATTATAGTTCTGTTATTGAAATACATTACATTAGCATTAACATCCACTTTTAAATGAGAAAATCAGTATTAGCAATCCCATCTATTCTCTATAATAGTTGATTTACTTGGTGCAAACAACTCAGACAAAACCATTTTTGAATAAATATTATTTTATTACATCATTAAATGTGTCTTTTTGTATTTCCAAGTCATTTAGGCTGTCTTTGAGCTTAGCATCCTTGAATGAAAGCAGCCAAGTTTTTTCCTTCTTTTTATATTACTGCACTGCAACAGAACTCCTGAGCTGGCTAAATATTTGTGTGGCTCCCCCTAGACATCTAGGACTCCAAACTCTGTAGACAAATATGTGAAAATTTTGTTATGTGTGTTCATACATTTCCTGCTTTTAAAAAGATGGGCATTATTTTTAGCACCATCAAGAGGGAAAGATGATCTCTGTCATAAGTAGACGTTTTCAAACATATATTAAACTCATGACATCCATAGCCATGCACCCAATACTTTTTAAATCTTTCATTTCTGACCTTCTGTAGCTCAGAAGTAGATTGTGAACCTATACAGATAGTCAAAGACTAAACCCTCACCTTTGAAGTCTGAGCAGCTTTCTCTTGTCTTCTTTTTTTCACTCATTAAGATAAACACCGACTTCCAGAGAAACCAGTTTTAGCTGTAGGAAAGGAAGGATGGAAACCCCTCCAGCAAGAAACTGAAGTGAGACCTTACAGTGACTAGATGTGATGGTTTCAACTATAATTCTCATAGGAATTGTGCAAATGGAGTTTTTCAATTCCACATCCTTTCCTGTGGCTCACAGCTATGAATAACATGTTAGTTTTAAGGATTTCATGAAAAAATCAAACAGGATTTCCTTTTACTGCAAGTAAAAGCTGTGTTTTATTCACCATGTCCCATTTTTGGGCACTTTCTTTTCTGGAAGATCAATAGCAATATGTGGCCTCTCCTCATTGTTGTTTACACACTGGTTTGACTTGTCTTTTCATTACTAGAATCAGTACTAATGTGATTCCACCAGTTTCAGAAATGTTGACATAGTCCCAAAGCTATCAATAGCAAGAGGAATATAAACTGCAATTAGAGTTTAGTTTTGCTTCATCTGTTGTATCTTTTCCTTCTGGTCCTTGTTTTGCATCATTATTAAAGCCAAACATGTCACCTTACTTAGCCATGCACAAGATTATTTATCAGAACAGTAAAATGTTCTACAGACATCATAGTTTGCACTGTAGTTTGTACTGCAGCCTCAGTTTGTACTTCTACTGTAACAATTACTTATTTTATGTTTTGCCATAACAGTGTTATACTGCTCCTATACACACCATAATTGTAAAACATACTGTGCTTCTGCATTCATTTAAAGAGTGACTACTTGATAAGTACAAAGTAATTAAGCAATAAGACATGACAGGCAGTGCACTTCTGGGGAGTTATTGCACTTCTCAGATGTCTTGAAAGATATGAGGCTAAAGGTTGAGTGACTTCAGCCACCTGAGAAGTGGAATAATCCCCCAGAAATGCATTGCTTTCCACAGTTTATTGCTATTATGAAATGGAAATTATGAAACCAAAATAGGATGAAAAGATTAGATCTGTGCATTTATGGAGGATTACTTATACAGGTATGACATCATTGTCAGCTCTATATGTGTCCTGAGAGTTCTTAAAGACACTTTAGAATCAGCACGTGAGAAACACAACTCATCCAAAACTGCTTTTTCAGCACTCCTCATTACCAACTTTACTCAGACCAGCCCCCCAACATTTCCCTACAAAATCATATTTGTATTCTCGGTACAGACTTTGTCTCTGATACTAATCACACCACCTCAGGGGGTGTGGTTATTCCGAAATAATCATACCCCCTGGAGGATTAGAGGCATTTGGTTGCTTCCTTGCCTTGTAACACCCCAAGGTCATTATCTCATGATAATCACATCTCCTGGAGTTGCCTTATTGCTTAAGTGTAACACTAAATTTTAATTACAATGAAATAGAGCTCTTCTGGTAGTTTGTACAATATCCTGTGTGCTCAAAGCCAGATGGAAATAATGCCTAGCTTTTACTGTAATAGCATGTGGTGGGCTTGTCCTCTGGCACAATAAATGGTTATGTTTTTGTTGGTTTTTTGATGAGAAAATAATTTTGAACTAAATTTGTAACACACCACTATCAAATTTAACTTGGAGTCTTTTTGTTCTGTTTTTTTGTAAGTAAATTTTAAACAACAAAAAAATATAGCATATAGACATGCACTGATAACATTCAAATTACCACTAACACTGGTTACTGAGTTTGACATGAGTTTTCTGAAGGTACAGAGAATAGCATTTAATTCTTTAGACATTTCAATCAGTCTTCAGTAAAATATGACTTTTGCATTGAAATTTGAGATACTAAATTTCAAATGTGGTATAAGATTTCTGATTCTTTCAAATGACTCAAAAAAAAAAAGAGTAATATTTAAATTTTCAAGTCCATGAAGTTCTTCTCTTATCAGTCAGAGTTAACTATTATATGATGGTTTTTCTTAAGAACTTATATATGTATGAACTTATTATGCATTTTCAATTGTTTACATATCAATATCTTAAAATATTTTTAAACCACTCTCTGCTTTAAATAGAGAAGTTATGGTATTTTGTATTTACCAGTTCCCTGATAAGGATACTCGAGGATATAGGAAACACAATTTTTCAAATCAAATAAATGCAAACATATAAGATATATTAAGTCCAGGAATTTGAACAACAGACAAGAAAACAGAAAAAGTAAAAACCATAAGATCTATTGGGCTACATGGTACTATCTGAATGCATTATGTTTATATTTGGTTCTACACCATTTTTGATCCCACTTAGAACTGCACTTGTATCTTGAGGCATTTAAAGATAGATGTTTGTTGTTCATTCTTAGTAACTCTTTTGATATAATACAGCATTTTTTCAGAACACTTTAAAAACATTATTTTTATTCTCTTACTCTTTTTCAGATATCTACAACAAAGATAATAATATGAAATTCCTTGTGAAAATGATCAAAATGTATGATCCTAGTTTTGTCAGATTTGTTGTGTTTTGCTTTTCTGCTCAACAATTTGTCAATTAAATCTTAATATTGAATTTACATCTTTAAGGGGCATGTCCTGACATTTGTATTGTTGTTAGCATAAATTTTATTTTCTTATTAACTCGTCATGAAAATAACAAAATTCTGCTCTAGTATGATCACAGATAAGGTTTGCTGTTATGTGCTTGAGAGAGTTTCAGGTAGATTACTGCACCTCAACAAGTCTCCCTGCCGCCTTTTCTCCCACCCACTGATGCCTTCTTGGAAACCAGTGACCATTTTCCAGCTGACTTATTAGGAATAGATGCCATGAAGATATTAAGCTTCTACATGCTGCATGAAAAGAGCGTGTCTCAAACAAGGGAGTTCTTAGTGTTCCTCATCAGTATATGAGGAAATCTTTCCTAATGAGGAAAAAAATGTATCAAAACATCCTTTAGTACACCTCATAGGACTGGTATGTGACAGATGTTAGGAATTAAATTTCATTAGATTTAATTCTAGTTCCTCTATTTTTTAGATTTTTTTTAATGTGTTCTTTGAAGAGAGACAAATTCTTTCCTTATATGCCCTTTGAAATCAGTAAATCACTTGAGCAGGAATTAGTTCTAACCTGCAATATCAGAGATCTGTTGGCTTCACTAGGATTATGGTGTGTGGAAAATAGTAAAATTTGAACAATCCTTCTGATACAAAACTAAATTGATTCTGTAGTATGGGACAACAAAATGTAATCAGATTTCTGCTGTGCTGAAGTTTGCTGACAAGCATTCATTATTTTTTAGTAGTATTGGTGCTGAATTGCCTAACAGAGAAAGAAACATTTTATTTTTTTCACTTTATTGAGTAATAATAAAATAATGATGATAATAATGATAATAATAATGACAACAATAATATAATGTTAGGAAACCAAATTATTAACTGTTGCACAAAGTAACCATACTGGGAATATTTCACCCTTACCAAAGCCTCTTATCTTGTTCTGCTTTTACACATAGGTCATATTATGCACTGCTTTGTGCTAGTTTGACAAGAACTAATGTGGATACTTAAATATTTTAAAGGCTGCACATTTCAGAATGATAAAATACTCAACTGATCTTCCTTTCCTGTTGAATTTGTGGCTAATGATAAAATAATTCAATTTTGGTTTTCTTTTTTCTATAAGAGATTTTTAACAACAAACATTAAAAGTTCTCTTGAGGAAAAATCTTCATATAGGGCCATGCAATGACACTTTTTAACTACAGTTGTTTTTTATTCAGCCATAAAATCTATCTTTCATATAGAAACCCACTTACATGTCTTACTTCAGTGAAGGTTATTTGTAGACTGAAGGTCTTTTCTTGTCAAGATATGATGAATACCATGTGTGAAGACAGAAGAGCATCAGGACCTGTATTAGCCGGAAAACCCACTGATCTGTGAATAACCTAAAAAAGAAAACCTGAAGATTAGCAACGTCGCTTTTAAGAATGATCCATCAAATTCAACAAGCAGATTCACAGAGATGAATCATCTAGTTCCTTTTATTCCAACAATACAGTAAAGGTTATTTCCCTTCCTTACAAATAGAAGTTCTGAAATACAAGAAATAGAGACTCTGGAGTCCTTTTTCAGTCATAAGGCAATGAATCTATATTTTTTCATTCTGTGTGGTTTTAAAACTTTTTTTAAAATTTGTCATTTGAAGAAGGTGTGGCTTAGCCCATCTAGTGCACAGCTAAATTTTGGCCCATTTTTAAATGGTATTGTATTTTCTGCAACTATTAGGTCCACTGTTGAAACTATTAAAAAGCACAAAATAGATTTTGTGCAATTTTTAGCAAATTTTATTATTTTATCACAGCATATTAAAGTATTGCTTCCTCCTAGCTTGAAAATCCAGTCAGACCACTGTGATAGACTTATGTGATGTCTGGGTAAAAAACTTGGAATTTTTCTCTGCACTCTCCTCTCCTCTCCTCTCCGCTCCTCTCCTTCTGCCCCAAGATGATTTTGGTGCTTGATCCAATAATGTGCATTTGAGGAGAATCCATTAATATGTGTATGGAATATGTGGGTGGAATATTACCTACCCTTATCATGGAAATTCACTCAGAAAGTCTTACTTGTAGGTAGAACTTTCACGTCAAGATTTCTGGTTTCTAGC
Source organism: Agelaius phoeniceus (assembly GCF_051311805.1). Taxonomy (NCBI): domain Eukaryota; kingdom Metazoa; phylum Chordata; class Aves; order Passeriformes; family Icteridae; genus Agelaius; species Agelaius phoeniceus. The sequence continues at coordinate 52,001,624 of NC_135266.1, forward strand.
CATTGATTGTTTGAATATCAGGTTGAAAAGTTAGGGATAAATTACCCCTTCTTTACAAATACTTTATTTTATGTTGTGATTCTCACTAAGCATAACCCTTGTTTGGCAGAAGAAATGGTTAAAAAAAAGAAACAATGTTGCATGCAATTCAAACTGCTTTCTTTTCTGTTGACTTTGCATTCCTCTATTTAACATTTGCTTAACATTTGTAAAGAAGGTTACTTTCCAGCACCTAAACAATTCAGAAACATCTGGGATTCTCATAAGATTTTTGCATCTTCCTCCTATTTCTGGGAGGTCAGGGCCAAGAACTATCTTTAATACTCAAATATTTTAAAAAGAGAAGTTAGATGTCAGATTATTTTTATAACTTTACTGCATTTAGAAACTGACTGGACTATCTCCAAGCCACAGTTCTTACCTTCTAGAAAATAGGATAGCTGGTTTATCATTATGGAAAAATGGAGAACAAATTAAATAGAGTGTTTGAAAAAAATTACAATAAAGCATAATTTTTTATTTCTTTAATGGGGGAGATGTGAACACTCAGTGAAAAGGTCATGGGAAGCAGTTACTTTTTACAAGGGTTTGGAGCAAAAAGCAAAATTTTATCAGCTAACTCTCATCAGCTAATGTGAAGATGTGATAAGTAAATTTAAATATGGATATATTGCGGATTTCTGTACACCCAAAAGGGTCCCCTCTGATTGTGCTTGCTGAAAATGCTCTCCACCACGCAAGAGAACATTTTGTCCCTGTTAGTGCTGAAGCATCATTGCCATTGATGTCTGTGTGATAGGGAAGGGGGGACCAATGTGACACATGGCTCCTCCACCAGCCTGAAGGATGCTGAGCTCAAGGATAGTCCTCTGCATTTCTGACAGGGATCCTGAATTCCTCAGTTTCTGGGTTTGCTGGCAAAAGTAAGAGACGTTGTTTTTTTCTGCTAATACTCACACTTCAGCTCACAGCCAGAGTTTGACCAGTCATGCATTAGCATGCATTTTCTCCCTAAAATAATCTTCCTCATAAAATCCCATGACAAACAACTTTTATGTAGTTCCTCCTTTCCTTTCATCTATGTAACTCTAAATTTTACTGGACACAATAAACTTTTCAACTATGAACAAGGGACTTGCAACATTTTTTAGGAGCCATCAGGTGACAAAATTCCATTTTTCTTCCCTTTAAATAGGTAGTAATTATTTATACTGTGATATAAAGCCTTTTTTGCAATGTTATTTATATAGTAATTTTCATTATGCAAATGAAATAATAAAATAGCAGCAATGTAACATAGCTAATGATTTATAGTTACAAGAATGAGAACCTTATGGCTTGAACCATCTCAGAATATCTGGAATAACCTTGAGGGCATTTGAACACTTAAGTATCATCCATTTAGAGCTCTTAAAACTAATAAAGGATAAACACAAATTGAATCTTGGGTATTTATAATAAATTCACTATTTAGAGGGGCTCCGGGATATGTATTTAGCATTTCAGGTTTTGTGAGGGCCAGGCATATCTAAATATTTGCCTTTTTGACACCTGAAATTAATAATGAAACTCAGCATGGCAGTATATCCAAAAGAACTGCAGAAGAGAGAAATTCCACTGATTACAGAAAGCTTAAACAGGGAGAAGGCCTTGAAACACATGTACTACCAAAAGGAATAGCCATAAATCACATGCAAGCACAGGACTGCAGCAAAGTGAAAAGCCCTAAGTTAGACTTTGGCAGCAAAACTCTACCTGTATTATTGATTTGAACTTGAATTTAAACAGCCACCCCTTCAATTTAATATCCCATTCTGAGGACATTAAAGCAATCTCACTGCTAAATAAAACAGAGAGTTAAAGAGACGTGTTGCTAGACATAGCAAAACAATGAAACAATTTAATTAGGCGATAATGTTTCTGGCACTGGAGTATACACAGCAATAAACTTTTTGTGGTTGATTAAATGCTGAAGTGAAGCAGAGCATGAAATCTTTCTCAGAGTGAGGACCTGCTTCTGGCTCTTCCCATTACCAGTGTATCCCCACACTTCAGTGGGGCAGCAGGTCTCACTCGCAGCTCTCCTGTGACAGCTGGGGCTGTTGGGAGTGCAAATCTTAGAGAGAGGACCCAGCACTGACTTTGCTCCAATCCATTCTCTCCATCAATGTGTGCTGCTGTAGGCAGTAAATTGGCTTCCCTCACTTTCACAAATCAGATACAAATGCAGAGTACCTCCCCACTGCTCTCAAAAGAAGAAAAGCAAATGAATATTTTTAGGAGCCAAAACCAAGTGCTGCTCCAGCTCCTTGTTCATGTTGCCTCTAAGGCATTAAAACATGTCTTGCTGAAAACTTTCTGCATTATTAGCAAGTCTACAGGTGCTCATCAAGGATTTTGTTGATCACTATTCTTAATGACTATATAAAGCTATCTTGGTTCATCTAGTATTTCTCCTGTGAAAATCCCAAGTTATTCCTGTAAGGTAAGATATACCAGACAATGCCATCACTTCAATCAGTTTTTGTAAAGGAAGATTTGCAATAACATTTTTATTGGACAGCACTCAACTTCTTTCCCCATCTGTTCTGTCTTTTTCCAGATGCTTTTTTGCTGTTTGTGGCTACACTACAGTTGAGTGGAAGATTTTCTTTGGGAACATGGTGGAAGAAATCACCTCAATTAATTAAAGAAAAATAACTTCTTAACACTGCCCATTTTAATTTTATAAATGGAATAAAACTTCTGTTTGAACTCCTGAAGATCATTTCTGACACTTTCTGTTACAGTACTTTGCAGATAACCTAACTTTCAAGGAATGTCCTTGGTTTGGCCATTACATAATTCAGTACTTTGGAATACTTCTGGGATGCTCTGAAGTTATATTTTTATATTTAAAAGTCTAATTGCTATGTTCCTAGGTGAGCTTTTTAAATGCAAATTTAGCACATCTACCACCTCCATTCCTCTTCTGCTCCCATGATCATCAAATCAAGCACCCCTCTGTCAGTCTAGGCTTCCTTCAGATTTGTAACCTGAACTGAAATCTTAATGGGTCTTCCAACAATTAAATCTTTGACAAAAGCTGGTATTTCTTCACCACAGAATGGTGTGTTCAACAAAATGGCTTCCCTGGGGCCCAATCTCCATCTTTAAACAAAAACAGTTCTGGTTCTCTGGAGACATTATATTTATTGAATGTAAATGTCATAATAGCTTGACAGGTGTTGAGCCTTGTCTGAATTTTGTGATCTGAAGCTGCAGTATCCTATTGCCTGCCCCACAATTAATCTTATTGTCTTTGTAGGGTCCCAGGGTCTATCTGCCCAGATAACAAGGGGCAAAGTGACCTGTCAGTTAAGCTTAGAAAAGTGCTAAATCCTGAAAGGACACTTAAATCCAGCACTTAAAAGGACCTCCTGTACAGAATTGCCTTTCCTACCTTTCAACACTCTCCCTAGATAAGATGATGGAGGAAGGGCAAAAGAAAATCAAAAAACAAACTTAATAACACCTTCCCTTCCAAAGACCATGATTTATAACAAGATTGTGAGAACATTCTGTAGCTATTTCATGTTGAATTACAGTATACCTTTACAAGTGGCTGCTAAACTAGGAGTTCATGACAGGACTACTTGTGTTACTCTCATACTGCTCCTTGTACTGCCACTAAAATTTAAAATGCGGTACATACAAAATAGATCTATAAATTTATGTAGTAACTATCCCAACAAATGCAAACTCATTCTTAGTAACCATAAAATTACCTTCTGTTATCTATCACCCAGAGAATTATAGTTTCATCACTTAGAACAGCCAGCAAAACTGAATAACACTGCCTGTTTACCCACTATTTCACTGTTATATTCAGTGCAAGGGCTGCAGCTTGCAGAGAAAAAGGATAAACAACAAAAAATTAAAGCCAAATATATGGTGTGGTAAATAAAGGTTGTGTTATCAGCTCTGCACTGAATATGATTTTTTTTCTTAAAGTCAGCATCTACCTCTTTAGCTTTTAGTTTGAGCCACAAATAAATCAATATAATTCTGGTCCCTAGATATGCCAACCGGCTTACATTTATGGAACATTCCACTGTCAAATTACTTTCATTAAACATGGCAACAGAATAACATACACAAACTGCATAGGTTTTAATAGCATACAAATTGATATAACTGTCTCTTTGACAGAGTGCTGGGAACAGTAAACTCCAGACTGTTAATAAAACTTTTCCTTAGTTCCTCTTGCCTGCTCTGAGTTGAAGGTGGCTCCTTTACCACTGTCACTGGAAGTAGTGGTTGGGTGCTGGCACGAGGGCATAACTCCTTGCCATCACAGGTGAATGCCAAACCCAAGTGTGCAGAAAAGCCATGGAAAGCACCCTTTCTATACCCTGGAATAGTATTTTTAGCCATGAAGCATCTGAAGCAGTGATCAATGCAGAGACAAGCACTGCTGCATGTTTTGTTTCACCCATCACAACTACAGAGATATAAGCACTGAAAACTCAGAGGAAGCTGAGACTAAAATTTACAGATGAAAGCTATTTGGGAATTTGGAGTATGTTTCAAGTAATTGTTGCTTGATCACATATATTATAGCATATTCAGCATAAAAGGCTGAATTCATCAGTTGAGTTGTTTTTCACTAATTATTTGCTCAGTCTGGTTAGCACCACTGATGCTGTATGTGAAGCTAGGATCCAAATCCACACAAAGAGGAACTACTTTCGAGGAGCCCTTCAATGGAACATTTTTAATCCTGCTTGCAAATAGTTTTGCATTAAGGAAAAAAATTAAAATGTACTGTCATTTGGCTCTCACAGTATGGATTCCCAACATACATATCACCTAGATTCTATTCCCCAGTATAAAATCTGGATAGCATCTGTTGTGATCTTGTTCTCAAAAATGTGATACAGAAACATTTCAGTCTGTGTTTCACTATTTATCTAGAGTTTATTAATTCAAAGTGCGATAAGAAACTTTTTCCTTTCAAAATGTGTAAATAAAGCTTGACATCAGTCAGAAATCTAGGTCTTTTAACATTAACATTTGAAAATTGTGAATTGTCTGCCACAGAACTTTGATGATAATGGTCTTATAAAGGAATAAACAGGAAGGTCAAGCTGCCAGTGCCTCGTATACAAAGAAGAACTAGATCGTGCTGTCTGAATAAAGCTAAAAGTAATGTTAACTGATCTGCTACAAAGCACCAGGAATAATTTAGCATTTTAACCAAGCAATTGAAAGAGCAGATGAATACTTTTGCTTCACAATAGAGGGCTTAGACATTTGGGCAGTGAACTTCCATAAACCATACTTCTTTTTGTTTTAATATTCATGTTTATTATCCAAATAGCCTTTTTTTTGATAAATTAGAAAAGCTCATTAAAAAAGCTTGAGTAAAGCTCAAAGGATGGAAAAAAATTATCGCTGACATTAAGATAAAATGCACAATACCATCCCTAGTCTGATTGTTTGCTCTAATGTGGAAGACTTGGATTTGCTGCATACCATCTGATTTGTCCTTTGAAAATTCTGCATATCTCTGCCTTATTATGGTCACTTCCTCTTCATTTCGGCTGACTTGGTTAACCCAAGTCTCCCTGTCCATTTTCTTTTTTTATCGTTCCATTATCCTTGCCTTAGTGCCCTTCCTCATACATCCTGTTAGAGGAGATGAGAACCTTTCTTCTCTAATTTCCAGTCATTCAGATGTCTTTAATTTTTTAGAAATATTTAAATTAATTTTAAAAAATGAAAAATGAAAGGGAAAAGAAAATTGAAAAGCAACCTGGTGTTTTCATTAAGTTCTTGTCAGCTGAAACACCTCTGCATCACTTTGGCTTACATGAGATTTTTGTTTCTTTTCCTAAACACAAAATGAGTTGCAGATGAGTGACTCCATGGTGGTCAGCTTAGCATGAAAGTTGTGTGGGACAAGGAGTGGACTTTTGTATAAATGGTATGTGCAATGCCTCCAACAGAAATGGAGCACTAACATATAATTATTCAAAACTTTAATTTATATAGTGCCAGTGCAGTGTTTTTTATGGTGTTTTATTAAAAATGACATTCTGAGACACCTTCAAAATTAAATACAGCTACAAAATTAAATAGACTGTAAAAACTATAAAGCAAATTAGAAATAAAATCAGGAACATTTTGTTTTCTGTGTCAATTCCAGTAGTGCCTGATTACTCAGAAGTAGATTGAGAGCTCCCCTGAATACAAAGACTGCTCTTGGGAGCATAGAAATGGCCACTTTATATAGCAACTATGATTTCTGCTCTTTAGTTTAGTTTCTTTTTTCCATATTTCTTTTTTTTTTTTTAATCACACCAGCATAACTGTGTACCACTTCCTGTTCTATTTCTTCCTAATAAGCCCTGGGGTTTATTTCACAAAATGAAAAGAACAGCAGATTTTCTCTCTCTTTTTGCCAGTATGCTGACACTGCTCTGTATCAGTGCAAGCAGCCAACATGCTTCCTTAGGTGGAGGTGAATTGTCCTTTTCTGAAGGGACATTTCAGCAACCAGCAAGAGTGAAATATTCTTTTCAGCAGACCTCTCTGCAGCTTTATTTACAGATTATTCTAACTCTGCAGATGGATGGCAGCTTTTCAGAGCTAATCAATTTGCCGAGAGTCTTTAGCAAGGTCAGAGCTGTAATAATAGCACAACTGAAACAGTTTAAATCCTTTTTCTACCCCCAAAATGTTGATGTTTATGGGAAGACAAGCAAAGAAAGCATTATTGATATCTAAAACATATCAGATTCATACCATAGTTAACTGATTCCACTGAGATGACAGCATTGAAAGAATTTCAGTGACAACAAAACAAAAAATTAGATTACCCTTTTTAATGATAACCTGTATCTCAGAAACGTATCAAAACCCCATAATTTATTGTACCTCAAGTTTTCTGAGATGTTGAAAATTTCAAAAGTTAGCAAGGTACTTAAGAAACTGAAATACTGATTCACATGGTCCAGAGACTGTCATCATAATTATAAGAATCCAGACTGAAAGGTCAAGGTCTTTTCCAATATTTTCTCAAAAGCTGTTCTTCTATAACTAATTTTTTTTTGATTGTTTATATTTTCTCCCATCTCCAAGTGTGACTGTACCCTGAAATTAATAACAGTAACTGAACACTGGAGAGAATTACCACTTTAAATAGCAGCTATGGAAATGTGTGTTGGTGCTGAGTTCAGGTGAGGCTGTTTGCTCTTCCTTCTTATGAGTTCACACATTTCATTTTATCATGAAATCTTTCAAACTAAGGTTAAGTTTATTCAAAAGGGGTACTCAGATTTCACCAGGAAAATTAAGAACTAAGCCTTCTGCATTATCTTTCAACTACTTAAATTTAAACAAGATGTAATTACTCACTCTAAAGAAGACTAAATGAAGACCTCAAGACATTCACCAGATATGGGAAAGCAGGAGAGCTTTCTAGATGTCTTAGTGTCTGCATATTTAGGTGTATTTTCATGTCAATGTTTAGCAGTTCATTAGAACGAGTCAGACTTCCATTTCAAGCTAATCCATATAAATAGTCTTATTATTTTTGAGATATTGTGCATTTTTTTAGTCATTGTTTTCTGAAATATCTTTTACAAAACTCTGTTAGAGTTAGGATGAACATTACTGTCCAGCATTACAGCTGTATCTGTATTAATAAAAAACCCTTGCATGGCACAACCCATATCTATACAGCCAAAATTTTTTCACCTCTCAGAACAGACTGGTCACCCCTAAAGAATGTGCTGAATTACTCCTTGGTCCACAATAATCTCAAAGCCATGCACGGAGATGAAACAGCACAATTTCCCCCATTCTGAAGCTGTGATGTGCACTTCCCCAACCAGCAAATGAATCGCATCATCTTTTGTCTGTGCTCAGGCCTGCACCCTGGCTTTCTTCAGTTTGCTGCTACACACATCACCAAAAATTAAAACATGGAAGCTACTCTGTGCTTTGTTTATAGATTGCAGCACATTAGATGTCATAAAAAGTGTTTTGTGCAAAATAGGTCAGAGTTCATTTGTATTACACAGCATTCAAAATTAGTATAGATGCTTACACCATCATGTACTCTGAGACCACATAGAGACCTGGAATACATCCAAAGTCTAGAAATAATGCAGAAACTTTAGCTTAGACTGTTATCAGGATGGAGCTGAAAGGTAAATTTTGCAAGGATTAAGCCATGTGAAAAGAACTTAGGATACACAGGTGCACATTTTGTTCTATCTCTTGACTCATCTTTCTCAATATACCTTAACCTGCTTTTCCATCTCATCCACCATTAATGCTTTGACTCCTTAGAGGTTTTTGAGGGAATGACTGATATTTTACCTACTTCTGCATTGCAGCTGTTGAGCCCATCTTGGTTTTATAAATTAAAATAAGATTTAAACCAACCTGAACATTTAGATGAATGTATAACACTCAATTGTGTCATTGAATATGGATGGCAAAAATCAGCACCCTTTTCCCACTTCCTTTGTTTCCCAGTTGAGAAGAAAAACTAAAGCTCTGCTTTATGGTGCATGCAAATCTCTGGGCAAATACAGACTTCTCAACTGGATGTCATGTGTGTGTCAATAGTGCAACATATCACAGATACAGGTGATCTCCTTAAGGAGAATACATGGTATTTAATGTGTCTGATGGATGCCCTTTTATAGTACAACAATATCGAGGACTCCATGACAAACTCCTGACAACATAAACAAATTTCAGGCATGCATGATAATGATGAAAAATCTTAAATCAGTCATACCACTTACAGTGGAGTGTCAAAGGTCTTTTGTAAGTCAGTGTATCTCAGTAAAGCAGGAAAGTTTTCTCCAGGAACTGCATCAAATAACCTGTCAATTAGGTTATTTGATTTTTGTGGCTCAGCTTGTCCTTAAGGTTGTTTTTCTAGAACTATGTCAATACCCTTAAAGTTCTTACAGTACAACATGCCAGTAGCTGCTGTTTTGGCATAATTTCTGATACATTGATGCTTATCAATCTAATCATGTAAGGCTCATCTTCCAAAGGGAAACAACTGAAAGATCATAGCATCATATTTCACAGTGGAGTGGCTGTCATCACAATATATCATGCATGTATGCAAAGGTCATACTGTAAATCTGTTTCATTAGGACCAAACACGGAAGAAGGAGAAGGCAGCACATCAGGGAATTGCTGATGTTACAGAGATGATAAAGTCACTGCCTACACATAACTCCCACAGCCACTGCTGCCTTTTGCTGTATGTTTGTACTGTGAAAAAGAGTTTTCTTACACACTTTTTCAACTTCACAGAAGATTTTCTTCTCTGAGATGGAAATCTACATTCTAATATTTGTTACTGAAGACAAAAATTTCCCAAAATCCAGAAGTAATACAATAACAGCGCTTTGGGGGTTTTACTCCAGAATTATTTTAGTGTATTTTGTTTTCACTAAAGCTTAACTCTTTTTTCTTAAATCTATAATAGCTCTGACCAGTAGCATGCAAATGGTAGGCTAAGTATGTTTTTCTCTTTAAAGGAAGTTGCTCAAAATGAAAGAAAAAAAATTTTTAAGCATTAATTTTTCTCATTTTTTTCTCTCTATGGAAGAATGTATAACTGCAAGGCATATTTTCATAGTTCGTTTTCTTCTGTTTTGTAGGGCATATATCCACTAGCCATGCCTAAAAGCATATTAATAAGTGATCTTAATATTCTTCATCCTTCTGGTCCCCTCTGCTTGCTTGAGTCAAATATGCAATTTCCAAAAATGTGAAGACATTTGACCTCTTCCTGCATTGAAGTGAGCCATAAAACTCTGGATTGAAGTGAGCTATGTGAGTCCTGCGGTACTGGAAGTTTAAGAGGCAATTTCACAGAGTCCAGACCAGATATTATCAGAAATCACCACTTTGCTATTTCTCCCATTGTGTTCTAAGCAGCTCATGTGAGCAGCAGGACACGGGCAGACTGTGATTCACACGGTGTTTTTTAGTGAGGCATTTGAATCATAGCCACTGATTTATTCACATATCCATAATCTTTTATTCCCATTGGTCAAACTTAAAAAAGGTTGAGAGACCTTTGACTTACGTATTTCGGTAATGGCTGTTAAAATCAATTCTAGCATTAAAGTCTCTAAGAATGAACAATGCATTGAGTGGAAAATTGATTAAATGGTCAAAGAACAGTCCTTTGTGGCCTCGTTTGCTTTTTCAATTAGTACAGATGTCACAGCTGGTCTGGGTGGCTCTCAAACTTTCACAAAAAAATGTCCTTGAAGCTTTGTCTTTCTGTGAATCTTTTTCTTCTTAGAAAGATGATTTTGCATTGAAGCTAGCACTTCTGTAATTTTTTCTACTCCATTTCCACAAGAAACCAAACAGTCATGAAAAGGAATTGTGCATTTGACTAATAAGACACTAACAGGAAAAAAAAAATCCTTCTAGATGATCTAGGTGAACTAGTGTCTTTTAAGGAATTTGCTTTCAGTGTTCTGGTGGATTCCACTTGAATTTGTTCCCCTCCTTTAGCAATTATGGGGGTCAGTTCATGCACATGTTTGGCAGATGAGAGCTGACGACAAGGAGATGACTCATAACTGCAGCTATCTCAGATTGCTTTTGAACAGAATTCCTGGGTCTACAGGTGAAGAACTGATGGGAACATGTATGAATTCATTTAGGGGAGCTCCAGTAAGTCATGTGATGAGGGCACTTAACTTGGATTTAGATGATCTGAGTGCAAGTCCAATCCCAGTTCTGCTACAGACTTACTATTTGATGTTGAGAAAGTCATCTTGGGAATGATTTAGCATTCATCTAATTCTGCTGTCATTGACTTCCACATAAAAATAGTTCCCAGCATGTGCCATGACATGAAATATCATGTCTGTATTTGTAACCTATTGGTGTGTTGTCTCTTAGAAACTATAAGTAAGGTAATAAATCCCTAATTTCATTGCTTTAAATAAAAATGTTAGAGATTAAATTCTTTTCAGTGTTCAGCTATGTAGGAGAAATGGATAGGAGATGATAACTGCTCTGTTTCTCTTTTACCTGCTGACTGCCATGTAACATTCACAAATGCAAACACTGAGATTGTTTCTTTATTTTAGCTATGCAAACAATTTAGTTATAAGAGGCAATAGGTTTTGTTTTAGTGCCTTAATGTTTTATTAATTTAATTTTCCACAGTCAAATTCTTTTTTCATTTTGCCTTATGGCCTAAATTTCCCTTGATATTTGTAATGATATTTGTTTGTGATTATACTGCAACATACTGTAATTCTCAAACAGCTGACAATGAACAAGAAGTTTTATCTAATGTCTTATGAAAAATAAAAATAAAGACTGACATGGACTAAATCCCTTAATTTATTTTTTGCAAATTCAGAAAGCAATTGCCTGATTAAACTTAATGCATTTAAAACTATACATTTCATCAGACATGTAAAACACATGAGCCAAAGGCAAGTCTTGTTGAGTGGCTTTAACTACCACCTAAGCTGCTGCAAGTTGTTTCAACCTGTGCATGGACTGAATTCCTCCCATGATATTTGGAATAATGGAGAACCATATAATGGATTAAATGGCTGGCCTCTCAAAGTTAGTGATCTGCTTACAAATGAAGCCACTGTCAAATACCTCAGGTTACCTCCCCAAAAAATCGGATATGTATGCACTTTAGACATAATGAAACAACTGTTTTGCAATTTGGGTAGCCATAATTTGGCATCCTAAATGATAAAGCTTATTTGGCATTATTTTGCATTGTGTAATATAAAAATTGTGTTCGTCCAAATGCTTGCACTGGCCTCTAAAAAAGTGTGGATTAGCACTGTACTTCAATAATAGCAGCTTTTTGGTCTGCCTACATTATCTCTTTTGTTCCTTCAATTGCCTAATATCTGGATAAAATATTTTTTTTCTGCAAAGATGGCGACCAGAGACAAAGTTGTGGATAATTCTTCATATCTGTCCCTGTGAGTAAAACAGACTGTGTTCTGAAGGGATGTAATTTGTATGAAGGGCTGGGACTGTGTTTGACCAGAGCATTTTGTCTGGATGATTGTTGTCACTTGTTCACATTTTAGGAAGAAACTGTGGAATATAACTTCTCCTTTTCTGTGTCATAAACTTTTACTTCCACTTTGGATAAATGCATCCAGAATTTCACATTTACTTGCAATGAAGCCTGACTTGTCTTTTTAAAATACAGCATCCTCTCGGAGACAAACCCATAACCATTCAAACCTACCCATAACTGAGAAAGGAATAATACAAAGTTTCTGTTGGAAGGATTAACAGAATGGAGTTATTGCATGTTCCAGATATGATTTCAATTTTCTTCAATTATGCAGAAATATTATTGATTTTACTGAAGGTGATGTACTGAAGGCATGTCTTACAAACATTTTTTACAGGGAAGGTCAAGTTTACACTCTCCTCTATCTCAGCTCCCAGCTTAGCTTTTCCAGAATGTAGCCCTTCACTGTGTCCATCTTGAGATAGAGCTGAACAGGTGGCATGAAGAAAAATTTATTCCTTACTGGTATTCATAGAGATTCCTGTTGTCAGTGATTTTCAGAGCAGTACACGTAGATTTTTAGACTGTTATAATGAGTAGGAGGTTATGCAAGTGGCTACTTGTTCAATAGTAGAGTCATCAGCAAACTCTGCCACCTTGCAGTCCTCTTACTTCAAATTATTAAAAAAATATATTAAACAACTTGATCGTAGTACTGACCCGTGAGACACTCGATTATTAATATATCTCTTCTTTGAGGTTATAACTATTTATTTCCTATCATTTAATCACTTTTTAATCCATGACAAGCCTTTGCCCCTTACTTCATTGTTATTTATTATCTTTAATATTTTTTTATGAGGGACCTTTTCTAAAGCTTTTTGAAATCCAAGTAAATTATGTCCATTGGGTCATGTTCATCTACTGCCTTATTAATATTTTCAGAACCTTCTAATACATTAGAGAGGCACAATTCTCAGTTACAGAAAGGTTGTTAGTTTTTCCCTTGCCATATATATTACAACTCCCTAAATGTTGCACTACTATTTAATTTTCAGACATTGTAACAAACTGTAACTCTCAAGACATCCCCAAAATCCTTAAAAAACCAAAAAAAATTTGCTAATGACTTTCCTCTTCTCAGGAAGCATGGTGACTGGTAAGGGTATAGTGTAATTTGTTATTAAGCTACTCAGTCAGTCAGTCAAATAATTTGAAGGATGGCTCCAAAACTTTCTGTGAAGAAGATTCAGTTCCAAAGAAACCACTTTATTTATTTTAAAAAGTAGCTTCTGAAAGAGGAGAGGGGGTTTATCATCTTATTTCCTCTGTTGTGTTGAAATACATTTGTACATTTTTAGCCAATTTTTGCACTCATTATCCCCACTTCTTTAGTAATACACACCAAGAAACCAATGGAAAGAATTTTTCTGAAAATCTTCCTTTTTAAAATAACATCAGAGGACTCAGGAAATCTTCTGACCCATCACTGTTTTAGTACTTTATCCCTTCCAAAGTTGCCATTGTATGTGAGATTTTCTCACATATCATACAATGGCAATCCAAAGTTGCCATTGTATGATATGTGAGAAAATCACATATTTTTCCTATGTGAGAGGTAGAGCTAGATGTCAATCACCTTAGCCTTCCCATGGTGGGCCCTTGGTCAGGAAAACACTGATGAAAGGGAAAAAGAAACAGGAGAGCTTATGATGGTCTCTTCACCTCAAGGAAAGTTATTTGACTCTAGAACCAGGGCAGCCACTAGGACTGAACAACATTATCCAAACAGTGTATCTGCACATAGGTCAAATGAGAATCTCATGGATAGTATTGCAATGATTTCAAAAAGATGTTCTGTCAAAGAGGGAACATGGGAAATGCAGAGTCCTTTGTCTCTTCTTATGCCTGACTGTAGAGATCAGGGAGTGAATTTGCAACAGAATTGCACAGAAATAAGAGCTATGCATAACTAGCAGAAAAAATTGTCCTTTCCTTGAAAGAGATGAGAAGGGCCTTAGAGCTGCAGATATTCCCAGTCTGTCACAGAAACACAGACACATGGGCACACCATTGCAGGCAAGTGGTATCTGGTGAAAAGCTCCAGGAGAGCTAGGTCTCAAATCACACCTACAGTTTGTAGCAGGATGCTTTGCGCTGGATGCTGTGCCCCAGAATGTGTCAAGAACTCAACGTCCTATTTGCAAATGTGTTAGTGGTGGACCAAGAGGGGGCCCATATGCTGGTTTTGAATTATATTAAGACCAGTCTGGCAACTAATCCTGAATCAATGTCCTTATAGTGAGGGAAAGATTTGGCAGCTAAACTACTAAGCTGACCTGGAGACATATGACTGTCAGTCTTTCACTATACACTAAAATCATGCAGTTGGGTTCCTCTAACATATTCCTTCTTGGAGTGTGTGTGCAGTTTCCTCCTTCGGGTAAGAGGATGTTCACCACAGATACTCCTCGAGGTTGAGTGAAAGAGATCTGCTCATGAGCACTGCTGTGCTGTTACATCAGTCTTTACTTAATAATGGTTTACTTTTGATAGCTTTGTTATAACTGCTTTTAATATAATTGCTTTGATATAGAGCATTACCATATTCTATGCTATACACTACTAATAGTTTTACCTTTTATACTGTGTAATAAATAATTCTTATTAAGATCATTTGCCATAAAAAATAACTCATTTAATGCAAATAGACCTTATTTGCCAGATCTTTAGGTCCTGTGGGACAAAGTTGATTAAATTATTGACAAAGGCTGGGGCTAAGATTGAACCCAATCTCACCTAGACTCCTCTCTGAGAAGGGGTTTAGGATGAAAATTTCTCCTTGTGGCTCAGTGGCAGGGCTTCTCTAGTAAACCTTGTCTGAAGCTCCCACTCCATCCAAAAGAGTGTGAGACCAGAGCAGGATGCAGGAGCTACTGGGACAAGAGGCTGAGGTTCATCCAGCAGTGGTTACAACTCCCCTAGACACTATTGTACTGGAACTGAGTGTGACAGATGGCAGCCAGAATATACAGGTTTCTTTATACAGAATATATTACTCATATTTGAGATTTGAGCCTTATTCTCAGCAATGCTCAATTGACAACATTACTGCAGCAGACTGTGGGACTGAAGTTGTGACCGGGCTGTCAAAATTTGACAATGATGACATTTTTGGTCAGGCTGGAGTTTTTATTCCTGGAATTATGTTTGCCAGGTTCAAATGTGATAGGGTTTTCAGGCACTGGGAGACAAATGGACCTGAAAGACTTATCCTGTGCCCATCATATCTGACAAGTTAGGAGTTAGGGAACAACTGTGGTTTCACTACAGCAAAAGTGATTGCACCCAGTGAATCCTTGAGAACTTCCCTTGTAATTAAGAACTGGACACTCACATAGTGGTGAAGGAGTATATAGTCAATATAAATGACAAATTTAAACACAGACAGAAATATTTTTTTCTCAAAATATTACAGGAGGGACAGCACCATAAAAAAAAAAATCCATTTGACAGATAAGGATCTAGGAATCCCCTTGGGTTTTTTCAGTTTATAACAGCACCTGGTCATTGTTGTTATTTCTTGGAAATGATAGAGCTGCACACACTATTGAGATCATATTCTTTATTTAATTTATTACTGGATTTAATATAGTATTCCTCCAGGGCTTGTATGTTTTGTCTAAACAATGTGGATGGAATTCTTCATAACTTTTCCAGCATTTGAATGAGCATTCACAAATCCACCCCCATGATGGGATGGACTGTGCTGCGGAAAAGCAGAGTTGGTTCCTATGGCCCAATATTTCCATCTTTGGCTTTTACCAGAGAGTGTTTGAGATCATGGTAAATTATTGCATTTTGGCTATTAGCTGAGTATGATTCCAAATTTACACACTTTTCCTAAAAGATTTACACTCTATTTTTCTAACAGAAAAATAGAGCCATCTACTCATCTTGCTAGCAGGATGATCTTATGTCACCTAAACAATATCAAATTACTGCAGTCTGAGAAGGTTAAAATAGTGCTGAACAGGAATTCAGCAATATTTAGAGATCCCTAAGGTGGGAAAACTATGATAGTAGATTGGGTTTGTTGCCAGTGGAACAAGTCAGGTTCTGAAAACTAGGTTTTCAAATTAGTCAGACTTTTTTCTAATGAAAAACTAGAAAGAATTTTTTGTTGGAAGCAACTAAAAAAGTGGAAGTTTACAGCTCAAATTGAAATATTTTTTAATTTCACCTTCTTTTGGCTCATTTTCAGCAATTCTGCTTTTTTCATTGCAGAAGCTTCTTATCAGCTTTTCCATTTTTAATACCTAATAAATCTCTAACTTAATTATAGTTAATATAGTGTTGTCAAATACTGAGAAATCATGACTAAGGCTTCCAGAATTTATAGGTTTGGGTTGGTTTGTGGGCTTTTTTACTACCTGTTTTGGGTTCTCCTTGTTTGACTTCTATCTTTCACAGTTTTAGGAAATGGCTTGGGGTTTTTTCTGCTTAGATATCAGGACTGGAAACATGATTTTTTAATGGAAGTTAATAGCCTCCTAATTAGTATAAATCTAGGAGCTAGGTGTTAAGGAGAAGCATCAAATATCATGAGGCTAATAATAAAATTGCAAGAGCTGGCAATATTGTTATCCAAAAATGAGTTAAGATTCCTTATTTTGCCAGAACAATAGTCATTTGTCTCAAATTTATCAGTAGCCTTTTAACTTTTATATTTATGTCAGAGGTGTGGAAACATTTATTTTTATTTCTTACCTACAATTTACTTGTCTCTCTCTTAACGATGTTGTCTGGGTCTTCAGGCAAAATATTACACATCAACTTGTCATTAAGTCACAGTTTTGAAATAGAGCTTTTTACTCCATCCTGTGTATCCACTGATAATTAAATAAGAATGCCAAAGTACTTCCCTTGCAAACAAGATTTTTCCTTTTTTTTTACTTCTTCTCTTGCATTTCTTTGAGTTTAGTTTTTTCTTTCATTTTCTTTTCCTCTGTTATTATTTTTTTTTCTGTTAGTCATTCACTTTTCACAGATTAAGGTGCTCCTGCCTGAAAACAGAAAGAAAAAGTACAGGAAAATATGATTAAATATTAGCTGAACTGCTGAAAAATTTGTTGACAACAGGATAAACTGATACTCTGCTATGCTGGCTCATTCAGGATATTTGAAAATGTCACCAAAAAGCCCCTAGCACAGGTTGGTCAGATAAGCTGTGGATGTCTCATCCTTCAAAGTGTTTAAGATCACATAGCTGGGGCCCTGAAAAACCTCATCTAGTGAGAGGTGTCCTTGCCCATGGAAGAAGCATTAGAACAAGGTGATCTCTAGAGTCCCTTCCAACCCATACCATTCTGTGGTTCTATGATGAGCAAAGAATGTGTTTTTTCCCCCCACAGCTGTACCTGCAAGAATGTAAGGATAACTTTACACACAGGGCTTGAGAAGAACCCCTTGGTAATTTGTTGTGCACACTACTGCTGTGTACCTCAGCAGAACACCAAAATTATTAGGTAAGCATTCATGTGTACCTGAAAAGATTAGAGATTATCAGTTTTGTAAGAGATTAAATACTTCCTGTCTGTGCAGAGCTGCCAAGATTTGTCATAGGCAGGAAGGCAAAATGGAATCTGGCTGTATATCAGAAAGGAGCAGTGGAACCTGTTCTGGTCTTGCTCAGAGAAATGAAGGGGTGGAGGACAATGGAGAAAGGACAGCAACAGGGTGGAAATGCATGAAATAAAACAAACATTAAAGACTATCCCCAAAGTAAAACTGCTGCCACTGTGAGGATGGCAGAAATGGAAGGCTGAGGTGGTGCCTGTGAAAGGGCCCAGTACAACCAACCCAGAAACTGCTAGTGACCATCCTCATTGGCCCTTGACCCTGTACCCACACTGGCTTTAAAATTTAAAATGTTATCCTATGCCATGCTAAATGCCCCATCATTTTAAAAATGTGCTGCTTTTTTTTACGATTATTACCATACCTTTCCTATCAGACCTCATCTCTACATCTTGGCAGCTCACTAGAACACTGAGGAGTAGCAGACATTCATGATCAGAAGACTTAGATCTCTAGATATCCTTAGAATGTGTAATTTTTTTCAGTCTTTTAAAGAACACAACTTATTTTGTACTTCACTGCTAGTCTTGCTCTCAGAAGTAACATTTATTATCAGAAGATGATGTGAAGGTCACTAGTAGCACTGAAATTGGAGTTGCATGTAGTTTGGAACTCACCTCCTATTGACATGGCTTTATATTCAGCCCTCAGAAGCAGTGTCAACATTCAGGAGACCACTGAGGTTCATAAGAACCTCAGTTCTCAGTTGCTGTCAATCCAAAAAGGAAAAACTGCTTAGGTGCTAGATATTAGAAGCCTAGATTATTACGGCTTGGTTTTAATTCTGTACATTTTTATAACACATCAGATCAATCACGTTCTCAATTTTATTGCACACTAAAAGACCATCAATCGTTATGGCCACCAAATCTTAGTTCAAACACAGGAGTGGCAATCTGCTTTGGACTTCATCTATCATCTCTGGCAAATCTTGGGAAGACTTAGCTACATATTTTTAGCTCATATTGAAAGGCACGTTGAAAATGGTTTCATTACAGGGTAAAGGACAAAAAAAAGGAAGAAAAAACAAGCACCTCCCCCTTAGTTTCTGTAGAGAAGTGTTACCTCAGAAATTTTAAAATATTTTATCTCTGATATAATAAAACAGTTATATGCTTCAGTGTTTTTAGATCTCACCTGTACTGCTGTGGTGGGTAAAGAATGTGCCAGATCATGCAGGATGTTCTGGGGGGTCATCTGTTTTAGAAGACTGTGCTTTCCATTTTCATGTTTAGCTAAGGTAGCAAGTTATGTATCCAAAAAGTAACAGCAAAGAGCAAAACAAAGCTGAGGGGCTTTTCTCACATCTTCACAGTCATGGGTTTATTATTTCTTCCTCTATCCTGCTAGCTTCCACTTGTTCAGATTGAAATTATTAAAGGCAGGTAAATATAAAAAATAGCTTTATATTTAATTTATTTTATATCTTATATAAAATTATACATAAGAAATATTGCATATTATAATTTTTGTACTTTTATGAATTTATTATATGTATTAGATATTTGAGAAGTGTCTTTGTATGCTAGAAAAATAACAGCCTTTCCCCACATTCCCCACAACTTGCTTGTTGCCATTTATGTTCCTTCAAATTTTTTGCATTTAATTTAATGGAATGATATGGTGCTTTTCCAGCCAAAGCATTGTGTAAATGTGTGTAGGATCATAACAATAAAGTCTTCTTTACACCTACTAAGAAAACAAGACAGGTAAATCCAGTAAAATTGAGAGAGCTTTCAGTAAAAATGAAAAAAATGAAATAGCAATTAAAATTAGCAAAGTGGAGCTTCTGAGATGAGATACACAGTGTAAAAATTTGATCCTTTCTTGTTTTAGCAGACTATCTAGGAAAAAGAGCTGTAACTCCTTTAAGCATCACCTTCCTTCACAGGTTTCGGAGTCAGTCATTCAGATGGAGGAAAGTTCTGTGCATAGCTTGGCAGGTCAATGGAGCTGAGGTGAACCAAGTGACCCTGTTAATCTGTGAAGGGGATACAACTCAGACTGTCTAGCCCACTGCTCCTCCTGCCATCTGCCTCTCCAAGTAAAATCCACCTCAGATACTCATAGAGGATCTGCTTCCTCAGAAAAGCTGCCTTAGGAAAAGGCACAATCCAAAAGAGGTGGGTACTGGAAGCAGGACTCTCAAAGCCTTGCATGACAAGATTAAAAGCCATCCCTCCTATCCATCATTTAACAATGGTGGTGGATCGCACACAGAGGGCCAAGGACCTGCTACCAGAGGGAATGAAAGCTAATGGCAGCCCTCCTACAAGGGAAAATAATTAATGAAAAATTTATTACCTGTATTATAGAAATTGCTGCTGGATAGTCCCCAGATAAATTAAATTAATAAAGTTGCAGAGTAATTAAGCCATATCTTTCTGTTTTCTTGCATGGCTGGGGCTGATGCAAGCTCAGCAGAACAGAGGAAGGGGAGGATATAGTTCTGAAGGGCTGAAGTCGGAAAAGCAGAAGACTGAGCATATTAAAAAAGAAACTCAAAGTAAAGGGCCCATAGACAATGTGAGCATAGGTTTTTGAATAGGTTATTATGCTTCATTTTAGGAATATTATGGTTTAGGGAAGTTTCAGAAATGTGCAGAAAAAAACCCCAATGTTTTTGCAGAGGAAAAAAATTGGTCCTGTGAGACGAACAATAGAATAGAGCTACAACATATTTTTTCAGTGCAGTGACACATTATCTGTTATAAATAAAACTACATATTATGTGTACATTCTATGTAATTACTCTTTGAAGTGAAAAATTTTCAGATTGAACTTTCTCAAACTTTCTGACACAAATTGCTGTACTACATATTGATTTAAAATTAGAAGCAAAACTTCTGAGAAAAATGAACATTTGTTACTTGTCTTGACAATGTATGAACAAATTCCTTACTTTTCTGAACTTCAGTTTTATTAAGTAACTTTCTATAAGACAAGTTTCAGCAGATCAGCACAAAATTTTCTTAATTTCATTACAGGCTGTAAATTAAAATTAATGAGGCTGACACCCACAATTAACAATGAAAAATGCAGATTGTTATAATTACTTAAGCAATAACATTGCTTTACATAGAAGACTTAAGGTGCTCCACAAATTATTTACAAGTGTTACATAAAACACAAAAAATGACAATTTCAATTTATTTTGTCAGTATAAAAAACAAAAATCCTTACTAAAACCTTTCTCAATTGGGAATCTCTCGCCATGCATAATTAAGCAAATTTGATTGCAATTAAGCCTGGCTTCTACAGTGGAGTTTTAATTAATGCAAATCTGGCATCTACATCTATAAGATTAATTTTTGTGAATTAAAAGAAAACAACAAAGCATATTTGAAAGTGCAGTTGCATTGTTGAAAGGATGGAATGCAAAATCTGATTATTTTTCAGTCTTCCATGTGGATAGCCTTTGACTTACACTTTAAGGAGGGATATTTTATTTGGATCTGTTGTTTTGTTTCTCAAAGCATTCATTATTAAGCAGGATCATAGCAATTACACGAGGTTTCATCTAAAGAACATCTTTAAATGTAATTATATACATTTAGAAGTAGAAATGAATTATAATATAGGCTAAGGAATGAGGGCACCATTACATTATGCAATGTTTTTTTTGAAGTCACTGTTCTCCTCTTGCATTTGGGGCTTAGAATATTCTGTGGCAACTAGAGGAGTACTGGAGAGGTTTTCAGATATATTTTAATATGACCTTCCCTTAAAAATCCCCAAAATTGAAATTACTTTTATAGGACTTGGGGAAAGAAAAAATTCTATTTATTTAGCAATGTTTTTTAACTGATTTTTAATTGGTTTTTTTCTGACTTAAATTTGTTTGTGCTTAGCATCTTTAAAACAAAAATTCTTTATTTGGAATTCTGTTCCTTTGAAAGTCTCCTACAAGAGTCACCAATTCTGTCAATCTTTCTCTATAAAATATTCACCTTTAGAATCCACATGGCTTGTCTTCCTCTTAAACACAGTACTGTGTAATTTTATTTTATCATTTGTGTGATAAAACGGTCAAATGGAAATGGACCATTAGCAGGACAATCAGATATTGCATTAAAAACTATTCTTCTCATTGACATGCCAGAAGGTAAATTTCATCCAGACTCTCCATATGGATGCCAGTCAGGTAATTCCAAGGAAGCATTTACCTGTTTGGCAGAAATGCTCTGACTAATGTGTAATTTTCTATTGCTGTATTTTTTTTCTTGGTCATGCTTTTGAAAAACTATGGACTAGGTTTGCAGAGAAAGTATCAATTCTTTTTTAGTCAAGGATGAAAAGGCCGAGTCAAGCCTGTGTTGGAGAAAAGGTCAGTGCTAGGATCCAAGTGCCTCAGGGAGAAAATGAACCCCAAAACTTGCATGCAGATTATCGGATATTTCTGATGCTGATATGCAAAGTAAAATTAGAAGCTGTGTAGTTTATCTTCCTATCTAATACAGCTTCTTTGTAATTTCTCTCCTTGTCTTTGCAAAACCCAAAACCCAAAAAGTCTCCATTTTGTTATATGAAACACCATCTGAACTGAAAATTTCCCAAAGATGTTCTGTCAGAAGTACTGTTTTTTTATGGTTGTGTCAGGGAGAGTACAAAATCAAGTCCTGAAGGGGCTATAAATGCTTCCACACTTGGTTCCCCCAGTACAATCATTATTACAGCTCCCAATGGCAGCCCCCAAAGCTCCACGCTCAGGGTGCTCACAGGGCACTGCAAACAGCAGGAGGTGAGCCCAGCCTTGCAATCACATGAACACTTTTGCAGCAGTGGATTTAAAAACTTCAACAGTCTTTTTGTTCTCCTCTGTTTTACAACAGAGGTCTATTTACAGATTTTCTTTAATTATGTTTAATTTCAGAATATTAAGTCTAGTATTTACTTTGGTTGAAGTCAAAGAGTAGTATTGTAAAACATTAACAGCAGGTTTAGACAAGATTTTTAACTTGATTTTCAAAATTATCAGCTCAAAAAACAAGGTAAAAAAGAGAAGATGTTCTGCAAGTCTCCGGTTATGGATCAACTTCTGCCTTTGTAAATCTGGAAGAGCAGCAGTATAAATGTTCTGTGACTTATATGATCTTTTTTGCTGGAATAGTAACATGTCCATCACTCTCTTCCCTCTCCAATCTAAGCATAGTTGGCACTAGAACCTGACCTCTATGCTTCCCAAATGTCTGTGTTTGCATGCTTGTTTCTTTTAAATTATTTATCCTCAGTGTGTGCAAAAGAAAGATATTTAAAATTATATTGTCTGGCTGTATCCAGTGTTTGATAATTTCGACAGTGATTCAAAATGGCCACTGATTTATCTAAAGGTTACCCCTGCCCCTTTGTTAAAAAGACTGAGGAAGGATCAAAGGAGATATATCAAAGGGCAAGTTTGTTTCTAGAGCATGATGCTTAAAACAGTCTTCTGCTTTGCAAAACAGTGAATTTTGGGGGGTTCTATTTGTTTGTTTTCCACATTTTTTCCCCAATATTTTTCAGCAGCCTCAGCCATGTCATTTTTCAGTCTCAGTTGGGTAGACATTCTCACAACAAATATAACATGCATACCCACACACACACATTCTGTTGAAACAGAGAAGGAAAGCAGCAGCCACTTTGGTTAAAACTAGGGTCAGGGAAAGAGATTGTGGTTCCCCTTTCTCTCATACAATTAGTTAATCAAGCTTTGCTTGAAAGTTTTATAGCATTGTGGGGGAAGAATGAATCAAGGCATAAAAACTTCTGAGATCAGAGAGAGATTATCAACCTTAACGAGAATAAGGAAAATTAAGAGAACATTAATAGTAATGATACCACAATGAGAACTAGAAAACCAGTCCAGGAAATCTACACACTCTTGTGTCAGTCATTAATCTGAGGACTATGATTAAAATATAAGAAGTTATTCCATCAAATTGTTGTGCAAACATGCTGAGAACATCTCTCTCCTGGCTTGTGTTTTTGAAAAAAAGCCTAGGGCTATTAGGCACCCAAATCCATTAATAAATTCTTGTCTTGGTCTACACCTTTTCAACATCTAAAAAATAATAAAGGTACATTGTGCTGGTATTTCCTGTTTAATGTTCATTATGCACTGAAGAGGTATTGAGAAATAGTTTTTCTCCTACAGTTATGAAGGAATTATACTCTTTTCTGAGTGAATGAAATAAGAGCAGATTTCGTGGGTCTATGCCAAAATCTATTTAATTAGGTCATCATTCTTAGGAAAATAATGCACCAGCAGCTTCAGAGAAAGTGCAAAGCATGACATATTTGAATTAACTCCATTTAATTAAAGGAACACCTTCTGAGGGTCTCCGATTTCATGGTACAATCCAGTTGTCACTGTGACTGCTATCTTATGCATACTGGAGCTCAAGTTTTGTATTGCACTTGTTGGTCTTGTTTTGTCCTAGAAGTACCTTGTTTTATATGAGCACTGATCACAGCAACTACCAGGGACAAAACTGGAGGAATTGCCCCTAAGTGATGAAATACAGTGGAGATGATGGAAATGGAAAAGGAGCAAAGAGGATGGAGGAGAGTTTTGAGCAGTTCAGGGAAGGAAAAAAAATATGAAAGAAAAAGGATTTAAGTGATGTGTAACACCCAAAAAATCAGGCCTTTCAAATAGAAAGTGGTAACTACTGCTGCTCTGTTTCTACATGTTTGACAATTTTACCACTTCTCAGCCTGGAAGTGAAAGATTTTATGTGTTAAGAAGGTCTCAGCCAAGCTAGTGTTCACTAAGAATAGAACTGCAGCTGTTTTCATTTGTGTAGATAAAGTCAATATGGTTCTGTTAAAACCATAGGAGAAGTTCAATTAAAAAACATGCTTTCCGTGTTTTTTAAAATTTATTCCTTGATTTCTGAAAAGAACATTTGTTGCCTTGTCTCTTGATAGAATTGGATACCTCTTATCCTTTTGTCTTTGAAGGAAGACAACTTTTTCCTAAGATTATTGGGGAAAAATGGAGTTGGAGGGTAGTCATAATAAATTTGACCTGATGTCATAGCATTAAAAGCAATTAGAGATTTTTAAAACCCTCTTTTGAGGGTTATTGAGTTTTTGTGACATTCTTGTCTAGTTTGTTGGTTATTTGGTTTGTTTCTGCTAATGTAAAAGATAAACTGTTCTCAGTAGTGAGGATATAGAAGAGGAATTTTGGAAGAGATTTTAACTGTGAAGAGGGAAAAACACATGAAAAGGTAGGGAGAAGAAATTAAGATAAACTGCTGTATGGAGTATGGGGACAAGGATCTTCAAGAGGGAAAGAAGAAAGAAAATTACTGGATATATGCACAGAATGCAGGGTTTTGGGCAGTTAAGACAAAAAGTAAAATTTCACTGTAAGCATAATCTACTTTCTTTTATGTCAATGAAAAAACCCCAGCAATTCAGTTTACCTGGCCAGTATATCACATTCTAGAAGAGCATAAGCAAGGGAGAGGACACCGAAGACTTTTGATACTCTCAATAATCCTGAATTTCTAAAAATGAAAAAAAAAAAAAAAAAAGAAGAAGACTGGTAAACTGTACACTGAAATTAAAACTATCACTTAGTATTTTTTCCCTCTTTGGAATTGGAATTGGCCTCTGAGGCTTGTTATTTGTAGAATTGAGCATTTGCAGGAAAATGTATCCTAGATGTGCATTTTCATTTTTTAGATTTCAAGAGGATATTTGTGATGAACATGTGAGTAAAGTGGTAATTGTCTCCAAAAGGAAATTTTACAAGTCCAAGTATGTAGGGCAAGAAGGAGAAAACCCATAAAAAACATAGAAAGAATCTAGTGCATATAGTGATGGAGATTTATATGCAATCAGCTAATTTTTAAATCTAAGATGTCTCTGTTTTATAGCTGTTATGCCATAAATACATAATACTTATAAGATATTTACCCTGGTTCCTTATCTAGAAAGAAGATGGCTCCAGAGACAAATATAGACTTATTTTGTCCAAATACTTCAAGTGTTCTTTTTTCCTCTCTCCCATTAATTGATTTGTTGATTTAAAGTTACTGACATGGAAGCTTAATCAGTCTAAGATGTGATATCTTTTCTCTCGCCTCCTCTCTGTGCTGCAATGATTTTAGTAAAAATATGAAAATGACAAACATTTCTTATGCATTGAAGTTGAAAAATGATCAAAGATATGATTTAAAGGATCAAATTCGATTAAAGAAACTTCTACATTAATCCATTACAACCCACAAAATTATTTCAGTCCCAGGGAGGGATTTCTTCACTTTCTTATTTACGGAAGCGTAGTATCATCAACATAATTTGCAAGTGGCTTTTCAAAGGTATTTCTATATTATTTAGGAGATATATTTGGAGAATTCTGTATGATTCCTTGCCACATTTCATTATGATTCCACAATCTTTGCAGATCATCTCCTTCTTTTAATAACATGAAATTCTCTTGCTTATTCATGCCACTGAAATTAAGGGCATTGTCATCTGTGATGGACACTGCGTTGAGAACAGAGTATTCTGGATTTCAACCTTCTAATAGCGATCTTCTTCCTTACAGCACTTCCAGTGACCAGAATTCTGTAGTTAATACCATGAAAAAGTTTAAAACAGAAGGTCAAACACAATTTTCTCAGGTAGATAGTAATCTGCCATCTTGAAAAATATGGTACAGAAGCCTGAATTAGATTAATTAGCTTATGATTTTGACTCAGTGTTCATGGCTGAAGAACATAAGAGTTTAAGATATTGCAGATGAGTTCATGAAGTTATTTATAAGGTGAATCCATAGTGACAAACTAGTTATGGCATCAGTATTAATAAACTTCTAAAATGTTTCTGTACAAAATTTGCTTCAATATTAATTGCTGCTCAGAACAGACAAAAGCAAACATTTCAGTAATTTGAATTGTGAATGTTCTCATATGAAATGCATTTTTTAACTTTAACATTTTTTAAAGGAATTTCTCTGGAAAGCTGTAATTAATATGACTAGTAAAATCAGTATATTTCAGTAATTAAATGTTCATGCTTCTTATGCAACATGTCACTAGATGTCACTCTGTATTCCATTATTTGGTATTCTGGTGATTTCTAAATTTTTCTGCCTTTCTGTATCAACTTTCCCCACAACAAACCTGAACAGACAATGTAAAATGTGCATGAATAACACAGAATTGCTGACTGAATGTCAATTTTCTAGTGTGTGACTTCTATTGATCATTCATTATTGACATGAAGGTCTCTAGTGTCTCTCCTTTCCTCTTTAAACTCTTTCTCAGCTAAAATTTCCAAACAACAGAACCAGGAGGCCTTGAAGAACGGGATGATTCAGGTCTCTTAAGATGTTTTACAGAGTACTTTGACCTCAGGAAGGCATCAGAGGTACCTTTTTATAAAGACTCAACAACTGTTTGGAATAAAAATTTAAACACTGGGGAAAAAAAAGAACCTTCTACTTCAATTGAACCACATTCATTGACACTTTTTTGGTGTAAATATAACTGGCTGCTTTTGGCAAACATAAGGACTTTTTTAAACAGTTTCCTAAATGTATGCATTTCCCTTCCTTGTAGCCAATAAAATATAAATAGCATTTTCACGGTGACGAATGACATGTAGTACAGTATTCTATGATCATGGTTCCAGGATTTTATTTCTTTTAGCTTTGTATACATTAATTAAGTATACACAATCAGGGTTGAGTGCAGAGACAGCTAAATAAACAAATGACACTGTAGAAAGGTCTTTCTGCATACTAATCATATCCTACATCTGCAAGCAAAAGCTCTATAAATCGATTTGCTCTTTCACATCAAAAGACAAACAGTGAGGCAAGTCAGCAGTTCCTTTGTCAAAGTCACAGAGATTGCTGTTCTTCACAAATGCATTTCTACAGAGCTGAATTCAACCATTTGATGATTAGCATTATTGGCAACTCTTCAAAGAAGATTCATCAAGTAATTTGCAATTGGATTGGTTGCCATTTTTGTGATTCTACCCCATGAAATTGAACAAAAAATGATTGACATTTGAATTCTTACTTGGAGGACAAAGTGAACTAGCATAAGAAAAAGAAGCAAGCAGATTCCCAAGAGGTTGAGAAGCTGCTGTGATATCTCTGGTGATTCCCATGTGGACCAGATAAGATAGGTCTGAAAATTAAATGAGTGGGTAGGGCAGAGGCAAACAGGAAGATATAATTTCCTATGAATATAAGAAAAAAATAAAAGAGTTAAATTTTTAAGATGTCAATGTATATATCTGTGTTTATGTAGCCCCTCTAAACACTAAATCCATTCATGTGAGAAAAATCTCACTGAGGAGGAAAAAATCAGTCTACCTCTTCACATCCATTGCGAGCAAGAATTGACTACTCTGCTACCAATGCACATTAGATATGTATGACAAAATTAAAGAATAACACAACATATTTGTGTGTGCATGTAAATAAAATGCAGCTGTGTAAACAACTGCAAGTGATGTGACTGAGTAAAGAATTATTCAGACCTTGATAACACTACTTGCCCACAGGTTTCTGTTTTCCAAAACCAACCCACGAAGGAAACAAAAAATACTTGCTGGGATTCTTAAATATTTTGTCTCCTGGTATCTCTTTTGGAGAAATTACAAAGATGTTTGGATTCCTTCTTGATTATGGTATTTCCTAAAATAGGAGAAGAGTGGAACTTAATACAGAAATGTATAGGTAGAAAATTAAATGTATTTGAGTTCATTTGCTGACAGTTCCATAGCTTTTCTCATCTGCAGGATATTTATTGTATAGGGCTTTTTTTTCTTTTTTTTTTTTTTGTTATGATGAAGCTTATACCTCCATAGACTCTTTTTTGAAATAGATTTTCTTTCCTATGTTTTGACCTCTAATGACCACAGATATTTTTAGACAAACTGATCCACCTACTTACACTATATATGCTCAGCTAAATCTTTGGCTAAATCTTTACAAACCAAACCAGATCCTTACTTCTGAATTTTAACTTCATCAGACTTCCATAATCTAAAATTAGGACCCATAGATAGCTAAAGGCTGAGCTTGAAACCATATTTTTATGGCTAGTATATCCAAGCTGCCTTCTCAAATATACTTGTTGAATAATAGTAATGAAGAAATTGATTCTCTAGTCAAGACAGAGATGAGACTACTGCTTTACAAAACATATATCACATAGAAATTGAATTTTAGAAGGCTTTGGGTAATGTTGTCCAGGATTAATTTGTCTAAAACTTGTCACTAACTGAAGGATGGATTTTGAAGATAGCTGGATCCCTACACATAGCATCCAGAAGCTTCCTGGTCTGATCCTGAGTCTGGTGGAAGCAATCATTAAAATATTTCTCTTTTACAATCTCAGTGGCTGACCTTAAGACCAAGGGTGTAATACCTCTCTGGAGGGTAGTGACTACCTATCTATCCTGGAATACTCTCAAACTGCATCTCCTGCTCCATGGTTGGATTAATGCCACTGTCTGGTATTGTATGAAATCCTACAAACAACTAAGAGTGCAACTACCTCCCCAAGCTTTATGGGTCTGAGGTACTGAGGCTAGGTATGTGGTGTCCCTGAAACCTGCCTGCCATCAGGTTGTCCATTAAAGAATGACAGCAGATAATCAGAGTTAAAAATCTGTTAAAGTGATAGGGTAAAGACACTCCAAATAATGTCTTATAAATGTCTTATAATAAAGCTTATATGTCACTGGTTTTTGTGAAACCATAATATATAAAAATATAAACACATCCATTTACCTATATATGACAAGTTCAAAATAATTAGGTGGAGAAAAATATCTGATATTTTTCATGGTTTTCCTTAAAATGACTGTCCACGGCACAACAGCATGCGTACTATATTTTAAAGAAGCAGATGCTTATTTCCTCTTCATCATATTTATTTCTCTCTCGCAGGCTATGTTCTAATGTTAATGTTGGTATTATCTCCCAATCAAAATAACAAAGCTCTCATCTCAAGGAAGTACAGTGACTTTTAATCAAATGGAATTAAACAAAAACAAAACCAAAAAACAAAACCAAAAACCAAAAACCAAAACCAACAAAATTTAAAACAAGAACAAAAACTAAACAAAAAATCAAACAAACAAAAAACAAAAACAAAAAACCAATACAAAGCAAATAAAACCACAAAGGAAAAAATAAAAAATCACTTCAGGCTATGGCTGTCCTTACTTTTAAGTTATATCAAATAAATAGTTTGAGGAAATTCAACAAAACTAAAACCACCGAATCTGCCTAGTGATATGAGAATCTCTATTTTTTCCAAGGAAATCTTACTTACTTTAAAGGTCAAGTAAACAGAAAGAATCAGCAATGCTGATTGGTAGTGATATTCAAATAGCTTTGATCTCTGCCCCATTATGAGATCCCTCACAATATAATTGGAAACTATGAAAAACAATGACAGTATAATTAACATGTTTTCTAAAAGATCTGTGACTATCATATCCAGGACCTCAATTAAAATAACTATAATTTTATACTTTTGTTGATTTGAATAATTCAATATCAATATTCACTTCTGGAATAAATAGATGTGACTCTCACTGAAGTGAATATATCTGCCTTTGGAACAAATATGGTTCTTTGTGACTGACTATGCATAAAATATGATGGCAAAACCTAGAGAAACTGGAGATAGCAGTTACTACTTTCTTACTGAGTCTGAAGAAAATAGGTCATCAAATATTTTACCAGATGCTAATTCTTGTATGTACTTTAAATGTTTGTCACATATTTTGGGTATGTGCTATTCAGTGTACGTCTTCAAAAAGAGAATTCATTGCCTTGGTCATCCAGATTTTGCATAATGGTATATGAGCTCTTGCAGAGTACCATCCTCACTGTTCAGAAAGTTACTTCTTTGAGTATTATATCTCCAAATTATACTAGCATTAGAGAGAGATTGTTTTTACGAGCGGAAGTCAGGATATCACTCATATTAATTGGCTAGCTCATAAAGTCATGAATTGATGAAACTCACCGCAGTTCCAAGGGGAATTCTCTGGTAATGGATTTTAAGAAGACATCTGATTCTGGGACTTATATTAGCCAGACTGACTATTCACTCAGTAGCTTCAGTAGAGACTGCTGCAGTGCTTTGTGTTTTCCTAATTACATCTGTGCTGGCCACTTTCAATGCGGTCTTTGTAGTCTACAAACTCTGGTCAATGTTTGCCAATCAGATGTGAAGCAACAGGTCACATGAGTTACAAATGCCAAACAACTAGCTCTGCCTTTGCTCTGGTGGCAGTTCACCACTGAAAACCTGTCCATTTTACTTGCTGCTCAGTGCACTAACTATGGAAATAGCTCACTCCAGATCCCCAAGAGCAGGCATTCAGATTTACCCTTCCCGCACAGCGCAGGTAAAATACAAGTCACTTTAAAAATACACTGACAAGGAGAGTAATGCCAAGCTCCTAAGGAAATAGGTTTTGTTGGACTAGAGCAGGGACTCAAGACTAGTGGTTAAAGCTCTAAAGACTATTTCTGTGTGAAATAGTTATAAAATAAAATACTTAAATATTCTAACAAGTGATCAGTGCCTAGTTATTAGATTAGACTGATGTTACCTCTTTCAGACATCTTAAACACATATTTGTGATGGTAACCCACTTTTTACTTAAAAAACATCATGTTTCCTTTTGGATATATATATCCAGGAGGTAGGAAACTTCCTGAGCAGATGAGAGATATCAGCTTTATCTGCCTTGTGCCATAGCAAAGATCTCTATTCCTCCGAGTAAATTCTCTCAACAGTGGAGTGAAAGGAACACTGTACAACTTCTGCAAAAGGAAAAAGAGAATCATCAGGATACTGTACAGGCTGGTAAATAAAGCATGCTCTTAGCTCAAGGTTAGACTTTGGTATAGTTTTGAGTTAGATAGCCCATGGCAGGATGTTTTGCACTGGAACTGGAAACTAAAATTCCATGGATCACCTGTTGACTACCCATGGCACACCACAGTGTCCTGATCTCCTACTCTTGTAGTATGCTACACCTCTTATCCTGACATGGACACTGAGGAAGGGGAATAATTCTTTACTTTCCCCTTAGAGAATACTGAACACGTTATAATGCAAACATGAATACAAGAGTTTGGAAGTAATTTGTGACCCTTTAATTAAAAAAAAAAGCATTTGTTGAACAGGATTATATATCCTTGGAAAATTTAAAAGGAACAGATGGAAAAGTTCTTTCTTGTTCTCTCCCTCTCCCTTCCTCCCTCTTTTCTTCATTCCTCTTCTCTTTTCCCTTGCTCTCTTTCTCTCTTTCTTACTAGAACTCTCCATTGTTTTCAGTTTTTCCTTCAGACAGCCTTTCATCCCTGAGGCATGAGTAGGTTTCAACCTAGGAATCCACAGTAATTTACATCTGTTTGTTGTCTCCTGAATATTGCACTGATTCCTAATCAGGTGCAGTGTTAATCTATTTTCTAAAGAAGAGGTGTCTTCCTTCATAAGGAGCCATTCATAATTGACACCATTGACTATAATAAAGATAAAATTATTCTGAGTGCTAGAACTATGGCCTGAACTATATCAGAAGTAGCAGCCCTATTCAGGATTAGGATAAGAAACCATGCATCTACTAAGATAAGCAAAAGGGCTTATTAAATTAGTCTCAAATTTGATATCTGTGTGCTAATTTTCCTCCACTGCAGAGAGACCTGTATCTTCTTATAGCTGAACATGTATGAAGGATAACTGTAAATCATCACATGCTGAAATTTGGGGCATACCCTCGATTAATGAAGTGTATGGCATGATGCCTCTTGAGCTGTGGAACAAAGTGCCATAATTTGTGTGCTTATACATTTTTACGTACTGGAGTTGACTCTGACTCTTTAATTTTAACATGCCAATTAAGCATGGTAAGGTTTAAATCACTTAAATAGCTGTCTTCAACTTTAGCACATTAATTTATCTTCTACCAATGAATGGAAAAATTTACCAAAAATACGGGGAAAATAAAAGTTTGAAAAGTAACAAAATAAACTTTAATTTGCTTATAGAGCTATCATAATAGGTAAAAGCAGTCTTTCCACCCACCTACAATAAAATATATTGGACCTTCAGAAAATTCTATTCTTTTTTAGTATGACCAAAGTAAAAAAAAAAAATAAAAACAAACCAAAACCAAAAAACAAAATACTTCCACAGAAAATCCGTTAAGTCACAAACTTTTATTATCCCTATTTCCCTATTGTTCAATTACTATTACCTGATCTAAACTCTTATTGCCAGAAAAATACTTTGTGTAAAGATATTTGACTTCCTAGGGCTTCTGCTGAAACTTGCCTAAGCATCCTAGTAGAACTTGTGCTTTTAAGGAGAGTAGAAACTTCATTAAGTACTTGTAAAGATGTGCTTCTCTCTCTCCACCCTTCCTGAAACTTTTCACCTCAAATATTTGTGAATTTACCTGTTTTGATAAAATAAGCATTGACATAAATACCTTACTAACTGTAAAATAACATTGGACTAGACCTATGTCAATATCTAGGACCTACAGCTTGCAAAAACTGCAAGTAAATTTCTATTTCAACTCAAAATAGCATACTAGTGTATGGCTCACAGATGTATCTAATGTGTTTTGGCTGTCTGATGTTGATATTTTGATTTTTGTAGTTCCAAACATTTTCTAATTTGCAATAGTATATATTATTGATATTTAAATTCTGTTTGCATCTTATTTCTTAAAGAAACTAAGGGTAGACTGGTATGGGAAATTTGAACTGATAATCATAGGGTCAGAGAATATTTTGGATTGGAGATGGCCTCTAAAGGTCACCTACTACAACCTTCCTGCAATGAACAGGGACATCAATTTCACCAGGTTTCTCAGTGCTCTGTCCAGCCTGACCTTGAATATATCCAGGGATGGTACATCTACCACCTCTCTGGTCAGCCTGTTCCAGTGTTTTACCACCTTCATCATAAAAAAAAAAAAATCCTTCATTAGTCTAAATCTACCCTCTTTTAGTTTAAAAGCATTTCTCTTTGTCCTCTTGCAACAGGACATACTAAAATGTTTGTCCTAATCTTTCCTATAGGCCCCCTCTAAGTATTGAAGGTGTGCAATAACATTGTTCTGGAGTCTTCTCTTCTCCAGACTGAACAACCCCAGGTCTCTAAGTCTGGCTGCATAGAAGAGAAGCTCCATTCTCCTGATCATTTTATTGGCTCCTCTCTGAATCCAGTTCAACAGGTCCATGTGCTCCTTGTGTTGAGGACTCCAGAGCTGGATGCAGCACTCCAGGTGAGGTCTCATGAGCCCGGAGCAGAAGGGCGGGATCACCTCCCTTAGCCTGCTAGACGCGCTTCTGTTGATGCAGCTCAGGATACCATTTCTTTCTGGATTCCTGTCCAGCTTTTCAGATTGTACCAATCCAGGTGCAGAGTCTTCCACTTGGCCTAATTGAGCCTCATGAGGTTCACACAGATCCAGCTCTGAAGCTCCTCGAGCTCAATAAATACAACATGATATTCACACATTCTTTGTAAATATAATTTTTTATTTCCCTATTACAGTAATGATGTTTTATGCTATGTTTTACTATAAATCTCTTTTTAAAACTTTATTTGGTTTACCATTTGATAACTGTTTGACTTCTTCATTTCAGCGAAGGGATATATGAGTTCTGAGATTTTTTTTATTGATAGTATATATGCTTTTATCACCTAGTTAGTAGCAATAGCTTATTTGCTAACTTTTGTGATATATTATATTCCATAAAGACTTTCCATTTGTTCTGCTCTTCATGTAAATGAAAATGGCTTTGAAATTTTACAGCTGGAAGAAGATATTGCCAGATTTATATTTTCATTTTAAGGGTTTCCTCCATTCCTATTTTTAAAGTTTTGTGTTTGGAATTTTTCTTAATTTATATAAAATAATTGAAATATCATGAAAGACAAGAAGTTCATCTAGAAGCCTGTGTCTGAGAGGGACCAATACAAGATATCTTCAAAGAGGCTTCAAAACTATATATGGGGAAACAGTAGAATCACAAACATTAGAATGGCGAAGCCTCTGTCTGCTTTATGCCCTGAATCACACCTTTCTGATTGTTTCTTTCTATAGATGGCTCAAAGAAGGCTGACAAAAGTCACTATTTCAAAGAGTCAAAATTAGACTGCAAATATATTATCCTTTGTCCTCCAAGTGTATCTAGGAATTTTCTATGAAGATGGTTTTTGAAATGTCCTATATAACAGAGACTAAGAAATACCTGCTGTGTAATGGAAGGCAGTGGAAGGCTCATCTATCTCTTCACAGAAAATTCAATGGTCAGGAAATGTCATTACAGTACAACACAGTGAGTTGTTTCTTCAAACAGTTAGTTGTATAAAATTGTCTGTCTCTTTAGCCATTTTATCTTTTCTGTCTTTTTACCCTTGTGTTGTTGTCTTCATTTATCATCACTTTCTTCATTCCCTGAGACTTCAGGATTTTTCTTTTCACTCACAAAATGTCTTCATCATTCCTGTGTTAGTCTTTAACATCTAGCAATTGTTTTCTTACCCTCTTTCAGTCATTATAATGAACAGAAACATACTTTAGCTGCACATAGATCAAATCTATTAGAGGTTTGTTTTGCAAGTATTTTGAAAACCTCCATAGAAATGCTACTAACTGTAGAGAGCAGAAAATCCTTAACCTTCACAGAGCCTACCAGGTACACAACTTTCACACCCAGCTCATTTCACTCACTAACAAAATAGTACCCTTGTTGCATGTTTCCTTTTATTGTCTTTAAGGGGATAGAATCTATCACCATAAATCTTAAATATCTCCAAAACTACAAGTAAAAATACATAAATATATGTAACAGATGCAGAATTGCCTCCTGGGATGCATGTATTATGCATACAGAACTGTCATAACATCCCTCATACAATCACATTTTTTCCTCTGCTCATGGTCTTTACACCTACCTCATTTTGACAAAGGGCCTGGAAGTAATATGGATACTAAAATGTAACCAACACCACAAAAATATATTTGCCACTTTTTGGAATTGACTTATGTATACAAATACAGAATCAAATAAATCCACCTAGATTAGAAAAAGCAGTAACCACACAAAAGTATTTCTTTTTTTTAAACCAAATTACTGAAAACAGTGCTATGATTTTCAAGAAGAAACTGTCATTTGAACAAATTAATTGACTGAGTTTAATCCACATAGTACAATTTTACAATTTTTAATATGTATTACCCCTTACTTTAGAAGAGAGTAAAAGAACTTAGGTTTTATTTGTATTACAATGTATCTCTCTAAATTTGCCAATAATATTGTAAATGGGTCATATTGATCCCTGATCTAGCTGATATGGTTCAAAGTCTTAACCCTTTTAGTTGAAAAGTGGTAGATCTTTTAATTCAAGAGTAAAATATTTTGATGATACTTTTCCTAATTTTTTCCCTAATTCGGGAGCAAATTCTTTTTCATGTTTCCTCTACTTGGTACTGGTAAACGCTACTCAGCACTGGCAAGGTCACATCTGGGGTACTGTGTTTAGAGATACAGAGGCCCTGGAGAGGGTTCAGTGATGGGCCTTGAAGCTGTTGAAGGGACTGGAGCATCTCTCCCATGAGGAAGGGCGGAGAGAGCTGAGCCTGTTTGGCCCAAAGAAACTGGGGAGGAAAACTTATCAATGTACATAAATACCTGAGTGAAGGGTGCAAGAAGGACAGAGTCAGGCTTGTTTCAGTCACAGGACAAGAGGTGACAGGCACACACTGAACCACTGGCTCTAGGTCTTCCTGCTCAAGCTGGGAAGTTGGACAAGATGATCTCCAGAGCAACAGTCCCTGAAGTTTCAATGTTTTTGTAGTGTCTTTGGGAATATTTCCCATTTTTCTGTTTAACAGAAATAACCACAAAGAATGTTTTACTTTCAAAAGCAAAATAAAATGCATTGATATGGTGATCTTGCATAGAGCTTGACACAATGAGAGCTTGCATAGAGCAATGACACAATTTGCTTTGGGGTTTGTCAAACTCTCAGATGGATGGTCAAAGATTTTTTAATCTCTTATCAGTTACATGTTTCAATAAAGTCTACTACATTAGGTAGGATATTAGACGTCACTGAATGAGTGGAAGACAGCAATAACAAAAGTTATTCAATAATTTCAAGAGGTAAATGCATTACTTGTTTCATGGCTTTATTTCTTTCCACTGTATCAGACAAAGTGACTGAGCATGAGTGCCTGTGTCTTCTCAGATTCATAATGTGTGTCACAAGAGACACAGATACTGTCGTCAATATTTTTATTTTTAATTCTAATTGATTTCCAAAGACATACAAGAGTAAAAAGATTTTTGAGGACAGCTCTGTTAATAAATGCACACACACACTACAGCCCTTCATATCAACAGTATTAAGAAATTGTTAACAAAAGTGTACAAAGAAATTATAACACTTTTAGCAAACCATTTCTAAGTAATGTTTCAAATTTTTTTATTGTATTGCATTTATAGTAATGTGTGCTGCATTCAGATTAGCTATGTTTAATATTGCAACTCTTCTTCTACCATACCTTTCTTCCTAAGTATGTGATATGAACCATGACATTACAATCTTAAAGCTGTAACAAGAATGAGTTATGTTTGTACTATTTCCTATTCTCATTATATTCTTTGTCACACAATGAATTAATGTTGTGCCATTCTCTACTCTCATTACAATCTTTTCCTTATGAATGGGGCATCAGAATTTTAATGTCTTTTGTAATCTCTGAGTTATAGGAGTGTGTTACACTACTATGACCTTGCTAATATTTTGCATGGTCATTGGCTGGCTGCACACTGCTGGGTGTGAGGTTGCACCCAGCAGCCAATCCAGGGCCTTTGACAGTGGCTGCTTCAGGATGTTCACTAACCTGACATAAAGCCCAGGGACCCAAATGGGTTAATGCTGCTTCTAAGGACTGCCAAACACAAGGAAGTGTTCATTCTTTTCCCAGGTATGAACAAAGCATAAAGACTTCCATTTCCACAAATTATGAAGCACTTAGAGGAATGATAATGTGCAAGCTTTTTGCAAGTGCTTTCATTCTTCCTTTGGTTTTATGTTTTTCACAGGCTTAAAAGCTGTTGTGCATTGCTTCCATATTAAAAAAGAAATTAAATTGAGGCTTCTAAATGTCTGTTGTTCTTAAACTGAAAGCAGTTGGAAGCTAGGAGTTTAACAACTTGCTGATGCACTGAGTATCTGATGCACTGAGTGTGCGGCTGACAGATAGGAAACTTCATTTAATAAGTCCCTCTTTTCCAATTTTGAAACCCAGAAACAGGGTATATTCACTTTGCTTTACCTGTGTTTTTAGCTAAAACTCTGAACATTTCCAGTTATGCATTTAAATAACTTCTTGTCTTTTCAGACAGTCTCTGATAGAGTTTTGTACTATTAGTCTTAAAAAAATCTTTATATTTAAATAATAACAAAGTCTGATATAAGTCAGAACATATTGCAGAAACATGGAAAAACAGAATATGAATTATAAAAAGGATTCATGTTTATCAAATATGCTTTTCATGTTAGTTGATTCTTGAAAGCATTTTCCAGTTTACCCAACATAAATTATATATATGATAATGAATAAATATGGATTTTCTTTTATTTTTTTTTATCCTATCACGTAATAAAAACATGTTCATAACCCTAAGGAGCTGCTATTGTTGATTTGTGATAAAAAATCTGAATCAGTTAGGAAAATGTTAATACTGGCATGTTGAATACGATGACAAGTAAATTGGCATATGTCAGTCAGTACCATGTTGAAATAAAGCCAATAACTTAAGTCTTCTTGGTAGAGTATAATTTTCTATTTAACAGAAAAGCAACTGTAAGCAATAAACAGTGTTTGACTTAGGTGCTGCTGAAACCCATAACTACTAAATCACAACCCACCCATCATTCTGAGATACTGAGGAGATTGCTTTGGTTAGGAAACTGTCATTAAGAATTGTGTAAAACCTCTGTGACTTTACAGAGACTGTGGGAATGAGAACACTCACAGGACCCTAAGAGCTTTGTTGAATAGCAAAGGGTATCTTGCACACAGAATTACTTACCTGTAGTCCAGTTCTATTTTCTGTCCGGGGGTGGTATTTGAGTGCTATAAAGAACAGTGATCAGCAGTGGTTCATACACACAGCTTCTTTATTTAATTGCCTTTTCTTTGTTTCTTTGGAACTCATCAATGTGCATTCTCAGCATCTCACAAATTTTAAATTCATTTATTATTGTAATATTTCCAGTAAAGTAAAGAATTATGTTACAGCTTGCAAGCTGAATTTAGATAAAATGATTTGACTGGTTTGGCCTAGCAGTAATATCATTAACTTTGTCTCTTTACACACAGTCACTCATGTGTGTGAAGGAAAAGCCAGGATCTGGATCTTAACCAGTGGCCAGTTAGGGACATGTGCTCTAGTGGGCAGTGTTATTTTTGTTATTGTTAGAGGATTTTAGGAAAACCACTCTTTTGTCAAAATTTAGAGTGTGGGACAGAGAATGCACTGAAGAACTTCTCTACTGCCCTTGCAGCCCAGAGAGCCAAACTTGTCCTGGGCTGCATCCAAAGCAGTGTGGCCAGTAGTGACAGGGAGGGGATTCTGACCCCACCTGCAGTGCTGCATGTAGCCCTGGGGTCCCAGCACTGGAAGGACATGGAATTGTGGGAGCGAGGCCAGGGAAGGGCCACCAAGATATTTAGAGGGATGGAGCAGCTCTACTATGAGGAAAAGCTGAGAGAATTTGGAGTATTTAGCTTGAAGAGAAGGCTCTGGAGTGACCCAATTGAGTCCTTCCAGTACCTAAAGGAGGCCTACAGGAGCTGGAGAGGGACTGATTACAGGGATATGTAGTGACAGGACGAGGGGGAACGGCTTTAAACTGAGAGTAGGTTTATAATGGAAAGAAATTCTTTACTGTGACCATGCTTAGGCACTCTAACAGGTTGCCCAGGGGAGTTTTGGATGCTCCATGACTAGAAATGTTCAAGGCCAGGTTGGATGGACCAATGTGCATCCTGGTTTAGTGGAAGGCTCCTTGCTCATGGCAGGAGGATTGGAACTAGATGATATTTAAGGTCCCTTCTAACCCAAACTATGATTCTATGATACTGGAAGAATATGGGAAGGTCCATTTTGAGCTACCTCAGCAGGTGTATATTTTGGAAAGTCATTGTGCTTTGCCTCTGCTGTATAATCCTTTAAGAACAAGTTACAAATTGATAAGAACTTCCACTCTATGGCTGCATTGTTATGGTGTCTCAGGAAGGTGTAACCGGGAAACTAAACCTACCACTTGAAGTTGGCTTTTCTGGGAAGAAATGGGAGGGATTGTGCTGTGACATAACATCACAAAACAATATTGCAGATTTATTAGTGCCTCTGAGAGTTATAGGGCAATGGCCTTCATATATTAGCTCATTTGTTTCTAAATTTATATCTTTATATGTACCGAAATAATTTTTTCTATCTCCTTTTGCTCTTTTGGTGTCTACCTACATCTTGTCCTTTGCATTTAAATTGGATGGTCCTGTCAGCATTTAATTACTAACAAATGCAACTGTGTAACAAAGTTAAGTGAGGAATATGTGTCAAGTTTTAAATTTCTCTTTAGAGATTTGACTTAATTTGATTTGGGTAATGTAGTTAGGCAAAATGAAGTTTACATAACATTAATTCTGTCCCAGAACAGTGGTGTCCACAACTTGTGCGAGGAGGAAAGTTCATATGTTTTAAACTTTGAAGCAATCCCTTTATAGGTTAAACCTCAAAATCTGAGATTTTCTGCCATTGTGTTAAATGCATTAAGGAAGATATTAGATAATTACTTCAGTTTCCAAAACTTTGGGCAGCTACTTTGCTCCAAGGAAAACACAGATTGCTTTTATTCATTAAAAAGTGTTAATTCCATACAATATGTGCAATAGTAAAAAATATGTGAAAGCAATGGCTAAAACTAAAGTCAAGCTCTGAAATGACCAAACAAAGGTTATTTTTGCATTCTAAAGTCTCTTTTTTCCATAAGGATTTTTACTTCCATGATTGATGACCTTTTTTCTCCTACATGTTTTTCATCTGGTAGCCTCTGGCCTTTCTGAACTTGAATAGAAAAATAAACTCTGATTTTGAAAGAAAATGGGAAGTACAAAGGTATGTATAAATGGGAATTTGTTGCCAGATGTCAGAAGATTGGACTGACTGGAGAAAAAAGACCTGACCCAGGGTACATGACATGACTACAAAACCAAATTTGTTTGTTGTTTTCTACCGGATTCCATTGCACACTCTCTTTTTTAAAAATAACATTAAGAAATCAAATTTGTTAGTTATCTGAAGGATTTGTGTTTACATATGCTTACTCCAAATCAATACCACAAATTAAGCTTCTGCAAAATGTATTTTCTCAGGAAAAAATAAAAAGGTGAAGGGCAACAAACAGCTATAAGTAACCTTGGCATTCTTGCTGATAAAAATAAATGCCTGTTTAGTTTAGAAAGTTCTATATTAAGCCCAGCAGTATATAAAAAATTAATTGACATGACTGCTGGTGAAGCATAGATCTTTCCAGTTTCATCTGTTCATTTCTGACTTAGCCAACTGCATAGCAGGAAAAGACTCTGAAAGGCTTTTCAAATTTTGCAAACATGAGCTGTAAGTTTTGATAGAGTGAAAAAACATAGAATTTTCCTTATTAGTTTTTAGTCTGCTTCAAGCAAAAGATTTTATAAAAGAAAACATTTGATTCAGTTTTGAACGTACATAGAATATATGATGTATAGGCTAAATCATATATGCATTATTAATTTATGTATGTGTGTATATATGTAACTCTTGTATCCTAGAGAGACATCAAGTGTTTTAGGCTCTCTACCTCATAGTGACTTCCTTGAGCTACAAGTTTTTGCACTTGCAACGTTAGAAAAAATTCTAAATTAAGTTGCTATACAGTGAAAAATTGTCTG
Source organism: Agelaius phoeniceus (assembly GCF_051311805.1). NCBI lineage: Eukaryota > Metazoa > Chordata > Aves > Passeriformes > Icteridae > Agelaius > Agelaius phoeniceus. The sequence goes on from NC_135266.1 coordinate 52,043,322, forward strand.
GTATTCTCTGAAAGTGTAAATGCTCGCAAAACCAAAGACCAAGATGCAGCCACCTCTGGTTAGAAGTACACTAACACTGCACATCTCAACATTTTAGGGTGTGAAGTGAAACAATAGCTCTTATTCAGCTGGAATTGTGAGGCGAATTTAGATAAGCAGAAGGTAATTATACAGGTTAGAATTTGGCCGTAACACAGGAGCTGACACCTCCTATCAAGAGGTATGTAATCACATTGCGTGGTTTTCTCAAGAAACACTATTCAGAGCAGTGCTAATTTTCAATGCTCTTGTGAACAGCATTTCACAATATGTGTTATTTTTGAGACTCCATGAAAATTCTCTGTAACCGCTTTTAAGACATTTCCCCTGGTGCAGAGATTTATTTTTTTAAGAACGTGTTCTGAAAAGCACTGACAGCCTCTTCAGCAGAAGAGCCAGGATTGTCAGCCATTGATGCAAAAACCTGAATCTGCTTTGACACCCCAGAATAAGCTTCTGGCAATGTTATGTCTTTCTTTTAGATGTTTGGATAAATTGCACAGCTCAGAAGGTGCATCATACATTATGCCTAAGTTATAAACAAATGTTGCTAAGGTAAGGATATTTCTCAGTCCAATGTTCTGAATCTCTAGATGTCTCTTAGCTGCCTCAGGGAAATGTTTGCTCAAGGCTTGGTTGTGTGTTCCAAGCGGTTTATATGGATCTTCCAGGAGACCCAACCAAACAGATGTCTATATTGACACTCAATCCTTTCTTAATCACCTGCATTTTTCCATCAGCAGCATAATGTTTGGAGTAGCTGTGATCCACAGGAGATAGATACACTAGAAAAGAGAAAGAGAGAATTTGTGCCAATCAGCCATGTTCTTTCTGCCTCTGACCTCAATAAGGCTTGTGATCATGGCAAGTGAAGACTTTCCTTCCCAGTGGTTGTCCTTATATGATACCTGATTGCTGTAGGTTCCTCCCTTTATGTGGTTTGTGGCTGCTGGCAGCTGACCTGGACTGAAGGATCCTCTTGGATAGAGTGGTAGTGTTGAAATATTCACAAGTTTTGTAACAGGCTTGCTTCACTAGCTAATGACTGTTTAACCTTTCCATTAGCTCATGTGGAGCACCACCTGCATTATGTGTCTTTCCTGTTGGGTTCTGTAAGGCCCAAAGCTTCAGGGTCTGCTCCTAGGCAGGAGCAGAGACTTGGTGGAAATTGTGCTGGAAAAGTCCTGTGATAAAACCACTGTGAAGGAGGATTGCCAGGGCAGTTAGCAGACAACACAGGAAAGATACATGAAATTTTAACTTTCTTCTAGATTAAGGGGTTTTTTCACAGACCTGAAAAGCATACGTACATGAAACAAACAATAAGTGCAACATTAGCTGCCTTGTTTGGACATCTACATTCTTCTTTGTTTCTTTGTTGTTGTTTTTGTTTGGTTGGTTGGGGTTTTTTTGGTGGTGGTTTTTTTTTTTTTTGGTATGGTATTTATTCCCTCTAACTCTGAGTATTTAAAATTTGGATTTTTCCATGTTTGGTCGGCAAAGAATCTCTGGAAGATGATTCAGCTCACTTTGCATGTGCTGCATCTGCACAGAGCTGTGTTTAGGAAGTTTTTTTCTATTCACTGTAAAAGGAAATTTAGACTGATCCATTCATGTAGTCTTCAACTCCTAAATGGTTACAGTCATACACTAGAAGAACCACTTACAGACAATTGAATCACTATCTTAGCTGGGTTTTTTTAAAGTATTATAGTGCTACCCATGTATATATGATAATGAGAATGTTAAAATAGTCATCATCCAGGATACAGAAGATTTATGCGTTAAGATCTCTCTATTCCAAAATGATGTAACTTGTGCCTCCCAATCAGGTAAATTCCGCCACTGGTGCTTGTGTCAAATCCATCACAGCTAACAGCTACCAAATACTAAACTCCTTAGGAACTGTGGGTTCACATGCTCTAAAACTAGGTCATACCATAACCACAAATGACACAAAACACAGTAACTGAGATTTATTAAATAAAAAAAAAGAAAAAAAAGAAAAATGTTTATTACCCCCATTCCTATACTAGTTTGGTTCACTTGGTGTGTTACTCTGGAGTTAATATTCCCACTTTGTTGCCAGATGTCCTACTTCCAGGAGACAGGCAGTGGTATTAGAACTGAGGAAAATAATGAGAACTCCAAAGGTGAATTAATGAGTGCTGATGTTCATCTGGCAGATAGCACCTCTAGTGTGTACCTTTTTTTTCAAACCTTTATCAAAAGACAGTTGATTTCAAAGGCACGAGAGAACATGTATGCATCTTGATACGGTAGGTATGGCTGATTTCAGTTTTTAGGGAACGTGGGAAGTATAAAAGTTTCTCTTCTAAATTCAGCTGTCTGTATGGGAGGCAGGTGGATAGTCAGTATCCATTCTTTCCCAAAAGTGATAGAAAGAACTGGACATGTCCAGAGCAAATCTCCTCAGAAGATGATTTATTCCACCTTGTTTAGAAACTTGTATGGATTATATCACAGGCTGGGAGTATCGTTCTCTCTGGGCTGACAACAGAGGAAGTTAGGACAGTTCACCTAGGCTAAACATCTAACTTTTTGATGAGTTAAATTACATGAATGTCAACCTCACTTGAATCTGTTATGCACGACTGCTGAAGAATGAAGGCAGGCAAGCCAGGCAAATGGCATGATGAGGACCAAAAGGCATTAAGACAGGTAGTGAGTCAAGAAATAAGAGATGGGAGATCCAGAAAAGGGAAATTAAGAGATCATATATAGAACATTTTAAACTTATTTACTCCAATAGGTATTTTGCCATTGAAAAGGTAATGGCATTGAGACAACCTTGTTAGATGATAGAATCCCCAAAATAATTTAAAGAGAAACACTAGAAGAGAAAATAGATATTCAATCCTTTTGCTGGCACTTCAGAATATAAAAAAATAATTGGACTTCAGGCAGGAAAGGTTAACGTCATCCACCTCCAGATAGCCATCAAACATTGTTATAATAAAAATGAGAGGTTTCCTAAATAATGCCAGGGAATTTCCAGAGTAGCTCAGACATACTTGACCTTACTTTATGGAATATACTGAGAAAAAGTTCAGGAATTCTAAAATAGATCTGAAAATAGACAAATCCCAATGATAGCATGATTTCCTTCCCATATTAGGAGTGGATAAGAAGATAGACCAGTACTAAAGACTATACAAGGTCAGCAAAATATTTATGGGGGAGTAAGAAACTTACTTGCTTTATTTAGGCTTTAATTTAAGCAAATAAGTAAAAAATAAACTCATTCAAATCTGAGGTTTCTGAGAATGTTCTTTTATTTGGTTTGCTTTACTTTTGCTTAGTTTGATTATAGGAAGAAATGGCATGGTACTCTAAAAATGAGATCTGAATTTTACAAGGAATCATAGTGCATCCACTCACACAGAGGAAGATGGAAATACATGGAAACATGTAAAGTATCAATGACTGGAGTGCTTAGAGACATTTTGAAAAAATAGACAAGAAAAATGCAATGCATTTATTAATTCCGAAATGGTGGCTACAGCTGAAATTGATTTGAGTGATTATTGTAAGTGAAATAAAATCTCAGGTGTTCCCTCAAGTGGAGAGGTGAAAAAAGAAGATGCTGGAGAGTAACATTATATGTCAAAATATAGTGCTAATGCCACAGTTTCAGGTTGGAAGACTGCTGTGACAGCAACTTTTTGTGCATAAAGTTATTAGCAATTAATAAATACATAAAAAGAAATAATTAGAATGAACTCCTGCTGCAGATCACCACACAAAAGGAGACAAAGAACTTAAAACTGCAAGCTTAGCTCTTGAGAGACTGTCCAGGACATTTATAAGAACATAAAAAGGAGAAGTGAAAACAATACATGCAATATGTTTATATGAGTCAGGGAATTCCAAAACTGATGCAAACTGCTTGCAAAGACTATTATGATGGGATATGCTAATAACTTTATGGAGAAAGTAGAGAGTACTTGAGGGAAGGATACATCCTACCAGCCCCTGTATCTATCCATAAGCATGCAACACTGTAATCAGAAGGGATTAAATATCTTTACAGACAGATATTCCTATTAGCACTGATGCTGGAAGTGAAGGAGGTCACTGAATTTTATAAATTCCAGATATTATTTGGGTACAGGCATTGAATGAATGTATATTAGTGTATATGAACCTCAAGTGTAGCCATAATTCCTGAGCATATTGTACCTCTCCTAGAATCCTGAGGGCTCTTAGACCCCTACTCTCAAAAGAACTCAAAAGTCATGTGAAAATTAGCTGAACTGTGTCTTGATATTTATTCAGTGTGACTTGGGATATAAAACATGCTGCTGTTATTTCCAGTTTCTCCAGTCAGCTGTTGGAGCATCTTTTCTACTTCAGCCCAAAATCAAGCAGGTGAGCTTGAAATTTGAAGCAGACATGGAGAAGCCCTCCCACAACCTCACAGCAGGGTGGCCCAGGATATGGCCACCAAAAGCACAGCAGTGCAGCTGAGACTGCCTCCCTGCACAAAAAACATCTCTGAAACAAAACAAAAACCTCCTAGTTGGCACCATCTCACATGGGAGGAGGCAGATACCAGCTGAGAGGCAAATCCAGAGCCTGCTACCCTCCTCCAGGACATGTGCCTGCCTGCTTCCCAATTTGGAAACAACAATGGTAGGTTGCTTGAGGTCACACATGCAGAGTAATCACAGAGAGATATTGTGGTGCTGTGGAAATAGTCCAAATGGGAAAAAAAAAAAAAAAGAACAGTAGATGAAATGCATGCAAATTTTGGTTTCATATACAAAAAAAACCAGCATGAAAATATTTTCATCCAGGGCCTTTATCATGTGAATGAGTGATGTGAAAATTACGTATGTGACAACTAATTTAGGAAGCATCTTAAAGAATATCGGCAGGGTTTAGGTAGAGTCTTCTATCTAACCTTTACTTTAGTAATTTGGAGGATAGTAAATTCAATGAGAGGATTAATTACAAAGATAGAAGAGCAATAAAAGGCATCCCAAAGAGATTAGGATAGAAAACAGCAAAGCCAGTTACATGCTGATCTGGTGTGAGTTAACAAACAAAATAATCTGAAATACCAATACCACACAGAAACTGAAAGGATTTATGTGGGGTGAAGAAAGCATTACTAAATGGGAAATTGACCTGTGGTGTGAAGCAATAGCAAAAAAATGCCATCCATTTTGGAATGAAGCACCTCACCACAGAGTATGAAGAGAGTCCTAGCCCTTTCCACTGGGACTCTGTGTGATCCCATCCACAGTACTGCGTTCCTCCCTGGATATCTCATTATCAGGATTGCAGTTTGGAAAGTGCCAAAGTAATTAGGAAACAAGGGATTGTTGACATTGGGTGGAGGGGGTGGGAATTAGTAAGCTAAATGTGAAAACTTACCTAGCAATGTTTAAAGGAAGAGCGTAACACCTTGAAAATGCCCTGGAACTGTCAGGGCCGGAAAAGAATTGTCTGATGCAAGTCCTGCCACAACTGAGCTAAGGCTGAAGAGGAAAATAGTAGATAAATGTAGGCAAAATAACCAGGTATATTTCCTGCCGGTTGTCACTATTAGGCTATCTTCCAAGGGAAGCTTTTTCACTTGGAACATTAAAAAGTGGATTGGACAGAATTCTGTAAGATACATTGTTTTATATGGCTTAATACGTGGTTTCTGTCACTAATATGGGCCAAATATATCAAGACTGCATACAGTTCCTGCTGCCATTAGGAGCAGGTATTCAAGCACAGAATGTGTTTCTGTGATTCTCCTATGGTGCTCTTCAGTGAGATGTCCTTGCATTTACCATTTTCCAGAGATCTTTGGTCTTTTCAATGGCACGTAACTGGCTGTAGGAAACATTTCTAACTGACTTGTATTTAATGTGAGATTTCTAGCTGAGAAAGTGGGAGCATGTTTGAGTATGTGCTGTTTCCAATTCACTGGACTTATTAGCAGTTTATACCCTGTGTTTGGTTAAGAATGTTCTCAGACACTATTCTAAGATGTTATTAATCCTTTTCATTATTGTTTTTAATCATTGTGGGTACACACCATATGCCAAGAATAGGCTGCAAGGTTTAGTTTCCTTGTCTGATAGTTTAATAATTCTCTCTTGAATAGGAGAACTTGCCTTCAGAAAGATTTATCAGGTTAAAAAAAGGTTTTGATTTAATATTTGAAGATGGAGTTAGCCTCCCGCTGTGCTTTAAGCATTTGAAAACCTGCTGCAAAGTGGCATTTCAAAGACAGCTTAATATTAAATTCAGTTTGCAATATTCATATCTAATTGTTGTAAGGCCTGTTGTTCTGTTAATAAGTGGCAGAATAACAGTGTTATTATGTTTGGTTTTCACATGCATTTTTAGACCTTTGTTAAAGGACATTGTTCTTGCAAAGGCTTTCCTCAAAGAAAAGAAAAACATTTACATATACAGTAGATAAACTCCTGCAGCTTCAGAGCAGTCTGGGTGTTTATCATCTTGTGCAGAACTGATTTGAGTGTTATTCTTCTCAGCTATTCTCAGAGTACACATTTTATTCTCATTTAAGCATTGGCTAGTTGTATTATCCAAATCACTGCATTATGAAAATAAAATATACAAGAGTATGGAATGATATGAACAGGAAAATATGCTATTTTTATGAACCTCATGCAATCTTGTCCTCTGTGTTTTCTTCTACAGCAGAGGTAATGTAATAAAGAATTTTATATGACTTCAGCACTGATGTTATTGGGTGATTTAAAAGCATTTTCCCACTGTAACTCAGCTGTTCTGCATTTTTAGAGATTGTTTTTACCAATATTACTGAAAATATCAAGAGAGTAGCTGCAGAAGTGACACCGGCTACTTGCTTCTGTTGGACGGCTTTTATCTGGCATAAAACTATTAAACATACAGTCATTATGAATCATTAATAGCCTGACAGCAAAGTTGACTGCAGTGGGAAAATCAAGTCAGTTTTATTATTCATTAAGACATTCCTGAAGGAGCTAACTTTTCACAGAAAGAATAGACAATAGAATTATAATATTTCATACTTATGAATGTGGTCATGTGTTAAACTACTTTGCCTTTTTATAATCAGATTTTTTCAGTTACTTATGCTAATCATTTTGGTTACATTTTTATTGCATGCATTCTACTTAATTCAAAAACCTGTTTTACAGGATACTGAAGTAATGTCTGATTCTCTTTATAATAGTTACATTATACACACCTTCTCATATTAAATTTCAGTTTCTCAATGGAATTTTGTAAATTAAAATTAGGCTAATTGTGAATTTAAACGTAGTCTGAAGACCGTGCCTCACATTACTCTTACACAGGTCTTACTCTTTCCCAAACAGAAAAAAAAATCACAGGTTTTTAGAGAAATACATATTAATAGCTGATGTAAACATTCCAACAAAGACAAGAGCACTGAGACATTTGATTTCCTTGTTCTATTTTTTTCTCTTTCATTTTGGCCTTGTTTGATTCGGGATAGTATTAGTAACTCTCAAGTTAGAGCCAGAGAAGTAATGTTGGGGGAGGGTGCTGTAGGGAGATATATGATTCTAGCTGTTCTTAATTAAAAGAAATTTAAATTTGCAAATTTACCTCAGATTTGTGAACTCAGCCTAACTTTCAGAGGTACTTTGAATACAAGTCCATGAACAATGTTGGTGGAGTTGGCTAAGACTTTACTTGCTTATATGAGTGAAACCTCCCTCACCCCGACTTCTGTGTATGTAAGCCATGCACTCATTCATCATCCAAATCTCCTCATTTTGCTGTCTTCATAATGTGATTTCCAATTCCACACAAGAACTAAAAGTCTAATATATTAAGGTGGTTTTATATTTTTGTTCATACATATAAAAGTGGATTTTCCATGCTCACAAAGAGAACAGATTGACCTTCATAGATGAGATTCTGCCATATCTATGCACATGGAGCATTGTTTTACTCAGAGCTTTTCACATGGTCTAGTTGCTGAATTTGGCTGGGAAGATATGACTGTGCAGAAAAACTTATTTTAAAGGAATAAGTAAATTCAAAACTCAGTCTCACATACTAGTGTCACAACCTGGGAAATGCAATGTTATCCCCAAACTTCTTTCATTTTTCAAAACTGACATTTGAATATGAAATATATACAAAAACACGATTCAAAACATCACATGGTAAAAAGGTGCATTCAGAGCAATCACAACTAACATAGCTAGAGTTGTAAGTGCTGACTTATCTGTTTGTAAACTTTAGTTCAATCAAACTGTTTTGAAATAACACTTTAATATCAATGAATCTAGGTAAACTTCCATTCCACATCACTCTTTTTTCATGGGCATTGAGACATTGCTATTCATGAGCCAAAAAGATAGCACCAAAATTAGAGAAGAGGTACTAAAAGAGCACTACAGGAAAGTTAACACATCCTGAGAACAATCTGTCTTCTGGTAGGTTCTAGAAGTAGGTTCTGGTGTAGGATCACAGAATTTTTAGGTTGGAAAAGAGGTCTAAGATCCTTGTGTCCAACTGATCACTGTGTCCAGCTATTAACCCAGCACTGCCAAGTCCACCACTGATTCATATTTAATGCTACATCTACACATCTTTCAAATACCTCCAAGGGATGGGGACTCTGCCACTTCCCTGGATACTCTGTTCCAATGCTTGGCCACTCTTTCAGTGAATAATTTTTTTTTCCTAATATAACATCTAAACTTCCCCTGGCACAACTTGAGGCCCTTTCCTCTTCCCCTGTCACTTGTTACCTGAGAAAAGAGACTGACCCATACATCACTGCAACATCCTTTCAGGTCATTGTAGGGAATGATAAGATCTTCCCTGAGACTGGTTTTCTCCAGATTATACAACACCAGTTCCCTCAGCCACTCCTGTACGGGGCTGCATGAGTGGAAGATGTGCATGCTGAGATACCACACGACAAGGACCTGCTAGACTTGTTGAAGGCCTTGCTGGAAGGTTGTGATGGAATGATGCCTTGGCCATCAGTGACACTGGGATTATCGGCCTGACTGACAGGATGCCAGTATTCTTCACAGTGATTAGAAAGCACATAAAAAGACAGCAATTGTGAGGGAAGAATATTAACGCTATTTCAGCCATATTATGTCATTGTTCCCTACATTTAGGTGAAGAGGTCTCACTGTCTCTTACTTTTTTCAGTGTACCTCAGACAGTTCATCCAGGGCCTTACATTTAATCATTAGCGTTATTCCTTTCATATACAGTTTTAACAGTGGTCCATCCCTCTCACTCCTTTCCCACATCCTCCACAGAAAGCTGTTTGAGTTCCTGACCTCTCTGCCTCTCTCTCCCCACTGGCCCTTCAAGCCTAATTTTTCTCTCCTTGTAAGTTTGCAAAAAATAATTTTTTCAGTTAATTCTGCCTGCATTCCTGACAACCCATTCTTAGCAAAGTTCTCTCATACCTTAGCTTGAAAGTACTTTGAGAACTAGTACGTTTAAAACCCAAATGTAGGCCCATGATATATACTAATCTGTGGAGCAGAATGTAAAACCCCAGAACAAAATCACCACTTTATTGCTGGTGTCATCCAAAGAGTCTATAAATCTGAATTTTATATCTGCAACACATGAGCAAAACCTGGCCTGTATTTCTTTTTAACATATCTTCATTCTAATCATTCCTAACACTAACTGCAAGTGTCTCAAACTTGACAGCTAGTTTAGCATTAGACAACAATAGAATATTTCATTTCTGTAAGTTTAGTTATCTTGTTAAAATTCATATTTGCTTGTAAAATACTGAGAAAGGCTTTTAATCATTTGCTGTCAAAATGCCAGGTGGGTTTTTATATCAAGAATTGGTAAAGTCAAAAGATTCTTTTTAAGTTTTTTTTTTTAATGTAAGATATATTTTCCTACTGCCTGAAAAATCAATAAAACATCTAGCTGAAAAAGGAGAGGGAAACATGAAAAATAAAGATGGGGCTTGCAGATCTATGGGGTTTTGCTCTACACAGCCCTTGTGGATGGGGTGGAGCTGAGGTTGAGCAAAGTAGACAGGGAGGGTTTCAGGCCTAAGAGAAGAGAAGAACCTGAAAGGAGGAGCTGCCTGAGATCAGCTCCTGCAGGAATCACATCAGAGAGAGTGTAAGCAGGATGGAAATGGGAGCTACATTATGCTGCCAACCATGAGCAAAGATGAAAAGTCAGTGAAGGACTGGGGAGGAGGCTGAAGGAGGAGGAGGTGGGAAAGAACAATGAGTTGAAACATAGTCATCTCTGTTGGCAAAACAATCTTCTCCACAGCATCTTCTCACAGCCCCAGCTGTTTCTTCACTACTGCTCCACTGTTATTGCTCTCAGACCTGTATAGAGAAAACAGAGAAACTATTTTGTGGTAGCTTTATTCTTAATGATCTGTTATCCATTTGTATTTATAGGCCATCCATGCCCAGGAGCCTTTGGGCACATAACAAAATATAACTAAAACACAGCTTAGTTTTAAAAAAGGCAACATGGCCCAATTAATTCCCCAATTAATTAATTTATTCTACATCCTTTTAAATTTTGGTCTAAGGATTTTATGTAGGACATTAAAAAAAAAAAAAGAACAGTTCCACTGACAAGACAGGTAATTATTTTATTCAATGATTTTTCTCAATGCAAATCTAATAATAGCTGGATCACTAACGGGGGGCCAAATTCTGCCCTGAGGTAAATCCAGCACCATTTCACCAACTTCAAGGGAATTGCTGTTTTACTCGGATCAGAACTGGGCTGTTAAATTATAAGTGCCCAGTTATTCATAGAACTGAACTAAATTATTTTTCTTTCCTTTTTTTTCCCTCTTGTTCTTCAAATATAGAAGTTAGCTCTAAATCACTAAACCAAACCTGAAGTATATGGCTGTAGTTTCTCCTCTAAGGAAAAGAGGAGAAACAGTCTCCCTCTCAACCCCTTGAGAATCATCCACAGCCCCCATTTGTGTCCACATGCTTCTCTCTCTATGAAAACACAGGCAGGGCTTGACAAGACCTCAAATAAAGTTCACATTGTCAGAAAACAAATGACATGTGTAAGGTAAGGGGACAAAGGAAAGGCAAACATATTCAAATATTTAATGTACCAGGCTGCACATCTTTTCTCCTCCTCCCAAATCCAAAGTTTCCCAGATATTTGTTGCAAATATGTCACTGAGTACCACAAGGAAAGTTTGCGTGTGCTTTGATTAAGCTTTGGATTCTCTGAAGAATAAAGGGGTTTAGGTTTTGGGATCACTGTGCCCATATGTCAGCCTGGTGGTGGCTCCTCATTCTTGTGAAGGGAGGGAATGGGTACGTAATGAACACTGGTCTGCCCCCTCCTCTCAGTGAATTTACACCCACACATTTTCAAGAGCCCTGCTGTGTTTAAATACCTCATTATTAGGTAGTAATCATGTTATCTTTTTGCCATAACTTACTTCCTTGTTTTGAACACAGATCACTGATATACTTAGACTGACACTGATAACTAAATGCCAGGCTGAAAGGAAATTTGCCTCATACCAGATAGTAAACAGTTACACTTTGATATCATCCTTGAGAGAATGGGCATTACTATTTCTCTGTTGCATACAGAAACTTTGTGCCATGAGATAGGTCTACCTTCTCTGTATTATGAAATGAAACTTGTTTATAGCACCTTTTTTTCACTCTAGCATTAAGAGAAGACCTTTTTTTCATAGTTAACATCTTCTTCCTTCTACATGCCTTCAGCTACAAATAGCAAAAGTAGTCTAAACCCCCCTCCACCCCCCAAATTCAAATTGGAGTATAATACCACACTGAGAGGAAATGTGATTTAATAACTTGTTAGCTTGGGAGTAGAAAAATTCATTTTCCAGCATTATTTTAGAGTGCTCGAGTGACCTTGAACAAATCCCTTTATCCCTCTCTTTGCCTAAATTCCCCATTTATATAACAGAAGCAATGATTTGTCTTTACTTGTCACTATAAGGATAAGTACAAAAACATTACAAAGCTCCAACTGAAACAAAAGAGAGTATCTGAGTAGCAGATATTTGCAAAAGAGCAACTTAAATTTCAAGTATACTCCTTGCTCCCTCACTTCTCATCTCCAGAGTTTTAGAAACAGGAGATAGTAAGTACATCAGATTCTCTCACTCGTAGAACTGGATGCAACCATTAGTTTTATTAGAAATGGACATGTATGATGCAGATTAAAATGGACATAAAAATTACTGAGGATATTTTCTTCTTTGTCTGTTGTTTAAAACCCACTGCAGACAACATTTATGAAAACTGAACTGCAGAATATACTACCACTGACTAATTAACATACATGAAATAAAAATCCCTTAACTGTAAAAATATATTTTTCAATACAAAAAGCCTATAGTAATCATCAAAACTACAAATCTGTAGAATGCCAACTACTTTGAAAACAAAATAAAGGGTTCCAAAACCTCATTAGCAGGGAGTCTAGTCATTGTTTAACTGTAAAATGGGACAGGAGAGTCCATGTTCAGCCCACTGGGGCTGAATACAGTCTGTAAGTCTATTTCATTATAGTTTGTAACTGCATCCCTTTGGAGGAGATAGTATATTTTGGAACATTATTAATATGCAGTCCACAAAAAACGGTTTGAAAGCTAAGGAAAAGCAACCCTTGAAGTAAATAATTCTGAATAATTATGCACAGAAAAATCTATTGTGTGAGGAAGTGTAGAAATCTCAGATAAATATACAGGGTGTGCCCCAGTTACTACACAATACTTCCAATCCAAATAGTGCCTTGTGTTGCGAGGGGATTGTGAGACTGCTAGGATGCATTTGTTGCCAAATATTTTTATGGGAAAGATTACACTGCTATTGGTGCATTCACAGAACTTGTGCTAAGCTCACTCTGGAACTTGTGTTGTGATATTCTAAAACTTATTTGACACTTGTGGTATGAAATTTTATGTCCTTGAGCTTTTAAACTTATTTTTGTAAATATCCATGTTGTGAAATATCTTCTGTACACCCAGTCAAACCAGTTCCTTAAGCATAGGGGAGTTAATACGGTGATTTTTCAAGAAGGAATTCTACGCCTTCCAAAATTATTCTTGTGTCTGTACTACACAATTGTTTTGTAAATGATACTGTACACACTGAAATTGAAGATAATAGTATTTTACTACCCCAGAGACTAATGAATATGCTATTCTTGTGGCTCTTGTACTGTTTACTGGAACCCAGGTAAATGTCCTGACTTGTTATGACAATGTCTATAAGCAATTAGTTGGGAACTCAAATAGAAAGCTTTAGGATCACAATCCAGGTTTTTCATTTCCTTTAACATTCCCTTCAGTTGTACATTGTGAAGAATTTTATCTAAGAAAAGATATGGGTCTGGGCTGCCTGCCAAGAGTTTTGGGTTCTTAACAGATTGTTTTTCCCTGTGGGGTCAACTCACTTTCTGCTTGAGACGTCCACTTTTGTCTGTATTTCCTGAAACAAGTCATTTACATGCCTAACTCCTATACATCTTGAGTGCTTAAAGAAAAGAGACATGTTGGTAATGTCATCACCAATTGTTATCACCAGTTATCAACCATACTTAAATATAATGTCAAACACTTCTAAATCATTCTCTCAATGCTATTCTCAAAATACCATTTGTTACTCCAAGTGCTTGTCAATCACTGCCCAGTCTCACACCTCATCAATGGAAAAAGTGATTTGAGACATCAAGGAGCCACACAAGCACATGGGCTGGCCTCTTATTACATGGAATCTCCCAGTAATTTTTCCTACAGGAATTCAGACATGGATCCACTCAGGCTCTCCTGTCTGAGCATTTCCCTGCTATACTACAGGTTATCAGACAGTTGGGCTGTAGCAAGCATAATCATGGTGGACATGGCTGACCTTACCCTTGGGATTCACTGGTTGTGATGTCCACACATAAGACAGGCATGATGCAATTTAGAACTTGCATGCATTTAAAGTAGGTCACTGGAAGACACAATCACAGCTGATCTTGGCATCTTTGTTCTTCACTGAACTCAGGTATATGTGGAGTTTCTTTAAACAGCTGAAAACTTTGCACATCTTTCCAAAAATGTTCTTCAGTACAGTTGTAGGAAGTTGAAGTGCAGTTTGTAGACAAAGTACTCTACGGATCTGTTTTGAATACGATAGGAAAGATTTCATTCCCTAATGATGGCTGTAGATGATGCCTTTTCAGTTCCTCAGGATATCCCTTCCTTTGGCTACTTGTCAGAAAGAATGTGGTCTTCTGCACTTTCTGAGTCATGTCTGCCAACTTTGTGTGGAAAATCTATAATTTAAGACACTGAGGATTTCCCTGAGTATACCTATGCCCCTGAATAGGCACTGCAATGTCATCCATAGAAGACACTATTCTCAAACTTGAGCTTCCTACACAGAAAGTTCTGTTGGAGAGTGTCTAAACATATGGACATGAGCTTGTGGTAAGAATATTCATCAGCTTTTTCTGTACATGCTGCAAAATTTATCTGTGTTTACGAATTTGAACACCTGGTGGCTTTGGTTTTTTTTTTAAACTAACTGTTGTAAGGAGAAGACTCAAAAGTCAAAAGGAATAGCAGTTTAAAAAAATCCAAGTTGGGAATAAAGGTATCTGTCTATAAGTGTTTGCTTCTACTTTGGAGAAGTATTGATGAAAATATTTTAAAACTGTTGAATATGCAACATTATTGAAAATATATTAATAACATAATGCAAATTTTCTGGATCAAACAGTAAGTTATGTAGTGTTCCCCTAAATATACTATTTAATATATTAACCAATAAACTAGGAACTGGGCAAAGTTCACAATGAAGGTGACTTGTCTCTAGAGGAATATATTGTTGGTGCAAAGATATAGATTTAAAACCTGAAGAACAAGTTTTCATTTCTTTCATTTGTGGATAACAACAAAAGAACTAGTTCATCTTTAATTTTTGAAAGATGAAAAACAAACTATGACAACCACTCATGATACATAAATAGAACATCAATGATAAATTATAAAACAGATAATTTTCCTTAGTGAATAATGAACAATAAATACTGAAAAATTAACTATTTCATTTATGTTGATAGAAAACTTAAGAGCATACCAAACTAAGTTTCCTTGTTTGATCAGCAGAAAATGAATGACAGTTTCAACTTTCAAACTGATAATGAGCTCTGGGCCAATTTGCAATGTACTTTGCCAGCGAAATTCAAGAAACGTGAAACATATTGAATCATAGTGGTATTCCTGAACTTCTAATTATACTGGGAATTAATCTGCTTCTAGATATGTTAACTGTATTCTTTTAAAAGTGTAAGTTTATTGAGATATTCATATGCATTGCATCATTTAGTTTGAAGCTTGCATAGTACTTTTACACGGAGAAAGAGCATATGTGTCAATGCGCCGTAAGGCTATGCATACTTCAGGTGTGTATACCTCAGATATTTTCCTGTGTGGGGCACGCATGCCAACTATGTTTAAGGAATTTACACCTCAAATTTTACACCTTTTATTTAAAGGCCTTCAGGTTATGTTTCAGTTAAGCAGCATTTAGCACACTGCTTTTCAGCAGTACGATTTGAGTCTGTGACGCCTCACCCCGTTTTTTTCTCTGTGCTGTGAGGTGGTGCTGTAAAGCTGCATAACCTGATGCTGTGTGGCCTACATTCAGAAAGTGTAAATCCATATCAATTCCAAGACAAAGCTTTGCTCAGTGAAGGAGACAATTTCCATTATACATACATACATATACATGAATAATGTATTTCTGCACTTAATTTGCTACTTCTGCATATTCCTGTTTAGGCATGTTTGAAGAAACAGGACCCAAAAAACCCTTAGTCTCTCACAGAGGACAGTTGTTTCAGAAGAGGCAGGAGAGGGACACACATTTTCCCATCACCCAGTGAACAGTGCTGTGCTGCTTTTTGTCAAAAGCTCCTTGCACGTTTCCTACAGAGGCTTCTGACTTCCACTGCAATGCCCCACTATTTAAGTGTGTCTGGAAGCTGTGGGAGTTTGATGTTTCATAAAACTTTCACGTTTCATAATGCCTTACAGACATTGCAAAGCTTTTTGAGCCAATATTGGGGGGTCATAAAATTTTATTGATCACTGACAAAATGCCCAATAATCTGCAGAAGGATTGAAGCAATATTTTAGAATTCTTTATTTTTACCTCTTTCCTCTTCATTTCCTTTTTGTCAACCGTAGCATTTATTTTTCTTTATTTTTATCATATGCCAACTGAAAAAAATGAACAAAAGATAAACATGTTTCTTAGTTCTTTTTAGACCTGGCCACTTCATTAGGAGGCTCCTGAGGTGTGTGGAAGATAACTTCCTGACACAGCTGGTGACTAAGCCAACTAGAGAGGGTGCCTGACTGGATCTGGTGTTTGCAAAGAGAGAAGGACTGGTGGGTGATGTGAGGAGGGGGGTCAGTAGAACTGCCAGTCACAGAGAGTCGACTTTGGCCAGTTTAGGGGTCTGGTTGATAAGAGTCCGTTGGGAGGCAGTCCTGAAGAACAAAGCAGTCCAGGAAATGAGTTTCCCTCATTCTTCAAGAGGGAAATCTTAAAAGTGCAGGAGCAGGCCATATCCATGTGCTGAAAGATCAGCCAGCAAGGAAGAACACTGACCTGGCTGAACAGAGACCTTTGTCTGGAACACAGGAAAACAATAAAGGAGAGTTTATGAACTTTGGAAGAAGGGGCAGGTTGCTCAGGAAGACTATGAGGATGTTGTGAAATTATGCAGAGAGAAAATTAGAAGATCCGAAGCCCAGCTAGTAATTAATCTGGTTACTGACATAAGAAACATTTTAAAAACATTTCTATAAAGAAGTGAGCAACAAAAGGGGGGCTGAAGAGACTCTCCATTCTTTAGTGAATGCAGGAGTAGATACAGTGACGAAGGGTGAGGAAAAGTCTGAGGCATTTAACACCTTCTTTAACTCAGTCTTTACTATTAGACAGACCAGTTGTTCTTGGGGTTCCCAGCCCACAGACCTGGAAGACAGGGATGGGGAGCAGAATGAAGTTCACAGAATCCAAGGCGAAATGGTCAGCAACCTGCTGCAGCACACAGACCCACACAAGTCTATGAGGCCAGAGGAGATCCACCCAAAGGTAATAAGGGAACTGGCATTAAGTGCTCACCAAGTCACTTTCAATCATTTACCAGAAGTTCTGCCTAACTGGGGAGGTCCCAGTTGGAAGATAGCAAAATGTGATGCACATCTCCAGGAAGAGCCTGAAGGGATGCAGGGAATGACAGACCAGTTTGACCTTAGTGCCGTGGAAGGTCATGGAGCAGCTCATCCTGAGTGCCATCACATGGTATGTACAGGACAGCCCCGAGACTGGGTCCAGCCAGCACGTGCTCATGAAAGGCAGGCTCTGACCTGCTCTCCTTCTATGATAAGGTGAACTACTTAGTAGCTGAGGGAAAAGCTGTAAGGTGTTGTCTACCCAGGTTTTACTAAAGACTTTGACAACTTTTCCCAAAGCATTCTCCTGGAGAACCTGGGCACTCATGGCTTGGACAGGTGTACTCTTTTCTGGGTAAAAAACTGGCTGGATAGCCAAGGCCAGGGAGTTGTGGTGAATGGAATCCAGCTGGTGGCTGGTGGCTGGTAATGAGTGGGGCTTGCCAGGACTCAGGACTGGGGTGAATATCTTTAACAATGATCTGGAAAAGGGGATGGAGTGCATCTTCAGTCCGTTTGCAGACAGCACCAACTTGGGTGGAAGTGTTGATCTGCGGAGGGTAGGAAGGTTCTGCAGAGGGATCTGAACAGGCTGGATCCATGGGCCAAGGCCAATTGTATGAGTTGCAACAAGGCCAAGTGCCCTGCCCTTGGGTCACAACAACCCCATGCAGTGCTACAGGCTGGGGGATGAGTGGTTGGAAAAGGCCTGGTGGAAAAGGACCAGCACGTGCTGGTTGACAGCTGGCTGAACATGAGCCAAGGGAATTGGAGATTTTACCACTCTCTACAACCACTGGAAGCTGCAGCAAGTTGAGGGTCAGTCTCTTCTCCCAAGTAATAAGTGATAGGAAAAGAGGAAATGGCTTCAAGGTTCCAGAAGAGGTTAGATGAGGTATTGGGAAAAATTTCTTCATGGAAAGGGCAGTAAAGCATTAGAAAAGGCTGCCTAGGGAAGTGGTGGAGTCATATCCCTGGAGGCATTTAAAAACCATGTAGATGTGGCACTTACAAACATGGCTGAGTGGCATAATTGTTATGGACACAGTTTAGAAGTGGACTTGGCATTGCTGTGTTACTGGCTGGATTTGATGATCTTACTGTTCTTTTTCCATCTAAATGATTCTGTGATTATTTATAAACTTCATCTGTGAATAAGCCCATGAATGTTACCTGGCACTATGTGGCCTACATCCTTGCAGTTATCCTAAATAAAGCAGACCTCAAAAACACATGGGAATTTAGATGCAAATACTTTGAGCACGGGCTGAACTGAAATGCAGTTTTTAAGTCAACATAGTCTTTCAGCTCTCTTTTGCTGAAAAGAATGTGGCTGCCTGGTACATAGCCTACCACTATCAGTTTGTGTCATTTCTGTCCCTTCAGCCCAGATCTACTTTTCTTTCCTTCAAAAATATGACATGAAAGGAGAAACTCCCTATTATTCCCAAGGTTCGAGGCAACAAATATTTTACAATCATCTAAATCAATCCACTTAAGTTTTGCCTGCAATGGGAACTCACCCAAATATGGTTCTTACTGAAGTTAAGTGTCTTGGTTACATAGCAATGTCCTCATGCTGCAGTTTGGAGGTGGATGCCCCAGTTTCCCCACTTACAGTGCACAAATCCATTTACACCATGAAGTGATTTGAATAAGATAAATTTGTTTTCAGATTAAGTTCAGAGCGAAGGAGAATATCCTAAACTTTAAACAGTGGGGATGTAAAACTCCCAGCCAAACTAGCTGTGATCTATATACATGCTTCCACAGTGCAAACCCCTGGCTAAAGGGAGCTGTGATGTGTTCCATCTGACAAGAATCTTATATCTGTGAAGCCAAATGGTTGTTTTACAAAATTAGAATGGATTTTGAATTTAATCTTTTAATTAAATGAAATAAATTTGTCTTGGAGCTCTTAAAAAAGACAAATCTTCTTGAAAACGCAGCTGCTTCTTTGAGAAGGCCACTGATTTCTGTACTATGTAAAGTGGAAATCCCCTCACTTATTCACTTTCTCCAGGAATTGTACAAGCTCCTTTTATGAATATATGTGTTCTTCAAGATGTTGGGGAAAATTGTCACGTGCTTCGATTTTTATTATTTTCCTGTGTATATGTATTAATTATTTTCCTTCATCAGACTGCTTTTGGCTTATTGTCATGCAGAATCATCTACAGGTACCTCTCCACAGAGTTTGGCTGTTGCTTTTTTTCATGCTCACTTGTAGCATGCATCCACTCACAGCAGAGAAAATGCAGTGCTTTAAAGATCCTCAGAGTGGAGCTCAACCACAGTCTACCAGAAACATAGGCTCAGGCACTAACACCTTGGTGCAAGGTCACTCCAATTCCTTCCCTCTGTTTTTCTCTCTTTGTTTTATCCAAATGGGAGTTCAACGGTACAATCTTGAGTGGAGTCTTCAGACTATACCATTAGCTTATTGAGTAACTGCACCTGCTTTTAAATTTTAATGATGCACTTTTAATGTGATAAATGCATTATACCTCAATGGTTTTATATGCAGGTCGAATAAACTATGAGCTTTGTTACTCTTCAGATATTACTTTCCTAAGAACATCTTTATAATTGTACAGCTTATGTAGTTGCACATGTTCCTGGTAGTCTGAAAATGGCTCTGGTTCTGTACCAGTGAACAAAAGGCACTTTTGAGTGCATATGCTAGTTAATTGTTTTTGTTAACTTGAGAGCTGCATCACCTAGAATCAGGCTGACAAAGCATTTAATCTAGATGGTTCCTGTGGAGGAGAGAGGAGGTTTTCTTCTGTTGGTTTGTTACAGCAGAATTCAGAGAAAAAACATTTCTGGCATTTTGTTTTAACTGAGTTGCTTGGATGTGTTTGTGATATAAATAAGATACTAGGCAGATACTAAAGGCAGAGTTTGACAACTGTGATAAATAATAGTTACTGGTTTTTTATAGAGAAGTGGGTGGTTATAGTGAAAAATAAGAATTTTACTTTTTAATGTAACTACCCGAGGTAATTGACCACCAAAAGACTGAGGTGTAAGATACTAATATAGGAATTTGCCCAGAAAATCAATATGTATAAATAAAAACATTTGTATGTTATTAGTTTTATTTTGCTATTTCAAGTAAAGTATAGTTGACTTAAGAAATATTCCCAAGTAATTCTTACTGAGTGGACTGGTTGTTTAATATAGCATGAATTCACTTGATCACAATTTTCTATGCCCTACCTTGTCAGATTCATTAGTTGTGACCTAGAATACTTCTGCATGGTTCAAATTAGTTATTTGGACTTTTTGCTGATTCTCAATTGTTGATTCTCTTTTAAGAGTTTTAATAAATGTGCCACAGGGATAAAAGTGCTTACTTCTGGGCATTTATCTTCAAGGAATTAAACTGAGACCAGAAGCTCAACCTTGTTTTAGTGTAATGAGTTCCAGTTGTTGTGTTTTGGTATGTTTTAATAAGATTAATTACCTTTTGCCTGGGCTGATTCTTTTCCTTCATTTCTAACAAAGAATGGACAGTCACTGAATTACCTGAGCAAGAAATAATACCTAGTATAGGAATATTATCCAGCTGGCAAAGAACTAATGTTACTGGTTTACACCAGCCTCCAGGCAGAAATGGAGTCAAACATCTGTCATATTGCAGCAATTTTCATCTGGCTAATGGGCTGTTGGCTCTACATGCCAGCTAGTGTAACCACAACTTACTTTAAGGTATTTCAGACCACTGCAAGATGGTTTTCAGATAAAAAAGGGTCTTAACCAGGTCTTAGTTGTTTCCCTTCTGCTATTTTCTTTCAGTAATGGATGCAATGGAAAATAGTTCAACCTTGGTAGGATTCCCTTCACTGCCTTCCCTTAGAATAAAGTTCCCTACCAGAAAACATCTGAATCCATGAATGTCTTTGGTGGTTGAACATTTGGCAGTAGTTGCATTTAACTTCTCTTTAAAGTCTACAAGATTAATAGTCTCCTAAGTCAAAGCATAAAAGTGATTACAAATGCAACCCATTTGGTTACCATCACGGTCTTCTTAGGAATACGGTCAGGCGCTCTATTGAACGATGGCTGACAGCAAAATTGCACTCAGTGACACTGATTCACTCCAGCACCTCGGTTACACCTTATCCCTCAGTCCTCTGTAAATGATTTTCTCCTACATAGGCTTAGAGGGTTAGCCTTAGAGCTGTACACACAAGCGCCACCAAAAATGGCAAATTTCTCTAAGTTGTAGCTTAATTCTGAATCACAGCATGAACAATTTGCAGCAGCAGCTGGTCCAGCATTCCTATGATATTGGATTAATTTTCATCATAAAATGTTCATGGAAATTATGAAGAAGACTGTGTATAGACCAGAAGAGTGGGCCTTGTTTGCCCCTTAGGGTTTCTTGGTAAATTTTTTCATTAGGAAGAAAGAAAATAAATTTCACAAACTACTGTTTGCAGTTCAAGACATCTTCTTGCAGTGTTAAAATAAATTGATTTGGGGCAATGGAATCTGTGAAATTAGTGCAAATATCCTTCCTTCAAAAGTTTGGATGTTATATATGTCTGTTTTCCTCCATCAGCCTTTATATTTTCACACTACTAATGAATGAGTCCCTAATTGCCACAGTTATGCTGTCTGGGGTTACTTCCCAGCAGAGTCTCTTGCCAAGGCCAGCTGGAATTCTGTTTGCATTCTGCAGCTGATTAGTGGAAACTGCTAGTGCTAAACATAAATAAATAAGAGACACATACACACACAAAAAAAAAAAAAAGCGTTGAGTTCAAGAAGTTTGTAGTGCTCCCCTGAAGTCAAACAATTTTCTTCAAATTAGAAAAATTGACAATGGATAAATATAATAACTCCTGATATAAGTCATAACCAGCTGTGATCAACCTAACTGGTTATTGACACCCTTTTCCCCACAGAAAAGCAATTGAAACAGCTTTTCTCTGACATTAGGGAATCAGACTGAAGGGTTTTTCCATCAATCTTTCCGTGACATTTTGAAGTCATAAGGATATCTGGGTTCTTTTCTGTTTCACAGAAACAAAAACTATTCAAACTGATTTCTCCCTACAGGGTTGATTTTTGTTTTGTTTTGGCTTTTTTGTCCTTAAATATTTAAAGCTTGAAAATTCATTTTGATGAGGCTACAAGACAGATAAAATCTAGATTGCATACCTCAGTTCTCCGTTAGATTCAGCTCTATTATTTGTCTTGCATTACATAAGCTCTGGGTATCCTTGGGCTTTGTGTAGTAGGAATCATCTACTTACTAAGGTACTCTGTTAGAAGTTCAGTAGAAAAATGTGGGGGGAAATGAAAGGAATAGCCTTGATTTCAAAGAAAGAAGTTGCCTTAGTATCTAAATGTGTCTGCTCTGGAGCTATTCAACAAACCCCTTTTCTGGCAAGAAGTGTCCTGTGTGTATCTGTAAGGGTCCCTATTATAAACAGAATGTCTTTCTCATTTTTCCCTGAATGCAAAATGGTGGCTCTCCCCCAAGCTGCCTCTTCCTGTGTAGAAATCTAACAAGTGGGATTTCAGAAATATTCCTAAAACAGCAGTCCCTCATTTGCTGGTTTCTCAGTTGGTTAATCTATTCCTGAATTTTATTTGAAAAATTTTTCTGGACAGTTTGACAACCTTCCCAGTGGGATTGGAATACTCAAAGCTCCTGACCTTCCTCCACCACAGAACATTCAAAAGCTGGGATGGACAATGGGAGATGCATCTGAAAAAATGCATCTGTATTTCTGAAAAAGAAAGGCCAGGAGGAATTCTTTGACAAGTGTTGCAGACTGCCTGACATCATCACTGCTGGTTCTTCTCCACCAGACTGGTGTGCCTGAACTACATAGCACTGATATATGGGTGTGTCTCAGTTCAAAGTATCCAATTTAAAATTATGTTAAATCTTTTTTGCAGCTCCCTACAACAGTATTCTGATTTCTTCTGTAAGGTGTTTGAAATGAGATCATGTATCATTTTTCTAGAGGTAAGGTCTGTTGGCATGGTGCTATAGTCTGAGTCTCTTACTATAAACATACCTGCCCTTATGGTTATGATCACATTTTACTCTCATGTTAACCAGAATAAACAATGAATAATGTCAGATAAGACTATTTAATGAGTAAATTTAGCAACTTAAAACACTGGGTACTAAAAAAAATCATCTGGCATCTTTTTATGGTTTTGATGCTCCTGGTGGGATTTTTCTTCGCATACATTTATTAGTAAACTCATCTACAGTTACAGTGAAAATTATAGGTGTCTTTGGAGAGTGATTAATCTCATCCTATGGTGGGTGTTTAAAAGAGGTTGGATGAACTATCCTCTAGTAGTGTGTAGAAGTAACCCTTCACAGACTGGTAAAGAGATAGGTGGCTCTCGGCTTTTGATCCAGGAAAGGCAAATAAAAGCCCCAAGACTGTTGCCAGCAAAAATACTGACAGGAGGATTCATACTGCTTTTGGAAAATCTGTGAGATCCACAAGCTGAAAGAAGTTTAAAATTGTAAATGGAGTCTGGATGACACACTTAAGACTGAGCACTGACATTTGAAGTTGGGAATATAGTGGGAAATACTGATTTATATCCAACTGCTATACCTTGTTGCTTCTCTATGAAAAATTAGGGATGGACTTTTGGGAAAAGTAAAATATTGAGAACCCATTGTAAGCTTTTTGCTGAAAATAAATGGGATATTGGGGAGATCTTCACTTGTTATACTAGTAAATGGTCTATAAGTCACTTAGGCCTTACTGGGACTTATGCCAGTACAATACATCATTCTTTTTAATTAAAATACTAGTTCTACCCAAAAGCACTAAAACCCTGTCAAAAATTTCAACAAAATCTTGTCCTTGTTAATGTGAAATGTTACTTTGTGTGAGTCAGGGACGTGATTTTGTCCATGTTATCATCTCCACAAGAAAAAACAATGCTGCATAAGGCATTACTGTATTCATGTGTATTTATTTATATAAATACATTATTTTTTCCAAGATATATTTGGGAGAAGTATGCAGTCATATTTAAGCACAGATTCTTCCATTTTTATGGCTGAGTTATGCAATGCTTCTTTCCGCAAGCTTACGCCTTAAACAAATAATTTATAAAGCACTGTGTCTCAGGAACTGTGTTCTGGTTAGTTTGTTTAGACACAACAGTTTTCATAACTGTCACTGCACATTGAGTTTTTTATATTTGCTTTGGACAGCAAACTGCCAACTACCTGCAAACGCTAGCAACTTCATACAATTTGTTTTGGCAAAAGGTCACCATGCAGAAAATTTTCTGTAAGATGTGGCAAGTCAGATTTCATACACACTATCCTCTCTGGGACAAAGGCTTGAGATTGTTATTTCTGTAATACTCATCAAAGCCAGAGGAGCAGAGATAGAAATGCTAGTCAGGTTGCTCTACTCTTTCACTACTAAAGTTTACTGCACTGTGTAATTTTTGATCATATTTAAGTCCCTTGTATTTCCTACAGTTAAATGAGGTCTGATCATAGGAAGAAACCATTAATTTGGATTTTAATCTCTGTCGCATTCAGAACAATTCCACCAAATAAAGTAAATTTATTTACTTTTATGCAAATGAGTTCAGATTTTTACCATTTGTTTTTATTTTTGGAAGGAAAGTTTAGCATTTCACATTGACACTCCACCACCCTTCTTTTATCTGTACATCACTGAAGAAGTGTTGTTTTCAGTTCTTTGTTGTTATGGCAGCATGCCTTTCAAGCTATCATTTTAATCTGTCTCCTACAGATTCTGCTGGTTTTTTTTCCTATAAAAAGCCTTATAGATAGATATATATTATTTTTTCAGTTTGAGGTACATCATATTGAATAGATAAATGCCTTAAACTGCATGTGAAAGCATCCAGAGGCTGATACTGACATTTTATAATTTTCTTGTTATTTTTTTAAGTTTTGTTCCCCGATACCTTTACCAGCAATTTTTGAGTCAGAGTTCTGGATGGGCCAAAGTGCTCCGTCCCTAAAAAACCAAAACTTACATTTGGCAGACCCAGTATAGCACTCTTACCTACTGACATAAGTGTGGATCTAAGGTAGACTTCATAACTTTCAGTGAATGCTTTTCTGTGCACAGAGTCAGAAAAAGATACCAGGAACCATATGTGAGTCCAAAATACACTGCAATCTATGGAACAGGACTTCCCTGGCAATATGAAAAATGATGTTATCTTAGAACAAAATTATGAAGGACTTATACCCAAGAGCAACAAGGCCCTGAGGTTCGTTGGTTCACAAGAAATCAAAGAATCCTGCATATGCACATATTTTAAGGCAGTGCATTGATTAGATCATTACTCTGACACTGACACTGCAGACTTTCATAATCATGAGCTATTTAATGTATAAATGGCTCTCTGCCATTAATGACAACATTCACAAACATGTTTTGTTTGGGGTTTTTTATGTACATCTCTCTATTTCAGTTACTGAACGATTTGCAACGCCAAAGAAAAGCAGGGAACTGGAAGGCAGGGAACATTCCCACCCACAGCAGTCTCAGACCTCCTGGTCAGGCCTCTTTCTGGGAAAAGGGAGTGATACATCTTTGCATCTTTGAACTGAGCTTGTTAAATGTTGATCAAGTTATGCTTTTGTTTTTGTGTAACAGGTTCATACTCCTACACCCATTCACAAATGCCTGTTCCCAGTCCCCGTCAAAATTTCTTTCCTCTCAAACAAAGCCAGCAGACTCAGCGTTTCATTGAACTGTGGAAGCAAGAAACTCTTGAAGTAGTCATGGGACAGGGAAAAGAATTAGGTGGAGAGGAAGGAGGAGGTCTCCTGAGGTGTTTTGGCTGAAGATAAAATAAATGTTTCCATAAGTAGCAGATCTACCTCAGGACATTTTGTCTCTCCTCCAGCTTCCTGTTCTTTTCCTTGTCCAGTCAGGCTTCAGTCTAATACTTAGGCCAACAGACAAATTGTTTGTGTGACAGTTGCCTCACTAAAAAAGAAATCTTTTTGGGAGAAGGTGAGAAGAACGTATTTTTCTTGATTCCTTTGATTACCAGTTGTGCTTACAAGACAAAATAACAATCCTGGTCTCACTATTCTGAGCCTCCTCAAAACTGAAGCAGAGTGAAGACTGTTGTCTCCCTGGTGAATCCTGTAGCCACTCGACTGTGAGGTGAAATTGTACCTGCTACCAGTTGTATCCAGAAAGAAAAGTGTTTTGCCCTTAACTCCTTGAAAGAAAAGAGAGTGACGCTGCTTTTCTGAAGTAATTTCTGCCTCTGTATTTCCAGTGAACACAAATAAGATTCCTGGTGAACATAAATACTTTTCTGGAGGTCTATATGATGTACATATTCTGCCATAGTCATGTTGATAACCATGATTTTGAGCTGGAATTGAAGGACCTGACCATTAACATTAAATTACTTTCTCATGGATAGTTGCTTACTAGAAAAGCAAGAGTGCAAGTTAGAAGTAATTGTCTTCCTTGTCTGCTCCTCTAGTCACTGTATTCCAGAGGGAAATATCAAAGGCAACCTTAGAAGTCAAATCCCAGTAGTGCTGGGAGTTATGGCTGTGCTGTAAGAGCAACAAAGACAGAACACAAGCTTTCATGAAAGTCTAGGGTGAAGGCTGTATTCCAGACTCATTGCATCATTTTGTTTCTTCCATTTTTTATTGCTTTATGTTTCCATGTCCTTCAGAGGAACATATTTTATTGGCTAAGTCAGAAGTAGTCAGAACAGGGCATTCAACTTTCTTGTGGACTTGCTCTTTAGGGAAGACACTCACTGTTTAACACATGCCACTCATAGGATGGGTTACTAGTACTTATTTATAGCAACAGACAGAATTAAGCTAAGCTGCAAAGTATGTTGATATGTTCACTAAAAGGTGCTGCACAAAATGGAAATTATTTTTGTTACTTTGTCATGACACCTTTTGGCTCCAATTTTACCCCAATATCCTCGTCTGTCTCTCCTTACAATTGTGTTATATTGTTGTCCTTGCTCCCTTCAATCACCTCGTCTTTCCTTCCACATCAAGAAACCTTTCTCAGAAACAGTTCTGGCATTTGGGCATAAGGAGCATGCCCCACTCAGAAACACAATGTTATTTCACTATAAAATGTGGTTGTCTTCAGTTCAGCTCTGGATGTCATTTGCAACAGTTCAATAGAATATTCAGCAGAATAGCTGATGATGGGTCTGATTCCTTTCACATGTGTCAGAATTACTCCCATTGCCTTCAGCAGCATTCAGCTGGTTCTAAGTGAGTAGTAACAGAATAAACATAGCTGAGATGTTTCACGCATCCATAGTAGAGCAAGCGTGTGCCACCTCAGTGGACTGCACATTTTTGACATTACTAGCCAAAAAAGCCTAGATAAAGCACATAAGCAGTCAAGATACAGTGAAGGTAGTAATTTATCAAAATTGGGCAAAGAGAATTTGCCAGTTTCAGGGCATACTATAAGACCCTACCTATGGGCAAAGCATTTCAATTTTTACAAATATAGGTGCTGCCAATACAATGTATTTCCTGTAACTTCTTTCTATGGAGAATAGTTTAAAAGCATGGAGAAGCAAGAAAAATCCTGGTGTTACTTCATGTTTTTCCTGATACAGAGGCATTAACTCAAGCAGGAATAGTGAGCCAGATAAGAGGATTCTTGCTAAGTTTCCATCAAATTATTTCCAACAGCATTTGCTATTTACATAACACTAGTGAAATATTTTTAGATGCTCTGTCCAACTAAATTTGTCACAGTTATCACAGTAAAATCACTTTTTCTTTCTTTCCAAAGAAATTTCCTAAAATTTCCTAAAGAAGGTTTTCTAAGCCCTAGAGACAGAAGTAAAGAGTTCTAAAACTATTAATTATTAAAAAGGAAAGAGAGGCAACCTCAGAAAATAGAATTTAACTAATTTGTTTAATTAAAATATTCAAAGCCACCTTCTGGTTTTTTTTTAATGAAATACTTCTCCTTGAAAGAGTGATAATCAATGTGGACTTGGGCTAGAGAGGTCAGACTTATATACCATATGGAATTTTTTAAGACATCACTGCCATGACAGATAAGAGAAATTCAATGCATGTACTATACTTAGAATTTAAAAAAAAAAAAAAAACAACTGACAATTTTCTATACTGGAGATAAATTACTTAGGTACCATCATGGAATGAAAATAATTATACAGTAATGGACAAAACACTGGTACAACAGCAGAATAAAAAAATACCTGAACAGGGATGTTTCATCTTATTAAAGAAGGAAAAAGTGGGTTAAATATACAAATTAGGAACAAATTGCAATACTACTCCTCTATATCTCCCAGACTGGATGGTGTCCATGACTACAGAAGGGAAACCAAACAATGAATCCATTTTTGTGCTTACTCCACTCTGCGTAGGGCAGGAAGTGTATAGACCTGTCAGTGGTCACACAGATGGAATTTTGAGCTGATGTGCTTGCACTATTGGACCAAGGTAGCACTTATGATGAGAGATAAACAGTTATTTTGACAAAGACAAACAAGTCTTCTAAACTGTTGGTGATTTTAATGTCAGGCAAACAGTGACTAACAGAAGGTGCTTCCCCCAGCTCCTGCTGTGTACCACAGAGGAATGATAGGCATCAATGTTCTTCCCAGGAGCAAGGAATGAGGAAGAAAAAATGGGTCTGAGTCAAAGGAAAGCTGAGCCACCAAAGCCATAAGACAAGCAATGTGTCTGCAGGCAAAGAGAGATGTAAACCCTGCATGGTTATTAGTGCATGGAGCAGGGGGAGACAGTGTCACGAGCATGGCTGAAAGATTGTCGGACTCCCTTCTTCCAAATGAGGTTCTGCAAAGCTCTTCCACTTGATTTTGTTCACTTCTGTACTATATATGGCAAGTGTTTTCCTGTAAGAAAACTTTCAAAGCCATGAAAAAATACAAAAATCTTATGTGTATTAGGAGTAAATGTGAACCAGTCTGGTATTGCACCAGCACTCCACCAATAAGAAAAATTGCACAAACCTGGCAGCACAGTAACTGAATTGTTATATAGGAACAGTGATGGGGGAAGAGCAAGGAGCATCTATGAGTTCAAGAAATAGAAAGAAGAAATGTCTGTTTGTGGAGGAAAAAACACTAAGGGGAAAAGAGCACAAGGCAAATGTGTTAGTCTAAATAAGGCTGCATGCTCTTATGTCCTTATTAGCTAGCCCTAAGTGGTTTGGGTTCTGAAAACATGTAAATAAAAGTATTCTTGGAGTACTGTGAAGAAATAAGCAGGATAACTATTGTAAAAAATGGTACTCTCAAAGCTTAGTCCATTTTTTTTAAATAAAAAGTTATACTGACGTAACATTAAGAATGAGATTTTAACTGAAATATTTAAACCAACGGTTTCTTCAGAAACCCTCAAACTATCCTCATTAGTATATGCATAATAATAGGCTTTTTCATTATGTACAGAACTTTTGCATCAGTCACTGAATAATGATTATTTTCTACTATAGTTTCACCCCAGCCTACCTGGAGTTTCACAACATTGCAGCAGAAAGTTGCTTTCTGGATAGGCAGCTCCTCAAACAGGCAGTGATCTACCAGATGCTAAGAGGATACACAGAAACATGAGGGAGGGCTTAAGCCAGTATATAGGAGAGAAACCAGATGTGTGAGAAACATTATACAGGCACTGTCAAAAATGAGGGAAGAAATAGCCTGAAGAAGCAGATGGGTGGACATAGTGACAATAATCTCAAACAACAAAGTAGACAACAAAATGCCAGGCAGGGGGGAGAAGGAAGGAATAATTCCCTATACTTGGAGAGAAAAACAGGTAAATATGAAAGTTTTTGAAAATAAAATGAGGATTCATGGGATTTTCTAAGATGTGTGTATGCAAAGATGCATAGCAAAGATAGTATCAGTAGTAATAATTGTTATAAGTCTGAATTTATCAGGGTCTCAAACAGGTTAATGACTGTGGTGTACAACTGTGATTGGAATTATACATGGTCTCAAAATGGAAGGTACAAATACCCACATCTTTTTAGGTGCTCCTTAGACGTTTTTAAAATACATATACAAATACATTGGCACAATCTTAATTGATCTGCAGCATTTTTAAACAGGCATAAAAGCATCCATGCACAGAGCTGTACTGATTTTATTGATATTATACAAACATTAATGGTATCTTTAACATTTAGTTCACATTATGCAAAACCCTTGTATAGATAACCATAGTTAAATTGATTTGCAGCTGTTACTGGTTAGCAATATCCACATTCAGTTTTCAGTGGACTCTAAGTTTCCACTTCAAACACCAAACTTCTGAATTGATTTTTGAGGTAGGTACTTTCCCTCAAAAATCTCAACACTGAGAGGAAGAAAATGGACACCAGCCTAGAACATCTTCATTGATACAATGGATTTGATCTCTGTCTGATAAATGTTGATACTCAGGCAATGTGAGTGCTTCAATAGCTTTTTCTATGGTTCTTTGCATTTAATTTACATTAATTAAAATAATTTACTAAGTACAGAGTATATTAGAATCCAATCTACTATATCTTTGAAAGGCATAAGATCTTTGGGTAGTATTAGAAAAGTGATCTGCCTAAAGGCAATTCACTTGTTTACAGAATGTTGGGAGATGTGGAAAAATGTCAAAAAGAACACAAAATAGGCAACAATATGGAGGAGAAAAGAAGGATTAAGACAAAAAAATGTTAAAAGATTCCTATAATAATTTTCAACACAGTGACTTCTGAATTATATTGTTGTAAGAGAAAGGAGAAACCAGGAAAAAGTTAGGATAAATTGACTAATAAGATCAAGACATCACTGAAAGACACAATAAGGCCTCAAAAAGACAGTGAAAGTAATTTATTGACATCCTAGGTAAGCATTGCTAAAAATTTTAATGAATTCTGAGCCTCAGTGTTCACAAAGGAGGATTGGGAACAGATGCCAGAAACAGACATAAATTTAACAGCAGAGGTGGAAAGCATACTGAAGAAACTCAAGATCGTGCCAGAAGAGGTGACCTAGAAATTAGAACATTTAAAGACTGACAAAACTAAAGGACCAGAAGGTACACATTTGATGAAGCGTCCCAAAAGAGATAGGAAAACCTTTAGCAAGTTTATTTATAATCCCTTTGG
Source organism: Agelaius phoeniceus (assembly GCF_051311805.1). Taxonomy (NCBI): domain Eukaryota; kingdom Metazoa; phylum Chordata; class Aves; order Passeriformes; family Icteridae; genus Agelaius; species Agelaius phoeniceus. The sequence continues at coordinate 52,074,741 of NC_135266.1, forward strand.
AATTGAAAAGGGCAAAGTAGCACATATTTAAGAAGTGATCTAGCTAAAATCTAGAAAGCTTGACTTCTAAGATAAAAGGTGAACCAAATACTTTAAAAGGTAAAGACATCAATTAATTACATGGATTTTCAAAAGCTGTACAAGGCCATGCGTGTGAATTTCAGAATTACTTAGAAGTGCATTTCTGTCTTAAAACCTTATGAATTCTGGTTATCTGTTAATATTTTTAAGTTCTTTTGGTACTCTTTCTGTGTTAATGAACTCGATAAAATGATGGGTGATCACTAGCAATGTATGTGAATACTGGAGACTGTCATACAATTCTATTCAAGAAGACATTTAAAGCATTGGATCCTGTACTCTGAGAGAAAAAGGAAAAAGGAAAAAAGGAACAAGACTAAATTTTAAGCCTTACACTTTCCATTCTGAAGAACTACCAACATTTGTTTGTGATTTTATGGCTCTGGTAGGACTGGGTACCCACAATTCCAGAAAGAAGTTGACTCAAAGAAAGGTCACAAAGATGATCAAAGGACTGAAACACCTGTCCTATGAGGAAAGACTGAAGGCATTCAGTCTTTTCTCCTTGATGAAGAGAAGACTCAGGGTGACCTTTTCATAGTATTCTAACACTTAAAAGGCAGGTGCCAAGAAGGTGGAGACTCTCCCTTCACAAAGAACCACATGGAGAAGATGAGAGGCAACAGGTTCATGTTTCATTAGGAAAGGGTTGATCTTGATACAAGAAAGAAATTTTGATACAAGAAAGAAATTATATGGTGAGAAGAATCAGTCACTGGAAGTGAAGTCTGCACTCCTGGAAGCACAATTAGATAGGATGCAAAGTAATCTCATATAGGTTCCCTTTTCCATGAAATATTGAACCAGATGATGTTTCAAGGTTCTTTCAAAACTTGGTCTGTTCTATAATTCTATTCTATCATAAATTGGTTCATTTGCAAGACTGGTAGGAGCTGTTAGCTCTCTTGAAGGCAGGGAGACCCTGCAGAGAGACTTTGACAAATCAGAGGACTAGGCCATCACCAATTGCATGAAGTTCAACAAGGACAGGTGCTGAATCCTTCATCTGGGATAGTGCAACCCTGGATGTATGGATAGACTTCAAAATGGGATGCTGGAAAGCAGCACCACAGAAAGGGACCTGGGGCTCCTCGTCAGTGGCATGTTGAACATGAGTCAGTCATGCCCTGGCAGCCAAGAGGGCCAACCCTGTCCTGGGGTGCATCAGGCACAGCATCACCAGCCCAGCAAGGGAGGGGATTGTCCTGCTCTGCTCTGAGCTGGGGCAGCCTCATCTCAAGTGCTGGGGGCAGTTTTGGGTACCACAAAACAAGAAAGACATAAGGCTATTAGACAGTGTCCAAAGGAGGGCCACGAGGATGGTGAAGGGCCTTGAGGAAGCCACATGAGGAGCAGCTGAGGTCCCTTGATGTGTTCAGCCTGGAGAAGAGGAGACTGAGGGGTGACCCCATTGCAGTCTACAACTTCTTCACAATGGCAAGAGGAGGGGCAGGCACTGAGCTCTTCTCTCTGGATACCAGTGACAGGACCTGAGGGAATGGCCTGAAGTTGTGTCAGGGGAGGTTTAGGTGGTATATTAAAAAAAATTCTCCACCCAGAGGGTGGACACTGAAAAATGGTCCCCAAGGGAAGTGGCTGCAGCACAAAGACAGACAGAGTTCAAGAGAGAGTTTGGACAATGCTCTCAGGTACACAGTGTGACTCTTGAGCATGGTCCTGTGTAGGGCCAGGAGTTGGACTCAATGATTCTTGTGGGTGCCTTTCAACTCAGCTTTTCTATGACTTTGTGATTCTGTGATTTGCCATGTCCTTCAGTGAGTTATGGAAATGTATACTCATTTGGAGATACTGAGAAAATGCTGCCTAATACTCACTCTGTTCTGTATGCCAGAGACTCTTTTGATATTCCAGGGAGTTTTCTGTGTCTCTGCTTCTGACCATGTGCTTTTTTAAGGCTAAATCTGACATTGCCAGGCATTTTCTCTGCAGTCCAGAATATCCTAGCCCTGCACTGCACACCTACAGGATGCTTGAAATGGCTGTAATATTTCCAGCCCACAACTTCTGTTGCTTGACAGATTTTTTTAAAAACATAAATCTGGCCCTGCATATGATTTTTAACCCTCTGAAAATGCCAGCTCACTGAAGTTTTCACTCATTCCTGATTTTATCAAAGGATTTTCCTGTGATATAATCCTCTAATCCAGAAGTCTTATGAACTTAATTAAATTCAACAAAAAGAAACTATGACAACTACAGAATTGAGATACTTTGCTTAGTTTGCAAAAAAGGTTATAAAGAAATTCAAATGGATTAACACTGACAAAGGCTATGGAAAAATTATCTCTAGAGTTCATTGCAAAATTTTTTTCAGAGAACTCAAGAGAAGTTTGCTGCAGGCCTGGTGATCTATGGTACTGGCAGTATGTTACATTAATGTCCTAAGGATTGACATATATATTATAAAGGGTAGTTATAAGTTCTAACAGTTGTGAATGAGGAAAGTATCAGACAAGGATAAGGCCAAAGTATCACTATTAAGACAGATTTTATTCACCTTATATAAAAGTAACCTGAAACACAGAATGTGCAGTAACAGGCTGAAATTTGATGACTGCACAAAACTGGAAAATAAGTCAAAATGAATGAGGTGGACACTAAAATAAAGAGCAGTTGGAAAGGCTAAGACCAAGGACAGATATATGGTTATGACATAATTCAGAAAAATATAAGAGAAAGACACTGAAGATGAAAGGAAAGGTTTTCAATTTTCAAACAGCAATACAGAAAATCTAGGTGTAGTGGAATATATCACGTAAACCTTTGACCTATTGCTTATAAGCAGTAAATTGTAAGAAACTGGAACTAGGGCCACATAAGAGGACTTTGGAAATGTAATCGAGTGGGAATTATTTGTCTGGTGTAGAAATGGGACCAGGAAAATGTTTTATTGGGCATAATGCCCACAAGTAAAGAGTTGCAAATATAGAATAAGGAAATTTTGATAAGGACTAAATTCCTGGAAGATATTTCATTGAAATTAACAGGCTTCTGAATATATATACAAAAAAGAAAAGAAAGAAAAGTCTGACAAAATATAAACAAAATAGCTTCCACTTGATTTTAGTTAACATTTTGGTTAGTTAAACAAATATCTCATGTAGTTTATCACATTATACTGTTTAATTCTGTGAATGTAGGTTCATTGAAGTTCACCTTCCAGAAAAAACAATGCTTGCCCCAATGCCCAGAAGAAATGGATAGCCTTTTGATAAATGGCTGCATCCAACCCCACTTTGGGTCTAATCTTCCCAAAATGTCTTGTATTTTTGGTGTAGGTCTCCCACCAAGAACAAGTTGTTCTTCCCCCAGAGTTATGTTCAGTTTTGAGATTGCTGAACCCAGGACTAGGTTATCTCTGATCTATCTGAGCACCCTGCCTTCAGTCTGAGCAGCAGAGCTGAGATGTCTCAATAGCAGGCAGGAAATGTGTCTCCCTGAAGGTAAGGAAAGATTTGTTTCTCTGTAACTGTTTCTCTCAAAATTTCTGTCCTCCTTTCTCCTGTAATGGTCTTGGGGTCACAGAGCCTCAGAATGGTCCCTCTTCCAGTTCTCTGGTAAGCTACGCAGTTTCCTCTGAAATCCTTTCCTATGAAATATGTCTAGTTTAGTACCCCAACAGTGAATGCAAGGTTTGTACTTCTCTGAGATTTCACTGAGATTGTCTTGTAGACTGGTGCGAGTATCTGATGCATCTATCCCAGTACATCCCTAGTGACAACAAATATGAAGAAAACCAAGCTACTCTGCAAGTTATTCATCTCAGCCTTCAAAGGCAGTCAGGCTTCCCATGTCACAAGTCCCTGAACCTCCAGGCTGGGAGTCAGGGAGCCAAGTCCCTCCTACTGTAAGAAAAGAGAAGGTTTGAGGCCACCTGATGAAACTCAGTTGGCACAAGGCACTAGCCCCTGATGATCCCATGGTCCTGAGGGAACTGACTCATGTGATTGAAAGTCACTCTCCATCCTATTTGAAAAGTCATTGTGGTCAGGTGAAAACCTCAGTGTTCTTGAAAAAGAGAAACATCACACCTATTTTAAAAAAAGGGGAGAAAGAAAAACCAGAGAACTACACAGCAATGCATCTTACCTCTGTTCCTGGGAAGACCATGGAAAATATCCTAATGGAAACTGTGTTAGGGCACATGCAGGGCAAGGATGTGACCGAAGACAACCAACATGGCTTCACAAAGGGCAGATGTGCCTGGTCAGCCTGGTAGCCCTCTATGACAGAGTGACTGCAATGGTCAGCAAGGGAAGACTGACTGTTGGGATCTACTTTGGTTTCTGCAAGAAATTTAAGACACTCCCACTCAACATCCTTAGCTCTAAATTGGAGGGACACGGGTTTGAAGGGCAGACTGTTTGGTGGATAAGAAAATGGCTAGTTGGACACATCCAGAGAGATCTGGTCAATGGCTCTGTCTAGGAGAAGGCCAGTGACAAATGGTGTAACTCAGGGCTCTGTCTGGCATCGTTGCTATTTAAAATCTTTATTAATGACTGAGAGAGATCAAGTGCACCCTCTGCAAGTTTGTAAATAGCATGAAGCTGAGTGGTGCAGTTGACACAATAGAAGGAAGGGATACCATCCAGAGGGACCTGGCCAAACTTGAAAAGTGGGTCCAAAAGAACCTAACAAGGTTCAAAAATTTCAAGTGCAAGGTGCTGGGCAAGGGTTAGGGCAATCCCAGACATCAGTACATTGACAGCAGCCCTGCAGAGAGGGTGGATGAAAAGATGGTAATATGTGATTCTCCCCCTCTACTCTGCCTTCTTAGGACCCCACCAGGAGTATTGCTTCCAGCTCTGATGTCCTCAGCATAAGAAATACATGGATCTGTTAGGGTACAGAGGATGGTCACAAAGAGTCCTACACCATCTCTTCCACAAAGATAGGCTCAGAGAACTCTGGTTGCTCAGCATGGAGAAGACAAGATTCTGGGAAGATCTCACTGGGGTGTTCCAGTACTTAAAGGGGGCTTATAAAAAAGGAGGTTGTCTTTTTACGTGGGCAGATAGTGATTAGACAAGGTGGAATAGTTTTCAGCTAAAAGAAGAGAGACTTTGTTTAGATATTAGGAGAAAATTCAGGTAAGGGTGATGAGACACAGGAACAGGTTGCCCAGGGAATTTGTGGATACCTTATCCTGGAAGTGTTTGAGGCCTGATTGGATGGGGTCCAGAGCAACGTGATCTAGTGGCTGGCATCCATACCCATGGCAGAGAGACTGGAACAAGACGATCTTGTTCCAACAATATGATTCTATTGTCCCCAGTTGAAACCCTACACACAATACACTGAAGATCTGGATGGAGGGAATGTAACTAGTTGTTCCTGATTCTTGTGACCATCCTCAGATATCTCATTGTCTTGTACACATGAAAGAAATGCAGAATATAAACAAGATGAAAATCCTGGGTTGACTCCAAACCATCATCACTTATCTGCACGTTTCTCATATTGAGCACATGATTTACTAGCAAGGGCTACAGTAAATTTCAATTTAACCTAAAGACAATGCAAAGTCACTAGAAACACTGAACATTTGGCAGTTTTTTTAGTGTTCAACTATAATAATAATACGGTAACAGGTTTTTGTGAAATGGTACAGCAGACAGCATAGAGGAAAAGACTGGATTTTTTTCTGAGAGAGATCTGCTTTTTATAGTAATTGGGATATAAACACCTAAAATCAGGATTTTATACTGAAAGGGCAAGCTAACCTTACTAATGGTGATTACTCACTGTATAATAGAAAAGGAAATAAAAGCTTTTTTATAAAACGTATCAAATCCTAAGAGTGCTGTTAAACTCATTAAAGAAAAAATGAAGTTAGAGAAACTGGTCTTATTTTTTTTCACTCCCAGTAGAGTTCATTTCTACTTCAACAACTAAGCCAAGGTCACATTTAACTCACTTCAATTTCACCCAGTGCACAAGCTAATGTCAATAGTACAGCTGCCATGCAGAGCTAAAGACTGATGGTTAGACAAAGCCATTTACACAAGGCTGGGTCTTTCATCTTCTCTCAGCTAGTGACATAAGAAAGCACTGAGGTTATTCTCAACTAGAGACTAAAACTGGCATATTAGAAAAAATGTTATTCTCCTTAGCTGTCACACAAAGGATCTGAAGAAATGTAGAAATGTTTTTTTCCTTGGTCATCTAGGGAGATCACAAAGTGACTCTAATAGCCTTCACTCTGAAATTTTCACATGGTTTAAGTGATTGCCAAGTCTGATATTTTCCATTTACACTTCATTGCCATCAGAAAAAGAAAAAAATCAATATACCTACCTACTCAAGTGTGTCACAGGATGAGCTTATAAAAGAAGACATCAGTCTTTTTAGGGCATGAAAAATATACTTATTCAAATATATCTTATTTTAAATGACATAAATTGCAGTGGTTAGTCAAGATTCGATTTCCTCTAAAATATAAGACTTAAAATATTCCGTGACTTGCCAAGGAATAAGAATCCTTCAAACTGTTGATATGTACAAATGTACTCGTTTTCTCTTGTAAGTTATACCTGCCATAGTGTACCCATATTAGTGACTACCTTTAGGAATTTTAATGGGAAGGTGAGATCTAACATATTATCACATTTCTCTGAGATGGTACAAATAACTGGAACTTTGCCAAAGCACGGGAGCAATAGCATTTATTATTATTATTTCAATTATACTATGTGTATGAATTTGGGTTGCCTTAGCTTGTTGACCCTACTATGATTCCACACGATGTCATGCAGCTCTAACAAGCTCAAATACCCTAAGCAGAGCTATCTTCCCCTTGCATGCTATAGCTCTTACATATTTTATCTACCTTGTTAAAGATTTCTAGCAATTTTGCTGCAACAGTGTGCAATATCTTTGTTTTAGATTAATAAAATATCATAGATACAATGGAATTGTCTTGTCAAAGATTTGACTGCTTGGACACTGTCAAGAACATTTGACAAGTGAGAGCCAAATTTGTCCCTGACTGTTCTGCTCTCGATGGAAGCTGACAGGTCATCATTCACCTTATGATGTCGTTTCAACCCCATTATCTTTTCCACCTTGTTTTAGCACCTCTCTCTGGCAAAGGTAGTGAGTAAGATGTTGAAGAACTGAGGTGGTATTTCAGGCTATCTGCCAGCAAGTGCTGAATAATAATGGAATTTGTTTGCTTACAAATTGAGCAATTGAATTTAGACATTGAGGGGGTCACCTCTGTGATTTGTCCCATCCCCAGATGGTCAATCATCTAAAAAGGCAGAATTACAGGGTCAGTCATGGAACCCTTTCCCCCATGTGGTAGCACAACATACCAACCATACAACTACTAGGCCATCCCCCACAGTTACAAGTATTTCAAGGTCAATTTATCAATTTAACAGCTTCATCTTCTTAATCACTAAACTTCTGTCTCTTTGAGCTTGTGCTGAAAGACTGTGGCTGCTAATTAAAATGGAGCTTTACTAGCAAGTACACAAATTAGATCCTGTCAGTAAGTTTATTCTAACTATTGGTCATTTCTAAATGCCTTTTTAATCCCCTAATTTTTACATTAAAATTCAAAAGCCTAACAATCTTAATCACCCCTACATCAAATTCATCATTAAGAACAGGAAGCCAGATGGTATAATTTTGATTTACCGGACTTCAGCGTGAATTAATGTACTGAGTGCCGATAATGAATACATCAAACCTGATATTGCAGAAACCTATGAATCTGGCATGTTAAATTAATAACACACTTTGCACAATGAAAGCATGTAAGCTCATATAAAACTGAGGAGTAATGGTCCCTTTTATTTTAAATGGTCTTTATTAGCCTGCAGTTTTGACTCTTAAAAAAAAAAAAAAGAGAGATGAACATTGTGGTTAAGAAAGTTCTGTCTGTTTCCTATCTGTTCTTTATTTTCATTTCACTTTCTACCTGCATAGAAGAAAAGAAAAAGTATCCACCTTATTGCAATCTCTATAGTTGTGAAAGATATACTGGTGAAAAAAGAGCCCCAGTGAATTGTCTTCAATTTTATTGGAAATTACAGTTAAAAGTTTGACTTTTATGCTGAAAAGTTTTGACTATTGTATGCTGAAATACACTTATTCCAAAGAGTTGTAGCACAGTGCTGTTTGCTACGTGGGATAGTTATCCATTGCATGGAATATGTAATAAATTATGCAGATTATGCCACTTTAAAAAAATATCTTTCTTATATTCTTTTATTTCTAATATCTACTGCTTCTTGTTCCAATATAAGGTGACTATGAACTGAATTTTTTAGTAAATAGGGTCAGGAATTGTGCATTGGTATAAAAAATAAAGTGCTAGGTAGGAAAGGTCCATGTCTACCACCTTTCCTGATCATCTAGCTATTATGTGGCATGGAGATGGCATAGAGTTTAGCTTCCTTGAAAGAAAATTAACAGGTATCAAATTTGAACCATTGAGTAGCTTGTGTGGTAGAAGTGAGAGATACACAGGGCTGAAATTACTCAAATATATCCCTTCTGAGTATATAATTTAATATTTATTTAGGGTAAATTTAAAATATGTCAGTCATTATGTATTCTTGTGGACCTATAAATAAAAGTAATTCCACCTAATTCCTATTCACACCTAAGAGAAAATTGTCTTTGACTTAAGTGAAAACAGGATTTGGCTCTAATACCTGACTGTAGGATCTGAAGCTTCCTTTTCAGATATTTAGCAGCAATACAAATAGAAGTATATTCTCCAATATGAATTCTAGTTCTGAAGTACATCTGAGTTATGTAACTCCTAACTGAAATATAGTCTGGAATGTTTTTACAGTGAACAACCTGAAATGCAAAATGTGGGCCTACAGACCATAAGTCAGAAAGGCATGATGAGGCTGGTCTCTGTTTTAGAAACCACAAACTGTTTGCTGTAAAAGCATTTAAAGAGTGAGAAGATGCCTAGTCCAGGCCTGAGCAGGATAAAGCTGACTGAATAGGTTTACATGAGCATAAATATTTCCCCAGGTTTATTCTGTCTCTCAATTTTCACACAGTAAGTGAACATTTCAACAGTCTCTGTGCAACTGTAGGAAATATATTCAATATAGCAAGGATAGGATAATATCAAGGAAAACACTGCAAACCTGAAAAGGGTGCTACTTTGCAGCTAGTTTTCCTTATTGCATGAGTGTGTTCTTGCACTTACCACTATGGCATACAATTTGTACTGCTTAGAGATAAACTGCTAAGATTGATTCCTAAACAAAACAAGGGATGCATTACACATTTGTCTAGAGAGGATATAAAAAACCTCTTATGTGTCTCCTTTCTGTATTTAGTGTTTTTACTCTTTAGAAGAAATAGTACTTTACTAATATTTGAGGAGGAATGAGAAAGATAGTTGTTCCCAAAAAAAGAAATTTATGCTGAGAACTGTTCTAGAAACTTGGATAGGAGAAGTCAGTTGTTCCTGGATGGAAATGTTTCTCACCCTCAAATCTCTAGTTGAAGTTCATTTGACAAACCTATTATAAAATGAATAAATGTAGCTCTGTGTGATTTGTCCATTGTCAACATGTTAACACAATTTATTTGAAGGTAGATTGATGAAGGATGGCTGAAGGAGTTTACCCTCCTGAGTTAAAGAATAGAAAATCCTTTTTCCTTAGCATTTCTCTTTTTTTCTTAGAAGTTCACAAGAGTAGATATACAATTATCCTCGACTTGCTGATGCAAAGGAACAGAGCATTTAGTTTCTTGTCACTGTCTCTGAAATTCCTAAAGGTACAATTAGCATTTCATTTGACATAATGTTGAAAGGTTCATAGATTGATCTTCCCTAAAATGCAGCAAGAATTTTTTGAAATGCAAATTTTGACATTTATTAACTTTTATTCCAGATCTGTTTATAGACTGTAAAACTGTGCATACATTTAACTCAAAGAAGCTAAAAGGACAATGTTTAGGTGGATACTCTGTGTTATAATAAAAGTCTATTTTATTGTTTCAACAATGAAATTTTTATTATCAGAGATTTATGATATCAGCACAGCAGTTTTTACTGCATGATTCACAGTGTTTTTATAGATGTATATTCAACAAAACAAGGAGAGAAATTGTACTGCAGTGCTCTCTCTCAGGAGTGCATTTCCCCATTGAAATAATGTCAGCAGTTTTCCACCTTCAAAGCCCTATGTTTTCAAATCAATTAACAATTCTAATTGTGCTGGAACAGTTGTTCACTTAGCTTGGCAAATGGGACAGGAAACATTATTTCCTTTCTTTGCCTAAAATGAAGACTTTAATCTTCTGAACCATATTTAACATATAAAAAACACACATCTGAAAAGTTAGGCAGTTTGGAAACTCACTCGATTGTAAATATTGTTTTTCTCAGTGTTTAGGCCACGGTAGAAGAAAGGAGCAAGAGCACTACAGTTTCCCCTCTGGCTGCCAGCAAACCACCTTAGGATTCATTCTGAATGTTTCAGGTGAGATTTCTATCTATCTGGACAGCTGTAAGAGTTATTGCTTTTGTAAGGTGGTAAAACAAACACTGGTTCTGACCAAACTAGTGATACCAGAATGCAGATCTGTATCATATTACACAGGACTGACATAAAGTAAGTAATACAACATGCCAGAGCCAAGACTTAAAGGCCAAATTTACATTCCATTTTATTTATATACATATATATTGTGTGCTTAAATAGAGGCATAGTAAAAGATATAATTACTATGACTTCATGCAGAAACTAACATCCAACAGTTAAAATAAATGCCCCTGTTTCTTCTGCAAACCCCAAAGCCATTTACCAGAAGGGCAAAATAAAATTATCCCGTTTTACAAGTAGTACAATCTTGTGGTACAATGTAGAATCATGTAACACACCCTTTTCAGGATTCAAGATTGTGTTTTATGCTGAACAAAATGAAAATCCTCTAGCAAAAGTAAAAATATGATTTTAAGCCTATAATGTATCTTTGCATAGACACTTGCATTACTCAGAAAGTCATAAAATCAGTAATAAGGTCATATTAAGGGAAGTACCAGTAGAAATTTATCTGTATGAAGGATCTGGTGAGCATTAACATACGTACTCACTTCAGTCCTACCTTATGAAGGAATTTGCCAAGAATATGGTACTACTCTCTACATTAAATTTGGGGATGGTTAGAGCAGCATTTCTACAACTGTGGCCATGTCTTACTGCAATCTAAGCAGTCTTCACATGCATAGCATTGTTGGAGATACTGTTTTTAGCATTGTACTTATTCAGATCCATTCCAAGAAAGAGATACAACAAAGTTTTGACTTCCATGGTTGTTGTGAGGTTTTTTCCTTTTACTGTTCTGCAGTCATGTAAGGGTCTTCAGTATTTATTTCTTTGCTGGTGTGATGGTGCATTTAGACAGGACATCAAAGTAAAATGGTAACAAACTTTTAAGAGTTAATTAGAAATTCAGGGTCTAGAGTTCAACTTGCTTGAGTACACAAAGATCACACACTTTTTCACACCTCTTTGTCTCTTTAGCACTGACACAGCTGGCCTGGCATCCTCATGACTAAACTCAATATCTCGCTGCTAAGATGGACAACACTTTCCTACTGCATGAATTTAATTTTTCCCTGATGAGAAAAATGTGTCATCTGCCAGAGGAATGGCATCATAGAAAGATATTTGTCCTGGTATAATTTTTAGGTTTCTGATTCAGAGCCTGAAACTTGATTCAAAACAGGATCAAAAGCTAGATGAAATTCATCAGAAACTATGGTCCTCTGGACTGGTGAAGAAAAGGCTACAAGAGGCAGGTGGATGATGGTCAGTACCTAGCTGCCATTCATGAAATTGTAATAGTATTTGACATTAATTTAGTTCTTTTTGTCTGCTTCATCATCATATATATCTTTACCCCTCTTTGCAGAGCTTGGTATCAACTTCCTATTTTATAAATGATGAATTAAGCTAGACATTATTCAGGTTACTCAGTCACAGTGACTAGCATCTAAATTCAAGAAAGCCTGCCTACCATCCCAGCCTGCCAAATCTTCACTTTTTTCTGTCCTCTCAGTGATGATGTGTAGTCATAACACCTAAACTAGGTAATGACAGGGGACAACATTAATGTGATTTGCTCAACAATTTTGTCTAAGCTGATAACAGAGATTAAAGAAGAATGCAAATATCTGTGTGCCACTGCAAATGCATGGACATGTTTCACCCTGGGTGACTATACCTTTAGAGCAGTACTGCTTCCAAGAATAGATTTAGGCACCTAATCTGAGACGCAGAAAGAAATTAGATCAAAACAACATCCTTGGAAATATTTGTTGCTCACTGGGCACCTTGATTTGTCACTTTCCAAGAACAGCAGGAGACACACTAAGATACCATAGTTCTTGCTTAATACTCTTTTTCATTTTGGAAATTGAGCCTTTCTCAATTTAGGCTTCATGGGGCTTCACGCAGTGGCTTTTCTTACTGATTTCATTCCAGCATTATCAAGTTGCCTATAAAATACAATGGAAATTTTTGTCTTTCTCCCTGTCTGTTACAATAATAATGTGGGGGTTTTTTTTGGTTTTTTGGGGGTTTTTTTGTTTTGTTTTGTTTTTTTGGGTTTTGGGTTCGTTTTGTTGTTTTTTTTGTGTTTGTTTTTTTTTTTTTTTTGTGCTTTTTTTTTTTTTTTTTTTTTGCATGTCTACTGGCTAGAACATCCACACAGGCAGTCCCTGTTCCATAACATCCTCCTGGAAGAAGGTTCTAGTCACTAGGACAGCAGCAGTTTATGAACACCTCCACTGAATGTGAATGTATAGGGCACCTACTTTAGAAGGAGAGTCCTGTGTTTCTTGTTCTTCCCTGCAATCACATTGCTGAGTTTTGCATTCAATAATCATAGGCTTATATTCCAAAATGCCAGATATTTTTAGGGAACAGAACCTGGAATCGCTAAGCAGCCTAGTGATCACTAATCACCAGACTAGAAAGCTCTATTCCCAGCTTGTTCTTCTTTCTGGCCCAACAAATCTCAAATTCACCTTGTCACAGTAAGGCATATCTTATAAACAGGTTAAAACAAGAGTAATTTCTTCCAACATGTATTTAGCTTTCAAGACTGAAGCTTCTATGACAGAAATGTAAAAAAGTGTGTGTCCCAAAAGCATATTTTTTCCCAATATCTGTCAACCAGTGTAATATATTCTGTAATCCTTTTTTACAAATGTTGCTTTTTTCTTGCATAATTTCTTAGGGAGAGAAAACAATACTCCTTCCCCAGAGCAGTGGGGGGAGAATTCTCTAAATAAAAGACAACAGCAGAGCAGACTTCAGCACTGAATCCTTGCTGTCCACACTGCTTAACTCTTAGTTGATACACTTCTTATGCTGACTGCAGGGTAAATCTCTCTATGGGAGACTAGTCCTAAGGAGTATAAAATCTGTCAGTCAGATGGCCTTGTGGCAACAAGCCAGAGACTGATTCCTGGTCCTTTTTTATTTGCTGGTATAGATACACCCAAATTGGCTGCAGTGCTTTACTGTGAGTAATAGGTTTGACAAGACTGCTATGTCTGTGGCTACACAGTGATATCTTTTTCTTTTAATTGGAAGTAAAAACATTATTAAATTCTTTGGGGAAGAAAAGTATGGAGGGGCTTTCCTTCAAAAATGATTTTTGTGGTGTGGATTCCTAGGTGGCAAAGTGCCTTTCCAAAGTCCCAGGGAGACATGTCAAAGAAGGCATGGGACTTTAGCTAACCTGTGTCACTGGTGTTACTCACTAAGCCAATTTTAGCTGTTCTGGGCATCCATCTCTAAAAAAGGAAGGTATCTCAGATACTTAATAAGATGTTACAATTTCTGTTCTAGAGACATTGCTGAAGTTAAGAACTATGATGTCTATCTCTGTCCTTTACATAACTTAACCTTGTCACAGTTTGACCCTGAACAGAACTCCTTGACCTGGAATCTGCAGCTGATGGAGAACCTGCCTCTCATTTGTACTTCTGGAGAACAATGAGCTATTCACTTCTGCTGTGCTGCAAGGCTTATTCACTGTATGGTCAATTCTCAAAAGTCTGTGAGAAGATTGTCTGGGTTATGTATTATATGTGTCATGCTTAAAAAAAAAGAAAATCCTTTTCTGACCTCATTCCATGCTTACAGTCTCATTCTTAAAAGGTAAATAAACTAAACAGAATGTGCTAGCATTTACTGCATTGGGGGGGCGGTGGTTTATCCATGCTTAACTTTTTGGGGGGATCCTGTCCCCTCCTGTCACTGTTCTTGCAGACATGGCAATATTTATGCTTGAAATCTGCTGCTACAGAGTTACAGAGGGTTTGGTATCTAAAGTACTCTGAACCCCTACAATACTGCAAAAGTCATTGTGATTTGGGATGGCTTATTCTTGACCACTCTTTGCCCTCCCCACTGTGTAATTCATTCCTGCTATTCTCTTTTTTCCTTTTCTTTGTACCTCTGAGCAATTGATTTCTTTTGATAGGAGGTTTGATTGATGCTGTCTTGGCTAGATATCAGCTTTTTGAATTTATTTTCAGAGCTTTGTACTGTGGTAATTGTGTAACATTTGAATATTATAGGTGCCTGAGATAAGATTAAATAAATAAAATCAGGAGTTGTATGCAATGTTAACCTCCTTTGTTTTTCTTTGTATATTTTGGTTTATTTAGTGAATAGCTTTCATTTTTCAAGTGATATCTGTTAAATATTTAGCATAATAATAATTTGGGGATTTCTATCCTGAATGTTTTTTATTTTTATACAAAGTATTGTATCACACTTATTCCAGCTAAGTAGATTATTTTTCCTGTCATTTATTTCTTCTAGTTTAGCATAACTCAGATACACTTCACAATAATAGCATGATAACATGCTTATTGTTCTTACTTTAATCCTTCAGTTTTATCTTAAAATATGGAATTAGAGAAAGAACTGGTTTCCCCTTTGTTACCAATGTTTATCGACAAAAATCCTTATCTAATGAAAAGATCTCATCTTCTTTTATGGAATTTTAGACTTTTAACATCAGTTGAACAACTGCATTTCTGGACTTAATATACAGATATGCAAGTGTCTTTAATACTCTGTTTAAAAAACAATCAAATATTCAGGGAAGTGACAGATGAGACTTAGTATAACCTGTCCACCTTTAATAAGATTTACTCTATCAGAGGATATGCAATGGTTGCTGGGATAATGATTACATTAGTTATTAGATTAGAACAGAAAATATTAAAACCTTCTGATTAGATAAATGTTTTTAACACAGTTGAAACTAATATGTATTTCTGTTAAATGAAGTAGAGTTAATGGCATGCTTATGACAAACGTGAAAGATTTTTCTATTATTTTCTCTGTTTTGCCAAGTTATTAAAAAATGTAGTAATTTTCATGATTTAATATTCATATTGCACATCCTACAGGGCATTGGTGCAACAAAAATCATATTTTATTAAAATACAAACATGCTTTCACTGTTATATCTAGAAACAGAGACTTGAAATTCTGGCACCAAGGCCTGATACAACCCACTCTGTATGAAACACTACATAATATTTTAAATGAATGGACTTGATTTTCCTCTTAACAGTACTCTGAATATCCACATAAACCATTTTCATTTCACCCATTTTAATGGCTGGGAAACTAAGATAGAATATTAGAGGAAGAATGTGTTAGATGATGCACCAAGAGAGTGCCCAAAGGATCTGGTTTTGATACTGTGATATTTTCAGCAAGAGCTCTGCATTGAGTAGAGCAGCATCTTCCAACATCCTTGATCCCTTTGTCAGGCTTTTACAAGGATTTTCGCCGGACTTTGTTTTGGATGCAGACAACAATTCAGTGTTTGTGAGAAATACTGGCATAAGTCGGGGATTTTTTCAGTTGAATTGTTTTGCTGATTATTTATTCTGTTATTTAACAAGTATGTTCAGATATGTGTAGGGAATTTGGTCAGTAGCTTGTACTAAAAATAAAAATCAAACATTCACCAATCTTTTTGATTTCTCTCATTAATCATGCAAAATGTTGCTCATGCAATTATGATAGGTAAAAGTTAAAATGTCAATAAAATAATAATACACAATTTCAGTACTTTATTAAATAGAGGATGAGGGGATGAGTGCCACTCATGGTCTCTCAAGAACGCTGCAGGGGACAGAAGTAAGTTTAAGGAGGAGGTGAAGGTTGGAGGACAAAAGAATTTCCCTGGAAGACCTTTGCTTCGAACTGCTCTTTCCTGGATGACCTCTGTATTATGCATTGCTGATTTAGACTGTAGTCCAACATATAATTATATGCTTCCTGACTAAATTTCATAAATGTTTCTTGCTTGCAAAGGTTTTCAAGATTAAGCTTTCTGAGGAATGGCTTTTTCACACAAAGTGGAACCTTTGTTATTATTTTTAAAATTTTTCTTCATTTTTAGGTCTTCCAATGGTGGTAAACCATGTAGTATTATAGGAAAATTCAAAGAGTAAACATACTAAACTTTTAAAAAATCTAAATACCTTATATTTTTCTCTACTGCTTTATTTGAGCAGAATTGTGTACTATATTCCTCCATTACTGGGCACCAGTTATTGCCAAAACATGTCTGGATATATCTATATCAATCTATATCTATATTTATACCTAGGACACATATAGCCATTTACCACTGAATTATTGTGTATAACAGGAGTGCGGAAACTTTGCACCTGTCAGTTCTGGCTGATTTTCAAAATTGTGTGCGAGTGTCAGAAAAATGACCTGCCAGTCTGTGCTAGTGATTAAGGTCCCACACAAATTCTTCAGTGATTTAAAAAGGGTGTTTATCCTTGAAGGGTTATTCTGTATGAGTCTGTCCATCTCATAGCGAGCAAGTGAAATGTTTACTGTCTGAATTAGGGATAAAATGATAGCTCCAATGTCAGTAGCACAGTACTGTGCATTTCACAGCTAGTTTATAAACACATAGGATGAAATACTGGCCCTGTTGAAGTATGACTTTGACATGGATCTTCCACCAAAATTATTTTTGTTGATTAGCTGTATCTACTGATAACCTGTATTATAATAGCTTTTGGGGGGGACCAGCTATTTACTGACACCCTAACACACTTTTCCCAATTTTAAATGCAAAAGAGACAGGCCCAGGCTCAGCTTCCTAAATTCTGGTTGGGTCAGGGAGAGAGAGATGGGATTCACAGTCCTCTTGAGAGGGTAATTCAGAGCACTGACATTAATCTCTTTTTTCAAGGTCTCTTCTGAAGCAACATATTTCACTTCATGTTTGTTGAACATCTAGCAAGCCTCAGAAGATCACAGACTTCAGCTAAACGCTGAGGTTGGACCACAGAAACAGCAAACTCAGGCAGGGCACTTTGACTGTGTATTGAGGAATGTCACGAGGCAGGAAAACATCCATTCTCAGAGAAGATATGAGCATGTCCTTGCTGCAGCTTGAAAACAGAATTAGCTAATTTCTTCACTAAGGTGGAGAAAATTTTTGCAACCAGAGAAAGAAAGACCTGTAAGAGCTAAATTAATGTTTGTTTCTTCTTAATCCCATTTTTTTACTTAGCAGTCCAAGAGATGCCATGACACGGAGCTCCACGATATGCTCAGAGTAACAGCTGGTAAGGCTGATCAGGTGTCTTCTCCTATGGTATATTGAAGACATTCCAAGAAAAGCATTTTGGTGTATGTATTTACATTAAAGAAAGACAGTCATACCAGTTACACAGAAACTAAATGTTCACTTAGCCTGCTACTGATCTGACAAAGAGTAAACAATGATAGTGCAACAATCACTATACTGAGGCCTGTTGAAGGAATTCAATGCCCAGAGGCACTTTAAATCAGTATTAATTTAAAACATGTATGTCTGCAAATGCAACCTGTGTGCAGTAGGAGACATAACTGGACAGAGGCTTTCAGATACTGACAATGCTTGAAACATTTGAGAATGTTCCATGGGACCACAGTTAATAATCACTTGTAAGGGTATTAACACTGAACAATCCTATGTTAGGTGCAGAAAGGGACAAAAGTAAGATTCATCTCTCTCTCCATCACTCTTCCTCTGTAATGGACAACAGTGCTGTATTTACAAGAGCAAAATATTGCAGACAGTGAATGAAACCATGCTTAGAAAATTAAGGATAATATGGGCCCGTTAGTAAATAGGAGAACCTTGGTAACAGAGAGGGCAGAGAAGGCAGAGTTACTTAACACCTTCTTCTCATCTTCACTGGCTAGACCAGTCCTTAGGAATGACTGGCCCAGGAGACCAGGGTCAAGCAACGTTGAAAGACTTTCCCGTGGTCAAGGAGGTTTGGTTTGGAGAACACCCAGGCAAAACAGACATCCACAAGTCCATAAGCCCTGACAGGATACATCCATGAGTGCTGAGAGAGCTGGTGGATACCATAGCAAAGTCACTCGTGATCATCTTTGGAAGGACATGGCGATCAGAAGTGCCTGAGGACTAGAAGAAAGCAAATGTCACCCTGGTCTTCAAAAAGGACAAGAAGAAGGATCCAGGAAACTACCAGACAGTCAGCCTCACCTCAGTCCTTGGAAAAGTGATGGAATGGTTCATCCTGCATGTTATCCCTTAACCATGGGAAGGAAAAATAGGTAACCAGAAGCTGACAGCATGGATTCACTAAAGGTAAATCATGCTTGATCAACCTGATTGCCTTCTATGATGAAACAACTAACTGGGAGGATGAGAGAAGTGCAGTAATATTGTCTGCAATATTATGTATGTGTGTATTATTATGTAAGTGTCTCCAGCCTCCAGAAGACTTTTAACACTGTCCCTCACAATATCCTCATAGGGTAAATCAGGAAGTGTGGACTGGATGAGTGGACAGTGAGGTGTATTGAGAACTGGATGAAAAGCAGATCACAGAAAGTTGTCATCAGTGACACAAGATTTAGGTGGAGGCCAGTCACTAGTGGTGGCCCCCAAAGTTCAATACTTGGCTCACTATTGTTTGACTTTCCCATCAATGGCTTGGATGAAGGGGCAGATGCCTCCTCAGCAAGTTCACTGATGACACAAAGCTAGGAGGAATGGCCCAGAGAGCTGTGCAGCCCTTCAGAGGGATCTTGACAGGCTGGAGAGATGGGCAGAGAGGAATTGTTGAAATGACATTCAACAAAGGCAAATGCAGTGTCCTGCACCTGGGGAAGAATAACCCAATGCACCAGCACAGGCTGGGGGCTCACCTGTTGGAAAGCAGCTCTGCAGAGAAGGATCTGGCAGTCCAGGTGGACAGCAAGCCACCCAGCCAACAAGCCAGCAGAGTGCCCTGGGGGCCAAGGAGACCAAAGGTATCCTGGGGTGCATTAGGAAGAGCATTGCCAGCAGGTCAAGGGAGGTGATCCTGCCCCTCTGCTCAGCCCTGGTGAGGCCTCACCTGGAGTGCTGTGTCCAGTTCTGGGCTCCTCAGGACAGGATAGACATGGAGCTCCTGGAGCAGGTCCAGCAGAGAGGAAGATGATTAAAGAACTGGAACATGTCTCTTATGCGGAAAGGCTGAGCAAGCTGGGCCAGGCCAGCCTCCAAAAGAGACAATGGAGAAGGGATCTCATCAATGTATACAAGTCTCTGAAGGGAGGGTGTCCGGAGGATGGAGCCAGGCTCTTCTTGGTGGTTCTGACAGACTATGATGCACAAGAAGTTTCACCTGAATATAAGGAAGAACTTCTTTTCTGTGCAATTGACTGAGTCCTGGGTCAGATTGCCCAGAAAGGCCTTGGAGTCTCCCTCACTGAAGATATTCAGGACCCATCTGGGCACAATCCTCTGCCACATGCTCTAGAATGGCCCTGCTTGAGCAGGGAGGTTGAACCAGACAACCCACTGTGGTCCCTTCCATCCTCATCCATTTTATGATTCTGAGATTTCTCTGGATAGGTGAATGGTCCATCCCTTCAGCAGGACCAGGACTTTATCTAACCAGTTTAGAAATCTGAAAAACTAATTCCCTTGTGACATCTGATCTAGAAAGTGCTGAGTATTTTCTGCATGCAAGCACTAACTCCCATTTTCTACTCAAGAGAGATTTGGGTGTTGTGGTTCCTTTTATTCCTTTTTTTCAATAGAAGGAAGAGAATTTTTGCCCCTTCTTTCTGTTGAGAAGGACTGAGCTACAGGCCCATCAGGATATAAAATCAAGAGATTATGAGCTGAAAGAAGCAATGGATTGCTTTCTCTAAACCCTGTTGGCTGACATGGATTTTGTCAAATTATTATCTTTTGAGCTGCACATCTTTGTCAACATGCAGCTTATTTCCTTGGGCTGTGCTCTGATTTCTAAAATCTGATATAGCTTCTACAGCTCTTGCTGTAGGGTTTTGTGGGAGAGAGTTTGATCAGATTTATGTCGGCTTCTTTTCCATGTGCTAGAATGATATAAAATAAAATCTTGTACAAATCTGTTTTATAAAGCAAATTTAAGATGTTGCACCTGTAACACAGACTTAACCGTGCTCTAAACACAAATAATAAAAATCATCTGAAGTCCCTGCTTACAAATTTCCTTTAGAAAACATTTACTGATTGTACCTGACTTGTTTTTCTATGTCACTGCAAAGACAAAGCAAATGCTGATTAAAGCAATTAAAAGTTTCCTTTGTTTGCACAAAGAGATGTATTCATATGCAGCTTTTTTCTTTGTAGACATCTTAATAAGCGCCAGCAGATTGAAATAAAATCTGTCATCAGCTATTTTTTTTTTCTTGGACTAACTGTCTACTTCACATACATATTAAGAAAGATTTGTTACCAAAGCTTCCTTATATGTTTTCTATTTGTTGTTGTAAAATGGTAAATGTTGAAATAACACTAGATCTATCAATCTGATAATATAATGCAATGCATCTGACAGCTGAAGAGAGGAGAAAAAATGTAATGACTTATATAGTATTTGAGTAGTGTATTTTTTTGTTGTTGTTATGTTTTTCCTCAAAAACACAACTGTGCTGTTTGGGTGTCTGCCACCACAGAGGGATATAAAGCATTATTGTGGATGGAGGATTCAGCTTTAGCAGAATATAAATTAACTGCCGTGTAAATATAAACATCAATTAAGTTCTGTCACTTGTTAAATATTTATTTACTAAAATGATTTAAGCAGAAAATCTTGTTGAAGGGAAAATTGTCTGTTTCTATCTATATGCTGCTGGTACCTCTTAGGAGCCTGCTTTGTTTCTATTGTTCCTTTATTTATAATCTCTTATGTGTGGTTGCAGAGGTTGCTATTTCAAGCAGCTGAAAATTTAAGGTGCATTTCTCACCAATGTTGAGCAGCATTAGGCATGTAACTCCCATTAATGCTAATGGGAATTAGGCAGATAAATACCTTCTTGCATTGAGGATAAGTGGACTTCCATTTTTTAAGGTGACAGTCTTCATCTGTGCAGCTGGGACATGATTGCACATGGCAATCACAAAGATCAGAGAAGTGCCCAAATACAGAGGGGAGGAATAAAACATTTCTGGAGTTTTTTATTCTGATATTATCGATACTATTATATTTATTATGATATTATATTATAACTTTTATTCTGATTATCCCAGTGGAATAAACTGTCAGTAGCTTCCAAAAGATTGTTAGGCTTACACAAACTCACAAGCAAACATTGTTAAATTGCATGATCTTTTTCAGCTAGATGATGTACTTAGAGACATTTATGACTTTCAGTTGTTCCTCATTTCTTTCTCATATTAACAATACTATTCAAAAATGGGTTTCTTTTGACTTCTACTCTATCATAAAACAACTATTTCAGAATAAAATCTCATGAAATAGAAGTTACAGAATGAGTAATTTATACCACTGGAATATCCATATCATCATTTTTCTTTCCTGAAAGAATGATTCTGTTTCCCTCATTTGCTCTTTGTGCTACACTGGATCCATATTTATTTGGCTCATGCAAGTGATAATTATTTCAATAAGAACCTAGATATTTTAACGAAATGTCTATTAAAAATTCAGAAGAGAAACCTAGTCCTACTCTGGAAATATAGGTTGATAGGATGCAAATGAAAATTTCTGGATTATGACTTTACTTCACATCAGGCTTAAAATACAGAATGGTTGCATCTGATATTTAAATACGAGAGAGATCAGATAGAAGGATGTAAGAAGCCCTGACAAGTTCTAAATAAGCATTAAAATCCTAAACATATGTGTGCAGAAAACCAGCTCCTTGAAGCCAAAAAAATTTAGAAAGGGAAATAAAAGTTTTTTAAACCTTCAAGACCAGGCACATACTTACCCCTAGATTTACTGTTTAATCCCTTTAAGCACAACTGACCATGTCAACAGAGAACCAAACTATTCTGTACAAACCACCCGAAAACCTTAGACTGGTCATTGTTAAAAGGGCTCTGTGCTAGGTGCCTAATTGCCATAAATACTGATTCCCCTAAGTTCTTTACACATTCCCATCTAAATTTTCAATAATGATAGCAATCAGACAAACCATTTCAAAATCCTAATCAAATGTCTTCTCAGAGCATTCATAAAATGAAATGCTGATGCAGCACATTCTATTTAATTGAGATACACTTAGATTAGGAAGTCCACTTAATCAGGATGTCTCTCTGGGAACAATTTAAGTCCAATGATACTTAATGGCAATGACTACTGCTTAATGTGAATGGCAATTCTGCTTAATTGAGATTTCTTCCAGTGATGTAGTAGTTTACAGCTCTACACTTTTAAATAACTAGGACTAATTTTGTTATGGTTTATGTTTTCCTATATGTATTTTAAGTAAATGTGATGAATTGAGTTGAATAACACTTGAAAAATATTAGCCTCTGTAGCAAATCAGGCCTTAGAGCATTAAAAATTCCAGGGCCAGCATGGCATAGAAGAAGGAGATATAGTAGAAATGTGTAAACTGAAAACAGTAATGTTGAGGAAAGGAAAAGATTGTCTCACTTTTTTTTCTGCGTGTGAAACATCTAAATTAAAGGGGTTTTAGTGTTTAGAATTCAGTTTTGAATGTAGATCAATGTCTTCTGAACCTTTGAGTGTCAAAAAATGGGGAAGCAAACAAATGAGGCACGTAAGTTAACAACAAGCAGCAGATACAGTGCATCCCTGTGTACATATCGTGCTGGGCAGGAGGAGAGATCTCCGAGGTGTCTTTGTGGATGTTCCTGGCAAGGTCCTCACACACATAAGGTGTGCCATGAAATAAAGCAGGAAGCAACATGTTTTACATGGAGATATTCAATGAAGATGAAGACCAGTGTATAACAGGATATCAACCACCTGAAAAACAGATTAGGTAGAAAACCTCCAGGATGGAAGGTTTTTGTTAAAGGAAAAACAAGCACATGGGAAAGGGGTCCAAATCCTGCTCCAGACTAGTCACATCTCTAACCCATGGAATCTCTACATCACTGAAGTAAAGTGGAATATTATGTGTCCCTGATGGGTACCTAGTCCAGTGGCTGCATAGAATTGCTGATGAACAGTATATTTGATCTGCATGAAAGCCCCATCCCCTACAGAGTATGTGCATGTGGAAAAGGTAGTCAAGATTATTATCATTTTACAAATGGCTGATAAGCATAGCTGTTGCTGTTTAACAGGACTACTGTGTGCCTGTTTTCAGCACATAAAACAGGCCTTTCTATCCTTGGTGTATCCAGAGTGTAACTTGGGATGTGAAACCACAGACTCAAACGTGAGTCATTGGGAATTCGTTAGAGCAGCACAGCTTTAGGCTGCTTCTACAAAACAGGGAAGTTCAGTGCCATGATTAGGTGAAGAGACAAGCTATATTATGTAAAGGAAATCTTGTAAGAATATATTGTTGTAAGAGAGATTCTCTTCGGGGGAACAATTAGATAACAACCTTGAAGGAAGAATTACTAATTTTTAAAAAGCACCCTTCCTACAGTGGACCCTGCCAACTGAAGAAACATTGCACAGCCATTACTGCTGACAAGCATATTCATCAGCTTTAAATCTAACCTGATTAAACTTTTAAAAAACATTTGAGTAAATATTTTGCTTTTTTTGGCAGTAGAATTTGTGGCTAAGGAAGTCATAATGCTGCGACATTTCACCCACTGGCTGCATATAACTCTCAAAATGTTGCTTAGCTCTCACCTTCAGCAGTCTGTCCCTTACCCTGTCCTATGATGAGACTGCACATCATGCCAAATTTAGTGTGCTTGCTTTATAATGTGAAGAGTAACAAAGAAACCTGTCAGCCTTTAAACAAGTGAAAACACAATCATGTTTTGCCTAATATTGCACTTCTTACACTGTTTCCTATTTGGTAGAAGCTGCAGCAGAAACTCTTAGGGGTGGAATTTAAAATACAACAATCCGTCAAGGCTACAAAAAATCCCGAATAATCTGTAGCAAATCAATGACTTCCATATCATCAGCAAAGGAAGGTGGTTCAGACTTGTTGAACCCTAGTTATTATAGGCTTGAATAACTCCTGATATAGAGGAGAGATATGCATGATTATGCAGGCAAGCACAAGTTAAGTAAAGCTGACTCCTGCTCACTGCAAATCTAATTGACAATTTTGTTGCCCTTCTCTGGCTATTTAAGAAGAGTGGTGAGGTCAATGGTAATGACATGTCTCATGGTTGGAAAATGCCACCCACTTGGTTTCTTTTTACAAGGCATTGATTTCAAACTTCTAAGCTCAGCTTTGTTACAAGGAAAGAAGAATTTTAAAAAGCCCTGTGGAGTGAATTTTCTGCTTGTGAAAGGTGACTAGCTGTCAACTGCAGAGACATTGTTGCTCTGTTTTCACAGAGGAGATGCTGTACCTTTGCATTCCTTCTTTCAGTATTACACTGGTAGTTCATGGTCTTCTTGGTCATGTTTTCATAAGCACTTCAGACTTGATCTTGTAGGGTCATTCCTGGGATGAAAGTTTCTACACCTTAGACAAAGTCTGGAGACTTATAAAAAGCCCCAAATTAAGGATATTTCTCAAGATAAAATATTTTTCAATATTGTTTATTTTAAAGAAATAATAATACAGTTTTCTTTTTGTGATCGTCAACATTAACAAAACTGAAGCAGTCTAGAAATAGAAGTAGAATAGAAATGAATCTGCCAAGCCTTCCATCTGTGCAAAAATATTCTCAGAACTAACACAAACAAATTAGTCTCCTGATGCACTGACTTGTAGGGTGAAAGTCACTACACATTAGACTAAGCCTGGAGACTTATTAAAAACCCTCAAATTAATGACATTTCCCAATACTGTTAAAAGATATTTTAACATTGCTCATTTTAAAGTAAGAATATAGCTTTCTTGTTGTTATCATCATGATTAACAAAAATGAAGCAGAATAGAAACAGCTTTATTTTTACTCCATGCCCTGGCAGTCTGGATTCAGATGGCATTCAAGTACTTTCAAAACTTACTGATTAAAACCCTTATTTTTTAACACCGGCTGTTTGCAACCTTATAGTGTACTAGTGCTCTTCAAAGAGCATAGACAGTTTATGAGTAGTGTTGAGAAACTTCTCAAAGTGTATATGCGGTGTATTTCTCCTCAAAATATATGTTTTACAAGCATTTATTTATGTAGAACTCTTTCACCAAAACCAGATTTAGCTCCCACCTGTAACACCTATATTTAGGTGTGCAAAAATACACGATTATGTAATGAATATGATTCTGTGTGAGCTAAATGTCTGTCAAAGCAATTGATAGAATTTTAAAAGTGGCCAAGAGCAAAATTTGACAAAACATTAGTGTCTAGTATGACTACTTGAGACAGTCTCATATGCTGTTATACAAGGCAAAGAACCTGTGGCAAACACACTTTCTTGGAGTATCAGACACTGGATGGAGAGAGGTCAAGTGGTACTAGTTATTTCTGGTTTGGTAGAGGATTGAGCCATTTTGAGATATCTTTGGGTAGCTCTCCATTCCCTAGGAGAAAAAAATGAAATCTCTTAAATAATGACATCTACATTTGGACAAATAAATTCAAATGTACACCATCTGAAAATCATTCAGTGATGATCTACAAGAAGTTTAGAATAATTTCTTGGCCCACTTAGCAAATATGCTTCTTTGAACTAGATATAATGAAATGTGAGAGGAATAACACAGCCTCTCACCTTAGTTCTCTGGCCATGGCATGATGTAAGATTTCTATCTCATCTAAGGACTCACAAAAGTGAAACTTATGGCCAGTGTTTGCTCTCTGCATCACGCTGAGTAATCCCATACTCCATCTATAGTCAGTGAAGGTGATACAGGTAGTGCAAAAAATTATTCTTTTTGTAGAAGCATTGAACACCTGTCTGCTTCTCCCCATCCTATGACAAATCTAGACAATTAGTAGTAGCATCTTTGCCTAATACCTTATGATTGATACCTGGACTTCAGTAAGGCCCATGACAGTCTCCCACTAAAGCCTCACAGAGAAGCCATTGATGTATGGGCTGCAACAGCAGTGAGGTGAGTTGAAAACTGAGTGAACTGAGCCTGGAGGGTGTGATCAGAGGCACAAGTCTGGTTACTTGGAGGCCAGTAACCAGCAGTGTATGCCAGTAATTAACGTTGGCTCCAGTTTTGTCCAACATCATCATCATTAATGCTCTGGATGATGCATCAGAGTGTACCTTCAGCAAGCTTTCAGATCACACAGTACTGAGAGGAGCAGCTGTTACACAAGAGGGCCATGCTGCCATCCAGAGGGATCTCAGCAGAGTGGTGGAATGTGCAGGACAGGAACCTTACAAGATTCAGCAAGGGGAAGTGAAAAGCCCTGCATCTGGGGAGAAATAACCCTACACATCAGTGTGTGCTGGGAGTCATCCAACTGGAAAACAGCTCAGCAGAAAAGGACCAGGGGGTGCTACTGGGCACTGAATTCACATGAATCAGCAGTATGCCCTGCGTGCAAAGTTGAATGACATCTTGGGATATTTAGCATAAGAATTCCCAGCAAGTTGAGTGAGGTGATCCTTTCCCTCTACTCAGCACTGGTGAGGCCACATCTGAAATGCTGTGTCCACTTCTGAACTCCTCAGTACAAGAGAAACATGGAGACAGTCTAGTGAAGGTGCACTTAGATGGAGCATCTCATCCATGAGAGCCTTAGAGAGATAAGGCTGTTTAGCCTGAAGCACAGGGGGCTCCAGGGGGATCTTACCAATGTGCATAAATGCTGAAAAAAGTATAAAGAGGAAGGCTCCAGACTCTTTACAGTGGTGTACGGTGGCACCTCTTGACAAGAGACAATGAGCACAAACTGAAACACGGGAGGTTCTATCTGAACACTGGGAAATGTTTTTTTACTTTCATGGTGACTTAGCACAGGCTGCCCAGACAGGTTGTGGAGTCTCTGTCTTTAGAGATAACCAAAAGTGTTGTGTTGTGTCTGTATAAGTTGGACTGTTCTGTTCCCCCTGTCATGTAATGGTTCTGCCCTGGTTCTCTCCTCCCTCCTTTGTGCTGCCAGTTATCCCAACTCCTCCCCAGTTGCCTTGGAGATTAATGTACCCTTTCTCAAATCCCTCCCTGGTGCCCTGTCATTTGGCACTCTAACCCTTCTCTCTAGAACTCTCTAGAAACTTCCAGCTAGAGCGTCGAGTGATTGGTTCAGGGGCCAGGACCCCACCCTCAAGTTATCCCCATTGGTGTTCTCCCTAAGTCAATCTTTTGTATCCCACTCCCCTCTAAAATTCTATTCGCCAGAGGACTGACTCTTCCCCTGTTTCCCTCCCTCCTTATAAGCTGCTGCAACTCCTCTCTCTTTCTCTTTGGTTGGTGGTTCCCGTGGGACTCAATAAAGCTAGATTCCCCACAGCTGGAGAGCGCTCTCTGTTTCTGCTGATTGTAGCCACAAGCCAAGCCACATGCTACGACAAGGTAGCTCCAGCTTGACCGCTTCACAAAAGCTCTCTGAACAAAGTTCTGGGCAACTGGTTCTAGATGTCGCTGGTCCCTACTTGAGCAGAGGGTTTGGACAAGGTGACCTTCAGAGCAACCTTCCAACCTCAGCTATTCTGCAGTTCTGTGATTAGGGCATTCATCAAAGATGTGAACAACTTGGATTCAAGTTTTCGTCTCTGATGTCAAATAAGGAAATTAGATCTTCCAGTTGTGAATAAACTCCTTTCTAGGCAAGACTTTGAGGTTCTGTATTTCAGGGTTAGTTACAAAGCCTTGTATGTGCTTTAAATACCGTGGCCAAGGTTGCGGGGAGATACACACAGGTCTTTCAACAGTGCACTATTTCCTTGTTGAATCACACCTCTTTACTCTGTGCCTTTTGAAGCGTGGAGGTGCTAATAAATTTATATTAATAGATATACTCACAAGATTTCCTATAAAAAGTGCTTTGCTTCACTTCTTGTATTGAATAAAGGGAAGGTGCTTATCTGCACTGCTATGGGGAAAGGACTGTGACTCAAGTTTGTAACCATTCCTTTGAATTTGTCTTTTGTTGTGCTTTTTTCAGAGCTTAAACCAGCCTTCCCAGCTCATGACCAGTAAAGTCCTGAGAAGACAAATTCCCAAATCATTTCAATCCTTTCCCTGTAGTTGAGGGCAAAAAAGCAGGAGTTCTGAAGTGCCCTAAATAACTACCCAGGCAAAGTTAAAAAGGCCCTCTACCCGTTTTATTCATTGTGTGTTTCCACTGTATGCAAAACATCTCTTTATTTTAACATTGTAAAGAAAGCAAGAAATGACAGATAAGGTTTCATTTTGATTCTTAACACCATTGAAAATGGTCTCCTGTGGGTACTGGGCAAATTAGCAAACATTTAATTGAAACACAGCTC
Source organism: Agelaius phoeniceus (assembly GCF_051311805.1). Taxonomy (NCBI): domain Eukaryota; kingdom Metazoa; phylum Chordata; class Aves; order Passeriformes; family Icteridae; genus Agelaius; species Agelaius phoeniceus. The sequence goes on from NC_135266.1 coordinate 52,103,650, forward strand.
AGAATGTAGACGTGCCCATAAGCACCTAGGAAAATTTAGGTGCCTCCAGGGTTCTGTGCCAGGTGAGGAGGGGTTATAACACAGAATAATAGAATGCTTGTATTTGCAGCTCTGCCAACTCTTCTTGCTGGCCCTGAGGTCATATGAATGTGCTTAGATTTCACTTTAAACAGAAAAAGGAAGTTTCTGGAATTGAACAGAACCTTGAAAACGAGAATTTTAAAGACATAAAACCAAAGCAAAAAGAGAAATAGAATTAATATTTGTATGCATGTGTAAATTACTAATGTATACACATATAAATATATATACACACATAGCTATCACTAACTCCATCTTATTAAGATGGTCCTTGTTTTCTTTAAGGCCTTTGCTCATGACCATTTACAGTGTGGGCTGGTAAAACTGTTTCTATCAATTTTTTTCTAGTAGACATATATCTATATTTTCCTTTTCTCTGGAGGAATGAAGTGCAACCCATACAATAATTAAGTGTTACCTTAAGGAAACTGTGAAAATAGTTCTCCAAATTGCATTTTCCTGGTGCAATAGAGAGATGTGTGCTTGGTTTTACTGATGTGAGCTTCAAAAACTACAGACTTGTCAGTATTATAAGAAGCTTGTTCAAACTTTCTTCGTTGGAGTCTCTCAAAACCTCATCTAACTTCAGCAAATAAAACCTAGGCTGTGCATTTACTAAAATGAAAAAATATATAGTCTACACACATTATTTTATTGTTTAAATGGTTCTCATTCATGTTTCATTTCAATAATATTTCCCCAGCTTGTAAAGCTTATGTTACATTGAGCTCCTCTTTAAATTCACAATGCATAAAACTGCCAGGTGGCCTAATAACAGAGTGCATTAACAGATTGAACTATAAATCAGATGGTTGTGTTCACATACTGTAAAAACACTACCATTTTCTTTCAGATCTGAGTTTGTACACAGATTCCTCAGAGAATATGATTGCTCTCAAATATTAAAAAAGCCCATATAGCTCAATTTTAGCATCAAGATTGATTTTATATTTCAAACATAAAATTGTTCTCCTCAATCCTACAAGAAAATGTACACAAAATATGATATAGGTTTGACACAGGAAAGAAAGGAATGGAAAAGAAGAGGGAGTTTGAATGTTTTAACTGATGTCAGAGTAAGAATGTGACTCTAAACTACACCTTGCAGCCCTTGTTATCACTGAAAAATATATGACCTAGAACAACTGAACCTCTCTTAAAAAGTGGCAACAACAATCGTAGATTAAAAATATTCTGCTGAGGGATGGATAATATTTTCCCATGAATGCATTGACTGGCTTCTTAAGGTAACATTTTCAGTGAGTTTCATTTTGGTTTCCCTTACTGAAACAAAGTAAATTTATTTCCATGACACTAGAAGTACCAAATAACTTTGAAAAGGGCGTGATTTCATTTTAGAATCCTGTAAAAATAGTAAGAGGTCAGTATTTTTACATCCCTGTTTATATATATATATATATATATGTAATATATAAAATGCACACCTATGCCTAAAAAAAATTTACAGCAGAAATTATATTTTTCTGGTATTTTGTTTCCAGGAGAGATAAAGTGACAATGAAATGTAGCAGTTGAAGTTCATAACATATAACATCATAGGATAATTCATGTTTCACGGGAATTCAGGAGGTCATTTAGTCCAATCTACTCAAAGTAGGGTCAGCTGTGATGAGGTTGAACTGTGTCAATCTCAGGTCTTGATGCAGGGGCTTTTTTTGCTTTAAAAAATGCCTACACCATCTATTTTTCAGCATCTACTATTACAATTGGTACATTTGTGGCTAAGAGTACTAACTAGGATCATTTCAGTCTCTAACTTCTGAGTAAGATTGCAGAATTTTTCTCAAGGAGCTTGCAATCTAAGAAAAACCTGTATATAGAAAATAGCAATGAATATATGGTTAGCATTTATGGGCAAAGCCATATGAGTTACCTCTTACAAGAGGAAATATTTAGAAAAATAAAGCAATCACAATCTTATTCAATATGAGAAAATTATTTTCAAGAGTGTGAAAAATATAAATCTATACCCTAAAGGCACCCATCAAGCAGAAATTTGTCAGAAGTAGGGAACTAGGAAATAAATAATGACTATTCAGACAGTGGTGAAACAGAATAGCAGCTCAGGTTGTTAAGATACTGTCTGAATTTTATCTTTGTGTACAGTGTTATATCTCTGTATGGGCCTGCACAGGCAGGAGAGACTGGATGCAAATGTAAAACAAAAAAGATTCTTAACAATGCTACTGTGGCTCTTAGAAAACCAGCTCTTAATTTTTTGATGTTTAGGGGCATTGTGTCTAATCTTTGGGTCAAAAACCATAGATAAAATTTTAAAAACACTCAAATTATTTAAACATTATATCATTATTTAAAGTATTACATAGCTCAAGTAATAAGTCTTTCAATATTACTTAGGAAGTCTAAGGTCTATTGGGCTTAAATGAGAATGGAATGAAAAATAAAGAAAAATTTTAGGCAGTAAATTTTTTGGACATAGATGACCAGTTTGATCCTCACAATCCCAAAATACCAGCTCAACTTATTTGTCCCATGAGAACATTTTTTCACAAGGTACAAATGTGCATCACATTGCTAAAGGTAGAATCAAACCCCAAAATTAACAGCAAAAGAGTACAACATTGAAGGTTCTCCTATGGGTGGTCCTCCTGGTAAAGATTTTTCTAGACAAAAAGAAGTTTATGTCTGCTCATCCTGTGAAAGTAGACAAGAAATCAAGAATAGCATTCACCTAACTCTACCTTAGACAATTAAAAAATATTTTCTTTAAATACATGTACACAATCAAATAACTTTGTTTCTTAGTTCATTCTTGAGTCTCAGTTCCTTAGTCTATTTATTGCTTCACTCCTAGGGTGTTTTGATTGGTTTCTTTGTTCCCCCCAAAATAAAACAGGCTTGGTTTTTGTTGATGGTTTGTGCCAGTAGTCTTCCCAAAAGACAGAATAGGCAAAACTGAGCCAGCCTTGCCTTTCTCTGCCATATACAGCTCCAAAACTCTTTCTCAAACACTGCTTTACATCCTCCAGTCAGGCCTCAGGGTATGAAATGTACCCTCAGTTTTGTGTTATAAACACGTCATCATAGTAACCTGCAACACAAGTTTCACATAATTTCAAACTCTTTGAAATAGATGAAACAAAAATACAACAATGATGTTCTAGTTTCGTGGGGGTAATAGACAGGGATAGGGGTCACCTGGTACAAAGTGCATTGTGGATGGAAACCAGCTGCTTTGAGTCTACCCATGAGCAGTGTGAAAGTGAACCTCCTGAAAGTGAGCAACTGAATAAATGCAGACACTAACAGAGTTCCTCAGGAGCAGACATGCTTCTTGTGAGGTCTACATATAGCACTGGCCTAAGTTACTAATTCTGGCTTCCATTATTCTCCGTGGACTGCAAACTGATCAGTTTAGACTTAAGCAACTTAACTGTAAATGCCTAAGATGAATGAGATAAATGCCATCATCAGTGTATATGATGACAATACAAGGAGTTGAGAATACTATAAAATTTGGGAATCAAAAATATGTTTGAGATTAGAAGAATTACATAATTAGTAAAAAGTTTAGAAATGGCTTAGAAGCAACAGGTGGAGAATAAGAGATACAGGCAAGCACAATATTGCTGACTTGAGGACTGTTCTTGCAACAAGCTGTTGATTTATGTTCTCTAAACCCAGAAGCTTTATTTAATTTAGTAGTTCATCCTGTTCTGGTCTCTAGTGTCTTCCTCCATCTACTTAAAGGCATTTTTCTACAAAAATTACATTTTAAATAAGTATTTCAAATTCCACTGTGCTGGTTGAGCACAGGCTAGGGAAGGGACTCTGTTGCTCACTGTACTTCATTTTTCTGAGACAGAAAATTATTAGGGAACTGGGGTGCTTGCCCATACCTTGGATAGACTAATGAAACACACAAATGCAGACACACTGCCATGAAAAAAAATACAAATCTGTTTTTGCCCCAAAGATCCAGGCTTAAAAGGAGACACCAGGGGCCCAAGCAATCTTACTAAGTGATCATAATACAACCACCAAACTGGGAAGCTGAGTAATTGTTTGTATAGCTACTCCATAGATTCACACCTGCCTGCCAAAGCATTGCAATTTAAAAGCTTTTACTCTCACAAGGTCAATTGTGGTTAGTTCTCTTGTTGGAACCCTGGAGCATGGGTTGGAACAGCACAAATGAATCAGGCCTGTAATATGCAGACTTCAGCTCTTTACCATCTGACTGTACACTGTTGAAGTCTCTGCTTTGATTTTTAAACAGGGAACACTCCCACACATAGAAGAAATCCAGGTAAGGAACTCCTAACATTAGAAGTGCTGATTAAAAAAAAATACATTATAACCTGAGAAGGATGGTATGGTGGTACTCCCCTCCCTGTTAAAACAGCTTTATTCCTGTTCTTATAATGTCTTACACACCTGTAGTTTTTCCGCATAAATAAGAAAATAAGGTTAAAAAGTATATCTTAAAGTATAAAAGAGCAGATATTTATAGTTATAAGTGTTACAAAGTGATGCCCCTTAGCAATGCACAACATTAAATTTAAATAATGATGATCATAAGAAAGCTTAGAACAAGGAAGCACAAAGGAATGACGTCGAGCTAATGACTGCAATTTGCCACTGCTCAAGCCTTTGTAGGATTTATTTCTTCATTTCAATTTGCATTTCTACAGTAACAAAACGTATTTATCTCAGCACACGTAGCTCAGGAAATTATTTTAAAATCCAGTAAATCTGCCTACTCAAGCAGCATCCTCAGCATAGCCTATTGGATAATTGTGAAACTCAAACAGTTTTAGTTCTCTGATGCTACTCTGTTCTTAGCTCATCTAATCTCTTCCTCCTGGTGTCCAGAAGTCCTTGACCTTTTCTTTTTTTTTTTTTAAACAGCTGGCACTAGAACAAACAAAATTTAGAAAATACCAGTCACAATGGGCATGCTCAATTTGTAGTCCCTCAAAACAGACAAAATGTCCATGCAAAAATTTGACAATCTAACAATGACACAAGTCAGGTATCCCATTTCCCCCTCCAATTTCCAGAGTTGTGAGGCCTAGTGATTTTCTCCATGTTTAGCACTGCAGCACCCAAGGCACATGAATTAATGATGCAACCATAAAGCTTGCTTTATATATGGTTGCCCAAACATACTTTTGTTTCTTTTGCTTATTGTTTTCAGCTAATGCATTCTTGATATCAAGCATTCAATGCAAGTATTTATTCAGCTTCATTTGATTTCTTATTATGCCCCACTCTTTTGTCAATAGTGCTTTTGGAGAGAATATTTGAATGCTCTGCACAGTAAGATTCTTACTGCTGATGTCTTGATAGAAATTGGGATATTGATGCCAAATGGTGGGTATTGATCTGAATTTGTTTCTTGCCTGTACCAAGTCAAAAAGGCAGTAGACAGATTGGAGCTGCTAGTGCTGTGTTGTGCTGTACTGTTCTGGGCTGGAACAAGTTTTTATTGCTGAACCACAGAAAAAATTATCTAGAGCTTACCATGGATTTTTATTGATATTCATGTTTTGCTCTCAAAAAACAATTCAAATTTTCCTCTGATTTCATGGCAACATTGTAACTTATAAAAAAGAAGAAGACAGGAAGAACAAGGATTTCAGTAAAAGGACCTGTGAGGGTGTGAAGTTTTATTTGCTCTCTAAATATGCAAAGGTCTGTGCACCCTCAGCAAACCATGGCAGCGAGAGCTGAACAAGTCTTTTAGTACCACCATCAACCAGGAGCAATCCAAGTCAACAGGATACAAGACATAGCTCTAAATATGCAAATAAGGGTTAACACAGAAAAGAAGTGTCACAAATGTAAAGAACACCCCAGCAGTCCCCATCTGACCTACTCACTACTTCTGTGATTTTATGCAGAAACAACATGGTCAAATCATGATAAGCATAAAGGAGGAAAAAAAAAAAAAAGGTTAAAAAGGTAACTTAAAACCAGAAAGCCTATTTCATACAGTCTACTGGATCATGCAACATTCCAGAACAAACTTTTAAGCCAACACCAGAGCTTGTGCCTCTCTTGATAATGAAAGAGTTACAAGAAATTTACACAGAGATGAAGAAAGCTGACAGAAAAAATACAACTGGATTTTCTAGGAAGCAGCAAAAAAAAAAAGAAACACAGACAGTGGAGGGAAAGAAGCAAAGGATTATGGAGAGGCAAGCAAGAGCGATAAGAATCTAAGAGAAAATAAACTTAGATATTAGTAGTGTTAACCCATTAAAATCAACATGTAGGGGGAAGAGCAATATCAACATTCTACTAAAACTTACATGACTGAGACCAGAAACGGTCCCTTTCAGTCAGAGGCTAAGGAATTTTTAGGCCAGTGGTAGATATAGTATGCTGTAAATGTGAAATATTAAATATGAAAATATGGAAGCTTTGCTTAGGGATAAGTGGAAGAACTTTGGAAGTCACAAGCCTCTCAAATCAGAAAGAAACAAGTACCAAAATTGCATAGATAGCATCTACTGTACATTTAATTAGTAAATTATGCAATAACGACTATTCACAAAGACATATGGATAGTAGTCAGTTATGATCCCAAATTCCAGAAAATATAACCGATCAAACCATCACCCCACCTACTCAGCTAGTCATTGGAATGAAATGTTATTACATAACTGATGGAACAACCTGCCATCTCTGCAGGAAATACTACTAGCAGAATAAAAGGAATAAAAGGAATAAAAGTTTTCAAAAGTGGGCAATGTGCAACTGAAGAGATTTTCATTCTAGAATGCCATCTTATGTTCCTCCATTTTTTCTCTTAGTGGCATCCTCTTTACTTTTTGGGGGTGGTGCATATGTTATGAGCTCCTTGAGAGAAGAGACTATAAAGAGGACTAAATGCAAACACCTGTAATAAAGGGGTATATTCTGGTTTCCAGTAAACTGTGAGAAATTAGCAAATTTAGTCAACAGGTTATTTTGAAGTCACATCTAAAATATGAGATCCTGTTTCCGCATAGTTTCTCTCTTTGATCGTGAAACAGTCACGTGTTTCTCTCCTTTGATCGTGACAGGTGACCAAGGCAGACATGAGGAGTTTAGATCTTAAATGCCTTAATTAGAAAGATAAAACCCACTCAAGTCCTTGGTTTATATTTCTGTAGCACTAACAGTGCAGTTCTGATGTGTTCTCAGGGCTTCTGGGCCTTGTGCAATACATCTAACTGAACAGAATTCAACAGGCCAACAAATCAATGGCAAGGTCAAAGCAATGAGTTGGGAAAGCATTGTTTGCCACAGACTTTTGAAAAGCCAGGCGGGAAGAAAAGGCAGTAGTTGACAGATGAAAAGAAAATCATGGATTCATCTCTTCTATGTCTTTTTACCTCTGGGTCAGACCCTTGCAGTAATCATTATTGAAATTTGCCTTTTATTCTGCCAGTTTGAACTTATCAAAGACTATAATGACATAATTTTCTGTAGTTTTCACTTGGACTCTGAAAAAAACCCCCACTCAGTTATTGTTTTACATTAGGTTGGCTCTTTCCAGGCAAAGAAGTCCTTTTGAATCACACCAAGATAGTATGTGCTGTCTGATGCTTCATTGCAATATCAGGTAGGATTAGACCCTGACATTTGTAGTGATTAATCTCAAACAGATGAGAAGCTGGCACAGGTGGCTTTCTGCACCATTGACAGGCAACTTAACGCTCTTGGATTTAAATGGTTTGGACTTTTTGCAAGTGGTATATTTTGGGACTGTCTTCATTATTTTTGAAAGGATCGTTGTTGAGGTTTTTTTCAGTATCACTGAGTTATGTATATTTTGTTTACCCAGTTGTTTGTGTTCATATACTTTTTCTATATGTTGGTATATTAATAGTGGAGTCTGCAGTATTCTGCAGGAAGCCTGTTTTTCTGTTGAAACAGAGATTTTAGACTATTATGAAAATGCCAAAATAATGCTATAAATATGAATCATTGCATAATCTTTGACCCAGTAGAGATTTATATGAATTCCTGTATCACTGCTTTAGCATACTGTCTTTCAAGAAGGAAGTTACTAAATTGAATATTCTGAATATTTCTAGAGACTGTGTTGCACAAGAGACAGCCTCACAGGGATGTGATTGTTAATGCTTTTCTTTATACCTCTAATAAACTCTGTTGTGACTGTTAATGAATTGGCTCTAATGCAGATGTCTATAAGAGACTGCTGAATGCATGTTATTAACCATTGTGACCTGCACTGCATCCTGCCACCCTTTCTTCCTTTCAAAAGCACTATAGGTTGTAACAAAATACAGTCCCTCTTTAAAAGGTCAACACACTGGAAAGTCACTGGAGTCAGACTGGAATAACTGCACAAGCCAACCTGGCTGAACTTGTTTTGTCTGAATGGTAATCAAATCTCTATCTTCATATAAACTTTTGTGCTTGCTTAGCCTTGTTTTAAAAACAACACCTTCTAGCAGTTGGGATCAAATCCAACTTTACACAATTTAAAGAAGAACTATATAAATATTACTTAGCATGAAGATGAAAAGTAGAATTACACTTCTAACAGTGAATGTATTTATCCCAAAATATTGCTCAATAACATAACCACAACAGCCATTATTTTAATTAAAAATACCTTCTAATCACTATGTGTTTTGGAATAAGGAAAGAAAATCTCTGCCACAAATGTACGTGGATGCACAGAATAACAGCTATCTTCAGGAAGAAGACAATGATGCTGTTATTCATCATCTTTAATAAGTAAAAAGCATCATATTGGGGTTTGTATTGGGGGAAAAAAAGAGCAAAATTTTATCTTCAATGAGTTTTTTTTTATAATTTCAGTATCTAATAGTATTAAAAATAACCTTCATTTCAACTAAGAGCTTGGATTATAGACCAGGGCCTTACAACAAATTAGCCTCAGTGGGTCAGGTTAGGTATCTAAAACTTCAAATTGTTTCTCACACTAAAAACAAATAGCATTAGAATAATCTGAGATGTTTTCATTGCATTTGGAAATGTTCAGATGTTAAGGATTCAGCTATAACCTAGGCTATAACTAAGTCTTCTCTGTTAACACAGAACATGATGAAAATCAGATAATTTCTCCTTATTCACACTGTATGATGAGATGTTCAGAAATGAAAGGGTGAAAATCACCTTTCTCCAATAAACTTTATATAAATTAGAAGTTAGTTTTTAAAACACTGTGTAGAGTGCATCAGAGGGAAGGCTAAGCACTGTGTAGCTGAAATAGGAAAGAAAAGCAACCTTTAAGTGTCTTGTCTTTCATGTTAATAATATCGAACTTAGTGAGTTCTTTCCAATGTTTTACTTGCAGAGCAAATATTTTCTCTTTCAGTTATTGAACTCATGGTGTGATGTCAGCTAACAGCACCTTCAATTTCTTTAACTAATGAATAAAGATCACCAGAAAAGTGATGAACTACTACAAAGTTTTAAAGGAAAGTGAAACAAATGAGTTTTTTTCATATAGTCCGGAGACATTTTTTGGGTTCTTTGAAGATGAGCAATATGGGTTTGATTACGGTAAACGCCAGCACATGGAGAGAGACATTTATATGTCTAAGAAAGATTCCATGTTATTTTAGCGACAATTCAGCTGCTCTGTCTGGAGAATACTTGCAGTATGGAACTACACAGAAAATGAAAATATTCAGGAAACCTGGCTTCCGTTTTCATTTTTGTTACTTTTATCAATAACAATTCAGAGAGAAATTTAAAGTGTTACTGCATTTATCACTAACCTGGCATTTACAGTTTCAGAAGCACTCTGTTCTGTGTTTTCCTTCCTGGTAAGGATCTAAATAACAATTATCAATGGGCTTGACAACATTAACTGTCATGAAGTTTCACAGAGATCCATCTACACTGATTTTGGAACCTAATAGTAGCTTATACACCAGTAGCCTAGCTACTACCTTACAGTCTTCTTGTGGAAGCCAAAAGAAGAATATGGAAAAAAAGTAGAGTGAAATAATTATCTGCTGAGGATGTTACCAAGTGTTGTTGATTCAACTTGTCACATTCTCCAAGGCTGGGATGCTCTCCTCTTTATTTGCTCTCAGATATTTATTTGCCTCCCTGCAGATTAAAAAAAAAATTATCAAGAGGATTAGTAAATTGTAAATTTGCATAATCGTTAGGGATGGATTAAGAGAGATGTCATTATAAACTGGCATTTGTGAGGTCCTTGCCTTTAAATTCATGGCTATTCTAGAATTGTATTTTAAGTGTCATTGCCTCTGTTGACATTGAAGAGCAGTAGATTTGTAGTGCTCCCAATGTTTAGGTGTCTGCTTCGAAGTACTACAGAAGCACCACTGATGTCCTGGTCCCTGAAAAGAAGTTTTAGCACTGGTTTGTGTGAAATATTGTCAAAGGCTGCTAAGGAAGCACTGCCTCACTTAGCCTGCTGGAGCTCAATTAGGCACTCCTAAAACTGGGATTCACCAAGTCTGTGTGTATTTCAACATATCCTGACATTTTCAATGATCTGGCAAATCTTTCTGGTTTAGGATTGGTTAAATTTAGGATGTGTTAATTATTAAGCATTGGTTAAATTTAGGTGTTAAGTTTAAAAAAAAATCCTATGGAATTTAAATGCCTTTCCTTTTTTCTCTTTTCTTTTCTTTTCTTTACTCAAAAATATCTTCAACATTTATGTGACTATCTGAATCAATATCAGTTCTTCTCCTTACCTTCCGGTTAATAATTGTTTCAAAAATCTTCTTCAAATTTTTTTTTGTGTGATGCACTGTCATTTGGTCTTGGTATAATTGAGAGGAACATGTCCAATGCCAAGAGATCTTTTTAAGCAATGATTAATCATTAATGCATGATATCAAATAACTTTGTTCAATGTTATATGTCCTAATGTAATCTCTTCCAGATATATCCTAGTTTAATCTCTCATTGATTCAAAAGGAATTTATCTAGTTCTATAAATCACAGCTCATGCTCTACATGTGCTGTTCATTCTAGAAATAACATGGCATAAAATCCTCTACTTATTCCCAGTGATTGATTTTTCAACCATTTATCAAACTGTTTGTTGCGGGGGTTCTCCTGCCAAGGTCACTTGTTGCTATTTTGGACTTTCTTGAGCAAAGCAGGCATTTATTTTAAGAATACAGATAAGGTCCTTGGTTAATATCAATTTCATCACAGAGGTTATGTACATTTACAGAAAAGGAAGTTTTTCCAGATAGTTGCAGTAATGAGAATATGTCTGGGAAAAACAAAGAGTAAATTAACAAAACTGAAGTACAAGAAACAAGAGCCTGCAACTGGGCAAAATAAGGATAAATATAAAAGATACTTTTAACAAAACACATATGTATCTAAACATCAGCATTGGATGATTTTTTGATGGATTGATGGCACAATGCTAAAATAGACATACTCCTTGTATAAAATAAAATAAAATAAAATAAAATAATGATTTTTTTTAAATGCAACTTTTCAGGTTGAAATAGCCTGTACAAAGTCGACAGATTCAGGATTATATTTTTCAAAATAGCCATTTTGTAGCCCTTCAGTTAGCTTCCTCAAAATATTTCTAGAAAGCACAGACAGCTAGGTGAGATCTCAGACTAGAAAGACAGAGTAACACTACTGATAGAATTGAAAGAGAAGGACAGGAGAACTCTTCCAAGGGCCAAATTTTAATGATAGAAAAATAAGTTGGAATTTGTTTGAAGTTAAAGTCTGGCTGAATGGTATCAGCAAATAAAGTTCTTCACCGATTTTTTTTCAATAAAAATTCTGTGTTAAGCAGAAGTAGTCCACAGACATTCTAGCAACATTTCAGTACAACCAGTGAGCTCCTGTGAGTGCTATAATGCACATATGTGCTACAAGGTGTGCAGTCAAAGGAATGGTTTGCAGTCAGTAATTTTATCCATAATTATAAGTTAAAATAATCCATAATAAGAAGTAAGTTAAAATAGAAGAAAGAAATTAAGTAAATAACAGAATGAGGATCTTTATAAAAGTTCAGTTGTTACACCAGCTGGTGACTGCACTACAGTGCAGATTTATAGACAGACAGTGGGTATGTAGTGTTCAGTTTGATCTTTATCATTTTACTTCTTAAATATTAACCATGCCATATCAAAGGTGTCTTTTTTTTTTCTTTTTTTTTTTTTTTCTTTCTCAGGTTAACAAGCTACTTTCTCTAAGAAACCTTACTTATCTATAGGGCAGATCAAGGAGATAATTGTGGTTTTTTCCCTCCTGTAACCTAGGGTTCCAGAAACATTCTTCTTAGAAGAAGAACCAAAATACAAATTTGGAGTAAACCTTATCTTGTGGTAAATCAAACACCCATATTTTGCCCACAAAATCAGAAATAAGGGCATGAAGAAATCAGAGACCTTCAGCAACAGAGTGGGTATGAGGACTTGGAGATAATGGGAATATAGTAATATAATATCCTTCAGTATGAGCATACAAGAGCAAAACCAACTATGTGAACTATGACACTGCTTGAGTTGCTTATTTGAGGATGTAGATACTGAGTCAAAGCTTGAAAATTTTCTTGTTTGGTACTTTTAAAGTACTACCTGACATAACAGCAATGCAACTTTTCTATCCAGTGTTCAGCATTATCAACCTGACCCCAATGACTATGATTAAGCCACATGCAATTATTAACGTTTATCCACTTCCATAAACCTCCTTTCTGTGTGACCTTTAATGGATTCTACATCATGTCAAGATACATTTAATCAGAAATGTAATGTAGGAACAGCTTTGTATTGCAGTAAAAGTTACAAGAGACACTTTTTTTTATTTGAACAAATGTTTACATCACTCAGAAACTGACTGATACAATACTCTGTAGTGTATCACCACTACAGAGAAATATCTAATCTATCTTCTGCTGCATTAAATTGTTGCAAAAGAACACTTTCTTGATAAGAATGACAGTACAGTTCCCATAAAAACTTCACTATAACTTGAACTTAGCTTATAAACAGTATCCAGAGGTTTGAATTTAGCTTTGCACTATAAGCTAAATTATGGGGGCATGATGAATCCAGTACCTGAATTAGAGGCCTTGTGCATGAACCAGTTAAAGCACACATATTGACAAATATTTGGCAATTTATTTACAAACAGTTTTTTCCTATTTTCCCCTAGCAATGAGGTGTAAGAATGATACTGCAACATAGTTTTGTTTTAATTTCTCAAAAACTTCAACTGATCTTATGTGACTATTGTCTGTATAATATTACTCAACTACCACCACTATATTTTCTCTATAGAATGTCACACACATATTGATGTGATTTTGAAAAATGATTAGTGTTTAGTGAAAACAACTGTTTTATTAAGAAAAAGAAACTCCCGTAAAAGTGAGACTTAGAAGTCAACTAAGGTAGCCCCAATGTCTCAGGTTGGTTGTATCATACAATTTTGTGAGTTACAGGCAAAAGTGTGTTTTAATAAGTGTAGAGCAGGTGTTTCTTATGCACTTTTCTTGAACAGCCCTTCAATAATGATTTAATACATGCAGTAATAAAGGAGCTTGTACATGGATTTAATACATTTTATTTTATTGCATTCCACTTTATCTCAACCAATTGCCATCCTACTTTATCTCAAATGATGAAATATTTTCTACCTGTAAGCATGATAAAATCATTTCAGTGTTTCAAAATGACAGTTAAAGAGTTCGAAGAATATAGATATGTTTTCTTTGTCTGGTTCTAGTCAATAAACAAATAATGATCTCTCACTGGTTAGATTACTGTGCATTGCAGCAGTATAACCAGATTGCAATGTCAGGTCTATGCAGAAGGGGTGCCCTACTGAAGGCTAATAACTTTATCTCAAACAGTTCCCCAAACATTATCCAGACAAGAAATTCTTCCTGTGAAATGTTGCTTCCTTCAGAATTTACTTCGCCCTCCCTTTTTTTCCCTTTCCCTTTACATTTTCATTTGGAAGATTTTTATTTCCTAGAATTTGGGGAGAGTTCTAGATGATTTTCAGACTCACTCAAACTCTTTCTACCTAATTGCAAATGAAAACTGTACGTTTTCTCTCTACATGATCTTCCCACAGATGCAATTTTTATACGTGACATTGTTTTCTTCAGTCAAACTATCAGTGTTTGTATCAGTATCAAACTCCTTAACAAGTTTCTTTGACATCACATTCTGTTTTGAAATTAGTATGGTCATAACTGAGGATACCAACTCATTTCCCTTCTCTCTTTTTCTCTGATCTTCTTCCTTGTTTCTTGTGATAGGAAGGTAAGAACATAGTACCTATGGATTGACTGGCAGCAATTCCAGTAAGTGCTACTTGCATATGAAACCTGTCTTTGCTTAAAGTAAAACTGAAACAGCTTTCTGTTCAATTTCATCAACTTAAAAAATTATGTCATATAATTTCCCTCCTGGTCACATCTTCAGCTCTCATTCAGGCATTTTCAGCAGTTTACCAGTAGTCATATTCTAGTACTAGGTATTACAAACTGGAAGATTCCAAGTGCATTTTAATGGTATATTATAGACATCAAATACACAATTTTTATATTAAGGGTTAAATTTTATTTTTACAATATTTTCATATCCTAAAGTTGGGGAGAAGGGACATGGGACCAATAAAACTTCCCAAAATTTGTATTTAGCAATTGAAACATTTGTGAATTTCTTAACAGCTTAGCTGTATTTTTTTTCTTTTCCACATGAATATTTATAGCCCACAAGGAAGGAAAACAGGAGTACCAACATACCATAAACACACCTATCACATTAATTCTTAGCCAAGTAGAAAATATTCCAAGTACCTTGAAAGACTCTATTCTAACAAGACTTCCAGATCAGTATTTTTGGTATTTTTGGTCCCAATGTATGCACATCAATATCCTACAGTTTGTCAGTGAGAACTGCTAAAGTGCATGAACAGTTGAATTTAGTCACCACTATATTAACCCTAGTTCTCTGTGGCAGCACTTTTCAGTGTGTTTGCTTTCTCTTATAATGGACAAGAGAAACCTACTTACAAAAAAAAAAAAAGAAAGGCTTGCATAACATTGAGTATGAGGTGAAGCCTCTGGATATAAAATATGACGTTTACTAAGAATAACTTACTTCTTAGGAACAGCTTTTACAGTATAGGACAAGTTATATTTACAAAGCATCTCACCTTAAACCTGGACATAATGTTTATGAGATCTCTTTCACGTAGTGCATTTTAGATTACTTTTGATATCCAGTTTATGAAAAAAAATGTTTCACTTTTCCTTTCCCCTTTGCAGTGTCAAGAAATTTTGCTGGCTTGGGACACACCAGATGAGTTCTCTGCAGTGGATCTGACTCCAAATAAAATTTAATAAAGATGTATATGCAGTTGTCAGTAATGCTGGGCAGGAGCAATCAAACTAACAGATTCTCATTCTGGGCAACAGAAGGCAAGTAAAATTCTACAGGGTTCATGAAGGAGTGTGATAATTTTGACTGGCATAAAATTTATGCTGTATGTTTCTGATTTGACTCCTCAAATATATTTACTTTTCCCAAGTGTTATATATTTTCTTTGTGAGGTCTAATTCCATCAGAACAGGGCTGCCTTTTACTACAAGTAGACTCTTGCCTACGTTAGGAGAAGCAAAAAAATTGCCTTTAGATGAAAATTCAGTCTTGTACCAGCAGTTTTATTTCCAAACCCTGCCTGTGTGATATCCACCAGAGCAGGCTGCCTGTTCATGAGCTTTCATCTCCTCTGGGCTGCTGAAGGGGCAGAGGCAGTGCTGGCAGCTCAGGGCTCCGTGGCTACTTGTGAACAACCAGGACAGGCTGGACAGACAGCAGCCAGGGAGCTCACCTCCCTGTGCATTGCTGCCTGTCGGCTAGCAACAAGCTTGCTGGTTACTGGCTTGCAAATAAAATCAGTAATCAATATTTGAAAAGTAAGAAAGATCTCTATTTTCTGCCCTAAAGCTGGAGATTTCTTTCCCAAGAAAGGATGGCACACAAACAGCTGGCTCTGTATAAAGGAGTGGATAAAGCAGCAGATACAGAAACAAGCAGCTGTCAGCTGGATTGCTCTAAAGCTGACATGCTTTTGTCAAAACAGAGGGCTATTCTGCTAGAGGCTGATATGTTTGAGTGTGTTTGTACTTCATTGTGTCAGTCCTTTTGTTCCCTCCACTTTGCTTTGGATTACCAAATGTGAGAAATGGTGAATCAATTCCCTATTTGACTACGATCAAATTAAAGAAAAGAAAGAAAAGTAGGTGGGAAAAAAGGAACAGACAAGCAATTCCTTCCATCCTTTAAGGCTGAAGGAATTGCTACTTCCAAGAGTAACACAGCTGTTACTCTTGGAAGTAGCAATTCCTTCAGCCTTAAAGGATAGAAAGTTCTAGTCTCCTTCAGTTTGAACATATTTGAACCTACTGCTCACTTTTCTAAAGGGAATAAATATTCCACAATGGAGAAGGGGAGTTCACATCTCACATTTCTCACTTTTTCACCTCCTATGCAAGAGTATGTAAAGCTTGGGGAGGAGGAGATTGATAAAACCACCTTAATGTGATAATGCTCAAAATTTGGAACTCTGCTTACAGTACTATTCATGGATTTTGCATGTGTCCAGAGTTTTAGCATATCTTGTATTGTAAATTACAGTGCAATCACAGTACATTGCATTATACAATATTTTATCTTGGGAGTAAATATTCAACTTTCCACCATTCAGAAAAATAGATTTGATTTCATTTATATTTTGAATTTACAAACATAGTTAACAACACTGAGCAAATCATATTCTTTACAATAAAATTTAATAGGATCTGACAGAAATTTAGCAAATTTCAAAATTAATGTTTCTTGCCATGTCAATTATACGTATCTTATGCCATAACTGTGGTCATCATAACAATTTATGCCATAACTGTGGTCATCATAATATCACAGAAAATTTGAAGAAGAGCATTTCTTATAAGCAGAACTATGATATTCAAGCAGAAAGTACTCATCTCCTGGTTGTTATTAACAAATAGTTGTTGTGATATCAGAAAACTGCTTATCAATGTATAAAAAATAGTAGCATATGAGATCTGTCCTGTAAAGCTAAAAAGATACAGGAAAACCAACATTCCCCGGATAATCCAGTACATAACCATTAGAGTATATTTCCTTTGCCTTAATTTCCTGTTGTTATTTTGGTTTCTTTATCAATAATTTTGATTAGAAGAGTGAGTGTCACAAATTTTGGAGTAACTCTTCAGGGTTTTAGATTATACAGGATAGTTTTCCCAGCCCTCCGAACCTCTTGGCTATTCTTGATTCTGGTGAACATTACAGATACCTATCAATTGACTTAACAGCCTGGAAAAAGGATGTGTTTTACATTAAAGAACAAGCTGGAGTAATGAGAAAAAGGCTAAGCAGGAGAAGAAATAATTTCCCAAGCAGATAACAACATATGGTGTTTTCTACTGGGAAATGCATGTACGGATTCAGAGAATGACTACTGTATTATGGGGCTTTTAAAATCCAAAAGCAGCACCAACGACTCTCAGAAAATGGATGTTGAACTGTATCTCAATATTTTAACAGAGACAGAACAGCAAAATTGAAAACAATGAACAGTGTATGGATAACTCTGAAATAGCACTCATCCTGTCTATCAGACACTCTGAACGCAAAGACTTGCTGGAGAAGGCAAAGAAATGCTGCAAAATGATCAAGAGGCTAAAGGAAATATTTGAATGGATTTCTCCCACTCAAAATCTAGTGATGGACACAACCCAACAGTTTAGGGACTACAGATGAAAACGTAGTATTGAGTTTCCAGCTCCTGTACATTTTGCTTTGAAAGTAGAGTTCATTCTGATGAGTTCCAGCAACTATGGGGCTGGTCTGACTTGGCACAAACTGAAGGACAGGCAATTCCCCCTGTGCTACTGGCATTAGCAGTAGTAGGGGCCTGGATGCTCCTCTTTCTGTCCACCATGGGTTTCCAGTCTCTCAATGATATCAAAAGTGGCATAAGAGCTTCCACATGAATTCCAAAGTTACACCTTTTTTTGGACGTAAGTGAATAACATCCTCAGAATAGGATATGCCAGATTTAAAAAGTTGATCTCACTGGGTCAGCTTATAAAACCTCTTGAAGAGCAATCTTCCCAAATATGTGTGAGGTGCTATCTAGTGTCCTTTTTCTTCCAGTTCACTTGAGGGAAAAAAAGATCTAATGAAGGCAATTGTTCCAGTGAAAACCATGCGCTTTCTGAAATATTGTCACTTAGTTTCCAAGTGCAGAAGCAGTGTTGTTTCTTAGTAATTGCAATGTTTATATTCAGCATGTGATTTTACAGAGGATCCCAAACGGTCATAATCAGTGACACAGAGTCTAATTGGAGGCCTGTCACTGGTGGTGTCCCCCAAGGTTCAAAACTGGGTCCAGTCCTGTTTGACTTCCCCATCAATGGCTTGGATGAAGGGACAGATGCCTCTTCAGAAAGTTCACTGGTGACACAAAGCTGGGAGTAATGGTCCAGAGCGCCCTTCAGAGGGATCTTGACAGGCTGGAGAGATGGGCAGAGAGGAACTGTCTGAAATTCAACAAAGGCAGATGCAGTGTCCTGCACCTGGGGAAGAATAACCCCATGCACCAGCACAGGCTGGGGGCTCACCTGTTGGAAAGCAGCTCTGCAGAGAAGGATCTGGCAGTCCAGGTGGACAGCAGGCCACCCAGCCAACAAGCCAGCAGAGTACCCTGAGGGCCAAGGAGACCAAAGGTATCCTGGGGTGCATTAGGAAGAGCATTGCCAGCAGGTCAAGGGAGGTGATCCTGCCCCTCTGCTCAGCCCTGGTGAGGCCTCACCTGGAGTGCTGTGTCCAGTTCTGGGCTCCCTGGTATGGGACAGACAGGGAGCTCCTGAGTGGGTCCAGCAGATGGCAACAAAGATGATTGAAAAACTCTTTTGAGGAAAGGCTGAGGGAGCTGGGCCTGCTAGAGACGACTGGAGCCAGACTCTTCTCAGTGGTGATGAGCAATAGGACAGAAGGCAGAAACTGATGCACAGGGTGTTCCACCTGAATATGAGGAGGATCTTTGCTGTGCAGCTGACCATGCACTTGGACAGAGTGTCTAGAGAGGTTGTGGAGTCTCCCTGACTGGAAATATTCAAGAACCATCTGAATACAACCCTGGGCAATGTTGTCTAGGATGACCCTGTTTGCGTAGGGAGGCTGGACAAGATGACCCACTGTGGTCATCCTGTGGTAGTTTCCAACCCATTCTGTGATTCCTGTGGTCTATTGATTCTCAATTGTAACCACTTAAATACAAAAAATATTCTTCCTAAGCAAAAAAATTAAGATATTAAAAAATCATTAAAACTAAACATCCATGTGGGACTTCTAGTTATTTTCACATGAGAGTTTCACTTAGTTTTATAAAATAGGAATTTACTTGCAATTCTATATTCTTATCTCTCTTTTATAATAGAGGATATTTATTTTTCATAGAGTGAGGAACTGCTTGCTTTATTTTCACTTAGGTAATCTGCCATTCCCTGAAAACTGTAGTGTTTGCAGTTATCTGAGTTCTGCTTTGACTTTAATGCTCTTCCAGGTACAGTAGCTTCACCTTACCTTCTTTGAGGTAGGAGTCATCTCATTGATTGTCTTGAGTAAAAGGAAATGGCTCATGCATCTTTCGTACATTATAACAAATGTCCTTTTGCATTATAATTGAATGGTGATTGTTGTGTTCAATCAATGAGAAAGGTTAAGGGAGCTTCTCTGCCAGCATTTTTAATGGAGAAGTCGATTAAGATTCAGTTTAATCATTCTGGCTGCTTCAGAATTAAAGCAACAAAGACCATCAATGGCACTATAATTACCAGTCTTTCTGTAAGTTTACACTGCCATTTATGCAGCCATAAATTTTGTTATAATGCACAATGTGACCAGGTTAACTTGCTTTGTTTGTAATGCAAAATATTTCCCTTAATTGCGTTGTGGATAAGAAATAGTTGTGATGAAGTATATACAATGCAGCCTAATAGAAAAGAGAAAAAAGAAAAAAGAAAAACTAAAACCAACCACTCTGTATAGTCTGAATGAGGTGAATCAGCCTGATAGCCTGTGTTAAATAGTTTAAAGTCATGGCCTTAACCTTGGGACACTAGAGACATATTTTACTTCATTGAACATGGAGACTAGCATCACTCCCAGGTGAGTAAAAAGGGTCAAATATATTATTCTAATCCCTGTTCCAAACAGAGAAAAGGTCATTATACACTACCTATTGCATGCTGCCAAAGAGTGAAAAATTCACATTGGGGACATGGGTGCAAATCTATTTTAGACATGGCCTTTAAAATGTTACTGAAATGAATGATTATGTGGTTTTGAACAAGGAAAAAAAATCTTGAAATTGATCTCGTTTATTAATTAGTTTGAGCTTATAAAGGTCTTACTATAAATAGCTGGAAGACCAGAAGAAATTGCTCATTTCAAAAGAGAGCGAGGCCATAAAAAAAATTGTTTTCTTGTAAAATTAATACCTATAGGTATGGTTATCCATTTAATAAATGATTCTGAATATAAGAAGACAGGAGATCTTGATTTTCCAGCTCTTCCAGTAAATTAGAAACAAAGGACACAGAATACTTTTGCTACTTTTCTTTCTTCTTTTTCTTTTTCTTCCTTTTCTCCATAGGAATTTCATTCAAAAGGTACTGAGGTCTTTTTTTTCTCCACAGAGAGGGACAAGCTTTGACCAAATTTCTCACTAACTCAGAAGCATGCTTTCTCCATGCAGAAGCACAATTTCCAGAGCTCATGGAATGATAGAATTGGTTTGAGTTGGGAGGGACCTTAAAAATCATCTCGTTTCAATTCTCTGTCCTTGGCAGGGACAACTTCCACTAGACCAGGTTGGTCAAAGACTGATCCAACCTGGTGTTGATGGGTCCATATATAATAGAGAAAAATAAATATTCCTCCTATGTGTATAGGTATGTAGAAGCTTTTTTTTCCCCTACAAACTTATATTTTATTGAAAGCTTCACTTCCAGATGAGCTAATTAAATTTTTACTTCATATTATCTAGCAAAGCTATTTGTAAAGTTGCAGGAAGACCACAAACAGTTAAGTTAGTTCCATATTGGAATCATCTGGATTCATCCTCAAATGTCAGTTTTAAGAGAAATTTATAGTGGCTCATCTAAAAGGAAAAATTCCTTCATGGTGGTTAAAAAAATACTGTTGTAATTTTTTCCTATTCACTTTTATTACTCTTTATTTCTATTAATGGCATGTTTTCTATCTTGTAGTTGTGCATTTTATTGTATTGTACCTAAAGCTTGAAGGTTGCTATTATCCTACAAGAGCTTTTTCTTCCTTTTCAGCAGATCATAAACTAGTTAAAGAGGATCATCTGACTAACAGAAGTTACTGAATGATAATTAAAACAAATTAAAATATCATATCACTCAAAAATTATTCAGTGCACAACTCCTGAGCTTGCTATTTCCTGCATAATTTAGTCTTCTTGGAAAGCTGGGCTTGAAGGTGTAATCAAAGATATTGATATATACAAATCTGGGCCTCCTACTTGCTGTAAGACTTCATGTATACATGGTAGTAAGGTACTGTAATGTATTACTTTAATGTATTTCTGTACCAAGCCAGCTCTTTCTGTTGCAGGAAATTATGAAAACCACTAAAGAAGACAATTAAAGAATCTAATTCCTTAAATCTGTCTCCAAAGAGCTAAAGACAAACATGTAAATCAGCTGTTTATGAAACATTCATGTTTGAATTTAAAAGGCATATCAGTATACAGTGAGCATCAGTGATACTAAGTCAGAAGCTTAATTCTCTAAAGAAAACAAAACTCATACAGTGCGTAGGCAGCCTGGCACGGTTCCTCCAGATTTCATACATGCGAATTAGGGTGCGGAGGCTATACTTAATTTAAAAATAAGATTGACTAATCTATTTGAGTGCTTACTGCCTTGTAAGCAGAGAAAAGAGTTCCGTGCCAGAATGGAAATCATATGGGCCGGGAATTCCCCTTCTGTTGACCACAGAAGGTATAGGCATAATCCATCAAGAACAGAATGCATGCCATACTTTGTTCATTAGCATTTAAAGAGGCTGTTTGGCATCAGACAACAAATACAATTCTTGCAAGAACTTGGCAGCGGACTGTTTGTCAGTTAATGACAATCCACAGCTTTTTCAAGGAAATACTAAATGTTCCCAGGGTTATTTCTGAATTCTTTTCAGCATTAAGCTTGAAGTGGGGCTAACACATTTGTATAGCAGTGACCAACTTCCAAGAGAAAACATCAGTTCTGAACCTGAAATTGAAACAGATTTGTTGGCAACACATCAACAAATTGTGATGGAATTACAGGATGTGTGATATCACATATCTTATCTTTACATTTATGCATTTCCTAAAATACACCAGTGTGTTTAGCATAGAATATAGTCTTGAAAATTATGCATGTGATTTAGGACTTGGATATCAATACAGAGGGTGTGATAAAATACAATGAGAAAAAATATGTGTATTTAAAGAAAAAAAAGCCCCAAAGTTTTTTTATCATTAAGTTAATTATCAGTGGGGCCAAGGGGGGTGTTGTTAATTGCTCTACCTATCTTTTCTCTTTCTCCCTTTTTTTGGTCATAGTTTAGAGCAAATTACCAAGCCCAAATGTAGATCAGATGCATAGCTGTGATGCTACAAGTTACATTGTTTTGTAAGTGCTGCAGATTTTATTCTGTCCTTCTATTGTTAAGGCAGAAACTATTTTCTGTCTCAGGAGGAAGATTTTTGTCTTTAACATTCATACAACAAAGCTGCAGATCACTGTTACCTTTGCTTTTTTTCCCTTTTTGTTTTTTCCTTTTCCTTTTAGATATCCACTCAGAGAATATTCTCAATTAAAGCAATGTATTAAGCAGTGAAGTAATCTAGAATTTGACAGAGTTGATCTTATTCAAAAATTCTTGAATTTCAAGCCTCACTGCTAAAGTTGCATATAGATTTTAATCTGAAAATGTACTCCTCTTAGTCTTGAAGATACCTCTGATGGAAACCTTCCAGGGAGGCTATCAATAAATTATGTTTACATACACTTGAAAATACTTTCACATTGAAGAAGTCCTGGAAAAAAGTCTGAGGGTAAATGAGTTTGCATCAGCAAACTTTTCTTTCAAAAGTTTCATTTACCCTGAAAATGAGTTAATAAGTGCACAAGTGGGTCCTATATCCCAAGAATTTCATTGCTGAAGAAGGGTGATAGCAGATCATTCCTGAATTAAATGATTCTATGATTTTTCTACAATGTAAATAAGGGTTACTTACAGTTCAGGAAGCATGTTAACAGTGAGGAAAGAAAATATGATAATCAGAGATACTATATAACCTTGTAGCTGATCTGCTTCATGCAGAGAAGCGCAGAAAAGTCAAGGTAGCATTTTTACACGCTGGAAGTTGGACTACAACTGACTAAGGATCATTATGATATACACCAACATTCAGATTGCTGTCATACCATAAAGCACTCTCCTGGTTTTTGCTGATGGTGTAATTGTGTTAGTCACATTTAGTTAACACACTTAGCTACAATCACACTTTAATCTGCTGTCAGAGAGGTATCCTGTAGCCAGCCTCATTGCAAGGGCTGTAGGACAGGATGATCCAACTGAGAAGTTAGAATGCCAATCAGCTCACAAAACAACTGTGATGCTGCTTTCATGCAAAACCATATCAGTGCAGCCACAGAACAGAAAGGAAGTCATACTTGGGAAAATAGGAAGTATGGGTCACTCTGCTGGTGCCTGGAGCTTAGATGGTAGATTTGTTTCTGGTTCTGCTACAGGCTTCCTGTGCTCTCTTAGGAAACTAGGAGTTTTCCCATTATCTTGCAGAAATAACAGGCCTTCACTTCTTAACACACATATGGAGGATAAGGAGTCTAAAGTCTGAGAGACACAAAGAATTTATGATTCTGCAGAGCAGAATTTATATCCACAGAATCTATAGAAAGATAATCTATTATGCATAAATCAGAACCAAACAAAAAATATTAAAGCAAATGCATGTATACAGTCAGAATGGGTTGAAGTCATCCAGCTGAACCTCAAATCTCTGACCTTGTCCAAACTTTTCTTTATAATGAATGGAAAACTACAGCCACCTCTAGAGCACAGTTCATCTAACCAGAGTCTCTTTGGAATAAATGTTTTGCTGTATTGCTCTCCACTGACTATGAAGAGCCTACAATCATTAGCTCACCTCTAGACATCCACACTTACTTGGATCCAGTCCTCAGACTGTAAGAGAACATGAAGCACTCTCCAAATGCAAGAGCTGCTTTTCGGCAGCATTTTCTTACTACAATGTGTTTTGTAAGTCAGATTGGTGAGCAATGTTACACTGGGTAAGGCCTCAGTCTTGAGCAGCATTTTAGGCTCTGGGATGTGCAGTTTAGAATTTGAAGATCAAAAGGGAAAGGTCTGGAAGAGGTATAAATGCTTTATATGTTGGCTGCCAGAAAAAGCAACACTATTAATTTATATTGTTTTGGAATTAATAAAGTTCTACATTTTTGTATACATCCTTTTTGGCCCCACAAATCAATTTTTGGGAATCAGGAATTCACAATAAAATCATAATTTCATGTTAACAAGAGTCTGAACCTGCACATGTCAAGGTAAGAAAGAGTAGAAGTACATTATGCAGAATGATTGGCAATCATAGGCTGAGGTAGACTGATCATCCAATTAAATCATAGAATATTAAAAAGGTCAAAGTAATATAGACCTAGCCTAATTAATAGACAATGAGATAAAATTCTGATTCTCACTTTTCAGTATAGTCCAGTCCTGAAAACAAAGTACCTACTTTATTTATGGAAGTAGTTCCTTTGACATCAGGGTACTTCATAAAGGCATGTGGCTCCTTGTCTGTGGATTACCTTGCACAATCAGTGTCTAAGACTTTAGTTCTTCTATACTGTTCAGGTAGTTTCACTAGAATACTTAATTTTTTTCATTCCTTATCTGCATTTTATAAGGAAACTCATATAATCCTTTTTGTCTTCATGAACAGTAGATAAAGATTCAACCCTTTAAAACTTCATTAATATGTTGTCCTAATGATATCAAAGGTATAGTATAATTCAAACGTCAGTTCTGTGTCTGTCTTCCGTGGTTTATGTGGATTTCTATTAATATTTAATTTGGTTCATTACCTTATTTATTGTGTGTTGGTTAAAGGAATTTGAAGATGGAGGTGCTGTGTTAACATAAAAGTCTCCTCACACTGAGGCAGGAACCAAATATGATGCATGCACAATAATGCTGGGACTTTGTTTATAATAAACATTTTAAATGACTGACTTTTTCTCTACTAATACTCTAAGTAGGATGATCTATGAGATTTCTAATTTATTCTTGTTTAAAATTTAACCATGCTTTTTTAAAGCATATCAATTTTGTTAATACCATGTAATTAAAACATGTCAGTGCACAGCAAGTTTTAGTCTAAATTAATGACTATGAGAATTATTTTAATTAAATAACCAATTATAGAAAAATCGCAAGCATGAGAGCTGACATTTAAATGAATTTCATTTAAATTGCTTCTTAACATTGTCCCATCTAGGACACTAATGCAAAATGAACTATTGTATCAACATAGATTATCACTATTTTTGTATGCACATAATGTATTCATATTCAATCACTGGAACAGAGCTGAATATTTTGTATTGATCTGAAATGTCTATGAACAAAATACAACAAAATAAGCTGAAGTAGAAACAAAAATCCCCTGAAGTACTGTGACACAGTACAGCTGTGTTTCTTGTTTGCACAAATATATTTCATATTTCAGTTCTTTGTTCACTTATAAAGTCTGTTTTCCATTTAATGCAGGGTGAACTTCTAAAATTGATGAGTTTTCAAGTGACTTTTTAAATTCTGTCTCTCTTGTAAATACACATGAAAAATCATGATGGGCTGGATATTCAGTTTTCATTTTTGATTTTAAAAAGATCTGTTAAAACATTTGCTGGAGTACATTTTGCTCACTTTTAACTGGTAAGGATAGCCCTACATAGTTAAATAAATTACTCTTCTGCACTGCACAAATTGTTACTGCATTTGTCTAACAATCACATTCAATTTAATCAGATGCGTGGTGTAAACTGTGCCAGGAAACTCCTGAAGCTATATTTAAAAGTGAGTAACAGTGTAATACATTGCAAAATTATTTTTCTCTACTGTAGCTTTAAAGATGTCACAGGAAAAGGGGGAAAAAAGAATCCTGCATTTTTGTTCATTGATTAACCAGTAATGTTATGTATAAATAATGTATCTGACAGTATGGCAGCCCACTTGGGACATTGTGCCATTTACTACAAAATAGGATGCAACATGCAACTGAGCAGCAAGAACAAATTAAACATCTTTCCTCAGTAACTTCAGCATTTTTATTAGGTGGTAAACATCACAGTGAGAAGAAGAGCAGATGTAGATATTTCAACAATATTAACCTTAATCTAAGTAGAGACACAAAATAATATTTATACATTCTGAAAAATGCTTAACTTGTATAAGAGATGTGTTGTCTTGATTTATTAATCTTTTGTGGAAATACTGTGGAAACCAGTTGATATAGCCATGGTATAAAACCAGAATTTTATTCCAGGGTATCACAACTGAATTCAGCGAAGTATTATATATAATTTTCTCTTGTTAACTTGTAACACAGAGATATCACTGCAGTTATGAACTGAAGAATTTGCAAATTATCTTTTAAAAACTGCTGCCCTTGTGATGTGCTGGTATTTTAATTCAAATTAAATTAATGTATTAGAACTTGTTATTATTTTTTTGTAAACTAAGAAAAAAGAAATTTTTTTGTCTGGCAAAAGTTGACTTTATAATCAGATATTTATCTCCATGTTCATACATGATCATTTTTCATTATTTTACCCCAAACAAGTACAAAAACAAAACAAAAAAAAAAAACCCAAACCCAACAAACAAAAAAACTTTATCAAAACAAAAACATTGAACAGAAATTTTATGTATTATCACTGAAAACAATGGTATTTGTACTCTTAAATTTTTCCAGAGGAGTTAGGTAAGACAAATCTTAATAAAAAACACTAAGATGTCAGCCCAGCTCCCTTTGCCTACTATGGAATTTCCAATCACTGCATTAAATATTGTTAAATGGAACAAGTGAGTATTATTTAACATGATTCAATACCCTAGACCCTGAATTTGTAACTGTTATCACTAAATCATGTGATCACTAAATCAAAGTATCTTTCTGTGTATTGAGCTAAATACCCAATTTAGACTCTCGACTCGTTGTCCTTTTTACATACTGCAAAAGCTGCAGCAGTTTATTTCACATCTACAGAATAATTAATCTAATATTCCCTCATACTTAATAGTTACAATGGTTAATGTTTATACCTGAGGTAATTCCCATTGCACAGTGAAGAGGCTCATCCACTTGATTAAAAATAAATCTTTTCACCCCTGCACTTGAATGTGTACCTCCCTGGGGAAGCTGACCATAATTTCTCTCTTGCTGTACCTCATTCTACAAGTGATGAGCCCATTTTGCATGGCCAATATTGCATATAACATTGGGCTTTAAACAGGACAGTAATTCAATCAGGGTTGTTTTTTTTCTTCCCAGGTTCATCTGGGAGCAAATTCCTGTTACTTGGTTGTTGTTGCTAAAACCTGAAATTCATCATTTATTTCCCAAAGTTGCAGCTTATGAGATGCTGCAGTTGTTTTTATCTCAGAACATGAAATAAGATCAGCTGGAATGGTAGTAACTGGAGATGTAACAAATGGAAAATAGTTGGTGACAGAAATAGGGAACGGGAAAGACAAAAAGACAGGGACTGAAGAGACAAAAGGCAAAGTTTACCAGGCTGATTTCTGCATCCAAAGGAGATTGGCACCTGAACTGGAGTTCACAATAGGTGACATCCTTACCAATTGAAGAGCCATGCTAAATGCCTCTGTGACTCCTGACCCTAAAGCTGCACAGGTGCCTAAGCAGGTTGGGAAAGTCATTTGTGTGCAAGCAAGCTCCTAATTGCAACTCACCAACCCTGTAAATTTTCAAATTATTTGTTGTACCTGGCTGAATATACTTATTTTGTAAATGCTAGACCATGTTGAATGGACATATGCTTAAGGTGACTCAAAGGAAAGGCAGCCTCATGCTCAACTGATAGGTTGCCTGTGAGTCATATACGTCTGCTCAGAAACAATTGTATGCTTTGACTTTGATTTGTAACTCTTTTCTTTTTTTTTATTACCAGACCCAACAGCTCTGAGGGAGTAAGCTGGATGCAAGTCAATCTCATATGTCATCAGCAAAGCTATTCTATCTCCAAGTTTCCCTCTGGAATGCCAAATGCCTCCCTTATTTGCACTTTCACAAACCTGCTGGAGACAAGGTGTCTACTCAATTGTAACAATTTGGCCTGAGAAAACTTTATTGTTGATAGTGATTTTCAGAACCCATTACAAGGTTTTCAGTGCTGGCACTTAAAAAGAAAAACATTTTTATGCCTGGTCTGAGTAAAACTTATGCAAATTCAGAGACAGAGCAAACAGAGAAAGCCACCATGCATTTTTGCAATACTTCATTTCAGAACTAGTTTCCTCCTCATCAACAAAAGCAGCCCTATAAATCAGTCCAGAATGATCATTAGTCACATGATGATTCATAAATCTTTGAGGAAGGCTCTGTAGAGGGACCTGGACAGGCTGGATCAATGGGCCCACACAACTAGATGAGGTCACAACAGCCCCATGCAGCTCTACAGTCTGGGAGCAGAGTGACTGGAGAGCTGCTCAGTAGAAAAGGACCTGGGGGTGTTGGTGGACAGTGGCTGAACAGGAGCCAGTCTGTGCCCAGGTGGCCAGGAAGACCAATGGCATCCAGGCCTGTGTCAGCAATAGGGTGGCCAGCAGGACCAGGGCAGGGATTGTTCCCCTGTGCAGCCACATCATCTAGTGCTGTGCAGTTCTGGGCCACTCACTGTAAAAGGACACTGAGGTGCTGGAGTGTGTCCAGAGAAGGTCAATAAAACTGGTGAAGGGTCTGGAGCACAAGTCCTGTGAGTAATGGCTGAGTGAGCTGGGGTTGTTCAGCCTGGAGAAAAGGAGACTTAGGATTTAGTTTATCACTCTCTACAACTGCCTGAAAGGAGGTCAGGGATCAGTCTCTACTCCCAAGCAAGTAGCTACAGGACAAGAGGAAATTGTCTGTAGCTGCATCAGTGGAGGTTCTTGCTGGACATCAGGAGGAAATTCTTCACAGAAGGGGTTATTAAACATTGTCATGGACTTCATGGGGAGATGGTGGAGTCACCGTCCCTGGAGGTGTTCAAGAAACAACTGGACATGGCACTTAGTGCCATGGTCTATTTGATAATGTGGTGGTCTGTCGCAGACACCTTTTTGTGAAAATCTTTTCTTAGGATTTTCTCTCTTCTGAGAAGCTGAGGCCTCAGAAACAAAATGTAAACAATGGTTATTTGCTGCTGTGGAATGCATCAGGTGTGTCTGTGATTGGGCCATTTTGAATGTTTACAATTAATGGCCAACCACAGACCAGATAGCTTGGACTCTCTGTCCGAGCCAGCTGCCTTTGTTATCATTCTTTTCTAGTCTATTATTAGCTAACCTTCTGAGAGATGAAACCTTTCCTTCTATTTCTTTTTAGTTTAGTTATAATGTAATATATATATCATAAAATAATAAATCAAGCCTTCTGAACATGGAGTCAACATTCTCATCTCTTGCCTCATGCAAGAACCCCTGTGAACACTTTCACAGTGGTGAGTTAAAAGTTGGACTTGATCTCAGCTTTTCCAACATAAATGATTCTGCAACTCTGTGATATGTAATAGACTTAAGCAAACTTTCTGAAGATTCTGGTAAGCTTCCTAAAGAGTCTGAAGAAAGCTAGGAATGTGCTGCTGTATTTGCATCAAGGAAATCGTCTTTGCCCACTGAAAGAACAAATCTAGGCATAATGACAGATGAGAAAGCATTCACAATATTCTAGTCCAGTAGACAATTATGGTAACAAATCAGGACAGATTTTTTCTTGAAAAAAGATTATTTCCTTGGTTTTCTTGCCTAGCTCTGCTAAAAGTCCATACATAATGCAGTGATGGATGCTATCTAAAAGTTCAAGACAGAACACCAGCAGCACTAACTTCTGCACGGCATTCTTCTACCTAACACTTTAGACCACACTGAACAGAATTTCTTGTATATATGCAATTTTGCATAAGTGCCATAGGGCACAATCTTGACAACCTTGATAAGCTCTAAAGGATGTCCCAACTAAATGGTGAGCAGCAGTGTTCAGATTTACAGCAGTATTTTAACTGTATTTGAGTTTGTGAGGGGAAGGAAAATCATGCCATCTCCTGGTTTATATGCTATTCAGTCAGTTACCTACATGCTCACTACTAATACACTCACATCTCAACTGTTGTAACTGTTTAGTGTCTAGACTTCTCCAAACACAGATTTTCAGTCAACTATTCTGGGAGTAATTTAATAATTTCTAAATGACCTGCAGAATAGATTTTAATAAGAATACCCAAAACTAATACAGAGAACTGAAGAGATAATGGAAATACAAAAGATCCTGGTGAAGTTCTTCCTTAGAAAAGGACACTGTGTTTCACAACTGAATTTGTCTACCTTCAGATTTTGGCTATTGGGTCTTTTTCTCTCTCTCTTTTCTTTCCTTTTCTGCTATATTAAGAATGTTTTCTACTTGCAAAAGCCTTCTCTCCAAATGAGATACATGTTCATTACAGCCATGTTGAGTATTTGTCCTCTACGGAAATGAAACAACTTGAGCTCTTTAAGTTTACCACTCTTCAACTTAATCTCTTTTGTAGCTTCTTTTCAGAACTTCTCTCTGATTTCTCTTGCAACTATCAAGTGTGACAGAAAAACTGGGCACAGTATCTCTCTATTACATTTTTTTCAATGTAACTAAAAGATTCACACTTGCTTCTCAGCACCCTACTTCTGAAATGTTTCAGGATTTCATGCTCAGATGAACCTCATGACATCCTCTATCCCTCAGCTGGAAGCTTCTGCCTCCCGTTCCTGAAACACAGCGGCTTATCATGCACATGATCCTGTTTTGTATATGGAGTAAAATAAGGCTGCCAATTACTGTCTTCTGGCCCAGGCACAGCAATACATCAGCTGTTCCAAGAGTGTCATGAAAATTATATGAGAACTCTCCAGATTAGCTCTCAAATTATCACAATGGAAGGCAGCAATTCACAGAACCATAGACTAACTCAAGCTGGGGGAAGAGACCCATAAGGATCATCAAGTCCAACTCCCCTCTCCAACCTTTAATACATTTTCAGTCACAGGGCACAATTTGTTTTCATTTAAGTGTGACATTTCTGATCTGTTTACAGATGGAATAAGTTTGCATTTGACTCTACTAAGCATAGTTTTCTCTGTATGAAATTATTATATACTAAACAACTTTAGGGGAGAGCTTATATTACTGCTGTCACTGGTATAGCCTGTAGGAAAAGCATATGGTAGTAGTTTGGGTTTATCTAAATGTAGAAGAAAATATACTCTTTTTATTGCTTCCATTTCAGTTAATGGTAAATTATTATCTGTTTATTCATTACTCTTTTATTACTTCATCTTATTTTTGTTGCAAGGAATAAGAATCCTGCCAAGATGAGTTTAAACAGAGGGACAGACTCTTATCTACATATTTACTACCTAAACAAGAGTGTTCACCTAGCAACTTGAACATGTATTTTGATCTTAATTTAAGACCTTGATAGAAAATAGAAAATAAAGATATTTCAGGAATACCATATGTTTAAAAAGCAATCCTGTAGCCTAAATTCATTCTATCTGACCTGATACCAAACACATAGACAAAGAGAAAGAAGTAGTCACTTTCACATGGCAATTCTAACTTTAGATAAGCTAAACTGTTGTATTTACAGAAGCAGAAGAGGAATGTTCTTAGAATTTCTTCTGCTGGTTGAGCTGAAGAATTAATGGCAGTTGGCAAAAAATAGGTGGCAACAAAAGTATGAAGGTAACAGAAGGCATTAAGAAGAAAGCGAGGTCGTTATGCTTTCCACATTTGGAAACCATTGGACCAGGCAATTACAGAGACAGCAAATGGATTTAAACTTCCAGTCTTTTTTTAAACTAAAAAGGATTTGAACAGAAAATGAGTAGGCAAGTTAGGTGTATTTT
The DNA here is from genome assembly GCF_051311805.1 of Agelaius phoeniceus. Lineage (NCBI taxonomy): Eukaryota > Metazoa > Chordata > Aves > Passeriformes > Icteridae > Agelaius > Agelaius phoeniceus. Next base: position 52,136,055 of record NC_135266.1, read on the forward strand.
AGGTCTAAGTCCATCTGCTGGCAAGTCCAAAGTCAGCCGAAAGAAAATCATGCTTTTGAATCAATACAATAATGGTGGATCACCTTACTTAGCAACGAAAATAAATTAAGTAAAAGATTTGTTGGAATCCAGTGCCAAAAACTGAAATCCATAACCTCGGATCATAGGAAATTCAGCAGATGCATTGGGAAACAGCTTTCATGTCTGCTTGCTGTGCACAGCTTCTTAGCACTGCATTGATTGTTCCAATCTACTGTCATAATTAAAAATTTAAGATAATATAATAATACAAATCTTAATATTATATAATTTTAAAATTAAGGTTATTTAAAAGCAAACTGAAATATTTTGCAGTTTATAAAATTATGTGCAGTTATGCTCCTGGGAGGAGCAGGGAGTTCAGCTCAGTGATCCTTATTAGTCCCTTTCAACATGAGATATTCCATGATCCTATTATTCTATTAATTCCCACTGAGCTTATGCCTATCTTTTTCCATTTAGACTACTGGTAGCTTGAAGTTAGGTATGGGAGTTACACAGGATCAGACTTACATGCTTACTCTTCTAAAGTTTTCCCACATTGTTCCTAAAATCCTTTTGCATGTACTGTTTTTAATGTTTATGGACCACTTAAAATAAATTTTATTAATAATCCTATAGTAATCCTGTATGATTAAGGTAATGAAGTCTATGGCAACAATAAATAAGTTGCCCACAATTCCATAAGAAGTGATTAGCTGCCCCTAGCAATGATTTTTGCCTTCAAGATACTTTCTAAGGATGCAGAAAAATAGGACAGGGTTGTAGCTCTTCACATTGGTAATAAACTATTCCACAAATAAACATTTGCTCAGTTTCCTTCTTAGTAAAATTACCTTTAGTGCTTGCATAGATTTTCCAATATATAGGTCAATCTGTCCTAACCTTTTCTGAAGGAAAATGAGAAATGAACAATGTAAGACATATGTAATGGCACTGTTTGCAAACACCAAAGAGCAGTAGACTCAAGAACTGCAATATAAAGCTATCAATTAATTTTGTTGTAACTGTATGCACCTGTGAACAACTGCTTAATTAAAGAGGCAAACAGAAATCTCTCACAATAATGTTTCAAATTACTTACATTTATGTGACTCAATTAGTTGGAGTGGATAAATACAATTGGAAAGCTGCCATGTGGACTTCTGGAAATAAAGAAAAGATAGAACTGAAAAGATACAAAACCAAATGGGAGGAATCAGGCAGATAAATACAGATAATTCTCAGAGGTTCATAGGACTATACAAACAGAGAAGATAAAAGAAAAAGATTCTGTGCAAATATATATAAATACCTCATTTACTGTCACAGAGGTCTGTGTTCACAGATGGGAATATTAAGGAGATTGTTTGCTTTGGTCAGAATATGCACAGGGCTAGATTTCTTTTCAGTTTGCCATGAGATGTATTCATCCAATTCCCTTTCCCCTTAGGGAGTGGCACACTTCTGTTTTAGACATAGTAGAGTGGCTTGCCTACCTTCTAAATATTCCTCCAAAAAGGCACAGGCCTTTCACAATCTCTGGCCTATCTGATTGCCTAAATGCCTCAGATACCTTGCAGATGTTTGCATCAGGAGTGCATTTCTGAAACAATCTCCTACAGGTTCCTTTTTTGTAAGATGTGGTTCCCATTACAAAGGGGTTCCAATGCCAGCGAACCAAGTTTGGGGGAGTCTAAACTAAACTGGAGAGTGCTTTCCACATGAGCACACCAAGTTCACCCTCTCAGAACAGACTATAAATAGTCCACAATGAAAAAATGTGAGATGAAAGTGGTGTGGACATGGAGTCTTGAGCACTGCAAGAGTGCTCCTTTTGGATTTCATGAGCTCCTCATGCAGTCATAGCCTAAGGCATTTAAAATTACACCAGACACATTAGACAGTTGAATTCCTTCTTCATTTTCATCAGCCTGCTTCAGAATAGGATTTAACCCCATATACGTGCAAGCCCATTGCTGAAAATGCCTTTTCCTCACCTCCATCTGCAGTTCAGTATTGCTCGGTAGCATTTCAGGAAAGCCTGCTTTGATATGATATACACTGTATATGATATACACTGTCTGCTATGGGATGTTTTATTAACACTGAATGATTGACACTGGGGGATGGTTAAACAAACTGGGCTTTCCCTTCCTGAGAAGGCTCATTTGGAAATGGTAGAGAGGATAAGAAGCAGGATGGATTACACTTCAAAGTTCTCTCAGGTGTAGGGTCCTAAATCTGTTCTAGATATTGCTTGTTAACTCTGTCTTCTAAACACAACCCCTTCTACTTTTTAAAAATAATATTTTAAAATACCTGTCTTACCTTATCTTACAGTCCCGGGCATTTTGTTCCTTAAAGAGTGGCCAAGTAGACCTGACTTGATATTCGGGTCAATGATTTGTACACGTACAAATTGTCACTCAGAAGTGGGATATTCTTCCAGCTGGGGACGGGAGCAAATATCTAGGGCAGAAGAGGGAGCAAGACCTGCTGAAAGCCAAGAGGCAAGATAATTTTCTGTGGAAAAAGAAAATCATTAAGCCATGTACCATCTTAGACTTATATCCAACAAAGGCATCAGTTGTTTGGGTTTTTTCTCTGTCACTCTGGAATACTTCCTAGCATATTGGCTTTCCTAGCAGATAGGCTTTCAATATTTCAAAAGTTGCTCTCTTAATATTTTTGAAATTCACATTGAAATGAGTTTTATTAAGACATAATACTCATGGGTTTTAAAAGAATATCTGTCCATTTGTGGCAGAAGGCCAATATATTTTCAATATTTCGTGGCACCATTTTCACTATGCTGGTTTATCAAAATTACTATATACTTAGTTTTCTTTCTTTCCTTCTTTACTTTTGATTTCCCTCACCTTTTCAATTTATCATTTTTTGAAAATCTTAATTTTTCTCATAATAATTGCTTAGGTTTTTACTTTAATTCTGTGTTTTCCATTTAGATCAAGGTCATAAGGTACGTATAGCTGACCCTACTGTTATTTCCCTTCACCAAAAAAATCAAATCATGCAGGTAAAGGCAAAGGATCCGAATAGATTTGTTAACCGACCCAATCTGGCTAGGAAAATCTACCTGCAACCTATAGAACAAAGCTCCTCACACTTCTAATTGAAGTCAACTACCCAGCTGACAGGCAAATATGCTTTTGAGGGCTCTTTTGCTGCTGTGATGATAGCATCTTGAGGTTGTTCCCAGATGGAGGGGAGGGAGGTAGAACCGAGAGTCAGAGAGTGTGACAGTCGCTCATCTATCTTGGAAATACTGAGAAACTTGGAAATGTGAATAAAATTAGGCTGTGCTTTCATGAACACTTTAACTTAAGTACAAAATGCTGCTAAAGAAGATGATCCCTCCAACCTCTCCTCTCTGTCTCACTGTTCCCACCATTTCCCTTGTGCCAGCACGTGAGATCTGATGGCTACCTTCTTAGAGAGATCTGGGAATTGGTCCAACACCCAGCTTCCCAAGTACTAAAACTTTTGAGTTGGACCAGTTCCTTTTGCATAAATGCTAATGGGAGGTGTGGGAGTGGAATATGTGGGCAGAGGAAGAACCGGGGGCATTAGCACTCTCAGTAGTAGTTTGGGTTTAAGTCACCTCAAAGCCATTGTAAGCCACAGTCTGAGTTGCTCACAGGGCTGTGAGGGCAGCCCTGAGCCAACAGGACTGAAAGCCAGCACTGCTCCTCACAGACAGCAAATATGTAGTCCTAGGATAACATGGGGGAAAGCTTCCACTTTTAGCACTTGCTGCAGTTATTTTAAGCCTAGTCAAACTGATGTAAACTACATTGCAATCTCAAAGATGAATTGTGATAGCAAAAGCAGCTTTTTAAAACAAGTGAGAACTATTTCAAATTATTAAAATTAGAAAAATCCCATGCTTTTTTACATTTTAATCTTTCTTTTTATGTTTGTGCATTTTACGTTTGTGTGTGTTTTGGGGGGCAAAGGACTCAGGTGTCATAGTTATTAAATGAACGGAAAGTTGCTTCTGTTGAAGCCCATTTTGATCACTACTGATCTAATCAAACTACACTTGTTTTAAAAGGAGAATGTAGGGATAAGGGAAACTAATGTTGTCAAAAGAAATATACATGAATATAGTTTCCTAGCTACTTTTGAGTGATACATAATTGTTGTTTTTCTTCTCCATACTAGATATCTATGTGCTACACATCAGTAACAAACCAAGCAAAGGTCCCTTGTCAAAAACCTTGGCATTTTGGAAGTTCGTCTGTGCTTTCCAGTACAGCAAAAAATACTTTAAGTTATTTCCTCCTGTTCAATGCAACTGTGAAGATAGAATTTGCATGCTATTTGTACAACTGGTATCCAAAATGGTGAGGCATGACAAGGCTGCACAGTCTTGGCACAGTAACCCACCAGAGTCCCATTACATGCCATTGTGCAGAGTGCAGGGCTGAACCTGTGGAACCTGTAGGACTCTGACCCTGTGTGATGTCTGCTTTGCATTCCAGAGGAGGCTGAGGAGCAGAATGATACTGTATTACATTCCTTCTTTTCTTCCAATATGTCCTCAGACTAATTTCAGTGGCTGGGCAGCTGTAGGAATACTGATGAGTCAAATGAGGCATGTGTCTTTAAGGTGAAAATTGTGCCCAGTTCACAAAAGTTAATTCCTTCCTTCCTTCCTTCCTTCCTTCCTTCCTTCCTTCCTTCCTTCCTTCCTTCCTTCCTTCCTTCCTTCCTTCCTTCCTTCCTTCCTTCCTTCCTTCCTTCCTTCCTCCCTTCCTTCCTTCCTTCCTTCCTTCCTTCTTCCCTTCTCTACAGTTCATATGTGGGACCACCAAGGACTTGTCACAAAGGGAAGGAAATGCACATACCTGAAATGAAATTAAATCCTTTTGACCAAACACGGATATATATCCAGTGAATTGGTCATTCAAGCTCCTGTTATTAGATGCTCCTGGGCTGCAATTCACTTCATTTTGAAGCAGAGGTCTACAATAGGCCAGGTGAGAGGAGACTAGTAAAATGTGTTTCTCAGCACTGACTGTAAAGGGTGATTAATAAAGTAGACAATGACAGCACAGGGATCTAAATCTGGGCAGCAGGAATCCTATCACTGACTACAGAATTTGTTCGTAACAATCATCTTCATCATGCTAATCTCTAATAAAACAAAAGATAATAGGCAAATCTTTAAAGACCATGTTTGATTCCAAGTTTATGTGGACTTACCCATGGAATTCAAATCTGCCACAAATTAATTAGTGTTTTTGGAAAAAAAAATTTCCCATATTCCCACTGTTCTTAACTTGACTAAATCTGCTAATTCTTCTGCCCAAAGATTATTTCAAAAGCAATGATCATGGTGGAGGTGTATGTAGAAGTGATAAATGAATGAAAAATACATAGAAACTTTTACTTTTCAGGTTTTCAAGAAAGACCTCTGTTAGTTTTCCCCTCAAGTGCTAAGTGAAACTTTAATTTGGATAGATTTGGCAAGACAAATGTCTTACTTAAAAGAGTTCAACTCCAATGCAAATTTCTTCACAGGGATATATTGATTCCTCCTTGCAAAATATTGCTTCAATCTAAGTTCTGAAATTCAAAATCAGTTTTGAATGGCAAAGTACTGTTTGTTCAATGTTCTGTTTTCAGAATCCTTTTGTGCTACAAAGGCATTTCACCGTTATTCTCCCTGGTTTCTTTATCTGAATAAAAAAGGAGAAGAAAAAAACTTTGATGCATTGTCATGCTGTGATGGGATATGTTTTTTGATGTCTTTGCATTGCCTTATTGGTCTTTATTATTTAAATGCCTGGTTTAAATTTATATGATGAATTGAAGTCTAGGGGGGGTATACCCATATTAACTGTAATCCAGCCAGCACTTTGGAGTTTGCTGCTACCCATATTACTTTTGATTTCTGTGGCAAATCTCCAGGTTTGAAGTTTCATTGCAAGTGCCTGAAATCGGAGTATGATGAGCGTTGTTATTTTCATTGTTTGGAAAACAAAAATGTACCTCTGATAATTTTTGTCTTTGATTACTGCTTCTTCAAAGGATTTAAAACAGAATGAAAGCCTTTGAAAATTTAAGAGATGAAGAGACATGAGAGTTATTCTGTATGCACCAGATAAACAGATGTCTTAGCTTTCAAACTAAACCCAGAAAATATAATCACAAGCTTCATCAGAAACAGATAACAATCTAGGTGCACAGTACTTTACATTTTACTAATGTGCAGTGGGAGAAATAATAATACTACTTCCTTCACTTGTCTAAATATTTGTTTCAGACTAACAGCTCAAAAAACATGTTAGTAATAGCAAACAAAATATGATAAATTCCTTTGAGGAGGAAATATTCTCAGCATAATGTCATTATAAGCACAAGTAAACACACTTTGAAATGTATTTGCAAGTAAGACACTCATAACACTGAAGGTATTAAATTGTGAATTCCCAAATTAATAGGTATCAGATGTCATGAGTGCTTTTCATCCTGTATTAAAGTCATACTCAAAAGTCCCAATAAACTTAAATTGAAGTTGTAATCATCCAAAGGATGACTACTTGACAGGGCTCATTCTTAATATGTGGGGGAAAATCTGCTTGGAAATATGTAGAACTGTTTTGAAATGGTTGATGGTGTGCATTACTAAGCCAGCCTCTGCAAAATAACTTCCAAGAAATTCTGGAATATGGACGGATTTAAATCACTCCCAGAAGAATCATGTAAGACCTTGGTCTCCTCATGACAATGATTGCTTCATTGGCAATTGCACTTCCATTTAGAATTCAAAATTGGTGGCACGCATGTCTACATGGCAAGGATCTACAGAGTGATCCTTGACAGCCAGCCCAGGAGGTACATACTGATTCACCACCACATTGGATTGGAACAGTTTCTCTCATGGTGCCCCACTGGCTGGCCACATTTCTTTCATAGAAGGTCTCTCTGTGACTCTTATACTACATTTTCATTTTTGTGTGTGTATTTTCAATTCCAAGGGTCTGAATTAATGTGAGGTCTTGTGTTTCCATCTACAAAATTAAAGATGTATAACATAAAGCTGAGCGGATTTGTATGGCTGAAGATAGTGAGGGTGCTCCGGAATGAAAAGCCTCTTGGGACAAAGTAGAAGGCTGTTGAGGGAGAAGGGATAATATCTTGTGTGGTTTGGACAATGAGGTAAAGTCCACTGAGTGACTTATTTTCAGATGTGTGCCCTGCTTTTGATAGAGGTAATTGTAGTACGAAATTACAAGGTAAGTAACACCTATTTAGTGTGAATTATTAGGTGTCCAGCTCATTGTTTGCTTCATTTTACCATAAACACATACTTTTAGACCTGATTCTGACCTTGATTAACACTGATGTAAAATAAGCAAAATTCTAACAGTATACATATTAATGGAAGAATAGAGCTGCTTTGAGTCAGAGCTCTTGAAGGAGCTACATTTTGTCTGTTGTCTTGTCTCAGTGTATTTAAGAACTATGTCATTCTTAAAATACATAAATAAGATATTTAATAATTCAAATACTTGGTGTATGTACGAAACTGGAGTTGAGTTTACGCTACTCTCCATGCTCTGTTTTCTGTTTATGCTCCTTTCATGTTGGTGTTGGTATTGGTGTGTCCTAATTCCTTTCTGCCTCTCTCTAGTCCCACCGTCTAGTTCCCTTTGCCACCAGCTTGGTCTTATGTCAGTGGAACATAAAACAAGGGAGATCTTCTCCTGTTCTGGCAGTTCTTGAGTGACTAAACTTCATTCCAAGACTGTTTGGTTTGGTTTGGTTTGGTTTGGTTTGGTTTGGTTTGGTTTGGTTTGGTTTCATTTGGTTTCGTTTGGTTTCGTTTGGTTTCATTTGGTTTGGTTTGGTTTGGTTTGGTTTGGTTTGGTTTGGTTTGGTTTGGTTTGGTAGCCTGTATATGGAGAGAGGAATGATAGCAAATAACTATGCATATAAATTTCTATTTATTGAAAATGAAACTATTATAGCAACATAAAAATCAATGTTTGCCCTATTATTTTCCACAGGCAGTACAGTGCATTACAACATAGTTTCTCATTAGATTAAATCAAAACTCTTCTTAAATACCATTTTACCAGCTGTTACTGAATAAAGTGTGAAACAAACAGTTTGTAGTATCAGATATGTAGCTCTCTGGCATGCATCTTTGCCAACTTGACAACAGCTGTACATAATGTTTAAAAGAAACAAACACATTCACTGGTTATTCTTCAGTTTTGTTAAAATTCACCTTTCATTTTCCATCTGAAGCATTCTATACTTGTGATAGTATAAAGTAAATCCATTCCCAATAGATATACTTTAGCACTCGTTTCAAGAATTAACAGAACAGAGTGAAAATATTCCTATAAGCAATCACTCATTAAGAATTTACTTAGGAAAACGGCTTAATTTTTGTTATTTATTTTTGTTTGGGGTTGGAGTTGGTTTTTTTCTCTCAAAGATACAATATAGTGTGTAGTGATACAATATAGAGACTTCCAGGCACATTGAGTGTTAGGTCTATGTATCAAAGACACACTCCTATGTCTGTAAAGTTGGGCGCTTGAGTTTCTGGATGCTGTGACTCCCAAAACTAATCTCAGCCTATTCAGTGTAATTTATACTTAATCCTCAATTTTGTAGGGGCTCTTCTGTGAGCTGCAAACAGTGGAAGCAGCCCAAGCTGCTGCAAAATGAGTGTGGCTGTTGCCTGCTTCAGTATAGCAGGCAATATAATCCCAAGGCCACTAGATGAATATCCCAATACTGGGAGAAAATCTCAACCATGAGACAAATTGCAGATTGCCTTCTGTGTGCTAATCCCAGACCTAAACACTGATTCCTTCTCTTGTTTTGTCTATTCGCCGCCTTTCTGTTTTGCTTTCCTGTTTGGAAAGTAAGGGCAATAATAATAACAATATTTAGCTTCTTCAGGAGATGAGGTTTTGCTTTTCACTAGTGAATGTAAAGAAAGAGAAGGCTATTATTAGACAATGTGGAGCTAGGAGAGTAGACATGGAAGAACTAGAATGGAAAAAAAGAAAAATTTTGGAAAAGGGTGAGTTCACTAAAAGGGGTGGAAGGGGAAACACAACCCAAAGAAAACAGAGGGTAAAGAAGGCATAAGAAAAGTGGAGCTCAGAGCATCAACAGATGGTCATTTGCTGAAGGGTGAACATCATGCAAAAACAACCTTCTTGCTAAAGAGTGAGCACAACTAAAGTCAAAGGAGGATACCATAAAGGAAAATAAAAGTCAAATAAAGTGATACTGAATATCACTCAGGAAGTGTTTTACAAAATGAAATTAATTAAAGGGGAAATAATTGGTATTTTCTCCCCCATTCAGTGGCAGCTGGAATCAGAGTTTACCTTGCAGTCAGTTTAATAGCAGTTCATGGCATAGGGAGCACTGCTAGCTGAGGTTTAGTGGAAATCTTGTCCCTGGTGAGGTAAATGGTAAAATTCTTATTACCTCCAGTGGGTATATGAATTTGCCCCCTGAAATTGGGACTTCTCATAGGAAAACCAGCTGCTTAAGTAAAGTAAATTAATTTAGGCAGTCAATAAGGAAAGGAAAGGATTTAAATATGCATGAGAAAAATACTTAACTTGGCAAAAACATAAGAAGCATACTGGAGAAAAATTGAGCACAGACCTCAAAATGAGACTTGATAGGAAAATATTATTATTTTTAAATTAAAATAATTTACATAATACCGTATATTTGTTCTGAATTTGATAAAAATAAACAAGACAAGTTCCCTGCCCTGGAGAGATTTCATTCTTAATAAGACATGACAAACAAATGCAAGACAAGTTAAAACAGGTAGAAGAAAAGAAAACAGAAAAAACAGAGGTATTTAAAACCAAAAACTATAAAGGTGGGGGAAAAAATGGAATAGCAAGTTGAAGGTATAATCTAGGAATCATATTCAGTCACAAGATTGCTTGCCTGTGCAGAATTGTACTGAAACCCCATACACCTTGCCTAAATTCCAAGTGCACTTGTGTCCCTTGAACTATATAATTGCTAAGAAAATTAATTTTTTAACAACCCGTTTAAGTTTACAAAATATTTTGAGATTACATATTTTATTTTCTACCTGGCAGAATCACTTCTCTTAAAAAGCTGATTGAAAGCTTACAAGAAGAGCTGATTTTCATTCAAATAAAATATCAAATACGTGAGCAGTCATTGTCTGGGTCATACTAAATATTTATATGTGGTTTTAAATTCCAAATTGTTTTTTCTATGGACCATTGAGTTCTTTCAAAGAAGAGGTGAATGGATTCAAAACAGAAACATATCTCTTTGGTAGAATAATGTCAAGATAGGTCTCCTACCAGCTGCCCACCAAGTTCACTGCTTATTGTAAGTGATGTTAATTAATTTTAGTTAATGACCAACACTTTTTAAAATCCCCAAGTAGCAATCCTCTACATCGTAATCTCAATATTTCTAAATCTGTGCATTTAACAGGATAGCTCAGGAGAGATTTGAAAAGGTAAGGCTCAGAGTGAGACCTTCCTTGACTGAACTGCTTCTGGAGGACCTTCAGGCAGACTGTTCTGTGATGGGCCATCTCAGGAGAGATTTTGCCTGAGTTCTTCCAAAATTTCTTTCTTGCTCATAATTATCCATCTTGAAATTTGGAAAATAGCCACTACACAATCACAGGCATCTGTCAACTGCTAGGAAGGTTATTTGTACATCATGTCTCCTGACAGGGAAGATGACCAGGCATCTGGTCAGGGGGGAGCTGAAAAAGCAGTTACTGAAAAAGCACGCTAAACAACTTAAACACTACAGATATTACAGAAAAGGAAAGTAGCCCTCTGTCACATCTTTGGATCCTAGAACACTTTCTCCAAACTTAAATCTTTGTTGTGTGGATGCAATCCAGGTGAGAGGGTAGGTTGAAAACTCGGAAGGAAGATGGATTTTAATTTAAAGAATGGCTGAACCAATGGAGGGATGAAAATACTACATACTGGTAAGGTATTTTTAATAAAATAGCTTCAATTAATTTAGCCTGCAGAATAACTGGTTAGTGATGGATAATACGTTTTTGTAAAAGTGAACCCGCATGCTTCTTTTATTATAGCAATTTAGAGTTTTATTAATATAATGTAAAAAGAGGTACTCTTCAAAAGATTAACACCAATATCTTCAAGTATTGACTTAATATTCAGCATACACATAGCATTCTTAAAAAGTCAATGCACATTAAAACAATTTCACTGCACAGTCTTGCTTCATGTTTTATACTGTTCTTGATGCCTCAAGATCCTTTCCTTGCACTAAATCCTCAGAAAATCTAAACCTCACCTTGTCTGCTATTGGATTCTGGCTGATAGTACTAGCATTTCAGTGGATGGCACCCTAGAACCAAATCATACTGGGGAAATTATTTTACTACTGGAGCTTAAACATGGCCGTTATATTGACATAAATTATGTCTTTATGGTAGATGAAGTAATAACAACAGTAGGTAAGAGTACTAACAACAGTGAAGAGATTTTGAGGTTGTAAGGCGCATAAGGAGTAATGCAACACTTTGGAAAAAATAAAGGAAATTCTGTTTCAGAGAACTGTGAGGACAATCTGAGGCATGCTTTTAAATCAGCTGGGAAAAGGGTCTCAAATTCTTTCAGCTTTCACACTAAGTCTAATGACAATTATTCCAAAATAGAAGAGTGATGACATAGGTCAGCTCTTTCAGAAAAATCTCTTTACCTTCCCATTAATCTTCTTGGAAATCTTAAAGCTGCTAGATGCATATGGTCAGAAGTGTTGTTACACTTATCCTTATCTGTATTATTTCAAATCCAGTCTCCTTTATCCTCTCCTGCCTGTTTCAGTCAAATCATATGCTTACAACAAAATTCTTATTCCTTTGTGCGTTAAAGTTACCTACATCAAAGCAGTAGAGCCATGAAAATGAAGAAGTGCAAAGTTGGGATTTCAATTCTATAATAAAACAAACATGCTTTGCTGCATCTCCTGCAGGTAAGGTGGCTCTGGACGGAGATGCATGGCCTATGGTCTGAAGTACAATTTGCCATTATGTTCTCAACAATGCAGTACTTCCCTGATTGACTTGTTCAAGCAGGGTGATTAACACTGTAGGCTTCCAAACTATCCATTTAATATTTTAAACAGTGGAGTAAAAGCACAACAGGTAAGTTGCAAAACAAAAGCTCCTCATGAGTACGTCATGAAATTATGCTTGGGCATATTGAAGCCCTTATTTAAGTATGATTGATTCCATAACTCTGCAATAGTAATGCTTATCTTTTGCTTGGTTATTCAGCTTTCTAAAATCCTGCACTGTCACAGCAGACAAGCTGGATTCTGAAAGGAAGCTTTCTTTTTATTTTTATTTCAATACTGTCTTGGAGAAAAACTTTTTCGTTTGTTTTCTAATTAGACACTCCCAAAGATCAAGAATTAGAGTGCTTGCTTCATCTTTAAACAGCTGGGTTCCCAGCTGGGTTTGTGTAATGACTTCACTAATTTCCTTTCTTTTAATGTGTTTGTTTTCTATTGGTTAGATGCATTGTTTGGAGTTGTAGTTCCTTTGCAAATAGTACTGCTTCCGCTGTTTTAGTTATACTGCAGTCAATTCTATAACTCTGATTTACGAGCTAACCTATTTTATCCAAGTCTGCTTTATGATGAACTGTAATACTTTTTAGGTTTTCTAGTGTTTCAGCTGCTGTTTTGCTTTCAGGAATCTAAAAAGTGCTCTTCCAAGATATCATTACATGCTAGCAGAATGCTTCCATGTATAATAAAATATCTTTAGGATAATTTGCTGGAAACTTTAACACCCTCATTAGTATCTCTCTGTGTGCGCCTTCCCAATCTTACATGTTTGCCATTCACAAGATCGAACTCTAAATTAAAGGAAAAAGTTTAGAATTGAGAAAACATGATGGTTGAATTCCTGGGGAAAGTAGAACTGTAAAATTGTAAGGTTTTGAGATTGTAATTAAAATTTCCCTTTTTATGAAACTGTATTTTCTATTGTAAGAAACACAGTGCACTCCATGCTTTGTATGTTTTGGTAATTATTAATCATAAGAAATGCTGTGAGTTTCAATGTTTTTATGAGTGTGTGTTTGTTTTTAATGTGTGATTTTAATTTTGCTTTGCAGAAATCTTTCAAGGCAGGAAAAATCACCTCTGAAAAGTATTTTCCATTTTCCTTTTTGCAGTACAGGGACCTACAGCTTGAATATATACCTGCAAAATTTATAGCTCTCTCTTTTCACTTCTTTATTCATGTTAATTAAACTAACTACTCTTACTTCACAGAAGGGGAGACAGGGCAAAACCAATGCTTTGCTAAATAAGTAACAATTCTTGTCTTTATTTGTAGTTTTCTTCTTTTGTCCTTTTTTAAAATTTTCCCCTTTTTTCCCCTCTCACACCTTATAGAGGATTCACATAATTGCAAGTATTTTCTTTTTAAGGAATTCGGTAATTTTTGGTCTCAAGCTTGATCTTTTTCCCTGAAGTCAGATAAGACAATCAGGTGAAAAGGAATTTCAGGGACCTGCTGACATTTTTAAAGCCATAGCCAAAAGAGCAGGTCTGATATGCCTTACTGGAAGAAGTACCACACAAGAGAGAACACACCAAGGCAGGATTACAGCCTTTTTGCTGAGGAGTGTCTGCCCTCTCTGCACAGAACACACTGGCACCTTCTCACCTCTCATCACTCCAGCCAGAGCCAGCCAGTGGAAGAAGGTTTACTTGGGCACTGTCAGGGTTTGTGCTGAGTTTTGGAACCAATTTCAGGCACTTTTCCTTTTTCATCCCTCTCAACTTGTTGCTGCCAGTTCCAAACTATCCTTCAGCTAACCTTGCTCCTTTTCTTGCTTGTTCCTGCATATGCCAACACTCTGCTTTCAATTTAGATCTGCTAAAGGTAGACTTTACCTGGAAAAAATTTTTGTGACTGGACACAAGGCAAAGCTGGACAAAGTCCCAAGACAAATAAAAATCCCTGTCATCCTTTTGTGGAACTAGCACAAAGGCCAGAATTTGAATTGCCTTAATTTAAATTCTGTGGACCATAAGCCTGCTGAATCTCATGTGTCACTCTGGAAACTTGACTGATTTCTCATAGCTACTATTTATATAATAACTGTATTATGAAGTTTTTAGAGATCCCTCATGGCAATATACTCTGCCACTTTGTAAAGTAAGTTTATCTGGAGATTATTAAAGCCTCAAGAGTGAAATCATACAGCTCCTTAATGTAGTATACAGCCTACTCTACTAAGTATAGAAGCATTTTTTTCTTTCACACTATAAGAACTATGTTTTTAAATACCTGGAGTGTATATAATCATCATTTGTACTGTAAAAGACAGAATTCTCCTGTGAGATACTAATGTGCTATTTTTAATTTACTATTGTCTAAAATACACAGCAGTAATCATGTTTATTCTCGGAAATCAAGTGTTCTCATCTCAGGGTGGGGCTCTTTTGTTGTGTCTTTTGCAAGCAAAAATTGCAGCCTGTAAAGTAATAATGCAATGTAAGGCCAGAAGGCACAAACATTTTTTTTCTTACAGTCACAGCCATTGTTCAGGTATCTGCTTTATGGGCTAGCCCTGCTGTGAACTGCCACAACTCTGGCTGACTCTGCTCAGAGACTGCATGGATCTGGCTGGGTTTATTAGCTCAGGCACAAATGCAAATATGATTATGCTGCTGCCAAAGCCAGCTTAGGTCCAAAAAGAGTCAAGTATCCTTCATATGACAGAGAAATGAAACAAACACCTGTAATTTCAGCTGATCCTGTGCTAGCCAGAGTGGATGTTTCAGCACTGTGTTCCCAAAATTAGAGGTAGAAAGGAGAGGGATGCACTGCTAATAGTTTATTAATGTTGATGAGAGCTTACTTGGTATGTCTACGCTGATAAAATTAAAGAAGACTGGGGAGAGAGTGCTGAAGCACTGATCCTGGATTATTTACATTGTTTAATTGCTAGTTTATTCCCTGGATTTTTTTCAGAGGGCTTCACCTTGTCCATTTCAAAAAAAGTGTGTCTAGGGTGGAGTCAGCCTTCAGCAGCATTACCACAGCAGGTCCCTTCTGCCTGATCCTTGGGTCATTCCCAGGCTGACTTCTATTTAGCAGCAGACTCTGCTTCATTACTCCCTTTAACTTAGGTTCAGCACAAGTGTGACAGCCTGAGCTGGCTCCTGTAAAAGGAATTCAAGCTCCATCTTTCAGAACAGGGTTCCCTTATCAGTCCTGTTAAAGTGTGTTTAGTGTCTAAAATAGTGCACTGGGACAGTATGCAAGTCAGTAAGACCAGGTAGCCGGGCTGTTGGGACTCTGCCCTTGGGGAAAGAATTGGAGGCTCTGAGACAATACTTAGAAAAAATACAAGGTACTCTATTGTCTATTATATCTTAAGCTTGTAAATTAAATGGCCTCTGAAAAAGGCAAGAATTACTTAGAAGACTTAACAAAATAGTACCTAATCTAAAGTGTTTGGCTTTAGAAACAATCTGTTTGATAATGTTTCCTGCCAAGTTTCACATAGGTAAAGTTCCTGCTTATGGAGGCCATTTGCCTAATTTTTTCAGCTCCCAATTCCATTTGTATTTATTGCTGTCCAACAAATAAATGTATTTCTGCAACTGCTAGACATTAAAGAACTGCATGTCTCCATAGTTACTATTTACAGTATCTTCCTCTGCTTAGAGTCTTGTGTCAATAAGCTTCTGCATTTAAAAGTAACGTGTCTTTATTTTCCAGCTAAAGAGATTACTCTCCTCACCAACCTGCTGACTAAATGAACATTTAGGCACATGTTCCTTTCATATATCTTTGGCCATTTAAAGCTAAGCATCTATCCTGACATATCTCTTCCACTGTCTAAATGTAGTCACGTAGCCTAAGCCAGTTTCCTAGGCTCCCTGTATAAACAATGGAGAAAGATAGTTGCAAAAAACCCCATGATTCATTCAAATTATTTTAGATGGTTACCTTAAGAAGTCTGAAATAAGATCCAAGGAGATATGAACGCCTACACCTCCTCTCACAAGTGGCATCTAATTTTTTCAGATCAAGAAACCAAAGCTACGAAAAGTTTAATTGCTTAGGCCCTAAGATACTGTTGCTCAACTAAAACAAAAAAAGACCTTACAGATCTCCAAGCTGGAGCAGCATTCACATTTTCTCAATCCTTAATAAGACATTTTGGATTGAAGATGACTATTTGTCTTTCATTCTTATTACCTAGGTTAAAACAAGATTAAATCTAAAAAAAAGACAAGAAAGATCAATCTTTCTTTTTGATTTTTAACTCTTTTTTTTCTGTCTTGTAGCCTAGGAGTTCCTTCAAATACTTCAGCTAATATCTCAACTGATATCAATTTATGTAATACTTCTAGAGAACTGTAATACTTCTGGGAAGCAAAACTAACATCAGAACTGCATCTATGTGCTTCATATTTTTCATTTGAACTTTTTCCATGACACGTCCTGTATCTGGCATATTGTATAGGTTGCATAAAGTACAGTTGTCATCATGGCTTTGTGTTTTCTTGAGACTAAACTGACTTAATAATTTTTATTGATATTTGTTGATGCCCTGTTCATTTTGTTGCGATCCTCTTGGACTCTTCATTAGCTTAAATTACACTGACTCAGAGACTTGTGAGTCTACTAAACAAAAAAAAGTTTAAAGTCAGGAAAAGATTGCTTATCATGTTGAGTCATCTCCACTTCCCCTAGGCCCAATGACATAATCTCTTAAATATTTTGAAATTCAGAACATGAAGTACTTCATTTTTTCACAAAGCATGTAACTGTTCTGAGACAGCCACATCTCAGAGGCCATCTTATGAGACCACTGAAAAAGCTATTGCGATGAAAAAGCAGCAGAAATAAGTAGGAGGGAAGGGAATAGCATCTAAACTCAGCTCTGTGATTCATACAGTATAATCTTTAATATATTCAGTACCTAATAACAGCTCTTTCTCATGGGCCTGTTTTTGCTGTAATGGAAACATTTTATAATGTGGTCCCACCATCAAAACCTACTTGCAAGTCTGCAACACTCAACACCACCTGATCTTCACCTATGATGCACAGCTGAAGTCCTTAGTGACACACATTTTATGCAGGGAAAAGTTAAAAAATATTTGAGATAAAGCATTTATGACTAGTCTGCTACAATGTACATGGTTGCCAGAAGGTACCAGTATAAAGTGCAAAACGTCCTTTTGGGGCACCATGAACAACTCTTATTAAGAAGACAGATTTTTCAAGTGCCATTGCTCTTATTAACAGAAAGAAAAGAGGTACTTTACAACCACCATTGTTCTTATCGGCAGAAAGAAAGACCAAAACACTTCAGGTGTCATGGTTTAACCCTGGCCAGTAACACAGCCCTGCACAGCCACTCGCTCACTCTCCTGTGTCAGCGCAGGGGAGAGAAGTGGAAGAGAAATAATGATACAACTCATGGGTTGAGATAAAGGCACTTTAATAGGCGGAGCAAAAGCCATGCACGCAAGCATAGCAGAACAAGTTCATTCACCACTTCCCATGGGCAGCAGGTGTTCTGTCTCTCCAGGAGAGCAGGGCTCTGTCACACCTCATGGTGACATGGGAAGACAAACGCCATCACTCCAAATGTTCCCCACTTCCTCCTGCTTCCCCCAGCTTTGTGTGCTGAGCATGACACCATATAGTGCAGGGTATCCCTTGGGTCAGCTGTCCTGACTGTGTCTCCTGTCAACTTCTTGTGCATGCCCAGCCTCCTCACTGGTAGGCCAGGATGAGAGAAAAGATCTTGTCTTAGCATAAACACGACTCAGCAACACCTAAACCATTACTTTCTTATCATCATTATTCTCATACTAAATCCAAAGCAGGGCACTGTACCCCCTACTATGAAGAAAATTAACTCTATTGCAGCAGAAGCCAGGACAAGAACCTAAAATGGCTCAAGCCTATAATGAAAAAGAATGCCTACTAAGGACACTCTTTATTAGATAATAATGAATTGAAAAAGAGACATAGCTACAGATTTGGGGAGGCCAAGCACTTCTGAATGAGTGCTTTAGTGAGCTGTCTATAGAGTCAGACTTTATTACATCCTCTATCTCTGGCCCAGAAAACCTTAAATTCATTATTGAACAGTGACTTACCTTCAGCAGGAGGGTTGTAGGTCACAGTGCCCATGCATTGTGCCTATGTAAGAACTCAGCTTTAACTCTCCCATCCTTTCTTCCTCAACATGAGAAAATAACTGGATTAGATCTCCCTTACCCTGCTCAGATGCCATTGAATCTTCTACCTCCCCACTGCTCTTTTCAAATTAAAACACTGCTGAAACCAAGTGTATGCAGTATGTATTCCACCTGAAATTTATAATGGCATATGTATCTTTGCTTTATGAAAATATTCCAGAGACTATATATAGCTAGATGTCTTAAAGGTATGTTATCAGGAAATTTGTCATTTTCAGGGATTTTTGATTGAAGCTAGAGCCCAGTCTAGAAAATGTTGTTGTTCACAACACCAAATCCCATGCAATTTTTGCCTTGCCAGGACATCTGGTCCATTAAACAATTAGGCCAAATTTGTACAGTGTTTTTTAAAAGCGACGGGACTAGAATCCTTTCACCAAGGTCCAAGACCTAAAATCACAAGACTTAATTGTTAAAAATGCAAAAAAAAAAAAAAGTAAGTTCATTTTAAATGGAGTCTATATTGAAGCAAAGGAGTTCTTTTTTCTGGTTTCCTAACTAAAAGTTGACTGAAAACATTGCAGAATACAGCCACGTAGTATCTTTGAACACATGCTTTATGTTAGAGCATAGAGGCTGCAACGTTTTTCACTGTTCTCTGTTAAATCATGCATTCAGTTGTTTCCATTTATACAGCATCAAAGCAGTTGAAATCCAATTGAAAAGTTTCTTTAGACAACCATTGTGCAGGAACATGATGTCAATATTAATAAAGGCTGAATTTCCCCTTGGCTCACTTCTTACAGATAAGCTTTTCAATAATACACTGCTTGCACCAAAGGTCTGATGGGACTGGGAATAGTAAAAAACACTAATAAAAGAATGTTGAATGTTTTTATATTAAATTTCCCCACAGGCAAACTGAAAAGCCTACTTAGAGTACGCCAATCAACATGGCACTTATTAAATGTAACAAGAGTCCTGTTACAACAGATCTTTAAAGCCCCTAAATATGAATTAGAAAGTAAAGACAAAAGACAATTACAGATGTATTTCTAAATTGAAGCCCTGGACACCTCACCTGATACTCATGAACATGACACTATGTTTGATCTTCAAAAAGACTCCATTTTTATCAGCCTACAGCTATAATTTTATTACTGCTATTTACTGTGGTTAAGAATGTTATCCTTTCCATTTCCAGCCTTTTAAAGTGCATTTTTATGTTTGAGAAAAATACTGTAATTATTTAGGAATACATGAAGTCAGTAAATAGGGTACAATATCCACAGAGGTTTGGGCTGGGTAAAGTAAGGAAAATGGAAGTATCTGAATGAAAGTAGTGACTACAGTTAGACCAATTAGAACAAAGGCTCATGTCTTCTAATCAGAACATGGACGACTGAGTGCCTGAAAAACATTTCATTGTGAGGATTACATCTGTTACACAAAGGCTCGTCTCTCACACCTGAATTTAAGCAATTTTTTCCCCCTGTCAAGGTAGTGACAAATATATTAAATCTGTCTGTCTTCTGAGATTGCAAACCCCAATCTGAGATTTTGCCTTGGGCACAGCAATAAAAAATAAACTCAATTGTTAAGCATAAGGTTTACTTTCTACAGATGGAAAGAGAAAGCAAAAATAATTCAGGACCTTTTGCAGGATTGTAGTTTATCTGTAAACAACCAGATTATATTAATCTAAATTGCTGTGATAAAGTCAAACGCCTAAGAAAGGACAATTCCTAAAACAGTATTGGCATTTGTGTTAATTGGTATGTATTTATTTGGAAAAAGATGTGCATTTTATTAGACATCTTATTAAACAAAAAGAAAACCACCAATAAAGCCTTTGTGAAATCCATACTAGCGCTGAGTATTTTGTTTGAAGCTGCAAGTGAAAGGACAAGGCAATGGTTATCAAACTCTGTTCTGTGGACTCAGTAGTTTTCTAAGTTTGACACATGAAAACTTAAATGTCATTTGAAAATGCTGACAACTCACTAAATATGTTCCTCTCACATTTGATGAGACTGCACTGGGGATCTTTCAGGTGATTTTCTATTTATATTGGATCATATGTTACATTTTTCACAAAGAAGCTATACTTTTATTATAAAGCAGCAGTGACTGTCTTAAAATATTACCCAGGCTATGGAATACTTTGAAACCTTAGCTTAGTTTTGAAACCTTTCCCATGGCTCACAACTCTGAAATACATAAAATACATCTTGCATGTATGGATAAGTTCTGAAATGAACAGATTAAGTGTCATCGTTTCCAAAATGAATTAACACTTGATAAATATTTTAACTAGTGTTTCAATATAATTCAATTTTATTTATTCAAAGTTTATTTAAGCAAAGTTGAAAATATATTCTACCAGGTATTTGTTGGGGTTTTGCTGTAGGCTCGCAGAAACAGATTTAACTGTATGATCTTTGCAATACTGATGGAGATATAAATGTTATCAATAGCTATATTGCAAGAAAAATGTATTTCCCATGTCCAAACTAGAACATATCAGCGGATATCAGCCATTTTTTGATGTGATAGTTAGCAAATTTATTCACTAAGTAGCAACTGGATCAGCAAGAGGTCTTTCTATTTTACATGCAAAATTGAAACTAATTAGTATGTGATAGAATAGCAGGTCTAGAATATGTGTGAAGTAATAATAAATTCATTCTGTCTATTAAGTTGAAAGATAAATAAAAACAGACTGGTAAAAAACAAGTTATGGATTTCAACAGGAGATATTTCCCACATAAATTTCAGAAAAATGTTAATCGACCAATAGGTCTGAAGACTTAGTGGATGAAAACAGACAAAAACTTGGTATCACTTTGGAAAGGCTCATGAATTTGGAGAAAAATGAGCCTGACCTACTGACACAACTACATATTTTAAGAGAGATATCAAGAAAATGCAGAAAGCAAAAATCAAAATACAGAAGAATTGTAAAATATTCCTAGCAGGTCAAGAATTAAAACTCAAGAAATTAAAAATCAAACCAAATATGACACTGCAAAAGTTACTAAAACAAGCAACAAAGTCTTTAAAACCAGAAATAAGAATACTGGAAGGAAGCTGTATCCCATACACAGTCATTGCTTCTGGTTCATTAACTAAAAGAATGCCTGGGGTTTTAATAAGAATGTGGCAGCTCTACTATAGTGGCAAAAGCCAGATGAATAACAAGACTGACATAATAAACTCATAATTATTAGAACCAAGATGGAAACAGAACACATAAGTCTTAATGCTCTCAAACTCTGTGTCTGTTATGCCTGTTTTCACTCTGTCTCTGAGTACAAAAAGAGCCAACATCCAGAATTACAAGTCCAGCAGCAGCTCTCCGTCAATTCAACAGTGAATAATAGTACAGCTGGAGAAAAACAAATACAATGCATCAAGGCAGGGCGAGGGAGAGAAATCTATCAAGACAACCTTTAAGACTGCTCATAGTTACTTTACTTTTGTGGCATAAATTCAGTTCAGGGTAGATATAAAGTAAACTGACCTAAAGGATTTTTAATTTAAGTCATTCTAATTTACTTGATATGATCTAGGAATGAGTATATCTCATCTGAGTAAAAGTAATTTTTCGAGTTTTCTAGATCATCTGTGACTGCATAAATCCCTCGATCAATAAATTTTAAGGTCATAAGAAACCACTATGGTAATCTAAATTGAACAATAGCCTCTGACTGGTGGCTTCTCTTTGGCCAATGATGTAGATTTTAAACAAATTCCCTTTACTGGAAAATTCTTGCTATAAAATATATATGTCATCATGCACCAAATAGAATTGTTATGTTACATGTATGTAACCCTAGCTTTCCACCAATTATATTGTTCCATTTGTTTATGGAGATCCATTCACATTAGGAAGCTGCAAATGATACAGCAATACAACCTAGTGAATCACAGAATGTTTCATGTAAGAGCTAGGTGAAAGCAAAGCTATCTACAGATAGCATGGAAATAATTGGCAACAGCACTGAAATCAGTTTTTACCCATGTGCAAATGCAGCATGAAGCAGTTATGGTCTTGTCCTTCTCTGAATGTTTCAAACCCTTTACTCTTTCAAATCTGAATTCTGTGAAGTCAAAAACTGTGAAGCTTTTCAGAAATGCAAGCTAATGTTTAGATTGAATAAACACTTTAAAGATGTTTTCTTTTTTGCTTTGTCCAAGCAGGGAAAAAAAAAAAGGTTAAAAGTTAAGATCAGTTTCCTGTGGGGAAGCTGATGAAATGTTTCATTATCTGTGCAGGGAGGCAGCCAGCTTCAAGGAAATGTCACTAACTTAGCATGAGACTCTTAAACTAAGTATCATCTCACCCAACAAAACCACAGGAATGCATTATAAGAGAGATCTGTAAAGTAAAATTAAAAAATCTGAAGCAAATTTCTACAGAGAGCATTTTCTTCTCCCTCCCTGACTTATAATTAGAGCCCCACAAGGAATAGATAGGTCAGCTTAGTAAATGAGAGAACCTTATTACTTTGTGGCATCCAATAGAGAGAAAAAGATTGAATATTTTAATAAAAAAAATAGTGGACATATGTATTAGATGTTTTCAACAAGTAGAAGATGACTTAGTCTTTTCTGCCACTATTTAAGCTCTCACTTCACGTTTCGGTTAGTGGCATCTGAGCAGAGACAAGGCTGTTAAACAATCAATTGAACATTTGTTTCTCACTTCACATTGATATCCCAGGAGGAAGGATGTTGTCCAACAAACACCAGTCTTATATGTAAATAAGACATAGGGTATGTATTCCCTTTCCCTCTCCTCTTTCCCAAGTGGGAGCCTGGAAGGGGAAAGAAAGGGCAATTTCTCAGTCAAGACTCTTTCTCCTTGTCTACCTCTCAGTCAGCCATATGGGCTTTCAATTAGAGAACTGCAACAGCAATTCTTTCTTTCTGTTGGATAATTTTGAAAGTCTTCATAAACAGTATTAAATCTTAAGCTAAATTCTAATTTATTCTAGGTAGATATAATTCTTAACTCTATTCATCACATTTTACAGTGACTCATATTTAGGAAAAACAAACTGAAGCTGTCCACCAAGCAGTTGATGAAGAGGAAATCTGATCATATTCCCCAAGATTAACTGCTAATAAAAATAAATTAAAAGAAGCAATCTTGTCCCAAAAGACTTCTAAAGGGAGCTCACAATGAGTCAGTGACAAAATGGCTTTCACTTCTGTGACACTAAGCAGGCCTGAATCTCTGCAGTAGCTTTATCAAGGCTGCTTGTCTATTGATAGCAGGAAGCCACATAGTTTTCTTCTTCCTTGTGTATACACAGGATGCCAAACATATCTCATTAAGAACATCTGCACTCTTTTCTCAAGACAGTTTTGAAGGGTGCACTGCAGCCGGGCCGAAAGCGGTGCCATGTGCATTCTGCTGCCCTAGCAGGTCACTGCCTGCTATGCTGTGCCAAGCAGGGCTGCTCTGCAGATAACCAGAGGCAGCTAATTGCCAGGGAAGAGTCAGTTTACTGTCCCACTAGCACCTTCTCTTTCCTCCACTAAATCCACAACAGAGGGTAAGAGCTGGGGATTTGAGAGGTTTTGGTGGGTTGATTTTTTGTTTGGTTTTTTTTTTCAGTGTGTTTTTTCCCCTGTCCCAAAAAAGTGAGGAAATAAAAGAACAAACCCTCAAGCTTTAAAAAAGGAAATTTGAAATTACTATTGCTTTTTCTCATTACACTAGCACTCAAAATCTGAGTGCCAGTGAATTTTGAAAAGGTGATGCAAAAATGAAGCTCTGTGCAAAATCAGGAGGTACATTACTGTCATTAACATTACCAGTTCAGGCAGCGTCTTAAAAAGCATTCTAAGCATGTGCTCCAAAAAGCAAACTGATTTGACTCTTTTATCTGCAAACCCTTTGATTTGCGTTATGATGAAGATTTAAGGGAAATTTCAGTTTGCAAAAATAGTTCAGAACAAGAAGTTGGCACCATCACCTCTCCATATATCTTGGATGGTGAATAGATCCTAAAAGGAAAAAAAGAAAAGAAAGGTTCCATGCACACAAGGGCAGTGGAGGAGGAGTGGAATAATTAGCTGGTTGCTATAGTAATACAGATAGAACTAGGACATCCCACTCACATGAAAAGTTTATCTTAGATTTTTGTTAAGTATTCCTAATATAGTCATTTTTCTTGTCTTTGAAAATCCTAAATTCTCAGTTTTGCTCTGGTTACGGTGAAAATACATTTCAATTTTCCAGAGAATTTTGGTCTCAACAGACAGAAATCTTCAAAATTGCTAGGGTAAACTTGACTGGGCATCTCTACAGTAAAAAAGAGGGGAACTGACAAAGAATAGAAAATTCAAGACAGAGCTGCCTCACTGCTCTTGCCATTCACAAGGCACTCCAGAAGTTTGACTGAAATAATAATAGTCTGTGTAAGACTGCTGTCTGTCTTGAGTACCTTTTTCTCACAAACACTGATGACTTTGTCGACTCATATTTTATCACCCCCAAGAGCTAATTGTAAATTTCCCTGGGAAATTTGACAAAGCAACTTGGAAAAGGACACATAAAGCTGGACACAGAACAGAGGCACTCAAGACATGCTTTAAATTATTGCCTCAGTGTTTGCAACCAGGAAAATCGTATGATATGCCTAAATAGATGAAAAACCACTTCTGAGCTCTCGGAATAAATAAATGCTGTCCTAGATGTGACCAGATAAGATCAGTGTGTGAAAGAGCTCAGGACAGACTGCCCTATTCTTCTGTTCTTATCAGTGAAGGGGGGACAGTACTTGACACCTTCACCAAGACATTTGAAGATAATTAGGGTTAATAATTGACTCTACCCTTTGCTCACCATTCTCCAATCATTTTGGTTATCCCTAATACCTTCCAGATTCTCCCAGTGACAAAGAGCAGCTGGCTTTGCTCCTGAAATGCATGCACCATACCTGAATGTTCCACAGAAACTTGAGCTGGAAGGCAGAGGCCTGAAATTTTATGTAGAATACAAACAGGATAATTCGGCTTCTGCAGCCTTTTTCTGGACACATTTCCAGATAAGGCATACACTGGTCTATGCTGCTGGAGTAATAAAAATGATCACCAGGCAAACAGGAAATTCTTTTGAAATTTGGTGTTCTAAGTAAAGCTTAGTTTGTAGTTTTATAAATTGGCAATAATGAAGCTCATGTGAGTCCTTGGGATGGAAGGATTCTCCCTAAGAATATGAGGTATTATTAATAGCAATTGCACTTTTATAGATAGCATGATACTTCACCTGTCAAAAATGGATTCATGCTGTTGAAGCAAATGCAATACTATTCAAATATACTTACATCAGACTCCTTTCCTTCTATGTTGTTTCTCGGATTTCTTTTTCTCATTGCATGATTGCTATTTTTCTAGCTTTTGCTCAGATGAAATGGAGCATATTAGACACTTCAGAAAATAAACTAACACATACATTTCTTACACCGTGCCACTATTCCCCAGACATTGCTGAGAACTATGATTCATCTTTGGAAAGTAAACTCCAATTGAAATTACTAGGGTTTTTTTTCTGGTACTGAGTGACATACATAATCACTCATCTAAATATGGACCAGATGGGACATATCCTAGAGCAACAAGAAGCAGGGGAAAAAAAAAGATAGATTTGTTGATTTTTTAAATTATTTTTTTAAACTTTTTATTACTATATCGTGGCAATTTGAACATTGTGGTCAATGTCAACATATTCCTCTGCTCACTGGGGACTTGTGTCATTGTTAGAAAATTGAACTGTGACACTTGTTTATTTAAATAAGACTAAAATATATTAATGTAAATATTAATTATCCACTCATAAATAATCTGAAGATTGTCTTCTGTAAAAGCTGAAGGAGACAAATATGGTCATAAAATGCATATTAGAGTCTCTTGCACAGAAGTACTGTCTTTCTTATTAGTGTCAGAATGCACACAAAGCTGAAACATTTATAAAAGCTGCTCTGCAAATGTTTCTGATTGTCAAGACATATACTTCCTTAATGAACTTGAAATTTCTCTGGTTAAAATGAGTTCCCAAAAGAATTTTTTTTTTAATTATCAACGATAAAAAGTAAAGAAACAAATTCAGATTTATATAATTATTTCATCCGTATGCATAAGAAATGAAGAAAAAATTAAAAGAGCTATTTAAATGTAAGAGCTCTGTTCTCTGTGAGACACATTGACATTGGGAGAGGTGAAAAGAAGAGCACTGGAGTCATTTTTGCTCAAACTACACTGACAAGTAGGCTAGGTACTCCCAGAGCAGGAAAGCACTCAAGGCAGTGATGTAGAAATGCTTCCTCTCTACTGAAGTGTTCCCACAACTAAGGTAATTCACAGAGGTCAATTATATTAGCATTCAACTCCTTCCAATAAATAGACCAGCATTAATAGACTGGTGTGAAGCTCAGATGTATCCTTCATGTATAGCTGTAAATTTTCCCCAATCAGCTGCCCTGAGCTCTGGGTGGAGCCTCCAGGCTAAGCAGTGGATAAATGCAGATTTCCATAGCAAAATATGGATTGCAAAATCCTCAATTCTAACTAAAGCCTACCTTAGCCACCCATGGCCTTCTATGGCCCTGCATATATTAGACAATTAGAACAATTAATTAGATAACTTACATTTTCTAACTGCCTTAAAACAATTCAGGTTTTGGGATAAGAATTTCAGAACCACCATGTACACATTGCTTTCTATGAGGTGTTTGTCAGGTTTCAAGTCCAACCATTTTGCAACTATTCTTTTGGAAAAAAAAAAAAGGCAAGTGGAATTATTCAGTTTAATGTATAAAAGTACATTTTTCACCCTCTATTGAATCCATCTACTTCATATGAATAATTGTGCTTTCTAATTAAAACAAGTGACAATTCTTACAGTATTCTCATATGTACCAATACATCTGATGGTGATTTGAAATAGAGGAAGTATTCATAGCATTAACCTTTTCCTATCATCTTTTCTGTTACAATAGACAAAAAATCTTTTAACAAAAAGTGTTTAGTACATAATTGCACATCTTCCTTTGCTAATAAATGACTAATCGGTCATTCATTCATTCACTTCATATTAATTGTTAAAAGATGAATTATGATGAACCAACCTATTATTAATATGCACATTATATGTGTATCCATGGAAATTCCATTGCAATATGGTGATTAACTAATGCACCATTATTTTAGAGTTAATTATTATAGCATTAGAAGTAAGTATGAAGAAAGGATTCAGGGACTTTTTCCTATTATTTTTCTTTGAAAATAATTTTATATTTTACCATATTAAAAATGAATCCAAGGAGAGAAATGCAGGGATCTGAAGTTATTTCATTTTATTTCCCTAGTTTCTTTAATTTTCAGCTTGTATTAATGATTTTTTTAAATGGCAAATACCACAGTCCAACCACTCTACTAAGAAGTAACAGCTGTCTACTAGGAAAATTAATTTCTTGACTTCTCCAAGGTTGTAATGAAAAATATTTAAAAAATCAAAATTCTAGTATTATATATTAAATATATTTCATTTATAATTAAACTCTGTTATTGTATTAAAAAAGAAAACATACAAACAATGCCTGAGATGCATATATACAGTAGATAAATATATCTGTCTAGTGAAGAGTCATTTTCATGACTTGTTTGACCTAGCTTTAGTTAAAAAACTAAATCTTCAGTACTCATGATGTGTGCTTTTTTTCTTTTTGCTTTGAATTTCAAAGATCTATGCTTATTCAGAATTCAGTTTGTGCCTGTGTATATACATACACACACACGCACACAGACACACACACACACACAGGTTCTTCTGGTATGCGACATATCCGTGTTTAATTTGCAACTTTGACAATAATTCCAGTAAAGAATTATTGCTGATGTTATGGATAACTATACTAAGTTTTAAATGATTCGATTATTTCAAGAAATTTTCACTTGCAAGAATTCAACTATTAAAAAAAAAGTTCTGTAGTCAATGATAAAAGGAATCTCTTAAATTGTTATGCTTATTTAAATCACAAGGTATTAGATGGCATTTTTATTTTTTAATATATAAAAATTACAGTGGTTGGATTTTGTGTCATCACACTGCTGCAGGAACACCACCTTAGTCCCTGAAAGTTTTTTGCCTTAATTTAAAGCTTCCTCTTTAAATAAATCCAGTTGATCTGTGATCTGAGACAGTCCTCCCTTTTAAAATTTCATTTGATTGTTTTCAGACAAGTTTGAAGAGGATGCTTTTGTAAAAAGATAAAAGACAAGCTGTGGTTCAAACTGCTTGTTAATCAGAGTGTCTCTACCTTATTCCAGAATATTACTAGATCACAATCTGAGATCAATGGGATTTATACTTTGTTTAGGTACTTTCCTTAATCTTTCATTCATCTTCACAGAAAAAATGAAAAAAAAATTTCTTAACTCTGAAATCAAAATAAACTGTCATAGCAATACTTCAATGAAATTTCCTTAGTTTTATTACATGTCTTTGAAATCAGCTGTGTTTAAGACTGTAGGATGCCTTGAACCCCTTCCCTTGATAACTGGAAGCTCATGGGTTTTGGACTATGACTGCTGGGAAGAAGAAAACATATGTCCTTAGAACAGCCAATATTGATGCTTAAAATGTCCACAAAGGTGTTACCAATGTAAATAAATTATGAAAGATCATGATGGAAACATTCCCACACTCAAATATCAAACATGGCTCAGAAAACTTGTTAAGCAAAGTATCTATATCAAACATTACACGAACCTACTTTTGGAGAGAAAAAGAATTCACTCCCCATCTGACAGTTGTGATGATACTGATCAGTAACCAAGGCTGCAGACTGCTGGCTGATGCTGAAGTTAAATGTGTATGACAGAAATAGCAGCAGTGATGGATGGCTCTGGATCTGCTGAACTGACAAAATGCTACCGTGTTTAGGATGCTTGGTTGTCAGTAAAAACAGGCAACATAGGGACATGATATTTGCAGTCTTTACATGGCATAATATAAAATGATGGTCAGCACTGAACCTTGACTACTTGACATTAACAGTGTTAATTTATATGTAGAAATCTGCCTACCACAGCTGTGGTTCAGGTCATTTGTTGAAATATCAACATGGAGTACAAACTAACATATAGAAGTTGAAGCTGATGCAGTTGCAAAGACACATGAAACAGACTTCTGCACTGATGGTAATGAACAGTGGGGCTTATTTGTGTCCATGTAACTTACAGGAAATAATTAAAAAAAAAAAAATCAAACAAAGAGATGAGCCAGTGGTTCACAGAATATCATGATGCATAGTTCCTTTTCTAAATCAAGACAGCATTTCTATCCATCCATTCTTAGTGTTTTCATTGAATCAGCATCCATAGTTTCCACCAAACTTTTTTTTCCCATTCTGGTCTGCTTGTATTTTAAGCTCTTCTCTTTCAGCTAAAGCAATCTCCTTCAAAAAAAAAAAATCCATCAAGTAAGCTTAGGAATTAACATGATTCTTGGCTTCATTTATGGGTCATAAACCTTTTCCTTATTTTGTCCATTTATTACTAAGACTAAAAGTCCTTTGGAGAAGATCCATTTGCTATTTCATACAGTGTCCAGAACATATAGTTCCCCTTTTTACCTCATTCTCTGGTAACATCATAGCAAATAATGTGAAAATGGATATATTAAGCTACCAGATTAGATTTAAGGCCAAAACTACTCTGAGCTGACCCAGATGTGTTTTCCTAAGGAATATTCAAGTTTACATTGGCCTTAGGACACTTGGAGTTACCTGACACAAGGGGACATACCCTGTGCAATTTCCAGGAAAACCCTCTTGTGGAGCTGTGGCTCAGAGGCTAAATTGGCATCCTTCACTTTATTTGTTGTTCTAATATCCTACTTCTGTTCTGTAGAACGGAATTCACCTAAATGGCTCTGTCTGTATAAGAGGTAAAAATCAAGAACTACATCCTCTGTAGTGAACAGGGAAAGATGGACATGTCCAGCAGATGATTCGATCACTCTCACTTAGGCATCTACTTTAGGATGCAACAAATTTCTTCTGGAGACACCTAGCTCACTTCTTAAATCAGAAACATATTTGATGGAAAATAACTGTTTATAATTTCATTCTAGTGTTATTTTCTACTCAGTGGCAAAATATTTTCCTCATTTCTACATTGGTATAAAATCGTGCATTGAATTAGACTAATTTTTTTTCACAGTTTCTCAAAATATTCATATTATGCTTAAATTTCAGATACAAAATCATGTTTGTGTGAGAAGAAGGCATTTGTACTTTCCAGAAAATGTTGATTTTGCTTACTCTTTTTATTTCCTGGAAAAATAATCATGTTTTTGCTGAATATCTGTAAAATTTGATCTTATACATACCTAGCGGTGTTTTAATATTGGCTGGTGACAGAAAATACTTTCAAAATAAACTTATCTGACTTTTTTTTCTGATCCACTTTCTCCTTCTCAGACTTCATGGTGGGAAGCATCATCCTTCTCAGTCACCCTTATACTGATTAAAATTAGCAAGAAGCTTTTCTGACCTATTGATTGCAAAAAGAAAACAAATTAAGAGATATACTGTCTCCTAGGTGTTAGGACTGGTAGTATTGATAATACAAGTGAGGAAATTAATTTTTAAGTTTAAAACCCAGCTTATGAAAGAAAAATAAAGACAAAAGTTCAGACAGTAAAACAATAGGGACTACAGATCGTTCCATTAAGTATTAGATAGAAAAGGGAGGTGAAAGAAGAGAAAGGGAGAACAGTAATAGGAAAACTAATAGAAAAGCAGATCCAATGTGCCTGCATTGATTTTTGTGATTACTGTTTATTAAAATGCGGTGGATACAGATTATCTTTCTTTCAAATGCTCTGTATTTATTATTGCTTCATTTGCCTTGAAATGATAACTGCAGGCACTTAAATAAATGGATTCCAACATTTTCTATTTTCATTCTACCCTCCTTGTCTGTGATAAGTACCCCTGTAGAAATGGTATTTTGAAACCTCTTTAAGCAATGTTTCTCTGTTAATCACAAGGCCTTTCTTTGTATGTCTTCTCCATGTACTCTCTATGTTTTCCATTTTATTCCAATGGTTGTAAAATAGTAAAAATTGCTTTACTTTTGGAAGTAAGTTTTATTTTGATTTTATTGTATAATTTATATTTTTGAGGTAGGCAGTCTAAGATATGGCAGACTCACTGGCTCTGCCACAAACTTCCTTGGTGACCTTTTACTCAAGTCCAGTCTAGGTTTTGATCATCTGCTAAAGTTCCTAGGCCCTCTAGCAGGAAACAAGTATATCTATGCTAAGAAGATTGGGGAAGGAGTTTTCTCCCAAGGAATCTTGATGTTTGCAAACAATCCATTGGAAATGGTCCCTTACACTCAAAATAAAATTCTATTTGTAGGGTGTTTGCTCTATTAGCTGGAATCTGGTCAGAGACTGCTTTAACTGCTTTAACTGACATAGGAGCTTTTCTAGGCACTCACTGCTTTATTTACCTGTAGAGGTGTATCTTTAAACTCTGTACATTGAATTTCTAGAACAACCATGATAGATATATATATATATATATATATATATATATACTAAAATTCTGAGAAATTTTACAGAATGACATTTATGCACTATGAGAATCCAGGCTTCCCTCATTGCATTACACAACTGCATCTTCAGAAGGTTATGTACCTTCTAAACAGTCTTCCTGTAAAGCAGAACTTTTACTTCCACCCTTGTTTGTCTTGCAGGTCACAGACAAGTACTTCACTGCAGTCTCTGGCTACAGGCTAGAAATCCACATATTTATACAGGCTCCTGGTCAGTTTTTACAGCCAGTGTTGAGCTCTGGGTAACAAAACACTAATTATACACCAGCCAATCAATTAAAAAATTGCTTAGCTATGTATATGAGTAGCATTATGACACAGGTATTACCTCTTGGATCAGGATTATCTCTCTTGGATAAGGAGGGTTGGCGCTAACTCTTTATTCACACAAAATACAGATTTACACTCCAGCACCTGTGGTGTCAGAACTATTCTCATCCATATGGAGAGCTGGTTTTTGTTTCAAGTGGTTCTGGAATGCCGAAGCCTACTGATGATGAAGTACATTCAATTGGCCAATTGCTGCCATAAGTCCACCAAGAAAACCTTACAGTGAAATTCGTCTCTTTCTAATCACAATTTCAATATTATTATCATTTTCCCAAAAGAGTGAAAAGATTTTTAGCAGCAATTTCCTACTTGCTGAGTTAATATGATCTGTATTTTTGCTATGTGTTATTTTATTTCTAAAAAAAATTCTGATTTATTTATTTACTTATATTTACTTAAAACACTCTTTTCAATCCTTATAATTCAGAATGTGTTTTCCCTAACATGTTTCCACCTCAATGACTTAAAATTTAAGTCAGTAATGTACTTAGACTACTTCTCTGAAGGTTTGAAAAGCACTGAGGAATGCCTGATGGATGCACCAAATACCAAACTTTGATATATGAATTAAGATAGAGAGATCTCCAAAACAAACACAAAAGCCATTTGCATTAATTTCAGCGTGAACTGTCACACTTACAAACTTTTCATGGCAGCAGCGTTGAATTCTGTTGAAATGGTAATTTCATAATTCTCAGAGATGGTACACACATTACTCAAAAAAAGCATAAAGGCACTGTGCAGTGCCTTATTAGACCGGAATAGTTATGTGATGCTACTGAGTAGTTTGTCCTCTTTTCTTTCAAATGAGAAGGAAAGGAAAACATGAGCACAGAATCCACAATGGAGGAAGGAGAACACTTATGGTGCAGGCCTTCTGAGTGCCCTTTCTCCATGCCATCTCCTAGTCTGCGAATATTGCCTAAAGCAGTGCCACTCTTGTTGAATTCCAGCTCTGATGATTCTGCCTTCCTCTGCTTCCTGCATAGAACAAGTCAAAACTGAAGCTCCTGGTGCACAGGACAGTCTGATTAGATCAATACCATTAAATAAAACAAGACAAGGGACCAATACCTATCCCAGCAGACAAACAGACTGGAAGCTCGTGTAACTATAGTACTTAGGATGAGCAAACCAGCTGTGTCCACACCACAGAACACTGTTCTGGAGTTCCTCCCTACCTGGTGTGGTGTTTCTATTGGTCTGACACTAATCCTTGGGTTTTGTATGTCTTGACAGCTTAAACTTTTTTAAACAGTGCAAGGGCTTTGCTGCAGCTCTGTGAAGTGGCTCATGTTGCCAGAGTAGGAAACTGAAGAAAGTGAGTTGTATTCTGTTGGAGGGGTGTAAGGGCATTGCTGAGACTGCAAAGTCCCCTAGGGATAAAACTGAAAACAGCTGTGGCTGGAGACAGTCCCATATGAGATACACTTATCCTGGACTGTCTTTTGATTGATATCCCTAAGATTGCATATTCCTTGATCTCTGCTTGGGTATTACTTTGAGTGGAACATGTTGGAGCAGGCCAGAACAGAGCCAGAGAGGGAGCCAACAGCTAAACAATGAAGGCACACAGCAGACTGACATTATTCAAATTTTGTCCTAGAGCTGTTTTATTTAGCTATGTGACCATACATCTTAGGGTGGAAATGTAGGGTCAGGCATGGGATCAACACAGTGTTTTTTGTCAAAAATTCTTCAGTGAAGGTCTGCATTTGAGCTCCAATACTTGGCTGAGGAGAAGGATGAAGCTTATTCATGTGCCAGCATGTACTCAGGTCTGTTTCTGTTCTGTCAATGAGGCTGGTGGTGCTGATCACAGCGCAGAGATCCTCACTGTGTTCTATCAGCCCTCGCAGCAACATTGCATGATTATTGTCGAGCAGGTCCTTCCCAGGAGGTCTGACATCATGTAAAATGTTGTGGAGATGTGTAGAATGCCTGTGGTTAGTCTCAGAGCAAAGGTGATCTTGCCACTTCTGAATTACAGGATGCTTGGGTGAGCAACACATTAAGTACAGGTCCTGGGGTATGTCATGTTTTTAATACGGACAGAAGGACAATTCCTTCTCACATATGACTGAGAAGACAAAAAGGGGTATTGCATAAAGTTCATAAAGTCTGATACATATTTGTCAGCTTCACTGCCTGCATTAGGCCTACATTCCCCTATATAACTTCCAGGAAAGTGAGAGAAATATGCACAGAAAAGTATTTCTTTGAATTAACAAAGTCCTAAGTTCTGTTATGCTTTGTGGTTTTGAGGAATTTTCTATTTGCTCCAACAGAAATCCAGCCAATCTACTCTGCCCAAATACTTCTGTAAAAAGGTAAAAAAGGATCAAGAAAACAAAGGAAACAGAGGAAATAGCCATTGACTCAAAAAGCTCATTGTATTTAACACAGCTTTTTGTGCTGGTTTTAAAACTGAGCCGGAAAATTTAAATCCACCCAAGCTGCTCCCTTTTCTCCTCACCCCTTCTGGTAATGGAGGAACACAAGGAAAGATTAAAAGCTGAAACAGCAATTTACTGAAAATTGCAATAATCACAACAATATTAGCAACAAAAAGTGTGCAAAAGAGAGAGGGTCATCTATGCTCAGAACTGTATTCACCACCAAACAAACAAACATGCTTCCCAATGTGGTGGACAAGAGTTTCTGTGGCTTAACACCCTCTCTCCTATCAGTCCAAAAGGTCCAACAGGGAACTTGGGCAAGCAAATTCCTTTTTTAGGATCCCTGTTGCATGTTTTCTCATCTGCCTATGATCAGACTCGTCTGTCTCCAGCACCAACACCAGCACCCCTGGCTCTGCTGGGCTCAGGCTCCATGTGTCTCAGCCCCGCACTGCTGTCACTCTCTCTCCCATTGTGTCCCTTGCAGTGACATCTTGGGCTCACTGTCACTGGCTTCCAAACCATAAAAGGCATGACTTGGAGGAATGGATAAAGGAACTGCCAGTGGCAGTGAGGGACTGACCTGAGGCCGGGCTGACCTGAGGTTCCACTGCCTTGTTTCTGTACCCAGGAAACCTTTTCATTGTTTTCATTTTGGTTTTTTTCCTTTAAAATTACTTTTTTAATTGCACCTCCTTTCAGAAATTAAATTATTTGGTTACAATTGGGTGCCCTCTTTAAAGAACAGAAATCTTTTCTACAGCTCTCAGTTGCTTGGGTCTTCTCTTTCTAACACCAAGTAATTTGTCTTCTCTTAAGCACAAGCCTACTTTTGTAAGAAGCGCTTGAAAACAGACCAAAACCCACAACACACACCTGAAAAGCTTTCTGTGGTATTTGCTGTAAGCAGATCCAATAGCATGCAAACACCTGAACCTCATTTTGAACATCTCAAAGGTCATTTAAATGAATGAACAATTAAGGTATTTTTATGAGTTTGATTACATCTCTCTTGCGAATGTTTTTGAGGACTGAAGAAGGGGGTCATAAAATATTGCTTCAAAGATAATTCCCTGGCAATTCTGGGAATGCCATCATAGCATTTACAACAAATCAGTAGTGGAGAAGAAGAAAAACAACACTATAAGTTACTTGAACATAAATTTAATCTAAAACTCATAGTTTATGAGTTCTTCAACCACAAAGTTGAATGGTCAAAAAGAAAGAATTAATCCTTATCTAATCCTTATCGGTATTTTTCCTGTGTTTGTGTTCCTGTGTGTAAGTTCCTTGGGGCAGGGAATGTTTGTGTATTGTCTAGCATTGTAATAATTTAGTCTGGATTTACAGCATTTGGGTAATGTCTTAAAACAAAAATAATAAACATAGAATTACTTTGATGTAGACATACAGAGACCACTACTATTTTGTAAAGTTTTTCCAACTCGGGTTAGCTACAATCTTTCCCTAGTTGCAGTAATGTCACAAAATGGGAACAAATGTGGGAATGGCAATGAGAGAGCTTTGAAAATGCATGTGTATAATATTAAGTACCTGTAGTCTCCACTGAAGGACTCAAATATTTGATGCATGGCATAGCAAAACACTTTACCTAATCCAGAGGGAGCATGGAGTTAACCAGAGTTTAATTTCCCACTCTACGTCCCTCAGGTAAATGACAGAAGAGTCTGATCATAGGCAGATGAGAAAACATGTTTTGGAATTAGTGTTCTGCTATCAGCTATCACACAATGGGTTTAACCTTAAAATAAAAATGCATTTTCTATGTATTGTTTGATTAATAATGACTTCTGAATGGTAGCCTTAAATGAGTGAGAATACCTCAAGAACATTTCTCTGTTTTCCCTGAAGTCATTGTACCACGTGGACATTCAATCATCAAAATCTGTAATTTTTCATTTTGAGAACTGTGTTGTAAATGGAAAATATATCTAAGTAGCTCAGTTTTTTCAGCACCGATTGCTCCTTCCCTCCTGGTTGTAATGAGGATTGCTTTTGATGATTATTAGGATGGCATTTTGCTATTACCAAGGCACTGGCATGAACACTTTCATGCTTTCATGAGCTCCTTTTTTTTTGGGTCGTTGACAGCAGGATTACACTGATTAGATATATCTGTTCAAAGTAGGTCAGATGAATCCTGCCCTAAATGTGGAGGCATTTTCACTGTGAGTACAAAGGATCCTGGGGTGACTGTTAACACTGAAATAAAATCACATGAATCCCGAAATTCCCGTCTTTTGAAGAAGAGAAGAAACTCCAATGAATTTTTCCATTTTGCTGCAGCACGGTAATTTCTTATGAAAACATTCTTCACCAGTAAAAGCATACCTGCAGTTCCAAAGTGTGTTGCAATTTATGCTGTAAAGGTAGTACTGTACCAAAGTGTTCTGAAAAAGTTGTGTAACTACACAGGAAGACAGCACATGGTCATTACTTTACTGTCACATCTCCTCTTAAATTACTGACTGGCACATTCTTCATATGGACAGAAGTATTCAACAACACATGAGTTATCATGCACTTCAGCTTCATTTCTAAATTATGTCTTTCTGATATACCAAAGGCATTACTGTAGTTTCCAGGAGGTATTCTTGTCCCTCAAACACAGAACAAAACCCAAAGAGAAACAATAGGCTATTTCTTTGTTATAAATTACAGTCTGAATTGCAGACTTGTGTTCCAAGAGACCTTTTCTTCTTCTTAACTGCCCAGCACACACTGAGTACCTACTATACTTGGTTAGGACCTTATATCAGATGAAAAGGAGTCCTGGGATCTGCCTCAAAGAATGCTTGTGTATTTTGCATTGAAACTCTACTTTCTTTATTTAGCTGGAAATGTCTTCTTTCAACAAAGATTAAAACTCCTGAAGATGAGTTTTTAGCCTTATTCCTTGGAAATAAATGGAAAATTTGAAGCCCAAACTGGAGTTAGGAGCTGAAGCAATGTGTTTTATGCCTCCATTGACATATGAGAGGAACATCAGAATAAAAAACTCTCATTAGGGAGAGAATTGTTCTGGTCTTAGGAAGAATCTGTTCAACTGCAACACTTTGTTTGAACAAATATTCAAAAAATCATATAAACTTTTACCTAACTTGCTGTATAAACACTTATTTGTATCAAACCCTGGGAACTTTATGTTCCAAGATTTGCTTTAATGTTCCAAGATAATGCTTAGGCCAGGCAAACAGGTTTGAGTGGACTCTAAAGCTAAAATATTCAAGCTATTATAGAAGAAGATTAGACTGGCTGAAATTACAGCAGGATATTATAATTTAGGGATCCTAATCTTATAGAAATCTTTCATGCATTAGCTGCTCCCTTCATGTTCTGTTAGGTCTCTCATTGGATGCAGGGAATTCATAGTTCTGTAAATTTCTAGAACATTTACAGACTTAAAATAATGAAAAGGACTATTCAATTTCTCCTGACATAGTACTTAGGAGTTTAAAATGTTTTAGTTTAGTTGTTTGGGTGGTGGTTTTTCTATCTTTTGCCATCACCTGAAAAAATTCATTATTTACTGTAGTATCAAATGTGGACTTGTCTTCTAAAATGCTCTAGGTATTTATTTATGTAAATATTATTTCCTACACTAGATCTATCCTAACACAAGTCTGGCTGGTTTTGCTTGGGCTTATTTTTTCATTACTCCTCCCTATTGAAAGAATTTTCCTTATTTTATTCTTTAATTTTGTCATGTTCAAAAACTGACCAATCGTGTTGATTTCTGGATGTCATCATGTTTCCAATGGATCTTTTTCCAACATAATCCCAATTTTTTAAAGATACATAAAATACTAGCAATACTAATGAAATACTAGCATTTCATTTAGTGTCCTGTCTGAGCAGACTTTAACGGACTTGTGGAATCAATGGAGCTCTGTTTCACAGTAAGACAGTGGGAAACTTTGAGATAAAATAGACAAGGTTAGCAAATATGCCATAAAACATAGTAAACAAAATTGAACAGCAAAATTTAAAAGCCAAATAGAAAAACTCCAACTGTGTCAATGTAAAAAAATCCTATTTGTCATTTTTGTATTTTCCCAGGGCAGACTTCAGGTTAAAAGAATTTTGCTCTATTCTAGCCCTGGAAATGAATCACCTATGTTTTTCCATTAGACTGTGTGTAACTGAGCTTTTGTTTATTGTATATTATCATTTATAAAACAGGTGCTCTAAACTATGCTTTTGATAGCTTTGCACTGTAAAATTCTATGGAAGAGGAAATATTTTATCTGCCTCTCACTGGTTTTCTGTAAATACCTGCACTGTTTACATATGTACACAGTGTGGTCACAAGATCCATTGTAACTGCAAGATTGGGCTGGATTATAAGGTTGTCTGGCAAGTCTCTACTTGTCATGATATACACCAGAGTCAATTATCCTACAGAGAGAATATGCAAGCTACAGTGGGGTCCAAAAGAGAGATAAAGGGGAAACTGGTCTTGGCAGTCAATCTTCTGGTATCGTGGAAAGAAAAAAGCAGAAGATGCTGGAGGATGGGTAGTTGGTAAGGAACTGAAGGAGGTTTTTTAAAATCTCAAACTTCATCAAGGCCACAGAAAGGACAATAAATTTCAGATGGCATGCAGCTCCTCCAAGGGAGGAGAGCGAACTTCTCATCTCCTGCTTGGGTGACAGAAAAATCATCAAACTAATAACTGACTAGAGAGGCATCAATGTAGCTCAAACCAGCATGTCATGAGTAAATTGAAACAATGACCACAAGCATCAAGAAATGACCTTTTTTTCAGCTGCTTACATATGGGTTGGATGCAATGAGCAAGAAGAACGGTAAATTCTCATTGACAAGAAGAAATTTTGCATAAGTGAAACAAGTGAAATCTGATGAGGTAATTCATATAATCAGAATACTGCAAGAACTTGTTAAAACCTATTCGTAAGGGACAGAGTAGATGCTGTGAAGGAGCTGCTGGTACACAAGAATCAAAATATATAGAACACAAGAGGCAAGTCTCTGTTCTCTGAAGTCTGTGACTGAGAGGTTCACAAGTATCTGTCTTCTGGGCCTTTCTGTGATATATGTGGGGGTGGGGAAAAGAATGGGGGGTAGGGAAAAGTAAGGTCAATGGAGAATTTCAGCTTGGAAACTTGGATAAAAGAGATTCAAACACTGCAAAAAGTTACTCAGAGAGCTTCTGGAATCTCCATTCCCACAGATGTTTACAATCTAAGGGGGCATGGCCCTTGGAAATCTGCTTTTGGTGATGTTGCTTTCACCAGGCTGATTGGATGAGATGATCTTAACAGATCCCTTATTACCTCAACCCCGTGAAAATCAATCAATTCCAGAGTTCAAAATTACTAATAATATGGCAGAAGAAGTGGCAGAATCGATCTTGTACAGGATAACTAAAAAAACAATCAGCTACAACTTCAAACCTGGGAAATAGTGCATTAAAATGTACCTATGGCTAGATTTTTTGGTAGATATGGGGAAGTATTAATATCACTTTACACATATACCTCAGTTTCTGTTCTATTTTAAAAGGGTGAGTTAACCACTGTACAAAATACGAAACAGTAGGCTTCTAACTAATAGAAAGCACTCCTGAAACACTTCCAGGGGAATAACAGGAAAAAAATTCCAGCTGTTTTAAAATTATGCTTTATGATTTCATAGATTATGGATGGTGGGTTTTGGCAATAGCATGGGGATGGTCCCCAGGACCTTTGGGAGTTTCATTTCTAAAGAACTATGACACAAAACAAAACACATTATAACCAGGAAAAGGATAGTTTCACTTTGGATATTAGAATGATGAGTAAAAACTTCCTAATGGTGGGAATGGTTACTGAATTTCGTATTTTTGACTTTACCTTGTTTATTGCTGCTTATTATGGGTAAGGTTTTTTACATATGTGCAGGTAAACAAAGAAAAGGACAATATGCACGCTTTAATTTTTGAAAGAACTATTTTCACAAAGTTGAGGATAGGCACAGCTTATTTGGAAGACACCATGGAAGGAGAAATTAATTAATTAATACTAAGTATTATTTAGTATTTTTATATAACCTAAGACCATAATTTATTAGAATATTAAAATATTTTGTTCCTACAAAAAAGACAGAATTACTTGGCTAATTTGAGGCAAAATGGGCATAAAAGTGGGTAATAGACTATAAATAATACAAAATAACAGTCATGAAATGTGGACATTTATATAGGAAAACTAAGAAGGGAACATTATTATAATAAAAATATTGGTTTATTTCTACACGGAGATCATAAAATTGTTGAAAATCATGCTAATAAAACTACCAAAACTGTACTTTCAGTTTCAAACCTTTGAGGATGACAGCTAGAAGTGCAAAACCACAAGCTTAGGCACAAAGAAGTTCTTAATCACAGTCATTTTATTCACAAAAGAGTTCAGGAGTTACAAGCCTTTGGAGAAAAACCATTTTCTGAAGAGCTGATGTCCATCACTGACTTTACACTTTCTGTGAATTTTGCTGAAATTCCAGGCTGGGATGGGTTGCTTTGGCACTTGCATATCCTTCTTCCAAGCAATAAAAAGCCAATGTGATCTCAGCCCTCATCTAGGAAGCCCTGGCCTCCCTGATGCCATAGGAGCTAAATATTTTTCTTACTGCAATCATTCTAATTTACAAAGAATGTACACAGAGGTTCCATTACTCCAAACACAGTACAATTAAACAACAGGAGAGCATTTCCTTTCTCACAGTTCTATGCCAGCTTTCCAGACAGAATATCACTCAAAAAGCTCTCGCTGTTGAAATTCTGTCATGACTACATGGTTTTCCCCTGTTTTCGTTCTGCTTGGTACTACTTCTTTGCTTGTTTTCTGACTATTTCTCTCTTACAGAGGCAGTACTACATGCAAATCAGGTACATCTCCCTGAATTTATATGCAGTGTAATCATGGGATGAAAAAGTCTATTATTTCATGAATTATAAGGAGAAGGATCTTTAATTGTGTCCCTGAGTTTTCCCATATGGAAATATTTATCACCTTTGACCTCAAGTAACTCTGTGGTTGCCCATGTGTCAGTAATGCTTGGTTAAAGTATCCTAAATTCATATACCTTCCAGGATTAATAAGCAGACACTCAATACCTTGAGAACTGGCTAACACTCCACTCTCAGATGTAGGGGTTTTTCAACAAGAATTGAATGGTTTCAAATATGGGTCATAAAAACTAGGAATTAAAAGATGCTGTTCAACATTTCCATATGCCTTAGTGAATATCAAAACATTGTTGATATCTCACATTGCTGACACAGAGATTGGCAGAGTGGTACATAATGATGAAGACCAGGAAGGTATAAAGAAAAATTTGGATTGCTTGGCAAGCTGAACCCATTCAAGTTAAATGCAAAATTATGCATCTAGGTCGCATTTAACAGTAGAAAACTATATTCTGGAAATCAGCAGCTCAGGAAACAATGAGAGGTGTCATAATATCATCAAACCCTACATGATAACACAGCAAAGAGAACTGTTTCAGGTCTTTGAGGCACAAACAGGCAAGGTGACATTTAGGTCCAGAAAGAATACTCTTCTGCTTGAGTGTTGAGGTTTGAGAATACAACTCATGTTTACTACTTGGAATAATGCACAAAAAGAGCAAGAGAAGTTGTTGATTTTTCATGTCTTAGCCCTAAAAAAATGAAGACAGAATTATTTTTAGTAATGTGGTTTATTTGAACACCAGGTTACTATAATCAAACCAAATTAATAGAATTAATGAAATAATTAACACTTAGTTAACACTAAGATTATCAAATCAAGGTTTTAAGCTGTGTGGTTTGATGAGTGATTTTTTATTGACTGAGTCACTGAGGATTACATTTTCAGCATCTGTAAAGAAAACCCATCAATTCTAGAAACTTTTGGGTTTAGTCTGTTGCACACAAGAACAAATGAATGAAAGACTCAAGGATAGGTTGATGCCCAGATTGTACACATCGAGTCCTGCTCTCATTTTTGTAAATACTGTCATATTAGGTTGTAGTAGCCCAGTCCCTAAAGGTGGGCAGTTTATCCAGCTTAGTTACAGCTTCTGAAGGGCTCAGGTGAGAGTCTGGCTGAGTATTGTGCATTGAAGTGGGAAAGGATTATAAAAAATAAAATATAGGCCTGAGTACAGAAAAAAATTGAACTTTTCCTTGATTAGGAGCTGGAGTTGTCCTTGACAGCATTGTAAATCACTGTCTCACTAGCCAATCCTGCACCTGTGCCAGGAAATAGTAATGATGATATTTTCTTACACCTCCAGCACCCAACAGAAATGCCAATAGCTTGAAATATATAACTTTTTTATTATTATAATCCCTCTCTCTTCTGAATGCAGTGATTTGGTGGCACTTGTTTTGCTTGAAATTCTCTGTGTTTTCTCTTTTAAAGAAACAGAAAATGAACAAACCAACAAACCAAAAAAAAATTACCTGCCTCTCCATTAAGGGATCTTTTATTGATGTCCTACCCTACTCTTCCTAGATCTGCCCTCTTGCTCTACATGCCATCAGCCATGATGATACATGTCTCTCTCACTTTTGTTAGAATGGGAATTATATTGCTTCCCTTCACCCACCATGGAGCTTTGAAAAATATTAGATCTAAGAAAAACTAAAAAGTGCAGACATAGTCAAGAAGCAAAAGGAAGATTGACCACCAACACAGAAATCAGGCTTCCAGAACTACAGACAGAAATCTTGGTGGCAAGCCTCTGTTTCCTAAATCTTTTACTGTTTTATTCCCTCATTAGGCGCTAGGTTTTACTTCTTGGTTTAGTGGACTACATTCACCACTGGCGTATGAATCAGCCTGCTCCTTGTTTGCTCTTTTATGGCATCAAAGCTCTTGTACTTTTGCCTTCTGTGAACTAACTTCTCAGGAGAGGCTGTGGGAGCCTTCTCCATGAGACCCTCCTGAGCAAGGTATTGTTCT
Organism: Agelaius phoeniceus; assembly: GCF_051311805.1. Lineage (NCBI taxonomy): Eukaryota > Metazoa > Chordata > Aves > Passeriformes > Icteridae > Agelaius > Agelaius phoeniceus. The sequence goes on from NC_135266.1 coordinate 52,179,664, forward strand.
TGAGAGTGAGAAGTAGGTGTTTAACCTTCCTCCATGGTGTGGGCGCTGGATCCTGGATATCGGCCTGCCTTACAAATACTTCAGCTTATCAGGCAAAGAGTGGAGAGCAGCAGCATTTAAATCTGTCTTGACTGATAAGAATAAAATTGTCCTGTTGTTTCCTAGTTCTCCTTTGATCACACTTATGGCTTGGGTAGTTAGGCCCAGTGTTTGGTTTGGGGTAACTGGGTTTGATCTGGGGCTTACAAATCAAGGAGAATGAACGCCATTTAACTTTATGTATGAATAAACAAACATCTACACCCAAGCAAGATGTCTAGTCTCCATTTGTAATCAATGAGGGAAACAGATATTTTTAGGGAGAGACTAGTCATAACTATTTGAGATGTTTCTGATAGAACGAGATAAATGAATCCCCGAACAAGCTCTTGTATTTAGGTACTTGTATTCCTTTTCCACAAAGACAGTGCTGACAACTAGCTTAGGCATAAATGTCTATAAGTGGTGGTGGTACTACCTTCACTCCAAGGATACTTAGCATTAGTGTCCTCCCTGGGCCATAGACACAAGACACCTCAGCCTAGAAGTGGCTAAATCCCATGCAAGTCTTTGTATGAACTGGAGCTCCCAGTGAAGCTGCCCTGCTCCATGTTATACCCATTCATCAGCCAAAGGCCATGAGTCTGCCTTGAATTAAAGATGCCTAAAAAGACACCTGTGAATGCTGGGTTTTCTAGATAATTTGTGTGTGTGTGTGTGTGTGTGTGTGTGTGTGTGTGTAAGTGCATTTATCCCATTTCAATAAGGTGCTTAATCCCAAAGAAATGCTCTGTGTCTAGCTCAAAAGTATTTTAGTGTTTTCTGTGTTCTGAATGCTACTCAGTTTTAGAAGACTGTATAATAATTTACTGGTGCATCAGAACTGTGTCAGCATTAAATATTATTTGGGATAAAAGAAAAAATGTGGCACAACTATTTAATTTTGACATAATATCAAATAAAACTTTATGCTTTCATACTTTTATAGCCACAAAGAATTGCCTACTTTTTTTAAGAAATTAAACACATGAAACAGATGTCCTGTGGGAACAATCTGTTATGGTCTGGCAGCAGATTCTCTTTCACTAGCTTGAGATATTGTAACTAAAACATGTACATAAAGTTTAACTATATATGTAATTATGGTAAATAGTGCTTTATCAGACTTCTAGTTATTAAATATCCCCTCAAGATTTAACTGTTAAATCTCTTCATGTTTCTCATTGTCCTATTATTATTGTACCACTGCCTTTTATACAACATACTATGAATTACCTCATTTTCACAGGGTTTCTGGTCTTATTATTGCTATAAAATCTTAATTTAAAATACTATCACTGTATAAGTATGAGCAGGTATTTCTGAATCACAATTTTTAAACAGAAAGTCTTGACTTTTCCACTTCCTCAGAAACTGTAAAGTTGTTGCTTATCCTCTAGAAATCTTTGTTGGCCATTAGAACCATCACTCTCAAAACTGGACAGAAACAGACATGGGGAAAATAAAATGTTTAATGTTCTGGGAAGCCAAAAAGCAGATATTGTAAATGTGAAGAGAGAGTAAATTTTAAGTTTCAAAGAGTTGCTCTGTGCTTTACTCAGGGCATAGAAGAGACTTTTCCTGGGACAATTCATGTGAGGTCACTTTTCCTTGCATACCTTGTAGGGAGGAAGAGAGTGACACTCCCTTTTGGCTAAGGCAGTGACCAGGGACAAAAGAGACCTGTTTGGTTGCAATGGGGGGCAGGGATGAAACCTCTCAGGTTACTATGCACATATAGAATGAGACAGTTGCTGCAAGGGGCTCTAAGGACTTTGTTGGCATGTAGAACTTGTCAGCAGCAGACCTAGACTGTAAATACTGTGATGGTTTGGAGTATGAGTGACCCTACATGGGCTCTTCCTTGTCTACACCAGACTACATGGTACCACTATTAGCAGGTCCTTCATAAAATTCAGCACCAGAGGTACTGACACCAAAATACCTCTAGAAATTTGGCAGAAAATGTATTACAATCTTGAGTCCCTCAGCACAGCACAAATACGGTGTTGCTTTGTTTGCTGCCTCCACTGGCTCTGATTTCTCTCTCTCATGCATCTTGTCTCACAGAACAGTAAAGCCTGAAACTAAGGAAGGAGATTTAGGCTAGGCCTTTGCTTACATTAAATGGCTACAATCAAAATACATAAAATGCATCCTGTTCTAATTACTTGGAGCTTTCTAATTAGTTACCTCATTTTATCTAGAGTTCCTAAAACATTCCTCAGCCTTTACAGCTGTGGATCCTCAGAAAGAAGCCCTCAGAGCTCAGGCTTTCAAATCTTACCTTGAGACATAAATTCCATTACATTTTCTTTTCATTTTGGGTGCCAGTGACCTCTTTTTTTCACTGTGTAATATCAATCTCCCATTAGCTCCAGCTAAACACTTCTTTTGTGTCCTTTTCTTTCATTACAAACTTATCTTCTAGGGTATCATTCAATAAAATTTTTTCTTCATTACATGCATCTCTACTGTAAACTTTGGTAGCAAATACAAGTGGCTATAACCATTCTAAATAAACCCAGAGCTCTTTACTCTCATCACTGGCCTAACCAACTGTGAGCTATATAAATCCCTAGCTCTGGGTGCTCTGTGTGTTTAGAAACTATTACTCTTTTGTTCCTGTTTAGCCCACTGGCTAACTCCTCCACCAGTCCTGGATGTTTAATTCAGTGGTTTGCAATCTGTGGTGCACAGAACCCTGGGGTTTCTCCACAAACTGTTTCTAAAAGGTCTGTGAAAAGTAATTATAGAAAACAAACCTATCATTACATGTGCTGGCTTTAATTTGCTAGCTAAGGGTCCCATACTTTCAATGGTCCTTTTTAGGAGACTATGGTTTTAAAAAGCCTTATTGAAGTTGCTTATACATCACATTAGACATTATACAAAACATCTGTTATACATTTTTCTGTTAATCTCATTATCTCTTGGACTTTACTAACTTTATATAAAGACCATACATAGCATACTACTATTGAAGGTGGCAGTGTCAAGAATAAGTTGCTTTCCATAGTCATGCCTAACAGGAAAGGCTCCCCACAAAACAATCCCACATTTCTCTGCTGGGACTGCTTTACACTTAAGTACAATTCTGTCTGAACTGCTAATAAATTCTGGTTTATAAATAGCTCTTGGAAATCTATTTGCTTATATCCCTTATAATTTAAATTCACAGGCATGTGTCTAGTTACTGTCTAGTCTTTTCTTAATAAATTATTTGTAATAAAATAATTATATTTTCATGTACATCTTTATTTCTAGAAAATTATGCTGTAGACCCTCTAAATGTGCTATAAGACAGTTTTTCTCTGAAATCTCAAACAAATAAATTACATGAAATTTCAAAAAAATTAATTTAACTTTAAAGTATGATTGTTTAAAGTTTCTTAAACTGTCAGTTTTCATTTGGCCTACTGTGAGGTGATTTAGAGGTTTAAATAGCTCTAGAATTTCAAGTCAAGCAACATTTTTGAACATAAGTGTTGAGAAAAAAACAGAATAAAAATGTGTCAGTTTGGTGAATCAGAAAAAGGAGTAACCCTGCAATAATCGATCAAGTTTCTTTCAAATGCCCCTATCTTCTATTGGGATACATTTAATTCTCATAAGCAATGAAACATCATCATCAAAGTCATACCAGTGCATTTGCAGGTTCACACTATGGAGAGAAAAGCCATGTCCCAACCAGGCTGTGAGTCTGACAATCTCTGTCACAAGCAGCTGATCACACACCCCAGCAGGCTGTCTGCTCTCTGCCCTGGCAGCAAACTCTGTCCCATTCCTTGAAACAAGAACTATTTTCACATATGAGAATTAGTGCAGGACTCAGATGGTCCTTGGACATTGCCAGCCATAACCATGGACTTCTCCACTCCAGTTTCCTCAATATATTTTGCAACACAGCAGCAGCAAAATTTGGGCCATGTTTGTTGGTGACAGCAGAGACCAGGACAGGCATTCCATCAAGCCTGTGTATAGTTTTCCCTGACAGGAAGAACTTTTCACCCTCTGCATTTTGTCTTCTTCTAGGCTAACTAATTTTTAAAACTGCCAGCTTTGACACTTGGGCTCTGCTACTTCAAACTATGGAGTTGTGCTAAGTTTGCAATTAAGTCTCTTACACTGCAGGAGAAGTTGTCAATTAATGCTAAGTGGTTTAGTAAGACACTGACATCCCAAAAGTAATAGTATTTTGGCTTGACAGGTTTTGATAGGGAGGTGGCAGCCCTGTTTAGCTTGTCTGTTCCCTAATTCCTGTTGTTCCAGGAAGAATTATGGTAAAAACTGTCTTCCTGGCAGGACTGGGTATACTGTATTCTACTTTCTTTTACTAGCAGTAAATGATTAGGGTCTTAGATTTTGAAGAGTATATTTTGTCTTTCAGCTATAAATTATTCCACAAATTGAAGTAATTCCACTGTTTCTCTAATTTCCAGATAACTTTTTCTTGACATTCCTGAAAAGTTACTGCAGTCTTAAGAAATTACTGCAGCACCAAATTGTAGCCTAAATAGGCAAATAGAAAAGCAAGAAAGTCACTGGGTTTCCCAGAAGTTTTACTATTATTTTCCCTACTAGTAGTCAGAAAAAAGAAACAAGATTTTAGAAGACATTTGCTTTCTTTAGTTTATTTCAATTTAGGAAGGAATTTGTAATAGTTCCCACTTCCAATTTACTTGCAAGTAATTCAGTTGTCCATGCAAATACAATTCTGCAAAACTTGTTCACTTTAACTATGTAATCATATTCTGAAAGTTGTGCTTGTTAAAATTTACAGAAAAACCAAAAAAGACCTAAGGATTTTGGATGCAAGTACTTTAAGAATTCTGAATCTTAACCGCATTTTGAAAAAAGTGTCTTTCATCTTGTCTTATTAGCTATAGCAAACACATTCCAAAGAAATGTTTACTTTCTTTAATAAACATTTCTGTAGTAAAGCTTCTGCAGAGCAGACATGCACCTTATTTATTTTCTAACCTTGTTTCAATGACAGAAAGAGTAGTTATAATTTCAGAGGAAAGAATATGAGGGGTTAAAACTTGTAGCCACTGCTCTCCTCAGATGGTATAAATGGGCACAGCAGAGGTTTTACTTTAAAAAAGAAATGTGTAAAATAGAATACAACAGCAAATAAGAACCATTTTTTAAAATTTTTATTTGGTTTGTGACACTTTATATCAAGGATAAACTTCTGCATCATTTTTCCAATTAGTTTTAAAGTTTTAACCAAAATGTTGACTGTTAACAAAAGATAATCAATAATGTGTTATTTAAGTTCATCTTTCCAACGGGTCATATGGAATTTATTAAAACTATTACAAAAAATATTGTGTGCCAACATGGTAAAACCAATAAATTATTACTATAATGTTTTAATACTAACTTCATATGAGTCTAACAAGAAAACCTCTACAGCTTTTTATCAGACTCATTAGCCAGTTGGCTGAGCTATTCAAGCTAAATTACAGAAAACAGAGAATTTTTCCTCTGGGAAAGAATTATTTTTCTAACTTAACTCTTAGACTCCTCTAATTCTTGCACTATCTGTTTTGGATGGTTTTGTAAATAATGTTCCTGTAAACAAGACATGTAAACTACGTGTCTCAAACAATACCTAACATACTTTATGATATGACTGTTCTTATTACAACATCATTCAGTACATTTTAACTTCCCAAATATAAAGAAACCCCAGCCTAACTTCACAGAAGTCTAAAAGGAAAACTATATGGTTAAACATACTTATTATCTTGTTTATGACCAGCTTGTATTTTACATATGCATTAATGTACTACAAGGTTAATTGTTCTTATTAATGCTTTAACAAAACCACATCTTTCTCATTGTATTGAAAGTAAGTCATCATATGCTCATGTCCATGAATGTATCACAGAAACTCTCAAAATTTTAGTCTTCTTAAAAGACTAATTACTTTTTGTTTCTTTATTTCCATGGACATTGCTGTTTAGGACACTAAATAAACAACATGCATGTAACAAAAGGATTAAAATTATATGTAAAATTATTTAGGTTCTAATATAAGTCCCCTGAAACTGAAGCATTGGACTTTTTTTTAAAGATTTTCCTTTGCTTTGCAGAAATCACAGACTTTTAGAAAGCACACTTAAGTTAAAGTATGCAATCTTCAGATATGAAGCCTGTATTTCCTGTTTCTCTGACACAATAAACATTCACATCTACAGTGAATAAATATTTTTTACTGGAAGAGACTTGGAGAAATGAATGACCACTTCTGTCATCCTCGTAAATACTGTCAAGGAAATGCCCTCACCAAATACCACTAGGAAAAAATAAGTTCCTTCTCAGAGAACATTCAGAGCAGTTCTGTCATTTCTCTGGCAATTTCAGACCAGTTTTCAGGTTCAGACCAGCTTTTGTTAATAGGAAGCAGTAACTTTCAGGATTGGGTAGGAATGATTTCAAACTAAGACTGCCCTTAGAAAATGATTACAGAGTTGTAATACGACTAGTTGCATCTAATTTTCTGAGGTTTCAAATTCACTACCTTTTCAATGTAGTCTTTGTTGTTCTGAAGTGGCCTTCCTAGCTAAAGGTTTCAAGGAAGAATTAAAAGGAGCTATTTTAGTGTGTAGTTTTATGATATAACTCAGCTAATTTGATTGCTAGATTCTACTGAAAGTGAAAGAGGCAAGGAGACATGCACTTTTCCTGCTTTCTGCTTTTTTTTTTCTTTTTTTTTTACTTTTTTTTAAAGTATTTCCTTGACCCTGCTGATCTGTTTCAGAGTGTTGAACTGGAAGAAAATTAACCCCATTGAAAAAGAAAGGGATCAGAGCAGAAGACAGGCAAACAAAGAGGAGGGAAGGGAAGATGGAAGCGGCATGAGCCTTATTGGTGGCTAACAGAGAAATCAAGTAGTTCATATGACTGCTGCACATGTCCAAAACCCTGAGTAGGCCACCATTTCACTGCCTACCAGAACAGCTCCTGTGGCACTGAGAATGAAGGCAGAGCTTCCCACTCTTGGTGAGGCTGTGCCTTGATCGGCAGCCTGACATCCTACCAACCCATTCCACTTCATCTCATGTATTTTCTACTTTGGAAAGTCTTCTGGAATCCCCACAAAACTTAATGCAACTATTGGCAGTGATGAGGAACAACAAAGTGACTTAGTTCCTTGGCCTCGAAACAGTACACATCTTATTTTGCTTCCACTGCTAAGAAGCCTGGACCTGGTTTTGAACAAAAGCAATTATACTGATTTGGAATGAAAGGGCATATAAAGCTCTTTTGACACAGCAGCACAAAGGGAGAGGGTCAGTCTTTCCAAGATTTGAAAATGTTCCCTTCTTTGCTTTCCCTTGCCATTTGTGAAAGAGAGTTGAGAGAACCTCTAATGCTAATGATTGCTGAGGAACTCTTTTTGTTAAGAAGATTTCCATAATGCATACTTCTTCTGAGGTGTCTATGCCATGATGTGATTCCTTCTGCCAGCTCAAGCGTGTCCTCTATCCATGTTCAGAGGCAGAAATCAATGGCAAGGCACGCTGAGTGAGTATAATGGGGGCATTCTTAGCCCCTGCAGACAGCGAGAGCTCGCTCATTGTTGAGCCGTTGAAGAAGAGTCCAGTCCGAAAAACCCAACACAGTATCTGGTAAAGGAAACTTTCCTTCCATTAACTTTGAAAAGCAGCAAGGGATAGATCAGAATATTTACCTGGGTGAAGAAGTGACTCTTTCAGATGTTTTCTTGTATAAGGCAGGAATATATGAACCACTGCAAGGCATTGTGCTCTAACCTCCTCTCTGCTTCCTTACTTGATGTCATGAAGGCCAAGTGAACTTGAAGACATGGATAAATAGTGTGCCTTTATTTTTTAATATGTAAGCTGCAATGGAACCTGTAGCACATTATTTTAACCACCACAGAAACTAATATTAATTGCAAATAACACCAAAAGTATGTGAATCAAAGTTTGTTCTATTCTGACTCAGGAAGCTAAGGAAATCTGCTCACAATACTAGTCTTTGTTTCCCTTACAGCAAAACATACTTGCATTAGTCATTTATGGTATTAAGAAACATTGATAATTGCCTTTTATAGTTTTTCAAGCATCATAATTTAGTACACCTATAATTGAAAAGGTGGATTTTGCAATCAAAAAGTAGAATACAGAGTGTTGCTATGCAAAAGTGAAGAATTTCCTCTTTCTTTAGCTTATTAATTTTAAAATAATGCTTTAGGGTTTGTTGTGATAGTTCTTTACAAGGTAGTAAATATATAACTAAACAGACTGTGTAGGCTGAAAACTAATTACCATTAGAAACTGAAGCATTTGGGCTTGTTATTTCTGCAAATCAAACAACTCTGAATACAATCTCCATATTAAATAAAACGTTCAGTGAACCATGAAGCTCTTCACAAATCTGGACCATGTTTTAAGAACCTCTTTTTTAGTTGTTGTATGCATGTCATTGCATGCCAAGTAGATGAAATATTAAAATACATTTTTGTTGGAGGGTGGGAATGAAAATGAAAAGATTTGTTAAAACACAGTTTTGGAAGTTTTTTAAAGTTACCAACTAGGAAAGAAATGTGAAAAAAGAAGTGCATACCTTGAACATAAATCTTTCACATGTGTACAGAAATGTTGGTGGGAAGACATATCTTGACCGATTCCTCTGTTCTGTGGACAGATATCATAAGGATAGTAAATCTGTAATAAGGAGTACTTGTTATCTGTGTCTTAGAACTATAGTTAAGTTTAACACATTAGCATTTCTAAACCCATCCCTTATATGGCTAATAATTAATAAGGTTCTTAATACTAAATATAGGCTTTCTCAAAAAAAAACCAAACAAACAAAACCCCCAAAACAAACAAACAAATCAACCAACAAGCAAAAAAACCCCACAAAAAAAACCAAACCAAACCAAAACAAAACAACAAAAAACCCAAGCAGCTTTTTATTTCTAGAACTGAGTTTATTTAAAAAGGAGAAAACAACAAGTATTTAAGGGGATGACCCTTTAGCTCAAAATTAAGAGAAGAAAGAAGATAAAAAGAGTTCACAGAGAAATAAATTACAAACATCCTATATCAGCAAAGCATGTAAGGGGTGAGGGTAGAAGTACGACTGGGTTTTGGAATCATTCTTCAGACTAATTGCCTGGTATGCTGCCCGTGTTTCTGTCAAAAAACATGAAAGGAAAGTGCTGACTGATTATATATATTGGAATATCAAATTAGGACATACATTCTGAAATATATGGAGAGAATAAACTACACAGATAATAAGGCTGCATTTTTATCAAGGCTTTCTGGTGATGATACAAACCATGTAAGGGAGCTCAAGTATTTTTACACAGTGGCTGTCATCTGATAGCTGAGACAAAATATAACTCTATGTACAAATAAAAAGGGGGGGTGAAAGCAAAATGAGAAAACAGCTTTAGATACCCACAAAGATAGCAGTGGTACAGAATTGCATGAAATGTTGTGATCATAATTCAACCCAGTCTGTTTGACCGTCAAAGGCCATAATAAATTACATCTGTTGCTTTGTAGCACCTACAGTGGTTAAGAAAGTAAAACAATTTAAATGTATAACCTCTTCTTTTCACACGCTCCAGCCCACATGCCTTTATCCAAGCACAGTGATTTGTTTGTTTGGCTTTGTTAGAGTCTAATTAAGATTGGAATTTGATGAGTGCTCATTGAATAGAATTCATTCTGGATAAAATAAAGTAGCGATACTTATTTGTGAAGAAAAATAATTGGAGGACTGCACAGAAGGATTAGCTCCTTTGACTAAAACCATACACTAGCCCTCTGGTACAGGGTTTCCAGACTGAATATTGCTTGAGTCTTCAGCTGTTTCAAAATGTTTGGACAGGAAAAAGTAAGTGCTATAATTATGGGGAATGTGTGCTGTATTCATTAGACAAGACAAGAAGTCGAATCATTGTTTAATGCAAAAACTTGACTCTCTGTTAGCTATCAAGTGTTCATAAATACACACACACACCCCACACACACCTTTCTTCTTTTTCTGGTTCCCTTTTCCACAAAACAGCTGCAGACTCTGGGAACTGAAGGCCAGATTTCCCAAAGAGTTGACTTAAAACAACTCTTAAACACAGCTTTTCAGCACCCATTAGCTCTAATCAGAGGTAGAAATCTCCTCCAAAAATATATAGGAAGTCCAAGCTAACTCTCCAAGGTCAGAGACAGGGCAACCTCATTACTGTGTAAATTAGAGGAGCATAGTGTTTTGAAACATCTCACAGAAAGAAAGATTCAAATGAACTCCAGCTTGTGTGATGGGAAGAAAAGAGGATAGAACAAACAAAAAAAAAGCAGGCAGACTGGAAGATGGCATCAGCAACTGAAGAATGCAAACAATTCCTTGATATGCTTATCTTAAAAATATACTGTCTAGATATAGTGATTGCCACATTATAACACCCTCCTCTGTTTTGACTTTCCAATCTCCCTTGTGTTTTGTAATAGATATCATCATTAAAAATGCCTCTGATTAACTTATGAACATTTTTAAAAAATATATTGTATTGGTGGTCCCTTTAGAAAACACGGGGTTTTTTTCCTTGTAACTCTTCCTAAACTGCCACAAAAAGATCATTTAAAAGATCAAAGTATAGTGGCAGATTAAACTTGTGAAAGCAAAAATATAGAGATGAATCAAATGTATGCAGTTACAAATTAAATGAAGATGAATGGAAGAACAATAAGGGATTCAGCTCTCTAATTGTGTTTCAATATTAATCTCTCATTCTGCCATTTTTAGATAACAGTTTCTTTAAGAAACACTAATGTTAGAAATGGACACTATAGCATCCAACAGGTGATAGGTCTGGACATAAGGAGAATGAGTCTTAACTGAGTTTACTGAGTTAATCTTTTTGTTGGCATAGTAATACTTTCTAGTCATTAAGGGTACAATTTGCAAAGACATTTTTAACTGTTGGAATTTGTTTAAATATTTATTTTAGTGAAATCACAATGAAAATATATTTCTTGCTTGAAACAAACCCCTTTTCAGAATGCCAGCACCCACAAGAATGCATGACTGGCTTTTGTGACAGCTGAAATCTGTATAGTAGATGTTTAATAAATGGAGACATTTTATACTAAGTTTTGCAGATTAGTATTTTTCCAGTGGTGACATATGTATTGGAAAAAAATCTTTTCAAAATGAGGTCACTGCTTTAAAAATGTAAGAAACATTGTCAAATTTAAAATGCTCTTTTAGGAAAGAATTCAGTAACTGCACATTAAGAGTGCCTTAATGTCTGCGACAAGCAAAACATCTGCTTCAGCAGCGGAAATGGAAAGTTAATACTTCAGATAAGCAAAGGAGGTTTTGAAAAAGAAAAAAAGAAAAGAGAAAAAAAACAACCCTGCTATAAACCTTACCCAAAACTCACATGAATTCTTCTTTGATCAAGGTAGTTCAAATGGAACAAATAACTCCCTCTTCCAATTAGTTTCATATCCTCTAGCCCTATTAGCTTTCTCTCCCCACCCTTTTTTTCACCAGATTTCTTAGTTTTATCTTTATTTGACCCTGGGAGGGAGAAGACTGAAACCAGTGTGTGCTGTGACCTGGCCCCACACATCCCCATGGCAGGCTTAGAGTATCCCTAAGGGGGTGTGTGCTCAGTTCAAAGCTGCAGTTGCCTGCAGATCCCACCTGACCTTGTGCTCTGCGATCCTGGACATCCCTCTTGCTGTACTGGCCCCCTAACACCAGCTACAAGTCCCCACAAGGGAAGACATCAGATTAGCTGAGTATGTCACAGCCTCTTTACACTGCTGGCAAGCACATGCTGGGAGGCTTTTCTGCACCCATGACTAACATGGGCCCAACCTTTTGCCCCTAACCTTGCCCCAGAGTTTGTTTATGTAAACCAGAGAGTACACTTGTACCCAAACAGCCTATCTCAGAGCCACATGAGAAAAACACTATAAATCTAGCCATTATACTCTGTCAGAATGCTTGACAATTTTTCCTGGGTGAATGTCTTCATTTTGCTGCCTTTCTGCTTTTGTTTTACTAAGACTGGACTGGGATATAAAGATTTGCAGTTGTTCCTGGGCTAGCTGCATCCAAGTCCAAGATGGAAACTGCAACACCATTTGTTTAGGATATGTGACACTTGCTGAACCTACATGAAATACTTTGCCAGCTGACAGAATAGAAAAGTCCCACTGATCTAGTGGAAGGGAAAGAAACTAAAGACTAGGATGAAGCAGCTGTACATGCAGGTGTAATGTAGAAGTTCCCATATCCAACAAAAGGGATATAGGCCAGGCAATATGATTTTGACAAAAACAACAATGTAAGAGAAAACAGAGACAGAGGGAAAGTGGAGAAGTAGGGGATGAAAAAGACTTTCTAAGAAAGTCTATAAAAACTCAAAGTTTAGAGAATCAATGTACATACATGGATGAATGCAAATTTCTTTCTAGTACATTTTCATTCTTCGTGTTTATCTAAATAAAACGTAAAAAGGCACAAAATTCTTCAAATGTTTTCTTCATAATGTAAAAGCAAAGTAAATGTTCTTGGAAAATTTCTCCTGTGCTTAAGCCCAGCAGTAACTAGTTAAATATTAACTTGCATCAGAAGCAGGAGACTATCTAATTTATAGTTGTAAAGGTTATGCAATTCTAGTCACTAAAATACAAAACCAAAACAATCATAAGGCCTTTGTATTTAAAATTATACAAATATATAACACTATAGTTAAAATGCAAGTACACATCTCACACACTATGGATCGTAAACTACAATTTCTCTTGTATTGGAAATTCATAACGTACTTTCTTTAGCTATTGGGTTTCAAAATGAGGTCATATAATGTGAAATGGATTTTTTTTATACAATCAAGTGCTTAAAAGCTGTATTATATATACTTCCAGATTGTTTGTTTCTTTAGAATCAATTATACTCTAAAAGTCACTCTATGAGAAAATGCTTAAACTCTTCATACGCTATATAGTGTGCTTGTTACTATATAAAAATTATAACAATAAAGGTAAAAAGTCATAGCAGGTTTGAGCTAAACATTGTAAATTTTTCATTTTAACTCCCATATTAATGTGAGGCAGCTATACAATTTCTTCAGCAAAAACCTATTCATAGTTCTGAGTAGCAATTACTGTTGTTACTGCCATTAATGAATCAACAGAGACATCTGGGACTGGTGGCTGACCTGCTGCCTTGAAAATTTGGAAATGGTGTGGAAATAACACTTGAAAGCCATTTTGAGAGGTTTTCTACTGTCTCTTCCTTTCTCCAGTGGTAAGATGTAGTCTGAAAGGAAGACACTTAGAAATAGGCATCTCTCAGTAGGTAACTATACAGACAAGGGGAGAGAACAGCAGTAGTTTGAATGCCAATGGAAAGTGTAATGTTGAATTCTGTGGTTTAGCTCTCCTTGCCTTTCTAAGGCCGGGCCAGGTGGGGCTTTGAGCAACCTGGTCTAGTGGAAGGTGCCCCTGCCCATAGCAGGGGGATTGGAACTAGATGATTTTTAAGGTCCCTTCCAAACCAAACCATTTCTGCACAGGGATGGCATGAGTTTCTCACAGATCTTGTGTCATGTACAAGTGAGTATCCTAAACACACTAGTAGGTTACAGGTCTGTAAACTGAACAATAATATTATGTACCAGGCAGCTAAACTCCCTTTATAGTCAGCAGAAGTGGAGAGTAGGATTTGGCTGTGAAAGACAGGCATAGGGGTTAGTTCAGCTCCAACAGGGTATCCCACTTGCTATCCTGACTCTTCGGAGTGACGCAGTCAAATGCTTTATGTTTTGGATGATATATAGCATTTCACTTATTGATGTCCTCACTTAGGTGTCCTAACCTGGACACTGGATTATGCTTTCAGTTTTGATTCTAGAAAATGCGGACATTGAGCTTGCTGAAATTAGATATTCAAAACTGGGGCATGGAGCAGACACAGAAAAACTTTCTCCGTGAGGTTTCCTGAAGAGGATATTACTCTGTGTTCCCATGGTTCTGTTGGGAACAAGATAATGGAAACTGGAGACTGAGAGCTGCAGTTTTTCTTGGAGGCCAGATATCACTGAACATCTGTTATATCATAAAAAGAAGAAAAAAGGTCTTAGTATATAAACAATTTCTGGAATATTTAACAATAGTTTTGGTAAGTATATGCTCAAGTAATATCCTAATTTGACTACATATTCCTTTCTGGGTGATTAAAGTGGCTGTACATCAGAAATGAGATTGTCTGTCTTTCCAGAAAAAATGTAAAATATGCAGAGATATTACTTTCTCAGCAGTCATGTGCTACTCAACTAATTATGCTTATAATTTTATAATTAGGTAACCAAAATGTGCAAATTTTGTTTCTGGGGGTCTTCAAAGACCCCCCTCTGTTTACATGGAAGTTGGGCTTAATTCCATTGCCTAAGGACAAGTATATAATAACACTTTATAACTTGTGGAGTATCCTTTTTGGGTAACCTGTGCTCTAGAAGAGTGGCAATCTCCCATGATCTCTGTGTCAAATTTCCCAAAGCTGAGCCCATCAGCCAATTTGGTAACACAACATGAAATCATATTTCAAAAAGGGCAGAAAACACAAGACAGAGAGAGAGGGGAAAAAAGAGTGAGAAACATCAGGGAGAACACCAAGGTCAGAAGAGGAGCTATTTCCACTGCAGCCTGTGGAAGACACCAGAGTGGTCTGTTTAGATGGTTGTTCCTGAAGGAATCACAGCCTCTGAGGAGCCCTTGCCAGCACAGGGGAAAGTGGGAGGAGGCAGGACTCTTATGTACTGATCATCCCCCCTTGTTTTTTGGGAGGTGAAGTTGATGTTGGGAAAGGGACTAGGAAAGGTATTGTGTTAATGTTTATCTTGTTTCCCACTATCAAAATTAATGGTTACATTTTTTTATTCTAATTGGCAATAAATTAATTTTCCCAGATCAGTCTGTTTTTCCCATTACTGAAATTGTTAAATGATGTCCCTGCCTTTATCTTGACCCATGAATTTTATCATTCCTGTTCTTACTATTTTTCCCCACCTCCATACCAGTGAGTTGTGGGAATAATCAGGCATTTGGGTGGGTGGTTTCCTGTTAGCCAAGGCTAATTGACTATTTCACTCCAAAACAAAAATATCAGTGTAGTTCTGGGTAGTATTGCAGCAGTAGTGATTCCAAGAGACACCTGAGATTGGTCTGTATCTGTTTTGATGCCTTCTGTCATTCTCCTAAAGAGCTTTGCACTCTCAAATACTGCCACATATTCCATGTTGTGCTTTAGGGCACCCAAAACAACTTTAGATAATGCATGAATTGCAGCACAGTTCTCACATTACTTAATGCCTTTTTAACTGAAATACATCCCTAAAAAGTAAAAATTTTATCTGTGGTGTGCAAAAGAAAGTACATGAGGCTCAGAGGAGACCCATGATCAAATGCTGTTTAGTGAGGGTGTGGCCAGTCTCTTCTAGATGGGACTGAAATTAAGCAGACTAGACATAAACTACTGTATTGCAGTAGTCTGGACACCAAGAGCAACTACAGGAAATGCATTTTACAGTAGACACATAGAGTAACTGGAACAAAAGAATAAATATTTCACCAGTGAACAGAGCAGGGATGGTAAGCAAGCAAGAAGAGTGGTAGTATTTATTACAACAGACAGAAAAAAACCCCACTAAGCATTTGAAAACATACACAGCAGTGTGCCACATACATCAGATTCCAAACCATAATGCTAAACAAACGAATGTTGAACAGTGTAATGTTCCAGTAAAGGAAGAGGGCGCTGAAGACAAAGATGACTGTGCAGCTGCTTCCAAGCTGCTACCGACAGAATATAGAATACAGCTTGTTTCTTTGGGATGAATGGGTTCAGCATTGAGTTACAAAGCAAGAGACATGGAAAAGACAGTGTTGAGGGGAAAACTGAAATGAGGGATCATCAACCAGAATGATGACTTGCTGTCTGACATACTGCTCTCCAAATTTTCACAAGAAAAAAAGAGGGAAATTTTTCAGACACAAAAAGAAAATTTTGACCACACTGCATTTTCTGAAGACAGATCACGAGTGGCTGTGATGCACCAGCATGCCAGGCAGCAGGGACAGTGGTGACCACAACCAGTGCTCTGCCAAACTAAAAATAAAACAAAGGTACTCTCTGCTGAGGAAGTGACAGAGATCAACATTGCAAAACTGAAAACAAAAGGGCAGTATAAGGAATTCCAACATGGGCCTAAGAATGGGCTGACACTAGTCCATTATCATACAAGGGAAGCTCAAATGAAAGAAAAAAGGGAAGGGCACAGACTCAGTGTGATTCAGTTCATCTGTCACAACTGGGTTTTAGTATATTCACAGAAGAAATGGAAATGTGGTGCCTAAATGAGTAAACAATAATTGAAGAGCTAAGGAATTCATGGCATGGTACAATAAACTGTGAAACCATTTAGTATTTTTAACCAAGCAATGTTTAAAATGAGACAACCAAATGTAAAGGAGGAAAATTCTCATTGCTGAAACAGAAGAGATGGGGGGATTCTTTAAAGGGAATAATTAATAGCATTTCCTTATCTCAAGCACAGCTTTATATATAATATCTGAAAACCAAACACTAATCCCACCCCATCAGGATTTCAGGACAAGTTACAAACAAGAAGCTGACAAATAACAAAGAGGCAGGATATAAAATCACAACAGAAAAACTAGAAGTATTTGACTCTCTTCCCTGATGAAACAGATAAATGTTCTTAATGAAATCTGTGAAGGCAGAAAGGAAAAGCCTTTCTGAATAATAGAAATAAGGAAACTGGATAGCATATTGTGAAACAGTGACCTCACTGACTTAACAACTGGAGACAGCTTGTACTGCTCTTCATAGCAAAAATAATTTCCAGTGTGATACAATACATCAGTAAGTATACACAACTTACAAAAGCAGACAAATTCTGTTTGATAAATAGAAGATTAGGTCAACTACTTTTCCCTTAAACTCTTCCTGCTCAGGATGAGTCAACAGCACTTCCAAAAAGGTCAACACTATCCACAGAAAAAATTCCAACCCCCCAAAAAACTAGAAAAAAGAGCTTTAGCCAAAAACCCCCTACAAACAGCTAAAGCAAAACAAATCTTCTTTTAACTGTTATGACAAAAGGTTATATGCTGGTAGGCAAAAACATCAGAGAAAGACAAAACCCCAATAAATTAGCCAATTCTGATTAAACACAATACTGGATTATTCTGACTCTAGAAATATGAATGAAAGGACCAGAAATGTAAAAGCCCTGACCCAGTCAGCAAACACTACTCATCATAAGGAGAAGACTTTTCTTAATCTCAAGAGAGTAATAAAGAATATAATTCTATTTAATTCTTATAACTTCAAACTCAAACCCTGACAGAAGTATTTAAATGATGTAACACAAATATGTAATTGCATTACAAAATAAAAGTTCAGTAACTATAGAATTTCTATTGCTTTTTGATAAATGCTTCAAAAATGGTAGATAAGGACCTGTTCAGATCCATTTTTTGTATCTAATAAATCAATATTTCAAGACCACATCTATGTAAGCTGAAATCAAATTACTATTTTCTATTACCAAATATTCACCACTTTGACTTTAATGATTTCTCTGTGTGCTCAGTACCACTACAAAAGGTTGGTGGCTACAACTCAAAATAGAGTGCTAAGAATTCTCTGAAACAATATACTTGTGAATCTGAAACAGTTCTGGCATTGCTTGAAGGCTCCTCCTATTCAGCATGGAAATTATTAAAGCTACTCACATACTTAAAACCAAGTTTATGGACAAAGTTTAGTCACTCTGTGACACTGCAACTGAAGCAGAATGTAAATTTGAGGAAAATTTTTTTTTTTTTTAAGGTTCCACGAGGGGCAGCACATATATATCTGTGAGATTAGCAAATTGCTGTAATATGTACAAGTCTTAAATATCTAAGAAAAACTATGTTGATAGAAATCTCAGAGGTAGCTCAAACTGCTCAAAAAAGCTTACACTAAGTAGGCTTCACCACATACAGTTTTGTTCCTATTTTGTCTGAATAAGTATACTGCTGACTCTCAAACTGTTGAACCTTTGGGAGGAAATGGACAACACTAGGAAAAGATTCCAAAGGGAAAAATAAATATTACTGATATCTGCATAAGGATGAGATTGACAGGACATCCTTCAAAGAGTGAAAACAGAGGCCCAAAAGAATATTCAGGTTTAAAGATGGTTACAGTTTAAGAAGGCATACTCTATTATGGATGCAAAGTGGATGCCAGGTGTTCAAAAATGCAAAAGGAAAAGAAGTTTAAACCAATATTGAATATCAGACAGGGAATAGTAACCTGGCTTTCATACCTATTTGACCAATTTCTTAGCTGGCAAAAAGTGACATTGCTTGGTTTACTCAGGAGGAGCCTGGATATTCATAGCAGCTAGGGATTCAAGCCCTGGTGCACTTGGATGTGTTTTGTTTAAATTAGAAAAAGGATCAAGAAACCGGTTTGGCTACTAGTTGGGACTTCAGTAATAGAAAGATGGACATAGAGGCAGAGAAATAATTGTGTAGCAATTTCTCTGTAACACTTGTTGGCCTACATACTCGTGATCTTCTGTTGCTAGTCAGGAAAGAAGGCATTCCAGCAGTGATGCAATCAGAGGGCATTAGAAGCTCGTAGTAAATTAACTAAAGGCTGAACTTCTTTTAAATTAATAAATATATCACAGACACATTTATATGGTTAGTTATGGATGTTGCAATAAAAGTCTCCGAGGTTTGACCTGATAGCTCATTTTTTATCATGGGAATGGGTTAAGGGATGGGAGCAGGCTATGAGAATCAGCTACTGTTTATTTACTCAACTGCAGGAAAAAAAAACCATTAAAAATCCAACTCTGTGTACATGTGAAAAACTGTAATATATTCAGTTCATGTAGACTCTAATATGTTTGTGGGCATCATAATCGTGAATAGGAAATAAAGAGTAGATTTAATAATTAAGACCACCTAATCAATGTCTAAGTCCATGTGAGTGTATAAAACTTGTGGCAACTTGCAGAGAGCATAAAAAAATTTTCTAGAATTGAGTAAAATTCCATTACAAATAGTTTGCAATGATTGACCAGTAAAATCAAACCAATTATCCAAGCCCTGAAAATGCATGCACTCCAGAATAATGTTGTGCATCAACAGTCAGTGGGCCTGCTCTCATGTGTAGAATTACTCTAGTGTATAAATTTTTCAGGACTAGGGCCAAGGAATATAATGCCAGACAACAGAGCCCAAAGACAGTTGGCAGCCATTCAGGAAAAGTACTGGGGGTAGAGGTATCAAAACTGTGGACATTTGAGTAAAATTAATAAAACTATACAAATGAAAGATTTAAAAACCCCCAGATTTTTCAGACTTCACACATTTTTTACAGTTTTTTTTTACATACAGCACGTTTTTTTTGTACAACTTTTACAGTTTGTATTATCTTAAACTGGAAAGAAAGAGTCAAACCAATTCCAGGAATCGGTAATAAGCTGAATTTGGCTAATGAGAAGCAAGAACAAAAGGAAAGGAGGAAAAAAAGAAGAAAATAAAAAGACATCAGAAAATAAGAAATTGTGTGTTTAGACTTACCATAGTTCTTTCCAAGTCAAAGCTGATTATGACTGTTTAAAAACAGAAAAAAATGGTCATTGAGAAAGCATTTAAAATGTTACCTTGATCACAACAAGTAAAAGATGGCACAGTAAAGACCAAAAGTGCATACAAAGGAAATGGTAAGTGATAAAATAAAGAAAGGACGATTAAATATTAAAATAAATTGGGTACCTTAAGTGAAAGAAGAATTTGACATATTTTTAGTTCCACTTGTGATAGAGGCCTGTCTCAGATCACCTAGGACGTTTCTCACAGTACCAGCTTAGAGGCTGTCTTTTAGGTGTTCCAAATCTCTGCACTGAATATGCATACTTCTCTTCACGGACTGCATAAGGAGACCAGGCTCCTATCTCTGACACATAAACCATCTAAAGATAGGTTGTGTGAGTACTGGCTGGAAGCAGCTGCCATAGAATAATTGGCACTCTCTAGTAGTAAAGAAAAATTTAAAAGAAGAAAATTTATGGGGAAAAAAATCCAAACAATTCTTGAAAAGCAATGCTTTTCACATCTATTACATATCTTCCAAAAGATACAACAATACCTTTGCAACTGCAAATACAGTCTTTAAAAAGGACAAGGAAGGTTCAATAAAATAAACTAGAAGGTTCCAGCTTGCATGTTTAGACACAGGCAAGATGTCTAGTAAAAGGAAAATATAACCTTGGATATTTGTCCTGTGTTTAGTTAAAGGGTTGGATAGTGCCAAGAAAGACTTTTAGGAGACCTACCCTGAGGTAACTTTCAGACTTCAGGACAGGTATTCAAATATAACCATGGACTTCCATTAAAGATGCAACAATTAAGCAGAGTAAGGCAGTGTTTACTCCAGGGATTTTACAGCATAAATGTTCTTTATGTCAGGGGAAAAGAATGTCACTTGACCTGTGAAGGACATTCACACAGAATGGCAGCATCTACAAGCATTCCCCATTGAGTTAGGATCCCCACTTTTGTCCTCTAGGTTGCATTAAATTTGGCTGTGAGAGAAGGTAAAGTGAATACCCTGCTAAGTGTCAGATCTGATTCACAGGGTAAGCAACAGGATGTGAAGAGGGCACATCAAAAGCCCACAAAGCTCCATAATCTCAGTCATTCCCTGTACATTTATTTATGTAAATAGACTTGGAGGCATGCCCTGAAGATCAAAAAGTAGCATGGTGAAATTACTTCTCTTCAATGAGACTGGGAGGTTCAACGCTATTTGACGGATTGAAGGAAAAGAGTTTACGGATTTAGATAATAGTTAAAACAAAAGACAGCATTAATCTGATGTTTACGTGGTTCAAATATGGGATACATCTCTCATACAAGCATTTCCTACAGTGGGCAAAGAAAGGAACAAGCTCTCTTTGACCAGAACCTGTGATTAGGAAAGGCAATGTTCATAGGTTTACATTCTCCCTTCCCTTCAATCCTGCTTCTGGAAGGCAGTCAGGTTTAGTGTTGTGAACTGGGAAAATGGACCCTTACTGATGATCTAGACCAGAAAAAAAAATCTCAAACACCTTTGCCAATCCATAGCTTTTAAAATTTATTATCCTTAACTTTCCTACAGGTGACCCAAGCCCACCCTTCTTTTTACAGTCATGTTTAGAAGCAGGCTGTATATTTAGAGTCTATAGTAAAATAGACTGCACATTTACAACACTGATCTTTGCTTTCTAAACTACGGTTTAGTCAAGTACATTGTAGTAACCAACATATAATGAGCACTAACTACTAGAACTACATTCTGCTTCTTTGACTCTCCAGTAAAGTCATTTGGAGGACAAATAATATTTCTGAGGGGTTTTCCCACTCCATGCTGCAGTTCATTACATAGTAGTGAAGGGTACTAAATGCAATGAGATGGTTACTCCAACAATATGGGTATATATAAATTAAAAATAATGTAAAAAGAAAAGGAGACAGAGAAAATCAAGATAACAAGAACTGCAGGTCATCCTCATGGATTGTAAAAATGAGGCCTAAAAAAAATTAATAATGAGCAATGAACTATATCTAGTGTTGAATTCCCTGCCTCTCTCTGGGCTGGCATTAGCTGCCATTATAAATTGAGGGAAGAATTCCCAAAATAATTGCAAATATCCACTAGAGATTCTGCACACCAGTTAATGTGTGTCTGTGGGCATGCTAACAAAGGCAATTCCTTAGCAAGCAATACGTGAGTCGCCTGGGATGGTTAATGAATCTGCTTTGTGGTAAACTTTTTAGTACATCCTACAGAGACCTTTTAAGCATGTTGCTTTTGGAATTTTATTATTTTTATAAAGTTATTTTGACTGAAACTCATATTTCCTTTTATTCAGGAGATTCTTGCAGTGCAGTTTTCACTGTGCTACACATTTAGCTTTGGGGAAGCTTATTGCAAACCTGTTAGTTGATATCTGCAGTGGAGAGTATTGTTTTCTGCTTTATTTTAAAGTGAGGGGGTTTTGTTATTTTTATTTTTTGCACTGTTTAATTTGTACATAATATTTAATCTGTAGTGCCTCTCAGAGAGCCAAACTGCTAGGAAGTTACTCTTTTCTGTCACATTCTGCAAATATTAAACTCCAGCTCCCCATCATCATTTACAGCCTGTCCCCTACAGAGGGCACCTTTGTCTTATTGGAATTGCTTCTGCAAAAAAGATAATCGCTGGTTATCAGAGAAATAACTGAGCCTTAAAGAGAGCTCAGACTTCTCGCAGACACAAGGACCTTGCTTGCCTACGCTTTTTAATTAACCAAGTTTTGTACTGTTACTCAGCAGCAAGAAATAATGTTTCTTTCTGCATTATTATAGTGTCTCCTAAGAAGCGAGGCGATGAACTGAAGATTACTAGAATTTACATGAGAGGTCAATGAGTGCTGAGGCAAATTAAAGAGCATAAATTTAGGGGCTTTTTCTTTCTATCAGTAATTAAGGGATTTGTCATTAAAAAATGTTTCTGAGATGGGTACTAAAAACATTGTCTGTGGGAAAACAAGCTGTAGAAAGAAAGTCAACCATTTCCCAAATAAATCTTTCTAACAGACCTCCAATTAGTAATTGCTATCTGAAAGCTGTTCAAGTGGAAGAAAGTAAGATTTTAGTCTTCTTTGTAGGGTTAGATTATCAAAACTGACCCTGAAATTTTTATTTGGGAAAAATAACAATTGACTGCAAGACTGAGTCAAAAAGTAATTTTCTTCCTGATTTTTTTTTGGTGTGCTATTATTTATGAAGTGTCAAGTATATCATTCTTAGTATCTACTGGTTCTGAATAAAACTAGCAATACTTTTCTTCTCAAGACTGTTTCCCAGCTCAATCTGTAACACCATCTTCCTTTACAGGCCACTTCACAAACGTGTTAAGACAGATGCAAACATCATTGATTTGTAAATGGCAAAGTGAAAATTCTAAAGAATAATCTTTCCTCTGTCATTTTATACATGTCTGACTATTCAAAACAAGCTACAGCTGTAAAAAGAAGCATAAGACATTGCATTTATGTGACTCCCAAACAGGCCAATACTGTGTTAGTTCACATTAACTGGGGGGAAAACACATGCATAAATGCATTGGTCACTTTGCATAATGCTTTTTTATGGTGTTCCTATCAATAAAAGTCACAAATAGCCTTATAAATTTAACAGGAGGCAACCTGTTGCAAGAAGACTCTAACTTCCCAGGCTGGTTTCTGGGGCTGACATTGAGTGTAAAGAATCTAACACAAAACCCAGCAAGGAATGTGCCCTGCCTTCCCTAACATTTTTCTAGAAGCTCTTATAGAAAATGCATTCATGTTTACATTTTCAGCTTCAAATACCCAGCACAAAAGCATGGGAACACAAAAACCTGAATCTCTAGTCTAGGCTGCTAAATTAATTAAGCAGGACTCGTATTCGTGCGTAATACTTTAATGCCATTGGAAAACTGTTTTAGGGAGCATTTTAGCAAGCTCCTCCTGTGTTATAATTTTACTTCCTTTTTCTTCTCTAATTATAAGCCAAAGCTGGATTCCTACCTAATGAAGGAATCTTTTGTTTTTTTAAGATTTCATTTCTAGGAGTCAATAGGAATGTTGCCCATGTAAAGATTGCAAGATCAAGAGCTTGTACCTATAAAAATGTCCAATGTGAATATATGTTTTAAGACATTTACAGTAATATAAAACAGTTGAAGCTACATTTGCACTAGTGCCAGGAATGTTTCATAGAACATGATGGTCTACACTGTAAAACTGTTTGAATTGCCCTTGGTACACTTTAAGCATCCTAAACCCCAATTCCTGGTTGCAGTTTGAAGGAGAGGGAGGCTGCACATCCGAGACCCTTCCCAGCTGGAAGGCTACTACTGCTACTATCCTGTTTTGAACAGCAGAAATTTACAAAGAGGCATATGTGCTAGTTGGCTATTGCATAGGAACATTCCCAGGCAAGTTTAATTTGCTAGCATAAACCTAGCTTCCAAAACCGTGTTTACTGCAGCCATTACACATCACAGTATTTAAAAGTATTCAGCTATCAGCCCTTACTTGTAAACTGTATGCCGAATTTTAAGTTTATATCAGTAGGAAAGAAAACACTCAAGAAAACATTTTCTCAATTATAGGTACTTCTATATGCATTATTTTCCTTGTAATTGTTTCAGCTTGATAGAAAAAATAAAACTTAGAGCTGTTAAGAAAATGTTTGTTTTGAATATGGCTGTAGATAGTATAGATTACAACAGAAAGTAAAAGCCACAGAAGAACATTTTAGAAGTATCTAAACAATTTAGGGGTCCCACTTTGAAAAGAGGACAACTTTACCAGCAGAGAACAAAAGACCTTCATTTTCAGTGAGGGGTACTCCATGATATTGACAGTGAAGACATGGTACAACCCCACAGCAGGTATGGTTGAATTCAGCCCTTAAAATCCTTTCTCAGTAACATGGCACATTTTCCTTGAGAAGTAAGAAAGTCTTCCTGCTGGTAGTAGTGTATTCGTCAACTGGTCTAAATTTTCCAAGGAAGAACCAGGGAAATCTTAATTATTGCAGACCTCACATTTGACTGCTCACGTTCATTGCTGCCATGTAGGAAACCTGGCTCAAGTTCTCTTGTCCTGTGGGAACAATAGAAGCTGGATGTGTGAAAACTGGTTTCCCACCCTGGAAATGACCTGCCCAACTGGTTATTAGTTGTACCACAGAATGCAAATATGGACGCAGAAGCACACAGCCTCATTTCAGCTTAACCTTCCTTGAAGGTCCACTTGTGCAAATGTAGTGTACCCAAGCCAAGACTGCTTGTGTTTCAGCATGGATTCTATCTTCAGAAAACCCCCAGCAGCTCTGAGATTTGTGCTTCCATCAATATGGCCAACAGTGGAAACCAACCCACTTGGTGAATTGTGTTAAGGTGAGCTTACTAAGGGATTTTGGCACCCACTAAGTCATGAGACAATTGGAAGTATGAGCGTGGAACCTGAGTTTTGTTGTGGATCTAAGCTGCCCTTTTCCTCTTCACGTGTGAAAACAGAATTATTCTCAACTGCCTGGGACTGATCATCAGATAGAAGGGTGTAATTAAGCAAAAGAACAACAATTAAAACTTTCTAAGCGGCTAGATGAAAGCAATTTAGATGGTGGTAGCTCATTTTTCTTGTTTTGAAATTTACATCTTAAGTTTATACTCACATGTTTAGAAGAACAAATTTTAATAAAACAAACTTGTTAGTATATACTTTTAACTAAAAAGTATTTTGTGTGGATAAAATTTAATTATTGTGATTCACCTCCTTTTAGATATTTATGATTTTCTTAAATTTGTTTCTTGCTCAAATGTATTAATTGATTTTCTGTAAAAAGTTTCATTCCTTTCCAAAGTATAAGGATAAAATGTGGTTTTCTTTTTTTTTACTATTTTGTGACTCAGCTTTTTGCTTTCCAAAGTTAAGTCTCTTCCTATAGAACTATAGCTGCACCTAAAGCTATGAATGTATTCAGGAACTTCTAACTTTATAAGTATTTTTATTGGATAAATATTCCAAGAATTTACTTTGTATAAAGACTTATATACATAAGCTTAAAACCAAGTATTCATATTAATAAATTTCAGTTGCAGTGAATCAGAGAGCACTGAAGAGGAACAGACAACAGTGAACTCAAACAGTCTTAATAAAAGTCTTTTGCCATTATCCACAATCAATTTGTGTATATTGCAAGGAAACTTATTTTGATTCTACAACCCCCTTTTAACTTACCATAAAGACACAGGAACTTTATAAAATGTTTTATATCCATGCCAAGTATTATCCTGTAATAAAATAAGTGGATTTTTTTTGCAGGGGGGGGAAATGAGAAAATAGAGAAAATCATGAATTGCTGCAAATTATTTTCAACTAGTTTGGTATTTAGTACCTTCCATATTAATGGGTTTGTGTAACTAATTTTTGGCATAGGGAACTATTTAGATGTACATTTTGGTTCTCACTATTGATGAAGAATGCACAGCACAAGTAAGGGAAAGGTGTGACTGTCAAATAGAGGTAGAGAATGGATAAATGTTCCACCAGATGATTTTAGACCTTGAGCCCAAGGTGCTTGAGAACATATTTGGAGTTTTCCTTCTCTGCTAAACAAGGTCTTAGTATCTTAAGACATTTATACAATGTGAACCAATGGTTTACTGAAAGCTTTTAAAGACAGAGTTAGAAGAAGACAGGTCTAGTTCATCATCACCTACTTGTGCTCCAGCGTGTGTGATATAATCCAAAACTGCCTCTTAGAGCTTTGGGAACCCTGCACAGGAAATTATATTATGCTGGACACAATTTTAAGTGCTTGGATCTTACTGGGAACATTAACCAGTAGCCCAATCCACAACAAACAATAAGTAAATGCAAGAGACATTCACTGCCATTGTGAAAGTTTATTTTGAACTTATCTACTTGGTATCTTTTTTCCAGAGGGTTGTTTGTTGCCTTCCTTGGAAAGTTCATCTCCACATGAAGGAGATCAGACAATCTCCAAGAAAATCTCAATACTGCCCAGTAACAATCTCTCATGCATATAAACCAATAAACAAATCCCCCAAAACACAACCCAAAAACACCTGAGAAAAGAACAGGGCCTAATGGAAAAATCTCACAAATCTTCTGTAGTTTTCAAGTGTCGGGGCAGAATATCCAAAGCTCAGAAATGTGTCTGGTGTAGTTCATGTTTCCCATCAAGGCTTAACAGCCAGGCAGCCCTTCCAATTCCCTTCACTATGAGTGTGAAGACTCAGTATGGAACACTTGCCCCATTCACACACCTTCTCGGACAGATGGGGAGCAGCAGGGGAAAGACAACTTTTCCATCTCTGCTTTTTCTGAGCACAGACAATGAAGAAACAAACCCTCACTTAGTCACAGATGGGCTTAAACTTTCTTTTGTCCGTACCACATTCCGCAGTCCCGCGCACATTTCCTTTCCCTGGACGACGTTTCTGCGCGGGGCGCGGAGGGGCGCGGAGGGAGCGCTGCCCCCCGCTCACAGGCACTAGTGGGCGCTGCGCTTTCTGCTCCGGCTCTCCGAGCAGCGATGCTCCACACTGCGATATACCACACTGCGATATACCACGCTGAGATATACCACACTGAGATATACCACACTGCGATATACCACACTGAGATATACCACACTGCGATACTCCAGCCGGGCTGGGGCAGCCGGGGCGGGGCAACTATTGCTTCCATATAAAGGACGCTGTCTGTGTGCGGACTGTACGGAGAGTTGTCATTTACGCTATTTTACTTTATTGAAGTTGAACTGAGAGAGGTCACTGGTGAGCAAGCACGAGCAATGCAGGCAATTACAAACGCTTTTTTTTTTTTTTTTTTTTTTTTTTTTTTTTTTTTTGTATGTGTGTGTTAAGCATTACCCCGCAGAGCCCAGCTCAGGGCTCAGAAATAAGGTGTCTCTTGCTTTACTTCTCTGTTTTTACTACACAAAACACCCGTGACGTCCCAAAGAAGGACAGCTTAAAGCTGTCGCAGAGCTGTGCACACTATGTTAAATATGGGCTTATTTTTGTGGGGCTGGCAACATAACTTTTTTTGGTTTTTTGTCCAGGCTGGCATGGGGGAGAATTAAAAAAAAAAAAAAAAGCCCTCCACTGACACATTTATCTCCTGCTATTTCACAAAGAAGTGATCTCTTTGGTACTATTGCAAGAGACATGCAAAAAAAAAAAAAAAAAAAAGAACAACCAAAAAAACAACCTGGGCACGTTACAGGAGTCTACTTAGCAACTTTCAGACTTTGTTCTTCTGTTTTGCTACATAAATACAGTAGACAGAAATGGGAGATAACGGTCCCAATGCCAATGAAGAGATCAATTGCTTGCCTACTCTCGTTTACGACAGTGGAAGAAGCACTGGTTTTCCCTAAAGCAGGTTTTTTTTTTCCCGGTAGCCTGATGCATGGAAAGCGAGTGCATTGTCCTCTGACAGCTGATGCTTATCGGGCCGGTGGGGGTATTGTGTTTCAGCTCGTGGCACTGAAAAACCTTGTAACTTTCTTTTGAAGTTAAATGGCTCCGTTTTGTTTCCGTGTGTGAATAACTCTCCGAAGAACTACAGTGACCCAAAAGTCGAACTACAGTGACCCAAAAGTCGACCCGTTTACAACGCCTGTCCAAGCGACCTGTTCCTGTCTCTCGGGCGGAGCTTTGCCCAAGAAGGTCCCCTCGGAGGAGCAGACGGGCGGGCAGGAGGAAAGGGGGGCGGAGGGGGAGGCTCCTCAATCAGCCCAAGTTGCATCGTAATTAAATTGTATTTTATCCTACCGAGGCATGCAAAATATCGAGCAAAATACAAGTTTAAGTAATTTGTTTGTCCTCTTACCTGTAGGAGTTGGAAATTAACAGCCCCGCTAGTTTACTGCTAAGCCTGGAGAGCGAGAGATTGCTTTGCAAACATTACAGTTATTATGTCTGCAGTTGGTACTCTTTGTATAAATTATTGATCAGCCATCTTATTTTTCTTTCTGCTTAATGGATATTATAGCATAGCCGTTTACACGCTATAGTTAAGGTTGTGTCAGCACTTCCATTTATAACATCCCCCTTTACCCAGAGTTTATAACTCTCTATAAAATTCCGCTCTGTGCTGAAACTTTTCAAGCAAGGGCTCGGACTTTTAAAAATCCTTCCTCATCCCCCCCCCCAAAAAAAAAGACCCAAAAAAAACCCCCAAACAATTAATAATGTTTGTCTGTTTTTTTTCTTTTTTGAAATATGGGAATAATAAAGGTAACACCCTCCTCCCTCAACTGTTTTCCATTCACTTAAGTGACATGAGGAAGAAGAGGCAGCGTCTCGCAGGCTGTCAGTTCCTATATAAAAAGAAGGCAGCACTGTGCATTTTTTGTCGCTGTTATTAATATTGTTACGGGAAGCAATTAGCGCCGGAGCGGCAGCCGAGCCGCCGCCCTCCGCCCGGCCGGGCGCGGGGGCCCGACCGCCGCCCGCCTCCCCTCCCGGCGGCACCGGGGCTCGGCGGGGCCGAGGGATGGACGGAGGGAGGCGGATCCAGCCGCTCCCCCCAGCTCCCGGGCACGGAGCAGCAGGAGCGGTCCCCGTGCACCGGCAGAGACCGCACAGGAGAGCCCGGAGCGCTGAACCCGGGGCCGGCTCCCCGGTGCTCCGATTAGCCTAGGCTGGGAGCGAGGGATAGAGCGGCTGAGCGAACTAATTCTGTGAAGGGGGGGAGGCACGGCAAAGGGCAGCTCAGATTAGGTCACCGCTTTAACATAATTTAATGGCAAGGGCTTTGTACTTCATAATTATTGCTCCGAGCGACTCTTCCTACCTGTTGGTAGGTGAATTAGCACGTTGGACTGAGGACCTCTAATGAGAGCCCAAGTCTAACTCAAACAACACAGAGGGCCCCCCGTCTATCCCAGCCCTCTTTTAAATCACGCAGGGAAGTTGGGTATCATCTCCTCCCCGCGCTGCAGCTCTCCTGCTCGGCTGTCAGTTGTCAGGTGAATGTCAGCGGGCAGTGCCCAGCCACTGCTCCATCCATCCATCCACCCATCCATCCTTCCATCCCGAGCCAGCCCGGGAGGGGACCACGACCCGATCCGTTTCACCATGTGGCTCTGGTAGCAGCAACGTGACCGAGAGGCTCAGATCGACAGAAGAGCTGTTTTAGTTACTGACTTCGAAACGCCTTTTCTGAAGTCAGAATAGTGATTTAAGGGGGAAAAAAAATCGTAAATAAGCAAGTAGCTTAATTGGCGTTTGGTTTTTGCAATTTCCATAAAAGCGCTTGTGCGTGGGCGTGTGTGTGGGGCGTGCGTGTGTCCGTGTGTCGGATGCCGGCGCGGAGGGGGGGAAGGGATGCGCGGGCTCCCGAGCCGTCGGTCATCGCATCCCTCAGTACAGCGCGTCCTTGGTCGCATCACCGGTTAGCATCCCCGGGATAACACCCATCGCTCTTGGGGATGAAGGGGAAGAATTGAGGCATATTCCCTGGTGCTAAATCCTGCCCCTCTGCTCAGGCGGTGAATACCCCCAGAGCCAGTGCGCTGACTCGCGGGAGTAAAGCCGGCAAAAACCGCTCTAGCGCTGAAGTGCCGGGGCTGGGGCTAGGCAGGGCGTGTGCGAGCTGCCAAGCCCGCAGCAATTCCCCATCCAGCTCTGTGCATGGGATGGCCAGCCTCTGCTGTCAGCTCTCTGGCTGAGAGGTTCACATTAAACATCAGTGCAAGCAGGAGCAAGTGCTCCCAGAATCTTGTTTTTAAGGACTTTAAAAGTTATTTTTAATGGCTTCAGAAGTTTCTTCACTTTCATTCTCCCACCACTTTTTTTTTTCCCCTTTGTTAGGCAGGCACCATATGTAAATGCAATTTGTAGTAAACAGAATGTGAAAGCAATCTTGCCATGTATTTTGGGTTTTTTATGATATATGGTGGACTGTTCAGAAATGCATGCTATTGTTAAAGCTGTTTGTGCCCAGTGTACTAATGTACTGTTTGATTGAGTGAATTAGCAGTCATAACAATCTGGCAGTCTGGCCATAGAAGTGTGCTCAAATTGATTTGTGTTATGGCTGGACTGGAAAATCTAGTGTTAGTTGTTTTTTTGCCCTGGGGCATTGTTTGTACCAAACTCCACTTTTCATTTAATTTTCCAATAGATTTTTGAAAGACCAAAAGGTTTGTGATCAACGTTTGCTGCACTTTATTATTATTCAGCTATTAAAAATATCCTATGAGTAATTTCAGGTTCCCCAAAACCTTGCTTTCAATTAGAGTAAACATAATTAGCGTTACGTCGTGCTTGGAATGGCAAATCTCCCTTTGTATCTATTAAGCATGTTATCTACTTGTCCTGTCACTGAAAGGAATCCAGTTTGTATTTGTATTGGACAAGGTTTTGTGCTACTTTGACTATAACACAACAATTAGAAAAACAGTGCTGCAGTATCCAGTTTCTTACTACTGATACAACACTTCACATCAATCTCAATTGTATTCATGGTGTTTGTCAATGTTTAGTAAATGTCTTGGTAGAAGAGAAGCAAAAAAGGATCCCTTTTCACACACTTACATTTCTATGAGTCTGTTTTCCTGAGCGATGCAGGGGGGGATTCTGTATGAGGTCCCTCCCTCTTTCTCAGTCTTCCCTCTAAATAGCAGATAGCTCTTCAAAGGGGGATTGCTGCTTGAGACCTGAGATTAAAGCAAAGCAGAACTTACCTTCCCTGTGCCAGTACTTGCTCATTTCTTAGAATCTCTGCTCGGCAGTTGTTTGCAAGAATTATAATGCAGCATCATTAAACCTAAAACATTACTCTATTGATCACAGAAAGCTTTGTGAAATCATCTAGTTTCTCCTCTTCAGAAGCAATGAACAAAATAGGTCACTATACAAGGGTAAGACAAGACACAAGACTGAAAGGTTTCTCGGGAAAATAAACTCCAAAGAAATGCAGGGGGGAAAAAAATTGTAGACGAACTTAAAATGATAATGCACTATTCATCCTTACCAGGGGCATATCTTCTGTTGCATCCCCTCTCCCGGTCCATTCCTTCACACACGTTCAAGAGACAAACACTTTTCTGGGGTGTTTAACTGAATGAATTTAAATATTTAATTATCAATAATAACTGAAGATGGGGGAGGGAGCTGGTGTACTATCCTAGCTCCTGTCAGTCAAGTGTTCAAATTCCTTAAAATGCAACAGCTACAATGCATTTTGTAATTGCATTTTACCCTTTACAGCTGCCCTCAAAATTGTAATTTAATAAAATAGTGAACTCCGTATCAGTCTTTTTTTTAAAGCAATAAATTATAATCATTGTCAATACATCTTACTGTTTTAACATACATTTTAATATACCAAAATGGTAAAAAGAAAAAAGAGAAAAAGAGAGAGAATACCTGCCCTGAACAGCTACATGAGCAGAACAGAAACCCTGCTTCAAACAATATTCCAGGAAAGAAATTAAAGACTTCTTAATTAGTGCAGCAATTAAGCTTTCTTGGTCGCATTTTAATCAGCCCAGGCCCTATCAAAGGACAAACAGAACGATTTGCAGGTCTTTGAATTTTAAACAGTCTTATTGATTTCAGCACCATAAGTCTTCACTTGACACAGGGAGAATTTTCAAATATCAGTTACAGTAATTTGAGTTTTGCTGATATCAACTCAGAGAGCGAAAAAGAAAACACCCAACAATATTATTACACGAAAGCGTCAGCAACTAAGAGGAATGCAATCTAGAGAAGTTTACAAAGGATGACCTCAGGATTTATTGGTGTATGTGAGTGTGTCAGTATAGGTGCGAGTTAAATTAAATTGAGACACTCCCCATAATAATTAGAAACACTTACCGTGCCAGAAGCTTTGAGGAATCTCGAGCCTTTTCAAAAATCTTTCTTTCTAGGTTCCTAATCCCAGTGTTGAATTGATATCATCAAGGTTAACCCAAACCCCTGGTAGTAAACCTTTTCAAACTACATTTTCCTTTGGACCATGAGAATTATGTATCTGTGGGAATACACAGCAAATAGAAAAACAGAAGAGCTGGTGTAGGAATCATGTTGTAGGAAAAGTAGGGAACAAATGAAGTGGTAGCTTTCCTAATTTAGAGTTCACACAGATCTCCAAGTGGCAGTATCACACGTGTCTGGCTCTGTCCTGATCTTCTTATGGAGCTGTTTTGTCTCCACTGTTTTGTCTTCACGAGGTGTGAGAGAAGGTGACATGCAAAAAGAACAGGTGAGGGAAAGAAAATATGGACAGAGTTGGCTTTCTACAAGTGAAAAACAGGAAGAGGCAGTGTATTTAGATTTTGAAATTACAAGTTTTATGCAACACTAGATCCCACCACTGGGATCCTACCATTGGAAATCAAGTTGAATATGCTCCTCCAGATAAACATTCTCAAAAAACCCCACCTAAAAATGGCTCAAATAAGTGTTCTGCACAATTATGGGTACACAAAACTTTAAAACATTACTCTGTGTTTTCATGGTTTTATTTGTAATTTTAAAGATTTTAGTGCAGGATAGCTTAACTTTCACAAGCAAAAGTTGTCTTAAGTGGCACTAGAACAAATTCCTGTAAATTAAAGTATAACAAGCAAGCAGATCATATGAGAACAGTTTATGTCTGATACTGTGGAAATTCCCCTGCACCAAATTAATACAGTTGAGATTATCCACTCTACAGATGTGTCATCCCGTGAGTCATGTCTCATGTAATAGTATCATAGGAAAAAAAAAAAGGCTATGGGCACATACATGCATGGCAATTAAGTACACGCAGGGCGGATTTTTGAAACAGGAAGAACTACGCACGCACCGACCCCTGATTTTGCAGACCCCCCCGTCTGTACCAGTGGCCATTTCTTTACCCCTTTCAGTGTGCGAAGTGCCCTGAAGACACGCAGGACGCAGCCCCGGGCTTTCCCGACGCAGCCCGGCTCGCCCGCCGCCAGACGCGCTCCAGCCGCATCCCGGCTCGGGGCCGGCAGGTACCGCGCCCGCCGCCGCCCCACCGCGCATGCGCGGGCAAGCGCGCCGGCTGACTTTGCGCGCTCCGGGGCGCGGAGGGGCCGGGCCGGGGCTGCGCGCCCACTGCGCGCCGCCCGCACCTGTTGCGCGGCGGGACCTGCGCGGGCCGCCCGCCTGCCCCTCTGCCAAGTTACTTCTGTGCCGCCGCAGCCCGCTCGGCGCGGCGTCTCGGCGGCCTGAGCCGTAGCGCCTCGTAGTCCCCCTCCGATCCGCGGCCGCCGCAGGAGAGTCCTCCGCGGATGCTGCCGCGTGGGGCTGCCCGTGCGCGCCCCGCGCAGCCGCCGCCGCCTGCCGCGCAACAAAGGGCACCCTCGGCAGCAATTCCCACCCCGCCGGGAGGAGCGTCTGTGGTCCCGGGAGAGCCACAGCAGCAGCAAGAGCAACAGCCCCGTCCGGAGGTGTCTGCTTTTGTCTGCCCCGGCAAGGTGTGCGGTGCCCAGCGCCCGCCCCGCGCCCCGGCTCCCCCGCTCCCGCCCGGCTTTGGGGGAGCGCTAGAGACGCTCGTGTTTCTCCACAAACTGTGTTGACAAGCGACTGTTGAAAAGGGCTGGGAAAATTACATCTCATCTCTGGTGGGGTGAAATATGAAACATGTAATCTAACGGTTCCTGAAGGAGGGGGGAGAGGGACTTCTCTCCCTCTCTCTGTTTTCCTGCTCCGGGTTCCTGGTTGGATAATTTGGGTTAATACTAGTGAGTGAGCCTTTTGCTGCTTCAAAGGGTATTTCAAGTTGCCGGAGCTCCTCCCCTCCGCACCGTGTGACAACAACAACTCGTCCAGCGAGCGAGCGGCGGCGGCGGCGGCAGCAGCCAGCACTTCCCCGCTCATTTTCTCTCTGTCATTCCCCTCTCAATCTTTGATCAATGTACTTGCCAGAGAGAACCGAAGTCCTTCAAACCTCCTCCTTTTCACCTTCGTCTTTAACGTGGTGCTAGAGCAAGGACCACAAAAAGAAACTGCCCTCCCCCTCCCCTCGGCCCCAGCCCCGCCGCCCGGAGCGGACTTCTCCTCCTCCTCCTCCTCCTCCGTCCCCACTTGCGGGACACTTTGTGCGTTCTCTCTCTCACTCTGCCCCCTGCTCTCTCGCTCGCCGCAGCACCTGATCTGGGGTTATCCCCCCCTTCTTCTCCCCCCTCCTCCCTTCTCTCCTTTCCTCTTTTTTTTTTTTTTAATAATTTTTTTTAATTTTTCCCCTTTCCCCTGCGTGTGTGTGTGGGAACTTTCCCCCCTCCCCCTGCCCCCTCCGCCGTATATGTGACCATGGCCGTACCGGCTGCTTTGATCCCTCCGACCCAGCTGGTCCCCCCTCAGCCTCCGGTCTCAACTTCTGCCGCCTGCACCACCACCACCACCACCTCGTCGTCGGCCACCTCGTCGTCGGCCACCTCCTCTCCGTCTCCGTCCATCGCTCCCCCGCCGGCCGCTTCGGGGACAAACCTATTCCGGCCGGAGCCCATCGCAGCGGCGGCGGCGGCAGCGGCGGCCACAGTCACCTCCACCACCAGCGGCGGCGGCGGTAACGGCAGCGGCGGCGGCAGCGGCGGCGGCAGCCCCAGCCTGGGCACCGGCGGCGGCGGCGGCAGCAGCAGCAGCGGCGGCGGCAGCGGCGGCGGCACCTCCACTCCCAATGCCAGCGCGGCCAGCGCGGCCGGCAGCCTGCCCGGCAAGCCCGTGTACTCGACCCCGTCCCCGGTGGAGAACACCCCCCAGAATAACGAGTGCAAGATGGTGGATCTGAGGGGGGCCAAAGTGGCCTCCTTCACCGTGGAAGGCTGCGAACTCATCTGCCTGCCCCAGGCTTTCGACCTCTTCCTGAAGCACTTGGTGGGGGGCTTGCACACGGTCTACACCAAGCTGAAGCGGCTCGAGATCACGCCCGTGGTCTGCAACGTGGAGCAGGTCCGCATCCTGAGGGGGCTGGGGGCCATCCAGCCCGGGGTCAACCGCTGCAAACTCATCTCCAGGAAGGATTTCGAGACCCTCTACAACGACTGCACCAACGCCAGGTAAGCGCCGCAAGGCACACGCGCGCCCCGCCGGCCCCCCCGCCGCCGCCGCCCCCGTCCCACCCCCGCGCGGTGCGGTCCGGGCGAGCGCTGCGCCGCTTCCCGCTGCCCCCTCCCGCGCTGCCCCGGCACCCAGCCGGCCTTCTCCGCAGCCAGCGGCGCTGCTTCTTGGTGGGACGGAGGGGGGAAGGGGAAGCCGTGTTCGTGCCCCCCTCCCGCTTCGCTTTGCAAGTGTCGCCCTGTCATTGTCCCCTTCCCTGCCCCCCGGGCCGAGGCGTGCCGGGGGTAGGGGTGGCCGCGGGCAGCGCAGCGCGGGAGCGGAGGACCGGCAGGGGTGGGAAGGGGCCAGAAAGTGCTTTCTGACCGAACCTCCAGCTGAAGTTTATCCTTGGATGTATCTTTAAAGCAGGCAACCCTGGGAAAAAGCCGCCCGAAGGGTGCACGGGAGTGGGCGGGGAGCGGTCCTGATGGGGGGACGGCGACATAGACGCTGGGGTGTCGCGTTAAGTGGGATGGGGCGCGGAGCTGCCCGGGCGCCGGGGCCGTTCCGGGGCGATGGAGGCCGCTTGGCCATCAGCTGCTGTCACACATCCGAGGGGGCACGTGCACTTTTTGTGTAGGGCTGTAAGGCAGTTGCCACATGGCGAACGGGGGAGGTGAAGGCAGGGCGGGAAGACGGCGAGGAGGAGGTGGAAGCGGCTTTTCTTTGGGGTAGTGGGGAGAGGCGCCAGGCGGCCGGGCTGGGCTGCTTCCTTGGTGGGGGGGTGGGGGTGTCGGTCCCCGAGGAGCAGGTGCGAGCAGCTCCAGGCCCCCACCAACCGAGGAGGAGACGGGGGGCAGCGGGAGCGCGGCAGGGATTTGGCAAGGCTGGATGCTGCTCTGCCGCGCAGAGTAACGCGGGCGCGCTGGCGGGGCCGGCGCCGGGGGCGGGGAGCGGCGCTGCGGCTGCGGGCGGTGCGGGGCCATCCCCGCACCCCGCGGGCCGGGGAAGCGAGCCCCAAACTTGCCACAGCCGGGGAGGAGTGTCGGGGGGATAGAAGGAGCTGGCAAAAGGGGAAATTCCTGATGCAATAGCAGCCGCCTTTGCAATGGAGAGCGAAAGCCTGGGGCTGTTATCTCTCGATCTGTAGGTTACAGGGCTGAATCCGCTCATAAGGAGAAGGGATCGCATAACTGCCGTGACCCCGAGATCAGAGCGGTCGGAAGCGCCTCCAGTTCCCGGGGGCTCTCCCCCTGCCTCAGGCGGGGGCGGGGGGCTCGGGCTGTGCCGCGCTGGAGGGGCGCCGGGAACTTCCCACGGAGGAGGTCGTGGATAAAGTCCCGATGCTGCTTTCAGTATACCCAAACAAACAGACCGGGCTCGTTTCACTTTCCCATTGTCAGATTTCAAGGTGCAGCAACAACCAACACGTGGAGAATTAACCCCACGCGATGCCGTGCTCCTGCCCGTCCCGTCCCGTCCCCAATGGCGGGGCGTGTGACATCCCCTCCTCCTTCCCTTCATCCCCCCACGACTCAGCAGAGGGTGCCTGGCAGTCATTAGCACAGAGCCAGGAGAAGCAGAGCACTTACTCTGCGGTAGCAGTTGCTGGATGGATTGTTGAAGTTCCTGAATATTCAGGGCAGCAGGACAAAACAGCCTGGAATAACTTCCAAGGGCTGACATAACTGTAGCTGCTCGGGTAACTCTGCTGTTGTTTCATGTGGAATCAACATGAATATTAATAGCTGCTCTTAGACAATTGTTGGGTTGGGGTTTTTGTGTGTGTGTGTGTGTGTGTGTGTGTGTGTGTCCCTGTGGTGTATAACTTGCAACAACTCTGTAAGAGTTCCAAGATTTGGTCCTTAAAATAAACTTATGGAAGTTTTACTTTGCCACGGTCATAACCATGTGAATTTTAATTTGAACATGTAGAATTAAGAAATACAGAAACTTTCTTTTTTTATCGGGGGTGGCTGGGGGCTTATGGAGACACCAATTCCTGGACTTGGCAGGGTTATAAAAGGGTTTGGCAGGCTGGTTGTAACATGGCTTGATTATGTCAACAGCACAGAATCGGCTGTGTTTCAGCTGTTCCTGAGGTCTGCTGTGTTATCATCCAGTGTAGTAGAAATTACAGTAGCGGGTTCAGAAGTGAGTAGGATTTGACCCTTAAAAAGCGTAATTGTAGTAGGCTTACTTATACATCCATTAAGCAAATAAATTAATGGAAAGGATATACAATAGGTATGCAAAATGTATTATTACAGTATAGACGAATAAAGCAAAGTGGGTCAGTGAGTTTTGGTCAAAATGGGAAGATAAATCTGTATTTGCTTTCTGGATTTCCCCTCTAATACATTTAATTCTTCATTCTTTGCAAATTATTTTTAATTATTTCTGACATTACAGTAATTATGCAGAGTATTTTGGTCTACTCATTTTAGTGATTTAAGCGACCTTTCCTGACTCCCAGTTACTGCATACTTTGGCTGGGTGATGTCTTTTTGTATCCCGGGTGGACACTTTACTGTTGAGATGGAAACTGGAAGAACCAACTCCATCCTAGCGGCTAAATTGTTGTACTCATCAGATTCAAAAATTTTGAACCAGCATCTTATCACTGTTATATTTGTCTCATAATCAGCTGATGCACTCGAGTACGCTAATCCCTTTTTGGAAAGCTTCATCAAGGTTAATATGTTATTTAATCAAA
Organism: Agelaius phoeniceus; assembly: GCF_051311805.1. Taxonomy (NCBI): domain Eukaryota; kingdom Metazoa; phylum Chordata; class Aves; order Passeriformes; family Icteridae; genus Agelaius; species Agelaius phoeniceus. The sequence continues at coordinate 52,218,173 of NC_135266.1, forward strand.
AAAGGCATCCAAATAAAGCCATTACTTTGTTGTTCTTTAAATGGATTGAATCGTTAGTTGCCAGTTGCTGTGGAAATAATTTGTAATAACTTATTTCGAGATGGAAAAGTTTTAGATGTGTTTCACCAAAATGATACATTTTAACTGTGATATTGCTATTTAAAAAATCAATAAAACAAAAATCAATAAAACACCAAGGGATTTTCTATTGAATGCTTAATGTGGAGGTCTGTAAAGTGAATTGGTTTCTGTGTTTATTTGTGATACTACTAATAATAACATGATACTAAAGGACCTTTTTCTAAATTAGGCTTGTGTATCAGTTCACTGGAAAAATAAGCTTCCGTTATGGAAGATGACTTTTCTTTTCTGGTCATACTGACCTTTGCTTTTATTTTCCTCATAAAAAGCATTGGCTGCCAAACAGAAATCCAGGAAATAGCAAACTGTGCATTTAGCTTACATTCCGATTAAACGGTTTGACATTAATGGGATGCTAGAAAGCCATATGCCAAACAAATAGGGGAAGGATAAAGGCAAAACATGGAAAATATTTAGAGCTACTAGATGCCAATCGAGTCAGGTTTCTTGAATGTGTGGGTGAAAGAGAGTAGCGAACTGTGCACTGGATGTCACCTGCCTAGGATTAATGACCTGGAAGCTATTGATCTCAGATTGTTTCTGGTCTCTTGTGTTTTGAGCACTTGTTGTGGAATTTTGCCATGCTGGGTCCCTTTCTAGAGTTTTCCCATAGACTTAGCCTGGCTTTGGATTGTGCCTACCCGAGTAAAGGCTAAAAGCGTGCGCTTTCTTCTGACCTCCCTTCTGTGACCAGAACATGTTAATCTTTTCTGACATTTGAAGATGATTTTGAATGAGTTCATTGACATTCATACTTAAAGTGGGGAATTATTTGCAGCCTTTGGAAGCTATTTACAATTTTTGGAAAACAACCAATTGATTTTTAAATGTAAAGGGGAAAGATGCTGAGCATGAAACAATTCCCTTCAAAGCCCATCTTACACGGCAGTTATTCAGTCCCTCTTTCCTAGCTTCTGCTTCTCTCAAATTATGTGGACCTAGCATGTCCTTGTTTACTGAGTACTGCTCACTTGCATAGCTTTTTTTTTTTTCCCCTGTTTGTATTAATTAAAGGAGTATCTCACCCAGATAGGTTAGTACAGATCATAGATACTTTAAATGAACAGGTCAGCAAGTGCAGCTGGAAGGAATGTCAAATATATAGTACCTGTGGTTTATATTGATGACCTTCCTTCTTGCCACAGATTATTAAAATATAATCAGCAGAAATGTGGAAGGCTTTACAAGCAAAGATGACTTCTGGAAGGGCAGAAGATAAATTGTAGTAACTATGAAGAAGGAGTAAAAGGTGTGGAAGTGGTTTCCTTAGACTTAAATAAAATAAAAGACTCCAGTTGCTCATAATAACAGTACTTTAATATCTATCTTACATTATATATTTAATGGTAAATATTGTAGTTTAAAAGCTGAGATCCTTGGCCCGTACTTACTGCAACAGGACAGAACTATTTATCCCTTTAATCTGATACTTCAGTCGCTGGCAGGAGCAGGGTATCTGATACTTTGGAAGGGAACACTTCGCTGGGAACGCTGGCTGCCTGTCGAGAAGTGCTGCCGACGCTGTTGAGGGCCTGCTAGTGATGGGCAGGGGGACATTTTTTTCCCTGATTGCTTCACATAATCTTCCTCAAGGATTCAATTTGATTACCTCCTCCTTTATCTTATAGCTATGAATATTGGTAAAGTTTTGTGTATTTTTTTTTCTTTTTTTATAATTAAGAAATCTTTTCTTGGCAGATGTAGTTTATGTAAAAAAGCTTAGTTTTATTGTCAGGTCAGAATCAACTTTACATGTCTGTTGAAATGCTCGGTTCAGTCTCAGGCTTCTAGGCTCTTCTGGAGCCACAGGCGCCTCTGCCTGGGGTTGCTGAGCCCCCTGGGCACATGGAGCAAGTGCCCCACAGTGTGTCCCTATGGGCTGTGCTGGGAGGCTACTGCACCCACCCAGGGCTTCTTCTCTGCCCCTCCTCAGCATTGTAAACCAAAATGCACTCAGAGCACTCTTATTTGCAAGTTGTCCTGCTTGTGTTCTGTAATCCGGAGTGGGTTCCGAATATTTGTTGGAGACGCTAATCTTGTTTGACTGCCATATAGTATTTCTTCTCTTTTCCCCTGTTCCTAGATCATTCCAGATGCCTGTTTTTGCCCATCTCTGTGACTGGTCATCTAAAGTGAATTGCATACGAAGCAGAGAATTTTCATACACTGCATTGAATTTTAATATTTTCCTTTTGAACTACCTAATTGATACATTAAATTGTTACTACAATCCCTGCTGGTCTGGTACAAGTAAACCTCTTTTTCATCATTGCCAGTGTTGCCTATGGAGGAGCTTTACAAGTTTAGCTGTAAAAATTCATTAATGGCTGTAGGATAGCAGAGAGTAGTTAGAAACTACAGAATTTTATCTAAATTGTATAAGTGAAGCAAGAGTCCAAAACAACCATGATGCCTGTCTGGTTTTAAGCAACAGGACTGGGTTTAGATCGTCTTTGTTCTTTTATAAGTTAAATATGTTTTGTTTTAAAAATAACGTTTGGGGCATCTGCTTTGCATTATGAGTTAATTCCATTCATTGTTTTAAAATAGTGATTACCCTTTTGCAAATTATATACTGCACATGAACAGTAATTTTTTCAATAATCTTTAAATGTGCATGCTGTAACAGCGCCATAATGTGGACTGACATAATAGGAATTGACAGTAAATTTTTAGTTGCCTAAATACGTATTTAAATGATACAGCTGAAGAGTCATCTGCAAAAAGCTATTATGATCCAGAGAGTTAATTCATATATAGATAATTTCTCCAGTGTGAATTAAGGAAGAATTTTTCTTTTTCCATTATCATTTAAATTATTTTCAAAAATCCTGAAATATAAACCAAAAATCTTTATATTTAGAATCAGGATATGTCTATGACTTGAAATAATAAAATCCAGTTTGCTTTGGGGAATAACTTTATCCTTAACCCACTATGTTCTACTTATTTATCTGATACTGTGCTCAGCCTGGGGCATCTCCTAACAAGTGCTGATGTTTCATTTCACAGGCATTTCAGAATATTCAACTGTAATCTACAGAATGTGGAATATTAGCATTGAGTGTTAATAACTGCGAACTGTTTTAAACTTTTTTGGGTTTTGGTTTTTTTTTTTTTTTTTTTTTTTTTTTTTTTACGGAAGAAAAGGAAAAAACGTGATAGTATATTTTCCATAGCATTAAGTAGAAAAATACTGTCACTCAGTTTCATCAGAGGAGGGATCAGTTTTTGACCATCCAGTTACATCCCAATTTGGAATTTTCTGCTCTAAGTCACTCACAATGATTAGCTGAGATAACTCTGAAAATACTGAAAACTTGCTTTCTCCTCCATGAATTTCTGTAGGTCTCTTTTAGAGATGGGATATTTAACCAAGCGGACCCTGAGCAATAGTTCAGGATACGTCCACCAAAACTGATGAAAGTGCTTGCATGAGGAAACTGCTTGCGACTGAAGAAATGGATCACAAAATGTATTTTAGTTCACCTTGCTTTAAACAATGTTTTGTGATAATTGCTTTTAGGGTGAACATCCTCCTATGGCAGGTGGATAAATATACACAATGCAGTTTGCAGAATTGAATGGAAAGATCTTCTAAATCGTGGGTATCAAAACACATTACTAGTTATAGGCAGAAACTTTCTGAAATAATATAAGCTCTTTTTTTTGTTAGTGTTCATGAAATTATGTTTCTGATACAATAAAATACTCCAAAGTTTTTATAGTGCACTCCTGAGAATACTCGTGTGAGTAACACTTAACATAACTTTCTGTTCATTTATCTGTTTAAAGGTACCCTGTTTACTCCAAAACTAATTTATTTTAGATACTTTCTTTGCATCCTACATAATTTGCATCTTCATCATGAAGAAGAAAGCTATTTCAGTATGAAAAAGAAATATATTTTTTGTTACAAATATCGAACAGTGGCATTTTATGGGCATTGAAAGGCTGAAGTTAGCCATAGTCCAGGAACAATGGAGCAGGTGCAATTAAAATTTGCTGGTGCATCTTACCACACCAACTGGATTTTTTTTTCCTATAAAATAAGCACATGTTTTGGTAACGAAATTTTATTCATCCTTATAAATTTTTAGAATTAATCTCTGAATTGGCCAAATGGCTAAATTATGCCTAAATCCCTTTTGATCTGAAAAAGCTCGGGTTCAAGCAAAGCTTTCAGACTAATTTTCTTATTCACCTTTTAATTTTTTGTGATACAAAATATACTGAAAAAAAGTGCACCTTAGCTGTTAAGACGTATTTTTTTACATTCATTTTGTTCCTTAGATTGTATGACTGAATGAGAGGGCACAGTAGGTGTGCATACATATTAGCTGACTGACAAAATAGCAAGAGTTACATACTGGAGTTGGATGGGGAGAAGGAGAAGAATGGGAGTACGTGGGACTGCTGCACATGCTTTAGCATAATTGACAGCTGAAATATACTTGTAATGTTACGATGCCATGATTGAAGTTCATAACTGAATGTTCCTGTTAGAGCACTTGTTAACCATGCTGTACTGAGAACAGGTAATAGGTATTTTACATTTGGAGTACAAGTTGTTGTTTGGGACATGTCTCTCAGCATGTGCTTGTATTTACAAACTGTTGTACCATAGAAACTATTTCTGAATTTTACATCTGGGAAATGTTTTGATTTTTCATTCGACATGAAATGATTGTAAGGAATCAAAAAGAAAGCAGTTATATAAAGCAAAATATAAAGGAAACAGGTAATATGTTGTATTACTATTTAATAACATCTTTTGTAACCTTGATTTAATGTTGTTCTCATACTTACAAATGATTTTTTTTTAAGAGCTGGATCATGATTTTATATATGGGACACAAACCCCCCCCCCTTTCTGGTATTAGATATTATATTTTTAAGAGAAATACAAACAATGTGTTACAGTTTTGTACAGTTTGTACAGTTTTGTGATAAATCTAGTCAGGGTTTATTGATAGTTTGAACATTCCTTAAAAAAACCCCATTACTAAAGCTATTATTTTTTGAATTATTCTTTCTCCAAATGTGGTAAAAATATAAACTTAATACTTTAATTGGTTTTATATAATGTTTTAATGGATGACAATGTTATCTGTCTTTATGAAGCATGTAATTTGTTTCCAGTCTCTTGACCTGCTGTAAAAACCTTTCTTTGTTGGACAAGGTCACCTGTAGGACTTAATTATTTACATTAAAATAGCAGTGCTGTGGTTTCAAACCATGTGTATAACTTTAAGAATGCAGATACTACTGTTGCTTTCAATAGCCTACATGTATCTTTTAAACCAAGCATATGCAAAATATATTTGGAAGTGCTATAAAAGAATCAGTTGACATCTTAGGTAGGAAGTTGGATTGCTGTATACTTTCTTGCATTAGCAGGGACAGTTTGAAAGCATTGGAAAAATGCTCGAGATTTAGTGTCTTCTTGTTGCATAAACTGGATTCATTATGTATTTTTTAATGCATCATGCATTTAATGCAATCTTAGTGTTTTTGCGAGCATTCTGTCCTATTAATTTCAGCAAATCAATCAACATCTTTGCAGGAATAAGTATCAGAATTTGGTATAACCTGTGGCTTCATACCCTCTGCTGGGATTTTTTGTATTAATTTTTGTAGTACGGATGCAGCCTGTCCCTTCTTGAAGGAAATACATGCTCCCAAAATATGTGCCGTGGTTGTCACTTTTCACATTTTACTGCTGATTCTCTGTAGTTTGCTGGGAAGGAAGCAAAACCATTTTTCAATTATCCTCTGTTTCCTTAACCGTAGTTTACTGCATGGGGGGAAGAAAATACCTCAGGTGGTATTAAATATATAATAAGGACTAATACAAGTGAAAAGTCATATGTTCTCTTTTTTTTTTTTTTTTTTAAATACATCTTACCTTGTTAGAACAGTTCGTACAATATAGGTGGATATTTTTTCTTAGTTCTTTGTGTCCGTATCTACCAGTAAAGCCTAATTTCGTGATTCTGGTGCAAGTTACGCTGCCTATTTTTCCAATACAAGGCAGAGTTTTGGTTTTGGTTTTGGTTTGTTACAGATTTTTTTAAGCTGATACTCATAGTTTTTAATGGGCCAGGTTAAAAAAATAAACATTAAATGGTAATAAGATATTTTGTCTTACATTACTGGGCAGTATAGATGGTTTGTGATTCTACTCGTTCCCTTTGAAATGAATTTGCTGCTGAAATATGATGTTAAAATTGACAGTAACAAAAAAAGAAGCTCCTGCTACAATAATTTACAATTTGACCTATAGCTGTGTATAAAATACAGTTTTGAGAAACTATGAGGCAAATGTATTAGAAATACTAATTCGTCAGCATGTAGCTGTTTCAGGAGTGTGCATGCAAATCATGTAAGAAAGGAGCCATAGCATTTCCTGGGGAGGGCATCAGTGAGGTTTTTAGTCAACACGTTTGGGGATAGCCACAGCTGTTGGGTTGGCTTGAGGCCACCTCAAGGTACAACAGGTGGGACCTTGCTAAGAATTAATAAACTTTCAACAAATTTTATTGTACAGAGCTTCTGTGGTACCATGTCAGTAGCGTGGTGGAAAGGGTGGATTTTATCTTTAGAAGGAGCAGCCACTGCCAGAGTTTGTGCATGTCAGATTTACACACTAAGAAGTTTGCTCAAACAACCTGAATTTCTTTGTTATCCTTCCTTTGCTCTTTGAATCTCTTTAGTTGACCCAGAAGATGTGTTACCACACAGAGTCATTTGTAGCTGAGTGGTCGGACTCAACTCACTATCATTCCAGCCTCATTGCAATAGAAGTTGGACACAGTGGATGTGGTGTTAAACAGAATAATTTCAGGTTCTTCCTGAAGGAGTTCCTGAAGGAGTTTCTTCCACTGCCTTCAGCTCTCTGCTGCTGAGCCTGTACTATTGTGGGTCTGCCAAGCAGAGGTTTCATCTTTTCTGGTGACCCCTTCTGTGATTTTTGTCTCATTGAGTCTTATTTTACGTGTCTTAAATTGGAACAATACAGTGATATCATGAGAAGTAATAAAATAATAGTTATGAAATGCATGTATTCAGAAATATTCTGAGGTATGACTACATGACTAGAACTTTCTGACATTTAAGAAAAGAAGCATGTCCTTAGTTAAAACTGCTGGCATTGTTATGTGGTAAGTTTGTCTGCTCTTTGGTGTGTCAGCTGATGAGAGAAAAGGAATTTTTTTAGAGGTGAAAAATGCAGAGCCAGCTAGTTCTAAATACTGTTCTGTGAAGTTGTGTTTCATCCCTACAAGTAGTTTTCTCTGTGGAAGGTGTGCTCTGAACAGGATGGGTCTGTCTTTTCAGCTTGACTAATCACTTCCTTTCAGAAATCCAGAACGCATGCAGATTTGAACTTGTAGCCAGGAAAAAGTGCTGCCATGCTTCAAATTGCCAAAGGACCTCCGGGGACAGAAACTTGACCTGGTTTTATGAAACCATAGAATTACATTTATACAAGTTACCCCATGGGAAAAGAATGAACTGATCCCAATTCATTTCTAAATTCTGGGGCCTTACGGGTCACATTTGAATTTTCTCCTACACCTGTTCTTCTAAATTTTTCTGAGGACGTTTTCAGAAACTTACTTTACATTAGGTATGGGTCAATTGCCTAATATTTAACAGTTCACTATCCTAATTCTTCAAAATGTCTAATGGTTTCTCAATATAATTAAGCTGCAAAAAGTTTAAATTATAGAATTTGTTTGGTATTGACTAAATCCTCAAGCCGTGAACTCTCCTCTTGGTTTAGTAACTCAGGCCTTGTTTTCCTGTGTGTGAAAAAGAGGAGGCAGTGACTAGTCAGTACATGTTGTGTGGGCTATAGAGAAGAGAGCAACTCTGCAGATTTTGGGCTGGAATGTGCGACGCTGTGGCTCTAAAGGTTCTAAAGGGATTACCCAATGAGACAGTTCACAAGAAGGCTCCCAAGACTCCATTCTTCCTTCCTCCTTCCCTTACTTGGACTAAAAACTTGGGATTTGGGAAAACATGGTTCGTCTTGCCTCATCTTGGAATCAATTGAAATAATGAGTAATAATAATGCTCCCATGGCATTCCTCCTTCAGTACTTTGGTTTGAGCTAGGAGCCTAAATACCCCAGGGTGAGTGCTTACCTCTCTCGGGTGAGGTGGTGTGGTATTTATACTGTCCAAGTGTTCCTGATGGTGTATTGCCAGGTTGGACTATGCCAGCTAAGTTGAAATAGTGGGCCCTAAGGACATGGAAGGGTTCCTTAGTTCAAACACTTAGAGGGTTACATTAAAATTAGAATTAGCTTGCATTTTGATTTATTTAACAAACTAAGTGAGTGTTCTGTTCAGCTTAAGTTTGCCTCAGCAATTACTATCCCACAGAGGCTCTTCAAACCTTCCAGGCTTTGCTTTCACCTTCTTTTCTAATTCTCAGTCAGTCTTTCCAATCCTTGAAATACATTTTCAGTGCTGAAATTGGCATTAACTGCCTGCATAAGTCTACCTCTTTCTAGTGAATGAATGACAAATTTGGATACTAATAATCTAGTATAGATGCTTTTGTCTTTAATGCCATCTTAGCACTCCAATTGACTGAACAGTTCAGCTGGTGATCCCTGGCTGTAGGCTTTCATTTTGTGAGTGTGGATGTGGCAGAGGGAGCTAGTTCTGAGTTTGTAGGCCCTTTTTTGGCTTGGGCAAAAGGGATTGGTTGGTGAGAAATGGATATAAGGGTGTTACCAAGACAAGTAGGAAGATGTTTATTTACTCTGGTTGTTCGTTTTTCACACCAGTGAATTTTTCTGTGCAGTTTCCGTTGAGCCATTCATGACTTTGCCAGTCTGGATAATTGAACTGTTTCATGAGGTATCATTGTAGGGACCTTATCAAAGACTTGCTCTTGTTTTGACTGGCAAAGTGAAAGGCAGGTCTTCTAAATGGTGATTACTTATCACCATTATGCATTTATTATAAATGTGTACATTGTGTCCCATCAACAGGTTTGACTACTATGTGGTGCTGATATCCTAAGTGGGTGCAGTGGGGGATATTTTTTTCCAAGACACAGGAAATGGTTTTGTTCCCACATGACTTTTAATGGAAGGTAGAGAGGTCCACTTACAATTAGGGGCTTAAACAGTTTTCTTATTTGCTTGGCTTTTCCTTTGTAGTTCTGTTATTCTTAAGTTGTGTAGAAGATTTTTTTCAATTTTACTATATCCAGAGTAAGTTTAGATCAGACTAGGCTTTTGGCCTATCAATAAAATGTTTTGGCTGCTTTCTGATTTTGGTAGTAAATGAGGGAAATTAAATTAAATTTAGGATCACCTATAGGTGGCAATAAATTCTTCCATCGTGATTGAAATGTTTGTCTTAAATTCTCTTTGCATCTAAACTAGACAGAAAAAAATCCCTTTGTTATCTTTTTGATCATAGAACAACAACTCAGAATGAAGGAACAAATTCTGATCTTTGAAAATTCAAGCTCTTCCTTTCTCTTTCCTCTTCTCCTGGTTACTTTCTTCTCCTCACACACCTGTCTGAATTTGGAAAAAAAAAAAAGAAGATGAAAATTTACAATTCTTCATGGAAGCTATTTTATGAGGCACTGTGAAAACTTCAAATACAGAGGATGCTTAGTGGGAGCAGTTGCTAACCCTAGCAGTAGCAGTAGGGACAGGAGCCCTGAGGCTATGGGGCTGGGAACATGCTGAAGAGTAGCATGGTGAAGAGGCAGAAGTGAAAGGCTGGTTGACAGCATGTTAAAGCAAATTTATCCGGTGTTGCTGTCACATGCGGCCTTATGAGTTTACATATGTATGATCAAATTTTCAGTCTTTGGATCACAACTGTGTCCTTTCTCTTCGCTAAGCAGGGCTATGTTTAGAGTAGTGCTTGGGAAAGCAAGCAAGAGGAAATAAGCTTTACCATAGATTTTGATGTTGGGTGAGATTCTTGTGGCAGAGATGTTAAATGGGAATGAAAAAATTGTCTTTTTTAGTAATATACTTAATCTGAAAATTCTTACCTATGCTTTGTATGGTTCTAAGTTTATTTCAGAAGTATACTGCTGTAATTCCTGTTTCTTCCTATTTTTCCATATCCCATGTGCAGCAATGAATGTAGTCACTATGCTATAGGGCTGTACATAGAAGTCTTAATCCTGCAAGCAGGAAGCTTTGGTTTGTGTAAGGGGTCCTGTTGCCTATAGCATCTCAGTTGGATGGTTTAAAGTAATAAAATTCTGCAGTTCCTTAAATATTTTCAGTATTGCTACTCAGATAGCATAGCTAGCAGAATTTTCATAAGCTGGAATTTCACAGACAGCGGCAACCAAGTGTGGGAGCGATCAAAGGACATTATTTGTAATCAAAATGTGAGTTAGGTGTTATAAACCAACTGGTGGGTGCTTGTGTGCATGTGAAATTTGCTTACACGAATAATCCCATTGATTTAAATGAGAGCATTCAAGTGACGAAAACAGGTTCAACGTGAGAATGTTTAGAAGACGGTGACCTTAGAAGCGAACAGTCGTCTTTGGAAGCATTCAAAGGGGGGTTGTTAAAACTTAAAGCTGAGAGTTGGCGTTTGAAGGCAGAAGCAGCTTGAGAGGTGTTGGGGGAGCTCACCTGCCAGATAATAATGCGTTTTAATGATGCTGGTTAACTCTGCATCAACTTTCTCATACTCTTTTTTGGGGGGTATGGGGGAAGGGATGGGAAGGAGGGCGAGAGAGGGACGGTGACAGCAAGGCTGTTTGTTTTTCTCGAAAGTTGTTTGTGATTTCAGGTACTCATGGGAAATCTCTTGATCAGATTCACATCTGTTCCTGTCAAAGTGGGTGCTAAGATACCGGTCACCCAGCAACCATGTCCAAGAGGGAATTGGGCCGATAATAACTTCAAAAAGGAATGACAGATGCTAGATTAGGATGAAAGACAAAACGCATGAAAAATGAGCTTGTTAGAATAAAAAAATTGTTCAAGCACCTTCATGCAAATTAAATGAATATTGAACATTTGCATGCAGTAATTTCTACTTTTTCTGTTGATTGAGAAGAAATAAAGATGGTACATATAAAAACATAAATGTAATTTTTTTTTGCACCAATTAACATACAAAGCAGTATCTTTCTTCTAAAAATGAGATTAGCCACCTGGGTGCTTGGCTGTATCCCACATATGTCACAACATTTTTGTAATGTGTATGCTTCTGTTGAAGAAACACCTTATCTAATTCTTTGTAGCAAAACAAACAAGGAAGAAACCTTATATTAATTTTAAAATACTTTCGGTTAGCATCGTTCTATTTTTTTTCAGCTGCGGTTTTCAGAGCTGAATTATTTCCTGCTGTCCTTGAATTCAATCGGTATAATGTGCATTAATAAAAGATCACATAAGATGAGTTCAGACCAAATGCTAAGGTTTCCTATTGACTGGTCAAACAATACATATTTTAAAACACCATGTCTGTCAGGGTAACATGAAGAAGAAATAGTCACTTTTCCATGCCTATGCATTAAGATAATTTAAATAATCTAACAGTTTTATTATTGAAATGTTCATATAACAATCAGAATTTGGAAAAGAATGATAAAATGTTCTGATTGAGAAAGGACTCTGTGTCTTGGTTTAGCAATGTCTAATGTGGTCACGTACAGAAATTGATTTTCTTCAGAAATTAATTAATTTTTCATATCGCCCTAAGCTGCAGTTAAAAAGAGTGCATACTTGTCTGTTTTTTCCAGAAATATTGCCTAATCATATTAATACCATTGCCCCAAGGATGAAAAGATAATTGTACAAATGCATTTGGAAATATGTATCACTGAGTATTTATGATTAAATTATGCAAATGACCCAGCTCTCATCCTTTCCAGACCCAGATTGTCTAATTAGGATTGATATGCTGAATAGATGTTCCAGAATTTGAATACAAGCATGTCCAAAGAGCAGAAAATTGGAAATGACAAGGCTGAAATGCTAAGAAAAGTGTCTTTCCCTTTTATACTTTACTAATGTGGTGTTAGCAGTTGCAGTTTTTCCTTTGGCTATATTGTGTGACTCATGTGTCCTACAAGAAATAAGTCAGGAAAGAAAAATCGACTTTCATAAATAGCTTTACTTTGCTCTGGACTTACTTTTCTTTAAAAGTCTGCTAGCAGTTCCTCTCCCCTTTAAAGCTTTGTATCCTTCATGTTAAAATAATGATGTATTCCACATAAATTACTTCTTAATTTGGAGCACTGTTGTTTGTAGCTTGTCTCCAGCTGCCAGCTGCCAGTGCTAGATATTTAGCTCGTCAGCTTCTCATATATTCAGATGAGATTTACACACCTAACAATTTTAAGTTTGGTGGGGTTTTTTTGGGGGGGTGGGGGGTTTCTTATTTTATTTGAATTCACAATTCCTTAATGTAACTACCTCTTTTTTTTTTTATTATTTTAAAGAGGGGAATTGATATCTCATTAAGCTTGTTTGTAGACATTCTGAGTTGGAATAATAACTATCAGCAGTCTACAGCATTTAAATCCTTCTTTAGTGGACTGTTTGTTCATTTATCTCTTGGGAAGCTGGGAGAAGAGCCTGGTGAGGAGCAAGGAGGAGTAGTGAACTGTCAGTACTTCAGCCATTGTTAGCAGCAGGAGTCGCTCCCTCTGAACTCTGTTGGCTCCTGCTACCCATCTGCGGGATGATGGATTGCTATGTTTAATACATTTCAGCTTTTGTCTGTCATAGTGTGGATAGACAGCGCTATCAATTATTTCAGCAGTGATTAGAGCGCTGGTTGTACCCACTGCTATTGGGCAGCACCTCCCAGGAATGTCTGATGTGGGAACTCCTTGGTACTCTCCCCACGCAGATGACTTGCTCGGCTAACTTGAGGTGGTTTTAAACACCTACTAAAGACTGCTGGGAATTGCTAAATCCTCACAGCCACCCTGCAACAAAATTCAGACACCCCTGCAAATAATCTGGTACCAACCTAACCCAGAGAAAAATGTCTTGTGCTTTCCATAGGTGGGGATGGGAGCAGGGGTGAATTTGGGGTTGTGATGTCAGCAGCCCATCTGTAGTTAAGTGTGTGGCTACTGGTGATACGGGCGGGGTGCGAGGACTGTGTTGAAGCAATGAGACATGACATGACATGTGTCATACGAGGATTTGCTGAGCCCTGGGTGCTTTGTGATTCACGAGTCCACAGGCTGAATGATTTCAGCCACCAGAGAAGTCGCTGTACACCAGCACAACATGTGCCCTGGAGTATCTTCTAATAATTATAAAATGTTGCAGTAGACATATAAATTGGAAAAAAAGAAGATAATCGTGTTATGGACATTACTTTAGACAAGTGGATGTATATTGTTTTCATTATTATGTTAATTTTCCACTCTTAGAAAAAAGTATTATTTAAAATCTTGCGTGAAACGGTATTGTATTAGAAATAAAAATATAACTATGCAAACTAAAGCATATAATACTAGCTTTAAAAGATGCTTGACCCAGTTTTCTTGATTTGGACCATTGCCCACCATGACAAGCCATGCTGAGGATAACTTTCACTTCATGTTGAACTGAGGGAGGAAGGGAAGCTAAATCAGAAGATATTAATCATCCTTGATTTAGCTTTCTTAGTAGAGAATTTAATTTACAGAACCAGAAGAAAGAGTAACAACTAAAAACTGCCATTAGGAAAAGTGGTAACCAGGCTTAAATGTGCTTTCTTTACCCCTGTTTCACTCTATATTCACTTGATTGTGGCACTGTTTGCTTTTAAAAAATTTCTTTCCTTTTGGATATACCAGAGTTCAACTTCTGCAGCTCTGCTTATAGGCAGTAGTTTGCAATTTCTCTATTGTGCTTCTTGGAAATCCGAGCTCCACAGCACAGTCGTGGGATGCCATTTTTATTCCTTTTTAAGATGATCCAGTCAGTGGCAATGCTCACAGGGAGGAGTGTTCATGATAATTAAAAGCTGGAGTTTACCTTTAAAAAAAACCTGGCAATTTGCCCAGGAGAAAATTCTGTCTTCAGTCACCATTTTTAATCTACTCAGCTGTTGGGAGTTATCTTCACTTGAAGAGTTGTCTGGTTTTAAAAGTTGTCTGGATGTTGAAATAGTTTCTTTGACATTGTTCCTAAGTGCTCACTTGCCATAGATGATGATCAGAGGATCTGAGGGCTACGTGGAAAAGAGTATCAGTAATAAAGTGGGAATAATCTTGACATGTACAGCTGGCAGCTTTTCTCAGTTTAGTCTCCCTTCGTTACCAATGTGTGGCAGTGAAACAAGAAAACTTGAGGTATACTTTACAAATTCAAGAGAAATTTAGAGAAATTTATATGTTTTTATAAATAAACAAATTTATGTATAAGCAAGTTTAACATATTAAACTTTTACTGATTTTTTTCTCCTTTAAAATAAATGGCAATTGGCTAGGGGCTTGTTCTTTTGCAGAGATCAGTATCTGGAGCATTCATACAGAGAGGAAATAACGGCAACTTGAAACTTAATGAAAAGCAAGTATTAAATAAATCCATGTATTAGTTGGTGATGTGTTAATAAATGTATCACATAAATATGATAGGTAAAAGAATCAGATAAATGGTTCCTTAAGCAGATAAAAGGTCTCTGTTGTTTATATTCCTTCTGTAGATTTAAGGCTGTGATTTACAGCCTTTTTTGATAGCAGGACTTGTTTAGATAATTCTGTCTTTCTTCTGTTTCCTCCAGGCACCCTGATCGCACTCCTGTACATCCGTGTGTGACCATTTTCAGCACAGAATCAGGTCTAGGTTGAAAATGCTGTCTCCTCCCTCCTTCCTCTCTCCCCTTCATTATTATTTTTATTAGTCCTCATCTGTTTTGGGAAAACACATCACCCTGTGCTTTCATCAGCAGTTGTGTTGCTACAAGTGATCGGGCAATGGGGAAAGAAATGAATGATGGGGGTGAGGGGAGTGGGTGAAACTTATCTTCAATTTTATGTTTTGTCATTCTTTTTGCCATGAAATTTTTCTGAATCCAAACGGCAGTGCCTTGAGCCTAGTCTGGAAAATGTACTGTGGATTACACAGTGGTTTTAATGCTGTATTTAAAAGGAGGACACAGAGAGGGGGGTGAGCTGCAATGAAGGGAGGAATAAAATCGTTGAAAGAAAAATATATGAAGGCAGAGGAAGCCACTTTCCTCTCTCTCTTGGAAATCTGCTTTACTAAATCTTGGCAAGCTCTCCTACTGTGTATTGCAAAACAAATGGGATGGGTGTCTGAGGTAGAGCATTGATTTCCTCCTTTGGATGCTCCCTCTGGCGTTGTTCTGGTGCAGAGAAAGGTGAGACATGGGTGTGCACCATCCTCCATGCCCTGCATATCTTGGCTTGTTTGGAGAGAGAAGCTCACTTGTCACAGAGCATCCTCTACTCTCTGGAAGATGCTGTGCAGTGGAAGGAACTCTGGAACTTAGGCTGAGCCTAAGTCTCTGCTGCTGGAGTGAAAGCCCTAAATTATTCTCTTTTTTTTGAGTGGACTTGTACCAGTCATACCTCTTGCTTTTTTCAGGACTATTTCTCTTCCTGTTAATGGCCCTACGTTAGCATAGAATGCATCTCTTACAGCTGTGCAGGATCAGACAGTGTAACTAAGGCCTCTGGATTCTGATACAGGATTAAATTACTGACTGCTGTTTTACTGTGAGGACCTAGTTCACAATACTCCTACCAAATATTAATGATGATGGAAATATTCCACTGTCTAAGAAAACTTAGCCGGTGTAGCA
The DNA here is from genome assembly GCF_051311805.1 of Agelaius phoeniceus. Taxonomy (NCBI): domain Eukaryota; kingdom Metazoa; phylum Chordata; class Aves; order Passeriformes; family Icteridae; genus Agelaius; species Agelaius phoeniceus. The sequence goes on from NC_135266.1 coordinate 52,234,099, forward strand.
TTTTCTGCAAGCTACGTCAATAAAATTTTATTAGTTTGCACTTCCTTAGGAATACTCTATTCTAGCTGTTTTAAACACCAGTTGGTTTCTTGAGTGGCTTTTTGCAGATGTGATGGAAACACATCTGAAGCTACAAGATCCTTGTCTACCCAGAAACAGTGGGAAACTCAAGATTTCCCTGAGTAGGCATGGTTTTAGGAAAACTTCACTCTGTTCAGAATGGTCTGACTTCACTGTAAAGTAGGTTCCACTGTGCTAATCCTCTTGGAATGCAGCAATTATCACCTACCGTATAGGTGTTAAGTGCTGAATTTCAAAGGGATTATCACTTTCCTCCTTCAGTGGCTAAGCTAGAAGAGAAAAGTTGTTAGTGCTTCTAAAGGGGAGGGAAGAGGGGAAGAAAAGAAATCTCTCTTGTTTTCTTTCAGTGATTGCCTTCAGTCTGGCTAAAGCAGAGCAAGCTGGGTTTTGCTACAGCTAGTTACTTTGAGTCCGATCTTCAAGAATTCTAAAGGCATTTGTTTCCACCTCCCTGCTCCTTTCCTCCCCCGCCCCCCGAAGTACCCTTCTTTTGTGGAAAGAGGCAATGACAACAGCCATTCAGAACAAAAACCGAAAGCTATGTAGGTGGACGAAATTGCATAGGAAAATCAAAGTTCTCTGTATCCTTTTACACTGTGTTTTCATAATCTGGAAACTTTTGTCAAGTTTACTTGACAACAGTCTGTAGAAGTTGGTATCTTTTAAGTCTAAAGAGGTACTTGATGGCTTTATTGGTGGTGCGGACAGAGTGCTGGAAATTATCTGAAGACTATTTTTGTGCATATTCTCTTCCCACGTGCCTTTTCTGTCACTGACATACCAATATTTTGTTTATCCACTAGCTCTATCCACAGTACAGGCAGTACGGATTTCAGGTGGCTGTTGGATAAAGTGGGATTTGTGTCCTTGAACCCTCCTTCCCCTTTTTCATATCCATACCTAAGAATGTCTCACCCATGGCTACTTCTGTAAGTGCTGACTCCTGCAGTCTTCATCATCTTTGAAACGTTTTCTGGTACCTAATGGGCAAGGAAGGCAGGGCAGAACTGTGATTCCCCAACAGTGCACCCTGGAGACCGTGCAGCAACCACAGGAGATGGGAACTAAGTGGGGAATGATAGTGAGACGGAGGGCATTCACACCTGGGGAAGGATTTAAGATGCTATACGGGATAGAAGTAGCTAATAATGAGCAAGAGAGGGCTGCCTTGTGGAGAAGTCCTGTTTCTGAAGCTGCTAAATAACCAAAAGAGGCTTTTAGAGAAGGAGGCAGGATTTGGAATTGTATTGATGTGATTAGAAGGTTTAATGGAGGGAGAGATGTAGAATATTGAGTTGAAAGATTGGCTTCTATCCTATTGTTTTCATTTTCACTATCACTTCACTGGGATGAAGAATGATAACTTCTGTCGGAAGCATTTGGTCTAGAGCTGGATTTCTCAGAGTTAAGAATTTAAGAGTTGTAGTGCTGGAAATTGGGTTGAAAACATTCCATTTTATTCACAGTCAAACCACAGAAATTAATGCCTTTCAGAATTAAGGTGTATCATGGTGTTTAAATAGCATTTTCCAGGAATTACCGCAGATCATTTCAATAAATGATGAAAAGTTTCTTCTATTAAATATTTTAGATACTATACATAGTGCTCTAAATATTAGTATATGGAGTATCTAGTATATCTTGTTGCTGGTAGAATTAGTTCCTGTTATAAGAGTTTGTTAGATACATGCAATCCATTTTCTTAAAAGAAGACAAGAAATTGTGGTTCAGTTCCACAGCTTGCAGTATTTTCCTGGGAATAAAAATCTTCTCCTTAAATGTGAAACAATTTGGCAGAAGAACATACTCTGCTAAACTTAGGAAGTTGTAAAAATGAG